>NC_090440.1:811265565-814242013 GCF_031143425.1 Pleurodeles waltl
AAAAATGGAATTCTGACCCTGGCAGGAACCGCCAACACAGCCCGCCACATTAACACTCCGCCCGCCGCGGCGGTACAGACAAACAGCGCGGCGGTCACCGCCAACAGGCAGGCGGCAGACAATGTACCGCCCACAGTATCATAACTCATCAATCCGCCACCTTTTCCGGGGCGGGAGCCCCGCCGATAAAAACACGGCGGAAACAGACATTTCAAACGGAAAACGCTCACCTCTACGCACTCCACGAGGACGGAGGACAGCATGGAACCCGAATTAAACATACTACCTGCTCTCGTCTACCTGCTCATCTGAGTACTGCACCTACGACACACGGGAGGGGGGAGGAGTAATGCTTACGGGCACACACATATGCGACCCCCACCCCCAAACTATGTACACACCAATGCAGAGCAACAAGTCACAGTGACACCACCCAAACCCCCCTGATAAATGCTAAGACATAATTAAATTGTGAATAAAAATTTATGTACATATTAGGCTCTGAAAAGTTATGCTCAACTAGCCAAAAAATCAATATCAAAATAAGTCTATATACAGTGCAATGGATAACCGAGGCAATTAGTCCTGCACATCAAAAGAAAATCGAAGTGTCCATGGGCCAAAGTGTAACAACACAAGGGCAAAGCCCACACAGGAGACCTGAGTCCTCTGGAGAGAACACTGCAGGGGCATCTGAAGAAAAAACTACAGGCACCTCAGGGGGAAGGGAAGGGGGGGGCACCACAGCCACATGAGTCCACGACGCCAGAACCACGAAGGGGCCACCATGCCTACTGTGCCATCCTGGGGAGTGCAAAGCCACAGTCTCTCAAGTCTCTACAGTAGGTGGGTTGCCCACTGTTCCATCCTGGGGAGTGCAAAGCCACAGTCTCTCAAGTTTCTACAGTAGGTGGGTTGCCCACTGTTCCATCCTGGGGAGTGCAAAGCCACAGTCTCTCAAGTCTATACAGTGGGTGGGTTGCCCACTGTGCCATCCTGGGGAGTGCAAAGCCACAGTCTCTCAAGTGGATTACAGTCTCCACTGGTCAAGGAGGAGGCATGGTGGGCACAGTGAACCGTTAACAGTGCTTGACAGGAAGGGCCCAGCGGAGCGGTGCTTGAGACGGCCGGGCCCAGCGGAGCGGTGCTTGAGACGGCGGGGCCCAGCGGAGCGGTGCTTGACAGGAAGGGCCCAGCGGAGCGGTGCTTGACAGGAAGGGCCCAGCGGAGCGGTGCTTGAGACGGCGGGGCCCAGCGGAGCGGTGCTTGACAGGAAGGGCCCAGCGGAGCGGTGCTTGAGACGGCGGGGCCCAGCGGAGCGGTGCATGACAGGAAGGGCCCAGCGGAGCGGTGCTTGACAGGAATGGCCCAGCGGAGCGGTGCTTGACAGGAAGGGCCCAGCGGAGCGGTGCTTGACAGGAAGGGCCCAGCGGAGCGGTGCATGACAGGAAGGGCCCAGCGGAGCGGTGCTTGACAGGAAGGGCCCAACGGAGCGGTGCTTGACAGGAAGGGCCCAGCGGAGCGGTGCTTGACAGGAAGGGCCCAGCGGAGCGGTGCTTGAGACGGCGGGGCCCAGCGGAGCGGTGCATGACAGGGAGGGCCCAGCGGAGCGGTGCTTGACAGGAAGGGCCCAGCGGAGCGGTGCTTGAGACGGCGGGGCCCAGCGGAGCGGTGCATGACAGGAAGGGCCCAGCGGAGCGGTGCTTGACAGGAAGGGCCCAGCGGAGCGGTGCTCGAGACGGCGGGGCCCAGCGGAGCGGTGCATGACAGGAAGGGCCCAGCGGAGCGGTGCTTGACAGGAAGGGCACAGCGGAGCGGTGCTTGACAGGAAGGGCCCAGCGGAGCGGTTCTTGAGACGGCTGGGCCCAGCGGAGCGGTGCTTGAGACGGCGGGGCCCAGCGGAGCGGTGCATGACAGGAAGGGCCCAGCGGAACGGTGCTTGACAGGAAGGGCCCAGCGGAGCGGTGCTTGACAGGAAGGGCCCAGCGGAGCGGTGCTTGACAGGAAGGGCCCAGCGGAGCGGTGCTTGAGACGGCGGGGCCCAGCGGAGCGGTGCTTGAGACGGCGGGGCCCAGCAGAGCGGTGCATGACAGGAAGGGCCCAGCGGAGCGGTGCTTGACAGGAAGGGCCCAGCGGAGCGGTGCTTGACAGGAAGGGCCCAGCGGAGCGGTGCTTGACAGGAAGGGCCCAGCGGAGCGGTGCTTGAGACGGCGGGGCCCAGCGGAGCGGTGTTTGACAGGAAGGGCCCAGCGGAGCGGTGCTTGAGACGGCGGGGCCCAGCGGAGCGGTGCTTGACAGGAAGGGCCCAGCGGAGCGGTGCTTGACAGGAAGGGCCCAGCGGAGCGGTGCTTGAGACGGCGGGGCCCTGTTCAGCAGTGCTCTTCTTCACGGCGGGGCCCTGTTCAGCGGTGCTCTTCTGCACGGCGGGGCCCTGTTCAGCGGTGCTCTTCTGCACGGCGAGGCCCTGTTCAGCGGTGCTCTTCTGCACGGCGGGGCCCTGTTCAGCGGTGCTCTTCTGCACGGCGGGGCCCTGTTCAGCGGTGCTCGTCCAGTAAGTCAAGGGAGCCAGACCTGGCCTGGACTCCCTGCTCAGTCGCCCTCCGACCGTGCTGTTGCTGGACCCTTCGGTGACGGAGTCCTGGGCCCTTTGGTGTTCTCCCTAACACCCAGGATGGGGCTTGTGGGCCCCTCCTGCTCTGCGCTCCTGCTGGCTGACTTCTCCGCCCTGCTGCCCTTTCGCTCCTTAGATGGGGCTCTCGGGCCCTTGCCTCCCCTAGCTGTTGTGGCTGGTGAAGTGGGCGAACTTGGCTCCTTGGGGGCAGGCGTGTCAGTCCTCTCACGGCGGCCCTTTAGTTTCCGGGTCCTCTTGCCTGGGGGGGGCTGGCTGTCCCCTTGCTGCTGATTGAAGTGTCACTGCTGGCAAAGGGTGGACTCCAGAACCCATGCACCACAGTGACACTCGAAGCTGGGCTGGTGGTGGCTGAGGTGCTCTTGGGACTCTTTGCAGATGGAGGGGGTGGGTCAGTGGAGGGAAAGAGGTCAAGATTAGCGAGGAAAACTTTCTTAGGACCAAGGTAATAGGTAGGAGAAGTGGTGATGGGAGTGGAGGAAGAGGATGTGGTTGTAGGAGAGTCAGGTGTGCTGTCTTTGGGTGCAGGTGCTTGTGCTGGAGGCTGTCGTGAGGTGGATGGCTGTTGGGTGGGTGTCTGCCTGCGTTTGTGTGTCTTGGAAGAGGGGGTGACAGACACAGTGGGAGAGGACACAGGGGACGTGTAAATGGTAGTGGGGGTGGTGACTGCACGTGTGCGGACTGGACTGGAGGGTGTGCTGGTGAGGGAAGCACTGGCTGATGGTGGTGTGCATGCATGTGTGAGTGTAGACGTCACAGGGAGGGAGGAGGGAGACGAGGAGGAGGGGGACACAGAGGTGGTAGTGACTGTTGGAATGTCTGCATCTGGGTGTTGCTTGCGTGAATGCTTGTGGGTTCTGTGGTGCTTGTGTCTGGATGAGCTGCCCCTGGGTGTTGAGGTGTGTGCAGGCTGGTCTGATGGTGTGGATGGATAGGCTGAGGAACAGGAGACAGAGACAGGCTGGAGGCAGTCAGAAGAGGGAGGCTGGAAACAGGGACAATGGCTGCCGTAAGTGCTGAGGCCAGAGCATTGAACGATCGTTGATGGGCAGCCTGACCCGAATGAATGCCCTCCAGGTAGGCATTGCTCCGATGCACCTCCCTTTCTACCCCCTGGATGGCATTCAAAAGGGTAGTCTGCCCAACAATGATGGTCCTCAGGAGGTCAATGACCTCCTCACTGAGGGCAGCAGGGGTAACAGGGGCAGGGGCTGAGGTGCCTGGGGCGAAGGAGACGCCCGCCTTCCTGGGCGAGCGGGCACGGAGCGTAGGCTGAGGGGCTGCTGGGAGGGCGGGGCTGGTGCGCTGGGTGGCGGCTGTACCTGTAGAGGCGGGGGGCCCGGATGTTGCTGCCACCGCTAGGGAGCTCCCATCCGAGGACGTGTCGCTGTCGCTGGTGTCACCACCGGTTTCCGTTGTGGTGCTCCCCTCGCCCTCCGGATCACTGGTGCCCTCAGTGTCTGTTCCTGGTCCCACCGGGGCCTTGTGACTTGCAGCTCCCTCGTGCTCCGATGCCAAGTCTCCTCCGCCTGATGATGCTAATCCACACATGCACAAGAAGATGAAGAAGAAGGGTGGGGGGAGAAAAACGAAGACCAGGTTGAGTGCATGCAATGTCAACACCGTGGGCGGAGAGGACAGACACAGGAGCCTCATGCACTAAGCCGTGCATTCGGGGTACACTACTCAGTACTTCTGACTAGGACAACAGGTCTAGAGACGACTAAGGCGCACATGTGTGATGCTGGACCATCGATAGCTGTACTTGTCACCCTACAGAGGTGGGGGCCGGGAGCACAGGGCCATGCCTAAAGGAGAGGACTACACTACAGAAAGCGCCCTGGCCTAATGTCACCCACAACCCTCCTCCCCCACCCAGACGCCTCCACTGCGCAGAGAGATAGCAGAATGGGCTGATACTCACCCCCTTGTGTCTGCTGTGATGTCCTCAAGCACCCATCCAAATCAGGGTAGGCCACCGCCAGGATCCGGGACATCAAGGGGGTCAGGGTACGACTGGCACCCCTCCTAGGTTGGGAGGCCATCCCCAGCAGTGACTCGGCGGTCTTCCTGGTCCCGCGGCGGATGTCCTCCCACCTCTTGCGGCAGTGGGTGCCCCGTCTGACGTGGACCCCCAGGGCCCGGACTTCCTTGGAGATGGCACGCCAAATGTCCACTTTCTGATGGGCGCTGACCTATTTGACATGTACAGGGTGGGACGGAAAAATCATCAATTTTCTGCATGTTAGATGCGATTGGCCCCCCCTCCCCAACCTTGCCATATGGCACATGCTGTCATCTGTCGTGCGTTGCACTCCTCATTCGCCCCCCACCCCACCAACTTACATCCACCCCACTCCACACAGGCATAGCCCATTCAATGTGCACCCAGTGTACTTACCTGTTGGTCTGGAGGACCGTAGAGTAACGCATACTGGGGGAGGACCCCATCCACAAGTTTCTCCAACTCCTCAGACGTGAAGGCAGGGGCCCTTTCCCCAGTCGCAGCAGCCATTGTCACTTCCAGACCGAGGTCACAGCAGCACTTGCAGTATAGGTCCTCTCCTGTGGAAGATCAGGTCTCGAGTGATTAAGCAGATAGAAAATGGCGGTCATGCCCGCGGCGGTGCGTACCGCGACCGCCGGCGCACATCGTTATTGGCTCCTGAAACCCATAGGCTTCAATGTTAGCCAATGCGGCTTCGTATAGCGGTCTTCGACCGCCTACCACCACGGTGTGCCACGCCAGCGCATTGACCTCACATCCCATTGTCCCACTTCACAGGTCAGGCAGCCGCCATTTCAAGGGCCCACATGGCTTAATTTGTACTGCGTCACACAGGCCTAGGCCTTGCATTGCCACACATACACGCCTTTCAATACATTGATAATCGAGTGCTATGCATGCAGTGGTGAACGTACCTGTGATTTGCTTGACTCTGTGCTCCATGTTGTCCTTCCTAGGCACCGTCCGCTGGGACTTGCGAGGAGAAGGATGAATCCTCGCGTGTACCGACCGCTGGTGGACCTGTCGACAATGGAAGAACGCCATATAATACTACGATATCGACTTGACCGAGCCACTATACATGAACTGTGTGCCCAGCTGGAGCCAGCCCTGATGTCCCCAATCCGCCAACCCACAGGAATTCCCCCTCTAGTGCAGGTTCTGTCAGTCCTCCATTTTTTGGCAAGTGGCTCATTCCAGACAACAGTGGCCATGTCATCTGGAATGTCTCAGCCTATGTTTTCAAAAATCTTGTCTAGAGTGTTGTCTGCCCTGACGAAACACATGCAGCGCTACATTGTATTCCCTGAGGAGGTTGATTTGGCCACTGTGAAGGGTGATTTTTATGCCCTTGGACATATCCCCAACATAATTGGTGCCATTGATGGGACCCATGTGGCTTTAGTACCCCCAAAAGACGATGAGCAGGTGTACAGAAACAGGAAAAGTTACCATTCTATGAACGTCCAGGTGGTCTGTTTGGCTGACCAGTACATCTCCCATGTGAATGCCAAGTTCCCTGGGTCAGTGCATGACGCGTATGTGATGCGAAATAGCAGCATCCCTTATGTGATGGAACAGCTACAGAGACACCGTGTGTGGCTAATTGGTGACTCTGGTTACCCCAACCTGCCTTGGCTATTGACCCCAGTGAGGAATCCCCGGACCAGGGCAGAGGAACGGTACAATGAGGCCCATGGGCGAACTAGGAGGATCATTAAAAGAACCTTTGGCCTCCTGAAGGCCAGGTTTAGGTGCCTGCATATGACAGGGGGATCCCTGAAGTACTCACCAAAGAAGATGTGCCAGATCATCGTGGCCTGCTGTATGCTTCACAATCTGGCATTGCGACGTCAGGTGCCTTTCCTGCAGGAGGATGGTCCAGATGGTGGTGTTGAAGCAGCTGTGGAGCCTGCGGAGAGTGAAGAGGAGGAAGACGAAGAGGACGACCCAGACAACAGAGACAGAGTTATCCAACAGTATTTTCAGTAGCACACAGGTAGGAATCACCCACGCCATTTAACATTTACTGAAAGCCCCCTGCATCTTTACTTTGTGTATTTCCCCCCAGTTCTTTTAAACTGATGTTTGATTTTCCCTTCCCTTTTCAGTGCTGTATGACCCACTGCGTGACTTCTGCTTGGTTAGCCCATGGACTAATGCTTATTGACATCGGTATGTTATCATCACATAAATAACAGAACATTATTGAACAGTAATGTGTTATACATTTGTAAATAATACAGGCTGACTCCAGAATGATTTCAGTGCAATGAGTGATTTATTTTTAGTGCTAGATATTGGTACATGATATCAAAACGGTGATGGGTGAGGGTGGGGCTATGTCCATGGCAGAGTCCAGTTCTCGGTCGCACAGGTGCATTGTCCATATGCCTGTGGAAGGATGGAGCAGGGGCAGTTCAAGGTTGGACAGGGTGACACTGTGGGACAGTGGAATGACATCCGGGGGGATATTAGGCTGGCGGGGGTCTTGGCATCCTACTCTGTCTTCCTTTGAGATCTCAGGTTCCTCTTGCGGGGTGGTTGTTCTTCAGCAGGAGGTGGGGTTCTGGTGGCCCGTCGTTCTGTGGGGGCCTCCTGACCACTAGCGCCGGCGGAGGTGGTAGGCTGTTCCTGGCTAGTGACAGGGGCCCTTTGTGGTGCCACATGGTCCCGCAATGTGGTTTCTATACGGTTGAGGGCCTGGACTATGGTCCCCATAGCGGTAGCGATGTTCCGGAGTTCATTGCTGAACCCCATGTACCGTTCCTCCTGCTGTGCCTGGATCTCGGTGAACCTGGCCAGTACCGTCGCCATCGTCTCCTGGGAGTGATGGTATCCTCCCATGATGGTGGTGAGGGCCTCTTGGAGAGTCGGTTCCCTGGGCCTGTCCTCCCCCCCCTGTCGCACAGCAGCCCTCCCAGTTGCCCTGTTTCCCCGGGCCTCTGTCCCCTGGACGGTGTGCCCACTACCACTCCCCCCAGGTCTCTGTTGTTGTTGGGGTGTTGGGTCAGCCTGGGTGCCCTGTAGTGGCGGACACACCGCTGATTGACGCGTCCGCGAGACAGAGGCACGGGCCCCCTGGGTGGGAGCTGTGCTTGTGTTCCCAGAGGGGGTTGGGTCTGCTGTAGCCTGTGTCTGTGTGTGGGGAACCGACTGTCCAGAGGTCCCCGATGGTCCGGGCTGGTCATCAGGTTCTAGGTCGACAGAGCTGCTGTCATCACTGGGGGCCTGTTCTGGGGGCGGGATGGACAAATCTGGACCCTCCTGGCCGGTCTGTTGGCGTTCGGGCCCTGCAGGGGTAAAAGAGTATGGTTATTGCTTCTGTGTGTGCCATGACGTGCGATTTGTGGGTGCCCTTGTCCCCCAGTGCTGGCATTCCCTTGTGGGAGGAGTTGTGAGGGTGGTTTGTGGGGGGGGATGGGTATGTGCAGTGGTCATGCTTGGGTGATGGGTGTCCATGGTTTGTGTTGGCATTCAGGGATTGGTGTTGTGTTGGGTGGGTTGTGCTGGTGAGACATTGGCAGGGAGGATGTGTGCTGGGGGGTTGGGGGTGAGGGTGGGGGTGTGGGTTGGCATGCTGGTGGTTGGGGGGGTGAAGTAGTTGGGATTAGACTTACCAGAGTCCATTCCTCCGCCTACTCCAGCGAGGCCCTCAGGATGCAGGATGTTCAAGACCTCTTGCTCCCATGCTGTGAATTCGGGTGGAGTGGGTGGGGGTCCGCCGCCAGTCTTCTGCACAGCGATGTTGTGTCGTGACACCATCGAGCGCACCTTCCCCCGTAGGTCGTTCCATCGCTTTCTGATATCTTCCCGATTTCTGGGATGCTGTCCCACAGCGTTGACCCTGTCTACGATCCTTTGCCATAGCTCAGCCTTCCTTGCAATAGTGGTGTGCTGCACCTGTGTGCCGAAGAGCTGGGGCTCAACCCTTATAATTTCCTCCACCATGACCCTGAGTTCTTGGTCCGAGAACCTGGGGTGTCTTTGGGGTGCCATGGTGTGGTGTGGATGAGGTGTGGGGTGGTGTTTGTGGGGATGTGCGTGGTGATATGTGGTGATGTGTGCGTAGATGTGGTGTGGGTGAAGAAGTTGGGTTCCTGTGTGTGTTGGGGTTTTCTATTGCTGTGCTCGCTCTCTCTATCTCTGTCTCTCTCGCCTTCTCTCCGATTTGCAACTAGTGGGGGTTTGTGGGTGATTTGGGTGTGTGTTTTATAGTTGATTGGATGTGTGGGAGTGTTGTTTGTATGTGTATCAGGTGTGTGTATTTCAAATTGTCCAATGTGGCTGTGTTTTGGAGCTGTGTGTGTATTTTGAGCGCGGCAGTGTGTACCGCCAATGGGATACCGCGTTGAAAGACCGCCTCGTGGATTCGTGGGTCAGAATGGCATGGGCGTGTTTGTGTTGGCGTGACGGTGGAGGTTTGGTCATCTCCAGTTTTCCACGGCCCGCTGATGAGGCGGACTTCCTTTGATGTCGGATTGTTGGCGGTTTCACAGTTGGTGGTCAGAATGACCGTGGCGGTTTACCGCGGCCGCGGCGGTAGAATGGCAGACTTCTGACCGGCGGTACGGGCCTTTTACCGCTGAGGTAAGAATGACCCCCTTTATGTGTTCTCTTCTGTATTGTGTCTGTCACGAGCCACTCACCTGAATTTCCCAGGTTGTTCCGATGGGGTGAGTATGGCCCCAACCCCCTCTATGTCCTGGTCACAATTGCAGTGATTATTTTAGCTAAGAGCCGCACCATGCGGGGCCCCAAAGGGAAGGGGGGTTTGGAGGAGAAAGAGAGAAAAAATGAACCATGCCTCTTATCGAGGCAAGGACAGGTGGACAGGATGTGTTATAACAGGCATCGGCCCCCCTTCATTAGCAGGACTCCAGCATGGAAACAGGTCTGTGAAAAGAAGCACAATTAGTTTACTAGCATTGAGGCTCTTCTAAATGCAGCTTTGATTTTATGCCACTAAACATAACATGTCAAAGGACATACAGGTTAGAGTACCTAAAATCTCAACAGGGGCTTTCATCGCATATAATAACTTTTGTCCCATACAGTACATAGAGTGAACAAAGTTCTCAAAGACAATATTCTTTAATCTTTCACCAAATCTGGGCTCTGTTTCTTCACAGCAGCCAAGAAAGTCTTAGTTAGAAATAACGATCAATTATTTTTTAAAACAAATAAAATCAGGAATTTTTCAAGAGTCAATTGCTTGCAAACAACACAAAACAGTAAATTGAAGCATTACAGGTTTCTGATAGTACTCAGTCGTTCTTGCAAGAACTTCACCAAAAGATTATTGTCCATTCTGCAGTCAATCATTTTCCTAAAAAGGACCAAATAAGCCATACCATGTTCATGCTGGGTTGTTGTTTATCAAACCTCACACAATGTGAGTCCGCATATTCTTCACAACTGAGTTATTGTCCATTTTCCTTTTTTCCTGCAGATCAGCAGGCGTATAGCCGAGGCTGCATGAAGGATGGTTTCCAGGGACGTGTCTCCCACGGAACCGATGCTAAAGGAAACACCGGTTGAAAAAGGAAAAGTCAGTTGCCAGACTACAAGAGGCTGGAGATTAAGGTAAGGAGCAGAGACAAGGCCATGCACGGGCACAATGAAACGTTTGGTTTAAATAGTCTTGTTGGTGGCGTGAGTCACCATTTGTTGTTTTCCTTGTGAGTGGCTTAATTGCTTGTGCACCTAGGGATGAGTCATCCTGTTTTTGTAATATGTACATAACAGGTGGTAATTATTAATCAAGGATGAGTCATCATGTTTTTGCAATATGTACATAACATGTGATGGTGCTGAAGCAAGGATGAGTCATGTGTTCTTCTGCTTGCTGTGATTAATCAAGGATGAGTCATGTTTTCTTCTGCTTTGCTGCAGTGTACCCAGCGATGAGTCATCATGCCATCAGCTCATAGCACTTGGTGATTACTTAGAAAACAAAACAATGTTCTTTCACAAAATTTGGTTCAACCGACTGTGCTTTAACATCTCAAACAATGTGAGCTATAAGTACCTACACCCTAGTGCAAAAGGGCACCACAGAGAAACACAAAGTCCTGACTCCATCAAATGCATGCATACCTTAATTCATGAACATTACAAACACAACCCTTTGTATTGCAGCATTGTGTATGAGCGTGCTTTAGCACGAGGGAGTAGGATCGCAACAATTGCGCCTCCCAAAAGCCGCCCAAGAGAGTGGCGTTTGTTTGGGTTCAGGGCATGAAATCTTCTAAGTAAGAAGGGGGCATTAATAAATGAGGCTGGTTCCCAAGAGTCCTCTGATGCATTGTAACCATTCCAGGACACAAGGTAATATTATCATATCTGCATTCGTTTTGAATCGAGAATGCCCTGCACTTCATATTCGAGGTGCCCTTGAATGGGAATGGGAGGTGAAGGAGTATCTAAACATGTGGCAGGATTATGGGGAGATATATGAAACCCTAGATGCATGACATACTCTGGGCAATGTGATTTTAATTGAGATTGATTATTTTTCAGTTGGGAATGGTCCAATGAATCTAGGTTGCAGTTTTAGGGACCCTTTCAGTTTTAAGTGTTGAGTTGATAGCCAATCATAGTCACCCACTTGATGTGACTGAGCAGGTTTGCAGTGTTTATCCGCCTGCAATTTCATGGTCTCTGGAGACTTTGTTTGACCGCTGGGATTAGGGAAGTGTTGGCGGTGATAGGTAAGGCCCTAGGGTGAAAGCCTGTCAGGAAATAAAATGCTGTGTAGTGTGTAACAGAATGTAAGCTATTGTCATATATAAACCCGACTATTGGTAGCACAATATCCCAATGACTGGTGACTGTGGACAGAAGACAGCGGAGAAGTTGCTCTAGATGTCTCTAGTGCCCTTTCCGTTTGTCCATCAGTATCAGGATGGTAAGTGGAGGAGAGAGCGACGTCTATCCCTAGCACTGACTAAAGAGCTTAGAGTGAAGTGAGCTGTGCTTCGAGGTCAGAGATGATTTTAAATGGCAGACTGTGTAGTCTCACTACATGTTGAATAAAAATCATACTAAAGGTGTTGGCTGTAGGTAATTTAGCTAATGGTATAAAATGTGCCCTTTTGTATAACAGATCCACCATCAGCAAAATGGTTGTGTAACCGTGTACGGGTGGTAAATCAGTGAGAAAGTCTACACTTACCTTGTGCCATAGGTAAGGTGGTATGGGCAATGGTACCAGTTCCTGAAGGAGGCTGGCCTGGCTTATAGTGGGTATCTGATGGTACTTACACCTTGTGCCAGGTCCAGTCATCCCTTATTCGTAGATTAGTAGTGTTCTAGCAGCTTAGGCAGATAGAGGTAGCTATAGCAGAGCAGCTTAGGCTGAACTAGGAGACATGCAATATCATAAGAAACACAATACTCAGAGTTACTAAAAATAAAGGTACTTTATTTTAGTGGCAATACGCCAAAAGTATCTCAGAGGATATATTCCCTTAGGAGGTAAGTAATATATACAAAATATACACACAAACCAAAATCAGGTAAGTAAACACTTAGAAAAGTAGTGCTAACACTGTAGAACACAATAGAATGCAATAGGAGACAATAGGCCCAGGGGCAACAAAAACCATATATTCCACAAGTGGAATGCGAACCACGAATGGACCCCAGGCCTAGTGTAGTGTGTAGAGGGTCGCTGGGAGTGTAAGAAAACACTAGGGCCCTTATTTATACTTTTTTAGCGCCGCGTTTGCGCCGCTTTTTGATGCAAAAACAGCGCAAACTTACAAAATACAATGTGGCGCTAAAGAAGTATAAATATGGGCCTAAGGATGTCCAAGATACCCCACCCCAAGACCCTGAAAATTAGGAGTAAAGTTACCCTACTACCCCAGAAAGACAGTAAAGTCGAGATAGAGGATTTTGCAAAGACAACAACTGACTGCAAAGCACTGCAGATGGATTCCTGGACCTGAGGACCTGCAAAGGAAGGGGACCAAGTGCAAGAGTCACGCACGTGTCCAGGGGGGGCAGGAGCCCACTAAACCCCGGATGAAGGTGCAAAAGGGCTGCCTCTGGGTGGAAGAAGCCAAAGATTCTGCAACAACGGAAGGTGCCAGGAACTTCTCCTTTGGTCAGAAGATGTCCCACGTCATGCTGGAGGATGCAGAGTTGTTTCCACGCAGAAAGACCGCAAACAAACCTTGCTAGCTGCAAGAGTCGCGGTTGAGGATTTTGGGTGCTGCCAGGGACAAAGAAAGGACCAGGAGTTCGCCCCTTGGAGGATGAGACAGAGGGGGCGCTCAGCAATACAGAGAGCCCATGCAGAAGCAGGCAGCACCCGCAGAAGCACCTGAACAGGCATTCAGAATATCTGAGCATGGCCGTCATCTCAGCACAACAAAAGAGGGTCCCACGAAGTCAGAGTCCAACTCAGCGAGTTGGGCAATGCAGGACGGAGTACAGGGGACCTGGGCTTTGCTGTGCACGAAGGAAGTCTTCCAGAAGTGCACAGAAGCCCTAGCAGCTGCAGTTCATGCAGTACACAGGATTACTGTCTGGCGTTCGGAGGCAAGGACTTACCTCTACCAAATTTGGAAAGAAGGGCCTCTGGACTGTCGGGGACACTTGGATCCAGCTCCTGTGTTCCAGGGACCACGCTCGTCAAGATGAGAGGGGACCCAGAGGAGCGGTGATGCAGAGGTTTGGTGCCTGAGTTGGCAGGGGGAAGATTCCGTTGAACCAGAGGAGATTTCTTCTTGGCTTCCAGTGCAGGGTGAAGGCAGACAGCCCTCAGAGCATGCACCATCAGGTAACAGTTGAGAAGGCCGGCAGGATGAGGTGCTACAATGTTGCTGGTAGTCCTCTTGCTACTTTGTTGCAGTTTTGCAGGCGTCCTGGAGCAGTCAGCGGTCGATCCTTGGCAGAAGTTGAAGAGAGAAGTGCAGAGGAACTCTGGTGAACTCTTGCATTCGTTATTTCATGCGAAACCCACAGGAGAGACCCTAAATAGCCCTCAGAGGAACATTGGCTACAGAGAAAGGTAAGCACCTATCAGGAGGGGTCTCTGACTTCACCTGCTGGCACTGGCCACTCAGAGGTGTCCATTGTGCCCTCACACCTCTGCATCCGAGATGGCAGAGGTCTGGGACACACTGGAGGAGCTCTGGGTGCTGGTCAGGGGAGTGGTCACTCCCCTTTCCTTTGTCCAGTTTCGTGCCAGAGCAGGGTTGGGGGGATCCCTGAACCGGTGTAGACTGGCTTATGCAAGGAGGGCACCATCTGTGCTCTTCAAAGCATTTCCAGAGACCAGGAGAGGCTACTCCTCTCAGGCCCTTAACACGTATTTCCAAAGGGAGAGGGTGTAACACCCTCTCTCAGAGGAAATCCTTTGTTCTGCCTTCTTGAGACTGGGATGCCCAGGCCCCAGGGGGGCAGAAACCTGTCTGAGGGTTGTCAGCAGCGGTAGCTGCAGAGAAAACCCTGGAGTGCTAGTTTGGCAGTACCCGGGCTCTATGCTGGAGCCCGGGGATGCATGGAATTGTCCCCCCAAAACCAGAATGGTATTGGGGTGACAATTCCATGATCCTAGACATGTTACATGGCCATGTTCAGAGTTACCATTGTGACGCTACATATAGGTATTGACCTATATGTAGTGCACACGTGTAATGGTGTCCCTGCACTCACAAAGTCCAGGGAAATTGCCCTCACACTAAGTAACTTTGCACCTAACCTTCACTAAGTGAGGGTTAGACACATAGGTGACTTATAAATTACTTAGGTGCAGTGTAAAATGGCTGTGAAATAACGTGGACGTTATTTCATTCAGGCTGCAGTGGCAGGCCTGTGTAAGAATTGTCTGAACTCCCTATGGGTGGCAAAAGAAATGCTGCAGCCCATAGGGATCTCCTGGAACCCAATACCCTGGGTACCTAGGTACCATATACTAGGGAATTATAAGGGTTTTCCAGTGTGCCAATCAGAATTGGTAAAATTAGTCACTAGCCTGTAGTGACAATTTTAAAAGCAGAGAGAGCATAAACACTGAGTTTCTGGTTAGCAGACCCCCAGTGATACAGTTAGGCACCACACAGGGAACACATATAGGGCACACTTTATGAGCACTGGGGTCCTGGCTAGCAGGATCCCAATGACACAGGCAAAAACAAACATACATACAAGTAAACATGGGGCTAACATGCCAGGCAAGATGGTACTTTCCTACAGTTCCCCTGATGGAGCCTGATGTGTGTTTTTGTTTCATGCACATGTTGGACAATCAGCAACATAGGTTTTGATGTCTCTTCACATGGTGTCCCACCAAACATTCTTTTGGCAATTACTTAGTGTTTTATGCACACTTGGATGGTTTGCCAAAAATTGTGATACCACTGCATTACTTTTTCTCTACTTTTTTTTGTGGGAGGAAATAAGCTATCTTTACGATAAAAGAAACCATCTTTGATGACTTTCTCAGGGTGTGCAAGCCATTCATGCATGTTATGTTTTTGAATTTGATTTTGTAACTTTAGATAAAATGAGTGATCCTCATTTTCTGCTACCACTTTTTTGATGGGATGATAGTTGGTGGAGTTAGTTTTGATTTACTGAGTGCTGCATTGCCAAATCTGGAAAGTATATCAGATTGCAATTGTTTTGTGCCAGGATGGTAGATCACACTCACTAAAGAAGTGGAACCAGCGCATTTGCCGTGGTGTTAGGGCTTTCACTGAGCTCAAGAATTGTAGATTTTTTTATGATCTGTGAAGATGTTTACAGTGTATTTGACCCCCAGCAAATGGTGCTGCTATTCTTCAAATACTAGCTTGATTGATAGTAGTTCTCATTCAGCAACCGTATAATTTTGTTCTGCCGGGACCAATTATTTTGAATAGAATGAGACAGGGTGCAGATGTCCCCCTTGTTGGGTATTTCTGAGACAAGACTTCCCCAAAAGCCACATGGGAAGCGTCTGCCTCCACAAACAAAGATTGGTCAGGGTTGGGGTGTTGGAGGACTGGGGCAGAGGTACATTTTTCTTTCAATTGCTTAAAGGCATGGGCGGCCACTGGGGTCCAAACAAAGGCTTGCCCTTTTTTCAAGAGTGTTGTAACCAGGGCCACTGTCCCAGGAGAAATTGTGAATAAAGAGCTCACAGAAATTGGCAAAACCTAAAACACACTGGACCATTTATGGCGGTGGGCTCTGGCAAATTTAGGATTGCCTCTACTTTGTTAGGATCCATAATTATCCCAGTTGGGGAGAAGTGATATCCTGTACAGTATGTGCATGAAATGTAAACGTTTCTAGTTTGGCAAATAAGGCATTTTTTAACAGACATTGAACCACTGAGTGAACGTGCTGCACATGTTCTTTCTCATTTTTTGAGTAGATGAGTATATCATCTATGTAGACTACTACACAGATATCAAGGAAATCTCGTCGTACTTCATTAATACTGAAACACTGCCAGGGCTTTACACAGTCCCAAGGGCATGAGGGGTGTACTCAAATAAACCAAATTTAGTCTGAAACCCCGTCTTCCATTTGTTACCCTCTTTAGTCCGTACAAGATGGTATGACCCATGGATGACCAACTTAGTACATTGTTCAGTTGTAGGAGGCTGGCCTGGCTTATAGTGGGTACCTTGTGGTACTTACACCCTGTGTCAGGTCCAGTTACCCCTTATTAGTAGAATAGAGGTGTTTCTAGCAGCTTAGGCTGATAAAAGGTAGCTATGGCAAAGCAGCTTAGGCTGAACTAGGAGACATGCAAAGCTCCTACTATACCACTTATATCATATAGCACAATATCATAAGAAAACACAATACTCAGAGTTACAAAAAATAAAGGTACTTTATTTTTATGAAAGTATGCCACAAGTATCTCACTGAGTACCCTCAGTTAGAAGGTAAGTAATATACACAAGTTATATGTACACAAACCCAAAACAGGTAAGTAATAGTAAGAGAAGTAATGCAAACAGTGTAGAATTGCAATAGGATGCAATAGGTGAACATAGGTCTAGGAGCAACACAAACCATATACTCCAAAAGTGGAATGCGAATCACAAATGGACCCCAGACCTATGGGAGCTTGTAGAGGGTCACTGGGACTGTAAGAAAACAGTCAGGGTGTCCAAGATACCCCAGCCCAAGACCCTGAAAAGTAAGAGTAAAGTACCCCTACTATCCCAATAGAACACAATAGTCGTGATAGGGGGATTCTGCAAGAACCACAAACACCAGCAAAGCCCTGAAGACGGATTCCCGGATCTGAGGAACTGCAAGGCAAGGGGACTAAGTCCAAGAGTCGCTATAGTGTCCAGGGGGGCAATAGCCCAGGAAACCCCGGATGAAGGTGCAAAAAGGCTGCCTCTGGGTGGAAGAAGCCAAGGATTCTGCAATAATGAAAAGGGCTAGGAACTTTTTCTTTGGATGGAAGATGTCCCACGGCATGCTGGATGTTGCAGAAGTGTTTTCACGCAGAAATACCGCAAACAAGCCTTGCTAGCTGCAAGGGTCATGGTAGAGATCTTTGGGTGCTACTGGAGACCAGGAAGGACCAGGATGTTGTCCCTTGAAGGAGGAGACAGAGGGGGTGCTCAGCAACTCAGAGAGCCCCCACAGAAGGAGGCAGCACCCACAGAAGTACCAGAGCAGGCATTTGGAAGATCTGAGGACAGTGGTCAACTCAGAGTCACAAAGGAGGGTTCCATGATGTCGGAGTCCAACTCAGAGGGTTGAGCACTGCAGGACGGAGTGCTGGGGACCCAGGCTAGGCTGTGCATAAAGGAATCCTTGGAGAAGTGCACAGAAGCTGGAGCAGCTGCAAATCATGCAGTACACAGGTTTGCAGTCTAGCGTGGGGAGGCAAGGACTTACCTCCACCAAACTTGGACTGAAGGATCACTGGACTGTGGGGGTTACTTGGATATAGCTCCTGTGTTCCAGGGACCACGCTCGTCAGGATGAGAGGGGACCCACAGGACCGGTGATGCAGTCATTTGGTGCCTGCGTTAGCAGAGGGGAAGATTTTGTTGACCCACGGGAGATTTCTTCTTGGCTTCCAGTGCAGGGTGAAGGCAGACAGCCCCCAGAGCATGCACCACCAGGAAACAGTCGAGAAAGCCGTCAGGATTAGGTGCTACAATGTTGCTGGTAGTCGTCTTCCTACTTTGTTGCGGTTTTGCAGGCGTCCTGCAGCAGTCAGCAGTTGATCCTTGGCAGAAGTCGAAGAGGGAAGTGCAGAGGAACTCTGGTGAGCTCTTGCATTCGTTATCTGAAGAATACCCCAGAGGAGAGACCCTAAATAGCCAGAAAAGGAGGGTTGGCTACCAAGAAAGGAGGGTTGGCTACCAAGAAAGGTAAGAGCCTATCAGAGGGGGTCTCTGAATTCACCTGTTGGCACTGGCCACTCAGAGCAGTCCAGTGTGCCCCCAACACCTCTGAATCCAAGATGGTAAAGGTCTGGGACACACTGGAGGAGCTCTGGACACCTCCCCTGGGAGGTACTGGTCAGGGGAGTGTTCACTTCCCTTTCCTTTGTCCAGTTTCGCGCCAGAGCAGGGCTGGTAGGATCCCTGAACCGGTGTAGACTGGCTTATGCAGAGATGGGCACCATCTGTGCCCATCAAATCATTTCCAGAGGCTGGGGAGGCTACTCCTCCCCAGACCCTCACACCTATTTCCAAAGGGAGAGGGTGTAACACCCTCTCTCAGAGGAAATCCTTTGTTCTGCCTTCCTGGGCTGGGGCTGCCCAGACCCCAGGAGGGCAGAATCCTGTCTGAGGGGTTGGCAGCAGCTGCAGTGGAAACCCCGGAAAGGCAGTTTGGCAGTACCCGGTTTCTGTGCTAGAGACCCGGGGGATCATGGAATTGTTACCCTAATACCAGAATGGTATTGGGGTGACAATTCCATGATCTTAGACTTGTTACATGGCCATGTTCGGAGTTACCATGGTGACGCTACAAATAGATAGTGAACTATGTGCAGTGCACGCGTGTAATGGTGTCCCCGCACTCACAAAGTTTGGGGAAATTGTCCTGAACGATGTGGGGGCACCTTGGCTAGTGCCAGGGTGCCCACACACTAAGTAACTTGATACCCAACCTTCACTAAGTGAGGGTTAGACATATAGGTGACTTATAAGTTACTTAAGTGCAGTGAAAAATTGCTGTGAAATAACGTGGATGTTATTTCACTCAGACTGCAGTGGCAGGCCTGTGTAAGAATTGTCTGAGCTCCCGATGGGTGGCAAAAGAAATGCTGCAGCCCATAGGGATCTCCTGGAACCCCAATAACCTGGGTACCTAAGTGCCATATACAAGGAAATTATATGGGTGTACCAGTGTGCCAATGAGAATTGGTAAATTTAGTCACTAGCCTGCAGTGACAAATTTAGAAAGCAGAGAGAGCATAAACACTCAGGTTCTGGTTAGCAGAGCCTCAGTGATACAGTTAGGCACCACACACGGAACGCATATAGGCCACAAACATATGAGCACTGGCGTCCTGGCTAGCAGTATCCCACTGACACATATCAAACACACTGACAACATAGGGTTTTCACTATGAGCACTGGGCCCTGCCTAGCAGGATCCCAGTGAGACAGTAAAAACACCCTTCATATACTCACAAACAGGCCAAAAGTGGGGGTAACAAGGCTAGAAAGAGGCTACCTTCCTACATGAGTGCTTCACCTGATCTAAAAGGACAGGTATCAATGGTAGAGGGTATTTGTTTTTATTGTTGCATTGTTCACTGTGTGGTAGTCGATCCAGATCTGTAATTCCCCATTCTTTTAGGTTACAAAGAAGAGTGGGATGAGACAGGCAAGGTGGAGTGGCGAATGAATCCTAGTTGTAACAACTCATCGAAGTACTGCCGTAGATATACAGTCTCTGCCTCAGTTAATCCAGGGATAAAATCAATGCAGCAATTGAAAGAGCAATATGGCAGCAATTGTGTTGCTTTCACTAGATCAAAAACATCTTGAAAGTCTCGGTATCGATCATCCTCATGTGCAGGGGCAGCCCTGTATTCATTTTGTATCTGTTTTAACTCATCTAGTAAAACTGTAAGAGATGGTGTACCATGGGTTATGGTAAGGATCGCAGCAACAATTGTGCCCCATATAGCACAGTCATCAATATAGCATACCATCCCAAGCCGCAAGCACATTGTGAGAATTCTATGTTTGTCTTGGGGTCTGGTATGGGGAAACACTGCTTCAAGTTGATTTGTTTTTTGAGCAATCCAGAATGGAATTGTCTCCCATTTTATGGGCACTGCACCCACAATAGCATTAATAATCACTGAATTAATCCCAGGCATAGCCAATTGTGGTTGAACTGCCTGAGCAGTCCTAGCTGGGACAGTATTCAATGTTCGCATAACAAATTGTGTTAAACGTCTATATAATCTGACTAGATTATTACATAATTGGTGCAGTTAGACTGCTGCTAAATTTGATTAGGGAGTGTAGGCAGATAGAACTGGCCATGTGACCCTGTCATTACTGAGGGGAACCAATCTATTGTGTTCCACAACATGTGGTAGGGCACCTTGGAACCAGTTTTCGTGTTCCTTATGTTGAAGGTATTTCTAAGTATTGATATACTTTGTATTGTTGTAGAAAGTTGGCCACTGTGCTTGTATGAAATGTACTTGTGTTCGTATCAACTGCAGGAAAGGTGACCCATGAGTAAAATACTTCAGTTTGTAGGCATTGTGTGCCTCAACAATGCACTTAGGATCTCCACCCCTATTAGATAGCCCATTTTAGAGTAAATGTTGTGTGGCAGTATGCCCACAATTTACAGGAATAACAACTGGATTTGCCATTTTAGAAATTTTAGAAAACAGAACTCAGAGAAGGAAATATTAAATGGGGTATCCTTTTAAAGGTCCAGGCTTGAACAACCAAAAGCCAAATATAGGTGCTTCCTATACTGCTGAGGAGGATGTTTCCCTAAGACACACAAACATCTCTGTGTGACTGTGAATAGGGTACCTTGGGAACAAGAAAAAGCTACTTGGGTGAGACCCATTAAATAAGTACCTGACCTAAGTATGTTGGTGGTGCCATGTTATACAGTTCCTACTAAGGTAATAGGATTGCATTGCATATTAAGACAAAGGAACTTCAAAATGTGGGGGACTAACTCCATCCACACCATTGGGAGCTTTTGGCCCAATTAGTGGCTAGCTTACAGGGCCTCACCTGAACTCCCAAATGAATAGGGGTGAAAGATGATTATGGCAACCTAAGCATGACTCTCTGAATCCCCAGGAAAGTTGTGGAAACATATCTTACCCCTTTCATTGTATTACTCATGTATGCCCAAGCAAAACACAAAAGAGAGGTGAGATAAGTTTTCGATGCATTTATTTAAACAATCGCAATCTAGCATATAGCGAATGAGGTGAGATCATTAGGTCAATGAAACAAAGCAGAGTAATCAGCATTATAAACATAGTAAAGAAAAAAATAAACAATCTAACCATGGTGAATGTTGGTCTAAAGGTTTCCACCTAATCCTAAAACTTCACTGGGAGCATAGTGGATGTACCCTTCAGCCTCGCTCAATCTGAGGGATTAACCTCCTCAATGAGCAATACAACCAAGATATAGGCCCTCATTACAACATTGGCGGTTTAGCTCCCCCACGCTAAGGGTGGCCCTAACACCGCAGATGGCGTGGTGGTGCTGGACCGCCAGATTATGACCATGGCGATGAACAGGCTGCAAAGCAGTCACTTCACCGCCTGTACCACCAGTGTGGTCTGACCGGAAGGGCAAAGGCAGACCACCTTTGCCCCGGCTGTCCACCATAGACCGCCAACGGTATTAGGAGACTCCTTTCGGCAAGGGATTCCTCGGCGGCAACACCGCCAGTATATCCCTGGCGGGAAGGATACTAGCAACAGGAATCTACATCCCTGTCACCAGTATGCAACTCCCCCCAGCCCCCCGCACACAACCACTGTCCCCTCTCAGCCCCTAGGGACCCCCCCACCCCATCCAAACATGCACGCACCACACACATGCAATCACACATTCACGCATTCATACAGACACACACATACACTCGCACACACACCCACCACCCCTGCATCCACTCACACACTCACAATCACACACACATGCAAGCACACAAACCCCACCCCCTCCAATCACACAAATGCACACCACCATGCACACACACACCACTCATCACCCCCTCACCTATCGGACGGCCACTTACCTTTACACGGTGGACGTCCTGGAGGGGATGGGATCCTTGGGACCTGTTCCGTTGGCACTGCCCCGTCGGCACTACACCACCACGCCTTTTACCAACTCGTAATAGTTGTGGTGGTTTTGTGATGACGTGGCGGTGCAAGCGGAACAACCGCCACTGTACCACCAGCCGCCATTATGGGTGCGAGCGGCTCTCCGCCCAAATTCTTGCGGAGAGCTGCCAGCAGTCATACTATGGCAGTTGGATGACTAGGTTTTAGACAAGTCATAATGAGGGCCATAATGTACAGTGCTCTTAGCCTTACTGATTACGTGTTGTGCAAAGGTTAACTAAACAAGCAACTTGTACCACATATTCCTAGAAGAATATCATGCATGAAATGCATATAAATGTGATTGCTAAAAGCAGCCTCACTAAAATGAATAAAATATGTAGAATTAAGCTAAAAACCTGGGGAACCAACTCGGGTCCAAGAGGTCCTCATGACAGTGGGGTTTGGGAGCAAAATCCTATCTCAAGAGTGCTCAGAGCATGGCCAAGATCTGCAGGCAAGCCTTTTCTAAAAAAAAAAAACGCTGAACAGATTCTTTAATTGGCCTGCTGTAAATCCATTCAGGAATTTTTGAGAAACTTGAAAACCAAAACAATGGTTTCTTTTTTGTATGTTTTGAACCCATAAGAGAACCAAAGAGCATTTGTTTTATCTGCATGAGCTAGAACTTGATCATCTGTTTGGAGGTGGCCATTTTGTTTCATACCCAACTTTGTGCTGTCATATGATACCTGAGAACTGCAAGGATGTCTGTATATAGTAATCTTGAAAGTTATTTCTGGGCCCATTTTTGGGGGGGGGATCAGGTTTGTCACACTAATACCAGGGAGGGCTGTGATGAACACCAGATGGGTGGGAATTGATCATTAGCACAGAAAAATAGCTATAGGTGATCAAGGAGTTTGCAAACAGTTCAGACAATATTCACATTTTTCTTTTGAATATAAATAAGGTGAAATGAAATTGATGCAGCTCTCTACTCTATATCCCCAACCATAAACTTTGAGTTAAACCTAAAATCCTACCTCTAAATATTCAACTGAACTCACCACCATTGCCATTATTTACGGCACACATAGTCACACCATCTCATAAATAGCAGTTCTTGCACAGTAGATGCCCACCTTTCATAAGGCTGAGGGTGAGAATAGGATGTGCTTGTTGTGTGCTGGACTCCTAACCCTAAGGTGATGGCCCCAGTGCTCCCAGCACCATAGTTCATTCTAAGCTAACAGTGATGGCCTCTCAGACAATGTCACCACCCCGGCTTGCCAGTGGTTTGGGATCACTGGGTGTCCTGCTGGGTCATTCATGTTTGCCTCCTGCTCTGTTGTTAATGGTCCATGTTTCTCCATCTTGCTTGCAGCCACAAAGTCCTGTGGAGGTGGGAAACGGA
Organism: Pleurodeles waltl; assembly: GCF_031143425.1. NCBI lineage: Eukaryota > Metazoa > Chordata > Amphibia > Caudata > Salamandridae > Pleurodeles > Pleurodeles waltl. The sequence continues at coordinate 811,288,880 of NC_090440.1, forward strand.
ATGAGGTTGAGCCACACCATAAGTTTGCATTATTTTTTTAAGTTTATAATGCTTTATTAAAAAGATATGTGATAAACAGGTGTAGAATGTGGAAACTACATAAAACCTTATATAATTATATTATCAAAACACAACAGTTTAATATACATAAAAATGAAAGCAAAAAGTTCAAACATCAGTATAAAAAATAAATGAGAATATATGTACGCAAGATATATAACAAACAGAGGATACATGGAAAAACTATATATGACAAACAACATTTTTGAAAATGTAACAAAACAGAATTCCAAATGTGTGCAAACAAGAAATCTAATGACTTAATTAAATGCAATATAATAGAAAGAATATTAAAGATGGGTAAAGCAGTAAAAAAAGGAATTCAAAGGTAGTCGCAATAAGTCTCTTTTAATCTTCATGTGGGTAGCTGGTAACTATACAGTATCCAACATGATTATGACAAATCAAATTCCACCATTGTAGGTATGTAGCATTGTTAAGGGTACTCAAATTTGAAGTATTAACCTGAAATGCAATGCACAGAGAAGATCAATATACCTGTATTTGCAATCTTTATATACTGTATTACCATTACTATCCCGTATGAGCTCTGTTTTTGTTTTTTGTTTCTTGACTGTTTATTGGCAAGTAGTTCACCTGCTCTATTAAAAGCACTGTGATATCAGGTGCTAATTCGTAGTAAGGCACAACATGCACGCTGGAAGGAAGTTTTAGTGAACAGTAACTTTGCTTGGGTGAAGGAAGCTAAGGTTGGTAGAATAGTACCCGTGTTGCAATCTTTAATTTTGCATACTAAATCAGAGCATTCTTTAGAGACAGCATTTTTTTGTGCGCATCATAGTTTATAATGCATTATCTTTATCTGAATCCGAAATAAAGTGACATTGAGATTTGCCTAAAAAGGGTCTGAAAAGGGCCAAAAACACCTACTCAACACCTGTTGACTGCCAAGCCACTCCCACCAGCTATCAGGCAGCCTCAAAGCAGGATCAGGTTGCAAATTCTGGAGCGGGGTTCCCGGGATCCGGAGCTCAGTCATAGGTTGGCCATTCTCTGGGTGTGGCTGGAGGCAATTCTTCCATGGACTCCATGAGTTAAAGGAGTATGTGGAATAAATTGCTGGACATCACACACTGCTTCCATATTCAAGACTCAGAGCCTGCCGGGAACACTATTTGTGCCATGAGGGTTGAGGTTGCTGGTAAATGCTGCACATGGCTGGAGGCTGTGTAGAGTGGGATGTCAGGTCAAAGGCTAATTGTAAGGCCCTGCTCTGATGGCAAGGGTACTAGCTGCAAGGAGGAGAAAGAAGTAGCAAGTGGCCACATTTTCAGTCTTCTCTCCAAGGCTTAAGGCTGTATGCAGTGTACATGGGGGCAAGGATATTGGATGCAGACACACACGAAAAGATCATCCTGTGCCCAGAGAACACTGCATGGCCATAGACCATGCACAGATGATGATGTGAGTAGGAACACTCGATGCACAGTATAATTGAAGAGAACATCATGCACCAAAAGCCTATTATGCGTGGGCATGAGTGTTGCACAGAGTTCTCAGAGGCAGGGACAGTGGGCACATGGTATGATTGAAACCCACATCTTATATCCAGACCCCACTGTTTAAAGTGCAAATATGCATCCAGGGGTCTCTGAGAACAGGTACACTGTGAATACTGTTTGAAGGTCATGCTCTGTGCCCGGAGCTTGTTGTTCAAAGCCAAGGGTCATACTCAGCAATCTGGGGGCAGGAGCATGCACTTCTGTAAGTCCCTAGTAAATGGTACCCCTGGTACCTAAGGCATGGGTACTGAGGAGGGCCCCTAAGAGCTGCAGCACAACTTGTACCACTCTAAAGGACCCAACTCCAACCTCATGCAGACTGCCATTGCAGGCTGCGTGACAAGGTGCTCCCTAAAAGTGAAAACACAACATGGCCCATAGCCTGCGTGCCATGTCCCCTACACCCTGCATGTAATATTTCTGTTACCCCTAAAGCATGCCTTACAGCATTAAGCCAGGGTGCATTACATTATATGTGCGTACATATCTGCAACAGCAGATATGCCCCACTATGTCTTTGTCGTTTCTTAGACATAGCAAGTGAACAGGGAAGCCGTTTTAAGTGCATGTGCTGGACAATGGTCTATATGAGTTCCCCAATTACATGATAGCTTCACTGAAAATAGGAATGTTAGGTATCAAACATCTCATATTAATAAACCCTCACTGATTCCACTGATGGTTTTATTAACACATGCACCCAGTGAGTGACCTAGAGACAAGGATCTGACACCTCAGGACACCTCTTCAACTGTCCACCCCGGATCAAGGAGAAGAGGACCAAGGGTGTCCTTATGTCTCCAAACCTCATGAGAACTGTGCCCACTTGTTGGCTTGGTAGGACTGGACCCCAGGTCCATGCCTACAGCCCCTCCAACCACAAGTAACTCCAGCACCAGACCCAATGCCAAAAGACACCACTGCAGCCGAGCCCCACAGCCTGAGGAGAAGTGGACCAACGGTGTCCCCATGTGGCAAGGACCTAAAGGGTCAAGCCCCCTGTGGGTTCCCCCATATTGACCTTCCCGTCCAGGCTTGCAGCAACTTCCCGACCGGACCAGTTCCCATTTAAGTGAATGGGACACTCGACGCCCTAACACACCTCTGCACTGAAATGCCCCACAGCCTCCCGAGGTGACCTGTTTGTGTGGGCTTGGACCCTGCCCCATACCTTAAGTCCTGGAGAACAGTCCAGCAAGTCAGTCTGAAGTGTCTGAATGCATTACATGTTTTACCCCATAGGGTAACATTACCAGACCCAAAAATTGCAGTCAGTTTTTAAAAAGTGTAAAAATTCCTATCTTGAAAAGTACTCAACTGATTTCAGTGATCTTGCTATCAAAGTTTATATAAAAGTATGTGTTGTTTTCATAAATTGGTGTCTGATTTCTTTAATGAGTCGCAGGTGAAAACCTTTTCCAACAATGTGTCTGTTTTCACAGGCAGCATTAAAGTTGGTTTCGTGATAGGGAGATGGGTACTATTTTATCTGGATTTGAAGTAGCTAAGAAATATTATGCTCAATGTGGCTAGATGAGATTTTAGAAAGATGTAACCAGAATGCGCACTTCTATGTTACTCCATCAATGTAGGCGTTTTGAATCAATCTCAGAATTAGGAAGTTGCACTTAGTTAGTGTGCCTACATTAAGGAAATGGACACTGGGTTATTTCAAATGTCCAACATAATTAGGATTGGAAGCTAATCACGGATACTTCAGGACTGTAAGGGCAGTCAAATACAATCATAATTTTGGTGCATTGAGCACCTAACACTATTAAGTCAAGTGCCACTGCACATGCTGCACTACTTATAGTTACATCCCTGAGAATTTGGGTCCCTTGAACTTCCAGTCGAGTTTCAGTGCTACAAGGTTCAGGAGAGGATGCCACATCCCCTGGGCCTAGAAGTGCAGACCATGGCTATGGGGTCCGGCAGGAGTGGGCTCTTTCTGGACCTTGCAACATTGGATCATGGCTGCAAGGAACATGGGAGAGGGGGAAGTGGTGTAACAATTGTGCAAGCAAGTTAAATTGGCCCATGTTCCACTGGCTGAACAGTAAAATATAGCCATAATTTGGGTGTATTGAGCACTTAACACTCCTAGACCCCAATGGTTCTGCAACATCGGCACTATTGATTGCTATGCCCCCAAGATGAGTCCGGCATTCTGGATATCACAGCCAGAGAGGTCCTTCTCTTTAACGTTCCAGTGTTGAGACTTTGAGACCTTGGAGGAGCCGTTACCTCTGGCCTTCACAGTGTCGACCATGGCTGTGACGCTCAGGGCAGGGGGACTTTTCCTTGGCTTTGCAGCACTATATGGACGGCTGCAAGGACCATGGGAAAATGGAAAGCACTGAGTTTCTAGTTCTCTCTGAATGCTACCACACACTTCTGTAAAGGGGTTCAAGTAACAGAGGCGGGGGGGCATAAGATTAGTGTAGATAGAGGACGTGGGGCCCTATGGTGTGAGCTGGCAGCTGCCTACACTGCTTCTGCATATCACCAGCCTCGCCAAGTGTTCTAGTACTGTTTGTTTAACATGGCTGCTCTGTGTAGAAAATGTAGAGGCAATTGCTATTCTTTGTGATTTCACCTTTTGGTATACTTGGTATTTTAGCAAACTTTGGCGGTCATTCTGACCGCAGCGGGCGGCGGTCGCCGCCCGCCATGCGGTTACCGCCGAATGACCGCCCGCGGTCAAAAGACCGCGGCGGCCATTCCAACTTTCCCGCTGGGCCGGCGGGCGACCGCCAAAAGGCCGCCCGCCGGCCCAGCGGGAAAGCCCCTGCAACGAGGAAGCCGGCTCCGAATGGAGCCGGCGGAGTTGCAGGGGTGCGACGGGTGCAGTGGCACCCGTCGCGATTTTCACTGTCTGCAAAGCAGACACTGAAAATCTGTATGGGGCCCTGTGAGGGGGCCCCTGCACTGCCCATGCCAGTGGCATGGGCAGTGCAGGGGCCCCCAGGGGCCCCACGACACCCGTTCCCGCCATCCTGGTTCTGGCGGTGAAAACCGCCAGAAACAGGCTGGCGGGAAGGGGGTCGGAATCCCCATGGCGGCGCTGCAAGCAGCGCCGCCATGGAGGATTCCCTGGGCCAGGGGAACACCGGTGGGAAACCGCTGGTTCCCCTTTTCTGACCGCGGCTTTACCGCCTCGGTCAGAATAGCCCAGGAAGCACCGCCAGCCTGTTGGCGGTGCTTCCGTGGTCCCCGGCCCTGGCGGTCATGGACCGCCAGGGTCGGAATGACCCCCTTTATTTCTTGTCACCTTCATAACATTTTTCAGAGTATCCCCATTTTTAAAATGTTTTAACACATTTCGTCCTCTTACATTTCCAAATTATTCTGCCTTAAGTAATCATTGTTGAATGGGTAAACTGTGAACATGGAATAGATTTCATCATTGTCTGTTGGAAGCTTGTGTAGTTCAACATGGAGCTTCTGTCACTGAGTTCTTCTAAATACATTTGATATGATTTTACAATTCTTCACACTCACATTTAATTCCAAAAATGACATTTTGTATCAGTAACCAGAAAAAGATCCATACTGTGAATACCATGTCAGTGATCAAACAGTAACTTGTCATTGCATAAGGCAAACAGGTGAATAGTAATGGCGGATAGAGGTAGGTGAAGATGTGGACTTCAGATTGGTCAGAAAAGTCGGGACAGGATGTCCCTCTTGTTAGGTTATCAAAATGAAGGTACTACTGTATGGAGAAAATACCATATATTAGTGACCATCAAAATACCACAATTCATCTGAATAATAATTAACCGTACCAGCCACCAAGCTGTTACCATCCTTCCTGCAGAAAAATGTGCTGACAAACATCCAGGTCACCATTAGCTAGCCAATACGCCTGAGAACAATGATGAACACGGGTGTGCTGAATCAAGGACAAGGGCTAGGTGGTTGAGAGTAACTAGCTGCAGTATATAGTTCATAAAGTATACTTAGAAGCAGCCTTTCCACCCCTGAAACCCAGGAGAAACACAAAAAAGTGAAGGGAGCTCAACGAGGGTGTGAACACAGCTACCGGGTAGCCACACACAGGTCTAATGTTGCCAGACACCTATGCTTCCTCATTTGCTCTTTTAATTAGCCAAAAAGGTCTAGAGGATTCAAGAGCATTCTCATCTTGAGGGCCCCAGCTATTAAGAGTCGGAAAATCCCAAGCAGGACCTTGCTCTCATTGTACCCCAGCCGCTCAATGCCAATAATCTTCTCATTGTGCCCCTGCCACAAATGGCCTGTAACACTATTGAGACCTTATGTAAAAAAAGTTCTCCCCTTCAACAAGCATCGATCTTCCCTCAATAATATGTTGACCGAGAAGTAAGCAGGGGTCAGTCCAGAATTTTCTGACAAGGCAATTCAACTGTTTTTGGAAGTGAGGTCCCTGATATTAGTTAGGTCTTCAACTGCCCCTTTCCAAAGGGTGACTACCTCATCAATAAATTTGATATAAACCAAGATATTGGGTCCATTCATTGTCATATAGTAGATGGTATTCCGCAAATTTGTTTGTAAAGGTGTTTGCATAGCTAAAAGCTGTTCATGAAGAATTTATGTGAAGACTGAGATTATGGCCCTCATTTTGACACTGGTAGTCTGTCACGAAGAGCGCCATGCTGGCGGTCACCAAAAGACCGCAGCGGCAATCCGCCCACCCAATTACGACACATAAAAACAAAATCGCCAGAACACAGCCACTAAACTGGCCAAACGATGGCGGCATAGATGTGGAGCCACTACCCACACCCCCACAGTAGAACAAGACTGCTTCCCCTAAAACGACCCACAAATCAGCACAGCGGACATAGCGCAGCAGTAATCCATTGGCGGTCAGGACTGCCGCTGCCAAGATGGAACTTCCACTGCAACACAACACCATATAGGCCAATTTAAATACCCCACACCTGAAACACATACACACACCACATCCCACCCAATAAAATACACAAACACACAACCCACAACCCCTTGCCACGACAAACAACTGACAGACATTGCACTTCCACACTGAAGTCCGCACTGCACACGGACATCACAGCCACCTGCACACCTCGTAAGCATCACACTTCACTTAAATATTTAACACTCACACACACATCACACTCACCATGTCCCGACAAAAGAACCCCTGTTTCGCTGATAACGAATTAAGGACCATGGTGGACGAAATTATCAGGGTAGAGCCACAGCTGTTCGGGCATGAGTCCAGCAAACGTCAATGGCAAAGAGGATGGAGTTATGGTAGAGGATCATCGATAAGGTGAACTCAATGGGAAGCCACCCATGCACAAAGGACGACATACTCAAGAGGTGGAATGACATGAGGGGGAAGGTCCGCTCCTTGGCATCCAGACATCAAATTGCCCTCTTGAAAACTGCCAGTGGGCCCCCACCACCTCCCCTGGAGCTCACATCATGGGACGAGAAGGTCTTGCCGATCTTGCACTCTGAGGGTCTCAGTGAAATCCCCAGAGGACTGGAAACTGGTAAGTCACCTATAGTCCCCTTGTATGAAGTATACTTATAATGCATGCATCTCCATCCCCTGCATGCCCACCCTACCCCACTAACACCAATCCCAAAGTCCACACTCCCAAATGCACCCAGTGCATGTACAGCATGAAGCACTACAACTCCCACTATGCATCACCCTGTAGCCACCTAACAATGCACATTCCCCTCGCACAACTACACCTGAGTCCTGAAGCATAACACATAGCACTCACCCTGCAGCCCCTGTAAAGTACATCAGGCACATGCGAATAACAATCCCTTTCATCCACAGGTGCCACTGAGAATGTTGTCAGACAACCAGTGCCACTTACAGCCAGTCTCCGACCTGATGAAGACCCCAGTGATGACAGCGACACAGGAGATCTGGAAGACCTACCTGGCCCATCCAGGCTCTCTGGGCAGTCCATCTCCACCACCCTCACCCAGGACACCATGGAGCCCCCCACAACCTCTGCCACCACAACACCTGTCGTCCAACGCCCCCACACCAGTGTCTGAAGGCCACATCAATCCACAGTGTGCCCACCTGTACAGGGACCTGAGTCAGCACCCACCACACATGACAATGAATTTCCTTGTGTAAGTGGCAAAGAGACAAAGAGACAAAGATACAGGAGGCTAGGGCCAGTGGGAGTGCACTAAGGGGTCACAGGGTGGGGCAACCCAGAGAGCCACCTGCCCATGAGGCTATAACACAAGTCCTGGGAGCATACAACCTATCCCAGGACAAGATGGGATAGTTAGTAGACCTGTTGGGGGAAAACCTGAGTCAGCATAGGGAGTACTACCAGGAGGCCATGCAGGGGTGGCATGCTCTCAATGCCACCATGGCCTCCATGAAAGGCTTGATGCAGGAGCTCGTCACAGTCCTGCGTGAGTCCACCACCCACCACAGGCCCCTTCCACTAGCCAACCTACTGACCAGCCCTCTACATCTGCTGCAGCTAGTGGGATGATGGTCATGCCGGAGGACTCTCAATCCACCACTGAGCCACCCCCTGTTGCTGAGGAACCTCTACACAAACGTGGTCGCCGACCCAGACATCCTGCAGGGACAGAAGCAAAGACCAACCCCACTGCCAGGAAATGAGCCTCTCGAGAACTGTCTCCCTTGTATGCCAGTGAGACACCTTGTTGACTTCCTACTGCCATAGCCCCATTTCTAAATGCCACATGGATACTGGACCTGTGCTATCAACTGCTGGGCCTTACAGACTGATGGAATTGATCACCTTGGTCCAATTGCTTTACACCCTATCCTCCCCTTGGCATATACAATAAATGCACATAGACACATGTTTTGGTGTAATGTGTTTACTCATTGTAAAAGTGCAACAAATGTGTGACATGTCACAGAAATTGAGTCCTAAAACACATTGTAGATGTGCATGTATCATGCTGTGATCCGGCTTCCTGCAGCAAAGTCAGTGTCCACACAACCCTGGGTCCTCAGGTAGCAGACGGGAAGAGTGGTGCTACATAATCCGTAGTACATCTGCAATTGATAGCACAGAATGTTCAACACACATTATGTTCACTTTTGCCAACATTATGTGCCAGCACATCATGATGGTTAAACGACTCACACTGTTGGTCCACACACTGATAGACAGTTCAAAGCTATTGCACACATGACCATAACCCTGTTCAGGTACAATTTCACTAGTTAATCTTGCATCTAACAGCAATGACCTGAGTAGTAGATACTCATTGTAGTAGTACCACACAGCTCACACCCTTTGATGCCACGTATTGTCAGCACTTGAAGTCACAAGAAGCTACAAACTATGCCAATAAAAATGTGATTCCGGAATGGAGAAGTCACAAATGTGAGGAGAAGTAGATAGGATTTCATAACTATCTGTAACCCAGTCAGATGGACTAGCTAACATCACAGTGGCACTGTCGAGCTACTTGTCAGACCACTCCTGTATACACTGATCTGAAACCCAAATGGTTTCAACAACTACTGATATCGGGAATGGATAATGAAGTGCACCCAATCTGTGCACCAACATGTGTCATGTCAAACGTAGAGAAGTACCTACCAGAAGCTTAGCTGAAGTACTGCTGGATGAGATCTGTCCTTGTGCCTACATCTTCATCATCCCCATCTTCGTCACTCATATTTCCTCCCTCCTCTGCCACTGAATTGTCCCCAACTCCTACCTCCTCCAGCAATGGGATGTTCCTCCTTAGTGCCAGATTGTGGAACATGCAGCAGGCCACCACAATCTGGCACACCTTCTGTTGTGAGTACTGCAGGTAACCCCCAGTCATGTGCAGACATCTAAACCTTCCCTTTAAGAGACCAAGGGGGTGATTCTAAGTCCGGCGGGCGGCGGAGGCCGCTCGCCAGACTTCCCCCACCAAAATACCGCTCCGCGGTCGAAAGACCGCTGAGGGTATTTTGGGATTTGCCCTGGGCTGGCGGGCGACCGCCAAAAGGCTGCCCGCCAGCCCAGGGCAAATCAACCTTCCCACGAGGACGCCGGCTCAGAATTGAGCCGGCGTAGTGGGAAGGTGCGACGGGTGCAGTGGCACCCGTCGCGTATTTCAGTGTCTGCAAAGCAGACACTGAAATACAAAGTGGGGCCCTCTTACGGGGGCCCCTGCAGTGCCCATGCCATTGGCCCCTACCCCCAGGGGCCTGCGGCACCCCCTACCGCCATCCTGTTCCTGGCAGGAGACCCGCCAGGAACAGGATGGCGGTAGGGGGTGTCAGAATCCCCATGGCGGCAGATCGCGCTCCGCCGCCATGGAGGATTCTGTAGGGCAGCGGAAAACCGGCGGGAGACCGCCGGTTTTCCTAGTCTGACCGCGGCCGAACCGCCGCGGTCAGAATGCCCTGCGGGGCACCGCCGGTCTGTCGGCGGTGCTCCCGCCGACCCTGGCCCCGGCGGTCTGAGACCGCCGGGGTCAGAATGACCCCCCAAATGTCCTTTCGACCACCCTTCATGTCCTCCCATGAGCCTCATTGTACTGTTCGTCAGCCCTGATCCTTGGATTCCTTACCAGTGTCAGTAGCCAGGAGAGACTGGGATAACCTGAATCACCTGTGGATAGGGTAAAACAACATTTGCATTCCACATTGTCACATACAGACTGAGTAGTAAGGCTAGGGTAACAGTGATGACATATACACTCATCTTACTCACTGATGAGGTAGGCCCTCACTCTTTGTAGAGGCACCATCAATTGGGGGACACTGCTATTCCTGAGCATGTACGAATCATGGACAGACCCTGGAAACCTTGCATTCACCTGGGAGATGAACTGGTCAGCTAAGCAGACCATCTGTACATTCATGGAGTGAAAGCCCTTATGGTTCCTGTACACTTGCTCATCAGCCCTGGGTGGTATTAATGCAATGTGTGTGCCATCTATGGCCCTAATCACATGAGGGATATGCCCCAATGCATAGAAATCAGCCTTTGCACTGGGCATATCTACAGGTTTGGGAAATTGAATATAGCTGTCCATATGTTTTACTAAGGCGGACAAGACCTTCCCTAACAGAATGCTGAACATAGGTGGAGACATGCCTGTTGCCAGTCCCACTATCCCCTGGAATGAGCCAGTGGCCAAGAAATGGAGGATGGAGACCACCTGCACAGTTGGAGGAATCGGTGGCAGCAGATCAGACTCCAACTGGGTACACAGCTCCCTGATTGTAGCACAGTACAGTCGATAGTGGGAGATGATATGGCATTCTTCCATCAGTGCCAAGTCAACCAGGGGCCAGTACAGAGGTGCACGCCTCACCTTCCACAGTGGTCAGCATCTATGCATGGCACACAACACAAGTATGTCAACGATTACCATTCATGTATCCCACTGCTGGGTGACAAACAGTGAATCGACATCACATTTGCTGCCACTTTTAGCATGCAAAGCAGACTTCAATGTGTCGAGATGTTGTAATTCCCATGTCAGTTGGACATACATCTGGTATTTGCAATGGATGGCAATAGTAAGATGCTTGTCTGTCACTGCTGCTCTACAGTCATCATCAAAATGTAAGAGCATTCCCACAATGTCATGTTGTCATTACCAGAATATGTGCACACTCTAAGTTCATGCTGCCTAATTGTACTTAACACTGTCCCAGGGCGTAACTCATCACATGTCCATGTTGGAAATGAGTAGTGAATTAATTAATAGATGTATTCTTTACAGTTGTATTGCAAAATGGCTGCTGCCTGTCCTGCATGCAAGGGACAGATGTCAGTGAGCTCATTCCGCCTGCATATGCCGTCATGGCTGTAGGCAGTCGGAACCGCCATGCAACTCCTTATTGGTTAACATTGATGTCTATGGCATACAGGGTCCAATGACGACTACAGCCGGCCGTGACAGTGCAGACAAATGCGGCAGCGACCGCCATTTTCTACAGTGTATCTCACTTGACTCCTGACTCTCTAGCCATTAAGACAGCTACACATTGTGCTGCTGTGTCGTGTTCCTGGGAGCCACGATGGCACATGTTACAGGGGATAGGGCCCCCGCTCTCACCTCTGAAACACTGGAGAAACTGAGACGCTGGGCCCAGAAGACCACAGAGGCCCAGTTGGGGATGGCCTCTCAACGAGGAAGGGGTGCCCGTTGGACACAGACCCCCTGATGACCTGCATACTGGTGGTGGCCTATCCGGAGTTGGATGGGCACTTGAGGACAACACAGCAGCCACAAGGGGATGGGTGGCATAGTACATGTCCTGTACAGTCTGCAATGGACTGGATGGGTGTGTTAGCCATGGGATCAAGGATGTAATCTGTAGCTATGACAGTTAGTGTAGATAGGGTACAGTTGTGCTGTGAACAGAAGTAGCTGTGATAGGTGAGCATCTGAGCATCAGATGGACATGGCAATTTTACAGTCCCAAATTTTGGACTTCACTAGACATACAGGATCTTCACTTGGTATCCAGACCTATCTATACACGTCCATAATAGGTGACACAGGTAAGAATGACAATGTACAAATGTCACTCATTAACAGGTTTCTCACAGTAATGGTCCTGTATTCAAGAGCCCTAACAGTGTAATTGTATTGTAATTGTATTGGTATCATGCAATTGTGTAATTGTATTGCTTCATGATTGTGTATGCACATCAGAGTGTATGCACAGTGGGTGAAGGGAGATCTCCATTGACGTTGTAGGGGGTGTATTCAGGAATGTACATAGAGGCATGTTGTTGTGATGTACATACGTGCAATGTGGATTGGTATTGACCCTATGCTCCCATCTTTTTCACCCCCTCCCCTCCTTTTTGTACAGTCCTATCCTTGTGTGCATTAGCATCAGCAGGTGAAGGAGTAGGGGCACCGGTAAGTGGGGAGGCTACAGCCCACGGGACCGAGGAGGCAGAGATCACCGAAGCCAAGGGGACCAGTGGGACGGAGGGCGGGGGGAGCACCACAGGGAGACTGGAGCTGATACCACTGATATAGATTCCTCCTCCGATGGAAGCTCCCCAGCAGTGGCAGCACCTTCTGGGACCATCCCAGCACAATCCTCGTCCACCACCCCCTTACCAGCACTGCCATCTCAGTAGCTCCCCAGCCAATTCCCCGTGCCCGCTCACCAAGAAAGGTGGGCATCTCCTTTGCCGAAGGCACCTCAGCCCCTGCCTCAGTCAGCCCTGCTGCCCTCAATGCTGAGGCTATTGACCTCCTGTGGTCCATCTCTGTAGGGCAGTCAGCCATCATGAATGCCATCCAGGGCCTGGCATCCCAGATGCAGCAAACTAATGCCTACCTGGAGGGCATTCACGGTGCCTTGGCTGGTCTACAGAAATCATTTCAGACTCTGGACTCTTCAGTGACGGCAGCTAGTGTCCCTAGTATACTTCCGTCCTCCCTCCCGCTACCTGTGCACTCACCCAAATCAACAGACAGGGTACGCATAGACATACACAGGCACCACAAATCACATCACAAGCATGCACACACTCAACATGCAAAAGCAGACACGACATCAGCCACTACCTCCCCTGTCTCCCCCAGCACCTCCTCCCTTGCTGTCACAATACCACTCACACATGCCAGCACTGCATCCTCACTCCCAGTCCCTGTCATCACTTTGTCCTCAGTCACCACAACAGCAGACACTCAGACATACACCCCAGGCACCACATCTACATTCACCACAACCACCATCACTCACACATGCAGCATACCCACCTTACATGCAGACACCACCTCAACATTCATCCACACGACCTGTCTGTCCACTCCCACCCTCTCTTCCACCCCTCCTTCAAGTACAAATAAACACCCGCACTCAGACACTCAACATTCCTCCACCTCACACATACATACTTTGCATACATCTGCACCCATATCCAGCACACCTACACATCCTATGATCACTCCCTCTACCTCCGGTCCCAAACCTGTTTCCCAATCCATCCCCCTTGGTCCTAAGAAGCTTTTCCTTTCCTACCTTGAACTGTTCCCTGTCCCACCCCGTGTTGCCCAGCGCACTCATGTTTCCCTACCCAAGCCATGTCACTCCACCTCCAAGTCCTCCCGTAACCCCCCTTCTACCTCTGCTGCCCCTCCACCCATGAATATGCTGTCCCCAAGAGGGAAGCTGTATGGTTCCAAGGCCCCTGTCCCTCCGTCAAGAGCAAGGGTGAAACCCCCACCCAAGCCAAAGCCTAAGGACCCCCTCCCAAGCCAAAGCCCAAGGACCCCCCTCTCAAACCCAAACTCCTGCCCCCAGACCCTTGATGCCCCTACCTGGTGGAGGCAATCAGGCTGTCAGCAGTCAATTTGGGGCCTTTGACAGGCACAGTTGTGCCCATTGGACTTAGGACTGGCCTACGGGCCTTGATGCTTTATGACCTCGTTCATCTGCATTTGCCATTTATATGTTCATGTTTCCAATACAGGATTCCTGTTGTTTTACTTCATATACAGTTGTCGAGTATTTTTGTTCTCTGATGAGTTTCCATCTATCTATCATGTGCTGTGAAATGTGCATTTCTAAGCATTTTTTCATTCAGATTCACTGTCCTTTACTGTAGTTGAGCATTGTATGTAGTGTTGTGCCTTTGTATTGGTTTATGTGTCTCTGCTTGTTGGTGCTATTGGTGTGGTTGTGTAGTTGTGATCTGGGGTGTGTGTATGTGATGTGTGTGTTTGGCGTGGCTGTGGTCTGTGTGTGTCTCGGTACGGGTGTTCTGTTGCATGTGTGCACGTGTGAGCGCAGGAGTTTGGGCATGGTGTGTATGATGTGTGTGGGTGTGTCACTCTCCCCTTCCCCCCCTTGTGTGCTCTGCAGGTGTACTTACCGATGGCATCGGCAGTCAAAGAGGAGAAAGGTGAGGAAGAGCGCTGGAAAGATTTCAAGGTGGCGTTCCATGACTTCCGTGGAGTCGTCTGCATCTCTGTAGGTGAGTGGCTCCTTTTGTACTTGCTGTTTCTGCCAGGCTTTGGGTGGTGGGTGTCCCGCCCCGGAAATCGTGGTGGTCTGCAGTGTCATATTAGGGTGGCGGGTGCAGTGGCTACCACCATCCTGGGGATGGCAACTGCCATCAGCAGCGGTTTGGCCGCACTGGCGGTACTGTTGGCAGACTGGCTTGGCTTCAGTGAGTTGACCGCCGTGGTTCTAATATGGCTTTCCGCACTGCCAGCTTGGCAGCGGTCCGTCCGCCATCGCCAGCGTGGCAGATTCGTTACCGCCAATGTCATAATGATGGTCTATGTCTTTACTTTAGCAGTGTGGCTGGAAAAAAAACTGTTACAGATCTACCAGAATATACAGAATACAAGGCAAATTCCAGTTTTATTCCTCCTGCAAGCAACAGAATGCTGGATAGTTTAGAAACATTTCTTGTCAACAATTTGAGAAAAAATACTTTTGAGAAGGACAAAAGAAAATCAAACTTTATCATGCAAGACCAACCTATACTGAAAAATATGTTTCCATAACTTTCAAAATAGTTGATAAAGGTGGAGTGCTGGAAAAAACACGTGTATATTGTCTAAATCCAAAAACTCTGAATAAGCCTCTTTTCCCTTAACATACAGAATTAACTTTGTATAAGCACAAATACGTTAATTCATTGCCCATTGTTTGGAGGAATTGATTCAACATATGGATACTGTCAATTTTAGCACTAGATTGAGGTTTGTTTAAACAACTGAAAGTAACTTAATACTATTCTTCATGGACATAAATTCCTTATACCACAAAGAGATGGATTCGAAGATGTAGAATTGACGTGATTGCACAGTGACACTACATCATTTCAGCTATTTTATAACAATTTCATTGGAAAGAGCTTTTTTCCAACTTAATGAGATCCAAGATTTTTGTGCAATTTCTAGCAATGCAAACACCTTTATGGTCAAATTTGAGGATGACCACATACACAAAGATGACAAATGAGCCCAGATGTTCATCTATGATTTATTAATGGTAAACCCATCCCTTCAAAATGGACAGAGAACATTCTTCTAATATCAGGTACCTCGTTTCTAAAAACGCTGGAAATATCTTCACACATTAGGAAGAAACATCTTTTTGGACCTAAATGTCAGTATGAAAAAAGGTAGAATCAGAATTAATTTATCAGCGGGGGCTCCTCTGCTATGGTGGAGAAGCTTTCCCCCCCAAAGCCAGCAGCAGCAGCTGCAAATCTTTTACAATAACACCGTAAGCTATGTTTATTATGGTGTTATTGTAAAAGGGGCGGGCCATGGGGGATGACTGAGACGGAGGGGGAGTGCACAGAACTCTCCCTCAGTGCTCATGTATGTTTGGTCAGCCGTCTCGGGGTGGCCAAACACGCATGCACACAGGGCTCTCTCCAGCCCGGCACTGGGTTGGAGAGAGCAGCCAGAGACTTCCACTCTGCCTTGGAGCACCCAGCAGGGCGCTCCAGCCAATCTAAACACTGCTTTCATGCTGCCAGCAGCACAAAAGCAGCATTCTGATTGGCCACAGGACAGGCTGGGAGCCTGTGCCTGCTGAGGGGACAGAGGAGCAGCACAGCAAGCAGATACTTTTTTTTTTCCTATGTTTATTTTTTATTTTAATATCATTCCCCCCTCTGCCACGTGCTGCCCTGCCCCTTTTAATCCCTGTGAGCCGCAACTGGAATTTATTCATAAAAGTGATTGACAGAAATAATATGTTACAATATCCAAGTATCTGGCACTCATTGCTCAACTCCAAACTACTATGCTAACATGTTACCTGTTTAAAAAGAATCAACATAGAACAGAATGATTGTGAAATACAAACAGAATAAGTGATAAGAAAAAAGCAACAATGCGGATGTGGCCCAGTAAGATGGCTGCCATGACATAGATTTTATAGCTCACGTTCTGGCCCATAAATATGCTCTAGAATCCTCCATCTGCGCTGCTCTCAGTACTGCCTATCTAACCACAGCTACTGAAGGGTTATCGGTGTATGTAATATCGGGCAGCAAGAGGTCCTGAGCCACCCGAACCAGGGAAGAATCACTGCAGCCTGCTCCCTGCCTCGCAGTGTATGGGTGCAGGGTTAGAGCTACACCAGACCCTACCCGGCCTGTTGTGCTCATGTGCTCCAGGGGATGTGCGCCCTCTGATCGGGGGTGGTGCAACTGCCGTTCTGAGCAGTGCGGCACAGCATGCTCAGCCTATCTGAGAGGCGGGGGCCAATGGTGTGAGGAGCCAGTGACACAGTAGGAGAGTTGAGCGAGGTGAGATGGCAGGGGGAGAAGCTGTAGAATCCTTCTACAAATTCACGGGAGGAGGGAGCTGCTGCACAGTGAGGCTGTCGGGATTCAGTTCAGGGCCCAGGGCTGTCCCAAGGTGAGGCGCAGTGGACTGGGGCCAGGCCTCCACTCTGTTGTATTGCAGGAGGGTGCTGGACGGAGCTGGGACTAATGGGGACATTACCCTGGGGCCTCCTCATGGATTCCCTGGCTGGTGAGGGGATATGGAGCTGCAATCTCCCTGGAGTGATCTGGTAGGGCTGATCGCCAGAGGAGCTGCACCTCCGCTGGACTCTGGCTGTAGTTGACCCCGGCACAAAGGGCGAGGTATCCTATGGGGTCTAGCACTGTGAGAGGCCTGGCATGGGGAAGGCTTGCCCTGCGTGAGAGACTGCCAGAGGGCCAGGCCGTGACTACCCCCTCAGCTGCCCTATGACTGGTGCATCGGGGGACTGGCTCTTTCTACTGGAGATACTCAAAATAAGCTTTGTTGTGGGTGGATGGAGCTGGAGCACGTGGGGGTCGCTGTGATGCCTTACACAAGAATGTTGGCTGAGGAGCAGCCGGGTGCTGGCCCCTGACTGGGGATACAGTTGAGCATTCTCACCCTCTCCCATGTGCGGCAACAGAAGATGGGGAAGGATAGGCCATAGCGTCATGCCCAGCAGCTCAAAATGAACTATTTCACTGTCCGAGGGTGGGTGTGGTGGGATGCTCTCCCCTGGCTAATCAGGGGGAGGCCTGCAGAAGCCACAGGGCCCCACTGGTGCTCATATTTTGACACCCAATGAGAAATTAAGTGTGAATGTTTAGGCTAAGATTGATCCATTCCCCCAGGATGTCAACTTGTTGTGGGTGGACCTCTGCAAGGTGGTGAATCGATCGCTAGAGGACATTGTTGCTCTGAAGGCCACAGTGACTGATCTCGCAGCCAGGCCCTTCTGCAGGAGATCATGGCAGAGGACACAGAGGGGACCTCCCGGTGCTGCAATCTCTGTTTTGGTGGCTTTCCGTAAGGTCTGGAGGGACAGTCACCGGAGCAGTTCCTGGAGCGCTGGGAAGCCTCCTCAGTCTCTATTTCAAAACTGTCACCTCCTTAGGTTATTGAAAGAGCACATCAAATGAGTGCAGCAAATGAGACAGACATTTGGGGGTGTAAAGCAAAAACTGGAAACAATGGGCTTCCACTATATGTTGCTCTACCCAGCAAAGGTGAAAGTCATCAATGAGGGCTGTATGCACTTCTTTGCCCCACCCATGGCATTGTGGGATTGGCTGGAGTTGCAGGGGCTGGCCGCATACCCATGGCGATGCACCAATGGTCGAGAGGCTGGACACCGAATATATTCCGATGGGATAGACGGGGAGACATCGGAGATGGGGTGGTGGGACCTCTCTGTCCTCCACCCGACTGGTGGTGTGCCAGGATGGCACACTGGATCTGGAGCACAGGGGGTCAGAGAGAAAGGAGACAAGGTAGGTGGTGGAGGTTGTGATGGCCACTAAATCTGGTGAGAGTGGCTCAGGCTGAGAGGTGGTTGAAGAGGCCTTGGATTTGTAGGAATCTTAATGCCGTAGGTCCTAGGGGGTCACCAGTTCCCTTTCTGAAGTGACTGAACACTGTTCAGCCAAGATGACATATCCAGCTTGGCCAGCCTCTGGAACTTTCTTCTTAGGAGATGAGGAGTAGACCACTGGGATCCTACACTCTGAGTGGATTGGTGGACGGCTGCTCCAAGGGATGCAAACCCTATTGACATACTCAGACTAGCAGCATGCACTATGTAGACCGACAATAGCACCCCCATCTATACTTCTTGTTTTTGAGTGGTTCGAGTAAGATGGTGCAACTGTCACTGGAGTGCTGTGTTGGGTGGTTGTGTGCAGAGTGTCCAGGCAGGCTTAGGTTTGGGGTTTGTAGAACTGAGAGACAGCTGCGGTTGTGGCTGTTACTGGGCAAGGCTCCCCCTAGATACAAATTAAGTATCAACCCTGGGTGCCAGCCTAGGCTCCTGCAGGAATTTACACTACTGCTTAAAATTGTGTCATTTTATTAAGGCAGGGGTCTTTAAACTGGGGGGGTCTCAAATGATCGGGGTGACAGGCTCCGGCCAAAAGAAGCATGATTATGCTAATAATAGGGCTTTGTTTTAAGCTGAAAAACAATTAGCAGCAATAAACCACATTGTAGCATGTTTTCTCATTTATATCCAAGCTGAGAGTATGTGTCAGAAGGGAAGGGACACCAAATACTCTTCAAAACCCCCAGTTCTAGTAATCACACTATAGATACTTTTACATGTTAGTAAGGCCTTCCTGACCAGAACAGTATGCTTGCCATCAACGTAGCTGCAATGTTTAAATAAGTGTAGACCTATTTAAATATTGCCAATTAAATAGCATGATTGTGAAATTCAGAGGTTTTTTTTTTTCTTTTCTTTCTTCACTGGGGTGTGACGTGGCATTAAAAAGTTTGAAGACCACTGTATTAAGGAGATGGGGAGGGAGGGTTTGTTGCAACCTTTGGGGAGATATGAGCTTTTTCCTTTAGCTGTTGGGGGTGGGCAGATGTTCCATTAACGTTTGGTTTATAGCAGCAAAAGGGCGTGAGGGCCTTGGGGTTGGGAGGGGGGATTGCGGAGGCACTGGCACGTTATGATGGTAGACTCTAGAATGATGGATTGAATTCATATGTCAAACGTTACAGGGTACATATATATCTCCATAGACAGGGTGTACACATTGCAATGTTACAGGAGATGCACAGAAAGTGCACAGGAAATAGAGAGGCCAATTGTTTTCTGCCACATACTCTAATTACGCTTGGTGGTCCTGACATGGTCCGCTCCACATGTCCTCTTCCAGGCCAAGCGCTTTAAGGCAGACATTGAGGGGAGATACCTATTCATGTATGGTCTACTGGATGGCATGGAGGTGTGTCTCCTGAATGTATAAGCCCCCAACACTGATGATGGAGGGCTACTCGTGGATTTAGAGTGGGAATCGCTGCCCTATGTCGGGATCCCACTCATGTGGGCCAGTGATTTTGTGTCCTAGATGGACACATGGACGGACACCCCCCTTGACCGCTTACTCAGCCCAACCTGACAGCCGCCCTCAGAGTCATACCAACTGAGTAAACTGTAGAGATGTAGGGCAGGAGACGCATCTGGGAGTCCGAGAGTTCCACAGTTATGCACAATGCATATAGACACCTTAATAGGTTTCTGGTGTCTGAGGAGGTGGTGACTAATGTGTTGGATATGTGGGTGCTGGTAGGCTTCTCTCAGACCACACACCACTGCTTGTAGAGTGGGGAGTGGGAGGAGCCAGATCGAGGGTGCCACTGTGGTGCCTCCACCCAGAGGCACTGAAAGATGCCATGTTCAAGGGGGAGCTCCGGGAGGCACTGATCTGGTACTTTGATACCAACTGGAACTCAACGACGCGGAGGGGGACAGAATGGGATGCCCTGAGGGTGGTAATGTGGGGAGAATGCATCTCCAGGATCAGAGCAACAAGACTCCACCTCAAGGAGGAGTTGGCCATGGAAAAGAATATATTGGCTGGACATCAACGGGACATGACAGTGAAAGTAAAAGGACAGAAAGAGGTGCTGGAAGCCCAGAGAAGGGTATGAGAACTCTGGGACTGATTGGATTGCATAGTCCGTTTCGCTCAACAAAATTTGCACAGGGAGGGTGATAAGCAGGGTGTCTACTAGCGTGGCTACTTAAAAGGTAACGTTCCCCCCTGTTAATTTTGTCACTGAAACAATGTAATTTAACTGTGGTTGGGAAACAGAAAGGCATTCATGCCCTGCTGTGAGAACACCTGTCAGCAATTTATATTGAGGTGGCAGGAGCCCCACTTGTGGCTGCTGGGAGGTTCCTTGGCGGACGTGGACTTCCCTGAATTACAGCGGCTCAGTGTAAGGAACCAGAGGAGGCATTGAAGGAGGTGATTTGGGACATGGCACGCCGCTGAGTGCCAGGCACTGATGGGCTACCAGCAGAGTACTAGCAGACATATTCCAACTTGTTGGTTCCCTGCTTCTTGGAGATCCTCCGGAAGGTGTGGCAACAGGGGATACTACCACAGTCCATGAGGGAGGCCCAGATAGTTATGTTCCCTAAGCTGGACAGAGACCCAACAGACTATAGGCCGTTGTCTATGTTGGGAGTTGACTCCAAAATGCTGCCAAAAGTTGCATTGACTAGGTTACTCAGGGTGGTGCTCAATCTCGTTCATGAGGACCAATGGGGTTTTATGCCTGGAAGGGGTACACAGATGAACTTAAGAAGGCTGTCCCATGTGCTCCGGTCAGTTGCAGAGATGGCATTAGAAGCTGCATTGGTAGCACTGGATATTGAAAAATCATTTGACACACTTACTTGGGACAACCTCTGGAACGTATTGCGGTGTATGGGCATGGGACCAGTATTGTTGTCCTGGGTGCAATTACTTTACACTTAGCCTGTTAAGCAGGTTCGAACCAGAGATGTGTTCTCTGCTCGCATACCCATAAATAGAAGCACGCACCAGGGGTGCCTCTTGTCGCTGCTCCTTCTTGTGTTAGAGATGGAGTCCTTACGATTAAGCTACAACAGGACATGGCAGAGTAGGGTATTAGGGTGGGCGGGAACACCCATGTTATATTGCTGTATGCAGACCATGCACTGGAAAGGTCGGTGGAACTGTTATTGGAAATTATGACCAAATTTGGCAGGCCATTGGGGCTACCTGTAAACAAACAAAAAAATGTGCTTTTCCCACTTGCAGCAAAGCCAGGACATTCCCTAGTTAATCTCCCCATGAGAGAGCTCAATGGAAGCAAGGTCGTTTGCAGTACCTGGGGATCCAGGTGGCACATTCCCCAGATGGCAGGTTCAGTCTGAATATGGGCAGGATGATTGAAAACCTGGATATATCCATTGAGTTCTAGAACCGACTGCCATTGTCGGTGATGGGCAGGATGGTCCTAAGCGAAATGCTATTACTACCTAGGTGCCTATATCTCTTACAGAACTCCGTCTGCAGCATACCTAGATCTACAGTCATCAAATTAAATAGGGGGTCATTACAACATTGGCGGTATAAGGTGCTTACCGCCATGCCGAAGACCGCCAATACACCGCCGCGGCCGCAGTAGACCGCCACAGCTATTATGACAAACATCACGGAATCCGCCGAAATTCAGACACCCACACAACACCGCCACACCAAAGGTCAGCGATAAACTGGCGGAAACAAATCCTCCACCTCCACGCCAACAGAAACACGCCCATGCTATTACGACCCACAAATCCACGCGGCGGACTTTCAACCACGGTATTCCATTGGCAGTACACACCGCTGCGCTCAAAATACACACACATCTCCAAAACACTGCCACATTGGACAATTCCAAATACACACACCTGATACACATACACACACCACTCCCACACACCCAACACAATATAAAACACACACCCACATCACCCACAAACCCCTACAACCAGAAATTTTGAGAGAGGGCGAGAGAGACAGCACAGCTATTGACAAACCCAGAGGCACACAACACCATCACCCACACTACATCCACGCACAAAACACCACATACCACTACACTCACCACACTCATCAACACATACACCACCCCACACATCACACACACCACCCCATGTCACGCCAAAGACACCCCCGCTTCTCTGAGGAGGAGCTCAGGGTCATGGTGGAGGAAATCGTACGGGTGGAGCCACAGCTATTTGGCTCACAGCTACAGCACACATCAATAGCCAGGAAGATGGAGCTATGGCGCAGAATAGTGGACAGGGTCAACGCCGTGGGACAGCACCCAAGAAATAGGGAGGACATCAGGAAGAGGTGGAACGACCTGTGGGGGAAGGTGCGTTCAACGGTCTCCAGGCACAACATCGCAGTGCAGCGGACTGGCGGCGGACCCCCACCTCCTCCCCCACAACTAACAACATGGGAGGAGCAAGTCCTGACCATCTTGCATCCTGAGGGCCTCGGAGGAGTCGGTGGAGGATGGGACACTGGTAAGTCAAATCTTAACTATCACATCCCCCACCCTACCTGCATGCTATCACACACCCCCACCCTCACACCCTCCCCTATCACTCCAAATCCTCACTAATCTACCCATGACACCAACCACCCATCCCAACACCAAGCCCTGCATGACACAACTAAGCATGGGCACCACTCGCTAAAGCATGCCCACTGCACATACCCAGAACACCCCCCCAACCATCACCACACAAGCCCCCACACAGGAATGCCTGCACTGGGGATCACGCACACCCAACCATTGCACACCATTACACACACACATGCAATAATCATGTTCTTATACCCCTGCAGGAACCCGAAGGAACGTCACCACACCAGAGGGTCCAGACAACACCACTCCACCCCCAGAAGAGGCCCACAGTGACGACAGCAGCTCTGCCCCACTGGATCCTGATGACCAGCCCGGACCATCGTGGGCCTCAGGACAGTCGGTTCCCCTTGCCCAGCCACAGCCCAACACCGAGCTGCCACCCTCTGGTAACACCAGCACAGCACCCACCCAGCGGGCCCAAACCTCCCTACCCAGGACAGGTCAATCAGCGGTGTGTCCACCACTACAGGGCACCCAGGCTAACCCACCACCCCAACAACAACAGGGACCTGGAGGCAGTGGTAGTGGGCACACGGTCCAGGGGACGGAGGCACAGGAACACCGGGGAACTGGGAGGGCTGCTGTGCGACAGAGGGAGGACAGGCCAAGGGAACCAACTCTCCACGAGGCCCTTTCCTCCATCATTGGAGCATACCACCACTCCCAGGAGATGATGGCGACGGTCCTGGACAAGTTGCAGGAGACCCTGCGTCTGCAGGATGAACTGTATTTGGGTTTCAGGGAGGAGCTCAGGACCATCAGCTTCGCCCTGGGCACCATCGTAGGAGTGCTGACGGACATTCAAAAGACCTTGAGGGACACCATGGCACTCCAAGGGGCCCCTGACACTAGCCAGGATGACGAACTGCCCACCACCTCCGCCGGCGCTAGTGGACAGGACGCCCCGCCACAGGACCAAAACACACCCGCCCCCCATCCCCTGCAGACGGACAACCACCACGCAAGCGGGCCCTGAGATCCAGGAACAGGACAGAGCAAGATGTCAAGACCCCCACCAGGAAATAAGACCACCCTGATTGTCCACCCACTGTCCCACTTTGTCACCCTGTCCAGATTGGAACTGCCCCAGCTCCACTTCCAATGCCCAGATGGGCAGTGCACCTGTGAGACTAATAGACTGGACTCTGCCATGGACATTCCTCCACCATCACCCATCCCCATTTTACAACCATCCTTTACTTTTTTAGCACTTAAATAAACACCCTTGAAATCCAAAAAAATCTGGAGTCAGTCTATGATTTGGAACTTTGTATTATCAATTACAGTGTCATAATGGGTTACCCATTGTAAGGCTAACATACCAATGTCACACATCACAAGCCCTTGAAGGATGCAAGCAGTTGACACGTAGGTTACCACTCTTGTGAAACTGAAATGGAAGGGTACAACTCAATTAACAAATAGTGAGTGAAATGTAGGTACAGGATAGAGGTAGACGTGTGAAAGTTAATGTAATGTTAAACCAGAAAATGTTCTCACCTGTGTGTCACTGGAAATATTGCTGTATGACTGACTCCCTGTTGTCGTTTTCTTCATCCTCAGCTTCATCCTCATCATTGTCCACTGGCTCCACAGGCTCCACAGCTGCCACAACACCGTCATCTGGATCATCCTCCTGCAGAAAAGGCACCTGGCGTCACAATGCCAAATTATGGAGCAGGCGATGATAATAACCTTCTTCGGTGAGTAGAATAGGGATCCACCTGTCATATGGAGGCACCTGAACCTGGCCTTAAGAAGGCCGAAGGTGCGTTCGATCACCCTCCTAGTCTGCCCATGGGCATCATTGTAGCGTTCCTCTGCCCTGGTCCTGGGATTCCTCACTGGGGTCAATAGCCAGGAAAGGGTGGGGTAACCAGAGTCCCCCAATAGTCATACACGCTGCCTCTGGAGTTGACCCATCAAATCAGGGATGCTGCTATTCCGCAGGATGTAGGTGTCATGCACAGAGCCAGGGAACATTGCATTTACCTGCGAGATGTACTGGTCTGCCAAACAGACCATCTGGACATTCATGGAATGATAATTCTTCCTGTTCCTGTACACCTGTTCACTCCTACGGGGGGGACCAGAGCTACATGGGTCCCATCAATGGCACCTATGACGTTCGGGATATGTCCAAGGGCATAGAAGTCACCTTTCACTGTAGGCAAATCCTCCACCTCAGGGAAAATGATGTATCTCCTTACGTGTTTCAGCAGGGCACACAACACTCTGGACAGCACGTTGGAAAACATAGACTGGGACATCCCTGATGCCATTGCCACTGTTGTCTGAAAAGACCCACTTGCAAGGAAATGGAGCACTGACAGCACCTGCACGTCAGGGGGGATTCCAGTCGGATGGCGGATTGGTGACATCAGGTCTGGCTCCAACTGGGTACATAGTTCCTGGATTGTGGCACGGTCAAACCGGTAGGTGACGATGATATGTCTTTCTTCCATTGTCAACAGGTCCACCAGCGGTCGGTACACCGGAGGATTCCGCCATCTTCTCATATGTCCCAGCTGACGGTGCCTAAGAAGGACAACAGCGAAGAACTAGTCACTATTCCTCCAGGTGTGTACCCACAGTTACACACAAGACTACACCAGACACAAAACCCTTCCTGTATGTGTGTTGAGTATAGGCCTAGCTATGCGTGACGCAGTAGTAAATGAAGCCATGTGGGCCCCTGAAATGGCGGCTGCCTGACCTCTAAACTGGGACAATGGGATTGTGGGGTAACTGCGCTGGCGTTGCACACCGTCGCGGTAGGCGGTTGTAGACCGCGGCGCAATGCTGCATTGGTTAACATTGGACCCTATGGGTCCCAGGAGCCAATGAACAGGTGCGCCGGCGGTGATGATGCGCACCGTCGCGGACGTCACCGCCGCGGACGTCACTGCCATTTTCTATCTGTTCACTCACTAGATACTTGACCTTCGACAGGAGAGGACCTACGCTGCTAGTGCTGCTGTGACCTCGGTCTGGAAGCGACGATGGCTGCTGCGTCTGGGGAAAGGGCCCCTGCCTTCACTGCACAGGAGTTGGAGAAACTTGTGGATGGGGTCCTCCCCCAGTACACGCTACTCTACGGTCCTCCAGACCAACAGGTTAGTACACAGGGAGCACGTTGTATGGGCTAGGCCTGGGTGGAGAGGGCTGGGTGGAAGAGGGAAGGGGGCAGAGTACATAGAACAGTTATGCATGGGAATGAATGGGCCACATGGCCAGAGTAGGGAGGGGGCCACTCACATTGACGGTGCAGTTGGTAATGACTGTTCCTCTTTCCTTGTGCATGTCATGTAGGTCAGTGCCCACCAGAAGAGGGACATTTGGCGTGCCATCGCCAAGGAGCTCCGGACCCTGGGGGCCCACCAGAGACGGGGCACCCACTGCCGGAAGAGATGGGAGGACATTCGCCGCTGCAGCAAGAAGACGGCGGAGGCTCAGCTGTGGATGGCCTCCCAACGTGGGAGGGGTGCCCGTCGCACCATGACCCCCCTGATGTTCCGGATCCTGGCGGTGGCCTACTCGGAGTTGGATGGGCGCTTGAGGACATCACAGAAGACACAAGGGGGTGAGTACAACCTCATTCAGCGGACTTTGCGTGCAGTGGAGGGGTCTGGGTGGGGGAGGTGGGCTGTGGGTGTCCCTAGGCCAGGGCGAGTTAGGTAGGCAAGGCCCCTCCGTAATGTAGGCCATGTGGCACTCAACCCCACCTCAGCAGAGTGCCAAGTTGAGGTCTAGTTGCCCCTGTGGCATCCATATGCGCAGATTTCCACCATTGCCATGTAGGACCATGTCCCAGAAATTGCATGTGCAGAGGTCAGGAGCACGGCGTAATGCAGGGGGCTGCTGCGTCTGTCTTGTCCGCCAACGGTAGCGGCATGCCATGCACTAAAACTCTATTTGTTCTGTCTCCCCCCCTTTTCCTGCTCTCCCTGTCCTTTTGTACATCAGCATCATCAGGCGGAGGTACAGTAGCACCGGAGCACGAGGGAGCTGCATCCCACATGGCCATGGAGGGCCACACCACAGACTCTGAATGCACCAGTGGGACGGAGGGCGAGGGGAGCTTCACGTCGGCCACCGGATCACCAACCAGCGACACGGACTCGTCCGCCGATGGGAGCTCCCCTGTGGTGGCGGCACCACCTGTGCGCCCCACTTCTACAGGTACAGCCGCCACCCCCCTACCAGCACCGCCCTCCCAGCAGCCCCTCAGCGTTCGCCCCGTGCCCGCTCACCCAGGAGGGTGGGCATCACCTTCGCCCCAGGCACCTCAGGCCCTGCCCCAGTCACCCCTGCTGCCCTCAGTGAGGAGGCCATTGACCTCCTCAGGTCACTCACTGTTGGGCAGTCTACCATTGTGAATGCCATCCAGGGTGTAGAAAGGGAGATGCAACACGATAAGGCATTCCTGGAGGGCATTCATTCTGGTCAGGCTGTCCTTCAGCGAACCCTGCAATCTCTGGCCTCAGCACTGATGGCAGCCATTGTCCCTGTGTCTAGCCTCCCCCCTCCAACTTCCTCCACCCAGACCCAATCTCCTGTACCCCAGCCCATCCCAAGCACACCTACAGACCAGCATGCACACAAGTCAACACACACAAGTAGCTCAAGCAAACCTAGGCACCACACACACCACAGGCACTCACGCAAGCCTCACCCACATACAGACACAGCAACATCCACTGTCTCCACTGTGTTCCCCTCCTCCTCTTCTCCCTTCTCCCTCCCAGTCTTGTCTACACACACACCTGCATGCACCACATCTACAGGCACTAGGACTCGCACCAGGACACCCAGCACCACAAGCCGCTCACCTGCACTCACCACCTCCACTGCCATTTACACGTCCCCTCTGTCCTCTCCCAATGTGTCTGTGACGCCCCCTCCCAAAGTACACAAACGCCGCCAATCACTCACCCAACATCCATCCACATCATGACAGCCTCCAGTACCTGCACCTGCACCCAAAACAGCTAAAGTGACACCTCCGACAACCACCTCCTCTTCCTCACTCCCAGACCCCCTCCAGCTACCCATCCCAGTGTTCGTCAGAAACTGTCCCTCTGTCAAATTGACCTTTTTGCCCCCACCCCCCCTTCCAATTCATCAGTCCCGTCGTAGCGCCTCAGCCAAAAAGCCTCCAGTACCAGTGGTGCGTGTTCCAGGTTTTTGCAGTGCACCGGCCACCAGGGCAGGCAGTAGGACCCGGAGCCAAGGCACTGGCAGCCCACCCCCTGTAAAGGCTCTGAAAATGGATAGTGGATGACGGGACCGTCTTAAGACCCCTGGTGGGACAACAAGTGACATGGGATCAAAGGTGATTGGTGAGTCAGCTGTAACTCCAACAAAGGTAGTGAAGGTCCAGAGGAAGTCTGCCCAGCCTGTTGTGAGTGTCACGGCGGAGAAGTGCACCATCATTTCCGGCGGTCCAGACACAACCGCCAGCACCGTCGTCACTGGTCCAGACACCACCGCCAGAGTCACAGCCCAGGAGGGCCCAAGTATCGTCAGTGGTCAGGAGACCACCGTCAGAGTTACAGCCCAGGAGGGCCCAAGTATCGTCACTGGTCCAGAGACCACCGCCAGAGTCACAGCCCAGGAGGGCCCAAGTATCGTCACTGGTCAGGAGACCACCGCCGGAGTCACAGCCCAGGAGGGCCCAAGTATCGTCACTGGTCCAGACACCACCGCCAGAGTCACAGCCCAGGAGGGCCCAAGTATCGTCACTGGTCAGGAGACCACCGCCAGAGTCACAGCCCAGGAGGGCACAAGTATCGTCACTGGTCCAGAGACCACCGCCAGAGTCACAGCCCAGGAGGGCCCAAGTATCGTCACTGGTCAGGAGACCACCGCCGGAGTCACAGCCCAGGAGGGCACAAGTATCGTCACTGGTCCAGAGACCACCGCCAGAGTCACAGCCCAGGAGGGCCCAAGTATCGTCACTGGTCAGGAGACCACCGCCGGAGTCACAGCCCAGGAGGGCCCAAGTATCGTCACTGGTCAGGAGACCACCGACGGAGTCACAGCCCAAGAGGGCCCAAGTATTGTCACTGGTCCAGAGACCACCGCCAGTGTCATTGCCCAGGAGGGCCCAAGTATCGTCACTGGTCCAGAGACCACCGCCGGAGTCACAGCCCAGGAGGGCCCAAGTATCGTCACTGGTCCAGAGACCACCGCCGGAGTCACAGCCCAGGAGGGGCCAGGATGCCACAGCCCCACTGGGCAATGATGGAACGTCATGCCACACACCAATGCCCAGTGTAGAGATCGTCATGCCACACACCAATGCCCAGTGTAGAGATCGTCATGCCACACACCAATGTCCGTATCAGAACCGCCATGTCAAAGCACCGCTGAACAGGGCAAAGACCGCCATGGCAAAGCACCGCTAAACAGTCCAGAACCGCCATGGCAAAGCACCGCTGAATAGGGCAAAGACCGCCATGTCAAAGCACCGTTGAACAGGGCAAAGACCGCCATGGAAAAGCACCGCTAAACAGTCCAGAACCGCCATGGCAAAGCACCGCTGAACAGGGCAAAGATCGCCATGTCAAAGCACCGCTGAACAGGGCAAAGACCGCCATGGCAAAGCACCGCTGAACAGGGCAAAGACCGCCATGGCAAAGCACCGCTAAACAGTCCAGAACCGCCATGGCAAAGCACTGCTGAACAGGGCAAAGACCGCCATGTCAAAGCACCGCTGAACAGGGCAAAGACCGCCATGGCAAAGCACCGCTGAACAGGGCAAAGAACGCCATGTAAAAGCACTGCTGAACAGGGCAAAGACCGCCATGTCAAAGCACTGCTGAACAGGGCAAAGACCGCCATGGCAAAGCACCGCTGAACAGGGCAAAGACCGCCATGTCAAAGCACCGCTGAACAGGGCAAAGACCGCCATGGCAAAGCACCGCTGAACAAGGCAAAGACCGCCATGTCAAAGCACCGCTGAACAGGGCAAAGACCGCCATGGCAAAGCACCGCTAAACAGTCCAGAACCGCCATGGCAAAGTACCGCTGAACAGGGCAAAGACCGCCATGTCAAAGCACCGCTGAACAGGGCAAAGACCATCATGGCAAAGCACCGCTGAACAGGGCATGCACCATGTAGGAATGAATGGACCGCCACATTAGGCATCCTTATCCCATGTGCAGCTGGGACAGTGACAGGACAGGTACTTTCACGTGGAGACTCATCCAGTCTGGGCACCAGTCCCCCTCCAGAACCAGTGGAGACCTGCATCTACTTGAGAGACTGTGGCTTTGCACTCCCCAGGATGGCACAGTGGGCAAACCACCCACTGTAGTGACTTGAGAGACTGTGGCTTTGCACTCCCCAGGATGGCACAGTGGGCAACCCACCCACTGTAGAGACTTGTGAGACTGTGGCTTTGCACTCCCCAGGATGGCACAGTGGGCAAACCACCCACTGTAGTGACTTGAGAGACTGTGGCTTTGCACTCCCCAGGATACATCAATGGGCATGGAGCCCCGTCATGGATCTGGCTTCGCATTCATGTGGCTGAGGTGCCCCCCCTTCGCTTCCCCCTGAGGTGCCTGTAGTGTTTCTATCTGATGCCCCGGCAGTGTTCTCTCCGATTTTGGTCAGGTATCTATTGTGGGCCTCGCCCATGCATTTTTGGACTGTTGGTGCACGGACATTGTTGTGTACATATCTGCACTACTTCTCGGATTGTATGTGTAAATAAGAGTGATTTTGAGATATATATATCTGTATATTTTTGTATGACATGTATATTGGCACATTACAATGTTTGCCCGAATTTCGCATTGTCTTTGCATTCTTCCGGGGGGATTGTGGGTTGTGATATGCGATGGTGGGGTTGTTTGGTGGGTGTCCCCCTAACTTTTGCCTCCCCCGTGTCGTAGGTGCAGTACTCACCGGTATCTTCTGCGCCTACGTAGCTGTTGGTCGTAAAGGAGCAGAAAAACAAGGGCAGGTAGGATTTGTAATTCCGGCTCCATGGTATCCTCCTTCCTCGTGGGATGTGTTCAGGTGAGCGTTTTCCCATAGCAAAAGCTGTTTCCGCCGTGTTTTTATCCGCGGTGCATCCGCCCCGGAAAAGGTGGCGGATTGGCAGGTTGTAATAGTGTGGGGGGTACATTGTCTCCCGGCTGTCTGTTGGCGGTAACCGCTGCGCTGCTTGTCTGTACCGCTGTGGCGGGCGGTGTGTTAAAGTGGCTGTCTTTGTTGGCGGTTTCCGCCAGGGTCATGATTCCCTTTTTTTGTCCGCCGGCCTGTTTGAGGTATTACCGCACCTTTAACACCGTCCGCCAGGGTTGTAATGACCCCCATAGTCTTTTGGTATCCCTATCATGGGCTGATAAGTGAAGTAGGATAAAGCTAGGGATATTGAAGTTGGATACGGAATGCGGGGGACTAGGTCAACTGGACTGGCAATTGTATTATATAGCCGGGATGCTGAAATTCACAGTGCAATGGTGAGAGAATGGAGACAAGAAATTGTTAGCAGGCTGGGAGAATCGTGTGCATCTCCTTGATGCAAGAAACCGGGATCAGAAAGAACCTATTGTTTATCGTTTGGCAGGTTGTGGAGGCGTAGGAGCTTGTGGTCATCCATATACTACGCAGAGCACCGTATGCCAGGTTGCTTCTCCTTCAGTGACTGCAGCCATTCCGTTTATGCCAGACATAAAGGATATGTCACAGTAGCTGGAGGGTGGTTGCTCCATGGTTTGAGGCGCAGGACTTGTTTCAAATCCAGCCCAGTCAGTTCTTACAGTTTGAAAAATAATCCTGCACGGCTTGGGGGATCTGGGCAGATTTCCCTGAGGATCCAATTGAGTGTCAGACACTGGTGCTCATACTGGACCATGGTCCCAACAGAGGCTTGCTATCTCACATTTCTTGAGCACTCAAGGAGGATATGAGCACAGACATGACAGGAAGAGGTGGGCAATAGAATTGCCTTTGCCACACACAGAT
Source organism: Pleurodeles waltl (assembly GCF_031143425.1). Classification (NCBI taxonomy): domain Eukaryota; kingdom Metazoa; phylum Chordata; class Amphibia; order Caudata; family Salamandridae; genus Pleurodeles; species Pleurodeles waltl. The sequence goes on from NC_090440.1 coordinate 811,320,875, forward strand.
GGTGAATAAATGAGAGCCTGCACACAGGTCAAGGGAGTTGCCAGTAACACACCATTCAAGCTCATGCAATTTTACTATCTACACTGTGCCTATCTAGTGCTACAACTACTACACACACTCAATGTGACGCAGTCAGGAGCCTGCACTAGGTGTGGACATTTTCTGACCACATTCCTCTATATGACATGGGAATACCGTAAACTGCAGGGATACTGGGAGGGAGTGTCGTGTTAGGCAGAGATTCACCCACACACCGATAAACTCCTCGGTCAAGCATTGCCTGCTGGGGATACTCCTGACCCCAAAAAGGAGGAGTAAAATGACATATAGGTTCGCCCTCATGGGACTAATACTAGCTAAGTGGTGGTTGGCCATACACTGGCCTCGGCCTAGGCTGCCAGAAGTCAAGAAATGGTTGAGAAACCTCCAAGAATTGGAGGTGGGTCAGAAGAGACAGCTGTGGCTAGTCCATACAGATGAGCATGTAGACCTGGACCTGGAACTCTGGGGACACATGTTAGAGAAACTAGAAAACGTGGAACTGTTGGAACTAGCTCCTGGCCGAAAGCAGAAAGGCTGGTCCAGTTTGGGCCGAAGAGGGAACACGGATGCAATAACCCTTGCGGGGGTGCTGCCATGCGACTGCCTCCAATCCGAGTGGCAGTGCCCAACGTTATAGTGTGTGTGTAAGAAGTTACAGCTGGCTCTGCATGCCTCACCCGCCCTCCACCCTCACATCCAGGTGCAGCTTGGGAGACCCATGACAGTGAGATCACAACTACTATTTGCCCTCAATTACTGCTCATTTTCACAGTTCTGTATGCTATATCTTTAGTACCTGTTGTACACTGTATAAGTCAAATGTGATGCTATTACTGTCTGTATGGAACTGTGCTACTATAGGTGGCTGGCAGAGTGGCAAACAAAGAGGGTGCAACAGAATTCGCAGGTTCTCGGGGTTTGACACTCCTTCCCGCAATGGATGTGCGTATTCTGGTGACATTTGCTATGCCATGCTGTTGTTTGTATCCTGAACGACATTCCAATAAAGACATTTTCCAACAAGAACAAAAGCAAGAACGGGGGTCTCCCAAAACAGTTCCCAAGGCGGCAAAAATCAGGTTGCTAAAATATCAAGAGAAAGTGTGTTTTCCATGTAAAACCGAATTTTCCAACCAACATATATATATTAAGAAGGCAGTGCTAAAACATTAGAATATTTTGAAAAATGAGTGTGACTTTAAAGGTCTTTCCAAAGAACAACCTATTTTTGCACCTTAGCAAGATATATTCCATGAAGAATAGTATCAACATAGAATTCAAGTAAAGTACACAAACAACATTGCCCTGTCAAACTCTAGTAAATGCATTTTGAGTATAAAGGGTAATGAAGTGAATAATTCCAACAGTGAAAGATTAATTAAACTCAAATACAATGGTTCATGTGCCCTGAACAGTTTCATTTATACTACCCATGCGCAGAAGTATAAATTGGAAAAATCCAGAGGTAGGATTAAACAAACATAGAAGGAATATTCACAATTAGAACATCAAATTCCATAGCTTACTATTTTAAAGAAGGTAGGACGTCATCAGGTAATTAAAATCTCAAACATTGCAAGTTTCTAAAAAGGTAAGTTATTGACAACAGAAAGTATGTACTGAACAGGGAAGCAGTTTGGATATAACATATTGATAGTTTTCAGTGGAAGGGACTTAAAAAGAGAATGGGATATTGTGATTTGTTCAGTAACACAGGAGTTTGATTTCTCAGACTGCCTCATGACATCGTGGAATGTTTTTCCACATTTTGTGGCAGCCAAACATTACAACTAAGGGCAAAAAAAAAGAAACGTTTATGGTATTTTTGCAACATGCACTCAATAAGCCTGTCACAAAAATACTGTCTCAGCCAGCAAACCAGCACTTTCACATCATTTCGATTTTAAATATGCACTCTCGGGCACCATCCTGACATGCCTCTTCCCAGCATGAAATATATCCTGCTGGAGGGAGCTGTTAATGTGGTTCCTTCAACCCTTCTGTTATTGTAAACTAAGGTGGATAGAGGGTGAAAGGGCTACACGACTGCTTTCTGCAGTGGCATGTATCTCACGCTGCTCTGAGCGTGAGACTGGGGCAAGGGGAGGAGTGGGCAGCGGGCTAAAGGAAACAGGGAACGATAGGGAAGAGTAAACTGCATTGGCTGGAGGGGGGGTATTGGTTTGGTGCTGGAAGAACAGCGACAGTCAAGGGAGAGAAAGATTAAAAATACAGACGGTGAGGAATGGGAGCAGTGAGTGCAGGTGGGTTGCTGTTTCTTTTGAGCTTCTTGGAGGCGGCTCGCCCCCCGGAATTTTTTTGTGTTGTCACATGCTATGCAGAGTGAAAACACCTCTCAAGTTCACCCACCTTTTACTGACCCAGTGCGGCAGCGCAGGGTCAATAAAAGGGGGGTTTAACAAAGATTATTTCTGAAAATGTTGTAGGGGCTTTAGTAAAAAATGCAGTATTTTCACAAACATCCATATTTCACCATTTGTTTGCAAATCGTGTAATCGCACAATACTGGAGTGTTTGATTTCTGCATTCCTGAGATATTTTTTAGGTCGGGCGTAAGCTTAAAGCCATTTCATTTGTTCGTTTCAGTGTCATTTAAAAATCCTTTCTTGCTAGTGGTCAGTCATGCCTCTTTGTCCCTACTTTTTCTCTTTCCTCTCTCCTGCAGCAACAGGCCTGGGAAGGTTGCTGTGGCACCTGGCATACATCCACTACACTCCAAACCAAAACACATAGGTAAAAGACATTTTGGCTGATTACAAGTTTGGCAGTCGGTAAAACCTGACCACCAAACTCCCGATGAGGACACTGCTACGGTGCTGGCGGTCTCCACACCGGCTCCATTACAAGTTTTCCTCTGGGCTAACCGTCAGAAACCTCAGCCCACGGGAAAACCTGCAGCGGCATTGGACTCAGCTCCACATGGAGCCAAGCCCAATGCCATTGCACAGGGGGCTCCATAGCACCCTTGGAATGCGCACTATCTGCTAAGCAGAGGGGCCCTTCACTGCCCATGGCAATGTTGTGGGCTGTGCAGGGGCCCCCCTGTGGCCTTCAGCACTTGTTGTCGGCCGTTTGTTTGATTACCAAATATGCATTCTCAATGTATGTTGTTTGCTTTTACTTCTAGAATTGGCCAAGATAGAAATAGTGTAATTAATTATTTAATTATGTTTTATTGCCTGAAAAAAGTGCAGTAAGCAAACCTAATCCACGGTGTTAATCCTAACTGCTACAGTTATGTTGATGATACAACAATCATTCAAACTGGAAAATCCTAAAGACATACAAAACCCAAAACCTAGCAACTGTCTCAAAGCCATAAAATAATGGATGGCACAGAACAATCTCCAACTACATCCATAAAAAATAAAACTACTTGTGGCGAATGGAAATATCACAATCTGTTGACCTTCTGGTCAAATGACTTAGCAGCACCAGCTTAAAAAATATGCAGGTGTATACAAATCTTGAAATTGACATGGATTGTGCACTCTCTATGAATGCCCAAATGGACAAACTATCTAAATCGGTCTTCTGCACCATGACAATACTCTGCTGCATTTTTCTTCATCTTGGATTTCCCCAAAGTTTCACACAGCAATTTCATTTATACTTTCAAAGCTTTATCATGAAAACTGGTTATGCCACAGAATCCCTTCTTATACATGAAACACCCCCAGAGAACACAGAACTCAGCTACAAGTTTGCTTTCATATGTAAAGATATAGCTGCATAGTGTATTACCTTGTGAACTTATCTGCCAAAGAAGAGCAAGTGAGCGGCTCATATGATCCTAACACAACGTATGATGCGGTGAGATGCCCTGTCTTAAAGACTCTCCACTGGTTACCAATCACAAGAAGATCACCCAACTATTACCTCTCACCCACAAATAGCAAAGGTCCTGAACTCCTCCAGATGAAAGTCACAAGCGACCCCAATCCAAGAATCTTTGGTTCCCTGATTCTACAGTGTCTAATCATTTCTCCTTAGAAAAAACACAAGAGTTGGTTGCACTACTTTCTCCACCCAGGCTGCCAAATTATGAAATTCTCTCTCAACAGTAAGAGGAGCTACTGACGAACCCCATAAATTCCAAAAAGTGGTCAAGAAATGGTTATTCCCAGTATGACCATCATGTACACTTTAATGCAACTTGTTAAAGAACTAATGGGACAATTCAATAGGAGCATGCCAGTTTTTCGATCCTTGTGCTTAACAAAAGTACACAATAAAGTATTATCTCACATATTGTTATGCTGTTATTTTAAGCAAATTTGTATATCACACAACTTAGCTGGGTGTTGAAGTAGGCTATGTATGGGCCAAGCCAGCGCTTGGGCTAGATGAAGCACAAGGTCTTCAGTTTCTTCTGAAATTCAGCAACATCAGACGTGCACATCAATACAGCTCTGATGTGCAGGGGCAGGTCTTTTTAGGGTTTAAGTTTTAAGTTTAGGAGAGGGCACGACCATCGGATCTAATTCTGCATGTGCAGAGTGGGCCGGGGAGTGTGCGAGTAGGAGTACCGCTGAGCGAAGGTGTCAGATTGGTTTGTGGGTGTTAATGCGGTTGTTGAGCTATATGGAGCCAATGTTGTGTTGTTGTGTAAGGCTTTATATATGTGCATGAAAAGTTATGCAAATAAATTTGTTCCTGGCTGCATTTTATGTGCTTTAATTCCATGGTATCTAGAGAAGCCAAAACCCTGTCTGAAAAATGATCTTTGATAATGACTACCAAATGATCCAGAGCCTTCCATGAAAAACCGTGCAATTTTTTTTTTTTTTTTTACTACCGAATAATCCCATGACTAACTGACCATTTTCTGCATGCCCTACTCTTCTTACTCACATCCTACTCTAAATCGCATGCCCGTTCATCTATATCAACTATGCATTTTGGTGAATAGCCCACACCATATTCTACAGGCCATAACCTGACTTTTTTCTGAATCTGTTTAAGCATATGCCAGCTACCTGTCAGAACCCTAAGCTCCCCTTGCCCAGCTATTCATCCTACCAATCATATGCATGAAGTGGCATAGCTCTAATGACACAGGTCACTAAAATTACCTTACCATAGAGACACTGTTGAAAACGCATAGAATAGTTTCCTTTAAAAGCAGAAGACGAAACCCACTGACAAATACCCATTGGAGTAACCACTGACATAACTCGACGTAAAGCACTTCAACCTCTCATCAGGTGTAGTAAACGTTATATATGAATGAAATTACAAAACTGTAAAATACAATGCATTCCCTTTTCCTTAATTGTATTAGGAGACAGGCTTCTTTCTGATGTTCAGGTTCATACAGCAGTCACATCCAGGCAGCTTTCCAGTTGTACTGAATGTGCCACACTACTGCCAGCCACTATCTAGGCTATGCAGCATGGCGGCTCACTCCCTGTTTCAACCCACAGAATCAGGAGAGCTTTGTGTAATCAAGAAATACGATTAGGACTTACCAGTATCATCACAGCATATGGTAAGCCCCCTTTCAAATATGAAGAGGGCCGTCACATTCCTGACCTCTGAAAAGTTCTCCTAACACTGAACATCCATCGAGGCCTCCACACAAATGAACAATCACTTTTAGGGAAGAGTAGTGCCCTGAAATGTAGAGCACTTTCCTTCTCCCCACAGTCTGCAGGGACCTGTGTTGTCTAAAGGAGACTACCCTCCCTTTCAGTAGCTACAGTCCTCTGTCCCCTCGCATATCTGGTTCATACAAGCAATTCACACAAGTTCTCAGCAACATGTTCAGCTGGCAGAGGAAAGCAGTGCTTTTCTCAGCATAACCCACAGCAAATTCCATGAAAGCATCACAAATACCACATCAGCCCCAACTACATCACAACCCAGGAGCTGTGATTCCTATATTTATATAGATAATCTGTGGATTAGGGTTACACTAAGGGCTTGTAGAAAACATTATTTAGGCAAATTAACTATACCGTAGTTCCAGACAAATAGCAGTAGCTCGTTTTATTTGCAGCCTTATGAATGGGATGAAGGTACGATCTCCGAGCACGCAAGTTCCTTGCTGTGGGTGAAAACTACGAAGGAAGCCATTTACCTAATAGCAGTGACTCACAGGAAGAGCTCATTGGCAAGTTAAAAAATGATCTGACAAATGATGACTGATGAATGCATTTTAATGTGGCTGACTCAAGAACGCAGGCGAAAATCACAGCTGGTAAATTATGCAAAGACTTCGTCGCTGAGCCATTTCAACAATTCCTGATTAATGCAATTGCAAAGTAGGAACAACTGGATTTTGATTCTGTCTGAACTGAATGTGACATGCGGTTATGTTTGGTTGACATGCACATTGAATAGAAGTCCGATTGTGGTGGCATTCAAATATGGCGGATTATTTGACTGTTTACCTTTTGTCGGGTTGCATCTTTACCACCGTCGCACCTTCAACCACACCTTGGCCAATGCCAAAGACATCACATTTTCCAAGCCAATGAAGTCACTAAACACCACATTATCCGAAATTGTGCCTTTGGGAAACTACGGCCTTGTTCTACGGTGACAAAAGTCACTGTTTCCTCCTACCAGTCTCAGGTTAGTGCTTCTGTTCTGCTTGTGAAGCAGAACAGATTTTTTAAATACTATTGACTAGGAACCAGGGAAAAGTCTAGGAAGAGTAGAGAGATGAGTTCACGACGGATTCCCCTAACCAGTGATCCCCTTTCCAATATCTTCTTCAGAGAGTGCAAACAGTGCAGGAGTTGCAGCGAAAAGAGAAGGCCGTTCCATGTAACTTGCCAACACTCACAGTCCCAGCTGAAGGGTACATGCCCTTGGGAACTTAACTGCCAGACAAGAGCAGAGGAGCGGCTCGTGCCATCCTGACGCAACGTATGATGCGGTGAGGTGCCTCGAAGCTCTCTCTGACATCCATATTTCTTTACCTGCCCCTATACTGCATGACGTGCTCCCCATAGTGTCAGTGTGTGTGTTAGAGGTCAACTATACTCAATAATGCTGACAGTGTACACAGGCAATGTAAGGCTGTTGGGTGCAGGACCAGCAAAGATATGATCAGAACATGGCTTCTGTCAGGGTATTCGTTATGATTAATGAAGTTTTCTTTTTATAGTGTCAATGTAGGTCCACACATCTGTAAACTTGTATTTGTTGAATATGTTTCCAAACTCAAAACTTTTCGAAGCATATTCAGACCATTATCGTCTCCACTGAGAGATCACTGTGCATGCACATCCCACATGTTGTGGGCTGTTTCAACAGGAAGATGTGGATGTTCATAAATTCAAGATTTTGATTACAGTAGTGAACACATGGGAATGTTTACATTTGGGCAAATATTAATAAGCTTTTTGAAGGGGTTTGTTCTTGGTGATACTGCACTACTGCATCTTTATGTCTTTCAACATATTGCCCTTTTAGCTTATCATTCTTGTTTGTATACTATAATTAGAAACTTATATTAGGTCTTTCACATCCTCCAACCCGTCAAGCAAAAACACAGAACTAATGCAATAACATAAAATATAAGAAGGGGCACCATTTAGAATGGAGGAGAAAGCCTCAAACACGTTATACTGTCATGCTTCATCACAGGCTGACTGACCCCACCCTGACATGACTGTACTGTCAGGGTGCCCTCAGCCTCAATGGGAGGGAGTTCAGAATAACTGTTGCTGGATAAGGATTTGTTTTTTCTGTAATGATTATAATTTTGGGAAAAAAACATGAGGTAAACAATACTTGAGTAGAGGGAAGCACTCAAAGGTCCATGCAGTCCTTTATGTTATTATAAATTAGAGTTATTTAAATTCCCAAATCAGCTGTATGTTAAGGTGTAAGAATGTTCCTATTCTTGATGGATCCATACAATAGACTCCAATCACAGTCTGTACATATAAAAATAATTGTATGCTTCAGTTTAAATCTCTACTCGCAACAATAAGTGTGTCAGCCCAGTCAACGCATTTTGTTCTTCAAAAGGACTTCATCAGGGATTAATTCTGGTGAACATCATTTGTGTATCATCTCAATTAAGATTCTTCTCTGTCTTATTTTCCATTACCACATAGCTGTGGAAAAGGCGAAACAACCATTACTTCCACTATTCAGTCTGGCACCGAGTAACCATCAACCAGTGTAAATAGGCGCTTTCGTAGAGTAGGCAAACAATTAATCAAAATAATTGATGACCTTGAAATAGAATACATCTGTGGGGAAGAACATATAGGTTATAAGGGATTCTCATTCTTCTTGCCACCACATGACTTCTAAAGCCAACTTGATTATTTTTATGAGCTTACATGTGAGGAAAATGCACTGAAACAAGATACTGAGGTAGGATAGCCCCATATCACCCCGTGTTCCCCCCACTTGTGTTCGTCATATGCACAGTGTAAGAATATAATGGTTATTACGATGTGGAGACTTAAAAATGAGAGACGAACCACTCGAAGATGAAGACTAGGAATTATCTGGGTGGATATCTCCCCAATTACTTCAATACTAAATGGAAATCCACAGCCAAAGGGGCTGATGAATAGGATGTTATAAAAATGGTAATGAAGAGTATGTGCATGGGTAGGATCTACAGGATATCTGCACAGCTCAGAAATTACATTAATGACATTGAGAATAAACTAGCTCACATGCAGGAGGGCTTACCTTTTTCCCCATATGTAACAACAATGACAGATAATGCCAGGAGGCTTAGGGACATATATTAAATATAACAAGTTTCCCTAAGAGCCATTTTGAAAATGTCTGCATAAGGAGGACAATGAATCAGGTAAGGTTTTGGCCTGGCTGCAACAGAGGAAGACTGATAAGCCACCAATTCTGAGGCTGGTTGATGAGATGAGAATAAATAGATCTACACAACCAATCAAGGGGGTATTTTGTTTCTCCCTCAGCAACCTCTAAAATTATAAGAAGGTTTCAACTGGGAGAAGGGCTAACAGTTATGCGAAGAAGGCTGTGATGCCTACTGTTGGACTTTTTGCCTTACGCAGGGTCATCCCCAGTCTTTTTGCCTCCTTCCTCCTGTTTTTTCTGACCTCTCGCTGTTGGCTCTAGAACTCTGAGCACTTTATCACTGCTGACCAGTGCTAAAGTGCAGGTGCTCTCCCATCTAAAGTTGGTATGATTGGCGTATACCTAATTGGCATATTTAATTTACCTATAAGTCCCTTGTACAGTGGTATCTCTATACCCAGGGCCTGTAAATTAAATGCTACTAGTGGGCCTGCAGCGCTGCTTGCGCCACCCACTGAAGTAGACTTTCAAACCTGTCTCAGGCCTGCTAGCGCAGGGCCTGTGTGCGCAGTTTTCTGCCACAGGGACCTGGCATCTAAAGTTACTTGCCAGGCCCAGAATTCCCCTTTTACTACATGTAAGTCACCCCTAAGGTACGCCCTAGCTAGCCCTATGGGCAGGGTGCCATGTATGTAGAAAGGCAGGACATGTGCCATATTGCATGGCCTGTCCTGGTAGTGACAAACAGCCTAACTTGGTGTCTCACTGCTGTGAGTGCTGCCTTCTCATAGGATTGCATTAGAAATGCCCTGCCTTATGTGTAAGGGGTATTGTCTGATTTATGAGGGGTAGCGTAGACGTGTTTGGTATGGTTGTGATGGTCATAATAAATGCTGCTTACTGGTGTGGGTGTATTTTTTATTACTATCACAGAAATGCCACTTCTAGAAAGTGCGCATTTCTCTGTGCTTATGATTCTGGTGTTTTGCAGCTTGACTCCAATCCACGTCTGGACAGAGTGACAGTTGGGGCTTTGTGCATACTTTTCAGACAGCCTGTACACAGGGAGGGTGGAGGTGTCACAGAAGTGCATCTGCATACTGAATAGTCTTCCTGGACTGAGAGAAGGAAGAGGCGGGGCACACCTACATTTGTAAAGGCTGTGCCCTGGCCTCACACAATAGGGTCGCTAAACCCCCACTGATGTTTGGAGCCTGAGCTGAAAGGAGAGAGGGGGCACTCCCAGAACCAGTTGTAACTGGCTGGAACCTCCTCTCCCTACCATTGTAAAACACTGTAAGAACTGACTATAAGTACAGGGGAATTTTCCCCACAATTTGGAGACTCTTGGAATCATCTTGGAACTGGACACCAAAGGCTGAAAGGACTCACCAGGAACCGCCATGGACTGCTGCTGCTGTGCTGACCTGTGACCTGACTGGTCACTGTGAAGGACTTGCCACTTGCTGCCTTTCCCTTGTGCTGGCCTGTAGCTGGGCCCTCCACCTGAGGACCTTGTCTTAATATTCTGCTCCCCAGGGGCAGGGTGCTGTGGCCCCTGACCCCTGCATCCATTTCTTCACGAGGGGTGCTTCTCCGTGGTTGCGGCTGCCCTAGCACTGATTGCAGAGCGCTTATGGAGCCTTGGGAGCTTGTAGGCTCCTTGCTGCATTGTGCCCCTTTAAATAAGATCACCGCAGCGGCCCGGGAAGCTGGAAGAACACTGACGCACCGCATCGGGTGCAGGCGAGTGTCTGCTCGGGCCCCAGGAGGGGTCCGATCTTCTTGTGGCTTCACGGCAGGACCAGGGGAAGGCGCGGGGAGTGCCTCCTTCCCCCTGGCGTCTACGTTAGGAGCAGGACGCTCCTTTTCTGCTGTTAGGTAAAATGGGCATTATTGTGGCCCCCCCCCCCTTGGTGAAAGGGCCAGTGGAGGCCCGGGGGGGCCCCCAGAGATCGCGGGTCCCGGGAGAGGCCTGTCATTAAACCGGAGGGGGTGCATGGTTGTCCCCTCCTGCCCTAAGTTGTTTTTGCTGGCTTTGGCCCCCCTCGTGAGGGCCGGTTGAGGCCCTGGGGGGCCCCCAGTAATCACGGTCCCCGGAGGGGCCTGTCTATAAAAGAGAGGAGGTGCATGTCGCCCTCCTCTGACCCCAGAGTATAAGGGAGGCCCCCATTTTGCGCATAGGAGCGCTGGGGGCCCCATTGTTCGCCTTCTAGGCACTGGAGGTGCCTTCATCCAACCAGGTACTGTTTAAAGGACCAATATAGTTGCAATCCAAAGTTCTTTCTACAGACTTTTGTTTGATTCATATATTACCTACCTGCGTTTGATGTTTTTACATATGTGTATGCAAATGTTCCTTTTATGGACATGCTTGCTAATATGTTTTTCTAACTTGCCATGTGTTTTCTAATGTTCCTACTATGGGCATTTTATGATATTCTTATGACAAGTGCTGTGATGTAATAACGTGTTTTCCTGACTACTGCTTATGCTGCAGAATACTGAGTAACCTGTGTGTTATGTGTGACTACTACTAGGTTGCAGAGTAACTAATGTGTAACGTTATGACAACTGCTAAGGTAGCAGGATAGTACTGATATGTGATGTTTGGTCTGATAATTGTCTTGTGTACAATACAGTATATTTTCATACAATCTGGTGTTGTGTTTCCTTTGTGGTGGGGATATTGCGTCACGTGTGTTGTGTGTGTTGTGCAAACGCTTTACACATTGCCTCCGGGTTAAGCCTGACTGCTCGTGTCAAGCTACCAAGGGGGTGAGCAGGGGTTATCTTGGACGTGTAACTCCCTTGCCCTGACTAGAGTGGGTAAGTTCTGCCTGGCTGAGGTGCATACCCTAGCCAACCAGAAACCCCATTTCCAACATTGATCGTCAGCGGTGAGGATAGGACTTGCGCTTGCACAATACCATTGTGACTCATTATTTCACTACAAGGATTGCGTTTAGACCATCACATGTTTGGCTTCTTTTAACTTTCTCTCTTTGGTCATTTTTCCAGTCTTCAGTTCTCATGCTTGGGTATTGTGGTTGTCACATTTGAGTTATTTGTACCTTTTCAAGATGGGGCTTACCTTTGATTTAGAGGACATGCCGTTTTACACGCAGGAGGAATTAGAGGGGTTCTGTAGAGAGAGAGGGCTGCCTGTAGAAGGGGACCTCAGGAGATCTCTGAATTTCTTTGAAAGGTTTGTGACATATACCCAGGGAGGGAGTGTGCTTAGGGGGTACCCAGAGGATCCTGAGTGTAGCGAGGGTTCCCAATGGGAGGGCTCCCAGACCTCATCCCTAGAGAGTGGTAGAGAGACTGATCAGGAGGGTGAGAATGACCGGGTGGGAATGCCAGTTGACAGGGAAGGCCCCAGTGATAGGGAGTCCCTTACTGGGTCCAGTGTAAGAAGCAGGGCTACCTCTCATTCCTTGACGCCTGATGAGCTAAAAGATAGGTGGGAAGAGAGGGACCTGAAGTTACAGTTAGCGCACCTAGCTGTTGAGGAGAGAAGGGCTGAGGTAAAGAAGGCCTTAGTACAGGAGAGAATGGCAGAGGCAGAGAGGGCCTTTGCCAGAGAAAGACTCGTTCTAGAGCGCAGTCTGAAGGTTCTGGACTCACCAGCGCTGCAGGTGGAGTCCAGTGGTGGCAGCAATGTACAGTGCTGTAGCAAAGATGTTCCTCACATACCCATAGATCTGGTACCTAGATTCCAAGAGGGGGGTGACATACGTCAGTGGTTAAAGGAATATGAGAGGGCTCTGGTAGAGCACAGGATCCCTGAGAAGGATTGGGGAACTGGCCTAGGGAGCTTTATTCCTGAGTAGGGGAGGGATGCCCTACTGACTCTAGAAGAGAGTAACAGGGAGGGGTACTCCACTGTAAAAAATGCACTGATTGTGAAGTATGGTTTTTCCCCTGAGGAATACAGAAAAAGGTTTGGGGGTGGTAAGAAACTGTCCCACCAGTCTTGGGAGGAGTTTGTGGAGGATTGCTGCATTGAACTAGATGGATGGGTGAAGGGTAGCACAGTAAACAATTTTGAAGGGCTGTTTAATTTGATTGTCAGAGAGCACCTGCTTCGTTGGTGTTTTTCAGAGTTACGCCAACACTTGTCAGTGTGTGAGCTCTCTGACCCCAAGGAGCTTGCAAAGGAGGCAGACTTCTGGTTGCGTACCAGAGGGTCTGGTGTGGCATTAGGGGGTGTTCCTAATGAGAGTGGTCTAGATGTTTCCCAACCAGGTGTGGTGGGAAAGGCTTGTGTCCCAGGTAGGTCCCAGTGTATTGGGGCGGGTAAGGCACCCCATGTCCAGTCTCAGAGGAGAGGGAATGGGGTTGGGCTGAGGCCCACGGTACCCGAGCTCCAGTCCCAGGTCCTGGAGGGTTCCATGAGTGAACCCCAGGAGGTGAGCCTAGCCTGTGACGTAGGGCCAGCTGTTCAGAAGGATCCCATTTTGTCATTAGGACTTGGGCGGGTGGCTGGTGATAGCGTTCCGCCGGTCCTGGTGTCTGGTAGTCTCGCTCTACAGTGGAGGAGGCGGAAATCCAGGCTTAGGGTTGAGAGGGGGATGCAGGCCCCAGTGGAGAACCTGGAGGATCAGGGGTCAACTCTGAGAGCAGAGCCCCCCAGGAATGACCTTGGTGAGACCATTTCTGGGCTGGGGGGAATCCAGACTCTGTCAGATGGGCAGAGGTCAGGAGACCTGCGCCAGCCAGACTCTTGTGTGGCCCTTGGGGAAGGTGTTTCCCTGGTGGGGGGTAGGTGTGCCCCCCAGGAAGTCCTGGTGCGCCAGGCAATGATTCAACCGCAGGGTGGTGACTCTGGGTTGGATGATCAGGTTCAGGGGGTAAACTCTGACCTGATGGGGAGTAGGTGTGCTCCCAAAGAAGTCCTGGTGCACCAGGCAGTGGTTCACCGGCAGGGTAGTGACTCTGGGTTGGATTGCCAGATTCAGGGGCTAAGCTCTGATCTGGTGGTGGCTAGGTGTGCACCCAAGGAAGTCCTGGTTCGCTGGGCAATGGTCCAGTCTAAGGGTGTCGTCCCTGGACTAGATAGACAGGTTCAGGGGGTAAACTCTGACCTGGCTGTGGGGGCGGTTAGTGTGCTCACCTCCCCGTGTGAAACTTCTGGTATCTTCTTCCGAGGTGGGGAGACGCAGGACTCTGGAAGTGGGGGTCAGGGAGGGGGAAGCCCACCCCGGACCCTGGTGCAACCCAAGGGTTTCGTCCCTAGGTTGGGTGGTCAGTCGCCAGGTAGTGATCCTGGGCTGGCGAGAGAGTTGTGCAGGGCTGCTGTACCCAGCACCCTGGCAAGTGTGGATTCTGGTGATACCCCTCCTAGGAGAGGAGGACGGGATCCTAGACGGAGGGGTAGAGGGAGGAGAGCCTCGCCTCTAGCCCCTGTAGAACCTATCGGTGCGGACCCTAGGTTGGTGGATCAGTGGCAGGGTAGAGCCCCTGAACTGATTGGAAGTGGAGTGGAGACAGGTTGCTTTGCACCTGGGGCTACCGCCCCCCACTCGTTATGGTTTCAGAGACCAGAGGCTCCTAGGTGGCCTGGGGCCTGGATCTGGCCTTTGGCAGCTATAGAATTCCCATGGGTTGGTCTAGGCTGCCTGGGAAGCATTGACAGAGAGATCCAAGTGATCCAAGTGGAGTCAGGAAGGCGTAGAACTGGAACATGCCCCTGCTGTTGTGGGCCTGGGTCCTTGTTCTATCATCCCAATCAGGGAAGTACATCAAGGTATTGATTGTTCTCCCCTGGCTTTTGGCTGGTAGGGGGTTGTGTTGGACTTTTTGCTTTACGCAGGGTCATCCCCAGTCTTTTTGTCTCCTTCATCCTGTTTTTTCTGACCTCTCGTTGTTGGCTCTAGGACTCTGAGCACTTTATCACTGCTGACCAGTGCTAAAATGCAGGTACTCTCCCATCTAAAGTTGGTATGATTGGCGTATACCTAATTGGCATATTTAATTTACCTATAAGTCCCTTGTACAGTGGTATCTCTATACACAGGGCCTGTAAATTAAATACTACTAGTGGGCCTGCAGCACTGCTTGCGCCACCCACTGAAGTAGACTTTCAAACCTGTCTCAGGCCTGCTAGCGCAGGGCCTGTGTGCGCAGTTTTCTGCCACAGGGACCTGGCATCTAAAGTTACTTGCCAGGCCCAGAACTCTCCTTTTACTACATGTAAGTCACCCCTAAGGTACGCCCTAGCTAGCCCTATGGGCAGGGTGCCATGTATGTAGAAATGCCGGACATGTGCCATATTGCATGGCCTGTCCTGGTAGTGACAAACAGCCTAACTTGGTGTCTCACTGCTGTGAGTGCTGCCTTCTCATAGGATTGCATTAGAAATGCCCTGCCTTATGTGTAAGGGGTATTGTCTGATTTATGAGGGGTAGCGTAGGCGTGTTTGGTATGGTTGTGATGGTGATAATAAATGCTGCTTACTGGTTTGGGTGTATTTTTTGTTATTACTATCACAGAAATGCCACTTCTAGAAAGTGCGCATTTATCTGTGCTTATGATTCTGGTGTTTTGCAGCTTGATTCCAATTCACGTCTGGACAGAGTGACAGTTGGGGCTTTGTGCATACTTTTCAGACAGCCTGTACACAGGGAGGGTGGAGGTGTCACAGAGGTGCATCTGCATACTGAATAGTCTTCCTGGGCTAAGAGAAGGAAGAGGCGGGGCACACCTACATTTGTAAAGGCTGTGCCCTGGCATCACACAATAGGGTCGTTAACCCCCCACTGATGTTTGGAGCCTGTGCTGAAAGGAGAGAGGGGGCACTCCCAGAACCAGTTGTAACTGGCTGGAACCTCCTCTCCCTACCATTGTAAAACACTGTAAGAACTGACTATAAGTACAGGGGAATTTTCCCCACAATTTGGAGACTCTTGGAATCATCTTGGAACTGGACACCAAAGGCTGAAAGGACTCACCAGGAACCGCCATGGACTGCTGCTGCTGTGCTGACCTGTGACCTGCCTGGTCACTGTGAAGGACTTGCCACATGCTGCCTTTCCCTTGAGCTGGCCTGTAGCTGGGCCCTCCGCCTGAGGACCTTGTCTCAAGATTCTGCTCCCCAGGGACAGGGTGCTGTGGCCCCTGACCCCTGCATCCATTTCTTCACGAAGGGTGCTTCTCCGTGGTTGCGGCTGCCATAGCGCTGATTGCAGCGCGCTTATGGAGCCTTGGGAGCTCGTATGCTCCTTGCTGCATTGTGCCCCTTTAAATAAGATCACTGCAGTGGCCCAGGAAGCTGGAAGAACACTCGCGCACCGCATCGGGTGCAGGCGAGTGTCTGCTCGGGCCCCAGGAGGGGTCCTATCTTCTTGTGGCTTCACGGCACGACCAGGGGAAGGCGCGGGGAGTGCCCCCTTCCCCCTGGCCTCTACGTTAGGAGCAGGACTCTCCTTTTATGCTGTTAGGTAAAACGGGCATTATTGTGGGCCCCCCTCCCCTTGGTGGAAGGGCCAGTGGAGGCCCGGGGGGGCCCCCAGAGATCGCAGGTCCCGGGAGGGGCCTGTCAATAAACCAGAGGGGGTGCGTGGTGCCCCCCTCCTGCCCTAAGTTGTTTTTGCTGGCTTTGGTCCCCCTCGTGAGGGCCGGTTGAGGCCCTGGGGGGCCCCCAGTAATCACGGTCCCGGGAGGGGCCCGTCTATAAAAGAGAGGAGGTGCATGTCGCCCTCCTCTGACCCCAGAGTATAAGGGAGGCCCCTGTTTTGCGCATAGGAGCGCCAGGGGCCCCATTGTTCGCCTTCTAGGCACTGGAGGTGCCTTCATCCAACCAGGTACTGTTTAAAGGACCAATATAGTTGCAATCCAAAGTTCTTTCTACAGACTTTTGTTTGATTCATATATTACCTACCTGCGTTTGATGTTTCTACATATGTGTATGCAACTGTTCCTTTTATGGACATGCTTGCTAATATGTTTTTCTAACTTGCCATATGTTTTCTAATGTTCCTACTATGGGCATTTTATGATATTCTTATGACAAGTGCTGTGATGTAATAACGTGTTTGCCTGACTACTGCTTATGTTGCAGAATACTGAGTAACCTGTGTGTTATGTGTGACTACTCCTAGGTTGCAGAGTAACTAATGTGTAACGTTCTGACAACTGCTAAGGTAGCAGGATAGTACTGATATGTGATGTTTGGTCTGATAATTGTCTTGTGTACAATACAGTATATTTTCATATAATCTGGTGTTGTGTTTCCTTTTTGGTGGGGATAATGTGTCACGTGTGTTGTGTGTGTTGTGCAAACGCTTTACACATTGCCTTCGGGTTAAGCCTGACTGCTCGTGCCAAGCTACCAAGGGGGTGAGCAGGGGTTATCTTGGACGTGTAACTCCCTTGCCCTGACTAGAGTGGGTAAGTTCTGCCTGGCTGAGGTGCATACCCTAGCCAACCAGAAACCCCATTTCTAACACCTACTGTAAGAAACTGGGCTGTTGGATGACTGGGGAGGGAACCCTGGCCAAGCGGCAACCACAATCTTTGTCAGAGTGAGGCATAAACCTACCTTAAAATAACCTGTACACAACCCTGTGGTAGCTTGAGAGCAGTCAGGCTTTATTTCGATTCAATGTCTAAAGAATTTGTGCAACACTTTTATCTGTAATAAAGCAAAGCACACAGCACAAAACACCAACACTAAAAAGGATCACACACCAAGTTAGAAACTAGATTTATTTTTAATAAATAAAACAAGACCAAAACAACAAAAATCCAATCAGTAGAACCAGAGATATGCAATTTTACATATTTCAGTGAAAAAGCGCCAAAAAGCACAAAGCAGCAACTGTGGAGATCTGGTCGCTCTGGACTGGCCCAAAGTGAGAAGTTCAGGCTGACCACGATGGAGCACGGGTCGGCTACAGGGACCCATATAGGCCCGCTGAACAGAGTGCCTTAAATCCTAGTTAGGGGAGTGTTGAGAGGATTCGTGTCAAAGATGCATCATGCAGTTGAAGTGATGCGTCATTTTTGAGCTGTGGCAAAGCTGCGATGCAAGGTCCTCTGTCATCATCGAGGATCCCATTGGTGAGAGCTTGCAATGCAAAGTACGGCACTGAGGATGTACTGCCTGACTCATCTGGTTCCGAGGAGCTGCAAGGCTGCAATGTGGAGTCAGCATCATTGTTAAGGCTGCCATCGACAAAGAACAAAAGAGCCTAGAATACATTGCACAACAACAGTTCCAAAGAGCCTGCGGGCTGCAAAGCCAATGCAGGTCACGTCTGTTCTGCTACAGGTAATGCCGCACAGCAGAGGAGATGTGTCAGTTCCACTGGGTCCACAGAGACTGGGAAAGCAGCTCAGGCCCAATTTAAAGGGTCCAGGACTGGGGTGGCATCACTTGGCAGGGTAGACTCACAGATGGCAGAGTCCAGGTCGTGGGTTCATGGTTGTTAGAGACTTCTGTCCCTGAGGCTTAAGTCAGGAGGCTAGCCAACTAGTTCCTGGTGTCACTTTGGTGGTCTTGAGTTCAACAGATCCAGGTGCAGTCCTTCTCATCCAGGTAAGAGGGCAGCAGGCAACAAGTCAGAACAGCATGGCAGCAGTCATTCAGAGCAGCAGTCCAACACAATGATCGCCCTTTCAGCATCAAAGTAGTCCTTCTACCTGGCAGAGTTTCCACAGGTCCAGAAGCATAATGAAGAGCTGGTGCCTGAGGTCCAGTATTTATACCCAGTTGTGCTTTTGAAGTAGGTATAAGCATTTAGAGGCATGCCTTTGAAGTGAACAGGTGCCGCACCTTCCTTGCCCTAGCTCCAGATTAACAACAGGTGGTAAGCAGCCCTTTGTGTGGAGAGAGGACACAGCTTATGCAAGTGTCAGTGGGACAGTGCCCAGCTTCTCCATCCCATTCAGTGATCTCCCATCTAAGCACACCATAGCTCCATACTGTGTGTGGCTGTCTAGGAGAAATACACAAAGCCTAACTGTCAACTACACCCAATTAGGTGGCCCAGATACAAGCTGAAGGCACCAAATGGCTAAGGCAGGGAAATGCCAATGTTCTAAGATTTACATTTTCAAAATTGTAATTTAAATTCTAATTTCACTATAAGTTAGAATTTTTCATTGCAATTTCAAAGACACCAGGCATGTTCCCATTGGAAGTTACAGTCTATTAAATGCAATAAGGTAACTCTAATGCTATCCTGTGGGAGAGGCAGGCCTTGTAGTAGTAGTGAAACCAAATTTCACCAGCTGGGCAAGTAAAACTAAAAAGTACATGTCCCACGTTCTGTGTCCACTGCCCACTGGGGTGTCCAGGGCCTAACCTAGACGTGTCTTACATGCATTAACAAGCATTTACAATGCATCAGGTCTCGCGTTTGCTCGTGTTAGAGCCGATCGCGTTGTAAACTCCTAACCTGACTTTTCACCTATCGGGCAAAAGTGCATTTATGCACGTAACCCGAAAAAGTGAAATCAAGTAGGTAAAGCGCTCGACTTCTGCCAAGCGAGATCGGGCTCGTAAATTAGTTTAAAAAAAAGTCCACCAGCCGGATGGAAAACAGCGAGCCTCGCATGTTTTCTGTACTTGGTCGCTGCGCTCGAGGAGGGCTAGCCACCGGAAAAGGCATGACCTATGCGTGCCTTCGACTAATGAAAGCAAGCCGATTTAATTAGGGAAGCCCACGAACCAATAAAAAGCACTGACGTGAAGTTGACAGGGCTCGGAGCCCTTTTCTAAATACTAAAGAGTCTCCCTGCTATACGCATGCGCGAGCGCATGCAAAGCAGGCTCGACCCTAAAAAGGAAGGGTTGGTCCTGGCAAAAGCTTTATTTTGCTAGGTCGAAATGATGGTTTAAAACTGCACACACATGCTGCAATGGCAGGCTTGAGACATGTTTGGAGTGCTACTTAAGTGGGTGGCACAAACAGTTTTGCAGGCCTGCTAGTAGCATTTAATTTACAATCATCCCTGGGCACAGGTAGTGCCAGTTCACTAGGGAATTAAAGTACATTAAATATGCCAATTAGGTATATGCCATTACTACCATGTTTTAAAGAGACAACACAAGCACTTTGACACTGGTTAGCAGAGGTAAAGTGCCCAAAGTCCTAAAGCCAGCAAAAACGAATTCCACAAACAGGAAGGTGGAAGGAAAAAAGTTAGGGGATAAACCATGCCAAGGATGCCAGATCTAACACATACCTTCATCACCAAACTGCCCACTGTATTAGAGGCTCCACCAACAGTGGGAGACCTGAGAAGAAGGCTGAAAGGATTCAAGGGGGAAGGCAAATGGCCTGTGCAGTTGTTCTCTCACATTTTGTAACTGTACCCTGGCCCTCTTCTGATGGAACTGTTAGGGGCATTGGAAAAGTCCATAGAGCTCTGTGTTTTTCACACTCAATGCAGAAGACATTAATAGTGATGATGTCCAAGACTGGGAAGCACAGAAACAACTATAAATCTTACAGAGCATCATCAATGATTCATACTAATATCAGTATAATTATTAAAGCCATTGCTAATAGACTTACCAGGGTGATACCATCCCTGGTGCACCAGGATAAGTCTGGCTTATCCCCAGCCAGAATTGTGATAGCAAATTTACGTGAGTTGACATTCTCTGGAGAACTGCAAAGGAGATTAAGTAGTTGCATCTCTTAATGTAGATAAAGCTTTTGATTCACAGTGATAGGGTGTTCTGTTGGCAGCACATGGACTTTTGGCCCTCAAATTTAAAACTAGGTGTGGAAACTGGGGAGGGGTACAAGGCTGTGATGCCTACTCTCACCGGTCTGTATACTTTGTTGTGACTTGGATGATGATGTTATTAAAATTGGAAATACAACATATGCAGTCTCAATGTATAACAATTGCATTAGTGAATCTATCTGGCTCAAAGAGGCAATTCAAAGTCTGTTGCAGGAAGCTGGAGCACTGCTGAGCTGGAGGCCAATCTGGTTGAATCCAGACAGTTCCCTTTGTGCACACTAGCTGGGAGACTGAAGAAGGAGCTGCCAGTGTTGGGCCTGCATTGATAACCATGGGCAGTTAAATATCTAGGAATCCAGAAATTGCATACATTGGAAGAATGTATTTCTCTTAATATGAACAGAAGTCATTGAAGGCATATATAGATCTGTAAACTTCTGGACAAAAGTGTCACAATGTTCCTGAGGTGCCTATATGTATTCAAGGCAACTATACATTTGTTAACCCAAGTGCTTTTCAAGCAACTGGACAAATTATTCTTTTCACTGCTGTGGGTTGGAACCAGACCCAAAATGAAATAGACACTTTGAAGTGCTTTTGCGAACAAGCAGACTCTACTATCTGGAGTCTCTGACCCAGCATCTATTGCCATGGCTGACCAAGTCCCCTAATAGGGAACTCATATTTCAAGACATTATTTATTATTCCCCATTGCATCAATTAGGAAACCTCATACTTATGTAAGGTCACGGTCACTGTGGTGAGACAAGTAATAGGACATACTCCATTTACATACTAAGATGGGTTGCTGACCTTTCCTTACTTTAAATCACTTCACCAGCAGGTAAGAATAGACAGATGAAGCCATGGGGCTGTGCCATGGTTTGGGACCTATGAGGAGAGGACGGTCTCTTAACTCTTGATGAGAAGCTATACACTGAGCAGGCTGGAGCAGTGAGAACGACTTGCGTGGGATTCCAAGCAAACTCTTAGAATCTGGCACTGTATACTTTAATGGAACAAACTGGTCTCAGCTCTCTGCAGGGTCTTGGCCATCACTGGAGCTGAAGGACAAATGGGAGAGAGACTTGGAGTGTGGGTTGATAACCGAGCGGATATTAAATTAAAACAAACTAATGGCCTGTAATGCCAGGTTTCATCATGTACAGTACAAGTTCATACACAGAACATAATTAACTTTCAGGATCTTACACATAATTGAGCTAACATATACTGGAGATTGCCTATTTTATGCAAATTATACGACAGTGCCCTGTAGAACATGATTATATGGACCAGGTGTTGGCATGTATATGCAGGGTAAGACTTGGGGCACTGGAAATGGCACCTTAGCTTTGTAATTAGGACTGCACCCATGTCTTCAAAAGAGAGGATCAACTTTAGGTTGATTGCCTTGTCACTGCTACTAATATTAAGGCACATCGCTATCCAGTGGCTCAAACAGCATGGCCCAGCTGTGGAAGGGTGGAGAAACAAATCTGAGAAAACAGTTTCCAGCAGAAGATGCTGACACTGATTACAAAGTCCTGTAAGATCTCACCCTGTGGCAAATGTATATGATTCTGTGTGATGATGTTTGTGAGAATTAAAACTTTTAAATTGTTGAGATGCAGGATTGGGGTCATTTGGGTCCCACAGAACGACAGCCCGAAGACAATAAAGAAAATCTTTAAAGGACAAAAGTCAAAGCCATAAAGATTTATTCAAATTTAGGTGGCAATACAAAACAGCAAAAACAGTCAGGTAAAAAAGTTGGATTCAAATCAGTATCAATAATGCATCAGATGAGGTCAATTGCGAGAGGTCATAACAAAAAGTGTCCATCCAAAGGAAGTAAACGGACAGAACGAAAATATAGTTCAACAAAGAACTGGCATACATTTGCTTAGTTTAAATTCAAGGAAAGTTTAAGTATAAATCAAATAGACAGTCTAGTGGAGGGTCCGTATGGCAAGCATACATGAGCAGTCAAACCAAAGTGGAGTTTCACTTTGTGCAAATACGCATAGACAGTTAAGTATAGAATCAAAAAAGTCTGTCATAGAGACTGCTTGGTTTGAAATGCACGACAAGCCAGGCACACATCCCAAAAAGAAAATCAGTTTATAGGTTTTCTGACAGAGAAAGACACACCCTGATCATGGTGTGAAGTGCGATCATGGAGCTAACAACAACAAATCATCACTCCTTTAATATGATGCATGAAGCAAGAACATTTAGGAATAACTTTTTGCATGAATAATTAAACAAAGTAAATGAAAAAACAATAATTTGACATTTGTGGCAAAAGTAAAACAATACACAATGTACTCCTTAGAGTAGTCCCAGACAGGTGGTCTTGAATTTCATATTACTAATAAAGAAACACTCAGCACATGAATTCCTACTGAGGAACACAAGTGAATAAATGTCACTCAACACTATAAAAGCATCACTTTGAAAATGAACTCTATTTTGCTTATTTTCTGAAGAGGAAAAGCTCTGAAAAAGAAACATGCAGTAAGGAAATTTGTTTACTAAAACAATGAATTGTGCATCCGCTTTAGCAGCTTTAAAATGGATATCAGTGCGAGCAGGCTGAGGCCTCGTAATGCTCACTTGAAGACTAGTTGACTTTTTTTATTGTGGCCTACTGATGTTAACTTCAACACATCAAAATAAACACTATTTTCTAATTCGTAAAAGCGCTTCTTCGACGTTTTATACCAAAGAAGCCTCTGGCAGTGATGACAACTAAATCTGCTTGTCGATTTAGTATTCATGTAAAGGATGTATGTAAGGGTCTATTTGTAATGATGTAAATTCTCTGCATTCATCGTCTGACTGCTACCCAACATAGCCACTCTGTTTCCTGCTTCCTGCTTCATATTTGTGTAAAATCAGTAATAATTGTATTTTTTTTTAAAGATCATGCTTAGCTTATCTGTCAGAAA
Organism: Pleurodeles waltl; assembly: GCF_031143425.1. Taxonomy (NCBI): domain Eukaryota; kingdom Metazoa; phylum Chordata; class Amphibia; order Caudata; family Salamandridae; genus Pleurodeles; species Pleurodeles waltl. The sequence continues at coordinate 811,344,355 of NC_090440.1, forward strand.
ATACCCTTAAACCCTTAAAAACTACCCCGAAAACCAACACCCACCTTGAGCCCTAAAACCACCCCAAAAATAAAACACCCCTGACCCTAAAAACAAAATTACCACAAACCCCCCACCCCCACCCTAAAAACAGAAGTACCCCCACTCTTAAAAACTACCCCGATAACCCCCACCCACCTTGAGCCCTAAAACCGATCCCCACCCCCAAAAATAAAACTACCCAACCCCTAAAAACAAAATTACCCCAACCCCTTCCCTGTCCCTAAAAACCCACCCGTCCTAAATACAAAATTTCCACAAACCCCACCCCTAAAAATCCACCCTAAATACAAAATTTTACCCCGACCCCCACCCCTAATACCCCACCCTCACCCGCCCTAAATACAAAATAACCCCAACCCCACACCCGCCCCTAAAAACCCGACCAACCCCACCCACCTGGAATACAAAATTACCCAGTCCACACCCCTAAAAACCCACCCCGACTTGAATAGAAAATGACCCCAACCCCTCACCCCTGCCCCTAAAAACCCGACCCTCCCACCCCCTAAATAGAAAATGACCCCGACCCCCCACCCAACCCTAAAAACAAAGTAACCCCACCCCTTAAAAAAAATAAAAAAGCCTTACCACCCGCATCACTTCACCCCGGCCCCACCCCTAAAAACTACCTCAAACCCAGCCCCACTTACCTGACCACGTCCTCTCCCGATGGATCTTCCTTTTTCTCTGCCTTAACCACGCATGTGCATTGTTTGGCACATGCGTGGTTAAGGCAGAGAAAAAGGCTTGCGTTGTTCAGGCAAGCGTCGTTCCGCTTGTGTGAACAACGCAGGTGTGGTTCCAGACACGTTGTTCCGGATCTTTCCCGAGCATAGCACATATCTTTTTTCTTCCTTATGTGAAAAAATCAACATAAGAGTTGACTTCTTTGATTCAGAATTTATTTTGATTGGAGGAAATCTGCAGCCTGTTTTGAGCTCCCACCTTCTTTTTAGAATGCTCCCACTAGATCATGAAACATCTGTAGCTCATGTTCCCCAAAAGTGATTTTGCCCCATATTTAACAGGTTTAAAATCAATTAGGCCCTTATTTAAGAAATGTGGCGCTAAATTGCATGTAGTGCCACTTTTCTCAAGGCCCCTTGCGCCCCCCTACTGCCACCATGTGTGCGCTGTATTTAAAATACTGCGCACCATGGAGCAGGGTAGGGGGCAATAGTGTCCGAATTTCTGACGCTATTAATGTACTGTTCAGGGTTAGTGCCAACATTTTTGTGCTAAGCCTGAACAGTTCATTGGGGCATATTGAAAACAGTAGAATGCCCCTGCTCTGAGCAGGTGTTAAAAATGCTGGAAAAAATGTCGCAGAGGAAACCATTTTTTGGTCCCCACTAATGAGGGAACGCCCTCTTTACATATACTTGGCCATCTAATGCCACATTAGAGTAAAAAACAAAATGACTCTAATGTGTTGATATATGGCGCAAGGACCTCTTAAATTTGGGCCCTAGTGACTTGTAATGTGGTCTTATGCCGACGATTCACAGGTATATGTTTTGACTGTTGTAGATCCTACATCAATGGTAGCTCTCCAGGAAGTCCTTCAGGAAGTCATATGCTGCACAAGTCAAAACAGTGAGCAGCTAAGCTGTACCTAGGTAGAGGTTGTAGTAATAAGAACTTGTAGAAGATCCTGTTTAAAAGAGCTGGCCACCTAATCTTTATTGAGACAGATAAAAGGTTTGAGGTAATATTGGAGCACAATAAGTTTCTCAACCATCAGGGTAGCATGGAGTATGCAGATACAGTTCCCAAAATAATTTAGGCATTTTCTACCATTATTGTGCGTTTGTAGCAGGGCTTTTGTGGTAGTGGAACCTATGAATGCCCACCCCCACTACTGTAATGCACTATTTGGCAGTCTGTAATCCACACAGCTCCACTGCTTACATAGTGTTCATAAAGTAACAGTGCATATGCCTCGAAAGAAACAGGCATATTACAGCAAGCACAAGATGTTTTTGTGGGCTGCCAGTCACAGAGAGGAATGTGTGCAGGCAAGGAAGCATTGTATTTAAGTGCATTCAACACATGGGGTACTCTTAACAGTATTCTTGCCCATTTCCCGGCACATTCTGTTGGTGGTGGGTGAGAGCTTCATGATTCAGGGCACGCCAGGGGGAAGGGACGGGGCTTACTAGGCCAAACAGTAGGATTTCAGTTTTGTCTCCATTGAGGTAAAGCAAGTTTTTCTGCATCCAATGCTGAACTTATGTGTCACATTTGCAAGCATTTGGTAATCGATGTCGTGGGCACTGAGAATTTGCAAAGACATTTAGATACTGAATTGTGCAGGAGACACAGCTGATCCTTGAAGTACTCCATGTTTGATGTTGGCCTTTCTAGACAGGAAATGTTCCAGTTTTACTTGATAAGTGTGGTTCAGGAGGAAGGAAGCAAGTTATGATAGCATTCTTCCATCAATGGCTGGAGCTGATGGCAATCTTTTGAGGCGTTTATTGCCAATTACAGTCGGTACATCTAAAACAATTAGTTCGCACAGCATGCCCTGGGTGGAAAATGTGAATAATTCCTTCCTGATTTTCTGGAGAATTGTTTGGTCAGGTCTGAAACCAGAATGAAAATTATTTGGTATTCTATTTGATTCGAGGTAAAGTGAAAATTGTCAAGAAACAACTACTTCCAGTGCTTTAGGGATAGACTGAAAGCCTGAGCTGGGTCTACAGTTGGCGAGACAATCAGGATCGGCAAATGGTTTCTTCGAGAATGGAGTGATGATACTGTGCATAGGGGCCTGTAAGTACCCAAGTAATAACTCCAGTAATGAGAGAGTGGCTTATCTTTAATTTATAAGGGGGTGCGTCAGAGGTTCAAAGGACCTTTTGACTGCCATAAGTCTCAAATTCAATACAGATCAATACCAATGTCAATCCACAGTATCAATCCTCTTTGGAGTCAGTAATTCCAGGCACCATCACCTCTTTGGCCATGAATAATAACACCTTTATTCAAAAATTAGAATGTTTATTTCCCTCTATTAACAATGCTAATATCACGTAACTAAGTCTCAAAATCAAATAATATACATACAGAAACAACGCTGGTTGACCAAATCTTCTAAAGAATCTCAATTTAACCAAAGCATGAATTGTTACACACTCTAGAAGTACAAATCACAAAGAAGAATAACTGCACAAAGGAAATAGCACACTTTTAGATTCAGCAACTGAGTTACTTATATTAATTATCAATAGCAACCTACTGGCATTTGGGGTCATCCCTCACTAACCTTCAAATTAGAACAGCATATTTGGGCTTCATGGAAAGCAATTTAGTCAGCACAAATTTGGAAAAACATCTAGCTATGGCTCTATCAAAATTAGTTCTTGGTACCTAGAAACAAAGGACAAAAATACATCAAACAATAACATTTGATTAATACCTCTCCTCAGTATGGATCAGCAAGCTGCTACTGTCTTCGTCAATTGGACATCTGTTCGGTCAGCATCGGACCATGAAAGGAAATGGTTCAGAATCAGAGGACTCTAAGCTATGCGAACCATTTGTAAAGCATAGTTTAAGGGTCAGCATTCAGCATTAAAAGTCTAAGCAATCAAGTTAAAGATAGAAGTCTCTAAGTAAAAGGAAATCATCGGTGGAGAGGGAAAACCGGAATAAGCCTCTCATATCTCGGTTTGGTCAGGCTAAGTTAATTTTAAAATCATCTAAAACTCTGCCCACGTTGCTATTGGTCAAAGAATCGTACATTTACATTTAGTCCAATGAATGCAGAATTTCAAATCTAAGATATAACTAAACTGTCTTTCACATGTTGATGATTGGCTCCTCTTCTCCTGTTCCCATCGTCCGACTAGTCAGGTAACATTTTTGTATCTCTCAGTCCTGCAGTCAGTGCATCATTTGTGAGCTCCTGGGAACATCACTTTTACACACACAGAACTTTACAATGTATCAATATATAGTAAAGCATATTTTAACACGCAGTTCTCATGGAAAAAGAAACCATCTACTAGTGTTTGGTCTACCCAGCGAAACAGTGCAAGAATTAATTTCTCTAAACAGCCATTTTATGCAAATTATTTGAACTGTGCAACTTAACATGAGGCAGTGCAACTAGACCCAAGACCTCACTAACTTAAGGTCTACAATTTAATAAATCAAATACTTAACAAGTAATCATTAATGTAACAGACTACTACATTAATCTAAACAGGAGCACATCATTTCATTTTAATAAGCAGTTAATAAGGACACTTCGTGATTGCTCACGGCCACTCAAGTAGGCACATTTTCCAAACTGTGCATTATTTTCTATATCAATTAATTTTCTATGCAGATTCAACATTCCGAATACATGGATATTTTTGAATAAAAAATCAGTGTTAACAGCATCAAGAACTGACTTTCGTACTTTAGGATGGCACATATCCCAAGTGTGGGATCATTTTTGAAGGATGTGAAAATTGCTTTTATGTCTGATTCACTTGCCACTAGATCTGGTGGAAGAGAATGGAGCAGGATGGCGTGGGCAGGTTGAAATTGTCCATCGGAAAAGCACTGGTGAAAATCTTCTGGGATTTTATTAGTGAAAAGAGATTAAATAGTGATCATCCACTCAAGCATTCTCCCATTATGTTTTATCTGTTGAAGACCGAATTGTCAGAGACTGAAATCTGAAGAACTACTTCTTCTTACTGGTTTAGGTTACTGTATGCCTTGAGACTCATTTACGGTAGTGTGTATGCTAGAAAAGTAGTTGGTGAGTGAGGCATCTCTTGCTTCTCAGTCTTACTGTATTTTGGTCCTCTTTAGAAGTTTAACAGGAATACCAAAATAGTAATTTTGCACCCAAGTATTTCACAGGTATTGCAAATGTCACAATGTGAATTTACCATAGTATTCCTCTATACAATGTTGAATTGAAGGAAAAACTCTCGTAACCGCAGGATTTCTGCCAGTAATTTCCAAATTTCAGACCTGCTTCCAGGGACTAGGTCCCCCACATCTACCTTGACGAATGAGTCCTCAGAGATACCTGAAGTAATTATGCATGTGGTAATACTGCAAATTTACCACATCACTCTCATTTTCTTATTGAGCCAGAACAATCGATACCTGACAAACAGGGATTTCCGCTCAACTTGGAATGTGGATTCAAGTCATATTTTGGCTGCTCAATTGCCATGTGTCACATTTTTCTTCTATTTTCTAAGTTTTTATGATGTAAATTTTTGTCATTTCGTGTTTATTGTAACTGCGATTCTACACCAGGCTTGATAGGATTCCATGCTTCCAGCCACTACTAATCCTCTTACTCTTTGTCAGAATTAGGAAAAGTGGCGCTGCACTCAGTGCAGCAACCACTTTTCCTGCATCCCTTAGCGCCCCCCTAATGTCACCATGTGTGTGGCGGTAGTTAGGGAACTAGCGTAATAATTTTTCATGCTAGTTCTGAGCTTTGCAGGATTAGTGTAAAAAATGTTGACGCTAATACTGCAAAGCCCATTGCGGCCCATTGTAAACAATGTGTGCTCCTTTTGACGCCTGCACTGAGCTGGTGGTAAAAGTACAGAAAAAAAGTTATTTCAACACTGCTAACGGGGAAACGCCCCCTTTGCATACAGCAGGCATAATATAGCGCAAAGGGTTACAAAGTGCATTGCACCACTTTGTAAATTTGGCACTGCGATTTTGGCTTCACTGGGCCACATTAATGTAAAAAGAATGATGCTAATGTGGCACAAGAGGGGCTAGGGGATCATAAACCTGCCCCTCAATACTTTGGTAATTTGTAGTTGCACGATATTCCCTCAGTTCAGAATTCCCGATCTCTGTGCTATCATTATTTCTGCTGCAGGAATACTAATGGGGTTTCACCAGGTTGTACAAAATGAAGGTCTCAGTAGTGATGGCATATATTTCATTAGGCTACAAACCTCTTTCTGTTACGAAATATGTGTTAATTTTGTATTTTGTTCTAATATATGGATGCATTTTGAGTCGTTTTCTACCGTTACTTGACTGACCGAATGTGGCAGAAATAGTAAAATTAACAAGTTAAATAGAAGTATGATTTTGGAGTCAAACTGTCAACCAAAATAAACACAAAGCAAACCAGTAAATAGCGCAGGCCATATGAACATTAAATAGAAAGGGTAATTTAGACCAGTATAATGCTAACACAAATACAAAAAAACTCCCCATTTCTAAAAACATGTGTGGCATGTTTTGCACCTGTTTTTACACCTAGCTAATGCCAGTGAGCTAAGTAAGTATCAGTGAATGATGTGTGCAACAGTCATTTGCACCCATTTTGTGTGCGCCGTCAACCCTAACTCTTACCACCGGAGACAGCATATTGGTAAAAGCCGGCACAAACATAGAAGTGAGCCCTCTTTGCCCTCATCCCCTAATGGGGGCAACGGTTAAAATGGACGCAAATATTATTTGCGCCGGTTTTTGTTTTCTAAATGACCCACGAAATGCTGGAAGCCTAAAAATATTACAAAACAAGAAAACAGCATTTAATTACTATATTTTTAACGCTGTAATTAGAGCGATGCAGTTTTTTAGCATATGTTGGTTTCTTCGATTACAACTGGCTGGAAAATAAATTAAGAGGTTTTCTTCTGGTTTTATTTTAGTCTAATACTGTTTCTCCATTTTGAAATGATAACATACAAGTCATGACATGACACCTGAGACATGCTTAAAAGCTTGGTTTCAGGCACAGAGAATCTATTTCTAACTTTGTAGCAATTGTGAACACAGCATGTGTTGGTCTGTTCAGGTCACTCCAAATGTCGTGCTTTAGTATTCCTAAAGAAGATTTCTCCACCTGCATGGATGTTCCCTGCTGTTATTTGATTTTTTCTACTCCTCATGCTGATTTTGCGAGCTGCATAAAGGTTTATTTCTTGAATCACTATTTTCTGTATTTGGTTTGATAGTAATTCTTTTCATTCGTCTATTTGATTTGCAGGATAACAATTGCAGTAGTATTTTTATTTAAGATCATTTTTACAATGATGAGGTGCAAAACGCATAAATCTCTGCACGTTTGTAGAACACTATCGTTACAATCGTTTCACACTGCCCAATATTAACGCAAGGCAGGGCTGGCTTTAGCGACAGTGGCGCACTGTGTGACAGTCTTTTTCCCCCCTCCCGCACACCATGACCACAGCCTCGGATTCCCTCACTACCACAAAGCAAATGTGCCCCTGATTTCTCCATAGCCCCCCTTTCACACACTTTCATTTGTTTTAAAGCGCTTGTAAAGCTTGGCTTTACTAATCCACTCAGCTATCCACATAAAATATAGTTCTGCTCTTTGCAGCAGGCATATTGACCCTCTATGCTGCTTTATGGCAAGTCAAAGCTGCGGCTAGACAAACTCCCATCCCTCTCCCTAGCAAGAACATTAATCACAAGAGGAATCTTGACATTTTGATTGCTTCCAAGAAGCTGAACCCACAATGAACTTTTCAGCAGGTGCTATTAAAGTTATTGCTAAACACAGCGTCCCCCCTAAGGTCAGCGCCCCCCAATCCAGGTCAGCCCCCTGTACGGCCACACTGCTCACACCGCCCTAAAGCCAGCCCAGATGCATGGTACGATATAGCAACCTGGGTACATAGATACCAATTTTGCATATAAAATTGCAACCCATTTCATTGACTTTGAAACTTAGAAGGTGTACCAAGTAGACCTTTTAAAACCCCATAACTTTTGTTTTACATCAGACCATTTACAAGCACACACAAACATACAGTGCATGTTCGCAAGATTTTACTGTACAGAATAAAATGACACAAGCACATACTTTGCTATTGTTTGTGTTAATCAGTACTACTCTGGACCACACCACCAGCAGGGAAGTAGTGTGAATTTAGAAAGATGGCCTTTAGCTTGAACACATGTAAGTGCAGAAATGAATCGGACATCCCCCCCCCAAAGCACTGATGGCAAACTTGCTGTAGTATTCAAAAGTGTAAGGGCCTGATGAAGATCTTGGGAGAATCGGTCCCATCTTCGGTTTTCCATTGGCTAATCCATCGGCGACTAGGCAGTCCACTCACTCTATTTAGATGCTGTCGGTCCCACTGATGAAAGTCCGTTGATGATCTGCCATCATTGCCAACATTTTGCCCCCGCATCGTTGGCATCACAGGCAAATGTGTCAGGTGCACAACCAGTTTTCACATCGGGCCTATCAAGACGTGCCTTCCTCCCGATGTAACTGTGGCAGCTAAACCTCTGCAACTGAATTGGTGGATTGGAAGGGATAAAAGCACAAAACTTACCCTTTTCTCTTCTTTTCACTTCCCTTGCCATCATGGACCCTATCACACAAGTCCTGCCTTTGCTGTTGGTACTGGACCACAACGCAATGATGCAACCAAAGGTAAGTGATTATTTCACCTGTTACCATCAGAATTGTCTGTGTACATTAACTCTGGACTCGTACATTTTATAATAGATTTGCAAGCAATAGTACAATGATCTGCAATGCATATGTGTGTCATGTGGTAGTTTAGAAAACTTAAAGAAACACACCTCCACATATTATTTACACTCACCAATTTGGTACTAACTGCCTTCATGCCGATGGACGCCTACACAAAAAGTCACATTAATCTGTAATTTGAAATGTGTCCATACAGGTGTGTTTAATCATTTTCTCGAAACTACCATCACACACATAAACAGTACACATTATTTTAACTGCGTAAATCCAATATAGGCGGTCATTCCAACCTCAGCGGTAAAAGGCGCTTACCGCCAGACAGAAGACCGCCATAACACCGCGCGGTCACGGTAAACCGCCACGGTCATTCTGACCCACAACAGGCAAACCGCCAAAATACCGACATCCACAAAAGTCCGCCACACCAAAGGTCAGCGATAAACTGGCGATGACCAAACCTCCACCGTCACGCCAACAGAAATACGCCCATGCCATTACGACCCACGAATCCACGCGGCGGTCTTTCAACCGCTGTATTCTATTGGCGGTACACACCGCCGCGGTCGAAATACACATACTCGTACAAAACACTACCACATTGGACAATTCGAAATACACACACCTGATACACATACACACACCACTCCCACACACCCAATACAATATAAAACACACACCCACATGATGTTTGTGAGAATTAAAACTTTTAAATTGTTAAGATGCAGGATTGGGGTCATTTGGGTCCCACAGAACGACAGCCCGAAGACAATAAAGAAAATCTTTAAAGGACAAAAGTCAAAGCCATAAAGGTTTATTCAAATTTAGGTGGCAATACAAAACAGCAAAAACAGTCAGGTAAAAAAGTTGGATTCAAATCAGTATCAATAATGCATCAGATGAGGTCAATTGCGAGAGGTCATAACAAAAAGTGTCCATCCAAAGGAAGTAAACGGACAGAACGAAAATATAGTTCAACAAAGAACTGGCATACATTTGCTTAGTTTAAATTCAAGGAAAGTCTAAGTATAAATCAAATAGACAGTCTAGTGCAGGGTCTGTATGGCAAGCATACATGAGCAGTCAAACCAAAGTGGAGTTTCACTTTGTGCAAATACGCATAGACAGTTAAGTATAGAATCAAAAAAGTCTGTCATAGAGACTGCTTGGTTTGAAATGCACGACAAGCCAGGCACACATCCCAAAAAGAAAATCAGTTTATAGCTTTTCTGACAGAGAAAGACACACCCTGATCATGGTGTGAAGTGCGATCATGGAGCTAACAACAACAAATCATCACTCCTTTAATATGATGCATGAAGCAAGAACATTTAGGAATAACTTTTTGCATGAATAATTAAACAAAGTAAATGAAAAAACAATAATTTGACATTTGTGGCAAAAGTAAAACAATACACAATGTACTCCTTAGAGTAGTCCCAGACAGGTGGTCTTGAATTTCATATTACTAATAAAGAAACACTCAGCACATGAATTCCTACTGAGGAACACAAGTGAATAAATGTCACTCAACACTATAAAAGCATCACTTTGAAAATGAACTCTATTTTGCTTATTTTCTGAAGAGGAAAAGCTCTGAAAAAGAAACATGCAGTAAGGAAATTTGTTTACTAAAACAATGAATTGTGCATCCGCTTTAGCAGCTTTAAAATGGATATCAGTGCGAGCAGGCTGAGGCCTCGTAATGCTCACTTGAAGACTAGTTGACTTTTTTTATTGTGGCCTACTGATGTTAACTTCAACACATCAAAATAAACACTATTTTCTAATTCGTAAAAGCGCTTCTTCGACGTTTTATACCAAAGAAGCCTCTGGCAGTGATGACAACTAAATCTGCTTGTCGATTTAGTATTCATGTAAAGGATGTATGTAAGGGTCTATTTGTAATGATGTAAATTCTCTGCATTCATCGTCTGACTGCTACCCAACATAGCCACTCTGTTTCCTGCTTCCTGCTTCATATTTGTGTAAAATCAGTAATAATTGTATTTTTTTTTAAAGATCATGCTTAGCTTATCTGTCAGAAAATACCCTTAAACCCTTAAAAACTACCCCGAAAACCAACACCCACCTTGAGCCCTAAAACCACCCCAAAAATAAAACACCCCTGACCCTAAAAACAAAATTACCACAAACCCCCCACCCCCACCCTAAAAACAGAAGTACCCCCACTCTTAAAAACTACCCCGATAACCCCCACCCACCTTGAGCCCTAAAACCGATCCCCACCCCCAAAAATAAAACTACCCAACCCCTAAAAACAAAATTACCCCAACCCCTTCCCTGTCCCTAAAAACCCACCCGTCCTAAATACAAAATTTCCACAAACCCCACCCCTAAAAATCCACCCTAAATACAAAATTTTACCCCGACCCCCACCCCTAATACCCCACCCTCACCCGCCCTAAATACAAAATAACCCCAACCCCACACCCGCCCCTAAAAACCCGACCAACCCCACCCACCTGGAATACAAAATTACCCAGTCCACACCCCTAAAAACCCACCCCGACTTGAATAGAAAATGACCCCAACCCCTCACCCCTGCCCCTAAAAACCCGACCCTCCCACCCCCTAAATAGAAAATGACCCCGACCCCCCACCCAACCCTAAAAACAAAGTAACCCCACCCCTTAAAAAAAATAAAAAAGCCTTACCACCCGCATCACTTCACCCCGGCCCCACCCCTAAAAACTACCTCAAACCCAGCCCCACTTACCTGACCACGTCCTCTCCCGATGGATCTTCCTTTTTCTCTGCCTTAACCACGCATGTGCATTGTTTGGCACATGCGTGGTTAAGGCAGAGAAAAAGGCTTGCGTTGTTCAGGCAAGCGTCGTTCCGCTTGTGTGAACAACGCAGGTGTGGTTCCAGACACGTTGTTCCGGATCTTTCCCGAGCATAGCACATATCTTTTTTCTTCCTTATGTGAAAAAATCAACATAAGAGTTGACTTCTTTGATTCAGAATTTATTTTGATTGGAGGAAATCTGCAGCCTGTTTTGAGCTCCCACCTTCTTTTTAGAATGCTCCCACTAGATCATGAAACATCTGTAGCTCATGTTCCCCAAAAGTGATTTTGCCCCATATTTAACAGGTTTAAAATCAATTAGGCCCTTATTTAAGAAATGTGGCGCTAAATTGCATGTAGTGCCACTTTTCTCAAGGCCCCTTGCGCCCCCCTACTGCCACCATGTGTGCGCTGTATTTAAAATACTGCGCACCATGGAGCAGGGTAGGGGGCAATAGTGTCCGAATTTCTGACGCTATTAATGTACTGTTCAGGGTTAGTGCCAACATTTTTGTGCTAAGCCTGAACAGTTCATTGGGGCATATTGAAAACAGTAGAATGCCCCTGCTCTGAGCAGGTGTTAAAAATGCTGGAAAAAATGTCGCAGAGGAAACCATTTTTTGGTCCCCACTAATGAGGGAACGCCCTCTTTACATATACTTGGCCATCTAATGCCACATTAGAGTAAAAAACAAAATGACTCTAATGTGTTGATATATGGCGCAAGGACCTCTTAAATTTGGGCCCTAGTGACTTGTAATGTGGTCTTATGCCGACGATTCACAGGTATATGTTTTGACTGTTGTAGATCCTACATCAATGGTAGCTCTCCAGGAAGTCCTTCAGGAAGTCATATGCTGCACAAGTCAAAACAGTGAGCAGCTAAGCTGTACCTAGGTAGAGGTTGTAGTAATAAGAACTTGTAGAAGATCCTGTTTAAAAGAGCTGGCCACCTAATCTTTATTGAGACAGATAAAAGGTTTGAGGTAATATTGGAGCACAATAAGTTTCTCAACCATCAGGGTAGCATGGAGTATGCAGATACAGTTCCCAAAATAATTTAGGCATTTTCTACCATTATTGTGCGTTTGTAGCAGGGCTTTTGTGGTAGTGGAACCTATGAATGCCCACCCCCACTACTGTAATGCACTATTTGGCAGTCTGTAATCCACACAGCTCCACTGCTTACATAGTGTTCATAAAGTAACAGTGCATATGCCTCGAAAGAAACAGGCATATTACAGCAAGCACAAGATGTTTTTGTGGGCTGCCAGTCACAGAGAGGAATGTGTGCAGGCAAGGAAGCATTGTATTTAAGTGCATTCAACACATGGGGTACTCTTAACAGTATTCTTGCCCATTTCCCGGCACATTCTGTTGGTGGTGGGTGAGAGCTTCATGATTCAGGGCACGCCAGGGGGAAGGGACGGGGCTTACTAGGCCAAACAGTAGGATTTCAGTTTTGTCTCCATTGAGGTAAAGCAAGTTTTTCTGCATCCAATGCTGAACTTATGTGTCACATTTGCAAGCATTTGGTAATCGATGTCGTGGGCACTGAGAATTTGCAAAGACATTTAGATACTGAATTGTGCAGGAGACACAGCTGATCCTTGAAGTACTCCATGTTTGATGTTGGCCTTTCTAGACAGGAAATGTTCCAGTTTTACTTGATAAGTGTGGTTCAGGAGGAAGGAAGCAAGTTATGATAGCATTCTTCCATCAATGGCTGGAGCTGATGGCAATCTTTTGAGGCGTTTATTGCCAATTACAGTCGGTACATCTAAAACAATTAGTTCGCACAGCATGCCCTGGGTGGAAAATGTGAATAATTCCTTCCTGATTTTCTGGAGAATTGTTTGGTCAGGTCTGAAACCAGAATGAAAATTATTTGGTATTCTATTTGATTCGAGGTAAAGTGAAAATTGTCAAGAAACAACTACTTCCAGTGCTTTAGGGATAGACTGAAAGCCTGAGCTGGGTCTACAGTTGGCGAGACAATCAGGATCGGCAAATGGTTTCTTCGAGAATGGAGTGATGATACTGTGCATAGGGGCCTGTAAGTACCCAAGTAATAACTCCAGTAATGAGAGAGTGGCTTATCTTTAATTTATAAGGGGGTGCGTCAGAGGTTCAAAGGACCTTTTGACTGCCATAAGTCTCAAATTCAATACAGATCAATACCAATGTCAATCCACAGTATCAATCCTCTTTGGAGTCAGTAATTCCAGGCACCATCACCTCTTTGGCCATGAATAATAACACCTTTATTCAAAAATTAGAATGTTTATTTCCCTCTATTAACAATGCTAATATCACGTAACTAAGTCTCAAAATCAAATAATATACATACAGAAACAACGCTGGTTGACCAAATCTTCTAAAGAATCTCAATTTAACCAAAGCATGAATTGTTACACACTCTAGAAGTACAAATCACAAAGAAGAATAACTGCACAAAGGAAATAGCACACTTTTAGATTCAGCAACTGAGTTACTTATATTAATTATCAATAGCAACCTACTGGCATTTGGGGTCATCCCTCACTAACCTTCAAATTAGAACAGCATATTTGGGCTTCATGGAAAGCAATTTAGTCAGCACAAATTTGGAAAAACATCTAGCTATGGCTCTATCAAAATTAGTTCTTGGTACCTAGAAACAAAGGACAAAAATACATCAAACAATAACATTTGATTAATACCTCTCCTCAGTATGGATCAGCAAGCTGCTACTGTCTTCGTCAATTGGACATCTGTTCGGTCAGCATCGGACCATGAAAGGAAATGGTTCAGAATCAGAGGACTCTAAGCTATGCGAACCATTTGTAAAGCATAGTTTAAGGGTCAGCATTCAGCATTAAAAGTCTAAGCAATCAAGTTAAAGATAGAAGTCTCTAAGTAAAAGGAAATCATCGGTGGAGAGGGAAAACCGGAATAAGCCTCTCATATCTCGGTTTGGTCAGGCTAAGTTAATTTTAAAATCATCTAAAACTCTGCCCACGTTGCTATTGGTCAAAGAATCGTACATTTACATTTAGTCCAATGAATGCAGAATTTCAAATCTAAGATATAACTAAACTGTCTTTCACATGTTGATGATTGGCTCCTCTTCTCCTGTTCCCATCGTCCGACTAGTCAGGTAACATTTTTGTATCTCTCAGTCCTGCAGTCAGTGCATCATTTGTGAGCTCCTGGGAACATCACTTTTACACACACAGAACTTTACAATGTATCAATATATAGTAAAGCATATTTTAACACGCAGTTCTCATGGAAAAAGAAACCATCTACTAGTGTTTGGTCTACCCAGCGAAACAGTGCAAGAATTAATTTCTCTAAACAGCCATTTTATGCAAATTATTTGAACTGTGCAACTTAACATGAGGCAGTGCAACTAGACCCAAGACCTCGCTAACTTAAGGTCTACAATTTAATAAATCAAATACTTAACAAGTAATCATTAATGTAACAGACTACTACATTAATCTAAACAGGAGCACATCATTTCATTTTAATAAGCAGTTAATAAGGACACTTCGTGATTGCTCACGGCCACTCAAGTAGGCACATTTTCCAAACTGTGCATTATTTTCTATATCAATTAATTTTCTATGCAGATTCAACATTCCGAATACATGGATATTTTTGAATAAAAAATCAGTGTTAACAGCATCAAGAACTGACTTTCGTACTTTAGGATGGCACATATCCCAAGTGTGGGATCATTTTTGAAGGATGTGAAAATTGCTTTTATGTCTGATTCACTTGCCACTAGATCTGGTGGAAGAGAATGGAGCAGGATGGCGTGGGCAGGTTGAAATTGTCCATCGGAAAAGCACTGGTGAAAATCTTCTGGGATTTTATTAGTGAAAAGAGATTAAATAGTGATCATCCACTCAAGCATTCTCCCATTATGTTTTATCTGTTGAAGACCGAATTGTCAGAGACTGAAATCTGAAGAACTACTTCTTCTTACTGGTTTAGGTTACTGTATGCCTTGAGACTCATTTACGGTAGTGTGTATGCTAGAAAAGTAGTTGGTGAGTGAGGCATCTCTTGCTTCTCAGTCTTACTGTATTTTGGTCCTCTTTAGAAGTTTAACAGGAATACCAAAATAGTAATTTTGCACCCAAGTATTTCACAGGTATTGCAAATGTCACAATGTGAATTTACCATAGTATTCCTCTATACAATGTTGAATTGAAGGAAAAACTCTCGTAACCGCAGGATTTCTGCCAGTAATTTCCAAATTTCAGACCTGCTTCCAGGGACTAGGTCCCCCACATCTACCTTGACGAATGAGTCCTCAGAGATACCTGAAGTAATTATGCATGTGGTAATACTGCAAATTTACCACATCACTCTCATTTTCTTATTGAGCCAGAACAATCGATACCTGACAAACAGGGATTTCCGCTCAACTTGGAATGTGGATTCAAGTGATATTTTGGCTGCTCAATTGCCATGTGTCACATTTTTCTTCTATTTTCTAAGTTTTTATGATGTAAATTTTTGTCATTTCGTGTTTATTGTAACTGCGATTCTACACCAGGCTTGATAGGATTCCATGCTTCCAGCCACTACTAATCCTCTTACTCTTTGTCAGAATTAGGAAAAGTGGCGCTGCACTCAGTGCAGCAACCACTTTTCCTGCATCCCTTAGCGCCCCCCTAATGTCACCATGTGTGTGGCGGTAGTTAGGGAACTAGCGTAATAATTTTTCATGCTAGTTCTGAGCTTTGCAGGATTAGTGTAAAAAATGTTGACGCTAATACTGCAAAGCCCATTGCGGCCCATTGTAAACAATGTGTGCTCCTTTTGACGCCTGCACTGAGCTGGTGGTAAAAGTACAGAAAAAAAGTTATTTCAACACTGCTAACGGGGAAACGCCCCCTTTGCATACAGCAGGCATAATATAGCGCAAAGGGTTACAAAGTGCATTGCACCACTTTGTAAATTTGGCACTGCGATTTTGGCTTCACTGGGCCACATTAATGTAAAAAGAATGATGCTAATGTGGCACAAGAGGGGCTAGGGGATCATAAACCTGCCCCTCAATACTTTGGTAATTTGTAGTTGCACGATATTCCCTCAGTTCAGAATTCCCGATCTCTGTGCTATCATTATTTCTGCTGCAGGAATACTAATGGGGTTTCACCAGGTTGTACAAAATGAAGGTCTCAGTAGTGATGGCATATATTTCATTAGGCTACAAACCTCTTTCTGTTACGAAATATGTGTTAATTTTGTATTTTGTTCTAATATATGGATGCATTTTGAGTCGTTTTCTACCGTTACTTGACTGACCGAATGTGGCAGAAATAGTAAAATTAACAAGTTAAATAGAAGTATGATTTTGGAGTCAAACTGTCAACCAAAATAAACACAAAGCAAACCAGTAAATAGCGCAGGCCATATGAACATTAAATAGAAAGGGTAATTTAGACCAGTATAATGCTAACACAAATACAAAAAAACTCCCCATTTCTAAAAACATGTGTGGCATGTTTTGCACCTGTTTTTACACCTAGCTAATGCCAGTGAGCTAAGTAAGTATCAGTGAATGATGTGTGCAACAGTCATTTGCACCCATTTTGTGTGCGCCGTCAACCCTAACTCTTACCACCGGAGACAGCATATTGGTAAAAGCCGGCACAAACATAGAAGTGAGCCCTCTTTGCCCTCATCCCCTAATGGGGGCAACGGTTAAAATGGACGCAAATATTATTTGCGCCGGTTTTTGTTTTCTAAATGACCCACGAAATGCTGGAAGCCTAAAAATATTACAAAACAAGAAAACAGCATTTAATTACTATATTTTTAACGCTGTAATTAGAGCGATGCAGTTTTTTAGCATATGTTGGTTTCTTCGATTACAACTGGCTGGAAAATAAATTAAGAGGTTTTCTTCTGGTTTTATTTTAGTCTAATACTGTTTCTCCATTTTGAAATGATAACATACAAGTCATGACATGACACCTGAGACATGCTTAAAAGCTTGGTTTCAGGCACAGAGAATCTATTTCTAACTTTGTAGCAATTGTGAACACAGCATGTGTTGGTCTGTTCAGGTCACTCCAAATGTCGTGCTTTAGTATTCCTAAAGAAGATTTCTCCACCTGCATGGATGTTCCCTGCTGTTATTTGATTTTTTCTACTCCTCATGCTGATTTTGCGAGCTGCATAAAGGTTTATTTCTTGAATCACTATTTTCTGTATTTGGTTTGATAGTAATTCTTTTCATTCGTCTATTTGATTTGCAGGATAACAATTGCAGTAGTATTTTTATTTAAGATCATTTTTACAATGATGAGGTGCAAAACGCATAAATCTCTGCACGTTTGTAGAACACTATCGTTACAATCGTTTCACACTGCCCAATATTAACGCAAGGCAGGGCTGGCTTTAGCGACAGTGGCGCACTGTGTGACAGTCTTTTTCCCCCCTCCCGCACACCATGACCACAGCCTCGGATTCCCTCACTACCACAAAGCAAATGTGCCCCTGATTTCTCCATAGCCCCCCTTTCACACACTTTCATTTGTTTTAAAGCGCTTGTAAAGCTTGGCTTTACTAATCCACTCAGCTATCCACATAAAATATAGTTCTGCTCTTTGCAGCAGGCATATTGACCCTCTATGCTGCTTTATGGCAAGTCAAAGCTGCGGCTAGACAAACTCCCATCCCTCTCCCTAGCAAGAACATTAATCACAAGAGGAATCTTGACATTTTGATTGCTTCCAAGAAGCTGAACCCACAATGAACTTTTCAGCAGGTGCTATTAAAGTTATTGCTAAACACAGCGTCCCCCCTAAGGTCAGCGCCCCCCAATCCAGGTCAGCCCCCTGTACGGCCACACTGCTCACACCGCCCTAAAGCCAGCCCAGATGCATGGTACGATATAGCAACCTGGGTACATAGATACCAATTTTGCATATAAAATTGCAACCCATTTCATTGACTTTGAAACTTAGAAGGTGTACCAAGTAGACCTTTTAAAACCCCATAACTTTTGTTTTACATCAGACCATTTACAAGCACACACAAACATACAGTGCATGTTCGCAAGATTTTACTGTACAGAATAAAATGACACAAGCACATACTTTGCTATTGTTTGTGTTAATCAGTACTACTCTGGACCACACCACCAGCAGGGAAGTAGTGTGAATTTAGAAAGATGGCCTTTAGCTTGAACACATGTAAGTGCAGAAATGAATCGGACATCCCCCCCCCAAAGCACTGATGGCAAACTTGCTGTAGTATTCAAAAGTGTAAGGGCCTGATGAAGATCTTGGGAGAATCGGTCCCATCTTCGGTTTTCCATTGGCTAATCCATCGGCGACTAGGCAGTCCACTCACTCTATTTAGATGCTGTCGGTCCCACTGATGAAAGTCCGTTGATGATCTGCCATCATTGCCAACATTTTGCCCCCGCATCGTTGGCATCACAGGCAAATGTGTCAGGTGCACAACCAGTTTTCACATCGGGCCTATCAAGACGTGCCTTCCTCCCGATGTAACTGTGGCAGCTAAACCTCTGCAACTGAATTGGTGGATTGGAAGGGATAAAAGCACAAAACTTACCCTTTTCTCTTCTTTTCACTTCCCTTGCCATCATGGACCCTATCACACAAGTCCTGCCTTTGCTGTTGGTACTGGACCACAACGCAATGATGCAACCAAAGGTAAGTGATTATTTCACCTGTTACCATCAGAATTGTCTGTGTACATTAACTCTGGACTCGTACATTTTATAATAGATTTGCAAGCAATAGTACAATGATCTGCAATGCATATGTGTGTCATGTGGTAGTTTAGAAAACTTAAAGAAACACACCTCCACATATTATTTACACTCACCAATTTGGTACTAACTGCCTTCATGCCGATGGACGCCTACACAAAAAGTCACATTAATCTGTAATTTGAAATGTGTCCATACAGGTGTGTTTAATCATTTTCTCGAAACTACCATCACACACATAAACAGTACACATTATTTTAACTGCGTAAATCCAATATAGGCGGTCATTCCAACCTCAGCGGTAAAAGGCGCTTACCGCCAGACAGAAGACCGCCATAACACCGCGCGGTCACGGTAAACCGCCACAGTCATTCTGACCCACAACAGGCAAACCGCCAAAATACCGACATCCACAAAAGTCCGCCACACCAAAGGTCAGCGATAAACTGGCGATGACCAAACCTCCACCGTCACGCCAACAGAAATACGCCCATGCCATTACGACCCACGAATCCACGCGGCGGTCTTTCAACCGCTGTATTCTATTGGCGGTACACACCGCCGCGGTCGAAATACACATACTCGTACAAAACACTACCACATTGGACAATTCGAAATACACACACCTGATACACATACACACACCACTCCCACACACCCAATACAATATAAAACACACACCCACATGATGTTTGTGAGAATTAAAACTTTTAAATTGTTAAGATGCAGGATTGGGGTCATTTGGGTCCCACAGAACGACAGCCCGAAGACAATAAAGAAAATCTTTAAAGGACAAAAGTCAAAGCCATAAAGGTTTATTCAAATTTAGGTGGCAATACAAAACAGCAAAAACAGTCAGGTAAAAAAGTTGGATTCAAATCAGTATCAATAATGCATCAGATGAGGTCAATTGCGAGAGGTCATAACAAAAAGTGTCCATCCAAAGGAAGTAAACGGACAGAACGAAAATATAGTTCAACAAAGAACTGGCATACATTTGCTTAGTTTAAATTCAAGGAAAGTCTAAGTATAAATCAAATAGACAGTCTAGTGCAGGGTCTGTATGGCAAGCATACATGAGCAGTCAAACCAAAGTGGAGTTTCACTTTGTGCAAATACGCATAGACAGTTAAGTATAGAATCAAAAAAGTCTGTCATAGAGACTGCTTGGTTTGAAATGCACGACAAGCCAGGCACACATCCCAAAAAGAAAATCAGTTTATAGCTTTTCTGACAGAGAAAGACACACCCTGATCATGGTGTGAAGTGCGATCATGGAGCTAACAACAACAAATCATCACTCCTTTAATATGATGCATGAAGCAAGAACATTTAGGAATAACTTTTTGCATGAATAATTAAACAAAGTAAATGAAAAAACAATAATTTGACATTTGTGGCAAAAGTAAAACAATACACAATGTACTCCTTAGAGTAGTCCCAGACAGGTGGTCTTGAATTTCATATTACTAATAAAGAAACACTCAGCACATGAATTCCTACTGAGGAACACAAATGAATAAATGTCACTCAACACTATAAAAGCATCACTTTGAAAATGAACTCTATTTTGCTTATTTTCTGAAGAGGAAAAGCTCTGAAAAAGAAACATGCAGTAAGGAAATTTGTTTACTAAAACAATGAATTGTGCATCCGCTTTAGCAGCTTTAAAATGGATATCAGTGCGAGCAGGCTGAGGCCTCGTAATGCTCACTTGAAGACTAGTTGACTTTTTTTATTGTGGCCTACTGATGTTAACTTCAACACATCAAAATAAACACTATTTTCTAATTCGTAAAAGCGCTTCTTCGACGTTTTATACCAAAGAAGCCTCTGGCAGTGATGACAACTAAATCTGCTTGTCGATTTAGTATTCATGTAAAGGATGTATGTAAGGGTCTATTTGTAATGATGTAAATTCTCTGCATTCATCGTCTGACTGCTACCCAACATAGCCACTCTGTTTCCTGCTTCCTGCTTCATATTTGTGTAAAATCAGTAATAATTGTATTTTTTTTTAAAGATCATGCTTAGCTTATCTGTCAGAAAATACCCTTAAACCCTTAACAACTACCCCGAAAACCAACACCCACCTTGAGCCCTAAAACCACCCCAAAAATAAAACACCCCTGACCCCTAAAAACAAAATTACCACAAACCCCCCACCCCCACCCTAAAAACAGAAGTACCCCCACTCTTAAAAACTACCCTGATAACCCCCACCCACCTTTAGCCCTAAAACCGATCCCCACCCCCAAAAATAAAACTACCCAACCCCTAAAAACAAAATTACCCCAACCCCTTCCCAGTCCCTAAAAACCCATCCGTCCTAAATACAAAATTTCCACAACCCCCACCCCTAAAAACCCATCCTAAATACAAAATTACCCCGACCCCCACCCCTAATACACCACCCCCACCCGCCCTAAATACAAAATAACCCCAACCCCACACCCGCCCCTAAAAACCCGACCAACCCCACCCACCTGGAATACAAAATTACCCAGTCCACACCCCTAAAAACCCACCCCAGACTTGAATAGAAAATTACCCCAACCCCTCACCCCTACCCCTAAGAACCGGACTCTCCCACCCCCTAAATAGAAAATGACCCGACCCCCCACCGAACCCTAAAAACGAAGTAACCACACCCCTTAAAAAAAATAAAAAAGCCTTACCACCCGAATCACTTCACCCCGGCCCCACCCCTAAAAACGACCTCAAACCCAGCCCCAGCCCCACTTACCTGACCACGTCCTCTCCCGATGGATCTTCCTTTTTCTCTGCCCTAACCACGCATGTGAAGTGTTCGGCACATGCGTGGTTAAGGCAGAGAAAAAGGCTTGCGTTGTTCAGGCAAGCGTCGTTCCGCTTGTGTGAACAACGCAGGCGTGGTTCCAGACACGTTTTCCGTATCTTTCCCGAGCATAGCACATATCTTTTTTCTTCCTTATGTGAAAAAATCAACATAAGAGTTGACTTCTTTGATTCAGAATTTATTTTGATCGGAGGAAATCTACAGCCTGTTTTGAGCTCCCACCTTCTTTTTAGAATGCTCCCACTAGATTATGAAACATCTGTAGCTCATGTTCCCCAAAAGTGATTTTGCCCCATATTTAACAGGTTTAAAATCAATTAGGCTCTTATTTAAGAAATGTGGCGCTACATTGCATGTAGTGTCACTTTTCTCAAGGCCCCTTGCGCCCCCCTACTGCCACCATGTGTGCGCTGTATTTAAAATACTGCGCACCATGGAGCAGGGTAGGGAGCAATAGTGTCCGAATTTCTGACGCCATGAATGTACTGTTCAGGGTTAGTGCCAACATTTTTGTGCTAAGCCTGAACAGTTCATTGGGGCACATTGAAAACAGTAGAATGCCCCTGCTCTGAGCAGGTGTTAAAAATGCTGGAAAAAATGACGCAGAGGAAAGCATTTTTTGGTCCCCACTAATGAGGGAACGCCCTCTTTACATATATTTGGCCATCTAATGCCACATTAGAGTAAAAAACAAAATGACTCTAATGTGTTGATATATGGCGCAAGGACCTCTTAAATTTGGGCCCTACTGACTTGTAATGTGGTCTTATGCCGACGATTCACAGGTATATGTTTTGACTGTTGTAGATCCTACATCAATGGTAGCTCTCCAGGAAGTCCTTCAGGAAGTCATATGCTGCACAAGTCAAAACAGTGAGCAGCTAAGCTGTACCTAGGTAGAGGTTGTAGTAATAAGAACTTGTAGAAGATCCTGTTTAAAAGAGCTGACCACCTAATCTTTATTGAGACAGATAAAAGGTTTGAGGTAATATTGGAGCACAATAAGTTTCTCAACCATCAGGGTAGCATGGAGTATGCAGATACAGTTCCCAAAATAATTTAGGCATTTTCTACCATTATTGTGCGTTTGTAGCAGGGCTTTTGTGGTAGTGGAATCTATGAATGCCCACCCCCACTACTGTAATGCACTATTTAGCAGTCTGTAATCCACACAGCTCCACTGCTTACATAGTGTTCATAAAGTAACAGTGCATCTGACCATATGCCTCGAAAGAAACAGACATATTACAGCAAGCACAAGATGTTTTTGTGGGCTGCCGGTCACAGAGAGGAATGTGTGCAGGCGAGGAAGCATTGTATTTAAGTGCATTCAACACATGGGATACTCTTAACAGTATTCTTGCCCATTTCCCGGCACATTCTGTTGGTGGTGGGTGAGAGCTTCATGATTCAGCGCACGCCAGGGGGAAGGGACGGGGCTTACTAGACCAAACAGAAGGATTTCAGTTTTGTCTCCATTGAGGTAAAGCAAGTTTTTCTGCATCCAATGCTGAACTTATGTGTCACATTTGCAAGCATTTGGTAATCAATGTCGTGGGCACTGAGAATTTGCAAAGACATTTAGATACTGAATTGTGCAGGAGACACAGCTGATCCTTGAAGTACTCCATGTTTGATGTTGGCCCTTCTAGACAGGAAATGTTCCAGTTTTACTTGATAAGTGTGGTTCAGGAGGAAGGAAGCAAGTTATGATAGCACTCTTCCATCAATGGCTGGAGCTGATGGCAATCTTTTGAGGCGTTTATTGGCAATTACAGTCGGTACATCTAAAACAATTAGTTTGCACAGCATGCCCTGGGTGGAAAATGTGAATAATTCCTTCCTGATTTTCTGGAGAATTGTTTGGTCAGGTCTGAAACCAGAATGAAAATTATTTGGTATTCTATTTGATTCGAGGTGAAGTGAAAATTGTCAAGAAACAACTACTTCAAGTGCTTTAGGGATAGACTGAAAGCCTGAGCTGGGTCTACAGTTGGAGAGACAATCAGGATCGGCAAATGGTTCCTTCGAGAATGGAGTGATGATACTGTGCATAGGGGCCTGTAAGTACCCAGGGAATAACTCCAGTAATGAGAGAGTGGCTTATCTTTAATTTATAAGGGGGTGCGTCAGAGGTTCAAAGGACCTTTTGACTGTCATAAGTCTCAAATTCAATACAGATCAATACCAATGTCAATCCACAGTATCAATCCTCTTTGGAGTCAGTAATTCCAGGCACCATCACCTCTTTGGCCATGAATAATAACACCTTTATTCAAAAATTAGAATGTTTATTTCCCTCTATTAACAATGCTAATATCACGTAACTAAGTCTCAAAATCAAATAATATACATACAGAATCAACACTGTTTGACCAAATCTTCTAAAGAATCTCAATTTAACCAAAGCATGAATTGTTACACACTCTAGAGGTACAAATCACAAAGAAGAATAACTGCACAAAGGAAATAGCACACGTTTAGATTCAGCAACTGAGTTACTTATATTAATTATCAATAGCAACCTACTGGCATTTGGGGACATCCCTCACTAACCTTCAAATTAGAACAGCATATTTGGGCTTCATGGAAAGCAATTTAGTCAGCACAAATTTGGAAAAACATCTAGCTATGGCTCTATCAAAATTAGTTCTTGGTACCTAGAAACAAAGGACAAAAATACATCAAACAATAACATTTGATTAATACCTCTCCTCAGTATGGATCAGCAAGCTGCTACTGTCTTCGTCAATTGGACATCTGTTCGGTCAGCATCGGACCATGAGAGGAAATGGTTCAGAATCAGAGGACTCTAAGCTATGCAAACCATTTGTAAAGCATAGTTTAAGGGTCAGCATTCAGCATTAAAAGTCTAAGCAATCAAGTTAAAGATAGAAGTCTCTAAGTAAAAGGAAATCATCGGTGGAGAGGGAAAACCGGAATAAGCCTCTCATATCTCGGTTTGGTCAGGCTAAGTTAATTTTAAAATCATCTAAAACTCTGCCCACGTTGCTATTGGTCAAAGAATCGTACATTTACATTTAGTCCAATGAATGCAGAATTTCAAATCTAAGATATAACTAAACCGTCTTTCACATGTTGATGATTGGCTCCTCTTCTCCTGTTCCCATCGTCCGACTAGTCAGGTAACATTTTTGTATCTCTCAGTCCTGCAGTCAGTGCATCATTTGTGAGCTCCTGGGAACATCACTTTTACACACACAGAACTTTACAATGTATCAATATCTAGTAAAGCATATTTTAACACGCAGTTCTCATGGAAAAAGAAACCATCTACTAGTGTTTGGTCTACCCAGCGAAACAGTGCAAGAATTAATTTCTCTAAACAGCCATTTTATGCAAATTATTTGAACCGTGCAACTTAACATGAGGCTGTGCAACTAGACCCAAGACCCCGCTAACTTAAGGTCTACAATTTAATAAATTAAATACTTAACAAGTAATCATTAATGTAACAGACTACTACATTAATCTAAACAGGAGCACATCATTTCATTTTAATAAGCAGTTAATAAGGACACTTCGTGATTGCTCACGGCCACTCAAGTAGGCACATTTTCCAAACTGTGCATTATTTTCTATATCAATTAATTTTCTATGCAGATTCAACATTCCGAATACATGGATATTTTTGAATAAAAAATCAGTGTTAACAGCATCAAGAACTGACTTTCGTACTTTAGGATGGCACATATCCCAAGTGTGGGATCATTTTTGAAGGATGTGAAAATTGCTTTTATGTCTGATTCACTTGCCACTAGAACTGGTGGAAGAGAATGGAGCAGGATGGCGTGGGCAGGTTGAAATTGTCCATCGGAAAAGCACTGGTGAAAATCTTCTGGGATTTTATTAGTGAAAAGAGATTAAATAGTGATCATCCACTCAAGCATTCTCCCATTATGTTTTATCTGTTGAAGACCGAATTGTCAGAGACTGAAATCTGAAGAACTACTTCTTCTTACTGGTTTAGGTTACTGTATGCCTTGAGACTCATTTACGGTAGTGTGTATGCTAGAAAAGTAGTTGGTGAGTGAGGCATCTCTTGCTTCTCAGTCTTACTGTATTTTGGTCCTCTTTAGAAGTTTAACAGGAATACCAAAATAGTAATTTTGCACCCAAGTATTTCACAGGTATTGCAAATGTCACAATGTGAATTTACCATAGTATTCCCCTATACAATGTTGAATTGAAGGAAAAACTCTCGTAACCGCAGGATTTTCCAAATTTCAGACCTGCTTCCAGGGACTAGGTCCCCCACATCTACCTTGACGAATGAGTCCTCAGAGATCCCTGAAGTAATTATGCATGTGGTAATACTGCAAATTTACCACATCACTCTCATTTTCTTATTGAGCCAGAACAATCGATACCTGACAAACAGGGATTTCCGCTCAACTTGGAATGTGGATTCAAGTGATATTTTTGCTGCTCAATTGCCATGTGTCACATTTTTCTTCTATTTTCTAAGTTTTTATGATGTAAATTTTTGTCATTTCGTGTTTATTGTAACTGCGATTTTACACCAGGCTTGATAGGATTCCATGCTTCCAGCCACTACTAATCCTCTTACTCTGTCAGAATTAGGAAAAGTGGCGCTGCACTCAGTGCAGCAACCACTTTTCCTGCATCCCTTAGCGCCCCCTAATGTCACCATGTGTGTGGCGGTAGTTAGGGAACTAGCGTAATAATTTTTCATGCTAGTTCTGAGCTTTGCAGGATTAGTGTAAAAAATGTTGACGCTAATACTGCAAAGCCCACTGCGGCCCATTGTAAACAATGTGTGCTCCTTTTGACGCCTGCACTGAGCCGGTGGTAAAAGTGCAGAAAAAAAGTTATTTCAACACTGCTAACGGGGAAACGCCCCCTTTGCATACAGCAGGCATAATATAGCGCAAAGGGTTACAAAGCGCATTGCACCACTTTGTAAATTTGGCACTGCGATTTTGGCTTCACTGGGCCACATTAATGTAAAAAGAATGATGCTAATGTGGCACAAGGAGGGGCTAGGGAATCATAAACCTGCCCCTCAATACTTTGGTAATTTGTAGTTGCACGATATTCCCTCAGTTCAGAATTCCCGATCTCTGTGCTATCATTATTTCTGCTGCAGGAATACTAATGGGGTTTCACCAGGTTGTACAAAATGAAGGTCTCAGTAGTGATGGCATATATTTCATTAGGCTACAAACCTCTTTCTGTTACGAAATATGTGTTAATTTTGTATTTTGTTCTAATATATGGATGCATTTTGAGTCGTTTTCTACCGTTACTTGACTGACCGAATGTGGCAGAAATAGTAAAATTAACAAGTTAAATAGAAGTATGATTTTGGAGTCAAGCTGTCAACCAAAATAAACACAAAGCAAACCAGTAAATAGCGCAGACCATATGAACATTAAATAGAAAGGGTAATTTAGACCAGTATTATGCTAACACAAATACAAAAAAACTCCCCATTTCTAAAAACATGTGTGGCATGTTTTGCACCTGTTTTTACACCTAGCTAATGCCAGTGAGCTAAGTAAGTATCAGTGAATGATGTGTGCAACAGTCATTTGCACCCATTTTGTGTGCGCCGTCAACCCTAACTCTTACCACCGGAGACAGCATATTGGTAAAAGCCGGCACAAACATAGAAGTGAGCCCTCTTTGCCCTCATCCCCTAATGGGGGCAACGGTTAAAATGGACGCAAATATTATTTGCGCCTGTTTTTGTTTTCTAAATGACCCACGAAATGCTGGAAGCCTAAAAATATTACAAAACAAGAAAACAGCATTTAATTATTATATTTTTTAACGCTGTAATTAGAGCGATGCAGTGTTTTAACATATGTTGGTTTCTTCGATTACAACTGGCTGGAAAATAAATTAAGAGGTTTTCTTCTGGTTTTATTTTAGTCTAATACTGTTTCTCCATTTTGAAATGATAACATACAAGTCATGACATGACACCTGAGACATGCTTAAAAGCTTGGTTTCAGACACAGAGAATCTATTTCTAACTTTGTAGCAATTGTGAACACAGCATGTGTTGGTCTGTTCAGGTCACTCCAAATGTCGTGCTTTAGTATTCCTAAAGAAGATTTCTCCACCTGCATGGATGTTCCCTGCTGTTATTTGATTTTTTCTACTCCTCATGCTGATTTTGCGAGCTGCATAAAGGTTTATTTCTTGAATCACTATTTTCTGTATTTGGTTTGAGAGTAATTCTTTTCATTCGTCTATTTGATTTGGAGGATAACAATTGCAGTAGTATTTTTATTTAAGATCATTTTTACAATGATGAGGTGCAAAACGCAGAAATCTCTGCACGTTTGTAGAACACTATCGTTACAATCGTTTCACACTGCCCAATATTAACGCAAGGCAGGGCCGGCTTTAGCGACAGTGGCGCACTGTGTGACAGTCTTTTTCCCCCCTCCCACACACCATGACCACAGCCTCGGATTCCCTCACTACCACAAAGCAAATGTGCCCCTGATTTCTCCATAGCCCCCCTTTCACACACTTTCATTTGTTTTAAAGCGCTTGTAAAGCTTGGCTTTACTAATCCACTCAGCTATCCACATAAAATATAGTTCTGCTCTTTGCAGCAGGCATATTGACCCTCTATGCTGCTTTATGGCAAGTCAAAGCTGCAGCTAGACAAACTCCCATCCCTCTCCCTAGCAAGAACATTAATCACAAGAGGAATCTTGACATTTTAATTGCTTCCAAGAAGCTGAACCCACAATGAACTTTTCAGCAGGTGCTATTAAAGTTATTGCTAAACACAGCGTCCCCCCTAAGGTCAGCGCCCCCCAATCCAGGTCAGCACCCTGTACCGCCACACTGCTCACACAGCCCTAAAGCCAGCCCAGATGCAAGGTACGATATAGCAACCTGGGTACAAAGATACCAATTTTGCATATAAAATTGCAACCCATTTCATTGACTTTGAAACTTAGAAGGTGTACCAAGTAGACCTTTTAAAACCCCATAACTTTTGTTTTACATCAGACCATTTACAAGCACACACAAACATACAGTGCATGTTCGCAAGATTTTACTGTACAGAATAAAATGACACAAGCACATACTTTGCTATTGTTTGTGTTAATCAGTACTACTCTGGACCACACCACCAGCAGGGAAGTATTGTGAATTTAGAAAGATGGCCTTTAGCTTGAACACATGTAAGTGCAGGAATGAATCGGACATCCCCGCCCCAAAGCACTGATGGCAAACTTGCTGTAGTATTCAAAAGTGTAAGGGCCTGATGAAGATCTTGGGAGAATCGGTCCCATCTTCGGTTTCCCATTGGCTAATCCATCGGCGACTAGGCAGTCCACTCACTCTATTTAGATGCTGTCGGTCCCACTGATGAAAGTCCGTTGATGATCTGCCATCATTGCCAACATTTTGCACCCGCATCGGTGGCATCACAGGCAAATGTGTCAGGTGCACAACCAGTTTTCACATCGCGCCTATCAAGATGTGCCTTCCTCCCGATGTAACTGTGGCAGCTAAACCTCTGCAACTGAATTGGTGGATTGGAAGGGATAAAAGCACAAAACTTACCCTTTTCTCTTCTTTTCACTTCCCTTGCCATCATGGACCCTATCACACAAGTCCTGCCTTTGCTGTTGGTACTGGACCACAACGCAATGATGCAACCAAAGGTAAGTGATTATTTCACCTGTTACCATCAGAATTGTCTGTGTACATTAACTCTGGACTCATACATTTTATAATAGATTTGCAAGCAATAGTACAATGATCTGCAATGCATATGTGTGTAATGTGGTAGTTTAGAAAACTTAAAGAAACACACCTCCACATATTATTTACACTCACCAATTTGGTACTAACTGCCTTCATGCCGATGGATGCCTACACAAAAAGTCACATTAATCTGTAATTCGAAATGTGTCCATACAGGTGTGTTTAATCATTTTCTCGAAACTACCATCACACACATAAACAGTACACATTATTTTAACTGCGTAAATCCAATATAATGTAGTACTTGCACCACACAATGCAACAAGTGGATTTACATGAAATGTACTTCTAGTGTCACCTCTAAACTATAAACATGTAATAGGTGTTTTATTGTGCAATTTCTGTTAATCATTAGATTTCATTCAACTCAGAAGGGTTATTTTCCATGTGTAATGCATATGTGTTTATTATTAACACTTATCATTTTTAAATAAACACACCTGCATTCATAAGTTAAAAAACATACACGTGTTTTATTTTGGTGTAAGTGTCCAGTATAATGATGAATGCAAGCACCAAAATCAGCATGTCCATCACTAGTGTCCAACACTAATGTGTGCACTATATACATATGTCACAAATAAAACCTGTGTTTGTCATTGTCAGAAATAAAAATAACTTCATGTTACATACATTTGTATTAATAACATTGTCATCAATCAATTAGTAATAATTTAAAAATAAGGGCAGGAAAAACTTAGTGAAAATAAATGAAAGTTTATTCAAGGAATGAGTTACGTCTCTCATTATGAAAAAAAAAAAAAAGGATAAATGTCTATACAGAACTTGCCTCCTAATTACACTGCCAAGTACAATCTCCTCAGTAAGGGGCATCTAGTGGGCACAGCAGGCACCTCAATAATGTTTCTTGGGAGGGGTGTGTTTGGATTTCTTTGGGGTCAGGGCCAGGTATTCAGTAAAGGCAGGTGGAGGAGAATGGGTAGAAGGAGTGGTAGAAGATGGGGTTAGGGAGTTAGAGGAAGCTGGAGTGGGTGCTGTGTGTGTGTGTCTGTTGTGCAGGTGCATGTGGGTCTGGTGTATGTGGTACCTGTTTGGGGCATGCGTCTTGGAAGGTATGTGTTGTTTAAGTAAGTGTGTGTTTGTATGTGATGGATGTTGATGTTTGTGTGCTTTTCTGTGAGTGTTTATGTTTGGATGTGCGTGATTTAGTAGGTGTAATGTATTCCGGTGGTTGTGAACATGTGCCTCTGATGGGTGTTTGTTTGCGTGTAGGTGTGAGTGTGTGTCTGAGAGACTGTGTGTGTTTGGATGGGTGTGATGTAGAGGTGGCTGTTGTTGTGGTGCTGTAGGTGTGCTGGTGGTTCTGGGTGTAATGGTGGTTCTGGGTGTGCTGGTGGCTGGGGTTGTGGTGGTGGGATGCTTGTGTCTGTGGTTGTGGATGTTGTGGTTGTGGGTGTGGTGGTTGTGTCTGTGGTGGTGGGTGTTGTGGCTGTGGGTATGGTGGTTATGTCTGTTGTGGTGGTCATTGTTGTTGTGGGTATTGTGGTTTTAGTGGTGGTTGTTGTGGTGCCTATGTGTGGAGTGTCTGTTGGATGAGTGTATGCTTGTGTTTCTTGGTCTGTTTGTGTTTATTTGTGGATGTTTGGCCTTTGTCTGTCTTTGTCGGTTGGAGTGGGTGCGTGCAAAGAATTGGGTGTGCTTGGGAATGGGGTGGGAGGTGGGATTTGGGACGAGGAATGGACAGGAGTAGGGATAGAGGATGGGCTGGCTGGGGGGGCTATGGTCAGTGCAGAGGCTATCTTTGCAAGCAATCTCTGCATGACAGACAATGAACTATGAATGATGGCCAGAATGCAACCATCTGTTGCATTTGGGAATTAAGCCCTGGATGCCATTTGCAATCGCTGTGTGGTTTACAGAGATTCTGCATAAGAGGTCAATAGCTTCTTCATTAAGTGCAGGCTGGAGAACATGGGCAGGAGGGGAGTTACCTGCGACAAAGAATACCCCAGCCCTTTTAGGGTTTTTTTGGTCAACTGGCGGGAGCAAAAGGGAGGGTGGAGATGGGAATCTGTATGGGTGACAAGGATACAACTGGAACAGGTCCTGTAGTGTCCGATACCATTAAGGGCTGGTCTTCTGTGGAGGCCTCCGAAAGAAGATGTAGAGCTGATGGCCTCCGTGCCAGTCCCCTCACCCTTTATGCCACTGTGTCCATCCATCGCTCTCTGATGTTTCTCCACCGGACACACAGGGGCTAGCGGTTTCTCCATCTTCATGGCTAAAGTCTCCTTAACCTGTTGCTGCAGATGCTGAAATGATTCGTACAACATTGTTATCTTATGTGTTCAAGTCAAAATGGTCACAATGTATCTAACAAATCATTTCCTAATTTCAATTATTCAGATGCTCAAAGGCTATAAAAATTAGGAATACTTTACCATTACCAATGCATGTAGGGGGCATATTAGGGGCCAGTTTGCTCACAGTTTAGGAAATTACCATTATCAGTCCCATTTCATTTTATAGCACTTCACGTACGTACTTAAAGTTTCTCCTGGAATTGTTTAACACCTCTGAATGCTACAGACTGGGTGGTTTGAATAGTGAGCTCATGCACAAAAATAAATATCTAGCAAACAAATGTGTAACACGTATATTGTCCATCTGCAAAAGAACCTTGCAATAATTCCTGTGCTCCAACACTCAATCATCATCTGAACATAAAAAAGGACACCCAAATGTTGTGTTGGGTATTTGTAGTTCTGTCAACAATGTGTGCACATTCCTGTTTGTTTCAAATAATACATTTTGCCTACTAATTTCATGTTTGCTGAAACAGACTTGCTTACAGGCACATTTGTGAAGGAGTAAGGCTTCAAGCTAATCTGTTACTGTCAACATGAAGTGACTTGATTCTTGCAGTGGAAACGTGAGTATCAAATGTATTTGCTAGAAAATGTTGCCTTTGCACTCTTGTTCCTAGTCATTACTAGTCAACACAAATCATTACAAAAAAACAAATCATCATACATCACACCTTCCAGGAATCATCTTGTGCATTGGATGCGTGTTGACCTTTATGCTGATGCCATGTGTAACACGTATATTGTCCATCTGCAAAAGAACCTTGCAATAATTCCTGTGCTCCAACATTCAATCTTCATCTGGACATAAAAAAGGACACCCAAATGTTGTGTTGGGTATTTGTAGCTCTGTCACCAATGTGTGCACATTCCTGTTTGTTTCAAATAATACATTTTGCCTACTAATTTCATGTTTGCTGAAACAGACTTGCTTACGTGCAAATTTGTGAAGGAGTAAGGCTTCAAGCTAATCTGTTACTGTCAACATGAACTGACTTGAATCTTGCAGTGGAAATGTGAGTATCAAATGTATTTGCTAGAAAATGTTGCCTTTGCACTCTTGTTCATAGTCATTACTAGTCAACACAAATCATTACAAAAAAACAAATCATCATGCATCACACCTTCCAGGAATCATCTTGTGCATTGGATGCGTGTTGACCTTTATGCTGATGCCATAAATCATTGCTGTAACAGAAAATAGTTAACAATAAGAACTCAAAAAATAACTTACACCCTTGATGATGCTGTTGGACTCACAACTGCCCATCATGGTCCGATTAGGCCACGACAATTAAGCAGGTCATTAGGGGTGTCAAAGTACAAAGCACACACTTTCCACATTGGGAGGATTGGCCGAGCTGGACTTCGGATGACTTGTCGGTCCTCCCACCTTTTGCAGCAATGGATGCTGCATCGCTTTTAGATCCCCAGGGTCTGCACCTTCTTGGTGACAGCCTTCCATATCACCTTTTTCTGATGGACATTGGCCTGTAATAAAGAAACAAAAATATGTTTTGCGAGGTTTTGTTTGTCTGTAATGCTGTGATGCAATTTTGTAACATCTACCACTAGCATTTCTAAAAAGTCAGTACAGCTTGTTTATCAACATTTTATTTTTCCAAGGAAATACTAATTTGTAGTGACCTGTTTAGTACCATCAACACTTCCAGTGTTCTCATGTTACAAATCCAGGCCACAAACATCATCTAGGGCAGTGGTCTCAAACATTTCCTGTAGTGAGAGCCACTTCTGAGCAGTACAATCAATGTGAGCTACTAAAATCTAAACAACGTGTACATCATTAGCACACACCCCCACACACAGTTACATTGGATTAAAGCCTAATGTTTTTAGAGCCAGATAATAAGGTTTGAAACACATACAATGACCAAGGGCAGTATGGAAGGGTTGCCACGTGTGTCAGTGAGATCATGGTTGTTGGTGATGTATGAACAAGTGTGTGTAGGAACGGAGCATACTTTTATGGGTGATTGAGAGCCTGTGTTGTATGTACTTGTAGCACAGGGTATACCTTTCCCCATATGTGGCATCATTACATGGGTAAAACATACAGATACACATTTATCGGAAAAAAGGGATATGTTTAAAGTGATAACAGTCAGACAAGTCCATAACCTGAAGGTTTTTTCCTGCATTTTACATTTCTATCATTTCAAAATATGGCTGTATTTTTCACTTACACTTATGGTACAGTGTCTACTACTGGCCAATGGAAGTGAGGGGCATGCAGTTTACAATCTGAAATCTTGATTTGTGAATAAATTGAAATGAAAAGTCACTTTATTATTTCAGATGACTTTTCATTTCAATTTATAGACATTGCACACATTGTAAAACATCATTATAACCCCAGCCAAATTATTGAGGACCTCAGAAACTAAAAGGGACAAATTAGCCTGTGTATTAAAAGAAACAGGTAAGTTACAAATACATTTTCCATTCAAACTGTTTCTCTCTGTTCCCATACAGCTGGCTGTACAGGGGACAGGATCTCCCTGCCGAGCAGTGCCAACTCCTCAGCAGAGAAATTAGAGGCCCTGCCACCTGCTTTGCCTGGTATTGTGGCCAATAACAGCAGCAAAGGTGGAGAAGATTGTTGGCTGCAGTGTTAGGAGGCAAGTAAGCCATTTTCCTAACACCACATACATGACACACTATCCGAGATGGACACAGCCATTTGCTTTACACCTACTATGCGGTCAGCTTTGCCGCCAGCCATCGAATTGCCAATTTCCTGACAGCAAGGTCAAGCATCCCCTATTTTAGGATGTGAACCAGTGTATTTTTAAATATTAAGTGCATCACCACACCTCCAAATGATGGCTACTTTGTTTACCAAAGTAAATGATGTACAACACTGCTTTTGATAAATTTGACACATTATCATGTAATGCATTATCTTGTTTAAAATTGATAGTGACCCGGTGTATTTTATACTTCCATTAACCAGGCGCAGCCCGTACTTTAGGGTGGAGGGGCCACACGCCCCCACCTTTTGGCCCTCATGAGGAGTGTCTATCAGGCTGAACAAAGGTCAGCCTGACAGACACTCTTCATGTTCAGGTCAGGCAGCCAGGAGCAGACTTGCGCGATTTGCGCAGAGTCCTGGCTGCCTGAGCTGAACTTTGCTGGGCTGAGGAGGTCACAACTCCTATGGGCGTGACCTCCTCGGCTCAGCAAAGGTGCTTCGAGGCCCTCCCCTGGGTGACGAGGAAAGTGTCACCCATTGACTTCGACGTGGGCGCTTCATGTTTAAGCCCTGAAGCGCCCAGGGTGAATGTCAATCAGTGACACTTCGTCACAGAGTGTGGTGGGGTCCGCAGTCTCACTGACCCCATCCCACTCTGTGGCAAGGCTAGGACTGCTGCCTTCCCTCATTGGCTGACCTAAGGAGGAAAGGCAGCAGTCCCAACCCTCCTGGGACCTCCGAGGCTGAAGGTAAGTGTGTGTGTGTGTGATGTTTTAAAATGAATGTTTGGTGCGTGCGTGCATGTTTGAATGTTATGAGTGTTGTTAATGGATGTGCATGTGTGTGTGTGTGAAAGAATGAGTGTGTGTGATGTTTTAAAATGAATGTTTGGTGCGTGTGTGTGCGTGAAAGAATGAGTGTGTGTGATGTTTTACAATAAATGTTTGGTGCAGGCGTGCATGTTTGAATGTTATGAGTGTTGTTAATGGATGTGCGTGCGTGCATGCGTGTGTGTGTGAAATAATGGGTGTGTGTGAACATTTAAAATGAACGTTTGGTGCGTGCGCGCATGTTTGAATATTATGAGTGTTGTTAATGGATGTGCATGGGTGCGTGTCTGTGTGTGAAAGAATGAGTGTGTGTGTGCTTCCCACCCTCCATCCTAAAGCTGCCGGCCTCCACTGCCATTGACAGATTTAAACTTTTTAAAAACATAATGTGTAAATAATACATTTGAAATGTATTATTTACACATTATTTTTTGAAAATATGAGAGATGTAAAAAATTATTATTCTAAGTTGCAACATCACTAAAAAATGATATGTACATATTTGTCACAAAAACATATGAAATTTTACAAAGACATGAGTTGTGTGTTGATTATCAAAGTATTTATTGATCATTTTAAGTGCTATTTTGTTTTTCTTAAATGCAGATATATGAACCCAGGGAGAGGTAGAAGACAACAGCCTCAGGTGTTCAGACCTTTTCCAGAACTTGCCAACATGGAAGAAAAAAAGATTATCAAAAAAAGTCAGTTCAAGTAGCCAAACTATTCTGGGTTTACATAATCAGCTAGAGCCAGCTCTCCTGCCTCACTATAGGAATCCCACAGCATTTACACCAATAGTGAAAAGCATAGCAGTGTCAAAAGGATTCTTCCAATACACAGTGGCACTATCTGGAGGCATGTCACAATCAACTTTTAGTGGTGTGCTACAAGAAGTCCTTTCTTCAGTGATGAGACACATCACCAGATTCATCCAGTTTCCACTACATGAGGATTTTACACATGTGAAGGAAAGAAGATCTTTATGCTTAGGTTGGCACACGACATGTGATTGTAGCAGTTGATGGCACACATATCACCTTAGTTCCACCACATTCAGAGAATAGGTCTACCCCAGTCGTTACAACTTCCATTCAATGTGCAAGTTGTCTGCTTACTGGATTTGTACATCTCAAGCATGTGTGCCCATTTCCCAGGGTCAACACATGGTTCCTTTGTACTACAGAGCAGCAGCATACCCCTGCAAATGTCACAGCTTGGACCTGAGAGGGCCTGGCTTGTTGGTAAGTACAATATGACAATAGGATCATTTGCTTTATTTATAGTTCAGGGATGTACTTTGGGCTGAGATGTTATTGCTCAATATAGAAAAACAAGGCATTGTGGTAGTTGGAATCCTTTCAATTTGACATTGCCGACACTTGGAAAATTGTAAATTGAACATTCTCAGTCAAATAAGTGCAGTAAAGATGTATACACATAAAAAAAAAAATAAGACGTGAAATTTGTTAAAGGTGAACAAAAACTTCCAAGCACCATATCGTCATGGTATTATGGATGGGG
This sequence comes from Pleurodeles waltl, assembly GCF_031143425.1. Classification (NCBI taxonomy): domain Eukaryota; kingdom Metazoa; phylum Chordata; class Amphibia; order Caudata; family Salamandridae; genus Pleurodeles; species Pleurodeles waltl. The sequence goes on from NC_090440.1 coordinate 811,381,423, forward strand.
TTTTGAATATGTTATTGAAATAAAACAAAATACATTCAATCAAACAAACATTTGAACACATTAAATTATAAATGAAGAACAACACACATATTGACCACACATGCAGCCCAGTAGTAAAAGGAATGCTGGCACCATGATGCTAATAATTTGATGATGACAATAGATTTGTGATATTTAAAATTGTGGTTATATGTTTTACAAAGGTGGACAACACATTATGTGCTGCTGACTTAAGAGTAAAAACTACATTTATGTTTAGTGAGACATACATAAGTCTACCTTACCAGTCTCCAGTCCACCAGGGATTCCTGTCAAGCCTTCAGTATGTAGGAACTGCAAGACCTGCTCTTCCCAGGAAACAAAGTTGTGGGGGGCTAGGAGAATCACCACCAGTCCTCAGGCCCTCAAGGTGACGCTTGGAGCCCAGGGAATGCACTTTCCCCACAGGTCATTCCACCTTTTCCTAATTTCCTGCTGTGTATGAAGGATGTTTCCTACAGCACTCACTCTGTCAACTATTCTGGTCCATATTTGCCTTTTCTGAGATATGGTTATATTTTGTACTTGGGCTCTAAACAATTATAACTCTACTCCGATGATTTCATCCACCGGGACTGACAATTCTTCCTCTGTAAAACATGGATTCCTCCTCCCTGCCATAGAGAGAAACTGATAATATATGAAATAGTGGCCCACAAGCTGGAAAAAAAACTTTTAAACATGAAACAAATGAAAAATGAACAGACAGAGAAAAAAATAAAATAACCTGACACCTGAGTGGCAAATTCAGCAGCAAAATGAAATGGTGCTCTAAAGTGGAATGGCAAAGGATCATGGTTTGAAATGGAGTGTGTTTTAAAGTGTGGTTTGCAGATGTTCACAATTGGCCATTATACAGCAGGTACGTGCTGCTAGCATCCATCCAGTAGCCACTACCATTGTACAATGGTGAGCGGGTTCAGCAATGGACTTCAGTCATCAGGAATCCACTACCAAAACAACGCCATCACGGCTGAGAAACCTAAATATGCTTGGCACAATCCCACCACCCTGATGGCTGATGGAGTACTGCTAGCCAGCATTGAAGTCTGCTGTGTCGACAGCAGTAGACGACTTATATGGCGGACTCCACTCTGTCGACGCAAACGGAGGTTCAGCTGTCATAGGTCTAAATACAGCAGTCAGAACTCCGTCAGCTTGACTGAGTACATAGAACCAATGTCATGGCAGGACAACGGAACTCCCGTCAAGATCTAAATCAGGCCCAAACTGATGATCCCAAGCTCTGAATGGGAAGGCAGGAAAAGCATCCCACCAGAAAGTTGGAACCTTATGCCAACAATAAAAAAGTTGGAAACAGTGATAAATGATCCCGGTTTGACTTGGTATGATGGTCCTGAAGTTTATCCCAGTGTTCTGCCAGGTGAAGCTGCAGGGAATGCATGTGGATGACAACAAAAGAACCCTCCACTATGCAGAATGCCAGTCACCCCAAGATGCCTATGGAGCTACTAGTATCTTATGGGTTTGTTACTAAAAAAATGATCCACTGTCTAGAAATTGGTTGTTACTCTCTCTCTTGAAAGCTTTTTCCTGCCTAAAATGTATAATTGGCCCTATGGCATCATTGCATATGCCAATTAGATGGAGACCTAAACTGGACTCTGCTTCCTCCTTTGATGCAGCTTGAATGAGATGGTTATCTAGGTATGAATAGAAGAAAACATTTTACAGATGTAGCTAGGCCACCAGTGGGACCTGGACCTTGCTGGAAACCTAAGTGGGAAGCCTTGAGGCCATATTTCAGAGTCCTCTTCTGGTAGTGTTAGTTTCTCAGCATGAAACAAGGGAAACACCCGGAACAACGAGTCCTAAACCACGAAGTCGTGGAAAACGAAAGCGAAACAACGCTTTCGTTTTCCACGACTTCCTGGTTTTAGGGCCTTAACCACACATGTGTGAACCATGTACATGCGTGGTTAAGGCACAGAAGAAGGGAGTCGACGCGGTCAAAGAGGAGGTAGGTTGGGCTGGGAGTGGGGCTGTTTTTTTTGGGGGTGGGGTGGGGGCTCGGGTGATTAGGATTTAGGGGCGGGGAATAGGGCTCAGGGTTTAGGTTTTAGGGGTGGGTTGGGGTGCTTTAGGTTTTAGGGGAGGGGGTGGGGACTCGGGGTATCTTTAGTTTTTGGGTATGGGGTGGGGAGCTCGAGGTTATTAGGGTTTAGGGGCGGAGGAGGGGGGTTCAGGGTTTAGGTTTTGGGGTTGGTTGGGGAGTTGGGGTGCTTTAGTTTTTGGGGAGGGGGTTGGGGTTGGGGTTGTGGTCATTTTGGGGGTGGGAGGTTGGGGTGGTTGTGGGGGTGGGGGGGTCGCTGTAATTTTTAGGGGGACACATGCTGGAACGGTGCATGCTGATCACTAATGCCTTTACCAGGTATGCCTTTACAATGAAAAATCGTTGTTAAGGCATTCGTGGTAAAGGCATTAGTAATAGCAATGAGGTCGTTGTTCCGACCTCGTTGTTGAGGCATGGGTGGTTGAAGCACTCGTTGTTTCAACATATAACCATGAAACAGAGATGCTTCCTGTGATCTTCCAGGACAGGTACATGAAAATGTTCTAAAGGCTCATTAAGCACCACAAATAATTGTTATGGACAACTGCATAGATCTCAGCAAAGTCAACTTCTGTAGGGGATGAATTGGTTCAGATGGTAGGTATCTAAGATGTGATGGACCCCTTGTCCTTATAGGAAATAATAAGCTCTCTGTCTGAGAAGAGGGCTATCTTGCTTCATTACTGAGAGAGCGTATCTTAAATAATCTATATTAACCTGAAATGTTTATGAATTAATGTGTGACAATGCCGCATAGAAAACTGAAATAATACTTTTGCTTAAACGTGCACTTGAAATGTGACCACGGGGAGTGCTGAAATCCTTGTAGGCCTTAAGTTAGCATGAGCTGAATCTTAGCTGCGTGGCTCTCACATTAAATGTATTTTTCCTATCTTGCAGTATGCTGACTCACAAAAGGACACGACCCCGTGTTTTTCTTCAAACTAGAAGACGAATGTAACCATGCTAGATCCGTTCCCATGCATTCTTCATTTCCTGTAGGGTGATATTAAAACAAAATGAAACAGTGTAGATTAATGTAATGTACAAGGTCATTCAAACCGGTGAAGACAATGGAGTTACTGACCAAAAGATGTTACAGAAGGATGAAATCATACAGGACGTGCCACCTCTGAAGACGTCAATTATGGAGACCAATCAAAGACTTGTAAAATAATATGGGGTGAAGAATAGGTGACCTAATGTGTTTTCTGATAGGTTAAAGATAGTGGGGTATAACAAATGTCCAATGGAATTTTGGGGGAATGTACAACGAAAAAGGGATAAAAACCCATGACACTGGGATCCAGTGTGGTGGGTTAAAGGAATGCTATTGATTTTATCCAGAAACTTTGTCACTCTGTTTGGTGAATTATTGGTTTGTTTAAAACCATCCTCGTCCTTAGATTGCCCAATTTACACTTTGCCTCCTTATGAGGGAAGTGCCCCTTTTGCCCCGGAGCTGAGTTCCGACTGATGGTGATTTGACCGATGTCCTGAAGACGAAGATTGAACCTGTGCGCTGAACTAAACTTTGGAGGGTACCTATGACAATACAATTGTGATTTGTCTGTTTGCTTTTCCTTTCTAGGTACCAACTGCTTACTTTTGACAGAGACCATAGTTAGATGTTTTCCAAATTGATATTCTAAATTGTTTTGCATGAAGCCCAACATGATAATGCTAATCAGTGGTTAGGACAGGTATTCACTAAACGGACACAAATAGACAAACGATCGCAACTATGCTTTGTTGAACTGACGCGTTATTGACACCCGGCCAAGTTGATCTATGTTCATGCCGTGTTATGTCCTGATGTTTGTGATTCTCGCCTTAATTAAATCTTATCAAAGTTGCCATATCGTGACTATGCTATTATGTTTCTTGGTTCTGAGATTGACACATCTGCTTTTAGAGTTGTAAGCAATAAGGAATAAAACTCATAAAAATTCTACTAAACTGGTGTGGTTATTCATGGCTGCAAAGTCATGGGAGTGTTTTGAATCAATTAATGTCTTTGGCTAAGGTGAAGTGCATTGTTGTGATAAATATTGATGATATTATTGACGTATTAATTGACATATTGATTAGTTATCTCGTCCTAAGGTGTCTCTCAACTGGGTCAAAAGATTCATTGGCCTAAAACGAGTCCTGATGTGTAATAAATTATCATAAAGGGACGCGTTATCAGAAATATTAAGCTCTCTGTCTGAGAAGAGGGCTATCTTGCTTCATTACTCTTAAAATAAGGAGCCTCTCTACCTTTTGCAGATGGTCTTGGGTTGTGGATGGGACAGGGGAGACTTTTATAGGGAAATCCGTAGAACATGTTGAGCTTAGCCATTCATAACTGGCAGAGCAGTGCGTCAGTAATTACCTGTTTATAATTGTTGTAGTTCAGAGAACATCATATAGCCACAGGAAAGGGATTAACATTTTAAAATTGAGGATGCTGATCCCCACGGAGGTTAATGATATTTCTTGGCCTTTGTTGAGGCTTGGGAGCACACTTGTAATGCCTTTTGATACATGTAATCTTTGATGTTCAGATTCCTGAAGGAAAGAAGGCTCTTCTATGCAACATCTCAGAGTAAAACAACTCCAGGGTTTGAAAAACTGGGATGACTTCACTGGCTGAAAACAATAGGAGATGGCACTCTGTGATTTCACTGTGATAGTGTCTGCCTTGTATTATTAAAGGATGTCATCCATCAAGAAATCAAATAGGTTTATCCCATTGATGGCTCTAGAGGACATAAGGCAACCTTGCTAGTGCTGTTTTAAATGTGTTTTTGAGTTGCCTTTGTTGCTCTGACTGTAGACAAGATTGCTGGTGCCTGGGCAGAGCAGCCTGCATTGTGGCAGTATGATTGAGATCCCAGTTAATTGCTCAGGTTGACCATGAAACTTGAAGGATACTGGAGACGGTTATTGGATTTTTTTTGTGAGCCCAGAACTTTATTTTGAAGAACTTTGAGAATGAAGGTTTAGACGAAGGCGTCTTTGAGATGTCAAGAGAACCCTTAAGGACATGAGGCATAAGTGCTAGGGCAAGCTCTGGGGAAGGACTTTTTGCTACTACCAGTGTAGAGAACATCTTACTTTCCAGTAGCATTCCCAGGCCTTAATGAACAGCATCCCAAAGATGTGGCAGCAGTAGCATTGTAGCTCCTGATTAGATACAGGTCTCTTGGTTGCTGGTAGTAGTTTCCAGGTCGCTGCTTTGATTGCTCTCTAGTTTGCTTTCAGTGCTCTTGTATGTTATGCTTGTGTAGACATTTAACTACTATATTACTAATTAAAGCTGTTTATTGCAATTTCCTGTTCTGTCTATCTATCTATCTATTGAAAAAAAACAAAGGTTGCAGGGACGTTATAGTTACCATCATGTTTTACACACACAACACCATAGCAATTCCGCAGTTATATTTTTACTTATAGTTAAACTTATGTTAAGAAACTATAACTTGCGGCCTAAAGTGACTTAAAGGCATCAGTTATAGCTCCTTCAGCTAAGTATGACTATAACTTCTGAATTTCTATGGTTTTGTGTGTGTAAAACGTGATCAGAACTATAATGTCCCTGTAACCTTTGTTTTTTTCAGTGACTTTCCATGTTTCTTTTTTTAACGTAAAGTTATATATATTTATCATGCGTTAATACACCATGCACTGACTTTGGCTGTGTGTAGGTGGGTTTTGCTATGTGAGTGGGTGCATATTTTTTTCCATTAGCCTACAGATCTGTGGATTTTTCGCAGTTTTACATTGGGGTCAGGCTAAATTATTTTGGCAATTTCCTGCCTATAAGGGGTCTCTCATAGAGCCCTCCATGTTTCCTATGGGGTCAGGATACCTCTATCCTTACCCCTTATGTGATTTTTTATTTATAATTTTTCCCCAGAGCCCAACCGAGAAACAAAGTGGAGGCTGCAACTTTCCTTTCAGGTTGCGACCAGCAAGTCATGGCCTTGCTTTTGGGTTTGTATCCAGTGGTACCCAACTACCGGGTTGTCTGTCTGTCTGTCTGCCTGCCTATCTATCTATCTATCTATCTATCTATCTATCTATCTATCTATCTATCTATCTATCTATCTATCTATCTATCTATCTAGCTATCTAGCTAGCTATCTTTTCAACCCTATATATCCTATATAACTACGTCTATCTTTTAAACTCTATCTATCTATCTATCTAATTCAAAGGAGCTTTATTGCGGCTACAAGAGCCAAAAAAGCGAAAGCAATAATGAATACAAATAAATACACATAATGATAATTACAAGTAAATATAATGATAAAAGGGAGTAAAAGATAAGAAAAAATGGAAAAAAGTGGAATAAAAATGGAATAAAATGGAATAAAATGGAGTAAAATGTGCTGCACAGGACGATGGGACAGTCTTATTTGGAGTCTTTATCCAGAAGGGTTTTCCCTCTAATAAGCCAACTAGCTCCGAGGAATTTGGCGACGGCGATTACTAGTGTTGGCCTAGTGTCTGATCTGAGGATTCGCAGGGCTAGCGCAGAGCTGCGGACTCCCAGAAGTCTGCATGCCGGGGCCAGCCATTTCCTACGGGGGGCGGTGTACGCAGTGCAGGCAAAAAGGACGTGAGGGAGATTCTCGACGGGGGCTTTGCAAGCTGGGCATACGGTTGATTCATTGTGTGACCACCTACTGGTGAGAAGTCTTAATGGGAGTGTACCCATGCGGAGCTGGAAGTACAGTTTCCTTTCCCTTGGCGCCGTGATTAGGTCCCAAAAAGCTTCGTACTTGCATGACTCTTTTAGGTTGGCAAAGTCACAAGATAATGTAGTGTGGAGTGCAGCCCTTGTGTCCTCGTAGTTTGCCATTTGCCAGTATAGTTTCTTTAGTTCGCTTTTCGAGGGGAAGACTGACGTGGATGGTGATTTCCAGAGATCGTCGAGCCCAAGTGAGTACAGTGAACCCTTGATGTTTCGTAGCCAGGGGATTCTGTGAAGATGGTTGGCTTTTAGGATGACCTGTAGAGCTTCAGTGAAGATATCGAGCTCCGGAGTGGTCCAGAGACGCCGCCAGTACAGCAGAGGTCGCAGACGGGCTTTGTGTCCAATGCGTTTGATACCGAGATCCATGAAAAGGGGGAACAGTGGGGTGCTTAGCGGAAGGGACACAAGGTTTCTTAGGAAGTTGTTTTCAGCGGTGGTTAAGTCTTGGGTTTTGATATAGCCCCATAGTTCAGCCCCGTAAAGCGCTGAAGAAATGGCCTGGGCTTCGTATAACTGTAATGCTGGGCGAATTGGTTTTGTGTGTGAGAGGTGAAAATTGTTTAGTAGTACCCCTGTTGTTTGTTTTAGTTTTAGGGCTTGTTTTCCTATGTGTGTCTTCCAAGACATGTTGTCAGTGAATGTTATGCCCAGGTAGCTGAAAATGCCCACCTTCTCAAGTGTGGAGCCCTCTATAGTAAACTTCCCTTTAAAAGATCTGTGGGGATTGAGGGTCATTAGTTTTGTTTTCGAGGCGTTGATTTCGAGTCCCTGTGATGAGCAGAAATGCTCAAAGCACGCAAGGAGTTTCCTTAGACCACTAGGGGTCTTGGATATCAGAAGGGTGTCATCAGCAAAGAGTAAGACTGGGATTTTTTGTGTGCTGAGTGAAGGTGCGTCAGCCTGCAGTCTGAGGAGGGAGGGGACGATTTCATTGATATACAGGGAAAAGAGGGTCGGGGCAATTACGCACCCTTGCCGCACACCCCGGGAAACGTGGATTCTATCAGTTAGTTGGCCCTTGTTGCCCCACCTGACTTGTGCGTAGTTGTCCTCGTGGAGTCGTATCAGAATGGCAAGAATGTGCTCCGGGATTCCCAACCGAAAGAGAGTGTCCCATAGTTTGTTGCGAGGTACTAGGTCAAAAGCAGATTTGAGGTCCACAAAAGCTACATAATGGCTGCCTTTACCAATGAACACTGTTTTCCAATATAATAATAGGAATCTGAAGGCTTGATCAGTGGTGGAAATTTTCTTCCGGAAACCGGCTTGGAGGGGGCTAAGGATATCGCGTTCAGTCATCCATTCTTCGATCTTTCCTAGGAGGCAGTGGCAGAAGACTTTTTGGACACAGTCGATTAGGTTAATAAGTCTATAGTTGCAAGGAAGTGATCTGTCGCCCTTTTTAAAGATTGGAATGACAATAGCCACTTTCCAAGACTCGGGAATTGGCTCCCCAGATGCTATTGCGTTAGCTATAATGGTGAGGTATCTTGACCAAGATGCTAGGTCTGTTGAGAACAGGTCTGCTGGGACGCAGTCTGATCCAGGGGCCCTGCCGCGTTTTAAGGTGCTGAGAGAATAGGTTATGTCACTTTGGGAAAACAACAGGGGTGCTGCGGTGGTGGGTGCTAATGGGTGATTTAGGTGGGGGCCCTGTGCAAACAGGGATGGGACTATCGTGATCAGGGGAGCACAGGCTGCTAAAGTGAACTACCCAGTCTCTCGGGGCAATATTGGTTGTGATGTCCAAACCACTGGTTTCTGGGCCTCGCGCTGCCAGGGACCAGAGCAGACTATGGTTCCTCTCGCGCACAGCGTCACTGAGTGCTGTCCACCATTTATTATCTTGGTCATGCTTGGCTATGCGTATTGCAGATTTATAGGACTTCCTAGCTACGCAGATGGCGGTGGGGTCCTTGGATTTAATGGCTTGAACTAAGCGCTTGTTTAAGGGCCGACACGTTTTGTTGAACCAGCGGTGCCTACCTATGGGTCGTTTGTCGTCGTGGGCTGGGGGCACTGAGAAGTGGGCTGCGATATCCCTAAAGCAGGAGGTGTGAATTAAGCTTATTTCCTGGTAGGGAATTGCAGGACCTGCCTCTAGGCCCATTAGTGTGAGTTTTAGGGTGCTATTGGCAGCGTTGATGAGTGCGGGCCGAGCCACGACCTTGTCCCATTTTAGGTGTCGTTTATTTTTGGCCAAGCTAATGCCCTCGGGTGCTACTGCTGGGGAGTTAGATGTGGATGGGAGATTACCTAGAGCTAATGTGGGGACAGAGAGGGGGTTGTGATCACTTTCAGCCCTTTCAGTGATCGTCATGTCGATGACTAGAGGCCATAGTCTTATATCGAATAGACAATAGTCGATTCTGCTGGTGTGGTTGGTTTTGTTGAACGTGTGACTGCCATTGGTGTCTGATTTGGTTCTGCCATTTAACGCCCTGAGCCCGAACTCCATGGTCAATGATTTGACCTGGATAGCGACCTGCGTCCATCTCTTGATGGGTGGGATTGACAGGGCGGGGATAGACCAGGCTTGATCCTCCTCGTTGGTGGACCTGAGATCGTCCCAGTCAAGGGGTTCGAATATGACGTTGAAGTCCCCAGCCACAATGGTTTTGTGATGGCGGGGGTAGTTTTGTAAGAGAGCTACGAGGGCGCAGAGGGTTTTGGAGACTTGACCCCCCGACCCCTCGAGTGTAGATATTAAAGATGTTCACCACAGAGTCGGGCCCAAAGGATAGACGAAGGCCTAACAGGTCGGGAGAGTCGGTAGGTAGCTGTGATATATGGCAGCTAAGTGATGTTTTGATCCAGATGGTCAGACCCCCTGAGGTCCTGCCTCTCGTACTGGCCACAGCGGGGATGTGGAAGTTTGTATAGCCTGTTCGAAAAAGTGGGTCGAGTGACCATGTCTCTTGGAGGAGACATATGTCATGTTCGTCAATAAAAGAGGAGAAGGATGGCAGGGGAAGGATAGATTTCAAACCTGCCACGTTCCATGAAACAAGTCGTACCCCAGTTTGTGGCTGAACAATCCTGTCTAAATGCCTGGGGTTTGTATGGTTGGCTGTCGGGGGTTGGTCTGGCAGATGTGGTTGAGTGAGCAGAATTGGGTTGATACCAATGTTTACCCGTGGGGCCTGGGGTGGTTGGTGATGTTCCTCTGTTGGAACTGACCTGGTCCTGATCCGGGAAGTGCTTGCAGGCCTAGCCAGCAGCACATGGTTTGGTGGGCAATGCGCCTGCAAGATGGAAGGTGCATCATTGTCATGATTACTCAGTGGACTGGCCGTGGTCTTAGTGTCATGGGTAGGGGAGAGAATACATGGAGAGACAGTAGTGGGGTAAGAGGTAGATCTGGGGGTGATAGATGTTAGAGAGTTGCAAGGTTTGCCAGCATAGATTTTAGGTAAGGGTGTGAGTCAATCATTTTTATCAAGAGTGGATACATTTTCTGCTGGGTGGTAACTCGAGCACTCCTCGTGGTGCGTAGGTCTATCTATCTATCTATCCATCCATCTATCTATCTTTGCTTTGTCCCTCTAGCTGTCTAGGCAACTCTCTATCTATGTAACTGTCTCCATGTCCATGTCCCCATGTCCTCTCTATCTACCTGTCTATGCAACCATCTCTACCTATGAACCATCCATTTGTCTATCTCTCTGTCTAGCTACCTATGCAACACTCCCTGTCTTTAGAACCCTCTCTATCTGTATGTTACAAAGATTTACAAAAACATTATAAAAAGCATTAGCAAAGGCAGTGGCTGGCCTAGACCGTTTGTTTTAATTGAACATATGTGTATAGCATATGTATAGGGGTGTGCAGCCTATGCGGCATTCACTAGCTTGTTGTTGTGTCATTCACATGTTTCTTCCAGTTGCTTCAGCAGACACCATTAGACGACAGACAGGCCAGCCCTCTTCAGTTAATGGCTAACTCATTGTGAGTTATGGCATGCTGCACTTTCACAAGGAGTGCATCCACAACAAGGTAGCCAGGAATTACTATAGTAGTGTGTGCTTTTTGCAGATCAAAAAAATACTTTTGCCTTTAGCAATGTTATTTTTTAAACTGATGAGGGTCTCACAGCTTCCACAAAATAAAGGTTGGAAAAAAATGACAGAACAAAACAAGAACTGCCAACACCAAAAGGCTGGCAGCCAGTGCTGGACTAACTGAGCCTCATGATGCAAACAGCCTTGACATGCATTCGCTGTAACGCCAGTTTACAAGTTGTTTGCTACCCAGAATAACAAGATAACTGTAAGCAGGTGTTCTTTTGATTCAAGGGATCAAGAACCTCAAAACACACCAAGGGTCTCTAGCTAGAATAAATCCATGGACATATTCCTGGCTGGGTGATGGCATCCCAGCCAGGGCTGACAGCAGCATCCTAGCCTGTAGCCAGGTAGGAATATAAAAGAGATGTCCAGACCCCTTGCAGAAACTGAGTAGCGGAGTAATATCAATGCCTAAGAAACTTGTGGAAAGTGGTGCAGCGCTGGAAAGTATTCATTATCTGACCACAATTTCTCCTACTTGTTGCCACCAAGTCTTTTTTTACATACATAGGGGCATATTTATACTCTGTTTGTGCCGGAATTGCGTCGTTTTTTTTTACGCAATTCCGACGCAAAACTAACTCCATATTTATACTTTGGCGTTAGACGTGTCTAGCGCCAAAGTCCATGGAGTTTGCGTCATTTTTTAGCGTGGACACCTACTTTGCGTTAATGATATGCAAGGTAGGCGTTGCCGTCTAAAAAATTTACTCCGAGGCATGTGCGCCGTATTTACACTCCCGGGCAAAACTCACGCCCGGGAGTGGGTGGGTCAAAAAACATGACGTCCAGCCGCTTTTGCGTCGTTTTTTAGCGCCTGGTCAGGGCAGGCGTTAAGGGACCTGTGGGCTCGGAAGGAGCCCAGAGGTGCCCTCCCATGCCCCCAGGGACACCCCCTGCCACCCTTGCCCACCCCAGGAGGACGCCTAAGGATGGAGGGACCCATCCCAGGGAACATAAGGTAAGTTCAGGTAAGTAGTATTTTTTTTTTGTTGTGGCATAGGGGGGCCTGATTTGTGCCCCCTACATGCCACTATGCCCAATGACCATGCCCAGGGGACAGAAGTCCCCTGGGCATGGCCATTGGGCAAGGGGGCATGACTCCTGTCTTTGCTAAGACAGGAGTCATTTCAATGGGGGTTGGGAGTCGGAAAAAATGGCGCAAATCGGGTTGAGGCGAAAAATTTGCCTCAGCCTGACTTGCCCCATTTTTTGGCGCCCAAGCTCCATATTCCCCTACGCCGGCGCTGCCTGGTGTACGTCATTTTTTTTTTTACGCACACCAGGCAGCGCCGCCGGCTAACGCCGGCTAACGTCATTGAATAAATACGGCGCCCGCATGGCGCTTCAGAATGGCGTTAGCCGGCGCTAATTGTTTTGACGCAAAACTGCGTTAGCGCAGTTTTGCGTCAAAAAGTATAAATATGGCCCATAATTTGGGTTTAGTTCCACAGCGCACTGTACCTAATGGCACATTTTAAATGGTGGAAGAATTTGTGTGCAACAAACTGAATATTGTATCACTACTTCTGTCTAGCAAAATCAGTCAACATGTTTGTCTGATCTCATCCCATTTTTGATGAAGACCTATTTAATTAATCTACTAAACTGAAATGCTGACTGTGCTCATTTGGTTTGGCTCTCTATTTACCAAAATGTTTGTTGGGACTGTGTCTCTTTTTGCCTCCTTTTGGAATTAAGCAAACCATATATAAAAGTATCAAAAAGCACCACACATTCAGTCACACATAGAAATCACTATACACTGGACCATTCTGTTATTCCTTTTTGTCTCTTAACTGCCAAAATGTTTTGAGATTACACCTTATCGCTTTTTGAATTATACGTTCTTTATCAATACTAATGATTAAACAAAAAACATTGCTAAAGGAGACCACTGGTTTGTGTGCTATAAACCACTTTGCAACATCAACTTGTTTGCCTTAATTTTGTGATACTTCATCACTAGTGTATCATAGAAATACCAAATAGAGAGATCATGATACTAATTTATTTGGCGTACACTAGAGCAGTGGTTCCCAAATGTTTTAGAACCACAACACACTTCTTAGAACAATAAACCTTTGCAACCTACCTACCTTTAATGGACACAAGACGGGGTGATTTTGTAATGTAAATAAAGCATTGTGTGGTAGCGGATTGTCATTTACAGACAGAAATTGAAATAGCCACTGAATTTGTGCAGACTTGTAGCTTTACTGATAAAACGATATAGCTCACAGATGATAATGTGTGGGACTCAGATTTCTGAGATTATTGATCATTTGTGCATTAACAAGTAAATGTTTGGACTTGTTTTGATCCTATTACAATGTGTTTCCAGCACATTTCAGAATTACAAACAAGTGCTTAATTTTTTCTTTCCTAAACGTTGGGTGCATACAGTTCATTTACAGGTATTTACATTTTGTTGTGTATTGCAAAACACAACATCCTACATTGTCAAATAATTCATCTTAAAACCTCTTCTCACTTTGCAGTCAGAGAAAGAAAAGTAAATACCAATCCCATGTTAAAAGAATACAGCAGCCTGACAGTTTACCTTTCTCTTTGAATTATGGCAAATGTGACCAGTTAAACACAGAGTGTAAAGGCATCTTTATTTATTGCCCTGACTTTTGTGACCCACCAATAATCAGCTCATAGTTTGGTAAACATTGTACTAGAGAGTGCTGTTTTATGTCAGACAGATACTTAAACAAGAGAAAAGTAGGAAGGAATAGAGTCTGATTGAATGGGTTGTGCATTCTTCAGTTGAAGGCAATTCTGGATAGCTCAGTTTTTAAGGGTTTCCTAAATCACACTGTGGAAGGATGGGTCGGAATAAGATCTAGAAGGCTTTCTAAGGAGGTGTTTTTCAATTGTGATTTATTTGACTTTAATCAAAACAACAAAAAATGTCTCCCTTTTCCATTCCAGAGCTGTACTTTTCCTTGATGAAAACATTCCCAGACTGAGACTCTCGTATCATGTCTACCTTCCACATCCCCCATATTTTGTTCCAACACGGTGTAACCCTCTGCTGGTGAGAAAAACACCAACACATACTGTGTGGAAAACAAGTTCAGTGTGAAAAAACCCTGCACCGCCACTGTGACGACACCTGAATCTAAGCACAAAATGGAGTAAGTGGTCAAGATGGAGCTGGTGGTCAAATACACCGGGAACAGCAGAAATCAAAAGGGGTGTAGATTTATTCAATTCTCAATAATCGATCACCATTCTATAGCTCTCATACGGTTTATACACGGGCCACATAGGATTCTTTCACTCAGTGGTGACGGGCCTGCCTCTATCAAATCCTATATAGTCTTGCTTATCTCCTCAGGCCCTCCTGGGAGTTGATACTGTTCCAAATTAACCACCTTGGGGGCTGGGGACACCTTCATTGGGGTTATTTTCAGATGACCCACCCTCACTTCTGCCGCTGAAATGTATCTCTCCAAAATGATAGCACCCATCCTTCAAGTACAAAGTCATCTTCTTCGGAATGTCAATTCTAAAAATATACTCTAAAAGGGGCATAATCAAAACAACGTATTCTCTTTTGGTGTTCTCCCTATTTTCATTTAAACATTAGTCTTCACTGCAGGGCTTTGATTTCCACCCAACCCTGTGACACTGTAGTGCTGACCTGTGAACTTTTTTGGATTTCCATATATTAATGAGGCCTCCACTCCGATGTCCACCAGGGCCAGAACCTTTTGAACATTTGTATGTTCCAGTGAATTTCTAAATCAATATGGGGTCTATTATATTTGTGAGTCTATCCCTGTACCGGAATTTGGCATATTTCCTAATCTAATTTAAACCTGTTGAACCTGTTGAAGTCCTACCCAAGTCCAGTCCCGATATATGCTTTCATATCTGCGAGGTGATTCCTCCCCTTCTCTGCTTCCCTCAGTCAACCAGTCAGTATTCAAATCTTCCTCCTCCTTCCCCCTGGAAAAACATGTTTCTCTATCTCTTTTCCTTCCTCCTGCATCTGTGACATGCCCTGATTCACTCGTTATCCGGCTTATTCACCTTTCTGCTCCCCTCCTTTCTGTCCAGCCCTCACTTGTAATACATCTCCCACAGACTTTGGTATCTAACCCATCTATCTGTTCTTTATTGACACCATCCTTCAGCAATGCCATAAACACATCCCTCCTAGATCCTGTTATTATCTGTGTAGCTTTCTGACTGCTAGGCTTTCTCAGGTTTCATCCAGTCTCCCAGCTCTCCTAACTCCCGAACTGCCTCCAGCACATCCTTTAAGGGATTACCTGTCTGATTGATTAATAGGGTCATTATCACATGTTTGTAGGCTGAAGGAGTGAAGCAAATTATTTTGTTTCGCACTGATACAGAGAGCATCACCCAGAAAAATGGCAGTTTTTATTCCCCGTTCCTTAATTCTCTGTATTGCATCTCTTAAGATATATCCAGGTTTATAATTTTGTAGCCAGTCTGACTCTGTAGGATACTTATGATTACACCTGATGACTGCTAGCTGCAGTAGGGTTATCTGTTGGTTTCCCTGATAGCCCCTGAACTGCTCCTGTACAGTGGGATCAGTGCTAAGTATGCAAAAAGTGTCTCCTACATCCAGCATCACTCCAGATAATCACACCATCCATGTAAGCAATGTTTCCCCTGATCTCTGCCTAAATCTGTCTATGATATAATTAACTTCCTGTTGAGTATAATCTTCTAGAGAGTCCATGGCTGCCCACCAAGGATATTGCGGTCCATGTTGTAACTTTCCTCTGTGTATGGGCTGGCATGAATCAGTTTCTATTCATCTGTCTCACCCTGACCACCACTATTTTACCATGGCTCTTTGTCACAGTCAGAAAAGTCAGTAGAATCCCAAATATTAGCATCCCAAATGTCCGCATACCAGTTCAACCCTACTTTAGCAATGGCTAAATGAACTTTCTTTTCATTAACCCTTCCCCTAAGCGTTCTGTATTTATACTGGGCCACACTCACGGCAGCCTTCTCTGCCATGGTATGGTAAGTATCAACTTTATCTTGCAGTAATTTATTCTGAATTGACAACATTGTTGCGTTATTCTTGGCTTCAACTAGCTGCCTCTCCAAAAGATGATTTTCGTGTTCTGACTGAACAAATTTCTCATGTATTCTTCTATAAGCAGATAAAAGGACCCAGCCCCATCTGCCTAAGATAGATAAATACAGTCCCTTCTCTATGGGCACTTTTTGCAAACAATTTTATACCTTTGTTTGTTCAGCATCCATAAGACATGCGTCCCAATTTTCACTCAACCCTGCACCACACGCCCAGTCATTCGCAAGTGCATTATAAGGTGCTTTCTCCCACCCTTGTATTTCATTTCGCACCTGGGAAACTGCCTTCGATTGTTTGCCAAACATTTGCACTTTTTAATCTTTTACCTCAAAATCCTGCAGAGTGACACCAATTTGTGTTGCTGTACTTTAAACTAAGAGGAAACAATGCCAAAGAATGCAGCACTCTTAGTGTGAGTAATGAAATTATTAAGGCACTTCCCAGGTATCAAATAAAAGCACACAAAAATATGAACATAAGCATTTTACTTGAATGCAGTGAAACACGTGTATATGGTGTATATGCCAAAATAATCACAGCAGTTCAACAATGATGGGCAAATCAAATCAAATGGGGATTTTTAAAACACAACTACTCTCCCCTAAGGGTCTGAAGGTGCTAAGGGGGTTTGTCCTCTGACCTTCAGTTGAAGAGCCAGGTTTTAAGGTCCTTCCTGAATTGAGGCAGGTGACTGCCTGAGGTGCAAGGGCAGGGTGTTCCAGCTCTTTGCCACAAGGTAGGTGAGGGATCTTCCACCAGCGAGGTCTTCTGTATGCGGGGCATGGTGGCTAGTGCTTGTTGATCGGAGCAGAGAGGTCAGGTGTGGGAGTAGAAGGTGATGCAGTGGTTGAGGTAGGTGGGTCCTAGGTCATGGAGGGCCCTGTAAGGTTCTGACAAGTAAGGCGGGAGTCTGCCTCTGTGTTCTGCCAGACAGGAAGAAGCGTATCCACTGTAGGGCCTTTTCTGCTGATTCCGGCTGTGTGGAGCCTGGAGCAGAGGGTGAGGTGTGAGACTGTCTTGAAGGCAGCTGATAGGTCCAGTAGGATGGTGGCTGCTGTATGGCAGTGGGCGAGGAGTGAGTGGATGTCATCTGTGGCGGCGAGGAAGGCGGTCTCCGTGCTGCGAATGCTCCTGAAGCCTGATTGGGAGTTGTCCAGATGTTGCTGTCCTCAATGTACTTACGGAGCTAAGCATTGATGGTCTTTTCAATGACCTTGGATGGGAAAGGCAGCAGAGAGATGGGACAATAATTCCTGAGGTCCAGGGGGTCGTCCGTGGGTCTCTTGAAGAGGGGATGATTTTGGCATGCTTCCAGCCCTTTGGGAAGGTGGCTCTCTATGAAACAGTTAGGGTGTGTCGGAGCTCGGTTGTGAATAGATACATTGGCCTTGTTGAAAATGTGGTGAGTACAGGGCTCGATAGGGGCTCTGGAGTAGATTCTGCTCATGATGGTGCTGGTCTTGTCTGTGGTGAGGGTGGTGCAGGGTCTGTGGTGGTTCGATGGGTTGGATCTGGGGGTTGTTAGAGGGCTCAGAGGGTCCTGGGATCCGAAGCTGTTGTATATGTCTTTGATTTTCTAGTGAAAGAAGTTGGCTAGCCTGTCGCAGAGGTCTTGAGATGGAGGGATGCTTGCCATTTCTGATTGGGGTTTGGCCAACTCTTTGAGCACAGTGAAGAGCTCTTTGGTGTTGTGAGCAGTGGTGCTGACATGGCCCTGCAGGGAGGCTTTCCTGGTAACTAGGATGAGGTGGTGGTGTGATTTGGGGGCAGCTTTGAAAGCCTTGAAGTCTTCTGGGGACTTACTGTTTCTCCATCTTTTCTCGGCAGGTGCGCCTGGAGTCCTGAAGTGCGGCGGAGAATCAACTGGCCTTCTTGAGGTGGTGTTAAGCTGTGGTCTTACTGAGGCATGCTATGGTGTTGGCATATTTGGAGATCCATTGGTGGAAGTTCTGTGCTGAGATGTTATCGTTAGCAATGAGGGTTGGGGTAGACTTGCTGAGGGTGCTAGAGAGTGGTTCCTCGGTGATCTGGTTAAATTTTCTGCTTGGGTCTCAGAGTGTCTGGAGGTGGATGGTCAGTGAGCTGAGGGTGAAATGGATGCAATGTTGGTCAGTTCAGTGGAGTGTGGAGGTGTTGTTGATGGTGATGTTGTTGCTGGTGGAGAAAATGGCATAGAATGTGTGTCTAGCGATGTGTGTTGGTGAGGTGACAAGTTGCTTTAGTCCAATTGTGGCAAAGTTGGCGAGCAGGGAAGTGGTATTGATGTTGTTGTCATTGTCATGTGGTAGTTGAGGTTGCCGAGGAGGTAGTAGTTTGAGGAGATGAGAGCGTGAGGAGAAATTATGTCAATGATGAAGTCGCTGAAGGCTGGACGGGGGCTGAGTGGCCTGTAGATGAGGGTGCGGTTGACTGTTGACTTGAGTGTGGCATGTATCTGGAAATTTATGTTCTCCATCAGGGGGGAGTGTTCTTGTGCGTTGGTTGTCAAGCTGAGGGAGGATTTGTGTACGATGGCCAGGCCGCCACCTGGGTGAGAAGGCCGGTCTTTGTAAAGCAGTGTGTAGTTGCTGGGAATGGCAATGGCCGGTGCAGGTACTGGGTTTGTTCAAGTTTTATTGAGAAAGGGGATGTCCGGGTGACTGGAGTCCAAGGCAAAAGAAGTGCAATACAGCAACAGGGAATATTGTTAAGTTAAATAGTTAAGAATTAAAATGCATCACCATAGGGGTTGAATCCATCATCCTTGCCAGCATGAAGCCAAGGAACCCTGAACGGCTGAGGCAGGAGAACTTCCCAACATGGGATCCTGAACAGTGCGTCCACTTTCATGCGAGCTCCTTCCTCAGTGCCAAGTTTCCCCACCATATATACCTTAAACTAACTCAAGAGGAAGATTCTAGTAACACCCCTCCCTTGGGTTATGAAGTTCAATCGCTGGCTGTGCTCGGTCTGTGTCCAAAATACACAAAGGAACAGGCCCTGCCCCAATGCGCAATCCAGAGTCAGAGCTGTACTTTTCCTTGATGAAAACATTCTCAGCCTGAGATTCTCTTATCATGTCTTCCTTCCATATCCCCCATGTTTTGTTCCAGCACGGTGTAACCCTGTGCTGGTGAGAAAAGCACAAACATGTGTGGAAAAACCTTGCACCAGTGCTGTTAGGCACCTGAAGCTAATCACAAAATGGAGTCAGTGGTCAAGATGGAGTTGGTGGTCAAATACACCTAGCATTACACTATTCTAGGGATTAGACAATGGATTTAATTTTTAATATTTTGGTGACTTTCTGAAAGTCAATGTAGAACCAGATTGTACCATCTGGTTTGGGGATTAACACTACATTGGAATTCCATTCACTACTGGAGGCCGCAATACCCCTCAGATTTAACATATTTCTATTATTATTATATTATGTTATATTACATTAGTTTGGCCTGGTGTAAGAGAAATGTTTTAAGGCTGTCAGAAGTTCTTCTGTTTTCTCAATATCTAATAGATCGTGTTAGATCTGACATCCTTGGTGTGGTCTTCCCCCAAACATTTTCCGTCACCCTTCCTGTTTTCTGAATTTTGTTTCTGTTTGCATTGGACTCTGTGCACTTTACTACTGCTAACCAATGCAAAAGTGCCTGTGCTCTCTTCGTAAAATGTGATACAACTGGCTTACACCGGATTGGCATATTTAATTTACTGATTGGCATATTTAATTTACTTATACATACCTGGCACATGGTACTACATGTACCCATGGCCTGTAAATTAAATGCTACTAGTAGTCCTGCAGCAATCAGTATGCCCCCCTGTTAAAACATGTTTCAGGATTGCCATTGAAGTCTGTTGTGCAGTTTTAAAACTGTTAATTCGACCTGCCAAAATAAGTCTTTTGCCCAGCCTAAACCTTCCTTTTTGAAACATATAAGTCACCTTAGAGGTGGGCCCTAAACAGCGCACAGGGCAGGGTCCATTGTATTTAAAAAGTAGAAAATGTGTTTTTAAGTTTTATATGTCCTGGTAGTGAAAAGTTCCTAAATGTGTTTTTCACGACTGCAAGGCCTATCTCACCGATGGGATACCATGGGGTTACCTTATTACATTTATTAAGATAGGGATGTCAAGTTTGGACTAAATTAATTGTAATTTAAAATCCTCTTTAGTTGTAAAGTTGAATTTTAAGTCACAATTCTGAAAATGTTACTTTTAGCAAGTTGGCATTATCTTGTCCTAACAATTTGGTACCTACTGTCTGTGCCCTGGGTCACATGATTGTGAATCACTTGGCAGATGGCCCTTGTGTATTTCTTCCCGACAGTAAGACAAAGCGGGGCTAGGTGTTGGCAGGATTGACCATCCTGCCAGGATGGGTGAGCAGAGTTGTTCTCTGCCCCACTTGCATTTCAAAGGGCAGTCTCCAGCACATACACAAAGGAACCTGGCACCAGTCTTTTGTCACACCAGCCTTCTTGGAGCCTTGGCAGGGGAAGGGAAGAACTTTCCAGAACCAGATGTTGAGGCAGCCAGGATGTCACCCCCACTCTGAAGGTTGCCACCTGGTGTAAATATTGGGCTTCCTGAAACACCTAAGTACACTTCAAAACCCGTGGACATTACAGTGGAAGGACTGCCTTGTTCCCCAGAGGACTGCTCTGCTGCTTGTTCTTCAAGGACTGCCCCACTCCTTGAGACCCGCCTTGCTCCTTGAGAAGGAAGAGTGGACCTGCTCCCTTAACCCCAGGCTAACCTGAGTGACTCTAAGGTTTCCGATGGCTAAACTCCTGTTCTGAGATGCAGGGACAGAACCATCTCAAGATGCTTCCCTGCAACTTTCCAGCTGCACTGGACCCACCTGGACCTGCAACTAGACCTGGAAATGGACCTGCCTGAGCCCTACTTGCCTTTGCGGGAGTAGGTCCCTGATCCCCAAGATGTTTCTCCCAGGGTGCTGGACTGTTTGCTGGCAGCAGAGAGAGCTCCTCCCTGTTAACTGAAGGTTCCTTCAAATTCAGTGCAAAGCAAGGCATAGCCTCACAACAAATCCAAGATCGTAACTGACATTGAGCAACACGAAGCATTGCAGAGCAACTGAGAGCTTCATCGGAACCAATAAGAAAAGATGCAAAGACCTGAATAGCCTCGCCACACAGCTGCAAGCGTCTTTGGGACCAACACCAAGTGAAGCAAAGCCTTGGAAAGCAAGCTCTTGCAGACCTCATACAAAAGATATAAGGTACAACTCCCTGTGGGCTGCACTTGGTCCTGTTCATGGCCTGTGCTCCATCTCAGTCAGCAGGAATGTTTGACTTTGTTTCAGTCTAGTGTGACCAGATACCCACAGCTGGCAATTTGTTCTATTAAACGCTATATTTACTTAAATCTTTGAAACTGCATACTGCAGATCACCTGCTTTAAGGGTTGGAATTTTGTTATTTTGGTCTCATTTTACTTATTCCAATGTACTCTATTTATCTAAATTGGTTTTGGATTTTTCTTGCATTGTGTTTTCAATTTATTAGTGTTTGTCTTCTGCATATATACTTTACACATTGTCTCTATTCTAAGACTGACTGCTTTTGTGCCAGTCTACCACAGTGTTAACCACAAGTTAATTTAGTGACTTTTGTGGTTCATCCTAATAAGGATTGAGAATGTTGCCTGACTGGGGCTTCCACCCCCGTTAACTAATAACCTAGTTTCTTACAGATCATCAATACATCCTCTTTCGAGCTTGGGCTGACAATAGACATTCAGGGGGTCATTCTGACCCCGGCGGTCCAGGGTTGGCGGGAGCAACGCCAACAGGCTGGCGGTGTCCCGCATGGCATTCTGACCGCGGCGGTTTGGCCGCGGTCAGATGCGGAAAACCGGCGGTCTCCCGCCGGTTTTCCGCTGCCCAAATGAATCCTCCATGGTTCTGACACCCCATACCGCCATCCTGTTCCTGGCGGTTCGCCCGCCAGGAACAGGATGGCGGTATGGGGTGTCGTGGGGCCCCTGGGGCATGGGCACTGCAGGGGCCCCCGTAAGAGGGCCCCACTTTGTATTTCAGTGTCTGCTTTGCAGACACTGAAATACGCGACGGGTGCCACTGCACCCGTCGCACCTTCCCACTTCGCCGGCTCAATTCTGAGCCGGCGTCCTCGTGGGAAGGGGGTTTTGCACTGGGCTGGCGGGCGGCCTTTTGGCGGTCGCCCGCCAGCCCAGTGCAAAACCCAAAATACCCTCAGCGGTCTTTCGACCGCGGAGCGGTATTTTGGAGGGGGGAACTCTGGCGGGCGGCCTCTGCCGCCCGCCAGGGTGAGAATCACCCCCTCAGTTTTTAATTTAATGCTCGGGCAGCAGCTTCCCATTTCTTCAATAGATTAACATGGTAGATCTGTTATTCCTTACGAGCTCTGTTTTCTTCTGCCCTATAAGTTATTGGTGTTACTTGATTAACAGCTCTAAAGAGACCTTGTCACTGACTCAGCATTTTATTTTCTGATGAGAGTAGCAATAGAAGAATTGAATCCCCTGGTTGAAAAGTTCTGAATTTGGTTTTATGATATTGGGATTTCTGTTCTCTACCTTCCCTCATTTTGTAACTTGGTGACATATTGTAGAAGGAAGATGGTTTATCAACAAATCAATCAAACATTTATAGGGGGCAGCAAATCACCCATGAGGATCTCGAGGCGCTTGAGCTGTATGCTGCTCCCTGGTGGTATGATCATTCGAATGGTGGAATACCTTTCAACTTACCATGTTTCTCTAGTCATTGCTTGTTCTTCGGTGTACATTGTTTTTCCACCGAGTATTGAAGTGCAGAAACAACAGTGGGTATAATCATAGGAAAGGTTTTTTTTTATATCTACAACACCCAAAAAGTATGATATTTCCCATTGTTCCCAATCAACTCACAAGCAGCAACCAGAATCTATCTTTTGAAAGTCAAGTCTGTAGCATCCATTTTTAGTGTATGTAATCGAGCTGAGCCATTTGCCATATGTTGGTGGAGATCTGTTTATCCACTTACTGCAGATTTTCTTTTGAGCCAGAGGATCAAATAGAATAACAAATTTGTTTCATCTTTACTCAGCTTCACCTGGCCTTACATTATCCCAAAAATGATTAAGGAAAGGCTTACCTTGATATTTATTCCAAAAATGTTCCTCAAAACCTTACCCACATTTTCCCAGAAGCTGCGAATCATAGGGCATTCTGCTAGCACATGAATATCATTGGTCTTCCCCATTCAACATTTTGTGCATTTAACTGTTCCCCTTATCCCATCTTTGATATTCTGTATGGCATCTAATGTGCTCTGAGGAAGGACAAGAGAAGGTTTCTTCTTGAACTAGTAGGTTTGACAGTACTGTATAGGATGTTTATTGAGACCTGCCATGGTTCTTTTAACTGCATCCACAGTAAGTAACCTCCCCAAAGCTCTGCTAGCAGTGTAAACTCTCCATCAGCCATATCCATCAAAAAACAATACCATCTAGAAACTTCCTTCCTCCTTAGCATTCCATGCATTAGGGTTTCTTCCAGTTCTTGGTGTTTTTGATGTTCTCTCAAAGTGTAATTCTAAGGGTGAAAGTACTGTTGTCT
Source organism: Pleurodeles waltl (assembly GCF_031143425.1). Taxonomy (NCBI): domain Eukaryota; kingdom Metazoa; phylum Chordata; class Amphibia; order Caudata; family Salamandridae; genus Pleurodeles; species Pleurodeles waltl. The sequence continues at coordinate 811,405,032 of NC_090440.1, forward strand.
TTTGCCCCTGACATCTTATAATGCTAGGAGACATCTGATCTTAGCCATGGGCTTGGAAACCAATTATTTTTTTAGGGTTGTTTTATAATGTGTAGTTATATCTACCAGTCCATCTGTCTGTGGATGATATACTGATTTTCAGATCTGCTTTATCCCTAATTTTGCAAGTATCTGGGTGATTAAGAGTGACACATAGGGGGTACCTTTGTCTGTTATTATTTCCTGAGGGAAATCTACCTTGGAAAAAATAGCGGGAGGCGGCATAGCCATGGCCCACAGACAATCAACACACAGGAATTTACCCCCCTCGTTTAGCACCTCCAGTTCCAAGTGTACAGCACTCCGAAGACCACCACCGACGTCACCCTCATCTAGGGATCACGTCCAGTGTTCAGGGACTCCATGATCCACATCATAGCACCCACACACTTGCCTCAAGCAACTACATACTCCTTGGTGACCTCAACTTTCACTTCAACAATCTCAGCGACCACAACACCTCACTGGACACAATCAGGCTCTAGCAATTGGTCACCTTACCAATGCACACTGCCGAACACACTCTCAACCCCATTTTCTCCGCCAGCAGCAGCATCATAATTGATGACTCAACCCCACTGCACTGGACAGACCACCACTGCATCCACTTCTCCATCTCCACACCGACTGCACACACTTACACAATGCGCCCCTCCTACAGAAAATGAAACCAGACCTCAGAGGATCAACTCGTCAGCACCATCAGCAACTCAACTCTCCACCACACAACAGATGCCAACACCTCAGCACGCAACCTCCACAAATGGATCACTGGCTGTGCCAACACCCTAGCTCCTTCTCCGAATGACCACAGGGAAACACTCTTCCAAGAAAGCCAGCTGGTTCACCTCCGTACTCCAGGAATCAAAGCTCTCATCCAGAAGGCTGGAGACGAAGTGGAGGAACAGCATATCCACCACACACAACACTAAAGAACTCTTCAACGTCATCAAAGAATTCACCAGTCCACAAGGCAAGACCACTAACATCTCTCCATCTCTGGATCTCTGCAACAGACTGGCCACTTTCTTCCATCAGAAAATAAAGGACATCTACGACAGCTTTGGACCCCAAGGCTCTCTGAACCCACCAACAACATCCCTGCCAGGATCTACCAAACCTCCACAACTCCTACATGCCTGGAACCCCCTCAGGATGGATGAGAGTCACTCCATCATGAGCAGCATCTACTCTGGAGCGCGTACTGACCCCCTGCCCCCACTACATCTTCAACAAGGCCAGCGCCTTCATCAGGCCCAAACTCTGCATGGCCATTAACTGCTCCCTAGAGTCAGAAACCTTCCCCGAATACTGGAAGCACACCGAGATCCGCCCACTTCTGAGGAAACCTACAGGTGACCTGAAGGATCTCAAGAGCTACGTCCCATCTCGCTGCTGCCCTTCCCAGCTAAGGTCACAGAGAAAGAATCAACACTCAGCTACACCAACACATCGAGGACAATAACATTCTGGACATCTTCCAGTCAGGATTCAGAACTAACCACGGCACCAAAACTGCCCTGCTCACCACCACAGCTGACATCCGCTGCCTCCTCAACAGTGGAAAAACAGCAGCCCTCATCCTACTTGATCTTTCTGCCACCTTCGATACAGTATCTAACCACACCCTATGCACTAGACTCCATGCAGCAGGCATACACAGCAAGTCCTTTCGATGGATACACTCCTTCCTGACAGGCAAACCACAGAACGTCAGGCTCCCGTCACACCTGTCAGAACCTACAGACATCAGCTGTGGAGTATCCCAAGGATCATCGTTGAGCATCAAGCAGTTCAACATCTACATGATCACACTAGCCCCTATCTTCAGGAACTACAGTATGAATATCGTCTCCTATGCTGATGACCCCAGCTGATCATCTCCCTGACCAAGAACCCTTCAGCAGCCAAGAAGAGCCTCAGGGACGGGATAGAAGAAGTCGCCACCTGCAGAAGGGAGCGCTGCCTTAAGCTGAACTCCGACAAGACCGAGATCCTCATTCTGGGACCTTCCTCTGCAGCCTGGGATGACTCCTGGTGGCCCTCAACACTCAGGAGGCTACCTACCCCCACAGACCACACACAAAACCTCAGCGTCATGCTCGACTCAGTGACCACACACGTCAACTCCATCGCCTCTACCTGCTTCCACACCCTCCGACTCCTACAGAAGATTTTCAGATGGATACCAACCGACTACCGAAAAACCATAAAACATGCCCTAATCACAAGCAGACTGAAAAGAACCTGATCAAGCTGCAACAAATTCAGAACGCTGCCACCAGACTCGTCTTGACCATCCCCTGCAGAGAACACATCATAGAACACCTGGAAGTCCTCCACTGGCTCACAGTCACAAAGAGGATTAACTTCAAACTCCTCGTACACAACTACAGAGCCCTCCACAACATTGGACCCAGCTACCTCAATCACCGCATCACCTGGTACTCCCCTTTCAGACCTCCCCACTCGTCTCAGCAGTCACTCACCAACGTACCAGGCATAAAGAAGTCCTCGGCTGGAGGAAGATCTTTCACCTACCTAGCAGCAAAAGGTTGGAACACCTTACCTCTTCACCTCAGACAGTCACTATTGCTGCCTCAGTTCAGGAAGGACGTCAAGACTTGGCTCTTCAACTGAACCCTGAGGACATACCCCTCAGCACCTTGAGACCCTATGGGTGAGTAGTGCATTCTAAAAATATTTGATTGATTGATTGATCAATCATTACACTGAATATTTGGGTGCTGTTGTGATGTTTTAAAGGTATGGCTGCAGGACATTGAGTTGTAAAATGAACCATGACAAGTACAAACCAATGATATTTTATGATGGAAAAAAGGGGCCTATACTCTCTATCCACACCCTTTTAAATGGCTAATCAAGAATAGGCAGGGGACAAAGAGCATATTTTTTGCAGATCTCACATTCTCAGCAATACTACTTAACCTGAGCAAACATTCCAGGCTAGTAAGAATTCTTGGAAATATCTTTCCCCATTCCCTCTGTCCAAAATGGCCCAATAATAAGTGGTTGTGTAACAAAAACAAAATGTTCTCCCTGACAGGCTGTGTTGTCATTAATTGAGTAGGCTGATCTTTGCCCCGTTTCTATATAGCAAACCAGTAAAAAAAAAATAAGAACCTCCTTTAATAGCCACCTCTTCTTCCTCAGCCTTGTTCCATGCTTCTTGCAAGAGAGGGTCTTCTCTCTGAGCTGCTTGAAAGTTCTGATACTGTTCCCAAACCTCTGTTCCAGTTAAAACAGCTACAGGTTCAGGACCTTGGTATTTATCTCTCCTTCTCTCTTTTTTACTCTTTTTCTCTTTCATAGGCATTTCTTTCAATCCCTCCACTGAAAACTGTCACCCACCTTCCTTTCCCATTGGCTTTTGTGGTGAGGTTCCAAACCTGGGATACTTAGTTAAAAAAATAAGAGATCCAGTGAGTTGTGAAATCACATCAACTTTCAATGTGGCTGGTTTTTTATTCTTAGACCGATTCTTCATCTTAACTAAAGGGTATCCCCTCTATTCCCCAGGTACAAATAGGCCCTCATTACACCCCTGGCGGTCGGTGTTAAATTGGCGGTAATACCGCCAACAGGCCGGCGGAAAAAAAAAATTGAATCACGACCATGGTGGAAACCGCCAACATAGACAGCCACTTTAACACTCCGACCGCCACAGCGGTAGAAACAAACAGCACAGCGGTCACTGCCAACAGACAGGCAGAGGACAAAGTACCGCCCACTGTATTCCAACACGCCTATCTGCCACCTTTTCCGGGGCAGAATCAACGCTATCAAAAGCATAGCGGAAACAGTACACAGAAGGGAAACTACTCACCTCTCGACACCCAACGAGGAACCAGGACGCCATGGAGCCCAAGTTACACATACTGCCCATGCTAGTCTTCCTCCTGCTCTACAGCAGGACAGACGCTGTTGACAACCACGGTGAGTACTGCACCTACAACACGGGGGGAGAGAGTGACACACACACACACAACACGCCATACCTCCACCCCCACCCTCACCCACAACACCATACACACAAATACATGCAGCAACATTACATTTACACCCTGTCACCCCCTGGAATAATGCAAGGACCAAATTAAATGATTGTAACAAGTGTAATTATCGAAAAATCAGATAGACCAAAATTAAAATCATCAGTATATACAAATATGTACACCAACTACACAAGTCCGGATAGTGTACCAATCATTGTCCGTGGACCAGTGGTCCCAAAATGCATGGGCGAAGCCCACACAAGACACCTGACACGAAACGGAGAGAACACTGCTGGGGCATCAGATCGAAATTAAACAGGCACCTCGGGGGAAAGCAGGGGGGGGGCACCTCAGCCGGATGAACGCACGACGCCATTGCTGCACGAGGGGGGTCCATGCCCAATGTAGTATGCTGGGGAGTGCAAAGCCACAGTCTCCCAAGTCTTTCCAGTGGGTGGTTTGCCCACTGCTTTATCCTGGGGAGTGCAAAGCCACAGTCTCTCAAGTGGATAACAGTCTCCACTGGTTCTGGAGGGGGCGTGGTGCCCAGAGTGCTTCATCCTATCAAGGACTGAGGAAGTGGATGTCATTCTCCACTGGTTCTGGAGGTGGCTTGGTGCCCAGAGTGCTTCATCCTGCCAAGGACTGAGGTAGTGGATGCAGTTCTCCACTGGTTCTGAAGGGGGCTTGGTGCCCAGAGTGCGCCACATGCAGTGTGGCTGGTCCCATTACCTCACATGGGTGTGTGTGCCACGAGATTGCCTAGGAACAGATAGCATGATATGCCATGGAGGCAGAGACAGACCCACCCTGCTGCTGCTTCGCCTTCCACCTGCAGGTGCAAACTGTGATGAGAGTCATGCCTCATGGGAGCTGGGCATGGTCCAGGAAGTCTCCTCCAGCCTCGGACGGCTGCCCACTGTGGATGGTAGCCATGTCAGCTGTGGTGCCACTGTCCGAGCATGTCGCGGGGCTGGTGGCGGTGCTTGCGGCAGTGTCTGTGGGGGAGGTGCAGGCGGTGGTGCATGTGTCAGCACCTGTTGAGGGACATAGCAGGACATCTGCAGCCTCGGACGGCTGCCCACTGAGGAAGATGCTGGGGACTGTTCCTGAGGCTGCAGACGTGCAGGTGGCGGTGCAGGTGGCTGTGCTGGTGGCGGTGCAGGTTGCGGTGCTGGTGGCGGTGCAGGTGGTGGTGTTCGCCGCAGTACAGGTTGGTGTAGTGGTTGACAGAAGGGGTGACTCAAATCCCTCAGTTGTAGCCATTGTGCCCTGTCCTGATCTGCTCTTTGGCTTGTGTCCCTTCCCCACCTTTGATAGTGGTGCAGGTGTCTTGCCACTGTCCCCTTTTGTTTTGGATGAGCCTTTGGTGGCTGGTAGGTGGGGCTTCTCCCTCTGGGATTTGGGCACCTTCTTCACCTTGGCAGGTGGCAGAAAGGCCTTGGCCTCGCTATGTGGCACACTGGCAGCCCTGATGGGTGGCGCACTCAATGACCCTGCAGCTGCTGGCACCACTGTGCCTGGGGATTTGGTGGCTGAGGTGGGGAGGTGTAGGGAAGAGGTCAGTGTTAGCCAGGAAAAGCTTCTTAGACACACTGGGACGAGAAGCTGGAGGGGGTTTGGGAGTGGAGGAAGAGGTAGTGGTTGTAGGAGGTGTACGTTTGCTGAATTTGGGTGAAGGTGCATGGGCCGGAGGCTGTTGTGAGGAGGATGGCTGTTGGGTGGGTGTGTGCCTGCGTTTGTGTACTTTGGGAGGAGGGCTCACAGACACACTGGGAGAGGACACTGGGGATGTGTGAATGGCAGTGGGGGTGGTGATTGCACAAGAGCGGTGTGTGGTGAGGGGCGTGCTGGTGATGGAGGTAGTGGCTGAGGATGTAGTGCATGCAGGTGTGAGTGGAGACGACACTGGGAGGGAGGAGGAGGACATGGAGGAGGGGGACACAGTGGAGGCAGTGGATGTTGCTGTGTCTGCATGGGGATGGTGCCTGGTGGAATTGGCTTACATCCAATTGGCTTATTTAATTTACTTAGGGCCTATTTATACTTTTTTTGCACCACATTTGCATCATTTTTTGATGCAAAAGCGGTGCAAACTTGCAAAGTTCATTTATATTTTATAATTTTGCACGGTTTGTGTGGCAAAAAATTATGCAAATGCGGTGCTGAAAAAGTATAAATCAGGCCCTTAATTTGCCAAACTGCTTATGCTCTTTTCCTAAAATGTGATGCAAATGACTTACACCTGATTGGCATATTCAATATATTTAAAAGTCCCTGGTAAAGTGGCACTACCTGTGTCCAGGGCCTGTACGTTAAATGCTGATAGTGGGCCTGCAGCACCGCTTGTACCACTCACTTAGGCAGCCCTCTAAACATGCCTCAGGTCTGCCATTGCACTATGTGAGTGCAGCTCTAAACTGACATGGCAAGAGAAACCTGCAAAACCCAAATCTCCCGTTTTAATTCATATACATCACCCCTAGGGTAGTCCCTGGACAGCCGAAAGGGCAGGGTGCAGTGTATTTATAAAGGCGGACATGTACTTTTAAGTTTTACATGTCCTGGTAGTGAAAACTCATAAATACATTTTTCCCAGTTGGAAGGCCTACCTCTCCCAAAAGATGACATTTGAGTTACCTTATTACATTTAACAAGCTGTAACTTCCAAATGGGACCAGGTAACCAGTTAATATTTTTCTTAGGCCCTCAAGGGGGGGCAGGAACCACTAGACACCAGGGACTTTTTTTGCGCTAATTTCACACAAGGGGAGCGGCCTCTTAGGCAATGGTCGCTTCCCTCAGGGCAAATATATTTTAGGCCATTTCTGCCCCCCTTGGTGACAGATCGGCCTATTATAATTAGGCTCATTGGCCCCCAATGGGGGCAGAAACGACTAGGCACCAGGGGTTTTTACTTTTTTATTTTTCACAGATGGCGAGCGACCCCTTAGGCAAGGGTCGCTCCCCTGGGGGCAAATTTATTTTAGGCCATTTCTGCCCCCTATGGGGCAGATCAGCCTATTTCTATTAGGCCCATCTACCCGTAAGACCACTGCCTGCTCTGAAAAGATGTTTTTACTGACATTCACAAACGGGTATGGACCCCTTCCCATTTGCGAATGGGTTAGCACCAGTGTGACACTGGTGCTAACTGTGATTGTTTTGCAACCCCATTCGCGGTCAGAAAACAATCATACATTGGACTGCGAGTAGCAATTAGGAAGGGAACTCACCTTCCTAATTGCGACTCGCAATCCCTTTTTGCGATTCGGTAAATAGTTTACCGGATCGCAAAAATGGGTTGGAACATGTCAAAGTGCATTTTGCACATCGCAAATGGCCTGATTCGCTGTTTGCGATGTGCAAACTGCTTCGTACATGTAGCCCTTAGTTTCCACATTATTACAGCACAATTTAATTATCCTCTGAGGACCTGCCTCATACAGTATATGCTTATATCTCTTTCAACATAACTGTGTGCTTGGACATCCACATTCGATAAAACATGTTTGTAACTCATCCATCATAAGCATATGTTTGAGTCCCTAGGAAATTACATTGATTTAGCCTTTTGCACAGCCTATTACAGTGGGGTATGACTCTAACCATAGATAACATTGAACGGGTTGACTTGATTAACATGATGTATACACATAGCTCTGGTTGACACTTATTACTTTCATTATGAACATGTGGTGGTGATAGTTGACTTTTTTAAAATACATTTTAAAGTTTTGCAGCAGTCCAACGAATAGCGAAATCCTAAAGAACCCTTCCTTTACCTTAGGGAGTGGGGACTTGGAGAATAAGATTTTATTTATGTGCTAATGCCACATCACAGTTTCTTTGATGGCTTTCAGCACGAGTTTTGATGATCACAAAACTATGTTCACCCACAGAGTTGGTGCATGTGAACACCGATTGCTCTGGGCACATTATGTTTTGTGTCTGTGTTGAGTAATTTTTATATTTCTATTTCTTTTTCTTTGTTCCAGGTCATCATAATTAGGGAATTATGAGTGTAAGTCATACTGATATACATACACATTGACAACACAACTGTTTTTGCTAACAAGGACTAGGTTTATTGTCTATTTTGGTCCTGATGAAACACCACTTGTTCCTTCTGGACGACAAGGGCGTGAAAAATGTCGATCAATAGACTGGAGAAGAAAAGGTTTCTCCACCCAGTCACGTTTTGACAGCATAGGAATATTACCTCCTGTGTCACTCTCCCTATGTTTTAAATCTTGGCATAGTCTCTGTAAACAACAATAATTTTTTTTTTTCTGAGAGCCTATAGTCAATTTTAACCTCACACTTCCCAGTCCTTCACACTACACAACTACAGGTCCAAGAAAACCCCTGTAGTTGTCATCGGCACTTCTTCAACTAAAAGATCTCTGGCAAAGAGCAGCCTTGTGGGGCCCAGCAGGCACTGCAGCGCCAGCCAAACGAGGAGCAGGCCTGATGATGAAGCATGCTACCTAATGGTGGGTGAGGGCCCTTGCTTCTAACAAATCAGTGCTTAGATGGCCTGGCCATTCGCCCCTAGTTAGGTTTGAGGAGGACTTCACCTTGCGGAACAGTGTTCCTTATCACAATAGGCTTTAGGAAGAGGGAGATCGTATGCAGGACAGAGTAATTCTCCCAGTCCCCCTAGTGGTTTAAAAGGAAAATAATACACCCTCAGTGATATAAAATAATCGTGTTGGACACTTTTTAAGTTTGTTGATACAAAAAGCATTATATATGTTGGACACTTATGTTTGTTGATAAAAGAAGTGTTATGATAAAAGCATTTTATATGTGTTAAATACTTATATTTGTTGATAACAGAAGTATTACGATATATGTTGGACTCTTATGAGTGTTGATGACAGAAGTACTTTGTGAAAAATGTCAATATATGTAATAAAGTGTTATGTATCCCAGTCTTTATTTTGGTTTAAGGTATCATTCATGTGATTATGCTTTGTATTTTCCTATGAATATACTTTGTAAATGGATCAAAAAATTCAGAACAAAGACCCTCTTTGTGTATCACATACCTGCCAGTATGCCTTGATTCATATATTGTGCGAGTATCTAAGGTAGAGGAGTGTGAGGATATATATGAAGAATAATATAAATAAACTTCCAATTAATGTTGGTTATAAGAAGCATGGAACAATCACATAGCCTGCACAAGCATTACAAAAAATCAATAATGTAGGGGGTATCAGTTTGTATATTGCTTAGTTCAATGATCCTGCCCCCTATTGCCACAACAGGATCACTCCCTATTACAATATAAACTTTCTATAAGTGGCATTTTCAAACTTTTAATTTAAAATCCAACTTTAACCCCTTCACTGTCAGGCCTTTTCCCCTCCTGTGCTGAGTCTTTTTTGGCAATTCAGAGCAGTTTGCACTTAGGCCCTCATAACATTTTATCCACATAAGCTACCCATGCCAAATTTACGTCTTTTGTTTTCAACATCCTAGGGATTCTAAAGGTAACCAGAGTTTGTGAGTGCTTCTGGAGGAGACCAAGAAATTAGCCAAACTACAGCTAAAATGTCATTTAAAAAAAAAAAAAAATGGGGAAAAGGAATGCAGAAGAAAGCATGTGTTTTTTCCCTGAAAAATGGCATCAACAAAGGGTTTGTGGTGCTAAAATCACCATCTTCCCAGCTTTCAGGAACAGGCAGATTTTGTCCTCCAGCTCAGCCAGCAGGGAAACCTACTTAGCCTGTGCATTTTTTTAAACTAGACACCTAAGGGATCCAGGATGGGGTGACTTGTGGGGCTCTTATCAGGTTCTGTTACCCAGAATCTTTTGCAAACCTCAAAATTTGGCTGAAAAAAACACTTTTTCTTCACATTTTGGTGACAGAAAGTTCTGGAATCTAAGAGGATCCACGAATTTCCTCCTACTCAGCATTCCCCCAAGTCTCCCAATAAAAATAGTACGTCACTTGTGTGGGTAGGTCTAGTGCCCGCGACAGGAAATTTCCCAAAATACAACATTGACACATCAAATTTTTCTTATGAAAACTGACCTGTTTTTTGCATAGTGCCTAGCTGTGGATTTTGGCCTTTAGCACATCCGGCACCTAGGAAAACCTAGAAAAACCTGGACATTTCTAAAACCTAGACACATAGGGGAACCCAGGATGGGGTAACTTGTGGCCCTCTCACCAGGTTCTGTTACCCAGAATCCCTTGCAAACCTCAACATTTGGCAAAAAAGCACTTTTTCCTCACATTTCGGTGATAGAAAGGTCTCAAATCTGAGAGGAGCCACATTTCCTTCCACCTAGCATTCACCCAATTTTCACGATAAAAATGGTACCTTACTTGTTTTTGGTAGGCGTAGTGTCCGTGACAGGAATGCCCCAAAACACTACGTGGACACATCAAAAGTATCAATTACAAAACTACCTGTTTTTGCGGGGGGAGCACCTGCGTTTTTTGTCCTGGACTCAGCAGCCATCTAGGGAGACCTACCAAACTCAGATATTCTGAAAACTAGAAACCCGAGGGAGTCCAGGGAGCTGTGACTTGTGTGTATCCCCCAGTGTTTTCTTACCCAAAATCCTCAGCAAACCTAGAATTTAGCTAAAAAAAAAAATCACATTTTCCCCACACTTCTGTGCGGGACCACCGCACCAGCACACATTTCCTAACACTCAATGTTCCCCTCAGTTTCCTGATAAAAATGAGGCTTCACTTGTGTAGGTGGGCTAAGTGCCTGTGACAGGAAAGAGCCAAAAACTTGTTGAAATTGAGGGGTAACCAAAGTGGGTCCAAAAGGGTAGTTTGAAAACAAAATGTTTCTAGGCTGGGAAGTGGACCAGAATTTGTATTAGTATGGGTGCGACAATCCTGGGGGGTAGGAATTTTGTGGATTCCGGAAGGTTCCATCACAAAAATGTAGGGAAAATGTGTGATTTCAAGCAAAGTTGGAGGTTTGCAGGGCATTGCGGGTAAGAAAATGGTGTGGGGTGCATGTGAAGCACACCACCCTGGACTCACCCAGATGTTTAGTTTTCAGATGTGTCTAGGTCTCGTAGATTTTTCTAGATGGCAGCGTCCCAAAGTCCAAAAGTGCAGCCCTCAACTATTCCAAGTGGGATGATTTTGAGAGTTAGCCAAGCTCTCATAGTCCAAATGTAAAACCAAAACCCCAAAAAATCAAATGTCCTCTTGCTTGCCGTTGTGATAAGATCTTTTAGAGTGCGGGGGGAGAGCTGAAAGACTGTTATCCCTTCAGTTGGGGTGGGGGCATAACCATGCCCATACTGGTTGGTAGCCACCACCCCACTGTTTTTTATTGTTTTTTAATTCCCTGGCATCCAGTAGGCTTTCTTCCCCCGCGGGGAGTGGATCAGCGGTAATTGCTCCATCTGCCCACTGTTGGACAGAACACATTTGTCCTCATTTATTTGGGGTGCGGATATGGCCAAACCCCTACCCTCTTTTTTTTTTTTTTTAAGTCTTCCCTGGTGTCTGGTGGGCTTTCTGCGCCCCTTGGGGGCAGATGGGCCTTACAAAAATAGGTCTATAGAAATGGCCAATAGTAATGTGCCCCCAGGGGGAGTGACCTTTGGCCATGTGGCTGCCCCCCCCAAACAAAACACACACACCAATCCAAAGGACCACTGCCTGCTCTGAAAAATTGAAACAAAAACGTTTCATTTTTTGTTTTTGAAATGCATCTCGTTTTCCTTTAAGGAAAACGGGCTGCATAAAAAAAAAAAATGCTTTATTTAAAAGCAGCCACAAACATGGTGGTCTGCTGTCTCCAACAGGCCACCATCCCTGTGAGGGCCGCCATTCCCAAGGGGGTCGCAAATTGTGACCTACCTCATGAATATTCATGAGGTGGGCATTTGCGACCCCCTTTGCGAATCGCAAATAGTGTCATTGACACTATGCAACATAAGGTTTTGCAACTCACAAATTGCCAGTCGCAAAACCAAACTTTGGTACATGTAGCCCTAAGTGCGAAAAAGACTCATTGGTTCCCTGTCATCGTGTTTTACAATGTTTTGGTAACATTAAAACTTTCACAATTACATATCTACTTAAAAATGCTCACACGTCGGATCCCTATCAAGACCCGGGTGAAAAATGCAACATTCAATCCGGATGTTTCAACTGATGATCCCATTGTAGATTCTGGAACATGCGTCATTTTTAGTACATTATCTTATGAAATTGGTAATTCCTGCCATGATATCAAAACGTGCCTTCATACACCATACAAATGTACACAACAAAAGTGTCTGACAGGTCCCACCAAGGGAAAATACACCACTCAGTCATTCCAATCAGTAAAAAAACAGTTACTCACCTTTGTCCCAATGCTAATCCAGAGGCAACACCGTACTGTATATTGTAAGTAAACAAAGAGCCTCATGTGGTAACCGAAGGTTTACCAAATTTCTATTCACAGTGTGTCTCCAGTTTAATCAAGAAGTAGCAACAGCTAGTGTCTGGGCGTACTGATGTCTCTGTAGTGGGATGTTCAGAAATGTCGTCCCAAAATAGAACCACAGTGTTTCTAAAGAATAGTGCGCAGAGTGGCCAGGAGGTGGTGTTGTGTTTACTTTTGGTATCTCGTGTGTTACTGGATGGAATGTGCTTGCGCAATGGTCAGCAGGGATACAATGGACATTCCAGGATGTCAGTTTCTCACTGGTGGCCGTTGTGAGCAATCGTGCTGGCTTTATTTATTCACCAATAAACTTATTCTTGACTTAAATTGCATCTCCGTGTGAAGATTGTATGCCATGGGAAACTATAGGAGTTGATGTCATGGACCCAGAAGGTGGGAAAGATGGTAGTAATTGGTATGTGTTGGTAGCCACAGATTATTTCTCGAAATGGCCCGAAATAGAGTTTGTCAGGGATATCAGGGCAAATATTGTAGTAGTGTTTCTTGACAGTGTTTTTCAAAGGGAAGGGCTTCCTAAAAATGTTGTGTCAGACAATGATGTGCAGTTTAGGAGTGGAAGCATGAGGGAGTTTTTGACAAGGAATGGTATTAAGCACAAATTAACCTCCTTGTGCCACCCCAGTGGTATTGGTGAAGTTGAAAGATTTAATAGAGTGATTAAAGGTTCTTTACAAATGGTGAAAAGAAAGAATTTGAATTGAAAGTCAGTGTGATGAAAACTGTCTGGATGTATCGTACTATACCTACAGTCACAGGGTTCAGTCCATTCACAATTAAGAGAGGAAGGGTTCCTTACATGAAAGATAAACAAAGTTGGTTGGGGGGGTCCAGATTATTAAATTGGTCCCCTATAGAGGTAAAAGAAAATATTTTGGGTTCTCAAAAGGAATACAAACTGTATCAGGATTGTAAAAGGGGGTCTAGAGAATGCAGGATAAAAGAGGGAGATATGGTCCGGGTTAAACTACCATTTAGGGTGAGCAAGGCTGATACTAACTTTTCCAGACCTTTAGAAATCCACAAGATTTTTAATAATTCTATGAAATTGTAGGTTGGTAAAGTTTGGCACATGAGTCGTCTAGGGAAGTGTAAAAAAAAGGAAAGAAGAAGAATTGGGGAGTGGAGATGAACAGTGTGGGTTAGAAGGTTTGTGGATGTTTGAGAATGAAGGGACGTCTATTGGTTCAAGACGGCTGGTAAGAGAAAATGGCCAATTTTGTATTGGGAAGGGTGCAAGCAATGAAGTGAGTGTTGGAAGTGATGTTCATGAAGAGATGGGAGAAGATAGTAGTGCAGAAATTGATGTACACACAGAGGGAGGAAGGGCGGATTCCTAATGCTCTTTTGAGTAGCAGATATGGTAGAAGGTTCAAACGACCTACGTATCTGCAAGATTATGTTGCTTGACTTCTCATTTATGTTATTATGCTCATATTGCATACATTGTTATTTTAGTTTCACTTACAATATGTTATTTTTTTTTCCTTTTTCAACTGTTATCTATGCCTTATCTGTTACTATCTTGCATTGTTTTCAACATTAAGGCCCTCATTACAACCCTGGCCGTCGGTGATAAAGTGGCGATAATACCACCAACAGGCCGGCGGTAATAAATATGAAATTATGACCACGGCGGAAACCGCTCAGACAGACAGCCACTTTAACACACCGACCGCCAGGGCGAAATCAACAAGCACCACGGTGGTAACTGCCTACAGACAGGCGGAAGACAATGTTCCGCCCACTGTATTATGACACACCAATCTGTCACCTTTTCTGGGGCGGTACCAACGACATCAAACGCCTGGCAGAAACAGTGCACAGAAGGGAAACAACTCACCTCTGGACACTCAAGGAAGAACCACGCCGCCATGAAGCCTGAGTTGCATGTGTTCCCCAGGCTCTTCTACCTTCTGCTCCAATACGAACACCAACGCCGACGAAGACGACCACGGTGAGTACTGCTGCCTAGCACACAGGTGAGCGGGGGAGGACAAAGATAGTGACACACACATGCAACACCCCCACCCCCAACACAATACACATAACCAGATGCAGTAACATTACAGATTCACCCCATAACCCTCAGGAATAATGCAAGGACAACAGGAATTGATTAAAGTGAGTGTAATAAGATAAAATACTATAAATATGTGCATCCAAATCAACAAGTAGATACATATTTACAAATGTAGGGACACTGCCCAGTCCTCAATGTCCGTGGGCCACAGGGCCACATCACATAGTCCATGCCCCACCTCACTCCTGCAACAACACGGAGAGAACACTGCAGGGGCATCAGGTCGAAAATAGACAGGCACCTAAGGGGGATGGAGAGTAGGGGGGTACCTCAGCCGGAAGATGGTACAACGCCACTGGTCCTGGAGGGAACAACATGCCCTATGCTTGATCCTGGGGAGTGCAAGGCCACAGTCTCTCAAGTGGGGTGACTTGCCCACTGCCTTTGGAGGGGGCAACATGCCCTGTGCTTGGTCCTGGGGGGTGCAATGCCACAGTCTCTCAAGTAGGAGACTTGCCCACTGGCTCTGGAGGGGGCAACATACCCTGTGCTTGGTCCTGGGGAGTACAAGGCCACAGTCTGTCAAGTAGGTGACTTGCCCACTGGCTCTGGGGGTGGGGCAACATGCCCTATGCTTGGTCCTCGGGAGTGCAAGGCCACAGTCTCTCAAGTGGATGGCTTTTCCACTGGTTCTGGAGAGGGCATTGTGCCCAGTGAGCTTTAACCTGTGTAGGATGGGGTGAGTGGATGGCTTCTCCACTGGTTCTGGGGGGGGCATTGTGCCCAGTGAGCTTCATCCTGTGGAGGATGGGGTGAGTGGATGGCTTCTTCCACTGGTTCTGGAGGGGGCATTGTGCCCAGTGAGCTTCATCCTGTAGAGGATGGGGTGAATGGATGGCTTCTTCCACTATTTCCGGAGGGGGTATTGTGCCCTGTGATGCAGATCTTTGGGAGTGCAAGGTCACAGTCTCTCAGCTGGGTGTCAGACCCACAGGATTTGCTTGTGCCAGGCCGCACAACAGCCCACGGAGGCAAGACTACACACTGTCTGCCGGCGGTGACAGCTCCTCAGTGGTGGTAGTGGTGGTGCTGGCAGCAGTGCTGGCAGTGGTGGGGAGAGGCTCCAGCTCATCCCCTGCAGTCTTGGACGGCTGCCCACTGGGGCTGCTGCTGCTGGTGGTGGTGCTTGCAGTGGTGGGGGGAGGCTCCAGCCCATCCCCTGCAGCCTTGGAAGGCTGCCCACTGGGGCTGGTGGTGGTGGTGCTGGCAGTAGTGGGTGGAGGCTCCAGCCCATCCCCTGCAGCCTCGGACGGCTGCCCACTGGGACTACTGCTGCTGGTGGTGGTGGTGCTGGCAGTGGTGGGGGGAGGCTCCTGCCCTTCCCCTGCAGCCTCAGATGGCTGCACCACCATGGTTGGTGGTGGGGGCTCCTACTGAGTCCCTGCACCAGGCCCCTTGTCTTTAATGCCTGCTCTTGTAGGCCCCTTACCCCTCCTTCCTGCAGCTGGTGCTGCCTCCTTACTCTTCCATCCTGCAGCTGGTGCTGCTTCCTTGCCCTTCCGTCTTGCAGCTGAGGCTGAGTCCTTGCCCTTCTGTCCCGCAGCTGGGGCTGACCCCTTGCCCTTCCTCAACGCACTTGGGGCTGGCACCCTGTCTGTCTGCGTGTCTGGTGGCCGGGTTCCTTTCCCACCTGGAGTAGTTGGAGCCACTACTGTGCCCGTGGACTGGGTGGCTGACGTGCTTGCCTGGGTTTTGACCGCCCTGGCCTGACGTGAGGGACGGGGGAAAGGGGCAGGGAAGAGGACAATCGTGGAGAGGAAAAGCTTCTTAGGGACATTGGGGCGGGAAGAGGGAGATGGTTTGGGAGTGGAGGAAGAGGGAATAGTGGTAGGAGGTGTCTGTCTGCTGTGGTTGGGTGCAGGTGTATGGGCTGGATGCTGTTGTGAGGTGGATGGCTGTTGGCTGTCTGAGTGCTTGCATATGTGTCCTTTGGGAGGAGGGGGCACAGACAAAGTGGGAGAGGACACAGGGGACGTGTGCATTGAAGTGGGGGTGGTGACTGCCAGTGACGGGCGTGTGCTGTTAGGTGTGCTGGTGATGGGGGTAGTGGATGAGGATGTAGTGCATGCAGGTGTGAGTGGAGACGAAACTGGGAGGGATGTGGACGACGAGGAGGAGGGGGCCACAGTGGAGGTAGTGGATGTTGGTATGTCTGCTTCTGGACGGTGTTTGTGTGAGTGCCTGTGGGATGAAGTGTGGAGCTTGTGTTTGCAATGTCCACTATTGTGTGTGCATGGTGGTCTGACTGTGTGCTTGGGATAGGTTGGGGTTAAGGGGAATGAGATTGGAAAGAGGAAGAGGAAGTTGGAGGGGGAAGGGTGGAAAGAGGGACAATTGGCTGCCATCAGAGAGGAGGCCAGAGCCTGGATTTATCCATGTTGGGCCGCCAAGCCAGTGTGAATGCCCTCCAGGAATGCATTTGTCTGTTGCATTTGAGCTGACATTCACAATGGTTGACTGCCCAACAGAGATGGATCGCAGAAGGTCAATAGCAGGGCAGCAGTGCTAACTGGGCAGGGCCTGAGGTGCCTGGGGTGAAGGAGATGCCCACCCTCCTGGGTGAGCGGGCACGGGAAACTCGCTGAGGGGCTGCTGGTATGGGGGTGGCGGCTGTACCTGTAGCTGGGGTGGTTCCACATGTGTCCACCACCACCAGGGAGCTCCCATCGGAGGAGGTATCCCTGCCCAAACTGTCCCCTCCTGTCTCTGCCGTGGTGCTCCCCATGCCCTTGTCCTACTGGTGCCGTCACTGTCAGTGGATTCGGCCTCCTGGATCCTGTGGGATGCAGCTCCCTCCATCGCCGGTGCCTCTGCTCCTCCACCAGATGATGCTAATGCACATAAGGACAGGGTGACAAAACAAAAAGGAGGGAGGGGAGACACAAAGGATACACTTGGTCAATGGTGCCAACAACACCACCGCTGACATACACAACACACTCACACACAGGGAACAGCCCTACGCACTAGACAATGCACTACCAATCACAATACTAGTCACCAGGCCATGGATAGGGACACCTAACACCAATTGCAGCATACCTGAGAGCCACAGACACCTGCCCAGTACTGGATGCCTACTAGCTTGGTTGGAGTACTTTCACATCAGAACCCTGCCCAACATGGGACCTACCTTGCAATGTCAGGCCTGGCCTAGGGGTACCCACAGGGCCCACCCCCCCCACCCGGATACCACCCCACCAGGCGCAAGTTGTATATTTGGGGCACTGTACTCACCCCCTTGTGTCTGCTGTGATAACCCCAAGTGCCCATCCAGCTCCAGATAGGCCACCACCAGTATGCAGGCCATCAGGGGGGTCAGGGTCCAACGTACAACCCTTTCTTGTTGGGCGGCCATCCCCAGCTGGGCCTCCGCGATCTTCCGTGCCCAGCGTCTCAGGTCCTCCCACCATTTCCGGCAGTGGGTGCTCCACCTGCTGTAGACCCGTCCGCTCGTCCTTGGTGATGGCATGCCATATACCTTTCTTTTGATGGAAGCTGACCTGCAGGGAAATAGACACAGGGAAATGTATTAGCCCGACTGTCCTGCCTGTTACACCAATGGCCCTCCATGCCCCTTCCCATCCCCATTAACACAGACATGGCTGACCATACATGCTGCATGCTATCCAGCGCCTATCCACCACCTACCCCCAACATGAGACCTTCACACACAGCACTCCATGCATTCACGCACCATGCATCGTACTCACGGTGGACTCACCTGTTGGTCTGGAGGCCCATACAGCATTCGGTACTGGGGTAAGACCCCATCCACCAGTCACTCCAACTCCGCTGAGGTGAAGGCAGGGGCCCTCTCCCCAGTCACACGAGCCATGGTCAGTTCCAGACACAGGTCACAGCAGCACATGCAGTGTAGGTCCTCTCCTGTTGAAGGTCAGGTAGTAAGTGAGGAATTAGATAGAAAATGGCTGTGACGTCCGCGGCGGTGCATACCGTCACCGCCGGCGTACATCACCATTGGCCACTGTACCCCTTAGGGGCCAATGTTAACCAATGAGCAGTTGCACGGCGGTTCTCGACCGCCTCCCGCAACGGCGCACAACGTTCACGGAATTACCCCATTTCCACATGTCCCTCGATACAGGACAGGCGGATGCCATTTCAGGGGGGGGGCAGGCCAAGGATCCTAACTCCATCACAGTACACAAATGCACCATTTGGACATCTCCATCAAAATACCGTTACAATCACAACATGCATTGAACTGTAGTGGTTGGAATGTTGAAATAATGAACAGCTGCTCAGTATTTGTTATGCCATTAATTGTGTTTCACCACGGCGCATATTAGTTGTTCAATGTTCATCAGTAGCACATTACATTCTGTATTCAGTTTAGCTGCCTATTGGCTTTAACGTGGCATTAGATATTACATTTGATATTTAGGTTAGCTGCCTATTGGCTTTAACGTGCCATTAGACATGACATTTTTGTATTCAGTTTAGCTCCGTACTGGCTTTAACATGGAGTTCGACATTGCAGTTGAGACATTGCAGATGAGAAGTGTTTTTCCACATGATAGAACAAGCTGTGTTTAACGTGATAAGAGAGCGTATATTTTGTGTTTACCTCTCTATCCAGCCTGGGAACAACCAAAGTTTGGAGACTTGGCCACTCTCCAAACTCTTGTTCGGTTCCCCCACTGAGCCAGCATGTTTTGACCAAGGGGCCTGTTAGCAGGCTTTTTAGGGTGTCCCTGGGCAGCAGCGAGGGGAATTTTTCCAGGACTTCAGTCAGGAGCTGACGTCAGCTGCCTGATCTCCCGTTTGGGTGGAAAATCTCTTTCTCGCAGTTGAACAGGAGTCATCAACTTGCAGGCATAAGAAAGATGAAGCAGAGTGATAGGCCCTACGGTGATGACATTTTGACTTTTATTCTTTGCTTTGAAGTTATGCTATAATATAATCACATGTATTTGCTGTGTGCCTTGTAATTGGGAATCACTTTGATATATTTTGCTTTCATTGCTGTGACTACTTTTAAACGTTTGCTTCCAACCTACTAATCTCGTCTCTCAGGAACCTCCTGGTGAAGTAATAATAATAAATGTCTTCTTTAAACTAAGAAGTGCATTCCAGAGAAGTTTTGTCCGCTCGGTCATAAGATAAGGAAAGCAAAACAGTATTTTACCCCATAGTTTGCAACTGCTGCAGATGAATAGGAGATGGAGACATCCCCCTGAGCACAGACCCCTGGTGGACTTGGCAACAATGGAGGACAGGCAATTTATCCTCACCTATAGACTTGACAGGGCCACAATCACGGAGCAGTGTGCCCAATTGGAGCCTGACCTAATCTCTGTTATCCCTCACCCCACTGGGATCCCTCCTCTTGTGCAAGTGCTATCAGTGCTCCATTTCCTGGCAAGTGGCTCCTCCCATGTGACAGTGGGGCTTGGCAGCAGAAATGTATCAGCCAATGTTCTCAGTAGTGCTGACCAGAGTGTTGTCTGCCCTGATTAAACACATGTGCAGCTACATCGTTATCCCCCAGGTGGAAGGCTTGGCCACAGTGAAAGCTGATTTCTATGCAATGGGACATATCCCCAACATTATTGGGGCTATAAATGGAACACATATTGCATTTGTCCCCGTCCCCCCCGGCGAAATGAACAGGTGTTCAGAAATCAAAAGAGCTTTCCCTCCATGAATGTGCAGATGGTGTGCCTGGCGGACCAGTACATCTCCCACGCCAATGCAAAGTATCCTGGGTCTGTGCATGATGCCTTTATCCTGAGGAATAGCAGCATCCCAAATGTGATGGCTCAACTCCAGAGGCACAGGGTGTGGCTAATAGGTGAGCCCTGGTTCCCACCCAGTATATGTTGGTGTATGGGTATGGTATGGGCCCTAAGGGTTAGTGTGTGGCTAACAGTTGTCCCTCGATATTTGCAGGTGACTCTGGTTACCCCAACCCCTCATGGCTACAGACCCCTATGAGGAATCGCAAGACAAGGGCAGAGGAACGTTACAATGAGGCACATGGGTGAACAAGAAGAATTACAGAGAGGACCTTTGGCCTCCTGAAGGCCAGGTTTTGTTGCCTCCATCTAACAGGTGGATCTCTGTGCTACTCATCCAAGAAAGTCTGCCAGATCATCGTGGCATGCTGTATATTGCACAACCTTGCATTGCGTCGCCAGATGCCTTTTCTGCAGGAGGAAGAGGCTGGCAGCACTGGACCCTGTGGACAGTGAAGATGAGGAGGCAGAGGATGAGGATGAGGACAACAGAAGTGCAATTATTCGTCAATACTTCCAATAACACACAGGTAAGACAGTGTAACTTCACATTTAATTATCAGTTTTGTATTTGAGATTGTCACTGGCAGGCTGTTTTTCCCACGTCTATGGCCACTCACTGTACCCTTTGGCATCTCTATTTGCATATATATTGGTGCCCCACTATCATTTCTGGTATGTTGACTGCAGCCAACTACAGGTCTTCCCTATGTATACATTACTGGACAGTTGAATTGCAATGTTTAAACCTTGATAAACGAATACATACTTAAATCATTTGACATACTCCATACTTGTATTTTTTCACAGGGTGTTTATTTAAGTGCTAAGAAGTAGAGGGGATAGTGGAATGCGCTGGGGTGATGATGGAGAAACGTTTAGGATACAGTCCAGTCTATTTGTTTCACAGGTGCATTGTCCAAGGGGGCATAGGAAGGGGAGCAATGGCAGTTCAAGGTGGTTAGGGTGACGGAGTGGGAAACAAGGTTGACATTCAGGAGAGTCTTATTTCCTGGCAGGGGTCTTGGCAATAGTCTCTGGCTTCTGCCTGGATCGCAGGGAATGTTTGCGGGATGGTTCTCCTTCTGCAGGGGGAGGGGTGCTGGTGGCCTGTTGGTCCTGTGGTGGGGCCTCCTGTCCACTAGCAGCAGCGGAGGTGGAGGGCTGTTCATCGTTTTGGCTAGTGTCAGGGGCCCGGTAGTGTGCCACTGCCTCCCTCATAGTGTTGGCCATGTCTGCCAGCCCCCCTGCAATGGAGACCAGGGTGGTGTTGATGTCCTTCAAGTCCTCCCTGATCTCCAGGTACTGTCCCTCCTGCAGCCGCATATTCTCCTGCAACTTGTCCAATATCTGGCCCAGCGTATCCTGGGAATGTTGGTATGCTCCCAGGATCGCGGTGAGTGCCTCCTGGAGATTCGGTTCCCTGTGCCTGTCCTCCCCCTGTCGCACAGCAGTCTTCCCAGCTTCCCTGTTGTCCTGTGCCTCTATCCCCTGAACCATGTGCCCACTGCCACTGACCCCAGGTCCCTGATCGTCCTGTGTTTGTGGGGTGGCCTGTGGTCCCTGTAGTGGTGGACACACTGCTGATTGACGTGTCCTGGGGACAGAGGTATGGGCCCACTGGGTGGGTGCTGTGGTGGTGTTTCCTGAGGGGGAAGGCTCTGTGGTGGTGTGAGACTGTGCCTGGGTAACCGACTGTCCGGAGGTCCCTGATGGGCCAGGTTGGTCATCCAGATCCAGGTGACAAGAGCTGCTGTCATCACTGTGGGCCTCTTCTGTGGGGGGACTGGATGTTGCTGGCACCTCTTCCCCAGTGACATTGGCTGGGATACCTGTGGGGATGTAATTGCGCTGTTATTGTTTCTGTGTGTGACATATTGGGCATGGGTGTGTTGTCCTCTATGGTTGTTTGTTCCCTGGCAGATTTGCCTTTGTGTGAGTTGTTATTTGGTGTGCTAGGTGATTCTCTCCAGTGTGCATTCAGTGGTGATAGGTGTCCATGCACGTCTGTGAGGGGTGTCCATGCATTGGTTTTGCATGCAGGCCTTGGTATTGGGATGAGTGGGTTGTGATGGTGGGGTTGTGATGGCATACAGGTAGGGGGTGATAGTAGTAGAGAGTTGACTTACCAGAGTCCAGTCCTCCTCCTTCCAGGCCCTCAGGATGCATGATTGCCAAGACTTGCTCCTCCCATTTTGTAAGTTGTGGGGGAGGAGGTGGGGGTCCACCGCCAGTCCTCTGTACTGAGAGCTGATGTCTTGCTGCCACGGAACACACTTTCCCCCGTAGGTCGTACCACCTCTTCCTGATGTACCGCAAATGATTTACCGCCATTAAATGTCCGCCGCGGTGATTCGTTGGTCATAATGTGATGGGCATAGTTCTGTTGTTGTAACAGTGTGGGTTTTGCTACTGCCAATTTATCACTGACCTTTGGGCTGGGCGGACTTGTGTGTGTGGCTTTATAGTGACGGATTGGTATGTGTGTGTCATAATATGGTTGGCGGTTATCTGCCACGTCGGCCTTATGTTGGCGGCAGTCGGCATGGTGGTAAGTGGGATTTACCGCCAATGTCATAATGCGGGCCTAAGTTGTGAATTGCCTTAAGAGGGAAGATGTGTTGTGTTTACTTTTGGTATCTCTTGTGTTACTGGATGGAATGTGCACATGCGATGGTCAGCAGGGAGCCTCTGGACATTCCAGGATGTCAGTTGTTCCCTGGTGGTCATTGTGAGTGGCCGTGCTGGCTTTATTTATTCACCAATAAACGTATTCTTGACTTCAATCGGATCTCCGTGTGAAGATTGTATCTAACAGGTGTTTATAAATAGAGCAAAAATAAAGACTGGAAGCCTACTTACATTTTGGAATGTGCATCCTCTTTGGTAAACTTACATGCCAGGCAGCCGCGAATCCGGAAGTAAACAGGTAACGCGGCCCGTGGGTTTTAAGCATACCAGATTAACCCAATACTGGCTCCTGATTAGTTGAGGTTACTAGGAGCTCAAAACTGGTTTATTCAGATTCGTCGTAAGCTAGACCGCTAATCATGCATCAGGGAGGGAATAAATGCAATGATAGAACGTTTTGTTTACATACCTAATTGCACTCTAAAAAGATTTACATTCTAAATATTCAGGGAAAAATAGGTCAAATCTGGCCTATCAGGACAAGTGTAATTCAGAGGTAAGCATGGTCAAGCTAGGTATAGCTTGTGCTGACTATCTCTTATACAGTGGCCAAGAGCTCCATAGTATATACAAGCCCATGCCACCAGTTGTGAAAGCTCCCTACTCCATTCCTAAACTGGAGGTTATAAAAATGCCAGTGTAGTGATCAGAATATAAAAAGATGGTTTAAAGCAAACTAAAACTAATCTTATATTCCAGCTATGTTAACAATACATATTACTCTAGGGCGATGATGAAAAAGAGGACCTGCCCTCATCAAAGGTCTCAACCACTTGACAAATAATAATATAAAAGTATGGAACCCCTGTACCTATATACAATATGAATATTGATTGTAGCTGCCTCCAATTCATGACCAATCTTCATGCGTCATTCATATATAGAAGCTAGACCATGGAATATTATCGTTTAAACCTGTGATGTGTGTTTTAAGTTTAAAAACCCAGCTCTGTTCTCTTTTCAATACAAAATTGAACGCTGATACTTGAAGTGGAATCCAGAGCAAACCATCATAGGTCATCTGGGGTATGTTGATTCTCCATGTAGTCTGAACTCAGTTTGGTAGTGGCATGTTTGCACTTGATGTTGCTACGGTGCCCATTATTTTACTCTAAGTGCGTGGTCCTCCAGATATCATGGGACCCTACATGGTCGGGGCATGTTCTTCTTCAAAGCATTCTGATGTCTGGGAGTTATGAATCCTCTCAGTTTTTATCCTATGGTTTGTTTGGCCTAAGTATGCCCTCAAGCCACACTGTAGAACGATGCGTTTCAACCTTTTCGATGGGCCTATTATTTTAATGAGGTACTTCCTCAGGGCTGTGTATGTTTTGTTGGGAAGGACACTGTATGCCGAACACAAAAAGGGAAGGGAAAATTAATGCCATGCTTTAAAAGCAGTAGCAACATCTTGACGATAGCCACTGTAGCCCTAAAACTTGCACATACCATATTTTTGTTCTTTAGGATTTAACCGGCATCACCCCTTGGCTCATCCTAATACGAGAGGTACTGCATGACTGGTTGGGTGTTTCTTTATCTGAGGTTCAACTTTTCAACCAAGAAGATATAGAGCATTTAAGGTTTTTAGGTCATACATTACACTCTGCACACATGGTGCGGCGAAAGCAAATTGGAGTGGTCTTGTGTGCAAAAGGCTTGTTTCCTCCTTCATGTGAATCAATACTGTGTACAAGTACTGTGGCATTGATGCGAAAAATAGGAAGAAATCCTCCGTGGGTGGAGAAATATAAAAGCAACTAGCCATTGCCTCACACATATAGTGGTGCTGGTTATCGGCACTCATTAGGCTCAAACAATTATAAGTTGTCTACCTGCCTTCAAACAAGGAGTTGGTTCCTCTCGGGGATATACCACGCACATTTGATTGCTTGTTTAACAGTTTGTTAGGGTAATTGCATTGTTGCAATTTGAAAGTAAGTTCCCTGCATTCACAAAATAGTCCTCCCCCTTTGAACAGTTCCTTCTTATCCTCAGGAACTGACTGTAGGGTAGATTGTCCCTTAGATTTCTCTGATAAAAGCTGGAATAATGCAGGAAAGTATTTCTGCCTTTCTCTTTTTTGTAGAGTGAGGTATATAGTTGGTCCTTAACAACTATATAGGCCGCTAAAATAGAACCCTGAAATGTCAAGGCTTTCACGATTTGATCCCAAGAAATATTGTAAGTATAACTATATGGCCCATGATCCTCTCACAGCCGCGTACACTCTTCCGAGCGAGTACTTACAGAGTAAGGAATTCAGGTGCAGCTGATGCACACAGGACTCGCAGCACTAGGATTTGAGCCATGTACTTCATTAAAAGAGAAAAAATAGGGCTGACATCCTATAAGGACAACTCCTTTTCTGAAACATTTATGTACCCAATAAGGGATTACTACTCTCTTCCTTGACTGCATGCACACTCTTGTTTCCCTAATAGCACCGGGAGCAGCTGCATACAGGCTGACCGAGAAAGAAGCCAACAGTTGAGCTGCTGTACGAGTGATCAAGTCCCACATACAGTTTACCCCTTGCTTAAAGGTAGGCATGCAACTTAACAAGCTCCCAACCACCTGAACCAGCAAACAGGTCTACCTAGAGTGAGCCTCTGACCCCCAAATGGTGCTCCTCAGGTCCTGGAACCTTGGTGTAGACTCAGTTGAGCTGAATTGACGTTTTTTGGCTCTTTGCATCTATAAGCAGGCCTGGTGGTGCCAAAACCTTGTCGCTCGCACTGCCTGCCAACACAAAATAACGTCAACCCAATCCTTTGCACTACAGCATCAGCCATTTTCGGGTCCACCAACATAAAGATCCAGCCCGGTCCCTGTGCTGAACCCCTAATGCATCACACTCATCCTGAACTTGTGACCTTCTCCTTGTCTCAGACAACCAGATAAGCTTGAGTAGAGCTTTGGGCTTTTTGGTGCTATTTTCACTTCAATTTTTCAAATTGCATATCTCCAGTTCTAATGATTGAAGTTTTGTTGGTTCGGTTTTGATTTATTTATTACAGTTTGCTCTATTGTTCTAAATTTACGTGGGATTTTTCTTGTGTTGTGCTTTCATTTTATCAGTCTTTGAAGTGCTGCATAAATACTTTACACTTTGCCTCTAAGTTAAGCCTGACTCCTCCTAAAACCTCCGCCGACGTACCCTCGGAAGAAAATATAAACTTGGGTAAGTGAAACAAAAAAACTCTGCTTTACTCTCCTGATAACTTTTCTTACTTTACTTGTGGCAATTCATCTTCCTGTTTTCCTGTTTATGTGGCAAGAAAAGTCCGGTTAGGAGTTTACAATGCTAATAGCTTTAACTTGAGTAAACGCGAGACCCATTGCATTGCAAATGCTTGTCTTTTCATACCAGCAGGATAGTCACATAGTTCACTTTGCAATTTCCTCTCAGTTTTCAGTCACAGAAATAACATTTTACTGCTGTCTTTGAATGGCCTCGACTAGTGAGTTGGCCTGAGATGCAAAGGAGAGTCTGTGTCAAATAGTATCCTTCTATTTCTTCCTATTGAAGGGTGTTAAGGGAGAGAGGTAAGTCAAAGGGTAATGTGTCAGATTCAGTTGCTTTTATTACAAGGATCTTGTTTTTTCTCTGTTCATGCAGTGTTCATGCAGAGAAAGTTCTCCTTCATCCAGAAGTGGAGACACTGATTTGGTTGTTAGATGTGCTGCCTAGCTGAAAGTGGATTTTGATGTTGTTTGTATACATTTGGAAGTTCAAATGCTGTTGGACGAGAAGCTCTGCCTAGGGACACACAGATATTCAGTAATAGACATAAAAGAATTCACTCTTGCCACACTCAACAGGATGTATATCTGATTCGACAAACCCTGACCTGATTTTTCAACTGTAGTTGGTGAAGAAGAATTCCATCCATGAAACAGTGGAACCAGGTATGCTTTGTCAATTGTCCAGCCTTTCCAGTCGTGGCTTTCTGTGTGAGTCGCTATCAAACGTCTCCCAGCACTTACACAACTGTCCTTGGTCTCTTACAGCATGTGTCGGTTGTTTCTCCACACAGGATGTGCAGTCTGACACATTTTCTGTGCACAGGCACATAGCGGACCCACTGCACCGAAATGTTCCAGCCTACTCTCCCGCTCCTCAGCATATAATGTAATGGCTGACCTTAGTTTCCCTCATCACCTAACTTGTCCAGACGAAGATGCCTTCTGTATTCATGGTCCTCGTTCTTCCGTGCCATCCTATTACCCCACCTTTTGCACTGTCATTCTAGCCTTCCGGCCGGTCACGCACACTAGGCTACACACTTGCCTGTACAGACACCTCTTCCAATTGCCACCTTTGAAATCAGCCCTCTGCTGCACCGTTGTGGGCTCTGACCTCACTCCACCCTGCTGGGAATGTCGGATGCTGAAAGGGAACACCAGTTAATGTCGGATTGGGGCATAGCACCGAGAGCCCGACGAAAAAGCGGCTACTCGGCGGTCTTGCCTGGCCATTCCCCCTGTATGCCGAATTGTGGTGGTTTAATCCAGACTAGCTAGTTATCATTTCTAATATCTTTACAAGTACATTTACAATACTCCCTAAAGCATGCATATGCTAACAAGCAGGCCTCTTCTTTAGAAAGCTGATTCATTCACTCCCCTGAGAGGAGCAACATCAGCCCGCCCGATGATGTCAGCTAGAAGTGAATCATGCTGAGGCTGACATTCTGTCTCTCTGACACGCCTGAGTGTAAATGATATGCTGAGCGTGTGAGATGTGGACAAATTAGAAAGACAGTTTAAAACCGTAAAGTGCTTACAGCCAATGTTTAGAGGAAACTAATCAGAAGGCAATAGCAATGCCTAGGATTATGCTCACTTCTATTCCAAAGGCGGGAAAATGGTCCAGTTTATATCCAAGGCTGTAAGGTTAAATCATATTGCAAAATACAGTTACACTGATGAAGTGAAATACATCTCTATTAACGTATTCATTTGAACATTCTAAAACATGAAATGAAGGAAGTCTTAGTTCAGATAACACCTGCCGCAAATTACATAACTTGTCAGTTGTAGTTCGAGCCTAGGCAACGCGTGCGCTGTCTCTTGATATGCTGTATTCAGTCTATGGGCTTAAAGCCTGGCCCCTTCTTAGGACTGGCTTTAGTCAGTGTCACTAAAAATTATTAGCCTCTAATTGGCTAATGGTTGTTGCATGTCCCACCTTTTTCTCAAAAGTTAACTCCCATGGAGTATCACCGCAGGATTTGTACGCTTCCACTTTTATTTATACATTTTGGCCCTCATTACAACCTTGGCTGTTGGTGATAAAGCCAACAGGCCGGCGGTAACAAAAATGGAATCATGACCACAGCGGAAACCGCCAACAGATACAGCCACTTTAACACCCCGACCGACAGGGCGGTAGCAACAAACACCGCGGCGGTAACCACCAAAAGCCAGGCGGAAGACATACACCTGCTCATCTGCCAGCTTTTCCGGGGCGGTACCAACGCCATCAAAAGCACAGCAGAAACAGAACACAGAAGGGAAATGACTCACCTCTCGACACTCAAGGAAGAACCACGACGCCATGGAGCCCAAGCTGACGGTGTTCCCCATGCTGGTGTACCTTCTCATACACCAGGAACAGGAACGCCGGCGATGACAACCACGGTGAGTACTGCACCTAGCACACAGGGGAGGGGGGAGGAAAAAGAGAGTGACACACACACGCAACACGCAACACCCCCACCCTCACCCCCAACACCATACACACTTGCAACAACATTACATATACACCCCATAACCCTCTGGAATAACACAAGGACAAAAGGAATGGATTAAAATGAGTGTAATATTATTAATTTTAAGAAATATGTCAATAAAGAAAAAACAGTATGTACAATATATACAATATATACAATATATACAAAAGGCAGGACAATGCCCACTCAAAAATGTCCGTGGCCCACTGGGCCAAAACACATAGGCCAAGGCCGCACTTGACTCCTGCCTCAATATGGAGAGAACACTGCAGGGGCATCAGGTCGAAAACACACAGGCACCTCAGGGGGACCGGGAATGGGGGGGCAACACAGCCGGAAGATGGTACAACGCCGCTGTTCCTGGAGGGGGCTCCATGCCCAGAGCTTGGTCCTGGGAAGTGCAAAGCCACAGTCTCTCAAGTGGGTGGTTTGCCCACTGCTTGGTCCTGGGGAGTCCAAAGCCACAGTCTCTCAAGTGGATGGCTTCTTCCACTGGTTCTGGAGGGGTCATTATGCCCAGAGTGCTTCATCCTGCAAGGAGGGGCTGAGTGGATGACATCTTCCACTAGTTCTGAAGGGGGCCTTGTGCCCAGTGTGCTTCATCCTGGCAAGGAGGGGCTGAGTGGATGGCTTCTTCCACTGGTTCTGGAGGAGGCCTTGTGCCTAGTGTGCTTCATCCTGGAAAGGAGGGGCTGAGTGGATGGCTTCTTCCACTGGTTCTGGAGGGGGCATTGCCCCCTGTGAAGCAGATCTTTTGGAGTACAAGGTCACAGTCTCTCACCTGGGTGTCAGAACGACAGGTTTTGCAGGGGCCATGACGCACTGCAGCCCATGTAGTCACCACTACACACTGCTCTCCGACGGTGAAGGCTGCTCAGTGTATGCTAGTTGCGCTGCAGGTGGCGGTGCAAGCAGTGGTGGTGGTGGCCTCCAGGCCCTCACCTGCAGCCTCGGACGGCTGCCCACTGGGGCTGCTGCTGCTGGCAGTGGTGCTCCTGGCAACGAGGCAGGTGGTGGTGCTGGCCGCAGTGGAGGTGGTGGCCGCAGTGCAGGTGGCGGTGCTGTCAGTTGTGGTGATAGCCTCCAGGCCTTCACCTGCAGCCTTACACGGCTGCCCAGAGGGGCTGCTGCTGTTAGCAGTGGTGCTGCTGGCAGCGGGGCATGTGGCGGTGCTGCCCGCGGTGCAGGTGGCGGTGCTGCCCGCGGTGCAGGTGGCGGTGCTGGCCGCGGTGCAGGTGGCGGTGCTGGCCGCGGGGCAGGTGGCGGTGGTAGCCTCCAGGCCTTCACCAACAGCCTCGGACGACTGAAGTGCCATGGCTGGTGTTATGTGCCCCTTCCTGCCCTAGGCAGATGGTAGTGCCTCCTTGCTTCTGCCAGCTGGAGTCTTTGATTTGCCCTTGCTGGCTGGTTGTGCCTCCTTCCCCTTGCTGGCTGCTGTCCCCTTCTTGCCCTTGCCAGGTGGCGGACCCTTCTTAGCCTTGGCAGGTGTTGCTGGCACACTGGCTGGGCTGACGGGTGCCTCTTTGGAGCCTCTCACAGCTGCAGAAACCACAGTGGCCGTGGACTGGGTGGCTGAGGTGCTGGGCTGGGTTTTGGCCAACCTGGCCCGAAGTGAAGGACGGGGGGAGAGGGGTAGGGAATAGGTCAATGTTGGCGAGGAAAAGCTTCTTAGGGACACTGGGGCGGGAAGTTGGTGAAGGTTTGGGAGCGGAGGAAGAGGGAGTGGTTGTAGGGGGTGTCAGTCTGCTGTTTTTGGGTGCAGGTGCATGGGCTGGATGCTGTTGTGAGGTGGATGCCTGTTGGGTGTGTGTGTGCTTTTGTTTGTGTACTTTGGGAGGAGGGGGTCACAGACACAGTGGTCGAGGACACAGGGGACGTGTGCATGGCTGTGGGGGTGGTGACTGCCAGTGAGGGGCGTGTAGTGATAGTCGTGCTGGTGATGGAGGTAGTGGATGAGGATATAGTGCATGCAGGTGTGAGTGGAGAAGCTACGAGGAGGAGGGGGACACAGTGGAGGCAGTGGATGTTGGTGTGTCTGCATGAGGATGGTGCTTGTGTGAGTGCCTGTGAGATGAAGTGCGGTGCCTGTGTTTGCCTGAGCCACTTCTGTGTGTTGATTTGGGTGATTGCTGGTCTGAAGGTGTGCTTGGGATAGGCTGGGATTGAGGGGATTGGGACTGGGTAGAGGAAGTTAGAGGGGGAGGCTTGAGACAGGGACAATGGCTGCCATCAGCGCAGAGGCCAGAGCCTGGAATGCTCTCTGTTGGGCCGCCACGCCAGAGTGAATGCCCTCCAGGTATGCATTTGTTTGTTGCAAATGCCCTGCTACACCCTGGATGGCATTCCCAATAGTTGACTGCCCAACAGAGATGGATCGCAGGAGGTCAATAGCCTCCTCACTCAGGGCAGCAGGGCTAACTCGGGCAGGGCCTGAGGTGCCTGGGGTGAAAGAGATGCCCACCCTCCTGGGTAAGCAGGCACTGGAAACTCACTGAGGGGCTGCTGGGAGGGTGTTGCTGGTATAGGGGGTGGCGGCTGTACCTGTAGCTGGGGTGGGCACAGCGGTGTCTGCCACCACCAGGGAGCTTCCATCGGAGGAGGAATCCGTGTCCAAACTGTCCCCTCCTGTCTCCGCAGTGGTGCTCCCCTCTCCCTCCATCCCACTGTTGCCCTCACCATCGGTGTATTCAGCATCCTGGATCATGTGGGATGCAGCTCCCTCTGTCGGCGGTGCCTCTGCTCCTCCACCAGATGATGCTAATGCACATTAGGACAGGGTGACAAAACAAAAAGGGGGGGGAGACAAAGGATACACTTGGTCGATGGCTCCAACAAACACCACCGCTGACGTACACAACACACACACACACAGGGAACAGCCCTACGCACTAGGCAATGCACTACCAGTCACAATGCTAGTCACCAGGCCATGGATAGGGACACCTAAAGCCAATTGCAGCATACCGGAGACCCACAGACCCCTGCCCAGTAGTGGATGCCTACTAGCGTGGTTGGAGGTCTTTTACATCAGAACCCTGCCCAACATGGGACCTACTCTGCAATGTCAGGCCTGGCCTAGGGACACCCACAGGCCCACATCCCCCACCCGGATACCACCCCACCAGGTGCAAGTTGTATATTGGGGCTCTGTACTCACCCCCTTGTGGCTACTGTGATGCACCCAAGCGCCCATCCAGCTCTGGATAGGCCACCACCAGTACGCAGGCCATCAGAGGGGTCAGGGCCTCTGCTGTCTTTCGTGCCCAGCATCTCAAGTCCTCCCACTGTTTGCGACAGTGGGTGCTCCGCCTGCCGTAGACCCCCGGCGACCGCACATCATTGGCGATGGCATGCCATATACCCTTTTTCTGATGGGCGCTGACCTGCAGGGAAATAGACACAGTGAAAGGTATTACCCCGACCGTCCTGCCTGTTACACTCATGGCCCAGCATGCCCCTTCCCATCCCCATTAGCACAGACATGGCCCACCATACATGCTGCACAATGCCCAGGGCCCATCCACCACCCCCCTTACATGAGGCCTTCATACACAGTACTCCATGCATTCACGCCCCACACATCGTACTCACAGCGTACTCACCCGTTGGTCTGGAGGCCCATACAGCATTCGGTACTGGGGTAAGACCCCATCCACCAGTCTCTCCAACTCCACTGAGGTGAAGGCAGGGGCCCTTTCCCCAGTGACACGAGCCATGGTCACTTCCAGACACAGGTCACAACAGCACATGCAGTGTAGGTCCGGTAGCAAGTGAGTGAACAGATAGAAAATGGCAGGGATGTCTGCGGCGGTGCATACCGTCACCGCCGGCGTACATCACCATTGGCCATTGTACCCCTGGGGCCCAATGTTAACCAGTGAGGAGTTGCACAGCGGTTTTCGACCGCATCCCGCAACAGCGCACAACGTCAGCAGAATTACCTCATTTCCACCTGTCCCTCCAAACAGGACGGGTGGACACCATTTCATGGGGGGTGCAGGCCATAGCTCCTAACTGCGTCACAGTACACATATGCACCATTTGGACATCTCCAACAAAACTACTGTTACAATCACAACATGCAGTGAAGTGTAGTGTTTGGAAATAAGAGATACTGACCAGCTGCTCACCATTTTGCCCCATAGATTGAAACCGGTGCGGATGAATAAGAGATGGAGACATCCCCCCATGTACAGACCCCTAGTGGACTTGGCAATAATGGAGGACAGGCACATTATCCTCACCTATAGACTGGACAATCACAGAGCTGTGTGCCCAATTGGAGCCTGACCTAATCTCTGCTATCCGTCACCCACCGGGATCCCCCCTCTTGTGCAAGTGCTATCTGTGCTCCATTTCCTGGCAACTGGCTCCTTACAAGTGACAGTGGGCTTGGCAGCTGGAATGTCACAGCCAATGTTCTCACTAGTGCTGACCAGAGTGTTGTCTACCCTGATTAAACACCTGCACAGCTACATTGTTTTCCCCCAGGTGGAGGACTAGGCCACAGTGAAAGCTGATTTCTATGCAATGGGACATATCCCCAACATTATTGGGTCAATTGATGGTACACTTATTTTGCTTTTGTCCTCCCCTACCCCCCGGTGGAATGAACAGGTTTTCAGAAATCAAAAGAGCTTTCACTCCATGAATGTGCAGATGGTGTGCCTGGCAGACCTTTACATCTCCGACGTCAATGCAAAATATCCTGGGTCTGTGCATGATGCCTTTATACTGAGAAATAGCAGCATCCCATATGTGATGGCTAATAGGTGAGCCCTGGTTCCCACCCACTGGATGTTGGTGTATGATTATGGTGTGGGCCCTAAGGGTTTGTGTGTGGCTAACAGTTGTCCCTCGATATTTGCAGGTGACTCTGGTTACCCCAACCTCTCATGGCTACTGACCCCTGTGAGGAATCCCAGGACAAAGGCAGAGAAATGTTACAATGAGGCACATGGGCGAACAAGAAGAATTATAGAGAGGACCTTTGGCCTCCTGAAGGCCAGGTTTCGTTGCCTCCATCTAACAGGTGGATCTCTGTACTACTCACCCAAGAAGGTCTGCCAGATCATCGTGGCATGCTGTATGTTGCACAACCTTGCCTTACGTCGCCAGGTTCCTTTTCTGCAGGAGGAAGAGGCTGGAGATAGCCGTGTGGCAGCAGTGGACCCTGTGGACAGTGAAGATGAGGAGGCAGAGGATGAGGATGAGGACAACAGAAGTGCAATAATTTGACAATACTTCCAATGACACACAGGTAAGACAGTGTAACTTCACATTTAAATGACTGTTTTGTGTTTCACAGTGTCACTGGCAGGCTGATTTTCCCACTTCTACGGCCACTCACTGTACCCTTTGGCATCTCTATTTGCAGATATTTGTGACCCACTATTGCTCCTGGTGGGTTGACTGCAGCCAACTACAGGTCATTCCTATGTATACATTACCGTACAGTTGATTTTCACTGTTTAAACCTTGTTAAATGAATACATACTTAAATCATTTGACATACTCCATACATTTTTCAAAGCGTGTTTATTTAAGTGCTAAGAAGTAGAGGGGGATGTGCAATGGGCTGGGGTGATGATGGAGGAAAGTCCAGGTTAGAGTCCATTCTATTTGTATCACAGGTGCATTGTCCAAGGGGGCATAGGAAGGGGAGCAATGGCAGTTCAAGGTGGACAGGGTGACAGAGTGGGACACAAGGGTGACAATCAGGAGAGTCTTATTTCCTGGTGGGGGGTCTTGCCAATAGTCTCTGGCTTCTGCCTGGATCGCAGGGAATGTTTGTGGGGTGGTTATCCTTCTGCAGGGGGAGGGGTGCTGGTGGTCTGGTGTTCCTGTGGCGGGGCCTCCTGTCCACTAGCGGCAGTGGAGGTGGAGGGCTGTTCATCGGTTTGGCTAGTGGCAGAGGCCCGGTGGGGTGCCACTGCCTCCGTCATAGTGTTGCCCATGTCTGCCAGCACCCCTGTAATGGAGACCAGGGTGGTGTTGATGTCCTTCAAGTCCTCCATGATCCTCAGGTACTGTACGTCCTGCAGCTGCATGTTCTTCTGCAACTTGCCCAGTATCTGGCCCAGCGTATCCTGGGAATGTTGGTATGCTCCCAGGATCGCAGTGAGTGCCTCCTGGAGAGTTGGTTCCCTGGGCCTGTCCTCCTCCTGTCACACAGCAGTCCTCCCAGCTTCCCTGTTGTCCTGTGCCTCTGTCCCCTGAACCGTGTGCCAACTGCCACTGACCCCAGGTCCCTGATCGCCCTATGTTTGTGGGGTGGCCTGGGGTCCCTGTAGCAGTGGACCTGGGGACAGAGGTTTGGGCCCGCTGGGTGGGTGCTGGGGTGGTGTTTCCTGAGGGGGAAGGCTCTGTGGTGGTGTGTGACTGTGACTGTGCCTGGGTAACCAACTGTCCGGATATCCCTGATGGGCCAGATTGGTCATCCAGATCCAGGCGAGCATAGCTGCTGTCATCACTGTGGGCCTCTTCTGGGGGGGGACTGGATGTTGCTGGCTCCTCTTCTCTGGTGACATTGGCTGGGTGACCTGTGGGGATGTAAATGCAGTGTTATTGTTTCTGTGTGTGACATCATGTACATGGGTGTGTTGGCCTCTATGGTTGTTGTTGCCCTGGCAGATTTGCCTTTGTGTGAGTTACAATTTGGTGGGCTAGCTGATTCTCTCCAGTGTGCATGCAGTGGTGATATGTGTCCATGCAGGTCTGTGAGGGGTGTCCATGCATTGGTGTTGCATGCAGGGCTTGGTATTGGGATGAGTGGGTTTTGATGGTGGGGTATGTGGGATCGAGTGGAGTGATGGGAGTGAGGGTAAGAGTGGGGGTTTGTGATGGCATGCAGGTAGGGGGGTGGGGTGATAGTAATAGAGATTTGACTTACTAGAGTCCAGTTCTCCTCCTACTCCTGCCAGGCCTTAGGGATGCATGATTGCCAAGACTTGCTCCTCCCATGTTGTTAGTTGTGGGGGAGGAGGTGGAGGTCCATCACCAGTCCTCTGTACAGCCAGTTGGTGTCATGCTGTTGTGGATCGCACCTTCCCCCGTAGGTCATTTCACCTCTTCCTGATGTCATCCCTTGTTCTTGGGTGCTGTCCACGGGGTTGACCCTGTCCACGATTCTCCGCCATAGCTCCATCTTCCTAGCAATGGATGTCTGCTGCACTGGGATCCAAATAGCCGTGGCTCTACCCGGATGATTTCCTCCACCATGACCCTTAGCTCCTCCTCTGAGAACCTGGAGTGTCGTTGTGGTGCCATGGGTGTAGTGTGAGTGGTGTGGGTGAGGGTGTGTGTGGTGATGTGTTGGGGTGTGTGATGTAAGGTGCGTGGATGGTGTATAGGTGATGATGTTATGTGGCTCTGGTTGTGTGGGTGCCCTTGCTCTCTCTCTCTCTCTCTCTTTTGGCAATTGTTGGAAATGGTAAAGGGTTGTGAGTAATGTGTGTGTGTGTTTTCTAGTGGTGTGGGTGTGGTGTGTGTATGTGTGTCAAGAGTGTGTAGTTTGTGTTCTCCAATGTTGTGTTGTTTTGTTTGAGTGTGTGTATTTTGAGCACAGTATGTACCGCCAATGGTTTACCGCCATTGAATGTCCGCTGTGGTGATTCGTGGGTCGTAATGCTGTGGGCGTAGTTCTGTT
Source organism: Pleurodeles waltl (assembly GCF_031143425.1). Lineage (NCBI taxonomy): Eukaryota > Metazoa > Chordata > Amphibia > Caudata > Salamandridae > Pleurodeles > Pleurodeles waltl. Next base: position 811,441,454 of record NC_090440.1, read on the forward strand.
GGCGTAACGTTGTGGGTTTGGGTACTTCCAGTTTATCGCTGACCTTTGTGCTGGCGGACTTGTGTGTGTGGCTGTATAGCGACGGATTGGTATGTGTGTCATAATATGCTTGGCGGTTATCTACCGTGGCAGCATTATGTTGTTTGGCGGCAGTCAGCATGGCGGTAAGCGGGATTTACCGCCAATTACATAATGAGGGCCATTGTCATTTACAGCGCCAATAGCTCTAACTCTCGTAAATGCAAAACCAACTGCATTGCAAATAATTGTTTTGTATTGCAAAGAAGACTAGCTTTTTTTCTTACTATTCACCCAATATCTTTACTGTGAGGCGTTGTCAATTTTGGGCTTGAGTAGCAACTTTTGTGTCTAGATAACCCTGTGATAATGTGAAGGTATAGAACTCACCATGTTCATTTTCTATATGAGTTGTGGTCGTCATTGGATGCAGGTGGGCGAGCCGACAAATTAATAGAGGAAATCAAGTAAGAACAGAGCCAAGAGTCTGGCTTAGCTCTAAGACTCTCTGTACAAGCCGAGCCATGATAATATTTGGTAGGTAAATCATGTACCTAACACATCATGTAAAATAAGTTAAAGCCTCTTCAAAATTCAAAGAAGTGATTTTGTTTAACAAAAGGAAGGATTTCTTCTTAGTAGATTAGATTATATAACTGCATTGAGAGGTAAGAGGTTAACATAAACTTGGAAACATGCATGCCCTTCTGGCCCTGATAACAATGCCATTAGTGAACTAAAAGGCAAGTCTGTCCTCCTGTACACCATATTGGTGGCCCAGATTCTTATTTTTCATGAAGCAACACTATAGTCCAGTGGTTCTTTAACTATTTTTAGAAGCAGGATCCACTTTTTAGAACAACAAATGTTTGCGACCCAACTACCTTTTAAAAAAAAAACATATTTTATTGATTAAATTGGATTAATCAAACAATGTCAGATTGTCATTCTTGAAACATTTCATTCCACTATTTCAGAACACATCAAAATCTGCCAGGCTGATCACCCAACTATGCTCCCCGCAGCATGCACCCGCATTTATGTAGTCTTGCAAGGAAATAGTTATACCAATTAGGAGCATCCACATGGATCCCATCTGTATCGCCAGTTATCTAGGCTACTTCTATTTTACAACTGTTAGGCCCCTGCAGTGATGGGCCCATCCTTTATAGTGGATCCTCACAATGTTGTAGGTGGTGTATAATCTGGGGGATCGCTAGGATTTTAAGCTCTTCTACCAGTCTCTCCCATGCTCTGGCCACTTCGAGGGATCCTTGACCTCATTGGGCCTCCCTTAGAAGAGCTGCTCCCTCATAGTCTGCCCACTTCTCCAATTCCCTTCTCCATGTTATTAGCCTAGGGCCTGTGGGAGATTTCCAATTTCTATTGATTTCTCTTTTGGCCAATATTAATGCAATATACTGTAACTTGTTAGTGACTTTAAACTTAGCCATATGAGAAAAGTTACTTAATAGGCAGTGGCCTGATCACAAGGTAAGTCTCTTTCTATTATGTCAACTATTGTTTTGGTGATGTTTTCCTAATAGGTCCCCAAGTGTGGTTGTGCCCAAATCAGGTGGAAAAACTCAACCCCCGCTTCTCCACAACGTGTGCACTTTGCATCCTCTGTGTGAAAAAATCTGTTGATCGTGTCGAGTGTTAGATACACTCTATGTAGTGTGTAAAAATGAATCAGTTTGAATCTAGCATTCCTAGATACTTTGTGTACCCTCTCTAATATGTGTGCCCAGTGTTGTTCATAACCAGTGTCCTATGTCCTCTCCCCATCGCTCACACAGCGAGGCATAGACGTAGGTCCTCCCAAATGGCTCTGTACAAGCAGGTGACTGCCTTGTGTGTTCCCGAAGATGTGGCTATCAAGATGCTGCACTTACGATGTGGGGGATCCAGTATCCCAACAACCAGAGTTTACGAATGGCCGCTGTTAAGGCTCTATATAATAGGAAGTGTTTGGGGTGTAAGTGGTATTCTATTCAGAACTCATCAAATGGCAGTAGCGTACCCTTTTAATAGAGATTGCTGAGCGTTGTTGCTCCCGCATCCTGGGAAGTCTGCCAATCCCCTCCAATCTTCCTTATGTGGGAGAGCCCCTATCATAAGAGGTGGGATTTCAGGGGAATATGGCACTTTTGTGTGTGTCCTCTGTTTGCAGAGGAGCACGCATTGTCTCATTGCTGCCACTTCCATAGTGTTTGTATTTTGGGGGCTTTTGTGTCATAGAAGCAATTTAAGGAAGCATTTATTAGTAGGTATGTCCTCTCTCCTGTCTCCATCAGGAGCCTGTCTCCCATCAATCCATCCAATAAGCCACTGCAGTTGAATATGTAAGCCACTGCTATTGAATATGTTTCAAAGTCTGGGACTGCTAGTTCTCCTTTCCCTGTTGGTCGCTGCACAGTGGACAGTGCCACTCGTCTGCAGCCATATCACCACAGAAAGGTCACTGTCAGTGAATCAAGTTCTCGAAAGATCGTCCGTGGGATTTTCACTGGTAATACTACAAAATAGTATAATAGTCTAGGTAATGCAATCATTTTCAGTAATGCCACCCTGCCTGCTACCGAAAGGGGGAGTGTACGTACCCCATACATTCATATTATGTTGTAAAGACCTGATCACACGTTTAACATTGCCCTCCAGCAAGTTGTTAAAATCATTGTATATTCTGATGCCTACTGTGGGTTTCCCATCCTAGGGCTCCCAGATGTGAGGGTAGTAACTTGTCACCCTTTGTAAGGAAGAGGCTTGACTTCTGCCAATTACCTTTCAGTCCTGATATTGTACCAAATTGGCCTAATAATCGTCTGGCCCCTCCATGATTACTGGCAGTGTCTCTGAGGCACGCCAATAGATCATCAGCATATAGAGCCATGTCATGTTCTCTCCCGCCCACTATTATTTCTTGGTTGCACCTCCCTGCCTGGCATAGTGGTCCAGGGGCTCCATTGTCACTGCAAATAAAAGTGGTGACAATGGGCAACCTGGTCTATTGCCTTGTTTCACCTCGTAACTCTTGGAGATTAATCATTTCCCAGTCTTTGCCCTGTCATGTGAAGAGGTATAGAGCAGTTTAACCCATTCTAGGAACCATCTGCTCAATTGGAACATTTGCATGATCCTGTACAGGAAAGTCTATTCCAGGTTATTGAAGTCCTTTTCATTGTTGATAGTAAATATCACAGAAGTAGACTGTGTTGCAGCTTCCACTGTGAGGATCACCATTAGTCAGCATATGTTAGGTGCCATATTGTGATCTGGAATGAAGCCTGCTTGATCTTGGTGAATAAGTTTGGGCATATAGGGAAGCAATTTGGAAGCAAGGATTCTATTAAGTATTTTATAGTTTACATTCAGCACGGATAAGGGGCGGTATGCTTTCTTGTCATATGATGGCTTCCCTGGTTTTAGTAGTGGCACTATAAGCGCCTCTCTAGTGGATTCCAGCAAAGTACCCGAGTTTTTAGCTGCCTAGCAGACATTCACCAATTTAGGAGCTAATGTATCTGCATAGTTTGCATAAAACTCCACCGGGATTCCATCTGTTCCCAGTGTCTTGCCCCCTAGCCAAGTCTTTAACTGATGCTCTCACCTCCTGTAATGTGATTTTCCCTCTTAGCTGCTCTGCTTCTGCAGGACTCAATGTGGGGAGTCAGAGCAGAGAGAGGTAGCCCCAGACTGCCACTTCATCATTCAGGGTCACACTCCTATATATGGTTGAATAGTAATCATAAAATTCACAGTTGATCTCAGCCTGTCTATACAGTCTAGTTGCCTGATCTGAGTCAATCTATACTATGATCGTGCCTCTCCATATGGGATTAGCCAGCTATGCCACCAGTTGGCCAGTACGATCACACTTTGTGGTGGATGTGATCATATAATTCCTATATTCAAAGCAATAAATGCGCTCAAAATACTCTGTTACCTTCTCCTTGGCCACTAGCAGAGCTGGCTGAGGTCTGGTGACCCTGGTCTACTCAGTTATAGAGTTCTCAGGGAAGACACCGCCTCCTCCATTTCCCTCAATAATGTGTGGCATGTTCCAACTGCTTCTGTGATGCATCTACCACGCAGCACTACTTTAAACGCATCCCACTCAAGCCCCAAGGAGGTTGCTGTGCCTGGGTTGGTCTGGAAATATTGGGTTATTCCCTGTCCGATCTGCTCCCTGTAAATAAGGTCCTCCAATACATCAGGCCTCAATCTCCAAGTAGATATGCTGGGAGGGACCTCCCGTTTGCATGTAGTGTTTTCCATGAGTCCACTAGGCCCCATTCTGCCTGTCATGCAGCAAGGAAGCGCGCTGTTCTCATGACTGGAAAATTGGCTAATGGTGGATGGGAGCAGTCCAGCGCTGGGACAGCCATGCAATTGTAATCCCCACCCACAATCACATTCCAGACTGCTGTATGGAGCTAATGTCCTTGAGAGCTGTGTTAAGAACCCCATCTGATCCATACTCAGAGCATAAACATTTATTATGGCAAGATCCCTACCTTCAATCCCACCCGTGATTGTCACATAGCGACCTTCAGAGTCAATAATATCTCCATTGTGCTGGAATGGAACCCCAGTCGAATGCATATCAGTGTTCTTCTTGGGAATGCTGAGTAGCCATTACAGTAGGCCTGGCCCCACCAGTGTCTGTGTAGTGCAGCCTCTTCTTTAGCTTTCAGGTGAGTATCCTTAAGGAGTGCTATCTGAACTACTCTTCTTGCCAGGAAGGAGAAGACTTTGTAATGCTTAATCATGGTATGTATCACCCTCACATTCCAGGAGATTATGTTATAAATTGTGGGATTAACCATAATGGTTCCATTCAAGGGTTCTAACCTATACCAGGAGGTGTGTAAACTGAACTCCAGTGAACTACTCCAGTGTTAGAATTATGGTGTTGTCTGGATGCGTGCTGTTTAAAATCGCCCAATACTGGTGAAACATTAACCACTCAACTTCCCAAGAACACGATAAACAGAGAAGTCCCTCCCATCCAAACTCCATCCAAAACTTTAACAGAAACGGGAGGACCCACTTAAGTTCTAAATAAAAGGGTCTCAAGCACCCAGGCCAGCCTGCCCTTTTGCTGGCCCCTCTCCCCGTGTAAAGCACATAAGCAAGATAGTAGTCTCTAAACCTGTCAGGCAGTCTGTTACTTAGTGTAGGGAAGCTGGGAACTTCCAATGGTCATGCTGCATCATTGGCAGCTCATGTCTGCCCCTGAACAATGTTCAATAAAGGTCCTCACACTCTTACCACATCATGTGCCAATTCTCCACGGGCAATTCCAATTGGCAAGCAGTGGAAGATCCTGTGCTGCGTTCGTCCAGTCGTTCCTCCTCATCATCTCCACCTGCCATTGATGTGGGCGGGCTGCTTCTCTCACAACTTCTGATGGCTTCCACCGCCTCCAGCGCTCTCCTCTGTTCTCCTTGCATTTCTGTTCCAGGTGGAGTTCCTTTCTGAGGTCCTTGAGATACGTGCTGCTGTCATTTCTGTCTACTGGAGTCCTTGTAAGCATCCCAGCTGGGACCCAGCATCAGATGCTACTCAATCCAATCCCATACCTCTTGCGGAGTGACGAATATCCGCACTTCCTCCAGAGTGACCACTCAAAGCCGGGCAGGGAACAGTATGGCATAAGTCAATCCCATTTGTCATAGTGACCATTTTGCAGGCAAGATGGTGGATCTCTTCTGCTGCACCTCATTTGTGAAGTCAGGGAAGATCATGATCCTCCTGAGATCTGCTCTGAGCTCAAGCTAATATTCAGTCTCTGTCCTTATAATAGAGTAATTTTGCTACCACCGGATGTGGTGGTGCACCCAGTTGGGGCGGTCAAGCTGGCACACTGTGTGCCCATTCAAAAGTATAAAAGGGGGACAGGCTTTCTGGAGCCAGTTTTTCCCAGTTCAATTTTTCCAAAAAGGTCACCATATCTTTTCCTTCCACCAATCCAATGACTCATATGTTATTCTGTATGATCTATTTTCTATTTTCTGCATTTTCTACATGTTGTTCAAAAGCTTGGACTTTGTCTTCCATGGATGTAAATCGGTCACCCCTTTCCCGCAGATCAGAGGGAATATCTCACAGTGTCTGTTCTGCAGTGGTAACCCTCTTAGCAAGGCATCTGTGGTGATCTATTAACTGCCCAAATTCAGCTCCCAACAAGTCTATTTTGGTTTCCCAGGCTTCCCTGGAGGGAGTAATGGGCTGAAGAATGTCCTGCAGCATAGGGCCCACAGAGGGTCTCTGTTCAGCATCATGATCCTCAAGAGGGATCTCTGACTCCAATGGTTTCGGACTTGCCAGTGGGCCTACGTCCAGATCCTTTTCCAGAAGGTTTACCCATGATGCTATTGGTTTTGTGCTGAAATGTGTTGTCAAGTCACAGCTCAGTGGGTTGGCCTGCTCCCTTGCAGAGGGTGTCTTCAGGGGTTCCAAAGCCCTATATGATTCCTTGCCTGCGAGGTCACCGCAAGGCGCAAGATAGTCTCTTCGCCCTGTTCAGGGCGTGTGCTGTAGCAGGGCAATCCCTTCAATAAAGCTCCCAGAGAGCTGATTTCAGTGATTCCCAGGTCTGTGATGAGGACCTAGCAGCAGTGTGGATAGCTGAGAGGGGAGAGTGATAAGTCCTCATATAGGAAGCAAATGTCAGGTACCATTATTAACAGCAGTCCTGTTATGCAGCATCACCATTTGGGGGATGGTTCAAGGGGAAATTAAGGTTGGCTCCCACCCCTATCTGAAGTACATTAGGTGCCTCCCACATGTGTTATCTCATGTAGGTAGCCAGTCCACTGTCCTGGTGGCAGAGTCTATTCTAGTCTCTTTAATGGCGCTCAGTACTTCCAGTCCACTGCTCATCCACCTGGGTCTGCCACATCCCCAATGGGCCAGGGCACCCTCTGCTCCCCGCCAAGTCTCCTCCCCGCTGGGTCTTTCCTTATGTTTGTTCACTTTTCTCTTACATCTGTCTCTGGACCCCAACCAGTGGTGCTCCCAGCAGTGTCCTCCGATGTGGCTTTTTCACTGAGGAAAGCCTCAATACCTCAGAGGCAGGACTCACTTCCAGGAAACCCCTTCGGGCCAGAGGGCCTGGCCCGGAGCAGAACGCCACCCGGGCAGCAGAGCCGTGGCACAATGCTGATGCTCTCTCCTGACTCTCCCACTGCTGCAGGATGGCTGGTTTGTCTTCCACGTTGGTACAGCCAGGTACTGCTCAAGAAGCCAGCATTCAGCTCTGCCGCATGGTCAGATCGTGCTCCGCATCAACAAACCATACAACCAGTCAGGAATACAGGGTCTGGTCTTTCGTGGGGTGGACTCAGGAAGTATTTTGGGACATCCTAACATTTGGATGTGCAGGATACCAGTCAGGATTCTAGCGGGGTGTGGCAGAGCTCTCTGTTACACATCCACTCGTGCTGCCATCTTGGCCACGCCCCACAACCCAACTACCTTAATGGACATGAGTAAGGACGATTTTTAAATGTAACTAAAACATTGTGTGGCAGCACTTCGTCTTTTACAGACAGCACATTTGCCATTAAAATGGCCACTATCTTTTTATAGACATACAGTTTTACTGAATAAACACTATAAAGCACATGCTGGAATTGGCCCTTTCTGCAGGGACAATCCAAGACTTTTTGCCTTTGCTCCTCCATTTTTGCTGAATGTGTATTTGTTGGCATTAGGACTCTGTGCACTTCCTGACTGCTAAAGACCCTGGACTCTACTTTGCAGCATTTCAGATCCAATGCATCACCTCGACTGTGCACCACATCCTCAACACCAGACTTTGCATCGCAAGTCCTATTAACAGGAAGCTTGACAACAACACATGCCCTCGCATCACAGCCTTGCTGCATCTCGGAACCAACGCAGCACTTCAACTGTGTGACGTATCTTCAAAGCGGATTCTTGCAGGGCTCTGCAACCCGGGATTTAAAGTACTTTGTTGAGCAGATCTGATGGGTCCCTGTAGCCAGCCCACGCTCCATTTTGGTCAGCCTGACCTTGTGGCTTTGTCCTAGTCTGGCATAACCAGATATCCACAGTTAGCAATTTGTGCATTTTGGCTCTATTTTTAAGAAAATCTTTAACATTTAATATCTCCGGTTCTAATAACTGGATTTATGTCATTTTGGTCTTGTTTTATTTATTAAGGAAAACTCTATATTTTACTAACATGATGTTGTATCCCATTTTGTATGGTGATTTCACTTTATTACTGCTTGAAGTGCTGCACAAATACTTTACACATTGCCTCTAATTTGAGCCTGACTGCTCTCTGCCAAGCTACCAGAGGACTGAGCACAGGTTAATTTAGGGTTGGCTTGTGCCTCACTCTGACAAAGATTGTGGTTGCTGCTTGCCCAGGGCTCACACCACACTCAACCAACAACCCAAATTCTCACAATGCTGATCAGTGGTAAGGATTAGGACTTGTGTTTGTGCAGTGCCACACAATGATTTGGTGTACAACACCATCCCATATCCAAGACCAATTGACCAATTCACATTTAAATTTTCCTTGATTGGCTTGTTTGTGTTTTTTCCCAAATTCTTCCTCTGACTGTTGTGTCTGAAACTACACCTGCAAGGATGGAAATCAAGTTGGCCAACACTGATGCCTACTCTGCAGCCCAGTTCAAAGAGTTCTGCAAGGAGAGGGGACTTCCACCTAAGAGCACCACCAGGAAGGTGTAACTCCAAAAGATGCTGAGGGTCTGAACGGAAGCTCATCAGTCAGTAGTTGAAACCACAGAGGGGGATGATGTGGAGCTGGCGGAAAGGAGGGAGGAGAGAAGGCTCATCCTGGAGACAGCCAGATTCAGAATGGAAGAAAGGAAACTGGCAATGGAGGCAGAACATAAGATGGCTATGAGAACCATGACAAAGGAGAAGGCTGAGAGACCGCTGGAGGAGAGGAGATTAGCCATGAAGGAAATGAGGATGTCCCATGAGCTAAGTTTCAGAGCGCTGGACATCACAGTTTAGCAGGCAGAGTCAACCAGTAATAATGGCAGCATACCTACAATGTCCTCTGGAGACAAGAGTGTCCATATCACTAAATGTCTTGGGCCATGACTTTGTTGTGGGCGATGGTTATGACAAATGATTTGAAGCTTATGAAGTAGCAGTACAGATGCACAGGATCCCTGAGAAGGATTTGGGACTAGTCTGTGGAAGCACATCCCTAGTGAGGGGAGTGACACACTACTGGCCCTCAAGAAGAGGTACGGGTGAGGAATCCCCTCCCCATGAAGGAAGCCATTGTCAGAAGTTATGACCTTACCCAGGAGAAGTACAGGCAGAGGTTAAGGGACAGCCAGAAGCTGCCCTAGCAGACCTGGGTGGAGTTTGTGGATTCCTTTTGCAAGGCATTGGGTGGCTGTGTAAAGGGCAGTGAAGTCAATAATTATGAAGTGCTGTACAATTTGGTTGCTAGGGAGCACACATTCAGTCTTTGATTTCCAGATCTATGCTATTATCTTATTGGTAGTAGGTTCACTGGTCCCAAGGAGCTTGCAAAGGAGCCAGACCACTGGCTCAGAATGAGGGTCCAAAAGAACCCCCAAGAGGGATGGTTCAGGCTTCTCCCCGAAGAGTGAGGGGGGGTCAAGGGAGACACAGACAGATCCCAGAGTAAGGGGAAGGGAAGGGTTTCCATGCCCCTTCTGAGAAACAGAGAGGAGCTTCTGGTGGGAGGTGGCCAAGGGCAGCCCACCACATGGGAAAACCGCTACATATGTGGCCAATGTAGCCTTAGGGGTAAGTAATCCCCAGGGATTGATGCAGAGGGTGAGCTTATGATCCCTGAGGTGCGAGTCAACACTTCCACCTGATGAAAATGAATGGGATCCCTGTCACCGTCCTTAGGGACACTAGGGCAGCCAGAACATGAAAGGGGAAACGCTATTTTCTCCAGAGCGGTACACTGTCCGGGTGTGTAGGGTAACTGATGCCTGTGGGCAGGACTTCCTCAGCTCTAAGGCCCTGGTGTCCCTGGAGTGGGGTGCGGAGTTGATCCAGAGGAGAGTCAAAGTTAGTCCCCAGAAGACATATAGGCTGCATTCTGTGGAATGAGTTGCTCCAGGTGTCAGAAGAGCTGAGAAGGATGGCTTTCCAGTGTGCCCTGACAGCTCAGCTTTCCAGGGGTACAGAGCCTAGGCTCAGTGGCTAGTCTCAGGATACCACTCCTGAACTGATGGGATGGGGAGTGGAAGAAGGGTGCCTAACACCCAGGAAGAAACCTCAGAGGTCAGAAAACCCTTGATGGCCTAGTGCCTGGCCCTTGGTACTGACAGTTGTCAGTGGCCTCTGTTGGTTATTGTCCTTACCGGCAGAGTTTTCCTTAGTTTGGGGACACAAATCTGATCAGAGGAATGTGCCACATCACTTTTCTGGTCATGGTGTTACTGTTTGTCGACTAGGATGCATCTGTGAGCGAGGTAAGCTTAGGTCCTACAGAGATGGGGTCCACAGATGAGGAGAAGGGTTCCAATGGGTCAGTCTAGTGGCTCAGGAGAGTATAGACAGAGAGATCTAAATGAGTTCAGAAAGGCGTAGAACTGACAAGCACCCCTGGATAACAGGGTTTTCGTCTATGTTCTATCACCTTAGTAGGGAAGCCCATCAAGTCTACGCTGACTTTTAGCTGAAGGGGTGTCGTGTTGGACTTGGCTCTTTTTTTTTTGCAGGTACCTTCACTTCTCCATTTTTCTGTATTTGTGTTTGTTGGCATAACCAGTGCTAAAGTGTTTGTGCTCTCTCAATAAATCATGATAGAATTTGTTTATGCCCAATTGGCATATTTAATTTAATTGAAAGTCCCTATTAATGTGGCACTACATGTGTCCAGGGCATGTAAATTACATGCTACCGGTAGGTCTGCAACACTGATTGTGCCAGTTAAGTAGCACTTTAAACACGTCTCGGGCCTGCCATTGCAGCCTGTGTGTGTGCATTTTTAAATTGCCACTTCGATCTGGCAAAATAAAAATTTTGCTAGGCCCAAATCTTCCCTTTTAGTAGATATGTCATCACTAGGGTAAGCTCTGGACAACCCAAAGGGCAGAGTGCAATGTAGTTAAAAAGTAGGATTTTACATGTCCTGGTAGTGAAAAACTCTTAAAATCATTTTTCACTGTGGTAAAGCCCACCCCTCCCATAGGATAACATTGGAATTGCCTTATTACATTTATAAACGTAATTTCCAAATGGGAACAGGTAACTTATTCATGCTTGGTGTCTCTGGAATCACATCTTAAAATACTAACTCATGGTGAAGTGCGAATTTAAATTACAATAAAAATGCCACTTTTAGAAAGGTAGCATTTTTTGCCTTAGCCGTTTGGTGCCTGCAGTCTGTCTCAGGTTCACATGACTAGGTGTGGGGATGACAGTTGGGCTTTGTGTATTCCTCAAAGAAAGCCACACACAATGGGGAGCTTTGTTGTGACTATTGGCCATCACTGGCACGATGGGGGAGAGGAGCAGGGTCCAGCCCTACTCACACTTAAATAGGCTGTGTCCTGTCTCCACACAAAGAGCTGCATACCCGCTGTAAGTTAGTCTGGAGCCAGAGCCAGGGCCAGGAAGGCAGGACATCTGTGCACCTCAAGGGCATGCCTCCAGAACATTCTCCCCACTTCAGAGGCATAACTGGGTGTAAATACTGGACCTCAGACACCACCAATTCAGTACACTTCTGGACCTGTTGATACTGTCAGGAAGAAGGACTGCTGTGCTGTTGAAAGGTCCACCACTTTTCTGGACTGAAGCTCTGAGGGACCTGCTACCCTGCTGTGCTGACCTGCTGCCCTCTTGCCTGGGTGAGAAGGCCTGGACCTGCATCTCTTGAAACATCTCCAGAACCCACAGTGACTCCAAGGACTAGTTGCCTGGCTTCCTGATCTAAAGCTTCAATGACATAACGGGCTTCCAACTACCTTGTCTCTGCACCTGGTCTCTGCAGCTGTGAGTCTACCCTTCCAAGTGGTGCCATTCCAGTTTTTGACCCTTGGAAGTGAGCTTCAGGTGCTCACCAGCTTTTGTGGTAGTAACAGAACCAATGCACCTCTGCTGCTGCGTGGACTGAACCCAATGCAAAGACCTGCATCGCCTTTGCAGGATGGAACACCTTGGAACAGTCACTGCGTGATGCATCCATGGTGCAGGCCCTCACATCCCCCATCGACAGGATCTTCAACAACGGTGCAGGATTCCACATTGGCAGCCTCGCAGCTCTTTGGAACCAACACATCGCTACGACTGAATGCTGCACCCTCGACATTGCACTTTGCATTGCAAGCCTCGCTGACGGGATGCTTGACAATGACGCAGGCCCTCGCATTTTAGCCTTGCTGCAACTTTGGCACCGACACATCGCTTTGACTGTGCAACACATCATCCACACAGGTCCACGCAAACCAGGATTTAAGGTATTTTGTTTAGCAGGCCTAACTGGGCACCAATAGCCAGCCCGTGCGCCATAGCGGTCTGCCTCAACTTGTAACTTTGTTCCAGTCTGGCATGACCAGTTAGCCACAGTTGGCACTTTGTGCTTCTTGGTGCTGTTTTTACTAAAACAAAATTAAATTAAATGGAATATTTCCAGTTCTACTAATTGGAGTTTTGTGGTTTAGGTCTTGTTTTATTTAATTAAGAAAATTCTATTTTTTTAACTTGGTGGGTGATCGCTTTTTGAGTGAGGTTTCCACCTTATTACTGTTTCAAGAGTTGTACAAATGTTTTACACATTGCCACTAGGTTAACCCTGACTGCTCTGTGCCAAACTACCAGAGGGTTCAGCAGAGGTTAATTTAAGGTTGGCTTGTGCCTTATCCTTACAGAGCTTGTGGTTGGTGCTTGACCAGAGCTCAAACCCCAGTTAAGCAACAACCCAATTTCTCACAGCACACAAAAGATAGTGTGTGGAAATTGGGCGTTTGTGAAAGCTTATCATTTGTGAAACAGGAAGTAAACTGTCTTGATTTGTTTTGATCATATTCAAATCACTGTTTCCAGCACACTTCAGAATTACAACAAATGTGCTTCATTTTTCTTTCCTAACTGCTGAATGCAGGTATTTCCATGTTGTTGTGTTGTAGAAAACATCCTGCACCCTTTCCTTTCACTCTCCTGGTACTCCAGCAAGATTGCTACATAATTCAATTTAAAAACTCCTTTCACTTTGCAGTCAGGGAAATAAAATTAAATACCCACCCCTGTATTGAACAAATAACCAGAAATTTGTCAGGAGGCATGGCTTGATGTTTGACCTCTGTCTTTGAAGCACTGACAAACATGACATGATAAACACAGGTTTTAGAGACATTTTATATTTATAGCTTGGACCTTCCTGACCCACCAAAATTTGGCTTGCGACTCGCCAATGAGTTGTGACACACAGTTTTGGGAAACACTGCTATAGTCTATTAAATCAAACATAAGAGAGGCTTTTGTAAAGTGTACACTCTGAACTCACTTATTTGAGTGTGCACTCACAGGTGATAATGAAGAAAAAGGAGGCTCTGTGCAATACAATATTTGCCTAATGTTAGAAAACGGGTTACTAGTTTAGCAGGATGAGAGTCTTTCACAAGTAATAAGTTCACAATTGTCGTTTTACTGAAAACCAACTACCCCTTTGTAGCACTTGACTCTCTGATAGCGAAGCAGAGTAGTGCAAGGTCTACTCAAGGGAGGTAGAGTGGATTAGTAACCCCAGCTCACTGATGCAAAACAGTACTTAATTAATTATTGTCTAGTCAGTGCTTGCTCCTTTAAAAAGAAAAAGTGATTTTATTACACACATGTTAATTAAATTACAACTATCTACCTTTGCGAAGTTGGGAGTACCCTCGGAGACACCCTCATATCACATTACACCCCAGTGGCTCCTGAACCCTATAACAAAAATACCCCTCCCCTATACAAGATTGAACATCACAATATAAGGAGCTGTAATTGGAAGTAACGCAGTCACTAACTTTGTTATTATAACCACGTTATATTTAATATTGCACCACCATTAAAATCAGTGGGGACCGCAGTAATAATATAAGGCATTCATGGAAATGAAAATATTGCAGTGTTAAACTTCATATATTGTCAATAAAGCACTGGATTCAAAATGTGGCTCATAGTCAATCGTTTACTTTTATTGAGCTGCAAGTGCAGTCTTATAACCAGTCACTAGAAAGTACCCAAGCCCAGTCCAAAAAAACACAGAGTTAGAGGTAGCCTGAATTTTGGCAAAACCTTTCCCAGAGTTAGGGATTCAATCACCTAGGAGAGGTAGGGCAACCTTCTAGTAAAGCATTTCTGATTGCTGCTGCCCTTCCATTGCCCCCCAAACATGCTTTAAAATGTTGTTGATGCCCCTTTCCCTTGGGGCACCACAACACATGATTATGCAAATGAGATAGCCCATACTGAGGCTTATGGCGAGCCCTTTCAGCCTGTTTGGTCTATAATGAATTTATAGCTTTGCCATGGGTATTTTTTCCCTCTTAATGTGGCCTTGTGCCATGCTTCTTTTTGCAAGCAGCCTTGCAGCACTTTTGTTCCAGCCCCTTCAATGGGGCACCCAGTGTGCACTTATAGCTATAGCTGAGCGGGCAGCCTTCTTCTTTACAGCCCGGCTGGGTCCTCCCTCTTAACCCATGCTCTTGTTGTCCCGCAGGTGGGGAGAACACATGGCTTCGGCTGCACCCAGCACACAAGTAGCGCTGGGTGGAGGCTGTGTTGCTGGGGGCCTCCCACTCCACCTATACACAAGCACAGGAAAGGGCACACACCAGGTGGGATCATGGAGGCATTCCAGTTATGACTGTGTTCTGTCCAGGAAAGATGTGGTCCTCCAGGGCATATATTAGGGACATATGTAGTAAGGCTTATTGCGGTCACAAAGGGTCAGATTCACAAAATCAGACAATTTGTGACAGCATAATGGCCTTTGTGTATGTACCCAAACCCACTGTGATTTGATAACATGTTACCGAATAACAATTTGGATCTGCTACTAATACTGAATGGGTGTTTGCACTAATTTTGTGGGCGTGCCTTTCAAATAGAGATTCAGAATAAGATTATTACTGTTTTGCAACCAAAAGCAGGTCTTAAAATGTTTATACTTTACCAACTACTGAAAAGCATTGTTAAATCATTCACAAACGGGAAGGGGTTCCCAAGTCACCCCCTCCTCTTTGGGAATATTAACAAAAAAAATTAAGAGTAGACCACTGCCTAGTCTTAAAACTGTTTGCTAAAGTTTTCTTTTTTCTTTTTTTTTGTAATGTGTCCTTCACATACACCAAAGTTGTGTGGGGGTAGTCTCTTGCATTTAATTTTATAGTGGCCTTACCCTTTTCCTCCATTTTCTTAAAAGGTTAAGGTATCTTATGTCATCCATCTACTAAGTCCACAGGGAAAGATATTTTCTTAGGTACAATTCAGATTAACAGACTTATACAAGAATCCCTCCAGATGCCCTCTTGTATTTGTTTGACTTATCAAAAGCCAGACTGAGCCCTTCAAGTCAAATGTAGAGGCTATGGGGGTCATTACGACCCCGGCGGTCAGTGTAATAGTGGCGGTAGCACCGCCAACAGGCTTGCGGTACATACCGCCACTATTATGACATTGGCGGTTTGGCCAAAGCCAAACCGCCAAGTTAACACACCGACTGCCACGGCGGTAAAGACCACCGGGCTGGAGGCTAAAGTCTCCAGCCCGGCGGCCATCACTAGGCCACCAATGGCATTTTGAACCCGCCCACCGCCATGGTTTGCATGGTTTCTGTACCGCCACGAAAACCATGGTGGTAGGCACTATCAGTGCCAAGGAATTCCTTCCCTCGTACTGATGGGGGTCTCCCCTTCCTCTTTCCCCATCCCCAGAGTCCTCCCCCACCTTCCCCCTCCCAACCCCCCGACATATACACACAGACATGCACATACATGCACATCCATACACACACGCATTCCCACATTCACACGCACACATGTATACATTCATACACACACACAGCAACACTCACTAACATACATCCAGGTACACACGCAATCACACGACACAACATGCACGTACACACACACCCATTCATGCACACATGCATTACACCCGCATGCACACATTCAAACACAGTCACACACACGCACACAACACCCCCCACACTCCTCTCCTTTCCTCTGGCAGGAGACGGGACGTGGCGCTGCTGCCAGCAGCAGCGCCCGCCAGCAAAACACTGCCAGGCCGTATCATGGCTCAGGATACAGTCGGCGGCGGAATTCCGGCTCATAATTCGGTGGACGGTCGGTAGCCACGGTGACGGTATGTTGGCGGCCGTCACCGTGGCGGTAGGCAGCATTTGCCACCAATCTTATAATGAGGGCCTATATGTGCTCATATATGTCAAATAAGACACAAGCAGTAACCATGTAGGAGAACCTCTAACACCCCAAAGTTATTTTTAAAAGCTTCTATGTATCATGTCCTCAACTTGTGCGATCACAAGTCACTTATTAGGTCTGATGACCTTGTACGAAAGTGGGTTATTAGCTGCTAGGATGCAAGTCCTACAGACTAAATAGGTCTGCAATAGTCTTATTACTGTGAACCAAGTGCCCCTTTGCAGCATTTGGCTCATTCATGATAGAGACACAGAGCATACCAAGGCCTAATCAGGGGATGTGGTTTGGGCTAGTAATTGCAATTGTCTGGCGCACAAACATGTTCAATAATTTACTGTCCAGTCAGCGCTTTTTCTTTTAAAAAGGAAAATAATTTTTATTACACTACACACTACTAAGGACCATGCATTAATTTACAAATATGTACACCAGGTAGATGGAGATACCTTCGGTGACACCCTCATATCATGCACCTATTGAGTTCTGAAACCCTATATCACAATGCGCCACACTTATACCTGATGCAACATCACACTATAAGGGGGTGTCATTAGACATAAGGCAGGCATACTGGCTTTGTCAAGGGGGCATGAAAGTATAGAGGTATTGTGCACACAAAATTCAGAACTTAACATAACATTTCTCAATTTTCAACAAATGATGTCCATACAGTGTGCAGTTCTGGAATGAATACTGACTGTATCTGTGTGCCATTTATATGCTAGTAACCCTGATAATGTGTTACCTCAACAAAGTATAACATGTGGTTATTATTATTAGTAATGTGGTGACCCCTTGACTAATTGAAAAAAGCTAGTAATACCCAGCCAGTGCAACTAGCACTAGTATGCACTACTAACTTGCCAAGGGGCTTACAGTGCAAGAAACAATGATAAACCACTTCATCAAAGTTCACTGTTTCTTCAAGGCTGTCGATACATTTAATATTATTGGAGCAATATAATGAAAATTATAACAAATGTTGCATCACATTTGAATTTGAACATACACAGGGTGAACTCCTGGTCACAATCTTGGTAGACAAAGTTCAAATTAGAAGCCAAATGCATATCAGGTAAGAACCCTTCATCAGCGGTAAATGTACGATAATGATGCAATAACAAGAAATCAAGTACAGAGAGGTGCTCAATCATTAATTGTGTGACTGCAAAGCTCACATATGCATATAATTAAGAAATGACAAAAATTTCTAGGTGTGCCCAACTCTAGAGTGAACATGCCTCATGCAAAATAAACTGTAGAACCTTGGTAAAAAAATAAGTGTCATGATACTTGCCAGCCAGCCTTCCACTCTGCCTGACTTCTGGTGCACCTCTTCTGCTGGGGAAGGTCACTTTGCGCAGCCCACCAGTGACCAGCCAGCAGAACGCCCTCTTGCATGCACTCCCCAGACTCCAGAGTCTCCTGGCTGTCATGCAGGGCTTCAGTGAGGGGTAGCAGAGTCCAGGCCTTCCCCATAGTGATCCCAGGGGAACCATCTACAGGCAGGTCCTTTCCCCCAAATAGTCCTCACAGGGCATTTCTCATTCATGGGCATTTCTCATTCATGCAGGAGTTTTAAGTGAGGTTCGAAAGTTGTAGGGGAAAGAACCCTTTTCCAATCCTTCAATGCCACATCATCACTCCACCCCATTCAAACTCTGCTGAACAGCATTTTGTGAGATTCCAAAATGGTAACTTCAATTTCCTTCTGGCAAGAGCTCCTCTTAGGGCTTCGGCTCAGCCCCTAGTTGACATCACTGTCTTATCTGTTCCCATCAAATCCTCAAAGGCAAGCACGATTATGTTGGCGCCAGAGTTCTGGTCATCCACCTTTGCCTCAGCTCAAGCGCAGTGAGACAAGCTAATTACCATATGCAGATTTCCTCCCATCCCTTAATTACCCAGGAATTGAGTTAATCACTGATAATTGTTTATTTTGTGTGGAGAGGACTTTGTTTCTTCAGCTGCGGAGCAGAGTTATTATCTTGGCTCAGTAGAGGGGACAAAGACCTGGAATCTGAGTATGACAGGACTCAGAGAAATATGATAAATCCTGAAGTCCCATAAGATTTGGATATGTGTTATTGACACTTAACACTTCAAACTTGACATGAATATTTTACACCAGTTTAGTACCTTCCTAGACTCTGTAGGCCTAAGTGAAGAGAAACTGTACTTTAGGGCAGATCTCACCTTTTTGTGTGATACAGCGGAAACACCACAGATTTTCCAGTAAGCTCTCCATACGTACTCTATGAATGACCACACATCAATAAGACCTACCCCAGGTCAGCACTAATCCCTGCAGAGTCTCTTTTGGGATACACTACGTGTGCAGAGACACCTTATTCATATGTAACCAGCTCAGTGCCTCTTACCCTATCTGCACAGCAGCATTGTTATCTTAAAAGGTATACACTGGCAGCAAACAATTACTATGAATTTTCCATGAGTTAGACTCAGGTAGTGAGACTCACTCACAGTTAAAGGTAGTCAAAAACAAAATTTCCTGTGGGACTAAATGGTCAGAACCCATTTGCTACATACAATGTGTACAAATTTAGAATAAGCTAGTAATTGCTCATGTGTATTCTTGCCTAGTCAGCGGTAACAAGGGCCAATGGGTTCTGACCATATGCACCATTCACCAGTTGTCTACCACCACCGATATTTAACTCTGGCCTTCCTACACCAAGTCTTAAAGAAAACAAGAGAGACCCCTCAGACCAAGAGGAAAGGGCACAGTTTGAACAGTAAAATCAAAAAGTTAACCTTGGGAAGCCCATATACCACATGCTACCCTAAGACACTTCACATGCCAATGGACCGCAAACCACACTTTATTTCTAACATCTTATTTACCAGAATGACTACCACATGAACTCGTTGCTATGTCAAAATAGTTACTATTTGACACCATACCTGATGGAGTTATAATAAGGTCACACAGAGTAAACACTACCAAATTGAAAAATAACTTGTAAGGGTACTCATATGGGGCACACTAGGCAGGAGCTGGATAAAAAACTTGAGAAGGGGGATAAATGTTGGTAAGCATTATCAAGACATAGCATGTGAGGTCCACGGGGACTGCACAAAGTCAAGCAATCAAATACGAAAACATTGAGATGTCTTACCTCCAAGGCGATGGGTTAATTAGACAATGGAGTGCTTGCGATACAAAGATGCCAAGTGCCACAATAGGGGCTGAATTCATGCCAGTGGCGATGAAAGGAGTGTGAGGCACATGGTTGGTAGTAATCCAACGGGATCCAGCTGCTAGGATCCAGCCTCAGCTGGAAGATGCTGCGTCGTTCATCCTTTTGATTGACAATGGCGGGAGGGGAAAAGAGGCTTGGTGCAGAAACGCTCCTGGCTTATGGTGTCTCAGGGCAGCCAAAGGGGGTGTGGCTACCAAGGCTCCCATCCTTATAAATTTCATGCATACATTAGACCTTAATTTCAAGTCTAAAATCTTACTTTCCTTTTTTCAGGAGTCGTTTCCGACCTGTATGAACTTTTTTCAGTTCATTGCGCAACTCCAACAAACTAGACACGTCCATCCAGTTATCTCAGAATGACCCTAATATGGAGTCAATCCCATGTTGATGAGCGATATATTTATCACTCACCAATAAAGAAGACCAAGATTTCTCATTCACAGCCTTCATACAGATACCACTGGTGACAGTCCTCACTACGATCATGAGATCACATAGGTATATGCCTCTATTTCAGCCAGTGTTAAATAGAATAGAGGAATCCCATGTGGGAATACTCTAGCATTTATTCACAAATATGTCTTTATACTTTTTGTACATCCACTTCACTTGACCTTTAATTCTTACCTTTCAATTATGTAATTCTATAAGTACGAAAGGTTCCAACAGACCCTTGAATTTATATCTCAATTAGGGTGTATGAACAAGGATATAGCTTCCTTCTGCCTGGTGATCTTCATCTACACATTGGCCTCGATATATAAAAAAACAAATAATCGTAAAAAATATAGCTTTTATTTTTTTATTTTTTTCAACCTATCAATTTTTATGACACTATATTCTGTCCCCGACTTCTTACCTCTACAGGGAAATATAAATGGCACTCGGGGTCTCCAAAGTCCAACTATTTAATGGCTGCCACGCTAATCACTGACTATAAATAAATAGAAATGCTTTGAGATGAGGGGCAGTTATCATTGTCACAGCATAGTCTTTACCACTGACGTCCAGTAAAGGCATAATTTTTTAGATCTAAGAGCAGAGAATATCGATGTCTTCTACGTGTTGATTAGCCTATATTCTTTTCAAATCTCAAATGACCATCAACATACAGTTTTCGGCATGATACTGATCCTTTTCTTGTAAGTCGGACCAAAACTACATATAATTAAATTCCCTTCCTTCACCATAAACTCATTTGTTTGAATCCCCTATGCTGACCCTGAAGATTAAATATCGCTAAATTCCCTTCCTTCACCATAAACTAATTTTTTTGAATCCCCTATGCTGGCCCTGAAGATTAAATATCGCAGAGTCACCCACCCCGATATCCTTTTTCGAATATTGTAATAGCACTATGTAGCTGAGCACCCGGGGGTTCATTACTAACACATTCAGGGGCATATTTATACCCTGTTTGCCCCGAATTTGCGTCAAAAAGTTTTGACGCAAATTCGGCGCAAACCTTACACCATATTTATACTATGACGCCCGACCCCGCGAACGTCAAAATTCCTTCGTGTGCATCATGTTCTGGATGCGGGAAACCGCCTTGCGTTAATGACATGCAAGGTAGGTGTTCCCGACCAAAAAATGACTTTAAGGCCTGTGAGGCTTATTTATACTCCTGCGTCGCACAGGAGGGGCGGGCCTTAAAAAACGGCGCCCAGCCTGATGTGCGCCGTTTTTTAACGCCTGGGTGAGGGCAGGCGTTAAGGGACCTGTGGGCTCATTTCCATGGTCTCTGACCATGGAAGCAGTCCACAGGTGCCCTTTCCTGACCCCAGGGTCACACCTGCCACCCCCATCCAACCCTGGAGGACACCCATGGATGAAGGGACCCATCCCAGGTAAGTACAGGTAAGTTGAGGTAAGTATTTTTTTTTTAAGCAGCATAGGGGGGGGCTCACTTGGGCCCCCCTACATGCCACTGTGCCCAATGGCCATGCCCAGGGAACAGAAGTCCTCTGTGCATGGCCATTGGGCAGGGGGGCATGACTCCTGTCTTTGCTAAGACAGGAGTCATTTCAATGGAGGTTGTGCATAAAAAAATGGCGGAAGTCCGGTTAGAGACATGATTATTGACTCTAGCCTGACTTGCACCATTTTTTGACACACAACCCCCAGTTTTCCCTATGCCGGCGCTGCCTGGTTAGAGTAATTTTTGTTTACTCTGACCAGCCCGCAGCGCCGGCTAACGTCAATCCATAAATAAGGTGCCCACCTGCTGCGTTGGAATGGCGTTAGCCGGCAGTACATTTTTTTACGCAAACCAGCGCCGGCGCTGGTTTGCGTCAAAAAGTATAAATATGGGCCCCAGTGTTCCTAGGTAGGACAACAATATTATAGTGCTAAAGAAACCAACATCCATGATCATAAACATCCACTCTCTGCTACAGCAATTGGCAATCAATGTCTCTATGAATTTCTGATTCTCCAATAAAAGCCCCGGTTCATTTTTTACCTGTAGGCCAATAGTAGAGATTAGGTGCTGGTGGATGCTGTTTGTTGCACTGGGTTCTACGTCTCCAGTACGCCTGGATTTTTTTTCTTTTCTGATCACCTGATTTTTGGACTTTTTACTGTGGGCGAGTGTCACTACTGGTGTCTCACCCACAGTAATCAAATAGCAAACGGACTGCGCTTGTTTAACACCAGTGTCTGCCTTTTAAGATAAGGCTTCTGCTGCGCAGCCAAGGTAAGGGGCACTTAGCTGGTTACACATGAACATGTGTGTACACGTGTGTGCACACATGTAGGCTGCACATGGGAGGCAACTGTAATGCAGAGCCTGGTAACAGCACTGGTGGCCTGATGCAATGGGGACACTGCAGGATTATGTATTCACCTGGGGTAGACCTTATGAGGGTAGGGCATTATTAGGGAAAGTCAGTGTGCCTTACTGTTTTGTCTGTAGTGGCACCCCATTATACGCATAGGGAGGGAACTGCCTTAGAGTGTAGTGTCATTCCCTGTTGACCTACAGAGACCACTGACTTCTTGAATTGGAGTGTAACCTGTACGAGAAAACCATACATGTAACTTCCAAAATGATAACTTCGTTTAGTGTTTCTATATTTTCATGGCTCAGCTCAGGATCAGAGCCCAGGCCTTGTGTCACCCTGCTGTGCCCAGTTAATTATATTTTCTCCAGCAGCAGAAACAAAGGCTACCCCCACAGAAAAGGAGCAATTAGCAGTACTTCTCGCAGCACCGGAGGAGGAAAGGGGTGGGGCAGAATGATCTGTATCAATCACCCAGCTGTCACACTGTACCAGGGATGGGCCTGCCCAAGTCCACTGAACAAAGGAGAGTGCCCAAAGAACTAGAGCCAACCCACCGGGGGAATCCCTTTGAAATTCTAGTTTGCAAGTCCCTGGTAGTGATGTCAGCGAGGGGTGGAGCTGAGACCTCAGGGGTTGATGTGACCAGTGACTCCTTGATGATGCCATTTTTTACTGCCCCAGCATGCTGTGCAGAAGGGTTGAGACAGGAGTGGATAAATTATGTGACATCCCAGGATTGGCCTGAGTATCTGTCTTCTGGAACTTTCCTCTCCCCTTTAAAAACTCTTGCACAAGGGAGAGACTCTCTCTTGCCTACAGATTTTTACACACTTCAGTGCTGGATCATGGAACTGCCATGGAGAACTGGAAGGAGGAACCCCTTGACCATCACTCAGGACGATGGACTCTGCCCAGTTGACCCCAGGACCAATAAGGCTCCCCAAGGGCCAGTGAGGCTGCCCCCCCCTTTAAACCTTCTGAAGGCCAGTTGGGGGAAAGCCCTGGCCTTTTCTGCACCCAGGAGTAAAGAGAAGAGCTGGTGCATAAAACCAAAGAACAGCTCCTTAAGGACTGCACCGCTTTGGAGGTGAGGAGGGTTGCTGCTAACTATGGATAGAGCTCACCACCAGGAGTAAAATGAGCCCAAGATCATAACAATCAGACCAACACGGCCCAGGTTATAGCATTCTAAAGATCAGCGACCTTTGACCTACTTTCCTGCCTCGGCACGCGTAGGGCTCTGCTGCTGGTCTGATAATTTCCTCTGAGGTGGACCAGGGTCTGGGGGGTCAGTGCAAAGAACCTGCTTGTTTACTTGATGGGGGAGAGGGTGTGCGTGGGGCTCCCTCCCCATTCTTTCATCTTGCCCGGGGGCACCATCTTCCGGGCAGATTATGTATTACTGGATTGGGACCCCCATCCCCAGGTGCTCCTGGATGTGGGGAAGCACTGTTCCGCATTGCCTGCCTTCGAGGTATCACGTACCATTCTTGAATGGCTTGATACTTTAAAAACTGCCCTGGACCTACAGCATGAGTTACCATCATATCTTCGTGGGACAGAAAGGAGCTCTCCCTAAAGAAATCCCCCACCATCACCAAGTTTGATGCTGTCCATGGGGCCATGTCATGACACATGGTCAGAGCCCGGACGCCCTGTATGTGGGATATATTAATTAGTGGAGAAATGGCAGGACTGGGGATTTGCTGTGTACAAACCTATGTCAGCTGTAGACATGAAGTTGGTCTCTTTCATAGGGCGTTTGCCTAGTCTGACAGCCAGGTATATGCGTGAATCGGGTCTAATCTCGCTTGTATAGATGCCTTCTCTGCACTGGGGGAGTCCCTTAGCCAACGTAGGGGCCATTGTATTTGCCCAGCAACATAGTATAGTTCAAAATTAGGCATTCCTAGGCCTCCCTTTTCCAGTGGATGTTGTACTGTAGTCAGGGCCACGCACCGTCGATACTTCCCCCATAGCAGTTCCAGCATAAAGCCATGTAGTGCATGAAAAAAGGTTCTAGGGAGCACCACCGGTAGTGCTGCAAAATATGACAGCAGCCTAGGGAGCATAAGCATTTTGGCTAACGCCACGTGCCCCAATGGTTAAAGTGGAAGTAAGCATCAAAAGGGGAGTGATCGACAAATGGAGCGAACCACACGACCCATGTTACCCTCCCTGAGATCATCTGCAGAGTGGTATATTTGTATACCTAGGTGTTTAAAAGAAACATGGCACCATGGTAAGCCCTGGGTTGGGAGTGCCAACCTCATGGGCTCCAGAATCTGGGCGAATGGGAATTGACATTATTTCGTCCAATTGACCATAAGCCCAGGCATGTCATCAAAGGTATCTAACAAGGCCATTTCATCTGGTAAGGAGGGTGAGAGAGCGTAGCTTATATAATCTATATTAACATGAAATCTTTATGAATTAATGTCTGACAATGCCGCATACAAACTGCAATAGTAATTTTGCTTAAACGTGCACCTGAAATGTGACCACGGGGAGTGGCCGCCAATGTATACGTGGACTGATAATGATGACTAAAATATTTATGTATTATTATATTGACTAAGTTAAACTAATTATTAATAATTGTATTATTGAATTTGTGCTGAAATCCTTGTAGGCCTTAAGTTAGCATGAGCCAAAGCTTAGCTGCTTGGCTCTCATATTAAATGTATTTTTCCTATCTTGCAGAGTGCTGACTCACAAGAGTACACAACCTTTTATTTTTCTTCAAACTGGAAGACTAATTTAACCATGCTAGATCCGTTCCCATGAATTCTTCATTGCTTGTACGGTGATGTTAAAACAAAATGAAACAGTGTAGATTAATGTAATGTACAAGGTCATTCAAACCGGTGAAGACAATGGAGCTACTGACCAAAAGATGTGCAAAGAATTACAGAAAGATGAAATCATACCGGACGTGCCACCTCTGAAGACAATGAATAGGAGAACCAATCAAAGACTTGTAAAATAATATGGGGTGAAAAGATGGGTGACCTAATGTGTTTTCTGATAGGTTAAAGATAGTGGGGTATAACAAATGTCCAATAGAATTTTGGGGGAATGTACAACAAAAAAGGGATAAAAACCCATGACACAGGGAGCCAGGTAGGTGGGTTAGGGAACGCTATTGATTTTATCCAGAAACTTTGTCACTCTGTTTGGTGACTTGTTGCTTTACTTAAAACCATCCTCGCCCTTAGATTTGTCCATATTACACTTTACCTCCTTATGAGGGAAGAGCCCCCTTTTTTTTGCCCCCGAGCTGAGTTCTGACAGATGGCGGTTTGACTGATGTCCTGAAGATGAAGACTGAACCTGTGTGCTGACCTAAACCTTGGGGGGTAATTATGACAATGCATTTGTGATATGTCTGTTTGCTTTTCCTTTCTAGGTACCAACTGCTTACTTTTGACAGAGACCATAGTTAGATGTTTTCCAAATTGGTGTTCAAAATCATTTTGCATGAAGCCCAACATGCTAATGCTAATCAGCAGTTAGGACAGGAGTTAACTAAACTGACGCAAATAGACAAACGACCGAAACTATGCTTTGTTGAACTGACGCGTTGTTGACTCTCTGCTTAATTGATCTATGTTCACGCCGTGTTATGTTCTGATGTTTGTGATTCTCGCCTTGATTAAATCTTACCAAAGTTGCCATATCGTGACTATGCTGTTATGTTTCTTGGTTTTGAGATTGACGTATCTGCTTTTAGAATTGTAATTAATAGGGAATAAAACTTCAAAAAATTCTACTAAACTGGTGTGGTTATTCATGACTGCAAGGTCATGGTAGTAGTTTTGAATTGATTAATGACTTTGAAATGTATTGTTGTGGTAAATATTGATGACATTATTGACGTATTGATTGACATATTGATTAGCTATCTCGTCCTAAGGTGTCTCTCAACTGGGTCAAAAGATTCATTGGCCTAAAACGAGTCCTGATGTGTAATAAATTATCATAAAGGGACGCGTTAACAAGGGCATACCTTTACGTAGGTATATCAATGCTTCATCGTTGTAGAGTGACACAGTACAGTGGGCATCTATGTCCGGGATCCACCAGTAGCGCGCATGAAGGCATATTCGGGAAGCTAGATGTTCCATCTCAATCACAAACAATAATGGCGAAAGCGGGCAATCCCGTCTGGTCCCTCGGTATATGGGAAAATTGTCAGAAATTACCTGTTCATTTTAACTCTGGCTAGATGGTTACAGTACAGATTACTGACCCATCTCAAAAACCCTAGGCCAAAACCCATGTGGCGTAGTATCTCCTACATAAACTCCCAGCTGAGCGTGTCGAAAGCCTTCTCAATGTCTAAAGAGACTGCCACACTGTCATAATCCACCCGTGGGGTATCCTGAAGCAGTCTCACGAGGCGTCTGATGTCTACAAATGTACTACAACCTGGGATGAAGCCTGATTGATCGTCGTAGATCAGATGTCTTATCAGGGGGAGAAATCTGTTTTTTACCCAGCACCTTACAATCCAAATGAAGCAGAGATAATGGCCTATATGAAAGAACATCTAATAGGTCTCATCCGGGCTTGGTCAGGACTACTATGAGTGCCTCATGCTGGGAATCCAGATGTTGCCTACACTCCCATGCCTCATTGAATACCGCCAGCAGCGGTTGTGTAAGATTTGCTGAATAAGTAGAGTAATATTCAACCAGTAAAACACCCATATCCGGTGCCTTGTTTAGGGCAATCTGTCTGGTTGCAGCTCATATTTCCCCAAGCTGGAGCAGCTTATCAAGCTCTGCTTTCTGCAGCGGGGTGAGTTGTGCCAGGGCTAGGCTGATCAAAAAAGGCTACCATCTGCCCCAGGGCGGGAACAGGTCCTGACATATATAAAGTGCGACAATAGTCATGGAAAGCATTATTAATGGTAATTTGGGCATTTGCCAGACAACCTGTGTCTAATCTAATAGCTCCGATCGGGGTGCATTGGTGGTCATGACGGATGAGCCACACCAGTAGCCTACCCGAGCAGTTTCCCTTGGCATGCTGTCTGGACAGTAGTACTTCTAGTCATGACTACTTAGACACGTAGTTGTTTCTTTGTGCATTTTCTGGACATTCCGTAGGCAGTCGAGGTTGGCGTCCCTGCTGCAACCTGTGTTTCTAGTGTTTGTAAGTCAACCTCGAATTACGTCAATTTGCAATGCAGTGCACACCCGACATCCCAGGTTGTCGAGAGGCAGTGGCCTCTCACCACCACTTTATGCACATCCCATTCTGTGGCATGAAAGGAGGTGGTTCAAAGGGGATGCTTAAGGCCAATATGCCGAGATTACCAATAGAGGAAAAACAAGTTTATAGCAATTCCCTAAAAGTAAATCTATGCTCCTAAATCTAATTGCCCCCATATGATCTTATCTTATTATATCTGCAAATTCATAGCTAAGAATTACTGGAGCAGCCAGATAATGGCAAAGATCAGGTGCCTGGAAGTTTTGACAATGTGCTTGCACATTTAAAGATGGCACAGACATAAGGCAAACAACTTAGGTATTTAATGGAACTTCCACAATGGGTAGTCTTTTTATGCGATTCAGACTGTCAGCCGAACCATAAATTCATAAGGAAACGGTTAACGTACTGAAGGAGCATTATCAATCTTAAAATAACACAGAGTATGGAATACCCCTTGATGCCGGTTTCTTTAACACTATAATATTTGCGTCTTACTCAGGTGCACTGGAAGTGATAGTAATGAACACCCCTCAGCTGTTCAGTTGTTATCGGAAAAAGGATATTGGGGGAATTACTCTGCAATATTTCGTCCTCAGAGCCAGCAAAAGGGGTTCAAACAAATGTGTTCAGGGTTAAGGTAGGGAATTTAAATAAATGTAGTTTTGGTCTCGGAAACAATTACAAGGAAAGGATCGGTATCATGCTGAAGACTATGTTGAAGGTAATTTCAGCTGTGAAAAGAATGTAGGCTAACACGTAAAAGACATAGATATTCTCTGCTCTTATACCTAAAATAAGATTTCCTGTGGTAAGTTGTTTTTAGGAGATATTACATGTTGTTTATGCTGCACAAGTACTTAAACAATTTTAACAAGTTCATGTAACATATTGAGAAAAGAATATACTCCCACTAATGTATTGCACACTGTGACAAATCTTTGTGTATTTTTCTACTTTATGTGGTACTCATTTGGGTAAATAAGACGTTGGAAAAAGAGTGTAGTTGGTGGTCGAATGGCATGTGAAGTGACTATTTGTAGTATGTGGTATATAGGTTTCCTAAGGGGAATCTTTTGATTTTACTCTCCCTACACCAAGACTATCCAACTAATTCAACCACTGAGGCACCTCTCCCCACAGAGAACTTAGACTACACTAAGAGCCCTCATGAGTCTATTTCGGATGCATTCAGTACAATAAGTTCCTACATGGCCTAAGCATATCTAGGAAAACCCTTGTCTGGGTCGCGGAACCCGACGCCCACCAATCCCTTCAGTGCCTCAGCAATGATGCCATTAAACAGACAGGACTGAAACCTGTCCGATGGTTCACTGTCTGTTCTCCCTCTGGAGGATACACAAAGTAGTGCCCACACTCATCCAGGTCATTACACCCTGAAGATGCAGATGCAGGTCCCTCACAGGAACTGTGACCATCACTCACAGCACTGACGCTGGGGTCTATGGCTGACACCACCCTTATGGAATGATTGACTTTCCTAAGGAAAGAGCAGTCCACCCAAAATGGAGTACTCAGCTGTTCCAAAAATTGCAAACACTTTGATACTTGTGAGCAAACTAAAGAGACACTGTTAGCGTGCACTGTGTTTAGTAGCATAAAATACCCGAGGGAAATTTGTGCTTGTGAGTGCGCTCTCCTCTCCCTTTAGCATCTTAGTTATGCCTGATTTAATTTGGCCTTAAGATTTGAAACATAGCCAGGGCATGCCATTTTTGTAGATTTGACTTTGTGTGAAAACTTTTAGATGTTTTCACAGTTTCTGCCCTGTTACACCTATGTAGATTAACAGAGATGATAGGGTAGGATGGCTGCTGCTCAGCAGGGCAAAGCATTTTTGAATTTTCGGTGCAATGCTTAGGTCAACTTTAGTCATAAAATAGTTTTTGTTCACAAATTCTGAGCACCACCTGCTTTAACGCCGCAAACTACTGAAATGCGTCATGAGAACTTTCACAAATCACACAGTAAATCCTGCCTATGTTTGTTAGAAATTCATTCATCCTTTGTGTGGGCAACATTGAAATATATTGTAACATTTGGTGTCATGTAATGTTTATAACAGTATGTTTTAGATACATTTCCTCCCGCTAGTATTTGCTGCCCAGCCTCATGCATGAGTCAGTTTTTTTTCTCAATCTTATTATTAATTTTGCAACAGTTTTCATTTACAGTTGAAGAACTGTAATGAACAGCAGTTGAAAATGTATAGTAGAACATTTTTTTTAAACGAGGGCAGTGATATTTACAAACTTTATGACGTTATTGTTATACCCCGGGGGTTAAAAGAACAGGAAATGCTCAGAGACATAATTACTTGTCTCATTTCCTGCCCATTAACTAATTACATATTGTGGTATCGTCCGAGTGGCATTTAAAGGTAATCAAATGCCCCACACTGAAGTAGAGTGCTAATTAAGAGAATATGTGAAATTGCCTTTTTGAAACCACGGTAGATTATTGATTTGTAATTCCCTGCCCAGGCAAGCATGAACTAAAGCAAAGCAAAACTGACAGCCAATCTAAAAATGAATTCGAAAATTGTGTAAAACAACCAGGGGCGACATGATCACAGAATAAACAAGTCAAAAATAAGAAAGAATCGTGCTCACAAGGCTTCCACCGCAGCCTTATCCTTTTTTAATACGCATATTAAAGTGAAGTAGCGATTTTATTAAGCTAAAGGCATATCTGAGTTGGCTGAATACTGCTGTGCTTAGCACGCAATGTCACACAAGCCATGTGTCTATATTTGGCATACTAACTAGGTGCCTCACTAGTTCATAAATTGATATACAATGACCGTCATTTTGATGAAACCACGTTAGAGAAATGCCTTATCCATGAAAATAGAATGTATACACGAAAAGGCATATATATAATCGAGAGAAAGGTATGAAGTTAAGAGGGGAGGGTGTATAGGTGAGGGAAAACGTAGATGGGGAAGATAAAAAAGTAAAATTAAATAAAGAGTAAAGTGGCAGAGTAAAAGGGGTATGAGTATTAAAAAAGGAAACAGGAGATAAAAGAATAGAAGAGAGTAAGGGGGGAAAAGGAAGGTGTATAGCAGTAGTTCCCAGGGCCACCACTTTATTATTATTGGAACCTCGGGACCATCACTGACCCATTATTGAAACCTGGGGACCCCAATTTACTGAAAGCTGGGGACCTAGGGCCAGATGTACAAAGCATTTTTCAAGTCGCAAAGGGGCCGATTCTGTGAATCGGCCCCTTTGCAACTTGAAAAACGCTTTTTGGGATGTACAAAGCCCAAAATACGATATGGTAACTTGTTACCGAATGGCAGTTTGGGTTTTGCGATTCAGTATTAGGAAGGGGCGTGTCAAGGGCATCCCTTCCTAATACCAAATCCAAATGGTATGCATGATTGTTTTGTGACCGCAAAGGCGGTCGCAAAACAATCACAGTTAGCAACAGTTTCAAACTGGTGCTAACCATTTAAAACTGATGCTCACCCATTGGGACCCCTTCCCCTTTGTGAATGGCAGCAAAAGTATTTTTTCAGAGCAGGCGGTGGTCCAACGCACCACTGCCTGCTCTGAAAAAATGAAAAAAATACTTTTCATTTTTGTTTTTGCAATGCATCTTGTTTTCCTTTAAGGAAAACAGGCTGCATTTTTTTTTAAACTGCTTTATTTAAAATCAGTTCCAGACATGATGGTCTGCTGTCTCCGGGAGGCCACCATCCCTGTGAGGGTGGCCATTCCCAATGGGGTTGCAAATTGTGACCTACCTCATGAATAATCATGAGGTAGGTAATTTGTGACCCCATTGGGAATCGCAAACAGTGTAAATTACACTGTTGGACATCCGGTTTTGAGACTCGCAAATTGAGAGTCACAAAACCGGATCTTTGTACATGTGGCCCCTAATTTGTTAATATTATTTAATTTTCTAAGCAGTTGCGGACCCTCTGAAGAGGCTTTGCGGACCCCCAAGTGTACCCGGACTACAGGTTGGGAACCACTGGCATATATGATGGGGAAAAATACGTCGGGCAGGGAGAAGTGGTAGAAGTGAAAAAAAAGGAGTAAAGCAGGAGGGTACAAGCCATATGAGTATTAAAAAAGTAGAGGAAGCAAAGGGGGGAAAGGTAGCAAGTAAAGAGGGCTTGGGATGTGGAAACATGGAAGAGGTACGAGGATCTATTAAAAGTAGTCTTAAAAAAGGAGTACAGTGGGATGGTAGAAGATATACAGTATTAAAGGGACGGAAAGGTGGCTAAACGAACAGAAGGGAGTGAAAGGGGGAAGCCTACTAGGGTAAGGGTGTACAGGATGGGAACAATGCAAATGGCATAGGAAAAGTAGTATAAGTAAAAGGAAGTGGAAAAATAGTAAATTGCGGGGGCAGTGTTAGAAATTGAGTCTCTAATTGGCAGAAGTATGCACCCTGTACAAGTAGGGACCACAAACCTAGTCAGGGGAGTCACAACACAACCTAAATCATCCTGTGCTCACCCTCCGGTAGCTTGGCCTGGAGCAGAGAGGCTTAACATAGAAGGCAATGTGTAAATTATTTGTGCAGTACCTCATACGGTAACACAGTGAAAACACCACAAAAAGTAGTCCACACCAGTTTAGGAAAATAGATAATATTGATCTGAATAAAATAAGATCAAAATTACAAGAATCCAATATGCACAAGTCAAGATATCACTTTTTAAAAATATTTTTTTGTTTTTAGGTGCACACATGTTGCTTGGGGTTGTACGAGAATTCATGCTACCTGTATCTTGCTGTCGTTCCCAAACAGCTGAAGCATGAACAATACAATTATATAAAAAAGCTTCCAGAACTGTGACCGTCAGTCAGCAGAGGCCTATAAATGAGAATGCTTTATTCTGGCAGATGAATGAAAGCATGTGTAGACAGTTTAAGCTGTCTGCTTTTTTCAGTTTTTATTTTATTTATTTGAGCATAATCCAGCATTATTATACATACATAGAGTTAGCAACGATCCATTTAAGCCTTAACTATCCGGCCAAGCGGTACAGGTTAATCAGTTCATTAATTCGTAATTCATTCTTTCAAAAATTAATGCATACAGGCAATTCTTCCCTAAGTAGTCCTGAATCAGCATGAGAACACATGGGGCAGCCCTATGGCTCAAGAGCTAGTCCCTCTCTGCACACATAGCTTTCTGCCAACCAGTCAGTCAAAGGAGACCAGATCGTAGCCCCGCCTCTCCTTTCCCTTGCAGTTGTAAAGTACCTTCCCCATATTATAACTATTAACCAACCTAAAAAACCATTGCTGTGCGGTTGGAGGCTCAGCGTCCTGCCAAACAGTGGTGATTAGTAAACGTGTCGCCACCGTAGACGTAAACATAAAATACAATT
Source organism: Pleurodeles waltl (assembly GCF_031143425.1). Classification (NCBI taxonomy): domain Eukaryota; kingdom Metazoa; phylum Chordata; class Amphibia; order Caudata; family Salamandridae; genus Pleurodeles; species Pleurodeles waltl. Next base: position 811,474,533 of record NC_090440.1, read on the forward strand.
GCCCAGTGTCCCCCATTAGGGAAGAATACACCCCAGATAGCATCAGCGGTATGGTAAGATAAACCTTCTTCTTTAACCTCCTAGCTGCTGGGCCTTCCTCCCCCACCCCAAGTGCTGAGCCCTTTTTTGGCTATTTGGGGTAGTTTGTGCTTAGGCCTTCATAACTTTGTGTCCACATAAGCTATCCACGCCCAATTTGCTTCCTTTTTTTCCCAACATCATAGGGATTCTAAAGGTACCCAGAGTTTGTGGGTTCCCCTGGAGGAGACCAAGAAATTTGCCAAAATACAGTGAAAACTTCGTTTTTTTGGCTTGTGGTGCTAAAATCACCATCTTCCCAGCTGTCAGGAACAGGCACACTTGAATCAGAAAACCACACTTATCAACACAATTCTGGCATTTTACTGGGACATACCCCATTTTTACTATTTTTGTGCTTTCAGCCTCCTTCCAGCTAAATATTTTTGAAAAATAAACAAAATTCTGAATTTAGCAAGGGGTAATTTGGGTAGATCCTACAAGGTTTTCCTACAGAAAATAACAGCTGAAATAAAAAAATATTGACATTGAGGTGAAAAAAACAGCAATTTTTCTCCACATTTGACTCTAAGTTTTTCCTGCAATATCAGATTTTTGAAAGCAATATACCGTTACGTCTGCTGGACTCTTTTGGTTGTGGGGATATATAGGGCCTGTAGGTTTATCAAGAACCCTAGGTACCCAGAGCCAATAAAGAAGCTGCACCTTGCAATGGGGTTTCATTCTATACCGGGTAATCAGCAATTCATCTGCTGAAATATAAAGAGTGAAAAATAGGTCTCAAGAAAGCCTTTGTATTCCCAAAATAAGCACAAGATAAGGTGTTGCGAAGCAGTGGTTATTTGCACATCTCTGAATTCAGGGGTGCCCATACTAACGTGAATTACAGGGCATTTCTCAAATAGACGTCTTTTTTACACACTGTCTTACATTTGAAAGGAAGAATTGTAGAGAAAGAGAAGGGGCAATAACACTTGTTTTGCTATTCTGTGTTCCCCCAAGTCTCCCGATACAAATGGTACCTCACTTGCGTGGGTAGGCCCAATGGTCGCGACAGGAAACGCGCCAAAAAGCAACATGGACACATCCCATTTTTACATTGAAATCTGACGTGTTTTTTGCAAAGTGCCTAACTGTAGATTTTGGCCTCTAGCTCAGCCTGCATCTAGGGAAACCTACCAAACCTGTGCATTGTTTAAAACTAGACACCTAGGAGAATCCAAGATGGGGTGACTTGTGGGACGCTCACCAAGTTCTGTTACCCAAAATCCTTTGCAAACCTCAAAATTTGGCAAAAAAAACACTTTTTCCTCATATATCGGTGACAGAAAGTTCTGGAATCTGAGAGGAGCCACAAATTTCCTCCTACCCAGTGTTCCCCCAAGTCTCCCAATAAAAATGGTGCCTCACTTGTGTGGGTAGGCCTAGTGCTCGCAGCAGGAAATGCCCCAAAACACAACGTGGACACATCACATTTACCGAAAGAAAATGGACGGACCTGTTTTTTGCAAAGTGCCTAGCTGTGGATTTTGGCCTCTAGCTCGGCCGGCACCTAGGGAAACCTACCAAACCTGTGCATTTTTTAAAACTAGACACCTAGGGGAATCCAAGATGGGGTGACTTGTGGGGCTCTCACCAAGTTCTGTTACCCAGAATCCTTTGCAAACCTAAAAAATTGGCAAAACAAAACACTTTTTCCTCACATTTCGGTGACAGAAAGTTCTGGAATCTGGGAGGAGCCACAAATGTCCTCCTACCCAGCGTTCCCCCAGGTCTGCCGATAAAAATGGTGCCTCACTTGTGTGGGTAGGCGAGTGCCCGCGACAGGAATGGATCACACAAGGGTCAATGATAGTCCTTGCATGAGGGCTACTGTTAACCCTGGAGTGATCCATTCCTGATGCAGGCTCTAGGCACAGGCACACAAGTTGGGTTGTGTTTTTATCAGGACAAGTGGAGAAACACTGGGTGGTAGGAATTTTGAGGATCCCTGCACATTCCTGTAGTTTCTGTGAGGAAAAAGAAAGGAAAAATAGTGTTTTTAATCAACGTTTCACTTTTGCAGGGTATTCTGGGTAAGAAAACTTTGTGAAATCCAAACATGCCACACTTCCGTGGACTGCCTTGGGTGTTTAGTTTTCAGAAATCTCTGGGTTTGGTAGGTTTCCCTATATGGCTGCCGAGCCCAGGACCAAATACTCAAGTGACTGTCATACAAAACAAGGCTGTTTTGTGGTAGGTAATTTTGATGTCTCCACAATCCGTTTTGGGTACTTCCCTGTTGTGGTGCCTTGCCACTCACCAAAGTGAGGCAGTTTTTTGCTGGAGACTTAGTGGAACGCTGAGTGGTAGAAAATATGTGGCTGCCTGCAAATCCCTGGACTTCAGCTCATTAAAATGCAAGGCAAAAGTGTTTTTTAAGCACATTTTGTGATTTCAAGGGGATTCTAGGTGAAGGAAAACTGGTGAGAGCCACGCAAGTCCTGCACCCTTGGACTCCCCTGGTACTAGTTTGTTAAAGTTAACCCACCAGTTTGTTAAAGTTAACCCACCACTTACACTGGTTGGTTTTAGCACCTCCAGACATTATGGTTTTGAAGCATGAATACTTATCAAAGTATCTGAATATTGAAACCACTCCTTCTGCAGGTGGGCCATAAAGCCACGTTCAGGCACCAACCTGTTTATGCTCCATTCACATGCCATTCACGCACAACAAACAACCCTTTCATACCGCCGGCCACCGGCCCAATCCAACCAATCACTGCACCCACATTAACTTACTGCTGCCAGACACGGGCCCATCACATTCACATACCACAGAACAGAATAAGTTTGACTACATTTTACCACCTGTCAAGTAACCGCCTCCTTCTTCCTTAACATTACTGAATGCATGCGTAACAAACCTTTACTAATGACTCCCATGAGAGCCACCCGAGGCTCCGGAAGACATGTTTTTCATGTGCCTTTAATGCACTCACTGTGCTAAAACCAACTCCTTCCAGTTTGTTGATGCAAGTTGGGGGTGTCCGAGTATGCCGTACAAAGCGATTCCGGGAACTGAGTGAGCATATCTACCTTTGAAACTAAGGGAGACATGCTGGGGAATTCTCGTGATGTTCCCTAAAGAGAAGGTCATAGGCTATGAAAAAGGGTAGTGTTTGGCACACAGGGGCATCCGTGAGAATGTAGCATATGTCCCAGCCAACATTATGTGCAGCGCTGTGACTGTAATGCACTTATCACACAGAAAACTGAATATCTACTAAGTTCTGATGGAGGACGAACATGAAAAGCAGGTCAAACACTGACCTATACATGTCATTGTTCCTCAGTGCTGGGATGACACCAATGGGTTTGAGTCCATAGGTATAGATGATGTACATCTGTACTACCTCTACTATCTGCCTGCTACCTCTGCAATATCCATGTGAAGGCACACCTACCATAAGCGTTCCTTACCCATTCATATCTCTGTTCTCATCAGAGTCCTGACTAATCCTGTATAATTGCCAAGTGAACCTATACTAGTTTGTGGATGCAAGTTGGGGGTGTTCAAGTATGCCTTGGGAGGCCTATTCCTCAAAATGAGCATGCATATATACTGTTGAAACTAAGGCAGACATGCTGGTGAAGAAATCCTAAGCTCTCTAAAGTGAAAAGTCGAACAAATATCATGTGGAACTCATTCACCAATACTTCTACTTTTCCTTTGAAAGTGAAGCTACAAATTGAGTTTGCACAATTTCAAACAAGTAGAAATGTTGGTGAATATGTCCGACAGGGCATTTGTTTGCCTTATTACACTTACTCTGGTTCTCGTTGGCAATCATGGTGGTCCTTGTGTGGTATATAAGTTACCTAACAAGCACTTAAAAATTCAGTCATGCTTTTAGCATTCTGCCACACAGGGTACTCCGTGACAATGTGGCATATATTCTGACCACTAGTATATGCAGTATCGGGACTATAATGCACGTTAATTGAACAGAACACCTACCACGTTCTGACAGTGGATTTAGGTCTCAAGCAGGCCATAAGGAAGTCCATGTTTTCCTGAAGTAGATGAAGTAAAATTCTGTGGCTCCTTACCTAACGAAGCAGTGGCCCATGGACGTTCGGCATACATGCACTGCCACTGAAAGGATTACCCAAGGGCAGCTCCACCTCAGTCGATTTCCCAGAACTTTGCTTCAGTATGATACAACGTAATCCAAGTCTGGACACAGAGGCCTGGTTGTGTTGGGCACTGAGGGCAGTAATCCAGACTCTCCAGCCGCATTCCATGCTTCGAGCACACTTTACAGTGACAACATGGATGATCCTTTTTGGGTGTTTTAGGAATGCGATCAGCAAAGTGTCGCTCCTGCAGCCTTGCTACATCCTCCAGAACATATGAGGTGGAGGCTGCTGCTGCTGCTGTAACAGCAGTGAGGCGTTCAATTACAGACAACTGGAAATCAAGGAAAGTCATGAGCCTTCCTGTGGTTGTCTGACGGTAAACAGCATGCGCATTGTATGTTGCCATCTGGATCAGGTGGGTAAACAATTTCTTGTACCAAGTGCAAGTTTTACGCCACACATTGTAGGGTTGAAGAACCTGGTCGTTCTTGTCCACTCCGCCATGTACTTATTGTAATCAAGTATACAGATGGGCTTGTGGACTTCGGCCATCTGACCCAAAACCGTGATGGGGGAAGTGCTCTCATCATGAATTGTAGTGAGCACGTATACATCATGCCTATCCAAGAACATGACTGGGAGAAGTTCGTTGGAACGCAATGCAGCACTTAGGGATTTCTGGAGTTTCTTGCAAACAAGCTCCTTCAGGAATCCTTTGCGGTCACAACAAACTGTAACGCAGGCTACCGTGCCAGCTTTGTAGAGCTCACTAAACAGCTCTACTCCTGTATAGATATTGTCCACATAAAGCTTATAACCTTTGTGAAGACGTGGCTGGACAAGTTCCCATACAATCTTACCTGTGACCCCTAACGCGAGAGGGCAACCTACAGGGTTTAGGGTAGAGTCCTTCCCTGTATACACTCTCAAGCTGTACACATAGCCAGAAGAGCTCTCACACAGCATGTACAGCTTTATGCCACAGCGAGCTCTTTTGCTCGCAATGTATTGTCTGAAAAGTAGCCGTCCTTTGTACAGGATCAAGGACTCATTCACTGCTATATTCTTTTCAGGATTATAGATCTCTGGAAACCTGGCAGGCAAATGTTCCACGACAAGCCAAATTTTGATTAACCTGTCATGGTCTGGATGGTCCTGGGGCAATGCAGCAGAATTGTCACTGAAATGCATCATGCGCTGCAGTAGCAAAAAACGATCTCTGCTCATGTATGGAGCAAAGATGGGAGTTACCCAAACCGTGCGAGTCGTCCAGTAGGACTGCAAGGTGGGTTTCTGCACTAACCCCTTTTGAGCATAAGGCCCAAAAATATCTTCAGCTCTGCCAGCGAAGTGGGAGTCCACTGGCGTGCCCTAGAACGAGGCCGTAGAGTGCCTCCTCGCACCCTCAGAAATTGGTCTGCACTCAAATTCGTTTGCTGCATAATTTCCTGAAGGAAGTCCACATCCAAAAATAGATGGACGTAGTCGACTGGCAAAAAGTTAGCTGGTTAGCTGTATCGACTTTACATCCAGCATCACCAGTAAAAGGTGGAATTTGGGGCTGAACTAAACACGGGGGCTGCCAAGAGAGCACTCTCTCTGTGGTTGTGGCCGCATGCACCTGCTCTCTGGGTTTTACTAACCCGATGTTGAGCAGCTGCACAAACTGTGCTTGCGAAGGGACAGCACATGCTCGTGGGTGTGTGTGATGTGTCCAATAGGAAATGTTGTCACCTTACCTTCGCTTCTTCTCCGATTCTGCAGATTCTCTGAAGACACTGAAGAAAACAAGAAAGACAGTATTACTTCACCTTACCACATATCCATCATCACAGCCTTTAGCGCTGGTGGCACCAAGACAGATATATATTTATATATATATGTATATCCAACCCAAATGGTCTAAAATAGATATATATATATATATATATATCCAACCCAAATGGTCTAAAATAGCGAGGCACTCAACTGCTGGTGCACATGGAGGGTTTTAGACCATAACCCTTATTGATCATCACACAAAAAAGGCACTGCACTCCTGGGGGCTCCATGACAGCTTCATTTATTCAGACAGATTTTCAGACCCCACAACGCGTTTCGACAAGCATGTCTTTCTCAAGTGGTATCGTCTGTACCTTCCTGCCATCACACTATTTATATTGCATTCTGGGATTATTAGTCACATGTCTCTCATCTGTAAGTTATTCAAACGTGATTGCTGTTAACACGATTCCTTAATTCAATAATTTGATTATAGTCATTGATGGTTCAATCCAATATTATTTGTACATCATGTTAAAAGGAATACGTGCATCAATTACATTCAGCATATTTTTTCAAACAGGTTTTTCCGTAATTTCCTTTTTACCAGTTCTTTCTCTCTGTGGCAAACTGTCTTATATTTGAAATCCTTGTCACAGCACCCAGACCCCAAGGAACTGAGGTGTTCCTCAGCCACAGGGCCGCATCGGCATCCATATCAATTTAAAGACACCCTCAACGTTGTTCCTTGATGAGACTGTTGCTCAGAGTTGTGTTAAGCGTTGTTGAAAGTTCCTTATGATAAATATGTCTTCCAGTGCTTCGTGCACACGAAGGAGATCAGTATCTCCTCGCCCACTCAAAGTCTGTTCCAAATTGTACGTGGATGCCGGGTGCCATCGCCGTTAATGTAAATCCAACCCAAATGGTCTAAAATAGCGAGGCACTCCACTGCTGGTGCACGTGGAGGGTTTTAGACCATAACCCTTATTGATCATCGCACAAAAAAGGCACTGCACTCCTGGGGGCTCCATGACAGCTTCATTTATTCAGACAGATTTTCAGACCCCACAACACGTTTCGACAACCATGTCTTTCTCAAGTGGTATCGTTTGTTCCTTCCTGCTATCACACTATTTATATTGCATTCTGGGATTAATAGTCACATGTCTCTCACCTGTAAGATATTCAAACGTGATTGCTGTTAACACGATTCCTTAATTCAATAATTTGATTATAGTCATTGATGGTTCAATCCAATATTAGTCATACATCATGTTAAAAGGAGTACGTGCATCAATTACATTCAGCATATTTTTTCAAACAGGTTTTTCCGTTAACTGCTGGCAATAACGGGGAGTGCCACAGTGGAGTATATTGACTGTATTTGGGGATTTTCATCATTTTCTTACCCTTGCACCAGACCGTCACAACAGCCCTAATCATCTTGAACTTTACCTTTTTATAATAGCTGGTCTCAATCTGTCTCAGAAAACACCCACTGCTTCTCCATCTACCCAGCACCAATTCATATATTTTCAGGGTGCTGTCTGCCACCCACGTGTACTAGCCTGTTTTCTAGATACGAGTCAGCCTTCTGTATGTTGCAATAATCCTGCCCAGTAGTACAGCCTAAAGCAGGGCACTGCCCAGCCTCCCTGATCTCTTGGGAGAACCAGAGCCCGCCTAGCCTGTGAGTGCTGCCACAAAAAATTCGTACTCAGAGCTTCTAGTTTTTTGAACCACTGTCCTTCAAGCTTCAATAGGATAGTTCTAAATAAGTACAGGACTTTGGGCAAGACGATCATTTTCAGGATGTTACATCACCCATCCAGAGTCAGATATAACCCACTGATTCTTTTTAAGTCCTGAGTAATTTTCCCTAGCAGGGGCTCCATATTCAATCTATAAATGGAATATACTGTTGCTGCAATCTTCACCCCCAGATAAAAGGCAATGTCCACCCAGCGAGTGTCTACCAAATCCGCATTACAAGTACAAATCAGCTGGGTCCTCCCCTTATTAAGGAAGTACCCAGACAGTGCTCCAAATTCTAATGCTAGGTTTTCTACGTCCTGAAGTGCTATCTGAGGCTCAGGTGTTAATAGTGCAATGTCATCGGCATATGCTAATACTTTTGTTTCAAACCCATTCAACCTAACAGGTTGAATCACCTGACCATTAATTATCATCTTATTAAAGGGTCAATATACAGGGCAAACAAAATGGGAGAGCACAGACAACCCTGCTGCGTACCCCGCAGAATCTGAAATCTTGCAAACACGTGTTACATAATCTGAAGCTGTGCATAGGGGTAGTGATAAAAAGCCTTAGTTCCTTCACCATGCCAAACCTAACCCTTTTATGTTCCAAAACCCTCTGAAGAAACCCCCATGCCACTCGATCAAATGACTTCTTGGCATCAAGAAGAATCATAGCCAATGGAGCCCCTGTAATTGCTGCACTATCAAACAAAGTAATAGCATGCTTCACATGGTCAGCTGTACCCCTCCAAGGGATAAACCCCTGCTGCCAAGGTGAAACAAGCCTCCCTGCATCCCTCCCCAGGCGTGTTGCCAATACCTTAGAGTATACCTTTGTGTTCACGTTCATTAATGAAATAGGCCTGTATGACCCAGGTTTTTCTGGTGGTTTCCCTTTCTTTCTAAAACCAATGATATTAGTTTGCTGTCAAAAGCCTGGCAGAGCTCCTTCCTGCTGAATCCAAAGTATCAGGTCCAAAAACATCTTTAGCAACAAGCACAGGGAAAAATGTTTTGTAGAACTCTATTGGGATTTGATCCAAGCCAGGCACCTTCCCCAGGTCAACATCCTTATTACATTCTGCACCTTCTCCATTCTGATACTTGCATCAAGAAACTCTGCTTCCTCATCATCTAAAATAGCACATTCCCCAATGTATAAAAAATAATCTACTTGCTTTTCAGAGGATTGTATATCTCCTGTCTGTAGCTTTGCATAATGCTCCTCGAATTCCTTTGTAATACCTTCCAGTATAGTAGTCCTTATACCATTACCCCCTTCTATCACCTCTATTGTTTAGTCCACCTCATACTGGTGGACACGTAAATCAAGCATCCTCCCAACTGACTCACTGTATTCATATGCTTCAGACTTGCAAACCTGAAATTTTTGTGGCAAAATTTCTGAATAATAGCCACTAATCTTTTTTGACAGCAATCGCTTGCTGCGTCTCACTCTCAGTTTGGCCAACCTGAACCATTGCCACATGCTGTGTCTCTAAACATGCTAAGTCAATGGTAAGTTCCCTTATCTATTTCTCTTTCTGTCTAAGAGAATGAGAGACAAAACTGATTGTCTCACTTCTCACAGCTGCGTTAAATGAGCCCCAAACCGCACATTGCAGAGCACTACGCCTATTTATTTTCATAAAGTCCACTATCCATTTCTCCAAGTGTTCTACATAATTCAAATCTAAAAGCATTTTGCGATCAAATGTCCATCTGCCCCTGGCTTGCCCTATGTCGATCCCTGCAATCTTCAAAACTAGAGGATTATGGTCCGAGAAAACCTCTGGGAGTTTCCTAACTATTGCCTTAGTGGCCAGCCCTGCAAAGACCAAAAAATAATCCAGCCAATTATATTTCCAGTGGGGATATGAAAAGTATGTATAACCGGGGTCGAGGGATTCGCTTCCTCCCAAATATCAATCAGGCCATGAGTTTCCATCAGCTGAGTAACAGCAGAGACACCTGTGACTTCTTCCCTAGGTACTTTTGTTTGCGACCCTACCAAACATGCCTATTTCCAAATTTATTTTAAAATTCCCACATTATATCAAAGTAATTGGCCACTCAGCTAGTTCAATAGTGAGTTCCTCCTATACATTAGTCTCATCAAAATTGGAAGTTCAAGACTCACCCAACACCCATACTTGTCCACCATTCTCCTGTTGGGTGTGAGACGGCCTTTTAATATCGCCACCCCCTAGCAGTAATGCTTTGTGAAGTACAGGCAGCCAGGGAGTCCCCTCTAATTTGCAACAGAGCTTTCTTAGCCCAAGGGATGCGAGTCTCCTGCTCACATATATCAGGTTCCGAAGCACTGAGCTGCTCTGCCACCTTTGCCCTTTTATTCCTGTCATTTAGCCCACATTCATTAACTGAGTAAATGCTCAATTTATCATTGTGCATTGAAAAAAGATCATGTATTGCTCATCCTGGTTAACCAAACCATGGCCATGAATTGGGCATTATCCCGCTGTACCACCCAGGTTTCCTGCCTGCTTATGCTCAAATTGTTTTCTCCCCTCCTCGCATGCCCCTACCCACCACCTTACCCCATCCTGCACCCAACACCACCTCCCTCCCCCACCGAACCCCCAACTGCCTTCCCCCCTGTGTGAAGCAATCAGACCAACCATGGTCTGCGACAAATGAGTTGTGCTCCCACTGGCTATCACCCTAAACTATATCCCACCATTTTAATATCTCAGCTGTATCTCTTCAACCAACGATGTGTTTTTAATCAGAACACTTTTACCTTCATTACCACTTAAGCAAATACCAAGGGTTTACCAAGATTACATCTAGATTCGACACCCAGGCCCATCACCCTCCCTATAATAGTGTAAAAAACAAAAAGGCTGTGCAACAATTCCAGTCCCTCGCAGCATCCGCTCCCGATTCAGCCTCTCATTATACCAACTACCAACTGAATACATCACTGAAATCTGAATCTCCAAGAATTCCTTAGCCTTCATTTCTGATGTAAACACCAAGGTTCTGCTATTCCAGATAACTTTCAACCTTGTGAGGCAATCAAGAAAGCTTGTTACCCTTTATCCTGCAGAGGCTTGATTGGCTGCCAAAGATGCCACTGCTGTTCCACAGTTGCATGGCAGAAATCAAGCAGAATAATGAAAGAACAGCCATCTACTGTTCTTTTAGTTTCTGGGTGTGCTTTCTCAAAAAATGCCTGCCGCAGTAGAAAATTACCCCCCCAAAAAAATATTGCTCTAGGTTATGCCAGGACTTGATTGGATTGCTTGGTTGGCATAGGAAAGTGATGAGCCCTCAGTATTTCACGTGCCCAATCCCATCTCCTGAAGCTCTGGAAAAGCCTTCTGGAATAAATCAATCCTCTAGCATCCACCCCTCCTTGTCCCTCTGGCGCCCCAAGAACTCGCAGGTTATTCCTCCTTTGCTGATTTTCTTGATCTTCCAGCTTCCAGCTGAGACTCGTGCTCCCCTGCAAGCCCTATAGTTGCACCTTCATCGGTCTCCAGAGACGCAGTCCTCAGTTCTAGGCTGCTTAGTCTGTCCACAATAGCAGAGCACACTTTGAACGTCTTGTTTACTACATTTTCCAGCTTGCGGGTTGCAAGTCTAGCTTTCTGACTCTGAGTGCAATTTCTCCCTGTGCACCATTAGAGTATCATAGATCAATACCAATGTGGGCGTAGCTGCACCCCTAGTGCCTCCAGAGTTTCCTCTGGGCTTGCCTGTGAGGGGTGGTGTACCATGGACGTAATCCCACTTTAAATCTAACCTGTCCCTCTTTTATGTTTTTTACTTTCTTTGAAGCACTGTGGGATGCCGGCTGGCCACTACTTGAATTTGCCAAATTACTAAACTCACTGGTATCACAAGTCTCACTACCAATGCCTTCCCTTGGGCTCTTCCCCCCAGAACTAAATCACTCTCTGATTCCTCATCCTCCTCCTATCTGTCCGAAAGTAAAAAAATGTTCTGGCCCCCCAATTTTTACCAAAAATATGCTAGTTTTACCCCATGTCATGCTGGGTTTCCCTCTATCTAGCAAAGGTTCTTCATGGGTAATTGCCAGGTTAGTCACCGCTGGTTCTGCCAGCACGTCTCTCCTGCCTCTGCCTTATTGTTAGAAATGGGGTCTCTAGTTGGCAGTCGGTTTGCCCCCTGTCCAAGTAGGGACCCTCACTCTAGTCAGGATACCCGCTCAGGTAACCTCTGCTCACCCCCTTGGAAGCTTGGCACGAGCAGTCAGGCTTATCTCAGAAGTAATGTGTAAAGCATTTGCGCATAACACACAGTAATACAGTGAAAACACTACAAAAGGACACCACACCAATTTTAGAAAAATAGGCAATATTTATCTGTGTAAAACAAGACCAAAACAAGAAAAATTCAACATACAATGCTAAAGATATGCATTTTGTAAGATTTCTCTTAAAAATACAGTTCCTTGAGGTCGATAGCTCCACCTGGGACTATCACGGCATTGTGATCAACAAAACCAACAGTTCAGGCCGACCACGGCGTCGCGGCCAGCTACGGTGTCGGGATCACCCACACACAGTACCTTGGATTTGTAGGGCATCGTGGTCCTTGCAGTGAGTGTCGGTTCCAGAGTCGGTGCAGGAGTCGTCGAGCCCTTGAAGTCACACAGGTTGCAGATCAAACTCGGGGCTGATAAAAGTCAGGAGCGCTGGTGTGGATGGCGTCAGGGCTGCGGCGCGAAACAGGACGATGCAATGTGCGGTGCCCACAGGTCACGATGCAGACAGCAGCTCGGTGATGGCATCCGGCGGCATCGGTGAGACCAGGGCTGTGGTGTGAAGCGGGGCGGTCCAACGTGCAGTGTCCACAGGTCACAGTGCAGGCAGCAGCGTCGTCATTGCTGAAGCGCTGTCGTTGGTAGGCCCAAGCCTCACGAGCAGTGTCCACAAGCCACAGTGCAGGCGTGGATGCCTGGTGGCGACACTGGAGTCGATGGTGCTAGCTTCGGTGGACAGGGGTTGCAGTGCAGGACGGTGCTTCGTGCAGTGCAGGCAGCGGCGCCGGTGTCAGCAGGAACAGTGTCGTCGGGGAGGCCCAGGCTGCGGTGTAAGCAGGCGATGCCAGAGTACGGGGCCCACAGGTCGCGGTGCAAGCAGCGGCTCAGTGAAGTCATCTGATGACGGCGTCGGTGAGACCAGGGTCGCGGTGCAAAGCAGGGCAATGTGACTCCGCTCAGCATCTGCAGGTCACGGAGCAGGCCAGCGGCGTCGTTGTCAGCGTCGCAGTGGTTTCTCCTCTTAAACAGCACAAAACACACAGTTCCCAGTGCTGCAGGTCGAGGAAACTCAAGTCTTTGGTGTCTCTGAGACTTCCAACAGGAGGCAAGCACTACTCCAAGCCCTTGGAGAACCTTCTCAAGCAGGACACACAGCAAAGTTCACCCTTTGCACTATTTTCAGGCAGAAGCAGCAACTGCAGGCCAGAGCAGCAAAGCAGCACAGCAAAGGGACAGTACTCCTCCTCCTCCAGCTGTTCAGCTCTTCTTCTTGGCAGAGGTTCCTCTTGATTCCAGAAAGATTCTAAAAGTCTGGGGTTTCGGGTCTTCTTCTTATACCCCTTCCTGTCTTTGAAGTTGGCAAACTTCAAAGCAAAGTATCAAGTGTTTGTGAAATCCGTCCTTGTCCAGGCCAGGCCCCAGACACACACCGGGGGGGTTGAAGACTGCATTGTGTGAGAGCAGGCACAATCCTTACAGGTGTGAACGACCACTCCTCCCTCCCCTCTAGCTCAGATGGCTCATCAGGATGTGCAGGCTACACCCCCACCCCCTTTGTGTCACTGTCTAGAGAAAGGTGCAAAACAGCCCAACTGTCAAACTCACCCAGACAGACAATCCACAAACAGGCAGAGTCACAGAATAGTTTAAGCAAGAAAATGCCTACTTTCTAAAAATGGCATTTTCAAACGGACAATTTAAAAACCAACTTCACTAAAATAATTATTTTTAAATTGTGAGTTCAGAGACCCTAAACCCCACATTTTTATCTGCACTCAAAGGGAATATGTGCTTTAAGAATATTCAAAGGCAGCCCCTATGTTAACCTATGAGAGAGATAGGCCTTGCACAGAGAAAAACGAACTTGGCAGTAGTTCACTATTAGGACATATAAAACGTACTAGTATATGCCATACCTTAAACATACACTGCACCCTGCCCATGGGGCTACCTAGGGCCTACCTTTGGGGTGCCTTACATGTAGTAAAAGGGAAGGTCTAGGCCTGGCAAGTGGGTACACTTGCCAAGTCGAATTGGCAGTTTAAAACTGCACACATAGACACTGCAGTGGCAGGTCTGAGCCATGTTTACAGGGCTACTAATGTGGGTGGGTGGCACAACCAGTGCTGCAGGCCCACTAGTAGCATTCGATTTACAGGCCCTGGGCACCTCCAGTGCACTGTACTAGGGACTTACCTGTAAATCAAATATGCCAATCAGGGATAAACCAATCAACAGTACAATTTACACAGAGAGTATATGCACTTTAGCACTGCTTAGCAGTGGTAAAGTGCCCAGAGTCCTAAAGCCAACTAAAACTGGTCAGAAAATTAAGAGGAAGGGGGCAAAAAGATTGAAGATGACCATGCAAAAAGGGCCAGGTGCAACTAACTCTGCACAGCAGTTGAAAAGCACTAAGGCCCTCATTATAACCCAGGTGGTCGGAGATAAAGCGGAGGTAACACCGCCAACAGGCTGGCGGATAAACAAATGGGATCCCGACCACGGCGGAAACCGCCATCATAGACAGCCATTTTGACACTCCGACCGCCAGGGCGTTAGCAACAAACACCACGGCGGTCACCGCCAACAGACAGGCGTAAGACAATGTACCGCCTACTGGATTATGAGAGGCCAATCCGCCACCTTTTCCGGGGCGGTACCAACGACATCAAAAGCACGGCGGAAACTGTACACTGAAGGGGAACCACTCACCTTTCGACACTCAATGAAGAACCAGGACGCCATGGAGCCCGAACTGCAGGTCCTCCCCATGCTGGTGTATCTACTAATACACCAGGAATTTGAAAGAAGGCAGCGACGATGACGGTGAGTACTGCACCTAGCACACAGGGTAGGGGGTGAGGAAAAAGAGACTGACACACACATGCAACACACAACACCCCGACCCCCCACCCTCACCCACAACACCATACACACTAACACATTCAACAACATTACAGATACACCCCGTTACCCCCTGGAAGAACGCAAGGACAAAAGGAATTGAGTTCAATCAGTGATATTTAGGAACATGCAGATATAGCTAACGAATATAAAAAAATAGTATATACAAATATTTACAATATGTACAGAAGGCCGTACACTGTCCTTTGTAAATGTCTGTGGACCAGTTGCTCAAAAAATCATGGGCAAAGCCCACACTTGACTCCTGCCTCAAAACGGAGAGAACACTGCAGGAGCATCAGGTCAAAAAAACACAGGCACCTCAGGGGGATGGGGTGGGGGTGAACCTCAGCCGGAAGATGGTACTACACCACTGCTCCTCGAGGGGGCAACATGCCCACAGCGATGTCCTTGGGAGTGCAAAGCCACGGTCTCTCAAGTGGGTGGTTTGCCCACTGCTTGGTCCTGGGGAGTGCAAAGCCACAGTCTCTCAAATCTCTCAAGTGGGTGGTTTGCTCACTGCTTGGTCCTGGGGAGTGCAGAGCCACAGTCTCTCAAGTGGGTGGTTTGCCCACTGCTTGGTCCTGGGGAGTGCAAGGTTACAGTCTCTCAAGTGGGTGGATTGCCCACTGCTTGGTCCTGGGGAGTGCAAAGCCACAGTCTCTCAAGTGGGTGGTTTGCCCACTGATTGGTCCTGGGGAGTGCAAGGCCACAGTCTCTCAAGTGGTTGACATGTTCCACTAGTTCTGGAGGGGGCCTTGTGCCCAGTCTGCTTCATCCTGCCAAGGATTGAGTGAGTGGATGCATCTCTCCACTGGTTCTGGAGGGGGCATTGTGCCCAGTCTGCTTCATCCTGCCAAGGATTGGGTGAGTGGATGCTTCTCTCCACTGGTTCTGGAGGGGGGCTTGTGCCCCGTCTGCTTCATCCTGCCAAGGACTGGGTGAGTGGATGCATCTCTCCACTGGTCCTGGAGGGGGCCTTGTGCCCAGTGATGCTGCACCTTAGGGTGTGGCAGTTCCCATTCCCTCACCTGGGTGTCTGAGGTAAGAGATGTGCAGGGAACAGGTAGCATGATATTCCATGGAGGTAGAGCCAAACTCCATCCTGCGGTGACTTAGGCTGCAAACTGCTGCCAGTGCCAATGCTGGTGGTGGTGCCTCAAGTGGTGTGTGCAGGGTCCAGGACGTCTCCTGCAGCCTTGGAGGGCTGCCCACTGGGGATGCTGTTGATGTCCGATGTAGTGGCACCGGCTGGGCATGTGACGGTGCATTTGGGGGTGCAGGTGGCGGTGCCTGCGGCGGTGTCTGCGGCAGAGATGCTGCAGGTGCTGCCCATGGTGCAGGTGCTTGTAGTAGTGGAGGGAGACACCAGGCCGTCTCCAGTAGCCTCGGATGGCTGCCCACTGGGGAGGATGCTGGTGACTGTTGTTGTGGCAGCGGCGGTGCAGATGGCGGTGCAGATGGCGGAACAGGTGGCGGTGCAGGTGGCGGTTGGTGCGGCAGTGCTTACCGTGGTACAGGTTGCTGGCCTGTCAGGACAAATGGTGGTCACCAGTCCCTCACCAGGAGGCTCCGAGCCCAGAAGTGACTTGCCCTTGTTTTTGTGTCCCTTCCCCACCTTGGTAGACGCTGCTGGGACCTTGGCACTGTCCTTTTTTGTTTTGGATGAGGCCTTGCTGGGTGGGTGGTCCTTCTTGTCCGTGCGGTATGCCGGCCCCTTCTTAACCTTGGCAGGTGGCGGAATCGGGTGGTCTTTAGCATCGGTAGGTGGCCCACTGCCAGCCCTGATGGGTGCCCACTTTGATCCTCTCGGACTTGCAGGGACCACAGCGGACGCCGACTTGGTGGCTGAGGTGCTGGCCTGGGATTTAGACATCCTGGCCCTAGGGGAAGGACGGGGGGAGGCGTAGGGAAGGGGTCAACGTTAGCCAGGAAAAGTTTTTTTGACACATTGGGACGGGAAGCTGGAGGGGGTGTGGGAGTGGAGAGAGAGGTAGTGATTGTAAGAGGTGTACGTCTGCTGAGTTTGAGGGAAGGTGCATGGGCTGGAGGCTGTAGTGAGGTGGATGGCTGTTGAGTGGGTGTGTGCCTGAGTTTGTGTACTTTGGGAGGAGGGCTCACAGACACACTGGGATAGGACACAGGGGACGTGTGCATGGTTGAGGGGTGTGTTGTGATGGACGTGCTGGTGATGGAGTGCATGCAGGTGTGGGTGGAGACGCTACTGGGAGGGAGGTGGACGAAGAGGAGGAGGGGGACACAGTGGAGGAAGTGGATGTTGGTAAGTGTGCATGTGTATGGTGCGTGTGTGAGTGCCTGTGTGATGATGTGTGGTGCTTATGTTTTCTTGAGCCACTTTTGTGTGTTGATGTGTGTGTATGCTGGTCTGAAGGTGTGTTTGGGATAGGGTGAGGTAGAGGGGATTGGGTCAGGGTAGTGGAAGTTGGAGGGGGAGGCTGGACACAGGGACAATGGCTGCCATCAGTGCTGAGGCCAGAGCCTGAAATGCTCTCTGTTGTGCCGCCACGCCAGAATGAATGCCCTCTAGGTATGCATTTGTTTGTTGCAAATGCCTCTCGACACCCTGGATGGCATTCAGAATGGTTGACTGCCCTACAGTGAGGGATGTCAGGGGGTCAATAACCTCCTCACTGAGGGCAGCAGGGCTGATTGGGGCAGGGCCTGAGGTGCCTGTGGCGAAGGAGATTCCCACCCTCCTGGGTGAGCGGGCACGGGAAACACGCTGAGGGGCTGCTGGGAGGGCAGTGCTGGTAGGTGGGGTGGCGGCTGTACCTGTTGTTGGGGTGGGCACAGAGGTGTCCACCACCACCACCAGGGAGCTTCCATCGAAGGAGGAGTCGCTGTCACTGGTGTCCCCTCCTGTACCCATCATGGAGCTCCCCTCGCCCTCCATCCCACTGGTGCCTTCACCCTCAGTGGATTCGCCCTCGTGGGCCATGTGTGATGCAGCTCCCTCTGTCGCCGGTGCCTCTGTTCCTCCGCCAGATAATGCTAATGCACACAAGGACAGGGTGACAAAACAAGAAGGGGGGGATAAACAGAGGATACACATGGTCAATGCCAGCAACACTACTACCGTTGGCGTACACAACACACTCTGAGCTCCTCTATTCACCAGGCCATGCCCAACCACTCACCAAGGTAGTCACCAGCCCATGGAGTACAAAGCCTAACGTCAGCATATGCACAACTGACACCCACAGGACCCTGCCCAGTAGTAGATGCCCACTTGTACCATTGGGGTAGGGGTGCTTCAGAGCCTGCAAACAAGGGCCCTACCCTGCCATGATCGCCCTAGCCTAGGGGCACCCACAGCCCACATCCCCCACCCAGCTAGTTCCTAAAGCGTGCAAATTCAGCTTTCTGAAACTGTACTCACCCCCTTGTGGCTGCTGTGATGCCCTCAAGTGCCCATTCAACTCTGGATAGGCCAACACCAGGATGCAGAACATCAGGGGGGTCATGGTACGACGGGCACCCCTTCCTATGTTAACCTATGAGAGAGATAGGCCTTGCACAGAGAAAAACGAACTTGGCAGTAGTTCACTATTAGGACATATAAAACGTACTAGTATATGCCATACCTTAAACATACACTGCACCCTGCCCATGGGGCTACCTAGGGCCTACCTTTGGGGTGCCTTACATGTAGTAAAAGGGAAGGTCTAGGCCTGGCAAGTGGGTACACTTGCCAAGTCGAATTGGCAGTTTAAAACTGCACACATAGACACTGCAGTGGCAGGTCTGAGCCATGTTTACAGGGCTACTAATGTGGGTGGGTGGCACAACCAGTGCTGCAGGCCCACTAGTAGCATTCGATTTACAGGCCCTGGGCACCTCCAGTGCACTGTACTAGGGACTTACCTGTAAATCAAATATGCCAATCAGGGATAAACCAATCAACAGTACAATTTACACAGAGAGTATATGCACTTTAGCACTGCTTAGCAGTGGTAAAGTGCCCAGAGTCCTAAAGCCAACTAAAACTGGTCAGAAAATTAAGAGGAAGGGGGCAAAAAGATTGAAGATGACCATGCAAAAAGGGCCAGGTGCAACTAACTCTGCACAGCAGTTGAAAAGCACTAAGGCCCTCATTATAACCCAGGTGGTCGGAGATAAAGCGGAGGTAACACCGCCAACAGGCTGGCGGATAAACAAATGGGATCCCGACCACGGCGGAAACCGCCATCATAGACAGCCATTTTGACACTCCGACCGCCAGGGCGTTATCAACAAACACCACGGCGGTCACCGCCAACAGACAGGCGTAAGACAATGTACCGCCTACTGGATTATGAGAGGCCAATCCGCCACCTTTTCCGGGGCGGTACCAACGACATCAAAAGCACGGCGGAAACTGTACACTGAAGGGGAACCACTCACCTTTCGACACTCAATGAAGAACCAGGACGCCATGGAGCCCGAACTGCAGGTCCTCCCCATGCTGGTGTATCTACTAATACACCAGGAATTTGAAAGAAGGCAGCGACGATGACGGTGAGTACTGCACCT
Source organism: Pleurodeles waltl (assembly GCF_031143425.1). Lineage (NCBI taxonomy): Eukaryota > Metazoa > Chordata > Amphibia > Caudata > Salamandridae > Pleurodeles > Pleurodeles waltl. The sequence goes on from NC_090440.1 coordinate 811,493,913, forward strand.
AGCACACAGGGTAGGGGGTGAGGAAAAAGAGACTGACACACACATGCAACACACAACACCCCGACCCCCCACCCTCACCCACAACACCATACACACTAACACATTCAACAACATTACAGATACACCCCGTTACCCCCTGGAAGAACGCAAGGACAAAAGGAATTGAGTTCAATCAGTGATATTTAGGAACATGCAGATATAGCTAACGAATATAAAAAAATAGTATATACAAATATTTACAATATGTACAGAAGGCCGTACACTGTCCTTTGTAAATGTCTGTGGACCAGTTGCTCAAAAAATCATGGGCAAAGCCCACACTTGACTCCTGCCTCAAAACGGAGAGAACACTGCAGGAGCATCAGGTCAAAAAAACACAGGCACCTCAGGGGGATGGGGTGGGGGTGAACCTCAGCCGGAAGATGGTACTACACCACTGCTCCTCGAGGGGGCAACATGCCCACAGCGATGTCCTTGGGAGTGCAAAGCCACGGTCTCTCAAGTGGGTGGTTTGCCCACTGCTTGGTCCTGGGGAGTGCAAAGCCACAGTCTCTCAAATCTCTCAAGTGGGTGGTTTGCTCACTGCTTGGTCCTGGGGAGTGCAGAGCCACAGTCTCTCAAGTGGGTGGTTTGCCCACTGCTTGGTCCTGGGGAGTGCAAGGTTACAGTCTCTCAAGTGGGTGGATTGCCCACTGCTTGGTCCTGGGGAGTGCAAAGCCACAGTCTCTCAAGTGGGTGGTTTGCCCACTGATTGGTCCTGGGGAGTGCAAGGCCACAGTCTCTCAAGTGGTTGACATGTTCCACTAGTTCTGGAGGGGGCCTTGTGCCCAGTCTGCTTCATCCTGCCAAGGATTGAGTGAGTGGATGCATCTCTCCACTGGTTCTGGAGGGGGCATTGTGCCCAGTCTGCTTCATCCTGCCAAGGATTGGGTGAGTGGATGCTTCTCTCCACTGGTTCTGGAGGGGGGCTTGTGCCCCGTCTGCTTCATCCTGCCAAGGACTGGGTGAGTGGATGCATCTCTCCACTGGTCCTGGAGGGGGCCTTGTGCCCAGTGATGCTGCACCTTAGGGTGTGGCAGTTCCCATTCCCTCACCTGGGTGTCTGAGGTACGAGATGTGCAGGGAACAGGTAGCATGATATTCCATGGAGGTAGAGCCAAACTCCATCCTGTGGTGACTTAGGCTGCAAACTGCTGCCAGTGCCAATGCTGGTGGTGGTGCCTCAAGTGGTGTGTGCAGGGTCCAGGACATCTCCTGCAGCCTTGGAGGGCTGCCCACTGGGGATGCTGTTGATGTCCGATGTAGTGGCACCGGCTGGGCATGTGACGGTGCATTTGGGGGTGCAGGTGGCGGTGCCTGCGGCGGTGTCTGCGGCAGAGATGCTGCAGGTGCTGCCCATGGTGCAGGTGCTTGTAGTAGTGGAGGGAGACACCAGGCCGTCTCCAGTAGCCTCGGATGGCTGCCCACTGGGGAGGATGCTGGTGACTGTTGTTGTGGCAGCGGCGGTGCAGATGGCGGTGCAGATGGTGGAACAGGTGGCGGTGCAGGTGGCGGTTGGTGCGGCAGTGCTTACCGTGGTACAGGTTGCTGGCCTGTCAGGACAAATGGTGGTCACCAGTCCCTCACCAGGAGGCTCCGAGCCCAGAAGTGACTTGCCCTTGTTTTTGTGTCCCTTCCCCACCTTGGTAGACGCTGCTGGGACCTTGGCACTGTCCTTTTTTGTTTTGGATGAGGCCTTGCTGGGTGGGTGGTCCTTCTTGTCCGTGCGGTATGCCGGCCCCTTCTTAACCTTGGCAGGTGGCGGAATCGGGTGGTCTTTAGCATCGGTAGGTGGCCCACTGCCAGCCCTGATGGGTGCCCACTTTGATCCTCTCGGACTTGCAGGGACCACAGCGGACGCCGACTTGGTGGCTGAGGTGCTGGCCTGGGATTTAGACATCCTGGCCCTAGGGGAAGGACGGGGGGAGGCGTAGGGAAGGGGTCAACGTTAGCCAGGAAATGTTTTTTTGACACATTGGGACGGGAAGCTGGAGGGGGTGTGGGAGTGGAGAGAGAGGTAGTGATTGTAAGAGGTGTACGTCTGCTGAGTTTGAGGGAAGGTGCATGGGCTGGAGGCTGTAGTGAGGTGGATGGCTGTTGAGTGGGTGTGTGCCTGAGTTTGTGTACTTTGTGAGGAGGGCTCACAGACACACTGGGATAGGACACAGGGGACGTGTGCATGGTTGAGGGGTGTGTTGTGATGGACGTGCTGGTGATGGAGTGCATGCAGGTGTGGGTGGAGACGCTACTGGGAGGGAGGTGGACGAAGAGGAGGAGGGGGACACAGTGGAGGAAGTGGATGTTGGTAAGTGTGCATGTGTATGGTGCGTGTGTGAGTGCCTGTGTGATGATGTGTGGTGCTTATGTTTTCTTGAGCCACTTTTGTGTGTTGATGTATGTGTATGCTGGTCTGAAGGTGTGTTTGGGATAGGGTGAGGTAGAGGGGATTGGGTCAGGGTAGTGGAAGTTGGAGGGGGAGGCTGGACACAGGGACAATGGCTGCCATCAGTGCTGAGGCCAGAGCCTGAAATGCTCTCTGTTGTGCCGCCACGCCAGAATGAATGCCCTCTAGGTATGCATTTGTTTGTTGCAAATGCCTCTCGACACCCTGGATGGCATTCAGAATGGTTGACTGCCCTACAGTGAGGGATGTCAGGGGGTCAATAACCTCCTCACTGAGGGCAGCAGGGCTGATTGGGGCAGGGCCTGAGGTGCCTGTGGCGAAGGAGATTCCCACCCTCCTGGGTGAGCGGGCACGGGAAACACGCTGAGGGGCTGCTGGGAGGGCAGTGCTGGTAGGTGGGGTGGCGGCTGTACCTGTTGTTGGGGTGGGCACAGAGGTGTCCACCACCACTACCAGGGAGCTTCCATCGAAGGAGGAGTCGCTGTCACTGGTGTCCCCTCCTGTACCCATCATGGAGCTCCCCTCGCCCTCCATCCCACTGGTGCCTTCACCCTCAGTGGATTCGCCCTCGTGGGCCATGTGTGATGCAGCTCCCTCTGTCGCCGGTGCCTCTGTTCCTCCGCCAGATGATGCTAATGCACACAAGGACAGGGTGACAAAACAAGAAGGGGGGGATAAACAGAGGATACACATGGTCAATGCCAGCAACACTACTACCGTTGGCGTACACAACACACTCTGAGCTCCTCTATTCACCAGGCCATGCCCAACCACTCACCAAGGTAGTCACCAGCCCATGGAGTACAAAGCCTAACGTCAGCATATGCACAACTGACACCCACAGGACCCTGCCCAGTAGTAGATGCCCACTTGTACCATTGGGGTAGGGGTGCTTCAGAGCCTGCAAACAAGGGCCCTACCCTGCCATGATCGCCCTAGCCTAGGGGCACCCACAGCCCACATCCCCCACCCAGCTAGTTCCTAAAGCGTGCAAATTCAGCTTTCTGAAACTGTACTCACCCCCTTGTGGCTGCTGTGATGCCCTCAAGTGCCCATTCAATTCTGGATAGGCCAACACCAGGATGCAGAACATCAGGGGGGTCATGGTACGACGGGCACCCCTTCCACGTTGGGAGGCCAGCCCTAGCTGGGCCTCTGCCGTCTTCTAGTCCAGCAGCGCAGGTCCTCCCATCTCTTGCAGCAGTGGGTGCTCCGCCTGCGATAGACCCCCAGGGTCCGCACCTCCTTGGCGATGGCACCCCAAATACCCTTTTTCTGGTGGGCGCTGACCTAGAGGGAAAGACAGCGGAAAATGTAATTACTCACCCGTCCTGACCGTCATACTCATTGCCCACCAGTTCCCACACATGCCCTGACGCCCATACAGTGACCACCTCTCATGCAGCATTCAGGCCAGGACGCCTTAGCACCCCACAACATGTGGCTTACATCCACACCACTCCAAACAGGCATTTCCCACGCATCATGCTCACAGTGTACCCACCTGTTTGTCTGGAGGACCGTAGAGTAACGTGTACTGGGGGAGTATCCTATCCACCAGTTTCTCCAACTCCTCTGCAGTGAAGGCAGGGGCCCTTTCCCCAGACACTCTAGCCATTGTCGCTTCCAGACTCAGGTCACAGCAGCACTTGCATTGTAGGTCCTCTCCTGTTGATGGTCAGGTAGCCAGTGAGTGAATAGTTAGAAAATGGCGGTGACGTCTGCGGCGGTGCGTACCGTCACTGCCGGCATACATCGCCATTGGCTCCTGGGGCCCATAGGGCCCAATGATAACCAATACGGAGTTGCGCGGCGGTCATCGACCACCTACCACGACACAGCACAACACCAGCGTACTTACCTCATTTCCCCTTGTCCCTCCTCACAGGTCAGGCAGCCATCATTTCAGGGGGGCTGTCAACATCAGGACAGTGTGCGCTCTATGGGCGACGTAATGCAAAAAGCCAATCCTTATGCAATGTAATAATTAATGCATTGTGTGTTGATGCAGTATGTTAACCTTTTGCATTGCAGAGATTTATCTTGAAATGTCATAAGTGCTGTTTGCAATGTATTGCTCATTTTCAAGGCCTTGCTGCAGGATTACAGGAAGTGGTTAGGTTGTGGTCCCTATTCTGAGCCCTTCTAGATTCCTTTCCTGCAGTCTGGCTGGGTGTGGCACGTGGGCGGGTCTGGGTCTAATTATGGGACCCAGCCCAGCTCCACGTGCTCACTATTCAGAGGTCCTGGTGCAGAGCAGCAGCATTTTCCTGAGCTCCTGTTCCGAAAGGCCTGTCTAGGCTTTTCCAGGCCCTGTCCTCATTATCTTGGTGATCCTCAAGCAGGGCGGTAAGGCAGAGGTCGGGTTAGGCCCCCGACTCCGTTTTCAGAAATATTCAAGTTTTGGTTAATCGCATGTGCGATTGTTTTCATGGCACTTAAATCTTGATGTACGAATCGGCAACAGTGTGCGCAATTCATTCTTGGCATTTAACTCTTGCAGTACAGATCGGCAGAGTGCGCGATCATTTCATGGCATTTGAATCTTGCTGTACGAATCAGCAACAGTGTGAGCAATTCATTCTTGGCATTTAACTCTTGCAGTACAGATCGGCAGAGTGCGTGATCATTTCATAGCATTTGAATCTTGATCTACGAATCGGCAACAGTGTGCGTGATTCATTCTTGGCATTTAACTCTTGCAGTACAGATCGGCAGAGTGCCCGATTATTTCATGGCATTTGAATCTTGATGTACGAATCAACAACAGTGTGCTGGGTTCATTCTTGGCATTTAACTCTTGCAGTATAGATCGGCAGAGTGCGCGATCATTTGATGGCATTTGAATCTTGATGTACGAATCGGCAATAGTGTGCGTGATTCATTCTTGGCATTTAGCTCTTGCAGTACAGATCGGCAGAGTGCGCGATCATTTCATGGCATTTGACTCTTGATGTACGAATCGGCAACAGTGTGTGCGATTCATTCTTGGCAAATAACTCTTGCAGCTCAGATCGGCAGAATGCGCGATCGTATTTTGCCATTTAAACCTTGATGGTTGAACCGGCAGCAGTGTGCGTGCTTCATACTTGGTATTTAACCCTTTCAGTTCAGATCAGTAGAATGCGCAATCGTTTCTAGACATTTGAATTCTGATGGTTGAATAAGCAGCAGTGTGTGTGATTCATTCTTTGCATTTATCTCTTGTGTTTCAGATCGGCAGAGTGCGCGATCATTTCTAGGCATTGAAATCTTGATGCATAGTTTGGTATTAAAGTGCATAATAATTTCTAGACAATTGAATTCTGAAATTCAGAATAGAGTGTGACCTTGCAGTATCATTTATGAGTCTATCGCAGTTAATTCATGAAAACTAATGTGTTCATTGATTCTTGTTATAACGTAGTTGCTATTCCAAGAACTAACTTGAGAAAGTTCAATGTTCAGAGCATAAGATGTTATTCTAAAAACACTCATTTGAAAGTTTGCATAATCCTTCTTTATTTTCCAGGTACCCAGAGCTAATAAGGTAATGTTATAGAAAAGGCCTTGATAGTTCATGTTATCAGTATATCAATATTTGGAACAAACTTTATGAAAATCAATGTGAATAATCTTGCTATTTGGGTTCTTAACTCTTGCTCCCACATGTTTCCTTCCCTGCTGTTCCCAACCTAAAACCCCATCCCCCGCTTGGCCATTCTTTAACTCTCTGCTATGATAGCTAGCAGAGTTTGGAGCTGCCAAGAGGTGGACATATTGGGAACAGGTGCAAACCCCGAGGATCCAGTCTCCCTGACAGGGGCACATGGCATGGCACCTAACTGCGTCACAGCACATTTTGGCACATATACTGACTCTCAAATTCACACACTGCTTCTGTGACATTAATTCCAACACAGATGTGCTATCTATGTGGTAAATGACCTTCTGCTCACCATTCTCCTCCATAGGCTACAACCGCTGAGGCAGATGATGAGATGGTGGCATCCTCCAGTGTACAGACCCCTGGTGGACCTGTCGACTATGGAGGACAGACACATTATCATCGCACACAGACTTGATCGTGCCACAATCCAAGAACTGTGTGCCCAATTGGAGCCAGACCTGATGTTAGCTATCCGCCAGCCCACAGGAATACCCCCTCTAGTGCAAGTCCTGTCAGTGCTCCATTTCCTGGCAAGTGGCTCCTTCCAAACAACAGTGGCCACGGCATCAGGGATGTCTCAGCCAATGTTCTCAAACATGTTGACCAGAGTGTTGTCTGCCCTGCTAAAATACAAGCGCAGCTACATAGTCTTCCTCCAGGTGGAGGATTTGGCCACAGTGAAAGCTGACTTCTATGCCCTGGGACATATCCTCAACATCATTTGTGCTATTGATGGTACACATGTGGCATTTGTCCCCCCCGCAGAAATGAACAGGTGTACAGGAATAGAAAAAGCTATAATTCGATGAATGTGCAAATGGTGTGTTTGGCGGACCAGTACATCTCCCATGTGAATGCCAAATATCCTGGCTCAGTGCATGATGCCTATATCTTGAGGAATAGCAGCATCCCTTATGTGATGGGCCAACTCCAGAGGCACTGGGTGTGGCTAATAGGTGAGCCCATGGTCCCCACACAGTATAAGTTGGTTTCTGGGTATGGGGTTGTCCCTAAGGGTTACTGTGTGTCTAACAGTTGTCCCTCAATATTTGCAGGTGACTCTGGTTACCCCAACCTCTCATGGCTACTGACCGCAGTGAGGAATCCAAGGACAAGGGCAGAGGAACGTTACAATGAGGCACATGGGTGACCTTCGGCCTCTTGAAGGCCAGGTTCCAGTGCCTCCATCTGACAGGTGGATCCCTGTACTACTCACCCAAGAAGGTGTGCCAGATCATCGTGGCATGCTGTATGTTGCACAACCTGGCCAGGTGCCTTTTCTGCTTGAGGATGAGCCTGGTGATGGTCTTGTGGCAGTGGTGGAGCCTGTGGACAGTGAGGAACAGGAGGCAGATGAAGAAGATGTGGACAACAAAACAAACATTATACAGCAGTACTTCCAGTGACACACAGGTAAAAGCCTGTAACTCCTCTTCACATTTCAGTATATTTTTGGACATTGTACATGGCAGCCTCTTCCTCTGTCTATGTCCACTGACTGTTCCCTTTGGATTCCCTTTTTTCAGATCTGTGTACCCCATTCTGGCTCCTGCTATGTGGACTGCTGCCCACCAACTGTCATACATTGGTATAATTAAAAAAACATAGACGTTGCAATGCTTTGAGAATGTTGTAAGAATACATCTTTCCAATCATTACACTGACGCCAGCATGGTTTATATTTCAATGGTGTTTATTTTTTGTGCTAAATAGTATGGGGATATGTGCAAGGGGCTGGGGTGATGGTGGAGGAATGCCCATGGTAGAGTCCAGTCTTTTGGTATCACAGGTGCATTGTCCAATGGGGCATAGGAAGGGGAGTAATGGCAGTTCAGGGTGGACAGGGTGACATAGTGGGACACAAGGTTGACAATCAGGAGAGCCTTATTTCCTGGCGGGGTCTTGGCAATGTTCTCTGGCTTCTGCCTGGATCTCAGGGACCATTTGCGGGGTGATTCTCCTTCTGCAGGGGGTGGGGTGCTGGTGGCCGGCTGGCCCTGTGGCGGGGCCTCCTTTCCACTAGCGACGGCGGAGGTGGAAGGCTGTTCCTCGGTTTGGCTAGTGTCAAGGGCCCTTTGTTGTGCCACTGCCTCCCTCATGGTCTTGCCCATGTCAGCCAGCACCCTTGCTAAAGTGACCAGGATGGTGTAGATTTTTGTGAGGTCCTCCCTGATCCCCAGGTACTGTCCCTCCTGCAGCCGCTGGGTCTCCTGTAACTTGGACAGTACCGTGCCCATGGTCTCCTGGGAATGGTGGTATGTTCCCATGATGTTGGAGAGTGCCTCGTGGTGGGTCGGTTCCCTGGTCCTGTCCTCCCCTTGTCGTACAGCACACCTCCCAGCTTCCCTGTAGTCCTGTGCCTCTGTCCCCTGAACCGTGTGCCCACTGCCACTGACACCTCGTCCCTGATCGTCCTGTGTTAGTGGGGTTGCCTGGGGTCCCTGTAGTGGTAGACACACTGCTGATTGACATGTCTTGGGGACAGAGGTATGGGCCCGCTGGGTGGGTGCTGTGGTGATGATTTCTGAGGGGGGCGGCTCTGTGGTGGGTTGGGACTGTGTCAGGGGAACCGACTGTCCAGAGGTCCCTGATGGGCAAGGTTGGTCATCGTTATCCAGGCGTGCAGAACTGCTGTCATCACTGTAGGCCTCTTCTGTGAGGGGATTGGATGTTGGTGGCATCTCCTCTCCGGTGACATTGGGTAGGGGTCCTGTTGGGATGCAATGCATTGTTATTGTATCTGTGTGTGCCATCTTGTGCACTGGGTGTGTTTCCCTGTATAATTGAGTTTCCCTGTCACCTTGGCCTTGTGAGAGTGGTGATTTTGTGGGATGGGTGAGCCTCTTTACTGGGCATGCTGTGGTGATGGGTGTCCATGTAGGGCTGTGATGGGTGTCCATGCATTGTTGTTGCATGCAGGGCTTGGTATTGGGATGTGTGGGTTGTGATTGTGGGGTATATGTGAGGTGATGGAGTGATGGGAGTGAGGGTACGGGTGGGGGTATGTGATGGCATGTAGGTAGGGTGGGGAATATAATGGTAAAGATTTGCCTTACCAGAGTCCAGTCCTCCTGCTACTCCTGCGAGGCCCTCAGGATGCATGATCACCAAGATTTGCTCCTCCCATGTTGTTAGTTGTGGAGGAGGAAGAGGGGGGCCACCGCCAGTCCAATCTGGTGTCTTGAAACCACGGAACGCACCTTCCCCTGTAGGTCGTTCCACCTCTTCCTGATGTCATCCCTGGTTCTTAGATGCTGTCACACGGCGTTGACCCTGTCGACGATTCTCCGCCATAGCTTGCAATGAACGTCTGCTGCACCTGTGATCCAAATAGCTGTGGCTCTACCCGGATGATTTCCTCCACCATGACCCTTATCTCCTCCTCTGAAAACTTGGGGTGTCTCTGGGGTGCCATGGATGTGTGAGTGATATGTGTGAGGTGATGTGTGGGGTGATGTGTTGGGGTGTATACTGTGATGTGCGTGGATGGTGTATGAGTGATGGTGTTCTGTGCCTCTGATTGACTGTGTGCTCTTGGCTTGTCTCTCTGTGCTTGGTCTCTTTTTTTCAGTTGTATGGGGTTGTGGGTAGTGTGGGTGTGTGTTTTATAGTTGTGTGAGTGTGTGGGTGTGGTGTGTCTATGTGTCGGGTGTGTGTATTTTGAATTGTCCAATGTGGTGTAGTTTTGTAAGTGTGTGTGTATTTTGAGCGTGGCGATGTGCACCACCAACTGGTTTACCGCGGTTGAAAAACCGCCGCGTTGATTCGTGGGTCGTGATACTGTGGGCGTATACCTGTTGGAGTGACGGTGTGGGTTTTGCTATCGCCAGTTTATCACTGACCTTTGGTCTGGCAGACTTGTGTGGGTGTCTGTATTGTGGCAGTATTCTCTGTGTGGGTCATTATACCCGTGGCGGATTACTGCAGCGGGCACTATATCTTGGCGGTCGTCGGCACGGCGGTAAGCGGGATTTACGGCCAGGGTTGTATTGAGGGCCTAAGTCTTCCGGCTTGCACCCCCTTGAGTGGCAGGTTCCATCTACAGTCTCAGAAAAATCAGAAACAGGGTGCATTACCTCTGATCCAGAGTCAGCCTGCTCCATTGCATCAGAATCGAGTCTGCGTGCCACCATCTTTGTCCACCAGGCTCTCCAGCTTCTTCTTACTTCAGTCGGCTCCTTTCTGGGCTCCTTTTGGGTCCCCGGTTGTTCAGTAGCCGTTACCATGATCTTAGCCTTTTTTCCTATGTTGTCCATAATTTTGTTTCCTCCACCAAATGGGTGCCGCAATAGCTCCACAACAGACGGGAACAGGGCACACCGAGATGCGGGTAATACTGGTTCCCCTTCTCACCTTGAGCCTTCCTTTTCGCAACCTTCGTCTTTGATCTAGTCTGCCCCTAATATCACTTTTTAAATGTTGAGATGTCTCCATCCTTAAGAATCGGTGGTTACATCCTTTAACACACAGTACCCGGGATGTATCAAAAATAATGATACAGAGGGCCGCAGAGAAGAAGATACGTCAGAAAGTAAAGCAATGCGTTGTTTTTTCCGGCACGCAAAGGCAATGTTTTGTTTCAATCCACGCAGCAGAGTAATGCGTTGGTTTGTGGGAGCGCAGCCTTGGTTCCTCACTGCAATGTGGGGATATTTTGAAGTCCAGGGGCGATGCATGGAATATCCAGAAAGCTTTGTGAAGAGGCAATAGGTCTTCACTTGTCAATTATTTTTGTTTAACATCAGGTGACCAACTTGCACGCCACCCTTTGCAACATTCAAGTTTTTTTTCCTCATGGTCCTTCTATTAATCCTGGAACATCAAAGCCAAAAAGAGCACCTACTGAGCAATGAGATGGAACTTTTTTGAATTTCACAATGTCACTTAATGGTAAATCTGGATAGGTGTTGATTTTTTAACTTAGCAAATTGTGTAAGACTGAAGAGAAGATTTCTAAAATATGATATGATTTGAGAGCAGATTTTTCTAACAATTGAACATAATAGCCAGGTAAATCATTTGAAATTTCACGCAGCAGATTGAGAGCTTTTGAAAAATCATGAGCTTTTTTCTGATTTTCTGTTTGGCATGCTGCTAAAGAAGATGAAAGTTCCTTTCGGTATGATCGAAGTCTACTGAACTCTGGGTACATGATCAACATCTATATCCAGGAGTATGAACTCCAAGTGGTATTTAGAAAGAACCTGGATAACCTTTTCTAGTAAACAGATTTATACCCCATCACTCATACGACCCAGTGGTGTCTGAGATGTCTGAGATTTTAGTTTTTTTTTCTTTTCAGAACGAGAAAGTGAAACATTACAGTGTGTGTTCAAATTACAGAACAAAACATTGGAACTGGGATAAGGCCTTGCAAGGCCCCGACATGGCACAGCCTTCTTTTCAATGTTTCAGCTCTAAATTATAACATTGGCCATTTTAATAGTGTTTTCCTCGAACCGAGTTTTAGCATTCAAGATTACTTCCACAAGACTACTTAACAAAGATATCCCTGAGGAAATGCCATAAAGTGTTATACCAGTTTCGATTGGCATACATTTCCAACTGGAATTTGGGCTGATTACGAGTTTGGTGGTCGGAGGACCACCAAACCCACGGTGGTGGTTGGACCACTACACTCCTGGGGGAAACATCGCTAGCTAGCAACGCAGTCAGTGCAACACTGTGCATTGACCACGCTGCAATTACCACGCATATGCATTTACTACGCATGCTTTTAGCACGCATGTGCGTGGTAACCAGTGCTTTAAATGGGCCGTTACATTCCGGTAGCGAGTACCAGCACTTTTTTATTTTGAGAAACGTAAAATACTTCTTTTAGGGTTCATGGTAGTTTTTAGGACAGGGTAGATTTTAGGGTTTTGCACGGGGGTCGGGTAGTTTAATGACAGGGTGGGGTAGTTGTTAGGATAGGGTAAGTTTTAGGGTTCAGAGCGGGGGTCGGGTAGTTTTTAGAACAGGGTGGGGGTAGGTTTTAGGACAGGGCAGGGGGGCTTTTAGAGTTTAGGGTGGAGGTCAGGGTCATTTTTAGGGCAGGGCGGGGTTGGTTTCAGGTTTCAGGGTGGGGGTCGAGATCGTTTTCGGGACAGGGAGGGGTAGTTTTTAGGACAGTGTAGGTTTTATGGTATAGGGCTGGGGTCGGGGTTGTTTTTAGGACAGGGTGGGGTAGGCTTTAGGAAAGGGCAGGGTAGCTTTTTGGGGATTAGGGCGGGGAGGGGTAATTTTCAAACAGGGTAGGTTTCAAGGTGGGGGCTCAGGGTAGTTTTTAAGACAGGGCGGCGTATGTCTTAGGACAGGGTAGATTTTAGGGTTTAGCGCGGGGTTCAGGGTAGTTTTTAGGACAGGGTGGGCTAGTTTTTAGGACATTGTAGGTTTAAGGGTAGGGTGGGGATCAGGGTAGTTTTTAGGACAGGCGGGGGCAGGTTTTAGGACAGGGCAGGGTAGCTTTTAGGGTTTAGGGCGGGGTAGTTTTTAGGACAGGGCAGGGTAGGTTTTAGGGTTTAGGTCGGGGTAGTTTTTAGGACAGGGCGGGGTAGGTTTCAGGACAGGGTAGGTTTTAGGGCGGGAGTCGGGATAGTTTTTAGGACATGGAAGGGTAGCTTTTAGGGTTTAGGGCGAAGGTGGGGAGTCGGGGTAGTTTTTAGGACGGGGGTTAGGTTTTAGAGTTCAGAGTGGGGCAGGGGAGTTGGGGTAATGTTTAGGACAGGGTGGTGTAATTTTTAGGACAGGGTAAGTTTTAGGGTAGGCTGGGAGATCGAGGTGGTTTTTAGGACAGGGGAGGATAGGTTTTAGGACAGGGTAGGGTTTAGGTTGGTGGCAGGGGGTCGGGGTAGTTTTTAGGGCAGGGTAGGTTTTAGGATTTAGGGCAGGGGTCGGGTAGTTTTTAGGAAAGGGCAGGGTAGCTTTTAGGGCAGGTTTCGGGGTAGATTTTAGGACAGGGCGGGGTAGGTTTTAGGTTTTAGGGCGGGGTCAGAGAAGTTTTTAGGACAGGTAGGTTTTATGGTTTAGGGCAGAGGGTCGGGGTATTTTTAGGACAGGGTGGGGTACGTTTTAGGACAGGGCAGAGTTGCTTTTAGGCCTTAGGGTGGGAGCCGGGTGTCAGGGGTCGGTGTAATTTTTAGGACAGGACAGGGTAGGTTTTAGGGTTTAGGGCGGGGTGGGGGGTTAGGTAGTTTTTAGGACAGGGCGGGGGTGGAAGGGGCAGTTTTAAGGGTTTGGGTGGGTGGATTATGGTGTCAGGTGTTGGGTGCGGGGGAGAATTTACCACGCATGTTTCTTTACCAAACATGCTTTTGAAACAAATTTCGTTGTAAATGCATGTGTGGTAAAGGCATGCATGGTAAAGGCACGGTCATTGTTGAGACCGCGTTGTAAAGGCATGCGTGATATTCGGATGCGTTGTTCTATCATACATCCACTCCTGGCAGTCTGACCACCAGATTATGATCCTGGAGGTCGAACCTCCAGGAGACCGCTGCAACTACCAATATCATAGATCCTGACTGGCTGGCGGCAGTCAGAGTCGTGGTCAGCTAAAGCCACAGCGGTGCAGTTCTGCACTGCCGTGCTGATCACGACTCTACTTTCCACCAGCCTTTCCATGGCGGTTGCACCACTATGAAAAGACTGGCGGAAAGTCAGTGCTGGGGGGCACAGGGATCCCCCTGCACTGACCACGGCCATGTCATGGGCGGTGCATCGGTCCCCCTGCCAGCACCTCGGAATGCGCACCTCAGGTGCTTGTGTGTGACGGCATTGGCCTCAGCTCCTTAAGGGAGCCAAGGTCAATGCCATGCACTGTTTCTACCCAGCTGGACGGCAGAAACGTCATAATACAATGTTTCAGACGGTTATCCCGGTAAAAACATCATAATACGATGGGGGTTAGACCGTCAGCTTGACGGCGGCCTCATCCCCACAGGTTTGGCAGTCTGACAGTCAGTCCACCAAACATGTAATCATCCCCTTTGTTTTGTACTGTAATGAAATCAATCTTTGTGGAGCATGAACAATGTCTCACAGAAGGATTTTCACACTTCATTAAAAAAAAACTGACTCTGATGGAGGAGAAAAAAAGGTATGCTCTTCACACCAGCTCATATTAAATATTTTCCCGTTTTAAATCACAGAGGCTTCAGCATCACAGTTACAAAGGTAATGACAACACTGGAACATTACCTTGGAAGATGAAATCAGCGCATTACTGTTTTGTTCCGATAGACTGAAACAAAGCATCCATTGGAAGAAGAACCACATGCTGCAGAATCTTGACAATCCCTCCAGGACTTTGTCAGAGTCTCACTTTTATACTTTGGGCATTTCAGAAAGTTGTGGCCTTCTGGGAGCAGCAGCAGCTCAACAGTGATAGCTCAACAGCTAAACTTTACTCCAATGGCTGGAGCCGCAAACGGCACCAATGGCACTTTCTCTGACCACTGTCGAACAAGCGACTTGCTTTTGGACACAGCCTCTGCCACACGCCCACTTCTGATTTGTACTTGGCCTCCCAGCTCCCCAGGGACTCACTGGAGCAGAAAGGAGGAACATAGGTGCAGACGAAATTGACCTAGCAACACTTATGAAGACATTATTTTGGCCTGTGACAACTGAGCTGGCAATGCCAAATACAGCTTAGGCTGGCTGAAAAAGAGGCTTTGATGTCAACACCGAAAGAAGGTAAATGGTGGCTGAATATACTGATGAAGGAGACATTGGAACCTGGAATTCACACCTGGGGATTCATATTCTGAAGACACAATAGTTTTATGAATCAGTCATCATTCAGTTACCCCTGCCCGGTCAGGGCGACCATCGGGCAGGTTGGCAATATGGCTGAATCTTTCTATCAGGGTTGTTTCAAAGTAATACAAACCAAAAATGGGGATTTCCAGGATGTGAGAGACAAGAGGGCAGTAACCCTGTACTTAAGTAATTTCTATAATAATTATTTTAGTAATACTCAGAATACCAAATGATATGTTGAGAAATTAGTTTGGATTTGAAACCTTGAAATACAGAATATTTAATGTAATTCAGGAAAGGAATTGGGCAAGGGGGATGGAAGCTCTGGCAAGGGAGAAGAACCTAAGGTAGTATGGCCCAATTTCTGAAAACTTTGCGCCGCCTTTGCAAACCTACCGCCATATTTAGTTTTTGATGTTAGACCAGTCTAGCATCAAAATATTTGAGTTAGGGTCATTTTTTGGGAGCGCAACCCACCTTGCGTCCTTTTGCGACAATGATATGCATGTAGGCAGTCCCTACACGAAAATGACGCTAGCTCTCTTGCCCTATATTTACTGCCCAAGGCAAAAATGATGCACAGGAAGGAATCATCTCAAATGACGCAAAGCCCGATTTGCATCAACTTTTGCTGCCTGGTCAGACCAGACGTTAAGATGAGGCCCACAACTCAGGAAAAACACACAGAAGGAGCACTGACCACCTCCTGGATAACTTGGATCTGTTAATGCTCCAGCTTGGCACATGCCGCAGACGACAGCGATGACAACAGGTCCCTCCAGCACCACCACAGCAACCCCAAACACCACCACAGCAGGCACAAAGGCAGCGCAGAAGGCGGGAGAAGATATTCCGACAGCGCACAACCATCCTTGGGCTCAGGGAACAAGATGTGATCAGAACCTACCGTCTGAAGCGAGAGTCTATTGTACGCCTGCTGCACCACATAGCGTCAGACATCACTGCAAGGGTAGAAACTCAACTAAAATACCACCCATGACCAATTTCCTCACTGTCCTCCATATGCTGGCGTCAGAATCATTCCAGACAGCGGGTGCACAAGTGGTTGGTATCTCCCAGCCATCCTTCTTGGCCTTCCTACCAAAGGTTCTGGATGTAATCATCCACCTCACACCCGCCACATCTGCTTCCCCAACATCCAGCAATTGCAGCTAGAGACCAAGCAAGGTTTCCACCAAATTGCTGGGTTCCCTCATGTGCTAGGTGCAATAGACTGCACCCATGCCCAACTTGTGCCACCTGCTGCAACAGAACACCTCTACAGGAACCCCAAACACATACGTTTCATAAATGTGCAGGCCATTGTGGACCACTTTGGGCTTTTCACAAACATCCTAGCCAAATATCCAAGCAGCACCCATGATGCCTACATATTCCTGCATTACACCACCAACGCGCGGTTCCAGGATGGTCAATATGGCAGTGGCCTACTCGTAGGTAAGCCACCTTACCAACCAGTACACAGACAACCCACCAATCTTGTAGGACAAACATGACATACACCACACTAAACACACATGGCCAGGGGAACACTGATGTTCAGACAACAGCACATATGCCACATGCAACACTACACTGCATTCATTGCACATCACACACACATACACACTTATGTACATAATACAGCACAAAGCTGACTGGCAAACCACATGAAGGACAGTTGGAGCTATGTCCCTTTTGCGTACAGAAGCTGGGCCCAACCCACACACATTACACCAATGAATAGCTCAGCCATGTGAGTGGCATATGCCATGTCAATGTAAATGTAAAGAAAGTCACACACAGGCACAGCCCCGCATGGTGTACAAGCCTCTGTTGGCACCAATATCAAATGCCACACAGGTGTTGGCATGACCAACTACATATCACCTACACATAACTGATGTACCTGCAGTGGGCACTTTCACCTGTCTTCTGCATTGAGCTGCACAAATAGGAATACAACATCGCCAGCCATGAAAGACCATGGGTCAGATAAATGAGAAGTAGTGCTGCACCCAGTCCAGTGCCACTTCACATGCGCCCCTTAGCGTCCCATAATCCCACCATGTGTGCACCGTGTACAAGTAATGGGCCACCATGGTGCACAGTAGGTGCAATACTATAAAGAAAATGGATGCCATAGTAGGACTCTATAGGAGTACTGACAAAATACCCGACCTTTCATGCACCGTACGTACGGACCCATGCAAAAATATGGTGCGACCCTCTTAACGCCTGCACAGTGCATGTGTTGAAAGTGTCTGTGAGAAATCACATATAGGAACCTTGGAGATTCCACTGCCCCTATTTTGCTACTCGTCAATTGTGTTAATCACACCCTTGTACACATGATGGCTGGCACAGCCATCATCTGCCACAAAGGGTCACAAAGTGTTGCACTGCATGCTTAGTGCGACATGGTAACATGGAGGCCTGAGTTTGGCTTTGTAGTGCTACCATGGTGTCAATACAAATTACACTATTGTGTTGCAAGGAGGTGATAGGTCCCAATAACAATAGGACACAACCTCAAATATGAACAACACAACACATGTATGGCATGGTTGAACTGTAGGTTTAGATTATTTTGTCAATCATCAGGTCCCTGAGCCACAACCCATGATAGTAATGTCCATCAACACAAACTAATGGAACCATGCTACAAAACAGGAACACACACAATACCAGAAGCAAGTTGAAGTCACCACTCCACCTAAAACTAACATCTATCACAGAACATACAAAACCACATATATGCTTTACCAACACATGTTCTCTCATTCCTTTGCAGCTGACCAAGGATACAGCATACAGCTGTGGATGATGACTCCTTTTGGCAACCCAACAACAGTGGAAGAGCAGGCATTCGATAAAGGGCACAGAAGGACATGAAATGTGGTGGAGAGGACATTTGGGCTTATGAAGTCAAGGTAGAGGTGCCTGGCCCTGACAGGAGGAAGCCTGTTGCATGCACCGTCGCTGGTATGCAAGATGATACTTGTATGTGCAATCTTGCATAACATATGTATAAGGACCAGTGTTCCCTGGGATGAACTGGTAGATGTCCCCAATGGTGCAGCACAGGTAGAGGGGAAACAACAAAACACTGCTGCTGGAGTTCACAGGAGACAAAAATTGTTCAGAACTTCTACACCTAGACACTGTACAAATAATATCACTGTGTAATCATCACCAATAAATCATTTTGCACCTGAATGTCCATGGTCTACTCATTCTCCACTACGTATACCATTGGAATGTTGCTCATACCTCAGAGAGCAGGAAAAAAACACAACAGTAACAAAGATGGTTGGAACATAGGTTGAGATGTAAGAGGATATAGTGCCTCCATGCCACACATCAGTGTCACATAACTCATGACCATGTGGCTCTCTTAGACCTAGATTCACGCACCACAAAATTATATGTGGCATTAAGTGGCCATTGTGCAAATAATTCCCCTTTGCCTACATCATCCACACACCTCGCAAGATGTATGCAAGGCGGGGCGTACATACGGTAGGGGCTGTTTCCAAATGGGGTTTTAGAAAAATAGATACTGAACTGTGTCACATCTCAGGCAGATAGCTTCTACGCCAGCACTGAGCACGTGTGACGGGGGGCACCATTGGTATCAATTGACCTTCCTTGACTGTTCAGGGTTAGGAACCAAAGTTTGAGACTAAGCCTGCTCCGTATATAAATCGTGTTAGGTTCCGGCACTGCCATTGTGCACAAACATGCCACATGGTGTGCTGTACCTCATATGTAGCACACATGTTGGCTGCGGAGTGCGCTTAGGGTTGCTAGACAAGTGAAGCAGCAATGGGTGCTGATCCACTCTCCATACATATGGCCCATAGCCAGTATTTTACTATAAAATGGGACCATGTACCACCAAATTAATGTCTGGGTGGAATTTAGGCAGAGTCTGTCCCACTCCCTATGTACATTCTAACTCACTTATCACACAAATCTGCTGTTGTGATACATGCATGCAGCTAATCTGGATATACATGTGAAGACTGATGTACTGGTGTATTGCCAAGGTAGGAAAGGGTTTGCAATTACCTACAATGGTTGAAATGTGTCAGCAAGGTTACCCAGTATAGTCTGGATGATAGCATCACACACCACATATGAAAACACACCTCTCATTGACACTTACATGCCTGACTAAGAGAAAGTTACCAACACTGACAACATTCCCTAAAATGTCTAGGTCTCCAACATGCCAGAAATCAGATGTGCAACTATATCTAGCAATGTCCAACCATGTCACAGACCCATCCTAAAATTTATGTCAGAAGAAGGAGACAGATACGTTGCATGTGGCCAGAAAATGATACAGCGCTGAGATGATTTAACAGGATACACTCATGGTGAAACTGACATAGGTTGTGGATTCCTGAATTTAATGCAAACCCATGTACACCAAAGGCTGTGGAAGGACAGCCAAGAGACTCCAACAGAAACCTGAAGATAAAACATGGGGAGGTCAATTGGAGACTACACAAGTGCGGTGGCAAGTGTACTGTCCTGTGTGTGTAGAAGTCATTAAATCTCGCAAAGCCTGGAAATGGGAGGAAAACTATCACGTAGCCAGAAGTAGAAGATGTGTACAGCTCTAAATTACACAATTCACACGTTGCATCCTGTCCATGTATGACCGGAAAATGTTGCAGTAGAAGATGTGTACAAAGTATAAGCAGCCTAAAGAATGCCAGCAATGTAGGGCATAATCTATTCCAAATAAGATATGCTGTTAATGATAGAGAAGGTACACACATAGACCAATAATGACTATGCAACACAACAATGTCACCATGTGATCACCCAATATATGTTCAGAGAGGATGACTAGGACAATACATAACCCACTATTTTTGCTACAACAATAATGTTGTAGTTGCTGATCACATACTATTCTGACAGAAGCAGTGACAGAGGACAACATCTATTCCCTGATCATACAAAAATTACAAGTTAAACTAGAGATACAGGACCTAATCAAGCTGCAAATGGAAATTACAAAGAATGTATTACCATGTCTGTTAAACCATGCCAAATGATGAGACGTGTCCTAAATGTACAAGTAGCCAGTCCTCTGTACATGATAGGGCAAGCATGACATCAAGTACCACAAAAGAAAATGAAAATCCTAGACCATTTGATAAGAAATGTACATATGTCAGCCTGCAGGGGACTGCTCATTGCTCTGTAGAAGAGCTATCATGAGGAGGCTAGATCCCCACCCAACACTCCCTAACCCCAATGCTGAGGCTACATTGACACTTGACACAGTCAGGGGCCTGATGTATGTGCACAATGGACTGAGTGGAGTGGAACACTGTAAAGCTGTGCTAAAACATGCAACCATAAGTCTATGTGGGCATCAATAGTCACACAGTAAAAAGGATCACTAGGCTGTGATCATAGCAATCAATATCACTCAGTTGTGTATAAATTTCTTGTTCATAATCGGTACGGTTCATAACTACTATATTCCCACCCTTATCCGCTCTCTTGATAATTAAATCATCATCAGATTTCAGAGTCTTCAGTGCAATGTCTTCCTCTTGCTTCAAATTAGATTTCCTCAATTGTTTCTTCTTCATCTCCTCTTTGTCCAAATCACACCATACTAGTTTTAAAAAAATCTCTATATTATTATCCATTGTGGATTTCGGCATCTAGGTAGATCTTCGTCTTAAGCCACTAGTAACATGTATATCCGAAAATACATTTAAATCTCGCAAAACCGTAGAAGTTGTTATTGGGTACTCCTCATAATCTGTGATCGTCATCAATGCTACAGTATCATGAATGTCTTGAATAGATAATATACTATGTGTCAATTTAGGTGGTGGGGCTACCTCTATATCTGCTGTTCGTGAATCAAAATACTTTTTTAATTTTAACTTTCTAATGAATTTATATAAATCTATCTTGGATTTACATACATTCCCCACAGATGATGGACAAAATCCCAATCCTTTATTCAAAAGTAGTAACATATCAGAAGATAATTGCTTATCAGACAGATTAACCACATTATTCCCAATATCAGTATGTACATTCATGTATTTTTGTCCCGTGATCTCGTCTTCATGCCCAAATAAGTATCACCTTTTCCCTCCTCTTTTCCCTCTTCGTGTCTTCCTACCCAATTTCTTTTTTTATTTAACTCCCAATTGCCCTGTTTTATTCTTTTCAGTTCCTGTAAAAAACCCACCCCGTGTGTGTCAGATCCAGTGTGCAATCCAGTAACTTCAGTATCACTAATATTCGTCGCCAGACTACTCCTAGACATTGATGCAGAGTCTACAGAGTTACTAGACTCAGCTGTAGATACTATATTATTTATCAAATGATCATACTTGCGTGAAAAAGTAAATACTCTACCGTTCAAATAGTCTAATTCATCTCTCTTCAGTTTTCTGGCTTTTCTGTGCTTGATGTCATCCTGAAATTTCGTAATTAAATCATTCAAAATAGCATAATTTTTGTCAGTTGCTTCTTTTAAATCCAAGTCATTAATCTCTTTCTCTAATATATCTATGTCTGATTGTAATTTCACAACCTTTCTTTCAGCATTTTCTATTAAAATATCCATGAGTTTCATTGAATTGGATTTAAGTTCATCCTTCCATCTTATTAATAAATCTACATCCAAGTCATCATATGTGGGAAAGATGTGTGAGCGTAAATTTTGCATCTATATGTAATGATGCTATTGTCCCCTACCCTGCGGAAGGATGTGCCGTATATTACATATGATGCACAAATGGTGGGGGAAATAGGGAGGCACCAAGGAGCACAAGGACAGTTTCAAGCCACTACATGCAGCACCACTCTCCTTCAATCAGCCCCTTTGTGTCTTTGGCTAATGCCATTTAAGGGAGCTTAGCTGGGCACCGTGTCCAGACTACTTGCACATTCCTCTTTGTGTACATCGTGTATCACATACACCCTACAATATTATTATATCTGACACACGAGCAGCTTTATGTGCCACAGGCCTGCCCCATTTTACAGACTGTATGGGGCAGGCCTGCATCTGCGGCAGCACTAGCACATAACTCAGTAGCCAGCACCAACACAGGCATACTTGGACCATGGTGCAAGTGTGTCTGTGTTGAGGGGAGTGTATATGGTTGGTGTCCCTTCCTGGACATATATGGTCTACTATGGTGACAATGGCTGCCCACACAGTATTGGCAAGGCATCTGTAATGTTATTCAGTTAATGTCTAGAAAGGGACAACTACATTAACATGAGGAAGCTTCCATGCCAATTTAGCTCTAGTGTGTGTGCCGTGACATGGCACACACATATTAGTGACAAGAAACAGGGCTGTCTCAATGCATTCCTCAACACTTTGCTATGCTCACTCCACCCCTGGACAGTTGTTAGATTTTTTAGCGCTAATAATGACTACAATATCTTCAACATCTGGGGAAGGGTTACAAGCAATAAGTGTTACAATGGGACCACCACTGCAACAACCATTGCATGCCCCTCTGATGCAGAATACTGTGATGCTGCCCCATATGGACATGGAGATGTAACACTAATAAACAGCTGCATGACAAATCCATGTGGACATGGTGCAGTGAAATGCACAACAGGAGCACCCGGATCTCCATTATCTGGCCTTTCACCTCACAGACAGATCATAAATGTTTGGCAGTTGTTCTGACCAACCACTAAGTTGACTTGCTTACTCAGCTTAACAAGTTGAATGCAAAACTGTTGTCCATGCAAAGATTGTCCAAATTTCACTAAGCTATGTTTTCCTGTCATGTATTGCAAGGGGGCCTCCACCATACACCAGTGGAGAAGTGTCCCAATTTGAATACCCTAATACAGCCAGTGTCACTTTGTGTGACACGTGTGTCATTCCTGGGTTTTGTATGAGAGGGTCGAATGTGTGCAATGCAATGATGAAATGTAATGTGTGACCGATGAGATTATGTCATCTGAATTAGGATATGGACGTCATGTCTGATGCTATGTTGAGGATGGAGTATGAGTTGATTTTTTTCACAAGTGCCAATGTGTGCACCTATGGAATTGGTGGTGGTAGGGATAGAAAAGCATCCCACATATACATTGATGACAATCCTGATATGCGTCTGAGCTGCTGTTTCTCTGATTAGCATGCCTGATGCCAACATATATGTCACTGCACTTTTGACAGCACTGTGTGCCAGAAGTAGCTTTCAGTTACTCAGGAAACAGTACAGATGATGTAAATTTTTAGAGGTCTCGAGGGGCTTATGAAGGAGACACTTGCAACACCTGTACCTCACTATTGTTCAGATTTTGAGTGAGGCAGTCGTCGTGAAAGGAGCCATATTGTGCTGGCCAACAGTCAGTTGGGTACACAATGAGAGGTTGTGGGACATGTCTACAGTATATAGCAGGACAGATGCGTGCAAATATACCAACATGGTCTACCCATCATGATATCTGTGAGTGATCTTGGTCATACCACGTGTGCATAGAATGTGAATGCTGAGTGTGTACCTGGTACATAAGAGATGTCTGACATGCATGTGCACGTGTTGTTCAATATATAGGAATACTGTAGCTGCACCCAATGCACTTCCAATCTTACTGTGCCCTTTAGGGCACCCATACAACCACCACGTGTGTGCCGCATTACCCAATTTGCACAATATAGCACAGTCTAGCGGGCAATAGGTACAAATTCTGTAGACAACATAGATGTACTGTTCATGCTTTGGCCAAACTATATGGGCACTAAGCCTGAGCTGCACATGTGGGCCCATTGTGAGCAATGGTGTGCCCCCTTGTAACGCGTGCTCTGAGCAGGTGTAAATTCAAGGACACATGAGTGATGCTTTGCCAAACCTTACAATTGCCGGTGCGAAGTTTCCTGTCCCCCTATTAGATGACCTCTCCACCTTGCATCCATGATGCCTGGCCAAGGCTTGAAGTAGCACCAGGGGTGTCAAAGTGGTGGATTGCATACATTGCGCCATGTATTGACTATGAAACAGGGATTCTGGAATTGTAGCGCCACTTGACCCTCACTATTGTGATGACACAAATGTTGAGCAAGGGCGCAGTAGTCCACTTAGCTCTGGGCCCTGATGGTCAACAATCAATAGCTGTTACCCCAGTGACATGTACATGATACCGTAGATGGCCGGTGTGAAGTTTGTATCGATTTGGAGTTTGTCAGTGTTGTGGAATGTGTGGTGGACAGCATGTGTAAATTGAGGATGTTTTGTACATTCAATGTCTGTTCTACCTCCAGCCAATGCTGTATTTAATGCCATGTTCTCCTTGTGTTTCAGCAGCCAATATGACCCCAGTGGAAAAACACGCCTTTGAGAAGAAGGCTGACAGGTACTGGCACATAATGGCAGTATAGGCCGGGTACCAAAAGATAGAGAAGAAACATAGGAGGGAGAAGCTGACTGGGGCTAGGCATGCATTTTCAAATGAGGGACCTCAGCTACAGCCCACAACTGGTCAGACCACATCGGGGAAGACATGTAGGACCAGGGGGACCTCTGCTGGCCCTACCCCCTCCACTTCAACAGCACCAATCTACAGCCAGGCACCGCAACAGCGAGGTGTAGGTGTAAGTTACGTTAGTTTAGGTTAGTTTAGTGTAAATTGGTGTATAGGAGAGGTTTATATATTTGTATAGGTAATAGTTTAGGTTAGTACATGTGTAGCCTTAGTTTATGTTACCCAACTCATGTCTTGTCACTTAAGTGCGGGTTGGGGGGACAATGTTTAAAGTGTGGCGTTACATGTGTAAGATTAGATCTGAATGGGACAGATAGGTGTAAGTTAAGTTAGTTCAGGTTAGTTTAGTGTAGGGTAGTTTATAGGATAGGTTTAGATATGATGTTTTTAATATGTTTTAATAAATCCTGTTAGTATTAGACAATTATTTATCCTTGCTGATTGAGTGTCGGTGTTCTCATATGTGCTCAGGCCAAGTAGGGGAAATGGCTTAGGGTATTCTTTCTGTACTTATTTCCATGGATGACCATGTGCATCCCCAATGACCAGGGAGCTGTCAGATTGGCTGCTAAATGACATCAGCTAGTCCAAACATTTGTCATCCACAGTTCCAGCCATTGACACTGGTTATGTACACGGTATCTTGGAGAGGTGTGTATAGAACTCCAACCGTCATTGCTGGGGTCTGGCAGTAGTATTGTTGGAAAGAGTGGCACATATGACATTAGCCATATTTGGGTATGTATCCTGCCACACTGACAGCTGCTCGTCACCGATTAGATTTGCCTCTTTTCACACATATTAGTTGTACTGGTGCTGTCCTCTGGGTAAATTACCATACATTTGGTCCAGACCCATACATGCCTTATGTCAACTTCCATGGATATCTGTTCAAAAATTTTTTGAAGACTGTAAGTTGGTTGTAGCACACAACACCATCATTCACCTTTTTAACTTTAGGATCCTAGTGTGTTGTTTTGTGTCTGTCAATAATGCACATATGTAATTATGTTCTGTTCTCATTGACATGGCTTCACATATTGCATACATTTAGCTTAGTTGATGGATCACAGTAAACGCTGAAATGTTACATGTGAACCAGGTGATTTATTTACAGGTGCAAGTGTATTTTCCAATGCTATACAATGTCCAGTTCACAGACCCCGTGAGAGATCATGAACCATTTGTTGTATAATCAGAGTCCAGGGTAAGTGACATGTCATGAGACATGTTTAGGAGAAGTGTGCATTAGTGAGGAGGTATCCAAATTAACAAAAGGTAAGATTTGAGACAATGACAGTACAGAGCAGACAGGTCAACAGTGGTTGAGTAAAGAGGTCACATCGCCTGCTGTCACAACACTGGCAGGATCTTAAACACAGAACTAAGGAGATACTGTCCATGTGGCACAGACTGGTGGTACTGGGTGGTTTTCCTTGTGAATGTTTTTCTATCCACCTCTTCATCTTCTGATGTGTGTGTGGTGCCTCCTGTGCCATGGGTGGTGCTTTTGTTGAGGTTGAGGGGGCCACAAACACATTAGGGGATAGAGATGTGGAGTCAAAGGTCCCGGCAGCTGCCATTTGAGGGAAGACATAAGGCATCACTGCAGCAAGGAGGAACTGCTGATTTCTCAACACCGCAACAACATCACAGTGGTACGCTGCCATGTTTTCCCTGAGGGAGGTACGTCCCACTGTATGGACTCCAGGGTATTCTGTATAGCCCACAGCCTGTTGCAATCATGATGCTGCCACTTGGGGAGGGCAATTGTTGAAGCCTCTGCCTCATGACAGCAGCTATGTCGGCCAGGGACTGCTGGAGTCCATGTAGCAGGGAGAGGGTGCCTCTGATGGCACAGAGTTGTCCTTAATTGGACTTAGGCACCTCTCCATTCCCTCTAGGCTGCCTGCCATGGTCTCCATCCCCACCTGCACCTACTTGGCCAGCTTCCGCTGGACTCCTTCCACTGTCCTCTGAAAGGTGATGTCTGAGACTTCGGAGTCCAGGGCTGTGTCAGTACATGCTGGTGCTGTGTATTGGTTGCTGGGTGGTTCATGTGGAAACTCCCTCAATGCTGTGTGTCCTCCCTGCATCTGGAGGTGGTGTCTGAGGGAAACTAGGGCATCCTGGAGAGTCTCTTCATTGATAGTCGGCAGCTGGTTATTCATGTCATCTGTAAAATCCAGGACAGGCAGGTCGGCAGGAGGTAAGGCATCATCCTCTGCAATGAGATAGTGATATGTTTTGATTGTGGCGGCTGTTGACATGGCACATCATTTACTTGCTACTGAAAGCTCAGTGACATGTTACAGACCTCAGGTTGTAGTTGTATATTATGTGTAGCATTGTGCATCACACATGAGACAACCTTACAAGAGTTTTTGTGCTTTGATCCCACACCACCTCTACCTACTTCCTTGCAGGCTCCTTGTCCCTGCCACTGACACTATGGTGGCACGTAATTTGCCTTCATATTCACTAAGGTGGACATTGCCACAGTACTGTAATGTGCACTGTCACTCTTTTGGTGCTATAATGCATTGGCACCATGAATGATGGCACAAATACTCGTGTTACATTCTTATCTGTCTGTAGCAGGCCCCACACTTGTGCTAATTGGAAGGGACAGTGCAATCATTAGGGATTATCTGCCCCATTAGTTTGTCCCTTCCTACATTTGGGACATTTCTTTGCACACAGCATATCTGCAACAAGCATATGTTGGTGTAAGGATGTAAAATGTGGATCAATGAGTGCATTTTGAGACTTTGTTGCTGTGGCACAAGGGGAATGTGCAGCTTAGATCCACATGGACAACTATGTGTATGATGACACAGTTGCATTACCGGCTAATGACATTGTGCTGTTACAGCAACGTTGATGTCACTTGTTCCAGTTCTTACACATGTTGATTGTCCTATTAAGCAGTACACCAACCATTCACACAACACACTCAATCTTGTCAGATGGTGAGATTGCAGCTACTTGTACAGCTGCACAAATGATGTTCACAGACATGCCCCACGTGTTGTATAAGTTGACTTTTGTGGCCATTCCCAAATGGTGCATGGAGTTATGTGAGAGTTGTTGTTGGTCCACCCTGTACGGTTTGCATTCCACAGGTTGCACACTTAAGGCCTGATTTTTTTTCTCAAGTGACACAGCTCAATACAGCAATTTGTGTTGCACGGCGCCGCACCAGTTTTTAAATGCAGGGATGCGCCATGTTTACTGGAATAAGGCACACCCCTGTGATTCCCCCTGCACCTGGGAAGATTTGTTCTCCCTGCACCAACACAGGCTTCGTTGATGAAGGGGTGCCTGCGTTAAGGGGATAGGTTGTTTATGTGCAGAAAGGTTTACCTTCCTGCACATGTACAATTTATTATAGCAAGGTGGCATTTCAATGTGTGCTGCAGGATGCAGCATATATGAGAGAGAGCAATGACACAAGGAGGAAGGAAAGCATTTTGCCTTGTTAAACCATCTGACACCACCCCTGGGGTGGTACTGACTTCAGTCCCAGTCTCTGATGTACATGTTGTGTTGGATCCGGGGCAATGACAATGTGCAATGGTTGTTGTTGTGGCTCAGCCACACTCACTTCACGTCCCTTCTAGACAATGTGCTGCATATTTACATGGTAGTATTAAGCCATAGTTAGTGGCTTATGTCCACGTTGTGAATATGGCGGAGTGCATTGTGCAACCAGAGCGTCACTGCAACTGTGACTTGGGTGGCGATGGGGCATTTCGATTCAGGGCCTATGTGTTCTGATGCAACCCTTTAGCATGCATTGAGTGTGTCCTATGTGTCTCTCTCTTCTGCCATTTGTAAGATTCCAAACAGTCCTCCTGTTAGAAATGGGGTCTCCAGTTGGCAGTCAGTTTGCACTCTGTCCAAGCAGGGACCCTCACGCTAGCCAGAACAATGGAGATACACACTTAGATAACCCCTGCTCAGCCCTTGAACGCTTGGCACAAGCAGTCAGGCTTGTCTCAAAGGCAATGTTTAAAGTATTTGTACCAACACACACAGTAACACAGTGAAACACTGCAAAATGGCCACCACACCAGTTTAGAAAAATATGCAATGTTTATCTAAATCAAACAAGACCAAAACGACAAAAATCCAACATACACAAGTCAAGATATGAATTTTTAAAATAAAAAGAGGCTTACTCCATAGAAAACAATGTAAATGTTGTTTTTACACAAAGTACCTGGTTTGCGTCAAAAATAGAGCTGCCCTGACAAGCGTGCATCAGAAAAGTCAACAATGCTTGATTTCTTACTCGCAAGTGAGGCCGTGCGTCATTTCTTCTCTGGTCATGTAGGCGATGCATTGTTTTTCTGTTACGGAAGAGAGTGATGCATTGATTTCTGGACAAGGCACCTCGGATCCACGCAGGTTCACGTTCATTTTGACGTCCAGCGATGATGCGTGAGAAATCTGGCTGCACGGTGTTGGAAAACCACCCTGCGTGGGTTTTGTATCATTTTCAGCAGCCACAAACAGATGTTGTGTCATTTCTCCAGCCAGGATGCAGGTGATGCATTGATTTCCCAGCCGCGATGCAGGTGGTGTGTTGATTTTAACCACGAGGCAGGTGCCACATCGTTTTTACAGCTGCGTTGCAGGAGATGTGTCAGCATTTTCCCCACACAACTTCCTGTGCATGGATTTCAGTCCTTGTTCTACCAGCTTCGCCTTTCAAGAGCCCAGAGACTGGATGGGGCACCAATTGGCAGGGTGGGAGTCTCAGCAGAGAGTCCAGGTGCTGGCAGAGGAAGTCTTTGATGGCCCTGAGACTTCAAAACAGGAGGCAAGTTAAATCCAAGCCCTTGGAGATTCTTCACAAGCAGGAATATACCACAATGTCCAGTCTTTGTCCTCTTCCAGGTAGAAGCAGCAACTGCAGGCCAACCCAGCAAACCACAGTCACAGGCAAAGGAGCAGTACTCCTCCTCCAGCTCTTCAGCTCTTCTCCTTAGCAGAGGTTCCTCTTGGTTCCAGAAGTAATCTGAAAATCTGGGTTTTAAGTCCACTACTCATACCCTTTTCTGTCTTTGAATTAGGCAAAATTCAAAGGAAAGTCTCTGTTATTCACAAGCTCCTGCCTTGCCCAGGCCTGGCTTCAGACTCACACCAGGGGGTTGGAGAGTGCATTGTGTGAGGGCAGACACAGCCCATTCAGGTGTAAATGACCACTCCTCCCTCCACTCTAGCCCAGATGGCCCATCAGGATTTGCAGGCTACACCCCATCTCTCTTTGTGTCACTGTTTAGAGTGGGTTCACAAATAGCCCAACTGTCAGTCTGACCCAGACAGAGAATACACAAGCAGGCAGAGTCACAGAATGGTTTAATTAAGAAACAGCCCACTTTCTAAAAGTGGCATTTTCAAGCTGACAATTTAAAAAACACCTTTACCAAAAGATGTATTTTTAAACTGTGAGCTTGAGACCCTAAACTCTTCATCTATACCTGCTCCCAAAGGGAAACTGCACTTAAAAGATATTGAAAGGCAGCCCCAATGTTAACCTATGAGAAAAATAGGCCTTGCAAAAGTGGAGACCGAATTTAGCAATATTTCACTGTTAGGACATGTAAAACACATCAGTACATGTCCAACCTCTAACATACGCTGCACCCTGTCCATGGGGCTACCAAAGGCCAACTTTAGGGGTACCTCACATGTATAAAAAGGGAAGGTTTGGGCCTGGCAAGTGGGTACACTTGCCAGGTCGAATTGGCAGTTTAAAACTGCACACACAGACACAGCTATGTTTACAGGGCTACTCATGTGGGTGGGACAATCAGTGCTGCAGGCACATTAGTAGCATTTGATTTACAGGCCCTGGGCATCTATAGTGTACTTTACTAGGGACTTACTAGTAAATCAAACATGCCAATCATGGAAAAGCCAATTACACATACAATTTACACAGGGTGCACTTGTACTTTAGCACTGGTCAGCAGTGGTAAAGTCCCCATAGTACCAAAACCAGCACAAACAGAGTCCAGCACATAGTCAAAACATGGGAAGCAGAGAAAAAAAAGGGGGGAGACTACACCAAGGATGCCAGGTCTAACAACCCCCCTGCAACTTACCCTGCATTTGTGGTAGTTCTTGGTAGTCTGTGCTGTCCTGTCCTGCAATTCCAGTGACTAGCTCCTTCAGGATGACCGCTGCAACCATCTCCTCCAGCTCATCCAGGTCCTCCTGTAGTGCGGAACTTCCAACTCCAGTCTGCAGTGCTGCCTTTTGGTTCCTGGCCAGTTTTTCCCTACTTCTGCGCTTGCAATCAGTGACAGTCCTCCTCACCTCTGCCATGCTATTGACTTTGTTTACTATTACCTGCCATGTAGCCTCTCTCCTACCTATTGGCAATTTGGAGGTGACGAAGAGCTGGTGTTGGTGCTCCGTCACCTCTCTGAGTAGGATATCAGGCTCCTCTTCACTAAAGTGACATTTTTGCTTCCTCGTCTCCTTCTCCTGGGACTTTGCTGGACCCTCCTGGCTGGTACTGGGTTGATTAGGATCTCCCTGGGGTCTCTCGTGGCCTCCATTCTCCATCTTGTCTTTCCAAATGTTAATTTCTTTCTTGTGCATTTTTTTTAACGCTAATGCAGTTAAATATGGCACTAACCAGTTTGGTGTCAAGAATACATGCTTCAAAACAGTCTAGCGCCACGTTTGCAGCATTAGCGTCAATTTGTCTTACAGCATGTCGCAATGGTTAGCATAATTTTTGGGGGCACTAACCATTCCTTAGCACCATTGTGCGTTTTCTTTTAAATATGGAGCACTGATGGGGCTAGGGAATGACAGTAGCTCGCGTTAACATTTTTGACGCACAACTGCGCAGTTGTGTGCACATTTTTCATAAATCTGCCCCTAAGTTTATACTGCACCAAAAGTAGCTTTTCCTGTTCTTGCATAGGGCCTCTATTGCCCGGCAAAAACTCGTGGCCATGGTGCCCTCTGTCCAGTTTCCTTCAGATCAAGGGGCAGAGTTAGTGAGGAATATGTTTACTCTGGAGTTGGAGCTTCACACGATAACTGTTAGTAAAGAAGAGAAGATCAGCAATAATTTCATGTTATGTGCTAATCTACATTATGTGAAGTACCTTGTCTCATCTAAAAAGCGGCAAAAAATCTGATGTTACCTAAAGGCTTCAAGAGCCCAGATATTATTTTCGTGCAAGAGACACTTGATTAGAGCTAATCTGTTTCAAAAGCAGCAGAAAGGTTACCCACTCCAGCTATAGACCTCAAATATCGCCTACACAGCAGGCGAGGCAATTTTGTGTAAGCATGGAATTCAACTCATGGTCATTCAGAATATTGGAGGGTAGATTCCCCAAGTGAATAACACTTCAGGACAGGAAGATGACATTGCCCAGTCTATGTGCCACTAAAAACAATATCAGTTCCTGGTTAACCTCTTCTCTGGTATTTAACAAGACATGACAGGAGACTCGGGGCCAGATGTAGCAAAGTTTTGCGAGTCGCTATTGGCGCGATTCGCAATTTGCGACCTCGCAAAATCCGAAATGGGATGCAAAAATCCCATTTCCGAAGTGCAAATAGCGATGCGAGCCATTACCGACTTGCAAAATGTGCGACCTGATTTTGCGACCCTCAAATAGGAAGTCGCAATTTGCGAGTCGCAAACCACATGAAAAAGCCAGTCGCAAATTGCGACTAGTCGCAAAAAGCCCATTTTGCACATCCAGATTACCACTGATTCAGAGCAGGTGGTAACCAGAACCAAAGTATAAAAGGAGACCCAGAAGGCATCTGGGTTACTCAAAGTGGCTGAACTGTATGTGATAGCATGGAGGAGGAGAGTCCACGCTGCCCAGCAGAGGAGGAGGAGGAAGCAGAGACAGGAGAGGATATACCGAACCAGGCAGACACTATTCCAACAAACTGAGGAGATTTATGACAAATATAGACTGAGCAGTGCAGCAATTTTAGAATTAATTGAACTACTCAATCTGCAGCTTGAACGACAGACAATGCGCGGCAGCGCCATCCCTACACATGTGCAAGTACTATGCTCACTGCACCTCTTGGCCTCGGGTAGCTATCCGGGGGTGATTGCCGTGGCAAGTGGGGTATCCAAAAGTGCACTCTCGCAATTCTTCAGATGTTTCCTAGATGCCATACTCACACACATGTCCAGATACATATACCTACCCAGGAATGAGGCAGAAATTAACAGCACCAAGTTGGACTTCCACAGAATTGCCAGCTTCCCCCATGTAATAGGGTGTGTGGACGGGACACATATACAAATCTGCCCTCCTGCAAATCTGGAATATGTGTTCCGCAATAGGAAATGTACCCACTCACTAAACATCCAGGTCGTATGTGACGCCCATAATGTAATTACTGACATTGTAGCCAAATTTCCAGGGAGTACACATGACTCATACATATTCAGGCAAAGTGGGATACACCAACACCTAGAACGTGGGGAGTTTGGAGATGGATATCTATTAGGTATTGCTGAATACACCCTGAAGCCATACATACAGGTCACTGTGGAAACCATCCATGCCCTGCTAACATTGCTTATTTTTGGCAAACAGGTGACAGTGCATATGCTCTAATACCATGGATACTTACCCCGTACTTAACACCTGGCAATGAGAATGAGAGGCGTAATAACAGTGCCCATCGGCGGACCAGAACTGTCATCGAGAGGACCTTTGGATTGTTAAAGGCAAGATTCAGATGCCTCCACAAAAGTGGAGGTGCACTCCAGTATGCCCCAGAAACAGCATTCAAGATTGTCGCCACCTGTGAAATCCTACACAACATTGCCACCAGACGTGGGCTACATCTCACCCCTGAAGACACAGATTCGGAGGATGAGGAGCAAGAGCTACCACACCAACAGCCTGGGGATAGAAACATTGCAAATCAAGGCAGACAGAGACGGAACCACATTGCAACCCAATACTTTGGCAGGTACGTGGCAACTGTCACCACACTCACTGATGTCAGACACACAGAGCCCAGTTGTGTAGTGGAACAATCAAAACCTTTTTATTTGTAAACTATATGGTGAAAGAAAAGTGCTGTCCGTTACAGTCTGTACTTGTCCTAATGTTATGAGGACACATGAACATCAGGTGCCTCATGAACCATGCTGTCTGGTGGCTCACACCCTCCTCCTTGTGCGCCCAGCATGGCTCATCCCTGGTGGGTCACCAGACCCCTGCTGTGCACTTCCACTCTTTAGCACACAGGACTCACTGGCAGACAAACTACTTATTGTGGACCCCTCCTCACTGTCCTGAGGGGTCTCACCTGTGCCCCTTGCCACCTGCCTAGCTTCCATCAAGTCCACTGCATGGCTGATGCGGCCAAGTCCACGTGCCATATCGCCAGCAAAGTGCCCAAGTTCAACCTGTAAGCTCACTGTCCGTCTAGACAGGCCAGTTGTGTTGGTTGCAAGATGCCCAATTGAAGCAGCCATGCGGTCGAATCGTGCCACTGTGTGGCGCTCCCTGCGCCTTGCATACTGTCCGTCTGCCACCAGTTCTGTCACAAGTTGGCGGATGGCCTAGGTGAGATCCCCCATATGTTCGTTCATTCTAGTGAACTGCGTGTTCACTTCAGCCAGCCCAGTGGTCATGCTGCTCTGCATCCTGTTTAATGTTTTTGAGTTTGACCTCATTTGTCTATTTTGCAGGTGCTGACCATTGATGAGGGATGCCTCCATTCCTGCAAAGCCTGCTTCCCCTATCTCCTCCTGGGGCACCGCCAGAACTCTGAGTCAGCGTCTGCGCCTTTGTCCTGCTGCCGGCTCAGATCGACTTGCTATGGGGCTGGGGCCAGGGGTTGTATCAGCTGCCCCCATTTCAGGTTCATGTTCCTGATAGGACTCTGGTGGTGTCCTGCTGGGCCCAGGAATTTCTGCAGCAGCCTCCTGCACTGTCTCTGGCCCATGCTCTCCTCCCTGCCTGTTGTCGCTGCTGGGGGTGTCTTGTGGGAGACCTGTGGGACATAGGGAATTCACTGTCAGTCTCTCACATCTGTTTTATGCCTCATAATAAACATTTGCCTATATGCTGACTACTGTACTACATTTCCCATAATGCACTATTCTTGAGGTTGCTAGACTGGAATGGAGCTAGTCTGGTGGTGCTTGCTGCTGTGTACTGGGAGAGTGTGTATACTGCATTTGTGGGTGTGAATGCGTATCTTATGGTACTTACTTTTGGATGTCCCTGGTGCAGAACTGTCCACTTCTCCCATTCCAATTACGGACTCAGGCTCCAAGGTCTGCTCGACCATTGCTTCCATGGCTGTTGGTGGTGGGACAGTGGATGGGCCTCCTCCAGTACCCCTCATCTCTCTCAGGCGCTCTGCTACCCTCTCCTTTGTCCTAGAGCGCAGGTCATACCACCTTTTCTTCCGTTCCTGAATTTGCTGCCAAATCATCTTCTTTTCAGTGTCTGGGACACTCATGGCTGCCTTCCCAAACAGTTTGTCGTGGTGCAGGCAGCATTCCTCTGTAAGCAACTCCAGTTCTTTGTCTGAAAATGTTAGCTTTTTTCTCCTTCCAGCACTGCCTGTCTCCTCCATTGTACCAGCAGGTCCTCTCTCCTGGGTGTTGCACAGCAGTTTGGAAAGGGTGTGGTCCTCCCTCCTCCCAGGTGTATTTGATGACTTCCTGGTTCTGATATCATCACCAAGAGCCAGGAAGTGAATTTCCAAACTGTTGCGAGTCAGTCGCAATTTGCAACACCCTTCTCGCAATTTGCGACCTCGCTTTAGCTAAAAGCGAACTGGCAAAATGCGGTGCGACACATTTGCGAGTCGCAAATTGGTGTTGCACTTTTTTCTTGGATTCCATTTTGCGAGTCGGAAATTGCGATTCGCATTGAATCGCTATTTCCTACTCGCAATTTTTCAGCTACCTACATCTGGCCCCAAGTGAGGGTGGCAGACTTTAACTAGTTGAGAGAACCCTCAATAAATCGATGAAATCCTCCTCACTCAGACATGAAGGCTTTGAGTAAAAGGGCTAAAGGTCTCTTCAAGCAATTAGGGCGAATTGATAAGACAGATTTTTACATGATTTTTCCTTTATCCTCTTGTGCATGGGATGTACACCTGCATAGATTATACCTTTGTGTGGCACCAAATGTTAAGACTGCTGTGATAACAAGTATTAGACATTTCCATTTCACAACATATGCCCATTGAGATAGATTAGTGCTACCATCAGGGAGGCTGCTAATCTTTTAGAAAACTCTCTCTGTGTGGCACTAAATGCTGAAACATTTCCAACAGAATTAACTGGGATTTCCCCAAACGGTGAGCAGGAGTTGGATTCAGATGATATAGAAGTTGACCCGAACACCTCACCCAGCACTAGTTCACTACATGATGGGAGTAACACGGCGTCAAGTCCGGCACTTATCCGTCCCAAATGAGAAGTTGGGAGTGTCCACAGTTTAATGTCCAGCGTAGACATGTGTACCTTACATCTGGATACCTGTTTTTTGTAGGAGTACGAATGACAAATGATTGTGAATGCCCGGCATGACTAAGTGACTAGCCTTCTGTATGGGGCTCCCCTCTGCCTACAGGTTTCATATCACTTGGGATTTTTACAAAGCAATGTGTACTGTACAATTGTGATACCTCTGGCGCTCTACTGTTATGTGTTTTACTTCATGTTTAAAATTCAATAAAAATATATATTTTTTAAAACCTGGGATTTTCGAACAGCTACTGCGAATGCAGCGGTCCTTCGACTTTCTCTGAGCAGCAAGATTTTGGCCAGCTATCAGGCACTGGAGGTCGCAATTAGGGTAAATAGGTGGAGGATGGACAGATTTTTCCTAGAAAGGGCACTTGGCAGGGATTGTGCAACATACTTGTTTTGTCCATTGCCCCTTTGGAGGCAAGGATAAGGGCGAGTCCAGAGATAGGCTGTCTATAAGACTAGTTTATTTGCGTATAATATCCTCCTATTTTTAATACAAAATGAGATGTCCCTCCCTGCTCTGTTATGGGAGTTGAGCTATTTCAAGGGAGTGTCTGTAATATGCATCAACCTTGCAAAATCTGAGATCTTGGATATTCTATTGATTCCAAACATATTTACTCTTTCAATACTCAAACTCCCCTGCAGTGAAGAAATCAGTCAAAAAGTTAGGAATTTATCTCATGAATACATTTGAGGAAATGTACAAAGTTAAAAATTGAAAAAAAATGTAAATTAAGAGCTTAGTAGATGGAGAGACTATTAGATTTAATGGATGGGTAGATTAAATCACTATGAACCTCTGCCTCATCTGCTATACCTCATATAATCACTACCAGTGCGCATTCCTAAATATGAACTCCTTGCATCACCAAATACAAAGGAGGTCTTGTAGCGCCAAATATAACAAAATATCATCAGGCAGAACACTTGTGAACATTCATGAAATGAGAAATAACATAAATGGGCCCAAGTGGGTCATACAGTGCTAGGGAGGTTGTTGGGTGAGGTAACCAGGCTACCAAAGACGTGAAGACCTAAGAATGTGTATACTGATACAGTTATGCACTCAACTTTAGAATTCTGGGACTGAGTCACTCTGAAGTTTAGAATGCTACCTGTCCGTTGCTGTAAACACCATTACCATTAACACTAACTCTCACCAGTGCAGGGAGGGTATTTATATAGAGTAGGAAGACTGCAGAACTCTAAGGGGCATATTTAGGAAAAGTGGCGCTGCAGAGTTTTCATCTATCTTCCCCGCACACAAATATGTGTGTGGGGAAGACAGATGGGAACATTGCTCCCACAAGCAGGGAGCTGCTATTAAAAGCAGCTTGGGGGAGCAACATCAGCTCCAGCAGGGTGTGGGGAACCCGCCAGGACAGTGGGGCCTTTAGGCTCTCCCCGCGGTTCTGTCATTCTCTCTCTCTTTTATTCCATAGTGGAATGGACAAAAGAGAGAGAGAGAGAGATTGTCATAGCAATGGTCTCTCCATGCAATTACTTCAAAGCGTCAAACTAGCAAGATGCTTGGGACAAATGTTATAGTTATGTTTGGATGCAGAGCAGAACAGAGTCACTCCTGGCCTAATGGTCAAGGTCTTCTACTGTCACTCAGTAGGCTGAAGGTTCAAATCCTAGTATCACTCAGCAGTGTGTTTATTTATTTAGTAGTGTTTTGACTGTTAAACGTTCCTAGCGATTAAATATTCACTTTTGTTTCCAACACATGCGTGGGGTTACTGTCATAGGCATGTCTGGAAGCATCATAGTAAGGAGTCACCTATGGCCTAAAGGTTAAGGTCACAGACTTGAACATTAAAAGTTAAGGTTTCTACTCCAGGTGTGTCCCTGTTATTTTCCCTTTTTAATTTATTTTAAACTTCAAAAGTTTAAAAGGTTCATACTGAAAGGTTATCTCACCCTTTTTAAGTGACAAATAAATTTTTCTTTTCAATTTTTCCAGAAGTATCTCATTCTAAGTATATCATTCATCAAAGCCTAAAAAATCTCTCTCTCTCTCTCTCTCTCTCTCTCTCTCTCTCTATTTCTCTCTCAATTTCTCTTTTTCAATCTCTTTCTCCCACTCACACACCCACACTCTCTTTCTCTCTCAATTTCTCTTTTTCAATCTCTTTCTCCCACTCAAACACTCACTCAGACCCTTACAAACCCTCTCACAGACCTACTCAGACACTCATGCACCCACTCACAGACCCTCTCAGACCCTTGTGCACCCATTCACAGACCCACTCAGACACTCATGCACTCATGCACCCTCTCACAGACCCACTCAGACACTCAAGCACCCACTCACAGACCCACTCAGACTCTCACACACCTGCTGAAACCGTCATGCACCAACTCACAGACCAACACAGACACTGATGCACTCACTCTCACACCCAGACACTCTCACAGCCACTCTCACCCCCAGATACACCCTCTCACACCTATTCTCACACCTAGAGAGACAGGCTGTGGCCAACTACAAATGTGTGCGGCCAAAGTGCCCTGAGCAGTGTGGGGTTGGGTGGTTAGGGGGTTGGTGGAAGGGCCTGGCCGCAGCTCTGGTCTTGCGGCCAACCCCTGCCACACCCGGCCAAACGCGGTGCATGGCACAAGGTTGGCTGCTTATAAAGTGTTGGCCTCAGGCCGTGTCCACCGGCCAGGCCCTGCAGCCAACTGCTGCCGTGCACCTCACCTCACCTGTCATAGTTAGAGTTATCTCAACTAACTACAACTTGTGCCCTAAGGTAACTATAACTTACAGCACTCATGACATCTCTAGTAACATCACTGATAATGTCACTGTAACATTTGCAGTAACATTATTGATCAGATTACTGTGTATGGGGGACATGAGTTATAGTTGCTTTAGGGTACAAGTTATAGTTACTTGAGATATCTCTAACCATAACACCATAACAGGTGAATTTCTATGGTTTTGTACATTTAAAATGTGAGCCTACCTATAACGTCCTTGTAACTTTTGTTTTTTTAATTGAATGTCTATGTTTTTACAATTCTCTTTCCTAACTATAACGTCCCTGTAACCTTTGTTTTTTCAGTGATATATACATATCCAAATTCTACAACACAAGAAAACGCTCAATCAGGTGGAAAGTTTATAGGGTTTTTACTTCAAAAATAATGCATTTTGGCCAACTACGCAGCCTTGATCACATGTGACACAACAGAAAGCTTGTATGCCATTACTGTTGACCTCTCATAGCTATCTGATTAGTCAGCAGACAAAAGCAGTAATGTGGTGTTATGGGACTTAAAGAAATACCAACAAGAAGCAATACGACAACTAGTGTTATCAGATAGTTATGAGTGGTCAACAGTAATAGCATATAAGCATTCTGTTGTGTGTTACCATTCTTTGCTTTCTGAATGGTGTTATCAGGGCATTCTTGCAGATGACAAATTGCAATTTCTTACAATAAAGAAACCGGTGGCACCATGTTTTTATATGTTGCCAAAATTCCACAAAGATAGTATTAATCCACCTGGCAGGCCTATAATTTCAGCTAATGGTAGCCTCCTTGAAAATACTTCCATCTGTCTTGACCATTTCCTATGTCCTTATGTCCTAAGTCTTTCTTCCTATTGCAGGTATAGTATGGATTTTGTTACCAAAATATAAGATATTCCTTGGAAATCTAGTTATATTTTGGTCACTATAGACATTGTGGGGGTCATTCCGACCCTGGCGGTCCATGACCGCCAGGGCTGGGGACCGCGGAAGCACCGCCAACAGGCTGGCGGTGCTTCCTGGGCCATTCTGACCGCGGCGGTAAAGCCGCGGTCAGAAAAGGGGAACCGGCGGTTTCCTGCCGGTTTTCCCCTGGCCCAGGTAATCCTCCATGGCGGCGCTGCTTGCAGCGCCGCCATGGGGATTCCGACCCCCTTCCCGCCATCCCGTTCCTGGCGGTTTTTACCGCCAGGAACAGGATGGCGGGAACGGGTGTCATGGGGCCCCCTAACAGGGCCCCATTATGATTTTGAGTGTCTGCTTTGCAGACACTGAAAATCGCGACGGGTGCCACTGCACCCGTCGCACTCCAGCAACTCCGCCGGCTCCATTCGGAGCCGGCTTCATCGTTGCTGGGTCTTTCCCGCTGGGCCGGCGGGTGGCCTTTTGGCGGTCGCCCGCCGGCCCAGCGGGAAAGCCAGAATGGCCGCCGCGGTCTTTTGACCACGGTGCGGTCATTCGGCGGTTCCCGCCAGGCGGGCGGCTACCGCCGCCCGCCGCGGTTGGAATGACCACCTGTATCTTTATACACATGTATAAAACATGATATGGGCATAAAGGCATGTATACACTTTTTCAGAGATAAACCATTATTTCTGTATGACCATTCTAAAATGCTTTTGAAGATGTTAAGATTCTGTTTAGAGAATCACTATTTTTTATATGAAGACCAATGGTACAGACAAGTTACAGTGACAGCAATGGGAAGTTGTTTTGCTCCTAGCTATGCCTCTTTGTTCATGGGATGGTGGGAAATCCAACATGTGTGGTCTGAGGAAAATGAAGGATGGATGAAGTATGTTATTTTTTGCACAAGATACACTGATGATTTATTTATCATGTGGGGTGGACAAGAGAAGACTTTGTATGAACTTTCGGGATGTTATCAGACAATGATCTCAATTTGAGTTTTTCATATAAACGTGAAGAGATTCTCGATGGAGATCTTGGATATTTTGGTCACAGTGGAAGAGACCAGTCCCTTTAGGAAAAGTACAGCAGGTAATTGTATTTTACATGCAGAGAGCCCCCATCCACCAAAATTGAAGTGGAGTATTCCATATGGCGAGTTACTTACAGCTAAGAGGGACAGCAGTAAGGACCAGACTTTTCAATCAAAAAGAACAAATGAATATGGTGGGGAGATTCATGTCCAGGGGGTATCCAGTGAAAGTGATTAAGAATGCCTGTAAAAAGGTCTCCAAGATGCAGCGAGATAATCTTCTTATCCCCAAAGAACAAAAGAGAGAAGAGAACACAGTGAGATTCATTACCACCTATTATGATTCAAATCAGGTGATGAGGATTATGAAACAGTATTGGCATCTGTTTAGATCAGATAGAGTGATAGGTCAATTGGTCAGTCCCAGTCCCAAAATCACATACAGAAAGAGTAGTTCATTGAGGGGCATGCTGGTACACAGTGGCTTGATGACGCAGAAGGATACATGGTTCAGAGGGCGGCAGGGCTTTTATAAATGTACTAAATGTAAGTCCAGTGTAGACAGTACTAATCGTAAGACCTTTAATTTACCCACATGCAGAGAAGTGAAGATAAAAAAGTTAATTAATTGCAATTCTGATTTTGTTGTTTATGTTATATCTTGCCTGTGTGGACTCCTGTACGTGGGGAGTACTACCTTCCCTGTAAAAAAACGCATCTTGGAATATTGGCGTGCCATCAGGAATAATTATGTAAGCTATCCTATGGCACAACATTGTAGACGGGTGCATAATTTAAAAATTGATGGCATGTCTTTTTTCGGAATGACAGGGTGATGCTGACTCAGAGAAGAGGAGACAGGGAATCCACCCTTAGGAAGATGAAATCTGAATACATTATCAGATTGAACAGTAGACATCCGGATGGACTGAGCCAGGATGAAGAACTTTTTGTACATGTGGGTTGAGAACTAAAATTAGATGGTTTGAGTTTAAGGTTGGAGGATAATAGAAACTGTGCTTATATTTTTTGTCTTTTCTCTCAATGAATTTCTATTTTTCATTAATTACAATGTTCCATTGTTTCCCTTTGTAAAGACCATACATAAGTCTGGAAGGTCATTTGAGGGTAGGCATGTTTAACTCCTTTTGTCACTGGGCAGTATACATTTGAGTGATATATATTAAGACCCATTTAATGCAACATAAAAAGTAAATATATTGGCTAGCTTGCCGAGGTGTGTTTACAACAATTATTATTTCATGTTAAATAAATGTTAGTGTTTGTTCATTTATGAGTTTGCAAAATGGCATAAAGTTTGGTGGGTATTTTGATTTGATTTTATCAAGTTGAAATGTAAATAGGAAGTATTAACGACCTTCCATGTCTGAAGCGGATTACATTTTCTTCTATGTTTACGAAATTGCTTGATATCGTTTCTAAGGGAGATGGGGCATTGTGATGAGACACTGGATATGAGGAAGACCCTAATGGTTGAAACGCATTAGCCAAGTCGAAATAAAACAATATTGATTATATCACCTGGAGTGCCGGATTTTCCTTTCTTGATATCAGTAAGAAAGGTGTCTGAAATATATTGAGTGAGTCCTGCGCCCTTTGCCATGCACCGACCCCACTTGGTGGAGGAAGTCGGATGAACTGCAGGAAGTGTGTATATATAGATAGATAGATTCACTGAAAAAACAAGGGTTACAGAGACCATATAGTTAGGAAAGAGAATTAAAAACCAAAACAAAAAAAGAAATTTAGTAAAAATCAAAAAGATGATGACAAAGAAGAAAACTAATAAGCAGCAGAAGCAGCAGACTAGGGATGTTGATTTTGCATAGCATATATTTTTTACATTGTCTTTTTTATAGAAGAATAGAGTACTTAGTAAAGAATGCAAT
Source organism: Pleurodeles waltl (assembly GCF_031143425.1). Taxonomy (NCBI): domain Eukaryota; kingdom Metazoa; phylum Chordata; class Amphibia; order Caudata; family Salamandridae; genus Pleurodeles; species Pleurodeles waltl. The sequence continues at coordinate 811,536,418 of NC_090440.1, forward strand.
ACAGTCTGTATCTACTAAGAAAAACAAAAAGATTGTGGTTGAATACCTAACGATCTCAGCCACTTGCAATTACACTGGGTCGAATTCCATTATTTTTTGGTTCACTCTGAGAATACATAGGGACTAACAAGAAGGAAATAAGCCTTGGCTTTGGCACAAAAAGGAAAATCCATCTCGAACCTACTGGCAGGGTCAGTTATCTTACAAACTAGTATTGCTTAACCAGCAAGACTTGAGAAATGCGTAAGAGCACGAGAAGAATAATTTGTTCTCTACAGGTTTGCAAACTCGTGTAAGACCTGCACTATTCAGGACTTTCTACAGCCTGTGGAAAACACAGGTCTGCCACTTTTAAATATGAGAAGGTGCTTGTAGGAGCGTAGGGTTTGCAGGATAAATCACTGTCGTTTATTTCTGACAAAAGTGCATGACTTAAGGCAAATTGGATTCTTAGAAGCTAACGTAGCTTTTATTTTTGAACATTTGGAAAATGAACTATTAGCCATCAGAGATCTGCTGAGCACTGTAGGGAAAGGACTTTTTCTGAGAAAGGTAACATTTGTAAATGACAGAATAGTCAATGGCTGATCACACATTTATTTCTGGGTCGATGTTTCATGGAAACACTTGCATACGTGGTTTTCTAATGGTTTCTCATCGTATAGGTTTGCAGAGGAGCTTCCAAAACGTGGGGAAATTCAACTTTGCAGTACCAATTATGGATAGACACACCCCATTGTGTTTCTCACACAGTTCAAATTTAAATAAATTCGTACTTTCACGTTTTCACGTTCTCAGTGTACATTTGTCCCTTGGATGGTTTCCTCTACAGGGGAAACCTGCTTGCTGCTAGCACACCTTTTGTTCATCTGGCAGTCTCTTTTAATTCTGGGAATTCCTGGAGGATGTAATGAAGGTCAAGATACAAAAATCTATCTGCAGTGACGTTTTTAATTCTGGCTTGACAGCATGCTGTTGCCAGATATAATATGATCAACCTCAAAAAGGAGCTTTCAGAAAGGTGCTTTGGCTACGGCCTCTAGTTGGTATCCAGGAGTGGATGTTGTGACTGGGTACACACTGTGTGCTTCGACAGGAAAATAGTGCTTCCCCTCCACACAGCTGTGATTGTTCTGTTTATTTGTCAGCTGCCTTAACCAGCATCAATATGGCTGCCTGAGCTTGAACTTTCAGGGGCACTCACCTAATCCTGTAAAGCTGTTAACGTGTCTTAGATAACTATACTATTTACGTGTTTGGTTTTCTCTGGCAGCAGCACAGATCATCTCTCATTCCATTATTAACTTTAGGCTTGAGTGTAGCATTGTTTGGGAGCATTATGGCATGCCCAGGGTTACACTAATCTACATGGATTTTGTAGGTTTGGCTTTACAGTGCAACTGTTGGCTGACCTCATGTGACCACAAAAAAAGAGTTTTCAGAGTACTACTGAGGGAATGGCTTAGGCCCCCCTCACACATTGGTGCCCTAGGTACAGGATTTCAATGGAGTGAATTTATGTGCTTCCACTAAAAGACTTCTTATATTGCACGTTTGTCGCTTGAAGCAAAGCTTATACTGGACACCGAAGGATTGAGTTAGTTTTCGTGGCAAGCTAATGATGAAAAATTACAGGCCTGACCTGTATACTATGGAATGTTATGATAAAAGCACTAGGCAGGGCACATTTATTTCGAAAAGCATAGGTTAAAGTCAATAGGCATTTAAATGGGGATTGCTATTCCTCTATATTAAAGCATACAAAGGGCTATTTTATTACATCTAGTTTCACAGATTTCTGTTTCAGGCAATATTTTGGGTGTGGATTCCCCCATAGGTTTAGAAGCTCTGTGAGAATCCTTGTTAGGCCTGTTGTAATTTTGTATATCTTTCGAATTGTATGACTAAGGGCCTGATTACAACTTTGGAGGAGGTGTTAATCCATCCCAAAAGTGACGGTAAAGTGACGGATTTACCACCAGCCGTATTACGAGTCCATTATATCCTATGGAACTCGTAATACGGCTGGTGGTATATCCGTCACATTTAGTACGGTTTAACACCTCCTCCAAAGTTGTAATCAGGCCCTATTGTCTGATGGGTACCCTTTGGAAAAGCTTAAACTCAAGCTCAAAACTGTAGGCCTGAGTTGGTTGTGGAGACAAGCTATAAGCCTGATCGGTGCAATGGGGAGCATTATGTCCGATGCTGTAGGTCTGATCTGCTTATTGTAAAACGTTATGACAAAGGCAGTTGGTATATACTCTATTTTATTTAGAAATCAATTGGTAAAAACAGTAATAGATGGTTGTTAACATACTGTATTTGAGTCTATAAACAGTTTTTTTTTTTACATGTATTCTCAAAAATATTAGGCAAAGGTTTTGGCTTTGGCCACTCACTCCTAAAAAATATGTGGGTTTCACTGTAATGAATTTTGTTAGGCCCTCTTGAAAGGGGTTGCATGTTGTTTTTCAAGCTGTATTATTCTACATATTTGTAATTGTATAACTGTATCTATGATGGTTGCAGGTTTATAAGCACATGACTAGGCCAGTGTTGGGTAAGGTGTAAAGCCACAGGGTTCATAAGTTCAATGTGAAAAGTCAGGACAGATCTTATAAGGTTAATCTGTTTATTATGATACATTATTACAAAGCTGGTAGAAGTGTTCTACTTATTGTAAAATGTGACAGCAGTGGTTCACTGTAGGCATGTTTAAGACAAGAGCACTTTCTCGATTGTAGGGATGTACATTTATCCACTGTAAAGAGTATTAAATAAAATGTAAACAAAAAAATACAGATTAATGGAATTGAATACCAACTCATAACAAAGAGGCACTTAATGCAATTTATTTTCATGCAGCAAAATTCTAATAATTGAATCATAAGTATAGTGATCAGACAGTGATCACAGTGGGTTGTCTCCGTTTTGCCATTGGCCTGTCTGAGTGTCATTTACACTCTGCTTCTGTCCATGATCCATGTCTACGTACTGCATGTGGTAATTGTGCAGTCCACATCAGTCACTGGCTCGCTTGTCCTGTAATTGACAGCATCCACCTCAAAATGAGTGTGCTTCAGTGTCCAGGCTACTTGGCCAGTCCTTTAATTTTCAAAAAATGTCTTATTTTAATGTTTCTTAAGAGGATACTATACCTCTTCAGGCAGTGCTAATGTGTTGATTGCTTGCCACTCATTTCAACTGCAGTGCACCAAATGCCACATAGTCTCAACTTCTAAACCAGGATAACATTTTAGAAAGCTGATGTTCATAGTGTATCATTCTTTACCATGCTAAGATGGCCAAAACACTTGTGTGGCTAGGCTGAAACTTTAAACCGATAGACTATTTAAAATACCTCTGCAAGACCTACGCCTGCTGCTATTTATAGTTTTGTTATTACAAGCATATGCCCACCTTGTTTAGACTGCACAATGCTTTCTTATTCTTTCATTTATATTGTATATGTTGTTCAGTTTGTGTGTGTTTTATTGCTGTTGTGGGGTGAATGCAAGAATGAGTCAGAAGGATGGATAAGCTGATCCATTAGTGCAAAGATGAGTGACAGAGTGAATGTATGATGAACCCATCAGTGACACAAATTACACTTCCATTCATAAGCCAGATCTATTGGCATTATCAGTTCTTTTTACATTGTTAAGTTGTCCTCAGTCAAACTGACCTGAATCGGTTGGGAGAGCCATTTATAGTAAATTTAATCGTAAATTTGTCTCAAAGGTTCAACGTGATGTGTTCCTTTTAGCTGTCTAACAGAGGTATTATTAGTTAAAAGCTGCACATTTGTTCTCATACCGTTGAAGTTGCTAGCCAATGACATAATCTTTTGGTGCCAGCTTTCTCTTGGTTGTTTGGACTTTTTTAAGTGAAGGTTCCATTAAGCAGGCGGGTCAGGGCTCTGATACAGAAATATATCAGTGTATGTCACTCTCATTGCCTCTGTTCTGCATTTGCCGGTGACCTAATGGAGAAACAAAGCATGCTTTATATGCACCTATTGAATTTGCAACACTTTAATGAGGTTGTGATGAGCTCAGGTTTCATTTTGGAAGTGCATTTGAACCTTCTTTCATTCATAGCCTGACATTATCGCTAATTCTGTTGGATGTGGAGAGATGTAACTGACCCTTTGATTTTCTTTGCTACCTAAAAGTGGTTCTTTGGTGCTAACAGGAATCAGAGATACCAAGATACGAGAGACAGTGGAGAAGAATGGACAATTAACAAAACAAAATTGTCTTTAAGACTTTATAGTTCTTTCAGAGATATTCTGGCAAATGAGTCCACAATATTGGGGGTAGGTAACTAAAACAGCAACTTATGGTACTTTCTTTGTTTATTCTAGGCACCACCAAGCTGGACCTGGTAGCACAGCATAGATTGTGTGAAGAAGAATACTTTTGCAAGAGCCTAGAAAGCACTTATTTTTGTCATAAGACACCCTGTGGGCTATGGATGTGCATTGAAACTAAATGTTTTGCTCTACTGACAACAGTTTTTTTTTAGAAGCTCAAATTTTATGAAAACGATTGCACTTATAGAAAGTAAAATGCATAAAATCAAACCATCGCTCTTAAAAGAAATAGATCCATATAAAATACAACTGTGGGAGTTAATCTGTTCAAAACAGGTGGCACTGATGCTCAGAGTTTATAGTGTACGCTTCCTGGCAAAGGGCTTATTACAGAGGCCCTCATTACCACCCTGGCAGTCGGTGATAAAGTGGTGGTAATACCGCCAACAGGCCGGCGGTAATTACTGCCCATGGCGGTCATACCTCCCATAGACAGCCAATGTACCACACCGACTGCCAGGGTGGAAGTCAAAGTTCCACCCACCATATTACAACAACACAATCCGCCACCTTTTCCGTGGCGGACTAACAACATCAAAAGCTTGGCAGAAACAGACCTCAAAAGTGAAAGGACTCACCATTGGAGACACAGGGAAGAACCACGTTGCCATGGAACCCGAAATGCAAGTCTTCCCGATGATATTCTACGTTCTGCTCCTCCACGAACGCCAACGCCGGCAAAGACGACAACGGTGAGTACAACCACCTAGCACACAAGGGAGTGTAGGAGGAAAAAGAGAGTGACACACACACACACGCACAACACACACCCCATACACACACCCCATACACACAACCAGATGAACAAGTAAACAGGTCTATCCCTCTAAATCGGCTGAACAATGCAAGGACAAAACAAATTTCCAAAAGTGAGTGTAATAATATCAACACAGTAACAATAATAATTTAGCCAATCCTACAGATATTACAAATGTACAGAACAAGGGACACTGCCCAGTCCTCAGTTCGCGTGGGCCACATGGCCACAGGCTAAAGTCAAAAGGCCCCACTTGTAACCTGCATCAACACGAAGAGAACACTGCAGGGGCATCAGTTGGCAAATAGGCAGGCACCTCAGGGGGTGGGGGAGGCACCTCAGCTGGGAGCGGAAACAAGACCACTGGTTCTGGAGGGGGCAACATGCTCATTGCTCTTTGTCCTGGGGAGTGCAAGGCCACAGTCTCTCAAGTGGGTGAATACCCCACTGATTCTGGAGGGGGCAACATGCCCTGTGCTTGGTCCTGGGGATGATAGGCCACAGTCTCTGAAGTGGGTGACTTGCCCACCGGTTCTGTAGGGGGCAACATGTCCATTGCTCTTTGTCCTGGGGAGTGCAAGGCCACAGTCTCTCAAGTGGGTGACTTGCCTACTGGTTCTGGAGGGGGCAACATGCCCATTGCTTTTTGTCCTGGGGATTGATAGGCCACAGTCTCTGGAGTGGGTGTCTTCCCCACTGGTTCTGGAGGGGGCAACATGCTCATAGCTCTTTGTCCTGGGGAGTGCAAGGCCACAGTCTCTCAAGTGGGTGAACACCCCACTGATTCTGGAGGGGGCAACATGCCCTGTGCTTGGTCCAGGGGGTTGATAGGCCACAGTCTCTGGAGTGGGTGACTTGTCCACTGGTTCTGGAGAGGGCAACATGCCCATTGCTCTTTGTCCTGGGGATTGATAGACCACAGTCTCTGGAGTGGGTAACTTGCCCACTGGTTCTAGAGGGGGCAACATGCCCATTGCTCTTTGTCCTGGGGAGTGCAAGACCACAGTCTCTCAAGTGGGTGAATGCCCCACTGGTTCTAGAGTGGACAGGCCGCACAGCAGCCCCTGGAGGCAGGATTACATTGCATCCACCTGCGGTGACGGCTGCACTGTGGTGGTGGTGGGGGAAGGCTCCTGCACCTCCTCTGCACCATCGGATGCATGCACTGTGGTGGTGCTGGTGGTCGGGGGAGGCTCCTGCACATCCCCTGCACCCTCAGATGGATGCACTGTGGTGGTGCCGGTGATGGAGGAGGCTCCTGCAGATCCCATGCACCCTCGGATGGATGCTCAACCATGGCTGGTGGTGGGGGCTCTGTGACAGCTGCTGGTGCAAGCTCCTGGCCCTTCTTGTCTGCTGGTGCAGGCTCCATTCCCTTTCGGTGGCAGGTGCAGGCTTCTTGCCCTTCTTGACTGCTGGTGCAGGCTCTTTCCCCTTTCGGCTGGCTGGTGCAGGCTCCTTTCCCTTCAGTATATGTGGCCTGGAATCCTTTCCACCATGAGTAGGTGTGGATGGAACTGTGCCCGTGGACTGTGTGGCTGAGGTGCTTGGCTGGGTTTGTGATGCCCTGGCCATACATGCATGACAGGGGAGAGGGGTGGGGAAGAGGCCAAGTTGGGCAAGGAAAAGCTTTTAAGGGACACTGGGGTGGGAAGAGGGAGAAGGAATGGGAGTGGAGGATGAGGGAGTGGTTGTTGGAGGTGTCTGACTGCTGGATTTGGGTGCAGGAGCATGGGCTGTATGCTGTAGTGACGTGGATGGCTGTTGGGTGTCTGGGTGCTTGCATTTGTGCACTTTGGGGGGGACAGACTGTGGGAAAGGACACAGGGGAAGTGTGCATGGATGTTGTGGAGGTGTCTGCCTGTGAGGTGTGTCTTCTGCTTGGTGTGGGGATGATGCTGGTAGTGGATGATGATGTAGTGCATGCAGGTGTGAGTTTGGACGTAACTGGGAGGGAGGTGTTGGAGGGGAGGAGAGGAGACAGTGGATGTTGTAGTGTCTGTAACTGGATGGTGTTTGCGTGAGTGCTTGTGGGATGAAGTGTGGTGCTTGTGTTTGCCTGAGACACTTTTGGGTGTTGTTATGTGTGCATGCTCATCTGTATGTATGCTTGGGATGGGTTGGGGTTGAGGAGAATGGGACTGGGAAGTGGTAGTTAGAGGGGGGATGGTAGAAACAGGGACAATGGCTGCCAACAGAGAAGGCCAGAGCCTGGTTCGATCTCTGTTGGGCCGCCAATTCAGTGTGAATGCCCTCCAGAAATGCATTAGATTGTTGCATCTGGGCTGCCAGCCCCTAGATGGCATTCACAATGGTTGACTACCCTACAGAGATGACTCTCAGGAGGCCAATAGCCTCCTCACTCAGGGAAGTAAGGCTCACTGGGGCAGGGCCTGAGGTGCCTGGGGCAAAGGAGATGCCCACCCTGCTGGGTGAGCGGGCATGGACAACTTGCTGAGGGGCTGCTGGGAGGGCGGTGCTGGTACGGGGGTGGCGGCTGTACCTGTAGCTGGTTTGGTTACAGAAGTGTCCGCCACCACTAGGGAGCTTTCATCGGAGGAGGTATCAGTGTCTGAATTGTCCCCTCCAGTCTCTGCCGTGGTGCTCTCCTCGCCCTCTGTCCCACTGATGCCCTCGGTGGACTCTGCCTCCTGGGTCCTGTGGGATGCAGCTCCCTCCATTGCTGGTGCCTCTGCTCCTCCGCCAGATTATGCTCATGCACATACGGACAGGATGACAAAACAAGAAAGGGGGGTAAGAGACAAAGTATACACTGGGTCAATGGCTGCACCAACACCACCGTTGGCGTACACAGCACACTCACACACAGGGAACAGGCCTACACACTATGCATTGCACTACCAGTGAAATGGCTAGTCATTAAGGCATGAAGAGGGGCACACACCGCCAACTGCAGCACACCTGGGCCCCACGCAGCCCTGACCTTTAGTGGATGCTTACAAGCTAGGTAGCCAGGATTATCCCTTCAGAACCTTAGCCACCAGAGGACCTACGCTGCTATGTCAGGCCTGGCCTGGGGGCACCCACTTACACACATCCACCACCCAGATACCACCCCACCAGCCGTAAGTCGTAATGATAGCCACTGTACTCACCTCCTAGGGGCTGCTGTGATGCCCTCAAGTGCTCATGCACCTCTAGATAGGCCACCGCCAGTATGCAGGCAATCAGGTGGTCTGGGTTCGACGGGCACCCCTTCCTCGTTGGGAGGCCATCCCCAGCTGGGCCTCCGCCGTCTTCCATGCCCAGCATCTCAGGTCCTCCCACCGTTTGTGGCAGTGGGTGCTCCGCCTGCCATAGACCCCCAGGGTCCGCACCTCATTGGCGATGGCACGCCATATACCCTTCTTTTGATGGGTGCTGAATTGCAAAGGCAATATACCCAGGAAATCACCATCACACGAACAGTCTATCCTGTTACAAATATGGCCCTCCATACCCGTTTCCATCACCATTGGCACACACGTAGCCCAGCACACAAGCTGTACACCGCAAAGAGGACATCCACCCACCCCCCTTACAGACGGCCTTCACACACACAACTCCATGCATTCATGCCACATGTATCGTGCCCACAGTTCCTCGCCTATGGAACGTCAGGTAATATGATAGAAAATGGCAGACACGTCCGTGGCGGTGCATACTGTTACCGCCAGCATAGCTCACCATTGGCCACTGTAACCCATAGGGCCCAATATTAACCAATGAGGAATTGCACGGCGGTTCCCGTCCACCTCCCGGCACGGCGCACAACTTCAGCGGAATTACCTCACTTCCATCTGTCCCTCCACACAGGACAGGCCGACGCCTCTTCAGGGGGGGCAGCCCTATGGATTCATGCGCCGTCACAGGACAAATAGGCACATACTGGACAAATCACACTGACCCATTACAAGTTTAGAGATTGCTAACTCCTGTTGTGGCTCCAATGTTCAGTTTGTGACAGCCTCCTCACTCTTGTGTCCTTTAGATACCTACCGCTGCGGATGAATAGGACATGGAGACATCCCCCTGTGTACAGACCCCTGGTGGACTTGGCAAAACTGGAGGACAGGCGCATTATCCTCATCTACAGACTTGACAGGGCCACGATCACAGAGCTGTGTGCCCAATTGGAGCCTGACCTGATATCTGCTATCCGTCACCCCACTGGGATCCCCCCTCTTGTGCAAGTGCTATCTGTACTCCATTTCTTGGTAACTGGTGCTTTCCAAGTGACAGTGGGCTTGGCAGCAGGAATGTCACAGCCAGTGTTCTCAATACTGCTGACAAGAGTGTTGTCTGCCCTGATAAAACACATGTGCAGCTAAATTGTTTTCCCCCAGGTTGAGGATTTGGCCACAGCGATGGACAAGTTTTATGCAATGGGACATATCCCCAACATGATTGGGGCGAATGATGGTACACATATTGCATTTGTTCTCCCCCCTCCCCCAGAATGAACAGGTGTTCAGGAATCGTAAGAGTTTCCACTCCATGAATGTGCAGATGGTGTGCTTGGCGGACCAGTACATCTCTGTCAACATCAGGACAGTGCGCGCTCTACGGGCGACAAAAATGCAAAAACCCAGCCTTTATGCAAGAGCATAATTCATGCATTGTGTTTATATGCAGTATATTAACCTTTTGCATTGCAGACTTTAACCTTGAAAAACACTATTAATGATGGTTGCAATAACTGTTCATTTGTAAGGTATTGCTGCAGACTGACTGAGTGTATTAGGGTGTGGTCTCTTTCTAGGACCTTCTAGAAGCTTTCTCTGCAGCATGACTGGGTGTGGTTTGTGGGCTGGGCCAGACTCTACATAAGGGAGCCAGCCCAGCTCCACGGGCTCACTATTCAGAGGTCCCGGTGCAGAGCAGCAGCAATTTCCTGAGCTCCTGTTCCGGAGGCCTACCTTGATATTCCAGGCCTGCCCCACATTATCTTGGTGATCCTTGAGCAGGGTGGTAAGACAGAGGTCGGGCTGGGTCCCCGACCCCGTTCTAAAAGGCTCCTGAGTTTTGGGGCCTACTCGTGAAACTTTCAGAGTGCGCGATTCTTTTACCGCATGTAAATCTTGGTATTCAGATCGGCAACAGCTTGCGCAATCATTTCATGCCATTTGCATATTCTTGTTAGAATCAGCAGTGTGTGCGGTTCATTTCCTGCAAGTAAAACTTGGTGTTCAGATCGGCAACAGCTTGTGCGATCATTTCATGGCATTTGCATATTCTTGTTAGAATTGGCAGTGTGGGCGATTCATTTCCCGCTAGTAAAACTTGGTGTTCAGATCGACAAAGGCTTGCGTGATCATTTCATGGCATTTGCATTTTCTTGTTAGAATCGGCAGTGTGTGCAATTCATTTCCCGCATGTAAAACTTGGTGTTCAGATCGGCAAAGGCTTGCGCGATCATTTCATGTCATTTACATATTCTTGTTAGAATCGGCAGTGTGTGCGATTCATTTCCTGCATGTAAAACTTGGGCCCTCATTACAACCATGGCGGACGGTGTTAAAGCGGCGGTAAGACCGCCAACAGGCCGGCGGCAAAAAAACTGCAATTACGACCGTGGCGGAAACCGCCAACAAAGACAGCCACTTTAACACACCTACCACCACAGCGGTACAAACAAACAGCGCGGCGGTCACCGCCAACAGACAGGCGGGAGACAATGTACCGCCCACACTATTATGACAGGCCAATCCGCCACCTTTTCCGGGGCGGATTCACCGCGGATAAAAACACGGCAGAAACAGGAATTTCGAAGGGAAAACGCTCACCTCTACACATTCCACAAGGAAAGAGGACACCATGGAACCGGAACTCCAAATTCTACCTGCGATAGTCTTCCTGCTCCTCTACCAGGAGCACGAACGCCGGCGGCGAAGACCACGGTGAGTACTGCACCTACGACACAGGGGAGGCAAAAAACAGGGACACACACACGCAACACCCCACACCCACCCTCACCCTCACCCACTACAACACACACACTAATGCATATCAATACATCACAGTTACCACCCCCCAAGCGCCAACCGGATGAATGCAAAGACCAAAGAAAATGAGTGTAACCATCGGAATATATTAAAAACAAGTAGGCAGAAATATATATATATACACCATGTACAAAATATATACCAGGCATAGTAGTCCAGGTACTGCACAAAGAAAGTCCGTGGAACACTGGGACCACACGGTATGGGCGAGGCCCACACAAGATCCCCGACCATGATGGAGAGAACACTGCAGGGGCATCAGACAGCAACTAAACAGGCACATCAGGGGGAGGGAAAGGGGGGGCACCTCAGCCGCTTGAGTGCACAATGCCAAATTCACGAGAGGGCCACCTGTCCACTGTTCAATCCTGGCGAGTGTAAAGCCACAGTCTCTCAAGTCTATACAGTGGGTCGGCTGCCCACTGTTCCATCCTGGAGAGTGCAAAGCCACAGTCTCTCAAGTCTCTACAGTGGGTGGGTTGCCCACTGTTCTATCCTAGGGAGTGCAAAGCCACAGTCTCTCAAGTCTCTACAGTGGGTGGGTTGCCCACTGTTCGATCCTGGGGAGTGCAAAGCCACAGTCTCTCAAGTGGATAACAGTCTCCACTGGTTCTGGAGGGGGACTGGTGCCCAGAGTGCTTCATCCTGTGAAGGACAGAGGTAGTGGATGGATGTCTCCACTGGTTCTGGAGGGGGACTGGTGCCCAGTGTGCTTCATCCTGTGTAGGACAGAGGTAGTGGATGGATGTCTCCACTGGTTCTGGAAGGGGACTGGTGCCCAGAGTGCATCACTCACCCGTGACGGACCCAGTTGCGTCAGTGCCCCTGCCGCTCATGGGCTAGGGGTGCTTGAGTTGGCGGTGCCCTGTTCAGCTGTGCTTGAGTTGGCGGTGCCCTGTTCAGCGGTGCTTGAGTTGGCGGTGCCCTGTGCAGCGGTGCCCTGTTCAGTGGTGCTTGAGTTGGGGGTGCCCTGTTCAGCGGTGCTTGAGTTGGCGGTGCCCTGTGCAGCGGTGCTTGAGTTGGCGGTGCCCTGTTGAGCGGTGCTTGGATTGGCGGTGCCCTGTGCAGCGGTGCTTGAGTTGGCGGTGCCCTGTTCAGCGGTGCTTGAGTTGGCGGTGCCCTGTGCAGCGGTGCTTGAGTTGGCGGTGTCCTGTTCAGCGGTGCTTGAGTTGGCGGTGCCCTGTTCAGCGGTGCTTGAGTTGGCCCAGCGGGGCTTGTGCTGGCGGTCCTTCATGGCCCAGCGGGGCTTGTGCTGGCGGCCCTTCATGGCCCAGCGGGGCTTGTGCTGGCGGTCCTTCATGGCCCAGCGGGGCTTGTGCTGGCGGCCCTTCATGGCTCAGCGGGGCTTGTGCTGGTGGTCCTTCATGGATCAGCTGGGCTGGCAGTGGCCTCCTGGGCAGCTGGGCTGGGGCTGGCGGTGGCCTCCTGGGCAGCTGGGCTGGGGCTGGCAGTGGCCTCCTGGACAGCTGGGCTGGGGCTGGCGGTGGCCTCCTGGACAGCTGGGCTGGGGCTGGCGGTGGCCTCCTGGGCAGCTGGGCTGGGGCTGGCGGTGGCCTCCTGGGCAGCGGGGATGATGGTGATCTTCTCCGCCGTGCAGCACTTCCCAGACTTGCCGGGTTTCTTGTGGCCCTTCCCCACCTTGGAAGGTGTCACAGCTGACTCCACACTCCCACCGGGACCCCTGGGAGCGGCTTTGGTGGCTGGAGTCTTCCCCCTCTCCCGCCGGGCACTGACCAACTTCTGATGCTTCACAGGTGAGGGACTGTCTGTGCTGTGGATCCGTGCCACACTTGCTGTCCTGGTGGCCGGTGCACCCCACATACCGGTGACTACAAGCACCACTGGCCCCGGAGATGTTGTGGCTGAGGTGCTAGTTCGGGACCTAAGAGATGGACGGGGTGGGGGAGGTGTGGGAAAAAGGTCAAGGCTGGACAGGAAAAGTTTTTTGGACACACTGGGACGGGTAGCTGGAGGGGGTTTGGGAGTGGAGGAAGAGGTGGTGGTAGAAGGAGGTGTACGTTTGGTGACTTTGGGTGCAGGTGCATGCGCTGGAGGCTGTCGTGAGGTGAATGGCTGTTGGGTGGGTGTGTGCCTGCGTTTGTGTATCTTGGGAGGGGGCGTCACAGACACACTGGGAGAGGACACAGGGGACGTGTGAATGGTAGCGGGGGTGGTGACGGCACGTGAGCGGGGTGTGCTGGTGGGTGTGCTGGTGAGGGACGTAGTGGCTGTAGAGGTAGTGCATGCAGGTGTGAGTGGAGACAAGACTGGGAGGGAGGAGGGAGACGAGGAGGAGGGGGACACAGTGGAGGCAGTGGATGATGGTGTGTCTGCATGTGTGTGTTTCTTTCGTGAGTGCCTGTGGGATGTGTGGTGCTTATGTTTGCCTGAGCTTCCCTTGTGTGTTGACGTGTGTGCATGCTGGTCTGTAGGTGTGCTTGGGATAGGCAGAGGTACAGGGGATTGGGTCTGTGTGGAGGAAGTTGGAGGGGGGAGGCTAGAGACGGGGACAATGGCTGCCATCAGTGCTGAGGCCAGAGTTTGAAAAGCTCGGTGAAGCGCCACCTGACCAGAATGAATGCCCTCCAGGAATGCATTAGTTTTTTGCAACTGCCTTTCTACACCCTGGATGGCATTCAAAATGGTAGACTGCCCAACAATGAGGGACCTGAGGAGGTCAATGGCCTCCTCACTGAGGGCAGCAGGGTTGACTGGGGCAGGGCTGAGGTGCCTGGGGCAGAGGTGATGCCCACCCTCCTGGGTGAGCGGGCACGGGGCGAAGGCTGAGGGGCTGCTGGGAGGGCGGTGCTGGTAGGAGGGTTGGCGGCTGTACCTGTAGATGCGGGGGCAAAGATGTTGCCACCACCACAAGGGAGCTCCCATCATGTCCCACTGGTGAATTCCGAGTCCGTAGTCTCGCCCTCCACGGCCATGTGGGATGCAGCTCCCTCGTTCTCTGGTGCCACTGCTCCTCCGCCTGATGATGCTAATGCACACAAGAACAGGGAGACCACAAAAAGGGGGGGGGACGACAGAAGAAAGACATCTTGAGTGCATGGATTACCGCTACCGTTGGCGGACAAGACAGACACAGAAGCCCCCTGCACTACGCCGCGCTCTTGGGCTCCACTGTTCAATTCCTGGGAACTGGCCTACATGGCTATGGACGACATCTGCACACATAGATGACACAGGGGCATGAATAGCTGTACTTGGCAGTGTACTGAAGTGGGCTGGGGTGCCACATGGCCTGCCTTACGGAGGGGCCTTGCCTACGGAACTCGCCCTGGCCTAGGGAAACCCACAGCCCTCCTCCCCCACCCAGACAACTCCACTGTGCGAAATGTCAGCAGAATGAGAGTGTACTCACCCCCTTGTGTCTGCTGTGATGCCCTCAAGCGCCCATCCAACTCTGGGTAGGCCACCGCCAGGATCCTGAACATCAGGGGGGTCATGGTGTGACGGGCAACCCTCCCACGTTGGGAGGCCATCCCCAGCTGAGCCTCCGCCGTCTTCTTGCTCCAGCAGCGAATGTCCTCCCATCTTTTCCGGCAGTGGGTGCTCCGCCTGTGGTAGACCCCCAGGGTCCGGACGTCCTTGGAGATGGCACGCCAAATATCTTTTTTCTGGTGGGCGCTGACCTACATGAAATGTACAGGGGAAAAAGAGAAGTTATTACCAGCTGCACCGTCAAAATGATTGGCCCCCATCCCTACCCTTGCCATGTGGCACATGCATTCACCGTCTTTCATGCACACAGCACTCTGCCCCCTTCCTTCTTACATCCAGCCCTCTCCACACAGGCATAGCCTATACAACATGCTCCCTGTGTACTTACCTGTTTGTCTGGAGGACCGTAGAGTAGCGTGTACTGGGGAAGGACCCTATCCATGAGCTTCTCCAACTCCTCCGATGTGAAGGCAGGGGCCTTATCCCCAGATGCACGAGCCATTGTCTCTTCCAGACCGAGGTCACAGCAGCACTTGCAGTGTAGGTCCTCTCCTGTCGAAGATCAGGTATCGAGTGATTGAACAGATAGAAAATGGCGGTCACGTCAGCGGCGGTGGGTACCGTCACCACCGGCGTACATTGTCATTGGCTCCTGGGACCCATAGGGTCCAATGTTAACCAATGCAGCATTGCGCCGCGGTCTTCGACCGCCTACCGCGACGGTGTACAACGCCAGCACAGTTACCTCACATCCCATTGTCCCACTTTACAGGTCAGGCAGCCACCATTTCAGGGGCCCACATGGCTTCATTTTCAACTGCGTCACACATACCTAGGCCTAGTATCAACACACATACAGGCCACCTTTTGTGTATGATTGGTGTTCTGGGTAAACTGTGGGTACGTACCTCTGAGTTGTTTGACTCTGTGCTTGCTGTTGTCCTTCATAGGCAGCGTCCGCTGGGACATGGGAGGAGATGGCGGCATCCTCCGGTGTACCAACCATTGGTGGACCTGTCGACAATGGAGGAGCGACATTTGATAATCACCTACAGGCTTGACCGTGCCACAATTCAGGAACTGTGTACCCAGCTGGAGCCAGACCTGACGTCAGCAATCCGCCAACCCACAGGAATCCCCCCTCAAGTGCAGGTGCTGTCAGTGCTACATTTCCTTGCAAGTGGCTCTTTTCAAACAACTGTGGCCATGGCATCAGGGATGTCCCAGCCTATGTTTTCCAACGTATTATCCAGAGTGTTGTCTGCCCTTCTGAAACACATGCAGAGCTACATCGTTTTCCCTCAGGTGGAGGATTTGCCTACAGTGAAAGGTGATTTCTATGCCCAGGGACATATCCCCAACATCATAGGTGCCATTGATGGTACCCATGTGGCTTTGGTCCCCCCCCACAGGAGTGAACAGGTGTACAGAAACCAGAAAAGTTATCATTCTATGAATGTACAGATGGTATGTTTGGCAGACCAGTACATCTCCCATGTGAATGCCATGTTCCCTGGCTCAGTGCATGATGCCTACATCCTGCGGAATAGCAGCATCCCTTATGTGATGGGTCAACTCCAGAGGCACCGTGTGTGGCTATTAGATGAGCACCTGGAAGCAAGTCATTGGGAATGGTTGTCTGGGTCTGGGGTTATCCCTCCAGGTTAGTGTGTGTCTAACAGTTGCCCCTCACCATTTGCAGGTGACTCTGATTACCCCAACCTGTCATGGCTACTGACCCCAGTGAGGAATCCCAGGACCAGGGCAGAGGAACGCTACAATGAGGCCCATGGGCGAACTAGGAGGGTGATCGAGTGGACCTTCGGCCTCCTGAAGGCCAGGTTCAGGTGCCTCCATATGACAGGTGGATCCCTATTCTACTCACCAAATAAGGTGTGCCAGATCATCGTGGCCTGCTGTATGCTTCACAACTTGGCTTTGCGACTACAGGTGCCTTTTCTGCAGGAGGATGGTCCAGATGGCGGTGTTGTTGCAGCTGTGGAGCCTGTGGACAGTGATGAGGAGGAAGCAGAGGAAGAAGACATGCACAACAGGGACTCAGTGATCCAGCAATATTTCCAGTGAGACACAGGTAAGAATACAATCCTGCCTACTACATGTACTTTAACACTACTACCTCTCTCCTGTCTGTCGTTTTCACCCAGTGTATGGTCACTGAGTTGTCACTTTCCCTTTCGGTTTCACAGATGTGGGTCCCACTGTGTGACATCTGCTTAGATTCCTCATGGACTAGAGCTGTGTGACATAGGTATGTTGACATTACTATTTCAAATACATTTTGTCACTGTAATTGCTAATACACTATTTTGAAATCACAGACAGACTCCAGATCATTTTGTGCTTTAGGTGTGTTTATTTAAATGCTCAAAATTGGAGGGGGTAGTGAAATGGTGAGAGGTGATGGCGGATGAGTGTCCATGGCAGAGTCCAGTCTATTAGTCTCACAGGTGCATTGCCCATATGGGCATAGGAAGTGGAGCTGGGGCAGTTTACTTATGGACAGGGTGACAAAGTGGGACAGTAGGATGACAATCAGGGTGGTCTCATTTCTTGGCGGGGGTCTTGGCATCGTTCTCTGTCTTGTTCCTGGATCTCAGGAACCGTTTGTGGGGTGGTTCTCTGTCTGTAGGGGGTGGGGTGCTGGTGTGGTGGTCTTGTAGCGGGGCATCCTGTCCACTAGCGCCGGTGGAGGTGGTGGGCAGTTCATCGTCCATGCTAGTGTCAGGGGCCCCTTGTAGTGCCACAGTGTCCCTCCTGGTGTTGAGTAGTTCCTTCAGCACCCCTATGTTGGTGCCCAGGGTGGAGCTGATGGTTCTGAGTTCCTCCCTGAAGCCCATATACTGTTCCTCCTGCAAGCGCTGGGTCTCCTGAAACTTGGCCAGTACCGTTGCCATCGTATCCTGGGAGTGGTGGTATGCTTCCATGATGGAGGAGAGGGCCTCGTGGAAAGTGGGTTTCCTTGGCCTGTCCGCCCCCTGTCGCACAGCAGCCCTCCCAGTTCCCCTGTGTTCCAGTGCCTCCGTCCCCTGGACCGTGTGCCCACTACCACTGCCCCCAGGTCCCTGTTGTTGTTGGGGTGGTGGGTTATCCTGGGTTCCCTGTAGTGGTGGACACACAGCTGATTGACGTGTCCTGGGGACGGAGGTATGGGCCCACTGGGTGGGTGCTGTGCTGGTGTTTCCAGAGGAGGGAAGGTCTGTGGTGGCCTGTGCCTGTGTGAGGGGAATCGACTGTCCAGAGGTCCCCGATGGTCCGGGCTGGTCATCTAGATCCAGTTGGACAGAGGTGCTGTCATCACTGTGGGCCTCTTCTGTTGGTGGTGTGGACATGTGTGGACCCTCCTGTCCGGTGACGTTGGGTAGGGGTCCTGCAGGGGTATAAAAGGATGTTTGTTAAATCTGTGTGTGTAATGGTGTGCAATGGGTGGGTGACCGTGTACCCCAGTGCTAGCATTCCTGTGTGGGACCATGTGTGATGGTGGTTTAGGGGGGTGTATGGGTATGTGCAGTGGCCATGCTTTGGTGATGGGTATCCATGCTTTGTAGTTGCATGCAGGGCTTGGTGTTGGGATGTGTGGTTTGTGATGTTGGGACATTTGTGAGGAGTTGGGGTGCTGGGGGTGAGGGTGAGGGTGGGGGTTTGTGATAGCATGCAGGTAGGGTGGGGGATGTAATAGTAAAGCTTTGACTTACCAGAGTCCATTCCTCCACCTACTCCTGCAAGGCCCTCAGGATGCAGAATCGCCAAGACCTGCTCCTCCCATGTTGTTAGTTGTGGGTGAGGAGGTGGGGGTCCGCCGCCAGTCTGCTGAACCGCCAGGTGGTGTCTTGAGACCACGGAACTCACCTTCCCCCGTAGGTCGTTCCACCTCTTCCTGATGTCCTCCCGATTTCTTGGGTGTTGTCCCACTGCATTGACCCTGTCCACTATTCTGCGCCATAGCTCCATCTTCCTAGCTATGGAGGTGTGCTGCACCTGTGATCCGAATAGCTGTGGCTCTACCCGGACGATTTCCTCCACCATGACCCTGAGCTCCTCCTCCGAGAACCTGGGGTGTCTTTGCCGTGCCATGGGGTGGTGTAGGTGATGTGTGAGGTGGAGTGTGTGGTGATAAATGTTGTGATCTGTAGTGGTGTGTTGTGTGAGGTGCGTGGAAGTTGTGTGGGTGATGGTGTTGTGTGCCTGTGGATGCTGTTGTTCTTGCTGGTGGTGTCTCTCTCTGGCCTTCTCTCTGTGATTCTGGTCGTAGGGGTTTGTGGGTGATGTGAGTGTGTGTTTTATATTGTAATGGGTGTGTGGGAGTGGTGTGTGTATGTGTCTCAGGTGTGTGTATTTTGAATTGTCCAATGTTGCTGTGTTTTGTAAGAGTGTGTGTATTTTGAGCGCGGCGGTGTGTACCGCCAATGGAATACCGTGGTTGAAAGACCGCCGCGTGGATTCGTGTGTCGTGATAGTGTGGGCGTATTTCTGTTGGCGTGACGGTGTCGGTTTTGTTTTCGCCAGTTTATCACTGACCTTTGGTGTGGTGGACTTGTGTGGGTGTCTGACTTTTGGCGGATTCCGAGATGTGGGTCATAATAGCTGTGGCGGAATTCCGCGGCCGCAGCGGTGTGTTGGCGGTCTTCTGCACGGCGGTAAGCGGCTTTTACCGCCAATGTTGTAATGACCCCCAGAGTGTTCAGATTGGCAACAGTTTGCGCGATCATTTCATGGCAAGTAAACTTTGATGTGTAATGTTTATTGAAGTACACACATTTATCCTGAACCTATGGATTTCCTGTGAAGATGATAAATTCTAAATGTGACATCTTTGTGCATATTAAGTCCCTAGTACAATTCCAATTGTTTTCCAGGGAATATGTCAGATTGTTTTGTCCTCATGTTACAAATGCAGTATTTGTTCTGAAACAGTATTCTAGAAGGTTCTTGTATTTCTAGACATTATGTGACATTTTATGAAAAGCTCATATGAAACATTGCATTAATCATTCTTGATTTGTTCCAGGTACCCAGATTTCTTGAGGTCTAGTTAAAGTCACTTCTTAGATTATCCATGGCTACAGTAAAACTCTGCTTAGAACCATAGTCTAGTGAAAGTCAATGTGATTATATCCTGATATTGTGTTGTTTAACCTTTTGCTTCCTACAGATATCCTTCCCAGCTGTTCCCTAACTAATCCCCTTTTCCCCACTTGGACTCTCTTAGGCTCTGTGATATTTCTATCAGAGTTTTGGAGCTGTCTTGTGGTGGACATGTTGGGAACGTGCGCAGACCCCGAGGATCTGGTCTCCCTGACAATCTCCCATGTCAATGCTAAGTATCCTGGGTCGGTGCATGATGCCTTTGTCCTGAGGAATAGCAGAATCCCAAATGTGATGGCCCAACCACAGAGGCACAGTGTGTGGCTAATAGGCAAGCCCTGGTTCCCACCCAGTATATGTTGGTGTATGGGTATGGTGTGGGCCATATAGGATAGTGTGTGGCTAAATGTTGTCCCTCAATATTTACAGGTGACTCTGGTTACCCAAACCTATCATGGCTGCTGACCCCTGTGAGGAATGCCAGGACAAGGGCAGAAGAACGTTATAATGAGGCACATGGGTGAACCAGAAGGATAATTGAAAGGACCTTTGGCCTCCTGAAGGCCAGGTTCCGGTGCCTCCATCTTACAGGTGGATCCCTGTGCTACTCACCCAAGAAGGTCTGTCAGATAGTAGTGGCATGCTGCATGTTGCACAACCTGGCCCTCAGACAACATGTCCCTTTTCTGCAGGAGGAGGAGACTGGAGATGCCCCTGTAGCAGCAGTAGGCCATGTGTACAGTGAGGATGAAGAGGCAGAGAATGAGGATGAGGAGAATAGAACATCAGTTATCCCACAATACTTCCAAAGACACACAGGTCGGACAGGGTGACTTTACATTTCAATTACTTTGGTTGTAATCTGTGTGGCAATGGCATGCTGATATTTCCCACTTCTATGCCCACTTATTGTTCCTTGTGGCAATTCATTTTGCAGATGTTGGTGACTTGCCATATGCTCCTGGTTTGATCACTACAGCCAGCTACAGGTCATTAATCTATGCTCATTCTATGTACAGTTAATTTGCAATGTATGCAACCGTTTCAATCAATACATATTTTATATACCTGACATACTCAAAATGGATTTTTTTCAAAGGGTGTTTATTGAAGTGCTAACATATAGCGGGAGAGTGCAATGGGATAGGGTGATGATGGAGAAAAGTCTAGGGTATTGTTCCAGTCCGTTTGTAGCATAGGTGCATTGTCCAAAGGGACATAGGAAGGGGAGCAACGGCAGTTCAAGGTGGACAGGGTGACTGAGTGGGACACAAGGGTGACAGTCAGGAGAGTCTCATTTCCTGGCGGTGGTCTTGGCAAGTGTCTCTGGCTTTAGTCTGGATCGAAGGGAACGTTTGCGGGGTAGTTCACCTTCTACAGGGGAAGGGGTGCTGGTGGCCTGTGAGTCCAGTGGCGGGGCCTCCTGACCACTAGCGGCAGCGGAAGTGGAAGGATGTTCAGATGTCTGGCTAGAGGCAGGGGCCTGCTGGTGTGAGACTGCCTCCCTCATAATGTTGGCCATGTCTGCAAGCACCCCTGCTATGGAGATCAGGGTGTTGTTGATGGCCTTCAAGTCCTCCCTGATCCCCCGGTACTGTCCCTCCTGTAGCCGCCTGTTCTCCTGCACGTTGTCCAGGATCTGGCCCATCGTGTCCTGGGAATGTCCCAGGATTTCGGCAAGTGCCTCCTGGAGAGTTGGTTCCCTGGGCTTGTCCTCCCCCTGGCACACAGCAGTCCTCCCAATGTCCCTTTTGGCCTGTGCCTCTGTCCCCTGAACCGTGTGCCCACTACCACTGACCCCAGGTCCCTGATTGTCTTGGGGGCAAGGTGTGGCCTGGGGTCTCTATAGAGGTGGACACACTGCTGATTGACGTGTCCTGGGGACAGAGGTGTGGGTACGCTGGATGGGTGCTGTGGTGTTGTTTCCAGATGGGGGAGGCTCTGTGGTGGTGTGTGACTCGGCCTGGGTAACCAGCTGTCCAGTGGTCCCTGATGGGCCAGGTAGGTCGTCTAGATCCTGAAGACCAGAGTTGCTGTCATCACTGTAGGCCTCTTCAGTTGGGGTACTGGATAGTGCTGGCACCTCCTCTCTGCTGGCATTGACTGGGGTACCTGTGGGGATGTAAATGAAGTGTTATGGTTTATGTGTCTAACATATTGTACAGCTGTGTCTTCCCCTCTATGGTTGGATATGCCCTGTCAGCTTTCACTTGTGTATGTTAGTGTATGGTGGGATTGTTAGTTTCCCTATGCTGTACATGCTTTAGTTATGAGTGTCCATGCAGGGCTGTGAGTGGTGTCCATGCATTGGTACAGCATGCAGGGTTTTGGCATTGAGATTAGTGTGATATGATGGTGGAGTGTGTGGGATGTAATGGAGTGATGGGAGTGAGGGTGAGGGTATGTGATGGCATGCAGGTAGGGGGTGATAGTAGTAGAGAGTTTACTTACTAGAATCCAGTCCTCCTCTGACTCCGGCCAGATGCAGTATTGCCAAGACTTTCTTCTCCCATGCTGTGAGTTGTGGGGGAGGAGGTGGGAGTCCACCTCCAGTCCTCTAGATAGCGAGTTGGTGTCTTGCTGCAATGGAACGTACCTTCCCCTTTAGGTCATTCCACCTCTTCCTAATGTCATCCCTAGTTCTCGGGTGCTGTCCCACGGCGTTGACCCTGTCCGCGATTCTGCGCCATAGCTCCATCTTCCAGGCTATTGATATCTGCTGCACCTGTGCTCCAAATAACTGTAGCTCTACCCTGACAATTTCCTCCACCATGACCCTTAGCTCCTCCTCTGTGAAACAGGTGTGTCTTTGTGGTGCCATGGGTGTTATGTGATGCATGTTGGTAAGGGTGTGTTAGGGTGTGTGATGTGGAGTGTATGAGGGGTGTATAGGTGTGAGTAGTGTGTGGCTCTAGTTGTGTCAGTGGTCTTGGTGTCAGTCTCGTGCCAATGCTTTGTAGTCGTAAAGGGTTGTGGGTAATGTGGGGTTGTGTTTTATAGTGGCGTGGATGTGTGGGTGTGGTGTGTGTATGTGTATCAGGTGTGTTTTGTTTGAATTGTCCAATGTGGTGTTTTGTCTGTGGGTGTCT
Organism: Pleurodeles waltl; assembly: GCF_031143425.1. Taxonomy (NCBI): domain Eukaryota; kingdom Metazoa; phylum Chordata; class Amphibia; order Caudata; family Salamandridae; genus Pleurodeles; species Pleurodeles waltl. The sequence continues at coordinate 811,559,200 of NC_090440.1, forward strand.
ATTGTGAGCGCAGCGGCATGTATCGCCAATGGTTTACCGCCGTTGAATGTCTGCCGTGGTGATTCGTGGGGCATAATGTGGTGGGCGCTGTTCTGTTGGCGTGACAGTGTGGGTTTTGTGGGTTTATCACTGACCTTTGGTCTGGTGGATTTGTGTGTGTGGCTCTCACTGGTCTCAGAAGCCTACGGCACTCCTCCAGGGTCCTGAGGCCCCGTCACAACACGTGGGTCAACGTCTCTGGTGTTAGACCCCCAAACCGGCAAAGACTGTCCTTTGGTGGCCGTCGCCATGGACTTTCATGTGTTCCTACTGGGAGAACCCCCAAGCGGTAGAGTAGGAACTTCCTCTTGATGCTGTAGTTTAGAATAGCCCCCAGACATGACTTGGGGGCTAGGTCTTATAGCTGTTTAGAAGTAGCCAGGCATGGCGCCTTTTCTCAAGGGCTATCTTGTCTTCAGTGAGGGACAGAAGCTTTATTGTTCTTTTGGTTCCAATTTAAAAAGGTTTCTGGTTAAGCTCTGATGTTCATGAGCCCTCTATGTCGAGTTGCTTTATTGAGGTGTCAAGGTATAATCTTGCTGGTGAGCGGGCTTTCATCATTATTTCTTCCCAGATGTGATTTATGGTGTTTGTGGCCGTAACCCTTGTCTTGTGAAAAAAAGCTGGTAAAAGCAGCTCTTCTTGCTAGGGATTGTTTGAGAGGTCTGAACTCCAGCCTTATCTGTTCTGGTGATGTATGCCTTGGGAGCTTGAACAATTGCTTGTAGATACTCACTACTGCAGCATCCATGACCTTTGCTTCCCTGCCGTGGAGTGCAATGTTGCCGTAGGCTAGTGTTGGAAACACCTTAGCTCTTGCTACTTCCAGCAGTGGGCTGAGTGTGTACTCTTTCAGTTTTGTTGACAGTGTCCGTATCCTCAGTCCGTAGTCTGTGGGAGTTGACTGAAGATAGCGCTGTTGAAAAGTCTGCCATGAAGAGAATGAATAATGTGGGGGCCCAAGACACAGCCATGTTTTAGGCCTTTTGTCATTGGGGTCTTCCTGGATAGGTTTGACCCGCTGTCCAGTTTAATCCTAACCCACATGTTGGTATACAGAGTCTCGATGGCATTCAGCAGTTGCTGTGGGGTTTGCAAGCATTTGAGTTTTTCCCAGAGTCTATTTCGATTGATGCTGTCAAGGCTGCTTTGAAGTCAAAGAAGCAGAAATAGAGTGGAAGTTTTGCGGCCTTTGATAAGTCCAGTATGAGGGATAGTGCCATAATGTTAGTGTCCATACCTGAGTTACCGGTAAGCCCTGTTTGGTTTGGGGGGGATTATTGATTCTTGACCAGCCCAGTCGACCAGATGTTCCAGGAGAGCGCTGGCGTAGTACTTTGCTTTGTTGTCAATAAGTGCGATCAGGCGGTAGTTGCTGGGATTCGACTTGCACCGCCTTTCTGTATTGGGGAAATTATGGATCCCCTCCTAGATTCTGGGATTGATTTGCCAGACAGGGTGTGGATGAAGAGGGATGCCATGGCTTTGGTCCACTAGGACAGGTCCAGTTACAGATGGTCTGATGAACTCCATTTGGGCCAGGAGCTCCTGTCTTTCTCCCTCTATTAGCTGTTGGATGCCTGCACAGGAGATGGCTAGTTCATTGTCCACATTGCTGGAGTTGCCGGTGGCTGGGTTGTCGAGCTTGGTTGGCCTGCCTAGGCCTTCGATGGTAGCGTGATCTTCAACGCCTTTGGTCTGCTGGAAATGTAGTTTCAGAAAAGATGACCAGTCAGTCTTTGAGATGTTTCAGTCCGAGACTGGACCTTGTTGGATTTTCAGGGCATTTACAGTACTCCAGGATTTGCTGGCGTTCTTGTGTTTAATGTCCCAGATGAGTTTGGACCAAAATGTCTCAGTTTGTAGCCTTCTGATTTCCCATACCGCCTGTTTCAACTTTCCTTTTGCGTGTTTCAAGTCGGTGAGGTGGCATACTTGATCGGGAAACCGGGGGACTAGCCGGAGTGCTTGATTAATTTTCCTCTTTAGCTGTTTCAGACTGTGCGAGGAGTAGGACTTCTTTGTGGGTCTCGGTGGTTGGCGCCTGGGGACTGCGACATTTGTGGCAAATTGCTGGGTGTATGAGTTAATAAAAGGCTCCCATTTGTCATTAGTTGATCCTTCTCTTCTTTGTGAGGCCTTTAGGTGCCTGTCAGCTTCCTCATCCAGTTGTGCTAGGGAAGTAGCTGTCCATTTGATTCTTTTCAGCTGGCACAGGTGTTCGGAGCCGGCAGGTGCCTTGTTGGTCGTGTCTAAGGCAGGGGTTGAAGTTAAAGCCACTTCTTGTGGTAGGTGATTGCTTTCAGACCCTAGACCCAATTTAAAGAAAGAGACCATTTGCAACACTGGTAGAGAGACCCAGGTGAAATTAAGTAGTGAGTTTCCATTTGTAGCGTGGAATGATTGGGAGAGGGGATGTCTTCACTGAATCAGCCATTTAGCGCCCTGAGACCTAAGTGCTCAAGAGAACTAACTAAGGTTGTTCCTATGTTGCTTCTTTTAACTGTTTTGATCAGTTCTTGTTCAGGGATATACCACTGGTGTTCCAGGGCATCAATGACCTCGTTAGTTTCTGATCCTCCCAACAGGTTCATGTTGAAGTCCCCTGTTACTAGTAGTGGAAGAAGTGGGTGGGAGCCAGCCACTTGAGTGATGTGGTCCACAAGCAGGTTTGACAGTTCATCTTGATGTTTTTGTCTCGGAGGTATGTATATGTTGACTAGGATTAGCCCTTGCTCCTTCCTTCTGTGTTGGTAAGTTAGGTGGACAATGAGAAATTTGTCAGTGTCTGAAGAGAGCATCTTGCAGCTGGCCTTTAGGACAGTTGATAGATAAACCCCCAGACCCACTTTCCTGCGGCCCATTTTGCCTTCCTTAGTGGCAGGAAGGAGGGCGTAGGACTAGCCCAGGATGGGGATTGGTTCCAGGGCCCAAGTTTCTTGTAGGGCAATGATCAAGAAGCCTTGAAGATAGGTGAGTGTGTTGGGATCTTACAGTTTGTCCTTTAGACGATGAATGTTCCAGAAGCAGAGCCTTAAGCGGTGACTGACAAGTGCCTCCTTGCCCCTCGGGTGGAGATTCAGTTTTCAGCTTGCATTTGGTTGAGGATGCAGGCTACTCATCCGCAGTTGTCTCTCTCGTTGCTGTCCTTCTGATTCAGCGCTTGATGTGTGGGCTGGGTACACCCTATGTGGTATGGTCCCAAGAGCATGCCAAGCGCACCTCTCACTCCCTGAAGGATGGTGTGCGGAGCCACAGACCACCTACTTTTGCCATCCAATGCACTTTTCTGTGGCTTGAAAGGACGTTGATAACTGGGGTCTTCTACCCCTTACAGGCTCATTCCCTCCACACTTCTTAAAGTGTTTGCGTTCCTTAAGAACAGCCCCAGTCAGTGTGTCGGACTGCCAGATGACTTTGGTTGATTTGTTGACTTTCCCTGGCCCTCACTCTATGAATTCTATGGCTTTAATCATGTCTGAGGTGATGTAGGCAAGTCCCGGAGTCTGCCCTAAGAGTTTTTATATATTTTCCCAGTTCAGGGTGTCCGTGTTGCCAAGTGATCGATATTCTGGGCGGAATAGAATTGTGTGGCACTGTCCCTCTCCTGGGGTGCGCTCAGTGGGGCGGTCTATTGTGTTGGAGTCTTTATCTACTGTGGATGAGAACAACAGGGTGTAAAATTTGTCTGAGAGATTTAGGGGGTGGTTTGGGGAGGATCAGTTGGAGCCAGGTCTGGTTGTTCTCCCAGCCTGGGGTGGAGTGTCTGGCTGAAGGACGGTTACCTGCCACCTCACATCTTCATTCAAGGAGAGGTGTTCTGGCTCCTGGGCCTGTGGCAGACCTTTAGTGGGTGGGGTAAGCGTGAGTACTCCTCTCTGAGGTGTGGCGTCCTGCCTCCCTGTTGCCTCTCAGCTGTCCTTGGATGTCCACTGCCTTGTTAGGCAGGCTTCCCGCACTGGTATGTTCTGCCACTTATTTTCCAGTGGGGAGCCCCCTTGGAATTGGAGTTGGGGATGGCCTTTCCTTGGCTTTGGGGTTGCTTGATGGTGCTCTTCTCCCCTCCTTGGCGGTTTTAGGGGTTTTCCTCAGAGGAGATGGGTCGTGACAGTTTGACACTGCTTCTCCAGGTGGAGTGCCCTTGATTTTGGACTTGCTGCTGTATTTGTCACTGTGTGCAGTGTTGGGCCCTCCTTATGGTTGCGTGGTCGTAAATGCTCCCTTCCTGTCTTTCAGCTCTTTCATTACGCCCCCTAGTATATTTGGCAACTGCTGCAAATATGTATGTTCTTCAGATACCTGATAGAATTGTCAGAGGTTTCTGCAAGATGTTTTCTTGGGTACAACAGCGACACTCCTCCTACCCCACCCTCCATTGCCATCAAGACTTTACTTCAATGTAACTCACACCATTGCTCTTACTGATTTAGAGCACAATACATCTGTTGCAACTGTGGTGTCCTAGCCAAAGATATACCTGAGAACTGTGGTACCTTGAATTTTCCTGCAGTTCCCGGGTCATAGGAAACGCCATATTAAGTCTGCAGCTGCCGCCTGTGAGTTTTACTCACCCGGGGCTGCCTTTCCTCATGTTCTTGGGCTCGCAGCTGCTACTTGCTCCTCCAGCTTCAAAATGGCAGTCACCTGGATGAGGGTATGCAGCTAACTTTGAAAGCTGCTCTGCAGCTAGACCAGTTCAGGCTTTCATTCCTGTTCTTTCCCTTTTCCATCATGCCATTTTGTTCCTAGAATACTTTCTAGTTTTCCCAATCCTTTGTGTTTCCTGTTGTGTGATGTTTAATGTCAATTACTTTTCCTGTTCTTTTACTATAAAACTGTTTGGATCTGGTTAGAGGATGCTTGTTCTCTTGCTCCCTCCACTTGATGATCCTGACTCCTTGCTACTGAAGAATGCCTCTATCAGATTCTGGATTCCTGTTTTTTTCCAATTCTTTGATGTCTCCATCCATAAAGGAGGATTTTTTATGCCTGTTTCTCTTCGGAAGGTGGCAGCTTCTTGAGGGCACTGTCTATCACATATTCCAGTGTGTGATAACATTGTGGGTTATGGAAACAGTCGCCTGTACATCAGACAGTGGAAAACCCGTCCAGGTAAGTGTCCAGATCTGAACATCGCCATCCTCTTTTCAGGCCCACTTAACCACTTGCCTTCTTTAGGCTGAATTTGCACCAAAATGTCTTTAGACCAGTGTTCGCAGGTCTCCTCTTCAAATCCAATAATCAACAGCATCTCTTCAGAGCCTTCATCTATTAATTTGGTTTAGACCAAAAATGTACCTACATCACTTTAAACCACAGTCTCTATTCATGTCTTTCAGACTAAAAAGTAACAACAGAAATTATTGACTGGACTACACCATTTTAGGTCTGGTATATACTGTCTTTTTCCATTCTTCTCTTTGACATCCATCAACAAAAGCATATCCTAAAGTACTAGTTTTCAAGTGGCCTATTTAGGCTAAGAAGGTACCAGCTACTAACACTCTGATATCTACTTGAATTCTTGATGCTAAAAAGGCACGTTTACCTATCCACTGTGAAAGACCCAATCATCGACTTTGTGGCAAAAAGGCATTAGCATCTCTCCCGATACCTGCTCATCATTTCAATACAATAATACACCAGCATTTCTGCAGGTTTGAGAAAAGCATATGTATTCCTCTGGCCAAGAACAGCTGCAAAACACTTTAACTTAACGGATTTATTCATCATTTCTAGGCCTGAAAGACATATTCCAGGGCAAGATATTGGCTCATTGTCTTCATGCTAGATTGCAAGGTGATAGGACAGCTCATTGTCTTCAGACCAATAAAGCACAAGCACCTCTTTGGATTCAGATATTTCCTTGGCTTCCTATGACCAAATCGGCAAAATCTTCCTTTCAGGAATAGGTGTCAAGTGGCCTTGTTCAAACCAAAAAGACCCAAAATCTGTTCATGGTCATGTAACTGCAGTCTTTTCATGGCGTAAAGGGACCAGCAACTCTTCAGTTTCGAATGTCAGCTTGTAATCCACAGCTAAAAAAAGGCAACACCTGTTCTTGGTAAGGGAACTGATCAACATTTTATGCAAAATTAGGCATCCTTAATCTTATCAGAGCTGGGTAACTATTCATCAACTTGCAACAGGTAGAAACATACTCACCACAGATCCAGATATCTACTAATATTGGTCAGGGAGAAGGGCCTGATAATCACTCATCTCCTTGGTAAAAAAAAAAAAGGCTCCAGCATCTCTCCTGGACTAACAATCAACACAACATCACAATGCATTAATAAACTAATAACCAGCTACCTCTCACCTAACTCGGAGACTTTATGCTTGCCTTTGACCCTACAGGTCTCTAGTGCCTTATTGAGTAGATTTGTGCTATACAACCACCATATCCATATACAGTATAATCCATATATTCATCAATCTGGTTGTGTCTGTGTGCCAGTATGTTTGAGGAGTGATTCTTATTTGTCACATAGATGTGGTTTGTAATAGATATGTATGTTCATCTGTGAGTGACTGATGGTTGGCTGTAGAAAATTAAATAAATAACATCCTGTCCAACAGTGTGCATCCGGTGAGAAGATGTTCTGCTGAGGGCACCACAAGGCATAGATAGGCTCAAAAGTGTCTAATAGTTCTATAGGTCAGAGCAAGAACCACCAGGACCTCTTTTTGTTTGTTCCCTATGAGATACCTACCTCTACTCCTTTGAAGGAAGATGGCAGCTGGAACACAGTGGTGTAATGAACCTTGAGTTGCCCCCTTCCCCACACCAGCCCCTCCAGCTAGGGGCCTGCCACCCTTGCACAGTGCCAGCCAGTGTGCAGTGCATGACTGCTGCTGAGGGGGGTCTGTGGAGCTCAGGGACCCCGCACTGCGGGGCTGCAGGGGGCTAATGTTACGCCACTGCTGGACGACTGAACACGCCAGTGGAACAGGATCTCAAAATGCGTGGGCTAATGATACGCCGCTGTTCAACCAATGGGCACTGCAATGGAGCAGGAGCTCAAAATGTGTGTAGTAAGAGCATTGTGCTGATAGCACCACTAAAAACGATAAACATGCAGGTGTTCAAATCGACTCGGAGTAACACTAGGGCCCAAATTTATACTTTTTGATGCAAATCAGCACTTGGGCAGATTTGCATAAAAAAGTTTACCGCCGGCTAACGCCATTCCAACGCACCAGCCGGGCGCCTTATTTATGGAATGACGTTAGCAGGCACTGCGGCCTGGTTAGCGTCAAACTAAATGACGGTAACCAGGCAGCGGAGGCGAAGGGAAGACTGGGGGTTGTGTGCCAAAGAATGGTGTAAGTCAGGTTAGAGTCAAAAATATTGGCTCTAACCTGACTTGAGCCATTTTATGACGCACAACTCCCATGGAAATGAATTCTGTCCCCTGGGCATGGCCATTGGGCACAGTGGCATGTAAGGTGGCCCAAGTCAGGTCCCCTTTGCCACTTAAAAAAACAAAAAAATATATACTTACCTGCACTCGCCATGGATGGGTCCCCCCATCCATGGGTGTCCTTCAGGGGTGGGCGAGGTTGACAGGGGGTGTCCCTGGGTGCAGGGAAGGGCACCTGTGGACTGCTTCCATGGTCTCCTACCATGGAAATGAGCCCACAGGTCCCTTAACGCCTGCCCTGACCCAGGCGTTAAAAAACGGCGCAAATCCGGCTGGGCGCCATGTTTTAAGGCCCGCCTCCTCCTGTGCGTCATTTTGACGCCAGAGGATAAATAAGGCGCACATGCCTTAGAGTCATTTTTTGCACAGGAACGCCTACCTTGCATGTCATTAGCGCAAGGTAGGTTTTCACATACAAAAAATGACTCAAACTCCATAACTTTGGCGCTAGACGGGTCTAGTGCCAAAGTATAAATATGGAGTTATGTTTTCACCAAATTTGCGTAAAACAAATGACGCAAATCCGGTGCAAACAGAGTATAAATATGGGCCTAGGTGTGTACTTGGAAGCAGGAGATAGGCCCATTGGGTTAGATTTCACCGTTCTTGTTTACTTATATTAGGCTCTTTCTAACAAGTGTTATTGCATCCACATCCATTCATGACGGGTAGGAGCCAAAGATGGAAAAATAGAAAACAGCTGCATGTTTTTGCCTTGTAGCCAATGTAACTATCTCACTTTCCTTTTGGTGGCCATGCTCTGTGTTAAAGCAGGCCCAGAACCTGGTAAGAAAGAGATCGCCACCCTTCCTATACTGCACTATTGGGTTACACTGTGCTGACAATAGATTTCTGTGATTGTGAGGGGCAGAGATTTCCATGACATAGTCCTGTTGTCTAATCCAAGATGGCTGAGAATGTCCTATTGTAATGTATATTGTTCAAAATACTTGTACTTTTAGCATTAAAGTAGAAACGAGTGTTTACCACTGAATGAGGAGTTCAATAATTTAGATTCCAGAGCAAGCTGAAGTCCAGGTAAGGAGCAAGTGCCCTGGGGTGCGGGGGGGCTGCAGTACAGCAATACCATGAGTAATTCCTAAATTCGTAGTTCTTTTGTATGAAATGATGAGCATATAGATGGTAAACTAATTGCAGAAAATTGATATTGATCAAAAACTGTGATCGAATGGTATTTTAAAGAAAATACTTTGTTGTAACACTGTATTAAAACCATCACAGAGTTAATGGCTACATGTAATACGTTATTATGCAATACAGAGCAGTGAAGATTATTATGCCTGGCTCTGCTGCTACTACTTTGACATATACAAGGTCTGAAGTTAGAACGGTATTTTTTCTAGTCATGCTATAGTAAAACCACCATTGGATTAATAAACGTAACAATTATTGTTTATTTTATATTTTTTTATATAACACTTCTTAGCACCAATATGTGTTATTTTATTATACCTTGCCTGTAATAAAGAGGATTAGGCTGGCATCTTTTTTCAGCTCCTTGCTCTAGAAATTCTTCAACTGAATTTGGAGAAAGGCAGAGCAGACATGCCTCCTCAGAGCCTAAGGGTGAAGCTCCACCTCAGGGTCTGCTCACAAGAGGGAATGATTTTCCTTTGGCTAAGAGTAGCCGGTGGTTGTCAGTGGCACGTGAACTGATTATTGACGAGAAAGAAATCAGAGACTCCCCACTCTCCTCTGGTGGAATCTGTACAAGGCAAGATGGTGCTGTGGCTGTGAATGCAGCTCACTCCTAGAGTCACTGACTCTGCTTCCATTCCTGAACGTTTCACCTACAAATCACTGCTCTCAGAATAATTAGTTCAGTCTAATTAGATCAATGTAAGCAAATCTAAACTACAACACCCATGGTGGATATGGCTGACACTCAAAAGACCAGGACTGGAAACTATGTCCATATTGGCATGGACTGAGAGATCACTCTATTGCCAGCAACAAACTGACTCTTTCATAATTAATAAGCAAGGCAAATAATACTGCAGAAAGATAAACAGCACCAGTTGGTGGGGATTAACAGTAGAGATAACGAGGTTTAAAAAAGGTCTCGGTGGCAGCCCCACAATCAAGTTGGCTGCAACCATGGAGTGACACCTAACAAAGAACCTGCTGCCCGTAAGAAGGGAGGTACCAACCTCTTAGCATTAAAAGTGTTCCAACGATGTGAAAGGAGACCTAAAATTGGGGCAGAATATTTATATTTCTTAGAGAGGCTCCCCAACTTCACATCTAATCTAATCCAAAACTGAACAGACAGTGAGGGCATAAGGCTGTTTCTTTTAGGGAGCGGGTTATCACTGAAATATCCTATTCAGGAAAGCAGTGATGGAGAAAGAGGTATGGAGCCTGGTATAAATTGGTGTTTTGAGGTTCATCAAATGTGGTTAAAACGGAGCCGATCCTGCTCCCTCATTTCTTGCCAGCATCAGTTCTACCTGGGGCTGCCCTGTAAACTATGTCAGTTCCAGCCTGAAAAAAAAAACAGAAAACGTCTCCCAGGAGCCCGTAGCAAAGCAGAAACCTGCAAGAACTAAAATAGTTCCCTGACATAATCAGTAGAGGAATACACGCAACCAGTCAAAATGTAGGCTGAAACCTAAATGTTCCAGGTGTGAGACAAAAGCAGGAATATGGAGGGACTCCCAGGATAAAAACATTGAACCAGGACCAGAAAACTGAAATGGAAACGAAAGCCTTCAAGATTCAGACCAAAAGCCCATTCTAGTTATATGTTAAAGGAATATTTACAGTGCTGTCTACTAAAGCTGTCTGCAATGAGACCCCAAAAAACATATAGTTAAATTACTTATTTTAAAACACAACGCCATATGCTTGTGTAAAGAGACCTGAGGTAAAAGTGAGTCTGTAATGGTACCCAGAAGTATTATTTATCTTCCAAAACAAATTATGTTTGTCACAAGAAAACAAAATGTGTGCTACTCTCCATTGCTGAAAGGGCTGGTGAATCCACGGAACCTCTACCTACCAGGAATTTTAAAAGGGTCCCATCGGGTCAGTCTAGACATATGGCTTTGTCAAACAACTACGTGTTGTAAAGAAACCGTTTCCCACCCTTACCAAACTACACCATTACAAATGTATGTAGAAACATCACCCCTGAAGAACAATACAGGAGGAGAGCTCGAGATTTGGTTGCGTCCTTTAGTCCTTTGGAGGGGCCCGCGGAGAGGAAGAGACGCAGTCTAGTCTCTCCGCGGGCATTTTCGGGAAAGGAAGTGGCGCGCAAGGCGCCTCATTGGTAGGAAGTTAGGTGGGGGTGGGTTTTAGGAAAGGGTATATAAGGGGGGTGGAGGGTGGGGTCGGCCTCTTCACCGTGCTGACATAGGGTAGGAAGGAGTTTATAACTAGGACCACCCACCCACCCAGCTTAGGAAGAGAGGAGGGGGAAATCGTAGGTAGGAAGGAAAGGGCAAGTAGGGGCGGTTAATAGTCATTTAGGACAGGTGAATTTTGAAGGGATGGCAGGAGATGGGGGAGGGTGGAGAGCCAGGTGCGGGTTTGTCCACCCTTCCAGGGGGAAAAACAAGGATTTGAAGGATCAGAGCGGGGAGGGGTAGGCTACAGGCAGGGAAGGCATGGGAAGAGTAGGGGAGTAGATATGGTAGGGAAATTGAAGGGAGATATTTTTAAGGAGGAAGTAAAGGAAAGGAATTGTTTAAATTGAAGTCTGTTAAAGGAAATATAGTTAAGTTTTGAGTAATGATGTTTAAAACCTGTTCTAATAAATGACCTTTTACACCAACAAGAGTGTCACGCCTGTATGTCCCGAGTCCCTCCTGTTTTCAGTCACTGTTCCAGGACGCTGCTTTTCATTACACCGGAGTCAGTGAGAAAAAGCTGCTTAGCTCACCAGTTCCTGTTCAGGAACAAGCGCACACTTGTTACGATACCGGAGTACACATTCTTTGGGGAGTGATTAGCACCAGGGAGTAATTGCCATTACTTATTACACATAACAGAGGCTCAACAAAGAGCGGGAGTTTTCTTCATTATTTTCAGGTGACGTATGACCAACTGAGTTTACGGCTGGTGGACCGTGGGCCCAAGAAATGAAAGGCCTCTTTGGTTGTTTTCAGTTGCCTTGGAAACATAACAAACCCACCCAATGGCTGCCTGGCCAGATTAACGAAAACCAAAGCAGAAGTGACCATAAACGAGCAGTCTTAAAATAGCTACCCTTTCTATTAGCCAATCAGGCTTTTTTTTTTTACCGGTGTCTTTATGACACTACAAAATGCACGGGCATTGATCACAATAAGAAGGGCTTTTTTTCAAACCAAAGAGGCGCTAACCGAAATGAATTGCAGCCTTATGACTAGGGTGACCAGAATTTTAAACCCAAAAACCGGGACATTTCACAAAAAAAAAGCCTACACTTTTCCTTCAACCGAGCGCTCAGAAAAACGGTGCTCCTCAGCATAACTTTACAGAAGAAGCACTAAGAACATAAATAAAATACATTTTTAAACCAGCATACTGCGTGTTGATTAATGTGCTTTTTATAACACCTGATGATTATCTCTACTTTGTAAAACAAAACAAAATCACCTCCCGCCGTTTTCAGGCGACCTTTTCTAAAAACCGGGACAGCTGGTGACAAAACGGGACTGTCCCGGCAAATCCGTGGACGCCTGGTCACCATACTTATGACTCAATAATAAATGTGAGTCAGGTGAAATAGCAATGTCTCTATTTTTTCTAACTCTTGCCTACATTACATACTTATCGTTGTCTCAGTCTTACGTGAAAGGTATCTGAAGACTCAGAAGAAATCTGTGTGGATTTCTTCCCTCTTTACGCATAGGCGTTCAATGTTCAGTGCTACGGTTTCCATGGCGACGTTTTTATTAGGTAAAGTTGTGCACACACTTCTAAAGTTAGATCTCGGCTTAATCCATTGAAATAACAGTAGTTGTTACCTGTGTTAAACCACAATAATATGATGATAAGATAAAACCTTTGTTCTAACCCAAGGGCAGGGCAGATAGCAGCACACAGTCACCTGTAATAGACGATTCTGAGTTTTTGTACCTGTAAAGGTGCAAGGGGAAGAGCAAGTTTTATCCTAAAGTCAGAACTGATTTCCAGGTGCATAATAGAGGGCTCTAAAGTCGCAGTGTTTCCCCAAACGTAAGGTTACCTGCAACATTTTTTAGGGGCGAGCGCAAAGCGCTCCATCCCTCTTCTAATCCCTCTTTAGGGGGATCCTATCCACGTCCATGTTACGGCAGTCACTTTTGATAGCGCGTCAGTTCTTAATAAGTAAACTTACAAGGGGACGCGTATAGGTAGATGAACCTTTTGACTCGTTTAATATGTTCTTACCATAGCTCCAGAACAGAAAATGATAATCAATGCACAATAATCAATAACCATTACACAAATCAATAATCAATAGTCAGTAATTGTCGCGCACCATGACCTTTCAGCCATGAATAACCACACCTTTAGTAAAAGTTTAGTAATTTTATTTCCCTTATATTAACAATACTAAAGTCATGTAGATTAATTTCAAAATCAAATGAAACACATAAAAGAACAGTACTGGTTGACCAAAGCGTCGAAAGAAACGCAATCTAACCAATGCTTGAATCACAGTACATCCTAAGGCAACGGTGCAAATCAATAGCAAAGTAATTGCGACAAAGTGATCACGTACATAGAATTCAGCAAGATAGCTCGTCAAATATCTGTCCCTGCAAACTGTCAGTCGTCATGTAAATAGCCTCAACTAACCCAGATTAGCATCAGCATGTGGGGCTTCATGAAAAACAATTTAGAACCCAATTTTAGAAAACATCTACCTAGGAAACAAAACAGCGCAGTTGGTACCTAGAAAGAAAAGGCATAAAAATAAATTTCAGTCATATTGTCACATCTACCTATCCATGGTATGGGTCAGCAAAACAGAATCAGTCTTCGTCCTCAGGTTATCAATGGATCAGAAAGCATCATGCTCTCAGTCAGAGTATGAGCCCAATGACAGAATCTCGAGTCTCTTCTTCTCTCAATATCGCATCACAAAGTCAGAATAAAGTCTGAAGTCACGTTGTTATATCAAAGTCACCTAAACTATCCCCTAATTCCCAATTGGTCAATTAATCGAACATTATTACTCTACCCAATAATAATTCTATACCAAATCTATGAATTCTAATATTTCACCCTTCACACGACGTTGATTGGTCTGCTTTACGATGTTCTCATCATGCGGCTCGTCTGGTATCGAAATTGTTGCATCTTCTTCTCAAGTCAGTGTCTTCATTGTTCGCATCCTGGGAAAATACTTTTCACACACATTACACACAATTCATTACAAATTTAGGACACTGTCTCTTGGTAGTTGGATCTCATGGAAAGCTTCTGCTATGCATTTTATTAAAACAATGAACATTTCACAGCCAGTTTACTCTGTCAGCATTTTCTATTAAACGCAAAAAAATACAGCTTCTGCATGAGGCCTGGCAACACTGAGCCAAGACACTCGCTAAGTTAAGGCCAACGATTTGTAACTAAAGCATACTTCATAACCCTAAATATGACATATTACTACATTAATCTAATACATTTTCAATATTTCATAAGTATTAATCATTAATTAGTACATTTCTTGGACATTGGTGGCCATTCTTTGAGGTCACAATTTCAAACGTGTGCAATATTTTTCTCTACGTTATACATGTTCTGCATAAGTCATTATTCAAAACTCATAAACACTCAATAATTTCTAATTAAGGCATCTGCTTAGCAATCCCTCCTCCGATGACTAAATGTGTCATCACACCAAAATTACCACCCACAATTTTATAGCTCTATTTCTTCAAAATGTTGTCTTCTCTTTGAATTTTCCCTGTAAATTCTTTCCCTTTTCTTTTCTTCCCTCCTCTGATTCTTCTTAGACCTTCTCAATTTAATTATTTTGCATAATTTGCATAATCCCCATATTCCTAATAGACAACCCACAACCATTAATATTCCCTGTATAATTTTCAACAGCACCACATTCCAAATACTACTAAGCCAATTTCCCACTGAAGCAAACCCTTTACCAACCTTTTCCCAAACACCTGGTTCTTTCAAATCCTTCAAATCACTACTTGCAATAGTCAGATTAGTAAATTGGTGCCAGATGTAGCAAAGAGTTTTACCCATTCTGTGCCTATGGGAAAATGTGTTTGTACATATGGCCCTAAGTCTCTTATCTCTTTACTATTGTTAAGTATATATGAACAACAATGCCTATAGTTAATCATTTTACAGACTCCGCCATCCTTTGCTAAAAGAATGTCCAAAGCAAGACGATTCTGAAGAGTCATAGCTCTATTAGCAGCTAATTCAGTATCTATCAGGAGTATTGCCCCTGAAAAATTTGTCAGCATGTTATCCACAATAGTAGACAACTTTTGAATCTTGATCGAATTCAGGATGACTCCCACTGAAGGAATCACCGCACCAAATATATATCTCCCACTATCGCAGAAGAGGACTCCCTCCTCTGTCTCTTATGATGTTATTCAGTCACTTTCGGAAACTTTTTCAAATCCTCCATCTGGTAAATCTTTGGGAATACTATCCCCAAATACCATTTGCCATACCATCCTCTTGGAAGACGGTAATATGCATTAAGTCCACAAATATAATATATCCCTGGAATCATAGGGTCCTGCCCATTCAACATAAATGTCCATTTACTCTGCAACAAAACACATGCCTACATTCACTCATACCCACAAATAAAGTGTTAGTGCGCGACTTTGGCCTATAGATACAAAGCTTCCCTACATGTAATGTATCTAAAGCTAATTTCCCTAGCGTTTTAATTGCAATATAAGTATAATCATTCTTGTAAGTCCTTTTCTCTAAGCCTTTTTCTAATTTCTCCTTCAGCGCCTTTTTTTGTCATCAGTATGATCTAAGAAGTTCTTGCTCTAAAGGTGTAAGCAAGCATGTCAAGTTATTTTTGTGTGCATATGCTGTGCCAAACGTTAGTGTAGGTTCAAAGAATCCTCTAACTAATACTATGTCATTATCTTTAGCTACTCTACTCAAATACCTAATAATAGGAATAAACAAAAAGACAACATCATGGTTAGAGTAAAAATACTGAATATACTCCTGGTTATAGAACCTCGTTAGTAACAGACTACAACGCTACAACGTATTCCATACGTTAGAGGAAGACTATGGTAAGTGACTCCTTCCTCGACTGATGAAGGAATCTGCGTACACACAAGACAATCATTTGCATCCATCGTCTCAACATACTCACTCAACAAGTGATAGAAAACGTTAGAAGAAAGTTCTCCTTGAGTATTAGTATAATCATGCAAATACTTCTCATCTAACTTCAATTCCTCTACAACCGTTAGTGTAGTAGTCTCAAAATCAGAAGTATGGTTGGCTCCTTTCGTGTCAAGAACAGACAGTCCCACAATTAATACTATAAACAATATTCCACACATAATTGCCAAACCAATGCACATATATTTACAGCGCCTAGCATCTCTAACCTGTTTATTTAAATCAGCCATGATCTGTAAAGAATCAGAAAGCAGAAGTAACTCCAAAAACTTGCAACGAAAATCAAAAATCAAAAATAGACAATTCTTCTTTCAGCAGTTCAGTTTCACTTCCAGGAACCCTTCTTACTTGTCAAAATCAGTTACCAGCTTGTCAAAATCAGGTTTCAAAAGTAAAAATCAGGTTATCAATGTCTTTTCCGGTTACTTTCAACAGACTCTTTCCCAAAAATATCTCTCAGATTGTTTCAACAATTCAGTTCATGAATCTTCTTCAGGTCACCTCAAAATATTAACTCAGAACTTCCCTATCAAAACAAAAAGACATAAACTCTTGTTGCCATTCATTTGTAGTTGCATATGCCCATTCGGGACCTGCGTATCTTCGACTTGCTATTCTCTTTCTTTTCAACTTTCAATCACCATTCAGCTCTCCTTCACTTAGTTCTTCTTTTCTCGTAGTATCTACTTCTTCTTCTATTGTTGGCTCGACAATCACCTCTTTCTTTTCTCCACTTGTGCATTCGGCTACTTATCTTCTTTTTGTGAACCTTCTGTCAATATTCTCTTCAGGACTGAAGTTGAATCCTTTTCTTTCTCTGTGTTGTTTTCTCTTGACGGACCTGCAACCGGTTCAGGAGGAGTCAGATCACTTTGACTTTGATCCACCTCAACTCCTTCATCTTCTGGGTCTGACACTTGCTCTGTTTGCCTCTCAGAATCGTCTGCTTCTGGGAGAGCCCCCTCTACATTAGGCCCTCCTTCTGGTTCAGTTGGGATAGGTTCTCCAGCACTTTCCTGGAGGTCTCCACCTACGTCTCTCACAGGAGTGATGGAACTGTCTTCAATGAGCTAGTGCTCAGCTTCAGTTCTTCCTTACTCCTTTTCCAGTGCTGTAATTTGTCTCACAGTTGTTGGTACTCTCAACAACTCTTCTTCATGATCCAGTGGACATGCCACTTTCTTAGTGTGACTCGTGTGAATCCAGTTCGGGATCTCAGCACACTTCTACCTGTCATAGTCGTTAGGACCACCTGGTACAGTCCCTCACAACGAGGCTCCAAACACGTTTTGCGCACATGCTTTCAGACAACAACCCCGTCACCGGCCCTCAGGTTGTGCCCTGGATCATGGATCGGTGGCAGTGTGGTGGCGTCCACCTGCTGAGAGAAAGAGCGGACTGCATCATCCAGACCCTTGCAGTAATCCAACACCATACCATCTGTAATGTTGACAAGTGCATTGGCTGGAACTGCTGGCAACCTCATTGCTCTGGCCATGAGAATCTCATGGGCCGACAATCCCATCTTCCTCTCAGGTGTATTCCTCATTGACATCAAAACCAAAGGTAATGCATTAGGCCATTTCAGATTCGTAGCTGTACACATTTTTGCAATCCTTGACTTCAAAATACCATTCATCTGCTCCACTAGTCCTGATGCTTCAGGGTGGTAACTATAATGCAACTTCTGCTCAATTTTTAAAGCTTCACACAATAGTTTAATCACCTCATTATTGAAGTACGTTCCCCTATCTGATTCTAAAGAGATCAGAAATCCAAAGTGCGGTATCAATTCCCTAAGCAGCAATTTTGCTACAGTGAGGCTATAATTTCTTCGGGTAAGGTACGCTTCAATCCAATGACTAAAAATGCACACAATCACCAACACATATCTTAAACCTTCACACACAGGCATCTCAATAAAATCCAGATGCATTCTGCTGAATGGACCTCCTGCTCTTTCAATGTGGCTCAACTTAACCATTGACCCTTTCCCAGCATTTAAATTCCTGACAATAACACAGCGATGGCAAACTGCTTCAGCTGCTTGTCTAAACTTGGGGTTAAACCAATCAATTTTGAACAGACAAACCATGGCATCTCTCCATATGTGTGCCTGACCATGATAGTACCTCTCCATCTGGGACAACAAGTTTTTTGGCAAAACCAGTTGATCCTCATCAGATACCCACAATTCATCTTGTCTCTGAACATATTTAATTTTACTCCAGGAATGTTTGTCCTCTTAGTCAACGTTACTCTGCAACGATTTTAACTCGTCGAAAGTGTCAACTACTTTTAATGCAAAAGTTGTACATGTTGTGTCCTCTTCAGGTAACAATTCCTGATTGTCTTTGAACGATAAGCAGTTCAATGTGCAAAACCTTGCAACTCGATCCGCAAATCCATTTCCCAAGGACATGTAGTCCTGTGACTTTAGATGTGCACTTGTCAACATCAGGGCAGTGCGCGCTCTACGGGCAACTATAATGCAAAAGCCCAGCACTTTCAAGATAACATAATTTATGCATTGTGCTGATATGCTGTTGTTTAACCTTTTGCATTGCAGAGCTTAATCCTGAAGACTTATTTTCAAGGTGCTTCTAAATACTGTTCATTTGCAATGTATTGCTGCAGGCTTTCAGAGTGTGTCAGGGTGAGGCCCCTTTCCAGGGCCTTCTAGAAGCTTTCCCTGCAGCATGCCTGGGTGTGGTTTGTGGGCTGGGCCAAGACTCTATATAGGGGAGCCAGCCCAGCTCCACGTGCTCACTTTTCAGAGGTCCCGGTGCAGAGCAGCAGCAACTTCCTGAGCTCCTGTTCCGGAGGCCTACTTTGATCTTCCAGGCCTTGCCCTTTCAATTTGTTGGTGATTCTTGATCAGGGCGATAAGACGGAGGTCGGGCTGTGCCCCCGATCCCGTGCTCAAAGGCTTTCGAGTTCTTGGGCCTAATTTGCATGATAAAACAATTTTGCTCTTGTGCGTGTGAATGTGCGCTTGGTGTTTCATGGCATTTACATGCTAACTCTTGAATCGGCAAGACGCGCGATTCTTTTCTCGTGTACAACTCTTGATATTCATTGTACGCTACCATTTTATGGCATTTACAAGGTAGCATTCGAATCGGCAAGTCGAGCGATTCATTTCTTGTGCTTAATCCGTGTTACTCATTGTTCGCTACCATTTCCTGGCATTTACAAGGTAGCATTCGAATCGGCAAGACGCGCGATTCATTTCTTGTGCTTAATTCATGTTATTCATTGTGCGCTACCATTTCATGGCATTCACACGGTGGCATTCGAATCTGCAAAATGCGCAATTCATTTCTTGTGCTTAATTCATGTTATTCATTGTGCGCTACCATTTGATAGCATTCACATTGTGGCATTCGAATCTGCAAGACGCGCGATTCATTTCTTGTGCTTAATTCATGTTATTCATTGTGCGCTACCATTTCATGGCATTCACATGGTGGCCTTCGAATCGGCAAGACGCGCGACTCATTCCTTGTGTTTAATTCATGAATATTCAGTGTGTGCTACCATTTCATGGCATTCGCAAGGTAGCATTCGAATCAGCAAGACGTGGGATTCATTTCTTGTGCTTAATTCATGTTATTCATTGTGCGCTACCATTTCATGGCATTGACATGATGGCCTTCGAACGCTAAGATGCGTGATTCATTCCTTGTGTTTAATTCATGAATATTCAGTGTGCGCTACCATTTAATGGCATTCGCAAGGTAGCATTCGAATCGGCAAGACGCGCAATTAATTTCTTGTGCTTAATTCATGATATTCATTGTGTGTTACCATTTCCTGGCATGTACGTGGTGACATTTGAATCGGCAAGACGCACAATTAATTTCTTGTGCTGAACTCATTTTTTTTCATAAATCTGTTTATTCAAGTTTTATAACATTACAAGGTATGCATGAATCATCAGAGTTTTGAGCTCGGTGCGTTATGCGGTCACAGCATTATTAAGCACTGTTCAGAATCATTATTACATGACATTGCTTTTTATATAATCTACCTTGCACCATGCGAGTCACTCCTGTGTTTAGTCTCAGCTCCATGTCGTCTGCAGGTTAAGACCATCTGTGTTTGTCTCGTTAAACTATTCAACTGACATTACTTAGTATGTCTTGCGAGTCTAACGTGAGGCAGTGAGCTCAACATCAAGGAGATAAGCAAGTCATTTAGTAACCTTCACTTATGCAATGCTTTTACAAACTGAGATTCCTGTGTTTAGGTGTCGTTGAGTAGACAGATGTTGTTAACACTATGTGAACTAACCGCGTGAACTGCAAACAACTGCTGGTTGCGAATAACTACCTTATTATTTTCTCGTATTTACTTTCGGATTAAATAGGGGGGGTAAATTACTTCATTTTAACATGTCAGCGAAGGAGTGAGGTCGGGTGCAAAGCATAGTAGACTATGGCCCTCATTACAACCCTGGCGGACGGTGTTAAAGCGGCGATAAGACCGCCAACAGGTCGGCGGTAAAAAAATTTCAATTACGACCGTGGCAGAAACCGCCAACAAAGACAGCCACCTTAACACTCAGACAGCCACGGCGGTACAAACAAACAGCACGCGGTCACCGCCAACAGACAGGCGGGAGACAATGTATCGCCCACACTATTATGACAGGCCATTCCGCACCTTTTCCGGGGCGGATTCACAGCGGATAAAAACACGGCGGAAACAGGAATTTCGAAGGGAAAACGCTCACCTCATCACACTCCACGAGGAACGAGGACACCCTGGACCCGGAACTCCAAATTCTACCTGCGATAGTCTTCCTGCTCCTGTACCAGGAGCACGGACGCCGGCGGCGAAGACCAGGGTGAGTACTGCACCTATGACACAGGGGAGGGGGGAGGCAAAAAATAGGGACACACACACGCAACACCCCCACCCACTACAACACACACACTAATACATATTGATACATAACAGTTACACCCCCCAAGCCCTCCGGAAGAATGCAAAGACAAAAGAAAATTATTGTAACCATTGTAATCTATTAAAATACAGAACTCCAAAATATATATACACTATAAACAAATATATACACCAATAATACAAGTCCAGGTATTGCACCATTTATAGTCCGTGGACCACTGGGCCCAAAATGCATGGGTGAGGCCCACACTCGATACCAGATCAAAACAAAGAGAACACTGCAGGGGCATCAGATAGAAATACAACAGGCACCTCAGGGGGAAGGGAAGGGGGGGCACCTCAGCTGAATGAGTGCACGACGCCAGATCCTGGGGAGTGCAAAGCCACAGTCTCTCAAGTCTCTACAGAGGGTGGTTTGCCCACTGTTCAATCCTGGGGAGTGCAAAGCCACAGTCTCTCAAGTCTCTACAGTGGGTGGTTTGCCCACTGTTCAATCCTGGGGAGTGCAAAGCCACAGTCTCTCAAGTGGATAACAGTCTCCACTGGTTCTGGAGGGGGACTGGTGCCCAGAGTGCTTCATCCTGTGAAGGACAGAGGTAGTGGATGGATGTCTCCACTGGTTCTGGAGGGGGACTGGTGCCCAGAGTGCTTCATCCTGTAAAGGACAGAGGTAGTGGATGGATCTCTCCACTGGTTCTGGAAGGGGGCTGGTGCCCAGAGTGCTTCATCCTGTGAAGGACAGAGGTAGTGGATGGATGTCTCCACTGGTTCTGGAGGGGGACTGGTGCCCAGAGTGATTCATCCTGTGAAGGACAGAGGTAGAGGATGGATCTCTCCACTGGTTCTGGAGGGGGACTGGTGCCCAGAGTGCATCACTCACCCCGTGACGGACCCAGTTGCGTCAGTGCCCCTGCCGCTCATGGGCTAGCGGTGCTTGAGTTGGCGGTGCCCTGTTCAGCGGTGCTTGAGTTGGCGGTGCCCTGTTCAGCGGTGCTTGATTTGGCGGTGCCCTATTCAGCGGTGCTTGAGTTGGCTTTGCCCTGTTCAGCAGTGCTTGAGTTGGCGGTGCCCTGTTCAGTGGTGCTTGATTTGGCGGTGCCCTGTTCAGCGGTGCTTGAGTTGGCGGTGCCATGTTCAGCGGTGCTTGTGCTGGCGGTCCTTCATGGCCCAGCGGGGCTTGTGCTGGCAGTGGCCTCCTGGGCAGATGGGCTTGTGCCGGCGGGGCCCTCCTGGCCCAGCGGGGCTTGTGCTGGCGGTCCTTCATGGCCCAGCGGGGCTTGAGTTGGCGGTGCCCTGTTCAGCGGTGCTTGTGCTGGCGGTCCTTTATGGCCCAGCGGGGCTTGTGCTGGCGGTCCTTCATGGCCCAGCGGGGCTTGAGTTGGCGGTGCCCTGTTCAGCGGTGCTTGTGCTGGCGGTCCTTCATGGCCCAGCAGGGCTTGTGCTGGCAGTGGCCTCCTGGGCAGATGGGCTTGTGCTGGCGGGGCCCTCCTGGGCAGCTGGGCTGGGGCTGGCGGGGCCCTCCTGGGCAGCTGGGCTGGGGGGGCCCTCCTGGGCAGCTGGGCTGGGGCTGGCGGGGCCCTCCTGGGCACCTGGGATGGGGCTGGCGGGGCCCTCCTAGGCAGCTGGGATGGGGCTGGCGGTGGCCTCCTGGGCAGCGCAGATGATGGCGATCTTCTCCGCTGTGCAGCACTTCCCAGACTTGCTGGGTTTCTTGTGGCCCTTCCCCACCTTGGAAGGTGTCACAGCTGACTCCACACTCCCAACTGGACCCCTGGGAGCGGCTTTGGTGGCTGGAGTCTTCCCTGTCTCCCGCCGGGCACTGGCCAACTTCTGATGCTTTACAGGTGGGGGACTGTCTGTGCTGTGGCTCCGTGCCACACTTGCTGTCCTGGTGGCCGGTGCACCCCACATACCGGTGACTACAAGCACCACTGGCCCCGGAGATGTTGTGGCTGAGGTGCTAGTTCGGGATCTATGAGATGGACGGGGAGGGGGTTTGGGAGTGGAGGAAGAGGTGGTGGTGGTAGTAGGAGGTGTACGTTTGGTGACTTTGGGTGCAGGTGCATGCGCTGGAGGCTGTCTTGAGGTGGATGGCTGTTGGGTGGGTGTGTGCCTGCGTTTGTGTATCTTCGGAGAGGGCGTCACAGACACACTGGGAGAGGACACAGGGGACGTGTGAATGGTAGTGGGGGTGGTGACTGCACGTGAGCAGGATGTGCTGGTGGGTGTGCTGGTGAGGGACGTAGTCGCTGTAGAGGTACTGCATGCAGGTGTGTGTGTTTAGACGAGACTGGGAGGGAGGAGGGAGACGACGAGAAGGGGGACACAGTGGAGGCAGTGGATGTTGGTGTGCCTCCATGTGTGTGATGCTTGCGTGAGTGCCTGTGGGATGTGTGGTGCTTATGTTTGCCTGAGCTTCCCTTGTGTGGTTAGGTGTGTGCAGGCTGGTCTGATGGTGTGCTTGGGATAGGCAGAGGTACAGGGGATTGGGTATGGGTGGAGGAAGTTGGAGGGGGGAGGCTAGACACAGGGACAATGGCTGCCATCAGTGCTGAGGCCAGAGTTTGAAAAGCTCGGTGAAGGGCCGCCTGACCAGAATGAATTCCCTCCAGGAATGCATTCGTTTGTTGCAACTGCCTTTCTACACCCTGGATGGCATTCAAAATGGTAGACTGCCCAACAGTGAGTGACCTGAGGAGGTCAATGGCATCCTCACTGAGGGCAGCAGGGGTGACTGAAGCAGGGCCTGAGGTGCCTGGGGCGAAGGTGATGCCCACCCTCCTGGGTGAGCGGGCACGGGGCGAAGGCTGAGGGGTTTCTGGGAGGGCGGTGCTGGTAGGGGGGGTGGCGGCTGTACCTGTAGATGCAGGGGGCACAGATTTTGCCGTCACCACAAAGGAACTCCCATCAGAGGACGAGTCCGTGTCGC
The DNA here is from genome assembly GCF_031143425.1 of Pleurodeles waltl. Lineage (NCBI taxonomy): Eukaryota > Metazoa > Chordata > Amphibia > Caudata > Salamandridae > Pleurodeles > Pleurodeles waltl. The sequence continues at coordinate 811,582,864 of NC_090440.1, forward strand.
TGGTCTCAGCTCCTGTCCCCGCCGTGGAGCTCCTCTCACCCTCCGTCCCAGTGGTGAATTCAGAGTCCATAGTGTGGCCCTCCATGGCCATGTGGGATGCAGCTCCCTCGTGCTCCGGTGCCACTGCTCCTCCGCCTGATGATGCTAATGCACACAAGAACAGGTAGACCACAAAAAGGGGGGGAGACAGAATAAAGACATGTTGAGTGCATGGATTACCGCTACCGTTGGCGGACAAGACAGACACAGAAGCCCCCTGCACTACGCCGCGCTCTTGGGCTCTACAGTGCAATTCCTGGGAAATGGCCTACAAGGCTATGGACGACATCTTCACACATAGATGACACAGGGGCATGAATAGCTGTACTTGGCACTCTACAGAGGTGGGGTGGGGGACCACAGGGCCATGCCTTACGGAGGGCCTAGCCTACGGAACTCGCCCTGGCCTAGGGAAACCCACAGCCCTCCTCCCCCACCCAGACAACTCCACTGTGCGCAAAGTCAGCTGAATGAGAGTGTACTCACCCCCTTGTGTCTGCTGTGATGCCCTCAAACGCCCATCCAACTCCGGGTAGGCCACCGCCAGGATCCTGAACATCAGGAGGGTCATGGTTCGACGGGCACCCCTCCTACGTTGGTAGGCCATCCCCAGCTGAGCCTCTGCCGTCTTCTTGCTCCAGCGGCGAATGTCCTCCCATCTTTTCCGGCAGTGGGTGCTCCGTCTGTGGTAGACCCCCAAGGTCCGGACGTCCTTGGCGATGGCACGTCAAATATCTTTCTTCTGGTGGGTGTTGACCTACATGAAATGTACAGGGGAAGAATTAGTAATTACCAACTGCACCGTCAATGTGAGTGGCCCCCATCCCTACCCTTGCCATGTGGCACATGCACCCACCATCTTTCATGCACGAAGTACTCTGCCCCCTTCCTTCTTACATCCAGCCCTCTCCACACAGGCATAGCCCATACAACATACTCCCTGTGTACTTACCTGTTTGTCTGGAGGACCGTAGAGTAGCGTGTACTGGGGGAGGACCCCATCAACGAGCTTCTCCAACTCCTCCGATGTGAAGGCAGGGGCCCTTTCCCCAGACGCACGAGCCATTGTCTCTTCCAGACTGAGGTCACAGCAGCACTTGCAGTGTAGGTCCTCTCCTGTCGAAGATCAGGTATCGAGTGATTGAACAGATAGAAAATGGCGGTCACGTCCGCGGCGGTCACATCCGCAGCGGTGCGTACCCTCACCGCCAACGTACATCGTCATTGGCTCCTGGGACCCATAGGGTCCAATGTTAACCAATGCAGCATTGCGCCGCGGTCTCCGACCGCCTACCGCAACGGTGTACAACGCCAGCGCAGTTACCTCACATACCATTGTCCCACTTTAGAGGTCAGGCAGCCGCCATTTCAGGGGCCCACATGGCCTCATTTTATACTGCGTCACACATACCTAGGCCTAGTCTCAACACACATACAGGCCACCTTTTGTGTATGATTGGTGTTCTGTGTAAACTGTGGGTACGTACCTCTGAGTTGTTTGACTCTGTGCTCGCTGTTGTCCTTCATAGGCACCGTCCGCTGGGACATGTGAGGAGATGGCAGCATCCTCTGGTGTACCGACCGTTGGTGGACCTGTCGACAATGGAGGAGTGACATTTGATAATCACCTACAGGTTTGACCGTGCCACAATCCAGGAACTGTGTACCCAGTTGGAGCCAGACCTGATGTCAGCAATCCGCCATCCCACAAGAATCCCCCCTCAAGTGCAAGTGCTGTCAGTGCTCCATTTCCTTGCAAGTGGGTCTTTTCAAACAACTGTGGCCATGGCATCAGGGATGTCCCAGCCTATGTTTTCCAACGTATTGTCCAGAGTGTTGTCTGCTCTTCTGAAACAAATACGGAGCTACATCGTTTTCCCTCAGGTGGAGGATTTGCCTACAGTGAAAGGTGATTTTTATGCCCTGGGACATATCCCCAACATCATAGGTGCCATTGGTCCCCCCCACAGGAGTGAACAGGTGTACAGAAACCGGAAGAGTTATCATTTGATGAATGTACAGATGGTATGTTTGGCAGACCAGTACATCTCCCATGTGAATGCCATGTTCCCTGGCTCAGTGCATGACGCCTACATCCTGCGGAATAGCAGCACCCCTTATGTGATGGGTCAACTCCAGAGGCACCGTGTGTGGCTATTAGGTGAGCCCCTGGAAGCAAGACAGTGGGAATGGTTGTCTGGGGTTATCCCTACAGGTTAGTGTGTGTCTAACAGTTGTCCCTCGCCATTTGCAAGTGACTCTGGGTACCCCAACCTGTCATGGAACTGACCCCAGTGAGGAATCCCAGGACCAGGGCAGAGGAACGCTACAATGAGGCCCATGGGTGAACTAGGAGGGTGATCGAGCGGACCTTCGGCCTCCTGAAGGCCAGATTCAGGTGCCTGCATATGACAGGTGGATCCCTATTCTACTCACCAAAGAAGGTGTGCCAGATCATCGTAGCCTGCTGTATGCTTCACAACTTGGCTTTGCGACTACAGGTGCCTTTTCTGCAGGAGGATGGTCCAGATGGCGGTGTTGTGGCAGCTGTGGAGCCTGTGGACAGTGATGAGGATGAAGCATAGGAAGAAGACATGCAGAACAGGGACTCAGTGATCCAGCAATATTTCCAGTGAAACTGAGGTGAGAATACATTCCTGCCTACTACATGTACTTTTACACTACTACCTCTATCCTGTCTGTCGTTTTCACCCAGTGTATGGTCACTGAGTTGTCACTTTCCCTTACGGTTTCACAGATGTGGGTCCCAACGTGTGTCATCTGCCTACATTCCTCATGGACTAGAGCTGTGTGACATAGGTATGTTGACATTACTATTTCAAGAACATTTTGTCACTGTAATTGCAAATACACTATTTCGAAATCACAGACAGACTCCAGATAATTTTGTGCTTTAGGTGTGTTTATTTAAATGCAAATTATTGGAGGGGGAAGTTAAATGGTGAGGGGTGATGGCGGAGGAGTGTCCATGGCAGAGTCCAGTCTATTAGTCTCACAGGTGCATTGCCCGTGGAGCTGTGGCAGTTTAATTATGGACAGGGTGACAAAGTGGGACAGTGTGATGATAATCAGGGTGGTCTCATTTCTTGGCGGGGGTTTCGGCATCGTGCTCTGTCTTGTTCCTGGATCTCAGGGACCGTTTGCAGGGTGGTTCTCCCTCTGCAGGGGGTGGGGTGCTGGTACGGTGGTCCTGTGGTGGGGCGTCCTGTCCACTAGCGCCAGCGGAGGTGGTGGGCAGTTCATCGTCCACGCTAGTGTCAGGAGCTCCTTGGAGTGCCACAGTGTCCCTCCTGGTGTTGAGTACTTCCTTCAGCACCCCTACGATGGTGCCCAGGGTGGAGCTGATGGTTCTGAGTTCCTCCCTGAAGCCCATATACTGTTCCTCCTGCATGCGCTGGGTCTCCTGAAACTTGTCCAGTACCCTTGCCATCGTCTCCTGGGAGTGGTGGTATGCTCCCATGATGGAGGAGAGGGCCTCGTGGAGAGTGGGTTCACTTGGCCTGTCCGCCCCCTGTCGCATGGCAGCCCTCCCAGTTCCTCTGTGTTCCTGTGCCTCCGTCCCCTGGACCATGTGCCCACTGCCACTGCCCCCAGGTCCCTGTTGTTGTTGGGGTGGTGGGTTATCCTGGGTTCCTTGTAGTGGTGGGCACACAGCTGATTGACGTGTCCTGGGGACGGAGGTATGAGCCTGCTGGGTGGGTGCTGTGCTGGTGTTTCCAGAGGGGGGAAGGTCTGTGGTGGCCTGTGCGAGGGGAACCGACTGTCCCGAGGCCCCCGATGGGCCGGGCTTGTCATCTAGATCCAGTTGGACAGAGGTGCTGTCATCACTGTGGGCCTCTTCTGTGGGTGGAGTGGACATGTCTGGACCCTCCTGTCTGGTGACGTTGGGTAGGGGTCCTTCAGGGGTGGAAAGGCATGATTATTGCATCTGTGTGTGGCATTGTGTGCAATGGGTGGGTGACCGTGTACCCCAGTGCTGGCATTCTTGTGTGGAACCTTGTGTGATGATGGTTTAGGGGGGTGTATGGCTATGTGCAGTGTGCATGCTTTGGTGATGGGTGTCCATGCTTTGTTGTTGCATGCAGGGCTTGGTGTTGGGATGGCTTGTTTGTGATATTGGGACATTTGTGAGGAGTTGGAGTGATAGGGGTGAGGGCGAGGGTGGGGGTATGTGATAGCATGCAGGTAGGGTGGGGGATGTAATAGTTAAGATTTGACTTACCAGAGCCCATTCCTCCACCTACTCCTGCGAGGCCCTCAGCATGCAGAATCGCCAAGACCTGCTCCTCCCATGTTGTTAGTTGTGGGTCCGCTGCCAGTCCGCTGAACCGCCAGGTGGTGTCTTGAGACCACGGAACGCACCTTCTCCCGTAGGTCGTTCCACCTTTTCCTGATGTCCTCCCGATTTCTTGGATGCTGTCCCACTGCGTTGACCCTATCCACTATTCTTCTCCATAGCTCCATCTTCCTTGCAATTGAGGTGTGCTGCACCTGTGATCCAAATAGCTGTGGCTCTACCCGGACGATTTCCTCCACCATGACCCTGTGCTCCTCCTCCGAGAACCTGGGGTGTCTTTGCCGTGCCATGGGGTGGTGTGTGTGGTGATAAGTGTGGTGATATGTAGTGGTGTGTTGTGTGAGGTGCGTGGAAGTTGTGTGGGTGATGGTGTTATGTGCCTGTGGATGCTGTTGTACTTGCTGGTGGTGTCTCTCTCTGTGCTTCGTTCTCAATTTTTGTCGTAGGGGTTTGTGGGTGATGTGGGTGTGTGTTTTATATTGTATTGGGTGTGTGGGAGTGGTATGTGTATGTATCTCAGGTGTGTGTATTTCGAATTGTCCAATGTGGTTGTGTTTTGTAAATGTGTGTGTATTTTGAGCGCGGCGGTGTGTACCGCCAATGGAATACTGCGGTTAAAAGAACGCCACGTGGATTGATGTGTTGTGATAGTGTGGGCGTATTTCTGTTGGCGTGACGGTGAAGGTTTTGTTTTCGCCAGTTTATCACTGACCTATGGTGTGGCGGACTTGTGTGGGTGTCTGAATTTTGGCGGGTTCCAAGATTTGGGTCATAATAGCTGTGGCGGAATTCCGCAGCCGCGGCGGTGTGTTGCCGGTCTTCTGCACGGCGGTAAGCAGCTTTTACCGCCAATGTTGTAATGACCCCCTATGTCTTCCAATCTTCTAGTGGGGCAAAAAGGCTCATCCATTTACTCATCTAAGATCCTAGGGTGTTGCAGCGGTCCCCCAGCGGCATTCTGGGGGACTAGTCCAGGCCTCCCTCATCGGGATTCCCACCCACATCCTGCAATCTTATCATCATTTCTTCCCAGCTAGTGGACAGCGGAAACTGGCGCAGACCCAGCACCTCCTCCCTCTTCAGCGCCGCCTCCTCTGCCCCTGCCCACACATCTAGAGAGCGTTTCCATGCCTGCACGGGTGGCGGGTCCGGTGATTTCCACCTACAAGTCACCAGCCGCCTTGCCACAATGAGCCCAAGGTCCAAGAAGCGTACCTCTGCTCTATGTCGCTTGCTTCTAGGGAATATTCCAAGTATGCTTGCCTCCCAGGTAAGGGGGATCCAACAGGTCGTGTAGTTCGACAGGTCATCAACTACCTCCCGCCAGTAGGGGCCCAATCTAGGACAGGACCATACCATATGTAGCAAGTCTGCACCAATCTCCTGGCATCTAGGACAGGCCGCATCCCTACGCGCTAAGTATTTGTTCACCCGGGCAGGTGTAAGGTAGGCCCTATGAACCAGGTAGTATTGTATGAGGCGAAATCTGGAGTTGCGGGGTATGTTAAGGTGCCCTGAGAGGGCCATACCCCACTGTGCCTCCGCAATTGGGGCGCCCACATCTGTTTCCCATGCTGTGCGCAATGCTCCCCCATCCACGGCCGTGTGGTTGCGCAACGCATCTGCAAGCCAACTTATCAGACGACGATTCCGACCCAGCACCTGCAGTTATTGTATCAACAAGTGGGTGGGGTGAGCCGTCGAGATGTCTCTCCACCCAGTCCTCAGGGTCCGCAGCAAGGAGTTGTATAGTAGGAACAGGCCAGGAGGCAGTCCCAAGTCCCGGAGCCCAGTGAACGGGATCAGCCAGCCCTCTTCATAAAGATCGCCCAAAGTGAATAGATCTGCTTTGTGCCATGTCCGAAGTTCCGAGTTTGATGTGACCCTGGGGCCGCGCGGCGTGCCCGCCAGTGCCAGGGCTGGTGCAAAAAGGGTCACCTGCCTCATCAGTTGAAGGGATCTACGAAAGCATTTATGGGCGACTTTAAGGAACAACTGTCGTGGAATTGGTGCTCGTGTGACCGGATGAAACAGATGTTGAATTTGCAATAGTTGTTACGACTCTGTCGTCCCATTTCTAGGGGGCGCTGTAAGGGGACTGTCGGAAGCCTGGGAATCTCCTTAAACTCTGTAGTACTACATTTGCTTCCTGGGCCTGCAAATCCCATAATGCACAGCTTGGTAGTCAGGAAAGCCCGGATTCTGTTTCCCATTGTTTTCAATGGGAGAAGTCCAGTTGCTCCTTTTCACCAGATCCTCTCCTCCAGGACTTGCAAGTGTCTGAAACTACACACACCTGTGACCTCTCCTGTGCAGCCCAGCTTGGAACTGCTTATAAGCAGACATTTCCTCAAGCTCCCCGTTGTGCATTGGACTTCAATTCCTTTGTGTTACAGACCCTTTGTCAGATGGTGTTCCAGTTTTGTTCCTGTTCCTGTTCTGTTCCAGCTTGATCCTGTTTCTCTGCCCTGTTCCTGCTTGTTCCAGCCAGAGTCTGCTCCCTACGTCTTAGCCTTGTACCTGTTTGTTTCTTCCAGAGCCTGCTCCATGTTTCTCTGCCCTGCTCCTGCCTTGTTTCAGCCTGAACCTGCTCTCTGTTTCCCAGTCCTGTTTACTGCTCATTTCCTACTCCCTGTATTCCAGACCTGTCCTTGCCTGTTCCAGCCAGAGCCTGTTCTCGGTTTCCCAGTCCTGTCTCTGTTTGCCCCAGCCAGAAGTTTGCGCCCTGTTTTCAAGTCCTAGTCCCGCCTTTGCTTCAGCCTGAGCCTGTTCCTAGTTCTTGCCTCTGCCTCTTTGTTTGTTCCCTTCTGTTTCTGTTTCTTCTTGGTTCTTTGTGTCTGGTAAGTGTTCTATCAGTCTTCACCAGTGTATACGTGTCCTCCTGTGTACTGGGGTTAGCTCCTGGTTTCCAGGAGGCAATTCCAGCCCCCATCCTTGTCCAGTGTTATACGTTGTATTTCGTGCCTAACAGTGACAGTGTGCTATTGCTGTTTTCTCAGGAATCGCCACTGTGTTTCCAGCTGGACCCACAAGAGCGTGTCCTGTGTATGTAAGTACTATCCTTGATTGTGCTCTAGGGTCCAGAGACAGAATCACTTCTGCTGCCTCCTTTCTATGGGGCTGGCAGGGTGACTATCTGTAAGAGCAAACTGCACAGAGGCATTGAGATTCCCTGTCACTGTGGGAGGTTCTGCGCCTTACTCTGTGTACAACCCCAGCGTGTTTGTCCACTGGTAATCTGTTTCCTGTTTGTTCACACAAGGGTTGCTCTGCTTTTACTTTCCTGTTTCCTGTGCCTGTCCATAGCTGTCCTTTCCGTGTATGCCTTTAGCTGCTCTTCTGCCCCAGTACACTACCTCTCTAGGATATTCGGTGACCTCAAGGGGTGTCCCAGCCAGAGTCCTGATCAGACCCGCCCGAAACCGTGACAATAGTGGCCAGGGACCACTTTCTGACGCTGTGTCTCTGCCAGCCATCTGGCTATCCACTGGAGTTGGGCCGCCAGGTAGTAATGTTCTAAGTTAGGGACCGCAAGGCCGCCCCTGTCAGGTGGAAGGTACAGCTTCCTCAGGGCGACTCTGCATCGGCCATCGTTCCAGATAAAGTCTCTCAACCCGGTTTCCAGAGCCCTGAAGAAGCCAGGAGGAACATAGTGTGGGAGGTTAGAGAAAAAATATAGGAGGCGCGGCAGGATGACCATCTTCAGGAGTGCTATCCTGCCCACTACCGATAACGGCAGTGTCCTCCAGAACGACATCTGGGACCTTACCAAGGACACCGCTTTCGCGAGGTTGCCCTCAAGCAGGTTTTCCTCGCGATGGTAGATTCTGATGCCTAGGTATCTAAATGTGCCGGGCTGCCACGGAACGGGACTTCCAGCCAGTTCAATCCTGGGGTCCGAGAGTCCCGGATCAAAGGGGAAGAGACATGACTTAGACCAGTTTACACTAAGGCTGGATAGCCTCGCGAAGCGCTGCAGGAGCGTCCCGACCTCTGGTGGAATTCGCGTGATGTCTCAGGAGGAGGTCATCAGCGTACAACGACACTGTATGCAGACCGTCCCCAAGGGGAATTCCCCAATTGGTCCCCCTTCCACGCAGGGCTGCTGCCAGAGGTTCCATGGCAAGTGAAAACAGCAAAGGCGAAAGAGGGCAGCCCTGTCTCGTGCCTCTGTATATATGAATCAGCTCCGATATTGCAGATCCTAGTTTTACCCGGACCTGCAGCCTGGTGTACAGCAGTTTAACCAGTCGGGCGAAGGAGGGTCCCTCTCCAAGCCGCCGCAACACTTTAAACAGGTAGGGCCACTCCAGGGAGTCAAAGGCCTTCTCCAAGTTCAGTACAAGGCAGCCTGCCCTCGGCCACGCTCGGGCCGCATAATTCATGACTCGAAAAAGCCTTCTGATTTTATGTGATGTGTCTCTCTCCGGGACAAACCCGTTCTGATCAAGGTGGGCTAGACCTGGGACATTTGGTGCCAGTCGTAATGCCAGTGTCTTCGCTAGTACTTTGTAGTCGGTATTTAACATTGCTAAGGGTCGGTACGATCCCATTTCTGCAGGATCCCTCCCCGGTTTAGGAAGAGAGACCAGCATCGCCTCTCCTTGAGTGGCTGGTAAGTGACCCTTCCGTTCGGCGTCTTTGTATAAGCGAAGTAGCCTGGGTGCAAACTGCAACGCAAAGGCTTTGTAGAAGTCTACTGGTAACCCATCCGGGCCCGGCGTTTTGCCAGATGCAAGTTTATGAATGCTGGCTTTTATTTCTTCTAGATCAAGTGGCACCTCAAGCGCCTCTGCTTGTTCTTCCCCTAGGCGTGGCAGTTCCACCTCAGAGGAATGCAGCGCAGAGATTATCTCCAGCAGGAGCTTCCGAGGCGTAGAGCGCACTGTAATGCCTGACAAACTCAGCTAGTATTTCCCGGGGCGTGTGTACTAATCCCCCTAACTGCAAGCGGATCTCCAGTATCGGTCCCCTCTCGCTATCTTGGTGGATCAGCCAGGCTAATAGTTTGCCAGCTTTATCAGCCAATGCATGAGTTCTTGCCGAGTGTGCAGTATAATTCAAACAATGCAGGCGCTCGAGTAGTGACAGGTTTTCGGCGCATGTAGCTGCCAATTATCGGGACCTTGACTGACTGTCGGCTGTCTCCCCCTCTGGCCTCAGCAAAACTCGCTCCACTCGGGTCAAATCTCGTTCAACGGAGCGGCGCAGGTTGCATTGGGTCCCCAGGCAGTGCCCCCGGATAAAGACTTTGAATGCATCCCATTCCACTAGGCTCGATGAAGCGGTGCCATCATTGAGCGCAAAGTATTCCGAAATCGCAGCACCCAGTAAACCCCTGTACGCTGCGTCCTCCAACACCTCGGGCCTCAGTTTCCAAGTAGGTACTGCAGGCCGGGAGGTTTCCCAGCTAAGGCTTGAGAGTAGTGGGTTGTGGTCCGAGTGCGTGCGCCCCATGTATTCCGTGTTCCCTATTACGAGGGCTAGGTTAGGAGTGCAGAGCATTCTGTCTAATCGTACGTGTAAAGAGTGCGGGGCCGAGTAGAAGAAGTAAACCCTATCCTGCGCGTGCCGTTGCCACCATATGTTTACTAGTTGCCATTGCTGTGTCCAGGTCACTAGTCCGCACGAGGCAGTTACCACCGGCGATGTGGGCAGCGGTGGGAAGGATTGGTCCAGATCTGCATCAAGCACACTATTGAAGTCCCCGCCTAGCAACCAAGGGAGGTCGCCCCAGTCTGCCAAATGCTGGGACAGGCCATTTAAAAAAGCTGTCTGGTCTGTGTTTGGAGCGTATATAGAGCCCAGTACCACAGCGCGTCCCGTCAGTCTCCCCCTTACCAACACAAACCTGCCCTGTGGGTCCACTATCTGCTCCTCTATTGCAAAGGGTGTGCCAGCTATGATCCAAATCAACACGCCTCTAGCATAAGCTGAGTGCCCTGTCAGGTATAGTTGCCCAGTCCAGCGCCGATGTAGCCGGGGGATCTCCGATCCCGCCAGGTGTGTCTCCTGTAGAAATGCCAGATGGATTGAATGCCTCTTGAGGTAGGAATAAATGGCATATCGCCGCTTGGGGGTGCGTATGCCTCTCATGTTCCAGGTAATTGCTGTATATGAAGACATGTTATGGATAGTAAAGCTTCTTCTATCGCCCCTCTCCCCTCCCCTTCGCATAGCTTCGCTTCGTCAACTGCCCATTCCCAGCCATCGATTAGGTGTGTGATAAGCGCAGTCCAGTCAAACCAAAACATAACTAATACCATTAGAGCAGTTAAACAACAGATCACCGCCCAAACCCAACAATGAAAAAGATAGCATGTAACCACACAACTACACATAATATATCTCCACTAATAGGAGTATGGGGTAGGCCAATCCCACAGGTGAATAGTTTCCACACAGGCCAAACAGCCCGGTCATAGCTAATAATAGGACTATAGTGGGGAACATGGGGGAGGGCCCAGAACATGCATCTACAGGGAGGCGCAGCGCACAGGGGGGAAGCGGCACACCTGCAGTGGCGCACACCACCAAATGACGTATTTCACCTTTCCCCGACAGCCAGACCCGCCCATGACTGGCTTCTACAAACATATTAATGGGGTTCTGTAACCCCCACAGGTAAGATCCAGCAGCGTATAGTTACGCCAAGTCCCCTAGTAGTCTCTTAGAAGAGCTCGTCTGCCGTGGCAGGTGTCACAGGAGGGCCCCCGGTGTGGCTCAGCTCCGACATGCGGTCCGGGGTGGCAGGTCGGTCACTTGCCGGCTGCGAGAGTTCGGTGTCCGATTCTGACACTAGAGGGGACGTGCTTATCGCTGCAGCAGATTGTATTGCCTCTCTTCTCTCTTGTATCAATTGTTCCAGATCAGGTGCCTGTGTCGTACGGTCGGCCCAGGGCTCTCCCCTCCTCCGAGCCCGCCTGGTTCTGCCGTGTCTGCCCCGAGGCATCGATGTTGGCCTCTCAGCGGCTCCGCTCGTGACCAGTCCTGATGACTCAAGCCACTCCCATGCCATCTCAGGTGTGGTAAAAAATTCGACTTGTTTTCCGCCACTACTTGTAGCTTGGCAGGGAACAGCAGGGAGTAACTCAAACCAAGGGACCTGAGCTTGTGTTTCAATGGCAGGCAGGAGGCCCGGTCTCTCTGCACCGCTACAGTGTAGTCCGGAAACAACAGAACCTGTGCTCCTTCCACTCGGAGATGTGAGTCCGTTCTTACAGTTCGCAAAATCACATCTCTGTCTGCATAGTGGAGGAGGCAAATGATGAAGGGACGAGGAGGACTCCCCGGTGGCCTCGATCGTGTGGGGATTCGGTGGGCGCGCTCCACCAAGAAGAAGGGGGTGAGTCCACCTGTTGGCACCAGGCCCCTCAACCAGTTCTCTGAGTAGGCCACCGGGTCTTGACCCTCTGCTCCCTCTGGAAGGCCCACTACTCTAATATTGTTCCTCCGGAAGCGGCCCTCCGCATCCTCCACTCGGCGTTCCAATTCCATCACTCGGGCCTGTACTTCCTCCATCTCTGTTTGCAGGTGGGAGGTCTTTGGTACCAGTTCGTCCAGCTTTATATCAATTTCACCAGTTTTGTCTGCTAACTTGCGGTGGTCAGCGTGCAGCAAGACAAGGTCACTTGTTATTTTATCTATTTTGGCTTCCAGCGACGTACGGGCGCGCTCCAGCGAGTCTCCAATGTGTTCCACCGCTGCGAGGACCGCGTCTAGTTTCTGACTGTCCTGTGCCATTGTGTCTTGGGATTTCCCAGCACCGGCACCAGAGCTAGACGTCCTGCCCCGGCCATGTTCCAGGTTACAAGGAATCTCTGTCTGCCCACTGTTGGCTGTGCACTGCCTGTTTCCAATACACTGTTCTGGCCGGTCTCGAGCAGGGCAAGGGTACCGGTCGGGCAAGCCGTCAGTCAGGGAGTGCGTTCTAGTTTTACTTCATGAGCACTTTGGCGGGCCCAGCTCTGTAGTAATCAGCTCTGGGTGCGCCCTCCTTGCGTGGGTCTCTTCGCTGTGGATTGGTGGCTGACTGCCGAAATCGCGCTATGTCCCGCTTCCGCTCGGGAGTTCAATGCGCCCGCCCGCTTGTTGGGTACGACAGTTTTCCACCCACCGACAGCACGAGCAGCCCGGTCCCCTACTGCCCTCTCATCTCCTGCCGGGCAACACTCCCCTCTGTCCTCTGGGGCACACCTAGTACGCACAGTTCTGCAGCAGGCCAGGCAGCCTCCTAGGGTATGTAAACACAGATCAGTTCCTCCCAAGGGGCTCGATCCACCTCTAAGTGCCTCTTGTAGATGTTCCCACATTCACAGTTGGGCAGAGAGTTTCAGTTCCTGGAAGGGCGCCCACCTGCCACCCCGGGATGGTGGTGAGTTTCTGGTCCCGTGCACTTCCCAGTACTCTATATTGAGCCGGCTCGAGGCAGTGCTCAGCCCCTGGTGAGGCCCTCACAGGTCGCTGCTCGCCTCAGTTCTTCCCTTCCCCCGGGGGCAAATTCTCACCTCCTCGGGGGAAGCCTCCAGCTGCATGTCGCCTCGAGGGCGCTCTGTCCTCAGAGCGCCGTCTCTGCCTCAGGGGCCGCACCCCCCTCCGCAGCCACGCTGTCCCACGAAGCAGCTTCATGAAACCGGGCCGACCAGGTGTGGCGCGTCGCAATCGCAGTGCCACCTAAGATACGGATTTTGGCCCCCACAGGCTGCAGGACCGTAGGGGATCAGCGCCGATCACCCATCGGGTGGCGCCACTCCCCTGTCCCCTCCTAGGGCGTCGGATTTACCGGGCACGACGCGGAGCACCAGAAGCTCGCGTCTGCCATTTTGGACCTTCTTGTGCTGAACTCATGATGTTCATTGCGCGCTACCATTGCATGGCATTTACTTGGTGGCCTTCGAATCGGCAAGACGCGTGATTCATTTCTTGTGCCTAACTTATGTTATTCATTGTGCTCAACCATTTCATGGCACTTACAAACTCTTGTGGAAATCCGCAAAGTGCGCAATTCATGTTCCTGCATTCTAAAAAACTAAAATGCTAGAATTCTAGATGTTATATCGTATGTGCATAATAAGTCCCTTAAGTACAATTCCTATGGTGTTATAGAATTTACTCAGGTTTTTTTCTTGTCCTCATGCAAAAGAGTATGCTTGAATTTGAAAACGTAATTCTAGAAGGTTCTGATGTTTCTAATCGATGTGTAATATTTCATTGAAAAGTTGTATTAATCCTTCTTGATTCCTTCACAGGACATCTTGAGGCCAAGTCATTTAGTCCATGCTTAAGTTATCCATGTTTTCCAGTATGACAATGCTTGGAATTATAGTCTAGTAATGATTAATATGATATAATCTTGATATTGTGTGTTTTAACCTTTTGCTTCCTACAGGTCTCCTTCCCAGCTAATCCCCTTTTCCCCACTTGGACTCTCTTAGACTCTGTGACATTCTAATCAGAGTATTGGAGCTGTCTTGCGGTGGACGTGTTGGGAACGCGCGCAGACCCTGAGGATCTGGTGACTCTGACAGCACTGCATTTCACCACAGCAGTTGAATCGTATATAACAACTCCTTTATTCTCTCACCATTTCTCACTGGTGATCCAGTAGAGGTCAGAAAACCTCTCAGCGACCACAATTGACCAAAATCATGAACTATTCCGAATCCGTATTGACTATCTGTGTAGACAGTGCCTCTCAAGCAAGCAGAAACATGGCACGCTCTAGTAAAAGCAACCAATTCCGCTACATGAGCAGAATACACTCCTCGAAGCCAGGAAGCTTCTAAAGTACCTGTAATTGTGCATACAGCATATCCTGCTCTCAGTGCCCCTGTGCTGTCTCAGACAAGAACCATCAACAAAAAGAATTTGGTCATTTTGGGTATCTCTCATATCAGGTCTCGGTTTTGTGCACAACTCAGTTACTTCGAGACAATCATGTTTGAAATCTTTCAATTACAGTAGTATCACTTGAAAGTAAAGTTGCCGGGTTCAGCACTGTACATCTTTTCAGTGTCACATTTCGTGCACCCAAAATACTTGTCTCATATCTAGCCAACCTAACACCGTCAAGTATTGGGTTTGCGTCCTTGTCAGTAAGATCTCAATCGAATGAGGGACCATTACAGTCAGGGGATATCCCATCACTACTCCTTCATACTGTGAAAGACTCTGACCAACTGCAGCAACTGCACACAAACAACCTGGTAAGGCTCCTGCAACTGGGTCCAAGGTAGCTGAAAAATACACTACTGGGCGATGAGCACCTCCATGGACCTGCGTCAAGACAGACAATGAACATGCATCACGCTCATGGCAAAACAATGTGAAAGGCTTTGTGTAGTCAGGCATACCCAACGCTGGAGCTCTGCACAGTCTCTCTCAAATCAGTGAACATTCTCATTTCATCCTGATCTAGCACTATCAGATCTGTGGCATCTTTATGAGTCAGCTTTTGCAAAGGTTTTGAAATCTCTGAAAAATTCGGAATCCATTGGTAACAATAGCCCACCATTCCCAGGAACAATCTGACATCTCTCTGTGAAGTCGAGGGACTTAGCTGCAGTATCATTGTGATCCTCTCTCTGGATATTTTCCTTGACTCTTTCTCAATCTGGTGACCCAAATACTTCATGACCTTCTGACAGTACTGCAATTTCAATGGAGACACTTTATGACCATACTTTCCCAAATGGTTCAACAGGGCAATCAATGCAATCAATAAATCCTCAATGTACTGTACGAAAGTCGATTGAAAAGGTAACTCTAATGACTCCAAATTCTATTTCAGGATCTGGTAAAACAAGGAAGGTGACTCTGTGTGCCCCTGAGGAGGTCGACACCAGCCGCAGACTTGATCCAGGAATTTGAAACTAAAGGGAAATTGACTATCCTCATGAAGAGGCACAGAAAAGAACATTTGTGACAAATCAACCACTGTGAACCATTCTGCATCACATGGGATCTGGAACATTATTACAGCGGGATTGGGCACTACGGGACATTTGACCACAATTTCATCTATTTTTCTCAAATCCTGAACAATTGGAACTTTCCCACATTGCTTCTTCAAACCCATTATTGGTGAATTACATTGGCTGCTCAACACCTCTTTTAGGACTTCCTGCTTCACAAAATCTGCAATTATCTGAGCCACTTTCATCTGGACATCTTGTGCCATGTTGTACTGTGGAGGCTGTGGGAAAACCGCATTTGGCTTCAAGGTAACCTTAATCGTCTCCACTCCCTTGATCAAAGGCACTTCTTTCCCTGTCAAGTTTCACACGTTCTCTTGCACTGTTCCCTGCAAATCGGAATGAAGCTCTCTCACTGTGAACATCGGGAAAAACTCAATCAAGGGGTACTCCTCATTTGTAGCTTCACACTCATTTTCTGGGGGTGGGTCTTTCTCTTCATCACTATTTTTCTGGATCTCAATTCCATCATTTGAGCAAGTAATCAAATGCTTTGTCTTACACAACAAGTCCTTTCACATTAGGGACACCGGACTCGAATACCAGACTACAAATTTATGTAGTCCCTGAAAATTGCCAATCTCTACTTGCACTAGATATGTAATCAGGTTTGTCAAAAACTGATTTGCTACCCCCACAACCTGAAACGTTCTTCCTGAAAGGGGCAGATTCGGGACCTCCGCACTTCTTACGGTAGAGCGTGTAGCTCCTGTGTCCACCAAAAATGAGACTCTGTGACCCATACCCCTTTCCCCTCACATAAGGGTCCTCTTTGATCTACCTCTAAAGAAGTCGCAAGCACACATGGCTCTTCATCTGAACTGTCACTCATCCATTCACCATTTATTTCATTCTAACTGTGTAACGGGAATTGGTGCACTGTATTACTACTTCTGTCTTGTCTCTGACCTGTTGAGAAAGCATCATCTGTTGCTGCTACATCGGTATCTATTAGGACCCCTTAATCTCAATCCTCTCACATTCTGAAATGTATTGATGTCATTACCTTGCTGAACAACACCCTCTGGCACCATCATCGGACACTCCCACTTCCAGTGTCCCGCGGCTCCGCAAATGTGACACGGTAATAGCTTCTTCATTCCCTGCACATCATTTTGGACCACTACCGTATTCAAATCCGGACCACGATTCATATTGCCTCCACGGCCTCTACCTCTCATCTGAGGCTGAAACATGACATTTCCTTGCTGCTGTGGTATCTGCTGCACAAAACTTCCCTGCACGCCTGTTTGAGCTGCCTTAATCTGCATCACCATCACCTTCTCTTTCAACTTTTTCTGCCTCAACTCAATCTTGTCACTACAGTATTTCCCATACTGCAACACCTCATCAATCGACTTTGCTTGCCAGCAAATCAAATGACTCTTAATCATCTGACCTATCTCAGGTCTCAATCCTTTCACAAACCTGAACACAAAATGCAGCATGTCTTTCGGCTCAATTACTTCTTTGCCAATGTACTCCTTGAACGCCTTCAACAATCTCTCATAATATGCATGTATTGACTCCTTTACTTCTTGCACTGTCTCATCAATTCTCTGCCAATCAATGTTTTTGGGCGAAATCCTCGTCTTTAGAAACTCAATCACCTTATATTAATATTTCATTATCTCAGGAGATGGTGCATCTCTACTCTTATCTCTCTCTGGTTCACTTGTTGGCCAATCTACTGCACTTTTACACTTGACCCACAAGTCAGCTGGAACCACTAGTATTATGTTCAAATCTTCCCACAAACATGTTGTGAGCTTCACAAACCTGCCTATCTGCTGATACCACTCTTCTGGCTTCTCCCTCAATTTTGGATAATCATTCGTAAATGACAGAATTTCACTCCTACTCCAAGGAACATGAACAAAATTTCCCCCTGGGATTTCTCTCATTGGTAAAATCTTCACCGGATCCTTGTCTTGTTGTACATTCTCTGCCACTTCTAGAGAATCTTGTTTTCTCTTGTTTCTTTTCTTTACCCATCTGCCTTCCCACTTCTCTAATGCGCCCCAAACCTGAGCACTCGGCAATAATTATTTTAGGTGCGCCTTCATTCCGGTTGACTTCATGTGTTCAAAATCCTTTGCCTCGAAATCTAATCTGTAACTTCTCTTCAAGTGCTGCTTTTCTCAATGTATATGCCATGTTTTTCTGCCAAGTCTGCTAATCTCTGATGCACTTTGCCCACCTCTCTTGTAACCCTTGGGCATAAGTATCTCAATTCTGCTTCTGTGTAGGACTCTAATCTATTCACCCCCATTGTTCCCCTCAACTAATTCACCTGCTTCCATGCTTATTCTGACACAATTTATCTGCTCCTCACCCTTAGAAGTATTCTGTGGGGTATTCAGCTTGTCTAACCATTCAGTCAATTGCTGAGCTGTCAATCCCTGTAATGAAATGTTACTCACATGCACCAGTGGCACCTGTTGTACCGCTGCATTCGGTGTCTGCGGTGTCAATAGCTTCAAGCTCTGACCTGCATTAGGTAGATTCACAGCATCTGGGAGTGCAATGAGTGGACTGAGATCTAACAATGATCTCAATCCATCAAAAAAGTCTGACACACAGAAGAGACTACTTGAACTTGTTCATTTGGTCCCCTCCTCATTATACTCTGAGACATCGCTCCATGTTCACTCATAATTGGTTTCTTCTGCACAAATAATGGTACTGCTGGACCAACAGTAATCAGCAGTGATATAGCATCTGGGGCTGCCCTGGAACATGTACTCTGTGGGAGAGTAACTCCCATAATCTGATTCATAACTGGAGTCAAGTCCGATTGTGTCCCTGTCATTGGTGTAAACCTCGGCATCCCCTGGTGTTGCACCTGGGGCAACACTATCGGAGTCGGCTCAGTCTCAATCAGCATAGTTCTCAGAACCACCTGTTCCATAGGCACCACTAAGTTCGAAGTCGTCTCCAAAATAGGCACATCAGGATAAATTCTCTATATTGGTGGCGGATGCATCTGTGCCTGAACTAATGGAGTGGTCAGCACATTGGGACTACCCTCATCACACCCTGTGTCTGGCTAGCATTAACACGTACTGGACTCACTGTCTCCATTGCCTGTGCCGGGAATGTTGGATCACACTAGTACTCGGACCACTTTCATGCACCGCATACGGTGGTGGTCTGTCTCTCAATATCTGCGTAACAAAATCCTCAGCATCTGATTCTTCCTCTACTATGGAAGACCTTTTAGCTTCCTTACTCTCGGATGGAGTCTTATTAGTTTTCCTAATTGCTTTCCTTCCTTCTGTCCCATCCTCCTGTGTAACAGGAGGAAGCAACTTAACAACCTGCAAAGTCACTGATCTCCATTTCTTTTGTTCCAATCCCATCTTGCTTCCGCTAAACTCTTTTCTACTTTTCTTATTCTCCTCTCGAATTTCTTTTGCTGTTGCTGGCTAGCTACCAGCTCCCCAACTGCTAATGCCTCAAACTGTACTGGTCTCGGAAGGGGCTTCGATTCATATAGCGCCATCCGCAATTGCTCCAAAATCCTCAAATTAAACAGCCCATTTTCGGGAAACTCTAAGTTCCCATTTTTATCTGTCAACTTGCACCATTGTTTTAACTAAAGACATGGCACGACACCTCATTCCTCCATTACAATGTAAGCGGGTGTATTCTCTGGCGGGGGAGGATTCTCCTACATTCGCTCTAATGTATGTATCTCCCCTAAGGGCACTCTTCAATGCCTTGAAAAACATAATCTTTTCAACTTTTTCTCTATTCAAAATCAAACCAGGAAATTACTTTTACTCCCAAGATTCCCTTCACCCACGTTTGTCTACCAATTGCCTCTCACGGACGGTTGCCAATCCGTGCACGACCCTTCTCACTAACCGACCTATCCCAGCGCGGCTCCAATGACGTCACACTCACACGTACTGCGGCTGACAAAGTCTTGCGGCTCATCCTCCTAAACCCAGACTCTCGCAAACTAATGCAAAATATTGTGAGCACTAATCCAAACCCAAAATCCCAAAACAAATCTGGTGGTTTACTACAGGAGGGTAACACAATCGCTTCAGAAACCTTACGGATTTTCACTGATGGCCCTTTCACTCATGCAACTGTATTTCTTTCTCGGTTTCCCAGATTCGCAAGCAAAATTCGGTCCACAAATTTTACTCTCAACTGATTAAATGGTCTGTCCTGGTGCACACAGGACTTGCCAAACTTCATCGAAATTTTCTCTCACCCACTTAACTCACACCCTAAAACAGACAAATTACAACATAAAACCAAGTGTCTCATACACTTTTTCAATATACTCCAGAGTCTTAGACCACACAGGGTCCGCACATCAACAACCACATGGACAATTTTTGAGCACAAACACACATGTGAAGTTCAACGAGTTCCCTAATCTCATACTGCGGAGTACGCTCACTCCTACTAAAACTTCTTTTTGGAGTACGCAAACTCCCTAAATCCTCTCATACGTCACAATTCACCTGCAATTTGCATAAGCTGTGCAAGCACAACTTATCTCTCTCACTTTATCACTAGAACACCAGGAACATACCCAACACTACTAGCAGGATCCAGGATCTGGGAAAGTCATTTCTGGGCTTAAGGGAACATCATTTTCTCTACATGTGTCTTCTTCAAACAAAATCCAAACCTCAATAATAGTGAACTCTTAACGGATCAATCTTAAACTATTACCATAGCTAACGACACCTGTCGGATCTCTTATCACAACTGTTAACACCTGTCACTCAGTTCTGGACACCTATAGCAAGCTCCCAAAGAGAGTAACCATCAGTGTCCTTACCACACCTGTTCACGCCATATACCGGACACTTGTGGCAAGCTCTTAAAGAGACAAACCATCAGTCTGCTACCATAACTGATAGCACGTCTGTTCTTAATAAGTAAACTTACAAAAGGGACACGTATAGGTCGAAGAACCTTTTGACTCGTTTAAGATGTTCTTACCATAGCTCCAGAACAGAAAATGATAATCAATACACAATAATCAATAACCATTAGACAAATCAATAATCAATGGAGTCAGTAATTGTCTCACACCATGACCTTCCAGCCATGAATAACCAAACCGTTAGTAAAAGTTTAGTAATTTTATTTCTCTTATATTAACAATGCTAAAGTCATGTAGATTAATCTCAAAATCAAATGAAACACATGTAAGAACAGTACTGGTTGACCAAAGCGATGAGAGAAACGCAATCTAACCAAAGCTTGAATCACAATATATTCTAAGGCAACGGTACAAATCAATAGCAAAGTAAGTTGCAACAAAGTGATCATGTACATAGAATTCATCAAGATAGCTCATCAAACATCTGTCCCTACAAACTGTCAGTCGTCATGTAGATAGCCTCAACTAACCCAGATTAGCATCAGCATGTCGGGCTTCATGCAAAACAATTTAGAACCGATTTTTAGAAAACATCTAGCTAGGAAAACTATCAAAACAGTGCCGTTGGTACCCAGAAAGAAAAGGCATACAAATAAATTTCAGTCATATTGTCATATCTACTTTTACACGGTATGGGTCAGCAAACAGAATCCGTCTTCGTCCTCGGGTAATCAATCAACCAGCAAAGCATCAGGCTCTCAGTCCGAGAGTATGAGCCCAATGACAGAATCTCAAGTCTCTTCTTCTCTGCATATCACATCACAAAATCAGAATAAGGTCTGAAGTATTTTCCCTCTGTCGCGTTGTTATATCAAAGTCACCTAAACTATCCCCTACTACACAAATGATCAATTAATCGTACGTTATTACTCTACCCAATAATAATTCTAAACCAAATCTATGAATTCCAATATTTCACCCTTCACACAACGTTGATTGGTCTGCTTTACAATGTTCTCATCATCCGGCTCGTCGGGTATCGAAATTGTTGCATCTTCTTCTCCAGTCAGTGTCTTCATTGTTCGCATCCTGGGAAAATATTTTTCACACACATCACAAACATGTCTTTACAAATTTAGGACACTTGTTAGTTGGTTCTCATGGAAAGCTTCTGCTAAGTATTTTATTAAAACAATGAACATTTCACAGTAAGTTTACTCTGTCAGCATTTTCTATTAAACGCTAAAAAACACAGCTTCTGCATGAGGCCTGGCAACACTAGGCCAAGACACTCGCTAAGTTAAGGCCTACGATTTATAACTAAAGCATACTTAATAACCCTAAATATGATATATTACTACAGTAATCTAATACATTTTAAATATTTCATAAGTATTAATCATTAATTAGTACTTTTCGCGGACACTGGTGGCCATTCTTCAAGGTCACAATTTCAAACATGTGCATTACTTTTCTCTACATTATTTATTTTCTGCATAAGTCATTATTCAAAACACATAAACACTCATTAATAATTTCTGATTAAGACATCTGCTTCAGCACTTTCACTGGTTCGTGCGCTTGCCTTTTAAAATCCGTTTGTTTTCATTTGTGAAAGGCATGCATACGTCATGCCTTTTCCGGTGTTTAGCCCTCCTTGAGAGCACCTGTAAACTACTGGAAACATACGAGGCTCCATGTTTTCCGTATGGTTTCTGGACTACTTTTTCACTTTATTTCGCAGCGTGATCGCACTGTACACAGCGCAATCGCACTTGTTTTTTATTTCATTTAATGTGGCAAGAAAAGTCTGGTTAGGAGTTTATAACACTAATAGCTCAAACTCGACGTAATGCGAGACCCGCTGCATTGTAAATGGTTGTATGATTTAATACTGTTGGAGGAAAGGGCCTGTGAAAAACTGCCTTCTCTACTCTCGCTGCCTCACAGCGCTGGAGGAGTTAGGAAGAACAGGGAAAGCACCACAGGTGGGACAACACAGGAGGGGATGGCTACTAAGGGAAGGGCTGAAGTGGCAGTGAAAAGGAAGTTGTGGCCAGCCGCAGGGAGCTAAGTAGCAATAAGCATTTGCAATGCATGAGGTTTCGCATTTGTGAAAGTTAGAGGTATTGGCATTGAATGTAGCATTGATTTTTTATTTTTTTATTTTATGCAGGGGAGTGCTGACATTTGCATAGCGCTATTGCCATTCGTATGACCTTGCCACGCTGGAGAACCAGAAAAAGGGAAAACGGTTATGAGGGGGGGAGACGAGTAATATGCTTGTGTTAAATAAGTAACAACATTCCTGGAAAAAAAGCAAAAACTCAGAGAATGCAAGATTAGGTAAAGCATGTGAAATGCAAACAGTAACAATATAATTACATGCCTAAAACAAGGAATGAAGCAGTGCAATATTGGCATGCCCAAAATAATGAAGAAACATCATACGGCCACCAGCGTGAACCAGAGCGATAGCCACATGCCCCAAACATGAGAGGCGGGATGAGAGTAGGAAATGGGAGGAGAAAGGGAAAGGTGAGAGATGAAAATGAGACAGGTAATGGAGAGTTAGGGTGATAAAGAGGAAAGAGCACAGAGAGACAAAGAGGAGAGGCGGGGGTGGTGAGAAAGCTGCAAGAGAAGTAAAGGAGGGAGGAAAAGAGATGGAGAAAAGCAATAGCGGGAAAACAAGAGAAGATATGAAGAAGAGAAAGATAAACAGAGAGGGGGATGAATGGAAAAGGGAAACATTGAGGGAGTAGGAAAAGAGAGAGACCGATGAATAAGGTGACAAATGAGAAAGAAAGAGAGCACAATAAAGAGAGGAAAGGAAGAAAAGAGAGAGAGAAAGACAACAAGAGCATCAGCTGATAGACACATCAGAGAAAGGCAACAAAGTGGTGACATCGGCAGGTGACAGAAAGAAGGTGAGACAGAAAAAGGTGACAGAAGGATGATGAGGGAAAGGCAGGCAGGAGATGAGGAACATTACAGCAGGACACAAAAAGGGAGACAGGACTGGAGATGTGAGGATAAGAGCTGGTGAGAGACAGACTCAAGACAGGGATGACAAAAGGACAACAGCAATTGGGGAAAGAGAGAGATTAGGAAAGAATGAATGGGAAAAGCAAAGAGAAGAGGACAGATGAGAGACAAAAACAAGTAAATACATATGCTTTTGTGAAACATGTAGGCATTATCTGGCACAGGATGGTTGGCTTTTGGAAATTGGATTATTGGTAAGGGCAGGTAAGTACCTACACTTAGCAACAGGCCACAAACTAGATCCAGTCAATGTTCAATAAATTTATCCTAGCTCAACCCTTGGTAGTTTGGCCGCAAGCAGTTAGGCTTAACTTAGGAGATAGGTGTGTAAAGCATTTAATATCAACAAAACAATAAATAAGTAAAACACAAAACACAATAAAAATCAAACTCTAATTTACAAAAATAGATTATATTTTTATAGTTAAAATGAAACCAAACGACAAAAATCCAACCTAGGGAACTTGATATGAATTTAAATATCATATGTTTTCTAACGCCTAGAAGGTAAAAGCGCCACTTGAGACATCTGTTTGCACTCACCCAGGGCACAGTAAAAATTTGAGGCCGACCGCAAAGGAGCCCTGCTCAGCTACTCTGATCGGGGGGCCTCGGTTAAAGTTTTACCTTTACACTTAGAAAATTTCTTGAAAATTTCTCTCCGACCAGGACGAAGTCACAAGTTGTGGCCAACCTCACTGGAGCCCTCTTCGGATATGCATTGCGGGAGGCCTCATGCAAGTTTTCTATGTCTGGACTTAGAAATGTGTTAGGTACTAAATCCTTCGTCTGGGGCAAAGTCAAAAGTTTGGGGCTGACCACGATATAGCCCTCCTTGGATACACTGTGAGGGAGTCCTCGGTCAAGATTTTACCTAGAAACTTTCTTGGAGCTTTTCTTCCCTGATGTTGGACGACCCTCGTCAGCAAGCCGATTGTGATGCAGCGTCATTGGATTGCCTTTCCACGAGCCCCCAGTCAAATCCTGGAAGTCTGGGGCTCCGGAGCTTTTCAACAGGATGAACCTCCAAGTCAGTCTGGGTCGCGGTCGAAGTTGGCCGGTTTGAATCTCACCATCGAGTCGGTCCACTTATGGAGCTTTTTTCCAAAGTTGGTCCATACTTCTCCAAACTTCTGGATCTTCTTCCAGAACTACTTTTAAAGTCCTTCAAGTGTCTACAACTCATCCCAAGGTTCCAGTAGCTCTGAGTTGCTCCTTGGGAGTTAGGACTTCAACTCCCTGAATGCACCTTGCCAAACTCCTTGAATGGCCACGGGACACTGGTCAGCTGGGCCATTCTTGCAGGACCTGATTCAGGGGATTCTGGTCAGCTCATTTCTACCTGTAGCTTACAGGGAATCCCTTCCTGGAGCTGTAGCAGTGAGGCAAAGTCCTTTTCTTGGTGAAGCCCAAGTATGCAGCTGGTGCAGTCCTTCTGAGTGCAGGTTCTAGGTGCAGGGGCAATCCTTCTGCTTCTTGTCTTTTTCCAGTAGGAATCTTAAGTGTGGGGCAGCTCTGTAATATGTATCCTTGCTCCTGGGGTGCAAAGAAGCGGGATGCTCCTGCCTAATCGTGTGCAGGCCACCAACCTATTGAGTGACCACTTCCTGGGAAGTGTGGCAAAAATCGATCCGAGGGGGCAAAATTCCTCTAAAATCCACAATGGCAAAAATTCAATCTTAGAGTTTAGATCTGGCTGAGTCCACCCACTGGTGAGGCTACGTTTTGCTTGACACACCCCTTTCCAGCCCTCTATTAATCTAATCAGGGGGCACCTCGTTGTCTGGGGCTGCAGGAAATGGGGGAGGTCCAGTTGCTGTCCCATATGTCCTTCCCTCCTTTGAAGTCCAGTTTAGTTGCTCTCCTCCCCCCATGTCCTGTTCTACCATCTGCTGAGGCAGATCTCCTCCCACCAGATGCTTCCTTTGTTTCAGCCAAGGCCACTTCAGTCCTCATCAAGGCAGCCTGGCTCAGGTTGTCACAGGCTGAGCAATCAGAGAAGGGTACTACCGGGCTGAAGTTGGTAACTTTTCGCAAGAGTTCTAAAACTCTTTTGCTGTCCAAGTTATGTTAAATTTATAAGTGACAGGTTGTTTTTATAACTTTTCATTTGATACCAAACTTGCTCTATTTAGCTCCTTCCTGTGGAAAATAATACTTTATTATTTTAAAATAAAGTCTGTCTATGTTAGCCTCTGGATCCCATGCACTAAAATGGGGAAAAAACAAATGTGGCTATTTTACCATCACCAGGGTTTATAAAACATCTTTTATGAAGTCCCTGCTTATAGTTACACTGCACCCAACCTGGGGGCACTTAGGGCAGCCCTTACATGTGATATATGTAAAAATAAGGTAGCTTAGGACTTTGGAAGTACTTAAAATTCCAAAGTCGAATTTGGGGTTAACATTACCTTAAAATCAGCGAGCAAGGCAGGCCTGCTTTTAAAATGACACTGGGCATCTATGGGTGTATGATCTATACTGGGGCTCCTAAACCTACATGCCCTACTATATACTAGGGACTTATAGGTAGGTTGGTACAGCCAATTATAATTAACCTATTTTGCATATACCATTTTAGTCAGAGCATAGGCCCTTGGAATATTTAGCAGTGCCCAGGGCACCATCCGAGTCAGCAAACGCCAGTATGAGTGACAAATGAGGGCAAAAGTGAGGGGGCTTCTGCAATCAGCCCCGTTTTCCCACATTGGCATACATGTTTTTATATGCTAATATAATAAATACATTCTGCTGTAGTATTATAAAATCAGTAGGTATTTTGCAACAATAATATACCTTTACTTTGTGGCAAAATGATGGACACATGTCATAGAAAATTATTGGTCTGTATTCATTGATAAAGAGTATGACAGTTTATTTGACATTTGATCAATATTTTCTGTGGGTATTACAATTCAGCAATTGTGTTGTAGAGCCAACAGCAACAAAGCAGTTTAGGTTTGTGGGGGGGCAAGGGCAAACATAGCGTGATTGTGGATTTTTCTGGGGGGGACAGTCTTAATTCTTAAAAGGGGTGGTCCCTTTGGAGTGGGTTGAGTCTAGGGCATGGCTGTTCCTCCTACACAATCTCTTTTTAGAGAGTTATCTATTTCCACCATCTCCATGGAAGCCCTGGGCCTATATCTTCATGGAATAAAGGTCATGTATTGTTCTGAAAGGTCCCCAGGGTTGGCAAAACTGGCAGTGCTCAGAATAAACAATAATGAGGCAGAGTAGATGTGTATTGTGTAGTAAACCAACCTATTTGCACTGCAGAAATCACCACATGTGATTTGATTGTTATTTTTGTAAAATGCATTGCTTTTCAAAGTTGATTGTCTTAGGGCTGGGGAATGACTTATTTTAGACCTGGCATCCTTCGCATGGTTTCCCCTGACGTTTTGCCTTCTGACCTCCTGTTTTGCCCACTTAGTTTTTTCTGGCTTTTGGAGTCTGAGCACTTTACCACTGCTGACTAATGTTAAAGTGCATGTGCTCTTTCCCTAAACTATGTGCTTACCCACAATTGGCATAATTCATTTACTTCTAAGTCCATAGGAAAGTGGCTACATGTGCCCAGGGCCTGTAAATTCAATGCTACTGGTGTGCCTGCAGCACTGATTGTGCCACCCACCGCAAAAGCCCTTCAAACATGGCTCAGGCCTGCCATTCGGGAGCCTGTCATTTCAGTTTTAAACTGCTCTGTCAAACTGGCAAGTTAACCCTCTTGCCAGGCCCAAATCTTATTTTTAATACATATAAGTTATTCCAAAGGTAGGCCCTGGACAGGCCCAAGGGCAGGGTGCAGTGCATTTAAAAAGTTGGACATGTACTTTTAAGTTGTACATGTCCTGGTAGTAAACAAACTCTTATATTCATTTTTCACTAAATCAAGGCCTATCTGTCCCACAGGTTAATATTGGGATTGCCTTATTACATTTTATAAGTGTGTAGGAAAGTGCTTCTTTTGCCATGGTCCCCCCTCCACTTTTTGGCCTGGCTTCTGACCTGGCGCCTCATGTAATTTTGACTGAAAGTGCACTGGGTCCCTGTAAACCGAGCCCCAGTGCCAGATCTCTTTACCTAAAACTGCACAGACATTTATCCTAATTGGCAAAACTTTAGTTGCTACTGAAAGTCCCTAGTAAATGGTACCTCTGATACTTGGGCCATGGGGTACTAAAGGAAGGCCCCTGAGGGCTGCAGCACAGATTGTGCCCCATTCAGGGACCCTCTCACCTAAGTGCACCCAGTACTGCCTTTGCAGACTGCGGGCCATATTTATACTTTTTGACGCAAAACTGCGCTAACGCAGTTTTGCGTCAAAAAAATTAGCGCCGGCTAACGGCATTCTGAAGCGCCATGCGGGCGCCGTATTTAATCAATGACGTTAGCCGGCGTTAGCCGCCGGCGCTGCCTGGTGTGCGTGGAAAAAAACTACGTACACCAGGCAGCGCCGGCGTAGGGGGATATGGGGCTTGGGCGTCAAAAAATGGGGCAAGTCAGGTTGAGGCAAATTTTTCGCCTCAACCCGATTTGCGCCATTTTTTTGGACTCCCAACCCCCATAGAAATGACTCCTGTCTTAGCAAAGACAGGAGTCATGCCCCCTTGCCCAATGGCTATGCCCAGGGGACTTCTGTCCCCTGGGCATGGTCATTGGGCATAGTGGCATGTAGGGGGGCACAAATCAGGCCCCCCTATGCCACAAAAAAATTGACTTACCTGAACTTACCTTAATGTCCCTGGGATGGGTCCCTCCAGCCTTGGGTGTCCTCCTGGGGTGGGCAAGGGTGACAGGGGGTGTCCCTGGGGGCATGGGAGGGCACCTCTGGGCTCCTTCAGAGCCCACAGGTCCCTTAACGCCTGCCTTTTCCAGGCGCTAAAAAACGGCGCAAAAGCGGCCGTACGTCATTTTTTTGGACCCGCCCACTCCCGGACGTGAATTTTGCCCGGGAGTGTAAATACGGCGCACATGCCTCGGAGTCAATTTTTTAGACGTGAACGCCTACCTTGCATATCATTAACGCAAAGTAGGTGTCCACGCTAAAAAATGACGCAAACTCCATGGACTTTGGCGCTAGACGCGTCTAACGCCAAAGTATAAATATGGAGTTAGTTTTGCGTCGGAACTGCGTAAAAAAAAACGACGCAATTCCGGCGCAAACGGAGTATAAATATGCCCATGCATGTCTTGGTGCAGACCCAAAATGAAAACACGACCTGGCACACATCCTGTGTGCCCTGTCCCCTTACACTGAATGCAATATATGTAAGTCTCCCCTCTAGCAGACCTTCCAGCCCTAAAGGCAGGAGGCATTATATTACATGTGAGGGCATACCTACATAAGCAGATATGCCCCTGCTATGTTGATGTCTATTCTCAGACATAGGGTGTCATTATGAACACGGCGGTAAACACCGCTGTGTTCATGCTGGCGGTCTTTCCATAGATCGCTAGCCCCCTTGAGACCCCACCGGCCGCATTATGAACATTCTGCTGGGTCAGCGGGTGGAAACAGTGTTTCCGCCCACCGGCCCAGCAGAACGCTCAGCCTGGACATTGCCCACGGCTCCACATGGAGCCGTCGTCAATGCTGCTGTGAGGTGGGTGCAGCAGTACCCGTTGTGCATATCATTGCCTGTAAATTGGGCAGTGACCTGCGTGACGAGGCATTGCAGGGGGACCTCTGCACTGCCCATGCCAAGTGCATGAGCAGTGCAGGGGCCCCCAGAGGGGGAAACAGGCTGGGGGAAACAGGGTACATTATCTGGAGGGCAGCGCTGCTTGCAGCTCTGCCCTGTCAGATAATGTAACCCGCCATCGTCAGGCTGCCTGTCAGCAGTAGCCTGGCGGTGGCTGAGGGCCGCCACAGGCAGCCTTCCCTGTGTTTATTATATGGCGGTTCAGACCGCCATGCCGGTGGTGGTCTTTTCTGCCGCCGCCGGCATGGCAGTCTGAACCGCCGGGTTCATAATAAGCCCCATAGTCAGTGAACTGTGAAGCTATCTTAAGTGCAAGTGCTTGACACAGGTCATAACAAGTTCCCCAGCTATATGATGGCTTCATTGAAGATAGGGATGTTTGGTATCAAACATCTCGTATTAATAAACCCTCACTGAATCCAGTGATGGATTTATTATTACATGAACTCATGAACTTAGACGTGCCCCCTGCCAAACCTATCAAATCCTAGCGAGGGCACTGACTGGTCAAAACCAGTACAGCCACCTCAGACAAAGGTCTGGTCCCCTGAGGTAAGAGCCAGTGCTCTTGAGGGTTCAGAACAAAATCTTGCTCTGGGCAGAGGTGCAACATCTTCTCCCAGCCAGGATGGACATTTCAAGGCAGGAGGCTTCAAAGGCCTTGTCACCTTTGAAATGCAACTCAGTCCCCTCCAAATGGTGGAGGAGGTCGACCCCCAGTTCCAGACCCCACTTTTGGTGGCAAGTCTGGCAGGAAAATTAAGTAAATCAGTAGGAGTGCCCACTTCAAGCCAGTCCCACCCCTAAGGTGGACGAGCTGAAGTAGACACTACTTTTCAAATTCCTCCATCCTTTCTGAAAGGAATTAGGCTAATAGGGTTAGGGCTATGCCCACTTCCCACAGGAAGTGGTCAAAGGAAGGGTGTAGTTACCCTAAAGGTGAGTAGCCCATTGGCTACGACCTGGCACTTCCTGTAACACCCCTAAATTCATTTTTTAGGGGGAATCCCTTAACCCTAGAATCAAATTCCTGCAATCTAAGAAGAACCGGACCCATCGCCAGCAAAGAAGATTGGAGACACCCTCTGACTTGGCCCCAGCCCTACCGGCCTGTCTGCAGCCTTCAAAGAAACCTGCACCCAGAAGACAAAACTTTTGCAGCCCAGGGACCTCCAAAGCCTTCGGAGGACTGCCTGCCTTTGAAAAAGACCAAGAACTCCTGTGGATAGCAGACCTGCCCAGAAGAAATCATCTTAAAACAAGAGGAAGCCTGCCTGAGGAATCTCGAAGCCCAACATCAGAAGTGACCACTGCACCCGACACCCCTGGCCCAAATACAATTGGCCCACCCATCCAGTGAAGGTTCCCCAGCAATTCCGACCAAGGTTCCACTGTGGGCTGCCCAGTAAGCAGTTCCAGACACCACTGCACCTGGGGCACCTGGGCCTCGGGGAGCCAAACCAACGGTGTCCCTATGACCCCTGACATCTCAACGTACCTGGGCAGCAGAGGGTTGACCCCACCCAGCCTCCTGGCCAGAGCCTGCAGCCTTTTTCTGGAAGCTATGTCTTCCATCGCTCTCCCCCACACTGTGTTGGCACTCTACATCCGGCTGCCCCTGAGCCACTGGGGGGGTGAGTTTGGTGCTGCCTTGTGGCCCCCCTTGTACTTACCTCAATGCCAGGAGATCAACCTCTGACCCCACTGTACTCACCTGAGAGCAGCACTGCAGCGGATACCCTGTCTCCATTGAAAAGCATTGGTCACCTGACACTCTGCACCCGGCCACCCCTGTGCAGCTGAGGGTGTAAGTTTGGTGCTGACCTCTGGCACCCCCTGTGCTTACCTCAACCCACAGAGAGCAATCTCTGCAACTGCTGGAACTTACCTGTGAGCAGCGCATCAACTCCCCTACCCCAGCCTCCGTTGATTAACATTGGGCACCAACCTAAACTTTAACCTCTGCACCAAGGCACCCTCATGTTGCTGAAGCTGCACCTTGGACACCAACCTGAACCTTGCCCAGTGCTAGTCTACACCC
The DNA here is from genome assembly GCF_031143425.1 of Pleurodeles waltl. Taxonomy (NCBI): domain Eukaryota; kingdom Metazoa; phylum Chordata; class Amphibia; order Caudata; family Salamandridae; genus Pleurodeles; species Pleurodeles waltl. The sequence continues at coordinate 811,613,846 of NC_090440.1, forward strand.
CTGATGACTGGGACCGTAAGTTGCATACTTACCTGTGAAACTGCATCTTTGTTTCCCTCCATAGGTTGACATTGAAGACTCTGAAAATAGCCCTGTCGATTTTTGCAAAGTATTTTTAATTTGAAAACTGCTTACCTTATAATGAAGATCTTCGGTTCAAAGCATATATGAAAGCAACTGTTATTTTTCTAAATTGGTTTCAGATTTATTCTTTGTGTGTGTGTCTCATTTCTTGCCTCTGTGAGTACAACAAATGCTCAAAAAGACTCCTTGTTAAGCCTAGCTGTTCTACCACAATTAGAGGTCTAGACCTATCTATTTCTGCCTCTGCACATCTTTCGGATTCCACTGGACTCTCTGCACAGTGTACTTCATTTTAGTACACTATATAGAGAGCCAGCGTCCTACAAAATGTAATTTCCAATTGGGACCAGATAGATATTTCAGGTTTGGTACCGCTGGACTCCTAATTTAAAATCACAGCTTATTGTGATAGGTAGGTCGCTTACCCGCCGCTGCAGCTCCTCCTGCCAAGGCCCCTGCCACATTTTTCTAAGCGTTTTCCTACCTTTTTGGTGTTTCCTTTTTGATCTTCTTTTTGATTTATTTTGCGCATTTTTCCTGCTGCTGCCACCCGTGCAGCCCCGCCCCCCTGCTCCCATTTGCTGTCCTTCCCTCCCGCCTCCCCCCTCCTCCCACCCTCCCTTCTTATGGCAGCCGCTGCGCGGCAGAGACAGCGACCCTTGACCCTCGGGTAGGTCGCTTCCCCGCTGCTGCAGCTCCGCCTGCCCAGGCCCCTGCCACGTTTTTCTAAGCGTTTTCCTACCTTTTTGGCGTTTCCTTTTTGATCTTCTTTTTGATTTATTTTGCACATTTTTCCCGCCGCTGCCACCCGTGCGGCCCCGCCCCCCTGCTCCCATTTAATGTCCTTCCCTCCCACCTCCCAGCTGTCCCCTCCTCCCACCCTCCCTTCTTATGGTAGCCGCTGCGCGGGCGCGCCAAAGGCAAGCCCGTCTGTGCCCGTCCGCGCCTGGACCGCGCCCAGCGCCAGAACCCTTGGCCCCGACCGCACTCATAGCACCCGACTAAAATACAACGCCCTCAACACTGGATGAACAGCCACCTGCTACCAAGCCAGCCCTAAACGAACACATGGACCCTTCACCTACCAAGCCTGCAAATACACATCCCGCTGAACCTGCAGAACACCCACCAGCCCTCGCAACAACAGTCACCTCAAGTGCATCCTCCTCAACACACGCTCCGTCCACAAGCACGCCATCGAACTATGGGACCTCCTGGACACAACAGCACCAGACGTCGCCTTCATCACAGAAACCTGGATGAATGCCTCATCGGCTCCAGACATCGCCATAGCCATCCCCGACGGCTACAAGATCGCCCGGAAGGACCGCGTCAACCAAATCCGAGGAGGAATCGCCATCATCTACAGGAACACCATCAACATCACGACCTCCAACGAAGACACCCCCCTCGCTGCCGAACACGTACACTTCCAGATCCACACCAACCCCAGAACCACCCTCAGAGGCACACTCATCTACAGACCCCCGGGCCCACGTGCCCAATTCAGCGAAACCATCACAGACTTCATCAGCCCGCACGCCCTAGCCTCACCAGAATACATCCTCCTCGGGGACCTGAACTTCCACCTGGAGAAAAACAACGACAACCGCCACCCTGCTCGACAACCTCGCCAACCTCGGACTCAAGCAACTGGTGAACACCCCCACCCACTCCGCTGGCCACACACTCGACCCCATCTTCTCCGCCAGCAACCGCATCTCCTTCAGCCACTCCTCCGAACTACACTGGACCGACCACAGATGCGTCCACTTCACCTTCAAACAGGAGACTCACCACCATCGCACGCAACAAATCCCCCGCAGACGCTGGAGCAAAATCTCCTCAGAGCAGCTCCTCTCAACACTGAGCCAAAACCCACCAGCCAACATCACAGACGCCAACAACGCAGCCCACAGCCTCACACAGTGGATCACCAACTGTGCAGAAAAGCTCACACCATTTAAAAACTCCCCAAGCTGGACCAGCACCAAGAAACCCCTATGGTTCACGGACGCCCTCAAAGAATCTAAGAAATCCTGCCGAACCCTCGAAAAAACCTGCCGCAGAGAACGAACCACAGAAAACATGACAGCCCTCAAGACCGCCACCCGTGAACACCACCAGCTGATCCCCTCCACCAAAAGGACTTCATTCAAAGAGCGACTAGACAACAACACCCACAACAGCAAGGAACTCTTCAACATCGTCAAAGAGCTCTCCAACCCCAGCGCCAGCTCCAACGACATCACACCCTCACAAGAACTCTGCAACTCTGCAACTCCCTCTCTACGTTTTTACACAGAAAGATTGCAGATCTACATGACAGCTTCGGACCCCTGACCCCGCCCCCTACCTCTGAACCTGCAGCCCCCACCACTACACTCAGCTACTGGACCCCCGTCAGCTCAGAAGAGACCAGAAGCATCATGAACACCATCCACTCCGGCTCCCCCTCGGACCCTTGCCCCATCACATCTTCAACAAAGCTGACTCCGTCATCGCCCCCCATCTCCGGAACATCATCAACAGCTCGTTCACATCAGCCACCTTCCCCGAGAGCTGGAAACACACAAAAGTCAACGCCCTCCTAAAAAAAAACACGGCTGACCCCAACGACCTGAAGAACTTCCGCCCCATCTCTCTCCTCCCCTTCCCGGCCAACGTCATCGAGAAGACGTCAATAAGCAGCTGACCGCTTTCCTCAAGGCTAACAACTCGCTCGACCCCTTCCAATCTGGATTCCGAGCCAACCACAGCACAGGAACCGCCCTCATCGCAGTCACCGACGACATCAGGACTTTGATGGACAACGGAGAAACAATCCTCCTGGACCTCTCGGCTGCCTTCAACACCGTGTGCCATCGCATCCTAATAACCCGCCTCCGCACCACTGGAATCCTACGACAGGCCCTAGAATGGATCGTTCCTCTCCGACAGAATCCAGAGAGTCCACCTCCCTCCCTTCCACTCAGAACCCACTGAGATCATCTGCGGCGTACCCCAAGGATCCTCGTTCAGCCCCACCCTCTTCAATATCTACATGAGCCCCCTCGCCGCCATTGCACGCAAACACAACATCAACATCAACATCATCTCCTACGCCGAGGACACCCAGCTGATACTCTCCCTCACCAAAGACCCTACCACCGCCAAAACCAATCTACAGGAAGGAATGAAAGACGTCGCGGATTGGATGAAGCTCAGCCGCCTAAAACTGAACTCAGACAAGACAGAGGTCCTCATCTCGGACAATCCCCATCCGCCTGGGACGACTCCTGGTGGCCCACGTCGCTGGGCACCGCACCTACCCCCTCGGATCACGCACGGAACCTCGGATTCATCCTGGACCCCCTCCTCTCAATGACCAAGCAAGTCAACGCCGTCTCGTCAGCATGCTTCAACACCCTACGCATGCTCCGAAAAATATTCAGATGGATCCCCGCCGAAACCAGAAAGTCAGTCACCCATGCCCTCGTCACAAGCCATCTGGACTACGGAAACGCCCTATACGCAGGGACCACCGCAAAGCTTCAGAAACGTCTACAACGCATACAGAACACCTCCGCACACCTCATCCTCGACATCCCTCGCCACAGTCACATATCCACCCACCTGAAACACCTGCACTGGCTCCACGTCAACAAGAGGATCACCTTCAGGCTCCTCACCCACGCACACAAAGCACTCCACAACATGGGCCCCGAATACCTCAACAGCCGCCTCTCGTTCTACACGCCCACCCGTCAGCTTCACTCAGCCAGCCTCGCCCTCGCCACCGTCCCACGGATCCGCAGAACCACCGCCGGGGGCAGATCATTCTCCTACCTGGCAGCTAAAGCATGGAACTCCCTCCCCGCACACCTAAGAACCACCCAGGACCATCTCGCCTTCAGGAAACTCCTCAAGACTTGGCTTTTCGAGCAGCAGTAACCCCCCCCCCCCCCAAGGCGCCTTGAGACCCTCCCTGGTGAGTAGCGCACTCTATAAATGTTTTTGATTGATTGATTGATTGTGAATTTGGATTTTAAGTTGCAAGCCTGAAAAAGACACTTTTAGAAAGTTGCCCTTTTCTTACTTTATCCATTTTGTGCCTCTGCCTGTTCCTGAATACACGTCTGGGTAGGTGACAGCTGGCTGTTGTGCATTTACTCTAAACAGCCACACACAAAGGGAGCATAGGTTTGCCTAATGGGCCATCCACATCGTGATAGGACATTAACATCTTGATGGGTCATCCTGGGCGGGATGGGAGGGAGGAGCTGACACACCTAAATAGGCCGGATCCTGAGCCTCACAAGCACAATCAAGGCAAAAAGGTTTTCTCTTTCTCTGGCATTATGCTTACATGTATTTCTACATAGTCTGACCAAAGGCTCCTCATAGAATTTGCAGAGTTCCTCCTCTCTGTATCATGAATGTTTTGGATCTCTTAAGAAGGATGAAAGCATTTTTTACCATAACCCCCTGTAGTGCGTCTGAAGCCAAGGAAGGAAGGGAAAGGACATTGTGCACTTCAATGGCCTCTCTTTGAAGTCTCCCCCGCTTTAAAGGCAGAACTGGGTATATGTACTGGACCCCAGACACAACCAAATCATTACACTTCTAACCCTGAGGACATTTTGCCAGGAAGAACAGCCGCTCTGCTGCTAAACAAACTGTCACTCTGCTGGAACTCTCCTGGAATTTGCTGGGCTCCTGCTTTGCTGTGCCTGCTGCCCTTCTTGCCTGGGAGTGAGAAGGCTGCAGCCCGAGAACCAAAGTGTCTCCAAGGCGTGCTCTCTTGCCTCCTGCTCTGAAGTCTCAGGGACATCAAAGTCATCCAACTCTTCTATACCTTATGGAATCTGCCAACTGTGAGTGCTACCCATCCAAGTGGGGCCAGTCTAGTCCTGGGTCCTTGGAGATGGGTTCTGCAGCTGTGTTCTATGAAAATCTACACATCCCCATCATTGTGCTGATTGCAACCACCACATCTCTCCTCGATACCGATGCATTGTCGCTCCCGCTGAGGAACAAGACATCACAGCACCCACTGCACAGCTTGGAACCAACGTATTTGCCACAGCCAGACACATCGCCTTTGCACCCTCCAACTGCATGGCTCGACGAGGACGCATCACCTTCAGTGTAAAGGGTTCAACACTCTGCCGCAAAGACATCACATGGACTACTGCACGGTTCGACGATGATGCATCCCCTAACTGCGTGGATCGTGACCAACATTTTGCCTTTTCATATTCTCCTCTGCTCCTCGCATCGGATCCTCAACGACGCAACTCTCCATACAAGGTACTGTTTCAGCGGGACAAGTTTGGTCCTGTGCTCCATCGCGGTCAGCCTGGACTTTTGATTTACCACCGGTGTAGTGCAAACAGATGGCCCTGGTGGAGCTTTAAGCTTTTAAGTACTACATTTGCAGATATACTTTAAATGTTCATATCTCGATTGCTACTTATTGGGATTTTTGCTGTTTTGGTTCATTAAATTAAGTTCTATTTGTCTAACCTCATGTGGATTATTTTTGTGTGGTGTTTTCACTGTAGTGTTGGCCAAATACTTGCTTTTCAAGTTAAGCCTGTCTGCTCTGTGCCATGCTACCAGAGGGTGAGCACAGGTTAATTTATGGTATGTATCTGACTTACCACGGCTATGATTTTGGTCCCTAAGTGGACAGCGTGCATACCTCTGCCAATTAGACACCCAATTTCTAAAACTGCTAACAACTGACAATGACTCTAACATTCTACAAGCTGAGTTTTCTGATATTTTTGGAAAACAAGCAACTGCTCTGCTGTTGTTGGCCTTTAGGGAGTTCATACCAGAGTACAGATGCCAAACAAAGAAACCATTCCCTTTCTCAGCCAGTTTAATGGTACCTCTAAGAAGACACCAGAAGACCTAAGCAAAACAACACTCTTATTGTAGATTGCAAAAAGGACTGTAAAGGTAATTCCCTTCCTTTTCAGAACTCAGTACAATATAGCCAAATGCTGAGAAACAGATGTTCATCCTGAGGGTCACCCTAGCAACTGCATCTTAAATGGTTTGCAGTCTTGTGGTCGTTTGAGTTCTCACAAAAGACAGCCTTATCATAGCCTTGACAAGATGAGATAATTACCTGGACTATGATTTTCCTGCCTTGATTCAGAAGAATATGATTCATTTTACTTAGGTCATAATACAGGCAAAGATTACTTTACCCGAAGAATAGTGGAAAGTCACTTGTCAAGCCAAAATCATTTCTGATTAATTAAATTTGATGGTTTTGGTTTAGAGCCAATTTTATCTTCTATTTTTTCTTCTCTCCTGGCTAGGCCTATAGTTTGTATTCATCCTCGGCATAACTATACTTGGTAAAAGATCTCCGGCTAATAGCCCCCCTTTTTAGGGGGGCCCGTCAGACATTGCAGTGCCGGTCTGACGAGGAGTATGCCTAGTGATGAAGCTTGACATCCTATTCCCTGTGCTTTCTTCTTTTTTATTGTTGGAACAGTGTGTTTCATATGAGTTTCATAAGGCAAAATCATTGACTGCCGGCACTCAACCCTGTAGAAACTATTACATCCAATCCAGTGCCCATTCCATGGAATTCTAAACTAAAAACAGAATGGTTGGTGTGGATAAGCATGGTTGGGGAGAGGATGGGGCTACATCACATGGATAAAACTAGAAAGGCAAACAGGTTATGGCTATGATATTGCTCTCAAACTAGAGATCAAGTAGACAGAAGCTCTTAGGTGGGGATGATCATGGTATTTCTTGAGTCTCTGGCTCTGACCATTGTGTGGCTTTAGATGATGTCAGGACTTAGGCCAACAAAGTGTAGTGTGTTTATTGTTACACCATTTGCAGCTAACTGTGTGTGCTCTGATGTTGACTTACCAAAATCCGATGGGTAAGAGTGACATCACATATCCTTTGACACCTCCACCCCATTATATCACAGGACGTGATGTCATATGCCCTTTGGCTCACTGTCAACCTCCTTTTATTTGCTCAAGCATGTCTCTGTCTCTTTCTCACCCCTCCAGTGCTCCTCATCTATCTCAACACTGTATTTCTCATGGATATGCTTATACTATCTTACATGTTACCCCCTCCCTCGTGTTTCTCACCTATCTGTCGCAATATCACCTCTACATCTCACACATTTCTTTCCCCCCACCTCTGCCTCCATTGTATTTTCTAACCTGTCTCTGTCTTTTACTGTTTCCCATTCGGTTCTGGCAGTTTATCACGATTCTTTGAATTGTCTCCCTTTTATCACCTGTCCACCCCTCCTCTCTCATCTCCCTTTCTAACCTCTCTCTATATTGCACCCGCTTTCATACCTGTCTTCCTTTCTCGAAGCTCTCTCTCATCATTATCTCTATTACGTCTCTCAAGGGTCTCCCCTACCATCTGCTTCCCCTTCTCTCTGAACAGACTATTTCTCTGTAGTCTCCCAGTTGCCTCTTTATTACTTGTCTTGCCGTATCTAACAAGACTGACATACCTCCCTCTGCCTCTCAGTTGTCTATCCCCAGCTATCTCTTTATCACTTTTCACACACCTGGTGCTCCTTCCCTTCCTGTCTCTATTAGCTGTCTCCTTGTCATCTGTCTCTTTTTGTATCACATGGGTGTTTTACTCAGAAGGACTTCAGTGAATCTGTGACTTCCCAGGCAGGGAACAGGAAGCCATTACAAACGCCAAGTCCTTAGCAAGCCCAGGGGTCACTATCACTTTCTCATTTTAGGAATGGGTTCTTTAGCAGACATGGTCAATCTGATCTCGGCCTCAGGACAGTTGGTGTAATCATTAGGTTCAAGGGAGTATTTTCCAATAGAGAGGTTACAGATGCCAGTAATTACCCTCGCTCACCACAGAACTGTCAGGGTACCCTATGAGATCATTATGTTTGTTCGTTCTCAGGGTCCTAATGCTAGGAATGCAAGAGCCCCAAGAATGTCACTGTGAGGAACCAGACTTTCCCATAACCATGTACTTTGGCTATTTGATAGTTCCCTAATACCTGGTGTTGCCCAACTTCAAGGTGCATAGAATCGGTGTTGCTGGCAGTACCAGTTAGGAGCCTTTAGGTACATTAGACTCCGTCTAAACGGGAAATACTGACCTATCTTCTAAAGTAAAGGTTGGAAAATGCGTGTCTGAAAGACATGTGTTTTAGCTATGTTATCTTGGTCTCAAAGGTGACCTGTCAAAAAGGAACACAATTCCTAAAGAAATAATGAAGACTGTAGTATTACATTTTGTAAAATAATGCATCTTAGTATATCTCCACGCTGTACTGCGCAACTGAACCCAAACTTTCCAGTGACAAATTAATCGCAGAACTTCCCAAACTTGTTTTATCTACAAGACCTACATTTTGTTATGTATTAATATATATCACAGAGAAAATAGAAGCTTTAGAAAGACCGGCAATATAAAACTTTTTACACTCTTTATGGGCACAAGAATGTCACACTACATACATGCTGCATACATATTACCACAATAATCATATACACTTGACATGTCACATCCACCCACCGTGAGAATGTATCTCATCATAGTATATTAGCTGTGCTATTCCGCTGCTAACGCACACATTGAAACATTTCTACCGAGAAATTGGCTATGTTGACACCATGCAAGGGATACATCAGTTGTAGCATGTAGTTACCAATATGTCAACACTATATAGGAGTCTCATTCAGATTGTTCAGTTGTAGCGCCCAAGGTTCCTGAACTGTGCTATTAGATGTATTATCAAGGCCTTCCCCCAAATCTCCTTGTGTTTATTCCACCGTTGCCTTTGACTCAGCAAATTCACTAATGGAAAAACTCGTGTTTTTCTCTCCATCAGAGTTCTAGAATCTCCTGTATTTGGGGTGACACTCAAAGTGTCCATTTGTATTGTGAGGGGATCACCCTTTTCCCGTCCTGGCTATGGAGTGACTATCAGTAAAAGTGAATTTTGAATGGAAGTGTAAAGCCTATCTATTGCAACCCTTAGGAAAATACCTCATATTCCCCTTTCCATGCAATCACATCGGTCTCCTATTACAGAAACCCTCAACACCTTTGATTCTATATTTTGCATATGCCTGAACAATTGAGTCTGCTGGTTGAGGTCCCTGGCAACATGGGACAGTAGTGTCCCCATCTACAGCCCCACTATGAGGTTCAAAACTTAAAAGGATATATTTGCTGGATTTCACTGCTAATACGCGTTACTTAGAAAGTGTCACTTTTCTGAGTGACAGAAGCTCAGAACACATGTTCTCGACTGGACAAAAATGTGGGTAAGGGTTAGAGAAACACCAGAGGCATTGTCAGTGGTTCTATACTGTATTGGTAATTATTTATACATGCGTCTACTTGCACATGTCCTCTTAGAACTGCCCAGATAAAGGGGAGAGAAGACAAGATGAAACCACCGCCTGACATAGCCTACCCTCCAGTTCCAGATTTATCAGCTTCTCAGTAAGGAACTACTAATAATGGGCCAAGATAAACAATAAACCTCCAGCAACCAGGAGAGCTTGACTCAGGGAAGGGAATACATCGAGGTGCAGAACTAGAGAAACATGGCAGCCAAATAAGTTGCAACATAACTGGTATGGTAAGACAGCAGAACAGAGTAAGCCAAACACAGTAGGGAATCCCAGAGGGCAGGAAACAAGAAAAAGAAACATACAACAGGAAAGGTGCTGATATGAAGAAAGCAGTGGCAAAGACTACGAGTCAGAGAGCCATACAAATAAGCAGCTTCGAGGCAACTGACCACTGTTTCTGACTGTCAGCTCTTACTTTGCCCTGGAAGCTCTCTCTTGGATAGGGGTTTCACTCTGTTTGGCCTCTAAGTGATTTTGACCTGTAAGGGCACTTTAAAACTTTCTGGCCCAGCTGCCACTCACCAGGCCTCCCAATCCTCCATTTTTATTTTTTCCTATTCTTTCCATGCCGTACCTGTACTGTTCTTGTTGCTGTCATACCTTCTAAGACACATGATGCTGACATCCATTCTTTTCTGACATCCTGTACTGTAGTTAACATGGGGCCTTTCAGGCTTGGAGAAATCCTCTTGATTGCCCATGAGCTATAAATATCTCCAAATATGATGCATTTTGCAAATTATGTGCAGCAATCATGTGTCTACAGAGGTGTAATTATCACAGTGCATGAAGCCACCAAGCACAAATCCAAACAAGTTATCAGAATGTCATGTGCAGAGAAAAGCCAACAAACTTGGTTTTACACATATTGTGCCCCACCAAGGAATTTGAAGGAAGAACCACTGCTTATCGCAAGCTGGACCACTGTCACACATCCCAGAATTAAAGGAAAAGCCTGGACCCTTGGTAGAGTAAAATAGGAACCTCTTGGTCTCACCTAGATCGCCATGAACAACTGTGGCTCTCTCTCGTGATGAGGAGCTTTGGCAGGCCATCACTTTCCCCTCTAAGAACCAGCTAGTGTGTAATTCTGCCTACCTGCCTCCTGCCAATTGCAGATTACTTTCCAGGAGAAGGCAAGAAAAGTTCTCATAGAAAGAAAGCCAGCAAAAGCAAGTGGGAACGGATGCCTGTTTGACCGAAGAGCACAGCAATCGGCCCACAAGGACTATCCATGCCGATTAGTGGAAAGCCAACAAGAACTATCCATGCCGGTTAGTAGAGTGCTTGGATGGTTAATAACACATGTGCAGGACATTTGTGGGCTTTGGCTCAAACTGCAAGATCCCATGCAATTTCTTGACTCATGCACTAAATGCAAGACTGTGTCAGCCATTTGGGCATGTGAGTCTAAACCACACCTAAAAGTAAGACCCACTCTGCGTTGAATTATTCCCAGCATCCAGATTTATCTAAAAAAACAAATCTGCATATAATAACAATGCATTAAGCATTTCACAAAAAACAATTATCGGTTAAAGCCCAACTGACTTGTGGATTCAGAGACTTTGAGGACAGTATCACAATCATGTACCACTAAGATACTATTGCTCTATGAATTAATAGGTTATCACTGTTCAAAGTTTTGCATTGTCCCAATTATTGTAATGTCATCTACAATGTCAATGAAACCTTAGGACTGGAACATGCTTGATTCGGCTGTCATATTCATATAATTTGCTAAAGCACTGATGTAAATTAATTAAAAACGTAGGAAAGAAATTTCCCACTGATGAAGTATTAGGTCTGTCCACAAGGAACGAACCAGATTTCATAATCAAATCTCTTCATGGAACCCCTCTAATTAGCTTTCTGAAGAACGGAGACACAGGAAACTGAGAGCGTTCTCCGGGGCCTCAGGATAACTTTCAGCCGATTGGGTTCAACTGCTTGGGTCAGATGTTGGGCTTGCTACACCATGGGCATTTAGGGCCAGATGTAGCAAAGGGTTTGCGCCTCGCAAACGGCGAAAATCGCCGTTTGCGAGGCGCAAAAGCCTCTTTGCTATTCAGAAATGCATATTGCGAGTCGGGACCGACTCGCAATATGCATTTCAGAATCGCAAATAGGAAGGGGTGTTCCCTTCCTATTTGCGATTGAAGTGGATGGTAACCCATTCGCAAATTGGAAGGGGTCCCCAGGGGACCCCTTCCACTTTGTGAATGGACCCACAAATATTTTTTCAGGGCAGGGAGTGGTCCAAGGGACCACTCCCTGCCCTGAAAAAATACCGAAACTAAAGGTTTCGTTTTTTTTTTTAAGTGCAGCTCGTTTTCATTTAAGGAAAACGGGCTACACTTAAAAAAAAAAAACTGCTTTATTGAAAGCAGTCACGAACATGGAGGTCTGCTGACTACAGCAGGCCTCCATGTTTGCGAGTGCCTAGACTCGCTATGGGGCCGCAATTTGCGACCCACCTCATGAATATTCATGAGGTGGGTCATTGCGACCCCATAGCGAGTCGCAGACGGTGTCTGAGACACCGTACTGCATACCAATTTGCGACTTGCAAATTGCGAGTCGCAGGGACTCGCAATTTGCAAGTCACAAATTGGTTATTTGCTACATCTGGCCCTTAGATCTTCTTCTCCAGGGGCTAGATTCCACGTGTTGTCTTCTTGTCCACGGTCATCGTCTGTACCTTCTGGGACCGTGACTTTACAGAACCACAATATATTCTGAGTTACTTGTTCTGCTACTTTTCGGGCAATGACAATTGTGCCAGTCGTTGAGAGGACTGTCCACACCCCAGGTTGAAAAGGCATCCTGAATTTCCACCATGGCCTCCTGTCCCAGATGATAACCTAATCTCCAGGGTTAAGGTGTTGGCCGGTTGCGTGTCGCCTCTTGCAGACTTGTGCATAGTTTTCTAGTCACTTTGCCTTGGTTGCTCCTGGATTGTATTGCGGGGGTATCCATCCAGGGCATGTCAGTATGGTGCCACATCTTGGCCCAATCAGCATCAGCGACTATGGGGCCGGTTGGGTCAGACAGTGTAGTGCAGACTCAACTCAGGGTCAGTGGCCTCCAGCATGGCAATCCTTAGGGCTTTATTGAGGGTGCGCATACATCAATGCCTTATCCCAAGTTGCTTGCGTAGCTCTTTGAATTCTGCCCCTTGAAAGAGGTGCCCATTGTCGGTTTTAATATCTTCATGGAATCCAAACATCGCAAAGATTTTTCCCAGTACTGGTGACACCTTTGTAAATGTTGTTTACTCAATGAGCTCTACAATTGGATAACTTGAGTATCCGTCCACCATCACTATTGAGACTCTTCCACCTGGGAAACTCTGAAGTCGAGGCTCACCATAGACCAGGGTGTGTCACATGGCCCCTTTGTAATGATAGGCGCTGGGGCTTTCAGGGTGCTTTTTGGCTGGCAGACAGGACATCTCGTCATATGATCGTCTACCATGCCTTCAAGGTGAGGGAACCATACCTTTTCTCGCATCTGTGACTCCATGTTCACTGTGCCATGGTGTCCTCCTTGGGCCAATGTAGTTACTCGTTGTTGAAGGCTGGCCAGTATCACTAACCTGTGACCCTCTCAATATGAGGCCATCTGGTGATGCGCTGAGCATGTTGCAAACCCTCCAGAGTTTTGTGAGTCGCTCTTTATCTAGACCAGATCAGCTATTTGCATCCTTCAAGAAGCCTTCTCAGGATTTGCTGGATAGGGCTGCTTTCACTTTTGTTAGCACAGGGTCGGCGGCTGTCATATCGGAGATTTCTTTCAGGTTAAGCATCTTGGGACAGGCACTTTGTGCTAGTGCTTAAAGGTATTTGTCCACTGCTTCATCAGCTGGCATCAACGTTGGGTGGCGTGATAGAAATAGGAAGTCCATGGGGTTTTTAGCACCCAGGCAGTACACAACCGCCATATGATGGTGGTGTAGTTGGATGGCCCAGCGTTTTGTGCATGGCGGGGGATTCGGTGCAGTGCCCTTGAACAGAGGGACCAGGGGTTGGTGGTCTGTGACTAATCTGAAGTGCATCCCACACAGGTGGATCGCCAGGGCCTCTCGTTCGATTTGGGCATAGTGCTTTTTGGTTGGCGTGAGCACTCAGCTTGCAAATGCCAGTGAGGCTTACTTGTCGGGTTCAACCTCTTAATCTAGGACAGCTCCCAGGCCCACTTGGCTAGCGTCTATTATCAATTCTGTCTTCTTTTACTGATCAAAGTACACCATGGTGGTCTTGCTCAATATGCTTCCTTGAGGTCTTGAAACACTCTTTCTTCTTTGCAGCTCCATGCCCATGCAGTATCCACTTTCGTGCAGGACAGTAGTGGTTTTGAAATGGTGGCCAGGATTGGTATGAATCTGCTGTAGTAGGTGGCCAACCCCAAGAAGCTGCGTACTTCACTCATGGTCTTTTGGCCTGGGGCTTGCTTGATCACCCTGGATTTCCGCAGGTCAACCTGCTCTGAGTCCTGGTTGAAGATGTATCTGAAGAATTCAATGGGCATTTGAAAGAATAAGCACTTTCCTTTGGGGAGGGTTAGGCCCTATTCTGCCAGGCGCTGGAGTGTACTTGGAAGTGTTGGCGCTTCTCCTCAGCAGTCAGAGATTGGATGAGGATGTCCTCACTCACATTCATGACTCCAGGCAGACCTGAAAGAGTTTTCCGAATGGCATCTTGGAATACTTCCACTGCAGATGAGATGCAGCAGTTCAATCTCTTTTACCTCTGGAGCTCCATGTGCATGGAGAAGGTGGTGATATACCTGCTCTCCTCGGCCAGGAATAGTTGGTGGTATCCCACGATGAGGTCCAATGTGGAAAACCATCTGGAACCGTTCAGGTCGGCAATGATGTCATTGATGGTGGTGTTATCTGCCTCTCCCGTTTAATTGCTTAGTTGGGGTGGTAGGCTTGGTAGGCGTATTTCCCCAGCTCTTCTGGTTTCTCCATGATTACCACTGGGGACACCCAGGGTGTGGGTCCACTTACTTTCCCTATAACACCTGTGTTCTTCTAGCTTGTTTAGTTCTTGTTCCACTAGCAGACATAGGTGGAAAGGTACATGCCTGTGCCGTAGTGCAGTGGGTTTAACAGATTTGTCTATGTACAGTGTGATAGGTTTGGCTTTCAAGCACCCCAAGCCGGTAAATGATTCTGGGAATCGATGCAGTCGCAGATCGATCTGAAAAGCTCTGATGCTTTTTGCAAAGGACACAAGTTCTAAGTCCTCGGCCAGGTGGCAGCCAAGTAGTGTGTCTGTATTTTTGTCTACGATATGGAAAGTGGCTTGTTCTTCCTTGTTGTCTGCCTTTACACATACTGTCATTTGCCCCTTGAGTAGCAGAGGTGTGTGGCTCCCGTACATGAAGATCTAGGTACTGGATGGTACTATTGGAGGGCGAGGTTGGAGGCGGCGGTATTGTTGGACGCCCATTAAATTGACTGAGGTGCCTGTGTCAATCAGTGCTCTCACTTGGGGCCCTTTGATCTCAGCGATAGAGGTGGGTTGCAGTCGTCTATCTCTTTTCAAGTCATTTGTGAAAGAGGTGAGGAATACCTCCTCTTCATTGGGCGAAGAGTCTTTGTGTGTTCTTCACCTTCTCCTTGCTTGTCCCGTTCGAGTTGTTCCAGGTCTTCCAGCAACAGGTGTTTATACTGTTCTGGTTGTTAGGCGTCTTCCTCTTGCTCCTCTTCCTCTGGCACCTCTGCGACAGACAGTCACGAAATGATTCATCTTCCTGCAATAAGAGTATCGTCATCCTTGTGCAGAGCAGTCTTTTGGGCATTCTCCTCTCGTCCACAGTACATGCAGTGTGGCCCTTGCCTTGACGGTGTCTTGGGCCTGCTCTTGATGTGTTGCACTTGCATTGCATAGCCCGTTCCACCTTGATGGTCGGACCCTTCTTGTGGCTTGATTTATTGCTGTATCCATCTTGGTTGCTCTGGCTGTCAAACGTCCATGTGACCAGGCCATTATTAGGATATCATCCAGGCTGATGCTGGGTTGCCTCAGGAAGAGCTCCCTGAATGTCTTGTTGCAACAGCCTTGGATAATCTGTCTGTGTATTTCTTTGGGCTGGGCATCTGCCATGCATGTACTGACTAGTTCCCTCAACCGCACATAGAACCGGTCTATGGATTCTCCTTCTCGTTGATGAGCCTGGCAGAGTATGTAGTTGTAGGTCAAAATGTGTTCTGAGTTAGGCAGCATCGTAGTCGTCTACCGCACCAGTGTTAGGTAGGTGTCTGAATAGTTTGTATATTTCAGTGTAGCAGCAGAGAACTCTGGACAGCCCCATTCTGCTCTTGGGTGGCAATAAAGTAGTTTTCTAAGCGCCCAATCCATATTCTCCATCGTGTGGAGGCGGTTGCAGGGCCTGCAAGCTGGCTAAATGGTGGCAATGCCCCTATCATGGCCTGAGGTTATGGTAACTGTGCAGGAGCTGCTGGTTGGTCATCCACCATGTTAAATGTGGCATGGGACATGTGCGTGTGGTTTGGGGCTCTACTGGGTCAGGCCAGTATGTGTGTGGGTGTGTGAGAACACTGTGGAATGCGAGTGAACGCAGAGCACTTATATTTTTGTTGATGGATTTTGTTTTATTCTTAAGATTGTCCACTTTCTCTTTTCTTTTTTTCCTCTTCTTCACACCAGAGGTAGGTCACTATACTGGCTGTTCACTGTACTTAATTGTATCACTTCTTGTAGGCACTGTTTCCCCTGGAGCTGTCAAAGACCTGGTGCAGGGTGATTGTAGGTCAAAGGAGGTGGAGCCACTAGCTCACGGGCTGGCAACTCAGGCAAGGTGGGGCAGGAAAATGTACCTGAGGCAGCTCACTGGAGGCCCTCGAGACTAAGCTCCCGCTTGGAACGAAGGGGCAGTGCGGCCGTGTCGGCTGGAGCAGGCTGAGTTCACCAGTAAGCTAGGGCAGGGACACGGCTGTATGGGGATCAGGAGGCGGCACTTAGCACGGGCAGGTGTGAGGCCAGGTCTTGATCGACTGATTGTGAAGCGATTCTGTCAGCGATGCGCGTGGGCAAGAGACTCATCGTCTCCAGTGTAATGGTCCTCATGGGACCAGGCCTGTATGCACATGTAGGGTGAATGAGCAGATGCAGACTCAGCGGTGCAGTCGGGATGAAAGAACCCGTTCAACTTGTTCCTATTTCTTATATAACCTCTCGCCACGCTTGGCCAGAGGGTGTCCTGAACTCCTTCCGGTGTGCTGGTCAACTAGACCGTAGCCCACAGATACACTACAGCCTACATTGCATCGTGCTTGTGGGTGTTGTGTTTGTCAAATTGGATGCATTTAATACATAAATAAAACATCATTAAAAGTACACGTAGCACTACATACTTGTAATCGTACTTTGGCTGCCACGTTGCATTGGTCATTGTGTTATTTTGTACAGTATACTGTGAAAAGTATTATTATCAATGTTTAGTCAAAAAATCTGCAGGACCCGGAGGCAGCACTTTCACGGAATACTACCAAGCTGAGAACTCGTAATGTGGTCAAGTATCAATTTGCAATCATATTAAATGAGTGTAGGAAAGTACCATCTTGCCTGGCATGTTACCCCCATATTTCACTGTATATATGTTGTTTTAGTTGTATGTGTCACTGGGACCCTGCCAGCCAGGGCCCCAGTGCTCATAAGTGGGCCCTGTATGTGTTACCTGTGTTATGACTAACTGTCTCACTGAAGCTCTGCTATCCAGAACCTCAGTGGTTATGCTCTCTCATTTCTTTCCAAATTGTCACTAATAGGCTAGTGACCAATTTCACCAATTTACATTGGCATACTGGAACACCCTTATAATTCCCTAGTATATGGTACTGAGGTACCCAGGGTATTGGGGTTCCGGAGAACCCTATGGGCTGCAGCATTTCTTTTGCCACCCATAGGGAGCTCTGACAATTCTTACACAGGCCTGCCCTTGCAGCCTGAGTGAAATAACGTCCACGTTATTTCACAGCCATTTACCACTGCACTTAAGTAACTTATAAGTCACCTATATGTCTAACCTTTACCTGGTAAAGGTTGGGTGCTAAGTTACTTAGTGTGTGGGCACCCTGGCACTAGCCAAGGTGGCCCCACATTGTTCAGGGAAAATTCCCCGGACTTTGTGAGTGCGGCGACACCATTACACGCGTGCACTATACATATGTCACGACATATGTATAGCGTCACAATGGTAACTCCGAACATGGCCATGTAACATGTCTAAGATCATGGAATTGTTTACAGTTTACAGTTTACCCCAATGCCATTCTGGCATTGGGGAGACAATTCCATGATCCCCCGAGTCTCTAGCACAGACCCGGGTACTGCCAAACTACCTTTCCCGAGGTTTCACTGCAGCTGCTGCTGCTGCCAACCCATCAGACAGGTTTCTGCCCTCCTGGGGTCCAGCCAGGCTTGGCCCAGGAAGGCAGAACAAAGGACTTCCTCAGAGAGAGGGTGTTACACCCTCTCCCTTTGGAAAAAAGGTGTCAGGGCTGGGGAGGAGTAGCCTCCCTCAGCCTCTGGAAATGCTTTGATGGGCACAGATGGTGCCCATCTCTGCATAAGCCAGTCTACACCGGTTCAGGGATCCCCCAGCCCTGCTCTGGCGTGAAACTGGACAAAGGAAAGGGGAGTGACCACTCCCCTGCACCTCCCCTGGGAGGTGCCCAGAGCTCCTCCAGTGTGCTCCAGACCTCTGCCATCTTGGAAACAGAGGTGCTGCTGGCACACTGGACTGCTCTGAGTGGCCAGTGCCAGCAGGTGACGTCAGAGACTCCTTCTGATAGGCTCCTTCAGGTGTTGCTAGCCTATCCTCTCTCCTAAGTAGCCAAACCTCCTTTTCTGGCTATTTAGGGTCTCTGCTTTGGGGAATTCTTCAGATAACGAATGCAAGAGCTCATCAGAGTTCCTCTGCATCTCTCTCTTCACCTTCTGCCAAGGAATCGACTGCTGACCGCGCTGGAAGCCTGCAAAACTGCAACAAAGTAGCAAAGACGAATACTGCGACCTTGTAATGCTGATCCTGCCGCCTTCTCGACTGTTTTCCTGGTGGTGCATGCTATGGGGGTAGTCTGCCTCCTCTCTGCACTAAAATCTCCGAAGAAATCTCCAGTGGGTCGACGGAATCTTCCCCCTGCAACTGCAGGCACCAAAGAACTGCATCACCGGTCCTCTGGGTCTCCTCTCAGCACGACGAAGCGAGGTCCCTTGAACTCAGCAACTCTGTCCAAGTAACTCCCACAGTCCAGTAACTCTTCAGTCCAAGTTTGGTGGAGGTAAGTCCTTGCCTCCCCACACTAGACTGCATTGTTGGGAACCGCGTGATTTGCAGCTGCTAGGGCTCCTGTGCACTCTTCCAGGGTTTCCTTTGTGCACAGCCAAGCCTGGGTCCCCGGCACTCTAACCTGCAGTGCACGACCTCCTGAGTTGTCCTCCGGCGTCGTGGGACCCTCCTTTGTGACTTCAGGTGAGCTCCGGTTCACTCCACTTTGTAGTGCCTGTTCTGGCACTACCGCGGGTGCTGCTTGCTTCTGAGTGGGCTTTTTGTCTTGCTGGACGCCCCCTCTGTCTCCTCACGCAATTGACGACATTCTGGTCCCTCCTGGGCCACAGCAGTATCCAAAAACCCTAAACGCAACCCTTGCAGCTAGCAAGGCTTGTTTGCGGTCTTTCTGCACGGAAACACCTCTGCAAGCTTCTTCACGACGTGGAACATCCATCCTCCAAAGGAGAAGTTTCTAGCCCTTGTCGTTCTTGCAGAATCCACAGCTTCTACCATCCGGTGGCAGCTTCTTTGCACCCACAGCTGGCATTTCCTGGGCATCTGCCCACTCCCGACTTGATCGTGACTCTTGGACTTGGTCCCCTTGTTCCACAGGTACTCTCGTCAGGAAATCCATCGTTGTTGCATTGCTGGTGTTGGTCTTCCTTGCAGAATTCCCCTATCACTACTTCTGTGCTCTTTGGGGAACTTAGGTGCACTTTGCACCCACTTTTCAGGGTCTTGGGGTGGGCTATTTTTCTAACCCTCACTGTTTTCTTACAGTCCCAGTGACCCTCTACAAGGTCACATAGGTTTGGGGTCCATTCGTGGTTCGCATTCCACTTATAGAGTATATGGTTTGTGTTGCCCCTATCCCTATGTGCCCCCATTGCATTCTATTGTGACTATACATTGTTTGCACTGTTTTCTATTGCTATTACTGCATATTTTGGTATTGTGTACATATATCTTGTGTATATTTGCTATCCTCATACTGAGGGTACTCACTGAGATACTTTGGCAGATTGCCATAAAAATAAAGTACCTTTATTTTTAGTATATCTGTGTATTGTGTTTTCTTATGATATTGTGCATATGACACTAGTGGTACTGTAGGAGCTTCACTCGTCTCCTAGTTCAGCCTAAGCTGCTCTGCTAAGCTACCTTTTCTATCAGCCTAAGCTGCTAGACACCCCTCTACACTAATAAGGGATACCTGGACCTGGTGCAAGGTGTAAGTACCCCTTGGTACTCACTACAAACCAGGCCAGCCTCCTACAATGAGACACTGCTTTTAAAGTTATACGTTTTTTAATGACGCATAATTCAGTAATATGCTGTCATTGTAATGCAAAAATCAATATAAATAGTTGTAAAAATAATCAATAGAAACATATAGTGGCGCCACAAACGTTTAACTTTTTTCCCTTTTCTATGTTACATCAAAAAGCAGCTACAAAGGTTGTTTTAAATATCTTAGCACCAATTTATCACTGAAATGAAAACTAGCTATAAGAAGGCTCCCCCTAGTGTACTGAAGTAGTATCAGCAAACAAATTTTTAGAGAGCTGGAAAATACGTATGTTTTGTTATGATGGGTTAAATATGGGCTATAATCAGATATCTTTTTTGATGGGGGAATTATGTTTATTAAACCTCAAAAGTTTGTATAGAATGCCTAATGCAAGCGCTTACGTCAGAGCTACGTGTAACTATTATTTATAACTCATACGTGCTGTAAGAAAACAATGGGTCTGATTCTTAGAAAAAAGTTGTAAATCTGGGCCCACAGGTTCATTACCACGAGTACTTGCCGATTTCATTTGGCACTCTCTACCCCTCACAGCTTTTGAGGTGTAATACTGGAAACGTTTTACAATTCTGTTTTCTCTCTAGTAAAGCATATGCAAATATTTTCACATGAGAAAGGAACAACATTCCATACATTATTTTCTTTTTCTCCACAGATACAACAATTTATTTGTGAAAAAAAAACATTCCTGAAATCCCAAGCAATTTTAGAGGTGTGGCCTGTCTCTTCTCTCCTCGGAAATTAAAGTATACATTTACTACTGTTTCCAGGCAAGCTAGAGCCCAAGGAGGGCTTTGTGAAAACATAGAATTATGTATGATTTTGGAAGTTCACATGCCTTTACGCCATTCCAGCACTGGAATGTTCCCTCTTTATTCACAGCAAGGTATTAATTCCCACAGTATAATGTACGTTAGAGTAAATTCCTTCAGAAATGTGAAAACGAATTTTAGAAATTTCAAGTGCAATTTTGCTCTCATAAAAGAAACTACACGTGCAAATAGCTTTGTGAATCAGGCCCATAGTCACGAACCATGCTGATCACATTTACATTTTCTTCGAGAAACAAATACTTATGTCATAAACAATCAAGCTGGGATGAAATGGTTTCCTTGAGTTAAAGATTCTGCTCCTTCTAATCTCCCGCTGCACTTGTAAAATGCCTGGGTATACCCAGTTATAGGGCCCGGGCCTGGGCCTTTCTGCTTCACAGAGCGAAATGGCCGAGGAGACTGCTACACTTTCCTGAGAATATGAGGCCTACTATATAGGTTGAAAACTCTGCAAAAATCCTAAACAAACTTTCCGGTCAAAGAGTGGCTATAGGTCATCAATTCATAGGCACAAAGCCTGGGGCATTCCATGATTAGATTGGGACCCCCCTAATTCTGTATGGGATGTTAAGTTCAGTAGATCACACTTTCTCTCTCCATTGGATTTTGTCTCCTTTTCTTTGCAATTTCAACGAGATTAGGACTCTTTTTTTATAATTGGCACCACTACTGTTACTGATAGCATTGCTGCAGTTACCACAGATAACACTGCATAACCAGTTTTATCACTGTGGAGTCCATGTATGGAAAGAGCAAATAGGTCTCCCATAACAAGATTAGAGATCAATAGGGAGTAATTTGACATCAGCGACAGCAATAGTCATCACGCTTTTTGCAGTAATAAGGCCCTTTAAGATATAAAAACAAGTGTAAAGATGAAGAATAAGAAGAATATGCCATGAATCGAACAAGACTATTTGAATCCCCAAGAGATGTTTAACAACGGTGTAATTTTTCTGTATTTAGTGCATGCACATAAAATCATTTTGCGAACACAACTTAATTACAAAAATGTACATTACCATTTAGGAAAGTTCACTTGAACCACATTAAAAGTTTATTGAGATTCTAAATTGAAAGTGATTTTGACTCATGACATGGTTTCCCGCTTAAAAGTGTAACCCAAGATAAAATAAGTTTTGCCTTTAAATTCCACTATAGTGTACAAAGTTGGTCAAAGGCAATACACAGTACCTTAAAAGTGAGAGATAACTTCAGGGCTTACACGGTTTCCAACTGAGTTTACCACTCCATGCAACTCTCTAGCTAAGTCACTTTAAGGATAATTTTGGGCTCCCAAAATATATATGTTCCTAGGTTACTTATAAGCATGAAAGTGTGCTTGAAGGCAAAGGTTTAACAAACTACAGAGTAACTTTTAATAATTTTAAATGTGTTATGTTATTTTCAGTGCATATACAGATAAATAGCAGCCTCTAACGGGAAGGTACGTTATCGGGTTCTACAATTAAGATTTCTTGGTTAGCCAGTGTATTATATAATTTTTAGGCAACACCTTTAATGCAACTTAATTACTCCTTTACAGTTCTTTTTCAGATGATATCTAGGTATGCTTAGTAAGCTACTTAACTGGTGTATAAAAACTCGTTAAACATCTAATGAAGTAAACAAACCCCTAATGGCTAAGGAAGGGAATGTCTTACCACAATAGGAGAGACAGAGGATAAACCCAAGCATGTCCTCCTATATAAACCTATAAATCAGACAACTATGCTCTGGTATATACCTGATCAATGTTGAAACTCGCCCATATGTCCCCAGAGGTGTCTTACATCAATCAAACAAAACATTTGATGGGTTGTCTCATCCACAACTCCTCGTGGCATGCTTCATCATCAGTGCCCCTCCCCCCGCCACCAAAGTAGGACAGTGCCAAGGGAGTTCGTAGGTATTGTAGTATAGAGGACAATGCCGGGGTCTAGATGTGGCTGAAAAATATCTAAGGGTATACACAAAAGTTGTCTTTTATTTACGGGTACTCTTGATATATTTAAAATAATACGTAGTAATATTGGTTCTATGATAACAACGAGTCACATAATCCTTCATACTGCCAAAATTTTTCACACTAAATTTATTACCTGTAGAGGTCAACAGTCTTTTTCAGGGCTAAGGAACTCCCTACCTAAATAGTGTGTAAAATTCCTGCAGAGAAAGATAAGGCATAAGACTCCCATATTTGACTACTCTCGTTCAACGTGAGTTTCCCGACTTGGGAAAGCCCAATGCTTCATAATCGGGGCAGCAGGAAACCTCCCCTGTAGTCACACATTTTTCAAGGGGTGGAAGCAGATCTTTCCACCTAATAAATCCCCTATCATCGAAGTCTATTTTGGGTGAGCTTTGACATTGATCAGCTCTATACCCAAGCATTTTGTGTGATTTTTGAGGAAGGGAATGGTCAGCACTCCTATTCCAGTATTGTTTTTTGTCTTGGTGTAGTTTTTATTGGTTTCAGCACTGAAGCTGGAGACAATAGTTACAATAGATATTTAACAAGGATAGCAGTTAATGGCAATTTGGGGTTTGCATTATTATATGTCCAGTCTCTCTGCCATCCACTAGGCCCCTCGCCCAGTCCCCATTATGTTCAGTTAGTCCATTGGTGACCCGGGTCCTACCCCCTTCAGGGGGCTGAGTGCCATCCTTGTTAGAGTCATCCAGAGCCATGCCCAGTTCATCCCAATCTCTGGCTATAGGGAAGTTGCAGAGGCAGTAGGCCTCCTCTTGTATAATGTTAAACGTGCACTCTTCGCAGAGCTCTTGGTGGCTGCCTCCTAGCGTTTAATGAGTAGACCTGGTGGGAATTTACAGGTCATAGTGATGGCCCATTTCGCCAATATTAACAATAAATCAGAAAAAATAGTTCCTCCTTTGCCTTGCTGAGCGTGAGGCACGAGCCCAATCAAACAGATGTGGTGTAAGTTTCCCTTACCACAACCGTTTTATGGTACCCTGAACTTCGACCTAAAATAAAGTTATGACTGGGCAATCCCACATCATCTGATAAAAGTGGGCAGATCTCTGTGACTTGGGAGCGGCTTGTTGCTGCTTTGGATGGAAGCAGTTTATTGTGTGAGAGGACTTGTAAGCTCTGTGTGATAGGTAAGATTGTATCTTCTTGTGTGGCGCTCCGGAGATTTTCTTTTGTTAGTCAAGGAACTTGTTCCAGCCCTTATCAGTTAGGAAGTGGTGCAGGTCTGTCTCTCAACGGGACCTCAGTCTACTTAATGGGGAATGAGTAATGCCAGTAAGGAACAGTGGAGCCATGTGGTGAGTTTGCAACCTGATCCTGTAGCACAGAGTCAGTGGGTAATCATGTGTTAGCGCCTGTGCGTTCATTGTGTGCAAGCGACCAGACATTGGACAACAACTAACCTGTGAAACAAGAACTCTCCCGGTGCGATTTTTGAGTTTGTCACTAATATGTCAAAGAGGACCAGGATCCCAATCTCGAATAGGTACCCCAATGTGGTGTCCTCTCATACTTAATTATTGCCCTACTGGTTTTTGCCAATAGTTGAGTAAATATCAATGAGATAGGTGTGCTAGGAGTGTACGCTGCAATATCAATCTCTTTTCTTGAGCTCCTCCACTGGCGCTATTGTGCTACTTGTAAGAAATGGGGTGAGTAAATCCACCACCTGGTCAGGTGCAGAATCAGCTGTGCCAATTGTTTCACTTTTACAGATTTTCAAACAGAACCTAGTGCTACCAGTTGTAGGACAGCCACCTACCTTAATATCCAATTAATGTTTGCTTCTAGGTAAAACAGGGCAATGTCTGGTTCTCCCTGCCCCCGATCTGTTGATCACATGATATTCATGAAAGCCACTCTAGGACAGCCACCATTCCAAATCAGGTCTAGTAGCAAACTATCTATAACCTTGAAGTGCTTCAAAGTTAACATACAATACATATTTGTGTACTAATAGAGAAGTTGGTGGAACATAATCATTTTAGTAAGTGTGATTCACCCTGCTGCCGTAAGGGGGATGGTGTGCCCAAAAGTGAGTTGAGAACAGAGGGATCAGACCCCGTAGTTCCCTCAATAGTGTCAATACCAGCAGGATATAATTGGACCCCCAAAAACCTACAAATGGAGGTTCCCCATTTGGGGAGTGTAGCTACTATGTTATCCTAGATGAAGTGCACTGTTGGTCCTTTTGGGAAAATGTTGGTTTTTATCCCAGTTGACCCTCAGTCCTGACACATTGCCAAAGACACCAAGTGCTCCAAAAACCTCTCCAATGCTGGTCTCAGCATCTTTCAAATAAAATAAAATGTAAACGTCAGAACAAAATTGTGTTGTACAATGTACCGTTAGAGATCCCCCATCTCCTTGCAAACTATCAAAGTTGTGCTGTAAAGGACGTGACTGACAGAGTGAAAAGCAGCCAGGAGAAAGGATAGCCTTGTTTATTATCTCTGGCTACCTGATACTGCTCTGTGATCTCTTGGCCGGTATGGATGTGTGCCATCAGGGCAGTACAGAGAACCTCGATCCACTTGTGGAAAGCTACGCTGACTCTGAACCGGCCCAGTACCTAGGATACGCTTAGAGTGTTGATTCATCTATTCTAAATAACTGTTGTATGTTCTGGGATGTATTCTGGCCAAGTATGAAACTGTTTTGGCCAGCATAAATTAAATGTGGCCTATAGGGTAGTAATCTGTTAGCAATAATTTTGCCAGGTATATTGTAGTCCACATTTAATATTGAAAGGGAACGTAATGCTGACAATTCTTCAGGTTTTCCCAATTTGAGTAATGTGACAATTAGTGCTTTCTGCATTCAAAGGCTTGATATAGAGCTCAGCCATCATGGTTGCTAATTGGTCTGCAAAAGTTACATAAAATTCCGGGGGATGACCATCAGCCCGCAGAACTCTCGCTCAAGGAAATAAGGATAGTGTTTCCTTCACCTCCTCTGTAGAAGGTAGGAAGTTCTAACTCTATTCAATTTTGGGCAATATCCTTGGTAGGGTAATGCCTGTAAGATGGTCATCTAAGCTAGAGTGAGGGTCCTTGTTGTTATTGGTGTAGATCCATTTATAATAATTGAGGAAGGTTTTATTATTATTTTTTGTGAATGTTGGTTGCATTACCCTGTCAACTTCCACACCCTTAGAGTAAAACCCTTTGTAGGAAGCTGGCTCTGTGTATACTATATCAAAATGCGATATACTGTGCCCAGAGTCCAGAGGTTCCCCAGAGGCTTACAGAGGCTAAAGTAGATAATACTAATGCTCTGTTTTGTGGTTGCGTGGTCGAGCAGTTAGGCTTATCAGAGGGTAGTGTAAAGCATTTGTTGTACACACACAGACAATAGAAGCACACACTCAATGACTTAACTCAAGACCAATGGTATTTATACATCAAAAAAATATTTCATTGATTAATTTTTAGAACCACAAGATTCAAGTTGCAGGTAAGTACTTCAATAGATTTGTATTTCACACATATATCAACAGTACTTTGTTTGAAATTGATAAGTTATCCAGTTCTTGAAATATTGGCAATAATCTATTTTAAAAATGGACACTGCAATTTTCAGAAACAGTTCCTGAGGGGATGAAATGTTAGATTGTTTTACAGATAAGTACAACACTTACAGTTTCAGTCTCCAGGTTTTAGGAAGTCCACCAGTTGGGGTTCAAGTTAACCCCACACACCCACCACCAGCAACACGGGGCTGGCCAGGTGCAGAGGTCAAAGATGAGCAATTTTAATGTGGGCCCCTATGGAGGCAGGGGTTACTCGGAATCAGGGCTGCCTGCAGGGAAGTACCCGCAGCTCGGAGGGCAGACCAGGGGGGATTAGAGGAGCAATGGAGGGGCCACAAGTAGGCACCAAACACACACCTTCAGTGGCACAAGGGCGGCCGGGTGCAGGGTGCAAACAGGACGTCAGGTTTCCAATGCTGGTCTATGTGGGGGCCCGGGGATCACTCAGAGGCTGCAGGGGAGGTCCAGGGGGGTATCTTGTGCACACTTCTGGTTGGACAGGGAGGAGGGCCGCCTGCTGAACGTGGCTGCACCACGCGTCGGTTTCACCAAGGCCTGGGGGCTGCGGTTTAATGGGTCCTTTGGGTCAGATATCTTCATCCAGAGCTTTCGCGGGCGGGGGGGTCCTCGGGATTCCCTCTGCAGGCGTCATCGTGGCGAGGTCAACCCAGGGTGAGCACTTGCTCAGAATCGCCTGGGAATTCTCTCTAGCTGGTTGGGCCACCTGGACATGGGCCATGGGCGTCGGGTGCAGAGTGGTTACTACTAACGCATTCGGAGTGAGGTGGGAGTGCTTGGGTGTTGGTTTTTCTTAGACAGGGCCGTTGTCCTCTGGAGTTCTTGGTCCTTCTAGGTGCAGGGTAGTCCTATGGAGCTTGGCAGAAGTTGATGTTCCCACTGGATGCGTCGTCGTTCTTTTGCAGGTTCTTTGAAGCAGGAGACAGGACGGTAGGGCTGGGGCCAAAGCAGTTGTTGTTTTCCTTTTTCTCTGCTGGGGGTTTTAGCTAAGCAGTCCTTCTTCCCCTTGTAGGTCTCCAGGAATCTGGTGAGCTGGGTTCAGGGAGGCCCCTAAATCCTAGATTTCGGGATGTTTTAGGGGTCAGAGGGCAGTATCCAATGGCTACTGCCCCTGAGGGTGGCTACATCCTCCTTGTGCCGACTCCCTTTGGAGATGGGGTCACACACCTAATTCTTTTGGTCCCTGTCCTCCAAACCAAGGTGGAAGATTCTGAAGGCGGGGTGGTTCACCTCAGCTCTGGACCCCTTAGGGGTAGTCCTGGCTGGGGTGGTCACTCCTCCCTGTTTTCCCTAATTTTCCCGACTGACTTGCTGCCAAAAGCGGGGCTTTGTCCAGGGGACGGGGTGGGCACTTCCAGTAGCTGGAGTGCCCTGGGGCACTGTAATCCGAGGCTTGAGCCTTTGAGGCTCACCACCAGGTGTCACAATCCCTGTAGGGGGGAGGTGTGAAGCACCTCCACCCAGGACAGGCTTTCTTTAAGACCACAGAGTGCACAAAAGGCACTCACCCCATGTGGTCAGAAACTGGTCTGAAAGTGGCAGGCTGGCTCAGACCGGTCAGTTCTACACTTACTGTTTGGCTAACATACAGGGAGCATCTCTAAGATGCCCTCTGTGTGCATTTTTCAATAAATCCCACACTGGCATCAGTGTCGGTTTATTGTGCTGAGAAGTTGATACCAAACTTCCCAGTATTCAGTGAATCCATCATGGACCTGTGCAGTTCGTCATGATATATTCAATATGGCTACACTGCACTTACAATGTCTAGGATTGGACTTAGACACTGTAGGGGCATATTGCTCATGCAGCTGTGCCCTTACCTGTGCTATAGTGTACCCTGCCTTAGGGCTGTAAGGCCTGCTAGAAGGGTGACTTACCTATGCCACAGGCAGTGGTTTGTGGACATGGCACCCTGAGACGGGTGCCATGTCGACTTTGTTTTTTTCTCCCCACCAGCAAACACAAGCTGCCAGGCAGTGCACATGTGCTTGGTGAGGGGTGCCCTAGGGTGGCATAATACATGCTGCAGTCCTTAGAGACCATCCCTGGCCACAGGGCCCTTGGTACCATGGATACCTTTTACAAGGGACTTAACTGTGTGCCAGGGTTGTGCCAATTGTGAAAACAAAGGTGCAGTTTATTGGAAAGAAAACTGGTGCTGGGGCCTGGTTAGCAGGATCCCAGCACACTTTCAATCAAAGTTGGCATCAACATTAGGCAAAAGGTGGGGGGGTAATCATGCCAACAGTGGCACTTTCCTACACCCTTTCTTTCTGCATTAGCCAGCTAGGCCAAGAGTCTGCATGACTTGTCACTGTCTGCGTGGTAGGGTCTTAATATGCTGCATGTTCGCATTGCCACTGAACCAGAGAAGCAGGTTCCACTTTGGCTTCTTACAATGCTGCATGGATAGTGTCATCCGCCACTGCCCTTTTTCTCGGTCCTGAACCTGCCTATTCAGTGCATCTAACTACCTTGTAATTAGCTTTTTCTCCCCCACCACTGTGTGTATGCAGTGCCCCGAAGCATGACTTTAAAAACCTCCCAAATTATTGCGGGGGAATCATGTGAGTCCTCATTATCATCCAAGAAGTGCCCTACAAAGCGAGGCCTTTCAGCTCTTCCCTTTGCAGTTTCCATATCTGGATGGGAGCTCCGCTTCTGCCTCAAGATACACATTGCACTAACGGATTATGGTCTGATATCTTCTGACCCAAGTACTCAGCCTTGTTGACTTCTGGTTAGAACATTAGCATGTCCAATAAAATGATCCAAGCGAACATGTAGGTCTGCTGAATAGTAAAATTACTCCAGAAGTGTCAACTGTTTATGACGCCATATATCCTGAAGGGACCAATGCTGTAACCAATTTTCATTGTGGTATACAATGGATTATTCAGGAGTGAGGGATGAGATCGATCTAACTGTACATCTAATAATCCATTTTAGTCCCCGCCAATGAAAACTGGGTAATCTGGTCAATTTGCTACTAAAAGCAAGAAGGAGGAGTAATAGGGCACCTGGTCTATGTTTGGGGCATAAATAGTACCCAGTTTCACAGCCCTGCCCTCTAGCTTGTCCACCACAAAAACATATATGCCATTGTCATCTACTATTTAATTACAGATCTAGAACGGGACTCCTGGTCTAACTCATATGATTGCCTTTCTAGAGCACTGTGAATACCCAGTGTAGGTCACTTGCTCTCTCCACGTAAGGTGAAGCTTAAGTCCCTCCTTTTGTGTCAGGTGGGTTTCCTGGAGCATTGCCACATGCACCCCACTGCATCGTAGATATGAACACGCTTTGTATCATTTAGTGGTAGTAGACATCGCCCAAATATTCAAAGTGAGGAATGTATAGGAGTTCAACCCTATTTGGAGCCTAAATATGGGAAGCGTAAGGCTATGTGGGAAGCCTCCACTTGCGTTGTAAGGTCTGCAATAGAGCTGAGGGACACCACTCTTCAATAAACCAACCCCTGTCATACTAAGACAGAGATCCTAATTTCCCCCACCCAAAGCAATAACAATGATAACTGAATTTGAACTAAAAAAACTCTTTACAACTGAAGCACAAATACCTCCACTAAAGGGCGTCACATCGTAGCTCAAAAGTAAGGGAATGATGTGACTAGCCTTGAGAGTCTGTGAAAGGAGCCAAAGGTGAGTCATCTACTCCCCGCTGGCCAGGCTCCACAGTTGCCTTGCACTGGTAGGTAAACACTAGCACTTCTGGTGCCACCTCGCTGCCTATTTTTTTCAAGCAGATCGCGCTTTTGGAGGAGCTGAAAGAGTTAAAAATCAATAATAATTTGCCAAGTCATCTTGACGAATGCGATACCAGCATATGAGTTCCACCATTCTTATGGGAGGTCATCATGCGTTTGTGGACTTACATTTAGTAGAACAGCAGACTTCTTGATGTCAGAGTTAGATTCATTACAGTAACGATGCACATCAGGGATGTCAGTCAAGAACGTTTTATGCATGTGCCTGAAGTGCATTGCAGTAGCAATGGCATTCTGTTTGTTGTAGAGGGCCTGGGACTGTGAGGGGATCCTGGCTCTGAGTGTCTTCTGATGATTCTTGCATTGAAGTTTTGCCAAATGCCGTAATGAGTGTGTGCCTTGGCCTGGTTACCAGCCATAGTCGCTGTCTTATACTGTTCGGCCCAGTCCAAGACATTCTTAGGCTCATTGAAGAAGAAAGTTTGCTGTTTATCCATTATCTTTAGCTGAGCAGGAAAGAGGAACAGGTATTTCAGGCATAGCTTCCTTAGCTTTCTTTCAACTTCAGTTAAGCGATGTTGTACCACGAGTGTGTGATCCAAGAATACCAGCAGTTTGCTAGAGCCAACTTAGACGTGCCTCTCTTAGCGGGCTGGTAGGTCTCATGTGGTCCAATACATTGTTTTCTATGGCTCCCTGGGTTTCAGGACAATCCTTTTGGTCTTCAGAAGGCAGGCTGACTTGGGAGCTCGTTACACGACAGCTGCCATGTCTTGTGCCCAAGCCACGTCACACCGAGCCAGTTCTTAACATGTTAAGAAAATGGACCAATTAAATGCAACTATTTTCCAAACTGTGAGCCAAGACCTATTAGGGGTTTAAACAGGGCCGTAGCCAGGAGCATAGGCTTTGTGGGGCCTGAACCCCAGTAATGAAAACAACATAACATAGCAAATAAAGTATTCATGAGCTATGGGGATCAAGCTATCGGGGTCTTTCACATGCATGGTTGTATTCAGCCGTGAGCTAGACATGCGCTACGTGCAAAGGTTCCTGGCTGCATGAGCTGTACGTTGCCATTCTCAGGATTTCACATCCCTGTGGGCATGACCTCTTCAGTCTGGCATAAGTGCCTCAAGGCCCTCCCCCATGGGGCAGCATCACTGAGTGCTTCAGTTTTAAGCCCTGAAGCGCCTAGGGCGGAGTGTCAGTAAGTGACAAGAAGTGGGGTGGGATCAGGAGTCTCACTGACCTCATCCCACTCTGTGACAGGAGAGGTACTGCTGCCTTCCTCCAGTGAGGGAAGGCAGCAGTGCCAACCCTCCTGGAACCTCAGAGATTTCCATCTCCGAGAGCTGCAATCAAGGTAGGTTTTATGTGTTTTAATGGTTGGTGCATGCTTTCCTGTATCTATAAATGTATGTATATGTATTTGTGAATGGGTGTGTGTGCAAATGCATGGGTGTGAATGAATGTGCATGTGTGCATGTGCCCCCACCATCATTGTTGAAATTACTACCACTGGTTGTGTTTGAAGATATGCTGCTGAATCGGGTTATATTATGGTATATTCATCAAATATGAATGTAATGCAACGTAAGGACAGATAAATTTGGGCGGTTTAGGGCTTTCCCGATTCTTTGCTTGATCAATGCATTGTGTGATTCTGGGAGAATTACTTTTTCTTACTGTGAGTTAAACTGTAAATATATGCAGCTAGATATTGTAAGATGTGAAATTAAAGTTGCACATGATATGGTAAAATTTACAATATACTGCTTCCTCTACCTTCACAATCTTCTGGTCCCTTTAGTCTGATCTCCTCTTGACCCTCCTCTATGAACAGAAGCGTATTTTTGAGAAGTGTCGGCTACAAAACACCACATTCGCTGCAAACTCTCTACGTTTCCCTGCACTACGTCTGTGTTGTAGAAATACTTAACATGATAATGCATTTTACTATCTCCTGATTACCTTGTTTCCACCAAATTGAAGGTAACCTTATAGCTGAGATTTCCAAAATGGTATCTAATTTGCTAAGTATTTGGTCCTTGATCAGCCACATCACTCAAAGGGCTCTCTGTATAGAGGTGATAACTTTACTGTCACTAGAAGGGTCAGATTTCTGCAGTATGCAGGAAGGCTTCTAGTACATGAACAGTAAACATGGTGCAGATACATTCAAGTATGTGCAGGGTGTGGCATATACACAGTATGCAGTTTTTTAATATACGCACAGTATTTACAGAAGGCCCTATAAGTAAAGCAAGCACATCTTCCGACCTATAGATAGTGTGTATGCCTCTAATGTGAATCATGTGTCTCTTATTTGCACTGTAGGGACCTTTGATAAATGCATGCTATTCAGACCTGAGATTGTGTCTGCACATTGTGCACATAGCAAGTAAAATGACTCAGACACTTAATGCTCACTCTTAACCTCTGTTGAGATCTTTCGATCCCAATCTTTAATCCTGGCACGGCTAAGTCAGACTTCCATTCTTACAAAGTGAATACTTTGTATTGAGGTACAATTGAGGCTTGGGGTTCTCTGCACTATAATAGAGCCTTGGGGTACTCTATATAGTAATAGATAGAAGCTTGAGGTACTCTGCATTAAGATGAGGTATTATGTCCTTGAGTATACATTTCATCATCTTGTGACTGTTAACTTGATTGTAATGATTACATTGTTGTTATTAGAAATATGTGAACCTGCATAGTGCTTGTGTCGAAATGTGAACAAACACAAATGATGGACGGAATCAAACATTCACCTCCAGTCACATATCTGGGTTTCATCCATCAATTCCTTTGCTCACCATGCCACCCTAGTTGGACCCAGCCATATGCAAATCAGTCTTGACACTGTTCCCAATGGGAAGAGTCCAGCCCAAAGTGCCAGGCTGGGTCCTCCCTGACCCAGAAACAAGCATAATGGGATGGGTTTAGGGTATCAGCCAGGCTAGCTTGGATCCACTGGCATAGTGAGCCCGGGACGCACGCTGGGCATACCCGGCGCACTTAGGGAGACAAAAGCAAACAAACACAAATGATGGATGGAATGCAGAACCAACCAAATATTTACCCCAGTCACAGATCTGGGTTTAATCCATCAAGTCCTTTGCTCAACATGCCACCCCCAGTTTGGACCCAGCCATATACAAATCGGTCTTGATCCTGTTCCCCATGGGAACTTTCCAGCCCGAACTGCCATGCCAGGTCCTCCTTGGACCGGAAACAAGCATCCTGGGACCAGCTTCATGGTATTACCCTTCATCAGCCAGGCTAGCTTGAATCCAGTGACATAGTGAGCCTGGGACCCACGTCTGGGCATACCTGGTGCACTTAGGGCAACAAAAGCAAACAAACATAAATTATGAAAGGAATGCAGAAATAATCAAACATTCACCTCCAATCACAGATCTGGGTTTAACCCATTAATTATTTTGCTAACCACGCCACCCCAGTTTGGACCGAACCATATGCAAATCAGTCTTAACCCTGTTCCACATGGTAACAGTCCAGCCCGAATTGCTAGGCAAAGTTCTCCCTGGACTGTAAACAAGCATCATGGGACCGGTTTCAGGGTGGTATCACCCTTCATCAACCAGACTAGCTTAAATCAAGTGGCATAGTGAGCCCGGGACCCATATTAGGGCATACCTGCCACACTTAGGATGACAAAAGCAAACAAACACAAATGATGGAGAGAATGCAGAACCAATGAAAAGTACGGTATTGCCGTTTAGTTAGAGAACATATAATTTGATAATTTTAATGTGGCGAAGTTAGTTGATATCTGTATTTTCCTATTCTGCAAAGTTTTAATCATTTCGTGGAGTTGCCTTGCAAACTAAGAACAGTTCACTGAAAATCTGTTCTAACACTGACTTTCAGGAAAACCAATTACCACTGTTAGAGAATTCATTCCTGTGAGAAACTGGGTTGTTGTTGGGGTGGGGGAGTTCTTCTCAAGCAACAGCCACAATTATTGTCAGGGTAAAAACATTAACCTGTGCTTAACCCTCTGGTAGTTTGGCACAAAACTAGACTTAACTTAGAGGCAAGGTGTAAACTAATTATGCAGCACTCATGCAGTAATAAAGTGAAAAACAAAACACGGAAATCCCACAACAATCTAGAATAATAGTGCACATTTTAATAAATAAAAAGATGCCAGAACAACAAAAATCCAATCTGTGGAACTGAAGATATGCAGTTTCAAAGTCTTAGGTAAAAGTAGTGCCAATTGTGGTTATCTGGTCGTGAAAGGACCAGGACAAAGTCACCAGTTTAATCTGACCTCAAATGAGAATGGGCCAGGTACAGGACAGAGTTCAGGGTGATAGGCAATGCACATGGTTGTACTGAGACAGAGATGAGAAGTTCTGCATTGTGCTGCATCAAGTTGCGTCAGTTCCGGTGATACCAGATCCTCCGTCATACTGCATTGAGTTGCATCACGCTGTGTCGGTTCTGAGCGAACACACATTTGGGCTAGGAGAAGTACACTGTGATAACAGTCAAGGGTCTAGGACCTGGGGGCACCTCTTGGAGATTGGGATTCACTCCAGCAGAGGTTGGCAGAAGGGCACAGGCAGGTCCAATTGAGTCTGTGCAGCTGGGCAGATGCGGGGAAGGCCTCTGGAGCTTGTTATGTGCCTGTAGCTCAGAACAGGAATCCAGTCAGCTAGCCTTTTTTAGTCATTCTGGTGGTTCTGGGCTCAAGGAGCAGGTCTAGTCTCCCTTCCTCAGCCAACAGGGAAGTCCTTCTTGAAGCAGGTATGGCAGCAGAGCAGTCTTTCTTCTTAGTCTTCCACAGGTTCACAAGTGAACTGAACAGTTGATCTGAGGATCCAGTGTATATAGATGGTGCCAGCTTTGAAGTGCGAGATACTTCTAGAATTCACCCCATATCTAGTTCTGGAATTTCCTTCCATCCCCTGCCCTGGCTCCGAGGGGTCCAGGGTAATAAATAGACTAGTGTGAAGTCCTTTGAGAGTGTACTTAGGCAGCCACTTTGAAGTGGAAGTGTAGTAGGTGACAGCTCTACCCCCTCCCCCATCAGGTCAGGATGGCCCATCCTCCTAACAGTCACCTCCCCTTGTAACACTGTCTGAGAGGAATACACAAAGACCAACTACACATAGTCATGTGACCCACGACACAGGCTGCAGGCACCAAATAGTTAGGACAAGAAAATGCAAACTTGCTAAAATATCATTTTCAGAATTGTGACTTAAAATTCATCTTTACCATTAAAGAGTGCCTTTAATTTCAATATTACAATATGTTTGAGATTAAATTTGACATTCCTATCTGCTCCCATACAAACATTACCACTTATTAAATATAATAATGTAGCTTAATGACCTCCAATGGAGCAGTTAGTCCTCGCATTAGAGAAAAATGATTTAAATAATGTTTTCACTACCAGGACATGCAAAACATTAAAGTACATGTTTAACTTTTTAAATATACTGCACTCTGACATGTGGGCTGTTTAGGGGCTAACCTAGGGGTGACCTATGTGCATTAAAAAGGAAGATTTAGTCCTGGTGAAAGGTTTATTTTGCCAGGTTGAAATGGCAGTTTTAAACTGCACATAGGCTGCCATGGCATGCCTGAGACACATTTTAAAGGGCTACTTCAGAAAGTGGCACAATAAGTGCTGCAGGCCCACCCATAACATTCAATTTACAGGCCTTTGGTACATGTAGTGCCTCTTTACTAGCAGGGGTGTTGCATTCCTATAGGTGAACGCCCAGAACATATTGTTTGGGGTCAAAGACAATATGTTTTCATGTTTCTCTTGTTCTTTGGACAAGTAGGCCCAACCCTCTTCAGCACAAACCATTTGGCTACCAGTTTACAGGGAAGGGAACGGTCTAAAGTTGAGGTAATATTTGTGTCCATATGCTAATGCTGTTCGAACTTGTATTTATGGTTCATTAATGCAAAGTCTTTATTATTAGGGTAAGTGCGCTAAATAAATGTTGTAAGCTCACACTGCACTACTGACAGTGGTTCCAGTAAACAAATTGTGTACACACGTTTAAAAGGTTTAACAATATAGGGCTATATCTAATGCTCCCAGGTTGTCGTCTGATTAAATGCACATTTTAGCAGAAACTTGTACGTAAGATTGATGCATTTTTGCTTTCAAAATAAAATGTTCAGAAAAAACACAAGTAGGAAAAAAATGCTTTGCTAAATAGCTGTGAAATTGTAGGTACTATTTCTTGAAGCATCAGCTAGTAAAATGTGTTGATGCATGCTAGTATTTCCCAAAAATATTCATAATGGAAAATCAGCATAACCTGTTTCAACAAAATTATAGGAAGCATGAATATAAAGCAGCATTGGCAAAGCCAACCGATCTGACATTGGGGGTCAGTCTTTATTTTTGCCAATGTCTGTCTTGTTGTCACATGGCTTTTGTAAAATGTTATTTTTGCTGCAGCTGCCAGGCCCTCACTATTGTAATAAACATTGGATAAACCACCCCCAAAAAATGTGTTCTCAAAAAAGCACACATTACCACAGTAGTTAATGACACAGAATAAAATTGCATTGTGTGCCAAGATGCTCCTTGTGGAAAAGTAGAATGCTATCACTCATAGTAAAGTCGGCTGATATATGAATAGAGAAAGAAATAGACTTTTAATAAAAAAAAATCGTCTTGGTTAACACTAGACCTATTTAGGGGTCCAATTCCTAAAGAAAATCACAAAAGTGCACCCATGGTATACTTCTTTGCATTAGTTCAGAATTATGACTTTCATGAATTCACCACATGACTTTACAGAAAAAGACCAGGAAATTGTCCTCCTTGAAAATAATTGAGCATTGTATTTTAGCAGGAGCAAATATACATGTGTAGATTTTCTCATGCGAAAATCTATTGAGCATTTACAAGTTCACTTTCCCTCCAACCACTTTTTTCCCAACCCTGGAAGAACTTCCACTTCTGCCCTTGTCAGAAGTAGATTTCCATCTTTTCTCAGTTTGGGAAAAGTTTAGAGAAAAGATGTAGAAAAGCCTTAAAACATGCACATTAGTAGGTTTGCGCACACGCAAAGCCATTTCACCCCTGGAACTATTGCTCACTACTTCCTCCAGAATCTCACTGGTATCCAAATTAATAATCAACCTTATTATTATAAGTATTGTTAGATGGAAGGCACAAATTATCATTCACTTTAATTATCAAACATGTATCTGGCCTACCACACACTCTTAGAGTGAGAATTGAAACTACTGTGACTTTTCACAGTCATCAGAAAACAAAAAGTCAATGAGTCCATGCAATGATGAAAAACATCTGAACAAGTATGACAAAGGACATCTTTAGCCCATCCATACAACATTGCCCCAACATGTATGACACCTTCAGCCAGTCCTCTTTTTTATCCAAAATCTATTTGCAGTTTGGTGCTTGCAAGTTATCTTTTAAAAAAAGGCAAAAGAGGAATCTTGGAGTTGTTGGCAGAAAGCAATAACTGGCCAAAAGCATCACACATGACATGGGCCCATACTAGCTATAAACAAGTCAAACAGATGTTAGCCCAAGTTCACAATGGGAGCTAGACGAAGTTAATCTACAGTGCTGTTGTTTTTATGGTCTGTCCTGAGCATTCATCTTCCACTCCAAAATACACTTAGCAAGTTACACCTGATAACCCTCACCTCCCATTCAAAACACGTGTGTGCACATCAAAGCCAACAAAACAAGGACTGGCAACATTTCACAAACGCAGCATCAAAAACATCTAGGTATGCACCTGAGGTTTAATACACTTTCCTGTTGTCTGGTCTCCAAATGCTTTGTGGATTTGCATAACTGTATTTTTTGTGTTAAAATAGCACCTGTTTTAAATGAATTGAAAGCTCACAAATATATTTTTTAAAAGGCACTTCTGAAACAGAAGGTCGTCATTCTTGTAAAGCAAGTTTATGAATAGCTACCTGCCTTGATCCTACATTATAATGGGTCAGCAGTGCTTTCTGATAGGTCATGAACATCGAAAGAGTGTTAATAGGTTGGTTAACTACAAAAACAAATTCTTTCATCAAAGTACCTACCTGATTATGTCAGAAAAGCACTGGGGGTTCCCCTCTGTGCAATTGCAAAGCGCCAGTTCCACTCAAGGTCAGCAGATAATTGTATGGAGAGATTTTATCTCAATTGAGCCATTTAATCTTTCTTCTCGAGTTAAACTATTATTGTAAACGTAGCAGGTTCTAAAACCACTGCATATACTGGAAACTCTTACCCGCCAGTACTACTGTCTCATGCCGCTTCTGGGCTTGCGGTTTATGAACTCATGCTGGCCTCACTCTGACATATGTCCCAATCACATCTGGGGCACAAGTCAGTAAACCAGCACCAGCCCAGTGCCTGATCACGTAGTTGCAGTTGTGCTGCCACTAATCTGGTTTCAAACTAGGCATAACCAGCAGTGTAAAGAATGAAACCAAAAGCATGCGAAGATGCTCCCATCAGCCATTGCTGCAGTACCCAGCTCTGCTGCCATTGCATGCCACTGGCTACCAGCTAACTGAAGGGGTGGCGCTGGACAAGCACAGAAGCTTCCCAGTCATGTTCTTTTGGAATGATGCTGTTTGGCCCACACTCACCGTATAACGAAGGAAGACAAATAAAAAGAGGATCTAATTCAAAATATGCAAAACTCATGTTTCACTAAACAGCTCGGGGTTAGGGGGCCAGACTGTAATATGGGCTGGCCTGACCCCTGTCGCTTCCCCCTCCTTCCCCTCCCTGCTTGGCTACGGCCCTGTGGCAGAGCACAATCTCATGCCTCCTGACACACACACACACACACAATACCTTACCGGAATATTTGGAGTTTATCTTTGCACCATTTTCAGTGTTCATTAACAATGGACAAACAACTAACCCAAGGTGATACATAGCACATACTCCAAGATCAGCCTGGGTAAGGCCCATACCGAGCCAGCCTGTAATCACACATTCCCTGATATACCCAACACCTCAGTGGGACATATCGGGGCATATTTATACTCTGTTTGCAGCGAATGTGTGTCAAATATTTTGACGCACAATTTGGCGCAAACCTTGCCTCATATTTAAACTGTGAAGCCCGACCCCGCGGACGTAAAAAAACCTCAGTGTGCGTCATTTTTGGATGCGGGAAACCGCCTTGCGTTAATGACATGCAAGGTAGGCGTTCCCATCCAAAAAGTGACTTTAAGGCCTGTGCGCCTTATTTATACTCCTGCATCATTTTGACACACAGGAGGGGGCAGGCCTTAAAAAACAGCGCACAGCCCGATATGCGCCGTTTTTTAACGCCTGGGTGAGGGCAGGCGTTAAGGGACCTGTGGGCTCACTTCCATGCTCTCAGACCATGGAAGCAGTCCAGAAGTGCCCTTCCCTGCCCCCACGGACACCCCCTGCCACCGTTGCCCACCCCAGGAGGACACCCATGGATGGGCAGACCCATCCCAGGTAAGTACAGGTAAGTTGAAGTAAGTATTTTTTTTTTTTTTTAAGTGGCATAGGGGGGCCGAATTTGGGCCACCCTACATGCCACTGTGCCCAATGGCCATTGGGCAAGGGGGCATGACTCCTGTCTTTGCTAAGACAGGAGTCATTTCAATGGGGGTTGTGTGTCAAAAAATGGCGCAAGTCCGGTTTGAGCCATGATTTTTTACTCTGACTCACCCCATTTTTTGACGCACAATCCCCATTTTCCCCTATGCCGGCTAATGTCAATCCTTAAATAAGGCGCCCTCATGGCACGTAGGAATGGCGTTAGCCGGCAGTAAAAAAATTTACGCAAACCAGCGCCGGCGCTGGTTTGCGTCAAAAAGTATAAATATGGGCCATCGAGTTTTACTGTGCACCAAACATTGTGCATCATTTTTTGTGCTGGGACAACAGACATGCAAAAGGCACAGAAGGACTGACCAGAGAAACAAGGTTATGTTACACCAAAACAATGCTGTGTTGATGAACATTTTTTTAAACCTTTATTTTTCTGTTTTTCAACACAATACAGCGACACAGGTGGCATGTTGAAACAGGTTTAGCAGTATAAATTACATACATAATGATACATATTCGTTTTTTCCGGTACCATTACATTTTAATATAAGCAGGCCACTAGTAATCTCACTCTGCTTTTCCTAGGGGTGCTGTGTCGTGTGCCCTGTGCAATATTATCACCCTGCTCACTCCTGTGGGGGGGCCCATATTCTCCATATCATCCGAGCTGTCTCCATCGCTACTGTTGGTATCACTATTTGAGTGTATCAGTGTGTCAGTCAAATCCTGCCAGGTTAGAACGTCTTTCTCCCCTTTGTCGTCCCTTCTATTCATTTTCATATGCATTTGGCTAAGGTCCATTCGTGGATGCTCTATACCAAAGTTCAAGCAGGGGGGATCATTGTTCTATCCAAGTAATTGCAACCCTGTGTCTAGCCAACACTAATGCCAACTGTTAAAATTTGTATGCCATCTTACATCTTTTCGGGTGTTTGACACTTCCCTATAGACTGGTCAAGGAGGTACACTGTAACAATAGGTCTGTAGCCATTTTCAGGTCACCCACCACCTGAATCCAAAAGTCTTGGATCTGCTGACAGTGCCTTGATAAGTGTAGGAAATCTCCATCTGTGGCATTACAGCGGGGACACCTGTCCAATCATATGTCTGATATTGGATGTAGAATCTTGGAAGGCTGGTACATTCTATGTAAATTGTTATAGTGAATTCTTTAAAATCTGGTATTGCATGAGACAGTATACGTGATATCACACACCTAACTCCATTCCCTATCATCCGATGAGCTATCTAGATCTGCATCCCAAGCCAAGCGGACCCCTGGTGGGGTGGCTCATCGTATCTCATTCAAGTGTGTGATCAGGTAGTGACCTGAGCCACATGTTGGTAAGATGTTCAGTGTGTGTGCAGGTAGTGGTGTCATCGGGAAGGACAGCCAGGTTGTCTTAGCCACATCTGTCAGACCTGCGTGGTGTAAGAATTGTCTGGTCCTAATGCGAACTCTTTGCAGACTTGTTAAAAAAGTATAAAAAGTCTCTCCTGGCTATAAGTCCCCGAACACATTACATCCCCAATTCCTTGTAGGATTGGAATGACAAGGTATCCATCATTTGTCTAATTGGTTTCAATATCCATAATGGAAGTTCGCGATGGAATGAGGTTTGTCTGATCACTGATTCAACTATTCATTGCTAGATGAGAGCTGTATGACGCACTATATGTGGCCAGTCCCTCGAAATTCCATCACCCTTCATTAATAATTCGGGGGGGGCGGTCAGCGTGTACTAACCCACGCCTTTTTTCCCAGTTATTTCCTCGGTCAGCCATCGAGCAGCGTGTTGCAGGTGCATGGCATAATTATATAATTCGCATCTGGGGGCCTCCAGTCCCTCTTCGCCATATTGTTTCATAAGAGTGGCAAAGGGACACTCTACTGTGTCTGCCCTTCCACTGCAGTGAGGTGAGGATGCTGATGAAGGATAATACCCTGAAACCGGTCCCAGGATGCTTGAGTCCTGTCCAGGGAGGACCTAGCTTGGCATTTCGAGATGGACTGCTCCCATAAGGAGCAGGGTCAAGACTGATTTGCATATAGCTGGGTCCAAACTGGGGTGACGTGGCAATCAAAATAACAAAGGATTAAACCCAGATCTGTGACTGGGGGTGAGTGTTTGCATTGTTCAGCACTCCATCCATCATCCTTTTGTGTTGCTAAAGTTGGCCTACGTGGGAAGGGTGTGCCCAGACGTGGGTCCCTTGATCACTGTACCACTGGATTCAAGCTAGCCTGGCTGAGGAAGGGTGATACCCTGAAAACGGTCCCATGATGCTCAAGTCCTGTCCAGAGAGACCTGGCGTGGCTGGACTGCTCCCACAGGGAACAGGGTCAAGACTGATTTGCATATAGCTGGGTCCAGACTGAGGTGACATGGCAAGCAAAATAACGATGGATTAAACCCAGATCTGTGACTAGGGGTGAGTGTTTGAAAAGTTTCAACACTCCGTTCATCATTTTGTTTTGTGATATTGACAACAGAAGTTTCACATCCTTTTTCACTTCAATAAAACCAACGTGGGAATTAAAT
Source organism: Pleurodeles waltl (assembly GCF_031143425.1). Lineage (NCBI taxonomy): Eukaryota > Metazoa > Chordata > Amphibia > Caudata > Salamandridae > Pleurodeles > Pleurodeles waltl. The sequence continues at coordinate 811,656,181 of NC_090440.1, forward strand.
AAATATACAGTAATGAAAAAAACATTTAAATGCTTGGGCACATTGTAATCATACATTACCATATATTGAGGTGATTAATTAGAAACAAGTTTACAAACAAATTCAAGAAAACACGTTTTCTAACATTCTACAAATCACTCATCAGTCCATCCAATAAATAATGTAGTTGCTACTTAAAAAATAAGCACCGCTATAACATGGAAATTGCACAAAACAAACTGATTTACCTTCACTTTGTAAAGAAAACCTTTTGTTATTGTATGTACGGTCATTTACACTCTCGTAGCCGGACAACTTGGTTTCCGTCACAACTTCTTGAGACAGTTGGGCAACTGACCTTCCTGTAGATTTGAGTCTGACATTGCACAATGGCTAATGCTGATGAAGGTGCAGAGGACAGGCAACCAGCAGAATGTAACTGAGAAGACTTTACAGTACATTGAGGTACCCAGGCAGGTATTAGTGTATGGTTGTTCTGGACCACCTGAGTACGTGGTATGGCATTAGTCAGAACGTTTGGATGACACAGATTGTAAGCATCTAGATGAGGTAATTGGTTGACAATACGGGGATGTTCTTAAACAAAAAATTCAATGTCGGTACAACTAAGGCACAACCTCAATGATGAGGCAGCTACAAACATTCCAATACGATAGCATTTCATGCAAAATTACTGTGGCAGGTGCATATACAGTGGGGGGCAAACCTGAGGAATAGTGCTTTACCACTGGTGAACATTGTGTTGATTGTCTATAAACAAGAGCAAGATGGTATCCTCCATAATGCTTCCCCTCTTCTGCATTGTCATATACTTTTAAACTCCTCCATTTCTAAGTTGTTCTATTAAGTTGCCAGATGGTTTAAAAGCAGATGATACATTTTTTAAAACTACTTTCTTAAGTGTGCAATGTTCACAAACAATACTGTAATGTCAGTGAACACTGGGCATGTTAAAAATAACATTTAGTACAGTAATAAAAAAAGAATTTAGATGGTAGGTTTTAGAAGAGTGTTTGGTGGAAAGTGGTCACTGTCTCGCAGCACTCTTCAAATTAGACAAAAAAGCAGCATAACAAATATTACCAACATCAATAAGGTGAACACAATCTATTCAAAACAGATGTGATTGTTGCATATTATACTGCTGTAACCGGGCATCTATCGCCACGGCTACACGCACTCCGACGGAGCCCGTAACAACATACCCCTGGGGCACTCCGGAGAGTCCCGAAGGGGTGACGTCAGACGCAGAAGGCGTCTCATCCTACACTGAAATAGAGGACGGACGAGAAGAACGCCGTCCCAGAGAGCAGGAAGGAACTCTGCAGGCCCTGAGCGAGGAGACAGACACGCCGAAGCAAGAAAAGGTTGGGAAGGAACGCGACCAGAAAGACGCCGGAGAAGAAAGGAGGCCTCGGAGCGCCTCCCGCCACTACCGGGGAGAAATCAGGATACTACGAAGGGGCCAGCCACGTCCCAGGAGGGCCGTGACACCCACAGGTATGTTCGTACCTAACCTGGGGTTTCTGGCCGGCTTGGCTAAGGGGAAGGAAACCGAGGGAGGGGAATACGGGGAGTAAGGAAGGGAGGTCCTACAGAGAAGGGGAAATCTACTGACCCTACCACTAACCTCACTGTGAGGGGGATCCCTCTTAGGAAAAAAGATAAAGACAAAGAGGGAAAATAAACCAGAAGGTTCACGGGAAGGTGACAGTCACTACTGAAGGAAGTTAGTCCACCACAACCCTACACCTCCCTCTCCTCCCACCAGCCTATTAACCCTATTAAGACCCCTGCCTTACCTCTACACTTACCTGTTGTCCCGTTCTTCTGTTTGTTTTGGGGAAACCTGGGCTGCTGCCACGAGGGAAAGATCCGACCTCCTTCTATCCGGGAACGGGATACACAGGAATCTCGACCCAGAATCCTACAAGAGAGAAAAGAACCCGGATGAATACAATAAGAAGCTAACCTGAAACATAAGAATCAAAAAGACAACCTTAATTACGTATAAATAAAACACTTATCCACTCAATTCTGAGCCAATAGAGTTATTCCAATATCTCTTCCGCCTGGAGGCAAAGAACCCATTACAACTGCCAAATCTGTAAATTCTAAATGTGCATGTTTGACGACGCTCCGTCTCTCTTAAAGTCACTACTGATGAGGTTTGACGTTGGGAAAGGGTTGAAAAAATTGTGTACTGGGATACATAGTATTTATTGAGGCAAGCTCCTTCTTCATTACAAAACAAAGTTATGAACCTGGAATATATGTAAAATCATTACCACCTACATGTAAAGCAATTAAAATATGATGGTGTAGACTGGACATATCCTTTAAGGTAGGAACCACTGCCCTCCATCTCATACTATAAAATCCATATAACTTTAACTTAATTACTGCACAATCGAGTGGATCACTATTTCATGCTCTCTAGCTACTGTTCTGCCCAGTCCACCCAGCAATCTCCTACAGTCCAGACTTCAACAAAGCTGTAATGAGTTATTATCATAGATTCGACATGAAACGGAAATTAATTGAAAGACAGGCCCACCAAAGAGATTTAATGCTCAAAACGGAAATGTTAACCACTCAGATGATGGAATAAATGATGTGACTACTTATAAATAACAAACTAATGAACATATGAAGTATCTTCAACTAAGGCTTTTGCTATTGGTAGCTTCAATTGTGTGTTGTCTGAGCTAAGAAAATGATCGGAGAGTAACTGACATAACACTTAAACACTTAAAAAAATCATTAAACATCATTGGTTACTATTACAAACATGAAACAAGCATTTGCAATGCAACGGGTCTCGCATTTGCTTGAGTTAGAGCTATTAGCGTTGTAAACTAATAACCGGACTTTTCTTGCCACATAAATTGAGTTTCACATAAGCGACTCAATTCACAGCGCCATGGTCACCATAAGCATCAGCGTGAAGCGACAAACAAAAGGAAAAATAAGTTTGCTCTCAGTCAAACTTATCAGCAAAAGTGCAATTAGCCATGTAACAGGGGCGATGGCCAAGGAGGTAACAAAACCTCCCCAAGGAGGGACAAACGTAAGCCATTTACCAACCTCGTCAAAGGATTTTTGAAGGACAAGCCCAAGAACGAGTGGTAGTGATGTGAGTGATGTGGGCGTTGTTAAAAGCCCATATACATACCAACATGTCGGAAATGCAGGGCTTATGCGCTGCTATGCTCGACCTAAACATGAAAACCTGCCTAATAACAAAATAATTTTCAGAAACAAACATAATCAGCAACATTTTGCCATATGTTCAGTAAGGTATTGGGCCTAATTTATTGTATGCTTACAAAGCAGAAAACATTAAAGTCTTTAAAAAATCATGAAATTAATTAATTTTATTGGCTAATGTTCAAAAATCTTAATGCTAATAAAAAATACCTTGATGAATCTATAATTTCAAAATTATGGAAAATAGTTATTTGATAGACAAATAAAAATAATCAAACAATTACAATACAGGTTTATTTTCAATCCAAAAAAAGTGTCTGTGGGTGAATCATAATCATATATAGATTTTAAAACATTTGACATAAAACTGCATTACAGCTGCCATCAACATTCAAACAAATCCCAAATTAAGGTTTAAGATTCACTTTAGGTCCCAATCCGGGCATGCTAATTCAACTTCAACTCCCGTCATCTTTTATAACTTGTAAAAGTGTGAGATGAGCTCTGTTTCAGAGATTAGTTGATTATGCTTGAAATGACATGCTCTTTTTATGATTTGCAGAGTTGGGCTACAGGATACCCCTCCTAGTGAAACTCGTTGGGCCTAATTCACAAAGGGCCTCCGCATTAGTGGCGGAGGCCCCTCAGTCGTGGGGGAATTTTCGCTCTTGGGGCGAAATCTCCACAGTGAGATTTCTCTGCAATGACAATTCTCATTGCGGAGATTTCGACCGTGTGTGAAAACTCACCCACGACAGCGGGGTCTCCTCCACAAGTGCAGAGGCCTTTTGTGAAATTGGCCCCTTGTGTTTTAATTTTTCCTATAAACATATGGATAGGTAAATGAATTGTTCCATTATGGTGTAATGAAACTTTTGAAGTAGCTTTGTTGGATGGTATATGACTCAGCATGATGGTTATCTAAATACACAACAGTGTTAGAGCCCATGTACATTAGTTGACGTATACGTGTGACGTCTGCTTGGATGCAAGACGGTAGTAGTATGGTATGTAGTTGAGGCTATGCCACCTGTTGTTGCCTTAGTAAGCTTTCAATTGAATGTATTTGAGTGAATTGTTCATTACGTTTCTAAGAGTGTAAAGGCTATATGATTATGTGACTATGTTTTTGTCACATCACACTGTAAAGCACTAATATATGGTGGCTGTATAGGTGTTTGAGGGCCATTGTGTTGGCTCCTTAAGATCCCAGCATATGGCACCATGTAGGCTCGCCAGGCTTCGCTTGACCCAAATAGGTGGCTGCTCGTTCTCAGTTGTGGGTCCTAAGCTTTAGAACTTCCTTCTAATTACCTTGGGGAACTGTTCCGCACTTCTTGCTTTTCGCAAGAACTTGAAGACGTAGTTATTTTAATTTCGGAATTGACTTTCACTGATTCTATGACTCAGCGCCGGGAAACCCAATTTAGATAGTTGTGCGCTTTACAAAATTAAAAAATAATAATAATCTGAAGGTGTGTGTAAATATATTGATGTTGTGAATGTGTACTATCGAGGGCCTTTGTATGAAGGTAAGGTGTGTTAGTGTACAGTTGTATGTATGAGTATAGGAGGGTAAATATGCATCCATTTGATGTAATTTATATAGAAGTATGTTGCTGGGTGTGGGTGTATGAACATGGCTGTGTGGTTGTATAATAAGTGGGGTGTGGTCATATACTAGTGATTATGCTCACAAAGGTGCTAATGTGGTCATATTTGATGTTGGCTGGAGGACATATTGTTTTAGGGGTTTTACCATATGATGTATGGGAGATGCTGATACGAAGGAGGGTGAGTTGATAGAAGGAATATGTGACGGCATATAATGTATGTGATGTTTTATATTATGTAGTGTGTTAGCCTTTAGGATGTGTGATGCACTGAAGCTCTTAAGCTTGGGCTTGGATTTAAGGTTAACTTAGTAGGGGGGGTTTGGGAAAACAGGTCTAGGAAGCACCTTAACTTGGGAGTTTGTTTTTTTATTTTGTAATTTTTATAAGGAAGCCACTAGAAATATACATGTCAACCTTTACTCTTCAACTTTTTCTTGTGTGTGTGGTTTATTTTATACTGCCTGAAACTCGCAAGTTTTAACCCATTTTTGGCGCTTTATTCTCAGGAGTGCCTCGTATTTTCTAAGAACTGTCCTGTGGGCAGTCACCTTTGGGGTTCACAAACGAAACTCGTGAGTTTCACGATGGCAGGAAAACACATTTCTCAGCCATAATCCAATCAACCATATTTTGTATAAAAACAAAAAAACAAAATGTGTTTAACAGGATTCGCACATCATGGCTCTCAAGTTAAAACGGCAGAAATATAGTCAGTGGTAACTTTTAAAGCCTGCTTTGGAACATTTTACATGCTTATACCTCAAAATTTAAAGAATTGATTTAAACCACATCAAAAATATCATAGTCTCAAAAAAAGTTCTACTTTCATGCTAAGTTTGGTGTAAATCGGTTCAGCCATTTGGTCTGTGGATGTGAGTAATATTTCCTATGGAGCCAAAATGGGAAAACAATTTTTTTTTTTAATCCCACTAAACTTTTTGCCCTGTGGACAGGTATGAATGAACATTGGCATCCGCAAACTCAGCTGAGTAAGACTGCCAGACTGTGAAAAGCCACCCATGGGTTCAATGGAAACACTCGCAACCATGACTACACAGTAGCTACTGCCACTGTGTAATAAGCGCACATTCAAACAAACCATTGAATCGCATATATTCTGGTGAAACACCAAAGTCCTGCAGGACAAGAGAAGTATCCCTAAGATGCTGTAAGTTTTCTTCCCACGCATCCCACTGGATCTCTGTATTCTCTCCGCTTCAGTGAAAGATGGGTATAAACTAGCAGAGTGTTAAATGGTTGAAAAGAATAAGGCCCTCATTACGACCCTGGCGGTCAGTGATAAAGTGGCGGTAGTACCGCCAACAGGCTGGCGGTAACTACCAACAAATTATGACCATGGTGGAAAAATCTCAGAAAGACAGACAATGTACTACATCGACCGCCAGGCGATAGCCGCCTACAGCCAGGCAGAAGTTAATGTTCTGCCCACCATATTATGACCCTGCAAACCGCCACCTTTTCCAGGGCAATACCAACAACATCAAAAGCCTGGTGGAAACAGAGCTCAGAAGGGAAAGGACTCACCATTGGAGACACAGGGTTCAACCACGCCGCCATGGAACCAGAACTGCATGTCTTCCCGATGATCTTCTACGTTCTGCTGCCCCACGAACGCCAACACCGGCAAAGACGACAACGGTGAGTACAGCCACCTAGCACACAAGGGAGGTGGGGAGGAAAATGACAGTGACACACACACGCACAACACACACCCCACATACACAACCACCATACACACAACCAGATGCATTATAAAAACAATTTCCCCGGCTGAATAATGCAAGGACAAAACGATTTCGCAAAAGTTAATGTAATGAGATCCACACAGTATGAAAAATAAGTTAGGCAAGATAATAGATATAAACATATGTACAGAAAAAGGGACACAGCCCAGTCCACAATGTTCGTAGGCCTCATGGCTACAGGCCAAAGTCCACAGCCACACATGTCACCTGCTTCAACATGGAGAGAACACTGCAGGGGCATCAGTTGGTAAATAGGCAGGCACCTCAGGGGGAAGAGGATGGAGGGCCACCTCAGCCAGGAGATGTTACAAGACCACTGGTTCTGGAGGGGGCAACATGCCCTGTGCTTGATCCTGGGGACTGCAAGGCCACAGTCTCTCAAATGGGTGTCTTCCCCACTGTTTCTGGAGGGGGCAACATGGCCTGTGCTTGAACCTGGGGAGTGCAAGGCCACAGTCTCTCACGTGGGTGTCTTCCCCACTGGTTCTGGAGGGGGCAACATGCCCTGTGCTTGATCCTGGGGGGTGCAAGGCCACAGTCTCTCAGGTGGGTGTCTTACCCACTAGTTCTGGAGTTGGCAACATGCCCTGTGCTTGATCCTGGGGACTGATGGGCAAGTGGGTGTCTTACCCACTGGTTCTGGAGGGGGCAACATGCCCTGTACTTGATCCTGGGGAGTGCAAGGTCACAGTCTCTCAGGTGGGTGTCATACCCACTGGCGTTGGAGGGGGCAGGCCGCACAGCAGCTCATGGAGGCAGGATTACATACCGTCCGTACAGTGGTTGTTGGAGGTATATGTCTGCTGCTTTTAGGTGCAGGTGCAAGGGCTGTATGCTGTTGTGAGGTGGATGGCCGTTGGGTGTCTGAGTGCTTACATTTGTGTACTTTAGGAGATGGGAGAGGACACAGGGGACGTGTGAATGGCTGTTGTGGACGTGTTCAGTAAGTTGTGTGTTATGCTTGGTGTGGTGATGCTGGTAGTGGATGATGATGTAGTGCATGCAGGTGTGAGTGTGGATGGAACTGGGAGGGAGGTGGTGGAGGAGGAGGAGGGGGAAGACAGTGGAAATAGTGGATGTTGGTGTGTCTGCAACTGGATGGTGTTTGTGTGAGTGCCCGTGGGATGAAGTGTGGTGCTTGTGTTTGCCCGTGACACACTTGGCTGTTGTCTTGTGTGCATGCTCGTCTGCCTGTGTACTTGGGATGGGTTGGGGTTAAGGAGAATGGGACTGGGCAGTGGAAGTTGGAGGGGGAGGGTAGAAACAGGGACAATGGCTGCCATCAGAGAGCAGGACAGAGCCTGAATCAATCCAATCCAGTATGAATGCCCTCCAGGGATGCATTTGATTGTTGCATCTGGGCTGCCAGCCCCTGGATGGCATTCCCAATGGTTGACTGCCCTACAGAGATGGATCTCTGGAGGTCAATAGCCTGTTCACTCAGGGCAGCAGGGCTCAATGGGGCAGGGCCTGAGGTGCATGGGGCGAAGGAGATGCCCACCCTCCTGTGTCAGCGGGCACAGGCAACTCGATGAGGGCCTGCTGGTAGGGCAGTGCTGGTACAGGGTGTGGCAGCTGTACCTGTAGCTGGGATGGTCACAGAAGTGTCCGCTACCACCAGGGAGCTTCCATCGGAGGAGGTACCTGTGTCAGAACTGTCCCCTCCAGTCTCTGCCATGGAGATTCCCTCGCCCTCTGTCCCACTGGTGCCCTCACCGTCAGTGGACTCTGCCTCCTGGGTCCTGTGGGATGCAGCTCCCTCCGTCGCCAGTGCCTTTGCTCCTCTATCAGATGATGCTAATGCATATAAGGACAGGATGACAAACCATAAAAGGGGGGGAGAGAAAAAAGGATACACTTGGTCAGTGGCTGCACCAACACCACTGTTGGCGTACACAGCACCCTCACACACAGATTTTCCCTTCTGAACCCTATCCACCAGGGGACCTATGCTGCAATGTCAGGCCTGGCCTAGGGGCACCCACTGACACATATCCCCCACCCGGATACCACCCTACCATGCGTAAGTTGTAATGATGGGCACGGTACTCACCCCCTTGTGACTGCTGTGATGCCCTCAAGCACCCATCCAGCTCTTGATAGGCCACCACCAGTATTCGGGCCATCATGGGTGTCATTGTTCGACGGGCACACCTTCCTCGTTGGAAGGCCATCCCCAGCTGGGCCTCTGCTGCTTTCCATGCCCAGCGTCTCAGGTCCTCCCACCGTTTCCGACATTGGGTGCTCTGCCTGCCATAGACACCTAGGGTCCGCACGTCCTTGGTGATGGCACGCCACATACCCTTCTTTTGATGGGCACTGACCTACAGAGAACACCATTAGACAAACAGTCCAGCCAGTAACACATATGGCCCACCATACCCGTTTTCATCACCATTGGCACACACATGGCCCAGCACACAACCTATACGCCGCCCAGAGGACATCCACCCACCCCCCTTACACGAGGCCTTCATACACACCACTCCAAATGCATCGTGCCCACAGCGTACTCACCTGTTGGTCTGGAGGCCCATACAGCAGTCCGTACTGGGGTAGGACCCCATCCACCAGTCTCTCCAACTCCTCCGAAGTGACGGCTGGGGCCCTTTCCCCGGTCACACGGGCCATGGTAGGTTCCAGACACAGGTCACAGCAGCACATGCAGTGTATGTCCTCTCCTGTGGAAGGTCAGGTAGCAAGTGAGGAATCAGATAGAAAATGGCTGTCACGTCCGTGGTGGTGCATAACGTCACCGCTGGCATAGATCACCATTGGCCACTGTACCCCATAGGGCCTAATTGTAACCAATGAGGAGTTGCACAGCAGTTCCCGACCACCTCCTGCAAAGGCACACAACGTCAGCGGAATTACCTCACTTCCACCTGTCCCTCCACACAGGACAGGCGGACGCCATTTCGGGGGAGGAGGGCAGGCCCTGGAAAATTGCTGCGCCACTGGTGATATTAGGACATACTGGACAAATCACACTGACCTATTACAAGTTAACAGGATGCAAAGTTATGTTGCAGCTGTTCAGTTTGTGACCGGCTCCTCACTCTTTTGTCCCTTAGATTCCTCCCGCTGCGGATGAATAGGAGATGGAGACATACCCCCGTCACAGTAGACAAGGAGTCATAAGCTCTAGTGCCTCTTTGGCAAGACACTATAGAAAAAAAAACCATAAACCACATACTAAATGTAAGAGCCAGCACCCATAGAGGCACAGTCCAAACATGATTTCTTATGAAGGTGGTAAAAACCAAACTCAGTCATGTACAGAGGAAGTGCATGGTCGACCAATTCTACATGTGAAAATCAGCTTTTTGTCATTTTGGAATCATTGTTTTTGATTTCTTGTGAGGTGTGACACTCCCAAACAGACTCTCACCCTTTCTACTTTTCTCTTGAATTTGATTTATGAGTTGCAACATATAGCACCCACCTTAAAATGTAGTCAGATTCCTGTGGACCGCTATAATAAGGTCTCTGGGAAGAATATCAAACATTAGTCTGTCAACCTTTAGTCCCAAGGCCTTTACTTTGCAGACTATACTTCTCAAGCTTTTATTCCACAGTATAATTTAAAATAATGATAACTGCATTTGCAACGTGTTTCTTTACTCCTCATTTTTTTTTTTAACTGTTTTTTGCTTTTTAAATTTGCATATATATTTATAAAAATATATTAATGTAAATATTTATAGACATAAATTTATATATACTCTTTCGACCGTGGCCCCCAAACCACCCGTTTTCTTTTTTAGGAATGCCCCCAACCTGCTTTTTATGTTTTTTTTTCATTTCTTGTGGAGTAACTAACCCAAACCCCTTTTGAAAAAAAGAAGAAAAAAAAAAACTTACGTCCCTCTACCTCCACCCAACCCTGAACCGTAACAAACCCTTTCCTCTTTACCTCTACCAACCCCTTAACCCTAAAATCGCACTTTACCCCTACTCACTCCTTATCCCTAAAATCACGCTTACCCTTCTCTACCTCTAGCCACCCCTTAATGCTAAAATCACGCTTACCCTCTTTACCTCTACCCACCCAATAATCCTAATTGCACCCTTTCACCATATACCCCTTACCCTTAACCCTCTTTATCGCCCCCACCCTTTAGCCCTAAGAAAAAAAACACTTACTTGTGGAGTAAAGGTATATGCAGAGTAAGTGCTGAGTTTTGAAAGCTATGCAGACAAAAAATTGTGGAATAAAGGTTACATACCCTCTCTGAAGGATGCAGAGGAACTGCAAAGGACACATTCAACAGGTGTACATGTGAAAGATGAGCAATAATTTGTACCGTCTCAACAGACCTGTGGCAGACGAGATGAATTCTAAATGTGAATGTCCCCTCAATGCACAGTGATAATGGGTCTCAGGATTCCTTTCAATTAAAATACAATATATGTCCCATTGGTAAAGTCGACAGACTCCAGTGCACTATATAAACAGTACTCCCTTTATGGCTTACCTGGGATACATTATATTTTCTACTTGGCATACAGTAGAGAGGCCAGATTCATTACTGCAGCTATGTTTAGATGGATCCTTATTTAGGCGTTGTTTCACCATAAATTAGTTCCATCATACGTGTCCACAGATATTTTTTTTGGTCCCTTGCTTAATAAGATTCCCCTTCTGTGTGGTGAGACTGGGTTAGGATAATTGCTATCCCTTAAGCTAGCAGACCAATGGCCATCTGTATAACAAGCCCACATTACAGAGGAGATTTAACTTCTACCTGAGGGAGAGAGAGGATGAGGCGTTGTGTTTCTCACTGTTTTGACTTATTCCTGATAATTATGCCAGCCAATGTACCCAGCCCAGACCTAGGGTTGGGGGAATTATCCTGTCTCCTAATTATCATAGAAGGACCCTTAAAAGGAAGTGAGGAAAGAGGGCAGGTCATGTAGCAGGAGAAAAGTAGAACTGAGCGAATCGGACCCTGTATTTGCGAAACAAATCAATAGAATGTGCTGAAAAGATAAAACAGCCACTGGGTTCATTCAACCCAGAGGGCAAAGTAGATTATCCATGGGAGTGTAGAAGGAAGGAGGGATGAAGTGGCAGTTGGTTGCGTTTAGAGGTCATCAATGACTAAGGTTACTACCTTCCTGAAAAGTCTCCTGTATAGTGAAAAACAAACTGTGAAAGACGAAGACTTGAAAGGAAGAGGAAGGTACAGCAAGGACGAGCACTGCTGTAGCCCTCCTTGAAGGAGGGCTATGTTTGGTTGTGTAGGTCTCGTACTATGCCGCGCGCTATGCGTGGTGGAACGGGAATGCGGGGAGTTCGGAATAAGGGTTGGCGACAGTTGGTCGAACGAAGGTTGGAGTGGGAGGAACGGGAGATGAAGCTGTCAATCTATATTAACTATAATAAATATATACAACTTTTTTACAGTGTCCACGACTCTTCAGTGGCAACGAGGGTCTTCGCTGGATATTCCTCCCACGTTGTGGATGTATTCTGGAGCACTGGCAGCTGCTTCTTCTTTGCCGAGTGATGGTGAGCTCATTGTGCTTCCTGTGCACCCTACTTTGTAGAATTTCCTTGGATGTGTTGCTGCTGGAGGTTTCCTGGGATGTGCAGCTGCCAGAGGTTTCTGGAGACGCGTAATTTCTGAGAGGCGTTCTTCCTTCCTTTCTCACACGTTACTTGAGTACAGGAATTAGGAAGTGGCCCCCTGTACGTCACCATCCGGCGGCCATATTGTGGTTGGCAATCCTGCATGTCACAGTGACACGCACACCTACTGCAGCCATTTTAAGTGTTCAGGGTGCTGATTTTTTGTTGCGCACGCTTTGGAAGCCATTGTTTGAGGATTTTTCATGCCGCGGTGACACGCACACCAGTCTGCTGCCATATTTAAGTGTTGCATCTAGTTCTTCCACGTGCTAGTGTGTATTTAGCACATTTTGGAGACCATTCAAACACACCAATTCTGCAGCCATTTTAAGTGTGTCATTTTAGCCTGGTACACTTAGTGGTTGCTGTGTTTACTGTCAACCACGATCAATCTCTAGAAACTGCGTGGAGCAGTACTTACTGTCATTTACTGTCAATCCTTGGGAATGAATTTCAATGCATACAGTGATACGCACACCATTTTGTGACATTCTTGGATGATTATGTTCTGCGTGATATAGTGGCATGCGCACTTTGTGAACTGTGAATATATTTTAACATTTTAATTTGTTTATTGTTATAACGCTGCTCATATCGTTCACTATGCACCAGTCTATTTCTCCACCTTCTCCATTTGTTCCTAATCACCCACAAGAGGAAATTTACGATTTTATGGCATTGTTTTCGGAATGAAGGGTGGAAAATTCTTAAATACATTCCAAAGGTGGTAGTTTTAGTTACTGATGGTGAAGGTGATGGTGTGGAGGACGAGTATGAGACAGCAATTAAGGCCTTTGATGTTAGGTTCAAGAAGTGCAAAAATGTCACATTGGAGGGACACAAATTTTACAGGAGGGTCCAAGCTGAAGGTGAATCCACTTCCAGTTATGTGGGAGCTTTGAGACTTTTGGCGGTCTCTTGTGATTACAAGGAGTTTGAGGAAGAAATGATTAGAGACCAGCTGGTGGAAAAGACGAATAACAAAAAGGTGCAAGAGGCTTTGTTATCCACGCCCAATTTAACTTTACAAAAAGCGTTAGAAATTGCAACCAGGATTGAAAGCACTGTGTCATATATGGAACAAATGTCAGACTCCGCGGCCGGATGTGTTTGAGGTTAAAAGTAAGAAAAAGAAAGAGAACAAGAAAAACGGCAATACGCTACAATCAACATTCAGTAAAACTGAAAAGAAGTTTAGTAACAAATCTTTGGAGTGTTATAGATGTGGCAGCACGGCTCATTTGGGGAATGCAAAATTTTGTCCAGCTGTTGATAAAATGTGTTATAAAAAGAGTCATTTTGCTAGGGTGTGTAAGTCTAATAAGTCCAACAGACATGAAACAAACAAGGTCAACAGTGTGGCTTCGAATAATTCTCCCTCTTCTAGTAGTGATGAAGGTGAAGTATTTGTTGTAAATGGCAATAATTCATTAATCTGTGAGTTAAAATATTCCAACATGAAAATACCTTTTTGTCTAGTTGAGATAAATGGTACTCAAGTTAAGGTGATGGCGGATTCTGGATTACCATTTACACTTTTAAGTGAAGCTAAGTGGAATGAACTGTTCAAGAGTCAAGGGCTCACTTTCTCTCATTCACTGATCCAGCCTATAGGGTATGAAGGGAAATCTATTGATGTGGTTTGGTAATTTAATGCTGAACTTAAATTCAAGAACAATGTAACATCAGCAACAATTTATGTGGCCAAGGATGATGCCTGTCTTCTTGGATGGTTCGATCAAGGCAAATTGGAATCAGTGTTGGATCCTAATAACCCTGAACAAATGGTGGTAAGGAGGGAATGCATGCAGGTGTCCTCTGATATGTGGGATAAGTGGGAGTTTCGGTATCCTGAGATATTTAAGAGTGGTGTGGGATTATACAAAGGGTTCGCTCATAAGATCAGGATCAAGGAGGATGCTCAACCAAGCGTCCATAAGATACGCAAAGTTCCCCTCACATTGAAAGATGATTTCAGGAAGGAACTGGATAAGCTGTGTGCTAAAGACATTATTGAACTGATAGAATCGTCTGATTGGGTTGCGCCTGTGGTTTTGGCTCGTAAGGCTAATGGTTCACTGTGGATGTGTGTGGACTTACGTGATCTAAATGATCAAATTTGGGTGGACCAGTATCCTCTACCCAACATATCAGAAATGATATCATCTGTCAAGGGTGGGAAAATATTTTCCTTACTTGATATGACGTCACGTATCATCAAATTAATTTGCATCCTAGTTCAAGGCATTATACAGCCTTTATTACGCCTTCTGGTTTATTTAAATTTAAACGGATGCCATTTGGATTGGCCTCTGCGTCTGCTGTTTTTCAGAGAACTGTAGAAAGCACGTTCAAAATATGTGTGGAGTGAAGCCATTTCAAGATTACATTTTGGTTTACGGTAAGGATGTATGGGAACACAATGAGAGATTGAGTCGCGTGTTGGAGGTGTTGAAGTTGAAGGGTGTGACTCTCAGTCCTAGTAAGTGTTATTTTGGAGCAACCTCTGTGAATTATTTGGGTTTTGAGCTGTCAGTATTGGTATCAAACCCAAGGTAAGCTTGGTGAAGGCGATTGAGGAATTTGTGTGTCCAGAGAATAAAGATCAGTTGAGGTCTTTCATGGGTTTAATAGGGTTTTATGCCAGGTTCATACCTAATTGTTCAGATAAAACTTACGACCACAAGATTTTTGTGTGATGCCAGCTGCAACAGTGAGTTTGAGTGTATAAAGAAGGAGATTACTCAGGCCATTCCACTGTAACCTTTTGACACCAGTGATCATACAGTTATAATGACTGTTGCCAGCCAGAAAGGGCTGGGTAATGTGTTGTTGCAAAAAAGGGATGGCAAGGAGGAGGTGGTGGCATTTGCATCAATGGGTTTGAGAGGATCTGAAGCAACATATTCAGTGATTGAGCGTGAAGCATTAGCATGTTGGTTGGGCATAAATCATTTTAGGCATTATGTGTGGGGTACTAGATTTACTGTGAGGACCGATCACAATCCTTTGGTACAACTATTTACTGCCAAGGGTGCGGAGAAAGCCACGCCAAGGATTGCCAAGTGGCAGTACAAGTTGTGTGAACACAATTTTAAGTTGGAGTATGTTCCTGGAAAAAATAATTTGTTGGCTGATTGCTTGTCAAGGTTGACTGGCATTGATTCTTGTGATGTTACTGCTACTGATATTAAATCTGAGGGTGAGGATGGTGAAGTAGTGGTGTGTTCGATTTGTGAACAATTGGATGGACCATCGAATGAGCAGGAGTGGAGGAGAGCATGTGAGGAGGATCAGGATATTAAGTCAATCATGCGCGGGGTGGTTGTGGGGTGGTCACAATGGAATCCTGGAGAGGATTTGAGTAACAAGTAGAAGCATGTGTTTGATGAGTTGTCGGTAATCAACGGGTTGTTATTTCGGTCAAAGTTGTTAGTGGTACGCGATGGTATGAGGAAGAGAGTTTTAGGTTTGGCACATGAAGGTCATATTGGTATGCGAGCCATGATGAGGAGGATTAGAGAGGGTTTCTGGTGGCCGGGAATGGATAAAAGCGTGGAACACTTCGTTAGGGATTGGTTGTGTTGTGCTGTAAGTGACAAGTCTCAGGTTATGGCACCAAGTCCGATTGAAGCTGTAGGTGTACCAAACAAACCATGGAGTAAGTTAGCTGTTGACATAATTGGGTCTGTGTATTTATCATGCAGTTCTCAAGAATATGGTTTGGTACTTATTGATTATTATAGTAGATGGCCTGGAGTGAAGTTTGTGAAAGTCTCCGATTCCAGTAATGTAATCCAGTGGTTGGAAGGAGTTTTTGCTAGGGAAGGGATTCCGGATGAAATTCTAACAGATAATGGGTGCCAATTTACTTCTGGACAGTTTTGAAGCATTTGTGGCATTTCTGGACATAAAGCACTCGAAGACATCTTGGGACTTGTGAAGAGGTTCAATAGGGTTCTCAAGGATAATATTCAATTATCTAAGGCGAGTGGGTTGCACTGTAAATCTGAGTTGGCAAAGTTGTTGTGGCCTGTGCGTACTACTAATAATGCTGATACGTAAGTGTCACCTTTTGTATTGTTGCGTGGTTGCATTCCGTCCTCCAAACTAACCAGAGAGTGGAAGGGTCGTTTTGTGACACTGTGGTATAAAGTTGATGGAGTGATGGCGAATTGGATGGGGGCGCAACAGAAATGTCCAGAATTCACAGGGGGTTCAACACCGTAAATTTGTTTGGAAAGAGGGGGATGTTATGAGAGTGATAGTGCTGTAAACTGGATGGCAAATGGTGGAACAAAGACAACATTTCTCTGACTAATGCTGTAAAACATGGAAGTGTTCGAGGTATTTCAGATGGAAAGGAAGATTTGGGTTTTTGCAAATGTTCTACCAGAATAATCAAACCACCCAAGAGATTCTATGACTATGTTTTGGGGTACATTTTTATTGAGGAAATATGTATAATAGGCATTGCGTGTAACACATTATCATGTATATAAGTTATCTATTATTCCTGTTACCGGGGAGTGATGCATGTAACTTAATGTGATGTACACAAGTCATTGTGATATACACAAGTTATCTATCATTTACATTGTTACAGGGTTATCATATTTTTGTTAAATTTGTTGTAAGGGAAAAGATGTGTTGGGTTGTGTAGGTCTAGTGCTATGCCGCGCTCTATGCGCAGTGGAATGGGTACGTGGGGATTTCGGAATGAGGGTTGGCGACAGTTGGTCGAACGAAGGTTGGAGTGGGAGGAAAGGGAGATAAAGCTGTTGATCTATATTAACTATAATAAATATATACAACGTGTTTACCGTGTCCACGACTCTTCAGGCTAGTGGATGTGCTCACTCATTGCTTTTATCTCTGACGCTCACTTAACTCCAGGACAGGTGGTGCTGGTGCCCTGACTCTTCCCAGGCATTGGGTGGAGTAGACACATTGGCTGACCCCTAAAGTAGACATGTGGACTCTCAACCATGGAGCACCGACACCAAGAGGCACTGGGCTTGAGTGGCTAGAAAGTGCGAGCACAGAGCAGCTTGTAACCAAGGACAAGTGGGCGCTGCTAAGGAGTCTTGCCTTGGCCAGGCAGGTACCACCCAGTGATGTGCAAGGATGGATTTCCTGACCCTGCAAGAAAGATTGTTGCCTGACTTGGAAGGAAAAGAGCGCACCTTCTGTGAAGAAGGGTGTGCTTGCGTGTGCCCTCGCAGAGTTGAAGCATGCCTGTATAAGTATTTATCAGAAATTATGGACATCCTTTTTGTGCTGGGCATAGCCGGGCAGAAGAAACAAACACAAGCCCTCATTAATTTAAACTACCTGCACAGGCTGCAGAGGCAGGCCTGGAGATATCCTTTACAGGGCTAAGTTAGCCACTCTGCCCAACTGTGCGGCTTCTCTCTGTGGGCATTTTAGCACTAGATCAATAGCAGGGCCCCTTCAGGTGAGACAGATAACCCTCAGCCAATCAAAAACATTAAACCCACCTGTGCGGACTACTCTTAACTGTTGTTATGTTAACATTGTAACTTATGTTTGAAGCTGTGCTAGACTATATTATTTACATGCGATCGGATCATAAACACAGTAAGGAGGGATTTTTATATTATGAAAATCTGGTGATAATAAAAGCAGCAATCTTTAACCTAACCTTAAGGAGCCAAGACTACGCATTAACAGGCCCCACCTTAATGGCAGTTGCCTTTTGCCATAAAAAAATGGAATCAAACGTAGTTGCTCCTTTATCATCATATACTTCTATCCTGAGCCTCTACCAGACCTCTACATGATAAGCCAACCTTTTCGGTCTGCCTAAATGGTCCCCATTGATCGGATCCCTAATCCTCCTAATCACTGTCAAAGTAATCTACCCTTCTAGAAATTCTTAATCTGCAGTTCCCTTTGAAGTCAAGGAAGATCCTGTACAAATCAGAAGTGGAAGGAAAAGGGCACATTGTCAAAGGTCTGAAATTAGAGTAATTTCTTTCTGTTTGATCTGCCTTGCAAGTTCCACTCCAGTCATTGAGAGGAACACAGAAATCCATTCAGGAAGGGTGATTGTAAATTCAATGATTTTCCAACAGCACTTGTTGAATTCCTGTCTTAAAATGTCACCAAAAAGAAAAAAGCTGTATATTAAAAATGTGGTGCTGAAAATCAAGAGAAGCAACATATCACTTCTTAAAACAATTTCTGTTGGCTTTTGGGACTCTGAATGCTTTACTCCTGCTAACCAGTGGTAAAGCACTTGTGCTCACCCTTCTAAACATGATACAATTGGTATACACCAGGTTGGTCCAATTATTTGCTTATAAGTCCCTAGTATATGGTACTACAGGTACCCATGGCCTGTAAATTAAAATGCTACTAGTGGGCTGTAGCGCTCGTTCTGCCATCCACTAACTTAGCCCTTTAAAGGATAGCTCCAGGCCTGCCTGTGCAGGTAGTTTAAATCTGTCATTTCGACTAGGAAGGTAAACCTTTTGCCAAGCCTAAACCTTTCTTCTTAATAGTTATCAATCCCTCCTAAGGTAGGGCCTAAAGGCTCTGAGGGTATTTAAAAGGCACAACTGGTGTTCATAAGTTGTACATGTCCTGACAGTGAAAAACTCTAAAATTATTTTTTCAGCGTAGCAAGGCTAACTCTCCCATAACACTTGGTTACCCTATAACTCTTAAATGATAATGACTCTCCTGTGTTGTGATATGTATTCATTCCAGAGAGGGGACAAAAGAGGGCCTGGGTGCAGAGGGAGTAGGTCTTCCTGACAGGATGGCTAAGGAGGAGATGTGCCCTGCAGAAATACACTTCAAACCAACCGGCTTACAGCACACACAAAGGCACCTAACAGCAGGCCCGCCCCTGCCTTTTTACTCTAGCCAGGTTGGAGCCAGACCCAGGGGAAAGGGAAAAACTGACCAAAACCAGTTAGGGTTAGACATAGGAGGTGACCCCTATTATGCGGTTCCTATTTTTGTAATAAGACTGTGTGTTTAGGACGGCAGCACAGACGAGTGTGGGAGACTGAGTGAACCCCACACTGCTTGTCAGTTGTCAGCCAAACTCCTGGCAAGCTCGCAGTGCCTCACTCAAACCGGCAAGGGGATTTGTGGCAAACTGACACTATGACTCCTTGAGGAAGTTGTGGAAACATATCATACCTCTTTTACTCGTGCATGCCAAGGCAAGATGCAAACTGGATTTCAATGTATTTATTGAAGCAATTGCATACTAGTGTAAAAAGCATGTGCACAATAATAAGGCAGATGAAACATAACACAGTAATCATCATTACATCCACAGTGAAGAAGATAAACCCCATCATTTTGTGTGATTTTCGAAAGTCTAGAGATTAAAGAGATTCCTACCAAAATCTTATGTCTTGATCTGAGAGCATGGTGGTTGTAACCCTATGCCATGCTCAACATAAGGGATCAGCCCCAGCCCCAGACCTGAATAGAATAGCAGAGGTCTGCCTATTGTCTGGATGGCAATCTTCTCGGGAAGCTGAAGTGTCAGAGCCAGGATCAGCAAAGCTTTCTGTCATGTGGTACTCGTCCCACGACGGTCATGACCGGAATGCCCTCTACCCTCCTATCCCTGTGTGTTGTTTATATAATAACCTGTACGGTCTTTCAAAGGTCAGTTCTGATGTCATGCTGTGTCTCGAGGATGGAAAGCTGGCTTCTGGGCTGCCCATACAACTTAGCATATTACGTACCGTACATGGCAGCCTTGGACAAAGGTACATTTTACATGTCATACAAGGGCTGATAAAAATGTGCAGCATGAACTCTGCCTTCCTAGAAGAGGCAGCTGATAAAATATGTAAAATAATTGATAAAAGCAGGCTTGCCTAAAAAATATGAATAAAACATAAATAAAATGTGTATGAATGTAAAAAGCACAAACCCGGGGAACTAAGCTACGAGAGGGGTGTCCAACCCGGGTACAAAAGGGTCCTTACAATACCTCCACACATACAATGGCACTGGATACAAAGGTCATACCCACAGAACCCCTCATCAGAGCACTCATGAATCTGATAAGATTCAGGACTGCCCTGCTGTCTGAAGACGGACAATTGGACGTTTGCCTTGAACCCAGGATCCCAGAAGTAAGTCTAAGGGTCAGTTGGCAGACTTCCTGGTTGAGCTACTAGGGCACAACAAGCTTCCAGAGGCCTTCCCTTCAACTGCCCTACTGAACTGCACCAAATAGACCCGCCTAAGTCCAGGTCCTGGACCCCTGGCTAGTGTCAGATTGTACTCAATTGGTGAAAATCCAGAGGTTCTTGGCTCTTCATGCTCAAAAAGAACCATCCCTGGTCTCCTCACAAATGTGAGCAGACTTCAGAGGCCGATGATGGACCTGCACCTGACAGCTGACGCAACCTTCCCAGGTACAGACAATCGACTTCACCAAGGTGGTGCTCTTTAAATATTCTTCTTATTTTGTCTCATTTGTTGTGCATTCAAAGGTTTTTCTAGCACACAACAATATTTAAATGAACCGTGCAAATATTTTATAACATATCAGAATTAGTAACACAAATGAAGCACATTTTTTATTTTATTTCTGAAGTGTGTTGGAAACAAATACTTTAACACGATCAAAACAAATCATTACACTAGGTGGTGCAATTTCCACACATTTTTGTTTGTGCACTGTGTAGTTTTATTACTAAAACTGTATGTCTGTGCACATGTAATTGTCATTTCACTTGAAAATGTGCTATCTGTAATGACAGTGTGCTACCATACCATGCATACTCTGCTTTATGCCATCCCACTCTACTCTCCACTATTCCATTTTACACCACGCAACTGCACTTTGCACCAATCTACGCCACTGCCTTCTATGCCACTTCATGCTACACCACTCAACTCTGTGCCAATGCACTCTTCACAACTCTACTCAACATCATTGCACTCTTCGCCACTGCACTCTGCACCAATCAACTCTACACAACTCCACTTTACGCCAATGTACTCTACGCCACTCGGCAACACTGCACTCTATGCCACTGCACTATGCCAATACACTTTACTGTGTCACTCTACACCCTATTCCCCTGCACCCTACGCCAATTCACTCTACGCCAGTCTAATCTACTCTGCACCATTGCACTCTGTGCAACTGCACTAGACGCCACTTTATGCCATTACATTCTATGCCGCTCTATGCAACTGCCACTATACCCTTCAACACTCCACTCTATGCCACTTCACTCTACTCTGAAACAATCTATTCTACACCACTCTTCTTCACCACACTCTGTGCCACTAAACTCTACTCTGTACCACCCCACTCTGTGCCCCAGCACTCTATGCCAATCTACTGCATGCCACTCTATTGTGCACAGATGCAGTCTATTTAACTGCAGCCTACACCACTTTACTGTATGCCACTCTATGCAATTGCACTCTGCCCTGCACTACTCCAATGTACAGCGCTTCACTCTGCTCTGAAACCATCTACTTTATACCACTGACATCTATGCTTCGCTTCTCTGCACCACTCCACTCTATGTCACTCTGCTCGTAACCTCTGAACTCTACAAAACTGCACTCTGTTAGTGCACTCTCCGCCACTGTACTCTACTAGGCATCACAGTACTCTATGACACTGCTCTTTATGCCACTCTACTCCCCTGCACTCTGACACTCTCCTCTGCAACACTGCACTCTGTCACTGAACTCTATACCACTCTACCCTGCACTACTCCACTCTACACCACTGACCTCTGTTCTGCACTACTTTATGCTACACTGCATCACTCTATGCCATGGCACTCTATGCCACTCTATTATGCATCCTACTCCACTGCACTCTATGCTACTCAACTGTACACCACTGCATCTCTCCACTCTGCGCCACTCTAATCTATGTTGTCTTTTGAACAAACTAGTTACAAAGATATATAAAAGGGTTTCCGGCTGCCAAAGTCTTCATCTGCTGCTCAGATCAGGCTAGAATTTGGCTCCCCAATCAGCGGGCAGCAAGTGCATACCTTAACCTGTGCCATAAGTTATGGGGGGCCTGAGCAGGCTGCCTGGAGGCATTGTTATGGACTGAAATCATCTCTAGCGGGCTGAGGCGAGCGCATCATTGGTCCCTAGTGGACTGCCGGCAATTACTGAACGCGAAAGAACTATGGGCTAGCAACTTGAGCCAACTATAATTTAAAAAGGGCATTACAAAATGTGTCCGTGTTTGGTCATATCACTCAGACAGAACTCTCTTCGCCAAGAAGCATGCCTGGGCAGCCTCCCCAGCATGTACATATACCATCCATTTGAAGGCTAGATTTATGAAACATCAAGACAGTTGGCGCTTGCCCTCTGCTGGAACAACATGTAGGGGCTGTGGCCACTGAGATTTGAACATGTTGTGTGTCGCTGCCCAACATTGTTGAATGAAAGCAGATCCAGGTTATGAAGTGGAACAAGCTAGGAGTTCGCACATGCCGGCAAGCCAGCATTGCATCCCTAAATCCAGACGATACAACTTTGAATATCATGTTCATGAAATTGTCACCAATGCATGAAATAGTTTCAGGTGCCTCGGGACCTCACAGGATGGCTCTGTTGTCACCTCCGGAAAGCCTCCCGAGGGACAGAGCCTGCTTCCTTCGTCCTCTAAGATATCAACGTAACGACTGAATTGTTACACAATTTTGTACCAATATGTATGTGTTTTTCCTTTATTTACGCAAAGCTGGTACTCACACAGGGCTGGGTGGGCGCATAGGCTACCGGATCATGTTGAACCCCTCATGTTGTTAACTCTTATGAATAATCCTGCCGCCATATTCTCTGCAGCAGCATGCCTAGGATTTCTGTGAGTATCAGTAGACCGATAAATTAGGACCTTTAACATATGCACCATAATTCCTGTTAGAATAAAGTAATAACAATAGATATTAGAGTGATGTAATTCTGATTGTGATTGTTTGAAGGAATACTCATCTGGGGCCATGGCGGATTATACTCCTCCTAACCTACCAATGAAGAATACCCCACTACTACACTTATTGCCACGCTCATTGCACTAGCACTTTAGGAAAAAATCAGTGGTCTCAAATAATTAATCATTCGAGCAGCATCGCTTATGCTTTAAATGATGATTACATTACATTGCACTCACTTCCCTTTTGCTTTTAGTAGTAGTAATGGTTTTATACAATGGCATTCAAATATGGATTGCACTATTTTAACAAGTGTACTATGCTTTTATGCCTACATCAATTGTAATGTTTTTTTTAACAATCCTATAGAATAAAGGAAATAAGCACTCTAATCTACGCCACTGCATTCCACGACGCTGCATTGTATGTCGCTGAATTCAATACCTCTGCACTCTACACCAATATACTCTGCAACACTCTACACCAATGCACTCAATGACACTCCATGTGGCTCTCATCTACGCCACTAACTTTTTAGCCATGCTGGTGTAAACATGGCTAAAACACATTGACAAAGCTAATAGCTCTTGCATAGGTGAAACTTCTTGGCTTTGCCAATGCTTGTTATCTTTAGGTGTATGTTTTTTAACTAATTTACTCTTTGGTACCACTTCTAGTGCTTTGGGTGTTGATGTGGATAGCGTTTGCACTATTAATAAACAGCCGGCAAGGCCGCAATCAAGTGCAGAACCCTCTCTGAAGCCACAGAATTCGGTAAGTTCCTACAAAGTCATTAACGGTGAAATTTACCTGACCCCAGAGAATTGTCTGAGGTTGTCACCCCGGGATCAAGACAGTACTACAAGCACAGTGGGGAAGAAAAAAAAGCACATGGGCTGCTTCTTATGGCATTGTTTAAAGGCTATCTGACTTAAAGGCCTTTTCTGTTAAGTCCTAGAAGCAGATTCTGTGGATGCACAAAGAACCACGATCTATTATCACCCGAGCTCATGCGCTCCCCAAATAGGCACTGAAAATCACACCTTAAACAGGTTTCAATATCACTGTGGGTCGCCTTCTTAGTTTAGAGGGGGCATTTTCTTGTTTTCAGGGGAATATTGCGCCTAGAATAAGGTTCGCTCTCAGATCTACACCTTTCCTATGCTGGTCTTGTCGAATGCTTATTATGGGAGTCTGGCCCCACAGGTGAGCGATATTCTTATTTCTCCACTTAAGGGTCACTTTATTCTTAAAAGGAAAACTTGCCCTAGCTTTTAAATTTATGTTCTTCGACTGTCAAGCCAGGGAAATAGATTCCAAATTCTGGCTTTGAACACAGACGCCTCAACATAACATTATAGTGACCACACCAATCCATTTCTCACCCAACCTTCTTACATTTGTCACAACTCTTAAATCCGGAACGTTTTCCCAAATTTTGGAAGGAAAACAGCAGAGCAATAAAAATATTAAAACGTGTGCCAATGGCAGAAAATTCTGAAGCCCAACACTTGAGGCGTGAAAAAGGGAACAAAGGTGTCTGTTACTAAGCAGTTTGGGTTTTGCGAAGTCGAGAAACATACACCAAAAACATCCATTGCTATAACAAACCAGATGATACAGCTACAATAAACTCCGTTGTGCTTTGACTGAGCAACGGATGCAGTGGTTCTTCATTCATTTATTGCTCAAAAATCTTTACTGCGTCTGCGTATTTCAAAGTGCTACGTGTACAAGTTACTTACCTTCGGTAACAAAATATCTGGTACAGACATATTCTAGTTGCAGATTCCTTACCTTTGAATTTCCCCAGGCGTCAGACTGTATCCGAAGATTTTTTCTTCGGGCAGTACCTCTGCACGCCGTCAGGTGGTGTCGGTCGACTTCGCGGGCATCATGCTCGCCGTGAGGACGTTGCGGTCGTATATAGGCACCACCCCGGCGCACCGATGACAGTTTCTTTTCACTACTTTCCAGGCCAGTAGCGCGGAGCCATGAAAAAAACAGAGTGGTGCGCCATTCTAGGGCACTCAAGGCAAAGTTCCTGTCCCTAGAAATCAGTTCGCAGTGCAGGGAGGATGGGCTGGTCGGTAAGGAATCTGCAACTACAATATGTCTCTACCAGATATTTCTTTACCGAAGGTATGTAACTTGTACATCTAATAGAGACTTCTAGTTACAGATTCCTTACCTTTGAATATATACCTGAGCAATACCATACCTGCGAACCAAGATCACACCAAAAAGTCCTGCAGGACCGAACGGCCAAAGTAGCCGTCCCTTCGGACCTGATTGTCCGGACAGTAGTGCTTGGTAAAAGTGTGCAGAGATGCCCACGTTGCTGCCTGACAAATATCCAGGACAGGAACGCCCGTGCTAGCGCTGTGGAAGCAGCAGTAGCTCTAGTGGAGTGAGCTCGCAAACCTTCAGGAGGTTGCTTTTTAGCCAGAGCGTAGAACATTTTGATGCACAAGAGTACCCATCTTGAAATGGTCCTCTTCTGCATCGCCTTCCCCTTCTTTGCACCCACATATCCCACAAACAGTTGCTTGTCCACCTGGAAGTCTTTGGTACGATCAAGATAGAATGC
This sequence comes from Pleurodeles waltl, assembly GCF_031143425.1. NCBI lineage: Eukaryota > Metazoa > Chordata > Amphibia > Caudata > Salamandridae > Pleurodeles > Pleurodeles waltl. Next base: position 811,681,923 of record NC_090440.1, read on the forward strand.
CAACGCTCTTTTTGGGTCCAGACGGTGAAGTCTCTTCTCTTCATGAGTGGGATGTGGGGGTGAATAAATAGTAGGCAAGGGGATGGACTGTCCGACATGGAAGGGTGTCACTACCTTAGGTAGAAAAGAAGCCCTCATGAGAAGCACCACTTTGTCAGGATGTAAGGCAAGAAAGTGTGGCTTAGATGACAGAGCCAGGAGTTCACTAACTCTGCGGGCAGAAGTTATGGCTACTAGAAAGACAGTCTTTATAGTTAAGAGCCTTAGAGGACAGTTATGAAGCGGTTCAAACAGGGTACACATAAGGTAAGTTAAGACCAGGTTGAGATTCCACTGGGGAATGATGAATGGGATAGAAGGAAAGAGAAGTGTGAGGCTTTTAAGAAACCTCCCAACTATGGGAGATTTAAATAACAAAGACTGATCTGGTAATCTTAAGAAAGCAGAGAGAGTAGAAAGATATCCCTTAAGAGTGCCCAAGGTGGAACCCTGCCGGGCAAGGGAAAGAATAAAGAGAAGAACGTGAGCGAGAGGAGCAAATAGAGGATTGGCAGAACTGTTGATGCACCATACCACAAATTTCTTCAAATGACAGGCATATAGAGTTTTGGTTGAGGGACGCCTGGCTGCCAAGATAACGTCAGACTTCGAGTGGCAAGTCGAAAGACGTCAACTGTCGCCGCTCAATCTCCACGCAAGAAGTTGCATAGTTGATAGGTTAGGGTGGAGGACCTTCCCCTGCTGCTGCAACAGAAGATCCTCCCGAAGAGGCAGTCTGATCGTAGGATCTATGGCCATGTTCAAAAGCTCGGGATACCAGACTCTTCGTGCCCAGCCCGGAGCCACCAGTATTACTTGGGCCCGGTCTTGCCTGATCTTCTTCAGAACTCTTGGCAGAAGTGGTATTGGCGGAAGGCGTACAGGAGGCCTGAATTCCACTTGTGACGAAAAACTGAGGCGAACAAGTCTAACCAAGGTTCTCCCCACTGCAGGAAGAGACCTTGCGCCACCTCCGGATGGAGACGCCATTCGTGGTCGACCATGCATCGACGGCCGAGTTCGTCTGCTCTGGCATTCAAGGATCCTGCCAGGTGTTGAACCACCAGGGAAATGCCTGATGTTCCAGGCCAAGTCCAGAGACGAAGGGCCTCTTTACAAAGAGTCCACAAACCCACTCCGCCTTGTTTGTTGCAATACCACATGGCGGTGGTGTTGTCTGTGAACACCTGCACTGCTTTCCCCTGGAGGGAGGGAAGAAATGCTTTCAATGCTAGTCGTATCGCTCGGAGCTCCAGATGACTGATATGGAGTCTGGTTTCCGCCGGAGACCAGATGCCTCTGATCTCTGCCTCTCCCATGTGGCCACCCCATCCTAGAAGTGACGCATCTGTCACAACCGTAAGATCTGGTAGGGGAAAGGAGAGGGATCTGCCCATGACCCAATCCTGATTCATTAACTACCACTGCTGGTCTTTCGCAGTCCTTTCTGAGATCTGGACCTTGTCGGAGAGATTTTCCTGATGTTGTGTCCACTGGAACTTCAGGTCCCACTGCAGAGCCCGCATATGCCATCTGGCATTTTGAACCAGCAGGATGTAGGAGGCCATGAGGCCCAGCAGCCTCAGAGCCGTTCTCACCAAAATCCAGGACAGAGGCTTAAATATCGGTATCATAGTTCAAATATCCTGGACTCGCTATTCGGGAGGATATGCCCGAAACTGCACTGTATCCAGAACAGCTCAGATGAAAGTGAGCATCTGAGAAGGAGTCGGGTTTGACTTCAGCAAATGCAAAAGGTTCGCCGCAGTCTGGAGGTGGGAGACAACTGTCTGGGGGGGAGTTAGCCTTCAACAGCCAATCGTCGAGGTAGGGAAAGACTGGGACCCCTAACCTGCGCAGATGAGCTGCCACCACTACCATTACTTTGGTGAACACCCGAGGGGCACTGGTAAAGCCAAAGGGGGGCACTGTAACCTGAAAGTGCTTGTGACCTACTACGAATCATAGGTAACGCTGGTGGGCCAGCAAGACGGGAATGTGGAAAACGCGTTTTGCAAGTCCAACACTACCATCCAGTCTCCGGGAACCAAGGCAGATAGGACCTGAGCCAATGTCAACAATTTGAACTTCTACTTTTTCCGGAAGAGCTTGAGGGACCGAAGATCTAATATAGATCGAAGACCTTTGTCCTTTTTCGGAACCAGAAAGTAGCAGTAATAGCAACCACGACCTACTTCTGGCAACGGAACCCTCTCTATAGCTCCTTTCGCAAAAAGGGCTTGACTTCCTTGCGGAGAAGTGCCATATGATCCTCCCATATCTGACTGTATGAAGGTGGCATGGCTGGAGGAGATGTCTCGAAGGGGAGGGAGTAGCCCCTTCGGACAATTTGGAGTATCCACCTGTCTGAGGTAATGGCTTGCCCATTGGGGCAGGTGATGGCAAATCCTGCCACCTTCTGGCTCCTGATGTACCTGCAGACTAGGAAGGTTTGGGGGCTGAGGAGGGGGCAAGGGTGGACTGGGCGACCCGCTGGCTCCCTGACCCCGGGAACGAGGGATCCCGTACCGAGGCTGTACAGCATGCGCAGGTCTGTGTCCAGGGAGAAAAGGACGCGGTTGGGTGCCTCTTCCGTAGCCACAAAAGGGGCAAAAGGTGGACTTTTGGGGACTAGGTGTGGGGCCAAGGCCAAGGGACTGGGATGTGGCTCAGGAATCCTTAAAGCGCTCGAGCGCCAAGTTCGCCTTGTCTTCGAAGAGACGTGTGCCATCAAAGGGCATGTACATCAAGGATTTCTGGACATCCCCCGAAAAGCCAGACGTTTTCAGCCAGGCGTTGCGTCTCAATGCCACCGTTGATGCAACCGATCTGCCTAGAGAGTTGGTCGTATCCAGTCCACAACGAATCATGAACTTAGCTGCATCCCTCCCATCTGTTACGGCTTGGGACAGGACAGTCCTGGCCTCCTCCGGAACTGCAGGCAGTACTTGCGCGACCGTATCCCAGAGAGTATGGGCATACTAGCCCAAAAGGCATGCAGTGCACACGGACCGCAGCGCTAGACTGTTGGAAGAAAACAACTTCTTCCCCAAATTATCCAGTCTTTTTGATTCCCTATCTGGGGGTGTGGCAGGGAATGCCCCGATGAAGAAGCAGCAGCAGCCTGGATGACAAGGCTCTCAGGCGTGGGGGGATGGCTCAGGAATTTCAGGTGACTGGGCAGGCTGATGATGGTGGGCAATCGTCCTATTCACATGAAGCCCCTGTGCTGGGTCTGGACCAGGTACCCAAAAGGACGTCTGTCAGTGCTTCATTGAAAGGTAAAAGTGGCTCGGAGAAGAAGACCCCGGCTGAAGTACGTCAGTTAGGAATTTAGACCTAACCTCCACAGAAGGAAGCTCGAAGTACGGCTCCTGGGAAGTTGGGAAAGCGCAGAGCCGACCCAGAAGAAGGCTCCGTTGACGGAGGCTTAGAGCGTCAATGCTCTTCCCGCGTCATATCATCTGATCGATGGGGTGAAGCCAAAGAACGCTTGTCTTTCTTCGACGACTTCTTTTTGTGACCCGAATGTTTCGATGACTTGGATAACGAAGAGTGGTGGTGACTCCACTGCCGGTCTCGAGACCTTCCCATGAACGGGACCGTGAGCGCCGCGGAGTCGAGTGTCGGGCCGCCATGTGCTTTAGGGACCACTCCCTCAAAGCCTTCCGGTTCATGGCCCGACACTCGGAGCACGACTTCGGGTCGTGATCGCGCTCCAGACACCATTAGCACACGAGGTGCGGATCCGTCACTGACATAGTTCGGTGACAGGAGTCACAGGGCTTGAATCCGGTCTTGCAGGACATTCCCCGACGCATCCACGAACTTGTCAAGAATGCGACAAGTCGACATAGTAAAAAAAATGAGTGCAGTAGCTCGTCTCCGGATCTGCGCGTAGGCTGGCGGCGAAATAAAGAACTGACGTCGGAGCGCCAGGCTGACACCTGTATATGAACGTGATGTCATCATGGCAAGCACGATGCCAACAACGCCCGCAGAGTCGACTGACACCACCTGACGCCACAGAGGTACTGCTCAAAGAAAAATTCCCCGGATCCAGTCTGATGCCTGGGGAAATTCAAAGGTAAGGAATCTGCAACTAGAAGTCTCTATCAGATACCATCTTACCACGTAGGATCAATTTCCTGGGCAGAGATAAGAAAATAAAGACATCTTTAAACAAAGGCTTATACTCTTGAAAATTATTGACTAACAGATTTAACTCACATGTTCTTTAGGTCTTTGTTGATAGCACAGCTGTTATCAGACCTTTTTCTTATAATATTCATATGGTGGGTGAGGGATCTGCCCTCAACAGCCATTGTTTTTTTTATTTTTTAACCCGCCTCTGACCCATAGGCTTGAAAAACGTTGCTGATACTTTCTTGGCTCAGCCCAGAGAATTATCATTCTCTCGCTTGATGCCACTGGCTGCTAGGGTATACCTTTCAAGTGTAGTGCTGGCAGTGAACAGCTCCTTTACAACTATAGGCTTCTCGGTCTGCTCCTAGAAGCTCCCTACCAATGTAACGTACTAATCGTTCCTCTCTATCCTACTCCTTTTTCCTATGAGCTCCTTCTTCCCACTCCACCCAAGCGTCAACACGCATTCATTCCTCCTGCCTGCCCCTCTCACGTAATCCTGTGTGCCTGGAGTCCCTCCCCTACCCAGCCAGGAAACTGCCACCTGTGCACAGTGTAATGTGCTGATGTGGCCCCATGGAGCTGTGGGCCGCCCCACTCCACAGGGGCTGCAGGGGCCTTTGTTACACCACTGTCCCAATCCACTCCCAATTTGCTGCCCTGAACAGTTACTCCATTTCCCTTTAACCTATGTACAGCTTGTTCCCACGCCTGCTGTCCCCACCCAGCAACATCTAGTTACTGCAGATGAGGCAGGGTGCTTCTTTTTTTAGCCTTTCCTAGAAAAGAAGAGAACTCAATTTGCTTTCAGCTCTTTTATTTTTTTGTTTCTATGTCAAAAGAAGAACGGGTGGCAAGGGAGTCTTCATTACAGTGCTTCGTGTCTATGTTAAAGAAACAAGAATGACTACGAGAAGGCAGCCTCGTCATCCCTTTATTGGACATAAACACAACTTGGTTGTATTGAAGACAAGGGATCCTTCAACAGACTTCTTTTCATTTCTTTGCCCCTCTTTAATGTGCTTACGCTGCATATATTAGCACATTAAACCTACTGGTTTGCTAGTACTGGTTTACCATTGGAAATCATGTTAATTTCCCTACATTCTACTTATCTGTATGTAATTATTTTTATTTAGTGATTTACACATTTTACCATTCCACTGTTCATCTAAAATTAATTTGAACTGTTTTAATTTTATGTACTCAACCACTCTCTTTGCAAGGAAAACCCTTGTGTTTAGCAAGGCTGATGAATACGGTTTAAGGGGGAGACCTTATGAGGTTCGTCTAATTCTGATTTTGGTTCTGGACGTGATGCAGTGTTTTAGAATCAAGCCTGAGCCCAATGTTAGAGTAACTGATAACATCACAAAATTGTTTATTCAGGCATCTGTGTGCCTTCTGGCCGAGTCAAACCTCTGCTCTACAACGAGAATAGAGCCGAGAGACAACACGATTAAGATGGCAGTGGAAAGCCAGTGATTAAATGTCAATTGCAGAAACTGCAATTTAACATTTCACAGATCTGAGAAAACCATATATGAGCATACATTAATTTTAAGACACAAATCGCCAGGGAATGCTGCATTGTCCACAAATATTAAAGAACGCCTCTTGTCAGGAAAGCAGTGGGACTACCGAAATATGGCTATGCAAGGGCCCCTTTCTTAGTAACTTACGTTTGGAACCCTCTTCAACCAATAACTAGTTTCTTAGAAAAACGAATGTGAAGTTTGGTGCAATAGATACCCGAGGAAACCTGTAAAAAGCATGATCTGACCGTGGTGATGCTTTGGGTTGTTTGACTAAAGGAACTTCCAATCATGGCATTTCAAATTAAAGACTAATATTAGATTTCTAGTTCACCACTTTTTAACAGAACAACCTCCCTGTTGGTGAAGATTAATCACTGTAAGCAGTACATACAGGTGCTGCTGCTTCAACATGGAATCATCGAAGGTAAAGCAAATCACGCTAGGCCTGTTAACTTGCAATATAGTTGTAGGTGCGCAAACAGAACTACGCACTAACAACTGCAGTCAAAGTCATCCTCATAGACTGGAAACCTACCAAACACACATTTTCACACTTGGTGGGATTGGGCCAACTATCATAGAAGCACACAGAGTGCCCAGAACCAACACCCAGGTAACTCTACTGTTTTAAAGAAAATATGGAGCATTTTTGACACGTTTATTCACAACACACAGCCTGGACACTCCGCATCCAAGAACCTCCAAATATAATTACCATATATTTTATTATAAGTGCAAATACATCTTGAGCCATCTCTCTCTCCCTCCCACTCTCTACCAACGAGCTCATCATTTTCCTTTGGTTCAAAATTTACTCTATTTCCAGTATTTTGGTAAATGTTTAAGGACAGCTCTACTGACTGATCACGTAAGTTCAAGATGTCACCCATTTCGTTGCCACGAATCATACCGACTTCAGTTAATACGTTTAAGTTTCAGGTAATGTGGTCTGAAAACATCATTTGCACGCTATATGTGAGTTAACTCATTATTAATATACCAGTTGGCAAAATGTTTTTCGTCTTCGAACATGTGACATATTATTCAACATTGATGCAGCTTATTTCTGTTTTGCTTTCTTTGGTAAAATGTCAAAATAAAATTTCTCAAGTTAAAAAATATACCCACATATGTATGTTTGTGACCACTGACCTTGGAAGAAGCAGAAAACTTTGAAATGCGTATTAAAGTGTTGATTTTTAAAAATGGATAATCCACAACTGCAAGACACACTACATTGAATCTTAACTAGTGGCCGACATGCACACCTCTTCCTGGTGCAGACCATGACTAGTGGCCGACGTCAGGGAGGGGTTTAAAAAAATCCTCTGGTGCAATTTATTTTAAATGTAATATTCCTCGGGAGTCACAGAAAAGTTTCTGTGTCTCCCCCTGTGCCCCCACCCGCCCCTCTGAAGTCAGCGCGGCACGAGACACTAACGTCAGTTTGTTTTCCCCGCCAGAGCAGGAAGTAGCAGGTAAGGCTGCTTTCTGCTCCAGTGGAAAAACGGTCCCAAAAGGGCCTCCCTACGTTTCAGGAAGGCCTTGTTTGAAAGGGGAGACTCTCTTTCAAGGAAAGCCTTCCTGAAAGTGTTTCCTGGCCGTGGATTGCTGTTGCGCTGCGATCCACGGCCTGGAAACACCACTAGAGACCAGTGAATTAGATTTACCTGGGGGGGGGGCGGGGTGTCAGCCCTTTGAAAATTAGCCGACCACCTCAACCCATTTTTTAAGTAAATTAAGTTAGTTTTCCTATTGGGGGGGGGGGGGGGACATTTCAGAAATACAAAGGTTACCTTGATACCTATTTTTCACGCTTTATATTTTACCAAATGAATTCCTACCCAGTTTACAATGAAAACCCATTGCAAGGTGCAGCTCATTTATTGGCTCAGGGTACCTTTGGTTCTGGATGAACCTACAAGGCCTATATATCCCGGCAACCAGAAGGGTCCAGCAGACATAACAGTATATTGCTTTCAAAAATCTATCAAAGTTGGAAAAAGGTACGGAAGAAAACATAGACAGAAATGGCTGTTTTTTTCAACTCAAACCAGTACCTACGGGGGTTAAAGTATATCCAAAGGTGACTCTTTAAAATATTATGAGAATGAAGAAGCACCAATTGGTATAAATCTCTTTATTAGACTGTGAAATAGTCGATACAAATTAAAATGTAAATGTATACAGAGGGCAGAAAATGGAGCAGCAAAAGTTCTACTGTAACTTGATCTGGTTCGGGGGAACGGTGGGGTGCTATAAATTATCTGCCGGGATGCACTCCTTCCTTCTACAATTCGACAGGATACTGAAAGATGACGAATGTCCAATAAGCCACAAGCATCGTGTATTTAAAAAGAGTTGATAAAGGGGAAGTGCTTCATACGCATGATTTCTTCTGGGACAGATTGATTTTATCTCCAAGACTGAGAGCCATTCCCTGCGAGTAAAACAAGATAAGCAACACATTAGAGACCTCAATAATGCCAATCAACGCCACAAAACATTTAGACTGCTGCCATGCACTATTTGAAAGTACGATGGCAAGCAGTGCGCAAGCAAACACATTTAATTTAGGTCGCAGAAAAAGAGAACCGATCCAAACATGTTGAACAAATAAACCATCCTGCCAATAAAAACAAGTATGTTTTATTAAGGCTTTTACATTTGCTGCCCACGTTATAGAGTAATAATAATAATCACACACTTCTCCCATACAGAAGTGGGGTTACTGTCAACAAATGTTATGCATTAGAGATAACGGAAAAGATTTTTGAAGAGCTTTGGACCGGTTTAATTATGTTTATGCTTATTTGTTTTTCACCTGCAATGTGCTACCAGAAATAACGTTTTCTGCCGCTTTTCCCTTTTTTCTGCGATGTGTTCCTTTTATTGCCGGGGTTGTTTTCATCTAACTTAGACTTAGATTCTGTCTGATTACTGTTTTTCTTTGTGTGTATTGCCATGTTTTATTTGGCACCACTGTTCTACGTTATGCATTCTGGTTACGCCAATGATCTTTCATATGTAGTCAAAGTACATCATTTCAAATAAAATTGAATTATAAAATAATAATAATAAATATAAACTTCTGGCCTGTTGTAAGCTTCTAACTAGAGATCCATTTATCATCCATGTGCCCTGAACTAGGATCGTAAGACGCATTTTAATATGTTCAAACTCCTTCTTGATCCAGAAATCTCCAAATTAACTGAAGTGGTAGATTTTATTGCATATATGTTTAGCCTGCCTGTGATATGAAGTGTAGCTAATGAGCTCCCTAGCTCGCCCTCCCTCCCTTCCTCAATTTTTGTGTAACAGCAGGATTATCTTTGGGCAGTAAGGCCAATTTAATACATGCCAAACCTTTTTTAGCCTGAGACTCCCCAAAAGAAGGGAGGATCAGCATGTATTTTCCACGCGAAAGGACGTTCTTTAATACCCTCTCTTTCAAAATAAAACACAATCCGAAAGGAAAAGCCTCTTCGAGAGGGTCCACCTCTCCTTCCAAATGTCCTTACTGAAGTACTGAACCTCTCCACACTTTACTCTCTGATTCAGAGTTCTGGTTGTCCTTTCTCTGGGTTTCCGACTTCAACAGCTTACAAAATTCACACTTATACAACATTTGAGCAAGCTGCAGAAAATGTATCCATTTCTCAAGCGTGTCATTGACAGCTACTTTCAATGAGCACCTTAAAAAAAAAAAAAAAACTTAAGTGTGTCCACCTCATGTTTATTTAAGAAAACATAAAAATAATTGCTGCTGCATTAACAATGTAGAGAAATAACAGTGAACGACAAGTAAAAAAAAGTAAAATTATGTCACAGAAAACGGAGTAGGCAAAAATATAAATAAAACAACATTCAAATGTATGAAAAACACTTAATGTACCGATCACATGACCTGATTCGTGGATATATTTGGGTGAATAATTCAGATATTAATGATCACAGACTATGGCTCTCATTACGAGTTTGGCGGTTGGACAAACCAACCGCCAAATTCACAGGGATGAAACTGCATCAACTCAGCAGTTTCAACCCCAGTCATATTACGATGTTCCCACCGGGCTGATCAGCAAGAACATCGTATTACAACTTTCCTGCCGGTCAGCCAGGTGGGAACAATGCTACCGCATTGGCCTCGGCTCCCTTAAGGGAGCTGATGCCAATACCATAGCACAACAGCACCCTCGGAATGCGCACTGTCTGCAAAGCAGACAGCACACATTCCGAGGGTGCTGGGTAAGAAGGGCCCCTGCACCGCCCTAGACATTCACGGGCAGTGCACAGGCCCCCCTGTGGCGCCCAGCACTTCATTTCCACCAGCCTTTTCATGGCGGTTAAACCGCCATAAAAAGGTTGGTGGAAAGGGGACTCATGCTCAAAATAGCGGCACTCAACTCGGGGCTGCTGTCGCTGACCACGAGTCCAACTGCCGTCAGCCCGTCGGGAACCATGACGGGGACGGCGGTCTACGGGCAATCCGACTGCTAGGGTCGTAATGTAGCAGTCCAACGCGACCACAAGGCTGGCGGTCTCAAGAGCGCCAGCCTCATAATGAGGCCCCAAGTCATTAGTCAGGTTGATACTCTTCTATGCTTAACATACATGAGCAATTTTGTGAGGCATGAAATAGGACGAGAAAGAGGCAGGAAAACACATTAGGTGAAATAATTCATGTGTCATAGTACCATTGTTTATTTTACCCACCGTTTTTCTTAAACTCTTATATCGTTTCTCGTATTCTATTTTATTAATTTCTACAGCCACTTACATGTTACAAAACATTGGTCCTTAATCACCTGTGCAGATCAATACAATACTTCATGTAAAATACAGATATTTTGAAGGCACTACTCAAAGTGTGTTATCCAGCCAAAACAGATGTACATTACCTGACTCTTTGCACGAATTCTTATGTGCCCCGTAACGGGTGCATCTGGTCCGAGATGAATGGGCTTTTCAATGCTAACATTTGCAAGTGCATCCTCTCCAAATATGGAACGAGCATAGAGATTGGCAGCCATAAAACCACAATACCCAGAAAGCGCCTACAAAGAAATCAATGAATTAGCAAGAAACTCCCCATAAAATATTTCTGCAATGTAACCAAAAGTTCAATATTACATACTGCACAACTACACCTATACACAGATTGTTTGAGGCTATTTCCCCCAAAGACAAGTAAGAGTAACTGTTTTTTCTACCCACTTAATCAGACTATCTGTTCTGATTTCAGTCTGCGGGATCTACTTCAGGACAAAGCTGTCTTTGTGATGCTAAACTTGCCACAGGTTACACAGAAATATCAGTCCAAGAAAATGTGTATGGTTCAGCACTCTTTTTACAGTTTCACCTAGGATACTTTTTCCAGATACCGTTGAACAAGGTGCCTAAAACTGGAGCAAATATCTATAAAACTGGTATTTGCATAGCACAAACCTAGGCAACTGAGTTCTATACAGGGTCAAAGACAATCATAAATTCAACAAGCGGCAGGAGAGGAAGCTGGGCTATGAACAATTAATGCAATGTCCTGAATTGTGGTGTTCTTTAAAGAAGTTGTCCTGCACTGTAGTATTCTTCAAAGAAATGAGTCTTGAGCTCTTTCCTGGAGAAGAGTTGGACCAGTCTTCATGGATATGGGGATATTCAAGGTTCTAGGTGCACAGGTCGAAAATGGCTGTTGTCATGTTTTTTTAACTTTTTTAAAACTTCGTCTGCAGTCTGTTGGCATCCTGGTTGCATGTGTGCCGAGAACTTCCCAAGAAGTTGAGCAGGAGTGCTAGTCGTGATGACTTTGTAAATTCTGCAGCTGCTGCTGAAAATGGATGGTGGGGTAAGTTAGGGGAGCCAACAGAATTACATCAAGATTGGGGAGATGTGATCATATGTCTTCAGGCCCTGAATGAGATGTGCTGCAGCATGTAGGTTGGCCTTAAGGAGTGTTTGTGTGGAAGGCCATGGAGCAGGCTGTTACCACTATCAGAATGTAAACATATGAGGGCTTGAACAACAGTTCCGAAGTCACTTACTGGAAGATTTTGTTTGGGATGGAAGAGAATGCTATTACCCGGCATTCTGTTTTTTTGGCAATGCATTCTTTGAGTGTGAGGGTGGTGTCCGGGGTGAATCTGAGAGGCATTTGGTGAAAGTTGAGGTTCAAAGCCTTCAAGGTTGATGTAATTGATCCAGGTTAGTACTGTTTCTTGGCAAATAACAGGCATTCTGTCTTGGACGGGTTGAGCTGCAGGCAGGCGCAGGGCATCCAAATCTGGATGATGAGCAGACTGTCTAAGACCCTGGATGTCTGATACTGAGGAGACTTTCAAGAAGAGTTGTCTATCATCTGCATATAGGTGAATCTTGATTCTGTTATTCGTGTGTACTGCATCAAGTGGCTCCATGAAGAGGTTGAAGTGAACAGTATGGAACATTGGGGGATTGCGTTGCTGGTGAATCCATTACGAGACTCCAGGGTATATATGAAGGTGGGATGGTCGACTGTGTCAAAGGCAGCTGAGAGGTCCAGCAATATTAGGAGAAAGGAGTCGTCTTCACCTGTAGTCAGGAGATAAAATACAACCTGCCAGCAAGCACAACGTCACTCAAAAGCGAGTGGGTTCGGACATGCGTATTGCTTGAAGGAAATTAGTTACTTACCTGTAACTTTCGTTCTCCAGTATTGGAATCTTTCATAGATTCATATGCTTGAATCATTGCCCGTCATTGAGATGGGAGCCCCCGGTACATTCAACTAAGTAATGTTGACATAGATATAACCAAAGGGCCCTAGGCCTCTTAATGTAACAGTCTATCAGAGACATTTTAAGAAAAAAGGACCAAACTTGAGCATCCACCAATCAGAAGACACCTCCCTCTAGAACCCTCCGGAGAGAAGCTCCAGTACCTCAGATTTTCAGAGCACAAGCACGTATAACATGACAAAAGAGAGGCGAAGGTGAGCTTCTACTGGGAGATGGGTGGGTCTCATGTGAATCTATGAAAGATTCCAATACTGGAGAACTAAAGTTACAGGTAAGTAACTAATTTCCTTACTCCAGTATTGAAACTTTCATAGATTCACATGCTTGAATCAGAGTAGCGAGCAGTATCTATGCACACTGAAACACTCTAGGCATCAATTCAAGATACAGACAGAAAACATGTCAATATACATAAAAATTTCTAATCAAATTCTGTCTGTCCCCCCCCCCCCTTTTTTTTTTTAAATCACCATAAACATTGGATCTGAATCCAAAACTATTAGTCTTAAACAATGTGCATACCTGACGTCAGGATGGTGGGATGTAAGAGGTGGCTCACCTTTACTGGAAGAGGTTCCTAAGGACTGCTTGACTCACAGCTACCTCTCCTTGAGATAGTGCTTCTAAGCAGTAATGTCTTGTAAACGTATGGCAGCTTTTTCATGTCGCTGCTCTACAAATGTTTTGCAGCGGTATGGCAGCAAACAGCACTGCTGAGGAAGAAACTGCCCACGTAGAATGTGCAAGGACAGATGAATGCAGTGGCTTGCCCGCTGCCTGATGGCAGGATTGAATTGTTGAAGAGATACATCTAGCTATGGTCTGTTTGGAGAGCGGTTGACCTCGCCTGGGTGCACTGTAAGCCACAAACAGGTGATTGGACTTGCGCAAAGATTTAGTCCTGTCCAGATAGAATTTAACACATTTTTTAATGTCTAAAGAAGGCAAAGCTTTCTCCGCAGGAGTTGACGGATTTGGATTATTATTATTTTTTTAACTAAGGACTCATTCAGATGAAAATCCGAAGGGACCTTTGGGATAAAATGCTGGTTAGTGCACAAGGTTAGTCTGTTCTGTTTGATCTGTAAAAACTGCTCTTGTATGGAAATAGCCTGTATCTCACTGGCTCGTCTAGCTGATGTGAGGGCCACAAGTAAGGCAACTTTCCAAGAGAGGAATTTCAGAGATGCTCGATGAATCGGCTCAAACAGGTGCTTCATTAGTTGCGCAACAACAATATTCAGATTCCACAAGGGAGAAGGCGGTCTGAATGGAGGAAAGACTCTGAAAAGTCCTTTCAGGAATCGTTTCATCAATCTAGAGGAATATAACAAAGATGAAGAGTCTGAACGCCTGTACGATGCAATCGCTGTCAGGTGCACCTTTATAGAGGAATGTGCAAGTCCTGATTGCGCTAAATGCAGTAAATAAGGCAATATTTGCTCCGGCGACGAGAAAAGTGGATCAATTTGCTGTTGGTGACACCACAAACAAAACCTTTCACACTTACAAGAGTAAGCCTTATTGGTGCTAGCTGCTTTGGCCTTGGACAGAATGTCTCTGCACTCCTGTGGAATAATTAAATGTGCAAATTCCCTGTGCTCAGGAGCCATGCTGATAATCGCATCGACTGAGGATCCGGATGCAATATCTGCACTCTGTTCATTGTCAGCAAGTGCGGAGATGGTTTTGAGGCTGGATGCGAGGCTTCACTGACAGAAGAAGCAGCTCTGCAAACCAATGTTGGCGAGGCCAGTATGGAGCTATTAATATTTGAGTGCATGGTTCTCTCTTCATCTTTGTCAGAACTCTCAGGATCAATGGTATTGGAGGAAAAGCGTATGCAAAGATTCCTGACCATGCTAAGGAAAACGCATTCCCCCATGATCCCTTTTGGTGATGCCAGCTAGCGAAGTATTGGCATTTGGCGTTCAACCCACAGCGAACAGGTCGAATCTGGGCGTTCCCCACTAGGAAAAAATGTGGTCAACTGTAGACTGGTCTAGTTCCCATTTGTGACAGGTCAATTTTTGCCTGCTGAGCGAGTCCGCTATCTTGTTCTGTATACCTGGAAGGTACACCGCTGTGAGCCTGATGCCTTGCTGCAACGCCCAGTTCCATATTCTTTGATCTTTCCTGGAGAGGGTAAGAGATCTTGTGCTTCCCTGTTTGTTGAGGTAATGCATCGTAGTGGTCTGGCAATCTTTGGGGGAAAAGCCTGTAAAGCCAGATAAACTGCTTTGAGCTCCAGCAGATTGATGTGCATTGTCCTCAAATCTAGTGGCCACTTGCCACTTACTCTTAGGTCTTGCCAAACAGCTCCCCAACCTTCCAGGGAGGCATCCGTGGTGATAGTCCATGGTGCTGGACAATGGAGAAACAATAGGCCGACAGACAGATGATGTTTCTGAGACCACCATACTAGAGCTTAGATTACTGCTGGGGTTATGTTTATCTGATCTTCGAAGCTTCCTGAAATCTGGAGCCATTGTAGATTTAGCTGCTCTTGCAGGGGCCGCATCTTGAGCCTGCAGAGAGGAACTAGAGGTATGCATGATGACATCATGCCCAGTAAATATTTGAAGAGGTAAACTGAAATGTAGTCCCTTCTCTGAATCGACTTTGCTAGAGCTAACAATCTTTTGTTGTCTCTCCACAGTGGGACATGCCATGGTGGACTGAGTGTCCAGTTTTGCTCCTAAAAAGGTGATTTTGCGTGATGGTAGAAGTTTGGACTTCTCCCAGTTGAGGGTCAGGCCTAAGTTGTTGAGTAAGGAAACGCACTTACTTATTGACCTGCGTGCTCCTGCGTAGCTGTTTGCCTTTATCAGCCAATCGTCTAGATATGGGAATACCTGATGTCTTCTCCTCCTGAGAAAGGCTGCAATCGGCGCTAGGCACTTTGTAAATACCCTGGGAGCTGACTTTAGGCCAAAAGGGAGGACACGAAATTGAAAATGGCTTCCGGCTACCATGAATCTCAGGTATTGTCTGTGGGTTGGGTGAATGGGGATGCGGAAATATGCATCCTTTAGGTCTAGGGTAGACATAAAATCTCACTGGTTCAATCGCAGAAGGACATCCTGTAAGCTTATCATACAGAAGGACTGTTTTTCAAATAGGCGTTTAATTCTCTGAGGTCGAGGATCGGTCTCCAGGCCTTCCACTTTTTGCGAATGAGAAAGAACCTGGAATAAAAACCTCTTCCTAGCTCTGATGGAGGTACTCTCTCTATTGCTCCTTTGAGGAGCATTTTGTTGATCTCCCTTTTGAGTTGTTCTAGATACTTCGATGAAGTTCTGTGAGGAGGATTGGGTGAGGCATTTGGACAAACTCGAAAGTGTGGCCTTGTTTCACTTATTGTAAGACCCACTTGTCTGATGTTATAACTTGCCATTGTTTGAAAAACAAGGATATCATTCCACCTAGAACCAGAGGAGGAGGGTCGGATGCAGCCGGAGCCTTGGGTGTATCAGGTTCTGCGAGCTGAGTCTTTAGCAGGTTGATTTGAGCGTCCCCTAGAGCCAGATCTGCTGTAAGCCATCTGTGGCGGTTGCCTTTGTGTGTAGTATTGACGGAACTGCTGAGAAGAGGAAGGATACGTCGAGTATCTGTATTGCTGGTAGCCTCCACTATATGAAGGCATTCCATGTCCTCTCGTGGCTCGAAAGGAAGGTTTCCGATACTGGAGAGTTTTGCCGTATCACTGTAGGATCTAATAGATTGCAGAGCCTCATCAACATGTTTTCCAAACAATGCCTGGCTATCGAAAGGAAGATCTAAAACTTTATTCTGGACCTCAAGGAGGAAGGATGTAGCTTTTAACCAGCCTTGCCTCCGAAGGACAGCCGCACCTGCAAGCTGACGAAACGCAGTCGTGGCTATATCCATAGAACAGTCTATCAGTTCCGCTGACGCACGCTCTCCCTCATGTAACGTCTTCTTCACCTCCGACTTAACATCCTCCGGCAACTGGCCAATATGCGGGTGATGTCTGCCCATAGTTGTCTGTCATATCTGGCTAACACTGCCAGGGAGTTAGCTGCTCTTATAAGGAGGCTAGCCATTAACGGGAACCTCTTTCCAATATTGTCCAACCGTCTACCCGCTTTGTCCAGAGGTGCGGAAATTGGAGCAGAGGGATTGTTGCACCTCCTCTGTGCCGTCTGAGCAACTACTGAGTCTGGATGAGGGTGACCAGTTAGACATGCTGGGGCATCCTCCGGTGCTTTGTACTTTTAGTCTAGTCGGGGAAGCACCACCATGGCAGGTGTGTGCATGACTTTCAACCCCTCTTCCCATAGGAAATTGACTAATGGTATGGAACGTATACAGATTTCTGGAACGGCTCCTTAAAATCATATAAGAAGCAATCTGTTTGCTTGGACGGCATTGGCAGAGCAAACAGTTTAGCCACTCTCTCCAGGAGATTGTGAAACCCCACGATGTAATTTGGAGGGGAATCCACCGTCGGTTGAGAAGGAGGAGCAGGAATAACATAATCGTCCCACTCCGACTGAGTGTCAAGGAGCTCCCCTTCTTCTTGACCATCTTCCGAAACATCAGTGTCCTGCAGTATAGTCATATCTGGCGTGGCCACATTCGCTAGTGGCAAAGAGGTTGGCCTCTGACGAGGAGTGGTAACCCTTGAAACGGGGGATGAAGGAGGTTGTTGTTGCCTCTGTTCCTGAGGTGGAAAACGCTTACTGTAATCAGCCGGCATTGCTCTGAGATCAGATAGCAAAGAACTTGGTATGTATGCCTCCTTCTGGTATGGATGATCTCCTACATAGTACTGCGGGTCATAGGTCTTGCCATACCCATCATCGTCCTCTTGATATCTGACATTTAACTGTGAGGGGCTATGTACTGTTCCAAATGGTCACTCTTCGTCTGATTCTTCATCCCTCTCCAGCAGGTGTACTGGCATGAGAGGGGTTACCTTACTAAGTGAAGTATGCTTTGGGGTAAGTTTCTCCTGGCTTTTGTGCTGTTTTCCCCTCGTTGACGGTGTCGTTGACAGCGCAGGTATAGCCTTCATCAATGGTGGAGTCGTCGACGACGAATGCATAGATAGCTTAATCGTCGACAGCCTTACAGAAGAATCTACCGTCGACGAGGTTGTCGACTATGACGGCAACGCGGACACCATTGTCACTGCTGTCAAAGATGATGATGTGTAGATCCTCGTTGATGATGACGTTGTTGACACTGTCCTCGTCGACGGTGGGATACTCGTTGTCGACGATGTCGTCAGAACTGCTGTCGGTGCTGAAAAAGGGAAGTCGCTGACGGTGAAAAGGCACTCACCGACATTGTCGTAGACAATTAAACCGTCGTCAACGTTACAGTCTTTGTTCCAGGAGCAGAAGATAGAGGTACAAAAGATTACTTTTTGTGTCTTTCAGAGTTGCTGGCATGACCTCTTTCCCCTTTTTTTGAGAATCTGTGAGGTGAAGTAGACGGGCTGTGGCCCTTGTAAGACCCCGAGGTGGTCTTTTTATGTTCTTTTCTTGATTGCTCTGAAGAAGATCTTGAAAGTGATCTATCCCTTTTTGATGACTTTTTAGAGGATGTTGAGGAGTCATCACTATCTGACTGAGAGACTGGATTATCTCTGGACTTAAGATTTTGCAGCCATAACAACAATCTGCCTTCTCTATCTTTCAGAGTCTTGGAAGAACAGGTATGATAAACCTTACAGTGGTCAGCTGAGTGGTCTGGATAGAGGCAGTATGTGCAGTCCTGATGAGGGTCTTCAGAGTATAGTCTCTTTTTGCCACAGGTCTTGCATGCTCTGAATAATCCCTTCTTTTCCTTGTCAGACATGCTGTAGGCCTTACCCACAATCAGTCAAAACAAGTTTAGCAAAAGAAAATCAGCTTAAAGCTAATCCAAAAGTGTGAAGAAAGAGCAGAGCTCTAAGGAAACTCCTTAGCAAAACATGCGGTAGAAAATCTGAGGTACTGGAGCTTCTCTCAGGAGGGTTCTAGAGGGTAGTGTCTTCTGATTGGTGGATGCTCAAGTTTGGTCTTTTTTTCTTAAAATTACTCTGATAAACTGTTAAATTAAGAGGCCTTGGGCCCTTAGGTTATATCTATGTCAACACTACTTAGTTAAATGTACCATGGGCTCCCATCTCGACAACGGAGAATGATTCAAGCATGTGAATCTATGAAAGTTCTAATACTGGAGTAAATATATAAAGGCCATATCTGTTACAAACATCAGATTTATAGCATTTACAGCATGTAATGTTGTCAAAAACAGTCTTCGCAAACATGACTTGTTAGTGACTAAAGAAATTTAGTAACAGGGCACAGAAAACATGTAAAGGTTTCTTAGTGTTCACAAACACTGTTAATTAAATAAAAAAATGTATATATGTTAAATTAAAAAAATACACTATTAATTATACTTTGATTCCATACCAAGAAGTAAGATGGTGCTCAAAAAGATTAAACCAAAGTCTACTGCACAATACAGCAGACACAAAATTAAAAGTCACAATACAGAAATATTTATGGATTATACCATAAATCTTCCTAATTTTTGAGAAAAGACATTGACTGAGTCTACATTCAAAATATTATATATTCCAGTATAATATATCAGTAAGAAAACATGCAATTCACAAGTATGGAGTACCAAAAAATACAAGCAATTTATACATTAAAAACGTTGATAATGAAGGCATATACAATAATCAACATTGCGGTTTACAGAAAAAAAATAATGGACAGTTAAGGTACACATATAGATTTACTAATTTACAAACCTCAAACGTGAAAAAATGCCTGGTGAAGACAAATATTCATTAATGCCTTCTCCACAGCCATAGATTACAGCTGCCATTACTAAAACGTCCAACAATTAGTAACTGTGCTGCCCAAGACAATACTGAGTATTATCATGAAATAAATTCTAGGTCCAATGAACTGTAACTGAACATACTCAACATACTACATGTTAAGACCTTGAAAGATTAGAAAAACATTTTTTTTTTTAAATAACTGATAACTTGGGCCCTATTTGACAAGAAAACAAGTAACTTACCTGTAACTACAGTTACCCAGTATTGGATAAATTCACATGCGACCCACCCTCCTCCCTCCTTTGAGGCTCGCATTTCCTTTTCATGACATATTCATCACTCTTGTGCTAGAAAATCTGAAGGAATGGGCCTCTCTGGGGAATAGTCTAGAGGGTGCTAGAGCCTGACAGGTCACAAGTCAATTTTTTTTTTTTTTTCACAAAAGGACATGGATAGGCTATATGTGTGAGTTTGCTAGCATTATAGCCTATGGTAATTTTTTACTCACTGCTTTTTTCATGTACTGTAGTACTCCCGCTTCAACGACAGGGATGATTCAAGCATGTGAATTTATGAAAGATCCAATACTGGATAAATATGCATTACATTGGCAAACACTGAGCACATTCAGCATAAAAAATGTGGTATATTTTGGTTGTTGTGCAAGCCACAGAGAAAACAGAGAAAGGTTTTTACATTTGTACAGAAATTCTGTTTATTTTTTTTCTGTGCTACACAAACAACTGCTGGCTAGATAGATGCCAAGTTGGGCAAGAATGGGATCAGAAAATAGGCTTCTTGTGGTTCAATATAGGTCAGTTAAGTGGTGTTTGACATTGAGAATGAAAAGTAGGAAGTTCATATCTAATGGAGTAACTATAGAAATCTATGTACTGCCGAGTCCACAAACTAGATTTCCCTATCCAGAACAAAAATTAATTATAGTGGTTTGATTGACAAACAAAGTCAACCGACTAGCAGAAAGCTGGAATAATCATAAGGATTCACAAATTTCAAATTCGAATTCACAACAGATGTTGTGCAATATTCTTTGGTGGAGCACCTTAGATCGAGTTGCACAAACATACATTTACAAAAATATATCGTTTTAAAACCAGAAAATTCTTTATAAAAAAATGTAACAGATGTTTTGGGTAAGAGCAAAAACTGATCCCTTTTCTTAAGACACATACAAATACACACACTTTTTAAAATGACTTGCCTAAAAAGCACATCATCTGCATCTTACCTTTTCTGGAGTAAGACATTTCATGTTGGTTGACTTCAGTATGTGTTGTAAGTATTCATTCAGATCAATAATGTTTGTGTTGACTGTTACCTTTTGAAAAATTAAGAGATTTCTATATGAGTGAACATTTTACATTCGCAAGTTCCTCCTCCTATCCAAAAGACACCATTTCTAACAATGAAAGTTGCAAAAACCTATTGAATGCTGACATTCAAACCAGATTCTTGCATAAGGCATCTATTATATAACCTCTACAATGCTTTTCCAAGAAGGTGGCTTAATAAAGAAAGGTGATAATAAAGGATCCACTTTAAACCATCACTTCTGTTTCTATATAATTCTATGCAGGTGCGTTTCACCATTTCCTTTATTATTTCTCAACTTCTAAAATCTTAAGATACTTTAGTAGTACTTCTCCTAAATAACAACACTTGTTTTGTGTCATAAGGTAAAGATGGTGTGACTATGGAGTGCAAGTTACAATAAAGCAGTTTTAGCGTTGCATGATCACAAATACACAGTTTAATGAAAAACACAACCTGGAGCACTTTGTCAGCAGAACCTAGTACACCCCTTTCTTTCTTTTTTTTTTTTAAGAACATTACTATCAGCAGCACCTTTGCAGCTTCTGCAAGGAATATAAAGCTATCTGAATGCCACAAGGAAACTGCATTCATAGTGTTTTCCTAACTATTTAATGATGAACTTACCCATAATTACAACAAAACCTCCATAGCGACCTTCATCTCTGAAACTAAAACATTACTTTCAGTTTCCTGGAATTTCTGGCAATGAATTTCCAGATGGGGAGAAGTCTTTCAAACATTTACACTTTACTCAATTTGGACAACGCTGCGTCACAAGCAAACAACACATATCTGTGTCAACCGGAGACGGCTCAGTCTAATGTCTGGACACTTTCAGGAGGGTCATGTACAAAAGGTGGTATTAACATGTGCAAATGTCAGTGGTATTGCTGACTTTTTAAAAATAGATCTGTTTGCAACTTTAACAAACAATAAAAGTGTCTTTTTGAAATTTGCCATATACATTTCTGGGCAAAGAATTGGTGTACATCAAGCAAAATGAGAGGCAAATAAATTGATCCAAACAAGGCAATCTGCCTGACAACAGGGATACACATTTATGACAAACATTTATAACAGGCCTTGCCAGGAAAGTGAGACATAAGATCATTCTGATGATGTACTATTTTTAAGGCGATTAGGAAGCTTCAAGTTATTTAAAAGCACATACTTTGTTTTCCCATTCAAATTCAGCCCACATCTGGCGGAATTCAGTGTCTGTGCAAGAAGCAGGCTGGATATAGTCCATGATGTCAATGTGGATATCACTGAGAACAACACAATTTCTGTCACTTGCAGCTCCAGACACATCATAAACTGTAAATATATCACAAAAACATTTAGATTCAAGATGTGTACACGTACAGAACAGTATGTTATGCTTTGAGCTCTGTTTAAAAACATGTCCTTAAAATAATCAATAAGTATAACTAGGTAAACATTTTTGTCAGCTTTTGTACCTTTTTAATGCTTACAGTCCTTCTTTAGTAAAACGCAAGTTAATTAAAGGTTTCATTTTCATCCTGCCAATTGGGCAGTTATAATGTAGAAAAATTCCAAATTCATCCTAACAAAACACTTCATTGAGAGCTGCCTCCTTTAAGCAGCATTTCCAAGGTTGGTCAGAGATTTCCATACCAGGCTTAAATTTTGAGCCCAACAATGAGGACGAATAAAGAAGTTACTCACCTTTGGTAATGTTTTTCCCGGTGGATACTCTAACTACAGATTCCTCGCCTTTAAAAAATTTCCAGGCATGAGACAGTATCAAGAGATTTTAGCAACAGTTTCTGAGTGCTGCAAGGTGGCACCACATGGTTGCACAGCAATCCCACACTGTCCTGGAAGTGACAAAACAGCGCTGCATGTAGATGCCACCTTGTAGAATGCTGGCTCTTTATATAATGGATCAAAAAGAGGTACTTTGCAAAGAGTACAGACAAACGACAGAGGTATTATAGAGGCACAAATGATATCCCAAATGCTCTCTTGTGTGGTAGTGCGGGCGAGCCATTAGGCATATCAGAGGGTGGTTCTAAGCATGTAAGGCACACACATACAGTAACTGAGACACACAAGCAATAAAGAAATCCAACACCAATTTATAAAAACACATACTTTTACATAAATTTAGATACCAAGATCATTAGAATCAGGTGAGTACTTCTCGAGTTATGAATATTCAGAGTTTGCAAAAGTGGACACAGTGCATTTTTCAGATGTGGTAATGTTATACTATGGAGGAAAAACAAGCACTGCATACAGATATAGTACAATTACTTATGGTACCAATCTCCCTGACTTAGGGTAAGTATGGTGCAATGTCCAAGGACACACCAAGAAGTCACCTTGTGCGCTCTACTGGGGTGGCCGGGTGCAGTGGTGCAGTTCAGTGTCTGGTGTCCAGTATCATTCTATGAGGATCGGTCCGGTAACGAAGTTGCGGCAGGGGTGGCTTGAGTCCAGTTCGGACGAAACTTCAAGGGGGTTCAAGTCTTGCGATGCTCAGGTACGTGGTGACTCCAGTGATCCTGTTCTCCTCGGTCGTGGGCATCCAGGTGCAGAGGTGGCTTGGACCGTCTGGTTTACCATCACCAGTGGCAGTCGTGGTGGACGGGGCCCAAAGAGACAAGCTGCAGGCGTGGACTGGGGGAAAAGTCCGGCTGAACCAACAAGTGGGCTTGGGTCATACAAACCTGGGGGATGTAGGGACATCAATGGTCCTGTTGTCCTTGGTCTGGGAAAGCGTGATGCATAGGTGTAGTGGACCATCAGATCTCCTTCAGAGGCAGTCGCTGTGAGGAGGGTGTGGGAGGGTTTGAGGAGGACCTGCATAATCTGGCTGCAGACGCCATTGGGAAGTCTGCAGATTGCGATGGACTTCATTTATGGAGGGCCTGGGAAACACGTGTGCACCATTAGCCCACTTCAGTTTGGGCTAGGCGGCTCGGTGCAGTGGTGATGTCCGGCATAAGGTTTTGGCGGTCCCGTTCCTCAGTTCTTTCTTTGGTTGCCTGCAGATGCAGGGAAGCAGCTCCTCTGCTCCAAGGGAGTTTTTCTAGGCAATTTGCAAAGCACTGACAGCTCTTCCAGTTTCTTGGAGGCTGCAGCGGAAGGACAGGTCAGTTGCTCCTCAAGGGTCAGGTGCAGCATGTAGACTAGAAGAGTTGGCACAAAGTCAGTTGTGCTCCTCTGTACTCGGGTCAGCAGGGTTCTTTGTCCACGCCTCCTTTTGTGTCCGGTGAAGATCTGAGGTCCTGGTGTCAGGGGGTTCCCTAAAAACACAATTTAGGGGGCGTTAAGGGGACTGAAGGGTAGTCGCCCATTGGCTTCCTACCCTTGGGCTTACCACACTGCCTAGATGACCACTTCCTTTGGGGAGTGGAAATCACCATGTCCCAGAATTCCTAATTCCACCACACAAAAAATTCCTACGCATGTTTTAATTTCAGGCTGGTCACATAGGATTGTGTCAAGCCTCCAAATACAACACGCCTCCTGTATAGTTAATTTTCCCGCCTGGGAGGGCTGGGTTCGGCATCTTACTCTGAGGAAGTCCAGATCTGCATACCAAAGGCAGAGGCTTCTTTGAAGGCTTCTGGCTTGGAATGCAGATTTGCATGTCTTCCTGTTGGGAGTGGTGTTTTAACACCCATGCCAGAGCAGGCTTTGTTTCTGACCTATAGAGAGCAAAGGCTCTCACCCTTGGCCAGTGTCCAGCATGTGTATTTAAAATGGCTTTCCTGTTCACTTACAATACCCAAGAATCGACAAAGACATAGCAGGAGCAGGGGGTATACTCGTAATGCATAAATGCCATCCCCTGTAATATAATGCACACTGCCTTAGGGTGGGAAGACCTGCTGTAGGGGTGACTTACAAATATTACAGGCAGTGTTGCCTTCCTCTTATGGATATGATAGTCTCATATGTTCAGGATAAAAGCTAAAAGCAGAACCATGTATAAATTAATACGATAGATAGACAGTATCATAGAGGTCCATGTCTCATAGAGCAAATTTTAGAGTCAACTGATGAATCCAAAGATTTATTGAAAAATTCAGAACATCAAAGGTAGATTGTACATCCAGCCAACACGTGTTTCATCTTGGGAAATGTTTACATCCCTTACGACTTCTTCAGGGCTTGTAAATCAACCACAATTTTAGAGGCAAATAGTCATCAACTTATATCCAATCCAATATGTACTTCCAGCGTAACTGATATCCAATCTATGCTCAAAATCCCCAATTTGCTGAGACGGCATGTAAGTATTAAGAAAAACGGCGTCTTCCAGTACGGACGCCTAGCGTGTAGCGCACACGAAATTAGTGAACGGCATGCATGGTTCCAGCATGCGACCCCCCTCCCCGGGCCCCCACCCCTAAAATTACCCCAACCCCCCCCCTGGAATTACCCTGACCCCACCCACCCTCGAAACGTAAAACCACCTCAACCCCGAAAATTACTGCGACCCCGTCCCTAAAACCTAAAACCATCCCAACCCCCCAAAACCTAAACTACCCCAACCCCAGCCACTAAAACTAAAAATGCCAAGATAACCCCTCCCCCACCCATAAACCTAAACCCCCCCAACCCCTAAAACTAAAAATACCCCAAACCCCCCACCCCGCCCCTAAAACTAAAAATACTCCAACCCCCTCTCCCCAAAACTAAAAATACCCCTACCCACCCCGCCCCTAAACCTAAAAATACCCCGACCTCCCTCTCCCAACCTAAACCACCCCGACCCCTAAAAAATACCCAGATCCCACACCCCTAAAACTAAGAATACCCCGACCCCCTCTCCCCCACTTACCTGATGATGTCGTCCTCCTCAGCCGACTCCCTTATTCTGTGCCTTAGCCACGAATGTGCGTGGTTAAGCACATGCGTGGTTAAGGCACCGAACAAGGAAGTCGTGGTTAACAGAAGCGTTGTTCCGCTTTCGTTGTCCACGACTTCGTTGTTCATGAGTCGTGGTCAAGGCTGCTTACCGTCTAACTGTCCTATGTGAAAGCGCAATATCACTTTTTTTCAGAAAACTGGTCCAGGCCTTAGGCACCAATTTGGTTACAAAGGTCCGACAGACACTAGAAAGGTTTTTTTGAATGAAATATATTGTAGCAGGAAATCTGAAATGAGAAGGTTGATGTTTCAAATAAAAAAATAAAATAGGAACAGCCAACATGTAACTTTCAACTGAGCCCACTGCAAAGGCTTTATGGGCCAAAAACAAAACAAACAACACATCAAAAATGTTTTTCCTATATAAAATCCGAAATACAGACCCTAGACCAGTCAAAATTTCCCAGCGTCCAGAAGATCTAAAACGTCTGGCTTTAAGAATTACGTCCACTCCCACCAATGGGAAACCAAAACTGCTCAAATACTGGTGTTCAAAATCCATAAATGAAGGTATAGGACTCCCCCATATGTTTGAAGCAGGAGGTTCCCCTGGAGGGGTAGCTGAGCCGGATAGCAAATACTCCAGGTTTAGACCTCTGGGTACGACAATCTTCTAGCCCCCAAAAAATAAATTGGGCCTGTTCTGTTCTGATTCATCAGAACTCAGGACAGGAGAAGTAATAATGAGAAGGCATAGAAGAGACCTGTGTTCCACTGCAGGTGGAACGTCTCTCCCATTAATCATGATAGTGTGCATTCTGAGCTGTGCTGAAAAGATACAGTCAAGTCATGGCTTACTGACTGAAGATATTTTCAACCACCTCTACCAGATAAGGCGTTACAAAAGGTAAGTAACCTGTTAATCGGATAGAACCGAGCCACAGATTCCTTACATTAGATACCCAAGCAATACTTCTTTGGGGGCAGATCTGGGAATAGATTAAACCAAGAATTCCTGGAAGACTGAATGGACAAAGTGCCCATCACAACGTGCCTGGCTATCCAGGAAGTAGCCTTTGGTAAAGGTGTGCAGAGATGCAGACATAGGAGCCTGATGTCCAGAAAAGCGGCTCTGCAAACTAACATAGTGGTTGCAGCCTTGGCTCTGGTAGAATGAGCACGCAAACCATCAGGGGGTTGCTTTTTGGCCAGTGCGTAACAGATCCTAATGCAGAGCACAATCCATCTGGAGATGGTCCTTTTTTGCACAGCTTCTCCTTTCTTTGCTCTGGCAAACCAAACAAAGAGATCACCCTTCACCAGTATTTCTTTGGTGCAATCAATGTAGAATGACAATGCTCTTTTGGGCCAAGTCTCTCCTCCTCTTTAAAAGTGTAACGCAGAGCACAAAATGTTATTTAAGTGATGCTCTGGACAGCATGGAAAAGGGTCACCATCCTTGGTAGTAAAAAGACACAACTAGAGAGAACCAATTTAACTGGGAAAAAGTTGGTGTATGGAGGGTGCACAGAAAGTGCCTGAAGCTTGCTAACCATCCTGGCTGATGAAATGGCCATAACAAGACTGTTTTGATGGTTAAGAAGCATTGAGGGCAACTGTGCATGGGCTCGAAGGGGAGCACATCGGGAATTTCAGAACCAAGTTACGCTTTCATTGGGACATAAAGAAGGGTTTTGGAGTAAACAAATGTTGGAGTCCTTTCAAGAAACGGGTCACTACTGGTAACTTGAACAGGGAAGGCTAAAACCGCAACCACAAAATATCCGAAATGGACAAAAGGTACACTTTAACTGTGCCCAAAGCAAAAGCTTGCAGGGCTAAAGACAGAACAAACAACAATACCTCGGACAAAGGTGTTGAGAGGGGAATCTACATTTTTGTAATAACACCAAGCCTCAAACTCGTTCCAATGGCAGGCATATAAAGTCTTAGTTAAGAGATCGCTGGCTGCCAGAATGAAGTCATATACTTCCGGAGAGAGGTCAAACACCGTCAGCTGCTGCTGCTCAATCTCCATGCATTAAGGTGAAGCGTACACAGGTTTGTGTGCAAAACCCTGTACTGTTGCTGCAACAGAAGATCCTCCCAAAGGGGAAGCCTTACCAGAGGACCGACGCTCATGGACAGGAGCTCCAGACAATCTGGAGCACAACAACAACTCAGGCCTGGTCGTTCTTGCTTCACTTGAGAACTCTGGGCAGAAGTGGTATTAGCAGAAAGGTGTACAAGAGGCCTGACATCCACTTGAGACAAAATGAGGCTCTGAGCGAGAGTCACCTTAGAAACTTCATCATGCAGAAGTGCTGACATTGCACGTTCACAAATGACAGTAGTGAATAGATCCAACCAAAGTTCTCCCCATTTGAGGTAAGAGATCATGCACAACTTTCGGATGGACACACCATTTGTGATCTGCAGGGCAACAGCTGAGCTCATCCGATCTGGCACTCAGGGAGTCTGCCAGATGTAGATCGACCAGGAAGATGTCCTTGAGTCCTAGCCATGTCAAGAAGCATAGAGCCTCTTGACACGGGGTCCACAAACCCACACACTCTACTTGTTGTAGTACCACAAGGCAATGGTGTTTTCCATGAACACCTGAACCTGCATCCCCTTGATGAAAGGAAAGAAGGCCTTCAATGCCAGGCGTATCGCTCTCAACCCCAAGAGTTTTACGTTGAGCTGAAACTCCACAGGAGACAAGAATCCTCTGATCTCCACCTCTCCCAGATGGATGCCCCAACCCAGAAGGGACGCATCTGTGAGCTTCGGGTGGGGAAGGGAAAGGGGTCTGCCACTGACTCAATTGCGGTTCATCAGCCATCACTCCAGGTCTTTTCAAGTTCCCTTTGATATATGGAACAGGTTGGAGAGATTTCCCTGATGATCTGTCCGCTGGACTTTCAGTTCCCACTGCAGAGCCCACATATGCCAAGGGGCATGAGTCACCAGCACGATGCAGGAGGCCATTAGGGCCAGCAGCCTTAGTGTTAGTCACACTGAATACCAGAATAGAGGCTGAAACATCAGAATCATAGCCCGAATATCCTGGACTCGCCGCTCCAGAGGACAGGCCTGAAACTGCACTGTGACCAGAATGGCTCATATTAAAGGGAGCATATGAGAGGGAGTCAGGTGTGACTTCAGTACGTTTATAGTTAACCCCAGCAAATGCAGGAAGTCCGCAGTAATCTGGAGGTGGGCAACGACTGCTTGGGAGACCCCGCTTTCAACAGACAGTGATCCAGGTAGGGAAGACTGGGAACCCTGACATCTGCAGATGGGCCACAACCACCACCATCACCTTCGTGAACACCCAAGGAGCACTAGTAAGGCTGAAGAGGAGCACGGCAAACCTAAAATGCTTATCACTAAAATTGCCAGGATACTTTGTTTTGAAGTAGCTATGAGCTTTATAATGTCCACTATTGCTGTCCACCGTGAACCACAAGTAACATCTGTGGGCTCGCAGGAGGGATATGTGAAAATAGGTGTCCTGAAAATCCAATCCTACCATCAAGTCTCCAGGGCAGACAGGACCTGAGAACACATGAGCATTTTGAAATTCTCATTCTTCAGGAAGAGGTTGAGAGGGTACAGGTCTAGTATAGGACGGAGGCCTCTGTCCATTTTTGGGTTAACTCTGATTTATCGAATAGTTTTTTCTGAGTAAACATTGCCCACCTACAACCAATGGCCGGTGGGGTACAATGAGTCAAGCATTTGCAGATTCAAAAGGAAAGTAACAATATTCCTCTCCCCCCCCACCCCCAAACTTCAACTCCCCCTCCTCTTCTCCCTACCCCCCCCCCTCCCCCCCTCCCAGGGTACTCATGATGCGTGGAGTCATAATCTAACAACTAGCCTATGTTCGTAGTGACTGTGGTGATAGCAGGTGCAGAGATAGCCAGCTATGGCTTGTCAGTGATAATCACAAATATTTGGAAAGGAGCGTAAGATACTGTAGCCAGAGTTCTCTATAAGAGCTGCCCTGAGATGCCAACACCAGGGTCAGCTTCTCCATCCTCAGGACATACCACAGGCGGTGGAACCAAGCTAAATGTTTTGGGTTTTTTATCCATCCCCCAGTGTGCAAAAATCGTCTGATGAGCCGTTCCCAAAGCGATGCCAATTTGGCAGCACTTGCAGGTTTTGAGTGGCTAAGTAAGTGCGTTTGGAATGCCTAGAATAGAATAAGCCGGGAATCGAAGTAGGTTTGTGTCTAGGCAGTCGTTTGTGTCAGTCAGGATGGCATCCCAGAAATGCACTAATTAAGGACAGTCCCAAAGTATATGGAGCAGAGTCCCCGGTTATCCACAGTGATGCCAGCAATTCTGACTACGCTTGGAATTGCCTTTGGGCAGTCGGGGGTATAAGGTACCAGTATGTAACGATTTTAGTTGCTGTCTCTATATTAGCAGTGTAACTCACTGTGTGGCGGGCCCTGTAGAAAATCCTCATTCCACTCCTCTGGAGATAACGGTCTGCCAATTCTGAATTCCCAGCATGTTTGACTGGGGGCTTTGGGTAGTGGGAAAACATGCAGGAGAATGCCATATAATTATGTGATCAAGCGTTTATCGTTGGTTTTAGTAACAAGCCATTTCTCAAATGTTGTCAGGGGCAGACCAATCCAGCTCGGATGGTGGAGCGAGTGAGACAGTGTTGAACCTGCATGTAGTGTAGAACTTCCGCCTCTGGGAGTGCGTAAGTTCTTCTCAATTAGTCAAAGAGAATAGGGCTGTTTTTGTCAAAGAATTGGCCAATAGATCAGCAGGCAACTTCTTGGCAAAGGCGGAACGCTACTTGGTCCTGGCTTTGGATAAAATCTGTGTTGCATGTTATGGGTGTTAGAAGAGAGGGGAACGTCAGCAGACCATTGCGTTTGGCCACAAAGTCCCACACCCGGAGCATCAATCGAGTGACTAGGGAAGAGTATAGACCCCAAGCTCGATGTGGCCTCCTCAGAAATGGGACTTTGCACAGGTGTGTGCCTGCAATGGCACGATGCATGAAGAGCCAGTGTTTCTCTGATTCTGCCTGTGACCATATATTGGAGCTGTGCCACCTGATAATAGCTTTGAAGATGTGGGATTCCCAGACCCCCATCCGCTAGTGGGCGATAACTCAGGTCTCTGCTCATCCCAGGGCATTTATCCACCCAAAGAAACCGATGCAGGGTCTTTTGCAAGGAATAGAAGATCATCCCAGCGCATGGATCCATTGAACAAGATTCATGGGAGAGTTTTCATTTTTATGGCAGCTATTCTGTCCAGCCAAGAGGGGCGGTAAGGACACCATTGTGCTAGGACTTTGGTGAACTGCTGGAGAAACATCCCATAAGTAAGAGTTGCAGTGCCTGCCACTGTCGTTGCCAGCTGAATGCCCTAGTATACAATAGATGTTGTCATCCATTGAATGGGGGATCAGCGAGAGAGTTGCATTTCACTAGTGGGTGGAACACTGAGGTTGAGGGCCTGGGACTTAAGAATATTTAGTCGGAAGACAGCCACAGCTCCAAAAGTGTCTACTTCTCTTAAAAATGCTGGGAGGATGCATAGGGGGTTGTCAAGGGCCACTATAATGTAAAGCCTGATAGTGTGCTCTTCCACTCCAAAAGCAGACCCCTGGGATGGTACGGTTATCATGCACTCTGAGCAAATAGCTCCATGTGTAACACGAACAACAAAGGTGACAGGTAGCACCCTTTCCTCGTTCCTCTACTAATGGGAAATGGAGTGGGTGTTTGGCTGTTAACTCGGACTGTTGCCTGTGGATGGGCGTAGTTACTCAGGATCCATGAGAGGAGCACTCCCGAAACTTAAAATGGGCAAGTGTCACCACAAGGTATGGCCAGTGGACCCAGTCAAATGCCTTCTTGGCATCTATAGACAAGAGCATGATATGTCTGGTGGAGTGTTGAGCTTTGTCTATAAGGTGGAGGAGTATCTTAGTATTGTCACTGCATTGCTGATGCAGAACGAGACCTGTCTGGTCTCAGGCTATCAGACCTGGCCAAGAGGGTTCAGACGGGCCGCAAAGATGCTCATAAAGAGACATTAAGGAGAGAAATGGGTCTATAGGACCCACAATGTTTCTGGCCTTTCCCAAGTTTTGGAACAACAATAATAGAGGCTTATGTCATTGAGAGTGACATTGAGGCAGAGCCCGTAAATGAGTTAAATAGTCTAGTCGAAATCTGGGTCAATATCATGCAAAAGGTCTTGGTAAATGCAGCCAGGAACCCATCCAGTCCTGGAGATTTGTGGGGCTTTAGCTGCGCTATGGCTGCTATATCCTCTTCTATTCAGATAGGTCAATCTAGCTCATTTGCTTGGTTGGCAGTAAGCTAAGTTGTGTTTGCGCACCGAAGATACAGTTTGGAGCTGTTCATAGAAAGGGATTGGGCCACGTATAAGTCTGCGTAAACCCCTCAAAAACATGCTGCTTTGAGACAGTCAGTCACAATCTCCCGTCGATCCCCCTCTCCCGGGATTCCACTCTTGCTGCCTGTCTTTGGGCTTGTAGCCTGCTGGCCAGAAGCCAACCACATTTGTTGCTCCCTATGTAGAAAAAATGCTTAAGGCGCAGCTGGGAGTATTCAGATCTACCGGTATCCAAACCCGCTAGTTGCTTCCTAGTAGCTTCAAGCTGTCGCCAGACTCTGGGGGCACCGGTGCGATGATGAATATGCTCCAGGTCTCACCCGATTCTCTAATCTCTCTCTTTGGCCTCTGCGCATTTTGTTATCTGTCATCGATATGCAATTAATTCCCTCCCTTATCACTGCTTTCAAAGTGTCCCACAACAGTAAAATGGGTGTATCAGTCACGTCGTTGGAGTTTAGGTAATTGTTTAGTGCCGTCGTAATCTGTTCTACCAACTCAGGTTTGTGTAAGAGTGTTGTGTGCATGGCTGATGTGTGTCTCTCGTCTGTGGGAGTACTAGGTCGACTGACACTGTCTGGGTCAGAGAGTGATCTTGGTTCGACATCAATCAATGTGACCAGATTGTGTGCCTCCTTGGTCCCTAAAAAATGATCAAGACACGCGTGGGCTTTATGGGCATGTGAATAAAATGTGTTGTCACAGGTGTTTGGGTTTCGCTCTTTCCATATATCCCTCAACCCCATCTCTTGGAGCCATTGTGTACTCTCATTGGATACTTTCCCAAAAGTTCCCAGTCTCTGAGCTGAGCAGTCTAGGACATTACTGAAGACTATGGTAAGGTCTACCCCTAGTAACACCAATCTATCTCTTGTGGTCATAACCTACCCTACTGATTCGCAGAGGAAGGGTTCCTGGCTTCCACTGGGGGTGGATATGGTACCTAGAACAAAGGCTTGATCTCATACTTACACATGATATTCCAAAAGTCGTCCTCTGATTTTGGCTATTTTAGTCGTAATTTTCCTCTTAAATGAACGAGAGACCAAAATCACCACCCCCCCTGTCTTGGTAGCTATGGAAGAAACAAATTGTTGTGGAAAGGATATAGATTTGAGAAGATGCCAGTCACGTGACACCAAGTGTGTCTCTTGGAGAAGGCATTATCAACCCTTGTTTGCTCTAGGTATGAGAGAAGTGCCAGTCTCTTAACTGGGTTTTCAGCTCCTTTACATTAAGGAAAATAATTTGCCACTTATGTGATGCGTGAGTACCGCTGGATTAGGTTGGAAGGCTTGTTTCTCTAAGAAAACTCTAGAATCTTCTGATTGGAGACCTACTGTGTCATTCCCATTTAATGTTAGTCTGACTCTGACTAGTTGTTCCTCTCTATTGTTTGAGTACCCTCCCCAATTAATAACCCAATTAAACAAACAGTGTCCCTGGTAGGTGAAGAGCTCAAGCCAGAGCTACATGTGTTCCAGTGGTATCCCTGGGGTAAAAGACCTTGGCCAGGGTATTTTCCTTCATCGGCAACCTACTCCACCTTCACCTCCCGCTTCTCATCCCCCCATTTCTAGTGCTAGCAATCTTGGGCTCTCAAGTGCATCCAACCATGGATCATTTGTCAGAGTCCCCAGAGAGTGTCTCTAGAACTGCTCTCCTCTCCTGGACAATAGTGTCTTAGTCAGGCCCTAGGTCTCAAGGTTCACTGGGGCTCCTCTGCCATCTGAATCGTTTTGTAGCTCTCCAATACCTGGGACTAGTTGGCATTGCTCTAAGTGTTCATAGGCAGCAGTAAGGGAGCAAATTTGGTGATAGTTCCCATCGCATCGGAAGATAATATGAAATGGTGTCCCCACGAGTAGGAGACTCCCAAAGGAAGCAGGTCATAGGGCGGAAGTATTTTTGCTTTTGTAGTGTTAATGCAGAGAGGTTCTGATATAGTGTCATGGTGTGACCTCGCAACTGGAGGGGATGCTGCTCCCTTCCTTTACGTAGGATCTGCTCTTTCAAGGGAAAGTCATGGACACAAACCAGAATGTCCACTGGGTGAGAATTTTCAGATCAGGGGGGCCAACACTGTTCTCGATCCAGTTGAATGCTCGTGCCAGTTGGAGATTCCAGGATCTGGGCAATGTAGACTTCTATGCCTCCCTACACGGCTGCAGTTGGGGCTGCTCTTATATGGATGTTGTTTCATCTAGATCTGTTTTTCTGGTCTCACGCATGAGGTTGTAAATCAACTTGTTGATACTTGAGACTGAAGACTTCTTGTTGGAGTTGCTCAATTTCCTCATCCCGGCTTGTCTCCTGGTACTCCAGATGTACACTGGGTAAGTGACATTTTCCGTTCGATGGCATGTGTAGCTGCAGATACACATGCTGTGCATAGACTAGTAAGCAGTTATCTCCCCAAAAGCGGTGGTTCAGCCTGTAGGAGTTGAAGTAGTTTGAAATAATGTTCTTAGTACAGCTTGACCTACTGTTGCCTGTTGTGCAGTTAACACATCTACACAGTAGTGCTTGGTAAATGTATGAGGCGTAGACCATGTTGCTGCCTTACATATTTCGTTCATTGGAATATTTCCTAGAAAGGCCATGGTAGCACCTTTCTTTCTGGTTGAGTGTGCCTTTGGTGTAATAGGCAGTTCTCTTTTAGCTTTAAGATAGCAGGTTTGAATGCACTTAACTATCCATCTAGCAATGCCTTGTTTTGAAATTGGATTTCCTGTATGAGGTTTTTGAAAGGCGATAAATAGTTGTTTTGTCTTTCGAATTAGTTTTGTTCTGTCAATGTAGTACATTAGTGCTCTTTTGATGTCTAATGTATGTAGTGTTCTTTCAGCTACAGAATCTGTCTGTGGGAAGAACACTGGTAAATCTACCGTTTGATTCAAGTGGAACGGTGAGATTACTTATGGTAAAAATTTAGGATTGGTCCGTAGAACAACTTTATTTTTGTGTATTTTAATAAATGGTTCTTGAATGGTAAATGCTTGAATTTCACTCACTCTTCTTAGAGATGTGATGGCAATTAAAAATGCAACTTTCCACGTTAAGTATTGCATTTCACAAGAGTGCATGGGCTCAAAAGGTGGACCCATGAGTCGTGTTAAGACAATGTTGAGGTTCCATGAAGGAACTGGTGGTGTTCTTGGTGGTATAATTCTCTTTAGGCCTTCCATAAACGCTTTTATGACTGGTATCCTAAATGTTAGAAATGGGGTTTTTGGTTGGCAGTCAGGTTGCCCTCTGTCCAAGCAAGAACCCTCACTCTAGTCAGGGTAAGTCACACACAATCCAAAATCAGCCTGTGCTCACCCTCCGGTAGCTTGGCACGAGCAGTCAGGCTTAACTTAGAAGGCAACGTGTAAAGCATTTGTGCAATAAATCATACAACACCATAGCATAACACCACAAAAATACACCACACAGTGTTTAGAAAAATATATAATATTTATCTGGGTATCTTCAGGTCAAAACGATCAAAGTTGCAATATGAATTTGTAAAGATATCACTGAAAAGTGATATAAAGCGTCTTAAGTCTTTAGAAAGTAAACAGAGTCTCTTTCAAACACAAAGTACCTGGTTTCTGGTGGAAAATCTCCTCAGAGGGCCACAAAGGAAGAGGTGTGTGGAAAAAGGGTGTGTGCGTCGATTTCTCCCCAGCACACACGGACTTGCGTCGTTATTTTCCACGCGGGGAAGTCGGGCGTCGTTTTCCAGCGCGCGGACAGTCTCTTTCTGTGGGTCGCAGGGATTACCAGATGTCCCGGGTCTGTGCGTGGATTTTCCTGCTTGTTTTCCGGCTGCGCGTCGTTCTGCGGGGCTGCGCGTCGAAGTTTCGATCTCACGGCAGGCGTTGCGTCGATTTCTCCTGCGGAGTTGGGCGGCGTTGTCCCTGCGAGGCCGTGCGTCAAAGTTTTGATCTCACGGCAGGCGTCGCGTCGATTTCTCGTGCGGAGTCGGGCGGCGTTGTCCTTGCGAGGCCGTGCGTCAAAGTTTTGATCTCACGGCAGGCATTGCGTCGATTTCTCCTGCGGAGTCGGGCGGCGTTGTCCTTGCGAGGCCGTGCGTCAAAGTTTTGATCTCACGGCAGGCGTCGCGTCGATTTCTCCCGGGAAGTCGGGCGGCGTTGTCCTTGATGGGCCGTGCGTCAAAGTTTCGGTCGTCCCGAAGGCGTTGCGTTGATCAGCGTCGGTGTGCAGCGTTTTTCTTGCCGCGGAACAAGCTGTGCGTCGAAAAGTTCGGCGCACGGAGCGTCCAAGAGGAAGAGTGAAGTCTTTTTGGTCCTGAGACTTCAGGGAACAGGAGGCAAGCTCTATCCAAGCCCTTGGAGAGCACTTTTACAGCCAGGCAAGAGTTCAGCAAGGCAGCAGTCCTTTGTAGAAAAGCAGACAGGTGAGTCCTTTGAGCAGCCAGGCAGTTCTTCTTGGCAGGATGTAGTTTCTGGTTCAGGTTTCTTCTCCAGCAAGTGTCTGATGAGGTAGGGCAGAGGCCCTGTTTTATACTAAGTTGTGCCTTTGAAGTGGGGGTGACTTCAAAGAGTCTCTAAGAAATGCACCAAGCCCCCTTTCAGTTCAATCCTGTCTGCCAGAGTCCCAGTAGGGGGTGTGGCAGTCCTTTGTGTGAGGGCAGGCCCTCCACCCTCTCAGCCCAGGAAGACCCATTCAAAATGCAGATGTATGCAAGTGAGGCTGAGTACCCTGTGTTTGGGGTGTGTCTGAGTGAATGCACAAGGAGCTGTCAACTAAACCTAGCCAGACGTGGATTGAAGGGCACAAGATTTTAGTGCAAAGAAATGCTCACTTTCTAAAAGTGGTATTTCTAGAATAGTAATATTAAATCCGACTTCACCAGTCAGCAGGATTTTGTATTACCATTCTGGCCATACTAAATATGACCTTCCTGCTCCTTTCAGATCAGCAGCTGCCACTTCAACAGTGTATGAGGGCAGCCCCAATGTTAGCCTATGAAAGGAGCAGGCCTCACAGTAGT
The DNA here is from genome assembly GCF_031143425.1 of Pleurodeles waltl. Taxonomy (NCBI): domain Eukaryota; kingdom Metazoa; phylum Chordata; class Amphibia; order Caudata; family Salamandridae; genus Pleurodeles; species Pleurodeles waltl. The sequence continues at coordinate 811,718,825 of NC_090440.1, forward strand.
GTAAAAACGAATTTAGGAGTTTTACACTACCAGGACATATAACTACACAGGTACATGTCCTGCCTTTTACCTACACAGCACCCTGCTCTAGGGGTTACCTAGGGCACACATTAGGGATGACTTATATGTAGTAAAAGGGGAGTTCTAGGCTTGGCAAGTACTTTTAAATGCCAAGTCGAAGTGGCAGTGAAACTGCACACACAGGCCTTGCAATGGCAGGCCTGAGACAGGGTTAAGGGGCTACTGAGGTGGGTGGCACAACCAGTGCTGCAGGCCCACTAGTAGCATTTAATCTACCTGCCCTAGGCACATGTAGTGCACTCTACCAGGGACTTACAAGTAAATTAAATAGTCAATCATGGATAAACCAATCAGTAGTACAATTTACACAGAGAGCATATGCACTTTAGCACTGGTTAGCAGTGGTAAAGTGCCCAGAGGTCAAAAGCCAACAACAACAGGTCAGAAAAAATAGGAGGAAGGAGGCAAAACGTTTGGGGATGTCCCTGTCAAAAAGACAGGTCCAACATGACCCCCTACCAGCCTAAAGCCAGGGGAGAACAATCACTATCCTGATGTACTTCCCTGTTTGAGGCGACAGAACAAGGACCCAGGCCCACAACAGCAGGGGCATGCTCCAGTTCTTCGCCTTCCTGATTCCAATTGGATCCCTCTGTCCATACTCTCAGGGCCCACTAAGCCAACCCATGGGGAACCTTTCTCCTTACCTGCGGATACCATCTGTGCAGCACCTAACTTTACTTTGCTCACAGATGTATCCCAGGAGCAGGATAGTACCACCATGACCAACACAGTGGTGTTGCCCACTCTACCCCCGGGGTGTGACACTTGTCCCCTCCCCAGGGATAACTCTGTCCACCCGGACAGCAAGCCACAGTGATTACTGACAGCTGCCAGGGATGAGAGCCAGGCCCCAGGCCTCTCAAAGCTCTCCAACCACTGTGGCCGTGGAGAGTGGGGGGCGGTAGCCCCAGGTGCTGGGCACCCTTTAATCACTCTCCCTTCCACCAGGTCAGGGATGACAGCCTGAACCTGGTCCTCCCCTCTGGGGCTCTGTACCCTCCCTCCTGGAGCGGTACCCCCAGAGTCCAACATGGTCAGGGTGCTTACAGAAGTCGCCCTGTACCATTCCTCCACCAGTGCAGGGCTGTTAACCTGCAACTGGCCCTCCAACCTGGGGCCTGTACCTTCAGGTTGGACTAGGGCCCGGGGTGAGGCTTCCCTCCCCCTGCCCTCCCTTCTGGGGTCCAGCACCCTCCAACTAGGAGTGGCCGCCTCAGAAGACAACATGGTAGGGGCACGGTTATCAGTAGCCCCTCCCTCCAGGTCCGGGGGGACACCCTGAACCTGGTCTTCCAGCCCAGGGTCTGTACCCTCAGACTGGATCACTGCCTGGCAAACCAGGACGTCCTGGGAGGCACACCTACCCCCCACCAGGTCAGAGTTTAACCTCTGCACCTGACCATTCAACTCAGAGTCACCACCCTGAAGTTGAACAATTGCCTGGCACGCCAGGACTTCCTGGAGGGCAAACTGACCCTCCACCAGGTCAGAGTTTAACCTCTGAACTTGGCCATTCAACTCAGAGTCACCACCCTGAAGTTGAACAATTGCCTGGCACGCCAGGACTTCCTGGAGGGCACACTGACCCTCCACCAGGTCAGAGTTTAACCTCTGAACTGGGCCATTCAACTCAGAGTCACCACCCTGAAGTTGAACAATTGCCTGGCGCACCAGGACTTTCTGGGAGGCACACCTACCTCCCACCAGGTCAGAGTTTAACCTCTGAGCCTGGTTCCCCAACCCAGGGTCACCACCCTGAGGTTGGGCAATTGCCTGGCACGCCAGGACTTTCTGGGGGGCACACCTACCCCCCACCAGGTCAGAGTTTAACTTCTGAACCTGGTCATCCAACCCAGACTCAACACCCTGAGGTTGGACAATTGCCTGGCACAGCAGGACTTCTTGGGAGGCACACCTACCTCCCACCAGGTCAGAGTTTAACCTCTGAACCTGGGTATCCAACCAAGGGTCACCACCCTGAGGTTGAACAATTGCCTGGCACGCCAGGACTTTCTGGGGGGCACACCTACCCCCCACCAGGTCAGAGTTTAACCTCTGAACCCGGTTATCCAACCCAGAGTCAGCACTCTGAGGTTGGACCACTGCCTGGTACACCAGGACTTTCTGGGGGGCACACCTACCCCCCAACAGGTCAGAGTTTATCCCCTGAACCTGGTTAGCCAACCCAGAGTCACCACCCTGAGGTTGAACCATTGCCTGGCAGGCCAGGACTTCCAGGGAGGCACACCTACCTCCCACCAGGTCAGAGTTTAACCTCTGAGCCTGGTTCCCCAACCCAGAGTCACCACCCTGAGGTTGGGCAATTGCCTGGCACGCCAGGACTTTCTGGGGGGCACACCTACCCCCCACCAGGTCAGAGTTTAACCTCTGAACCTGGTCATCCAACCCAGAGTCACCATCCTGAGGTTGAATCTTTGCCTGGCATGCCAGGACTTCCTGGGGGGCACTCTCACCCCCCACAAGGGACACACCGTCCCCCAAGGGCCACACAAGAGTCTGGTTGGCGCAGGTCTCCCAACCTCTGCCCATCCGGCAGAGTCTGGGTTTCCCCCAAACCAGAAACGGTTTCACCTGGGTCATTCCTGGGGGGCTCTGCTCTCAGAGCTGTCCCCTGACTCTCAAGGTCCTCCACTGGGGTCTGCAACCCCCTCTCAACCCTATGTCTGGACTTCTGCACCCCCTCACTAGGAGGGGTACTGCCAGACACCAGAACTGTTGGGATGCTGGCTACAGTCACCCCCCCAAGTTCTTCTGACACTGCGGGGCTTCCCTCAAAAGGTGGCCCTACGGTACAGGCTAGGCTTCCCTCCTGGTGTTCCCTCATGGAACCCTCTAGGACCTGGGACCTACCTGGGACACTACAATCCTTTCCCACCACACTCGGTTGGGAACCACCTAGACCACTCCCTTCAGGAGCACCCCCAAATGCCTCTTCAGACTCTCTGGTACTCACCCAGAAGTCTGCCTCCATTGTAAGTTCCCTGGGGTCAGAGAACTCACACTCCACCTGGTGTTGGCGTAGCTCTGGAAAATAAGGACCAGACATATGCTCTCCAGCAATTACATCACTCTGCCCTTCACATGTATTAACCACAGTACCCTTCACCCATCCACCCAGTAACTCAACCTTGGAAAAGCACTCTACTTCACCCTCCTGAGACTGGTGAGACAGTATCTGTCTGTCCCTGACACTCAACCCATACTCTTCTGGGATGTCTCTACACTCTATATCCAGGACGTCCACCAGGGGGGAACCCTTTTCTCTGTCACTCTCTGCTAGAGTCAGTAAAGTGTCCCTCCCCCCAGTAGGAATATGACTCCCTGTGCCAGTCCCCCAATCCTTCTCAGGGACCCTGTGCATAACGGGAACTACCTCATACCCTTGAACCGCCTGGGGTGTGTCAACTCCCTTCTTCAAGTTGGGCACCACATCTCTGGGCTTGTGCCCTCCTTCAGCAGTACTAGATGCAAGATTTTTGCTGCCACCATCTGAACTGGACTCAGCCCTTCCGGCCTCCAGTTTCAGCTCTTTACAGCTCAGCTCTTGAGCTGCAATCTTTTCTTCTTCCAGGGCTAAGAGTCTTTTTGCCTCAACCTCTGCAAGATACTCCTCTAATTGTTGCTCCTGTCGCCTTTGACCTCGGAGCCATTCATCTATTTCTGGGTCACTGTCCAACTCCGAGTAGTCTTCCTCCTCATGTGAGAAGTCTTCCTCCTCCTGTGCGTAGTCCTCCTCCTCATCTGAGGGGTACTTAGTCATTTGGTTTCTTGCTGCCTCTCTCTCTGCCCATCTTTCCTCCCCCCAGACTATGTAGTGATGGAGCATCTCCGCCTTAGTAGATCTCCTTGCTACAGGAAGGCCCCATTTTCTGCAAAGCTCCCTTAGGTCAGCCTTAGTGAGGTGGTCAGTACGAACAAAGAATGAGTAGGTAAACAATCCCATTCTGATAAGATCTTATCAGCAAAAACCAAAATCCAAAGTCCAAAATATCAATAGTATATCCAGGAGGACATCAGAGAACCAAGAGCCAAAATAAGATGAAAAATCAAGTTGACCTTCAACTGTGGGTAGGTAGTGAAATACTTAGCTACTGTATGTCACTGCACAAACACAAGTCCTATCCTCACCGCTGATCACCAATGTTAGAAATTGGGTTTTTGGTTGGCAGTCAGGTTGCCCTCTGTCCAAGCAAGAACCCTCACTCTAGTCAGGGTAAGTCACACACAATCCAAAATCAGCCTGTGCTCACCCTCCGGTAGCTTGGCACGAGCAGTCAGGCTTAACTTAGAAGGCAATGTGTAAAGCATTTGTGCAATAAATCATACAACACCATAGCATAACACCACAAAAATACACCACACAGTGTTTAGAAAAATATATAATATTTATCTGGGTATCTTCAGGTCAAAACGATCAAAGTTGCAATATGAATTTGTAAAGATATAACTGAAAAGGGATATAAAGCGTCTTAAGTCTTTAGAAAGTAAACAGAGTCTCTTTCAAACACAAAGTACCTGGTTTCTGGAGGAAAATCTCCTCAGAGGGCCACAAAGGAAGAGGTGCGTGGAAAAAGGGTGTGTGCGTCGATTTCTCCCCAGCACACACGGACTTGCGTCGTTATTTTCCACGCGGGGAAGTCGGGCGTCGTTTTCCGGCGCGCGGACAGTCTCTTTCTGTGGGTCGCGGGGATTACCAGATGTCCCGGGTCTGTGCGTGGATTTTCCTGCTTGTTTTCCGGCTGCGCGTCGTTCTGCGGGCCTGCGCGTCGAAGTTTCGATCTCACGGCAGGCGTCGCGTCCTCCTGCGGAGTCGGGCGGCGTTGTCCTTGCGAGGCCGTGCGTCAAAGTTTTGATCTCACGGCAGGCGTCGCGTCGATTTCTCCTGCGGAGTCGGGCGGCATTGTCCTTGCGAGGCCGTGCGTCAAAGTTTTGATCTCACAGAAGGCGTTGCGTCGATTTCTCCCGGGAAGTCGGGCGGCGTTGTCCTTGCGAGGCCGTGCGTCAAAGTTTTGGTCGTCCCGAAGGCGTCGCGTTGATCAGCGTCGGTGTGCGGAGTTTTTCTTGCCGCAGAACAAGCTGTGCGTCGAAAAGTTCGGCGCACGGAGCGTCCAAGAGGAAGAGTGAAGTCTTTTTGGTCCTGAGACTTCAGGTAACAGGAGGCAAGCTCTATCCAAGCCCTTGGAGAGCACTTTTACAGCCAGGCAAGAGTTCAGCAAGGCAGCAGGCCAACAGCAAGGCAGCAGTCCTTTGTAGAAAAGCAGACAGGTGAGTCCTTTGAGCAGCCAGGCAGTTCTTCTTGGCAGGATGTAGTTTCTGGTTCAGGTTTCTTCTCCAGCAAGTGTCTGATGAGGTAGGGCAGAGGCCCTGTTTTATACTAAGTTGTGCCTTTGAAGTGGGGGTGACTTCAAAGAGTCTCTAAGAAATGCACCAAGCCCCCTTTCAGTTCAATCCTGTCTGCCAGAGTCCCAGTAGGGGGTGTGGCAGTCCTTTGTGTGAGGGCAGGCCCTCCACCCTCCCAGCCCAGGAAGACCCATTCAAAATGCAGATGTATGCAAGTGAGGCTGAGTACCCTGTGTTTGGGGTGTGTCTGAGTGAATGCACAAGGAGCTGTCAACTAAACCTAGCCAGACGTGGATTGAAGGGCACAACAAGATTTTAGTGCAAAGAAATGCTCACTTTCTAAAAGTGGCATTTCTAGAATAGTAATATTAAATCCGACTTCACCAGTCAGCAGGATTTTGTATTACCATTCTGGCCATACTAAATATGACCTTCCTGCTCCTTTCAGATCAGCAGCTGCCACTTCAACAGTGTATGAGGGCAGCCCCAATGTTAGCCTATGAAAGGAGCAGGCCTCACAGTAGTGTAAAAACGAATTTAGGAGTTTTACACTACCAGGACATATAACTACACAGGTACATGTCCTGCCTTTTACCTACACGGCTCCCTGCTCTAGGGGTTACCTAGGGCACACATTAGGGATGACTTATATGTTGTAAAAGGGGAGTTCTAGGCTTGGCAAGTACTTTTAAATGCCAAGTCGAAGTGGCAGTGAAACTGCACACACAGGCCTTGCAATGGCAGGCCTGAGACAGGGTTAAGGGGCTACTGAGGTGGGTGGCACAACCAGTGCTGCAGGCCCACTAGTAGCATTTAATCTACCTGCCCTAGGCACATGTAGTGCACTCTACCAGGGACTTACAAGTAAATTAAATAGTCAATCATGGATAAACCAATCAGTAGTACAATTTACACAGAGAGCATATGCACTTTAGCACTGGTAAGCAGTGGTAAAGTGCCCAGAGGTCAAAAGCCAACAACAACAGGTCAGAAAAAATAGGAGGAAGGAGGCAAAAAGTTTGGGGATGTCCCTGTCAAAAAGCCAGGTCCAACACTAAATAATGAAGTTGAATGCGTAATTTGCAGGTAAGCTGAAATTGCCTTAAGATGTATTTTAATGGAAGAGAAAGCTAGTTTAGATTTCTGCAAATGTAGTAAGTATCCTACTATCTCTTTTGCAGATGCGTGTAAAGGTTGAATTTGATTATTATGGCAGTAATAAACAAATCTTTTCCACTTATTTGCATAACAGTGTCTAGTGGTAGGTTTTCTAGCCTGTTTTATGACCTCCATACATTCCTGTGTGAGGTCTAAGTGCCCGAATTCTAGGATTTCAGGAGCCAAATTGCTAGATTCAGCGATGCTAGATTTGGATGTCTGATCTGTTGTTTGTGTTGTGTTAACAGATCTGGTCTGTTTGGCAGTTTGATATGAGGTACTACTGAAAGGTCTAGTAGTGTTGTGTACCAAGGTTGCCTTGCCCATGTTGGTGCTATTAGTATGAGTTTGAGTTTGTTTTGACTCAACTTGTTTACTAGATATGGAAGAAGTGGGAGAGGGGGAAAAGCGTACGCAAATATCCCTGACCAGTTCATCCATAGTGCATTGCCCTGAGACTGATGTTGTGGGTACCTGGATGTGAAGTTTTGGCATTTTGAGTTTTCTTTTGTTGCAAATAGATCTATTTGTGGCGTTCCCCACATTCTGAAGTAAGTGTTCAGTATTTGGGGGTGAATTTCCCATTTGTGGATCTGTTGGTGATCCCGAGAGAGATTGTCTGCTAACTGATTCTGAATCCCTGGAATAAATTGTGCTATTAGGCGAATGTGGTTGTGAATCGCCCAATGCCATATTTTTTGTGTTAGGAGACACAGCTGTGTTGAGTGTGTTCCTCCCTGTTTGTTTAGGTAATACATTGTTGTCATGTTGTCTGTTTTGACAAGAGTGTATTTGTGGGTTATTATGGGTTGAAATGCTTTCAGAGCTAGAAACACCGCTAACAGTTCTAAGTGGTTTATATGAAACTGTTTTTGCTGAATGTCCCATTGTCCTTGGATGCTGTGCTGATTGAGGTGTGCTCCCCACCCTGTCATGGATGCATCTGTTGTTATTACGTATTGTGGCACTGGGTCTTGAAAAGGCCGCCCTTGGTTTAAATTTATACTGTTCCACCATTGAAGCGAGATGTATGTTTGGCGGTCTATCAACACCAGATCTAGAAGTTGACCCTGTGCCTGTGACCACTGTGATGCTAGGCACTGTTGTAAGGGCCGCATGTGCAACCTTGCGTTTGGGACAATGGCTATGCATGAGGACATCATGCCTAGGAGTTTCATTACTAATTTGACCTGTATCTTTTGGTTTGGATACATGGCTTGTATTACATTGTGGAATGTTTGGACTCTTTGTGGACTTGGAGTGGCAATTCCTTTCACTGTGTTGATTGTTGCTCCTAGGCATTGCTGTGTTTGACACGGCAGAAGGTGTGACTTTGAGTAATTGATTGAGAAACCTAGTTTGTGTAGGGTTTCTATGACGTAATTTGTGTGTTGTGAACACTGTATTTGCGTGTTGGTTTTGATTAACCAATCGTCTAGGTACGGGAACACATGTATTTGCTGCCTTCTGATTTGTGCAGCTACTACTGCTAGACATTTTGTAAAAACTCTTGGCGCAGTTGTTATTCCGAATGGCAACACTTTGAATTGGTAATGTATCCCTTGGAATACAAACCTTAGGTACTTTCTGTGTGAAGGATGTATTGGTATATGGAAATATGCATCCTTTAGATCCAGTGTTGTCATGTAGTCTTGTTGTTTGAGCAGTGGGATTACTTCTTGTAATGTAACCATGTGAAAGTGGTCTGATTTGATGTATGTATTTAATATTCTGAGATCTAGTATAGGTCTTAGAGTTTTGTCTTTTTTGGGTATCAGAAAGTACAGTGAGTAAACTCCTGTGTTTAGTTCTTGTCTTGGTACTAATTCTATTGCCTCTTTTTGGAGCAATGCTTGAACTTCTAATCCTAGAAGATTTATATGTTGTTTCGACATACTGTGTGTTTTCGGTGGGACTGTTGGAGGGAATTCGCGAAATTCTATGCAATAACCATGCTGGATAATTGCTAGTACCCAAGTATCTGTTGTTATCTCCTCCCAATGTTTGTAAAATTGGCTTAATCTTCCCCCCACAGGTGTTATGTGATGGGGATGTGTGACTTGTGAGTCACTGCTTATTTTGAGGACTTTTGGGGCTTTGGAATTTTCCTCTACTTCTTTTGAATTGTCCCCCTCTATATTACCCCCGAAAACTTCTCCGCTGATATTGGCTTTGATAAGTGGGCCTTGTTTGTGATGTTGTGGTTTCTGTAGGTTGTCCTCGAAACCCTCCCCTAAAAGGTGTTTTGCGAAATGTGCCTCTGCTCTGCGGGGAGTAGAGTGCGCCCATGGCTTTTGCCGTATCAGTGTCTTTCTTGAGTTTCTCAATAGCAGTGTCGACTTCCGGCCCAAACAACTGCTGTTCATTAAATGGCATATTTAGCACGGCTTGTTGAATTTCCGGCTTGAAACCTGACGTGCGGAGCCATGCGTGCCTTCTTATTGTTATTTCAGTATTTACTGTCCTTGCAGCCGTATCTGCTTCATCCATTGAAGACCGTATCTGATTATTAGATATACTTTGTCCTTCTTCCACCACTTGTTGTGCTCTTTTTTGGAACTCCTTGGGTAAATGTTCTATCAAATGTTCCATCTCATCCCAGTGAGCTCTGTCATATCTTGCCAAAAGTGCTTGTGAATTGGCAATGCGCCATTGGTTTGCTGCTTGTGCTGCAACCCTTTTCCCTGCAGCATCAAATTTGCGACTCTCTTTGTCTGAAGGTGGTGCGTCCCCTGAGGTATGAGAGTTTGCTCTCTTACGAGCTGCCCCGACAACTACTGAGTCTGGAGTTAACTGCGTTGTAATATAAACAGGATCTGTTGGCGGTGGCTTGTACTTTTTCTCCACCCTTGGAGTTATGGCTCAGCCTTTAAAAGGATCCTGAAAGATTTGTTTTGAATGTTTTAGCATTCCTGGGAGCATAGGTAGTCTTTGGTATTGGCTATGAGTGGAGGTTAGCGTGTTAAACAAAAAGTCATCCTCAATTGGTTCGGAATGCAAGGTGACGTTATGGAAAGCAGCTGCCCTTGCGATCACCTGTGTGTAAGATGTACTGTCCTCAGGAGGGGACGGCCTGGCAGGGTACGAGTCTGGGCTGTTGTCCGATACTGGAGCATCGTAAAGGTCCCATGCATCGGAATCATCTTGACTCATGGCAGTATGAGTCGGGGAGTGCATCAGTGGAGGAGTTGCTACTGGTGATGTGTGCACTGATGGTGGTGGAGAAGGTGGTGGAGTTGTTTTCTTTGCCACCTTTGCCTGTGGCTCCTTGTCCTTTTCTTGAAAGGCAAGTTTTCTTTTTATTTTAATTGGAGGAAGAGTGGTTATCTTCCCTGTGTCTTGATGAATGTGGAGCCTCCTTTGAGTATAGTCTGGCTCTACAGCTTGAAGTTCCTCTCCAAATCTATGTTTTTGCATTTGGGAGGCCAGTCCTTGTTCCTCTGTATAGGAACCTGTTTTCCTGTTTTCGGCTCCGAGGCTGGATGTTTCGGAACCGAAACCTTTTCGGACGTCTCTTTAGGCTCCGAAGAAACCTTTGTAATTTTCGGCGTGGTGGTGTCTCGGTGCCGAATTTGTTCGGTGCCGCTCTCACGGTGCCGAAATTTCTCTGAGCCGATGTCTCGGGTCCGAGATTGCTGTGTGGCGGTATCTCGACCGGAGTCGGATGACTTCGACACCAGCGTGCCCTTTTTCGGTGCCTTGGCTCGGTCACCGCTTTTTTGGGTTAAGCCATGGCCTGTTGGCGGTGGCGTCCCCTGGGCTTTTGTTGACTTCTCGTGAGTCTTATGTTTCGACGTCTTACTCGCGGTTTTCGGCCTCGAGCTCTTCAGAGTCCGATTCGTGGATAGAGAAAGCTTCCTCTTCCTCCTCGAAACGCTCTTGTTCTGTCGGCGTCGACGCCATCTGCAGTCTTCTGGCTCTTCGGTCTCTTAACGTCTTTCTGGACCGAAACGCTCGACAGGCCTCACAAGTATCTTCCTTGTGCTCTGGGCACAAGCACAAGTTACAGACCAGATGCTGATCCGTATACGGATACTTGTTATGGCATTTTGGACAGAAGCGGAATGGGGTCCGTTCCATCAGCCTTGAATTCACACGTGGCCGGGCCGACCAGGCCCCGACGGGGGATCGAAAAAACCCCGAAGGGCCACCGGAGCTCTTCTAAATTCGGTGTCAATTTGTTGTAACTAACCCGATACCGAACGCAAACAATACCGACGTTTTTTCCGAGATTCTAACTAACTGTCCGACCCGAAACACGGAGCGAAAAGGAACACGTCCGAACCCGATGGCGGAAAAAAAACAATCTAAGATGGAGTCGACGCCCATGCGCAATGGAGTCGAAATCGGAGGAGTCCCTCGGTCTCGTGACTCGAAAAGACTTCTTCGAAGAAAAACAACTTGTAACACTCCGAGCCCAACACCAGATGGCGGGATGTGCACAGCATGTGTATCTGCAGCTACACATGCCATCGAACATATATATACACACACACACACACACATACATATATAATACACATGATAGAAAGCAAATAAATGAGTTTAGATAGTTAAATTCACAGTTGAAACTGAGGTATGCTCATCTGTGGTTCTTCTCTTGTTAAACATTTTTGAAAATATGTGCCATTGCAAATAGGTGCTTTGTGCATTGCAGACAAGAGTTATGTTGTGTGTTAGTGTTCATAAACATTACTGGTAAATTTCAGTAGTTTTATGCATTTGAGCCAAAAACATAATTCAGTTTCTAACAGGGGTGTAAATTCATTCAATGGTTTATGCTGTATCTTTCAGCAAAGTTTCTAATGGGAGATCAAATGGAAAATCACAGTTTTTTCACTCCCTTAACATTTGTTTCAGGGGATGGATCTTCAGTAATCGTAGTATGCTGAAACTCAGCTGACTGGGTAAACAGGCTGCCACGTTTCATGCAAATCCATCCACTGAGTCAAAAGATAAGCAAATGAAAACATGTCTCAAACATTACTACACAATGGCTATCATCACTGTGTAATATAACTAAATATAAGGAACAAAAACCTAGCATTCTCTATGTAAAAAGAGAGAGTTGCACAATCTTTATTTATAATAATGTTCAGTCTTTAGGTTAGCCTAGCATTTTTTCTAGGGGCAGAAACTTTTTTTTTTTTTTTTTTAATTTAAAGGTAACTTACCAATATTCCCAAAGATTATGCCATTTTCTGTGGAAGCTACTTTAACATTGGCTTTGATGTTGGCAAAATCATGAGGGGCAAGAGTTAAAGGAGAAGGTTTTTCCACCAGTTTCAAGTCACCTTTTAACAAACAATGCAGGGAATTAGATTACAATTTCAGTACAGACAGACAAGAAACACAAACGTGATTACAGTAATACCATTTTTGGTGCAAATCATAATGCTCTGAATCACATTGGTTAACATAACATTTCCAGCATTTATGGACATCTAAAATATACCTTACACTTCCATAGAACCAGCTACATGCCATACAAATGGCATGTTTTTCCCTCCATCCGCACTAAGCACAACTGAAAACAAGAAATTATACATCACATTTAGACTAACACACAACACTATACAGCACAATTGGCAGTATTCAATTACTTTACTATACTTCAGTAACATATAACTTTACAAACTTGGTATCGATGCAACACACTCTTGTAGAACATGGAATCAAACAGTAAAACCTTTCAACTCTACTTTCATCCACTTAAATAGGGGCATAACTAAAAGGCATACAGATACTCCTTGAAGGAACAATTGACCCTGTGGTCACAGAGAAACCTAACAACAAATAGAGCAACAAGCTTTATTACAACTACTGTCACAATAACATACATATTCCAGTTACCCTCAAACGCTTCAAAGCTATTCAATAGCAAATAAGCACTGTACAAGGACTGCTAACATTAACATATGCAAGTAACATAACATGGCCATTGGACTGCATTTCTATTGTAGGCATGGGTGGAAGCTCATATGTTAGACGCAAATTTGTAGGTCCAGCTTTGGTCATCAAATGTTTAGCTCCAGTCTTGCAAGTTATGTACTGCATTAATATTTCAGGCACCAGCATCCTATTGCAAGGCACTACATGACAGGCATAGTCTCATATGTCCACAAACCATAATATGTAGTCTCATAAACATAACTACAGCCTACCCTCTCAGAATCCTTCCACATGGGAGCTGCAGGATGGCCCCTTGTCACCATCATTATCTGGGAAGAAGGGAGGAGATTGGGGCAATGCTAAACGAGTCTCATACATAACGGAGGTAGGTTCGGCCAGTGCAGGTAAGGCCAGTGCTCAGTCCATATTTTGGAACTAGCTTACTCATGCTTCCCATACTCAAAGTGGAATGTAGATTAGCTGTGGTGCAAGGACAACAGTCTAAAACTATGAGTGCTTTCCTCACACACCAATTATTCTTCCTTATGACTAATACTGTTGAAGCCATCTTGCACACACAGGTATGCACAAAAACACACAAGGAAAAATGAAGGCACCCCATCAACGGCTCATGAATACACAAAGGGTGCACCTGCATCAGTCTAAGAACCTTTAACACACCTCCCAGGCTGCAATAGTGCTTTCAAGACTGTAGTCAGCTGAGACAGGCAGTCTCAGAGATCTGAGTGGAGGGTATGCTGAGGAGTAATTCCTGAAAAGAAAGGGTGGATGAGCCATGTCTAAACTTCTTTTCCTGAAAGTAGAAAGGAGCAGCAATAATGCCTAAGGCTGTGGCTTGCGGAAGTAGTTGGGCAGAGGACAGATAAAAAGCCCCACATCTCCAAGGTGCTCCAAATCGGCCAAGGCAACACAAACTGATGCAACTAATAAAAATCATTGAGTGTGTGAGACAGAGCACTACACACCAAGGTCTAGATTTGGTTCTACCTCCTTGGTACACCATCTCTCTTTTGTAAAACACCTAAGGGCCTGATTTGTATTTCGTCGAAGAGTATTTCAGAAATGTTTTTGGCAACCAATGGTCTGTAGAATGCTTTTTCAGCTGTATTAGCTCTGGCTGAAAATTACACAAAAGAACCCTCTATAAACACACCTACAAAGTGGCATAAAGAACAAATAATCGGATGTGAGATTACAGACATAGCATTCATTTATCATTACTGAGGAATTTGTATTACTTTAAACACACATTTTTGTAATTCTCACCTAATGTTGCCAGTTCCAATGTGCAGCTCTGCAAAGTATCACTGGTCTGATTGACAACAAGGACATCTAAGACAATGTCATACTGGTTTACATGGACGTATGCTTCTGCATAGACTGGATCTGAGAAACCAGTCAGTTGGGTAACCTAAAAATAACGTTTTAAAAAAAGTGCAAAATATTAAAACTCACTTCGATGTATTGATGTACATCTTTTTTAAAAAAACGATTCTCTTGGGCATGGTGTGTAGAAATAGAAAATTATAAACAAACACACATCAACCAGCACTGGTAAGAAAGTTTTCGATAAAAGTTTACAATTTACAATATTTCTACAATGCCTCAATCAACAGACAACAGATCCGCTTTCAGCTAACTGCCCAAAAAAAAAAAAAAAACGAGCATTGGCAAAGCCAGGTTAGCATGGCTAAAAGTTAGTGGCATGGAGTAAAGTGGTATAGGGGAGAGTGGAGTGGCAAACGAAGTGGCGTAGTGGGGTTTGGGTGGGGACTAGAGTGGCGTAGAATAGAGTGGGAAAGAGCAGAGTGGCATAGAGTAGTGTGGTGTAGAGTGCAATTTTGTCGAGAGGATTGGCATAGAGTGGCATTGTATGGAGTGGAATGGAGTGGTGTAGAGTGGAGTGGCATAGAGTGGAATGACAAAGTAGAGCGATGGAGAGTGGTATGACTGTCAGGTGTAGCTGTGAAAATCAAATGTTTATTTTTGCTTTAAAAAAGTGCACATTTTCATGGTACTGCTTGGCACTGAAGGGAACTACTTTGCGTAGACGTACTCCTTCGTAAAGGTCAGATCGTGTCACTTACGGTGAAGTTAGCCAAAGGATGATTAAGAGATTAAATAATTTGCAGCGAATCACAGTAAGTTGAGCCAACGCTGATACTGAAACCTGCTTCCCCAGCTCCAAAGCCGTCAACTCTGCCAGCTACGCCACATCCTGGTAACTTGTAGGGTTTATTGTTTGTACCCAGTTGGATTCTAATGACCCTCAATATATTTATCAAGAAGCCCTTTTTGAGAAACTCAGTGCTCTAAAGTGGTAATAAGAATAAACAGAATACGCAAGACAATAATTCACTAAGGACTTATTTCACAATACACTACTATATTTGAGGCAAAACAAATTGCATTAAGACAGCATTCTGAATTATTCAACAGTGGATACCATGTGTGAAGGGTGCTGTGTTGGTGAAGAACCAAGACTTTTTAGCCAGTTGTAAGTTTGACTCCTTGTTGCCTGCTGACAGTCTGTGCGATCTCGTAGAAGTGACTCAATTTCATGTGCAGGTATGGGTTCTGTTGGTGTGACCTCAGGAAGACGGACTTTATGGGTCAGAGAACTGGTTCAATACTCAGAAGTCATAATGCTCACGAAAGAGAGGTAACAAAAAGAGCTAGCCTAATCCCTTGGAATGCAAACAAAACAATTAATTGTTCGAGTCCCACAATTACAGCTGCCTGGTGTTAAGTTATGTGCAGGGCTACCTTCAGTGCTCTGTGGAGGTGATACAGGATGGCCTAATTTGGCTTGTCTGGAGAGCCCTCAAACGTACTTCTTGATGTACTAAATAATGAAAGCAACGATCAGTCAAACAGCAGCACTGTACACAGATGTAATCACAAGGAGGACGTAACAGCCAATTATAAATGAGCTCCAGCACTGATGAACAATTAAACATGAAATAATAACACATAAGTGTTAAGAAAAAGCTGCAACCAGGATGAGTCTGTGTTCTGCTCAACTCACAAGGGCACCTGGTACTCTGTGAAGGCAATAAGTGTGATAATAAGTACCCATGGTAAGTAAATAGCTTAATGCAGGCAGGCTTGCAAAGGGAAGTCCTTATACCCCGATGCATTATTGACAAACGCTGTGTCCAGGATCTTGCACTGGGATGTGTGAGTGTGAGGTGAAGAATGGGAATGGGAGACTGCCCGGATAAGCCTCTCCTTGGATTCAGCACCGTGGCCCGGACCAGCTCCAGCTGTTCAAAGTCATCAATTACCTTTAACTACAACGACTAATCATCCGCAGAGTGCTAATGCAAGCCAGACATGTTTATGTCCCTGTAACTTGCAATATGTCGCCTTGGCAATGGCTTAAATAAACACAGGCAGACTGTGAGCGCCGTAACTGAGCGATTACACCTCAGGACATTACCTTTTAAACGCACTACATTCACATAAACGAGACTCACTACACTCAAGATATAGCTTCTGCTGCTTTTTCATATTTATACCACGTAAAGAGGTTGTATACCAGCTGTGCATGCGTGGACTCCAAGCACACTGACAGAAAACAAAATGCCTCGAACAGGGGTGCAATTAGACCACACCTTCGGGGGCGGTGAGGTAACACTTCCAGCAAGTGGTGCGGGTCATGCATTTCAAGCGATGTGGGCAGAGCTATCTTTATTGCCAATATGACAGAGAGAAGTGACAAATTGTGCACTTTAAACATAGTGGCAAAACCAATCTGATAAGGACTGAAAGATTGGAGTCTGTGGTTACTCCAGTTTCTGAGTTGTTTGGTGGCAGGCCTGGTTACTTAAGTCATCTTGTGGCGTTTGATCCATTTTCTGCATATGAATATTTTGATTTGTTACATGTTTATTTTCCTGTGATTAGAGATCTTCTTTATTTGACCACTTGAGGCAGAGGCAATTTAAGGATGAGTCAAAGTCAGATGGGTGTTCATGCTTAAATGTGATTTGTGTATTATCTGCATAACAGTAATAGCTGAAATTGAAGAAGGAGATTATGTCCAATGGCCAGCGAAGGCAAGTGCTTTAGGGGAAGTAGAACTGTTAGGTACATTAGTTGTTAATTGAATGGAGCTGACCTGAAAGGATAAATTGAGAAGATGATCTGTCTGATACCAAAGCTGCAAGCTGCTTTAGTTCCCCTCTGTTTTGAAATCTCTCTAGAAGATTGGGATGATGAATAGTATCAAAGGTAATGAAGAGTTCAAGTAATAAGCTTGCTGGTACGCCAATGCAGAGATTTGTCTTAAAGCAGATCTTTCTATCTTCTTTGGCTAAAACAGCCTGTTAGTGGCGAAAAGTTAAAAGGATCTCTTATTTCAAGGGCGATTTGTTGTAAGACATTTAGAGTTCCTTTGGAAAGATACCTGTATTCAAGGACTTGTTCACAGTTCTGGGTGGATTGGCTACATAGCTATTAAGGAGGACACTGGTCTGCAGGGACCTAGCTTAGTCTGTGAGATTCAGGGGATGTGAATCCCACATTTCCCAACTAAACAAGTGGGAAAAGCCAAAACAGGCTTATCAGACCTAATTCTGGGCCCCAAGAACCAACTCCCAAGCCAAGAATGCATTTATTTGGGAAAGTGCAACAACCCATACACCCTCCCTGAAGCTATGTCCCGGTTGGTCTGCTGGTGATTCTGCTGGCCTACAAGTGTTTGCAGCATTGATTAAGTCATCTGTGGTCAGGAGGTTAAAGGGGTTAACTGTAGTTGTTTTCGTGTTTTGTTATCTGGTGAACTGAGCCAGGATGCTAGACTTGTGGCTGAGCAGTGGAAAGGCAAGGGGGGGGGGGGGGGGGGGGACCTCACTTTGGTGGGTAGGAAGCAATTAAGGTGCCCATACTGCTTCAGGTATTGAGGTAGAATGACCCTGTTTCCTGTGAACTCTATTAGAGGGGTTGATGTTTGTGATGTTTAGGCCCATTATCAGGTCTACAGGTCGCTCAACAGCTCTCCCTATTCAGATCTCTTTTTCTGTGTAAGTGCTCTTGGCCACTGTCAGCTCACCAAGACATAGGGCAGGTCTCCCTGAAGCAAGACATCAGGTATTGTGGTTTGTTAACTTTACTTTCCTCACTACATTCTCCAGAAGAAAAACAAATGAAATGCCCACCTCGCTCACCATATAAATGCAATGGAGTGACTATTACTGCATGTGTGCATGGAAATAGTGTATACTTAGACCAACAACTATACATTTAGATGCACATATGCACTTGTTTAGTATCCACAAAACATCAGATTTACAGGAGTCAACTAAACATGCACAGAGTGAAAAGGCCGTAAGAGAAGCCATATTAATTTAAGAGAGCGTAATTTTGCCTGAACATGCTGTTGGGATGGGAATGTCCCCTGCGAGGTATACAGTCATGTTGCCCTATCCCGAACACAAAACTGTAAGTATCTGGTTTCCCAGCTTTTGTCTCTAGCTTCATGCTAACCTAGTGTACAGATGCCTACACTGCTCCTTGACATGACTGAGGTCCTAGATCTGTCCTGTGATCTGGAGGGGCAGACCAAGCATGTACTCAATTTGCAGACAGTGGACTACTGGCTTGTCATAGGTTGAATGTGGGACTGGAACAAAAAATAAGCTCTGGCATCAAAATAAAAGCGGCCCCTAATCTTTAATTCAATAGTTTAAAAAGTGGCCCATATTCGCAAATTGAGTCTGTTTTGAACTTGTGAAAACAAGCTGCATAGTTATTTTTAAAATATGAAAGACTGCATGAATTTGCCACAAGCAATGTTTGTTTTAAGATCTGGAAAATCTAGAGAAAACTTGCCCAGCAGACTACAAAATAGGCTCACAGAGGAAAAACCCGCCCACAAAATGATCTGCCAGTGCACCCTGTAGGGCACTGCTTGATTCCCTATATGCCAATCCGACCCTGCACAGGTTTCGCATGTAGATAGATGGTGCAGCATATCTTGCTTTTGAGAATCCGCAATCACGGGCAGAATTTTTTTTTATCTGTGTCATTGGAGTGGAGGCCCCACTCGTGTAACATTCTGTTTTAATACGCTAATCTTTGTTCTAACATTCCAAACCTGTGTTGAGCACATGGTGTTTGTGGTACAAGTAATATGTGCACAAGTGTGCCAGAGTAGAAACCCCTAACCTGCTCATGTGCACACGATGGAGGTAAGCTTGTTTTCCCAGTGTTTTGCTGATATTCCTGAACCTGGAGGGAGGAAACCTAGACAATGAAGTGAATACAGAGAAGACTAGACCCCTTTAGAAATTCACAGAGGCCATTTTGCTGGCAGGAGCTGCTGACTAGTCTTTCTGCAGTACTACTATGTGAAAGATGGTTGGGGTGAAGTTTGGACTCAAGTCTCTTTTCAGTGTGTAAAGGATGTTTTTAGGTGAGCCAGCCTTTTAAATTTCCCATGATCGTGTGCAGTGTGTAGCTGTTGATAAGGCAGGTATAGAAAGTTCATGCATATTTTGGCATCTGTTGTGGGCACTCCAGGCTGGAGACTACCCTGCTATAAGGAGCATCACTCTGCTTTGCAGCATACTGTGATGACTGCTGTGCACCCACAGCTGGTTTCTGACTGATAGCCAGCTTCTAAGATGAGAGGGATTATTCCCTGGAGTCTTGCCTAACTGGAAGAACTGTATCTCTGAACTTAGTGCCTGGAAGCCAGCTTGCCTATTAAAAGAGGGAGCGATCCTGCCAGAACGTGGGAAGGGAGACTTCACAGAGAGATTGGTGAGCTTGAAAGTATGGGTGCAGTCTATCCAGAAGTGAAGTGCCAGGTGGAAATTGCAGATTGGCGACTAACCTCACCGCTCTGCAATAAGAACGACTGCGATTAAAGCCAAGCCCTTTGCCTATGGCTGTCACCACCACTGCTAGCATGCCACTGTGTCCGTCTACGTGACTGCCCGTCTGCTGCTCAACACCAAGTGACCAAGAAGTGCATCCAATGCCTACTCCCAGTTCCCACCAACAACAGTATTTGCATTTGTCAAAGGGCTCTGGGCTATCACTGGCTACCAATCACTGGCAAACCCCCACGCTACCTCCCTGAAACGTTTTTCACTACCTTCCATAGCTACCACTGAGCCCCACCCAAGTGCTAAAGTAGATGTACTTGACCCCATTTGCACAGCTGCAATAGGAGATATTCCTAGACATAGAAGGCAAACAACCCCAATATCAAGGATGAGACCCAATAACCCATGCTTGTACCACGGTCCCCTGAACATGGTCTTACCAGTCCTCTAGGAGGAAGGGTATGTATTCAAACTGATCACCTTTGCACTGTGTGCCTCCTAACCGTATATAGTCACTGCAATTCTCTTAATACTAAATTTTCAGTGGGAGTCCAGGGAACAATGGGTGCAGATATATTCTCTGCACTAAATACATTAAGGCACAGGAGTGACAACAGGGTGAGTTTGAATAAAGCTTATAGTGTTATTAAAACCAGTTCACCGATTCTGGATACCACGCTGCAGGCCAATGAGGCACAGATGGCGGTCTACAATGTGGCATCAGAAGCAGCAAAAGGGGTGTGGCCACTGGTGACCCACCACCTCTGTCATTCACAGCAGGCACTATAAAGCCCAACAGGGCTAAAGTGTAGGACCAACAATTAGCCTGCAGTCCGCTCTCACTTTTCACACCAGCCCACGGCCTCAAATGCAGTGCTTCACTCTTGCAGTGTTATGCTTGATCCCTCTCCAGCAGCTTCTGCCTCCATTCCCCTCTTGTACCACAATACCACTACCTCCCATCTCATCCCCACAGACTGAGACTGATCTCGCACCCACACCAGCCTCGAACCTATCACCCTTCCCATTCTATCCACCAGCCTCAATATACTCTTTCCTCTTGCACCCGCCCTATGGTTGTGGAAGGAAATAAATAGACATCTAGTACTACAGGAAGAACAGATATTCTGTAGGTGCATTTGTGGAAATATGTGCATGTTTATGAGTGTTGGGTAAATTAATGTGTGCTGAGTGAGAGGTGTTCCCCGTAAGTGCAGAGTTACTGTGAGTGGTGTGAATGGATAGTTAGCATTGTGAGTGTTGAGTGAAAGGTGCACGTATATGAGTGCTAAGTTAGTGGTGTGCCCATGTGACAGCTAGGAGACCATTGTGTGTATGTCTGTATGCAAGAGGAGAGTGAGCTGTGTCAGTAATGGCTGAGGGGGACAGCCCTTGTGAGTGCAAGACGATGTATCTTGAGATACTTAAAGGAACTCACCATGTCACTGAAGGTTGCCAAGTGGGGTTTGAGGTGTAACTTAAACTAGGATTATCATGACATCAATCAGGGACTTAGGGTGAAAAGATAACTTATCAGCTGATCCTGCAACAAAATGTCAGCTTTTTTAACAAATTCACATTTCTAGAGGTGCTCGAGCCACTGAAGTTCAGAGCCAAATCTACAACTCCGATTCAGGAAGATGTATTTTTGGAACCTCGAGCCAAGACTTCATGTGGCCTCTGCCACACACCTCCCTTTGTCAATAACCAAGCCCCTCTGCCCCTTCATCTAGTGGCTAAATTGTGCAAAATGAAACAAGGATCCTGGTATCAAACAGTCTGACTATATTGTAGGATCCTAGGCAATTACCGTATTTCAATATGCCACCTTTTCTTTTGTCCTCGTATTGGAGTGTACCTTTAAAAAAAACTCATTTTAGGATGTGTGCTCTACAAAAACCTCATATTGTCCCCTGGACTCCCACTGAAAATTTAGTATTAAGTGAATTGCCGTGACTATATACTGTTAGGAGGCACACAGTGCAAAGTTGATCAGCCTGAATGCATACCCTTTCTATTAGAGGACTGCTAAGACCATGTTCAGTGGACCAGGAGGCAAGCATAGGCTATTATGTGTCTTCCTTGGTGCTGGGGTCGTTTACCTCTTACGTCCAGAAATATCTCCCATTAAAGCTGTGCAAACAGGGTCAAGTACATCCCCTTTAGCACTTGGAGCTCAGTGGTAGCCATGGAAGGTAGTACCAAATATCTCAGGGAGGTAGCGTGGGGTTTGCCAGTGACTGGTAGCAAGAGTGTTAGCCCAAAGACCTTTGATGAACGCAGATACTGTGGTTGATAGATTTTAATGTTGCTCCATATTTTATTAAAACTCTTGCAGGGTTAAAATATCAAATTACTTGTATCATGGTTCATTAATAGCAAGATCATTAGAGACATTAATATATCTAGGTTTATGTTTAGAAACTATGGAGTAGATTTACTAAAATCCCATGCAACGCAGTACAGCAACCAAAGTCACAGCACTAGATTGCGTGAGAGTAGAGAGCAGGACTGCACTATATCTGTTAAATTAGCAGTGATGGGCAATCCGTGCAATACACACATCTTTGCTCGACAGTGCATTGCCTTGTAACAGCCCTTTGACTCAAAGTAAAGCAATGCAGAACAGAGCACTGCTTTTCATTACTTTCAGGCAATTTGCAGCACTCAAACATGAATTCCAAATTAACATTTACAAAGCCAATGCATAAAGTTAGTAAATCTGCTCTGCGACTTCTGCTAAATGCCACTTTATGCAGCAGTTTTTTTTAGTGTCCTGAAGTGAAAGGCTTTCACATTAAATAAATACACTTTTTGAAGAGTCTTTAGCACACTTTTTACATGACCATTTACATACCATGCAGAGGGCTTTGTTTGCATTATAGAGCTTAGAGCCAAGCCTGATAATCTGCTGAGCTTTGGCTTGGCACTCCCTATTAATAGTCTGCTTGACCACCTCTACATTGTCCCTGAAATCTACTCAGGGCCACTGGAATAATGCGATTGTGCAGCTGCAGCGATTTTCACATAATAGTAGATTTGAGGCATTTGCCACCTAATCCATCATCTGCCACATAATCTGCAGATTTTAACAAACAAATTTGTTTCCAGCTAAAATGGTTAAAAAGTTAGTAAAAATGCAGCAACACAAATTATTCCATAGTGGAAGGCCCCTTGCAAATACTGACTGGTCACCTTTCTTTACTTTGTTGCTATATTGAGATGTTACACTGGTACTAAGGAGGTGCAACTAATTCAAAGACAGTGTTAAGTTTAAAAATGACAAAATAATGAAGTACTACTGTAGGAAGTTGGCTCTGAATGTGCTATTTCAAAGTAAGGAATAGCATGCACAGAGTCCAAGGGTTCCCCTTAGAGGTAAAATAGTGGTAAAAAGAGATAATACTAATGCTCTATTTTGTGGTAGGGTGGTCGAGCAGTAGGCTTATCCAAGGAGTAGTGTTAAGCATTTGTTGTACATACACATAGACAATAAATGAGGTACACACACTCAGAGACAAATCCAGCCAATAGGTTTTGTTATAGAAAAATATATTTTCTTAGTTTATTTTAAGAACCACAGGTTCAAATTTAACATGTAATATCTTGTTTGAAAGGTATTGCAGGTAAGTACATTAGGAACTTTGAATCATTTCAATTGCAAGTATACTTTTCAAGTTATTGACAAATAGCTACTTTAAAAGTGGACACTTAGTGCAATTTTCACAGTTCCTGGGGGAGGTAAGTTTTTGTTAGTTTTACCAGGTAAGTAAGACACTTACAGGGTTCAGTTCTTGGTCCAAGGTAGCCCACCGTTGGGGGTTCAGAGCAACCCCAAAGTCACCACACCAGCAGCTCAGGGCCGGTCAGGTGCAGAGTTCAAAGTGGTGCCCAAAACGCATAGGCTAGAATGGAGAGAAGGGGGTGCCCCGGTTCCGGTCTGCTTGCAGGTAAGTACCCGCGTCTTCGGAGGGTAGACCAGGGGGGTTTTGTAGGGCACCGGGGGGGACACAAGCCCACACAGAAATTTCACCCTCAGCGGCGCGGGGGCGGCCGGGTGCAGTGTAGAAACAAGCGTCGGGTTCGCAATGTTAGTCAATGAGAGATCACGGGATCTCTTCAGCGCTGCAGGCAGGCAAGGGGGGGGTTCCTCGGGGAAACCTCCACTTGGGCAAGGGAGAGGGACTCCTGGGGGTCACTTCTCCAGTGAAAGTTCGGTCCTTCAGGTCCTGGGGGCTGCGGGTGCAGGGTCTCTCCCAGGCGTCGGGACTTAGGATTCAAAGAGTCGCGGTCAGGGGAAGCCTCGGGATTCCCTCTGCAGGCGGCGCTGTGGGGGCTCAGGGGGGACAGGTTTTGGTACTCACAGTCTTAGAGTAGTCCTGGGGTCCCTCCTGAGGTGTTGGATCTCCACCAGCCGAGTCGGGGTCGCCGGGTGCAGTGTTGCAAGTCTCACGCTTCTTGCGGGGAGCTTGCAGGGTTCTTTCAAAGCTGCTGGGAACAAAGTTGCAGCCTTTCTTGGAGCAGGTCCGCTGTCCTCGGGAGTTTCTTGTCTTTTCGAAGCAGGGGCAGTCCTCAGAGGATGTCGAGGTCGCTGGTCCCTTTGGAAGGCGTCGCTGGAGCAGGATCTTTGGAAGGCAGGAGACAGGCCGGTGAGTTTCTGGAGCCAAAGCAGTTGTTGTCTTCGGGTCTTCCTCTGCAGGGGTTTTTCAGCTAGGCAGTCCTTCTTCTTGTAGTTGCAGGAATCTAATTTTCTAGGGTTCAGGGTAGCCCTTAAAATACTAAATTTAAGGGCGTGTTTAGGTCTGGGGGGTTAGTAGCCAATGGCTACTAGCCCTGAGGGTGGGTACACCCTCTTTGTGCCTCCTCCCAAGGGGAGGGGGTCACAATCCTAACCCTATTGGGGGAATCCTCCATCTGCAAGATGGAGGATTTCTAAAAGTTAGAGTCACTTCAGCTCAGGACACCTTAGGGGCTGTCCTGACTGGCCAGTGACTCCTCCTTGTTGCTTTCTTTGTTCCCTCCAGCCTTGCCGCCAAAAGTGGGGGCCGTTGCCGGAGGGGGCGGGCAACTCCACTAAGCTGGAGTGCCCTGCTGGGCTGTGACAAAGGGGTGAGCCTTTGAGGCTCACCGCCAGGTGTCACAGCTCCTGCCTGGGGGAGGTGTTAGCATCTCCACCCAGTGCAGGCTTTGTTACTGGCCTCAGAGTGACAAAGGCACTCTCCCCATGGGGCCAGCAACATGTCTCTGGTGTGGCAGGCTGCTGGAACTAGTCAGCCTACACAGACAGTCGGTTAAGTTTCAGGGGGCACCTCTAAGGTGCCCTCTGGGGTGTATTTTACAATAAAATGTACACTGGCATCAGTGTGCATTTATTGTGCTGAGAAGTTTGATACCAAACTTCCCAGTTTTCAGTGTAGCCATTATGGTGCTGTGGAGTTCGTGTTTGACAAACTCCCAGACCATATACTCTTATGGCTACCCTGCACTTACAATGTCTAAGGTTTTGTTTAGACACTGTAGGGGTACCATGCTCATGCACTGGTACCCTCACCTATGGTATAGTGCACCCTGCCTTAGGGCTGTAAGGCCTGCTAGAGGGGTGTCTTACCTATACTGCATAGGCAGTGAGAGGCTGGCATGGCACCCTGAGGGGAGTGCCATGTCGACTTACTCGTTTTGTCCTCACTAGCACACACAAGCTGGCAAGCAGTGTGTCTGTGCTGAGTGAGAGGTCTCCAGGGTGGCATAAGACATGCTGCAGCCCTTAGAGACCTTCCTTGGCATCAGGGCCCTTGGTACTAGAAGTACCAGTTACAAGGGACTTATCTGGATGCCAGGGTCTGCCAATTGTGGATACAAAAGTACAGGTTAGGGAAAGAACACTGGTGCTGGGGCCTGGTTAGCAGGCCTCAGCACACTTTCAATTGTAAACATAGCATCAGCAAAGGCAAAAAGTCAGGGGGCAACCATGCCAAGGAGGCATTTCCTTACACAACCCCCCCCCCAAACGAAAGAGGATGAGACTAACCTTTCCCAAGAGAGTCTTCATTTTCTAAGTGGAAGAACCTGGAAAGGCCATCTGCATTGGCATGGGCAGTCCCAGGTCTGTGTTCCACTATAAAGTCCATTCCCTGTAGGGAGATGGACCACCTCAACAGTTTAGGATTTTCACCTTTCATTTGCATCAGCCATTTGAGAGGTCTGTGGTCAGTTTGAACTAGGAAGTGAGTCCCAAAGAGGTATGGTCTCAGCTTCTTCAGGGACCAAACCACAGCAAAGGCCTCCCTCTCAATGGCACTCCAACGCTGCTCCCTGGGGAGTAACCTCCTGCTAATGAAAGCAACAGGCTGGTCAAGGCCATCATCATTTGTTTGGGACAAAACTGCCCCTATCCCATGTTCAGAGGCATCAGTCTGCACAATGAACTGCTTAGAATAATCTGGAGCTTTTAGA
This sequence comes from Pleurodeles waltl, assembly GCF_031143425.1. Classification (NCBI taxonomy): domain Eukaryota; kingdom Metazoa; phylum Chordata; class Amphibia; order Caudata; family Salamandridae; genus Pleurodeles; species Pleurodeles waltl. The sequence continues at coordinate 811,744,630 of NC_090440.1, forward strand.
ACTGGTGCTGAGCACATTGCTTGTTTCAGGGTGTCAAAGGCCTGTTGGCATTCCACAGTCCAGTTCACTTTCTTGGGCATTTTCTTGGAGGTGAGTTCAGTGAGGGCTGTCACAATGGATCCATATCCCTTCACAAACCTCCTGTAATACCCAGTCAAGCCAAGGAATGCCCTGACTTGAGTCTGGGTTTTTGGAGCTACCCAGTCCAGAATAGTCTGGATCTTGGGTTGGAGTGGCTGAACTTGGCCTCCACCTACAAGGTGGCCCAAGTAAACCACAGTTCCCTGCCCTATCTGGCATTTGGATGCCTTGATAGAGAGGCCTGCAGATTGCAGAGCCTTCAAAACCTTCTTCAGGTGGACCAGGTGATCCTGCCAGGTGGAGGTAAAGACAGCAATATCATCAAGATAAGCTGTGCTAAAGGACTCCAAGCCAGCAAGGACTTGATTCACCAACCTTTGGAAGGTGGCAGGGGCATTCTTTAAACCAAAGGGCATAACAGTAAACTGATAATGCCCATCAGGTGTGGAGAATGCTGTTTTCTCTTTTGCTCCAGGTGCCATTTTTATTTGCCAGTACCCTGCTGTCAAGTCAAAGGTACTTAGGAATTTGGCAGCACCTAATTTATCTATGAGCTCATCAGCTCTAGGAATTGGATGAGCATCTGTCTTGGTGACAGAATTGAGCCCTCTGTAGTCCACACAAAACCTCATCTCTTTCTTTCCATCTTTGGTGTGAGGTTTGGGGACTAAGACCACTGGGCTAGCCCAGGGGCTGTCAGAGCGCTCAATTACTCCCAATTCCAGCATCTTGTGGACTTCCACCTTAATGCTTTCCTTAACATGGTCAGACTGTCTAAAAATTTTGTTTTTGACAGGCATGCTGTCTCCTGTGTCCACATCATGGGTACACAGGTGTGTCTGACCAGGGGTTAAGGAGAAGAGTTCAGGAAACTGTTGTAGGACTCTCCTACAATCAGCTTGCTGTTGGCCAGAGAGGGTGTCTGAGTAGATCACTCCATCTACTGTGCCATCTTTTGGGTCTGATGACAGAAGATCAGGGAGAGGTTCACTCTCTGCCTCCTGATCCTCATCTGTTACCATCAACAGATTCACATCAGCCCTGTCATGGAAGAGCTTAAGGCGGTTCACATGGATCACCCTCTTGGGGCTCCTGCTTGTGCCCAGGTCCACCAGGTAGGTGACCTGACTCTTCCTTTCTAGCACTGGGTAAGGGCCACTCCATTTGTCCTGGAGTGCCCTGGGAGCCACAGGCTCCAGAACCCAGACTTTCTGCCCTGGTTGGAACTCAACCAGTGCAGCCTTTTGGTCATACCAAAACTTCTGGAGCTGTTGGCTGGCCTCAAGGTTTTTGGTTGCCTTTTCCATGTACTCTGCCATTCTAGAGCGAAGGCCAAGTACATAGTCCACTATGTCTTGTTTAGGCTCATGGAGAGGTCTCTCCCAGCCTTCTTTAACAAGAGCAAGTAGTCCCCTTACAGGATGACCAAACAGAAGTTCAAAGGGTGAGAATCCTACTCCCTTCTGTGGCACCTCTCTGTAAGCGAAAAGCAGACATGGCAAGAGGACATCCCATCTCCTTTTGAGTTTTTCTGGGAGCCCCATGATCATGCCTTTTAATGTCTTGTTGAATCTCTCAACCAAGCCATTAGTTTGTGGATGGTATGGTGTAGTGAATTTGTAAGTCACTCCACACTCATTCCACATGTGTTTTAGGTATGCTGACATGAAGTTGGTACCTCTGTCAGACACCACCTCCTTAGGGAAACCCACTCTGGTAAAGATACCAATGAGGGCCTTGGCTACTGCAGGGGCAGTAGTCGACCTAAGGGGGATAGCTTCAGGATACCTAGTAGCATGATCCACTACTACTAGGATGTACATATTTCCTGAGGCTGTGGGAGGTTCCAGTGGACCAACTATGTCCACACCCACTCTTTCAAAGGGGACCCCCACCACTGGAAGTGGAATGAGGGGGGCCTTTGGGTGCCCACCTGTCTTACCACTGGCTTGACAGGTGGGGCAGGAGAGGCAAAACTCCTTAACCTTGTGGGACATATTGGGCCAGTAGAAGTGGTTGACTAACCTCTCCCACGTCTTGGTTTGTCCCAAATGCCCAGCAAGGGGAATATCATGGGCTAAGGTCAGAATAAACTCTCTGAACGACTGAGGCACTACCACTCTCCTAGTGGCACCAGGCTTGGGGTCTCTGGCCTCAGTGTACAGGAGTCCATCTTCCCAATAGACCCTATGTGTTCCATTTTTCTTGCCCTTGGACTCTTCAGCAGCTTGCTGCCTAAGGCCTTCAAGAGAGGGACAGGTTTCTTGTCCCTTACACAGCTCCTCCCTTGAGGGTCCCCCTGGGCCTAAGAGCTCAACCTGATAAGGTTCAAGCTCCAAAGGCTCAGTTCCCTCAGAGGGCAGAACTTCTTCCTGAGAAGAGAGGTTCCCTTTTTCTGACTGTGTTGCAGTTGGTTTCCCAACTGACTTTCCTTTTCTCTTGGTAGGCTGGGCCATTTTTCCAGACTCCAGCTCTACTTTTTCACCCTGTGCCTTGCATTGTGCTCTTGTTTTCACACACACCAGTTCAGGGATACCCAGCATTGCTGCATGGGTTTTTAGTTCTACCTCAGCCCATGCTGAGGACTCCAGGTCATTTCCAAGCAGACAGTCCACTGGGATATTTGAGGAGACCACCACCTGTTTCAGGCCATTGACCCCTCCCCATTCTAAAGTAACCATTGCCATGGGATGTACTTTTCTCTGATTGTCAGCGTTGGTGACTGTGTAAGTTTTTCCAGTCAGGTATTGGCCAGGGGAAACCAGTTTCTCTGTCACCATGGTGACACTGGCACCTGTATCCCTCAGGCCCTCTATTCTAGTCCCATTAATTAAGAGTTGCTGTCTGTATTTTTGCATGTTAGGCGGCCAGACAGCTAGTGTGGCTAAATCCACCCCACCCTCAGAAACTAGAGTAGCTTCAGTGTGGACCCTGATTTGCTCTGGGCACACTGTTGATCCCACTTGGAGACTAGCCATACCAGTGTTACCTGGATGGGAGTTTGGAGTGGAACCTTTCTTGGGACAGGCCTTGTCTCCAGTTTGGTGTCCATGCTGTTTACAGCTATGACACCAGGCCTTTTTGGGATCAAAGTTTTTACCCTTGTACCCATTGTTTTGTGAAGAGGCTCTGGGCCCACCCTCCTGTGCAGGTTTTTGGGGGCCTGTAGAAGACTCTTTACTATTTTTAGTTTTGGTTGTCTCATCACCCTTCCCCTGGGGAGTCTTTGTGACCCCTTTCTTTTGGTCACCCCCTGTTGAAGTCTTGGACACCCTTGTCTTGACCCAATGGTCCGCCTTCTTTCCCAATTCTTGGGGAGAAATTGGTCCTAGGTCTACCAGATGCTGATGCAGTTTATCATTGAAACAATTACTCAATAGGTGTTCTTTCACAAATAAATTGTACAGCCCATCATAATTACTTACACCACTGCCTTGAATCCAACCATCTAGTGTTTTCACTGAGTAGTCTACAAAGTCAACCCAGGTCTGGCTCGAGCATTTTTGAGCCCCCCTGAATCTAATCCTATACTCCTCAGTGGAGAATCCAAAGCCCTCAATCAGGGTACCCTTCATGAGGTCATACGATTCTGCATCTTGTCCAGAGAGTGTGAGGAGTCTATCCCTACACTTTCCTGTGAACATTTCCCAAAGGAGAGCACCCCAGTGAGATCTGTTCACTTTTCTGGTTACACAAGCCCTCTCAAAAGCTGTGAACCATTTGGTGATGTCATCACCATCTTCATATTTAGTTACAATCCCTTTAGGGATTTTCAACATGTCAGGAGAATCTCTGACCCTATTTATGTTGCTGCCACCATTGATGGGTCCTAGGCCCATCTCTTGTCTTTCCCTCTCTATGGCTAGGATCTGCCTTTCCAAAGCCAATCTTTTGGCCATCCTGGCTAACTGGATGTCCTCTTCACTGGAGTTATCCTCAGTGATTTCAGAGGTGTTGGTCTCTCCTGTGAGGGAACCAGCATCTCTGACTATTATTTTTGGAGTCAGGGTTTGAGGGACCCTGTTCTCCCTAGATAGGACTGGTAGGGGGGAATTTTCCTCCAAGTCACTATCCTCTTCCTCTGAGTTGCCACCCTCAGAGGGGTTGGCCTTTTCAAACTCTGCCAAAAGCTCCTGGAGCTGTATTTTGGTAGGTTTGGGGCACATTGTTATTTTCTTTATTTTACAGAGTGACCTTAGCTCCCTCATCTTAAGATGGAGGTAAGGTGTGGTGTCGAGTTCCACCACAGTCACATCTGTGCTAGACATTTTGCTTCTAAAAGTTGGAATACTTTTTAAGAATCTACAACTGGTTCTAGAATCTAATTCAAACTTTTACAAACTTTTAAACTCTAAAAGAAATGCTAAACAGGATCTAACACAAGGCCCTAGCAGGTCTTTTAAGAATTTAGAAAACTTTTCAAATTGCAAAAATCAATTTCTAATGACAATTTTGGAATTTGTCGTGTGATCAGGTATTGGCTGAGTAGTCCAGCAAATGCAAAGTCTTGTACCCCACCGCTGATCCACCAATGTAGGAAGTTGGCTCTGTATGTGCTATTTCAAAGTAAGGAATAGCATGCACAGAGTCCAAGGGTTCCCCTTAGAGGTAAAATAGTGGTAAAAAGAGATAATACTAATGCTCTATTTTGTGGTAGTGTGGTCGAGCAGTAGGCTTATCCAAGGAGTAGTGTTAAGCATTTGTTGTACATACACATAGACAATAAATGAGGTACACACACTCAGAGACAAATCCAGCCAATAGGTTTTGTTATAGAAAAATATATTTTCTTAGTTTATTTTAAGAACCACAGGTTCACATTTAACATGTAATATCTTGTTTGAAAGGTATTGCAGGTAAGTACATTAGGAACTTTGAATCATTTCAATTGCAAGTATACTTTTCAAGTTATTGACAAATAGCTACTTTAAAAGTGGACACTTAGTGCAATTTTCACAGTTCCTGGGGGAGGTAAGTTTTTGTTAGTTTTACCAGGTAAGTAAGACACTTACAGGGTTCAGTTCTTGGTCCAAGGTAGCCCACCGTTGGGGGTTCAGAGCAACCCCAAAGTCACCACACCAGCAGCTCAGGGCCGGTCAGGTGCAGAGTTCAAAGTGGTGCCCAAAACGCATAGGCTAGAATGGAGAGAAGGGGGTGCCCCGGTTCCGGTCTGCTTGCAGGTAAGTACCCGCGTCTTCGGAGGGTAGACCAGGGGGGTTTTGTAGGGCACCGGGGGGGACACAAGCCCACACAGAAATTTCACCCTCAGCGGCGCGGGGGCGGCCGGGTGCAGTGTAGAAACAAGCGTTGGGTTCGCAATGTTAGTCAATGAGAGATCACGGGATCTCTTCAGTGCTGCAGGCAGGCAAGGGGGGGGTTCCTCGGGGAAACCTCCACTTGGGCAAGGGAGAGGGACTCCTGGGGGTCACTTCTCCAGTGAAAGTTCGGTCCTTCAGGTCTTGGGGGCTGCGGGTGCAGGGTCTCTCCCAGGCGTCGGGACTTAGGATTCAAAGAGTCGCGGTCAGGGGAAGCCTCGGGATTCCCTCTGCAGGCGGCGCTGTGGGGGCTCAGGGGGGACAGGTTTTGGTACTCACAGTCTTAGAGTAGTCCTGGGGTCCCTCCTGAGGTGTTGGATCTCCACCAGCCGAGTCGGGGTCGCCGGGTGCAGTGTTGCAAGTCTCACGCTTCTTGCGGGGAGCTTGCAGGGTTCTTTCAAAGCTGCTGGGAACAAAGTTGCAGCCTTTCTTGGAGCAGGTCCGCTGTCCTCGGGAGTTTCTTGTCTTTTCGAAGCAGGGGCAGTCCTCAGAGGATGTCGAGGTCGCTGGTCCCTTTGGAAGGCATCGCTGGAGCAGGATCTTTGGAAGGCAGGAGACAGGCCGGTGAGTTTCTGGAGCCAAAGCAGTTGTTGTCTTCGGGTCTTCCTCTGCAGGGGTTTTTCAGCTAGGCAGTCCTTCTTCTTGTAGTTGCAGGAATCTAATTTTCTAGGGTTCAGGGTAGCCCTTAAAATACTAAATTTAAGGGCGTGTTTAGGTCTGGGGGGTTAGTAGCCAATGGCTACTAGCCCTGAGGGTGGGTACACCCTCTTTGTGCCTCCTCCCAAGGGGAGGGGGTCACAATCCTAACCCTATTGGGGGAATCCTCCATCTGCAAGATGGAGGATTTCTAAAAGTTAGAGTCACTTCAGCTCAGGACACCTTAGGGGCTGTCCTGACTGGCCAGTGACTCCTCCTTGTTGCTTTCTTTGTTCCCTCCAGCCTTGCCGCCAAAAGTGGGGGCCGTGGCCGGAGGGGGCGGGCAACTCCACTAAGCTGGAGTGCCCTGCTGGGCTGTGACAAAGGGGTGAGCCTTTGAGGCTCACCGCCAGGTGTCACAGCTCCTGCCTGGGGGAGGTGTTAGCATCTCCACCCAGTGCAGGCTTTGTTACTGGCCTCAGAGTGACAAAGGCACTCTCCCCATGGGGCCAGCAACATGTCTCTGGTGTGGCAGGCTGCTGGAACTAGTCAGCCTACACAGACAGTCGGTTAAGTTTCAGGGGGCACCTCTAAGGTGCCCTCTGGGGTGTATTTTACAATAAAATGTACACTGGCATCAGTGTGCATTTATTGTGCTGAGAAGTTTGATACCAAACTTCCCAGTTTTCAGTGTAGCCATTATGGTGCTGTGGAGTTCGTGTTTGACAAACTCCCAGACCATATACTCTTATGGCTACCCTGCACTTACAATGTCTAAGGTTTTGTTTAGACACTGTAGGGGTACCATGCTCATGCACTGGTACCCTCACCTATGGTATAGTGCACCCTGCCTTAGGGCTGTAAGGCCTGCTAGAGGGGTGTCTTACCTATACTGCATAGGCAGTGAGAGGCTGGCATGGCACCCTGAGGGGAGTGCCATGTCGACTTACTCGTTTTGTCCTCACTAGCACACACAAGCTGGCAAGCAGTGTGTCTGTGCTGAGTGAGAGGTCTCCAGGGTGGCATAAGACATGCTGCAGCCCTTAGAGACCTTCCTTGGCATCAGGGCCCTTGGTACTAGAAGTACCAGTTACAAGGGACTTATCTGGATGCCAGGGTCTGCCAATTGTGGATACAAAAGTACAGGTTAGGGAAAGAACACTGGTGCTGGGGCCTGGTTAGCAGGCCTCAGCACACTTTCAATTGTAAACATAGCATCAGCAAAGGCAAAAAGTCAGGGGGCAACCATGCCAAGGAGGCATTTCCTTACAACTACTATCACAAAATGTGCAGCATAATTTTCCTTTCCTTGCCGCACAATTTACTTAACCCTGCCGCATAATTTGGCCCTTCCCTGCCGCATAATTCCAGTGGCCCTGAATATACTCCTCCTGTGGCAGCAACAGTCCTTACTAGAATGGGGGCAGCAGGGAGCACAGGATGAAGTGAAAGCAGACAAAGGACTCGTTTATAATTAAATGGCCTTTTTAAGACCTGCAAAATACTACGAATGCATCTAAGGCATCAGCTCCATCTCAGTCTGGCCCACAACAGCTCAGAAACTGCCTGTGTCCTTGAAGCTGAGGCTGTATAGCCCAGGATACAACAGATGACGGGAGGATGGGGGCTAAGGCCCTTTCAGGCAAATATGTGTTGCATGCTTGGTCTCGAAGAGACAGCGCATGCGCTGTCTATGCGAGACTTAAAATGTCGATTTGTAGGCTAAGTGATCAAGTCTATTTACGAAAGTGTAAATTAGCTGTTAATCAATGTAGCCCTTGTTAAACATTCATCTCGGAAATAATATTTGTAAATGAAAGTGTGTTAAGACAGCGATTGTACATTTCTGAAAAAATCAAAAGAATGTATACATTTATTAACAGACACCCCAGGCGGAAATACATCTATAATATATCACTATCAGCAAGAGCATAAACTTGGCTTAATATACCTATATGACTGGAGAAAATCACGTTATTACTGCTATTGATTTTAATCCCGAGCTTCATTGCCAACAGCAACTTGTTGGAAGTTGGGAGAGAGGACCAAGATAAGATTGCGTGGATTTTGTACTTTTCCTATTGTATCAAAATAGCGGCAAAGGAACAATTCTTCCATAAAAAGTACAGGGGTTTCATGTGTAGCTAGATAGCTGAAATAGACATACATAAGATGATCAGTAGACAATCAAAAGCAAAGAGGAATATCTGAAAAGGCCAAGGTACCTAGAGTACAGTGGTTGCCATGGTGCCAGTGCTTTCTACAATGATAAATTAATAAATTTCAATTTGAGAACAGAATATAATTATGAATGTAGTAAGAGCCAATGCCATGCAAGTCAATAAATAAATATCCATGTATAGCTATGCCACACTGGTTCTTCGAGTGGAGGCCAGACGCTGTCTAATATAAAGAACAAAGACATCATTTACAGATATCTTAATTAAGAACACACATCTGGAAAATCAAATACTATCTTTGCCTCTGACAAAATCCCATCGGAAACTTTAGATGAAATGAAGGAAGTGATGGAAGACACCCGACTGCATCGAGTTCATGTAGCCCCAAATGGCAGGCTGTCAGATAAAAGGACAAGCAGCTCCCCCAAGACAAACAATAAGAAATAGGACGTTTAAAAATAAAAATAAAAAAAAATAAAAAAACTTTTGGTTTTCATGTTCGATACCTGCTGCATGCACATTATCAAATGAATCACCACTAACACGGCCAACAAAAGGGGATCTTGAGGCCACATAATGAGGATGGGAGAGAAATCTGAGAGTTAGAGAGGGGGGGCTTAGGAGTGGGGAACATTTCAGATGGCACACCCCCTCTTCCCCTCCAAAAACAAATAGGAGTCATTTTTGCTTAAAAGGGAGGGATTCCATTCAAAACAGTTTAAATGCTCTCGGAATAAGAGGAGTCTTCTGTTATGCCAAAGAACGCCCTAATCCCATTTTCTCTCATTTTTCTGAACAGTATTCGCTATCTAGCCTAAACATGTTGTACTGTGAAGTAATGAGATCATGAAATAATTGTCGGGGGGGGTGTTGGGCTTGGAGGATGAAGCCACAACCCTAAACATTCTCTTTAAATAAGGGTAACTATAGGGTACACCCCTGATGGTTAAAGCACAGCTCTGACCTTTATCCTGTCAGGAGGTGCAATAGTTGGCTGCTGTAGCCTCTGTCACTGCTCTGGCTTACTTTGGTGGCCTTTGCAATAAAGCTGTATTGATCCTTTGCACAGCAAATATTTTCACAATTTAAAAGTTAACAACCACGATTTCCTGGTTCTCAGAAAATGCCATGACAACTGTAAACTTAAATCTACTAAGCAATCAACTGACACCAGCAGGAAAGTGCTTGAGTTAAAAGGACAGTAGCAGAAACAGAAAGATTATTGGTTGGGATTTCAGAATTAAGGCATAGGGGAGGGGGATCTTGCCCTATTCAACAAGTGATGAGATGCACCAAGGAGCCCATCCCTCAAATCAATTTCTTTGAAATCCCCTCAGTCTTACACTTCGAAAAATAAGTAGTTATTTCTTTCATGTATTAGTGAAGCCATTACACCGTATAGCCTGTGAATGCATATGTACACAAATAATCAAAAAGTAATTTTTGTACAATGTATTGTATTGTGCTGCAATTATATAGGACTTACTACCACAATGTGGGGCACTGAAGTACTACATGTATGGGCAGCATGCTAAATTGTACCGTCTGTTTGGTTGGAAGGGTGTGTGTGGTCTCTGTTTTCTGATCCCATGTGGGAAATGTTCTGAAGTCATGCATGATGACCACTGAGGGGCGGTTATCGTGTAATGGGACGCAGTACTAATCAGTGTGGTGGATGAAGAGGTATTAAGGATTTAAGTGACATCTAGCCATACTCCCAAGTTATTCGTCTGAGAAGTTGGAGATATGCATCTCTTGGACAGTGGGACAGGCAACAATGCGCTCCAACCACTGATATTTACCCTGCAGCAATTTCATTTTTTTCTCCAATCATTCTCCAGGTACTTTTCTAATGTTACGCTGCTCCTCAATGTTCAGTGCTCATTGCAATATTACTCATGACTCAGCACTTAAAACAAGGAACCTTTATAAGGTGCCTCACTGGGAGGTGCAGAAAGCTTAAGTTTTACACAGCGTCACAATCTACCCCACGCGGTCAGTAAAAGGGCACCAGGCACATGCTGTTGAAACAAAACTGTGTTACCACCCTGAAAGGAAGGGAGTGGTCTTTCAAAGCAATTAAGCATTCTGACGCCTTGTCTCTAAGAAATGGTCATGTGTCACGGAATTTGTACAGTATAAGAAGCACAAAAATATAAACATTAAAAAATATTATATAGAAATAAGAAATCATAGGGCTGTGATTAACTGCTAAATAAATTAAATGAAAATCGAAAATACACATTGCAATTGTTGAGCTTCATCTGACAGTCACATGCAAGGCTAAAACATTCATTCAGTTTGTAGATTATGCAACAGGTTAATAGATGAAAAATTCTATCAAAGACGATTAGTTTTTAGAGGGTAAATGTAGGCTAGATCACAAAGTTAAAAGATTTGTTTTTTACTTTGTTCAATTTAGATGCAAGAGGGTCAGCGGCTTCTTTTCTTTGTGTTGTGCCCATTGCTGCAAGCAGGCTCAGCTGGAACTGGTCTTCTTTAGAGGACATTTCATTTTTAGCAGTGAGCTGCATGAAGGAAATTGGATCGTCTGCCTGAACGGTCACACTTCTCTTTTCAGACTCTTTCTGTAAAGGTAAATGAAAGAATGAAATATTAATTCTGCCAGACTAGCAAAAATGTGAAATTATCAATCCCTAATAATTATTCATAAAGAAAAAGCAAGGACATTTCAAAGGAGTGACGAATAATTTACTTTTAAAGTTTCGACCTGTTTTGTGAAGGGAAAACGCACATGCTAAAAAACAAATATACATTGTACAGACTAATAATCAGAGCAAGCTCAACAAGGACATTAAATCTGCCTCAGAGCTTGTAGAATAATTCTGTCACAAGACATGCTGCTTAGCCACATCCTAACAATCCATCTCAAAACTACAGTGTTGTCTAAAGGCAACAATATTTGCATTCATTTCATTCAGGTTTTACCCTCCCTAATAAGAAAGTAAAAGTGCATCTACATTCATGCTAGAAAGCCCCCAAAACCCACAGATAAGAACATGTTTCCATTTGTGACCACTCCTCATTCCTGACTGTAGAAGGAGTGAAGACTCCAAGATTCTCCAGTATTCACTGATGATCAGCATATCTGCCAGGGACTGAGGTTATAGAATTATATTTTTCCACAATGCTTGTGTCGAACGTAGGTTTGATGAAAACTATACTAAAGAAGATTTCTAGTTTCAAGGAGAGCCTGAACAGTGCTCCTGGGGAGGAAAAGTAAGGTCTATTAGGTGGAACAATGAAAAAGTTCCAGATTTAATTACTTAAGAAGACTGTGCAGGCAGTTGGCACCCCTAACTTTTCCTTCAAACAATAAGAGGTAATGCTGTGAATTAATCCCAGGCACTGCTGCAAGCCTCCTCCAACAGTACACAAGAAAGACGTTTTTTTCCTGACCCTTTGTGCTCTCATTCTAACCTAAAGCAGTTAGAGAAGGAAGGTATAGGTTACTTAGCCTCTAAGCATCTATCCGTAGCATGTAGTGGCGTAGATTCCTCTGCTTAACATACTCCTGCCATCTAGTGTTGGGCTCGAATGTTTGCAACTTGCTTTTCTTTGAATGTCTTTCCTGTCACAAGGTATTGTGACTCCACTGATAGGCTGTATTGCGCATGTTCATCAGCTCCTTTGGTAGACAGTTTTTCAAATCATAGGGTAAGCCTCGGACAGAAGCAGTATAGTGAAAGGATGAACATGCAGGTAAAGTCAAGATGAGTGTTTTAGTAAAGAGGTGTGCACATCAGCAAGTTTCCAGGGAAGGGGGCAGGTGCATATGAATCTACGCACTATGTACTATGAATAGATGCTTACATAGTAAGTAACATATTCCATCCGTAGCATCTGTTGGCCATAGAGACATATGCTTAGCATCGAATGTAAAGCAGTGCTCCCCAAAAGTTGCGTTTAGCTAGTGGTTGACGCACAAGTTTGAAATTTTTTTCGTAATACAGCTTAACCCACTCAAGCTTGCTCATTAGCTAAGAAATTAAACACAACAATGTTTCATGAATGTATGTGGGCTATCCCATGTTGCTGCTTTACAGATATCTCCTAAAGGGATTTTTTCTGGAAAAGCAATGGAGGCTTTTTTTGGCGTCTGGAGTGAGCACATGGACTCACAGGCAGCGTTTGCTTAGCGTTGTGAATGAATGGATGAAAGTGGGTTTATATAGGGCATGGTTACTCCTGCTGGAGTGTTCCCGCACTTGGGTTCATCTTAGCCATTAACAGGAAGAAGAAGGTAAAAAGAATCTGTTAGTCCAAGGTCTCACAAAAGAGCCAGGTTTTCAGTCTTTTTCGGAAAACTGATTCTTGCTCGACCAACCTCCAGTCAGGTTGCAGGGTGTTCCACAATTTAGGGACAAGATATCTGAAAGAGCGACCTCCCATACGAGCTCTGTTGATTTTTGGAATGGAAGCCAGGGCCTTAGTAGAGGATCTGAGGCTCCAAGTGGTGCAATGCCAGGATCCCATGGGGAGCTGATATCTCTGGCCTTTGTCATGCAATATTTGATGGCGGGAACACAAAGTTTTAAAGACCTCTCTCTTCCTTATAGGAAGACAGTGGAGAGAAGAGAGGGCCTGTCCCAAAGAGGCAAATTTAGGGAGGTTGTGTATCAGACGTGTCGCAGAATTCTGCGCTCTTTGCAGTTTAAGGAGTCTGCTCCTGGTGGCCCCAAGGTACAGAACATTACAATAGTCCAACCTTGATGTAATGAGGGCCTGAACCACACTTTTCCTAGCCTCACTGGAAAAAGGTCCATGATCTTTCGGACCATTTTAAAGATATTGAAACAGGTGCCAGCCAACCCCGATATCTGCTTATTGAAACTCAACTGAGAGTCAAACCATATCCCGAGATTCTTTACTGCTGGTTTTGGAAGTTGGTATGGAACCCATAATATCCAGTCACCAGGCTGAGGACCAGATCGAAGGTTGTTTTCCAATGACCACCACTTCAATTTTACCAGTGTTCAGTTTAAGACAGCTCTGATCCATCCAGCCTACAAGTCTGGCGAGGCACGACCTGAAGCGTTCAGCAGAGGAGTTGTGTTTTACTAAAGGTTTTTTTTCGCTTGCCTTAATACATTAATGCTCTTAACTTTGAGGGCGAAAGTTCTGCTACAGAATCTGGGTTAGGAAAGAATAAAGGTAGCTCAATTGTTTGATTTGTGTGGAAAGCAGAAACTACTGTTAGGAGGAATTTAGGGTTTGTTCTAAGTACTAATTTATCAGGCTAGACGGGGAAGAATGGTTCTTCTTGAGTGTGTGCTTGAAGTTTCTATATTCGCCTAAGAGATACAACAGCTACTAAAAATGCTACTTTTCATGTTAGGAACTGTAAAACACATGAATGTAGTAGATCAAATGGTGACCCATGAGTCTGGTGAGAACAATTTTGAGGTCCCAGACTGGTGCTGGTGGGTTGGAGATGAATGACTCTAGTTCTTCCAGAAATGCTCTGATAGCTTGTATTTTGAGCAGTGACATATGTTGGCTGTTTTGCATGTATACAGCAAGTGCTTCTTAGTGTAGTCTAATAGAGGAATATATGCCAGGCCTGCGTGTTGTAAATAAAATATATAACAAACAAGGTCCTGCACTGTTGGGAAAGTGGTTAGATTTGTTTGGCTAGGCAGTAATGGACAGATCTCTTCCATTTGGATGCATAGCAGGATCGTCTGGTTGGACTGCAAGTTTGTTTTCAAAATGGTCATGTATTCTTGTGGTAGACTGAGGTATCCAAATTATAAGACTTCAAGAGCCAGATCACTAGATTCAGTTGCTACGGATTTGGTACACTAGTTACTCAGAATGACAACACTTTGAATTAGTAATGTTGCCCACTTACTTGAATACAGAGGTAGCAGTGATAGGCTAGATGTACTAGAATGTGGAACCAGGTGTCGGAGGTCTATGCTGTCAGCAAGTCTCTGTGGTGTAGCAATGGTATTACTTTGTGGAGTGTTACTATAAAATGCTCTGACAGGATGTACTTGCTGAGTGGCCTGAGGTCTAGTATAAGCCTTAAAGTTCCATCCTTTTTTTAGAATGAGGAAGTACACTGAGTACACCAAGTGTCCTTGATGTTGTTTTCAGACCTGCTCTATGGCCGCTTGTTGAAGCAGAACTTGCATCTCCTCTTGCAGGAGCAATAAGTGTTCTGTTGACATAGTTTATCTATTTGGTGGTATAGTGGGTGGGGTAGCTGTGAGTTCTAGACAGTACCCATCGTTTACGATGGAAAGGACCCACTGATCTGTTGTAATTTGTCCACAGTATTTGTGCCGGTGCTGCAGCTGCCACCCTACTGGTGCTAAGTGTGGAGGGGGAGGCGTAGAGAGTCACTGCTTGGTGGGAGTTGGAGGTGGAGCCATGACCCCGTCCTCTATTTTTCTTGTACTGTGAGCTATAGTATGTCTCTCTAGTATTGGGACGGATAGGAACCTCACTGCTTCTGCACAGTGGCTGTGTCTGTGGAGGTGCTTGTTACTGATGCCCCTCTATAGTGCCCACTATGAAAGTAACCTCTATGTTGGTAGGTTTGTAGTGCACTCATGGCCTTGGCAATATCAGTGTGTGTCTTTCTTTAATTTTCCAGCATCTCATCTACTTATGCTCCGAACAGATATACACCAATAAATGGTAAGTTTAATAGATGCTACTTGACATCAGGCTTAAAACCACAGACTCTTAGCCAAGTGTGGCACCTGATGATGCAAAAAAAAAAAAAAATTGATGGGCAGAATGCAGAACAAATCAAACGTTCACCCCCAGTCACAGGTCTGGGATTAATCCACCAGTTTTTTTCTCACCATGCCATTCCAGTTTGGACCCAGCCATATGCAAATCAGTCTTGACTCTGTTCCCTATGGGGACAGTCCAGCCCGAATTCCCAGGCCAGGCCCTCCCTGGACCAGAAACAAGCATCCTGGGACCGGTTTTGGGTTATCACCTCTCTTCAGCCAGGCTAGCTTGAATCTGGTGGCACAGTGAGCACGGGACCCACGTCTGGGTCCTCCTTGTTATTCTCATTATTTCCCCCGGCCTTGCCGCCAAAAGTTGGGCCGTGGCCGGAGGGGGCGGGCAACTCCACTAGCTGGAGTGCCCTGCGGTGCTGGAACAAAGGGGGTGAGCCTTTGAGGCTCACCGCCAGGTGTTACAGCTCCTGTCTACGGGGGTGTTAGCATCTCCACCCAGTGCAGGCTTTGTTACTGGCCTCAGAGTGACAAAGGCACTCTCCCCATGGGGCCAGCAACATGTCTCGAGTGTGGCAGGCTGCTAAAACCAGTCAGCCTACACAGGTAGTTGTTTAAGGTTTCAGGGGGCACCTCTAAGGTGCCCTCTGGGGTGTATTTCACAATAAAATGTACACAGGCATCAGTGTGCATTTATTGTGCTGAGAAGTTTGATACCAAACTTCCCAGTTTTCAGTGTAGCCATTATGGTGCTGTGGAGTTCGTGTTTGACAGACTCCCAGACCATATACTCTTATGGCTACCCTGCACTTACAATGTCTAAGGTTTGTCTTAGACACTGTAGGGGCACAGTGCTCATGCACTGGTGCCCTCACCTATGGTATAGTGCACCCTGCCTTAGGGCTGTAAGGCCTGCTAGAGGGGTGACTTATCTATACTGCATAGGCAGTGTGAGGTTGGCATGGCACCCTGAGGGGAGTGCCATGTCGACTTACTTGTTTTGTCCTCACCAGCACACACAAGCTGGTAAGCAGTGTGTCTGTGCCGAGTGAGGGGTCCCCAGGGTGGCATAAGATATGCTGCAGCCCTTAAAGACCTTCCCTGGCATCAGGGCCCTTGGTACCAGGGGTACCAGTTACAAGGGACTTACCTGGATGCCAGGGTGTGCCAATTGTGGATACAAAAGTACAGGTTAGGGAAAGAACACTGGTGCTGGGGCCTGGTTAGCAGGCCTCAGCACACTTCCAATTCAAAACATAGCATCAGCAAAGGCAAAAAGTCCGGGGGTAACCATGCCAAGGAGGCATTTCCTTACAGTGTGCCTGTGTCTGCTCTCTCTCGCTTTCAGTTTCTTTGACTTGAGCCCAGCATAGGGGTTGCAGTTGCCACTTTGGTGTTGATCAGCAGGCAGAGGTTACAGGCTGTGTGATGGCCCTTCTGCAAGAATCTGTGGTGGCAAAATTTAGGCAGAACTTGAACTGAGTTTTCTCCATTATGCCGAACAGGGAGTTCCTGCCCAGGCAGTCTCGAAATCATCTCCCTTAGTCTTAAAGTGTCCTCCGGTACCGCTTTCCTGATGTTCTTCGTTGGATTTCTTCCAAAAGTTAGGCGAACTTCTTCAGAACTTCTCACAAACTTTTTCCTTCACCGTGCTGGAGAGCCTCCAACAAGCATCCAGAATCAATGACAAAACAAAAAAAAAATCTGAAGATGGCAATCAAAGGTGAGAGCTTCCAGGGAAGGACATATGATGGCACCAAATGGGGGAATCCATCAACACCCAGCAAATAAATAAATAATAGGAAATGGAAAAAAGACTGGAGAATTCCCGACCCAACCACTAGATGGCAGAATAATTCACAGTATAGAATCCAGAACAGATTCACGCTGCGAAAGCATGGTAATGTTTATTTTGCACCTGCTTTAGGTCATTACAAGAAAGACCCAATCTTCCTGCATATTGCTACACATTCAGACTTTCAGTATTTTATTTGACTTGTATTAAAAACTTCGTTTGGCGATTAGTTTTTTTACACTACACTCCCTTTGGTGAGTTTAATTTTGCACTTTTATTCTTCATGTGATACAAATATACTATCTCTTTCATATGAAAAAAGAAGCAAGATAGCAAAGATTTATACAATTGTGGGACAGGTGATGTGATCATGTATATTAAGGAATGAACTACGGTCTGCAGTAGGTTAATAGCATATTGCAAGTCACCTCAGAGTCTCATGACCTTATAAAGAAGCTCATTGTTTAGACTCATTCATCTATATGGTCATGGAACTTCTCAGTGACTTACAATATACAACAAGCCCATTTATACTGTTTAACAATGTTGTTTTTTCAATACTGCCTTTGGTCTTTTTATTTTAACTGTCACCAACAGCATTGAGCATATACTTAAGGATGAGTAAAAACTTAAATATTTACTTTCTGAGAGAGTTTCTCCTCCTCCAGTTTAGCTGAAAGCATGTGTGAAAGAGACTGCCTGCATTCTTTGTTGAAAATGTCATTCATCAATGGAGAACATTCAGACAGAACCTTCAGGCACAGAGAGATTCGGTCAACGTCGTCATCTGTGATTGGCTTCTTTGGGAGTGAAGACTTGCCCAAGTGAAGTATAGTGGCCATTATCAACATGGCTTCAGCAACAAAGGACTATAAAATAGAAAACATGGAAACAAACTTCAGCAATTACAGACTTTTTCAGTATTTAAATTCATCAAAGTTCATCTTCAAAGTCACTGCAGTAGACTACTCATCTGCAAACAAAAAAAAACTAAACGGGTTATGCACATATCGTAATCTGAATGGTCACATATACGTAACATTTTGTAGGAATTTCTCTACTGAAGTTAAAGACCCTGCACTATTTGTACTACAATGACTTAAATTATAAAAGGTTTGAAAACAAACATGTTACAAAATAAAAAACATTATTTCATTTCTAGGACAGTCTCTAGAAGAGTAAACCGCTTTACTAATGGCATCTTTCATCAATATTTCATGTATTTCTTGCAGAGAAACACCCTTGAATTCTTTCTTGTACAATTGCTTTTTTAGTGGTATAGCATATCAACTTATTTTCAATTCAATTCAATACACTAGTCGGGGTTCATATGATATTCAGCACCCATTTGTCTGATATGATTTTGTACCATTCTGTAGAAAAACACCTATTCTGCTCCAAACTGCAGTGTTATGAACAGGGGTGGGTAATGATTGCTCATTTGCTAGCATAGCCCAAGCCCATAAAGGCTTGGGTGTTCCTCTTATCTTTTCCTAGCAACAGCATCTACTATCTTACTATTCTTGTCAGAGGCTATTTGAGGCTGGTGCATTTGCCCTCTATGGAGCAGCACTGCAAAGATCGAGCCAGAAGGCACTTTACCTCTGATTCAAGTTAACTAGTTTGGGGATGGTTTCTACTTTTTTTTACCTATACACTGATGAGGCTGGCTCTTTAAGTGTCCCCCTATGTGGATGGGTTACGGTGGGTAACATAGGAAGATATAGGTTTTTCCACCCTCAGAGGGTGTAGTATTACCAGTAGGAACAGCCTTTTGCCTGCTCTTTCATCTAGGTGTACCCAGTATTACCCGGTACCCAGTATTAGCTCTTCTCCTGAATAATGCATGATACAATGCTAAGTCGCCTGGTAGGATGCAATTGATGGGTATGCACCTCTGTCCTCTAGTAGAATCTACCACTATATTCCTCCATAAGTCTTCTTCCTGGTCTGTATCCTCTTGTAAGAACAGCTGTGTGTCTTTCTCATACTTTATCCTGTTCTTCCTCACGTGGTTCAGGTCAAAATTGAGGAGATACAGTCTTCGGGTTCTGCTCTAAAACTTCCCTAGGTCTCTTGTGTCCTGTTTTTACAAGTATCTGTATTTTTTTTTTTTTTTGCATTAACGCTAGCACCTCAGCCTCCAGGCACTGTCTTCTTTTTCTGGGGTAATAGCTGCTTTTGCTCTGCTGTCAGGCATCAACCAACTTCTTTTTTCTTTTTTAAGGGGAGCTGAAGTATCTTTCTCCATTATCTTCCTCCGTCCCCGATTCACCTTCGTAAAGGAACGCAAAAGGAAAAAGGAGGCTCCAATCAATTGCTCTCCTCTCTGCATCAAGTGACATTTCTTACCTGTTGACTCCGACTACCTGGTCAGTTCTGAAACCTTTACTCCTGGGATATTGAAAAAATTGTCTTTTTTCTGTGTCACAAAAATCTTTTTAGGAACGGCCTCTGTATATTTATATCTGTTGTTGCCGAGCCTTCACCGTCCAACACATACTGCTCCCTCTGAGCCTCTTCTGTCTACGTAGTTACAATACAGTACTCTGATGACAACAATCCCAGTTTCATATAGAGTATGTCTTGGCTTGTGCCATAGAATAGTGCATCAAATATTGTTTCTCTCTTCCTTTTAAGTATTTTGGTTGGAAGGCAGCACAGGCTTGAAATTCTTCAGACTTAGGATTCTTAGGGAGACAGAAATTGCATCCGACATTCATGTAATTTTCCTACACAACTTGTAGTGCCCATGCGACTAAATTCAAAGGGTACGTTTTCCATCACCCTAGATTAAAAAGAGACTTTGTTACCAGTCATTCTTAAACTATACATTCTCCCACCCTCTATGCTAAAAGGCTTCTAAGAAAAACCTGTCTTTTGGGCTTTCTTCCGGATGTCAATATGCTCATGCTACTGAGCTTTAGCATCCCTGTGCTCCTGTGGTAGAGCTCCACTGTAATTGTGCTGTTGTCATCGAATTTCAGGGTTTTCATGCATCGATCATCAAACTGCTTTCTGCTTTGATGTGTTTAATATACTAGCTCCTCCGTCTCAAGCATACATGTAGCTTTTTGACTTCTAACAGTCTTTAACACAGAGCTCTGGGCATTACATCTGAACCCAATGCTGTAAAAAGAATCTTAAGAAGGCAACTACCTTCTGGGGCACAGATCGATTACGACGATGTCCTAGTGAGTCATCACAACCATAAGGAAAAAGTTCAAGGAAACTTAAATATTTTCCAGACCAAACCACTAAATGTCTGAATAGTGCTAAGTTATTGAATGGGGAGGAGATTCACTCTTCAAAAGTGGGTGGTAAAGCTCCACTTCCTACACACAGAACCGTCTGGTAAAAAGATGAATGCAGTGAAGGTCAACATCACCCTTTTCCTGTGAAGACAATGGGGTAACAGCTCAATTCTACTTTGCCAACAAGACACTGCTTCGAAGGCTGCAGCTGGGTCAGTGCTGAAATTCCTCTGTCAATGGGTTTACTGGATTGTCTAAGTATTGGGTACACAAAGGCTGTATTATGAGTAACTCTCAGATATTCCTGTGACAGACAGCAAGTTATGTACTCCAAGAAAGACCATTATTTTTTTTTGTCATAATCATTGAAATCCTCTAAACATGGGCTTTATTGAGTACACTCCCGTTTGGCACTGTAATTAATGTAACTTGTAAGACAAGAGCCCAAAATGGGAAATTACACTTTGCTGGGCCTCTGGTCTAAGAAACAGGTTAGTAGATTGCTGTATGCCTAGAGTTAGCGATTTGTGGCCTTCACATGTGCCCTTTAGCAACTGAACACTGCATACAGGAATTACAATTATGACTGTTATCAAAATTATAACAGAGCAGAGGGAATGATGATTTAGGCAGTGTGACATTTGGTGGAGAAATGGAGCACAAAAGCACTGCATGTGGCACTAAGTGCTAGAATGCAGAACCCAGAGGGCTGGGTATTTGATTATAAATAAGTTTGAAGGGAGGGCATTGCTAGGAGAATTACTCAGTAAAAAAGGTTCTTATGTGGCAGAAGACCCAGAGATATATCAATGTAGGAGTTAAATAAATAACTGGCCTAGATCACAATAGTGAATTATCCTATAATATATCCTCTCAGAAGGATGATAGTTCGAAGGAAATACCTGCAAATTCTTTAATAAAATCTAGGTAGACAATTGCCTAGTCGCTCCAAAATTGTTGTAATCTATGATTATTTTAGTTATACAGCTAAAGAAAATTCACTGAAAGAAGTGTAACAAACATCTGCAACAAGGTTAGCATTTATACCTATTATCCTTGTACTATAGATTATTTTTACAGCAATTGCTATTTTGCACAGCGTAAAATAAATTTAGGCCAACCAGTAGAGACTTGAATTCGGGAATAATAAATATCACAACCTGAGTCTGTAGGTTCTCTGACTATTAATATTTTTAGATCTCAAATGGCAGAGATGTTGTTCCCTCAAACTAGGTCATGTGTGCTGAACATTGCCACATCCACAGAAAATACAATTTGCAACCAAAACTAGGGTTTACACATCACTCTGTTGGAGAATAACTCTCTCTATTGGTAGAGCACAAACCTAGAAATAAATGAAGAAAAAAAGAAACAAATTCACGAGGGGGACAACCAAAGCACACAATGCAAAACAAAAATAAAATAAAAAGCACACTAAAGAGCCAATGTTAACTGAAAAAATGCTTAAAAACTCTTATTCTTTGACAATGCTAGATAGAATAATCACAACAATAATATTCATCATTTTAATATATCACCACATTCTAAAACTAGAAATCAACGGAAGACTCCAACCAAAAGAACAACCGTTAAGTATGGAATAAACGAACATCCCAAAAATATCAAGAAGAACAGTAAACACAGCCAACTAAACCCTACTGGCATGTAATACTACAGTTTAACATTGTAAATGAGTATTGACAAAATATAGTAAAAATTCTGTTCGTTCACAATATGTTAAATATGTGACTTACATTTTGCTTCTTCTTGTCCTGAACAAGGGCTACATAGCGTAGTGCAATCTTGGTCA
Source organism: Pleurodeles waltl (assembly GCF_031143425.1). NCBI lineage: Eukaryota > Metazoa > Chordata > Amphibia > Caudata > Salamandridae > Pleurodeles > Pleurodeles waltl. The sequence goes on from NC_090440.1 coordinate 811,766,423, forward strand.
AAGTAGTAGCAAGTGAGGCAGCAACAAAAAAATCTCCTTCAAGAAGAAATCCCCTGAGCGGAGGTCTAGAGCAAAATAAATAGGAAATTAGGCCAAGGTTATAAGCAGTAGCACTATTACTATCTGAAAAAGTGATCGATGATTAACATAATCAAATTCCATCATCTTTCATCTTTTCTTTAGGTTTGTTCCCAGTACTAACCGTTGTATTTACTTTTAACCTTGTCAGCTAGAACACATTACCTACAGAGATACACTAACATGGCACATTCAAACTCTGAATACCCTATGAATAATGGAGAACTGAAGATCTGTAAGCATTAGGCGGAATCACTGCGAATGGCTCTAAAAAAATCCAAGCTGTTGGAACGTGTGATGCTCCAGTTGGTGAGGGTATCTCACTCCAGCCAGCTGGCAGACACTTTTGATGCTTGCAGGATGCAATTTTCTTACTTTCTGGCATGCTCCCATTGTACAGGAGATTTTTTTGTTGTAGGAACTCTTTCTTGGTCTTTCTGAGAACATTTACACCATCAGCAGAGGTTTTATATGCATAAAGCTATGCTGTGTAGTTCAGTCATTAAACACAGCAACTGAATACTGCCTATCAACTTGTACTGAAAATATAGCCTTCAAGGTAATTGTTTAGGTGGCAGCTCTGATTGATGAAGAAACAGAAACCATGTCCAGTTTAGACAAGCCAGACTATGAAGATTATATTTATTCTAGGTTCTTTCATTCGGATCGAGCATAATTTTCAGGAAAAGCGGAACAGAGAGAGAGGGGGAAAGCATAAAGAAAGACGTCTGACCAATGGATCAAAAGAGCTGTCCCCTGGACATAGGCCCCACATACCTCAAAGTACTGGTATTTAACATGTTCGTCTCTGCGAAGCCTAACAGAATGTAATAGAACATGCATGGCCTTCACACTTCGATGCTGAGGGAGCTTGCGTTACTATAATTTATGCATTAGTCACAGACGATAGTGGAAAGAATCTGATTATCAAAGGAGATATCAGAAAGCATGCAGTGCTTCCAAAGTCAACTGTAAGGACCTGTGAGTTGAAGAGTTCACTTCAACTTGTACTTTCTGTAATGCTTGTGGCACTACCCATCTAAACGTTACACTTGGAAACGTCTTATGAAGTTGATACTAATTAGAGAAGACCTACAAGGCAGATGGATGGAATCAGCAGGCACTTCACATGGACAGAAAGTAGTTCTGTGGACCCCCAATGAATCATTATTGGAATCCGGGGACCCTCACTGAAGCATTATTGGAATTTGGGGACCCCAACTGAGTCATTACTGGAAGGCAGGGACCCTTACTGTACTGAGACATTATTTGGAGGCAGGAATACCAGCCTAAGCATTTTCATTTATCTGAACCATAAAAAACACACACAAAAATACAGAAACAAGCATGCATCAAAACAAATACGCAAATGATGACGTATTTCCTTAATTAACAAATATATATATATATATATATATATATATAAATGGAAAATGTCACTTACCCAGTGTACATCTGTTCGTGGCATGTTCCGCTGCAGATTCACATGCTATGCATAGTCAGCCATCTAGTGTTGGGCTCCGAGTGTTACAAGTTGTTTTTCTTCAAAGAAGTGTCAGGATCAAGTGATTCCTCCTTTTCGGCTCCATTGAGAATGGGCATCGACTCCATGTTAGATTGTTTTCCCGCAGAGGGTAAGGTAGGAGTGATGAAGTATAAAGAAAAGAGATGTCCATGCAAATGGAATATATATATATATATATATATATATATATATATATATATATATATATATATATATATATATATATATATATATATATATATATATATATATATATATATATATATATATATATATATATGGTGCATGTGAATCTGCAGCGGAACATGCCACGAACAGATGTACACTGGGTAAATGACATTTTCCGTTCAATGGCATGCGTAGCTGCAGATACACATGCTATGCATAGACTACAAATCAGTTTTCCTTCCCATAAAAGCGTGGTTAGCCTGTAGGAGTCGAAGTTGTTTGAAATAATGTTCTTAGTACAGCTTGGCCTACTGTGGCTTGCTGCCTTGCTAACACATCTACACCATTGGTATATTTCCTAAGAAAGCCATTGTAGTCCCTTTTTTCCTTGTGGAATGTGCTTTAGGTGTAACTAAGAGCTGCCTTTTAGCTTTAAGGTAACATGCTTGGATGCATTTTACTATCCATCGTGCCAAACCTTGTTTTGCAATGGGGTTACCAGTATGTGGTTTGTGGAACGCCACAAATTACTGTTTTGTTCTTCTAAATGATTTTGTTCTATCTATGTAATACATTAAGGCTCTTTTAATATCTAATGTGTGCAGGGCTCTTTCTGCCACAGAATCTGTCTGTGGGAAGAAGATTGGTAGTTCCACTGTTTGATTGATATAAAACGGTGATACAACCTTTGGGAGAAATTTAGGGTTAGTTCGAAGTACGACTTTATGTTTGTGTACTTGCATGAGCGGTTCTTGAATTGTGAAAGCTTGGATTTCACTAACTCTTCACAATGAAGTAATTGCGACTAGGAAGGCAACTTTCCATGTTATGTATTGAATTTGACATGAATGCATAGGTTCAAATGGTGGGCCCATAAGTCGTGGGAGCACTATGTTTAGATTCCACAAAGGTACTGGAGGCGTTCTAGGTGGGATGATGCATTTTAACCCTTCCATGAAGGCTTTGATAACATGAACTCTAAATAAAGAACTGTGTTGTATATTGTGCAAGTACGCAGAGATTGCAGTAAGATGTATTTTTATGGATGAAAAAGCTAAGTTTGCTTTCTGCAAATGAAGCAAATAGCATACAATGTCTTGTATTGATGCTGAAAGAGGGGTAATCTGTTTAGATTGACAGTAATACCCAAATCTTATCAATTTGTTGGCATAGCACTGCCTGGTAGTGGGTTTCCTTGCTTGTTTAATTACTTCCATACATTCAGTTGGTAGTTGTAGATACCCAAATTCTAGGACTTCAGGAGCCAAATCGCTAGATTGAGTAGGTTGGGATTTGGATGCCTGATCTGTTGTTTGTTTCGTGTTAACAGATCTGGTCTGTCTGGGAGTTTGATATGTGGTACTACTGACAGGTCTAATAGTGTTGTGTACCAGGGTTGACGTGCCCACGTTGGCGCTATGAGTATCATTTTGAGCTTGTTTTGACGCAGTTTGTTGACTAGAAATGGAATGAGCGGGAGAGGGGGAAAAGCGTAAACAAATATCCCTGACCAATTAATCCACAGAGCATTACCCTTGAATAGGAGATGTGGGTACCTGGATGCGAAGTTTTGGCATTTTGCGTTTTCGCTGGTGGCAAATAGATCTATGTCTGGTGTTGAAAGTATAGTTGAAGCACTTGAAGGTGAATCTCCTGTATTGTAGCCATTTTTATTATAGCTTTATGCGCTTTGCTTAACGTATTAGGCCTCTGTGCACTTTGCCCTGGATGCATTTTATTCAACCTTGCACTGTTATTTTACAATAACCAGTTTTACGGTCTTGTTTTTATTTCATTCTATCACACTGTTTAGCTTAATTCAGCACTGTGTTCTCAAACAATACATTCTTGCTCGCTCTGTGCTTCAGTCAAGGATACAGTCTGGTACATTGCCGATAGACGTGGTAGAAGTTTAGTCTTTGGGGATCGTAGAAAGTACACATCCTTACGTAGGGACGTTTCTTAGAACATCAGCGTGTTAGTTATAAAAACACTTTCTAGTCCTGGTACACATGAGAGGGAGATTCCAACCAGGAACCCACAACTAGATGCTGACTGCCCCGTTGCAGATGCTGATGCAGATTACAGGACTTTGCTCAGGTATGAGGGTTGATATCCTCCCGGGGGAACCTGAAAAGCAGGCTTAGAGCTTCACAGGCTGTGCTCAACATATAACTTAGAGAGAACATAATCTAGTTGCACTATGATAGCTTTATTCTTGTGCTTCACTCTCCTCGTTACTATTTAAATTCTTTTGTATTGTCTAGTTTGGGTTGTTGCAGCTCACGCTTTGTTATCTAGGATGCAGTCGTTTTATTAAACCAATCTTTAAAACTCAAACTGCCTTTGTCATTTATATATGAGACCGCACTGTGTATGAGAGAACCGGTTGTGACCTGAGTGACCACGACTTTCCTGGTAAGTACTAAGATGTCATGCGCTCGGCTGCCCAATTGTCTCTTCCCTTTGCGAGAGATGAGGCACTGCTAGTTAGCCGGAGCAAAAACCGGGTTTGGGGTGACAGGGGTCCTTCACCGTGGGTCAGACTTAGTCCCCCACACTGTGAATGATCTTGCCACCCAAAAATCCAGTAGTCTCATTAGGATAATGAGAGCCTACGCGACACTCCCACTTGTGTGTTTGTTGATTATCTCTGCTGAGAACATCTGCCAATTGGTTGTGTATCCCTGGAATGTGTTGTGCTACCAGGTGAATTTTGCTGTGGATTGCCCATTGCCAATTTTTTGGGGCTAGGAGGGAGAGATGGGATGTATGGGTCCCTCCTTGTTTGTTTAGGTAATACATTGTTGTCATGTTGTCTGTTTTGATAAAGATATTCTTGTGAGTGAGAAGAGGCTGAAAAGCTTTGAGTGCTAGGAATACAGCTAGCAACTCCAAGTGATTTATGTGTAACTGTTTGTGTTTGGCGTCCCATTGTCCTTGAATGTTTTGATTGTTGAGGTTTGCCCCCCAGCCAATCATTGGTGCATCTGTTGTAAGTATGGTCTGAGGCACGGGGTCTTGAAATGGCTGCCCTTTGTTTAGGTTTGTGGAATTCCACCACTGAAGGGACATGCATGTTTGGCGATATATCAACACTAGATCATGAAGTTGACCCTGTGCCTTTGACCATTGCTGTGCAAGGCACTGTTGTAAAGGCCGCATGTTTAGTCTTGCATGTGGGACAATGGCGATACAGGATGCCACCATGCCCAATAGTTTCATGACGAATTTGACAGTGTGCTGTTAGGCTGGCTGTATTTGTGGCAATATATTGCGAAATGCTTGAATTCTTTGTGGACTTGGGCTTGCAAGCACTGTATGCGTATTTAGTGTTGCCCCTAAATACTGTTGAATTTGAACAGGTTGTAGGTGTGATTTTTGGTAGTTTATAGAGAACCCTAGGTTGTGTAGGGTGTGTATTACATAATGCGTATGGTTTTGACACTGTGTATGACTGATGGATTTTATTAGCCAATCGTCCAGATATGAGAAGACATGAATGTGTTGCCTTCTTAAGTAGGATGCAACTACTGCCAGGCATTTTGTGAATATTCTGGGAGCTGTTGTTTTTCCAAAGGGTAACACTTTGAACTGATAATGCTTTTTTTGAATCACAAACCTGAGATATTTCCTGTGCGCTCGATGAAAATACACATCTTTGAGGTCTAATGTTGCCATGAAATCGTGCTGTTGAAGTAGTGGGACAACATCCTGTAGTGTTACCATGTGAAAGTGGTCTGACAGGATGTAAAGATTGAGGATTCTGATATCTAATATTGGCCTTAAGGTTCCGTCCTTTTTGGCAATGGGGAAATACAGTGAGTAAACTCCTGTTCCTAGTTGATTTTGTGGCACTGGCTCTATTGCTTGTTTGAGTAATAGAGATTTTAATTCCTCTTGCAACAGGAGGATATGTTGTGTGGAGAGGTTGTGTGGTTTTGGTGGAATATTTGGTGGAGTTTGTGCCAATTCTATGCAATAGCTATTGGAGATAATTGATAATACCCAGCTGTCTGTGGTAATGGGTAGCCAATTGTTGTGGAACCTTTGCAGTCTTCCGCCCACAGGTGAGATGTGAATTGGGAAGGGATGGATCAAGTCACTGCTTTGCCTGTTGTGAGGCTTGTTTTGCTGAATGATATTTTCCCCTGCCTCTGGGGTACTGGCCTCTGTAAGTGCTTTTAAAACCACCTCTTTGATATTGAGGTTGGTAGGCCGACTTTGTTTGTGAGGTGGATGCCTCAGGTGTTTGGGTTCTAAATCCACCTCTGTATTGGGGCTCAAGAAAGGATCCCCTGTATTGTGTAGTATACAAAGCACCCATGGCTTTAGCTGTGTCCGAATACTTTTTCATTTTTTCAATAGCCGTGTCCACCTCTGGGTCAAAAAGCTGTTTTTGGTTAAACGGCATTTTGAGGATAGCCTGTTGTATTTCAGGCTTAAATCCTGAAGACCTAAGCCATGCGTGTCTTCTTGTGGTGACAGCAGTGTTGATGGTTCTAGCAGTTGTATCTGCAGAGTCTAGGGCTGACCTGATCTGATTGATTGTGATAGCTTGCCCTTCCTCAACTATTTGTTGTGCCCTTTTCTGTTGTTCGTTGGGGAGATGTTGTATTATGTCTTTCATCTCATCCCAGGGGACCCTATCGTATCTAGCCAACAATGCCTGAGAGTTGGCTATCCTCCACTGGTTGGCTGCCTGAGATGCCACCCTTTTGCCCGCAGCATCAAACTTTCTACTCTCCTTGTCTGGTCGGGGTGCATCCCCTGATGTCTGCGAGTTTGCTCTTTTTCCGGCTGCGCTTACCACTACAGAGTCCGGAGGCAATTGTTGTGTGATAAAGGCAGGATCAGAGGGCAGTGGCTTATATTTTTTCTTCACCCTAGGATTAATTATTCTAGTCTTAACTGGCTCCTTGAATATTTGGTCAGCATACTTTAACATGCCGGGGAGCATGGGAAGCGACTGATAAGTTGCATGTGTTGAGGAGTGTGTATTAAAAAGGAAGTCATCCTCAAACGGCTCAGTGCACATGGCGACATTGTGATATGATACCACCCTAGCTATGACCCGAGTGTAGCCTGTACTATCCTCTGGTGGTGATTGCTTAGAGGGATAGCAGCCTGGGTTGTTATCTGGAACGGGATCTGGATCATAAAGATCCCATGGATCCACATTGTCCTGCTGTGTATCAAATGAATGTGCTGGTGATTGCACAGGTGTGGGATTAGTAGGGGGAGAGATAAGCAAGTGAGGAGGAGACTGAGGAGGAGAAAATTGAGGAGGTGGAGGTTTCCCTTTGGTTTTTGGCACTTTAGTGGTGTCTGAGCAATGTCCAATTTTTCTTGAAAGGCTAATTTCCTATTAGGCTTTAGAGGAGGTGCTGTTATAATTCTGCCAGTGTCTTTGTGTATGTGAATCCTGGCTTGCCTTTCATCTATTGCCTCCATTTGTGGGTGTTCCTCAGTCAGTTTATGGCTTTCTTTGAGTGCTTGTGAAAGTCCATGTTCCTCTGAATAAATTGGCCTTTTTGGCTCCGAAGCTGGTTTCTTCGGTATCGAAAGACTAGGGGTGGATGATGGCCTCAGCTTCTAAAACAATTTTCGAGGTTTTGACTCGAAGGATCGATGCTTGGTGGACTCGGAGACAGAGCCTCGGCTCGAGTCCGATGGCTTGGGTGGTGTGGCCTTTTTCGGTGCCGAAGTTGTGGGTTGGTCACCGAAGGTCTTTTTACGGGTTGAGCCAGGGCCTTCCGGCAGTGGTGTTCCCAAGGCCTTATGTTTGGGCTTGGCTGGGACGGGGCAGGCGTACTCACGTGCTGTCCTGCCATGACCGGTCTGTCCTCCTCAGACTCCTGCTCGGAGTCGGACCCTCGAACGGAGACAGCCATCTGCATGATCTCCTCCTCTTCGATGTTGAGAAGTTCGGTGCTCTTGGATGCCATCTCGAGTCTCTGGGCTCTTCTGTCTTGGAGCGTTTTCTTGGAACGGAAGGATCTGCAGGCCTCGCAATTTTCTTCCCGATGGTCTGGGGAAAGGCAAAGATTACAGACAAGATGTTGGTCTGTGTAGGAAAATTTTGTGTGGCACTGAGGACAAAACTGGAATGGGGTCCGGTCCATGAGGCTTCCATGCGGTCGGCCCGACCAAGCCCGAGTTGGGCGCACGCACCCGAAAGGGCGAGTAGAGAGGTTTAACCTGACAGTACCGAAGTGACGATAGAGGATGGTACACGATCGAAACAATACCGACAAGAATTAGAGAGTTTTGAAGCTTTTCCGACTCGAACTATTGGAGCGAAAGGAAACACGCCCGAACCCGATGGCAGAAACTAAACAATCTAACATGGAGTCGATGCCCATGCGCAATGGAGCCGAAAAGGAGGAGTCACTCGATCCCGCGACTCGAAAACACTTCTTCGAAGAAAAAAAACTTGTAACACTCCGAGCCCAACACTAGGTGGCAGACTATGCATAGCATGTGTATCTGCAGCAAAACATGCCATAGAACATATATATATATATATGGAAAATGTCACTTACCCAGTGTACATCTGTTCGTGGCATTAGTCGCTGCAGATTCACATGCTGTGCATAGTCCGCCGTCTGGTGTTGGGCTCGGAGTGTTACAAGTTGTTTTTCTTCGAAGAAGTCTTTTCGAGTCACGAGACCGAGGGACTCCTCCCACTTCGGTTCCATTGCGCATGGGCGTCGACTCCATCTTAGATTGTTTTCCCCGCAGAGGGTGAGGTAGGAGTTGTGTATGCTAATAATAGTGCCCATGCAATGGAATAAATACGTATGTACAAAATGAAGGTTTAATGTAATATATTTACAAATGTACAAATGTTCAAGATCTACTTCTAAACGGCTACAGGCTCCCGGGGAGGAGGGTGGGCTCATGTGAATCTTCAGCGACTAATGCCACGAACAGATGTACACTGGGTAAGTGACATTTTCCGTTCGGTGACATGTGTAGCTGCAGATACACATGCTGTGCATAGACTAGTAAGCAGTTATCTCCCCAAAAGCGGTGGTTCAGCCTGTAGGAGTGGAAGTAGTTTGAAATAAAGTTCTTAGTACGGCTTGACCTACTGTGGCCTGTTGTGCAGATAACACATCTACACAGTAGTGTTTAGTAAATGTATGAGGCGTAGACCATGTTGCTGCCTTACATATTTCGTTCATTGGAATATTTCCTAGAAAGGCCATAGTAGCACCTTTCTTTCTGGTTGAGTGTGCCTTTGGTGTAATAGGCAGTTCTCTCTTTGCTTTAAGATAGCAGGTTTGGATGCACCTTACTATCCATCTGGCAATACCTTGTTTTGAAATTGGATTTCCTGTATGAGGTTTTTGGAAGGCAATAAATAGTTGTTTTGTCTTCCTAATTTCTTTTGTCCTGTCAATGTAGTACATTAGAGCTCTCTTGATGTCTAATGTATGTAGTGCTCTTTCAGCTATTGAATCTGGCTGTGGGAAGAACACTGGTAATTCCACTGTTTGGTTTAAGTGGAACAGTGAGATAACCTTTGGTAAGAATTTTGGATTTGTTCTTAGAACGACCTTATTTTTGTGTATTTGAATAAATGGTTCTTGTATGGTAAACGCCTGTATTTCACTTACTCTTCTTAGAGATGTAATGGCAATGAGAAATGCAACTTTCCACGTTAAGTATTGCATTTCACAAGAATGCATGGGTTCGAAAGGAGGACCCATGAGCCTTGTTAAGACAATGTTGAGGTTCCATGAAGGAACAGGTGGTGTCCTTGGTGGTATAATTCTCTTTAGGCCCTCCATAAACGCTTTAATGACAGGTATTCTAAATAGGGAAGTTGAATGAGTAATCTGCAGGTAAGCAGATATTGCTGCGAGATGTATTTTTATGGAAGAGAAAGCTAGATTTGATTTTTGTAAATGTAGTAAATATCCTACTAAATCTTTCGGAGATGCATGCAATGGTTGAATTTGATTATTATGACAGTAACAAACAAATCTTTTCCATTTACTTGCATAGCAGTGTCTAGTGGAAGGTTTTCTAGCTTGTTTAATGACCTCCATACATTCTTGTGTGAGGCCTAAGTGTCCAAATTCAAGGATTTCAGGAGCCAAATTGCTAGATTCAGCGATGCAGGGTTTGGATGCCTGATCTGTTGTTTGTGTTGTGTTAACAGATCTGGCCTGTTGGGTAGTTTGACATGAGGTACTACTGACAGGTCTAGTAGGGTCGTATACCAAGGTTGTCTTGCCCATGTTGGTGCTATTAGTATGAGTTTGAGTTTGTTTTGACTCAATCTGTTTACTAGATATGGAAGGAGAGGGAGAGGGGGAAAAGCGTACGCAAATATCCCTGACCAATTCATCCATAGAGCATTGCCTTGGGATTGCCGGTGTGGGTACCTGGATGCGAAGTTTTGGCATTTTGCGTTTTCTTTTGTTGCAAATAGATCTATTTGAGGTGTTCCCCAAATTTGGAAGTAAGTGTTCAGGATTTGGGGGTGAATTTCCCATTCGTGGACCTGTTGGTGATCCCGAGAGAGATTGTCTGCTAGCTGGTTCTGGATCCCTGGAATAAACTGTGCTATTAGGCAAATGTGGTTGTGAATCGCCCAATGCCATATTTTTTTGTGTTAGGAGACACAACTGTGTCGAATGTGTCCCCCCCTGTTTGTTTAAATAATACATTGTCGTCATGTTGTCTGTTTTGACAAGAATGTATTTGTGGGTTATCATGGGTTGGAATGCTTTCAACGCTAGAAATACTGCTAACAGTTCTAGGTGATTTATATGAAACTTTCTTTGATGTACGTCCCATTGTCCTTGGATGCTGTGTTGATTGAGGTGTGCTCCCCACCCTGTCATGGAAGCATCTGTTGTTATCACGTATTGTGTAACTGGGTCTTGGAAAGGCCGCCCTTTGTTTAAATTTGTACTGTTCCACCATAGAAGCGAGATGTATGTTTGGCGGTCTATCAACATCAGATCTAGAAGTTGACCCTGTGCATGTGACCATTGTGATGCTAGGCACTGTTGCAAGGGCCGCATGTGCAATCTTGCGTTTGGGACAATGGCTATGCATGAGGACATCATGCCTAGGAGTTTTAATACCATCTTTGCATGTATCTTTTGTGTTGGATACATGGCTTGTATCACCTTGTGAAAAGTTTGAACCCTTTGTGGACTTGGAGTGGCTATCCCTTCTGTTGTGTTGATTGTCGCTCCTAAGTATTGCTGTGTTTGACACGGCAAAAGGTGTGACTTTGCATAGTTGATGGAGAAACCCAGCTTGTAAAGGGTTTGTATAACATAATCTGTGTGGTGTGAACACTTTGTTAGCGAGTTGGTCTTGATTAACCAATCGTCTAGGTACGGGAACACGTGTATTTGCTGCCTCCTGATATGTGCAGCTACTACTGCTAGACATTTTGTAAAGACTCTTGGCGCTGTTGTTATTCCGAATGGCAACACTTTGAATTGGTAATGTATTCCTTTGAATACGAACCTTAGGTATTTCCTGTGCGAGGGATGTATCGGTATATGGAAATACGCGTCTTTTAGATCTAACGTTGTCATGTAGTCTTGCTGTTTCAGCAGTGGTATTACGTCTTGTAACGTGACCATGTGAAAGTGGTCTGATTTGATGAAGGTGTTTAGTGTTCTGAGATCTAATATTGGTCTCAGACTTTTGTCTTTTTTGGTATTAGAAAGTACAGTGAGTAAACTCCTGTGTTCTTTTGTGGATTTGGTACTAATTCTATTGCGTCTTTTTGCAGTAATGCTTGAACTTCTAGTCCTAGAAGGTCTATATGCTGTTTTGACATATTGTGTGTTTTCGGTGGGACGTTTGGAGGGATTTGGAGAAATTCTATGCAATAACCATGTTGGATAATTGCTAAGACCCAAGTGTCTGTTGTTATTTCCTCCCAAGATTTGTAGAATTGGCTTAGTCTTCCCCCCACTGGTGTTGTGTGAAGGGGTTGTGTGACCTGTGAGTCACTGTTTATTTTGAGGGGTTTTGGGACCTTGAAATTTTCCCCGGTTTCTTGGGAATTGGCCCCCTCTGTATTGGCCCCCTCTGTATTGGCCCCGAAAGCCTCCCCTTTGATATTGTCCCTGGTAAGTAGGTGGTCTTGCTTGTGAGGTGCTGGCTTCTGTGGCTTGACCTCGAAACCCTCCTCTGAAAGTTGTTTTGCGAAATGTGCCAAATGTGCCTCTGCCCTGCGGGGAATAGAGTGCGCCCATGGCTTTGGCTGTGTCGGTGTCCTTCTTTAATTTTTCAATTGCAGTGTCCACTTCTGGCCCAAACAATTGCTGTTCATTAAACGGCATATTGAGCACTGCCTGTTGTATCTCAGGTTTGAAGCCAGATGTGCGCAGCCATGCGTGCCTCCTTATCGTCACAGCAGTATTTATTGTTCTTGCAGCTGTATCTGCTGCATCCATAGAAGAACGTATCTGGTTGTTGGAGATATTTTGTCCCTCTTCAACCACTTGTTGTGCTCGTTTCTGGAATTCTTTGGGGAGGTGCTCGATGAAATGCTGCATCTCGTCCCAATGGGCCCTGTCGTATCGCGCTAGGAGTGCTTGCGAGTTGGCGATGCGCCACTGATTTGCAGCTTGTGCTGCAACCCTTTTCCCAGCTGCATCAAACTTGCGGCTCTCCTTGTCCGGAGGTGGTGCGTTGCCTGATGTATGCGAGTTGGCTCTTTTACGAGCTGCTCCTACGACTACTGAATCTGGTGTCAGTTGTGATGTAATAAAAGCAGGGTCTGTGGGCGGTGCCTTGTATTTTTTCTCCACCCTTGGAGTTATTGCTCTGCTTTTAACTGGCTCCTTAAAAATCTGTTTAGCGTGCTTTAGCATTCCCGGGAGCATAGGAAGGCTTTGATAATGGCTATGGGTGGAGGACAGGGTGTTAAAGAGGAAGTCATCCTCGATAGGCTCCGAATGTAGTGATACATTATGAAATTGGGCTGCCCTAACTACCACCTGTGCATATGCTGTACTGTCCTCAGGTGGTGAGGGTTTAGTTGGGTACGACTCTGGGCTATTGTCCGATACTGGAGCATCATAGAGGTCCCATGCATCCTGATCATCTTGGCTCATGGTGGTATGAGCTGGTGATTGTGGTGGAGTCTGTGCCGGTGATACATGAGTTGACGGTGGTGGAGAGGGTGGAGGAGTTACCTTCTTTACCACTGTTGCTTGTGGTGGCTTGTCTTGTTGCTGGAAGTCAAGTTTCCTTTTCCTTCTGATTGGGGGAAGAGTGCTGATCTTCCCTGTACCCCTTTGGATAAAGATCCGCTGTTGCGTGTGATCTACTTCTGTTGTTTGTAATTCCTCCTCAAATCTGTGTCTTTTTAGTTGGGAGGACATTGATTGTTCCTCTGAGTAGGAACTGGTTTTCGGTTCGGTTGCCGGGTGTTTTGGCACCGAAACCGTGTCTTTAGTTTTTTTCGGCTCAGACGAGATCTTTCTTTTTTTCGATGTCGTGCCCTCTCGGTGCCGACCATCTTCGGTGCCGCTGTCTCTGTGCCGAGCAGTTTCGGTGCCGCTGTCTCTGTGCCGAGCAGCTTCGGTGCCGCTATCTCGGTGTCGACCCTTTTCTGCACCACTCTCTCGGTCCCGAGATTGCTGCGTGCCTGTGTCTCGACCTGAGTCGGACGACTTCGGCACCAGCTCGCCCTTTTTCGGTGCCGATGGACGATCACCTACTTTATGGGTTAAGCCATGGCCTGTTGGCAGTGGCGTCCCCTGGGCTTTGTCTGTTTTTTCGTGTGATCTTTGTTTCGACGTTTTACTCACGGTTGGTTGCTCTTCGACGTCGAATTCTTCGGAATCCGACTCGTGGATGGAGAAAGTTTCTTCTTCCTCTTCCTCGAACCGTTGTTGTCTTGTCGGCGTGGACGCCATCTGCAACCTCTTGGCTCTTCGGTCTCTGAGCGTTTTTCTCGACCGAAACGCGTGACAGGCCTCACACGTCTCCTCCTTGTGCTCGGGGGACAGGCACAAGTTACAGACCAAATGTTGGTCTGTATAAGGATATGTAATGTGGCATTTAGGACAGAATCGGAACGGGGTCCGTTCCATCAGTCTTCGTGTTGCACGCGGTCGGGCCGACCAGGCCCCAACGGGGGATCGAAAATACCTCGAAGGGCTACCGGAGCTCTTGAAGGTTCGGTGTCGATTTGCCCTAACTATCCCGATACCGAACGAAACAATACCGACGAATTTTCCCGAGATTCTGACTAACTTTCCGACCCGAAACACGGAGCGAAAAGGAACACGTCCGAACCCGATGGCGGAAAAAAAACAATCTAAGATGGAGTCGACGCCCATGCGCAATGGAACCGAAGTGGGAGGAGTCCCTCGGTCTCGTGACTCGAAAAGACTTCTTCGAAGAAAAACAACTTGTAACACTCCGAGCCCAACACCAGGCAGCGGACTATGCACAGCATGTGTATCTGCAGCTACACATGCCACCGAACATATTATTTTGTTTCTTAAATAAAAAAATTTATAGAAAAGTAGAGCTTTTTTTTTCCCTTGACCTTTGGTATAAGCTAATATAAATCCTTTTGTACCACTGTGGATAACTCTGGGGAAGAACAAACATTCTCCACTTGTGCACTGTTACCCATTTTTTGATCCAGAATGGGTTTGAGCTCTTCTTGTGGCCACTTCTTTGCTACACAGAAAAAGTAAGAGTGTACTTGTTATGTTACGGTATGTAATCTTGCATAGCGCACTAATCATTTGTGAAGGGATCCAGGGACTTGAGCGTGTAGGTGTGTTCTCCTTTCTGATTACTCAAAAAGCCAGGTCTTGAGCTACTTGCGGAACTCAGGAAGTAAGGAGGAGAATGAGATGTGTTGTGGAAGGTCGCTTCATGTTTTTGGTGCGATGTAGGAGAAAAAGGGGCCTGTTCTGCTTTTGTGAAAGCCGGGTATTTGTGTAAGTGAAAGTGAGGCAGAGCACAGGTGTCTGGCAGGCTGGCGATATTGTATGCGGCTGTTCAGGTATGCTGGTCCTGTGTTGTGCAAGGCCTGTTGTCCTTTTTACCTGGGGACTCTTCCAGTTGTGCTTTTTTGCCTGACAGCCCAGGTCAACCTAAACCAGTGGGTTCAGATGGAGAGACCCAGCCTATTAATGAGGCATGTTTTCTGAGAACGTATCAATTTTGCATGACACGGAGTCCCTAAACGGTTTTAGTTATATTTTGCAACTGTAAAAAAAAAAAAAAATCTGCTGATGTCTTCCCACACATGGGTGTCCTATGACAGAATGAAAGAACAAAGGACACTGTGTTAAGCTGTTGTTTTCTGGATGCTGGAGATGTTTGCCATCCTCTTCTCCTTTTCCGAAGGAGTCATTGCATTCTGGTATCACTGCCAGGAATGCTATAAAATCTCATCATCCATCTTCATTCCCATGGCCTCATTATTGCTAAGTGAACCGAACAATTAAGTGCCCAGTAGTGGACAATGCAGATTACTGTGTAGCCTATCCATTCTGGCATATGTACAAACCAGCTAATATGATCTTTTCAGGTAGATAACATGACAGCATCCATTGTCTAGTACGTTCTCAAAGTCTTATGCACAGCTGATTATTTGCTTGAAATAAAACTGCATTCGGTTGAGACTCCCTCCTGTCTCTGGTCAGGTTGTCAGTCACAAATTGGAAGTGAAGCACTCACATAAGGACCTGTTAAATTCTGCCCAGTGATTTAGTAGTTCTCATTCATGTGACAAAGAGAATACTGGCTTCATTCTAAAAAAGTCTATCGGTCTTTCTCTTGACAGGGGAAACCAATGAAGATTAACATACGCATGATTAAGATATGCACCTCTTATGCACACAGACCAGGGAAGCAGGTCAAGCACACTCACAGGCTCCAATATGATTGAAGAGTCTTGTCAAGAAAACAGACATAGGGATTTTCAGCTTTGGTCATCACATCCACAAATGTAGTGAAGTGTCATAGAATATAGTAGGCGCCCTTCAAGTAACTGTAAGAGGTGAATTTTGGGACTACATTCTCCAACAAACGCATAACTAAGATCTTTGAGGAGAAGAACAATGTTACAAATTATATAGTGTATGACTTGACCTTAAAAAAGTACTATGTTTTTGGAATCAACCTCATTTATAGCATGTTCTTCTTCCTGGGGACAAGAATACAATTAACAGCCTTTTTAACTTCTTTGGAAGCCTTAATGTTGAGGGTTCCTCAAGGGTGAATCTTTTGGATTTGTGTTTAACAATATAAAGGGAGACCTTGATATTGCACAACCAGCGACGTGTTGTATCCTTGAACAGAAGAGACCGTGAAGGTGTCAAATTAGGTCCCAGGTTGGTTGTCGCTAGGGGATTGATTCATTCTGATTATCTTGCTGGTCTTAAATCAAGAAACTGAGTAGGATCTCTCAAAGAGAGACTCGGAACACTAAATCCTAGATTTGCTCTGAGCAGGACTTTCCTTGATCTTTAGATACAGCTGGGGCTTTTCCGTGGTAAACCTCACGCTTACTGACGGTCAGACAGACTCTGAAGAGTCCATAGTCATCTTTTAATTTTATCACCCAAGTCAAAAACATCCTCATTATGGTGTGCAAGCATGTTAAGTATAAAAAAAAAGCGAAAAAATGGTTTAAAGAAATGTAGTTCTAAAATAATGTTACTGCCCAAATGAACCCTTTCAAGTGCTATGGGTTTTCACAATCTTATTGTGTACAGCTCCAGAAGCAGAGAAGGCAACTTCTAGTGTTGAGATACTTGCTCAAGGGATGTCAAAATACACCAAGCCAAAAAATAAAGCACTGTACTGTGGGACTATGGAGCAGCCTTGCTGCCTTTAAGCGGTGCAACCCAATTTCTTTCTCTAGGGTTCCTGCCTGCCTTGTTAAATATTAATGATTATCGTCCATGATAAAGAACATTCATTGGAAACTAATCTGTTAATGTCTTTTGGGGCTAAGCTGTTGCTCTTAAATAATGTGTCTGTATGTTTTCTTCAGTTTCTCAAGGAAAATCCTGTTTCTAAGACGTTACTGGGAATATTTCTGACAGTGATAGATGCAGAAACTAATAGAACAATCATTTTGAAAATTAGTGACAGGCAGGGTTCTTATGGGCAGTCAGCTGCTTTTACCAGGTTTTCAAACTGGGAAATTGTAATTTCTTCAAAAGGAGTCCTTGGATGTAGCTTGCTTTTCTGCAGTGATGGTTTTTGATTGTGTAACCAAGGTCCAGTTGTTTTCTTGGCTGCTAGATATAAATCCAGTGTGTCTGCTTTGGTTAACTAATGTGCTTCTACGTTATTGCAGCAATCTTGTTATGGAGACTTGACAAGCTTTCTGGGTTAGGAAATTCGGCTCAACATTTGTGGAGTTCCTTAGGTGAGAATTTGTCGATCCTGTTTGAGTAGTGGCATTTTCAGCCTTTTATGCACATTTGTTAGGCCTGAGCATGCGCATTTTATCTAGATGGTTCTTTGATTTGTACCATCTCTGCTGATAATTTGTGATTTACCCTTTTATCTTTGCTAACTCTTCCTTCAACCAATGAGCTTTCTTCTTCATTTTACTTGGTTTTGAAGGACTTTTTGGGATACGTATGACAAAGGCTGCAGTCATCCATTCATTCTCTACTGAGCTTGTTGTCTTCAATTGTCTGTGTGGGCAGCTGAGATTCCAACTCCTGCATGTTTAATTATTTGTTGCGCTGGAGTATGTTGTAGTATGGTGGGATTCAGTTATTTTTTATTTTGAATGAGAAGGTGAAGATGTGATGGTAGGTCGATGTTACTAGTAAAATTTGCTGAACAGAGAATAGTTCCAGGTTGGATAAGGTAACATCCAGTGTATGACCTGCTACGTGGAGAGATCAGAAGAAGATTTGTTGTAAGTTATGTGTTTTCAACCCTGATACAAGGCATTTGGTTGAGGTATATTTGGTTTATGGAAACAAATGTTTAGGTCAATTGGACAGTCGCGCTGAGAGACCTGATACTTAGCTAAGAAAACAAGTGTAAAGGCTCCATTGTTGGATGGGGGTTTGCACAGCAAAAGGGGGTTGCAGGTGAAAATAGGGATGAATTTGCATTTAGTAAGAAGAGCTTCACAACCCTGCTTTGACACCTCCTCCATGTTCGTGCCTATTATGGTATCTTTAAAGTCAACACCCGCCACCGCTTTTCTTTCCTTGTCAGCTGTGTACAGTAGCTTACCACCCAGATGGGACAGCTTCATACATTATTGGAGTCACATCTTTTCCCAAACAGGCTTCTGTGATTAATAATACGTCTGGTGCTGTATCTGTCCGTAGATCAAAAATGTATTTGTTTTTGCTCACTCACCATGGCATTCAACAGCAAACAATTTAGGTCGTGTAGCTTTCTTCTGTGGGAGGAGGGGCTTGTATGGTGGTTGCTTTTGATGTCATTCACTGAGCTTTTTCTTGATATGTGTAAAGAAATGGCTCCCTGTTGCAGTTACCCCCCACTTTTTGCCTGATACTGACTTGACTGAGAAGAGTGCTGGGACCCTGCTAACCAGGCCCCAGCACCAGTGTTCCTTCACCTAAAATGTACCATTGTATCCACAATTGGCACACCCTGGCATTCAGATAAGTCCCTGGTAACTGGTACTTCTAGTACCAAGGGCCCTGATGCCAAGGAAGGTCTCTAAGGGCTGCAGCATGTCTTATGCCACCCTAGAGACCCCTCACTCAGCACAGACACACTGCTTACAAGCCTGTGTGTGCTAGTGAGAACAAAATGAGTAAGTCGACATGGCACTCCCCTCAGGGTGCCATGCCAGCCTCTCACTGCCTATGCAGTATAGGTAAGACACCCCTCTAGCAGGCCTTACAGCCCTAAGGCAGGGTGCACTATACCATAGGTGAGGGTACCAGTGCATGAGCATGGTACCCCTACAGTGTCTAAACAAAACCTTAGACATTGTAAGTGCAGGGTAGCCATAAGAGTATATGGTCTGGGAGTCTGTCAAACACGAACTCCACAGCACCATAATGGCTACACTGAAAACTGGGAAGTTTGGTATCAAACTTCTCAGCACAATAAATGCACACTGATGCCAGTGTACATTTTATTGCAAAACACACCCCAGAGGGCACCTTAGAGGTGCCCCCTGAAACTTAACCGACTGTCTGTGTAGGCTGACTAGTTCCAGCAGCCTGCCACACCAGAGACATGTTGCTGGCCCCATGGGGAGAGTGCCTTTGTCACTCTGAGGCCAGTAACAAAGCCTGCACTGGGTGGAGATGCTAACACCTCCCCCAGGCAGGAGCTGTGACACCTGGCGGTGAGCCTCAAAGGCTCACCCCTTTGTCACAGCCCAGCAGGGCACTCCAGCTTAGTGGAGTTGCCCGCCCCCTCCGGCCACGGCCCCCACTTTTGGCGGCAAGGCTGGAGGGAACAAAGAAAGCTACAAGGAGGAGTCACTGGCCAGTCAGGACAGCCCCTAAGGTGTCCTGAGCTGAGGTGACTCTGACTTTTAGAAATCCTCCATCTTGCAGATGGAGGATTCCCCCAATAGGGTTAGGATTGTGACGCCCTCCCCTTGGGAGGAGGCACAAAGAGGGTGTACCCACCCTCAGGGCTAGTAGCCATTGGCTACTAACCCCCCAGACCTAAACACGCCCTTAAATTTAGTATTTAAGGGCTACCCTGAACCCTAGAAAATTAGATTCCTGCAACTACAAGAAGAAGGACTGCCTAGCTGAAAACCCCTGCAGAGGAAGACCAGAAGACGACAACTGCCTTGGCTCCAGAAACTCACCGGCCTGTCTCCTGCCTTCCAAAGATCCTGCTCCAGCGACGCCTTCCAAAGGGACCAGCGACCTCGACATCCTCTGAGGACTGCCCCTGCTTCGAAAAGACAAGAAACTCCCGAGGACAGCGGACCTGCTCCAAGAAAAGCTGCAACTTTGTTTCCAGCAGCCTTAAAGAACCCTGCAAGCTCCCCGCAAGAAGCGTGAGACTTGCAACACTGCACCCGGCGACCCCGACTCGGCTGGTGGCGATCCAACACCTCAGGAGGGACCCCAGGACTACTCTGATACTGTGAGTACCAAAACCTGTCCCCCCTGAACCCCCACAGCGCCGCCTGCAGAGGGAATCCCGAGGCTTCCCCTGACCGCGACTCTTTGAACCTAAAGTCCCGACGCCTGGGAGAGACCCTGCACCCGCAGCCCCCAGGACCTGAAGGACCGGACTTTCACTGGAGAAGTGACCCCCAGGAGTCCCTCTCCCTTGCCCAAGTGGAGGTTTCCCCGAGGAATCCCCCCCTTGCCTGCCTGCAGCGCTGAAGAGATCCCGAGATCTCTCATAGACTAACATTGCAAACCCGACGCTTGTTCCTACACTGCACCCGGCCGCCCCCGCGCTGCTGAGGGTGAAATTTCTGTGTGGACTTGTGTCCCCCCCGGTGCCCTACAAAACCCCCCTGGTCTGCCCTCCGAAGACGCGGGTACTTACCTGCAAGCAGACCGGAACCGGGGCACCCCCTTCTCTCCATTCTAGCCTATGTGTTTTGGGCACCACTTTGAACTCTGCACCTGACCGGCCCTGAGCTGCTGGTGTGGTGACTTTGGGGTTGCTCTGAACCCCCAACGGTGGGCTACCTTGGACCAAGAACTAAGCCCTGTAAGTGTCTTACTTACCTGGTTAACCTAACAAATACTTACCTCCCCTAGGAACTGTGAAAATTGCACTAAGTGTCCACTTTTAAAACAGCTATTTGTGAATAACTTGAAAAGTATACATGCAATTTTGATGATTTGAAGTTCCTAAAGTACTTACCTGCAATACCTTTCGAATGAGATATTACATGTAGAATTTGAACCTGTGGTTCTTAAAATAAACTAAGAAAAGATATTTTTCTATATAAAAACCTATTGGCTGGATTTGTCTCTGAGTGTGTGTACCTCATTTATTGTCTATGTGTATGTACAACAAATGCTTAACACTACTCCTTGGATAAGCCTACTGCTCGACCACACTACCACAAAATAGAGCATTAGTATTATCTCTTTTTGCCACTATCTTACCTCTAAGGGGAACCCTTGGACTCTGTGCATGCTATTCCTTACTTTGAAATAGCACATACAGAGCCAACTTCCTACATTGGTGGATCAGCGGTGGGGTACAAGACTTTGCATTTGCTGGACTACTCAGCCAATACCTGATCACACGACAAATTCCAAAATTGTCATTAGAAATTGATTTTTGCAATTTGAAAAGTTTTCTAAATTCTTAAAAGACCTGCTAGGGCCTTGTGTTAGATCCTGTTTAGCATTTCTTTTAGAGTTTAAAAGTTTGTAAAAGTTTGAATTAGATTCTAGAACCAGTTGTAGATTCTTAAAAAGTATTCCAACTTTTAGAAGCAAAATGTCTAGCACAGATGTGACGGTGGTGGAACTCGACACCACACCTTACCTCCATCTTAAGATGAGGGAGCTAAGGTCACTCTGTAAAATAAAGAAAATAACAATGGGCCCCAAACCTACCAAAATACAGCTCCAGGAGCTTTTGGCAGAGTTTGAAAAGGCCAACCCCTCTGAGGGTGGCAACTCAGAGGAAGAGGATAGTGACTTGGAGGAAAATTCCCCCCTACCAGTCCTATCTAGGGAGAACAGGGTCCCTCAAACCCTGACTCCAAAAATAATAGTCAGAGATGCTGGTTCCCTCACAGGAGAGACCAACACCTCTGAAATCACTGAGGATAACTCCAGTGAAGATGACCCCCTGTTAGCCAGGATGGTCAAAAGATTGGCTTTGGAAAAGCAGCTCCTAGCCATAGAAAGGGAAAGAAAAGAGATGGGCCTAGGTCCCATCGATGGTGGCAGCAACTTAAATAGGGTCAGAGATTCTCCTGACATCCTAAAAATCCCCAAAGGGATTGTAACAAAATATGAAGATGGTGATGACATCACCAAATGGTTCACAGCTTTTGAGAGGGCTTGTGTAACCAGAAAAGTAAACAGATCTCACTGGGGTGCTCTCCTTTGGGAAATGTTCACTGGAAAGTGTAGGGATAGACTCCTCACACTCTCTGGAAAAGATGCAGAATCTTATGACCTCATGAAGGGTACCCTGATTGAGGGCTTTGGATTCTCCACTGAGGAGTATAGAATTAGATTCAGGGGGGCTCAAAAATCCTCGAGCCAGACCTGGGTTGATTTTGTAGATTACTCAGTAAAAACACTAGACGGTTGGTTAACTGGAAATGAAGTGTGTGACTATGTTGGGCTTTATAATTTGTTTATGAAAGAACACATTTTAAGTAACTGCTTCAATGAAAAGTTGCATCAGTATCTGGTAGACCTAGGTCCAATTTCTCCCCAAGAATTGGGAAAGAAGGCAGACCACTGGGTCAAGACTAGGGTAACCAAAACTTCCACTGGGGGTGACCAAAAGAAAGGGGTTACAAAAACTCCCCAGGAGAAAGTGGGTAACACTAGAAACAAAGAAAAAGAGTCCTCTGTAGGCCCCCAAAAACCAGAACAGGTGGGTGGGCCCCAAGACACAACCCAAAACAAAGGTGGGTACCAGGGTAAGAACTGGGATGCCACTAAGGCATGGTGCCACAACTGTAAACAGTCTGGGCACCACACCAAGGACACTTCTTGTCCCAAAAACAAACCCCAGAACAAAATTCCTGGGGTAACCAGTGTAGCCATGGGAGATGACTCCTCAGATGAGGAGGTCTTCCTAGCCTTCAACTGGAAACAGGGCCCAACAGGTGAGTTGGAGATTCCAGAGGGAAGTAGACACTTCCACCACCTACTGGTGAATGGAATCCCAACCACTGCCCTGAGAGACACTTGTGCCAGTCACACTATTGTGCATGACAGGCTGGTGCTCTCAAACCAGTACATCCCAGGTGAGACTGCCAGGGTAAGAGTTAGCCTAGACAGGGTCACTAAGAGGCCTGTGGCTTTAGTGCCCATAGAAGTGGGTGGCACTCTTAGCTGGAGAAGGGTAGTAGTCAGTACAGACCTCCCCCTTGATTGTCTCCTTGGAAATGACTACCCAGAGGTTAGTCAGAGCCCAAGAGAGGAACTGGTCCAGTGCCAGTCCTCTCCCAAGGATTCTGGAAATCCTGCCTCTGCAGTAAATGCAAGCAGGCCCCAGAAGAAGAAGAAAAGAAAACAGAGTAGGAGGGGTGGACAACCTTTAGCCAAGGTTACAGCAAGCCAGGGAGATTCTGCTCCAGTAGGGGAGAACTCCAAAAATGGCCCTGATAAAGTCCAACCTGACCCACAAGAAGTCCTGGCTAGTCAGGCAACTGTTAAACCTGAGTGGGTGGCTCCTCAGCTAACAGAAGAAAGAGTGGAAGAAGGGTGTTTACTACAAGATGTGGTAACCCCCCACTCCAATACAGCAGACAGGCAACCTGAACCCAAAGAAGCCTGTAACTTAGCCCCTTCCCTTTTAGGTGAAGAGCTAAAGGTGTGGTTCTGGGCACTGACAGCTGTCAGTGGCCTCTGCTGGGTGTTAGCCTTTATGGCTGCCCTATCCTTAGCATGGTGGTCTGACCCCATGCCAAATAGCAAGTTAGGCCCCCTGACCCTATTGGTCATGGTGGGGTTACTCCAGCTCTGGGTAACCTCTCTGGGTAAGCTAGGGGTGACCCTGGCCAAGATAAGGTTAGCAGAGGTGGACACCTCTAAGACCAAAATAGAAAGAATGGGTGGAGACATTGAAGAGGCAGACAAGAGGCAATTCAGACTAGGTCCTATCACTGTGGAAGTGGGTCAGTTCCCCAAAGGGAATGACCTGAACAGAAGGATGTAAGGCAGAGTAGGCCCTGCAACTAACCAGCCTATTTCTCCTACTCTTCCTCGCCTGACAGACTAGGAAGACTCTCCCAGCTTGGGCTGAGTCTCCTGGCCTGTGGGCTGGGGGGGGCTTGTGTAAAGAAATGGCTCCCTGTTGCAGTTACCCCCCACTTTTTGCCTGATACTGATGCTGACTTGACTGAGAAGAGTGCTGGGACCCTGCTAACCAGGCCCCAGCACCAGTGTTCCTTCACCTAAAATGTACCATTGTATCCACAATTGGCACACCCTGGCATTCAGATAAGTCCCTGGTAACTGGTACTTCTAGTACCAAGGGCCCTGATGCCAAGGAAGGTCTCTAAGGGCTGCAGCATGTCTTATGCCACCCTAGAGACCCCTCACTCAGCACAGACACACTGCTTACAAGCCTGTGTGTGCTAGTGAGAACAAAATGAGTAAGTCGACATGGCACTCCCCTCAGGGTGCCATGCCAGCCTCTCACTGCCTATGCAGTATAGGTAAGACACCCCTCTAGCAGGCCTTACAGCCCTAAGGCAGGGTGCACTATACCATAGGTGAGGGTACCAGTGCATGAGCATGGTACCCCTACAGTGTCTAAACAAAACCTTAGACATTGTAAGTGCAGGGTAGCCATAAGAGTATATGGTCTGGGAGTCTGTCAAACACGAACTCCACAGCACCATAATGGCTACACTGAAAACTGGGAAGTTTGGTATCAAACTTCTCAGCACAATAAATGCACACTGATGCCAGTGTACATTTTATTGCAAAACACACCCCAGAGGGCACCTTAGAGGTGCCCCCTGAAACTTAACCGACTGTCTGTGTAGGCTGACTAGTTCCAGCAGCCTGCCACACCAGAGACATGTTGCTGGCCCCATGGGGAGAGTGCCTTTGTCACTCTGAGGCCAGTAACAAAGCCTGCACTGGGTGGAGATGCTAACACCTCCCCCAGGCAGGAGCTGTGACACCTGGCGGTGAGCCTCAAAGGCTCACCCCTTTGTCACAGCCCAGCAGGGCACTCCAGCTTAGTGGAGTTGCCCGCCCCCTCCGGCCACGGCCCCCACTTTTGGCGGCAAGGCTGGAGGGAACAAAGAAAGCTACAAGGAGGAGTCACTGGCCAGTCAGGACAGCCCCTAAGGTGTCCTGAGCTGAGGTGACTCTGACTTTTAGAAATCCTCCATCTTGCAGATGGAGGATTCCCCCAATAGGGTTAGGATTGTGACCCCCTCCCCTTGGGAGGAGGCACAAAGAGGGTGTACCCACCCTCAGGGCTAGTAGCCATTGGCTACTAACCCCCCAGACCTAAACACGCCCTTAAATTTAGTATTTAAGGGCTACCCTGAACCCTAGAAAATTAGATTCCTGCAACTACAAGAAGAAGGACTGCCTAGCTGAAAACCCCTGCAGAGGAAGACCAGAAGACGACAACTGCCTTGGCTCCAGAAACTCACCGGCCTGTCTCCTGCCTTCCAAAGATCCTGCTCCAGCGACGCCTTCCAAAGGGACCAGCGACCTCGACATCCTCTGAGGACTGCCCCTGCTTCGAAAAGACAAGAAACTCCCGAGGACAGCGGACCTGCTCCAAGAAAAGCTGCAACTTTGTTTCCAGCAGCCTTAAAGAACCCTGCAAGCTCCCCGCAAGAAGCGTGAGACTTGCAACACTGCACCCGGCGACCCCGACTCGGCTGGTGGCGATCCAACACCTCAGGAGGGACCCCAGGACTACTCTGATACTGTGAGTACCAAAACCTGTCCCCCCTGAACCCCCACAGCGCCGCCTGCAGAGGGAATCCCGAGGCTTCCCCTGACCGCGACTCTTTGAACCTAAAGTCCCGACGCCTGGGAGAGACCCTGCACCCGCAGCCCCCAGGACCTGAAGGACCGGACTTTCACTGGAGAAGTGACCCCCAGGAGTCCCTCTCCCTTGCCCAAGTGGAGGTTTCCCCGAGGAATCCCCCCCTTGCCTGCCTGCAGCGCTGAAGAGATCCAGAGATCTCTCATAGACTAACATTGCAAACCCGACGCTTGTTCCTACACTGCACCCGGCCGCCCCCGCGCTGCTGAGGGTGAAATTTCTGTGTGGACTTGTGTCCCCCCCGGTGCCCTACAAAACCCCCCTGGTCTGCCCTCCGAAGACGCGGGTACTTACCTGCAAGCAGACCGGAACCGGGGCACCCCCTTCTCTCCATTCTAGCCTATGTGTTTTGGGCACCACTTTGAACTCTGCACCTGACCGGCCCTGAGCTGCTGGTGTGGTGACTTTGGGGTTGCTCTGAACCCCCAACGGTGGGCTACCTTGGACCAAGAACTAAGCCCTGTAAGTGTCTTACTTACCTGGTTAACCTAACAAATACTTACCTCCCCTAGGAACTGTGAAAATTGCACTAAGTGTCCACTTTTAAAACAGCTATTTGTGAATAACTTGAAAAGTATACATGCAATTTTGATGATTTGAAGTTCCTAAAGTACTTACCTGCAATACCTTTCGAATGAGATATTACATGTAGAATTTGAACCTGGGGTTCTTAAAATAAACTAAGAAAATATATTTTTCTATATAAAAACCTATTGGCTGGATTTGTCTCTGAGTGTGTGTACCTCATTTATTGTCTATGTGTATGTACAACAAATGCTTAACACTACTCCTTGGATAAGCCTACTGCTCGACCACACTACCACAAAATAGAGCATTAGTATTATCTCTTTTTGCCACTATCTTACCTCTAAGGGGAACCCTTGGACTCTGTGCATGCTATTCCTTACTTTGAAATAGCACATACAGAGCCAACTTCCTACAATATGTCACTAATGTTGGACAAGATGCTTCCCTCATGTGAATAAGATGTAGGTAGGGTGAATGAACTGACGGTGTGAGCGTTGTGGCTTTCCTCGTGATCACTATCCAGCTCAAACAGACTTATTAGAAATTTGATGGGGTCTGCATGCATGGTTTATACGAAACAGGTTATTGTAGTAAAAAAATACTAATATTAATGTACAATGTAGCCATAATAAAGAAATAAAGTGATTACACACAAAAAAACAATAGTCTACTACTCAAATGCTATTAAACCTGCCAAGGGCAGAGAACAAAATGGCAAACAAAACTCCAGATTAAGTTGAAACTCAAGAATCTGCAAAAGGGGCTCAATGTGCAAGCCAACACAGAAAGAACATATAGTTCATATAACAGGTGGGAAAATCTAAATGGTCATACCTGTCTTCCTCCTTTTTAACAGGCCGGGAACTGCTGAGGGCACTCTGAGTAGCATAGGTGCCCATCTCTGTGACAAGTTTTTGTGCCGGACCAACAGTCACTTCCTCCTCTGGTTTACTATCACCAGCTTCTTTCTTTATTTCAGTTTCCACTATTGGAATCTAAAAAGGAAAAAGACTATACTAATATGACACATAAGGGTGACACTGTTTTATGAATGCATCAAAGTAATTTCAGAATGAAAACATAACACAGGACTATATTACACAGTATAGAAAAATAAAATATTTAAGGCCTAATCAGTAAAAAAAACCAATCAAACATATGTGGGGATTAGCTGGTGGTAATAAACATGGGCATTTACACCCCTGGTCTGAGTATTTACCACCTTACAGAATTAGAATTTCAAGCAAAGATCAGTGCAGGAAAATGTCTTGTTTGACATGGTTGCCACCCCCCCTACCACCCATCCCCCCACAGCCACAAACAAACACACACACATTGTGCCTGGTATTTGATGGAGTTTCCACTGAAAGTGCACCTGGCTCCTGATAACCAGGTCACCAGTGCCAGCTCTCTTCCCTAAACTGTGCAATTGCTTACCCCAATTGGCAAATTCTTTAGCAACCTCTGTAAGTCTCTAGTAAATGGTACCCCCGGTACCTAGGGCCTGAGGTACAAAAGAGGGTCCCCTAAGGACTGCAGCACGAATCGTGCCACCCCTAAGGGGTCTCTCACCAAGCACATGACAGGCTGCCATTGCAGAGTGCCTGTCTTGGAGCATAGAAAATTGAAAACATGACATGGCACACAGCCTGTGTGCCAGGTCTCCTAACACTGCATGCAATATATGTAGGTCAGCCCTCTAGCAGGCCTTACAGCCATAAGGCAAGGTGCAGTATATTACATGTAAGGATATATCTGCACAAGCAGATATTCCCCTGCTATATCTTTGTCAATTCTCAAACATAGTAAGTGACCAGGGAAGCCATTTTAAATGCATGTGCTAGACACTGGTCAATACGAGTTGCTCAGCTACATGATGGCTTCACTGAAGAAGGGATGTTTGGTATCACACACTAATGCCAGTGTTGGATTTATCAATACATGCACCCAGAAGACACCTTTGCGATGTCCCCTGAAACCTTACCAGCCTCTGTTGTGCTCACGGACTGGTTGCACCAGCCTGCCACCCGAAACACCATAATGGGCCCCTAGGGTGGGAGTGTTCTGCTCTCAGGAGACGCAGACTAAAAGCCTGTCCGAGAAGAGGGTTTAACACCCACTTCCACAGGATTACCTGCTGATTTGCCTTCCTAAGGCGGCAAGCCTCAAAAGGCTTCTGCCTTTGAAATGTGAATCTGGCTCCCCTCACAGAGATGAAGCCACTCTCCCTCCGTCCAGAGCCCATTTGGCACCTGGACCGGAAGGAAAATTAGCTAGTCAGGTAGGTGTGCAACCTCCTGGCTAGTACCACCCCTAGGGTGGGCTACTGCAAGGTGGACACAATTTTTCAGAAGTAGTCATCTTTGAGATGGCACATCTAGGAATTTTGGGACAGTGTTATGCCCATGTCCTACAGGAAGTGGCAATATAGGGGGTGTAGTGACCCCCAAGTGTCAGCAGCCCATTGCCTACTACCCTACACACTCCTAACCCCCCTAAATGCAGTACTTAGAGGTGCCCCTGGCACCAGAGAAGCAGATCACTGCTGACCTGAAGAAGGACACTCCAGAGGCATAAAAGGCAAGAACTAAAGACCTGTGACTTACTCTGCGCCAACCCTGCCAACCTGCCTGTGGACTTCAACAAATGCAACAAAGACGCCTCATCCTCCAGCTACTGAAACTTCCAAAAGCCAGGGAAGACTGCCAACCTTCAACACCGGCACAAGGAACTCCCGTCGAGTAGCGGAGTTGCTCCCCAGCATCCTTGCAGGCACCCAAGAGCCGCTGAAGAGGACTACGGAACACCAAAACTGCCACGGACAGCACTACTGCACCGAGCCTCACAGCCCGTGTTGAAGTGGGCCAACGGTGCCAATCCAGAGACAAAGCCCTTCCAGAGACAAAGTCCATTGTGGGTTTCCACACTGCCACCTTCATTCCAACCCTTGCAGTTTCTTTGTGCAGGCCCCTCTCAACTGTGACCGCCTCTGGTGACGGCAACCCAGACGGTCCACGGAACCTCTGCCGGACAGAGGAGAAGAGGACCACTCTGGTATCTCTGCGTCCCCCAGGCTTGTGAGACTTGAGCCCATTTGCTGGTACACCCGGACTGGTTCCCCAGTCCACACAAGCAGCCAGTTCTCCCCCCCCCCAAGCTCCACCATGACCACCACCACTGGTGACTGACACCCAACGGTCCAAGAACCTTCTGCATCCAGATGCCCCGGACCGAGGAGAAGAGGACCACTGGTGTACCTCGGCCCCAAGCATCCCAAGACCTGAGCCCATTCGGTGGTTCACCCAAACTGGATGCCTAGTCATAGCCTGCATCCTCTTTTAGCAGTGATTGATCTCCTTTGCAACTCATTGGGCACTGGACGCTGTTTTGCACTCCGCACCCGGCCGCCCTGTGCCACTGAGGGTGTACTGTGGGTGCTGCCTTGGACCTGTCCCACTACTCACCTTAACCCCGGAGATTGCAGAACTCACAAATTGCACTGTGTCCACTTTTGAAGGAGAAAATAATTCTTATTTAAAAACTTGCTTATCTGAATGATTTTTCTCTGATACCAAACATATATAATGATACCTGCGATTTTTGTAAATTGGTGAAGACCGCCTTTTTGAGTTGTATGTCTCATTTATTAACTATTGAGTTTATTTCTAGATATCATGCACTCCTCTGTGTTAAGGCTAAGGCTGCTCGACCACACATCCCCTAAATAAAGCACTTTCAGCAATGCAAAGAAAGCCCTGTCCACTCTCTGTGGAACCCCTAGACCCTTTACGGAGGGTTCACATACCACATAAAGGGCCAGCTTCCTACAATCAGAAACAAACATACTCATCAGGTCAGCAACCTGGACGTGCACAGGTCTATTATGTTGGAATTAAAATGGCAATTCAGTCAACAAAACACCAACAGGCAGCACTGTGAACTGGGGGATGTCTTACACAGGACATGACTGTCAGGCAGTGATCACTGGCAGAATGGAAGCAGGACAGGGTTTGGAGGGAAGAAGTGGAAGCAGGGAGGGGTCAATTTAACTAAGAAGGTAGAGCATTTTGGTTGGGATCTCACACACACAAGTGGACAACTGGGCATACAATGTCAAGGGTTTAGCACTGTGTTTGGTACATTGGTAAGAACTGGAAGACAGAGATGCTGAAGAGAAGGGGATGTTTCTAATGCCAGACAGGAATCAATGCCACTGAGAAAAAGGTAAAACAGTCAGCACATATTTAGTGGCAGGATCGAAGGGGAATGGACCTTGGGAATTAACTTTGTAAGTACTGGACTCATTTAGTAAGGAATATCAATTTATTTTAAAAAAGGGTGGGTGCAACCTGGCTTTCAGTGTTTATGTGGTAGTTTTAAGTGTGCTACCACAGGCACGGGTATCACCAAAGTTCAAGCAAAATCTTGAAAGCAGCTTATTGGGTCAGAAATCGCCAAACAGGAAGACATTCAGTTCATATTTACAAAATGTCTTTCTGTGTCTTCTAGAGAAATGGCTTGATTCCATGTTGATATTTAGCAAAGCCCTGGTTGCTTCAAGAAGATCCAACCCAATCAGTAAATGAAAGAGTGAGGAGGTCAGAGGCTTGTCATTCTTTTTAAGACACAGAGTCCATACATATGAGTAATAAAAGTAATGATATAACACACCTCGCCCAGAGATCTGCGGACCTCGGTCATCACACTTTGTATATCATCCTTTGTGCTGCAGTACTCTCCAAGAATCCATAAAGCACCACGATAAATCCTAACAAAAGAAATTACAAAGTGTTTCAGATCATGATAGTGAATGGTACTTTAGGTTCACCAAGCGGAGTACAGTATCAAGTATTACATTGAAAAGCTTCATGACAAAAAGAAAAAAAAAAAAGATGTTTATTTGATTAATTTGATGATTTTCTGTAAAGTACTTAGAATACTTATTTCGACTTCCATTAATACCCTTCACAAAATTCTGTACTGTTTTTTTTTCACAAGGAGGTGATTTTAATTCAAACTTTTTTAAAACATTTTTTCCTTGAATAAAATTATCATTTGATACTTGGGGTGGGGTTTCTGACCCTCTTGGTAACTGATGTGCCAGGAGGGTCCTGTGGCTACTGCCTGTGAGAGGCAGGATTGTGGGACTGGAAGGGAGCTTTCATCCTCAGGGTTGTTCAGGGTTTACACTGCTCTTTCTCAACAGATTCAGGTTGGTTCCTGTTGTTACTACCAGACCGAACATAATATAGCATAGCTTACATTTGAAGGGAGTCCACCCACTCGAGAAATTTGTATCCTTTCCTCCTGCTGCTGTACCCCATATACAGGGGGGGGCACACTGCTACCTAATTCCACATGGAGGGTTTAGGGACTAGCTACAGAATCTTGACATGGAATGTGCAGGGTCTTAACCCCACTAAGCAAAACAGGATCTACACCTTTTTTGAGGCGCTATGGGGTGGCTATAGCTCTCTTACAAGCGACACACCTTTTGGGAGACTGTCTTAAATACTTGCAGAGAAGATGGTAGACCAGATTTTTGCCACATCATATTCATGATGCGCGAGGGGAGCGCTCATCTGGGTAGCACCAGAAATCCCCTCTAAGGTATATAGATCGCTCTAGATGAGGGGGGACGGTATGTTATACAGGAAGGATGATTAGATGCCCATCGTATACACATTGTTAATATCTATGGGCCAAATACCGATGATGAAGAATTTTGGGGCTCAAAGTTGGGGGCAGCCCAGTTTCCGTCCTCAACTCAAATAATTATGGCAGGAGATATTGTGTGTTCAACAGCAATAAGGACAGATCTCCCCTAAAACTAATACTAAACCTCGTATGACTGCCTCACTTAACCAGGTCATACATACAACTGGATTGATAGATGTGGGGTGCCAACACCACCCGCACACGAGAGCCTACTCATGCTATTTCCCCCAACAATGGCGTAAAGTCACCTAGATTATTTATCACAGCGACAGCTGCCCATTCCATAACACGTGCATTATCATGTGAGGTACCTCTCTGTCCACTCCCCACTTCTTGCTACTTATATACTAAAGAGACAACCTCCTGTGGTGCCCATTATGGCGACTACAACCTGGAGCACTAACATATCATGCCTTCCGAGCAACACTCCAAGAGACCTTAACACAATATTTTAATGAGAACAGACATACTGCTGGGAGTCTAACAATTGAGTGGGATGCTATGAAGGTGGTCCTCTGGGGGGGTTTGCATGGCTACCTCAATGGGCGTGTGTCAAGAGCGTGACAGTGAATTATCGGATCGAAAAAGGGAACTTGAGAAACTGGGGCCTAGGCTTCCCGAGGCCCCTGCACTTGGGGTGGAATGAGAGCAACTGAAACGTACACTGAATGAACTTTGGCTCCAACTAGATAAACATAATAAAATAGCCACTCATAGGAGGTGGTACCTGGAGGGAGATAAGGCAGGGAGGATGCTGGCACACTTAATCCAAGCAGAAAACACACCTGAACCAATAGTGTCCGTACAAGACCAGAGGGTGGTAGTGGTGGGTGGGGAGGGGTCAAGAAGTCTATACCCAACAGGCCATTAATGGTGTCTTTTTGGAACACCTAAGGAGGTTATATACCCTGCCTAATTCCGAAACTGATGAGGTATCTAGGCAAACATACTTCCATTCCCAGCCTCTGAAAACAGTCAAAGCAGCGGACTGCAAACACTTACCGGCCCCCAGTTAGTAAACCAGAAATTTTAGAGGCCATCAGAGCACTAAAGTTGGTCAAAGCCCCTAGGAGTGATGGCCGGGCATCTGAGTTTTATAAAGCATTTGCAAAAGTCTTGGCGGAGCGACTGGTAGACGTACACAAGGAGGTGTACCAAACTAGACGTCCCCCCAGTCTATGAATGAGGCGATAATTACGGTAATACCTAAACGTTGCAAGGATCAGTTGGACGCTGGTCCCGACCAACCCATATCAATGTTAAACATTGATGATAAGATTCTAAGCAGCATCCTGGCAGCGCATCTGCTTCCACACCTCCCAACCCTTATACATGAGGATCAGTAGGTGTTTAAACCACATAGAAACACCCTCCATAATATTAGCTGCTTCATGCATGTGCTCCTTGATCCCCAGCTCCAGCATGACAAATACGCTTTAACCTTTTTAGATAACGAACAGGCCATTGACTCCTTTAACTGGGACTATGTATTTTCTATGTATGGTCGGTGTTGGAAAAAATGCAACTGGGCCATAGATTCATTCAGTGGGTCAAACTACTGTATACTCAGCCCACAGTTAGGATCTGTGCTGGTCGCTAAGTCTCAGATTAAATCGTATTACAAAGAGACACCAGGGAAGGATGTCCCCTATTCCCCTTAGTATTTGCAAAAGCAATGGAACCCCTGGCATATAGACATCGCCAAGTTCTACAGGGATGGGGTATCCAGGTGGGTCTTAAGGAACATATAGTCTCCCTATACGCAGATGATGCACTGATTTACCTTCAACATCCCGGTTTATCAGTCCCTATAATGCTAAATTCCATGGATGAATTTGGGGAGGTGTCTGGCCTACGGGTCAACACAAAGAAATCCACCTTGTTCCTGCTGGGACTACTGACAGGTGAACCCCTGAAAACTATCTCCAAAGCTGAACTTCCATGGACGTTAGATAAAGTCAAATACTTAGGCTTGTATATAACGCAGGACATGTTCTATGCTAATAATATGACGAGGGTCCTGACTGGACTGCGATTTTCCATTCGCTTCTGAAACACCCTTAGGCTCTCCCCCATTGGGAAAAGTAGCTCTCGTGAAGATGGTCATCTTACCCAGATGTCTCTACATTATACCGGGCTCCTACTTTGAAATCCTAAGGGATGTGTTCTGAGAGCAGGATATGCTCTTGGTAGAGCTTCTATGGCAAGGTAAACGATGCCAGGTGAGTTTGGCCACCTTGAAGAGAGAGTGGGATAGGGGTAGCTTAAATGTCCCAGATCTGTAGTTCTTTGCGGCTCAGCCCGAACATACTATCTCCTGGCTGGATGGAGAGTGGAATTGGGGGAATCACACGTAAGTCACTAATTAGATGAACTTTTGTTGATGAGAGCAGGAATACCCAAACACTTCCAGCATTTATTAGGCCGAATGGGTCAGATATGGGAAAGAACAGTAAAAACAGTCCCGAAGCGAGACCCCTTCGCATTAGATTTAGATATTTGGATATTATCTCAGTTCAGGCGTATAGCCCAAGTGACGACAACAGATAAATGGCAGGAGGGGGGCTGCATAGTGTTAGCTGATCTTTACCCTGATGGACGCTTTATATCCTTACAGGAGGAGCAAAGAAACTTTCACTTGGGAAGGGGACAATTTCTCCAGTATGCCAAAATAACTGCAACAGCATGTCAATTATGGCCTACATTTCCCAATGGAAAATGGACCCTACCGACACTATGGTCACACTCATAGATATGGCGGGGGAAGACAATTTATTACATATTTATATTGTGTGCTTAGGGCAGACCAACACCATAAACTGCTAGAGGCGTTGAACAAGTGTAGGAACAGTACAGTGTAGAAAAGATTTCTCCTTGGGATTGGACTAAAATACACGAGAGGGTCCGCAAGACGGCCACATCTGCTAGATTTAAACAAATCCTGTATAACATTATTCATATGACATATCTTTCCCCGGAGCGCCTCCGTCCTCTAGATCTGGATCCTTTCCTTGCTGTAGGGCCCCTGGAGCGAACTTTGTTCACATGATCTGGTATTGCCCAAAAATATCCGAGTTTTGGACCAAGATCCTAGCACACCTGAAGTCTGTGACGGGGTGGGGCACTCCCCTAACTGTTAAAAATTGCTTGTTGAGCCACTGTAAGGAAATGCCTCATTGGCATGGTTACCCCCTGACTTTTTGCCTTTGCTGATGCTATGTTTTGAATTGAAAGTGTGCTGAGGCCTGCTAACCAGGCCCCAGCACCAGTGTTCTTTCCCTAACCTGTACTTTTGATTCCACAATTGGCACACCCTGGCATCCAGATAAGTCCCTTGTAAGTGGTACCCCTGGTACCAAGGGCCCTGATGCCAAGGAAGGTCTCTAAGGGCTGCACCATGTCTTATGCCACCCTAGGGACCCCTCACTCAGCACATACACACTGCTTGCCAGCTTGTGTGTGCTGGTGAGAACAAAACGAGTAAGTCGACATGGCCCTCCCCTCAGGGTGCCATGCCAACCTCTCACTGCCTATGCAGGTATAGATAAGTCACCCCTCTAGTAGGCCTTACAGCCCTAAGGCAGGGTGCACTATACCATAGGTGAGGGCACCAGTGCATGAGCACTGTGCCCCTACAGTGTCTAAGCAATACCTTAGACATTGTAAGTGCAGGGTAGCCATAAGAGAATATGGTCTGGGAGTCTGTTTTACACGAACTCCACAGCACTATAATGGCTACACTGAAAACTGGGAAGTTTGGTATCAAACTTCTCAGCACAATAAAAGCACACTGATGCCAGTGTACATTTTATTGTAAAATACACCCCAGAGGGCACCTTAGAGGTGCCCCCTGAAACCTTAACCAACTATCTGTGTAGGCTGACTGGTTCCAGCAGCCTGCCACGCTAGAGACATGTTGCTGGCCCCATGGGGAGAGTGCCTTTGTCACTCTGAGGCCAGTAACAAAGCCTGCACTGGGTGGAGATGCTAACACCTCCCCCAGGCAGGAGCTGTCACACCTGGCGGTGAGCCTCAAAGGCTCACCCCTTTGTGCCAGCACAGCAGGACACTCCAGCTAGTGGAGTTGCCCGCCCCCTCCGGCCACGGCCCCCACTTTTGGCGGCAAGGCCGGAGAAAATAATGAGAAAAACAAGGAGGAGTCACTGACCAGGCAGGACAGCCCCTAAGGTGTCCTGAGCTGAAGTGACTCTAACTTTTAGAAATCCTCCATCTTGCAGATGGAGGATTCCCCAATAGGATTAGGGATGTGACCCCCTCCCCTTGGGAGGAGGCACAAAGAGGGTGTACCAACCCTCAGGGCTAGTAGCCATTGGCTACTAACCCCCCAGACCTAAACTTAGTATTTAAGGGCTCCCCTGAACCTAAAACTTTAGATTTCTGAAACTACAAGAAGAAGAAGACTGCTGAGCTGAAAAACCACTGCAGAGGAAGACCAGAAGACACCAACTGCTTTGGCCCCAGACTTACCGGCCTGTCTCCTGCCTTCCAAAGAAACCTGCTCCAGCGACGCTTTCCAAGGGACCAGCGACCTCTGAATCCTCTGAGGACTGCCCTGCTTCAAGAAAGACAAGAAACCTCCGAGGACAGCGGCACTGCTCCAAAAGAACTGCTACTTTGTTTCAAGGAGCAGATTTAAAGACCCCTGCAACTCCCCGCAAGAAGCGTGAGACTTGCAACACTGCACCCGGCGACCCCAACTCGACTGGTGGAGAACCAACACCTCAGGGAGGACCCTCCGGCGACTCAGAGTCCGTGAGTAACCAAAGTTGTCCCCCCTGAGCCCCCACAGCGACGCCTGCAGAGGGAATCCCGAGGCTCCCCCTGACCGCGACTGCCTGAACTCCATTTCCCGACGGCTGGAAAAGACCCTGCACCCGCAGCCCCCAGCACCTTAAGGAACGGAACTCCTGTGCAGGAGTGACCCCCAGGAAGCCCTCTCCCTTGCCCAGGTGGTGGCTACCCCGAAGAGCCCCCCCCTTGCCTGCCTGCAACGCTGAAGAGATCCCTTGATCTCTCCTTGATTTCCATTGAAAACCCGACGCTTGTTTCTACACTGCACCCGGCCGCCCCAGTGCCGCTGAGGGTGTACTTTTTGTGTGGACTTGTGTCCCCCCCGGTGCCCTACACAACCCCCCTGGTCTGCCCTCCGAAGACGCGGGTACTTACCTGCTGGCAGACCGGAACCGGGGCACCCCCTTCTCTCCAGTGAAGCCTATGTGTTTTGGGCACCTCTTTGACCTTTGCACCTGACCGGCCCTGAGCTGCTGGTGTGGTAACTTTGGGGTTGCTCTGAACCCCCAACGGTGGGCTACCTTGGACCCAAACCTGAGACTTGTAAGTGATTTACTTACCTGACAAAACTAACAAAAACTTACCTCCCCCAGGAACTGTGAAAATTGCATTGTCTCCACTTCTAAAACAGCTTATTGTGTTTTATGTGAAAAGTATACATGCTAATGTAATGATTCAAAGTTCCTAAAGTACTTACCTGCAATACCTTTCAAATGAGATATTACATGTAGAATTTGAACCTGTGGTTCTTAAAATAAACTAAGAAAAGATATTTTTCTATAACAAAACCTATTGGCTGGATTTGTCTCTGAGTGTGTGTTCCTCATTTATTACCTGTGTGTGTACAACAAATGCTTAACACTACTCCTTTGATAAGCCTACTGCTCGACCACACTACCACAAAATAGAGCATTAGTATTATCTCTTTTTGCCACTATCTTACCTCTAAGGGGAACCCTTGGACTCTGTGCATACTATTCCTTACTTTGAAATAGTGCATACAGAGCCAACTTCTTACAATGTTTATGAGATGGGTTGTTCCTATAGGATGTACATAGGAAGATGTTTTTAATATGTATATTTATATGAATAAATAGTTTTTTGTACTTTCACCTATGTTGCTTTAGGATGTGTAAATGATATAATTGTTTGGGTTCCCCTTCAGGGCAGTGATGTGTGTAATATTTAGTACCTAACAGTGTGCAGCAGCAATTGTCGTAAAAACTCCCAGATCCAGGCCAGCACCTGTGGTAATTCAAAAGGTGAGGAATCTTAGAGGTATCCACCAGAGAAGAGAAAATCTCTCTCTCTGCTTTTTGTTGTGTTCCAGATTTAACATTTCTATTTTGCTTCAACTCCATCAAGGGTTTTAGCTACCTATTTTCACTGAATCCTCTAGCCCAAATGAAGTGAAGGCTTTTCAACACCTGCTCAGCATTCTCTTGAGCCGTGTTCTAAAATATGACATTTGTGAGCCATGGTTTGGAAGCTACAAAGAGATCACATAGAAAGTCAAAATGATGGTAAGCATTTAAACCTCTCAAAAGAGATTAATTGGGTAAATACTAACTGTATTTAAAAAATGAATCAACATGTGAATTCCATTTTAATAATGCCTAAAGGCAGGATGTGCTTTCCAGACCCATGTCATACACCCACTTCAGCTGCAGGAGTAAGACGTTTGAAGTGCATAACCGGTAGTTAATTGCAAGCATCATCAAATCACTATCATCCAACTGATTTAGTAGCAGTGCTATGGACCACAAAGGAATCAAAGTTGCATGTAAACATTGGAAGGTTTAGAACCTATAGCTCAAGCAGATGGTACATATTCTTATTTAGCACACAACGTGAACTCATTTGCTGTGATTTCGAGTGGAAGTTACTGTCAGAACAATTTAATTCAGAATTGACCACAAATCTGTCATGTTGTTAGGAAATAATGGGACACATACTTTACAGTCTTAATGGCATGGAAGACCTCCAACATCTTCTCCACAATGAGTGGCCTCAGATTATCAAATCGCTGAATTGCTTCACGCACAAACTCCAAAACGTCAGCAGCTGCTGCCTCATTGTTATCACTGAGGAACTCCATCAGCTAAAAGAGGATCAGAGAACAAAATGTAAAATTATTTGTCTTAGCATAACGTTTTAACTAACATATCCAGACACATCTAAACACCACTGAACTAACTAAAATATGAAGTAGAGAGCAATTGTTTTTTATTTAACAGGACACTGATTTTCCTTGACGAAAACACAACTACTTAAAAGTCAGTTGATTGGGTTGAATTTTAAAACTTGCATTTAGGAAATAATAATCTTTCTTTCTATACATGGGCAATAAAGAGAGATTATAACTATGTTAACCACCATTAAAAATTGGTGTTGCACTGATACAATTATAAACACTGAGGACTGGGTCCATACCACTGGAATAACATTTGCAGCCATATCCGAAAAACGAACACTGCAAGAGTGTAGAGTCCGCACAAGCAGCTGCCTGTACTTGTCAGTGTCTTCATGTTCTGAGGCATTGTTTGTCTTAATCACTTCTTTCTTCAAAACTATCACCAGCTGTAATATAAAGCACAAATAATAAATGCCTAAATAAATGGCTGTTTTTTAAATGTACTATATACATTGTAAATGACAGAAAATATTCACCTCTTCAACATTCCTGGAAGATACTAGATCAAGAGCTAACTGAAGAGTTTTCTTCCGCACCTCTAAATCTGGAGTACTTAACACTCTTAGTATGTCCATAACCAGATCCTGAAAACAAAAATATCAAACATCAGTAAGAATCCAGAAATAATATTAGTGGAAACTGCACTATGAAAAATGAAAACAGAATACTGTAGACTATAGCAATAGTAATGCACGTCTGTCCACAACTACTTACATATTACAAGTTGGACTATCAATCTATAGTCAGTTACAGTCAAAAATGATAAAAAGAGTAACTTGGGGGTCCCCGTATGAGAGTTCTTGTATGCAATACTATAACTGGGCTGGTCCCTTGCAGGTCTCATGCTCTCTAATGAAAGTGTGCAGACTGTCAAATTAAATGAGAAACTGTGTTTCACCAGTTTAAGAAGTCCTTGTCATGGCAACTAATTGCTGTTACTATTTCAAACCTATCCTGTCATTTAGTTCCTTCAGATAGAGGACATACTATGACATGATGACTGATTAGAGATCAGGATAAATTCTGCAAGTAGTATGTGTGACCTATTACCTGTAACTAAAGAATAAGCTCATGCTTCAGAATGACAGATGGAGGCGTTGGGCCCGAGGGGAGACCAGAGAGAGGCGTTGGGCCCGAGGGGAGACCAGAGAGAGGCGTTGGGCCCGAGGGGAGACCAGAGAGAGGCCCCGGGCCCGAGGGGAGACCAGAGAGAGGCGCCGGGCCCGAGGGGAGACCAGAGAGAGGCCCCGGGCCCGAGGGGAGACCAGAGAGAGGCCCCGGGCCCGAGGGGAGACCAGATAGAGGCCCCGGGCCCGAGGGGAGACCAGAGAGAGGCCCCGGGCCCGAGGGGAGACCAGAGAGAGGCCCCGGGCCCGAGGGGAGACCAGAGAGAGGCGCCGGGCCCGAGGGGAGACCAGAGAGAGGCGCCGGGCCCGAGGGGAGACCAGAGAGAGGCGCCGGGCCCGAGGGGAGACCAGAGAGAGGCGCCGGGCCCGAGGGGAGACCAGAGAGAGGCGCCGGGCCCGAGGGGAGACCAGAGCGAGGCGCCGGGCCCGAGGGGAGACCAGAGCGAGGCGCCGGGCCCGAGGGGAGACCAGAGCGAGGCGCCGGGCCCGAGGGGAGACCAGAGCGAGGCGCCGGGCCCGAGGGGAGACCAGAGCGAGGCGCCGGGCCCGAGGGGAGACCAGAGCGAGGCGCCGGGCCCGAGGGGAGACCAGAGCGAGGCGCCGGGCCCGAGGGGAGACCAGAGCGAGGCGCCGGGCCCGAGGGGAGACCAGAGCGAGGCGCCGGGCCCGAGGGGAGACCAGAGCGAGGCGCCGGGCCCGAGGGGAGACCAGAGAGAGGCGCCGGGCCCGAGGGGAGACCAGAGAGAGGCGCCGGGCCCGAGGGGAGACCAGAGAGAGGCGCCGGGCCCGAGGGGAGACCAGAGAGAGGCGCCGGGCCCGAGGGGAGACCAGAGAGAGGCGCCGGGCCCGAGGGGAGACCAGAGAGAGGCGCCGGGCCCGAGGGGAGACCAGAGAGAGGCGCCGGGCCCGAGGGGAGACCAGAGAGAGGCGCCGGGCCCGAGGGGAGACCAGAGAGAGGCGCCGGGCCCGAGGGGAGACCAGAGAGAGGCGCCGGGCCCGAGGGGAGACCAGAGAGAGGCGCCGGGCCCGAGGGGAGACCAGAGAGAGGCGCCGGGCCCGAGGGGAGACCAGAGAGAGGCGCCGGGCCCGAGGGGAGACCAGAGAGAGGCGCCGGGCCCGAGGGGAGACCAGAGAGAGGCGCCGGGCCCGAGGGGAGACCAGAGCGAGGCGCCGGGCCCGAGGGGAGACCAGAGCGAGGCGCCGGGCCCGAGGGGAGACCAGAGCGAGGCGCCGGGCCCGAGGGGAGACCAGAGAGAGGCGCCGGGCCCGAGGGGAGACCAGAGAGAGGCGCCGGGCCCGAGGGGAGACCAGAGAGAGGCGCCGGGCCCGAGGGGAGACCAGAGAGAGGCGCCGGGCCCGAGGGGAGACCAGAGAGAGGCGCCGGGCCCGAGGGGAGACCAGAGAGAGGCGCCGGGCCCGAGGGGAGACCAGAGAGAGGCGCCGGGCCCGAGGGGAGACCAGAGAGAGGCGCCGGGCCCGAGGGGAGACCAGAGAGGGGAGACCAGAGAGAGGCGCCGGGCTCGAGGGGAGACCAGAGAGAGGCACCAGGCT
This sequence comes from Pleurodeles waltl, assembly GCF_031143425.1. Lineage (NCBI taxonomy): Eukaryota > Metazoa > Chordata > Amphibia > Caudata > Salamandridae > Pleurodeles > Pleurodeles waltl. The sequence continues at coordinate 811,807,809 of NC_090440.1, forward strand.
CGAGGGGAGACCAGAGAGAGGGGCCCGAGGGGAGACCAGAGAGAGGCCCCGGGCCCGAGGGGAGACCAGAGAGAGGCCCCGGGCCCGAGGGGAGACCAGAGAGGGGAGACCAGAGAGAGGCCCCGGGCCCGAGGGGAGACCAGAGAGGGGAGACCAGAGAGAGGCGCCGGGCTCGAGGGGAGACCAGAGAGAGGCACCAGGCTCGAGGGGAGACCAGAGAGAGGGGCCCGAGGGGAGACCAGAGAGAGGCCCCGGGCCCGAGGGGAGACCAGAGAGAGGCCCCGGGCCCGAGGGGAGACCAGAGAGAGGCCCCGGGCCCGAGGGGAGACCAGAGAGGGGAGACCAGAGAGAGGCGCCGGGCTCGAGGGGAGACCAGAGAGAGGCACCAGGCTCGAGGGGAGACCAGAGAGAGGGGCCCGAGGGGAGACCAGAGAGAGGCCCCGGGCCCGAGGGGAGACCAGAGAGAGGCCCCGGGCCCGAGGGGAGACCAGAGAGAGGCCCCGGGCCCGAGGGGAGACCAGAGAGGGGAGACCAGAGAGAGGCGCCGGGCTCGAGGGGAGACCAGAGAGAGGCGCCAGGCTCGAGGGGAGACCAGAGAGAGGCACCAGGCTCGAGGGGAGACCAGAGAGAGGGGCCCGAGGGGAGACCAGAGAGAGGCCCCGGGCCCGAGGGGAGACCAGAGAGAGGCCCCGGGCCCGAGGGGAGACCAGAGAGAGGCCCCGGGCCCGAGGGGAGACCAGAGAGGGGAGACCAGAGAGAGGCGCCGGGCTCGAGGGGAGACCAGAGAGAGGCACCAGGCTCGAGGGGAGACCAGAGAGAGGCACCAGGCTCGAGGGGAGACCAGAGAGAGGCACCAGGCTCGAGGGGAGACCAGAGAGAGGGGCCCGAGGGGAGACCAGAGAGAGGCCCCGGGCCCGAGGGGAGACCAGAGAGAGGCCCCGGGCCCGAGGGGAGACCAGAGAGAGGCGCCGGGCCCGAGGGGAGACCAGAGAGAGGCGCCGGGCCCGAGGGGAGACCAGAGAGAGGCGCCGGGCCCGAGGGGAGACCAGAGAGGGGAGACCAGAGAGAGGCGCCGGGCTCGAGGGGAGACCAGAGAGAGGCGCCAGGCTCGAGGGGAGACCAGAGAGAGGCGCCAGGCTCGAGGGGAGACCAGAGAGAGGCACCAGGCTCGAGGGGAGACCAGAGAGAGGGGCCCGAGGGGAGACCAGAGAGAGGCCCCGGGCCCGAGGGGAGACCAGAGAGAGGCCCCGGGCCCGAGGGGAGACCAGAGAGGGGAGACCAGAGAGAGGCGCCGGGCTCGAGGGGAGACCAGAGAGAGGCGCCGGGCCCGAGGGGAGACCAGAGAGAGGCGCCGGGCCCGAGGGGAGACCAGAGAGAGGCGCCGGGCCCGAGGGGAGACCAGAGAGAGGCGCCGGGCCCGAGGGGAGACCAGAGAGAGGCGCCGGGCCCGAGGGGAGACCAGAGAGAGGCGCCGGGCCCGAGGGGAGACCAGAGAGAGGCGCCGGGCCCGAGGGGAGACCAGAGAGAGGCGCCGGGCCCGAGGGGAGACCAGAGAGAGGCGCCGGGCCCGAGGGGAGACCAGAGAGAGGCGCCGGGCCCGAGGGGAGACCAGAGAGAGGCGCCGGGCCCGAGGGGAGACCAGAGCGAGGCGCCGGGCCCGAGGGGAGACCAGAGCGAGGCGCCGGGCCCGAGGGGAGACCAGAGAGAGGCGCCGGGCCCGAGGGGAGACCAGAGAGAGGCGCCGGGCCCGAGGGGAGACCAGAGAGAGGCGCCGGGCCCGAGGGGAGACCAGAGAGAGGCGCCGGGCCCGAGGGGAGACCAGAGAGAGGCGCCGGGCCCGAGGGGAGACCAGAGAGAGGCGCCGGGCCCGAGGGGAGACCAGAGAGAGGCGCCGGGCCCGAGGGGAGACCAGAGAGAGGCGCCGGGCCCGAGGGGAGACCAGAGAGGGGAGACCAGAGAGAGGCGCCGGGCTCGAGGGGAGACCAGAGAGAGGCACCAGGCTCGAGGGGAGACCAGAGAGAGGGGCCCGAGGGGAGACCAGAGAGAGGCCCCGGGCCCGAGGGGAGACCAGAGAGAGGCCCCGGGCCCGAGGGGAGACCAGAGAGGGGAGACCAGAGAGAGGCCCCGGGCCCGAGGGGAGACCAGAGAGGGGAGACCAGAGAGAGGCGCCGGGCTCGAGGGGAGACCAGAGAGAGGCACCAGGCTCGAGGGGAGACCAGAGAGAGGGGCCCGAGGGGAGACCAGAGAGAGGCCCCGGGCCCGAGGGGAGACCAGAGAGAGGCCCCGGGCCCGAGGGGAGACCAGAGAGAGGCCCCGGGCCCGAGGGGAGACCAGAGAGGGGAGACCAGAGAGAGGCGCCGGGCTCGAGGGGAGACCAGAGAGAGGCACCAGGCTCGAGGGGAGACCAGAGAGAGGGGCCCGAGGGGAGACCAGAGAGAGGCCCCGGGCCCGAGGGGAGACCAGAGAGAGGCCCCGGGCCCGAGGGGAGACCAGAGAGAGGCCCCGGGCCCGAGGGGAGACCAGAGAGGGGAGACCAGAGAGAGGCGCCGGGCTCGAGGGGAGACCAGAGAGAGGCGCCAGGCTCGAGGGGAGACCAGAGAGAGGCACCAGGCTCGAGGGGAGACCAGAGAGAGGGGCCCGAGGGGAGACCAGAGAGAGGCCCCGGGCCCGAGGGGAGACCAGAGAGAGGCCCCGGGCCCGAGGGGAGACCAGAGAGAGGCCCCGGGCCCGAGGGGAGACCAGAGAGGGGAGACCAGAGAGAGGCGCCGGGCTCGAGGGGAGACCAGAGAGAGGCACCAGGCTCGAGGGGAGACCAGAGAGAGGCACCAGGCTCGAGGGGAGACCAGAGAGAGGCACCAGGCTCGAGGGGAGACCAGAGAGAGGGGCCCGAGGGGAGACCAGAGAGAGGCCCCGGGCCCGAGGGGAGACCAGAGAGAGGCCCCGGGCCCGAGGGGAGACCAGAGAGAGGCGCCGGGCCCGAGGGGAGACCAGAGAGAGGCGCCGGGCCCGAGGGGAGACCAGAGAGAGGCGCCGGGCCCGAGGGGAGACCAGAGAGGGGAGACCAGAGAGAGGCGCCGGGCTCGAGGGGAGACCAGAGAGAGGCGCCAGGCTCGAGGGGAGACCAGAGAGAGGCGCCAGGCTCGAGGGGAGACCAGAGAGAGGCACCGGGCTCGAGGGGAGACCAGAGAGAGGCACCGGGCTCGAGGGGAGACCAGAGAGAGGGGCCCGAGGGGAGACCAGAGAGAGGCCCCGGGCCCGAGGGGAGACCAGAGAGAGGCCCCGGGCCCGAGGGGAGACCAGAGAGGGGAGACCAGAGAGAGGCGCCGGGCTCGAGGGGAGACCAGAGAGAGGCACCAGGCTCGAGGGGAGACCAGAGAGAGGCACCAGGCTCGAGGGGAGACCAGAGAGAGGCACCAGGCTCGAGGGGAGACCAGAGAGAGGCACCAGGCTCGAGGGGAGACCAGAGAGAGGGGCCCGAGGGGAGACCAGAGAGAGGCCCCGGGCCCGAGGGGAGACCAGAGAGAGGCCCCGGGCCCGAGGGGAGACCAGAGAGAGGCGCCGGGCCCGAGGGGAGACCAGAGAGAGGCGCCGGGCCCGAGGGGAGACCAGAGAGAGGCGCCGGGCCCGAGGGGAGACCAGAGAGAGGCGCCGGGCCCGAGGGGAGACCAGAGAGAGGCGCCGGGCCCGAGGGGAGACCAGAGAGAGGCGCCGGGCCCGAGGGGAGACCAGAGAGAGGCGCCGGGCCCGAGGGGAGACCAGAGAGAGGCGCCGGGCCCGAGGGGAGACCAGAGCGAGGCGCCGGGCCCGAGGGGAGACCAGAGCGAGGCGCCGGGCCCGAGGGGAGACCAGAGCGAGGCGCCGGGCCCGAGGGGAGACCAGAGCGAGGCGCCGGGCCCGAGGGGAGACCAGAGCGAGGCGCCGGGCCCGAGGGGAGACCAGAGAGAGGCGCCGGGCCCGAGGGGAGACCAGAGAGAGGCGCCGGGCCCGAGGGGAGACCAGAGAGAGGCGCCGGGCCCGAGGGGAGACCAGAGAGGGGAGACCAGAGAGAGGCGCCGGGCTCGAGGGGAGACCAGAGAGAGGCACCAGGCTCGAGGGGAGACCAGAGAGAGGGGCCCGAGGGGAGACCAGACAGGGGCGCCGAGGGGAGACCAGACAGGGGCGCCGGGCCCGAGGGGAGACCAGACAGGGGCGCCGGGCCCGAGGGGAGACCAGACAGGGGCGCCGGGCCCGAGGGGAGACCAGACAGGGGCGCCGGGCCCGAGGGGAGACCAGACAGGGGCGCCGGGCCCGAGGGGAGACCAGACAGGGGCGCCGGGCCCGAGGGGAGACCAGACAGGGGCGCCGGGCCCGAGGGGGCCCCAGTCAGAAGGGCCAGGCCCAAGGGGGCCCAGGTGGAGGGGCCAGGCCCAATGAGGGACCCAGGAGGAGATGCCAGGCCCAATGAGGGACCCAGGAGGAGATGCCAGGCCCAATGAGGGACCCAGGAGGAGATGCCAGGCCCAATAAGGGACCCAGGAGGAGGCGCCAGGCCCAATAAGGGACCCAGGAGGAGGCGCCAGGCCCAATAAGGGACCCAGGAGGAGGTGCCAGGCCCAATAAGGGACCCAGGAGGAGGCGCCAGGCCCAATGGGGGGGGGGCTCAGGTGGAGGTACTTGGCCCGAGGGTGGGCCTAGGCGGAGGCGTCGGGCCTGAAAGGGGGGGGGAGGCTCAGGCTGAGGTAGTGGGCCCATCAGGTGTGGTGGTGGTGGGGGGTTTGGGGGTGGGAATCCAGGCTGAGGCGCCCGGCCCAAGGGTAGATCAGGCTGAGACGCCCAAGGGGAGACAATCGAAAGGTTGGGGAGGGGCAACAGATGTATTGAAAAGAGGCTGGAGGACAAAAGTCCAGGGAGGATGTGAATATAAGCAGCAAAAGCGTTAAGCATAGTCACCCGTCAATCGAGACTGAGTTGGAGAGAGAGACCTCATAGAGATTCAACTGCTGTGCCGCGCTCCAAAGGGGGCTCTGGCGGTGGAGACCAGGCTGGGGTGAGGGGAGCCACACTGAGGAGCCATGCGCGAGGGGAGCCACACTGAGGAGCCATGCGCGAGGGGAGCCACACTGAGGAGGCATGCGCGAGGGGAGCCACACTGAGGAGGCATGCGCGAGGGGAGCCACACTGAGGAGCCATGCGCGAGGGGAGCCACAGTGAGGAGCCATGCGCGAGGGAAGCCACAGTGAGGCAGACTGAGGCGCCCGGTGCATATGGGATTCAGACTGAGGCGCCAAGTGCATAGGGGATCCAGACTGAGGCGCCAAGCGTAGAGGGGATCCAGACGGAGGCGCCAAGTGTATAGGGGAATCAGTCGGAGGCCCGAAGCGCATAGGGGAGCCAGGGGGAGGCCCCAAGCGCATAGGGGAGCCAGGGGGAGGCCCCAAGCGCATAGGGGAGCCAGGGGGAGGCCCCAAGCGCATAGGGGAGCCAGGGGGAGGCCCCAAGCGCATAGGGGAGCCAGGGGGAGGCCCCAAGCGCATAGGGGAGCCAGACGGAGGCCCCAAGCGCATAGGGGAGCCAGACGGAGGCCCCAAGCGCATAGGGGAGCCAGACGGAGGCCCCAAGCGCATAGGGGAGCCAGACGGAGGCCCCAAGCGCATAGGGGAGCCAGACGGAGGCCCCAAGCGCATAGGGGAGCCAGACGGAGGCCCCAAGCGCATAGGGGAGCCAGACGGAGGCCCCAAGCGCATAGGGGAGCCAGACGGAGGCCCCAAGCGCATAGGGGAGCCAGACGGAGGCACCAGGCGCATAGGGGAGGCAGGCGGAGGCACCGAGCGCATAGGGGAGCTAGGCGGAGGCACCAAGCGCATAGGGGAGCTAGGCGGAGGCACCAAGCGCATAGGGGAGCTAGACGGAGGCACCAAGCGCACAGGGGAGCTAGGCGGAGGCACCAAGCGCACAGGGGAGCTAGGCGGAGGCACCAAGCGCACAGGGGAGCTAGGCGGAGGCACCAAGCGCACAGGGGAGCTAGGCGGAGGCACCAAGCGCACAGGGGAGCTAGGCGGAGGCACCAAGCGCACAGGGGAGCTAGGCGGAGGCACCAAGCGCACAGGGGAGCTAGGCGGAGGCACCAAGCGCACAGGGGAGCTAGGCGGAGGCACCAAGCGCACAGGGGAGCTAGGCGGAGGCACCAAGCGCACAGGGGAGCTAGGCGGAGGCACCAAGCGCACAGGGGAGCTAGGCGGAGGCACCAAGCGCATAGGGGAGCTAGGCGGAGGCACCAGGCTCAATACAGCAAAGACAGCAACACAAGGTGCAATACAGCAAGACAGCAACACAAGGTGCAATACAGCCAGACGGCAGCACCAGGCGCAATACAGTCAGATGAAAGAGAGAGAGAAAGGATGGGTTATCACAGGCCCCAGACTAGGGTACGGGGGTCCCTCGACACAGAAGCTACACTGAGGGTGGTGTCACCACTGAGGGTGGTGACACTGAGGAGTAGACAAAAGCACTGCCATGTAGGATGACGACAAAGGCACCACAAAGAGGACTGAGACAGACACTTCTCTAATACCCAAATGCACAGAACAGAACTACGTGAATGAATGCATTAACTTTTAGAATAATCTAGCCAAGATTTACCTGGAGTATTCTTTCATGAGTAGGATGATCTTTTAGTTCTATCAAGCGATCCAGAACAATAAGCTTGACATTATTGTCACTCTCCTTAATAATTAAGTCAATGTAACACTGAGCAGCAGCCTATAAAAATAAACAAGCATTAATGTAAGTGAACAGATTCTTATGTTATAATCCATAGTCATTGAGACATAAGCAAAGGATTAGGGAAAACAATATTTAATTGTGTTTCTGCAAAACTTCTGTGCATGGCAAATAAACAAAGAAATTCCATACTGTGACGAAGGAGCAAAGTAAGAATATGAAAAGGAGTTTAGGAATCTCAAACACACAGTTGTCTTGGATTCTGAAATCTTCTCTGAGGGTATCAGATATGCTTCTAATGAGAAAAGCAACAAACTCTAGAATTAGAAAAACATAACAAAACAATAGACACAACACCACAAATTCATAAATGTAACAGTTTTACTTCATTTCAGTAACTGTACTCTACCAAACTGTACTGTAATAACAGCCTTCAGGAGATAAGCTAAGCAAGTGTTAAACAAAATACAATAGTAGTAGTGATAGTAATAGGTATATACACAGCAATACAAAATCAATGCACATCAATACAAAATACCTCGTACTAGCAACAACTACTTCTATAATGGTTTGGGACATACTCAGTATAAATTCTAATAGTTCATTAGGGAATATGTAATGTCAGGATGAGGTAGCCAAGTCAGTATTTGTGTGTGGTCTCTAGGCTGCAATGGAGAGATGGTCTTCAAGCGAAAAATACTGTAAAATATTCAGGGGGGGAGCTTGTGTTTCTTTGATTCTCCAAAATTTTATTTATCTTCATAATACTCCAGTATTTTCTTGTGGAAATATTTAAACCTATTTTGTGGCCAGTAGAGCAAGAGGGACTGCACAGGACAGAAAATTTGCAAACGTTAGATTTATGGACAACGGTTTAGCATGTATGCAAATGTCTACGAGCTGTACATATTATTCTACCATCATGCACAGTCAGGTAATCATGTACAGGTACCTGGCACAGATAGGACTCTGCAGGAATAGACAATGACCTCGGCTAGGGCTTATAATATCAGTGCACACTCATAGATAGGTCAGTAGGGTTTACTGGTTTATCTGCAGTGTCACTGTATTATATACATAGGGGAAAATATACCTTAAATTGTAGTTTTGCTCCACTGAGGCCTACATAGTCTAGTGAGTTATCAAACTGGGGTGGAACATGCAGGCTGCATTTGAAAATGCATCTCCCATGAACCTATATGTGCACCCTATGGGTCATCCAGATTTGTCATATTTTTCTTGCTAAGCTCAGGATCAGTTTCCAGCCCTTTGCTGACCCTGCTGGGCCAAGATAATGATTCTCGTCCTTAACAGAGGGAACAAAGGCCTACACATACAAAAGGAGCCATTATAAGTGCTTCACTCAGCCCCTGAGGCAGAAGGGTTGGGGAGGAAAATATAGTATTTAGCTGCTGCACTGTACCGTGGTTGGGACAGCTCAGGCCTGCTGCACAATGGAGGAGGCCCAGACATTTGGAGCCAATACAGAAGGAGCTCCCTTTGAAGTTTAGGTGGGAAAGTCCGGGGCAGTGATGTCAGCTAGAGAGTGGAAATAAAACCCCCAGAAGAGCCATCTACATAGACCACTTGATGGGGCCATAGTGGACTGTACCAGCATGCTGTGCAGGAGTATTGGAACAGAGGTGGAGAGGTGATGGGACATCCTGAGATTGGCCAGGAGTGCCTGGCATCTAGAACTTTCCTCCCACACTTAGAAATTCTTGCAAAAGGGAGAGGCAGAGTTAGAATCTGGACTTGGAAAGCAGCAACACCATGGACAGCTGGAAGGACAAGCTGCCTGATGCTCTGACGGACTAAGCCTGATTCAGAGTTTGGCGAACAGGTTACTCTGTCACAAACATGACAGATATCCTGTTCCCTGTATTATGATCCCCAAAGGCTATAATGGGATTGTAATATGGAGATCGGGATATTCATCATATTTGTGATGGAGTGACTATCTCCTCCAAAATTGAAATCAGGCCCTCAGTCTGCAGCAGATCCTAGAGCTACTGGATCTCTCTAGGGCAAGTGAGTCTGGCCCCCTTACACCACCCAAGGTCCAGTTGGAAAAGACCTGGACTTCTGTGCCCCAGAAGGATAAGACAGGCATCAGAAGCCACACAAAGGGGAAAAGCTGGTTCAAGGAGCCAGTGAGATCAGCTTCTGACAAAGTCTGCCTTTTTTGAGGCAAGGGGGCCTATGGAAACAGCTCCATGTGAACAAGGCTCACCACCAGGAGAAGGAACTCAAGATCACCACAATCAGTCCAATGTGGCCGAAACTTTGCAGGGGGATAGATCTGACCTTTGATCTTGGTTTGAGCGACAGAGTGCATGGGGCTCTGCCCCAAGTTCAAAAGACACCTCCCTGGGTGTGTTAGTGCCCGGGGCCCAGTGCAAACTTCATGAATACTTCATGTCCATGGAGAGGGGTGGGACCCCCTCCCCAGAGTTCCGCTAGGTCCATGGACCCTATCCCCCAGGTCCTAAATCCAAGAAAGTGTCCCAGGACGCTATCCCTGAGATTCGGCACGGGGGGTGGGGAGGCGGGGGGGCTATGCCCCCGCTTCCATGTCCGTGTCTAAGGGGAGCGTGGCAGCTATCACAGATCCGACAACCTGATAGCACGGAGCAGACAGGGAGAATGCAGTTGCTGGTTCCCATGCAGGCATACTGCAGTGCCGTTCCAACAAGAGTCAGCTGGGCATAACAAGAGTGGGCTTGTTGCGCTGTCCCAACAGATTACACATCAGGGTATCTTAGGTATGACAGGGGCACCACCAAAAAAGAGATTTGCGAGGAGCCAGCAGGGGTTCCAGCAGCCTCTCAGGGACTAATTTTTGTAGGGTCAAGAGATCCAAGACCCCAAGGCTGTTTAGCCTTTATTTTCAAGCACTTTGGCCTGGAGCATTTGTTCTACAGCTCTGGAGTAAAGGGTGCTTTAGAGGTTGGTCCGATGGCTGCAGCTAATTTGCCCTAAAGTGGTTCAAAAAAGGTACAGACACATATTGATTTTAAATGCTTTAATGACAAATACATTGCAGACAGTGATTTTTATTAATATTAATAATTAATACATTTAAAAATTGTTAATGGTCTCAGTGACAAGGTAGTGTTATTTAACATTGGGTTATTGCCTTTTTAATGTGGTGATTATGACAAAGCCAATAGGATTGGCCTATGCTATTGTTCTAAAAGGGGGGGAGGGGGAAGTACTGTGATTTGGGGGTCTTGACCCAGTAGGGATCAAGTGTGATTTCAGAATGTCACCAAAAGTAATTTAATTTGCTTTATGAATATATTTCTAAATTAATGCATAGTATTTAGTAGTGTGTGTTATAAATGTACTTTTTTCCAAAGGAAAAACACAGAATGTGAATTCATTTATTGGGTGTTATTATGGGCCAGGTGTAAGAAAATGCCTCCCTGGCATGGTTACCCCCTGACTTTTTGCCTTTGCTGATGCTAAGTTTTGATTTGAAAGTGTGCGGAGGCCTGCTAACCAGGCCCCAGCACTAGTGTTCTTTCCCTAACCTGTACTTTTGTTTCCACAATTGGCACACCCTGGCATCCAGGTAAGTCCCTTGTAACTTGTACCCCTGGTACCAAGGGCCCTGATGCCAGGGAAGGTCTCTAAGGGATGCAGCATGTCTTATGCCACCCTGGGTACCCCTCACTCAGCACAGACACACTGCTTGCCAGCTTGTGTGGGCTGGTGAGGACAAAACGAGTAAGTCGACATGGCACTCCCCTCAGGGTGCCATGCCAACCTCACACTGCCTATGCAGTACAGATAAGTCACCCCTCTAGCAGGCCTTACAGCCCTAAGGCAGGGTGCACTATACTATAGGTGAGGGCACAAGTGCATGAGCACTGTGCCCCTACAGTGTCTAAGCAAAACCTTAGACATTGTAAGTGCAGGGTAGCCATAAGAGTATATGGTCTGGGAGTCTGTCATGCACGAACTCCACAGCACCATAATGGCTACACTGAAAACTGTGAAGTTTGGTATCAAACTTCTCAGCACAATAAATGCACACTGATGCCAGTGTGCATTTTATTGTAACATACACCCCAGAGGGCACCTTAGAGCTGCCCCCTGAAACCTAAACCGACTATCTGTGTAGGCTGACTAGTTCTAGTAGCCTGCCACACACCAGACATGTTGCTGGCCACATGGGGAGAGTGCCATTGTCACTCTATGGCTAGTAACAAAGCCTGTACTGGGTGGAGGTGCTTCACACCTCCCCCTGCAGGAACTGTAACACCTGGCGGTGAGCCTCAAAGGCTCACCCCCTTTGTTACAGCACCACAGGGCACTCCAGCTAGCGGAGTTGCCAGCCCCCTCCGGCCACGGCCCCACTTTTGGCGGCAAGGCCGGGGGAGATAATGAGAAAAACAAGGAGGAGTCACTGGCCAGTCAGGACAGTCCCTAAGGTGTCCTGAGCTGAGGTGAGACTGACTTTTAGAAATCCTCCATCTTGCAGATGGAGGATTCCCCCAATCGGGATAGGAATGTGACACCCTGCCCTTGGGAGGAGGCACAAAGAGGGTGTACCCACCCTCGGGGCTAGTAGCCATTGGCTACTAACCCCCCAGACCTAAACACGCCCTTAAATTTAGTATTTAAGGGCCCCCCAGAACCTAGAAACTCAGATTCCTGCAACCTAAGAAGAGGACTGCTAAGCTGAAAAACCCTGCAGAGAAGACGGAGACACCAACTGCTTTGGCCCCAGCTCTACCGGCCTGTCTCCCTCCCTTCTAAAAGACACTGCTCCAGCGACGCTCTCCCCAGGGACCAGCAACCTCTGAATCCTCAGAGGACTGCCCTGCTCTAGAAGGACCAAGAACTCCCGAGGACAGCGGCTCTGTTCACCCAAGACGGCAACTTTGTAACGAAGGAGCAACTTTAAAACAACTTGTGTTTCCCGCCGGAAGCGTGAGACTTGCTACTCTGCACCCGACGCCCCCGGCTCAACTTGTGGAGAACAATCACTTCAGGGAGGACTCCCCGGCGACTGCGAGACTGTGAGTAGCCAGAGTTGCCCCCCCTGAACTCCCACAGCGACGCCTGCAGAGGGAATCCAGAGGCTCCCCCTGACCGCGACTACCTGCTTCTCAGATCCCGACGCCTGGTAAAGACTCTGCACCCGCAGCCCCCAGGACCTGAAGGATCCGAACTCCAGTGCAGGAGTAACCCACAGGAGGCCCTCTCCCTTGCCCAGGTGGAGGCTACCCCGAGGAGTCCCCCCTTGCCTGCATCGCTGAAGAGACCCCTTGGTCTCCCATTGATTCCAATTACAAACCCGACGCGTGCTTGCACACTGCACCCAGCCGCCCCCGTGCTGCTGAGGGTGTACTTTCTGTGTGTAATTGTGTCCCCCCGGGTGCCCTACAAAACCCCCCTGGTCTGCCCTCCGAAGACACGGGTACTTACCTGCTGGCAGACTGGAACCGGGGCACCCCCTTCTCCATTGAAGCCTATGCGTTTTGGGCACCACTTTGACCTCTGCACCTGACCGGCCCTGAGCTGCTGGTGTGGTAACTTTGGGGTTGCTCTGAACCCCCAACGGTGGGCTACCTTGGACCCAAACTTGAACCCCGTAGGTGGTTTACTTACCTGCAAAAACTAACTAACTCTTACTCCCCCCAGGAACTGTTGAAAATTGCACTGTGTCTAGTTTTAAAATAGCTATATGTGATTTATGTGAAAACTGTATATGCTATTTTGCTAATTCAAGGTTCCTAAAGTACCTACCTGCAATACCTTTCATTTGAAGTATTACATGTAAATCTTGAACCTGTGATTCTTAAAATAAACTAAGAAAAAATATTTTTATATACAAAAACCTATTGGCCTGGAATTGTCTCTGAGTGTGTGTGCCTCATTTATTGATTGTGTATGTACAACAAATGCTTAACACTACTCCTTTGATAAGCCTACTGCTTGACCACACTACCACAAAATAGAGCATTAGTATTATCTCTTTTTGCCACTATCTTACCTCTAAGGGGAACCCTTGGACTCTGTGCATACTATTCCTTACTTTGAAATAGTGCATACAGAGCCAACTTCCTACAATGGTGGATCAGCGGTGGGGTACAAGACTTTGCATTTGCTGGACTACTCAGCCAATACATGATCACACGACTAAATTCCAAAAATTGTCATTAGAAACAGATTTTTGCAATTTGAGCTATTTTTTTAAATTTTTAAAAGTCCTGCTAGGGCCTTGTGTTAGTCCCTGTTAGCATTGCTTTTAGAGTTTAAACGTTTGTGAAAGTTTGAATTAAGTTCTAGAGATAGTGTAGGAAGTTGGCTCTGTATGTGCTATTTCAAAGTAAGGAATAGCATGCACAGAGTCCAAGGGTTCCCCTTAGAGGTAAAATAGTGGTAAAAATAGATAATACTAATGCTCTATTTTGTGGTAGTGTGGTCGAGCAGTAGGCTTATCCAAGGAGTAGTGTTAAGCATTTGTTGTACATACACATAGACAATAAATGAGGTACACACACTCAGAGACAAATCCAGCCAATAGGTTTTGTTATAGAAAAATATCTTTTCTTAGTTTATTTTAAGAACCACAGGTTCAAATTTAACATGTAATATCTTGTTTGAAAGGTATTGCAAGTAAGTACATTAGGAACTTTGAATCATTTCAATTGCATGTATACTTTTCAAGTTATTCACAAATAGCTACTTTAAAAGTGGACACAGTGCAATTTTCACAGTTCCTGGGGGAGGTAAGTTTTGGTTAGTTTTACCAGGTAAGTAAGACACTTACAGGGTTCAGTTCTTGGTCCAAAGTAGCCCACCGTTGGGGGTTCAGAGCAACCCCAAAGTTACCACACCAGCAGCTCAGGGCCGGTCAGGTGCAGAGTTCAAAGTGGTGCCCAAAACGCATAGGCTTCAATGGAGAGAAGGGGGTGCCCCGGTTCCAGTCTGCCAGCAGGTAAGTACCCGCGTCTTCGGAGGGCAGACCAGGGGGGTTTTGTAGGGCACCGGGGGGGACACAAGCCCACACAGAAATTTCACCCTCAGCGGCGCGGGGCGGCCGGGTGCAGTGTTAGAACAAGCGTTGGGTTCGCAATGGAAGTCAATGAGAGATCAAGGGATCTCTTCAGCGCTGCAGGCAGGCAAGGGGGGGCTTCCTCGGGGAAACCTCCACTTGGGCAAGGGAGAGGGACTCCTGGGGGTCACTTCTGCAGTGAAAGCCCGGTCCTTCAGGTCCTGGGGGCTGCGGGTGCAGGGTCTTTTCCAGGCGTCGGGACTTAGGTTTCAGAGAGTCGCGGTCAGGGGAAGCCTCGGGATTCCCTCTGCAGGCGGCGCTGTGGGGGCTCAGGGGGGACAGGTTTTGGTACTCACAGTCGTAGAGTAGTCCGGGGGTCCTCCCTGAGGTGTTGGTTCTCCACCAGCCGAGTCGGGGTCGCCGGGTGCAGTGTTGCAAGTCTCACGCTTCTTGCGGGGAGATTGCAGGGTTCTTTAAAGCTGCTTCTTGAAACAAAGTTGCAGTCTTTTTGGAGCAGGTCCGCTGTCCTCTGGAGTTTCTTGTCTTTTTCGAAGCAGGGCAGTCCTCAGAGGATTCAGAGGTCGCTGGTCCCTTGGAAGGCGTCGCTGGAGCAGAGTTCTTTGGAAGGCAGGAGACAGGCCGGTGAGTTTCTGGAGCCAAGGCAGTTGTCGTCTTCTGGTCTTCCTCTGAAGGGGTTTTCAGCTAGGCAGTCCTTCTTCATGTAGTTTGCAGGAATCTAGTTTCTAGGTTCAGGGAGAGCCCTTAAATACTAAATTTAAGGGCGTGTTTAGGTCTGGGGGGGTTAGTAGCCAATGGCTACTAGCCCTGAGGGTGAGTACACCCTCTTTGTGCCTCCTCCCAAGGGGAGGGGGTCACATCCCTAATCCTATTGGGGGAATCCTCCTTCTACAAGATGGAGGATTTCTAAAAGTCAGAGGCACCTCAGCTCAGGACACCTTAGGGGCTGTCCTGACTGGCCAGTGACTCCTCCTTGTTTTTCTCATTATCTCTCCTGGACTTGCCGCCAAAAGTGGGGGCTGGGTCCAGGAGGCGGGCATCTCCACTAGCTGGAGTGCCCTGGGGCATTGTAACACGAAGCTTGAGCCTTTGAAGCTCACTGCTAGGTGTTACAGTTCCTGCAGGGGGGAGGTGTGAAGCACCTCCACCCAGAGCAGGCTTTGTTTCTGTCCTCAGAGAGCACAAAGGCTCTCACCGCATGAGGTCAGACACTCGTCTCTCAGCAGCAGGCTGGCACAGACCAGTCAGTCCTGCACTGAACAATTGGGTAAAATGCAGGGGGTATCTCTAAGATGCCCTCTGTGTGCATTTTTTAATAAATCCAACACTGGCATCAGTGTGGGTTTATTATTCTGAGAAGTTTGATACTAAACTTCCCAGTATTCAGTGTAGCCATTATGGAGCTGTGGAGTTCGTTTTTGACAGACTCCCAGCCCATATACTCTTATGGCTACCCTGCACTTACAATGTCTAAGGTTTTGCTTAGACACTGTAGGGGCATAGTGCTCATGCACATATGCCCTCACCTGTGGTATAGTGCACCCTGCCTTAGGGCTGTAAGGCCTACTAGAGGGGTGACTTACCTATGCCACAGGCAGTGGGAGGTTGGCATGGCACCCTGAGGGGAGTGCCATGTCGACTTAGTCATTTTCTCCCCATCAGCACACACAAGCTGGCAAGCAGTGTGTCTGTGCTGAGTGAGGGGTCCCTAGGGTGGCATAAGACATGCTGCAGCCCTTAGAGACCTTCCCTGGCATCAGGGCCCTTGGTACCAGGGGTACCAGTTACAAGGGACTTACCTAGGTGCCAGGGTTGTGCCAATTGTGGAAAAAATGGTACATTTTAGGTGAAAGAACACTGGTGCTGGGGCCTGGTTAGCAGGGTCCCAGCACACTTCTCAGTCAAGTCAGCATCAGTATCAGGCAAAAAGTGGGGGGTAACTGCAACAGGGAGCCATTTCTTTACACAAGCCCCCCCCAGCCCACAGGCCAGGAGACTCAGCCAAAGCTGGGAGAGTCTTCCTAGTCTGTCAGGCGAGGAAGAGTAGAGGAAATAGGCTGGTTTGTTGCAGGGCCTACTCTGCCTTACATCCTCCTGTTCAGGTCATTCCCTCTGGGGAACTGACCCACTTCCACAGTGATAGGACCTAGTCTGAACTGCCTCTTGTCTGTGCTTTTTATGTCTTCCCCCATTCTCTCTATTTTGGGGTTAGAGGTATCCACCTCTGCTAATCTTATCTTAGCCAGGGTCACCCCTAGCTTACCCAAAGAGGTTACCCAGAGCTGGAGTAACCCCACCATGACCAACAGGGTCAGGGGGCCTAACTTGTTATTTGGCATGGGGTCAGACCACCATGCCAAGGATAGTGCAGCCATAAAGGCTAACACCCAGCAGAGGCCACTGACAGCTGTCAGTGCCCAGAACCACACCTTTAGCTCTTCACCTACAAGGGAAGGGGCTAAGTTACAGGCTTCTTTGGGTTCAGGGTGCCTGTCTGCTGTATTAGAGTGGGGGGTTACCACATCTTGTAGTAAACACCCTTCTTCCACTCTTTCTTCTGTTAGCTGAGGAGCCACCCACTCAGGCTTAACAGTTGCCTGACTAGCCAGGACTTCTTGTGGGTCAGGTTGGACTTTATCAGAGCCACTTTTGGAGTTCTCCTCTACTGGGGCAGAATCTCCTTGGCTTGCTGGAACCTTGGCTAAAGGTTGTCCACCTTTCCTACTCTGTTTCCTTTTCTTTTTCTTCTGGGGCCTACTTGCATTTACTGCAGAGGCAGGCACTCCAGAATCCTTGGGAGAGGACTGGCCCTGGACCAGTTCTTCTCTTAGGCTCTGACTAACCTCTGGGTAGTCATTTCCAAGGAGACAATCAAGGGGGAGGTCTGTACTGACTACCACCCTTCTCCAGCTAAAAGTTCCACCCACTTCTATGGGCACAAAAGCCACAGGCCTATTAGTGACCCTGTCTGGGCTAACTCTTACTCTGGCCATCTCACCTGGGATGTATTGGTTTGAGAACACCAGCCTGTCATGCACAATAGTGTGACTGGCACAAGTGTCTCTCAGGGCAGTGGCTGGGATTCCATTCACCAGTAGGTGGTGGAAGTGTCTACTTCCCTCTGGAATCTCCAACTCACCTGTTGGGCCCTTTTTCCAGTTGAAGGCTATGAAGACCTCCTCATCTGAGGAGTCATCCCCAATGGCTACACTGGTCACCCCTGGGATTTTGCTAGGGGGTTTGTTTTTGGGACAAGAAGTGTCCTTGGTGTGGTGCCCTGTCCGTTTACAGTTATGGCACCATGCCTTAGTGGCATCCCAGCTCTTACCCTGGTACCCACCTTTGTTTTGGGTTGTGTCTCTGGGCCCACCCACCTGGTCTGGTTTTTGGGGGCCTACAGGGGACTCTTTTTCTTTGTTTCTAGTGTCACCCACTTTCTCCTGGGGAGGCTTTGTAACCCCTTTCTTTTGGTCACCCCCAGTGGAAGTTTTGGTTACCCTAGTCTTGACCCAGTGGTCTGCCTTCTTTCCCAATTCTTGGGGAGAAATTGGACCTAGGTCTACCAGATACTGATGCAACTTTTCATTGAAGCAGTTACTTAAAATGTGTTCTTTCATAAACAAATTATAAAGCCCAACATAGTCATACACTTCATTTCCAGTTACCCAACCATCCAGTGTTTTCACTGAGTAGTCAACATAATCAACCCAGGTCTGGCTCGAGGATTTTTGAGCCCCCCTGAATCTAATTCTATACTCCTCAGTGGAGAATCCAAAGCCCTCAATCAGGGTACCCTTCATGAGGTCATAAGATTCTGCATCTTTTTTAGAGAGTGTGAGGAGTCTATCCCTACACTTTCCTGTGAACATTTCCCAAAGGAGAGCACCCCAGTGAGATTTGTTCACTTTTCTGGTTACACAAGCCCTCTCAAAAGCTGTGAACCATTTGGTGATGTCATCACCATCTTCATATTTAGTTACAATCCCTTTAGGGATTTTCAACATGTCAGGAGAATCTCTGACCCTATTTATGTTGCTGCCACCATTGATGGGTCCTAGGCCCATCTCTTGCCTTTCCCTTTCTATGGCTAGGATCTGTCTTTCCAAAGCCAATCTTTTGGCCATCCTGGCTAACTGGATGTCCTCTTCACTGGAGTTATCCTCAGTGATTTCAGAGTTGTTGGCCCCTCCTGTGAGGGAACCAGCATCTCTGACTATTATTTGTGGAGTCAGGGCTTGAGAGGCCCTGTTCTCCCTAAATAGGACTGGTAGGGGGGAATTTTCCTCCAAGTCACTATCTTCATCCTCTGTGTTGCCATCCTCAGAGGGGTTGGCCTTTTCAAACTCTGCCAACAGCTCCTGGAGCTGTAGTTTGGAAGGTCTGGGGCCCATTACTATTTTCTTTATTTTACAGAGTGACCTTAGCTCCCTCATCTTAAGATGGAGGTAAGGTGTGGTGTCGAGTTCCACCACATTCATCTCTGCACTAGACATTATGCTTCTAAAAGTTGGAATACTTTTTAAGAATCTAAAACTAGTTCTAGGTTCTAATTCAAACTTTTACCAAACTTTTAAACTCTAAAAGAAATGCTAACAGGGACTAACACAAGGCCCTAGCAGGACTTTAAAGAATTTAGAAATCTTTTCGAATTGCAAAAATCAATTTCTAATGACAATTTTGGAATTTGTCGTGTGATCAGGTATTGGCTGAATAGTCCAGCAAATGCAAAGTCTTGTACCCCACCGCTGATCCACCAATGTAGGAAGGTGGCTCTGTATGTGCTATTTCAAAGTAAGGAATAGCATGCACAGAGTCCAAGGGTTCCCCTTAGAGGTAAAATAGTGGTAAAAATAGATAATACTAATGCTCTATTTTGTGGTAGTGTGGTCGAGCAGTAGGCTTATCCAAGGAGTAGTGTTAAGCATTTGTTGTACATACACATAGACAATAAATGAGGTACACACACTCAGAGACAAATCCAGCCAATAGGTTTTGTTATAGAAAAATATATTTTCTTAGTTTATTTTAAGAACCACAGGTTCAAATTTAACATGTAATATATCTTGTTTGAAAGGTATTGCAAGTAAGTACATTAGGAACTTTGAATCATTTCAATTGCATGTATACTTTTCAAGTTATTCACAAATAGCTACTTTAAAAGTGGACACTTAGTGCAATTTTCACAGTTCCTGGGGGAGGTAAGTTTTGGTTAGTTTTACCAGGTAAGTAAGACACTTACAGGGTTCAGTTCTTGGTCCAAAGTAGCCCACCGTTGGGGGTTCAGAGCAACCCCAAAGTTACCACACCAGCAGCTCAGGGCCGGTCAGGTGCAGAGTTCAAAGTGGTGCCCAAAACGCATAGGCTTCAATGGAGAGAAGGGGGTGCCCCGGTTCCAGTCTGCCAGCAGGTAAGTACCCGCGTCTTCGGAGGGCAGACCAGGGGGGTTTTGTAGGGCACCGGGGGGGACACAAGCCCACACAGAAATTTCACCCTCAGCGGCGCGGGGCGGCCGGGTGCAGTGTTAGAACAAGCGTTGGGTTCGCAATGGAAGTCAATGAGAGATCAAGGGATCTCTTCAGCGCTGCAGGCAGGCAAGGGGGGGCTTCCTCGGGGAAACCTCCACTTGGGCAAGGGAGAGGGACTCCTGGGGGTCACTTCTGCAGTGAAAGCCCGGTCCTTCAGGTCCTGGGGGCTGCGGGTGCAGGGTCTTTTCCAGGCGTCGGGACTTAGGTTTCAGAGAGTTGCGGTCAGGGGAAGCCTCGGGATTCCCTCTGCAGGCGGCGCTGTGGGGGCTCAGGGGGGACAGGTTTTGGTACTCACAGTCGTAGAGTAGTCCGGGGGTCCTCCCTGAGGTGTTGGTTCTCCACCAGCCGAGTTGGGGTCGCCGGGTGCAGTGTTGCAAGTCTCACGCTTCTTGCGGGGAGATTGCAGGGTTCTTTAAAGCTGCTTCTTGAAACAAAGTTGCAGTCTTTTTGGAGCAGGTCCGCTGTCCTCGGGAGTTTCTTGTCTTTTTCGAAGCAGGGCAGTCCTCAGAGGATTCAGAGGTCGCTGGTCCCTTGGAAGGCGTCGCTGGAGCAGAGTTCTTTGGAAGGCAGGAGACAGGCCGGTGAGTTTCTGGAGCCAAGGCAGTTGTCGTCTTCTGGTCTTCCTCTGCAGGGGTTTTCAGCTAGGCAGTCCTTCTTCTTGTAGTTTGCAGGAATCTAGTTTCTAGGTTCAGGGAGAGCCCTTAAATACTAAATTTAAGGGCGTGTTTAGGTCTGGGGGGTTAGTAGCCAATGGCTACTAGCCCTGAGGGTGAGTACACCCTCTTTGTGCCTCCTCCCAAGGGGAGGGGGTCACATCCCTAATCCTATTGGGGGAATCCTCCTTCTACAAGATGGAGGATTTCTAAAAGTCAGAGGCACCTCAGCTCAGGACACCTTAGGGGCTGTCCTGACTGGCCAGTGACTCATCCTTGTTTTTCTCATTATCTCTCCTGGACTTGCCGCCAAAAGTGGGGGCTGGGTCCAGGAGGCGGGCATCTCCACTAGCTGGAGTGCCCTGGGGCATTGTAACACGAAGCTTGAGCCTTTGAAGCTCACTGCTAGGTGTTACAGTTCCTGCAGGGGGGAGGTGTGAAGCACCTCCACCCAGAGCAGGCTTTGTTTCTGTCCTCAGAGAGCACAAAGGCTCTCACCGCATGAGGTCAGACACTCGTCTCTCAGCAGCAGGCTGGCACAGACCAGTCAGTCCTGCACTGAACAATTGGGTAAAATGCAGGGGGTATCTCTAAGATGCCCTCTGTGTGCATTTTTTAATAAATCCAACACTGGCATCAGTGTGGGTTTATTATTCTGAGAAGTTTGATACTAAACTTCCCAGTATTCAGTGTAGCCATTATGGAGCTGTGGAGTTCGTTTTTGACAGACTCCCAGCCCATATACTCTTATGGCTACCCTGCACTTACAATGTCTAAGGTTTTGCTTAGACACTGTAGGGGCATAGTGCTCATGCACATATGCCCTCACCTGTGGTATAGTGCACCCTGCCTTAGGGCTGTAAGGCCTACTAGAGGGGTGACTTACCTATGCCACAGGCAGTGGGAGGTTGGCATGGCACCCTGAGGGGAGTGCCATGTCGACTTACTCGTTTTGTCCTCACCAGCACACACAAGCTGGCAAGCAGTGTGTCTGTGCTGAGTGAGGGGTCCCCAGGGTGGCATAAGATATGCTGCAGCCCTTAGAGACCTTCCCTGGCATCAGGGCCCTTGGTACCAGGGGTACCAGTTACAAGGGACTTACCTGGATGCCAGGGTGTGCCAATTGTGAAAACAAAAGTACAGGTTAGGGAAAGAACACTGGTGCTTGGGCCTGGTTAGCAGGCCTCAGCACACTTTCAATTCAAAACATAGCATCAGCAAAGGCCACGGCCACGCCCCCACTTTTGGCGGCAAGGCCGGGGGAAGATAATGAGAAAAACAAGGAGGAGTCACTGGCCAGTCAGGACAGCCCCTAAGGTGTCCTGAGCTGAGGTGACTCTGACTTTTAGAAATCCTCCATCTTGCAGATGGAGGATTCCCCCAATAGGGATAGGAATGTGACCCCCTCCCCTTGGGAGGAGGCACAAAGAGGGTGTACCCACCCTCAGGGCTAATAGTCATTGGCTACTAACCCCCCAGACCTAAACATGCCCTTAAATTTAGTATTTAAGGGCCCCCCAGAACCTAGGAACTCAGATTCCTGCAACCTAAGAAGAAGAGGACTGCTAAGCTGAAAAACCCTGCAGAGAAGACGGAGACACCAACTGCTTTGGCCCCACCTCTACCGGCCTGTCTCCCCACTTCTAAAGACACTGCTCCAGCGACGCTCTCCCCAGGGACCAGCGGCCTCTGAATCCTCAGAGGACTGCCCTGCTCTAGAAGGACCAAGAACTCCCGAGGACAGCGGCTCTGTTCACCCAAGACTGCAACTTTGTAACGAAGGAGCAACTTTAAAACCACTTGTGTTTCCCGCCAGAAGCGTGAGACTTGCTACTCTGCACCCGACACCTTCGGTTCGACTTGTGGAGAACAATCACTTCAGGGAGGACTCCCCGGCGACTGCGAGACCGTGAGTAGCCAGAGTTGCCCCCCCTGAGCCCCCACAGCGACGCCTGCAGAGGGAATCCAGAGGCTCCCCCTGACCGCGACTGCCTGCTTCTCAGATCCCGATGCCTGGTAAAGACTCTGCACCCAAAGCCCCCAGGACCTGAAGGATCCGAACTCCAGTGCAGGAGTGACCCCCAGGAGGCCCTCTCCCTTGCCCAGGTGGAGGCTACCCCGAGGAGCCCCCCCCCCCCCTTGCCTGCATCGCTGAAGAGACCCCTTGGTCTCCCATTGATTTCAATTACAAACCTGACACGTGTTTGCATACTGCACCCGTGCTGCTGAGGGTGTACTTTCTGTGTGGACTTGTGTCCCCCCCGGTGCCCTACAAAATCCCCCTGGTCTGCCCTCCAAAGACGCGGGTACTAACCTGCTGGCAGACTGGAACCAGGGCACCCCCTTCTCCATTGAAGCCTATGCGTATTGGGCACCACTTTGACCTCTGCACCTGACCGGCCCTGAGCTGCTGGTGTGGTAACTTTGGGGTTGCTCTGAACCCCCAACGGTGGGCTACCTTGGACCCAAACTTGAACCCCGTAGGTGGTTTACTTACCTGCAAAAACTAACTAACTCTTACTCCCCCCAGGAACTGTTGAAAATTGCAGTGTCTAGTTTTAAAATAGCTATATGTGATTTGTGTGAAAACTGTATATGCTATTTTGCTAATTCAAAGTTCCTAAAGTACCTACCTGCAATACCTTTCATTTGAAGCATTACATGTAAATCTTGAACCTGTGGTTCTTAAAATAAACTAAGAAAATATATTTTTCTATACAAAAACCTATTGGCCTGGAATTGTCTCTGAGTGTGTGTTCCTCATTTATTGCTTGTGTATGTACAACAAATGCTTAACACTACTCCTTTGATAAGCCTACTGCTCGACCACACTACCACAAAATAGAGCATTAGTATTATCTCTTTTTGCCACTATCTTACCTCTAAGGGCAACCCTTGGACTTTGTGCATACTATTCCTTACTTTGAAATAGTGCATACAGAGCCAACTTCCTACACCAGAAAATTGTGATAACTTGCCCACACCACCTTCATTGACTAGGCCTTAGACTGCTCTGGTTCACTAACCTGAGAGAGTCACGTGTTACAATGGAGTGCTCGGTTCCCAGTGAGGAAGTTATTGTGAACCTAATACTTGTGCAGGTCCCCCATCCTGCACAACCAATAACCCGATTTCCTGCAGAAATGGATTACTTACCTGTAGGTATTCTTCAAGGTACAGAACTATAGGTAAGTAACCATTTAGTTTTCCAATGTGAATTTTTTTTGCAATTACATGCTGTGCAAACATTTTATAGCCGTGTTCCCTTACTTCGGAAGGCAGGGTTGAAATTTGTGTTCAGTTGCTTAAGTACTTGCTGTCCCATTGGTACTTCTTTGTTAGCTTGAATATCCAGAAAGTAGTGATGTGTGAAATTGTGTTCAGATTACCATGTGGCTGCTTTACAAATGCAATTAACCGACACATTGGCAACAAAGACCAATATTTCTGCTTTCGTCCTGGTTGTGGGTGCTCTTGGTTTCTCTAGTAACATTACCCCTGCTTGCTTGTAGCACATCTGTATTGTTTAGACTATCCATTTGTTGACAGTTTCCTTGGTAACTGGTGAACATTTGCTAGCTACTACAAAGTAGACGAATAAAGGATTTCCTTTTCTGTGTTGCTTTGTTTCCTGTTAGTAACTCTTCTAATGTCCAGTAGATTCATAGCCTGCTTAACACAGAAGTAAGGAAACACTGAGTAGAAATTTTAAGATCAGTCCTCACTACTCTATCCTTGCTATGTGTAAATAAGGTTCTTGCGTGGTCAGAGCTAGCAACACCCCAACTCTACGTAAAGATGTGATGGCTATGAGGAAAATGGTCAAAGTATTTGAGTCCTGCCTTGTGCATATGGGGGAAAGGGGAAAGGAGAAGATATATATTATAAATATATATATATATATATGTATATATATATATATATATATATATATATATATATAAAGTATGATCATCAGGTGTACTGAAGAAAAATCTTCTGGTGGCCTCTATATAAAAAGTATGATCATCAGGTGTACTGAAGAAAAATCTTCTGGTGGCCTCTCTTGAATGTCACTATGGTGGTTAAGTGTACCTTCAGCAAAGCTTAAGAAAGTGTCACTTCTAGAAGAAATATAAGGTGCCCAACAAAAGTAGTTTCCCAAATCTATTTGTCTTAGTGCCCATTTCTATTGCTCAAATGAATGAAAACAGTGAATTTGTCATTTGTGGTGAAACGCCTTCTTGTGGTCAACTTTCCAGCTTCTTTAAGGACTTCTATTTACATTAAAACAACTCCAGATGCTAAAATTCTCTCTTTAAGAGCCATGCCAGTAGGCTAAGGGTACTAGGCTCTGGGAAGTATCCCTGGCCCCTCTGTACTGTGAGCAGACGCTGATAGGCTTTTAGCCTCATCACTTAGCCCTGTGCCATTTCCATTAGGTCTGCAAATCATGTCTGTCAGGACTATGACTGTCTTTATGCTCTTGGGGCACTGTGGAATGTTCCCGCTTTTACTAAGCGATCATCTAGATAAGAGTGTATCTTATGGATGCCCAGTCTCCTCAAATGCGCTGTTACTACCGCTAGACAATTTGGGAAAACATTAGGATGCATATCATATCCTAAAGGCAAACACTATGAATTGGTGATGTAGCCTGCGTAGAAGAAATCTCAGGAACTTTTTATGTCATACGTTCTCTAACATGTGCAAGTAGGCTTCTTTGAGATCTATAGTAGCTATATAGTCCCTTTCTGTAGGTGTGGGATGGCCTCTTTTGAGTGTTATATATATATTTTTTTTAATTGTCTTCGTGAACTTGTTTAGGTTTGGAAGTTCTAGGATTGGCCAAACTATCCTGGCGAGTTCGGGCACCAAGAGATATTTAGAGTACACTTCCTGGTGTATTTCCTTCCTTGTTATCCTATCTTTAGCCTCCTTCTTTAGCAGATCCTTGACTTCTTGCTATAAGTGGAGCTTCTTTACCTTTCTTCAGCTCCTTGTCTTTGGCCTGTTTGGTGGTTGCTGTATTAACTGCAAAATATCTATGGCCTATAATGTTTATTGTCCATTTGACTGAGGTAACAGCTCTCTTTCTGTGTAGAAAACCTCAGATTTTGCCCGGTAATGGAGTTGTGCATATGGGTACATTTTTGGTGAAGTCAATTGCTTAAGGGTCTAGCTGCCCGCAGTGTGGAATGTCTGCCTCTTGCCCTTCCTCAAAAGGGTTATTGCCTTGTTACTTCTGGCTACTGTCACTTAGCTGGTGTGCTTTCTGTTATGAAGTAGCTTGCAGATTTCCATTCTGAATGTTCCTCTAGACTGCAGTGTGCCCATTGCTTTTGCAGCATTGTTGTCTTTTTTTCGTTCTTTGTATTGAATCATCTACAGCAGTTCTGAAGAGGCTTTCATTACTGAACAGCATGTTGATCACTGCCGCCTACACTTTCGGCTGGAAGCCAGACACCCACAGCCAGGGAGATCTGCTAAGATGGTTCCAAGCAGAGCTCTATTCTTGTTGTGTCTGCTGTGTCTAAAGCAGAATTCAAGCTTGTATTGGCAATTGGTTTGCATGTGGATATTATATGCCCTCTTCTTATGCTAGTCTGGGAGGTAGTTCATGAGTTCTTCTGTCTCCTCCCATTACCGTGAAAGTTTGCTGATGGGCCTCCATCTCTAGTCATTTTTCTTACATGTCAAGATGCTTAATTTCACGACCAGGCAAGCCCTCACTGACCCCTTCTGTACTGAGGCTGGATGGAGGTCAGCTACAAAAAGGGCCCTCTATAAGCTGTAGACCATTGTGTTCATAACAATACATGATATTTTCTTCCACCACCACACCAATACAATGAACTATTGCACTCTCTCTAGGAATTCGTGATACGCAACCAGAGCTTGCTGGTCAAAACAAAACCACCTCTGTGCATCTTCCAGGTTGCAATCTCTTTCTAAAAGACCCAACCACTCAAACATACTGCCTCTTAATACTGAGCGTGTCAGTATAACGAGACACCTCATGAGAATGTAGATTAAAAACCTAAAAACACACATTTCATTTAAATTGTAAACTAAGTCTACCTAAGTCATATCTTTTAACTTGTCTGTGTTACATTTGTTTTGCTGTATTTATTTAGCTAATCAGTTTTAATGAATAGGCATCTTTATTCAATCCCTAATCATCTACTCTATTTTGTGTTACCTATGACAACTGCATTTGATACTATGTATAATTTTTCTGATCTTATGTATGGCATTTCTGTTTGAAATGTTTAGCCAGTTATGACAAATAAATAGATACATTTTACAGTTTAAGTACGATATTTTCTGAAAAAACTAGATGGCCTCCGGAAAATATTAAACAAAAAAAGCATAATAGAATGAAAACAAAACTTTCACAAAATAATCTAAACCTTGTCATCAGGATAGGAGTAAGCTCACCCTTCCCTTAAAAACGAACTAATCCTTCTGTAGGTCATAAATAGGTTAGGCTGGATTATCTTTTTACCTCTTGATCATTTTGCACTTTTGTAATGTACCTTAGGTATTATGGACAGCGCTGGCTGTGGTCTTAGGGTTCACACTCAAATTGGCTTGAAACAAGCTAGACATAATTAATTAAACCAGTTGCAGCAATCGCCCATTACAATCTTAGAAAAAGTATGTATCTCTCAACTACACTCCTCTAAACCCCCATCATTTTGACCTTCATCACCATGGAAAGGTTGAGCCCGGTACTCAACCTTTCTATCCCCACTTTAAACAAACACATATTGAAGGTTCCTGGTTCCCCAAAACATATATATTTAAGTTTACTTCCCTCTGACACGTATCAGCTTCCCTAGCCAGCTGCTCTTTCCTTTTTTTATCCTTTGCAAATTTTTCCTTTCCAAGTTCCCTATGTTTTCTGGCTGCTGTAAGGTAATGGGGAGCTACTTATCGTTAAAGGATTTCCAAGAAACACCTGTACCTAAAGTGAGAAAGCTAAGCACATGTTCACTTCTTACAACTAAGATTGCCTATAATAAACAAGCAGATTTTATGATCTCACTTTCAAAATGGCAAGACACATGTTCATGAAAAACGCATCATTAACTTACCAAACTGAACATTACTATCTACAATTATTCAATAATGGATATGCACATGGATTAACTTTTTGAAAGAACATTTATCAGTGACATACCTTGATAGCTGTTGGTGCACTAGATAGGGTAACTAAAGTTCCTGCAGCTTCGTATTTCACTGCTGGGCTTGATGATTGCAGTAAATTAAATATGCAGCGAATAAAACGAGCCCTCTCAGATGGATTTGCATGACAGACCTGCAAGTAAAAGCAAATACTGAATTTTAACAACTTACTGGC
Source organism: Pleurodeles waltl (assembly GCF_031143425.1). NCBI lineage: Eukaryota > Metazoa > Chordata > Amphibia > Caudata > Salamandridae > Pleurodeles > Pleurodeles waltl. The sequence goes on from NC_090440.1 coordinate 811,835,061, forward strand.
CAAACTTTGCACAGCTCTGTGAAAATACTAGAGAAAGTAATGTCTTCAGAACACATGTGGGTTAGGTCACATAGCTGCCCGGCATATGTCTACGGGGCCTTCTTTGACTGGGTCAGTAAAACATTTAAAAAATGCATTACAAGATGGCCTCAGTGGATGCATGCATGCATATCCATGGCAGCCATCATTTCATGTACTCTAACCTATTACAATATATCCCATTAAGAGATGCACATACATCTGCAATGTTCATCTTTAAATAAGACTTGTTAACAAGTCAAAACATGTTACTAAGGGCCTGACACACATACATATGTGGACAGTCATCTTGAAATGGTAAGAAAAACATTTGAAGAGGAACATCTGCCATATCACTGCAGATGGAAAAAAAGAAGTTGGGGAGAAAGAGCGTAAGTGGTGATGGTGGTGGGAAAGTAATGAGGAAAGGAGGTTGTGGAGGAGGGAGAGAAAATACTCCCTTTTATAACACTGCTAGCAAGGTCCTACATCAGTAGTGAAATGCTACATTATTCAATCAATCAAAACACTCTGAGATCATAATGTTCCTGGGAAGGGCAAACATAAAAATAGGGAGACAAGATATCGAATCAGGGGCAGAAAAGTGAGACAACAACAAAATGATTCACTCTTAAGCAAAGGGCAGACCTAAATACCACTCCGTTATGTGCTGGAAACAACTTTCTACCTACAGACAGGTAAAGGAGTCTGCAGCAATACTTAAATATGTTCGCCTAATACTGGATTCAATTGAAGTACTTCTCTCTTTATCTCTAACCCTCAAAGAGCCATCTTGTGCTGATATTTATTACATAAAAATCCAAGAGCACTATTCACAAATTATATAGCACAGCTAACACTTAAACTCTCTTGAAGGCAATTCTGGAAAATGTTATCTGTCCCAATGTGTACACTGGTCAGTTTTCACAAGGATTATGAAATGAGAGACTGCAGTACCAACTTTCTGTTCAGGAGAAAGAGACAGCTGTAACTTTAACATTTACATACAGTAATACAAGTATATCACATATACTGAAGAGAGATATATATAATGTCACTTATCCAGTGTACATCTGTTTGTGGCATGTTCCGCTGCAGATTCACATGCTGTGCATACGTCTGCCATCTAGTGTTGGGCTCAGAGTGTTACAAGTTGTTTTTCTTCGAAGAAGCGTTTTCGAGTCACGGGATCGAGTGACGACTCCCCTGGGCTCCATTGCGCATGGCCATCGACTCCATGTTAGATTGTTTTCCCGCAGAGGGTAAGGTAGGAGTGATAGAGTATAAAGATAAGAGATGTCCATGCTAATGGAATGTTTAATATAAATATATATACATATGTACAAATGTTGTTAACTTAAACGACTACAGGCTGCCGGGGAGGTGGGGGAGTGGGGGTGCACGTGAATCTGCAGCAGAACATGCCACGAACAGATGTACACTGGGTAAGTGACATTTTCCGTTCAATGGCATGTGTAGCTGCAGATACACATGCTGTGCATAGACTACAAAGCAGTTAGTCCTCCCATAAAGGCTGTTGTTAAGTCTATAGGAGTTGAAGTTGTTTGAAATAATGTTCTGGGTACAGCTTGACCTACTGTGGCTTGCTGTGTTGCTAACACATCTACACAATAGTGTTTAGTAAATGTATGTGGTGTTGACCAAGTAGCTGCTTTACATATTTCAGCCATTGGTATGTTTCCTAAAAAAAAGCCATTGTAGCACCTTTCTTCCTTGTGGAATGTGCTTTAGGAGTAACTAAGAGTTGCCTTTTGGCTTTAACGTAGTATGTTGGGATGCATCTTACTATCCATCTTGCTAATCCTTCTTTTGAAATGGGGTTACCAGTATGAAATTTTTTGAAAGGCTACAAACAGCTGTTTAGTTTTTCTGAATGTATTTGTTCTATCTATATAGTATATATTAGTGGTCTTGTAATATCTAATAGATGTAGAGCTCTTTCTTCCACAGAGTCTGGCTGTGGGAAGAAGACTGGCAGTTCCACTGTTTGATTGATATGAAAAGGAAGGTGATACTACCTTTTGAAGAGATTTGGGGTTAGTTCGTAGTATGACTATGTTTATGTACTTGTATGAAAGGTTCTTCAATAGTGAAAGCTTCAATTTCACTGACTCTTCGCAATTATGTAATTGCGACTAGGAAGGCAACCTTCCATGTTAAGAATTGCATTTGACATGAGTGCATAGGGTCAAATGGTGGGCCCATAAGTCGCGCAAGCACTATGCATAAATTCCAAGAAGGAACTGGAAGTGTTCTATGTGGAATGATGCGTTTTAAGCCTTCCATGAAGGCTTTAATAACAGGAACTCTAAATAAAGAGCTGTGCTGTATATTTTGTAAATATGCTGAAATTGCAGTAAGATGTATTTTTATAGAAGAGAATGCTGATTTTTGTAAATGAAGTAAATAGCATACAATATCTTGAATTGATGCTGTAAGAGGGGCAAATCTGTTTAGACTGACAATAATATACAAATATTTTCCATTTGTTAGCATAGCACTGTCTAGTAGTGGGTTTTCTTGTTTGTTTAATCACTTCCATACATTCTTATGGTAGTTGTAAATACCCAAACTCTATGATTTCAGGAGCCAAATCGCCAGATTGAGTGTGTTGGGATTTGGGTGTCTGATCTGCCCTTTGTTTTGTGTCAACAGGTCTGGTCTGTTTGGGAGTTTGGAGTCTGGTACTACTGATAGGTCTAATAATGTTGTATACCACGGTTGACGGGCCCACGTTGGTGCTTTGAGTATCATATTGAGTGTGTTTTGACGCAATTTGTTGACTACAAATGGAATGAGTGGGAGGGGGGGGAAAGCGTAAGCAAATTTCCCTGACCAATTGATCCATAGAGCATTGCCCTTGGATAGGGGATGTGGGTGTCTGGATGCGTAGTTTTGGCATTTTGCATTTTCGCTTGTGGCGAACAGATCTATGTTTGGTGTTCCCCACTGTTGAAAGTATTTTTGAAGTACTTGGGGTTGAATCTCCCACTCGCGTGTTTGTTGATGATTTCTGCTGAGAACACCTACGAGTTGGTTGTATATCCCTGGGATGTACTGTGCTACCAGGTGAATTTGGTTGTGTATTGCTCATTTCCAAATGTTTTGAGTTAGAAGGGAGAGTTGAGACAAATGTGTACCTCCTTGCTTGTTGAGGTAATACATGGTGGTCAAGTTTTCTGTTTTGATCAGGACATTCTTCTGAGTGAGAAGTGGCTGAAAAGCTTTGAGTGCTAGGGTAACAGCTAACAACTCTGAGTGATTTATGTGTAGCTGTTTGTGTTGGGGATCCCATTGTCCTTTGATGTTGTGATTGTTGAGGTGAGCTCCCCAGCCGATCATTGATGCATCTGTTGTAATTATGGTCTGAGGCACAGGGTCTTGAAATGGCTGCCCTTTGTTTAGGTTTGTGGAATTCCAACTGAAGGGACATGAATGTTTGGCGATCTATCAACACTAGATTTTGAAGATGACCGTGTGCCTGTGACCGTTGTTGTGCAAGGCACTGTTGTAAGGGCCACATGTTTCGTCTTGCATGTGGAACAATTGCAATACATGATGCCATCATTCCTAACATCTTCATGACAAATCTAACAGTGTACTGTTGACCTGTCTGTATCTGTGTGATTATATTTTGGAATGCTTGTATTCTTTGAGTATTCAGACTTGCTATTGTTTTTTAAGTATTTAGTACTGCACCTAAATACTGTTGTATTTGCGCAGGTTGCAGTTGTGACTTTTGGTAGTTTATTAAGAACCCTAGCGTGTGCAGGGTTTGTATTACATAATGTGTATGGTTTTGACACTGCCTATGACTGTTTGATTTTATAAGCCAATCGTCTAGATATGGAAAGACATGTATATGTTGTCTTCTTAGAAAGGCTGTGACTACTGCTAGGCACTTTGTGAATACACTTGGAGCTGTTATTATTCCAAAGGGTAACACTTTGAAGTGATAGTGCGTTCCTTGAATGACAAACCTGAGATATTTTCTGTGCGCCGGATGGATGGGTATATCAAAATACGCATCCTTGAGGTCTAATGTTGCCATGAAATCGTGTTTTTGAAGTAGCGGGATAACATTCTGGAGAGTTGCCATGTGAAAGTGTTCTGACAGGATGTAAAGGTTGAGGGTCCTGAGATCTAATATTAGCCTTCGGGTGCCATCCTTTTTGGGAATCAGGAAGTACAGTGAGTAAATTCCTGTCCCTATTTGATTTTGTGGCACGGGTTCTATTGCTTGTTTGAGTAATAGAGATCCGACTTCTTCCTGTAACAGACTGATGTGTTCTGTGGATAATTTGTGTGGTTTTGGTGGAATGATTGGAGGAGTTTGTATCAATTCTAGGAAATAACCATTGCGGATAATTGATAGTACCCAATTGTCTGTGGTAATGTTTTGCCAATTGGTGTGGAACTTTTGTAGTCTTCCTCCCACAGGGGAGGTGTGGAGTGGAAGGAAATTAAACAAGTCGCTATTTGGTGTGCTGTGAGGTTTGTTTAGATGCTTGGTATTTCCCTCTACTTCTGGGATACTGTCCCCTATATGTGCCCTTAAAACCACCTTGTTGGTAGGCTGGTTTTGCCTGCGATGTGGATGCCTCTGCTGTTTGAGCTCTAAATCCACCTCTAAACTGAGGTTTCTGAAAGGATCCCCTGTATGGTGTGGTGTATAGTGCACCCATAGCTTTTGCAGGGTCTGAATCCTTACGCAATTTTTCAATTGCAGTGTCCACTTCTGGGCCGATAAGTTGTTTTTTGTTGAAGGCATATTCAACACCGCTTGTTGGATTTCGGGATTGAAACCAGAGGACCTGAGTCATGCATGCCTCCTTATTGTTACAGCAGTGTTGACACTCCTGGCAGCTGTGTCTGCTGCGTCTGGGGCAGACCTAATCTGGTTATTGTTGATGGTTTGCCCTTCCTCCACTATTTGCTGTGCCCTTTTTTGATGTTCCTTAGTTAGAGGCTGGATTATGTCTCGCATCTCATCCCAATGGGCCCTGTCGTGTCTAGCCAACAACGCCTGTGAGTTGGCTACTCTCCATTGCTTGGCTGCCTGGGATGCAACTCTCTTCCCTGCAGCATAAAATTTCCTACTCTCTTTGTATGGTGGGAGTGCATCACCTGATGACCGTGAGTTTGCTCTCTTTCTGGCAGCGCTTACTACTACTGAGTCTGGAGGAAGCTGCTGTGTTATGTAGACACTATCAGAGGGAGGTGGCTTGTATTTCTTCTCTATCCTGGGAGTAATTATCCTTGCTTTGACTGTCTCGCTAATTATTTGTTCAGCGTGTTTTAGCATGCCGGGGAGCATAGAGAGCGAATGGTATGTTGAGGAGAGTGTATTAAACAAAAAATCGTCCTCCAGCGGTTCAGTGTGCATGGTGACACTATGGTATGCTGCGGCCCCAACTAAAACTTGATTGTACCCTGTACTATCCTCAGGTGGTGAAAGCTTAGAGGGATAGCAGTCTGGGTCGTTGTCGGGAATGGGTTCTGGATCATAAAGATCCCATGGGTCTACATTGTCTTGTTGCAAGTCAAACGAATGTGATGGTGACTGCAATGGTGTAGGACTGGTAGGAGGAGAGATATGCAGGTGTGGAGAGTGAGGAGGAGGAGAATGAGGAGGAGAAAAATGAGGAGGAGGTGGTCTCTCCTTTGGCTCTGGCCCTTTAGCTGGAGGCTGTGTAGTGTCCAATTCCTCCTGAAAGGCTAATTTCCTCTTAGGGTTTAGAGGAGGTGATGTTAAGATTCTGCCAGTTTCTTTGTGGAAATGAATCCTGGCTTGCCTTTCATCCTTTACTTCAAGTATTGGCTGTACTTGGGAGTCCTCCTCAGACGTTTTGTGGCTTTCTTTGAGTGTTTTAGAAAGTCCATGCTCCTCAGGTGTAACCTGCTATTTTCGGCTCCGAAGCTGGCTTTATCAGTATCGAAAAAGATGGTGTAGTGGATGGTCTCAGCTCCGAAAGGGATTTCCGAAATTTCGTCTCCGAAGAGCGGTGTTTGCTCGAGTCGGAGACGGAGCCTTTCGTCGACTCCGATGGTTTCGGAGGAATGGGCTTTTTCAGTGCCGAACTGACTGTTTGGTCACCGGGTGTCTTCTTTCGGGTCGAGCAATGGCCTTCCGGCAGTGGCATACCCAAGGACTTATATTTCAGTCTTTGAGATGGTACAGGGACAGTCGTACTCACGTGTTGTCCTGCCGTGACGGGTCTGTCTTCCTCTGATTCCTGGTCAGAGTCGGAACTTCGAGCGGACACTGCTGTCTGCATGATCTCTTCCTCTTCGACGTCGAGATGTTCGGAGCTTTTGGACGCCATCTCGAATCTTCGTGCTCTTCTGTCTCGAAGTGTCTTTTTTGATTGGAAGGATCGGCAGGCCTTGCAATTTTCTTCCCGATGATCTGGGGAAAGGCAAAGATTACAGACGAGGTGTTGGTCTGCATAAGGGAATTTGGCGTGGCACCGAGGACAGAATCGGAATGGAGTCCGATCTATGAGGCTTCCACGCGGTCGGCCCGACCAGGCCAGAGTTGGCCGCGCGCGCCCGAAGGGCGAGTAGAGATGTCTCCTTCGACAGTACCAAAGTGTCGATAGAAGATGTAACCCGATCGATACAATACCGACGAAAAATGAAGCGTTTTAAAAGTTTTCCAAATCGAACTATCGAAAGGAAACGCAACCGAACCCAACGGCGGAAACAGAATAATCTAACATGGAGTCGATGCCCATGCGCAATGGAGCCGAAGAGGAGGAGTCACTCGATCCCATGACTTGAAGAGAACAACTTGTAACACTCCTGCCTTCTAGTGTTGGGCTCGAAGTATATGCACAGCATGTGTATCTGCAGCTACACATGCCATCGAACATTATATATATATATATATTCGCCCTCAATGGAAAAATAAAAGTTACAGGGATGTTATAGCTAGATTGGCGTTTTACCCGTACAAAACCATTCAGCGGATTAATTCTAAGTACAACTTTATGTTTGCGTACTTGGAAAAAAGGTTCCTCAACAGTGAATGCCTGTATTTTACTAACTCTTCTTAATTAAGTAATTGCTACTAGGAAAGCAACTTTTCAGGTTAAAAATTGAATCTCACAGGAATGCATGGGTTCAAAAGGTGGGCCCATTAGTCATGTGAGTACAATATTCAGATTTCAAGCAGGAACAGGTGATGTTCTAGGTGGAATAATACGTTTTAGTCCTTCCATGAAGGCTTGAAAAACTGGGACTCTAAAGAGAGAGTTATGTCGCATAGTCTACAAATATGCTGATATTGCAGTAAAATGGATTTTAATGGATGAGAAAGCTAAATTTGACATCTGTAAATGAAGTAGGTAGCATACAATATCTTGTATTGATGCTGTAAGAGGGTCAGTATTATTAGATTGACAATAATAAACAAATCGTTTCCATTTGTTGGCATAGCATTGTCTAGTTGTAGGCTTGCATGCCTGCTTGAGCACTTCCATGCATTCTAATGGGAGCTGCAAGTATCCAAATTCTATGACTTCAGGAGCCAAATCGCTGAGATCACTGGGATTTCGGTGTCTGATTTGTCCTTTGTTTTGCGTTAACAAATCAGGTCTGTTTGGAAGTTTGTAGTGAGGTACTACTGACAGGTCTAGGAGTGTTGTGTATCAATGCTGTCGTGCCCACGTGGGGGCTGCGAGTATCGTGGTGAGAGAGGTCTGACGCAGTTTGTTGACCAGAAATGGAATTAGTGGGAGAGGGGGGGGGGGAAGCGTAAGCAAATATCCCTGACCAGTTGATCCATAGAGTATTGCCCTTGGACAGAGGGTGTGGCTGTCTGGATGCAAGGTTTTGACATTTTGCGTTTTCGCTTGTTGCGAATAGGTCTATTTCTGGTGTTCCCCACTTTTGAAAGTACTGATGAAGTACCGGAGAGTGAATCTCCCATTCGTGTATCTGTGGGTGTGTTCTGCTTAGGAGATTCACTAGCTGATTATGTATTCCTAGGATGTATTCTGCTAATAGATTAATGTGATTATGAATTGCCCACTTCCATACTGTTTGGGCTAGAAGGGACAGTGGAGATGGATGTGTCCTGCCTTGTTTCTTTAGGTAGTACATGGTTGTCATATTGTCTGTTTTTATCAAGACAGTCCTGTGTTTGAGAAGTGGTTGAAATGCTTTTAGGGCAAGGAACACAGCTAATAATTTTAAATGGGTTATGTGATAATGTAGCTGTTTTGAATCACATTCCCCTTGAATGGTAAGGTTATTGAGATGAGCTCCCCAACCTATCATCGATGCATCTGTTGTTATTGTGGTCTGAGGCACAGGGTCTTGAAATGACCGGCCCTTCATTAAATTGCTTAGATTTCACCATTGAAGGGACCTGTGCGTCTAACACTAGATCTTGCAATTGACCCTGTGCTTGAGACCACTGCTGTGAGAGGCACTGTTGTAGTGTTCTCATGTTTAGTCTTGCATGTGGTACCATTGCTATGCAGGATGCCATCATTCCCAATAGTTTCATGATAAATCTTACAGTGTATTGATGATTTGGCTGCATTTGTGGTATGAGAGTTTGGAAAGCTTGTATCCTTTGTGTATTTGGATAGGCTAAGGCTTTTTGCGTATTGGGAATAGCACCTAGGTAAGGTTGTACCTGTGCTGGCTGAAGATGGGATTTTTGGTAGTTAAGAGTGAACCCTAATGTATGTAGGGTTTGTATTGTGTATTGAGAGTGCTGTTGACATTGTATTAAATTGATTGATTTTATTAGCTAATCATCTAGATAAGGAAAGACATGTAGGAGTTATCTTCTTAGGTAAGCTGCTACTACCGCTAGACATTTTGTGAATACTCTTGGAGCTGTTGTTATGCCAAACGGCAAAACTTTGAATTGGTAATGCTTTCCCGCTATCACAAACCTTTTATATTTTCTGTGAGCTGGGTGGATGGGTATATGGAAATATGCATCTTTGAGATCTAATGTAGTCATGTAATCTTGTTTTTGTAGTATTGAAAAGACGTCCTGCAGAGTTACCATGTGAAAGAGTTTTGACAGAATATATAAATTTAGTGGTCTGAGATCGAGAATGGGTCCTAGAGTGCCATCCTTTTTGGGGATGAGGAAGTATAGTGAGTATACACCTGTTCCTTGTTGAGACTTTGGGACTAATTCTATTGCCTCTTTAAAAAAAAAAAAAAAAAAAAATTAGCAATATACAAAAAACATACATTAACACAAACGAGCCCCCTCGTCATAGCAATAAATTGTATATGCTACAGCCCTCCTCAGTTACAGCGTTGTCCCAGCCAACAAAGAGAAGTCAACAAATGTTTCTCACAGTATGCATCAGTATCAAGGGCACTTCTCCAAGCCATCTCCTCTGACTTTCAGTCGACATAGTCCGCATAGCCAGTCCAGGAGGTTTGTCATAGTCAACAAGAGGTTCAGCATATCATAGCAGAGGGGGGAAACAGCAAAAAGAACAAACAAAGAGGCAGGTGGAGCACACAGCCAGGTCATGCTAGCCTAACTCAGCAGCACAAAAGCATACCCAATCAAGGGAGGGAGTGAGCCACTAGCGTGAGCCTCTCCAGCAATTCCACCTACTCACTCCGGGACGCCAGATACTCATTCAGCAGAACCCAAATATCCCTAGGTCGGGACCCTTCAGGCATCAGCTCCCAGAAAACCGTCAGCTGATCATGACAAAAGGCAGCATCTCGCAACCGTTCAGATCTACGCGGCCCACTCCTCCTGCCCCAGAACATGGCAACCCTACGCTTGGCCAGCAGCAAAAGCAAGCCCACCAGTCGCCTATGCGGTCCCTGGATCTCATCTACACACCCAAGCAGCGCAACCCTGGGAGAGACAGGCATCTCCAGGTCGATCATTTCAGTAATCACTTGCAAAACCTCCACCCAAAAAGCGTGGACTTCCGCACACTCCCACGCCAGGTGCAGAAAACCCACATCCAGCGCATAACAGCGAGCACAGCATGCATCCGCACGCAAACCCATAGAGTGGAGCCCCCTGGGTGTATAGTATAGTCGCAGCAAAAACTTAAAGTGCAGCAGTAGTAACCTGTAGTTCGGTGACAGCGCTCTCATATGGGCACAACAGCTGCGCCACATTGCCTCTGTGATAGGCTCCCCCACATCTCTCTCCCATGCAATCCTGGAGGACTACCCAGAGCCACCTCTCTGCGCCTGCATGCAGCTATACAGTTTGGTGACCAGCTTACTCGGTGACCGCGCATTACATAGCACCTCCAGCGCCAGAAACTCCAAAGGTGCCCCGGCCGGGCCAAGAAATCGGTCCCGTAACAAAGCACGGACCCGGAGAGCATACATGCGCTGCAGCGCCGTACCATCACAGCCATCCAGCGCCTCTGAAATGTCAAGCAGACGACCGTCCACTAGCCAATCCCCCAGCTCTGTCAAGCCAGCATCTCAGAGAAAACCACGTACCCTGCCATCCCGGAACATCTGAGCATCAACAACCGCCATGACGGGCAGCGAGGGAGCAAAAGGCGCGGTAATCCCAGAACGCTGCATCAACACCCCCCACGCTCTTACTGTACATGCAACCATGTCAATTCCCTTAACTCGAGACCGAACTTGGCCCCCAAGCACGCACAGCAAGCCATCCAGCCACACGGCGTCACTCTCAGGCGCCAAATGCAGCAAGTATCGAATCGGATTCAGCCAATAATACGCAAAGTGTGCCTGTGCACAGTAGTAGTAGAACTCCAGGTCTGGAGCAGCAAGCCCGTCCAACTCAAACGGCAGCGTCAGTTTCTCCCAGGAGATGTGAGACCGAAGGCCCGCCCACACCAAGCGAATCAGCGCAGAGCGCAGGCGTCGTAAGTAGCCCCTCGCGAGCGGGAGAGGAAGACTAACAAACAGATATAGGAACTTAGGGCGAACCACCATCTTTACTATGGCCATACGCCCAATTAACGATAGTGGTAGGGCGCGCCACGTCTCAACCTTTTCCTCAAGCCATGACAGTGCAGCACAGTAGTTAGCCAGCCATAGTGTATCAACATCACAGCTCAGCTGTGTACCCAAATAGCGCACCGGCCCCTCTGCCCAGGCAAGGGGGTATCGAGAGTCAAATCTTATCACATCAGGAGTCAAAGAAAAAACCATTGATTTCGACCAATTGATAGTTATACCAGAAAAAGTACCAAAGCGCACAATTTCCTCCAATAGAATGTCCAGATTCGGACCAGGATTCCGCATGTATAGTGCAATATCATCAGCGTACAGAGATACCAAGACAGGTCGCTGTCGAAACTGTAAGCCTCTATCATTGTACTTCTGTCGCAACCCCGCCGCCAGAGGCTCCATCGCCGCCGCAAAAAGGAGTGGGGACAGCGGGCACCCCTGACGCGTACCGCGTGCAACAGGAAATGGAGCTGACACGCATCCATTAAGGCGCAACCTAGCCGTAGGCAGAGTATACAACAATCTAATCCAATTCACGAATCGCGCGCTGAGTCCGACACGGCCTAAAAGTGCAAACATATAGTCCCAGGCCAGGGAGAGAAAAGCCTTGGTGGCATCAAGAAATACCACCGCCGCATTATCCTCTGCCCCCAGCGAGCCCGCCACCGCGAAGAAAGTACGCAAGTTGTGACCTGTAGACCTCCCGGGGACAAATCCCGACTGATCTGGTAGCACCAACCTGGGGAGAAGTGGCTGCAGAGACGCCGCTATCATTTTTGCCAGGATTTTCTTGTCAATGTTAATCATGGAGAGCGGACAATACGAATCGCATCAGCTCGGGTCCTTCCCAGGCTTCAGGATCGTTACTATCAAAGCCTCCCGGAGCGAGGCCGGCAGCGACCCGGTCTCCAGTGACTCCGCATACACCTCCAACAGGCACGGGGCAAGAATATCCACATATTCCTTATAAAACGCTGGGGTCAGGCCGTCCACGCCGGGGGACTTATCACCAGACAGGCCGCGAATCGCCGCCGGCACTCCTCTACAGTGAACGGTTCATCCAAGTACATCCTGTGCGCCTCATCAAACCATACTAGAGCAATATCCTCGAAGTACGTCTGTGCAGCCGCCGCACTCAGGCCCTCCGGGGCCGCATAGAGCTGCACAAAATATTCTGTAAACACTTGCATTACACCATTCACTACCGTCACCTTTCCTCCCTCGGCATCGACAATCTCTGTAACATAATTACTGGCCCAGGGCCTGCGAAGCATGTCTGCAAGCATGCACTCCGCTCTCTCACCCTCCCCATAACGACGAGCCCGCGTATGCCTCCCGGTAAAACAAATTTGTCTCAGGGAGGCCTCCTCATCCAAGGACACCTCTCGCCGGATCTCCGCAAGTATCGCTCCGAACCAGCCCACAGCTAGGCGCCTCTCCAACTCTATAAGCCTTCCCTCAATGTCAGCCATCTCCCGCCTCAAGGCCTTCACTATACCATGTTGTTTCGAGAGGCATACTTCCCGAATAACTACCTTAAATGCGTCCCATAGGGTACCGGCAGACCTCACAGATACCCAATTCTCAGCAAAAAACAGCTTAATAGCCTCACGTACTTCCTCCCGAAAAGCCTTTCACCAGGTATCTCCAACTCCAGCCTGACCGGCGAGTGGTCCGACAATGTGCGGGGAAGATGATCCACTGCTCTCGTCCAGACCTCCACATCCCTGGTACCCAGCCAAAAGTCAATTCGGGACCAACTGCCATGGACATAATTCAGACACATATCCTCTCTCACATCTACATGCTTTTGCCGCCACAAGTCCACCAGCGCGCCGCTCCGCATCACTGCCGCCAAAGACTTAGCTGCTGAAACATACTGCACCCTGGCCACACTCTCACGATCCATCCTAGCATCCAAAATCACGTTAAAGTCACCTCCCCAGATCACTGCACCCGCACCCAGCGATTCCACCAAGCGCCACAGCATCAGAAAAAACTCTGGGTCATCTACATTCTGCCCATACACCGCCACAAGCCGACAAGCTCTGTCAAGCAACGTACCGCTCAGTAGAACATATCTGCCATTTGGATCAACAATAACTTCTCGTGTGCACCACTGCAACCCCTTGCGGATCAAGATTGCTACTCCACGAGCATAGCCAGACTACATGGAGCAGTGAGCCTCACCAACCCACCCAGCTTTCAATCTACCCAGTGCAGTCGTCACCAAATGCGTCTCTTGTAGCATACAAATATCAATTTCATGTCGCTGAACATAAGCGGCCACCAATCGCGCCTTCCGTCTGTCATTGAGCCCACGCACATTCCACGTCAAACATCGGACCACAGCCATACCATCACCCCCCATCCCACCCTACTGGCATCCATCGGCGCACAAGAGAGCGCATCTCCACCTGCCAAAAACTTAAAGGAAAGTCAACCAGAACTACATATGAAACTGTCGCCCTGCGACCAAAAGAAACCCGCGCCTCCCCCCCCACCCACTCAGGCCCCCCAATCGGACCCTTTCAGTGACCCACCCGCTCAAACTCCAAATCCACCCCTTGTAACCAAAGCAAAAATTATCAGGACTCCTCCCAGGGGCGATAGCCGGCCTAACAGCTCTCCACCCAGTGTACACTAGGGAATAGGGGCCCATGGGCCAAGTAGCAGCTACACACCAGGCGGTCCCGTGCGCGAAAGCGGACCTGCGCACCCCAGCAGCCCCAACCGGTACTAGTAGGACAATCCGAAGCCGGTTAGTCATTGTCACTTAAGGCGGCATCCTCCGCTCCCGGCCCACCCCGGCTCTGCAGCTCCCCGCCCCTTGGGTAATTGTCGAGCAAACCTGGCCGCTTGTTTTGGGTCCGTGAAATACAGCGCCTTTCCCTTGTGTCGCACCCTCAACTTTGCCGGATACAGCAGGGCGAACCCGATTCCAGCCTGGCTCAGCAGCCGTTTGGTCGGCAAAAAAGCACGCCTCTGAGTCTGCACACCAGGGGTGTAATCCGGGAAGAAGTTGATTTCCGAATTCTTGTACACCAGCGGCCTTCTCTCCCTTGCCAAAGGACAGCATCCCGGTCCCGGTAATTCAATAGGCGCACTATAATTGGATGCGGAGGAGTTCCCGCGGGGACCGAGGCCCCAAGGACCTGTGCGCCCTCTCCACCACCAGCATCCATGAGAGCTCGCCCGCGAACAAGTCCGACAGCATACTCTCCACAAAGGCTTCCATGCGACCCATATCAGTCGCCTCCGGCAGCCCCACGATGCGAATATTATTACGGCGGGACCTCGCCTCCAAGTCCTCATTTTTATTCCGTATCACCTCAGGATGCGCTCCATTTGTGCAATCTGTTCTCTATCACCCCGCGTGCATCTTCTATTTCCGACGTACGCGACTCCAAAACCTCAAACCTGGAATCGCGGTCATCTACCTGGGCTCTGATGTGGTCTAGCTGTTCCGTCACATGGTCCAGCTTGGCGTCGATGCCAGCCAAGCTAGTCTTGAGCTCCAAAAACATGGACCGCACAGACACCTCTGGGCTCCCCTCACCAATCTCGACTTTACTGGGCTGGGAAGCAGGAGCCGCACTCCTCTTTTTTCCACCCTCAAAGGTGAGTTTTGCTTGACGCTGATCAGCCTTGCCCATAGTCAGCTCAGCACGTTCGGGCTCCTGTCCGCACTGGAGCAATTGAAAGGATCCGGTGCAATGAACTCCCACAACCGGTAGCTCTCTCCCAGCTACCCAAGTCGCTCCGCAGATCCACCAGCCAGAACCCAGGTCACCAGGCCTGCATCAAAACTCTCCAAACAGCAAGCCAATCCGTGCTGGTACCTCACGATGTTCCACTGGCACCAGCTCTAGCTCAGCAAATCTGCGATGCAGGGGAACCGCTCCCGGGCCGCAGCCATAGCAGACCCCCCTGCAAGGGGAGCCTCATCCAACTTCAGGCCTTCAGTGGACCGCCACAGGCTTAGCCAGCATCACCAGCACCAGGTCACCACTACCCACTTTCCAGCGATCGGCCCCAGCATCCAGTCAGGCACTCTGGGTAGCGCAGCACATGTCCTCCAATGAAATCCGACGGGCCCCGCCTGGGCCCCGCTCTGGGGGGCACTCCGCAGCAGCACGCTGCGGCCCCACCAGCCGTCCACTCACCGACATCTGGCACCCCCGGCCGCCACAGTCCACAGGTCAGTCCACCTCCTCTCAGGGCCGATCCAGTTTCTGCACTGGGCCTGCTCCTCGCACGCCCGGCCGCATTACCGGGCCATCCAAGCCCAGGCGCCACCAGTGACACAGAGTCCAAAGGGCCACGAGGCCCAAACATGTCACTGCAGCCGCGGGGCCGCGGAGGCCATGGGGGGAGCACGAGGGTCGCTAGGGCCGCAGCCCGACCAAGCCGCCGATCAGGCCCACCGGCTCGCCGGGAGCAGTTTCCAAGCCTCCCGCCTTTCAAAACGCGCGCGCCGGCAGCGACCTACCATCCAGCCCGCCCGCGTGAATATAGGCCCCAGCCGCGCTCCCACAGCGCCCAAAGCGTCACAGGGGCTCACTCGGGGTATCGCCCAGGCCCGCCCCAGCCAGCACCACCTGCAGGATAAATAAAACAAATAAACGGCCCGCGGCCCGGCAGAGCCTCAGTCAGTGCCGGCCATCTTGCCCGGCAGCCAGGCCACGCCCCCCCCAATTCTATTGCCTCGTTTAGTAGTAGCGATTGTACTTCTTGTTGTAATAGAACATTGTGTTCTGGGGACAACCTGTGATAACGTGGAGGAATGTTTGGAGGTGTAGAAATCAATGCTAGGCAATAACCATTGCCGATAACTGAAAGTACCCATTGGTCTGTGGTGATATTTTGCCATTGGGATTGCTGCAGTCTGCCCCCCCCCACAGGAGATGTGTGGGGTTGTGGCATGCTTAGTGAGACACTGTTTTGATGGAGTAGTGACATGTTTTGAGGCCTGGAATATGCCTCTGGCTCTAAAGTGTTGGCCTCTATAAGAGCCTCTAAAGCCCCCTCTCTGGTACTGCTGTTGTTGCCCTTGTTTAGACTGGGAGGTAGAAGCATCTGTGGATTGTGGATTGAATACTCCTCTAAATTGCTGCTTACGAAAGGAGCCTCTGTAATGTGTTGTATGTAAGGCTCCCATAGCTTTAGCAGTGTCCGAGTCCTTCCTGAGTTTTTCTATTGTGGTTTCAACCTACGGGCCAAACAGGTGTTTTTTATCGAAAGGCATAATCAGTACTGCCTGCTTTATTTCTGGCTTGAATCCAGAGGAACGTAACCATGCATGTCTGCGTACGGTGATAACAGTATTCAAGCTTCTAGCTGCAGTATCTGCAGCATCAAGAGCAAACCGTATCTGGTTGTTACTTATGGCCTGACCTTCCTCAACAATTTGTTGAGCTCTTTTTTTAGTGCTCTTTTGGCAGGTGTTGTAAAAGCTCCTGCATCTCGTTCCAGTGAACTCTATCATACCTTGCTAACAAGGCTTTGGAGTTTGCAATTCGCCATTGGTTAGCTGCTTGTGTAGCTACCCTCTAGCCAGCAGATATGAATTTCCTACTTTCTTTGTCAGGGGGAGAGGCATCCCCTGACAAGTGACTACTGGCCCTTTTTCTAGCGACACTGACAACCACTGAGTCTGGAGGTACCTGGTGGGTAATGCAAGTAGGGTCTGTAGGTGCAGGCTTATATTTTTTATCAATGCGTGGTGATAAAACCCTAGCTTTAACCGGCTCACTAAATATCTCATCTGTATGTTTTATCATGCCAGGTAGCATTGGGAGGCACTGGTAACGTTAGTGCGTGGAAGATAAGGTATTAAAAAATAAATCCTCTTCCAAAGGCTCACTGTGCATAAATACCCTGTGGTACGCTGCTGTCCTAGCAATGACCTGTGTGTATGCAGTAGTGTCTTCTGGTGGGGAAGGTTTGGAAGGATATAAGTCTGGGTCATTAGCAGGTATCCGATCTGGATCATACAGATCCCAAGGAACAACTGTATCACCATGAAAATACGTCTGTGAATGAGTTGATGAAGGCAAAGGTGGTGGGCTAGTGGTGAAAAAGAAAGTTGTAGTGAATGAGGGGGAGAAGTATGCATAGGTAATGGCTTCTCCTTCCGCTTAAAGATCTTTGCTGGTGGTGGAGCAGTATCTAAATTTTCCTGAAAAGCCAACTTTCTCTTAGTCTGTGGAGGAGGTGCAGTAGTCAGTCTGCCAGTCTCTTTATGGATATGGATCCTTGATTGTCTCTCATCTATGATTTCAATGGGTTGAATTTCCGTGTCTCAGAAATATATTCGGATGGTTTCAATGATTTAGAGGACTGTTCATCATATGGCTTGGAGCTCTGCTTAAGATGGCTCGCAAGTCCTTATTCGTCTGAATAAGATGCCTTTTTCGGCTCGAAGATGACAATTTTTTCGGGCCCAAAAATTCAGCCAGTTGTTTCGGCTCCAAGGTAGGACGTCGAAGCTTCAACTCTGAAGAGTGTGGACGCAGACTCGGTTTGGAGGTTGAGCTTTTGGTGAATTTGCACGACTCCGGTATCGAACTAGGGGTGGCCTTTTTCGGCGTATTTTCTTGCAGGTCGAACAATGGCTCTCTGGCAGTGGTGCATCCAAAGCCTTTGAGGACATTTTAGGAGTGGACGTAGGGGCAGTCATACTCACGTGCTGACCAGCAGTGATGAGTCTGTCTTCCTCAAAGTCTTCTTCGGAGTCGGTGTCTTGGATGGAAACTTCAGTCTGCTCCTGTTCCTCCTCCATGGTGTCGATACACTTGGTACTCTCCAACGCCATTTCCAGTCTCCTGGCTCTCCGGTCACGCAGGGTCGTCTTGGATCGAAACGATCAACAGGCCTCACAATCCTCTTCTCGATGATCAGGAGAGAGACAAAGATTACATATGAGGTGTTGGTCTGCGTATGGAATTTCTGCGTGGCATTGGGGACAAAATCGAAATGGAGTCCGACCAGTCAGGCTTCGACGTGGTAGGCCCAAACAGGCCCGAGTTGGGCGCTCGCGCCCAGAAGGGCGAAATTTCGTATCGGTTCAACTATGGGTGGAAACGCAATCAAAACAATACAGACAGTCAAAGAAAGTTATCTAAAGTTTCCGATTTGAAATCTCAGAGCGAGAGGAAAACACATCCGAACCAGACAGCGGAAAGAAAGCTATCTAACAACGGAGTCGATGCCCATGCGCAGTCTGACCGGGAAGAGTCGTTACTCGATCCTGTGACTCTAGATAGCGGAAGTAATGCATAGCATGTGTATCTGCAGCTACACATGGCATTGAACAAAAATAAATAGGGCACAATGCAACTTTAGTTGATATATTCAGTAACTGATGCATTCCTATAGTACTGTACGCCACAGAGGGTCTCTTGCAACATGGTACCATGGAAGCTTTGCTGTTGCATATCTCAGAAGTAGTGATCTCTGGGTAGTCACGAAGGTGACACTTTATTTTTGTTTGCCTCACTCGGTCTTCTTTCACATCAACATTTTCAGCATAAAAGCCCCAAAAGTCTGCCAATCGTAAGGCTTGATGTACATGCAGGCTTCTTACTGCATGAGGTCTTATGCATATTATTACCATCCTCATGCACAGTATAATAAAAATAAACTTACCTGTAACACCAATCCCAGACAAATAAATGTGCTGAGAAAAATGCACTCACCACAATAAAACAATAACCATGTAACACATGGCCTTTCAATAACAATACTTTTTAATAGAATGAAACTTGCATATATCAAAAGTAAGCCCACTACAAAATTAAGATGGGGTTTACACATACAGACACACACACACCTTTACACATATAAATATATATATATATATATATATATATGTGGAAAATGTCACTTACCCAGTGTACATCTGTTCGTGGCATGTTCCGCAGCAGATTCACATGCTCTGCATACGTATGCCATCTAGTATTGGGCTCACAGTGTTACAAGTTGTTTATCTTCGAAGAAGTGGTTTAGAGTCACGGGATCAAGTGACTCCTCCTCTTCGGCTCCACTGCGCATGGGCATCGACTCCATGGTCAGATTTCTTTTCCCCGCAGAGGGTAAGGTAGGAGTGATAGAGTATAAAGAAAAGAGATGTCCATGCAAATATATAGATATATAAATATGTACAAGTGTTTGTTTAACTTAAACGGCTACAGGCTTCTGGGGAGGGTGCGTGTGAATCTGCAGCGGAACATGCCACGAACAGATGTACACTGGGTAAGTGACATTTTCCGTTCAATGGCATGTGTAGCTGCAGATACACATGCTGTGCATCGACTAAAAAGCAGTTATTCCTCCCATAAAATCGGTGGTTAGCCTGTAGGAGTTGAAGTTGTTTGAAATAATGTTCTTAGTACAGCTTGACCTACTGTGGCTTGCTGTGCTGCTAAAAGATCTACACAATAATGTTTAGTAAATGTATGTGGTGTTGACCAGGTAGCTGCTTTACATATTTCAGCCATTGATATATTGCCTAAGAATGCCATTGTAGCCCCTTTTTTCCTTTTGGAATGTGTTTTAGGTGCAACTAAGAGTTGTCTTTTAGCTTTAAGGTAACATGTTTGTATGCATTTTACTATCCATCTTGCTAAGCCTTGTTTTGAAATGGGGTTACCAGTATGTGGTTTCTGGAAGGCCACAAATAACTGTTTAGTTTTTCTGAATGATTTTGTTCTATCTATGTAATACATTAGGGCTCTTTTCATATCTAATGTATGCAGGGCTCTTTCTGCCACAGAATTTGGCTGAGGAAAGAAGACTGGTAGTTCCACTATTTGATTGAGATGAAAAGGCAATACTACTTTTGGAAGAAATTTAGGGTTAGTTCTTAGTACAACTTTATGCCTATGTACTTGTATGAACGGTTCTTGAATTGTGAAAGCTTGAATTTCACTAACTCTTCGCAATAAAGTAATTGCAACTAAGAAGGATACTTTCCATGTTAAGAATTGTATTTGACCTGAGTGCATAGGTTCAAATGGTGGGCCCATAAGTTGCGTGAGCACTATGTTTAGATTCCATGAAGGCACTAGAGGCGTTCTAGGTGGGAGGATGCTTTTTAACCCTTCCATGAAGGCTTTGGTAACAGGAACTCTAAATAAAGAGCTGTGCTGTATATTTTGCAAATACACAGAGATTGCAGTGAGATGTATCTTTATGGATGAAAAAGTTAAATTAGATTTTTTGAAAATGAAGCAAATAGCATACAATGTCTTGTATTGATGCTGAAAGCGGGGTAATTTGTTTAGATTGACAGCAATACACACATTTTCCATTTGTTGGCATAGCACTACCTGGTAGTGGGTTTTCTTGCTTGCTTAATTACTTCCATACATTCAGTTGGTAGTTGTAGATACTGAAATTCTATGACCTCAGGAGCCAAATCTCTAGATTGAGTATGTTGGGATTTGGATGCCTGATCTGCTGTTTGTTTTGTGTCAACAGATCTGGTTTGTTTGGGAGTTTTGAGTGTGGTACTACCAACAGGTCTAATAGTGTTGTGTACCACGGTTGACGGGCCCACGTTGGCGCTATGAGTATTAACTTGAGTGTGTTTTGACGCAGTTTGTTGACTAGAAATGGAATGAGTGGGAGAGGGGGAAAAGCGTAAGCAAATATCCCTGACCAATTGATCCACAGAGCATTGCCCATGGATAGGGGATGTGGGTATCTGGATGCAAAGTTTTGGCATTTTGCGTTTTCGCTGGTGGCGAACAGATCTATGTCTGGTGTTCCCCATTGTTGAAAGTATTGGTGAAGTACTTGAGGGTGGATCCCCCACTCGTGTGTTTGTTGATGATTTCTGCTGAGAACATCTACCAATTGGTTGTGTATCCCTGGAATGTATTATGCTACCAGGTGAATCTTGTTGTGGATTGCCCATTGCCAAGTTTTTTGGGCTAGGAGGGAGAGTTGGGACGAATGCGTCCCTTCTTGTTTGTTTAGGTAATACATTGCTGTCATGTTGTCTGTTTTGATAAGGATATTCTTGTGAGTGAGAAGAGGCTGAAAAGCTGTGAGTGCTAGGAATACAGCTAGCAACTCCAAGTGATTTATGTGTAACTGTTTGTGTTTCGTTTCCCATTGTCCTTGAATGTTGTGACTGTTGAGGTGAGCTCCCCAGCCAATCATTGATGCATCTGTTGTAAGTATGGTCTGAGGCACGGGGTCTTGAAATGACCGCCCTTTGTTTAGGTTTGTGGAATTCCACCACTGAAGGGACATGTATGTTTGGCGATCTATCAACACTAGATCTTGAAGTTGACCCTGTGCCTATTTCTGTGCAAGGCACTGTTGCAATGGCCGCATGTTTAGTCTTGCAAGTGGGACAATCGCAATACAGGATGCCATCATGCCCAATACGTTCATGACGAATTTGACAGTATACTGTTGGCCTGTCTGTATTTGTGCTAATATATTGTGAAATGCTTCTATTCTTTGCGGATTTGGGCTTGCAAGCACTGTTTGCGTATTTAGTGTTGCCCCTAAATACTGTTTAATTTGTGCAGGTTGTAGGTGTGATTTTTGGTAGTTGATGGAGAACCCTAGGTTGTGTAGGGTTTATATTACATAATGCGTATGGTTTTGACACTGTGTATGACTGTTGGATTTTATTAGCCAATCATCGAGATATGGAAAGACATGAATATGTTGACTTCTTAGGTAGGCTGCAACTACCGCCAGGCATTTTGTGAATACCCTGGGAGCTGTTGTTATTCCTAAGGGTAACACTTTGAACTGGTAATGCCTTCCTTGAATGACAAACCTGAGATATTTCCTGTGCGCTGGATGGATGGGTATGTGAAAATACGCATCCTTGAGGTCTAATGTTGCCATGAAATCGTGTTGTTGAAGTAGTGGGATAACACCCTGTAGTGTTACCATGAGAAAATGTTCTGACAGGATGTAAAGATTGAGGGTTCTGAGATCTAATATTGGCCTTAAGGTTCCATCCTTTTTGGGAATGAGGAAACACAGTGAGTAAACTCCTGTCCCTATTTGATTTTGTGGCACAGCTTCTATTGCTTGTTTGACTAATAGAGATTTTATTTCCTCTTGCAACAGAGCGATATGGTCTGTGGACAGCTTGTGTGGTTTTGGTGGAACATTTGGTGGAGTTGGTGTCAATTCTGTGCAATAGCCATTGCGGATAATTGATAATACCCAGCTGTCTGTGGTAATGGGTAGCCAATTGTTGTGGAACCTTTGCAGTCTCCCCCCCCCCCCCCCTCCCCCACACACACACAGGTGAGGTGTGAATTGGGAAGGGATGGCACAAGTCACTGCTTAGTTTGTTGTGAGGCTTGTTTTGCTGTTTGATATTTTCCCCTGCCTCTGGGGTACTGGCCTCTATAAGTAACTTTGAAACCACATCGTGATATTGAGGTTGGTAGGCTGACTTTGGCTGTGAGGTGGATGCCTCGGCAGTTTGGGCTCGAAATCCACCTCTATATTGGGGCTTACGAAAGGATCCCCTCTATTGCGTGGTAAACAGAGCACCCATGGTCTTTGCGGTGTCCGAGTCTTTTTTCATTTTTTCAAGTGCCGTGTCCACCTCTGGGCCAAAAAGTTATTTTTGGTTGAAGGGCATATTTAGGACTGCCTGTTGTATTTCAGGCTTTAATCCTGAAGATCTAAGCCATGCGTGTCTTCTTATGGTTACAGCAGTGTTGATGGTTCTGGCTGCTGTATCTGCAGAGTCTAGGGCTGACCTGATCTGATTATTGGAGCTGGCTTGGCCCTCCTCTACTACTTGTTGTGCCCTCTTTTGCTGTTCATTGGGGAGATGCTGAATTATGTCTTTCATCTCATCCCAATGGGCCCTATCGTATCTAGCCAACAATGTCTGAGAGTTGTCTGCCTGAGATGCCACTCTTTTCCCCGCAGCATCAAACTTCCTACTCGCCTTGTCTGGTGGGGGTGCATCACCTGATGACTGCGAGTTTGCTCTTTTTCTGGCTGCGCTTACAACTACGGAGTCTGGAGGTAACTGTTGGGTGATAAAGACAGGATCAGAAGGAGGTGGCTTATATTTTTTCTCCACCCTAGGAGTAATTATTCCTGCTTTTACTGGCTCCTTGAATATTTATTCAGCATGTTTTAACATGCCGGGGAGCATGGGAAGCGACTGATAAGATGCATGTGTAGAGGAGAGTGTATTAAAAAAAAGAAGTCATCCCCTAATGGTTCAGTATGCATGGCAACATTGTGATAGGATGCCGCCCTAGCTATGACCTGGGTGTAGCCTGTACTATCCTCTGGTGGTGAAGGCTTAGAGGGATAGCAATCTGGGTTGTTATCTGGAATGGGGTCTGGATCATAAAGATCCCATGGATCCACACTGTCCTGCTGCAAATCGAATGAGTGTGCTGGTGATTGCATAGGTGTAGGACTAGTATGGGGAGAGATAAGTAAATGTGGGGAGTGAGGAGGAGACGGAGGAGGAGAAAATTGAGGAGGTAGAGGTTTCTCCTTTGTTCTTGGCACTTTAGCTGGAGGCTGTGCAGTGTCCAATTCCTCTTGAAAGGCTAATTTCCTCTTTGGTTTTGGAGGCGGTGCTGTTAAAATTCTGCCAGTGTCTTTATGGATGTCAATCCTGGCTCGCCTTTCATCAAGTGGCTCCACTTGTGAATGTTCCTCAGTAGCTTTGTGGCTTTAAGTGCCTGTGAAAGTCCATGCTCCTCTGTATAAATTGGGTTTTTCGACTCCGAAAGCTGGTTTTTTCGGTATCGAAAAAGTGGGGGTTGAGGATGGTCTCGGCTCCGAAAATTATTTTCGAGATTTCGACTCGAAAGATCGATATTTGCTGGGCTTGGAGACAGAGCCTCGGCTCGAGTCCGATGGCTTGGGAGGAGTGGCCTTTTTCAGTGCCAAAGTTGTGGGCTGGTCACCGAAGGTCTTTTTCCGGGTCGAGCCATGGCCTTGCGGCAGTGGCGTACCCAAGGCCTTATGTTTTGTGCTTGGCTGGGAGAGGGGCAGGCGTACTCACGTGCTGTCCTGCCATGACCGGTCTGTCCTCCTCGGACTCCTGCTCGGAGTCTCTGAGCTCTTCTGTCTCAGAGCGTTTCTTTGGAACGGAAGGATCTGCAGGCTTCGCAATCCTCTTCCCGATGGTATGGGGCAAGAGAGATTACAAACAAGATGTAGGTCTGTGTAGGGGAATTTAGCGTGGCACCGAGGGCAAAAGCAGAATGGAGTGCGGTCCATGAGGGTTCCGCACGGTCGGCCCGACTAGGCTCGAGTTGGGCGTGGGCGCCCCAAAGGGCGAGTAACTATGTTTGATCAGACGGTACCGAAGTATTGATAGAAGATGGAACACGATCGAACCAATACCGACAAGAAATAGAGAGTTTTGAAACTTTTCTGACTCAAACTATCGGAGCAAAAGGAAACATGTCCGAACCTGATGGCGGAAAGAAAACAATCTAACATGGAGTTGATGCTTATGCGCAATGGAGCCGAAGAGGAGGAGTCACTCGATCCCGTGACTCGAAAACACTTCTTCGAAGAAAAACAACTTGTAACACTTCGAGCCCAACACTAGATGGCAGACGTATGCACAGAATGTGTGTCTGCAGCTACACATGCCATCGAACATACATATATATATATATATATATATATATACACACACACACACACACACACACACACACACACACACACACATGATGTGTGCGTATATAGATATGTGTACAGTTAATGCACAAGAAAATTTAAATATATTTTATTATTCAAATGATTTACAAAGTTACAACTGCAGCAGTCACATTTTGTCACATCACAAGACTTTTCTCAAGATTTTTTTTGAAACTTGATGGACTTAAAAGAATAGAAACTACTTATTTTGTTGCACAATATACATGAATTATTTACAAACATATAGTATTTCAGACATAGTTTGGCACAGTTGATGACTGCTGCATTAAAGACCATCAAAACCTGCATCTAATGAAGGTGACCTAGTGTGTGCAAACCAAGCGACCAAAAGTGAGCAGAGACTCAACTAACAAATTCCATGCACGGAAATGCAGAAGTCTGTAGCTGTGTTATGAAGGATCCCACAAACCTTAAAGTATTCAGTGAGATATTTGCAATTACAAGCATAGTATAAAGGATGAAGTGAATAAAGCTACATAGGGAATTAATTTGACCTTAACAGAGGATCAAGTGAAATTATGAAATCAAATGCCATAACACAACAAGGTCACCATAAATATTTTACGACCTCATTTGCAAATGTGAAATGTCTACATTCCTCTGCACCATCATCCCTAACAAATACAAACTGATCACAGACCCGGGAAGGAAATAGCAAATAATGATCTCAGCGTGCAAATGGCTGCTGGTTTAGTCATTAAAAAAGCATACCTTGTAAATCAGTTCAACAATCACCAACTGCAGAATGTCTCCGAAAGTCTGCACTTGATCAATACAAGTGCTCAAGTAATCTAATGCACGGTCCTATGGGAAAATAATATAGCATCAAAAGAAACATTCAGCTTTCACAACATAAATTTGGCATTTATAAAACACATCAAATATCCTTAGAGGACCTTCACAAGACAATTTTAAAGTGTAACAAATTATTTTAAGGCATATTCATTTTTCGGTGTTTGTTTTTAAGTTCTGTTTTTCCTTTCAGGGACAACTTGCATGGCAATTTTGCTGGAGCAAAATTATTATTATATATTTTTTTTTGCATATTTACATCCCATTGACAATACTGCTCACCTCATTTCAAGGTTATTGTTTACGTTTTATTTCACTACATACTCTCATATTCCTTAGAAGTCTACATTAGTGACTATATAATTGAAGTTAAGGATAAGTGAGCTAAGTTAAAAACAAAAGGCTTGGGTTGAGAGAAACTTACCGTACCAAAGTAACATTTAATCAAAGGTGTAAAACCTGCAACACTAAGTAAACCATATAAATAATTACAAAACAGATTACAATGAGGGGGAAAAAATCACCCTTGGCAAAAAAAGCCATTGGATAATGTGTAAACAGGGCAATAAGACTGCACAAAGGAGACAGTCAAGGGCAGAAAGCTATTGACGCACTTATTGCTAGTTATATCCACCGCTTGCGAGTCTTGGCTAACTGCAGGCTTAAATGATTCTTCAGTAAAAAGAAATGGATGCAAAGAGAGCCACTAGATATAAAAGGGTTAAGTAGCAAAGGGCTAAAAAACCCTCTGTCTACAGGCTAGAGGTCCGCTTAGAGAAACATAAGACAACTTACAGAGTGTTAAGTATTGAACATCTTTAATAGTTTTCAAGTGCAAAAGTAAAAACAAACACCAGGATCAACTCTCACCCTTTCGTGTAACAGCAAGTTCTCGAACTCCACCCAACTATCTAAAGATAAAAATTACTTCTGCAACCGATTTAACTTTTATCAAGGTTATAAAACCAAATTTGTATGTTTTAGTAAAAAATAACTACCAGAAAGTCTTAGAATAATGGGTCTGTCTTTTGCATCTATGGATCAAGATGACGTTTTCAAAAACCTATTTGCCCTCATAACTACTTCTCTCTTCTATATCTCTTCATCCTTACTTTTATGACTGACTGAGTACATGAAGATGCAAAGAAATCTGCAATGTTCACAGCTCAGAATTTACACTCTATCAGAGAGAATGTAGCTCATTATTCAGTATCTTAACCACACATACATATTTCAGCACAGGCATCCAAACGGTTTACCTCACCAAAGAACCATATCTTTAGATGCACTCACCTGGTCTGCGTGTATTAGCATCATGAATGCATTTCTCTTGCAACTGGCATCTTTTTCATTCACCAAGAAATCATGGATCAGTTCAGGAGCATCTGGGATGAGGTTTTCAAAATTTCTGAGAACCAAATATCAGCTTTTAATGATAAGGGACTACAGCAGCTAAAGTATCACATCCGTTTGGAAAAAAAGACAGGCACATTCACATTTGAAAACATTATATTTTGAAAACGAATATTTCCTGTATAAGCACTTTACACTAAGATGGGCCCTCATCATTTCTTCATTTCACTTATTTTATTTGAAATATTATAGCACTGGAGTACCCACAAAGGGCAATTAAGCGATTTACGTAGCAAGAAAGGAGACCGTACTTTAAGAGGAGGAAGCATTAGGTACTATCAATAAAGCAACTATGGTAAAATAGTGGCCTAGAGTATAAAAGAGAAGTATTACATGGTTTAGTCTGAATCTCCTCAAGGGAGCTTGATTGGCCTGGTACGTAAACTGGATGAGCAGAATGGCTGCGTGATTCTTTATGAAATATCAGAGTAGGATACTATCAGCAAGAACTTGATAAGAGGCAACACCACAAGTAGTACAAACATTCGCAAAATGACAACCAGGCGGTAATGTAAGATGGATTTGTTGAGCACTGCTTGATACTCATGAGGGTATCCGGGTTCTGAATAGGTGAAAGTAGGTGTGTGGTAAGGCAGGGCATGAGTACATGCAGTCTCGATGGTCCTGCAAGAACACTAATTGAAAAGCCAAGTCTTCAGCTTCTTGTGGAATTCAAGAAGTGAGGAAGAGGCCCTGATGGGTTGGGTTGGGGGGGAGGGGGAGGTTGATAGTTGGTCGCTCCAAGATTTGGCGGCTTGGTAGGAGAACAATCAACCTCTTTTTCTACTTCTGTGGATGTGGGGTATGTGCAAGGGAGAGTGATGCTGAGCAAAGTTGTTTGGTAGGCTGCTGGAAGTGAAGCCAGGGACTGAGGTCTGCGGGTACCATGTTGTGTAGTGACTTCAATGCGTGTGCCAAGTTTGAACTGGCAGAACCTCTGGATGGAGGTCATTGAGATCTCCAATGAGTGGTGAGGTGTGGGTTCGGCGTGGGAGGTCGAGGAAGAGTTGGACAGTGGCGTTTTGAATGGTTTTGAGTCTGTGAAAAAGATGGGTTGATATGGAGTGGTTTAAGTTATCAACTACCCAGCCTTATATGGCATATATTCAGTCACTTTGGCATAACTGGGGAAATGCACATATTGAGCAGGGTAGCAACCACGAAACTAACTCTGGGAATCTGGTAATTTTTCAATTTGCCAGTTCACTCACTATCGGATCACTGGAGAATTCTACTTGTGCAATGGTTGTCTCTTCCTTCGTGTTTCATTTAACACATGAACATTTTTTATCTCACTTTGCTTGTAAGCTTAGAGTTCTACCATTGGCAATAATGAAACCATGGGTAATCATTCTCTATAATGCTGAGTCAGTAAAAGAAAACTAATCCAAAATAGCTCAAGGAAGCCTCAATACTACCCATCAATCCAGCCCCTTTTGTAAGCACAATATTTGCTGAATTTACCAGTAAAACTCTGGTGATATTCTTGACACATTTTGTGTAATTTGTGTAGGAAGCGGAATCTTTATATAGTACACCAAAATTAGGTATATTGTGCAAAGAGTCCAGGTGTTCCCTAATAAGTGGATAGAGGCTTCTCTAGCAATCCCAAGGTGCTCTCTTAGGTGGTAGTGAGGTTTAGCAGCCTTAGGTTTATCAGAGAGGAGTGTTAGGGCCAGATGTAGCAAACATTTTGCATGGTGCAAACTGCGAAAATCGCAGTTTGTGCCATGCAAAATGCCGTTTGCGATGCTCATTCACAATTTGGGAGTCGGTACAGACTCGCAAATTGTGAATGCGACTCGCAAATAGGAAGGGGTGTCCCCTTCCTAATTACGACTCACATCGCTATGCTAAATTGCTTTGTGACAGCGAATACGGTCGCAAAGCAATTCGCAGTTACCACCAGTGTCACACTGGTGATAACCAATTCGCAAAAGGGAAGGGGTCCCTATGGGACCCCTTCCCCTTTGTGAATGTTGCCAAAAAGGGTTTTTCAGAGCAAGCAGTGGTCCAATGGACCACTGCCTACTCTGAAAAACCGAAACCGAATGGTTTCGTTATTTTTTTTCTTTTGCAACTCATTTTACTTTAAGAAAAACGGGCTGCAAAATAAAATAAAAAAACTGCTTTATTTAAAAAGCAGTCACAGACATGGAGGTCTGCGGACTTCAGCTGGGCACCATCCGTGTGAGTGCAGGGACTCGCTATGGGGTCGCAAAATGCAACCCACCTCATTAATATTAATGAGGTGGGTCTTTGCGACCTCATAGCGACTCGCAGTCAGTGCCTAAGACACTGTACTGCATCCGATTTTGCGAATCGGAAATTGCGAGTCGCACCGACTCGCACTTTCCGATTCGCAAAATCGGAAAATGCTACATCTGGCCCTTAGACATTTACCGTAGACACACAACTCAATAAGGAGATCCACACCAATTTAAAAAAAAAAATAGTTATCTTTGTATATGTTTAGGCACTAGAAATTATCACAGGTTTGAAAAGTGAATGCCAATTTTCGAAAGCTGCTATGTTAGCTTATGGGAAAGAAAGAATTTACGGCAAACAGGTACTCCACAGCAACTTACAAGACCAATCTTCCAGACTTGAGGAGAGTATAGGGTAGGGTCCTAGGCCACACCAACCGGTCACCTCTGGTGACACCTGGGCAGCTGGGTGCAGTGGTGCAGTTCAGTGTCGGGTGCCTCGTTGAAGTCAATGGTGATTTGTCCGGTCAAAAAGATGCTGCCGGTAGCGACTAGAAAACCAGTCTGTGAGAACCAACAAGGGGGTTCAGTTTTTACAGTGATGGTGGATGTAGGGACACCTGTGGTCCTTATCTACTTGGTCTGGGGCACCCGGTGCGGAGGTTTGTAGGACCATCGGGTTTCTGTCACCGGAGGTGAAATAGGGGGCCTGCAGAAAGAGGCTGTAGGTGTGGACTGGGTGTCTAGTCCGACTAAATCAACAAGTGGGCTGAGGTTTCTCAAGGCTCATGAAGGTAGGCACACCTCTGGTCCTCTTCTCGGGGAGGACAGATGTAGAGGTCCATGAACTGTCGGGTTTCCATCACCAGAAGCAGTCGTAGTGGAGGGTGCCCAAAGATGCTGCAGGCGTCGGCATGAAAGTCACAATGGGGAGACCCACAAGAGACTTCATCTCTGGAGGGACTGGGGACCACGCTGGCATTGTTGGCCCACAGTTGTCAAAATCAGAAGGCAGGCTGGCAGGGTTGGCACGGAGTCAGTCACTGGTCTTCAGTTCTTGCTTTTGCGTCTCTGGAGTGTCCTTCTTATTCAGGTAGGCAGGATCTGATAGTCTGGTGCCAAGGGCTACCCCAAATACTGGATTTAGGGGGTGGTTAGGGGAAAGTAGGGTAGCAGCCAAAGGGCCACTTACCCCTGGGGTCACTACTCCCCTTACAGGACCAATTTCTGTGGGAAGTGGGCATACCCTGCCCCAGAGTTCGTAGTTCTGCCATCACCAAAATGGCAGGCTTTCAAATTTCGTGTCCACCTCAGGCAGCTCACCTTAGGAGTGGAACTGACCTGACATGTGGATACACATTTGACTACTAACTTTTCCATCTGCCTGGGTGCCAATAGGCCAGCGTCGGGGGGCAGCATATCTCCTCCTCCGAGGGCAGACAGATCTGCACACCAAAGGCAGTGAGCTCTTTAAAGTCCCCCTGCCTTGGAATGTAGATTTGCAGGTCATCCTATTGGGTGGGGTGAGTTAACACTCCTGCAGATCAGGCTTTGTTCCCGCCCACCCAATAGTGGTGGTTCTTACTCTTGGGAGTCAAACATGTCTGTTGGTGGCAGGCTGGCTAA
Source organism: Pleurodeles waltl (assembly GCF_031143425.1). Lineage (NCBI taxonomy): Eukaryota > Metazoa > Chordata > Amphibia > Caudata > Salamandridae > Pleurodeles > Pleurodeles waltl. Next base: position 811,865,780 of record NC_090440.1, read on the forward strand.
AACTAGTCGGCCAGTACACCAGTAGCTGATAGTTTTTTAGGGGGCACCTCTAAGATGCCCTCTGGGTGCATGTATTAATAAATCCATCACTGGAATCAGTGAGGGTTTATTAATATGAGATGTTTGACAGCAAACATCACTAGTTTCAGCGAAGCTATCATATAGTTGGTGGAGCTCGTATTGACCAGTGTCCAGCACATGTACAATTGCTCCCCTGATCATTTACTATGTCTAAGAATTAACAAAGACAGGGACATATCTGGTCTTGCAAATATGCCCACACATGTAATGTAATGTTCCCCTAGGAGGACTTCTGTAGGGTTGACTTACACATATTACATGCAGTGTTAGTGAGCATGGCACACAGACTGTGTGCCATGTCGTGTTTTCACTTTTAGCTGCACCAAGAAATGTCACCTGCAATAGCAGTCTGCATGAGTTAGGTGAGGGGTTCGTGAGGGTGGCAGAATAAATGCTGCAGCCCTTGGGGACCCTATTTGGCACCCTTGCCCTAGCTCCCTTGGGGTACCATTTACTAGGGACTTACAGGGGTGCCAAGAGTATGGCCAACTGAGAAACAATTGTACAGCTTTTAAGGAAAGAGATTTGGCACTGGGGACCTGGACAGCAGGAAATCGGTGCACTTTAAGTCAAGATTGCACCACACACCAGGCAAAAAATGGGGGTGACCATGTCAAAAAAGGGTACTTTCCTACATTATGGCCCTCATTCCGACTCTGGCGGGCGGCTACCGGCATTTGGCCGCCATGTGGCCAAAATACCACTTCCCGCATTCGGACATTCCCGCTGGGCCGGCCGGCGCTAACCAAGTTAGCGCCGGCCGGCCCAGCGGGAATGGGGGCCGCAACACAGGAGCCGGCTCTGAATGGAGCCGGCGGTGTTGCGGCGGTGCGACGGGTGCAGTTGCACCCGTCGCGCTTTTCACTGTCTGCTAGGCAGACAGTGAAAAGCATCATGGGGCCCTGTTAGGTGGCCCCTGCACTGCCCATGCCAGTGGCATGGACAGTGCAGGGGCAACCAGGGGCCCCAGGACACCCGTTCCCGCCACCCTCTTCCTGGCGGTGAAAACAGCCAGAAACAGGCTGGCGGGAAGGGGGTCAGAATCCCCAAGGCAGCGCTGCTTGCAGCGCTGCCCTGGAGGATTCTCCCAGCCGGGGGAAATCCGGCGGGAAACCGCCGGACCCGGCTGGGCGACCGCGGCTGTACCGCTGCGGTCGGAATGACGAATGAAGCACCGCCAGCCTGTTGGCGGTGCTTCCGTCATTCGCGCCAGGGTCGGAATGAGGGCCTATGTCTTTATTCACAAGAGAATTGGGTAGCATCTATAAATTACACCTAATAACCAACAATTTAACAAGTAATTCTCGAAACAATTACAGCACAAATACAGCACAGCAACAATGCTTAGGCACTGCAACTGGAGAAGAAATATTGTAGGTGACAACAAACCACTTGCTATTCCATATCTAGTTTTACCTTCTTTTCCATATGACTGTTGTAAAAATTAGTTATTCTCATGCTTTAGTCTATTTTCAATTAAATGGGTCAGTGAATCCATCACCTGGGACACAAACTGTCTGGTTTATCAGAAAACTAGATAAAGCTGTTTATCCGAAAGAAGAGGTTCAATGATAGTTTAGCAGAAACCAACAATATCTGTCAGGCGGTAGGGTTAATCACTAGAATCTTTGGTCTTAGACAAATATAAAGTCTTAATATAAAAAGCTAGCAATATATTTTAGGGTCCATCTAGATACTGGTAGTTCACCTTAGCCCTCTTTGTGATTAATGGATTTGCTGCATAACACCACATTAACGTAACTCACAGGGGTGACTTAAGTATAAAGAAAACAAAAGTGTATGAATTAGAATGTGTATACATGTTTGTGGAGGGAGGGTGTGCTCTGCAGATTGGCTCACAGATACATAAATATCTAACTAGGAAGTTAGCGTAGTTATGCTTTCTTTTTGCTTGGTGGAAGAAAAAGGCAATATTTATCTTAGCATATTTTTAGTGAAGGAGGAACTCAACGGTCAGACTTCAAAGGCAGCTAATTACACAATATTATTCGTATGTACAATTAATATGAAAAACTATCAACAAGCTCTCCAACGTACCCAACTTCACAAAGATAAACTACTTGGACTCTACCTGTAAATTGTGTAGATTGCAAGGACAGCATTCCTTCTCACATAACTGTGACGATGCTCCAGACAAGCGCGAATAGCTGGCATCAGAGGTTCCAGTAATTCAGCCTCCTTCAACTTACACAGAAATCGGAGGGTAGAGCCTCGGATGAATTCATTAGGATGCTGAAGGTCCTATAAGAAGTTTAAATAGTTTTCTGACTTAAATACAGCTACAATGTAATAAAATATATACTGACATGTATGGCAACTGGGTTACAATAGACAAGAATGTACCTAACATTAATTGGAGAAATGGCTACAGCATTCTGGAACATATAAGCCACAAAACCGAAAAAGGAAAAGGTACCAGAGGCCTCCAACCTTTTCTGTAATGAGAGATACTTATGTTTAGTGAAGCTCATAGAGAGCTCCTAATCTAATTTGTGGTGTAATAGTATCTAAAACAGACAAGATTACATTAGTGGCCACAATAAGCATGGTTTCTACTACCATCAATCACCTCAGTGCATCAGGCATGGCTGTTAACAGTGATGTAATAAATGGCTCTACATGGGTTATATATAACAGCCATAGCTTCAATGCCTCTGGTACCAAGGCAATAACATTTGTAAATGATTATACAAAAGCTATACAGTTTATCACTCAAATATCGGTTTTACATATATTTTGCAAATTCAGCCACATTAATTCAAATATCAGCTTCTGAGTTTTGAGAATAAACACATTTTCAACTCAATTACATCATCTCAATTTTAGTATATGTATATCAATTAAAAAGAAAACAAAACCTTCCAATTGAAAAAGCTGGGCTGCGCTCAGGAGAGCTACCAGTAGCTTATGAGCTACTCGGAGAAGCCTTTATATACTGCTTCGATTGACTCTAAAGGAGTGTGTGTGTTGTGGGGGAGGGGAGGGAGAAATCCTGGGTCAAGTTAACACTTCTACTAACAAACCTAAAGTGGACAATCACCATTTTAAGAGAATTATATAGGAAACCTTTGTTTGTTTCACTATGTAAGGGGAAAAGTTCAATTATTTTTACTATTTCTAAATTCATAAAAATAACAAAGGAAGCTTAGAGCCATAGTACAATGCAAGGATAGGAAACTGGGATCAAGTAGGTCTAGAACAACCTGTAGAGAAATTAGAGTCATTAACCAGCCGAAAGAAAGAAAAAAAAAGGCAGAATTAGTAGGAAGAGAAGTGTGAAGCAAAACATTTGGAGGAAAAGCTAAATAAAGGAAAATAAAAAAATAACAGAATTAGGAGTATATATAGGAAATAAGGAGAAGAATGTAGAAGGATTAAAGAAGGGATATAACATAGGGGCCTCCAAAAGATGCCAAGGGGAGGGTTGGCCACTTCCTAAAAAAGTGATTTTAAGGGAGGGATGTCGATCAAACAGGAAAAGATAGAATGGCATATAATGCATGTACACATTTTAATTAAAAACAATTAACAAAACAGGGCTCAGCTTGGGAGGAGTGAGTAAACAAAGAGTAACGGGAGAGGGTGAAGAGAAAGGAGGCAGTTGTAGAGATCACGTTGATCGTAAAGCAAGGCATTCGCAAATGTGGTTTCAACAACTTAAATTTGTGATGAAAAATACATGCAATAAGTTGATGTGAGAAAGGTTTCCCTGATAGTGACACTGTCCTAACATACACAATATACTGAAATTAAACTTCTTTTGGACAAAACAACTGATAAAGATGACTTTAGAGGACTATCAGACATCCAGATACATTTTTTAGTTTTGGCAGTGCCATCTTATTATGTGAATACATTTAGTCTTGCAGACTCCATAATTGTTACTGCTGCAGATTTCCAAGGAGTTGAGAAGCCTAACAAACTATCCCAGGTTTTTGAAAGACTCGTTTTCTAGGGTTCCTATTATACATTTGACAAACAAATGTGGCCCACAAGGTTTTCTGGGGAAACTGCTGAAAGATCAAACCTTTCACAAGATAAAACGACAATACCAGATATTTGTTCAACTATCACCTTTAATTCAGATGTACTCTGGCTAAACAAAGTTTGGCTCATGCCTTCTACCTCTGAGGAAAAAAACCAAGCCCTCAGCCAATCTCATCTTTTCCAGTACCTAAGCAAATGCTAGCAAGTGGGTGTTGCTAAATTAACCAACAACTTCATTACAATCTAAATATCAAAAGATGCAGAAACCTGCAGTGTAATGAAATGTAATTTCCAAAAGGCACTTTATTTTCTTGCTACATAGTCACTAAGTGACAGTGCATATATGTGACTTTCTACAATCCCCTTCAAATAAACAGTGTGCCCTCCATTTCTGCCCTATTATTTCTTGCTTAGCTCTTTCTCACTTAGCTATTAAACAGTCTCAATGGTAGACCTACTATAAAACACTCTGCTTGGGAAAGGTGGTTTTCATTGTTATTTCCCCTCACTCCTACTGCATAAACTCAAGGTGACTGTTTTGTCTCAATTTCGATATTCAATATAATATCACAAAATAAAATGATGGACGGAGTATTGAAACTTTTCAAACACTCACCCCCAGTCACAGATCTGGGTTTAATCCATAGTTATTTTGCTTGTCACGTCAACCCAGTTCAGACCCAGCTATATGCAAATCAGTCTGGACCCTGCTCCCAATGGGAGCAGTCCAGCACGAACTGCCAAGCCAAGTCCTCCCTGGACAGGATTCAAGCATCCTGGGACCGGTTTCAGGGTATGACCCTTCATCAGCCAGGCTAGCTTGAATACAGTGGCGCAGCAAGCAAGGGACCCACGTCTGGGCATACCCGAGCCACTTAGGGCGCACAAGGCAAAATCACAAAATAAAATGATGGACGGAGTGTTGAAACTTTTCAAACACTCACCCATGAGGAACAGGGTCAAGACTGATTTGCATATGGCTAGGTCCAAACTGGGGTGGCATGGTGAGCAAAAGAACGATGGATTAAACCCAGATCTGTGACTTTTATCAGGTGAAAGAGCACCTCTGAGAAAACAATATTAAATGTGCCCTCTTGTTCTCGGCCTGGCTCGTTCTGCAAGCCTAAAGATCACAGAGGAGGGTTGGTCTTCCCCAAAGGGGAAGCGCAAACGCCAGACGCAACTAGGAGCTAAACCAATACCAGAACAGGCAGTAGAGGAGGAGGGTTGGTCTTCCCCAAAGGTGAAGGGCAAACACCAGAAGCGACTGGGAACTAAACCAACACCAGAACAGGTAGTAGAGGAGCGCTCTTGACTGCTTCAGGTAACAACGCGTTTTGTGGCCGATTCCCCGACGAGTATGCCAGATCAAGCAGATACTGAACCAGACCACGAGACTCGTTCTGACTCTACAGACTCCCTCTTGGAGCCACTTCTCACTCCGCGCTCGGCCGATGATATTTGAACTGCACTTTTCGTCCTGATGTTTACACGCCCCATGCCGAACCCTGACCCATGGTCCGGTGTGTCGACTTTGCGTGGATGATCTAGTTGAGCAGGGTGGTGCGCAGGGTCCGGTGGATGGCTCACCTCTGCGGCATTTCCCAGGGGGGACTCGGGCAGCGAGTTGAGGTCGACCAATCGTGGAGCTGGGAGCTCGGACTTCTGGATCCAGCCTACATCACCCATGCCCCGCTCCATATGGACCTTTTCCACCCTATGCCTGCAAGCAGGCTCTACTCCTTTGTGGCACATATAGTGCTATTGTTCAAAACTTTTGTTTGCTTTATTATCTTCCATTGGGATTTCCCCATTGTTTTCATGTGGGATTGTTTTATTAGCATCACATACTACACTTATCCTGCAGAGCGGCATGCACATGTCGGGATTCTGGGGGCAAACACGCAGGAGGTGGGTCGCCTTAGGTGCTTCTTGGATGCAACATGGGGAAGGCTCCTCGCAATCCCTTGTCAGATAGCCCAGATACATTTCCGTGATTATGCAGGAACAAACACACATCCCACAGTATAATGTGCTTACATGGAATGTGAGGGGGATGGCGACACAGCGTAGGCGGCAGCGCATACATGCATATCTCAAACGGCACCAGGTGCATTTCACCATGCTCCAGGAAACACATCTATCGAAAGCCACACTAGACAAAACATGCAGAGCCTGGAAGGGGCAATTGATTGGCACTGTATCCTCATCCTTTGCCCGCGGAGTAGCGATTTGGATTGTCCCAGGAGTGCCTTATATGGTCGAACATGCACAAATTTATCCAGATGGTAGATATGTGGTGTCAGAGGGCAGCCTGGACGGCTCACCATTGTCATTGGTAACATTGTACACCCCCAATACCAACCAACACAGCTTCTTGCATACATTATCTACAGGGATGCTGTGTGATCCAACGGTAGACAGTATATGGGGCGGGGATTATAACTGTGTCCTAGACACTCATATGGATCAGTCCTTTCCTCCACTTCCGACCGCCCCGAGTAATCGGATCTCGCATGAACTGGCAGGGTGGACATCGAAAAATGGGTTATGCGATGTTTGGAGAGCAGGGCACCTGACACAACGCAAGTACTCCTTCTACTCTCCTGTCCACGGTTTACATACTAGAATAGACATGCTTCTTGAGCCGCCGGCGGTGGTGGTCCATAAGATATATGCGTCGGATTATTTGACTCATACCATATCGGACCATAGCCCGCTACATGCGGTAATGGGCTGGGGCCGTCTGCGCACAAAGATTCCCACATGGCGCCTACAGATAGAGGCACTCACAGACACTCCCTTCTGTGCTGAGCTTACCCAGTGTTTATCCAATTATTTCTCCCTGAATGGCAATAAAACGTCTCGCCGTGCAATCGAAAGGGCCACCCATAAGGTGGTAGTACGGGGCCATTGTCTGACGGGTACTACTTAAAGAGACATCAGAGGCAGAACTCAGATTGCGCAAGGCGAAGATAGCAGTAGCTAGAAACGAAATGCCAGTGGAGGAATTGAACACGCTAAGGGCTAGTCATAGGGAAGCAGACGCCAGATTGAGTAAACATGACTACAGACACTACATGACACTTCAATATGCAGAGGGTGATAGGGCAGTCCGACTACTTGCCTGGCTGGTTCGCCAGCCATCTCAGCCCTCACCCATAGGAGCAATCCGTTTGCTATCTGGAAGAATGGTTAATACCCAAGTGGCAATAAATGATGCCTTCTACACATATTACAGGTCCTTGTACTCGCCCCCTCCTTCTGCACAGGTAGAGCAACTAACTGATTTTCTGCTGTCCACCCCACAGAGACGCCTGCAGATCAAGCAGGCGGACGCAATGGATGGCCCAATTAGTATAGAGGAGGTTCGCCTGGCGCTCAGATGGCCCGCAGCAAGACGCCTGGTTCAGACGGCCTACCAGTAGAATACTTGACATCTCAAGCTGCTCACCTCCTGCAGCCATTACTACAGGTGTATAACGAAGCATACGACCGGATGCAATTGCCAAATTTAATGTGTGAAGCTCTAATAGTGGTACTCCCAAAACCTGGCCGCAACTCTCTTGATGTTCTATCATATCGTCCCCTCTCCTTACTCAACTCAGACTGTAAATTATTGGGGAAAATCTTAGCCAACAGACTTCTCTCCTTTTTATCATGTCTGATCCACAAAGACCAATCAGGGTTCATACCCGGCAGAAGCACCTTCTTAAACATTAGGAGACTACTTCGTATAATACACAAAAACAAACCTAGGGAAGCAGTAGCTCTGTCACTAGACATAGAAAAGGTGTTTGATACGTTGAGTTGGGATTTTCTTGTAGGCACACTAGAAGCAATGGGATTTGGTGCAGGATACATCAAATGGATCAGAACGTTATATGCTAAACCCACAGCCAATGTCAAAACAGGGCAAGTCATCTCTGAGTCATTCCCAATAGGCAGGTGCACCAGACAGAGTTGACCGCTGTCTCCCTTATTATTTGCAATAGCCATGGAACCACTGGCTGTCAAATTACGCATGCGGACACAACTATGGGGTATCCCCGAACTCAACACGCATCACATTATTTCAATGTATGCGGACGACGCCCTGTTATATTTACAGGATCATGCTGCCTCCATGGCTGGAGTAATGGCTGTACTTAACACCTTTGCGACCATCTCTGGTCAACTGGTCCAAATTTTGCATTTTTCCTCTCTCCCCTATAACACTAGAGCTTTGCTCTGCATTACCAGACTACCACCAACCATGGTGCCATTCCACCTTTAAGTATTTGGGCATACAGATATATCACTCCGTGGAAGATCTCAGAGAAGGCAATATAAGACAGGGTGCTTCGTTTTGTCCGTAGTTCCTTATCATTTTGGGTGGCTCTTCCTCTGTCACCTATGGGACGTGTAGCCATTGCAAAAATTCTCATCCTCTGAAGATTCTTATATTATTTCACGGCACTCCCGAAATGCTCACATGCAGAGGCTACGCCAACTACAATACAAAGGACTAATCCAAGGAGGTTCTGAAATATGGGATGCTTTCATTGTGGGCATTGAGGCTAAGAGCGATGCATACCCATCTTGAGCCCCCATACATACTACACAACACTGAACACACAAAACTCCTCTACCTGGAGATCACCTACACCTCACTGATGTTAGCCTATACAATTCACCCGCCTTATACTGTAACGTTAGTCTTAGAAAGGTAGCATGGAAAGCCAGACACCGCTTCGAATGGAAGTGGAAACGCACATTTAGCTATGACTCCCAAAAAGCACATGTATATTAGTTTGTGGGCTAATTAAAAATGAGACATTTTGACAGGGGAGAATTTTTTTAAACCCTCACACAACAGAGCAAGGACATAAACGTGACATTAGGGGTTGCTAAAAGTGAATGGTTCTGGGAGACCCTGTACCTACCACCACACAACTCGTCAGCCTGGCTGCCCCGCTTTCACACCCATGCTCTGCAACAGTACTAGTAGTGAGGGATGAGAGATAACTTTTCCCCTTCGGGCGGTCAAAAGAGGGAAGAGGTGCTGCAGCCTCACATGTACAGAGCGGTGTATGTTGATAGCATACTGTGGGAGGATCCAGTCGGAGCTAGCCCTCGGTTCTCAAATAAATGCAATCCTGTACAGCGTGCTGCTGCACACTGCTGCCTCTTCACAACATAGAAGGGCTGCACAAGTGGGCATGCAAGTTTGCTGATGTCAGATGGGCTCATTGTTTGACAAAGAAAGCGGAGGTTATCTTGCTTCTCATTCTTGATCATAAATCAGTACAGCATTAAACATCGAGGCCTCGGTTCGGTTTGTGGGCAAACAGCCTGCCTCTCCCCAATCCACCAGCAGAGATAACTTATCAGTAACATCTCAGAAACACAGCTGCCCTCACCTCTGCTTTGCGCATCCTGTTAAAAACAAGAACAAGCAGGCAAAACAGAAACCCAATGAGAGACGTGTGGATGGGGAGAAGAAACAGACACCCGGGCCGGTGGTGCGAGATGGACAGGGGGCGGGTGGGGCCAAGATAAAACAGTAACGGGGTGGCAAGAGAGATGTAATGACAGGGGAAGAAAGTTAGGAAGGAAAATAAGTAACATCAATGGGGATATTTGAGTGCCTGAAAATACAAGCACTCATGAACTGCTTGAAAACAAATAAAAAAGTAGCTCCAAAAACAAAAGCAGCTGAAGGACACTAGTACTCAGTCCATGCTCCAGGGGAGGAGAGATGACACACGCATGCCATGTCAAACAGAAAAGAAGCAGATGGAACCCATGCTGAAGCGAACCAATGGCAAAATGATAGGTGGGTTGTAGCCCACAAACTGTAAACAACATGTCTTGAAGAGACAGCGCATGCACTGTTTATGCAAGACATAAAAATGAGGCACTTAGGTTTCTAATTGCTGGGATCAGAGATGCAAGTGGTACAGAAGTATACACTGAGCAGGCAATCACAGAGGTGTTCGCGGAACACTTACGGAGAGTATATGCGGACCCGACGTCGGGGTGTGCAAGGGATGTGGCGGAATATCTGTCTGATATCCAGATGGGCAGCATTATGGAAGGAACAGGAGAGAATTGGGGGACCAGCCAGGGCTGCCTGCTCTTGCATTGCATTGGATCCCTTGGCATGTAGACGGAGGTATGTAGGAAGTGGCTGGGAGGTAAAAGTAGATGCTACCACGCATGTGGTTTCTCTGTATGCCGGTAATGCAGTGGTGTATTTGTGCCAACCACTATACTATGTTCCACACTACTGGCTGCCCTGTCGGGGACTTATCTGGACTCCGAGTGAACTGTGCTAAGTCTAAATTACTCCTGCTGGACATTAGCCCACATGTCACTGAGAGAGCTTCCAGAGATGGCTCTCCAAAGGCAGACCAATACGGTTCGTTATCTCGGCATCCAAGTGACAAGAGAACCAGATTTGTTCCACCAATTAAACATGGGCAGGGTGTTGGCGGGTCTCTGAGCTTCGTGAACTTCTGGAATACTCTTTGCCTAACCCTTATGGGTAAGGTAGCCTGGGTCAAAATGATCATGCTGGTGCGCCGTGTCTATATTTTACAGGGCAGGCTGTACATCATACCCCAAAAGACGTTTACAAATTTGGACAGACTCAGTGGATTTACTGTGGGCCACAGGAAGAAAGAGGGTGAGACTGGCCACACTCAAGTGGACGTGGAGCCAAGTGGGGATGGAGGTGACCTGTATAGCTCCATATTTCTTGGCTGCCCTAAAACAATGTGGTCAATTGAATGGATGAGGGGGAAACCTGGGAGGAGCGCTTGTTGGAGGGAACGCATGGGACTAACCTCTCCTGAAATTCCTGATGTTGGGAGCTGGAGTCCCCAGTTCCATGCCATATGGGGTTGAACAGGTCTGCCGTACTTGGAAACGAGCAGTCCGGGGGTGCTGAAGAGAGCACTGTTTGAGTCAAAGTTATGCATTAGGATTCTACAGCCTTTTGCGCAGCAGATGTTGGTAGAATGGGGAAGGGCAGAAGGCTGTGAGACACTGCAGGATTTATACCCAATGTAGTTTATCACTTTAGCAGATGCAGTGGCAACTTTTGACTTGGGGACTGGTCAGTTTCTACAGTTTTGCAAAGATGGCAGCCATCTCAAGGTGCCAGAGGTGTCCTAGACTCTGGAGGTGCTAGTCAGCCTGGCTAGAGGGAGACGACTAGTCTCAGATCTATAGGGCACTGCAGGAGGATGTTCCTTTGCCTACACTGGCAATTCAGAGTAGATGGCAAGAGGCACTGGGGGAACAACTAACAGATGTAGAGTGGTAGGTGGTCCACGAGGGGTTTAAGGGTACATCAACTAAAGGCTGCTTCAAATTCATCTAATATACCTTTGCGCAGCAGGTGTACATGGCACCTAAGCTGCTATGCGCGATTTACCCTGGACGTTCGTCATCTTGTCCCAAACGCATGGGGGCAGATGCTGATTATCTGCACATGGTGTGGGAGCACCCAATGGTGCAGGACTACGGGCAAGCGGTGGGGGAAGTACTGGAAAGAGCATAAGGATGGTTGATTGAATAGAATATAAGGCTGTGCCTTCTCAGAATGGTTCCCACTCACATGAAAAGAATGCTTAGCAGATGGTTCATACTGCAGGGATTAGTGCTAGCGAAAAGCAGGATAACCATTAAATGGGCTTCCCCAAATCCACCACTTTTAATGATCTGGCTGATGATATGCAGGCTTCAGCAGCAATGCTTACTGAGCTGCTGGAGCCAAAGCATGTGAGACCCCCCCCCCCACCCCTACCGTCTGAAGATAGGATGATCAGATGGGGAGGGGTGTTCTGGTTGTGTAATCTGTATAATTATGAGGTATGACGGAAGTCAAACAAATGTATTTTTGTGAGTTACTAATAGCAATAAAAAATTATACAAATTAAAAATATTTTAATAGGATCAAAGCAAATCCAAATGCTTTTCTCTGTAAAGTGCAAATGATTAATATCTGCTGTAGGGTATATAGTTTTATCAATAAAACTGCATTTCAGTGGGAAGTCTGTGGCCATTTCAATGGAAAATGTGTCTGGAAAAGACAGCTTGCAACCACATCATGCTTTAGTAATATATTTATTCATTTTAAATATGAATTGAGAAACATTCCTGCACCCACTCTGATGACAATGATATTAGTGATTAAAGAGGCAAGTCAGGGGCCATGTGCACTCGAATATGTGGGCTAGATTTGTATTATACATAGAGCAAATGTTTAGCATCTACAGCAGACATAAGGATCTGACATATTTGAAGGTGCTCTCCTATGTGATGAAGATAAAGGTGACTCGGCGAAATAAAATATTTGCCTTGGCTCACACAATCGGAGACGAGTTTAATGGTCAAACGTGATGAAGTAAGATTACTCAAGCCCCTAGACCTGCGGCATAGTTTTTCTGATTTTGATATACCTGCCTCTACTCCGAATTAGGTCTTATATGACATGGGTAAAAGAGCAACACTTTTGGAGTGGTGGGTGGACAGAAGCATCTCTAAGCAACTGACACATGTTAATTATCTATTCATAAGACAATGACAGATTTAAACTATTTAATAGGGGCTGACCGTTCAGTACAGAAATAATGTATTTTGGATTCAATGTACTCAACAATAAATTGCAATCACTTGAAATATACATTAGAGAAAGACTAAAACTGATGATTGCTTCAAAAGGTCTTATGCATGTTTAACAGATCTACCTTATACATACAATAATAGCTACAAGGTGAGCAGTATGAACTGGTAGCAAACAAAATATAAAGTAAAATCAACAAATCAGAAAGCAAACTACTTTTCTGTGACACAAATACTGTGTTTACCATACATTCCTCTGACAATGCTGATTTGCAGAATGTGCTGTACTGAATATAGATGTCGTTCTCTTAAGATTTAGTCAAATCAACGTTAAACAACTGCATTGCATTTAAAACAGTTTACATTATATGTACTACTTTAGTATGCATGCACTTAATAAATTATACACGTCTATAATAATGTGAAGTAACTGTACAATGCAGGTTTGATTACTGTTTGTTTCATAGCCCATCTTTACTATCTTACGTTTTCTCTTTTATTAATTTCTATCTTTAAAAGCAGCAATGCTGCGTAAATTAAAACTGTATGGTAAAGAAAATCAGTGAGTCTGTACGGGCACCACTTTTAAGCATTTTCAATTTGCTGTCGACCAGTTAGGACAAATAAGCGTACTCGTACTGTGTGTTTAATTTTGAAGTCATAATAACAAGACTATAGGCCTGTTTAGGAGTTGGGCGGGTGAGCGGTGGTGAGGCAGCCGTCAAGGCGACGGCCTCAATACCATCGTATTACGATGTTTCCACTGGGCTGACCAGCAGAAACCGTTAGTATTACGACATTTCTGCCATTCAGCCTGGTGAAAACAGTGCGGAAGCCTTGGCTTCAGCTTCCTCAGGGAGCCGAGGCCAAAGCCGTTGCACACTGCACTCTAAGAATGCATACTGTCTGCCATAGAAGACAGAGCGCATTCCGAGGGTGCTGACAGAGGGCCCCCTGCACTGCCCACAACATGGCTGTAGGCAGTGCAGGGGCCCGCCTGAGGCCCCAAACTCTGCATTTTCACCAGCCATTTCAAGGCAGGGACTCTGCATGGAAAGGCTGGCAGAAAACAAAGTCGAAATCAGAACGACTGTGCAGAACTCCACACTGCCATGGCTGACCACGACTTGACCTGCCTCCAATCCGACAGGATCCGTGATTCCAGTGAAGGTCCGACTGCCAGGATTGTAACTTGGCAGTCCGACTGCCAGGAGTGTGGCGGTCTAACCACCACCGTGAGTTTGGCAGCCTGAAGATCACCAAACGGTAAGTGAGGCCCTATATCTTCTGGCCTCAATTACCCAGCACTCTGCATAAACTGCTCTCATAAAGTTGGCAATCACATGAGTTCACTTCACCACCTAAAAATATTGAAATGCATTTGCCAATCAGGCAAGGGCCTACCTTTCTATAGGCATCACAGACTAGGATCATTTCTTGAAGAAGTCGACCATCCGGAGTTGTTTTAGGAACAATTTCCCAAAAGACAAGCAGAAGTTTTTTGATGGTGTGATCTTGCAGGGGCAGCACAAAGCGAATTATTGTCATCAGAAGGCCTGGGAGCTTCTCTCCATTAAGGATCATTGTGATGACTTTCTTCAGAGCTTCTGTCTTTGATTTCACATCTCCCTTTTCTGTTGTTAGCAATAAGGATACCAAAAAAAACTTCAATAAAAATGCACAAAACAATAATATACAGAAACACAATTAAGCATTATGTTTTCAACACCTCCTTTGCATTGGGCAGCAGTAAACTATGTTATGTGATAAGCTTTTCAATTTCTAAATCACACTTCGAAGAAACCCAGAGTAAGGTTGAAAAATATAATGTCTGCATTTCAATAATGGGACACAGGCAGTCATCCATGACAGTCTCTTTTATGTTAGTGGCAAAGTTAAGTACTTGATTCATGCCGCCAAACAGTCTTAAACATGTATAATAAAATCCTATATAAAATATAAGCAAATTGTATAATTTCACCTATGCCTAGATTAGTTCTCCCAGAGTAGTCGGGTTTCATGTGTACTTGTTTTATAAAGTGCAGCTGTCGTCCCACTGGGGTATCATGGAGCTAAAAACAGGTCAAACATGTTTGTACCTGCAGATACTGAAAATCTGCAATAAACATCAGGAGATAGCCAAGTCTTAAGCTTCTTCCTTAAACGCAAATGTTTTTTTTTTTTTTTTTTGAGTACATCTGGACGAATTCTACTTCTGGGAGATAAGAACCGAGACAGCCCTTTCCTCTACTGTTTTTCGGCAAAACCTAGGTGTCACAAGGTTCTGAAACAGAGCAGATCTCAGGATCTGAGTCAGGCAATACGGCATAAAGCAAGATCTCATAGGGGTGTGACTGAATGAATTAATTACTTTGTGCACCAAATATAATACCTTGAACACATTTATTTTTCTCACTGGCAGCCAGTGCAGTTGGCCAACACTGAGGGGATACAGAAGCTATGCCAAGTGCCGCTTGCCAGCCTAGCTGCAAACTTTTAGCCCAGCTGTAACTTTTGTATCAGAAAGGCTGGTAATGCCAAATAAATGGAGGTACAGTAATCCACATGAGATGAAATCGAGGCATTTAGAATTGTGACCTCTGAGATGGAGTAAATGAGTGTAATACTGGCTTTAAACAAAGTCACTGAAACAGACAGGACTTAAACACAGCTAATATTTGTTCGGTTGAGGTTAATGCCACATTGATATTAATGCCCTAGATCTTTACTACTGGAACAGGAGAACGTGAAGGACCAAGACTAGGGGGCCCTTCCTAGGGCAGGAGTAAAAGGTCTTCAGGATCAAAGATCTGTCTTTAGTTTGTTCAGTTAAGATGAGTTGAGTCCATCTTTAGTTGTACCTGCAACAAGCAATCTCATGTAGCTTGGTTGTTGCCTTGATATTGCTATCTTTAAATCTTAAGCAATATTTTGAGTGTTGTTGGCATGCGGAAAACATTTCAAGCCAAACAACTCAATCAAGTGGGCCACAGGCGTTAGTTAAATACTGAAAGAGAGTGGAGAAAGGATAGAATTCTGGAAGATGCTACTGGAGCATCCACTGTCTTATCAAAGTTGGAGAAGAGGTGAGCCAAAGGGAGTCAGAAAATCTACAGATTGTGTGGAAAGGGAGGACATTTTAGCTCCAAGTGGCACTTAGCTCAGTGAGCCACATCCAAATGGCTGCCACGCTGGAGAAGTAGTGAAGCACAGCGGGCGATGAGAAAGGAGGTGAGGCACAACTTACACCAAGCTCACTGTAGGGATCTCACCAGGGAAATACAGCTGAGCGATGCCACAGAATAGCTCAACTACACACTAGAAGATAATCCCCACACAATATACAGGTTAGATGCATTAGTTCACAACCCAAATGGCAAACTATGGCAGCAAATAAAAATAAGGGAACAAAATCACTATCTATAAAAGGCATGCTAAGTGCCTAGAAGTCTGACCATCAAAGCTCAGTCAGATAACACACTCATGTCCAGTCAGAAAGCAGACTCTGGCAACCAAAAGGACTAGCCACACACTTAATAGAATTTCGCAAAGATATTACAGCTTTGCATCAAGAGTGTAACAAATATCTCTCCGATCTCGATCACTCTGTACAAAAAACAGAGCTCCACCTTGACCAGGTGAAAACTAACATGGCAGACTTGACGCACAAAAAAGACGAACAAGATCAGCATATAACAACCATCAAACAGAACCACATCTTGCAGCACAAGATCAATGATCTGAAAAATAGGTCCAGGTAAAATATCATTTACATCAGAGGCATAAACAAAGACACCCCTAACAAAGTACTAGAAGGACATTTTTAGGCATTATTCACCCAACTGCTATACTCCTCCAATAGCATGAGCACAATCCTAGATCAAACCCACATAATACATTCGGCATACCAATAAGGCCACACACTTACACTGGATGTCCTCACACATGTTTACTTTTCCAAAAAATACGAAAAGTTCCTACTGGGCTCCAGAAACCAAGGGCCAGTGAACTTCAAAAGTAACACTTATCTTCTTTCAGGATGTCTTTGCAAGCATAATGGCATGCCACAGGGAATGTCACGACAACACCAAGCCCCTAAAGAAGTAGTGATACCCTATTGTTGGGATACCCTTTCTACCCTCATTTCAGACTAAAAGAACTCTGTCAGGTGGTCAAAGAGATCCAGGAGGTGCAGCCTAAATTGGGTCTACCTAGTGCAAAGACATCAACAAGAGGAAAAAAATCTAGACACGTCCTTCTCAGGATGACTAACTTTATGCAAGCCCTTTTCGTTTTATAATATGAGCCACCGGGGCTCTCCGCCAACATATATTGACACTCTGAAATGGAACCTTCTTCAGCAACTAGCAGAAACTGTGGAGGCGAGGGATCAGATCCCTGTTGTAGCTAGTCCGCACTGCTCCTTTTAAAAAACAAAAACTAGTCTTTACATTTTTTCAACTTTTCCACTTCAGTTCTGGATGAATGTCCAGAGATGGTGCCAATTACATCAAAGCTTTACACTGCCTCAGTCAAAGACAACCATTCCTTAACATTCTCAATTCTTGTTACATTATAGTTGTTCTTTGTTGTTTCCAACACAGATAGGTGGTCACCTTTATGTTACACCATGTGTTGGGGAGTAACTCAAGGCAAATGGAACCAACAATTAGGGGGGGCAGTGCTGCATACATAGCCAGGTCCACCAGAAAGGACTTCCACTCAGCAATCAAACCTGCAAAGAGAAATGACACACCATCTTGAATATTTCTCTTAATATGCTAGACTTAACTCTCCCATCGAGCGATGGTACACTGGCTGAAACACAAGGGAGCAGATGTTGTTCTCCTCAATGAGACTCACTTCGTACCTAAGGACACAACCATAAATCCATGCATATTGATTCCCATCCAAATTACAAGACACAAATACTACTAAAACGAAAGGGATAGCTTTTCTATTCCATAGAGGTTTGGCATTACATTTGGAGGAGAAACTGTCTGACGGAAAGGGGAGCTCATTGGGATTAGAGGTCAGGTTAGTGACAGTCAAGTTACTCACCTCACTCTATGGTCCCAATGATAATAAAGAGGCATTCTATACAGATATATTCCTAAAAAATACTATCCTCTCCCCAGCAATCATTTTCAACACATGCTAGAGAAGAAGTTCAGTCATTTCTCTAATAATGTACACAGAACCTATTTGAGGATCATTTCTTTTTTCTTATCTTGAGAGAATTGGCCCCTAAACTGATAAGTTCAGACACAGGGACCAAACTCTATCAGGCCACACAACAACTTGGTTCCACTCAGGCCCACCAACTCATAGAGAGAACCCTGGAGGCTAAACAAACCGGTGCTGAGAAACTAAACTGTGCAGGAAATCATTAAAAATGAAATAAAATGCTACCTTACTGAAAATTGCACTGGCAAGATAAACCAAGCAATAACCTGGGACGAAGCAAACTCAGTTATAAGGTGGGTGTTTATATACTACACTGTCCACTTCAGAAGACTGTACAAAAAAAACAACAACAAAAACCCACAGGACCAGAGTCAGCAGAAGGTGGATGAGCACTGCCAAAAACAGAACAGTTAGCCATGTAGAGGGAGGTCTGTAGGGTTAGGGGCGAACTGGTACAGCTTCTGGCAAAAGAGGCCACTAAGAACCTTCTCTACATTAGACAGACCTACTAGGAGCACGGTGATAAAGCTGATAGACTATTAGCATACAAATTATGTCAATTTAATACTAGGAACATAAAAGAGAATCAGGACGGGGAGTACCAAATCCATGACTACTATAGAATTACTGAACACCTTTTCTTCCTACTAATCTGTGTTTTATAGAGAGGCCAGTACCTAGAAACAAGAAGAAAAGGGGAATATTACTGAACTTACACAACACCAGATCTAGGGCATGACCTCAAAGAGCTGGAGGAGGAGATCTCAATAGAAGAGGTGCGGAGTGCCACCCAAGTCATGTCCAGTCAGAAATCCCCTGGACCTAACGGATTCATGGCCTCATTTTACAAAAGTTATGCCACAATCCTAGTCAGTCCACAAAGGTTTTCATCTATTTTCTCACATTGAACTTAGTAAAATAAACTAAGTTTTCTTCTCATTTAATGTTGCTTGTGAAACTCAATAAAGATCCTAAGTCCTGCGGCTGATGTCGCACAATCGCCTTACTCATCTGTGTTTAGATTTTTACCTCAATCTTATTATCTAGGCTACACACTTTTTGGTTGCTGCAGCTATTTTCTGCACGACAAATGAGGGCTCATTCTAAAGAAGCAGGCAGGAGACAACACTAGGCTAGCATTGGCATTAACAGAGGTGGCGGAACACCAGTCCCAGCCGATGATTCTTCTTTCGCTGGTTGCAGAGAAGGCCTTCAACAGGGTAGACAGGTCGTATTTACAAGAAGTACTGGATAAAATAAAAGTAGGCTAAAAAATTAAAACATTCAGAAATTCAAAATTTTCAAAGCCCTTAGATTAGGCTTCTGCAAAGTCGGTCCTGGAGAGCCGGGTCCATGCCAGATTTTTAGCATATTCACATTTAGAAAAAAGATGTTTCAGAAATCTACAGTTTTCTAAATGTGGATATGCTAAAAATCTGGCATGGGCCCGGCTCTCCAGGACCGACTTTGCAGAACACTGCCTTAGACCAAGTTTAAGATTAATGGGGATTACTCGAATGACATCTCTATAACGGGCACAACAGGTCAGAAGGAAATAAGGCACCTCTATCTAACCATCCCGCTTAAAACTACCATTTCACCCCAGCCTACAATATACAGGCTATCATACCAGGGAGAAACATGCAGACAATCTCCTCTGAGCAAGAGACAAGCTCAAAGACCAACTGGAACTGGGGGACACGAGTTCCAACTTGCTCAAGATTTTCACTGGGTTGGCAGTCGAAACATGAGCCTTGGTTTGGAGGCAGAAATCTCAAATAGAATCATCTTTCATAAAGAATGTTCAAAGGGTATTTGCCTGGCTTTACCATCATATGTAGGAGCCAAGGCCACAAGCCAAGCATAAATATGATCTAAGGAGGAAACAGACTAAGGATAGAAATAACAGACGAAACCTGGGCTGCAATTCAGAGTAAAACAGCTAAATCCTCCATCTGCTCACAACATAAACAACAATTCTAACAAATTAGTCCCTAGATGGTACCTTCCGCCAGTCAGGCTTAAAGCCCTGTTTCGGAGCCCAGGTGACTGCTTGATGGGTTGTGGGAAAAGGGTAACTCTGCTCCACAACTGGTGGTTGTGGAGGCACATCCAAACATATTGGCAAGACATTCTAACCCACATCAGATTGACAACAGCAATATCCATGCCCTTACATCCTTTTACGATATTACTTGGGGATCCTGGGTACAATTGCATACACCCTCTAACCACCCCCAAGCGTAAACTAATCACACACTTCCTCCTGGCTGCATGACTGGCACTGGTGAAAGAAGCCAGCTACCCTCTTGGTATACTAATGGTGGGGGTAAGATGTGGTCCATCTACATGATGGAAAAGCTGTTGATGATTGTTAGGGACAGGCTACATACATTCAATAAGGCCTGGCTTCATTTCATACCACACGTGAAGTGGTCCCACATAGTGGGTGGAGATCAGTCCACTATCTCAGACATCTTATGCCAATCACAAATCTGTGATATGTTCCCTAATCATGAGGTTCACCTAGGAGGAAATGATGAGGCCAGACTGGAGCTCGGGGACATGCCCCAAGTGAGTGATGACCAGACCTTTGAGTGAACAATTTTTGATGGCTCAAACTGCACTGCATTTTACCATCATTTCATTTCATGTGCTATATTTATACTATTGTGCATTCTCTCACTAGGTAAACAACCTACTCGTCTAACTGTATACAAGTGTATAGCTCACATTTATTTTTACAGTTTTATAGAGTGCAAACTCGAGCCAAAGGCATTGGAGAGCTTTACATAAGTACCAGTTACATTACTCAAGGAATATTTATTTTGAGTAGGCTTGTGGAGATTAAGTGACTTGCCCAGAAAGACTCAAACCTGGTTCCCCAGCTCCAAAATTGGCAGCTCGGACCATTCTCATTCGACATCCTTTCCCAAAGATCAGTGCCTTTCTATTTAAAAAATGACATACTAGGATGTAAAAATTTTTTTACAAAAAGGAAAAAGAATCAGCTGCCAAGTTTGAAGTGATATAATCTAGGGAGGAGAGCAAGATGATGATTGGCTGGGCTAAGGGTATGATTTGGAAGACAACATTTTAGCCAGCTGTTTAGATAAGCATGGGCAGCACCGTGTAAGGCTTTATGGGCAAAGTAAATAATTTTGAAGATAGCACTTTTTATATTATAACGGGGAGCTACTGTAGGTCCCCAAGATGAGACACAGGCTCTAGAAGGCAAGACCAGATTCAGTCTAATTACCAAGTTCTGCATTAGTTGGAGTCTATCAATAGCACAGTGAGTAAGGCTGAAATAGAGTGAACTACAGTAATTCATATGAGGGGTGATCAAGTAATGTATGACTACTTTTCGTGTAGAAATTGGCAGCCATGTACAAGTTTTGCATAGTGTTTTGTAGCAAACAGAAACAAGTAGCAGTGACCATACTGACCCATTTGGTCGTTGAATGTTTAATGTTGAGGAAGACTGAGATTTCATTTCTAGCACATACTGATAGAGAGAGTGCTGTTCCAAGATCAAATGCCATGAAGATGAAAACCAATTTTACAAATGTTGTTAGAACTGATGGCCAGTGAATCATTTTACAAGTGGCACAGCAATAAAAATAAAACTTTGCACCTCTGAAAAAACAAATAAAAAGAAATCATGGAAAATTGAAAGGACAACTTTGAAAATTGATGAACTGTTCGACAGTTAAAATGGTGAATTACTCTTATACTGAACAGAGGGTTCTAATGAAGATGAGCTATATTCAGATATGTTTGAAATAATGGAAAGGGTAAGTTTGGCACCTACTTCGTGAATAGTTTGGAGAACAGATGAAAGAAACACCTAACTGCAGAAACTATTAATTATTAGATAGACAAATAAGTCTAGTTATTATTGACAAATGACACAGGGACAGACTTTCAATTAACGTTTTCCCTCATAAACCAGGTTACAAGCTATTGCGCGTGTTCAGTGTTTAAATGTAATTAAAATTATTCCAGTATCACAAATCTCTCACAAAAACACTTTACTAAACATTACTACATAACCAAACATTGACAAAGCCAGAGGTGTTGCCTATGTGACCTATTAGCTTTGCCAATATTCTTTAGCCATGCTGCTCAACCATTGGATCAGTAACTAAATATAAAACATAAAAAGTGTGGTTTTAAATTACTTTTAAATCAAGCGAGTGGGCAACTGGGAGAATGGACGGAAGCAAAAAGGGGTCGGAACCAATGTAGAGGAGAGTGAGAGGAACACGGAAGCAACGTGGAGTAACACTGGGTGTGGGGGGCATGGAAGCAACACAGGGAGGAATGGAGATTGAGAACCAACACAGGCAAGGGGGGACACAGAAGCAACACAGGGGAAGGCAGGAGCAGAGGATGCAACACAGAGAAGCACAAAGGAAAGCCCAACAGGGAGGGAGAAAGGGGGTGCAGAAAGAAGCACACTGGAAAAAAGGAGTAGCATGAGAAGGGAGAGAAGTACACAAGGGAAACAGCTCAAAAACACATGCACTCTCTAAGAGTGCTTACACAAAAAGAAAAAATAAGTTCCCCAACACTGAGCACAAACAGAAGGCACATATACACATGGGAAAGAGGCAATGCTTCGAGGAAGGGACAAACACAAAACTGACAAGCTCAGACACGAATAAGAAGCAGGCAAATGAAAGTGACAAAGAAAGCCCCCTAATGGTCAGGCTTCAAGCACCTCTATGTTCATGGTATGCCACAACATGCCTTGCAACAGACAGTGCATGCACTGTAGGCTCAACCTAAAAAGGTACACTGGCCTTATAAACAAACAACAAACAAAAGCAAATAAATTGCCATTAACTCCTTCGGTGCTCATGGCGGAACGTTTCAGGCATGAGCAACGGTGATCGTGTGCTGCGGATGTAACCGTTACGTTCTCTCCAAATGTCCATCAAATCCCTCAGCTGTTTACAGAAGAAGGATTTGCTTTTTGTAAAAACAGCCTTGGGAGCTTGGGAAAGCTTTCCCAGCTCCCAAGGCTATTTTTTAGTTTTCAATGAAATGACAAGCAGCACACACGGTGAGCCGACGTCATTTCAGTGACAAGGAAATGGATCAGCCCATTTCACTTTCTCTACTTCGGTGCTCACGGGGCCATCTCAGCCCCACCGAGCACCGAGACAGACGTGAGAGGTATCATTGGAAAGGGGGGAATCTCCCCTTTCCACTGGTACCCTTCCCTGCTTGGGGAAATTGCCAAAGGAGGGTGATCCCCAAGTGGGGATCCACCCACTGGACACCAGGGATGGGCAGCTGCTCCTTGGGCAAGGGCTTTTGTTCCCCCTTCATTTTTTGGGAATAATCAGTCTCCCACCCCCTTCCCCAACCCCACAATCTTTAGGGGGTGGGGGCAGATGCAGGCAATAGCCCATGACTTGTTTTTTTTTTCTTTTCAGGAAAGGGTGGGGAGCAATGCCTCCACACCCCAAAAATAACAGGCACAATCTTTCTGCTGGTCCCCCGGTAGGCAGATGGGGGTTATTGCCCTCAATGTGCCCCCCAGGGGGAGCATAAAGCCTACTATACACCAGGGATATTTTTTTTCTTTTATAAAAGAGGGATGGTCATGCCCCCACCACATATAAATGGGGAATCACTAGACACCAGGGATGTATTTATTTATTTATAGATATATATATTCTTTAGAAAAGATTAGGGGTGGAGCTGCCCAGAATGGGTACGGCAACACACCCCCTCCCCCAGTTAGGCACAGTCTTTCTGCCCCCCTGGGGGACAGATGGAGGTTATTGCCTCCAATCTGCCCTGCCCCCTCCCCCAGGGAAGGTGTAGAATGCTCATGAGACACCAGGGAATTTACTTTTTTTGTTTTTTTTTCAATAAAGGGATGACGGCTGCCCACCACTGCCACAGCCATGCCCCTGGGGGGCATATAGGGTAATCACCCCCACTCTGCCCCCCTGGGTGAGATTATTAGAAAGCCCACTAGATGCCAGGAAATTTTAAAAAATAATAATAATTTAAGAGGGGTGGGGCTCAACATCAGTTTGGCCATACCCCTGGACCGAATAAATTGTGAGTCTTTCTGCCCCCCCCCCCCTTTGGTGGCAGGTGGAGATAATTACCCCCCGGTCAGCCCCCTCAGACAGCCCAGTAGACATCATGGAATAAAAAAAAAAAAGTAGAGATGTGGCAGCTGCCCACAACCAGGGGCACAGTTATGCTCCCACCTCAACTGACGGAGTCTATTCACCCCCCTACCTCCCATCCCCACCCATGGACTAAAGCATCTCATCCCAGTAGCAAGCAAGAGGACATATGACTTTTGGGTTTTGATTTTACATATGGGCCAAGAGAGCTTGTTTTACTCCCAATATCGCCCCACTTGTAATGGGGAGCAGCTGCACTTTTTGTACTTGGATACGCTGCCACCTGGAAAAACCTACCAGACCCAGACACTTCTGAAAATTAAACATCTGGGGGAGTCCAGGATGGTATGCTTCCTATGCACCCCACACCATTTTATTACACATAATGCACTGCAAACCTCCAATTTTGCCTGAAATCACGCATTTTTCCTACATTTCTGTGATGGAGACTTCTGGAATCTGCAGGAAGCCACAAAATTCCTACCACCTGGCATCTGTACTGATAAAAACTCTGCCTCACATGTGTGGGTGCCCAAAGCAGAGCCAGCTTCAAAACGTAGGAATAAAACTGCCCTTTTCGACCCACTTTGGTTCCCCCTTAATTTCTACACATTTTTGGCCCTTTCCTGTCCCAGGCACTTGGCCCACCTACACAAGTGAAGTATCATATTTATCTGGAGACTGAGGGGAACACTGAATGGTAGAAATGTGTGCTGGTGCAGTGATCTCACACAAATGTGAGGAAAATGTGATTTTTTTTGTGCTAAATTTGAGATTTGCAGGGAATTCTGTGTAAGAAACCTTTCGGGGGTCCATGCAAGCCATACCTCTCTGGACTTCCCTGGGTGTCTAGTTTTCAAACTGTCTGTGTTTGGGAGGTTTTCCTAGATGGCCACAAAGCCACATACCAAAAATGCAGGGGCCTCCCTTGCAAAAACAGGTCGGTTTGTGATAGATAATTTTGATGTGTCCACAATATGTTTTGAGCCCTTCCCTGTCACGGGCACTTGGCCCACCCACACAAGTGAAGTAGTATTTTTATCGGGAGACCTGTGGGAATGCTGGGTGGTAGGAAATTTGCAGCTCCCCTCAGATTCCAGAATGTTCCACCACAGAAATGTGAGGTGTGCAAGGGATTCTAAGTAAAATAACCTGGTGAGAACCACACAAGTCACCCAATCAGTTTTCAGAAATGTACAGGTTTTCTAGGTTTCCCTAGTTGCCGGCTGAGCTAGGGCCCAAAATACACAGCTAGGCAAATAGCTAAACAAAATGGTCAGTTTTAGATGAAAAAATGTGATGTATCCACATTGCGATTTGGGCCATTTCCTGTTGCGGGCACTAGGCCTACGCACACAAGTGAGGTACCATTTTTACTGAGAGACTTAAGGGAACACAGAATAGTAGAACAGGTTTTATAACCAATTGCCTTTCCCTGCATTTGCGTCTCTCAAACATAAGACAGTGTGTAACAAAGAAGTCATTTTGAGAAATGCCATCTAATTTACATGCTTGTACAGGTACCCACAAATTCAGAGATGTACAAATAACCACAGCTTCTAAACTCCATATCTTAAGCCCATTTTGGAAATACATAGTTTCCTTGATACCTATTTTTCACTCTTTATATTTTACCAAATACATTTCTGTATACCCGGTACACAATGTAAAACCACTGCAAGGTGCAGCTAGAGTTCTTGGTGAACCTATAAGCCCTTTATACCTCCGCAACCAGAAGGGTCCAGCGGACGTAATTGTGTATTGCTTTCAAAAATCTGAACACACACGGCTGTTTTTCAAAACTCAATTATTTTTTTTTTATTTCAACTGTTACTTTCTATAGGAAAACCTTGAACGATATATACAAATTACCCCTTGCTGAATTCAGAATTGTGCCTACTTTTCAAAAATGTATAGCCGTCAGGGATCCACCATTGGTTTCACACCAATTTCTACCACTCACTGGACAGAAGTTGAAAGCACAAAAAATGAGAAAAAATGGGATATGTACCAGTAAAATGGCAAAACGGTGTTAAAAATGTAGTTTTCTGATTCACGTCTGCCTGTTACTGAAAGCTGGGAAGATGGTGATTTTAGCACTGCAAACCCTTTGTTGATGCCATTTGCAGGGGGAAAAACAGACACTTTCTTCTGCAGCACTTTCCCCTCCCCCATTTCCCCTCATAAAAAAAAAACTAATTTAGCTGTGTTTTGGCTAATTTCTCAGTCCCATCCAGGGGAATCCATAAACCCAGGGTATCTTCAGAATCCCCAAGACGCTGGGGAAAAAAAAAAAAGACGTAATGTGGTGTCAATACCCTATGTGGATAAAACGTTATGGGGGCCTAAGCGGGAACTACCCCAAATAGCCAAAAAAAAAGGCTTACCACTGGGGGGAAAAAAGGCCTAGCAGCAAAGGGGTTAAGAGTTGAAAGCATAACAAATAAAGTGCAAGCGCCAAAATCAAACAAAAATGCCTTCGAAAAACTGAAATCCAGGGAAGAATTTACAATTTGGAACCATCTTGCCAAGAACTAATTAGCTCCTAGGGTATTTTCTGAAAAGGAACGTCAAAAGATCATGTCTCAAAAGGCGAAGAAAAGGAGCACAGCTTAATTCAACAGGCTTTCAAAAGGCTTTGGCCAAAAGAGTTTTTCTGAAGTGGAGTATCCAGCAGGAAAATATTGATGCCGTTAAAAAATTAATTACCTCCTAAAACCTTAATGGTGTACTACACATACAAAGGATTCTCTATCTAACTGCCTTAAAAATAATGCAGAGTGCCTTGCACGTTGATTAAGACGAGCACTGACGCTCGGAGAGCACAAGTGGATTGGGATAAATTGTGTTGTCGCCACTCAGAAGTATAGCCACTATAATCAAGAATAGTGTGAGGAATCCCCCAGCAGCAGAGCATTACTCCTATTATGAAGAAAAACAACCGCCTGACTGGATTCGATGATTTCTGAAGTGGGAATGAAGTTCCTGGTGTGCGTCACTGTACTAACGTGCGTTTGTTCTAAGAAATGTAGTTTAAAGGACAATTAGGGAATACAGGACAAGTCCTACCAGCTTTACTGAGCAAACCAGCAAAGGACCGACTGCACGGCCAGGTTTGTTGCACAAACATCTGGATAGAGGGAGGAAAGAGCAAATATGTGGCCTTTTTCAAATTCAACTTTTGATGAGATGCTGACATACATTATTCAATGTGCTAGAAAAAGCTACGGATTCAAAAATCAGCCGAGGACAATACACTAGAAATAGTACTTAATATTATTTGTGTACACGTGGATAGAGATGTCCCATACTCTAATTATTTACATAAGCAATTTCAGAAAGACTGATCGGAATTCCCAAGGGGCACATCACAATGTGCCTTATAATTGCTAACTGACAATACAAGAACAAGATAATCGGCGAAGATCCGGATAATTCCACCTTAACAAAAGGGTCCAACTAGAGAAGAAGCACCTGACCCACATCACAAGCATCAGCCAACCTCCAGGAGCATAGACAAGATGTAAAGAATACCTCGCCTGCCCTTTATCAATTATCACTCAGAAATCCAAAAAGATAAGGAGTCAGGTGACACTACCCACAACTATGTTGAGAACACTGTTCAAAAAAATAAATGGAGGCGGATTATTTGCTACGACTAATAGCCGAACTAGTACACACTTAGTAGATTTTTGTTTTCTACATGTTAGTTTGAGGTTCCCATCTCAGAAGCATCAGACAACTGATTAAGAAAAGGCAAAACAGTTTGCAAGTTAGAATTCTTAAAATATAATGTTCATTTTCCTTTAAATAAAAGTGAACTCTGATCAGTTATTAATATATACATGGGAACATTAGCCTATGATGTTAAAGTATTCACAAAATATATTATGATAAGTTGAAAAGGGGTAACAAGACCCTTAGTAGTTGTTGACATTGAAAAGCTCAATAAAATATGTTTGGAAAAATTGATTGCAAAGGAAACAGAGACTTGAATTGATGGAAAGGATTGATAAAGTCATAGTCTTCATTACCTTATACTTTACCGACATGGACAATTAACACGCTTCATATTTTTACCATTATGTTCACCGATATGTAGACGAGAAGATTAATAAATGCAAGATATGAAAGTGCTGCCTCTTTACTAGGATAGTCTATAGCCCTGAACGAATTAATAAGAATGTATACTTGAAGTCTGAACACTGAGGGAAACCTAGATACCTAAAGTTTTTTTTTCATAAATGTATGTGATTGCAACTGAGCTATCAACAGCCATAATTTGATTTTTCACTGACAGTTCAAGGTCCATCACAATCCCTAGGTTTGTCATCTTATTAGAAGCAGCTAGACATGGGCTAGAGATGCTGCCATCCAAATTTCTTATAGCTAGGCAGTAGTAAGTGTGCCAACCAACACAATCTCAAAGTTGCTGGGGTGTAGTTCTAGAGGATTTGTGCACATTCATCAGTCAATTAATTTCAATAATGTAAAAACAAAAAACGTTAGTTTGCCTTCATAGACAAACGGGCCGAGTTCATCAATAACTGGAGCCTAATTTGTATAATTAAAATACAGAATACTCAATGATCTGAGCAACACCATCAGTGGGAGAAGGTATATTTTAAAGTCTGAGACAAGGCAGGACACGGCAGACGAAGTCCATTTTGTCATAGGCATACCTAGCCTTACTGCCTGAGACGTTCCAGCAAGAAAATAATGGCATTAGGACAGTGTAATGTAATTTACCCCACAGCCTACCAAACTAGGATGTGATACATGTAAAAGCTTCTGCAAAATTCAACAAAGACTGCTATGACACCCCCACCATCAGGTATCAATTACCAATAATTGCTTGCACGCTGCTATGCTCTACCCCAAAAAAAAAAAAAAAAAGGCTTAAAAATCTGTGTGTGCTGTATGGGTCATTGTGTGATGTGACTGGTCATCACCTAATGTGCTCCAATACCTCCGGATCGAGTTCACGCTATATAAAACTGCAAAAAAAAATTTTTTTCAAAAAGAAGGACATTGGTGACTAGCCATGAGATTTACTGGTAATAACTGGCATAACCTTGCTGAACTCTCCACTCCATCTCACGCTCACTTCCAAGCACATGGTACTCCGTATTTAATACCATATGCAATAAATACTGTTACACAGAGGATGAACTACTCTTTTGTGGCATGCTTGTCACGTGATAGCAGCATTGCTCCTAAAGATCATTCCGAATTCTTTAATGGGAACACCCCAGCCTCTCCTTTTTATGAGAATTACAGTGTGTACCCGGTTGTGAATTCGGTCTCACCCAACAGTTTTCATACAGGTAAATAGTCTGGAGATCGCGTTTATTTATCAGACGACCGGAGAATAGATGTTGCTTTGAAGAATGTAATAAACAGAAGTAAAATGTTAATGAATTTGAAGAAAGGCAATATTTGCATACTTTTATTTTGTACTTTAGTGGATAAACACTAGATCTCCCAAGGTGGCTGCTCGGTATGCCTGTTGAGAACTGCTTTTGATTTTCGCCTTCTGCGCACACGATCTAGTCTCCAACACTAAACACAAAAAGAATTACAGCATAAAAAGTAATTATGATGGAACTGAGGGAGGCCAAACCCCATGGGGCGCGAAAGGGATAGGCAAAATAAAAAAACTTCAAAGCTCCATGGCCGCCACGGAGCTCGAAGGCGAGAGACAAAACAAAACAATGTGAAGCAATTGGTAGTCATGCAAAGAACTGCAATACCGCCCATCAAGTTCGCGCTATATGAAACTTCAAAGCGCCATGGCCACCATGCAGCGCGAAGCGATGAGACAAAATAAAAAAAGTAGTTTAGTTGGCCCACCCCAAAGTATATCAGCAATCGGGCAGTAATCTAAATAGCAGGGTCAGCCAACAAGGCATGATAAAACAGCCTTAAGGTGGGACAATGTAAAGCATTAGCCAATGACATCAAGGGATTTTTGAAAGGCAAGCCCAGGAACTAATTAAAGTGATGGGCGTGAGATGGGAGCGGTTAAATCCCACAGAATAGATTTCAACATGTCAAAAAGCAGCACTTGCGCGCTGCCATGTTCAACCTAAATAGTACTAGTAAAAAAATAAAAAAATAAAATGTGTTTTAGAAAGGCATGTTAACGTCCATCTGCAATATGAAACTGACCTATGTTTCAGAAATGCCTGTCCCAAATATTCCTCCAGGGTACCTCAGCAACACGTAAGCTGAGTCATTTTGGCTTACTCACAAGTGAATGTCGGCAAATAAGGGATTTTTTTTTTTTTTTATTATCTCCCTATGGAACTTGAGATGAATAAGAAATAGGCATCAGCTGCGTAGTTAGAGTTTTTTCCAACCAGATGTAATAGTTACTGCAACGGCTGAGCATAAAAGTTAAATAGAAAATGGGACAAACATGAGTCATGAAAGAACCAAAGGTTACCAGATTTACAGATAAAAACAACCCACTTTAAACATAAATCACATATTACTTAATAAAGTCACAATCAATTTATAGCTTTTCAAAGATATCACTACCAACTTATTTCTTAGTAAAAGAAACGGCGAACCGAGAAACCAGAAGTTACAGAGAAATCAAAAAAGCATTTAAGGCAGTCGAATGCATTGAGAACATGAAAGAGGGTGTTTTAAACAACAAAGAGAGGTGCTTCTGTACTCTTACTGAGTTGGATTCCCGGCTGCCAATCACCTAGAATACTGTGAGACTGAATACATTTTTACAGTTCCATTATTCAGGCTTTTCTGTTACAGTGAGCAACAGGGATGTGGAATTCCTTTTATGTTTACTTTGTCCTTGGGACAAGTAGGCCCAACCCTCTGCAGCACAAACCCTTTGGCTGCCTGTTTGCAGAGAGTAGAACTCTCTGCAGTTGAGGTAATGTGTTTCCAAAAGATAATGCTGTTCGAACTTGTATTTATGGTTCATTATTTGAAAGCCTTCATTATTAGGGTGAGTGCTGTAAATAAATGTTTTAAGGTCACACTTCACTACTGACGTTGGTTCCAGTACAAAAAAAAAAAAGTGTATACACATGTTTGAAAAGTTTAGGCTATGAGGCTAAGTATAATGCTCCCAGAATGCTCTCTGATTAGATGCAAATGAAGTGTCATTTAGTAAAATGTGTTGATGCATGCTAGTATTTCCCAAAAATATTTCTAATGGAAAATCAGTTTAACCATTTTCAACACGATTATGGGAAGCATGAAAATAAACAAACACTGACAAAGCCAACTGATCTGACATATTTTTATAAGTCTTTTAGTTTCATCAATGCGTGTCTTGTTTTGACATGGCTTTTGTAACACTTTATTGTTGTGGGAGCTACCAGGCCCTCAACATTGTAACAAACACTGGCAAAAAAAAAAAAAAAGTTTTTGAACTCTAAAAGCACACGTTGCCACCAGTGGCATAACAAAGGCCCCGCAGCTGCTCTCCAGGGGGCCCCTTCAGCACAGCACCTGCCCTGAGTGAGTCTGGAGAGGGGGCTCCTCCATGTTCTTTGCAAAGGGGCACCCTCCAGTTTCGTTACGTCACTGATTGCCACTGTAGTTCCTGACACTGAACCAAACTACTTTGTGTGCCAATATGCTCTTTGTGGAAGAGCAGAATGCGATCACTCACAGTAAAGCCAGCCGAAAGAGAGAGAAATAGAAGTTTAATAAAAACAAAATGTCTTTGTTAACACCAGACCTAATTAGGGACCAAGACCCACATGTAGGTAGCTTTTTGCATGTCGCAAACAGCGACTTTCGCTGTTTGCGACGGGCAAAAAGCTCATTGCGATGCACAAACCCAGTTTTGCGATTCGGTAACCTGGTTACCGAATCGCAAAACGGGTTTGCGACTCGCAATTAGGAAGGGGTGTTCCCTTCCTAATTGCGACTCGCAGTGCAATGTAGGATTGTTTTGTGACCGCGAACGCGGGCGCAAACCAATCACAGTTTGCACCCATTTCAAATGGGTGCTAACACTTTCGCAAAAGGGAAGGGGTCCCCATGGGACCCCTTCCCCACTGTGAATGTCACTGTAAAAAAATTTCAGAGCAGGCTGCTCTGAAAAAATGAAACAAAAACATTTCATTTTTCGTTTTAGTAATGCATCTCGTTTTCCTTTAAGGAAAACGGGCTGCATTACAACAACAAAAAACTGCTTTATTGAAAAG
Source organism: Pleurodeles waltl (assembly GCF_031143425.1). Taxonomy (NCBI): domain Eukaryota; kingdom Metazoa; phylum Chordata; class Amphibia; order Caudata; family Salamandridae; genus Pleurodeles; species Pleurodeles waltl. The sequence continues at coordinate 811,898,016 of NC_090440.1, forward strand.
CAGTCACAGACATGGTGGTCTGCTGTCTCCAGCAGGCCACCATCCCTGTGAGGGCTGCCATTCACAAGGGGGTCGCAAATTGCGACCCACCTCATGATTATTCATGAGGTGGGCATTTGCGAAGCCCTTGCGAATCACAGATGGTGTCAGGGACACCATCCTACATTCGGATTTGCGACTCGCAAATTGTGAGTCGCTCTGACTCGCAATTTGCGGGTCGCAAATCTGAACCTACCTACATGTGGCCCCAAATTCTTAAAGAAAGTCACAAAAGTGCACCCATGGTATATGTCGTACCCCTATAAAATATTTGTGAACTGTATTTTAGCATGGGTAAATACGCATGTGTAGATTTGCTCATGTAAAAAGCTATTGAGCATTTGCAAGTTCATTTTCCCTCCAGCCACTTTCTTCCCAACCCTGGATGAAGTTCTAATTCTGCCATTGTCAGGAGTAAATGTCCAACCTTTCTTATTATGGGAAAATATTAGAGAGAAGCTGGTGAAAATCTTTAAAACATGCAGGTTAGTAGGTTTGCAGACTCAAAGGAATTCCAGCCCTGGAACTATTGCTTACTGCTTCCTCCAGCCCCAGTATGCAGATAGGTGGCAAAATACAGAAAATGCTACAGTAGGGATTGAAACTCCAAGTATTCGAGCCCTACTATGGTAGTAGCCCTGGCATAATCAGAGAGGCTATTATCAGAGCTCTTACATAATGAAATTGCTGCCATAATTTGTCGCCACACTACATGGCACCAAAGGGACAAGTAGATCTTTTTACAGGACAAGTAGATTTGAGAAGCAACCTGTCCCCGGGACAAGTAGATATTTTAATAAATTCCACACCCCTGGAGCAATTAGAGATGCACCAACAGGCTGCACACTCTGGGCAGGAGGGAACCAAAGGCAGATTTTTGGGGGGGAAAAGTGAATAATCTATGCCTGATTGCAAGAATTAACTATGGCCTGTTCCTAAATGAAAAATTAATAAAGGGTGTGATAACTGGTAATAGTTTCTCTGAACACTGTTGTAAACAAACAGCAGGCCTTGAATCTCGCCAACATCTATAACACTCAATGAAAGAATATCACTCACTTACTGTCAGAGTTAATTTCTGGAAATGGTTGAGTTTTTCAGGAATACTAACCCTCAGTTCTACTCGAGATACTTTACTTAAAAATGTAAATAAATGAACATCTGAAGGTACACAATATACTGAATAGACTGCCAAATCATTTTTATTTCTAACAGCTCAATTTTGGAGCTCTTTGCACCAATTCACAAGAGATTCTAAAGCTTAATATTTGCTGCTGATTTGTCACATGACTCAAGGTTGATGAAAATCTGCTTAAAAGCATTGTTCGATATTCCAATGCTGCTTGTATTTAAGTTCTTCTTGGTCTACATGACAACTACATTATTACTCTAAAGCCTAATATCATCATTGAAGTTATCCGAGAATACCTTCTGCAAGCAACGCTGGCTTTCCTCAAGTTCTGATGAAAAACATTTTAGCTAAGGCACAAGTCATCCATTGGCTTTACTGAAAGCCTTCAGCATTTGCACCAACAGAGATGTCAAGTTTATTATAGTTTTTGCTGCCATAATGCCATTAATCATACATTGCCTTGTTCCACTATCTTTGTCTACAAAATCTACACCTCTAACTGAAGTGCTCAACGCCAACCAAGAACAGTTAGAACAGTGTTCCAATTGCTGCCGCTGCATTAAAAGAAGGACATCATCTGGGTAATACTAGGACTAGAATCCTGCTATGTAAAAAAGAAAATATAAGGTTGCCTGTATAACATGCTGCACATGTTAGAAGTCTCTTACCCTCACCATCTTGGAGATAAGTAAGGGAAGACCACACTGTTCCAATTTTCAAAACAGAATAAAGTTAATAATGGCATGCACAACACCCAGACCTCATAGAAAAGACAACCAACTGATTGAGTCATTACCTACCATAAGCAGGGTTACTTGGCCCATGGCAGTAAAAACTACAAAGATTATTTTTTGTGTAATGTCTTACATTCCAAAATAAGAAACACAATCCAATACAGAATAAATGTAAAGTCACACACTTCTTAAAACATTCACTGCTAAAACGACTTTCCTAGCTCGTTTGCTAATATTTCCTCCCTCTCTAAATTAAATCTATACTTGCTTGTACAACTGTAAATACTATTAATAAATACACTTACCTAGGTCAGTTTTTAGGCTGATTTCAGATGGGGGCTCCGATTCCAGTGGAACATTGATAAGCGTGTAACAAACGTTTTCTGCAGCCGTCATGATGGTTTCCTATTGACTTCAAAGAATGACTTTTAATTTGGAGTCAGATGGCTGAAAAGAACAGGCGAAAGCAAGTTTTTCCCCAATAAAAGTTTCCTCATAAGAACGAAAAGGTGGTTAACAGCAATTACACTTCAAAAAAGTATTAGGTTTTAATGTTCATATTTAAGAATTATATAAAATATCAATACACTAGAACGACTCAGCAGAAAAGCAAGCGAAAATACAACATAAATTGAGGACATTGGCAGTTTTTGGGCAGATGGTGCTATAGGGATGTTGGGTGTGATCAGAAATGCATTTAGTGAACCGGACAACGAAAAGGAACCTAGGCAGATGCCACACACAAAGCAGAACCTGTAGAGTAGAGTGACTAAGTCGGAGAGTGAAATGAAGGACGAACAGAAATGGCATGTACTGTCCCCCCTCCCTTTCGGGGACAATGCATGAGGTAGAAGGCATTCGGTGTAACATAATTCTCAACATTATAACGTTGTGAAAGTGGTTATGCGGAGCGATGTACAAATGACAACTGCATTTTGGCGGAATGCAAGTGTGATGATTCAGGATTTGGAAGCAGGTTACTTCTGTCAGAAGAAGTCCATCTTCTCTAACGATGAAATGTCAAAATAGTTTTTTCGCCACTTTACCCCTGCTGAAGCAGATGTCTTGATTAGAAATTGTTAATGAATGTTTACATACTTTGAATAATGACATGTAGAAAAATGAATAACGTAGAAAAATAATATGCACGCTTGAAACTGTGAACTCGAAGAGTGGCCACCAGTGTTCACGAAATGTACAAAATAATGATTAATATTTATGAATTATTGAAAATGTATTAGATTAATGCAATAATATGTCATATCAAGGGTTATGAAGTATGTTTTAGCTTAATAATTGTAGGCCTTAACTTAGCAAGTGTCTTGGCTAGTTTTGCCAGGCATCATGCAGAAGCTGTATTTCTTAGTGTTTAATAAAAATGCTGATAGAAGGAACTAACTGTAAAATGCTCATTGTCTTGTTAAAATGCTTAGCAGAAGCTTTCCATGAGAACCGACTAACAGGAGACAGCATCCTTAAAATGTATCAAGAGGTGTGTGATGTGTGCTAGAGGTTCTTTTCCAGGACGCGAACAATGAAGACACTGACTGGAGAAGATGATGCAACAAATTTGATACCTGACGAGCCAGATGATGAGAACATCGTAAACCAGACCAATCAAGGACATGTGAAGTGTGAAATATTAGAATTCTTAGATGTGGTATAGAACTCTCTCTGGACAGAGTAATAACATACGATTAATTGACCAATTGGAAATTAGGGGACAGTTTGGGTGACTGATATAACAAAGCGACAGAGGGAAAAGATCTGGGTCTTAATACTAATTTCAGCACCACAAAACATCGATTCTGGTAGTTATCCCCAATAAACAGTCCCTAGACTGCCACCAAGTAAAGTGTCCTACTTTGATATTGCTCTGTTAAAAAAACTGAGGTTCAAAATTAAAACTGACACCACTCTTGCCCATACTTCAGGACGTAAACGTATTTACGAAGATTATTGCTTTCCTGCAACCCTCTTCTAAGATTTCCTTAATGACAGCATTATATTAGGATATTTGACGAAGTAAGCTTCCAAGCTTTGAAACTTTACCATATTTGATTATGACCGCTCTACAAAATACAGCTACCCGACTCCTATTGGGGAGACATGAAAAAATCTACGACTCTTTCTTGCTCGAGTCCTTCACTTTCTGGTGTAATCACTTCTTGGTCTTGCGCACCTTATCAGTGGCATCCTAACAGGTCACCGCTTGGTTCTCCGAGTCATTTACGCTTTGCTGCTCCACTCGCTTGCTCACTGAACCAGCGACCCGCTGAAAACGAATAACTTCAACAAGGTCTTATATCCTGGCTCTGTCGGCACAACTTTGTTTTTAGTTTCGTTACACTACTGCACACGTCTTGCTCCAAGAGACAATAAATAGCATAGACGTGTGGTTCTCGGGTGCCAGACAAACGTGCACCATCACTGAGAATGAATGTTGCTGACAGTAACAGTAATTAGGTCACAGTCTTACACGTGTCGCTGCCCCACCAAGGTCGGCACTGCCAGGGTGCTAATGGTAGTGGTCCTGCTCCCCTTTTCCCTACCTGACACTGTAAGTGAGCTGGACTCCAGAGCCGCAGTAGTTTTATCCTCTGTGGGTAGAATGCGCTTCCTGCTATCGGAGATCATGCTCTTCTACCTTGCTGCTCTAACGGACAATGTCTACCCAAAGCAAGGCTCCCCGTACCTCTGCAGTGTGTGACCCTTTCCCCGCTCCTCGCCGGTGGGTGTCGCTCCCTTCCCCAGCGGCTTCGTTATCTCCGTGGCCTGCCTGCAGTGGAGGTGACGTGGAAGAGGTTCACTTCAGAATCCACATCAGGGCTACGGCGTCCGGGAGGAGGCAAACTTCCTCTCAATCGCTACGCACAACTGAGCTTCCGGGTTAACGCGGGTATCAGCGTCTCAGGCACAGGGCACGTCTGACGTCTAGGTACGATTGAGAGTGTGTCATATGTCTGTATATGAACTCAGGGTTAAAAACTTCATCATGTAATTGTTAAAAACGTTTCTGGAAGTAGATGACTGGGATCGGGAATGCCGAATCCAGTGAGTGCACATATTTCCTTCAATACGTAAGCAGTTATACTATGAAATGTCTGAAGTCACGCAGAGTCCCAGACAGATGTTGGTTTTTTTTGTGGGAAATTTCTTACTTCTACAAAGGATATTTGAAAAGGCTCACACGGAGCTGCAGAGGGAACCTGATGGGTATGCATTTTTTGTTAGAGCAGACTTCTGTCACATCAGGGTTGAGAGAAGATAGAGACTTAGGCAGCAGGTAAAACGATTTCAGGACAAAACTGCCAAGTCAGTCTACTGAACCCAGCATGCCTAAAGATGCTAAAGAACTCCAAAGTGTTTGTGCTCACTTCATACAGGGAGTGCAGAATTATTAGGCAAATGAGTATTTTGACCACATCATCCTCTTTATGCATGTTGTCTTACTCCAAGCTGTATAGGCTCGAAAGCCTACTACCAATTAAGCATATTAGGTGATGTGCATCTCTGTAATGAGAAGGGGTGTGGTCTAATGACATCAACACCCTATATCAGGTGTGCATAATTATTAGGCAACTTAACAAAAAACAAATATATACCCATTTCAATTATTTATTATTACCAGTGAAACCAATATAACATCTCAACATTCACAAATATACATTTCTGACATTCAAAAACAAAACAAAAACAAATCAGTGACCAATATAGCCACCTTTCTTTGCAAGGACACTCAAAAGCCTGCCATCCATGGATTCTGTCAGTGTTTTGATCTGTTCACCATCAACATTGCGTGCAGCAGCAACCACAGCCTCCCAGACACTGTTCAGAGAGGTGTACTGTTTTCCCTCCTTGTAAATCTCACATTTGATGATGGACCACAGGTTCTCAATGGGGTTCAGATCAGGTGAACAAGGAGGCCATGTCATTAGATTTCCTTCTTTTATACCCTTTCTTGCCAGCCACGCTGTGGAGTACTTGGACGCGTGTGATGGAGCATTGTCCTGCATGAAAATCATGTTTTTCTTGAAGGATGCAGACTTCTTCCTGTACCGCTGCTTGAAGAAGGTGTCTTCCAGGAACTGGCAGTAGGACTGGGAGTTGAGCTTGACTCCATCCTCAACCCGAAAAGGCCCCACAAGCTCATCTTTGATGATACCAGCCCAAACCAGTACTCCACCTCCACCTTGCTGGCGTCTGAGTCGGACTGGAGCTCTCTGCCCTTTACCAATCCAGCCACGGGCCCATCCATCTGGCCCATCAAGACTCACTCTCATTTCATCAGTCCATAAAACCTTAGAAAAATCAGTCTTGAGATATTTCTTGGCCCAGTCTTGACGTTTCAGCTTGTGTGTCTTGTTCAGTGGTGGTCGTCTTTCAGCCTTTCTTACCTTGGCCATGTCTCTGAGTATTGCACACCTTGTGCTTTTGGGCACTCCAGTGATGTTGCAGCTCTGAAATATGGCCAAACTGGTGGCAAGTGGCATTGTGGCAGCTGCACGCTTGACTTTTCTCAGTTCATGGGCAGTTATTTTGCTCCTTGGTTTTTCCACACGCTTCTTGCGACCCTGTTGACTATTTTGAATGAAACGCTTGATTGTTCGATGATCACGCTTCAGAAGCTTTGCAATTTTAAGAGTGCTGCATCCCTCTGCAAGATATCTCACTATTTTTGACTTTTCTGAGCCTGTCAAGTCCTTCTTTTGACCCATTTTGCCAAAGGAAAGGAAGTTGCCTAATAATTATGCACACCTGATATAGGGTGTTGATGTCATTAGACCACACCCCTTCTCATTACAGAGATGCACATCACCTAATATGCTTAATTGGTAGTAGGCTTTCGAGCCTATACAGCTTGGAGTAAGACAACATGCATAAAGAGGATGATGTGGTCAAAATACTCATTTGCCTAATAATTCTGCACTCCCTGTATATAGAAGTGAAAGAGTGTTTAGATCTTTTGAACTGAGAAGGATGCCACAAACAAAATATTTGATTACTGTTTGTGAGCTGGGGGTGCTTCTGCAAGCTGCTAAACAATGCACATAATTGATGGTCTAGCTTGCATGGTTCTAGTTAAGCAGCTTTCCCCTTGTGAGTGGGTTCCACATACTGGGGCAGGCATAGGGTCATGGGAGTAGAGGGGTGAAAGGGCAAGGGGAGGGTGAAGGGGTGTCACATTGAGGTCAGCAGCAGAAAATAGAGATCATGTCCTCAAAAACAAAATGGAAAAGATAATATGGTTATCTATTTAACTTGGACAGCGTGGGATGTATGGGATTGTAAATTTGGTAAATTGCATAAGCTCAAAATACTTAAATGTTAGGGGGTTGACTGGGTTGACTGAAAGAACAAAAATGAAACCCATGGGGAAAAGCTTCAGTTGTTTAAGGAAGAGCTTGTATGTATTCAGGAAACAATTATTTTGTATACAAACAAGAAACGTTTAGACAGCTTTGGGTATCAGATCTAAAATGAAGAACACAACTACCCTCTACTCATGGTGTGGCTATCTTAACAAAATATAATCAATGCAGTATTTAGAGGAATGCTTCTGATCATGTTGGAAAAATGGGCACTAGTGAAACACCTATCTGGATCACTGTCTCTTATGCTATACTCAGTCTATGGTTTAAATTCAGACGATCCTGAGCCTCATGAGTTAAGTACAGATTTAGCACAATGGCCTACTCCATTAATAATTTGCAGTAAATGAGACAATTTTAATTTAGGCAATGTAAATACCCCACTGAAGCATAAAGGGAGAAAAGCAAAAGTCAGCTATAGACTTATAGACTGTGCAGACACAGGAGTTAGTAGACTCTTAAACAACAGAATCCTGTATTTACATGCTTGTATGCTATTTCTTGCTATCCCCATGTTTATTCCACAATGACATGGGTCCCGTGCTCACTATGCCACCAGATTCAAGCTAGCCTGGCTATAGAGGGGTGATACCCCGAAACCGGTCCCAGGATGCTTTTTTCTGGTCCAGGGAGGACCTGGTCTGGCAGTTCCAGTTGGACTGTTCCCATGGAGTACAGGGTCAAGACTGATTTGCATATGGCTGGGTCCAAACTGGAATGGCGTGGTGAGCAAAAACAATGATAGATTAAACCCAGATCTGTGACTGGGGCAAATGTTGGATTTGTTTGATTTGTTCTGCATTCCGTCCACCAACTATTCTCTTTACTTTTAGAAAATGAGAATTTCTGTGCACTTAAAATCCACCTGGGCCTTACAGCCTGTCCACAGTCAACATCTGGGTTAGGCTGGTTGACAGCTGCCTTTTGCATTTCACCCAGACAACCACAAACACAGGATACTCATTCACACCTCACTCATCTGCATACTGAATGGGTCTTCCTGGGTGGGAAGGGTAGAGGGCCTGACACTTACATTTCAAAGGCTAGTGGCCTGCCCTCACACAATGGACTGCCAAACCTCCTACTGGGACCCTGGCAAACAGACCTTACTGAAAGGGGAATTTGTGCGCTGCAGAACCACTCAAGTCTCCTCCACTTCAAGGGCTTTTTTGGGTATATAAATTGGGTCCCTGACCCCGCCAAATCAGACAATTCTGGACCTGAATTTGCAACCTGTCAAGAGGAACTGCCTGGCTGCCGAAAGGACTCATCTGGACTACTTTGCTGAGAAGGATTGCTGCTCTGCTGTTGCCCTGCTGCCCTATGACTTTGCTGAGAAGTGCTCTCCAAAGGCTTGGATGAAGCTTGCCTCCTGTTTTGTGAAGTCTCAGGGCCAAAAAGACTTCATCTCTTTAGGAAACTCCTGGTGCGCCAAAAATCGTTGCACAGTCTGTCAGAAACAACGCACAGCCGTGGTGCGACCGAGAAATCGCCACACAGCCGAACTGGAATGACGCAGCCTGACTTCCCGAGTGAAGAATCGACACAGCGCCTGCCTTGTGGCCAGATATTCAAAGCACAGCCCTACCAGATCGACGCACAGCCGAACCGAAACAACGCAGCCCAACTTCCCGAGTGAGGAATCGACACAACTCCCTGCCGTGCGACAGAAAATTCAATGCATCGCCATACCGGATCAACACAACTTTGTCCCACATGCCTAGGATTTCCAGGCATCATCCCTGGGTGACAAAAAGATCCCCACATCGCAGTGAGGAATCAAGACTGCGCACCGGAAATAGACACAAAGCCCCTTGCAGCGTGGAAAGAAATGATGCATCGTCTGTGCCGGGTTGGAAAATCCAACATACCCCCCTTTTATTCCACGCAACTCCTCCTCTGCGGTTTCTGTGTGTGTTATTTATGACGCAAACCGGGTACTTCGTGAAACCAAAAGACAACTGTTGATTTCTAAGATTTAAGAATTTTGTCCTGCAGAAGTGATATCTCAACTTGTGCTTATTGAATCTGTATCATTTTGACCTTAATTGAACCAGATAAATATTATTATATATTTTAATAAACCTGTGTGGTGTATTTTTGTGGTGTTTTCATTGTATTACTGTATAATTTATTGCACAAATACTTTACACATTGCCTTCTAAGTCAACCTTACTGCTCAGTGCCAAGCTACCAGAGGGTGGGCACAGGACAATTTGGATTGTGTGTGACTTAGTTTAGGAAGGTAGCCTCTTTCTAGCCTTGTTACCCCCACTTTTGGCCTGTTTGTGAGTATATGTCAGGGTGTTTTTTACTGTCTCACTGGGATCCTGCTAGCCAGGGCCCAGTGCTCATAGTGAAAACCCTATGTTGTCAGTATGTTTGATATGTGTCACTGGCATCCTGCTAGCCAGGACCCCAGTCCTCATAAGTTTGTGGCCTATATGTGTTCCCTGTGTGGTGCCTAACTGTATCACTGAGGCTCTGCTAACCAGAACCTCTGTGTTTATGCTCTCTCTGCTTTTAAAATTGTCACTGCAGGCTAGTGACTAATTTTACTAATTCTGATTGGCACACTGGAACACCCTTATAATCCCCTGGTATATGGTACCTAGGTACCCAGGGTATTGGGGTTCCAGGAGATCCCTATGGGCTGCAGCATTCCTTTTGCCATCTATAGGGAGCTCAGACAATTCTTACACAGGACTGCCACTGCAGCCTGAGTGAAATAACATCCACGTTATTTCACAGCCATTTTACACTGCACCTAAGTAACTTATAAGTCACCTACATTTCTAACCCTCACTTAGTGAAGGTTAGGTGCAAATTTACTTAGTGTAAGGGCATGCTGGCACTAGCCAAGGTGCCCCCACATTGTTCAGGGCAAATTCCCCGGACTTTGTGAGTGCGGGGACACCATTACACGCGTGCACTACATATAGGTCAATACCTATATGTATCGTCACAATGGTAATTCCGAACATGGCCATGTAACATGTCTAGGATCATGGAATTGTCACCCGAATACCATTCTGGTATTGAGGGTGACAATTCCATACATTCCCGGGGCTCCAGCATAGAGCCCTGGTACTGCCAAACTAACTCTCTGGGGTTTTCTCTGCAGCTACCGCTGCTACCAACCCTCAGACAGGTTTCTTCCCCCCTGGGGCCTGGGCAGCCCAGTCCCAGGGAGGCCGAACAAAGGATTTCCTCTGAGAGAGGTGTCACACTCTCTCCCTTTGGAAATAGGGGCCAGATGTAGGTAGGAAACATTTTGCAAATCGGAAATAGCGACTCCATGCGAATCACTATTTCAGACTTGCAAAATCAAATGCAAGAAAGTTTTGCGAGTTGCAGAGGTGTCGCACCGCAATTTGCGACCTTCGCTTTTAGCGAGGTCGCAATTTGCGACCTCGCTAAAAGCGAGATCGCAGTTTGCGAGAAGGGTGTCGCAGATTGCGACTGACTCGCAAATTGCCTGCAGGTGCACCACAACAGTTTGGAAACCCACTTCTTGGCTCTTGGTGATGACATCAGAACCATGACGTCATCAAATAGACCTGGGAGGAGGGAGGACCACACCCATTTCAAACTGCTGAGCCACGCCCAGGGGAGAGGAGCTGCAGCAACCATGGAGGAGACAGGCAGTGCTGGCAGAAGGAGGGAAATGAAATTTTCTGACAAGGAGTTGGAGGTGCTGACAGAAGAATGCTGCCTGCATCATGGTGAACGTTTTGGAAAGGCAGCAATGAGTGTCCCAGACACTCAAAAGAAAAGAATATGGCTGCAGATACAGGAGAAGATCAATGCCATAGGGTTGAGCCACCGCACCCTCGAGGAAATTCGCAAAAGGTGGTATGACCTGCGCTCCAGGACGAAGGAGAGGGTTGCAGAGCGCATGAGGGAGATGAGGGCATCGGAGGAGGCCCATCCTCCGTCCCACCACCCAAATGTCCCACCACCCACAGCCCTGGAAAGCATGGTGGAGCAGCCACTGGAGCCAGAGGCCGTACTGGGCATGGGAGAACTGGACAGTTCAGCGCCAGGGACATCAACAAGTGAGTACCATAAGATATGCTTTGACACCCACAAATGTAGTATACACACTATCCCAGTACACAGCAGCAGGCACCACCAGTCTAGCTCCATTCCAGTCTAGCAACCTCTAGAATAGTGCATTATGGGCAATGTAGTACAGTAGTCCGAATATAGGCAAATGTTTATTATGAGGCATAAAATAGATGTGCGAGACTGACAGTGTATCCCCTATGTCCCACAGGTCTCCCACAAGACACCCCCAGCAGCGACATAAGGCAGAGAGAGGGGCATGGGCCAGACCCACTGCAGGTGGCTGCCAGTGACATTGCAGGGCCCAGTAGAACACCACCAAGGTCCATTGAAGAGCAAACGCAGAACATGGGGGCAGCAGAAACAACACCAGGGCCCAGCCCCACAGAAAGGCGCACAGAGCCAGCAGCTGGACCAGTGTGCAGACACCGGCACAGGGTTCAGTCGGTGCCCCAGGATGATGTCAGAGAAGCAGAGTTTGCGGGCTTGGAGGCATCGCTCATTCAGGGTCAGCGCCTGCAAAACAGACAATTAAGGTCCATCAGCAGAACCCTCAATAGACTGCAGAGCACAATGGCAAATGGGATGGCAAATGTGGACAGTCAGTTCAACCAAATGAATCAACATCTGGGGACCTAACACAGGCCATCCAACATTTGGTGACTGAACTAGTGGCAGACAGAGCACATGCAAGGCGCAGGGAGCGCCACACTGCCGCACGCTTTGACCGCTTGGCTGCATCTATTGGGCGTCTTGCCACAAATACAACAGGCCTGTCAAGGCGTACAGTCAGCCTCCAGGTGGAACTTGGGCACTTCGCAGGGGATGTGGCACAAGGACTTGGCCGCATCAGCCATGCGGTGGACCTTATGGCGAGCAGGCAGGCTGCAAGGGGCACAGGGGAGACCCCTCAGGACAGCGAGGAGGGGTCAACCATTAGTAGTGTGTCTGCCAGCGAGTCCCGTGTGCTACGGAGTAGCAGTGCACATCAGGGGTCAGGGGACCCACCAGGGATGAGCCATGGTGGCCACAGTAGGAGGGGGGTGTAAGCCACCAGACTGTACTGTAAAAAAGGCACATGAATTCAATGTGTCTTAAATGCAAATGGACAATTGCAGACTGTGACATACAGCAATATTTCTTCTTTCACATAGTTTAGAAATAAAAATGTTTTGTTTGTTTCACTACATAACTGGCCTATGTGTGTTTGACATTAGTGAGTGTGGTGACAGTTGCCACGTACCTGCCAAAGTATTGGGTTGCAATGTGGTTCCGTCTCTGTCTGCCCTCATTTGCGATGCTTCTATCCCCAGGCTGTCGGTGTGGTAGCTCTTGCTCCTCATCCTCCTTGTCTGTGTCTTCAGGGGTGAGATGTAGCCCACGTCTGGTGGCAATGTTGTGTAGGATGGCACAGGCGGCAATGATCTTGCATGCTGTTTCTGGGGCATACTGGAGTGCACCTCCACTTTTGTGGAGGCATCTGAATCTTGCCTTTAACAAGCCAAAGGTCCTCTCCACGACAGTTCTGGTCCGCCAATGTGCACTGTTATATCGCCTCTCGTTCTCGTGGGTACCAGGTGTTAGGTACGGGGTGAGTATCCATGGTCTCAGGGCATATGCACTGTCACCTGTTTGACAAAAAAGGCAATTTTAGCAGGGCATCAATGGGTTACACAGTGACCTGTATGCATGGCTTCAGGGTGTAGTCAGCAATACCTAATAGATATCCGTCTACAAACTCCCCACGTTCTAGGCGTTGGTTTATCCCACTGTGCCTGAATATGTATGAGTCATGTATACTCCCTGGATATTTAGCTACAATGTCAGTAATTACATTATGGGCGTCACATAGCACCTGGATGTTTAGTGAGTGGGTACATTTCGTATTGCGGAACACATATTCCAGATTTGCAGGAGGGCAAATTTGCATATGTGTCCCATCCACACACCCTATTACATGGGGGAAGTTGGCAATTCTGTAGAAGTCCAACTTGGTGCTGTTAATTTCTGCCTCATTCTTGGGTAGGTATATATATATCTGGACATGTGTGTGAGTATGGCATCTAGGAAACATCTGAAGAATCGTGAGAGTGCACTTTGGGATACCCCACCTGCCACAGCAATCACCCCCTGATAGCTACCCGAGGCCAAGAGGTGCAGTGAGCATAGCACTTGCACATGTGTAGGGATGGCGCTGCCGCGTATAGTCTGTCGTTCAAGCTGAGGATTCAGTAGTTCAATTAATTCTAAGATTGCAGCACTGCTCAGTCTATATTTGTCATAAATCTCCTCCTCAGTTTGTTGAAATAGTGTCTGCCTGGCTCGGTATATCCTCTCCTGTCTCTGCTACCTCCTCCTCTGCTGGGCGGCCTGGACTCTCCTCCTCCATGCTATCACGTACAGTTCAGCCATTTTGAGTCACCCAGATGCCTTCTGGGTCTCCTTTTATACTTTGGTTCTGGTTACCACCTGCTCTGAATCAGTGGTAATCTGGATGTGCAAAATGGGCTTTTTGCGACTAGTCGCAATTTGCGACTGGCTATTGCATATGGTTTGCGACTCGCAATTTGCGACTTCCTATTTGCGGGTCGCAAAATCAGGTTCGTAATTTTTGCGAGTTGGTAATGGGTCGCATCGCTATTTGCATTTCGGAAATGGGATTTTTGCATCCCATTTCGGATTTTGCGAGGTCGCAAATAGCGAATCGGGCCATTAGCGACTCGCAAAACTTTGCTACATCAGGCCCCAGGTGTGAAGGGCCTGAGAGCAGTAGCCTCCCCTGGACTCTGGAAATGCTTTGAAGGGCACAGATGGTGCCCTCCTTGCATAAGTCAGTCTACACCAGTTCAGGGATCCCCCAGCCCTGCTCTGGTGCGAAACTGGACAAAGGAAAGGGAAGCAACCACTCCCCTGACCAGCACCTCCCAAGGGGAGGTGCCTAAAGCTCCTCCAGTGCGTCCCAGACCTCTGCCATCTTAGATGCAGACGTGTGAGGGCACAATGGACACCTCTGAGTGGCCAGTGCCAGCAGGTGACGTCAGAGACCCCTCCTGATAGGTGCTTACCTGTAGCCAATCCTCCTCTGAGGGCTATTTAGGGTCTCTCCTGTGGGTATCTCATCAGATAACGAATGCAAGAGCTCACCAGAGTTCCTCTGCACTTCCCTCTTTGACTTCTGCCAAGGATCGACCGCTGACTGCTCCAGAATGCCTGCAAAACCGCAACAAAGTTGCAAGAAGACTACCAGCAACATTGTAGCACCTCATCCTGCTGGCTTTCTCGGTGGTGCATGCTCTGAGGGCTGTCTGCCTTCACCCTGCACTGGAAGCCAAGAAGAAATCTCCTGTGGGTCTACGGAATCTTCCCCCTGCTAACGCAGGCACCAAACTTCTGCATCACCGGTCCTCTGGGTCCCCTCTCATCTTGACGAGCGTGGTCTCTGGAACACAGGAGCTGGATCCAAGTGTCCCCCACAGTCCAGTGGCCCTTCTGTCCAAATTTGGTGGAGGTAAGTCCTTGCCTCCCCACGCCAGACAGTAATCCTGTGTACTGCGTGAACTGCAGCTGCTAGGGCTTCTGTGCACTTTTGCAAGACTCCTTTGTGCACAGCCTAGCCCAGGTCCCCAGCACTCCGTCCTGCATTGTCCAACTCGCTGAGTTGGACTCTGACTTCGTGGGACCCTCTTTCGTTGTGCTGAGTTGACCGTCAGGCTCAGATCTTCTGAACGCCTGTTCAGGTGCTTCTGCGGGTGCTGCATGCTTCTGCGTGGGCTTTCCATGTTGCTGAGCGCCCCCATCTGTCTCCTCCTCCAAGGGGCGACCTCCTGGTCCTTCCTTGGCCCTGGCAGCACCCAAAATCCTCAACAGCGACTCTTGCACTCTGCATCCTCCAGCAAGCCGTGGGACAACTTCTGACCAAAGGAAAAGTTCCTGGCACCTTCCGTTGTTGCAGAATCTTTGGCTTCTTCCACCTGGAGGCAGCCCTTTTGCACCTTCATCTGGGGTTTAGTGGACTCCTGCCCCCCTGGACACTTGCGTAGCTCTTGGACTTGATCCCCTTCCTTTACAGGGCCTCAGGTCCAGGAATCCGTCTTCAGTGCTTTGCAGTCAGTTGTTGTCTTTGCAGAATCCCCTATCTCGACTTCACTGTCTTTCTGGGGTAGTAGGGTAATTTTACTCCTACTTTTCAGGGTCTTGGGGTGGGGTATCTTGGATACCCTTAGTGTTTTCTTACTCTCCCAGCGACCCTCTACACACTACACTAGGCCTGGGGTCCCTTCATGGTTCGCATTCCACTTTTGGAGTATATGGTTTGTGTTGCCCCTAGGCCTATTGTCTCCTATTGCATTTATTGTGTTCAACAGTGTTTGCACTGCTTTTCTAACTGTTTACTTACCTGATTTTGGTTTGTGTGTATATTTTGTGTATATTACTTACCTCCTAAGGGAGTATATCCTCTGAGATACTTTTGGCATATTGGGGGTTATTACAACTTTGGAGGAGGTGTTAATCCGTCCCAAAAGTGACGGTAAAGTGACGGATATACCACCAGCCGTATTACGAGTTCCATAGGATATAATGGACTTGTAATACGGCTGGTGGTATATCCGTCACTTTACCGCCACTTTTGGGACGGATTAACACCTCCTCCAAAGTTGTAATAACCCCCATTGTCACTAAAATAAAGTACTTTTATTTTTAGTAACTCTGAGTACTGTGTTTTCTTATGATATAGTGCTAAGTGATATAAGTGGTATAGTAGGAGCTTTGCATGTCTCCTAATTCAGCCTAAGCTGCTCTGCTATAGCTACCTCTATCAGCCTAAGCTGCTAGAACACTTCTAATCTACCAATAAGGGATAACTGGACCTGGCACAAGGTGTAAGTACCACAAGGTACCCACTATAAGCCAGACCAGCCTCCTACACTTACCCTGACTAGGATTGTGGTCCCTATTTGAACAAAGGTGCATACCTCTGCCAACTAGAGACCCCATTTCTAACATTAGTGGCAGCTTTGGGATAGGACCTGTGTTTGTGCAGTGACATACAATAGCTATGTGTACACTACCTACCCACAGTTAAAGGTCAATTAGATTTTTCTCTTTTTGCTGCAATTTGTTTCTGCTTGACATTTTAATCTAATCCTAAATAGCATGACTGTGTTTCAAGGAGGAGCTGGAGAGTTTGACATAGTTAAGCTGGAGACATACACTGTCAGCCAGCTGAAAGGGTTCTGCAAGGGGATTGGAGTGCCTACCCTGGGTGCCTCCAGGAAGGAGGAGTACCAAAAGGCGCTGATGGCCTGGGTAGAAGCTCGTTCACAAGAGGATGTCAAGGTGGAGGGGTTATAGGATGGCACCCCAGAGGATTTGCCAACATCAGTGGGGGGTGACACCCCTGGATTTGTGTTCCCTGCTAAACCAGGCAGCAGTGTCTCAAGTCACGGCCTGACCGCAGGGGAAAGGAGGGGGGAGAGAGAGTTCCATCTGCAGTTGGCCAGACTAAAACTGGAGGAGAGGAGAGCAGAGACAGAGGCAGGGGAGAGGAGAGGAGAGCTGAGGCTGAAAGAGCCCTGGCTGTAAAGAAACTACTTCTGGCTCATGAACTGAGTCCAAAGGAGTTGTACCCCAAGTGTAGACACTCTGAGTCCAGCAGTGATGGTGGCAGCATGCATATAAGACCTGATGGAGACAAAAAGGTTCATATAACCAGAGATCTGGTGCCAAGTTATGTGGTGGGAGATGGCACTGACAAATGGGTTGATGCCTATGAAGTTGCACTAAGTGCTTATGGGGTTCCTGAAGAGCAATGGGGGGCGGGCTTGTGGAAACATGTACCAATAGTTGGGAGGGACACAACCCTCACATAAGAACCAGAGGACTGTAACACATACCTGCTCATGAAAACCATTTTAATTGCCAAGTTTGGACTGACCCATGAGACGTATAACCAAAGATTCAGGGACAGTACCAAACTCCCCACACAAACGTGGGTAAACTTTTATGATTCACCTAGCAAGGCACTGAATGGATGGGTGTGGGGCAGTAAAGTAAATGATTATGTGGGGTTATATAATTTGATCCTAAGAGGGCATATACTCAGATTTGCATCACAGAGTTGCGCCAGTACCTGATTGACAGTAAGCTGACTGATCCCAGGAAGCTTGCTGAGGAGACAGACCACCGGGCTAGCGCTAGTGTCCAAAAAGGTATCTGGAGGAAGGAGTTCTCAAAAGACCCCCAAAATAATTCCCAAGGGGATAGTGGTAACCAGTCCCAGCCTGATTCTAAAAAGAAACCAGTGTTATTTGATCAAAAGAAAGGGAGGTTTTTACCCCAATGCACAGAGTGCACTAAGTATGGTCACTCTAAGGGTGACTCCAAGTGTTCCAAGAGGGCACAGCCCCCCCA
Organism: Pleurodeles waltl; assembly: GCF_031143425.1. Taxonomy (NCBI): domain Eukaryota; kingdom Metazoa; phylum Chordata; class Amphibia; order Caudata; family Salamandridae; genus Pleurodeles; species Pleurodeles waltl. The sequence continues at coordinate 811,915,772 of NC_090440.1, forward strand.
CTGGAGGGCAGACACCTGGGTTAGCTAGTGTAGCGCTTGGAGAGGAGGTAGTCCCAGATAGCTTTGTGGAACAGATAGAGGTAACCCTAGTGTCCCTGGGGGACACGTAGATGGTGCAAAAAGCCCACATGCCTGCAAATACTTCCAAATATAGGCAGTGGGTCACCATCAATGGACAACGGGTGGAGGCTCTGCTTGACACGGGAGCCAGCATAACTACTGTTGGGTGAGCTGGTGTCAGCAGAGCAGGTCCTCCCAAATACATTCCACCAAGTCATAATCACTGACAATTGTGAGGGCCACCTACCAGTAGCTCTGGTTCCCTTTGAGTGGGGGGGGTCTCTGGTACTCCTAAAAGTAGCTGTGAGTCCTGCCATACCTGTAGATTGTCTGTTAGGCAACAACCTTGAGCACACTACCTGGAAGGAGGTAGAGCCAAGGTCTCACTTGGAAATGTTGGAATTGCCCGAGTGGGTCTGCATGACCCTAAGGTCCATGGCTGCCCGGGAGGAGAGTCAAGGGCACCTGGAGCCTGGAAGAATGTCCCAGACATCTGCAAAGGAGAGGGGCAAGGGGCACGGAAAACCTATCCCAGAAATTCCAGCGATGGTTGACGGAGCTCCTGAGGAAAAGGCCCCTGAGCCAACCGGGGAGGACATTGCTGCCCTAGGTGACCTGCCTGAGCTTGCTGGCTGGCAAGTTGAGGGTGCGCCCACTGGCGAAGAATTCTGCAAGGTGCAGAAAGAATGCTCCACTCTTGAGGGTTTGAGGCAACAGGCCTCAGCTCAAGCAGGAGGAGAAGCCTGAAGATCACCTTATATATTGGGAGAATGATCTCCTTTTCAGTGAGCCTAAGGTACCGGAGGCTGGGGCAGCACATGTGCTGGTAGTCCCCCAGTGTTACCGGGCCGCCTTACTGGGCCTGGCTCATGAAATTCCCCTGGCAGTACATTTAGGGCAAGATAAGATCTTTGCCAGGCTTGTCACCCACTTTTATTGGCCCAGAATGCGGACGGCCTCAGATGCATTCTGTAGGTCCTGTTCCACCTGCCAGGCCAGTGGGAAGACAGGGAAAAGGCTCAGGGGCCCCCTGATCCCACTCCCCGTCATTGGCACCCCCTTTGAAAGGGTGGGCATCGACATAATTGGTCCATTGGACCCCAAGACTTCCTTAGGCAACAGGTTTATCCTGGTTATGTGGACCATGCCACCCTCTACCCAGAGGCAGTCCCTCTGAGGACAGTGACTGCACCAGTGGTGACCAGAACTCTGATGGGAATATTTACCCATGTGGGACTCCCGAAGGAGATTGTGTCTGATAAATTCACAAACTTCATGTCTGTATGCATGAAGTCAATGTGGGATGCTGTTGGGGTGACCTACAAGTTCACCACGCCCTATCATCTTCAATCCAGTGGTCTTCTGGAGAGATTCAACAAGACCTTGAAAGGCATGATCACAGGCCTCCCTGAGGCCATGAGGTGCAAGTGGGACGTCCTCCTACCATGCCTTTTCTGTGCTTACAGAGAGGTACCCCAAAAGGGGGTAGGGTTCAGTTCATTTGAGCTTCTCTATGGGTACCATGGCAGGGGACCCTTAAGCATTGCAAAAGAGGGGTGGGAGAAAGCTCCCAAGGCACCCCCTCAGGATGTGGTTAGCTACATGTTAGCTCTCCACAACCAGATGCAACACTTCTGGAAGAAGGCCAAGAGCAACATCAAGGCCAATTAAGAGGTCATGAAACACTGATATGACCAGAAGCTACCCTGGTGGAGTTTCAGGCTGGCTACAAAGTGTGGGTAATGGAGCCAGTGGAGCCTAGGGTTCTCCAGGACCGCTGGACTGGCCCATTTGAGATAAAGGAGCATAAAGGGGAGGCAACTTACTTATTAGACCTCCAGTCCCCTAGGAATCATCTAATGGTGCTTAATGTAAACAGACTAAAGCTTCATTTTGAGAGGATTGAGCTCAACATGCTTCTGGTGACAGATGAAGGTGTGGAGGAGCAGAGTGAACCTCTCCCGACCTCCTCTCTGCCAAGGAAGGTGATGGGTCAGTGGTGTGTGTCAATCTCTCTGACTCCCTGACCCTGGACCAGCGAGGGGACTGCTACCAGTTACTGGAGCAGTACTCTTCCCTGTTTTCGCTCACCCAAGGACTCACATACTTGTGTGTCCATGATATTGAGAGGGGAGACAGTCCCCCATAAAGAACAACATTTACAGGTTGTCAGACAGGGTGAAGGACAGCATCAAGGAGGCAGTTGCCAAGATGCTGGCTCTTGGGGTGATTGAGAAGTCCAACAGTCCTTGGTCCAGCCCTGTGGTGCTGGTTCCCAAGCCTGCCACACCCGGTGCTAAGCCAGAATGTAGGTTCTGCATGGTCTACTGGGGTCTCAACTCAGTCACAAAGCCAGACGCTCACCCCATCCCCCAAGCTGATGAGCTTGTAGACAGACTAGACGCTGCTAAATTCCTCAGTACCTTTGATCTTATATCTGGGTACTGGCAGATCACCTTGACTGAGGGGGCTAAAGAGAGATCCGTTTTTTTTACTCCTGAGGGGCATTACCAGTTCAGAGTGATACCCTTTGGATTGAAAAATACCCTGATACCTTCCAACGGTTGGTTAACGGGGTCCTAGCTGGCAAGGATGCGTTCTGCGCAGCCTACTGAGATGACATTGCCATCTACAGTTCCAGCTGGGAGGAACACTTTCTCCACCTCAAGAAGGTGCTTCAAGCCCAGCAACATGCAAGCCTGACAATCAAGGCCAGTCAGTGCCAGATTGAGCAGGGTTCCGTGGTGTACTTGGGACACCTAGTAGGTGGTGGCAAGGTGCAGCCCCTCCAGGCCAAAATTGAGAAAATTACGGCCTGGCAACCACCTAGAACCCAAACAGAAGTGAGAGCTTTTTTAGGCCTCACTGGATGCCACCATATGTTTGTTAAGGGTTATGGCACCATAGTGGCCCCCTTAACAGAACTTACTTCCAAAAAACAACCTAGGTTGGTGAATTGGACAGAGGCTTGTCAGAAAGCCTTTGACTTGCTAAAGGAAGCCATGTGCACGGCACCCCTGCTCAGGGCCCCTGACTACTTCAAGGAGTTCATCAGGCAGACAGACGCTTCAGAGCATGGCATATGGGCAGTTCTAGCTCAGCTGAATGAGGAGGGCCTAGACCAATCAGTAGTCTTTATTAGCAGAAGACTATTACCACGGGAACAGAGGTTGAGTGCCATAGAAAGAGAAGCATTTGCTGTGGTATGGGCACTGAAGAAGCGGAGACCCTACTTGTTTGGGACTCACTTCCAGGTTCAGACCGACCACAGGCCCCTCAGATGACTCATGCAGATGAGGGGTGAAAATCCTAAACTCTTGAGGTGGTCCATTTCCCTACAGGGGATGGACTTTACGGTGGAGCATCGCCCGAGGACTGACCACGCCAATGCTGATGGTCCCTCCAGATACTTCCGCCTTAGCAATGAGAGCTCCATTGCGGGAGGGTAACTCTCCCCACTTTCAACTGGGGCAGTACACATGTTAGACCTGACAGCCTTAGGGTGGTCATCCCCCAACTTTTTGCCTGCCTCCCTCCACTTTTCTGACGCTGTTTTTGCTGGTTTTAGGACTCTGCACACTTTACCACTGCTAACCAGCTTTAAAGTGCATATGCTCTCTCCCTTAAACATGGTAACACTGGTTCAGTCCCAGTTGGTATATTTGATTTACTTGTAAGTCCCTAGTAAAGTGCACTACATGTGCCCAGGGCCTGTAAATTGAATGCTACTAGTGGGCCTGCAGCGCTGGTTGTGCCACTCATATTAGTAGCCCCTTAACCATGTCTCAGGCCTGACATTGCAAAGCCAGTGTGTGCAGTTTTACTTCCACCTCAACTTGGCTTTTAAAAGTACTTGCCAAGCCTTAAACACCCCTTTTTCTATATATAAATCACCCCTAAGGTAGGCCCTTGGTAAGCCATAGGGCAGGGTGCTATGTAGGTAAAAGGCAGGACAGGTGCATGTGTGTTTTATCTGTCCCAGTAGCGAAAAACTCCTAAATTTGTTTTCCACTGCTGCGAGGCCTGCTCCTTTCATAGGATAGCATTAGGGATACCCTCATATACTGTTTGAGTGATAGATTCTGACCAGAAAGGGGTAACCAGGTCATATTTAGTATGACCAGGATGGCAATAGAAAATCCTGCTTATTGGCGAGGTTGGATTTTATATTACTATTTTAGAAATGCCACTTTTAGAAAGTGAGCATTTCTCTGCACTTAAAATCCATCTGTGCCTTACAGCCTGTCTCTAATCAATGTCTGGGCTAGGCTTGTTGACAGCTTCCTTGTGCATTTCACCCAGACAAACACAGGATACCCAGTCAAACCTGCACTTATCTGCATACTGAATGTGTGTTCCTGGGCTGGAAGGGCCTGACACATTTCAAAGGCTAGTGGCCTGCCCTCACACAATGGACTGCCAAACCCCCAACTGGGACCCTGGCAGACAGACCTGTACTGAAAGGGGAACTTGCGCACTTCAAAACCACTCTCTAACATCTCCCCCACTTCAAAGGCATTTTGGGGTATTTAAACCGGGTCCCAGACCCACCAAATCAGACACTTCTGGACCTGAACCTGCAACCTGTCAAGAGGAACTGCCTGGCTGCCCAAAGGAGTCATCTAGACTGCTTTGCTCAGATGAACTGCTGCCCTGCTGTTGCCCTGCCGCCCTCTGACTTTGCTGAGAAGTGCTCTCCGAGGGCTTGGATTGAGCTTAGCTCCTGTTTTCTGAATTCTCAGGGCCAAAAAGACTTAGGCCCTCATTGAGACCCTGGTGGTTGGTGTAAAAGTGGCGGTAATACCGCCAACAGGCCAGCTGTAATTACCGCCAAATTATGACAATGGCAGTGTTATCTCCGATAGACAGCCAATGTACCACACTGATCACCAGGGCAGAAACAACAGCCACTATGGCGTTAGCCGCCTACAGCCAGGCGGAAGTCAATGTTCCGCCCACCATATTAAGACCCTGGAAACCGACACCTTTTCTGGGGCGGTACCAATGACATGAAAAGCCTAGCGGAAACAGAGATCAGAAGGGAAGGGACTCACCATTGGAGACACAGGGAACAACCACGCCGCCATGGAGCCCGAGGTGCATGTCTTCCCCATGGTCTTCTACATGCTGCTCCACGACGAACCCTAATGCCGGCGACGACGGTGAGTACAACCGCCTAGCACACAAGGGAGGGAGGAAAAAGAGAGTGACACACACACGCACCACACACACACCCCCAACACCATACACACATTCAGCTGCATTAATAAAACATGTTTACCCCGTACCTCGGATGAATAATGCAAGGACAAAACGTTTTAGAAAAAGTTAATGTAATAAGAGCAACACGGCCCAAAATTTATAAGATGGGCACGCATACTGTACACCAACCCGCAGGCCAGGGTGAAGACAGGAGGAGTCATATCAGAGAGCTTCCCAATTAGCAGGGGAACAAGGCAGGGCTGTCCCCTTTCCCCCCTGTTGTTCGCCCTGGCGATGGAACCACTGGCCGCGCGTGTCCGTGCAAAAACAGAAGAATGGGGGGTGGTAAGGAACGGCACATCCCACGTCATATCATTGTATGCAGATGATGCTTTGATCTATATACGCAGTGTTGGGGAGGCACTGCCCCCGGTGATGTCATTGCTACGCGAGTTTGGAGAGATATCGGGCTTGATAGTTAATTGGGGGAAATCCTGTATATTCCTACTGGTTGGCCGGTCCCCAGCGAGACGAGAGAACACTTCACCAGGCCCATTAAAATGGTGCTTCGACACATTCAAATATCTCGGGGTTAACGTCTATCACAGTGCTGAAGACCTCAGGGATGGCAACCTGGGGAGGGCGGTGACATCTATAAAGAGCTCATTGCGTTTCTGGAATAAATTACCGCTCTCACCATTGGGAAAAGTTGCCATAGCCAACATGCTAGTGCTGCCCAGGCTGCTATATCACTTCGCTGCCCTGCCGATCATAATTCCTAAAAGTTTCTTCAACAGTTTAAATTCTGCATTGGTGCAGCTGGTATGGGGTGATGGCAGAAGGCGAGTCGCACTCAACACACTATATCACCCAGTGGCGGCGGGTGGACTGGGAGCCCCTAACTTTGAGCTCTACTCTGCGGCAGCACAGCTGCAGTGGATCTCAAATTGGATTCATAACTCGGGGTCGGCGGAAGCTGCCTGGCTGGTAACCCGACTCCGGGGAGTCCCCCTGCTTGAGTGGCTCTCGAGCAAGCAAACTAAAAGCACATGCGCAAACCCATTGATGGCAGCAGCACATGCATACTGGAAGAAGTATATTCAAAAAGATGCCAAAAAAATTCCCTACTCACCTCTCATACCACTAGAACGAATCCCTGGATGGGTGACAACTGGTTCTCACCTATCCGCAACCTGGATAGAAGCGGGCATAAGCACGGTAGGAGAATGCTTCGAGGAAGGAAAACTAATGTCCTTCGAAGATATACAGGCCCTCACAGAGATCAGCCCAGGGCAATTTCTGACATACCACGCTATATGTCATGCAATTAGAGGTACATGGGGGCCCGGGGACGCTGAGCCGGACATCTCAATGAACCTACACCATATGCTGAGCTACGACACACGTGAAAAAGTAGTCTCAAATACATACAAACTACTAAATAAGCCCCCGGAGTCTAATCTGCAGAAAGCCAGAGAAAGGTGGAATGCCGTACTGCCTGACCCGATCACAGAGACAGAATGGTCAAAAGCCCTGAGCCACACACGCGAGGTCTCAAGGAACCCCAGATTCCGATACACACAATTTAATTACTTACATCAGACTTATTTAGCGCCAGCCAGAATTAAACGTATGTTCCCTGGATCGGACCCAACTTGCCCTAGATGTAAAACCCCAGCAGCACAGTTTTATCATATGGTCTGGGAGTGCCCGCAGGTAAGGGGGGAGTGGACCGCGCTGACCACTGCACTGTCGGAAATGACTGGCCTGGGCTTGGACGCGAATCCCAAATCCTGTCTACTTGGCCTCAGGACCAGAACAAAAAGGAGCAAATTTATGCACAGATTCGTAGACCTGGCTTATGCAATGTACAAAAGACTAATAGCCATGAACTGGAAGGCCTCTAAGGCCCCTGACCATGGAGCTTGGCTCGCTCTTACGCTTCGCTGGACACGTGCTGAATATCAGGTACTAACGAAACTGGCGCGAGGTGGTCCTCAACACTCGGGCTGTGAAACCTGGGGCACATTGGTCTCCAAACTAGAAACAAAGAATGACGAAAAACCTCCCTGAATAGCAGTCAGACGCGATAACATAGACAATTGTAGGTTTCACCCCGGTTGCAATACCACAGTAATCATGAGTAGCGCACACACCTGCCAATGGTGCCTAAGCACAGATATAAATACACTGCACCCCCAAATACACACTAGCCAATTAATACACACAGCCCATCGTCCCCAACTAGTAAACTCAGGGTCTTCAGAAGTTAAGTTGTCCCTTCCCCCGCCCCCCGCTCTCTCCCGTCCATCTTAGGGTTCGCCCTGAACTAGAACTCTTGCTGGCATCGAAACCTCCGCACGAAAGATAGTATCAAATGCGCGAACTAGCAATGCCTGTAAGTACAGACATAAAAGCGCGGATCTAGCGGTGTACGAAAGTTATTGGTTGTTTGTTAAATCTAATAAATAAGCGCCCAGCAAACTATTGTAACTGTAAACATCCTATCACTGCTGCTAAATGGATGCATCGAAATGTTTGATTTTATTGAAAATTTAATAAAAATATGTTAAAAAAAAAAAAAAAAAAGTAATAAGAGCAACACATCAAGATAAATAAGTGAGGCAACATAATAATATAATAGATATATACATATGTGCATATAAAGGGACACAGCCAAGTCCACAATGTCCGTTGTCCACATGGCCACAGGCCAACATCCAAGGCCACACATGGCACCTGCCTCAACACAGAGAGAACACTGCAGGGGCATCAGTTTGGAAATAGGCAGGCACCTCAGAGGGACGGAGGATGGAGGGGGCACCTCAGCCGGCAGATGGAACAACACCAATGGCTCTGGAGGGGGCAACATGCCCTGTGCGTGGTCCTGAGGAGTGCAAGGCCACAGTCTCTCAAGTGGGTGACTTGCCCACATGCTCTGGAGGGGGCAACTTGCTCTGTGCCTGGTCCTGGGCAGTGCAAGGCCACAGTCTCTCAAGTGGGTGACTTGCCCACATGCTCTGGAGGGGGCAACATGTCCTGTGATTGGTCCTGGGGAGTGCAAGGCCACAGTCTCCCAAGTGGGTGACTTGCTCACCTGCTCTGGAGGGGGCAACATACCCTGTGCCTGGTCCTGGGGAGTGCAAGGCAACAGTCTCTTGAATGGGTGACTTGCCCACTGGTTTTGGAGGGGGCATCGTGCCAGGTGCTCGTGATCCTGGGGAGGCTGGGGTTGGAGGGTGACTTGCCCACTGGTTCTGGAGGCGGCATCGTGCCCTGTGCTCTTGATCCTAGGGAGGCTTGGGTTGGTGGGTGTCTTACCCACAGGTTCTGGAGGGGGCATCGTGCCCCGTGCTCTTGACCCTGGGGAGGCTGCGGTTGGTGGGTGTCTTACCCACTGGTTCTGGAGGGGGCATCGTGCCCTGTGCTCTTGATCCTGGGGAGGCTGGGGTTGGTGGGTGACTTGCTCACATGCTCTGGATGGGGCAACAAGCCCTGTGCTCTTGATCCTGGGGAGTGTCATACCCACTGGATTTGCAGTGGCCAAGCCGCACAGCAGCCCATGGAGGCAGGACTACATACCATCCGCCGGCAGTGACGGCTGCTTAGTGGTGGTGCTGCTGCAGCTGCTGGTGGGGGGAAGCTCCTGCCCATCCCCCTGCAGCCTCGGACGGCTGCTCAGTGGTTGTGGTGGTGGTGGTGCTGCTGCTGGTGGGGGGAGGCTCCTGCCCATCCCCTGCAGCCTTGGACGGCTGCTCAGTGGTGGTGATGGTGGTGCTGCTGCTGCTGGGGGGGAGGCTCCTGCCTCTCCCCTGCAGCCTCGGATGGCTGCTCAGTGGTGGTGGTGGTGCTGCTGCTGCTACTGATGGTGGGGGGAAGCTCCTGTCCATCCTCTGCAGTCTAGGATGGCTGCTCAGTGGTGGTGGAGGTGGGGCTGCTGCTGGTGGGAGGAGGCTCCTGCCCATCCCTTGCAACCTCAGACGGCTGCTCAGTGTTGGTTGGTGGTGGGGGCTCTGTCACAGTTCCAGACCCAGGCCCCTTGCTCTTCCTGCCTGCTGGTGCAGGCTCCTTGCTCTTCCTGGCAGCAGCTGGGGTAGGCTCCTTGCTCTTCCTTGCAGCAGCTGGGGCAGGCTCCTTAACATTCCTGGAAGCAGCTGGGGCAGGCTTCTTGCTCTTCCTGGCAGTAGCTGGGGCAGGCTCCTTAGCCTTCCTGGCAGCAGCTGGGGCAGGCTCCTTTCCCTTGAGGCTGCCTGGTGCAGGTTCCTTCACCCTGAGGACATTTGCCCTGGCTCCTTTCCCAACACGAGTAGGTATGGTGATGACTGGGCCCATGGACTGGGTGGCTGAGGTGACTGGCTGGGTTTTTGCCACCATGACCAGAAGTGCAGGACAGGGGTGAGGGTAATGGAAGAGGTCAATGGTGGATAGGAAAAGTTTTTTTAGGGACACTGTGGCGGGAAGAGGGAGAAGGTTTGGGAGTGAAGGAAGAGTGAGTGGTTGTAGGAGGTGTCTGCTGATTTTGGGTGCAACTGCATGGGCTGGATGCTGTTGTGAGGTGGATGGCTGTTGGGTGTCTGAGTGCTTGGGTTTGTGTGCTTTGGGGGGGGGCAGACACAGTGGGAGAGGACACTGGGGACGTGTGCATGGCTGTTGTGGAGGTGTCTGCCAGTGAGGTGTGTGTTCTGCTAGGTGTGGTGGTGATGCTGGTAGTGGATGATATTGTAGTGCATGCAGGTGTGAGTGTAGACAGAACTGGGAGGGAGGTAGAGGAGGAGGAGGGGGAGACAGTGGAAATAGTGGATGTAGGTATGTCTGCATCTGGATGGTGTTTGTGTGAGTGCCTGTGGGAAGAAGTGTGGTGCTTGTGTTTGCCTGTGCCACTCTTGTGTGTTGTCTTGTGTGCATACTCGTCTGCCTGTGTGCTTGGGATAGTTTGGGGTTGAGGAGATTGGGATTGGAAGAGGAAGTTGGAGGGTGGAAACAGGGACAATGGCTGCCATCAGAGAGGAGGCCAGAGCCTGGATTGATCTCTGTTAGGCCGCCAAGCCAGTGTGAATGCCCTCCAGGAATGCATTAGTCTGTTACATTTGGGCTGCCAGCCCCAGATGGCATTCACAATGGTTGACTGCCCTACAGAGATGGATCTCAGGAGGTCAATAGCCTCTTCATTCAGGGCAGCAGGGCTCACTGGGGCAGGGCCTGAGGTGCCTGGGGCGAAGGAGATGCCGACCCTCCTGGGTGAGCAGGCACGGGCAACTCGATGAGGGGCTGCTGGGAGGGCGGTGCTGGTACTGGGGTGGCGGATGTACCTGTATCTGGGGTGGTCACAGAGGTGTCCGCCACCACCAGGGAGCTTCCATCGGAGGGGGTATCTGTGTCAGAACTGTCCCCTCCAGTCTCCGCCGTGGTGCTCCCCTCGCCCCCATCCCACTGGTGACCTCAGTGTCAGTGTACTCTGCCTCCTGGGTCCTGTGGGATGCAGCTCCCTCCATCGCCGGTGCCTCTGCTCCTCCGCCAGATGATGCTAATGCACATAAGTACAGGGTGACAAAACAAGAAGGGGGAGAGACAAAGGATACACTTGGCCAGTGGCTGCACCAACACCACTGTTGGTGTACACAGCACCCTCACACACAGGGAACAGGCCTACGCACTACCAGTGATATTGCTAGCCACCAAGGCTTGGGGAGGGGCACACACCCCCAAATCCAGCACACCTGGGACGCACGCAGCCCTGACCAGTAGTGGATGCCTACGAGCTAGGTAGCAGGACTATCCCTTCAGAACCATAGCCACCAGGGGACCTACACTGCAATGTCAGGCCTGGCCTAGGGGCACCCACTGACACACATCCACCACCCGGATACCACCCCACCAGGCGTTAGCAGAAATTATGGGCACTATGCTCACACCCTTGGGGCTTCTGTGATGCCCTCAAGTGCCCATCCAGCTCTGGATAGGCCACCGCCAGTATGCGGGCCATCGGGGGGTCAGGGTTCGACGGGCACCCCTTCCTCATTAGGAGGCCATCCCCAGCTGGCCCTCCGCCGCCTACCGTGGCCAGCGTCTCATGTCCTCCCACCGTTTCCGGCAGTGGGTGCTCCGCCTGCCGTAGACCCCCAGGGTCCGCACGTCCTTGGCAATTGCATGTCATATACTCTTCTTTTGATGGGCGCTGACCTGCAAAGGAAATACACACAGGAAAATAGTATTAGTCAGACAGTCCTGCCTTTTATAGTTATGGCCCACCATACCCCTTCACATCAACATTTGCACACACATGGCCCAGCACACAACCAATACACCGCTCAGAGGACATCCACCCACCCCCCTTACACGAGGCCTTCACACACACAACTCCATGTATTCATGCCACATGCATGGTGTCCACAGTGTACTCACCTGTTGGTCTGGAGGCCCATACAGCAGTCTGTACTGGGGAAGGACCCCATCCACCAGTCTCTCCAACTCCGCCGAGGTGAAGGCAGGGGCCCTTTCCCCAGTCACACGGGCCATGGTAGGTTCCAGACACAGGTCGCTGTAGCACATGCAGTGTAGGTCCTTTCCTGTTAAAGATCAGGTAGCAAGTGAGGAATATGATATAAAATGGCGGTCACGTCTGCGGCGGTGCATCCCGTCACCGCCAGCGTAGATCACCACTGGCCACTGTAACCCATAGGGCCCAATGTTATCCAATAAGGAGTTGCACGGCGGTTCCCGACCGCCTCCCCCAACGGCGCACAACATCAGCGGAATTACCTCACTTCCACCTGTCCCTTCAAACATGACAGGTGTACTCCTTTTTGGGGGTGGGGGGCAAACCCTGGATAAATGGTGTGTTACTTTTGAAATTTTGACATACTGGACAATTCACACTGACCCATTACAAATTAACAGCATGCAATGTTCTGTTATAGCACGATTGTTCAGTTTGTGACCGGCTCCTCACTCTTTTGCCCCATAGATTGCTACCGCTGCAGATGAATAGGAGATGGAGACATACCCCCGTGTACAGACCCCTGGTAGACTTGGCAACACTGGAGGACATGCACATTATCCTCACCTATAGACTGGACAGGGCCACAATCACAGAGCTGTGTGCCCAATTGGAGCCTGACCTGATATCTGCTATCCGTCAACCCACTGGGATTCCCCCCCCCACTTTCTTGTGCAAGTTCTATCTGTGCTCGATTTCCTGGCAACTGGTTCTTTCCAAGTGACAATGGGCTTGGCAGCAGGAATGTCACAGCCAATGTTCTCAATAGTTCTGACAAGAGTGTTGTCTGCCCTGATTAAAACACATGTGCAGCTACATTGTATTTCCCCAGGTGGAAGATTTGGCCACAGTGAATGGCGAGTTCTATGCAATGGGACATATCCCCAACATAATAGGGACGATTGATGGAACACATACTGCATTAGTCGTCCCCCGTCAGAATGAACAGGTGTACAGAAATTGTAAGAGTTTCCACTGTATGAATGTGCAGATGGTGTGCTTGGCAGACCAGTACATCTCCAAAATCATTGCTAAGTATCCTGGGTCGGTGCATGATGCCTTTGTCCTGAGGAATAGCAGCTTCCAAGTGTGATGGGCCAACTACAGAGGCACAGGGTGTGACTAATAGGTGAGCCCTGGTCACCACCTAGTATATGTTGGTGCATGGGTATGGTGTGGGCCAAATGGGATATTGTGTGGCTCAATGTTGTCTCTAAATATTTGCAGGTGACTCTGGTTACCCCAACCTATCTTGACTGCTGACCCCTGTGAGGAATGCCAGGACAAGGGCAGAAGAAGGTTACAATGAGGTACATGGGCGAACCAGAAGGATTATAGAACAGACCTTTGGCTTCCTGAAGGCCAGGTTCAGATGCCTGCATCTGACAGGTGGATCCCTGTGCTACATACCCTAGAAGGTCTGCCAGATAATAGTGGCATGCTGCATGTTGCACAACCTTGCCTTGAGACACCATGTGCCTTTTCTGCAGGAGGAGGAGGCTGGAGATGCCCATGTGGCAGCAGCGGAACCTGTGGACAGTGAGGATGAGGAGGCAGAGGATGAGGATGAGGACAACAGAACAGCAGTCATCAGACTTCCAATTACACACATGTAAGACAATGTTACGTCACATTTCATTATAATGATATTTTGTGGCACTGGCATGCTGTTATTTCCCAATTCTATGCCCACTTACTGTGCCCTTTGGTAATTCATTTTACAGATGGTGGTGCCTCACAATAGTTCCTGGTGTGATCAATGCTACCAGCTACAGGTCATTAACATATGCTCATGTACTGTACAGTTGTATTGCATTGTTTGAACCTGGTTAAATGAATACATATTTGAAAAAGTTGACATAGTCCAAACGTCTATTTTTTCCAAGGGTGTTTATTGAAGTGCTAAGTAAAAGAGGGGAAGTGCAATGGGATGGGGTGATGGTAGAGGAAAGTCCAGGAGATTGTTCCAGTATATTCGTAGCACAGCTGCATTGTTCAAGGGGACATAGGAAGGGGAGCAATGGCAGTTCAAGGTGGACAGGGTGACTGTGTAAGACACAAGTGTGACAATCAGGAGAGTCTCATTTTCTGGCTGGGGTCTTGGCAAGTGTCTCTGGCTTCAGTCTGGATCGCAGGGAACGTTTGCAGGGTGATTTTCCTTCTGCAGGGGGAGGGTGCTGGTGGCCTGTTGGTCCTGTGGCAGGGCCTACTGGCCACTAGCGGCAGTGTAGGTGGAAGGCAGTTCAGATGTCTGGCTAGTGGCAGGGGCCCGCTGTTGTGAGACTGCCTCCCTCATAATATTGGCCATGTCTGCCAGCACCCCTGCTATGGAGACCAGGGTGGTGTTAATGGCCTGCAAGTCCTCCCTGATCCCCTGGTACTGTCCCTCCTGCAGCCGCCTCTTCTCCTGCACATTGTCCAGGATCTGGCCCATCGTGTCCTGGGAATGTTGATATGCTCCCAGGATCTCAGAGAGTGCTTCCTGGAGAGTCGGTTCCCTGGGCCTGTCCTCCCCCTGGCGCACATCACTCCTCCCAGTTTCCCTGTAGTCCTGTGCCTCTGTCCCCTAAACCGTGTGCCCACTGCCACTGACCCCAGGTCCCTGATTGTCTTGGGTATGAAGTGTGCCCTGGGGTCGATGTAGAGGTGGACACACTGCTGATTGATATGGGTACGCTGGGTGGGTGCTGTGGTGGTGTTTCCTGATGGGGTAGGCTCTGTGGTGGTGTGTGACTGGGCCTGGGTAACGGGCTGTCCAGAGGTCCCTGATGGGCCAGGTTGGTCATCGAGATCCTGAAGTCCATAGTTGCTGTCATCACTGTGGGCCTCTTCTGTGGGAGGCTGGATATTGCTGGCATTTCCTCTCCGCTGATATTGGCTGGGGTACCTGTGGGGATGTAAATGCTGTGTTATTGTTCCTGTGTCTGACATATTGTGCATCTGTGGCTTGCCCTCTTTGGTTGTATTTGCCCTGGCAGTTTTCACTTATGTATGTTGGTAAGTGGTGGGATAGCTGATTCTCTTTAGTCTCTAGTGCGCATGCTTTAGTGATAGGTGTCCATGAAGGTCTGTGAGTGGTGTCCATGCATTGGTATGGCATGCAGGGCTTGGCATTGGGATAAGTGAGATGTGATGGTAGGGTGTATGGGAAGTGGTGGAGTGATGGGAGTGAGGGTGAGGGTATGTGATGGCATGCAGGTAGGGGGTAGTAGTAGTACAAAGTTGACTTACCAGAATCCAGTCCTCCTCCTACTCCGGCCAGGCCCTCAGGATGCATGATTGCCAAGACTTGCTCCTCCCATGTATATAGTTGTGGGGGAGGAGGTGTGGGTCCACCGGCAGTCCTCTGTAAGCGCGTTGGTGTCTTGCTGCAGTGGAACATACCTTCCCCGTAGGTGGTTCCACCTCTTGCTGATGCCATCCCTGGATCCTGGGTGCTGTCCAACGGCATTGACCCTGTCCACGATTCTCCACCATAGCTCCATCTTCCTAGCTATAGATATCTGCTGCACCTGTGCTCCAAATATCTGTGGCTCTACCCTGATGATTTCCTCCACCATGACCCTTAGCTCCTCCTCTCTGAATCAGGGGTGTCTTTGTGGTGCCATGGGTGTTGTGTGAGGTGTGTAAGTGAGGGTATGTAGGGTGATGTGTTGGGGTGTGTGATGTGGGGTGCGTGGGTGGTGTATAGGTGTAGGTAGTCTGTGGCTCTGTTTTTTTTTGTGGTTGTGGTGTCTGTCTCATGCCAGTGGTTTGTATTCATAAAGGGTTGTGGGTAATGTGGGTGTGTGTTTTATACTGGTGTGGGTGTGGTGTGTGTATGGGTGTCAGGTGTGTGTTGCTTGAATTGTCCAATGTGGTGGTGTTTTGTTTGCGTGTGTGTATTTTGAGCGCAGCAGTATGTACCGCCAATGGTTTACTGCCATTGAATGTCTGCCGTGGTGATTCATGGGTGATTCATGGGTGTTGTTCTGTTGGCGTAACGGTGTGGGTTTTGATACCGCCACTTTCTCAGTGACCTTTGGACTGGCGGAATTGTGTATGTGGCTGAATAGTGATGGATTGGTGTGTGTGTGTGTCATAATATGGTGGACAGATATCTGCCGCCGCCGCGGTAAGTAGGCGGCAGTCAGCGTGGCAGTAAGTGTGATTTACCGCCAATGTCATAATGAGGGCCTTAATCTCTTCAGGAAACTCCTTGTGCGCCAAAAATCGATGCACAGCCTGCTGGAAACGACACACAGCTATGGTGTGACCGAGAAATCAATGCACAGCCGAACCGAAACGACACAGCCCATTTTCCAGAGTGAAGAATCGATGCAGCGCCCGCATTGCTGTCGGAAATTCAACGCACAGCCCTACCGGATCGACACACAGCCGAACCGTAACAACGCAGTCCGACTTCCAATGTGAAGAATCGACGCAGCACCTGCCGTGTGACAGAAAATGAGATGTATCACCGTACCGGATCAACGCGACGCCTGTGACCGTGTCCTGCACGCCCAGGATTTCCACGCATCGACCCTGGGCATCAGCAATATCCCTGCACCGCAGTGAGGAACCAAGACTGTGTGCCAGAAATCGGCGCAAAGCCCCTTGCAGTGTGGAAAGAAACGATGCATCATCTGTGCCGCGTCAGAAAATCCAACCCACATCCTATTTTTCCATGCATCTTCTCCTCTGCAGTCTCCGTGCGTGTTATTTTTTAGACAACATTTGATTTAGAAGATTTAAGACTCTTTTTAATCCTGCAAAAGTGATATCTCAACTTGTGCTTATTGAATCTGTATCGTTTTGACCTTAATTTAACCAGATAAATACTATATATGTTTCTAAACCTGTTTGGTGTATTCTTGTGGTGTTTTCACTGTGTTACTGTATGATTTATTGCACAAATATTTTACAAATTGCCTTCTAAGTTAAGCCTGACTGCTCAGTACCAAGCTACCAGAGGGTGGGTACAGGATAATTTGGATTTTGGGTGACTTACCCTGACTACGATTGTGGTCCCTATTTGGACAAAGGTGAATACCTCTGCCAACTAGACACCCGAGGTCGTTGTGTTGGTGTTGTCATAGTGGAAGTAGAGGTCTCCTAGGAAGATTTAGTGCTGAAGTAAGGGACGGCGTTGCAGAAGCTGGGGCCTGGTCCTAGTGGTCCCTATTTGAGAGTGCCTCTGATGGTCATTTTTCCGCCTGTGTGAAGTAGGAAATTGAAATGCTCCATTATCAGGGTTGGGTCGCCTAAGGAGGTTGTGCAGCAGATGGTGTACTTGTAAATGATGGCAATTCCACCTCTGGGTTTGTTGATTCAGTCCCGGTGTCTTATCTTGTAACCTTTGTGTATGGCGATGGTAATAGTGATGTCTTGCGCAGAGACAGGGTTCAGCCAGGTTTCTGTGAGAAAGATGGCATCCGGAGTGAGGGGTGAAATCGTGTCCAAGATTGCCGTGGCTTGTTTGCCGAGCGATTGTGTGTTGAGTAAAATGCACTGGAGTTGGGTTGGCCTGGTGGGCACAGTTGTGTTTGTGGTGTCTCTGGCATTGTTGGTATCTTCTTTGTTGCAGGTGAAGTGGCAGTGCTGGTATGAGAATGGTTTTCTGGTGGTATGTGGAGATGTATGGCAGCAGTTGTTATTGTCAATGCCCCCGGGGTCCAGGGCTCGGAGGTCTTCTGCGGAGTAGCTGTGAAGGATGGAAGCACTACGGTTCCTGGTGCGGGGAGCGGTCCAATGCGTGGATGGCCACAGCCAAGCTTGCCTTTGTGGCGCCAGCAGCGCGCCTGCTGCAGCCTACATTAAGTGGGTCCAGGGAGGAGGGAGGGTCGCTGGTAGGCGGTGGGTGGGGCTAGGCACGAGGCATGAAAACAGCTGCTGGTTGGAGCCCCAGATGAGGAGAAAACAAGGAGAAGGAGTGAAAAGCAGGTGAAAGCATTCAGAACTGTAACTAGGCCGATCGGCCGCCAGGGGGAAGAAACCATTAGGTACCAGGGATTTTTTTTGTTAATTTCACGCAAGGGGAGTGACCCCTTAGGCAAGGGTCGCTCCCCTGGGTGGGGGCAAATTTGTTTTGGGTCAGATCGCCCTATTGTAATTAGCCCATCTGCCCCCCGGGGTAGGCAGAAACCTCTAGGCACAAGGGATAATTTTATTTTAATTGTTTTTTTACTTATTTTTTGACGTGGGGAGCGACCCCTTAGGCAAGGGTCGCTCTCCTGGGGGGAAAACTCTTTTTAAGCCTTTTCGGCCCCCCTGGGGGGCAGATCGGCCTATTTTTATTAGGCCAATTTGCCCCCAAGGGGGGCAGAAACCACCAGACACCAGGGATTTTTTATTTTTGTGTCAATTTCACACAAGGGGCGCAACCCCATAAGCAAGGGTCGTTCCCCTGGGGGACACATTTATTTTAGGCCATTTCTGTCCACTTTGGGGGCAGATCAGCCTATTTTTATTAGGCAGATCTGCCCCCAAGGGGGGCAAAAACCACTAGGCACCACAGATTGTTTTGTGCCAATTTCATGCAAGGGGAGCAACCCCTTAGTCAATGGTTGCTCCCCTGGGGGGGGGGGGTTATTTTAGGCCTTTTCTGCTTCCCTTGGGGGCAAATCGGCCTATTTCTATGAGGCCGATCTGCCCCCAGGGGGCAGAAACCACTTGGGCACCAGGAATTGGTGTATGTCTATGTGTGTGCTTTGTTTGGGGGGCCGGCCCATGGGTAAGGGTCGCGCCTGATGGGGGCACATTACTCTTGGCCTATTTTTGGAAGGCCCATCTGCCCCCAAGGGGGGAAGAAAGCCCACCAGAGAAGATATATATATATTTTTTTAAAGGGTGGGGGTTTGGCCATACCCCAAATAAATGGGGCCAATGTTTTTCTGCCCATCGGTGGGCAGATGGGGCAATTACCCCAGACAGACTTCCCGGGGTGGGGGTGAGGGGTGCAGAAAGCCTACTAGATGCCAGGGAATTAAAAATAAAATTGTGGGGTGGTGGATACCAACCAGTATGTACATGGTTATGCCCCCACTCCAACTGAAGGGGGTAACAGTCTTTCAGCTCTCCCTGCACACTAAAACATCTTAACCCACGGCATGCAAGAGGAAATTTGATTACTTTGGGTTTTGGTTTTACATTTGGGCCATGAGAGCTTGTATAACTCCCAAAACCGTCCCACTTGGAATGGTGAGGGCTGCACTTTTTGGACTTTGGGACGCTGCCATCTAGAAAAAGCCACGAGACCTAGACATATCTGATAACTAAACATCTGGGTGAGTCCAGGGTGGTGTGCTTCACATGCACCCTGCACCATTTTGTTACCCACAATGCCCCGCAAACCTCCAACTTTGCAGGAAATCACACATTTTTCCCACATTTTTGTGCTGGAACCTTCCGGAATCTGAGGAATCCACAAAATTCCTACCACCCAGCATTGTCACATCTATACCGATAAAAATTCTATCCCACTTGTCAGCCTAAACATGTTTTTTTCCAAACTGCCTTTTAGACCCGCTTTGGTTCCCCCTCAATTTCGACATATCTTTGGCTCTTCCTTGTCACAGGCACTTGGCCCACCTACATAGAGGAGGTATCATTTTTACCGGGAGACTGGGGGGAACGGTGGGTGGTAGGACATTTGTCCCGGCGCGGTGATCCCACACAGAAATGTGGGAAAAACATCATTTTTTAGCTAAATTTGAGGCTTGCTGAGTATTCTGGATAAGAAAACACTGGGGGATCCACGCAAGTCACACCTTCCTGGACTCCCTCGGGGGTCTAGTGTTCAGAAACGTCTCGGTTTGGTAGATTTCCCTGGATGGCTGCTGAGCCCAGGACCAAAACCACAGGTGCCCCCCACCCAAAAAAACAGGTAGTTTTGTATTTGATAATTTTGATGTGTCCACATTGTGTTTTGGGGCATTTCCTTTCGCAGGCACTAGGCCTACCCACACAAGTGAGGTACCATTTTTATCGGTAGACTTGGGTGAACGTTGGGTGGAAGGTAATTTGTGGCCCCTCTCATATTCCAGAACCTTCTATCACTGAAATGTGAGGAAAAATTGTTTTTTTTTTGGCCAAGTATTGAGGTTTGCAAAGGATTCTGGGTAACATAACCTGGTAAGAGCCCCACAAGTCCCCCCATCTTGGATTCCCCTAGGAGTCTAGTTTACCAAAATGCACAGGGTTGGTAGGTTGCCCTAGGTGCCAACTGAACTAGAGGCCAAAATCCACAGCTAGGCACTTTGCAAAAAACAGCTCTGTTTTCTTTGGGAAAATGTGAGGTGTCCACGTTGTGTTTTGGAGCATTTTGTGTGGCAGGCACTTGGCCTACCCACACAAGTGAGGTACCATTTTTATCAGGAGACTTGGGGGATCGCTGAGTGGAAAGAAATTTGTGGCTCCTCTCAGATTCCAGAATCTTCTGTCACCAAAATTAGAGTAAAAAGTGTTTTTTGGCCAAAGTTTGAGGTTTGCAAAGGATTCTCGGTAACAGAACCTGGTGAGAGCCACACAAGTCACCCCATCTTGGATTCCCCTAGGTGTCTAGTTTAAAAAAATGCACAGGTCTGGTAGGTTTCCTTAGGTGCCGGCTGAGCTAGAGGCCAAAATCCACAGCTAGGCACTTTGCAAAAAACAGCTCTGTTTTCTTTGGGAAAATGTGATGTGTCCACTTTGTGTTTTGAGGCATTTCCTGTTGCGAGCAATAGGCCTACCCACACAAATGAGGTACCATTTGTATCAGGAGACTTTGGGGAACATTGGATGGATGGAAATTTATGGCTTCTCTCAGATTCCAGAACTTTCTGTCACCGCATTGTGAGCAAAAAGTGTTTTTTTGGCCACATTTTGAGGTTTACAAAGGATTCTGTGTAACAGAATCTGGTGAGAGCCCCACAAGTCACCTCATCTTGGATTCGGTTTCCCTGGGTGCCAGCTGAGCTAGAGATCAAAATCCACAGCTAGGCACTTTCCAAAAAACACATCAGTTTTCAATGTAACGATTTGATGTGTCCATATGCATTTCCTGTCACAGGTATTAGGCCTACCCATGCAAGTGAGGTACCATTTCTATCGGGAGACTTAGGGGAAGACAGAATAGCAGAACAATTGTTATTGCCCCTTGTCTTTCTCTACATTTTGTCCTTCCAAATGTAAGACAGTGTGTAAAAAAGACATCTATCTGAGAAATGCCCTGTAATTCACAAGCTAGTATGGGCACCCAGGAATTCAGAGATGTGCAAATAACCACTGCTTCTCAACACCTTGTCTTATGCCCATTTTGGAAATACAAAGGTTTCCTTGATACCTATTTTTCACTCTTTATATTTCACCAAATGAATTGCTGTATACCAGGTATACATGAAAACCCATTGGAAGGTGCAGCTCCTTTATTGGCTCTGGGAATCTAGGATTCTTGATGAACCTACAAGCCTAGTATATCCCGCAACCAGAAGAGTCCAGCAGACATAACGGTATATTACTTTTGAAAATCTGACATCGCAGGAAAGAGTTACAGAGTAAAACGTGTAGAAAAATGGCTTTTTTTAAAAACTTCAATTTCAATATTCTTTCATTTCAGCTGTTAGTTTCTGTAGGAAAACCTTGTAGGAGTTACACAAATGACCCCTTTGTGAATTCAGAATTTTGTCTACTTTTCAGAAATGTTTAGCTGTCCAGGATCCAGGACTGGTTTCACACCTATTTCTGTCACTAACTGGAAGGAGGCTAAAAGCACAAAAAATAGTAAAAATGGGGTATGTCCCAGTAAAATGCCACAATTGTGTTGAAAAATGTGGTTTTCTGATTCAAGTCTGCCTGTTCCTGAAAGCTGGTAAGATGGTGATTGTAGCACCACAAATGCTTTGTTGATGGCATTTTCAAGGAAAAAAACACAAGCCTTCTTCTGCAGCCCATTTTACTTTTTTATTTTTTTAAAAACAAAGTTTTCACTGTATTTTAGCTAATTTCTTGGTCTCCTCCAGGGGAACCCACAAACTCTGGGTACCTCTAGGATCCCTAGGATGTTGGAAAAGAAAGGACGGAAAATTGGCATTCGTGGCTTATGTGGACAAAAGGTTTTGAGGGCCTAAGCGCGAACTGTTCCAAAAAGTCAAAAAAAGGCCTAGCACCTGAGGGGGGAAAGGCCTGGCAGCGAAGGGGTTAAAGACTATGTGTATAATTTATTGTTATGAAATAGTAACAATACATATTTCTTAAAGAACTATACATATTTTGAATATACACATAATCAGATTATAAATATTTGTCAACACAGGCATATGCAGTCCATTGCTATTTGAATATGGTGGTTATGAAGGAAAGAACCAACTCTTGATTAGTCTTCTGAGGGCAAGATAGTTCTCCGTGGATCCTAGATTTGGAGGTAATGAATTCCATAGTTTGGCAGTTTAAACAGAGAATGATTTACTACCTATTGTCTTTTTCTTGTATGATGGTGTTTTAAGGCAGGGTGCCAATCTCGAGTGGCGGTTTCTTTGTTGAATGTATTTGATTATTTTATTTCTGATGAAAAGTGGTCCTGTTCCATGTATAGCTTTGTGGGTGATACAAAGCAGCTTTTCATCTCCCAACCATGATTCCGTTATGAATAGTAAGTCAGGGTGTGTGTCTGTGAGCAGGTCGTAGATGTGGTGCTTGTTTTTTGAGAGTGATCAAGCATTTATAAGCCAGCAGTTTAGAAAATGTGTTTTTGTGGCGTTGTTGTTTTGGTGAATGGTGAGCCGTATATTTTGAGTTTCTAGCCACTGTGTTGTTAGTTGTGATAACTGTGTGAGGGTCACAATAGTCCTGTTTTTCAAAATAGTGTTCCTCTTCCAGCAGGCTTAGGAGGTATTTTGTTGGGTCTGTGTGTGTTGGTGGTGGACTTTGAGGGTGAGAGTGACATGATGAATGTAGTGTTTTTTTGTAGATTAGCCTTATTGTGTTATAGACATGGGGATGCAAAGTTGTTGGCATGTTGTTTATTTTGTTTGCGTCTGTTTGGTGTGGAAGAAGGTGTGGGCTAGGGGTGGTGGAAGAGCATGTGGATCATAATGTAAGGCTCTAAATTGTGCAATGGATGAGAGGAGGGTGAATGAATTTTGCTGTGTTGGGGTGCTTGTGGTAGATTTTGTGAAGAGTGAGAATTTGGGAGTAAAGATTGGGCAGGATTTGTATTATTTGTGTAGTCATGAGGGTGGGAGTGGGTGGTGGGCATGGCCAAGATGGACCGGAGTGGCAGCATAATCCGTAGCTCTGCTCCCAGCCAGTTAAAGCTCCTGGTATTAGGCGATCCCGGACCTCTCCGGCAGATTTACGTATGCCCTGTTGCCCCAGCAGTACCCAGCAGCGCTCTGGCCCCAGCTGAGTGGGAACAGAGACGTGGCCTGAGAGGACGACGTTCCGACGGCGATCCGAGCGCCGAAGCAGCGTGGCCTATAGCAGCGACGAGCGGTGTCCCTGGTGAGTGGATCTGTCTCCACCGCTGGGGTGCGGGCACTGCCTCGCTGGCACACACCATCCTTCGGCATCTGGGGGGACACACACCGGGGCCTGTGGCTGACTGGGCGACGCACGGGAACGTGCTCGTACGAGCGTAGACCCCATAACTGGGATACTACGCATCAGTGGCATCCATCGAGCCGCGTCCTGACCGGCCTGGGCGCTCCGCGCTTCGGGGTCGTGGTTTCAGACCCGCCGCGTGTCAGGCGGACCGTTCATCGGTGTTGGGTGGCAGAGGCATGCTGAGACGGCTCGAGATCTGGAGCCGGGCTTAAGGGACTAGTGCTCCGTTGTCTGCGCCCTGGCAACGTGGCAGACCGGCTCGCATCTCCGGTCCACTCGGCCTTGCCCAGCGGAGCCCAGTACTTTAGCCGGGCTCTGGGCTCGCCTGAGCTGGCCTCCTAAATAAGTGGTGATCTAGGTGTTTGTCGTCAGGAGCCTAAATGCAACATCCCTGTTGGTAGCGAAGTCCATCTCACCAGCTTTATTTTGGATGTTGCTCGTGTTGTGGCCAGCCTAGTAGGGCAGGGCCCACGCCATGAGGTGGTAGAGACCTCCCTGTGCTCCAGGGACACTTGGTGCAATGACTGCTGCCCACCCCTTGACAATCATCACCTGCGACGGCCTACTTGATGCAGATTCGGGCGGGAAGCCCCCTCCGGGACCTTCCCCAAAGCTTAAGAGGTCGAATGGGCAAATCAAAGTCAACTAGAAGACCTGCAGGGCCCATGGACGCGACCGATGCCCTGGCTAAAGAACAGGACATGACCTTCCAGGCACTGCGACAAATGGAAGGCACCCTACACAACCACACCTCACAATTTGAAAGGGTACTACAGGCCGTTATGGACACCAAGACCCCCCTGGAGTCAAAAATTGATGCTTTAACAATAGATGTTAACCTACTCCGGACTGATCATTGCGCGTTGGCTGACCGGGTTACAAATGTGGAAAAGGATGTGGCTGAACTAAATCCCTCCGAAAGAGTACTCCAGAAGAAGATGCGCCACTTGACAATAGAAGTAGATGGGCTGCAGCGCAGGGCAGAAGATGTGGAAGGGGAGATCGAGGCGGAATAACATCCGATTCGCGGGCTTTCCGGAGAGGGCAGAAGGACCCAACACTAAATTGTTCATAGAAAAGTAGCTTACAGACATAGTCCTGCGGGATAGAGTCCCAAAGTTCTTCTCGGTGGAACGTGCCCACAGGGTCCCAGGCAGACCCCCGCCGCCCAAAGCCCACCCCTGCCATCTGATAGCCAAATTACTTAATTACCGGGACGGAGACCTAGTTCTGCAGTTGTTTCGTAAGGAAGGCACTCTGAAGTTTGAGAACGCATTAATAACGGCCTATCTGGACTTCACTGACGAAGTTCAAAAGAAACGTGGCTCCTTCTATCAGGCAAAGAAGCGCCTCCGCGAACATTGCATTAAATATGCTCTTCTGTTCCCTGCAAAACTTTGTGTACAGGATGGCCCTAAAACACATCTTTTTGCCTCTCTGGAAGATGCATGGACCTGGCTCCATGCCAAGGGTCTTGCCCAATCCACACAGCTGGAGGATACAGGAGAGGGATGGTCGTCTCCCAAGGGAAAACACAAGCGCCGGATTCTCTCAGAGATCAAACCCACCCCGACACAGGTAGAAGAGGAGCGCCCTCGTCTGTTACGAGAGACCACATGATTTGTGTCTAATCCTTTCTCGACATTGTGTGACTTCGTGGACACTGAAGCTGAACATGAGAATCGTTCTGCCTCTGACGATTCACCCCTGGGCCCATTGCTCACTCCACGTTCCGCTGATGACATCTGATCTAAACTATTTATATTTATATCCATGGAGACCTAGATGTGATAATGCCCTCTGTTTTCCCCACGGCTGGGCGTGAAGGCCCCCGCAGGACCGGCGACTG
This sequence comes from Pleurodeles waltl, assembly GCF_031143425.1. Lineage (NCBI taxonomy): Eukaryota > Metazoa > Chordata > Amphibia > Caudata > Salamandridae > Pleurodeles > Pleurodeles waltl. Next base: position 811,940,938 of record NC_090440.1, read on the forward strand.
GGCGGTGCTGGAACTACAACACATCTCCAAGGTCTTTCCATTGGAGAGGAGGGCAACAGGGCCTGAGATGATGCCCGAATGGCTGGGAGCGCGGACCTCGCGTTCTGACTCTCATCCCCTGCGCCCTATTCCATATGGACCAGACCTCCTTCATGCCTGCTTGCAGGCCCTGTTCTGTTTTCTCATATATATATTGTTAATGTTTTATATTGTTGTTTTTCTGCTATTCTTCCATCGGGCTCTCCCACTATTCCTCTATAGGTTTGTTTTGGTATTGCCACACACCATATCAATATAAGGGGCTCGGGCCCGCTCTTGACTTTAGGGGGCGTCTGCGCCTGAGGCGGGGGCGCAGTCTGAGTCTGCTAGGAAAGTGGCGGGCCAGGCTTATTGAGCTCTTCCAATTCTTATATCACCATATAGTCATGACCACACACACACAGATACACACACCACGGTATAATGTGATCACATGGAACGTGAGGGGTATGGCTACACCACGTAGGCGACAGCGCATACACGCATTTCTGAAATGCCATCTAGTGCATTTTACTATGCTACAGGAAACACACTTGTCGGAAGCCACCCTAGAGAATACACGTGCAAGCTGGAGGGGGCAAATGCTTGGCACTACCTCTTCATTCTTTGCCCGGGAAGTGGCGATCTGGATCACCCCACGGCTACCCTATGTGGTCGCCCACATGCAGATAGACCCTGACGGACGCTATGTGGTGTCCGAGGGCTGCCTAGATGGAACACCTTTGTCCCTTGTCGCACTACATACACCCAACACCAATCAAAAAAGTTTTCTGCATACAATGACAGCAGGGCTGCTCCGCGATCCGGCCGGGGACAACATTTGGGGTGGTGATTTTAACTGCGTCTTAGATGTCCATACTGATAGGTCCTTCCCCCCACTACTGTCTGCCCTGAGCAGATAGATCTCGAATAAGCTCGAGGCCTGGAAGGTGAAGAATGGCTTGTGTGATGTCTGGTGACTGGGGCACCCGATGGAGCGTGAATACTCCTTCTATTCCCCTGTCCACAGCCTACACACCAGGATAGACTTGATCCTTGCTTCGCCAACAGTAGTGCATAGGGTGCATGCATCTGATTACTCAGATTGCACTGCATCGGATCATTGCCTGCAGTGTGTGATTTTAGGATGGGGCCACCCGCATGCTCGGATCCCTACATGGTGCCTGCAGGTAGAGGCACTATCTGACCACCCCTTCTGTGCTGAGCTTGCCCACTTACTTCTCACGTAATAATAACTCTACAACACATCGCGCGACCGAGTGGGATGCCCACAACGTGGTAATACGGGGACACTGCATGGCCGCCTCAGTGGGGGTTCGACATGCCCTGGTTAGGGAGCAGACGGAACTGGAGTCTAGGCTGCGTGAGGTGGAGATTGCAGTGGCTAGGAACGAGATGCCAATAGATGAGCTAAGTTCCCTGAGAGCCAGTCATAGAGAGGCCGATTCTAGACTGAGCAAACACGACCATAGGCACTATATGACACGACAGTACGCAGAAGCAGATAGATCGGACCGCCTACTGGCTTGGCTTGTGCGACAGAACTCTCATTCCTCTCCCATAGGGGCAATCCGTTTGGACTCAGGTGTGGTAGTCAACTCTCAAGTGGCAATTAATGAAGCCTTTTATACCTACCATCGGTCATTATACACACCCCCTCCTCCTTCGGCGGAGCGAGGGGTTGGCTTCTTGAGCTCTGCCCCCCAGCAGCGCCTGCAACCTGAGCAGGCAGATGCGCTGGATGGCCCCATCTGTCTAGAGGAAATGCGGCTTGTGCTGTCCCAAATGGCTCGAAACAAGGCACCTGGGTCGGATGGCCTCCCGGTGGAGTACTTCGCATCCCAGGCGAATCACCTTTTACAACCCTTGCTCCGGGTGTTCAATGAATCATACGACCGGGTGAAAAATACCGGACTCGATGTGCGAGGCCCTCATAGTGATGCTCCCAAAGCCTGGTTGCGATCCTCTTGATGTTAGATCATATCACCCTCTCTCTTTGCTGAACTCAGATTGTAAAGTGCTGGGGAACATTTTAGCCAATAGACTCCTTCCATTTCTACCACAACTGATCCATGAGGATCAGTCAGGGTTTATATCAGGTAGAAACACCTTCCTGAACATCAGGAGACTGTTTCGTATAATACACAATAATAACCCAGAGTCTTCCCCTCGAGCAGTGGCCATGTCGTTAGGTATCGAGAGACGTTTGACACGCTGAGCTCAGACTTCCTTATTAAATCGCTAGGCGCAATGGGATTTGGCACGGGATATATAAAATGGATTATGACATTATACTCTAATCCTACGGCCCGTGTCAAAACGGGACAAGTTATTTCAGATTCCTTCCCAATATGCAGGGGCACCAGACAGGGTTGCCCGTTGTTCTCCCTGCTGTTTGCCATAGCTATGGAACCATTGGCCACCAAGTTACGCACACAAGCACGTCAGTGGGGCATCCCGGAGCTACGCACGCACCACATTATTTACCTGTACGCATATGACGCCCTGGTGTACTTGCGATATCATGCTGCCTCTATAACAGGGGTGATGGACATACTCAATGCCTTTGCAGCCATTTCTGGCTTGCGTGTCAACTGGTCCAAATCCTGTATTTTTCCCCTGACCCCTGTGCCATTGGAGCTCCAATCGGTCCTACCAAACTACCACCTACCGTGGTGCCCTTCCACCTTTAAGTATCTGGGCATACAGGTATGTCATTCTATAGAAGACATAAGGAATGGCAAAATAGACAGAGTTCTTCGCTCCGTATGTGGTGCATTACCCTTCTGGGGTGCTCTTCCCTTGTTACCCATGGGCAGAGTGGCTATCACCAAAATGCTCATCCTCCCGAGGTTCCTATACTATTTTGCAGCACTCCCGATTGTCTTACCTTGCTCATTCTTCAAGTTCCTACAGTCAATAGTGCCTGATTTAATATGGGGTAGGGACAGACATCGAGTAGCGCTGTCCACGACACAATACCCACAGAGGGAGGGGGGCTCAGGTATGCCCAACTTTGAGCTGTACTATGCGGCTGCCCAGCTGCAGTGGTCGGCCACTTGGTTGGGGGAGAGCCACACAGCGGAACCGTCCTGTTAGAAGTCGCCAAGACATGTTGGCTGCGATATGTTCACGGTAAGGGCTCTGATATATACCATACTCTCCTTTGATTTCTCTGGCACAATTGCCTAGGGCCCAAGTCCTGTCAGTGCATCATAACATAACCCAGTGTCGCGAATCGGGCCTACTGAACACCGGGGAGCTTTACTCGGACACCACTCTACAGTCCTTTGGTGAACGTATGGAGAATACAGGGATACAAGCCGGCACTTTCTTATCATATTGCGCAATACAACACTTACTACGCCCTACGTGGGGTGGGGGTGACAATGAACCACCGACATCACAGATACTCACATTGATCCTATCTGTGGGAGGCACACAGGGTGCAATATCACAACTATACTCACCTCTATTGTCGGGGGTCTGCCCAGAACTAGAGCGCGCAAGATCCCACTGGGATGAGGCTCTCCCTACCCCTTTGTCACAGGCAGCGGCGCTATCCACTGTCAAAAATGTCTATCGGAACCCCAGACTCCGTTACACCCAAATCAATTATATACACCACTCCTAGTTATCCCCTTCCCGCATAAAACTAATGTTCCCCACAACAGACCCAGCGTGTCGTAGTTGTGCGAAGCCATTAGTGGATTTCTACCACATGGTGTGAGAGTGGCCCCTGCTGGCCATAGCTTGGCAACGCATCACTGACACAGTAGCTGACATTACTGATCATGCCTTAAAGACGGAACCTGAGTCCTGCTTGCTGGGACCGCGCCGCCGCGCCATGGGGGACAAACAAGTACACCGATTTATTGACCTAGCCTTCATAGTGTTTAAGCGTCTGATAGCGACCCATTGGAAGGCCCCACACGCCCCAGGATATACCAGTTGGCTACGCGACCTTCTGCAATGGTCCTATGCGGAGGCCCAAACTTTGCGTCAGCTACAGTACAGAGGGTTGGCTCAAGGAGGCTTTGAATTATGGGATGCAGGCTTTGAATTATGGGACGCCTTCATTGTAAGCATTGAAGCTAGGAACGACACACGCTCACCTTGAGCCCCCCATACATATCATTACACTGGACAGGCACATGGTTTTCCCTGCTTTTGGGTCTCTTACGCCCTGTTAATGTTGCCTTCTTGGCTCCCGCGACACGAGTTACTGTGCTACTGCAGCCCCCATTCGCACGGTGGATGCCGGATAAGAGAAACCCTATCCCCACCCGGCCGGTCATGATATAGCTAAGGCTGTCCCCTTGATATTTCCGACCGACACAACAAGATGAGCACAACGGGTCGCTGTTGAGCGCTCTGTTGATATGTGACCGTGCTCCTCAGATCGAACACTAGCGTTCCGCCCTCATATACAATATAACATCACTAATTCTTATTAAGTGGCATAGTTAATTGTTGTGGTTTTACTAGTATCTTTGTGTGATTATTATAAATCATGTCTCTACGACTATGTAATTGGTTTACTAATCTATGTGAGCACCTGCTCCGTGAGTCTCTGCTGCAATTAATAAAGAGATTTGAAAACATAAGGGTGGGAGTGGGTGTGACGAAAAGTATTATGAAATTTGATGTGCTGATGTGTATGGTCTGTTTTGTTTTTGTAGGATAGTGACAGGAGATATTAATGTAGTTGTTTTCTGTGAAGCATTTGTGTGTGAGTTAGTGCTGGTGAGTGGTATTAGAATATTACAGGAGGTGTTGATGTGTTTTGGAGAAGAGTGTATGACGTGTGTAAAAGGGGATGGATGTGGGTTAGGCGTGCTTTTGTTAGTTTTGATCACTTGAAGAGGTAATGTGTGGTGGAGTGGAGTAAAGGATTGTATGGTTGTGTGTAATTGGTGGAGAAAGGGGGAGGGTATTTGGTGATGGTGTGTTAGAAGGCTGGGTTTAGGTATTGTCATGATAAAAGGGGGTCTGGCAGGAGCAAATAGAGGATATGCTGTTGGTTTGTATGAACAGGGCGTGTGTATCTGGATGTCTGAAAGTAATGTATCATGTTGTTTTGTGTTGTGTGGGCGATGGCAGGTTGTGTTAGTGGGAATGGACAGAGCAGTGTTTGGTTTGAGAATGAAGGTGTCTTACTGTTGTAGGTATGATGGATATGTGTATAGTTTTGGTATGTGGTGTTTTGTTTTGGTTGATGCAACATTGCAAACTGTATGGTGGAGGTTTGCTGGTGGTGTGTTTGTATGCAAATTGGCTGATGACTGTGATTGGTGGTGTGACCAGAGTTTCATTCTTTTGTTAAATTAATGTGATAGGCTTTTGAAAGGAGTGGGTGGCATGTTGACTTGTGTCTTGGGCTCATGGCTGGTGCTAAGAATAGCATTGTGTGTAGCGCTCAAAAGGCATTTGAATGGAACATAAAGTGATTGGTGCCTCAATGAGTCTTTACAGCTCTTTGCCCTTTGTGTCCCTAGCTCTACTGGAGGTGATAAAACCAATCACTATGAGTTTTTACTTGAGCAGTGCACGGTTGCCGAGGAAACCTACCAAACCCAGACAATTCTGAATACCAAATACCCTGGGGAATTCTGGGTGGACTGGCATGCATGAACACCACAACCTTCTCTTACCAACAATACCTTTCAAACTTAAAACTTTGGCAACAAAGACTAATGTTACAAACATTTTTGTGGCAGAAAGTTCAGTAATCCACAAATTTGGACTGGCCAAGCACCATGGACACGCCAGCCATGCTATTTTCATATCCCACAAGGGGGACTGCCCTTTGTTGACATTGTTAGAATTATCAATTGAGGCTGTCTTTCTTTAGTTACCAATACACCAATCATTGTACAAACAACATCAATTCTAATTTCTGAGTTTGTTGTTTGTTTTACTTGGGGTGCACATTATCATTATTTTTTGTTTTTTTTACCATTATAAGTCTGTATATGTTTAGGTCACAAGAATAAAAGTACCTTTGATCTTTATGACAAACACTGGCACTTGTTACAATTTTATATTATGGACATATGCCTGACAGACTGTGAACTGCTCTAATTGGAAACATTATTTCTTATGATTAATTCAAAAGCAGTAATTTTTGCTTTATTGCATATATGAGATAAATGAGTTTCACTTGGATGTTTGTTTCTTGTCTGAACAGACAGATGGAGGAGATTAGGCATTGTCGGGTTACAGGGGTGTTAGCACTTTTCTTGTTGGTTATTTAGAAAACTATATATAAATGTACTTGTTTCATGTTACAGTTACCAATAGGTTATTTTGAACCTAACCAGAACCATAGAATGTTATCACATAATCTTGAAGGAAGCTCTCTTTATCAAACAACATACAATAGCTCAGAGTGTTGTTCGCAATTATTATACCAACTCTAAATGTGTTTCAGCTCTGAGACATAATTGAGTGCTATTCTATCGAGGAGAATTGGAAATACAGAGATTATCAGCAAGTATACAATATAATAATATCAGATGTTAGGTGCCAGAGCCAATACCATACCAACACTGAATGTGTTGTCTTGTACTTTAAATTAATGGCCCTGTAGAGCATTGCAGACCCAGGAGTGCAACTAAGCAATGGAATGAAATGCAGTGTCTCTGTTTCTCTGTCATGTCCCATTCGTCTTTCCTACTTCCAACCTACATGATGTTAATGTACTGTTGGCAGGGAGTTCAGAGAAGTGTGGAAGCTCTCATCGCCCCACTTAGATCTGGACTGCCAGGTTAGTGAATCTTGACAGATTACCAATCCCACTTTATCATTCTAATCTCAGCAATGGATTTCAATACCACACTGTCCCGAATTTTAGCTGTAATAAACAAGCTACAGCTGGAGGTTCAACAAAGTCTGAGAAACAGTCTGCAGAAAGAACTGTGTGGGGGACGTAGGGCGATGGTCGGGAATACAGAGAAGACGGACGCAGATTTTTTTTAACCCTTTTTGTAGGGACTTTTCTTGTTTATTTTCAGGTTCTTGTAAGAGGGTAAATACAAATAGGATAGTGTCCTTCTTTTCCTTTTTCTTGTTCTTCTTTTCCTATTTTGGGGAAGGCCCGGGTCCTCAGGGGTTTTTTAATCTTCTCTCTGTCAGGTGGCGAGATTCAGAGGTCCTTCCTTTGTTCTGCGTTTTTCCCTCGGAAGAACAACAGAGGATACAGCAGGTAAGTGGGACGATATACCTTTGGTCTTTGGGTCTCTGTGTGTAGTGAGGGGAGAGGGGCGGTTGTGAGGGAGGTAGTGAGGGGTTTTAACAACTAATGACTCGGGGAGGTGCTTTCTTAAGTGCAGATAACTCAGGATTTTTGTGGAGGAGGGAGTTTTTTTTTCCCCTTATCTAAGAGTGAGTGGGAGTGGTCCTGGGTGTCCTTCCTTGCCCCCCCCCTCCCTTCTTTCCTCGCCTTCCCTCTCCCCCTTCCCTTCGTTCCCCTTAGTCTGAGCGCCCTTAAAGAGGGCCCGTACCTTGTTGAGCCACGACCCTCCTAGGCCGTGGCAGGCTACTTCGTGTCCTCCGGTGTTCGACGTTCCAGCCGTTTCCCCTCTGCTGGAATCTGCTCTCGGTTCCTGTTCGCCTTCGCTGGGGTCTCCAAGGAATTCCCTCCGCTCCAGTTCCGCCGCGCGCCGCTCTCTCGCGGCGTTGTCCATTTTTAAAGGGCTGGCAACCCAGAAATCGAGTGCCGATTGCCGTCTCAGCCCCCACGCGTCTCCCTGACGACGTGGGCGGAGATCGAGGAAGGCGTCGTCTACACGCCAGGTCTGCCTGTTCGTAGGCGAGGCGAGCGACGCCCGCCTACACACCCCTTCCCAAGAACGGGACTGGTTGAGTACCGTGGAGTCCGGACAGCGGGATAGAAAGTCAGCGGGACACTGCCGTGCCCCAGGTATGTGTCGGACCTGGAATATAAAGGGTTGCAATTCAAGGAACCAGCGTAATACTCAGGCATTGGTATCCTTATGGGATGACAACCATGTTAAGGGGGCATGGTCTGTGTAAAGGATGAAAGGACGCCCCAGGAGATAATATTGTAAACACTCTATTGCCCATTTTATGGCCAGGCATTCCTTCTCAATGGTAGGATAGTTGAGTTCTCTAGGTAACAACTTCCTGCTGATGTATACAATGGGGTGATCATACCCTTGTTCGTCTGGCTGTGCTAATACGGCTCCCAATCCGACATTCGAGGCGTCGGCAAAAAGATGGAAAGGTTTGGAGAAATCCGGACATTTTAATATGGGTTCCGTAGCCAGGGCTTCCTTAAGCCATTGAAATCCACTGAGCTGTGTGGGGGAAAAAGGGGGCAGGGTGTTTGAGTACTGCTTTTTTAACAAATCAGTCAGAGGGGCTGTAATGGTCGAGTATTGAGGAATGAACCGCCGGTAATAACCTACCAGTCCCAGGAATGAACGGAGTTCTTTCTTAGTTTTTGGAAGTGGTATTTGTCTAATGGTGGCTACTTTATCTTTCTGTGAACTCAGTACCCCTTTACCGATGACATAACCAAGATAAGATATCTGGGTCTGTCCTATGACACATTTTTTTGGGTTGGCGGTAAGGCCTGCTTCTGCTAATGCTGAGAATACTTTCCCTAGGTGTAGAAGATGGTCTGACCAGGTGGAGCTAAAAATGACAATGTGATCGAGATATGCAGCTGTGAAGTCAAGAAAGGGACGTAACAGCCGATCCATTAATCGCTGGAACGTGGCCGGGGCACCATGAAGGCCGAAGGGGAGAACGGTAAATTGGTATAACCCCGAAGGGGCAACGAACGCTGTTTTCTCTTTATCTGAGGGAGCTAGGGGAATCTGCCAATATCCCTTCGTCAAGTCAATAGTGGACATAAATCGGGCTTGTCCGATTTTTTCTAACTCCTCGTCCACCCGGGGAATGGGATAGGTATCAAAAAGTGATACCTCATTGAGTTTTCGAAAGTCGATACAGAAACGGACCGACCCATCCGGTTTCGGCACCAGTACTATAGGAGAGCACCATGGGCTGGTGGATGTTTCAATAACCCCAATCGATAAAATTTTTGTTATTTCGTCCTCTATAAGGATTTTCCTCGCTTCGGGGATGCGGTAAGGACGTTGACGTACAATTTTTCCCTCGGGGGTTCGTATTTGATGATAGACCCATGAAGTTTTCCCCGGCACTTCTGACAAGAAATGGGCATGATTTTGGATTAGTTTCATTATTTGTCGTGTCTCTATCTCTGACAAGGACTCGTTAACCCTGGGAAATTTTTGGGGTTCTAGATGGGAGAGAGGACATAGTTCTAACGCTAGTGGTTGACTCGGGGTGATCAGGCATGCCCGTGCCGGTGTGGGATTTCCCTTTTCGGGTTCTTCCCATTTCTTTAATAGATTTATGTGATAAATTTGGCTCAGTTTGGGTTGGGTGTTTAATTCTACCAAGTAGGTAACTGGGGTGACTGCTCTTATTATCTGATATGTCCCTTGCCATTTGGCTATCAACTTATGCTCTGAGGTGGGACGGAGGATTAATACCTTATCGTCAGGTTGTAAAACCCGTAGCTTAGTACCCCGATCATAGTAATGCTTTTGAGTGTCCTGTGCCTTTTCTAAATGTTGTCTCACATCCTCCCACACTGTCTGGAGATGGCTCTTTAATTTGTGGATATAGTCTAGGATGGGTCGTTCCTCGTTATTCTCCTCCTCCCATAATTTTGCTGCCATATCTAATAGATTCCTAGGTTGCCTCCCAAACACAAGTTCAAACGGGCTATGCCCGGTAGATGATTGCTTGTGCGTTCTTATTGCATATAATACTAAGGGAAGTTTTTGATCCCAGTCCTTCCCAGTTTCACTCACTGTCTTTCTTAAAAGGCTTTTGATCATACGATTGTATCGCTCCACTAAACCATCCGTTTGTGGGTGGTATACTGATGTCCTGATTTGAAGAACCCCTAGGGACTTACATATCTGTTTCATTAGTCCCGAGACAAACAGTGTTCCCTGGTCCGTAAGCAGTTCTTCAGGAAACCCCACTCGGGCAAAGAATGCTATCATGGCTTGTGCTACTGCTCTAGTGGTGATGCTAGTGAGTGGAATAGCCTCTGGATATCTACTCGCATAATCCACTAAGACGAGAATGTGAGTGTGACCCTTACTGGATGGTAGAAGCGGCCCTACTAGGTCCATACCAACACATTTGAAGGGGGTATCAATAATCGGAAGTGGCCGTAAGGGGGCTCTTCTTATGGCTCCTGGTTCTACCAACTGACATTTTGGACACTGGCCACAATATCGTCTGATATGTGCATATACCCCGGGCCAGTAAAACCGCCTTAGTAAATATTCCTCGGTTTTCTCTCGGCCACAATGACCTCCCCCTGGTTGATTATGGGCTAGGAAGAGAACCTATGTCCTGTAGGGCTCGGGGACCACGAGTTGTCTCTTTTCCCTATTGGCGCTAGTGAGTACTCTATACAGCAAGTCCTTATGTACCAAGAAGTAAGGACCTACCTCCCCAGCAGGGGTAGCCTTAGCGGTTTTCCAGGCGTTCACTAGTGTAGGGTCTTCGTGTTGACTCAGTCGGAATGACATGGGGGCAGTGTCTATATTGGCCACCAGTTTCCTTTTTTCTTCTTGTTCCTGCATGGATGCAAATTTTTGTTTCTCTGCTCTCTTTTCTCGCCAGGTCAGTTTTTTCCTTGTGGGTGGGCTACTTATGGAGTCCTTCCAAAAAGGGGCTTTACCCCACCATTCGTCTAAGGGATTGTGTTTCCGGGTTTGATCAAGAATCTCATGGAATCTCTGGTAATCAGTTCCAATAACGCACTCCTCTATTAATTTATCTATAAGCCCACGGAGAGAGGGTCTAGGTGCGTGTTCCATCCAACCTCTACCCTGGCATGGGGATACTGACTCCGGTCCCCATGAATACAGCATATCGTGACCCACTGGTCAGTAGTCTTTGGTGCCCGGTGTATGATACTACGGCGAATCACCGACTGACTGCATCCGGAATCAATCAAGGCGAGGACCGGAATCCCATTTATCTTAAGGGGGTACTTAAAGGATACATCACTTTTTCCCAGGCATAGGACTCGACCCCGCGTGACTCCTATTTCCATCGGTTCTATCCCCTCATGTTTTTTTGGACATCTGCGGGCGATATGACCCCACTCCCCACAACTAAAGCATTGGGGTTGGTGCATGGGACTTCTTTCCACGTTTCTTGAGGGGCCGGGTTCCTCAGTTATTCGTCTGGGAGGAAATTGAGGTGAAGGTATAGGCAATTTCCCCATGGGTCGGGTTGGCTGATGTTTAACCTCCCCGGATCTATGGTAGGCGCATGCCAATTCGACGGCCGTCTCCGTGTCTATTTTGGGGTGTTGCCTTATCCAGTTTCGGGTGCTAATCGGTAGGGAATCCAGGTACTGTTCTAGGATTATTATTTTGATAACATCCGCACGGTCAGTCCCTATGGGTCCCAACCATTTTAATCCCAAGTCCTTCACCCGGTAATAATACGTCCGTGGGTCTTCATTGGGCCCCCATTTCACCTTTCGGAATTTGGCCCGGTAATACTCGGTGTCATGTCCCACACGCTCCAGAATACTTTTCTTTATCTCTGCGTATGGTGTGACGCCACCTGGGTTGGCCGCCTGATAAGCAGATTGAAGGGTGCCCGTTAAGAGGGGGGGGGGCAACATATTGGCCCCATCTATCTTCGGCCACTGGGCGGAGGAAGCGACTCTTTCGAAATTCGTGAAAAAAGCATCAGGGTCTTCCCCCTCCTGATACTTTTGTAGCACCGAACTTGGGACATTGGGATGCACCTTGCTGGCAGCGATGGTGTCTGTCAGTCTTTTTAATGCCGTCTCATGGACCAATTGGTTACTGGCCATAATTGTCGCCTGACTTTTTAGAGCGGACTGTAGGGCTTCTCTGTCCTCCTTGGCCTCTCTTTGTTGTGCTTCCCACACTAACTGGAGGTGGCGCTGTCCCTCTGCAAGTTGTTTAATCATATCCTCGAGACCTGGTTTATCCTCCATGGTATCGCTGACTCTGTACCCCGTTGGGGCCCTTTTTGATCCCACTTCTGACACCACTGTGAGGGACGTAGGGCGATGGTCGGGGATACAGAGAAGACGGACGCAGATTTTTTTTAACCCTTTTTGTAGGGACTTTTCTTGTTTATTTTCAGGTTCTTGTAAGAGGGTAAATACAAATAGGATAGTGTCCTTCTTTTCCTTTTTCTTGATCTTCTTTTCCTATTTTGGGGAAGGCCTGGGTCGTCAGGGTTTTTTTAATCTTCTCTCTGTCAGGTGACGAGATTCAGAGGTCCTTCCTTTGTTCTGCGTTTTTCCCTCGGAAGAACAACAGAGGATACAGCAGGTAAGTGGGACGATATACCTTTGGTCTTTGGGTCTCTGAGTGTAGTGAGGGGATAGGGGCGGTTGTGAGGGAGGTAGTGAGGGGTTTTAACAACTCTAATGACTCGGGGAGGTGCTTTCTTAAGTGCAGATAACTAAGGATTTTTGTGGAGGAGGGAGGTTTTTTTTTCCCTTATCTAAGAGTGAGTGGGAGGGGTCCTGGGTGTCCTACCTTGCCCCCCCCTCCCTTCCTTCCTCGCCTTCCCTCTCCCCCTTCCCTTCGTTCCCCTTAGTCTGAGCGCCCTTAAAGAGGGCCCGTACCTTGTTGAGCCACGACCCTCCTGGGCCGTGGCAGGCTACTTCGTGTCCTCCGGTGTTCGACGTTCCAGCCGTTTCCCCTCTGCTGGAATCTGCTCTCGGTTCCTGTTCGCCTTCGCTGGGGTCTCCAAGGAATTCCCTCCACTCCGGTTCCGCCGCGCGCCGCTCTCTCGCGGCGCCGTCCATTTTTAAAGGGCTGGCAACCCGGAAATCGGGTGCAGATTGCCGTCTCCGCCCCCACGCGTCTTCCTGACGACGTGGGCGGAGAGCGGGGAAGGCGTCGTCTACACGCCAGGTCTGCCTGTTCGTAGGCGAGGCGAGCGACGCCCGCCTACAAACTGCTACAGAAAAAACAAGAAATAGTTATTTATTAAAGTTCGAAGTGCTGTTCCTTACAGAACCAAGACCAAGGATCCTTAGCTGTTACTGCATTCTATCAACGACTGTAAATCCACTGTGCAGTCACATTCCCAATTCCTACCTATACCCATAATCCAGATTTAGTGGAGACCCCATGAATCAGTGCCAGGTGCATTTCTTAGATAAAAATGTGACATTTCAGATGATCAATCAAAAATCTGTCTTATTTGAGTGGAATGCTACCTTCGGCAAACTAATGTGTAAAATATTTGATAGCATTCTTTCACCTGATAATGAGTTGTTGATTTGAAGCATGCTCATCAGGACTCATTAAGTTACATAACTTTCTTGTTAATCGTTAGTAGTTGAGAAGTATGTTCTCCCTGAGGTATGCGTGTGCTCGCACCCTTCTTTTCTCCTGTGCCCTGGGTCTCCTCTGGAGCAAGCACTCCAAACACGCACCAAGAGACAATTTACAAGGTGATTGTTTAAAATGACAATCAGTGTGAAAGTCTTCCTCTTGTTGAGGCCCAGCACTGTGAAAGGTCTCGGAGAAGGGTGGGGCCAGCCTGGAACAGGGCAGAAGGCAGTTCTTACATAGGCTATCTGCTCCCCATTATTTGTCTTGGGTGTGGAATGGAGGCACTCAAGGGCATTTCACAGCAGACAGCTTTAACATATGCTGCCTTCTCTATAATTTGTCTGGGTGGGGGGAGTATGTATTCTGGAATTTCTTGTGTAATGATTTAAGATGTTGACACCTGACCACCCACACAAAAGCTGTTCTGGTGTGGACTAGAGTAGCATCTTGTTGTCACATTCAAACTATATGAATAAAATTAGTACTGTGTTCTTACCCAATACTTCTGTCATTTAGTGAGTAGAGGTGAATGTGGCATTTACATTTTCATTTGATCCACTTTGAAGTTTGAGATTGTTCAAATAAGAAACAATGTAGTTTCCAACAATGCATTTGGCAATGTGTAAATGAGTTACAGGGATCAATTTGCAGGAAATAGCCTTGTGGGAGTTGGACTGTGTATGGCACTGGAAAATGAAGAAGGGCCAGCAATAATGTCATAATGCACCATGTTAGAAACATAGTTTTGGCTAACGCAGATAACAGCCTATGCTGTCTTGTAGTTATAACATGTAACACAACTGTACCATTATAGTCTCTTAAACAAGCCATGTTCAACACTGGCAGACAATACAAAATGAAGATTTCTGATAAAAACTGTATTGCACCTCATCAGTTTGGTTTCCTACTGGTGCAGTGTAATCACACACAGCTCTCATACAGACAGTTTTGAGACAAACCAGCATGGTTCCTAACTTATAAATGCAGCCCTTCTGTTAGTGCATGATTCATTAGGCCTGTTTTTATTTGATTATGTGCTTAGTCAGAAGCCAGCTGTCTGCAGCACTGAGCTTTTTGTGAAGGTTGCTGCCTTGGTCACCTGAGGGGTTTGTTATTTGTTTAATCCACAGAAGTCTGTGATTCCTTTGCAAGTTGCTTTTCAAGAAAGAAAATAGGTAACATTAGAAAGCAACTGTGCCCTGAGAGTTCACCATAGCTGAGATTAACACAAGCATTCCATCCAGCACTTTTGTTATGAACTAATTGTGACAGGATGCCCAGTTGTGGGTTCAGTGCTCACCGTGCCACTGGAATCAAGTTATACCTAGCTGATAAGCCCATAATAAGGGTGAAATCGGTCCTAGGTTGCTTGTGTTGCAGTTCAGGGAGGACCTGGCCTTTCAGTTCAGGCTGGACTGTTCTCATGAGGAGCAGGGTCAAGGTTGATTTGCATATGACTGGGTCCAAACTAAGGTGGCATGGTGGGTGTAAAATTATGCATTGGGAAGTGGCCCCAAGCATTCACCAGTGGCTGGGATCAATTGAAGCATTTTATCCATCACCTTGTTTTTTGATGCCCAAAAATGTGGTGGAGGCACAGTGAATCTTCAGGTATCACAACATATGCTACTAACAGGCTTTGAGCCTTTAACCCCTTCGCTGCCAAGCCTTTTCCCCCTGAGGTGCGAGGCCGTTTTTTTGGCTATTTGGAGCAGTTTGCACTTAGGCCCTCATAACATTTTGTCCACATAAGCTACATCCTAGGGATTCTGGAGCTACCCAAAGTTTGTGGGTTCCCCTGAAGGAGACCAAGAAATTAGCCAAAATACAGCAAAAATGTTGTTTTGCTCCGAAAAAAGGGCTGCAGAAGAAGGCTTGTGGTTTTTCCCTGAACATGGCATCAACAAGTGGTTTGCATTGCTAAAATCACCATCTTCCCAGCTTTCGGGAACAGGCAGAGTTGAATCAGAAAACCACATTTTTTCAACACAGTTTTGTCTTTTTGTTGGGACATACCCCATGTTTACGAAATTTTTGTGCTTTGAGCCACCTTCCAGTTAGTGACAGAATTGGGGGTGAAACCAATGCTTGATCCCGGAAAGCCAAACATTTCTGAAAAGTAGATACAATTCTGAATTCAGCTGGGGTAATATGTGAAGATCCTACAAGGGTTTCCTACAGAAAATAACAGCTGAAATGCAAAAATATTGAAATTGAGGTGAAAAAAAGCAATTTTTCTCCACATTTTACTCTGTAACTTTTTCCTGCGATGTCAGATTTTTTAAAGCAATATACCGTTATCTGCTGGACTCTTCTGGTTGCGGGGATCTATAGAACTTGTAGGTTCATCAAGAACCCTAGGTACCCAGAGCCAATAAATGAGCTGCACCTTGCAATGGGTTTTTATTCTATACTGGGGATACAGCAATTCATTTGCTGAAATATAAAGAGTGAAAAATAGGTATCAAGAAAACCTTTGTATTTCCAAAATGGGCACAAGATAAGGTGTTGAGAAGCAGTGGTTATTTGCACATCTTTGAATTCCGGGGTGCCCATACTAGCATGTGAATTGCAGGGCATTTCTCAAATAGACATCTTTTTTACACACTGTCTTACATTTGGAAGGAAAAAATGTAGAGAAAGACAAGGGGCAATAACACTTGTTTTGCTATTCTGTGTTCCCCCAAGTCTCCCGATAAAAATGGTACCTCACTTGTGTGGGTAGGCCTAATGCTCGCGACAGGAAGCGCAACATGGACACATCACGTTTTTACATTGAAATCTGACATATTTTTTGCAAAGTGCCTACCTGTGGATTTTGGCCTCTAGCTCAGCCGGCACCTAGGGAAACCTACCAAACCTGTGCATTTTTGAAAACTAGACAACTAGGGGAATCCAAGATGGGGTGACTTGTGGGGCTCTCACCAGGTTCTGTTACCCAGAATTCTTTGCAAACCTCATAATTTGGCAAAAATACAAGTTTTCCTCACATTTCGGTGATAGAAAGTTCTGGAATCTGAGAAGAGCCACAATTTCTTTCCACCCAGCATTTCCCAAAGTCTCCCGATAAAAATGGTACCTGGCTTATGTTGGTAGACCTAGTGCCCGCAACAGGAAACACCCTAAAACGCAACATGAACACATCAAATCTTTACATTGACAACTGACATTTTTTTGGAAAGTGCCTAGTTGTGGAATTTGGTCTTTAGCTCAGTCGGCACCCAGGAAAACCTACCAAACTTGTGCATTTGTGAAATGGGATGGCAGGGGAGAAAGACACGGGCGAGAGGGAGCAACATGGTGCGCAGTGGATGGGGGAAAGGAGTATAGGAAGGAGACAGTCAGAAACAACATGCATTCTTATACAGTGCTTAATCAAAACAAAAAAAGCCTCTAAAAAGCAAGCAACGAAAGAAGAAAAGAAGTGAGGCCACACGCCAATGGAAAGACAAACACAAGAAGAGGAAGTAAAGCCCACACAAGCTAAAACTAAAAAGGATACAAATAAGAGTGACAATAACCCCAACCAGTGGTACGAGATGAGCAGGCTATATGTGCAATATAAGCTAACCATAGATCTGTTTGAAAACATACAGCTTGTGCTTTAAAAGAAATCTAATCAAAACATCTATCAAGGATGTGGAATTTATTAAAATATCTACTTGTCCCTGGGACAGGTTGCTTCTTAAATCTACTGTAAAAAACTGTAGTTGTCCTTTTGGTGCTATGTAGTGTGTCAGCACATTTTGACAGCATCTCATTATGTTAAAGCTCTGATAATAGACTTTCTGATTATGCCAGGGCCACTACTATAGAAGGCTTGAATACTTGCAATTTCAATCCATACTATAGCAATTTCCTTATTGTTCCACCTTTCCGCAGATCTACATACTGGGGCTGGAGGAAGCAGTAAGCAATAGTTAAAGGGCAGGAATGCCTTTAAGTCTGCAAACCTGCTAACTTGCATGTTGCGGCACAGAGACATGAAAGGAAAGGAAAGGCCTTTCCTTTCCTTTCATGCCTCTGTGAGCATTTCTGTTGCCCGATCGTGAAGCCATTGGGCTTTAGAAATGCCCACTAGACACCAGGGATGTTTTTTTGTTTTTGTACTACCTATGTGTGAGGGGAGCGGTCCCTTTGGCAAGGGCCGCTTCCCAGGGGGGCAATATATTAGTAGGCCTTTTCTGTCCCCCCGCCTGGGGGCAGATTGGCCTATTTTAATTTGGCAGATCTGCCCCCGAGGGGGGGGGGGGTGGCAGATGCCACTAGACACAAGGGAGTTGGGGGTTTTTGTGGAAAAATGAAGGAGGGGAGCGACCCTTTGAGCAAGGGTCGCTCCCCTGGGGGGCAGTTATTTATTAAGCCATTTCTGGCCCCCGGGGGCAGATCCACCTATTGTAATTAGGTCAATCTGCTCCCGGGGGGCAGAAGTCACTAGACACTTTTTTTTTTTTACACAAACGATGAAGGGGGGGGTGCAAATTGTCTTTAGGCCATTTCTGCCCCGTTTGGGGGCATATCGGCCAATTTTTACTATGCCAATCTGCCCCCATGGGGGCAGAAACCACAAGGCACCAGGGATTTTTTTTGTATGCCAATTTCACGCAAGGGGAGTGACCCCTTTGGCAAGGTTCGCTCCCCTAGGGGGTAAGTTTATTTTAGGCCATGTCTGCCAAGGGGGGCAAAAATCACTAGGCACCAGGGATTTTTTTTTTTTTTTTAACAGATGGTTGAGCCATCCCTTAGGCAAGGGTCGCTCCCCTGGGGGCAAATTTATTTTAGGCCATTTGCATATTTCTATTAGGCCCATCTGCCCCCGGGGGGTGGGTGGGGGCAGAAACTATTTAGGCACCAGGGATTGGTATCTGTGTGTGTGTTTTGTTTGGGAGGGCAGCCCCTTGGGCAAGGGTTGCTCCCCATGGGGGCACATTACTGTTGGCCATATTTTTGTAAGGCCCATCTGCCCCCAAGAGGGGGACAGAAAGCCCACAAGACACCAATGAAGATTTTTTTTTTTTTTAAAGAGGGTGGGTGTATGGCCATACCCTCACCCCAAATAAATGGGAACAAAGTTGTTCTGCCCACCGGTGGGCAGATTGAGCAATTACCCCAATCCACTCCCCGGGGGGGGCAGAAAGCCTACTAGATGCCAGGAAAGTAAACAAAAAAAATAGTGGGATGGTGGCTACCAACCAGTATGGGCATGGGTATGCCTCTACCCCAACTGAAGGGGGTAACAGTCTTTCATCTCTCCCCCGCACACTAAAAGATCTTACCCCAACGGCAAGCAAGAGGACATTTGATTATTTTGGGTTTTGGTATTACATTTGGGCCATGAGAGCTTGTGTAACTCTCAAAATCATCCCACTTGGAATGGTGAGGGCTGCACTTTTTGGACTTTGGGACGCTGCCATGTAGAAAACTCTACTAGACCTAGACAAATCTGAAAACTAAACATCTGGGTGAGTCCAGGGTGGTGTGCTTCACATGTACCTGCACCATTTTCTTACCCGTAATGCCCTGCAAACCTCCAACTTTGCTTGAAATCACACATTTTTCCCACATTTGTGTGATGGAACCATCCAGAATCTGCAGGAATCCACAAAATTCCTACCACCCAGCATTGTTGCATCTATACCGATAAACATTCTGCCCCACTTCTCAACCTAAAAACAGTTTTTTTTCAAACTGCCCTTTTGGACCCGCTTTGGTTCCCTCTCAATTTCGACATGTTTTTGGCTCTACCCTGTCACAGGCACCTGTCTCACCTACACAAGTGAGGTATCATTTTTATCGGGAGACTGAGGGGAATGTTGGATGGTAGGAAATTTGTGCTGGTGCGGTGATCCCACACAGAAATGTGGGGAAAATTTGATTTTTTAGCTAAATTTGAGGTTTACTGAGAATTCTGGGTAAGAAAACACTGGGGGATCCACACAAATTACACCTCCCTGGACTCCCTCGGATGTCTAGTTTTCAGAATGTCTGGGTTTGGTAGGTTTCCCTAGATGGCTGCTGAGCCCAGGACCAAAAACGCAGGTGCCCTCCCCCATGCAATAAACAGGTCGTTTGTAATTGATCATTTTGATGTGTCCACTGGTCTTTTTGTGCATTTCCTGGCACGGGCATTAGGCCTACCCACACAAGTCAGGTACTGTTTTTATCAGGAGATGTGGGGGAATGCTGGGTAGAAGGAAGTTTGTGGCTCCCCTCAGATTCCAGATCTTTGCAGCACCAAAATGTGAGGAAAAAGTGTTTTGTTTTGCCAAATGTTGAGATTTGCTAAGGATTCTGGGTAACAGAACCTGGTGAGAGTGCCACAAGTTACTCCATCCTGGGTTTCCCTAGGTGTCTAGTTTTCAGAAATGTCCAGGTTTGCTAGGTTTTTCTTGGTGCCGGGTGAGCCAGAGTGCAAAATCCACAGCTAAACGCTTTGCAAAAAACAGGTCAGTTTTCTTTGGCAAAATGTGATGTGTCCACGTTGTGTTTTGGGGCATTTCCTGTCGCGAGCACTAGGCCTACCCACACAAGTGAGTTACCATTTTTATCGTGAGACTTGGGGGAATGCTGGGTGGAAGGAAATTTGTGACTCCTCTCAGATTCCAGAACTTTCTGTCACTGAAATATGAGGAAAACATTTATGTTTGCCAACTTTTTAGGTTTGCAAAGGATTCTAGGAAACAGAACCCGGTGAGAGCCCCACAAGTCATCCTGGATTCCCCTAGGTGTCTAGTTTTTGAAAATGTATAGGAATGCTAGGTTTCCCTAGGTGCCGGCTGAGCTAGAGGCCAAAATCCACAGCTGTGCCCATGTTGCGTTTCCTTTCGGGGGCATTAGGCCTGCCCACACAAGTGAGGTACCATTTTTAACAGGAGACTTGGGAGAAACAGAATAGCAGAACAAGTGTTATTGCCCCTTGTCTTTCTCTACATTTTTTCTTTCCAAATGTAAGACAGTGTGCAAAAAAGACATCTATTAGAGAATAGCCCTGTAATTCACTTGCTAGAATGCGACCTCGCAATTCAGAGATGTGCAAATAACCACTGCTTCTCAACACCCTATTTTGTGCCCATTTTGGAAATACAAAGGTTTCCTTGATATCTATTTTTCACTTTTTATATTTCACCAAATAAATTGCTGTATACCCGGTATACAATGAAAACCCATTGCAAGGTGCAACTCCTTTATTGGCTCTGGGTACCTAAGGTTCTGGATGAACCTACAAGCCCTACATATCCCCACAACCAGAAGAGTCCAGCAGACATAACGGTATATTGCTTTAAAAAATCTGGCATCGCTGGAAAAAGTTACAGAATAAAATGTTGGGAAAAATGGCTGTGTGTTTTCAGCTCAATTTCAATATTTTTTTAATTCAGCTGTTATTTTCTGTAAGAAAACCATGTAGGATCTACACAAACGTCCCCTTGCTGAATTCAGAATTTTGTCTACTTTTCAGAAATGTTTAGCTGTCTGGGATCCAGCATCGGTTTCACACCCATTTCTATCACTAACTGTGTAGCGATATTGACAGTTAGTAATCATGCAGGAATCGGTCGTCAGGTATATAAGTGGTATTTATTTGATATATATTGGAATTTATGCTTTTGTGGTTATGGTTTTCTCCTCTTTGTTTCTTCTGGATTTGGTTTGGTTATGTTATACAGGGTCTTGCTTCTCACTCTTCTCCTTGTTTCCCTTCGTCTCATAGGTTTCCCGGGAAGCGCATGCAAAGAGAATCAGAGAGATAACAGTAAGTGATTTCTAATTAACTCGTTTTGTATCTTCCACTTTTCTATCTCCTCCTAACTTTCCTTCTTCTGCTTCGTTCTTTTCTTTCCTGGTGTATTTTCCTTTCCTTTCCTATGTTTCTTGGACTGCAGTGTTTTCCTCTTTACTTCCTGTGACGGGTCGGACCGGGCCGACCCGCACACTATCTCGACTGGTGCTGACGCTACATGGGTTGACCCGGAAGTGCCTCCGAGGTCACCCAATCCGATAGGCTCGGGACTCTCTCCGCAGGAACCTGGGAAGTCAAAAGGCCAGGTCGCGGAGTTGGGGAGGACGGCGGATGGGCGGAGAGGATTCGTAAAGAAGGCTATAGAGGACACACCCCGAAGACTCGTGAGGACCCAGGGGTCGAGGAGACCCCTAGGGATATCGGCATCCCTCGAGTGAAGAGCAGGAGCGGAGCAAGGAATCACTGCGGTTCCAACCCGGGATAAAGAAAGCCGGCCCCTGGAAGCCGAACCTTAGGAACCGCCACGCTTCAGGAGAAGCGTAGCTAAGTCAGAATACAAAATGTAATGTCTAATATCATGTCAAAGCCAATAGGCAGCTGAGCTGAATACAGCATGTCAAATCCAATATGCAGAATACAGAATGTAATGGCTAATGCAATGTCAAAGCCAATAGGCGGCTAAACTGAATACAACATATAATGTGCTACTGGTGAACATTGAGCAACTAATATGCGCAGTGGTGAAACACAAAGTCATTGGTCAAACAAAACTAATAGCATCACACACGGTCACCAGATGCGGGAGGTAAACATATAAGGGTTAGGGAGGATGGGAACGGGGAGCACAGAAAGCACAGAAAGAGATTACCAGGAAGAGAACAGGTTCCAGGTACTGACAGGAAATAAGAAGAAAGAAACTACAAAGATAAGGAAGGAGACTCAAGAGAAAATAGAGAAAATAACTTACAGGAAAGGAAACAAAGAAAAGCCAGAATCAAACAGGACCGGACAGATCTGAGTAAGGCAGAAAACAGGAGAAGAAAGGAAACAGCAGAAACAAGGGACAAGGAAATATATATCTATATTTTTTTTGATTCTTTCGTGGTTTATTTTATCCAGTCCGTTTTTCCACCCACCTCCAAAGAATAGGGAATTAGACCAGAAGAGAAAAGGAAAAAGGCAGAGAGAGAGGAAAAGAGAGAGAGAGTAAGAGAAGAGAAGAAGAGAAACTACTTGCTCGATCACTTACCGTGCCTATTCTTCTTCTGTCCACACATGCTTCCTGAGAGGCCTATGAAGAAAGCAGAAAGAAGAAGACGAGATTAGTCAACCAAGGCTGGAGGAGGCATCCCATGAACAGAAGCCTAATATCAAAGAATTACTTCACCAGAAAGTGTTATGTAACTCAAATAAACACTACTTAACTGTAGACTCAACTAGTCCTGTGTGCTTGATATCGGCCAGCCTACGACACTTCCCCTTTCTGCCAATGATTCTGCTTCAGTCTTTCCTGTCTTACCTTCCTCTAATCTCTTTTCTACTTCTCTGATCTGTCTCCTAAGGGTGGGCTTTCCCCTGTTTTTCTCTTGTGACCTTGTCACTTCTCTTCTTCAACAATAGATTCTTTCTTATATGATGCCTGGTTCTTCCTTTTATTAACTTTAAGTGCTCTTTTTCGTGTGTGGTGCCTTGGTGCTATTATATACAATTTAGTGCTCTTTCTTACACCACCCCACCTTTCCCAGTGCAGTTATCGCGGCCCCTGTCAATCCTTCCCCCCTCCTGTCCTCCCGACCCTCAGGGTAGTTTCCCCACACCTGGAACAGCCATGCTTCTCCAGAAGCGTGGCGGGTTCCAGCGCTCTGTCTTCCCGGGCTACCGCAGTGCTGGGGCCTCCGTCTGCCACTGTGCTGATCACTTCCCGTCGGTTGGGAAGGAACCGCTCTCCGGTCCTCAAAATCCGCTCGTCTCTCTGGGTCTCCTCGTCCTCTGTCCTTTTGCCGTCTTCTCCTCCTCTTGCGCCGTCTTCCTCTTCTGTTCCTGACGCCTACCCTTTTGACTTCCTGTCTTCCCGCGTTGGTGTCGAAGCCTGCCACTCATTGGTAGGGGCGCCGGGATGTTCCGGAGCAGCCCCAGCCGCGTCAGCACAAGTCTGGCTCATGTGCAGGCGGGATACAACCAGCCCGTCACATACACTCCCCCTAGAGAGCGGCTGTTCGAGACGCTCGGTTGCCGGATATCTGGACAGGAAATCAGCGTTCGTCATTTGGTTACCCTGGAAGTGTTGAATCTGAAAGGAGAAAGGCTGTAAGGAAAGGAACCACCGCAGAATACAGGAATTGGTGTCCTTGTTATGAGCGAGCCAGGTGAGAGGAGCATGATCGGTAACCAGGGTAAACGATCAGCCGGAGAGATAGTATCTGAGTGATTCTATGGCCCATTTTATCGCCAAGCATTCTTTTTCAATTGTGGGATAGTGTTTTTCCCTCAGTAGGAGTTTTCTGCTGATATATAGGATGGGATGTTGTGTCCCATCGCCTTGTGTCTGGGAAAGTACCGCCCCAAGACCCACATCGGAGGCGTCAGTTTGTAAAATGAAGGGCTTCTGAAAGTCCGGGCAACATAACACCTGACCTGAAGTTAGTGTGGCTTTTAGTCGGTCAAAGCTTTGTTGTTCTGACTCAGTGGGAGGGGAAAGATTATTGGGACACGACTTCTGTAACAGATTAGTGAGAGGTTCTGCTACAGTGCAAAATTGTGGAATGAAACGTCTGTAATAGCCTACCAATCCTAGGAAGGCTATTATGTCCTTTTTCTTCCTTGGAAAAGGTATGTTCATGATGGCCTCTATTTTCTCTACTTGTGGTCTGACCTGGCCTTCCCCCACGACATAGCCCAAATATTTGATACTGGTTTGCCCCAATCGTCATTTCTCCGTTAACTGGGCTGTTCTCAATGCCCGTAAAACGGCATCTAAATGTGTCATATGGTCTCCTCATGTCTTACTGTATATGACAATATCATCTAGATATGCCGCTGCATATTGAAGATAAGGTCGTAGGATTCTGTCCATGAGTCTCTGGAATGTGGCTGGTGCCCCGTGAAGTCCAAAGGGAAGGACCGTGAATTGGTAGAGTCCGGAAGGGGTGGCGAAGGTTGTTTTTTCTTTGTCTTCTGTTCTCATGGGTATTTGCCAATACCCTTTTGTTAGGTCAAGGGTGGACAGGTACCTGGCTTGGCCTAGTCTGTCAATCAGTTCATCAATACGTGGCATGGGGTAGGCATCGAAGTGGGTCAGGTTGTTGACCCATCTATAATCTACACAAAAATGGGTGCTTCCGTCGGGTTTGGGGACTAGTACAACTGGGGAGAACCAGGGACTGGCTGACGGCTCAATAATGCCAGCCTCTAACATGGACTGGACTTCCTGTTCTATGATCACCTTCTTGGCTTCCGGGATACGATATGGTCGCTGCCGGGATACCTTATCTATTTTAAGCCTAATGGGGTGTTGCACTAGATCTGTTCAACCGGGACACTTAGAGAAGACGTCTGTGTTCTTGTCTATCAGTTGGGTGAGTTGTCTACGACAGGATTCTGTTAGTATGGGGTTTATCCATGGGGTCTGAATGCCATAGGGGGTTCTGGAGGGGACGGTTGGGTATGGGATCGCCTCTGTGGTATCGTGTGTAATATACCTGATGGGTTGCTCATGCAAGGGTTCTTGCCATTTCTTAAGGAGATTGATATGGTAGATTTGCTCCCTTCCAGTTCCTTGGGGAATGGCTAGTTTATAAGTTGTGGGGTTGATTTGTTCAATGACATCATAAGGCCCCTGCCACCGGGCTAACAGTTTGTTTTCACTACTAGGGAGTAGGACTAACGCCTTGTCTCCTACCTTCAAACTACGAAAAACGCTTCTAGTGTCATACACCTGCTTCTGTTTCATCTGGGCTTCTTGTAAAGCAGTGTGGGCTTCTTCCCACACCGTATTGAAAGTTTCTCTTAAGTCACGTGTATACGTTAAGAGATCTTGTACTTCTTCCTCTGTTTCTTCCCACTGTTCAGCCAACATTTCGAGCAGGGTACGGGGTTGTCTGCCAAACAACAACTCGAAGGGGCTATGTCCCAAGGAGGTCTGAATGTGGGTACGTATGGCGTATAATACAAGAGGTAGTTTTTTTTCCCAGTCTTTACCCGCCTCGGATATGCTTTTTCTGAGGAGGGACTTAATTGTCCTATTGTACCTCCCTACTAACCCGTCTGTTTGAGGGTGATAAACAGATGTCCTGATTTGTTTCACCCCGAGTGATCGGCTCACCTCTGTCATGAGCCTGGACATGAAGGGGGTCCCTTGGTCGGTTAGTATTTCTTTAGGAAATCCCACCCTGGAAAAGAACTCAATCATTGCTTGTGCAATGGCTTTTGTGTGCATGCTGGGTATGGGAATAGCTTCCGGATACCGGGTGGCATAGTCCACCAATACCAACACATATTGTCGTCCCCTGACTGAGGATGTGAGGGGCCCGATAATATCCATCCCAACCCTGGAAAATGATTTCCCTGGTGTCTATGATTGGAAGGGGTTGGAGGGGAACTGGTCTGTGTGGAGAAGGGTTATAGAGTTGGCATTTTGGACACTCTGAGCAATGTTTACGGATCTCCCCAAACACCCCAGGCCAATAGAAGCGTCGAAGGACTGCTTCCTCCGTCTTCTCCCTTCCCAGATGCCCTTCCCCGTTATCCCCATGAGCTAGGTGCAACACCTGCTGTCGATGACTCTTGGGAACAACTATTTGTAAGTCTTTCCCTCCCATTGTAGTGGGCCTCCTATCCAGTAGGTTATTTTGTATCAGGAACCTGGGACCTACCACATGTTCATCTGGAGTCAACGCCTGATGCCATGCATGTTTCAAAGAGGGGTCCTCGCGTTGATTCTGCTGAAAGTCTCCTGTAGTGGTACAAACACTACTGGCAGATTCTGGATTATCCTGTTTCAGAACTTTCTGTGTATAGTTATGTCGCTGTTCCCGTTTTAGTTTTCTACTGAGGATAACACGGGGTTCTTTGTGCTCCTCCACACCAGCTCCAGTGGGTACCTCCTCCCACCAGGTTCTAAGTGTATGTTCCTGTCCTGCTTTGGTTAAGAGAGAGGGGAAGTCCTCATAATCAGTTCCGAGGATAACATCCCCGCCCAGTTGGGAAAATAGACCCACCCGTATTGTCTCGTTTTTATTTCTCCAATTTAATCGTATGGTAGCTACTGGGTAGTACCGTTGGTCGCCATGTACGCATGCGATTAAGACCTGGGTCTGTGGATTCTCTTGACCGGGTAATACTAGCGCCTGCCTGATTACACTCTGACTACACCCTGAGTCTATTAATGCTGTTCTTTCAACCTCATTGATGAAGACAGAAAGGGTGTACTTTGGTTTCTCCCCTCCGGACCAGAATACCCGCCCTCTCGTCAATCCAATCTCCATGGGTTCCTCAGTATCCTTTTTATGTGGGCAAAGTCTGGCAATATGACCCCATTCCGAGCAGTGGTAGCACTGGGGACCTGTGGCCGGATAGCTGGGAGGCGCCATTGCTGTCGGTAGGGAACGTTCTGGACCATGTATCAGCACAGGTCGATGGGTGGTGCTTTTCGCTATGGTGGGTCGGACAGGGGAGGGAAGCAGTGGTCTGCTTGCTGTAGCACTGAAGTCCGGGCCTCTATGATATGCACATGCGAGGTCTACAGCTGTCTCGTTAGTCAGTCCCGGATGCTGTCTGACCCAGTTGCGTGTTGTGGAAGGCAAGGCATCCAGGTACTGTTCCAGGACTATAGTATCAAACATTTCTTCACAGTTTTTTTCGGTCGGATGTAACCATCTCCCCGCTGCATGCTGGACTCTGTAGTATAAGGTGTGAGGGTTCTCTTGATGCTGCTACTTAACTTGACGGAACCTAGTGCGGTAGCTTTCACTGTCCAGCCCGACCCGTTCCAAGATGGTTTTCTTTATTTCTCTATAAGGTAGAATGCTACCGGGATTAATAGCTTGCTAGGTGGCCTGCAAATGACCTGTAAATAGTGGTGCTATATACTGGCCCCACTTCTCCTCTGGCCAGTTCGCTGTGCTGGTAACTCTTTCAAAATTCGTGAAGAAAGAGTCCGGATCTTCCTGTTCCTGATATCGCTGTAGTACACTACTTGGTACATTTGGGTGAACCTTTGTATGTGCGATGGTGTCCGTAAGCTTCCCCAGGGCTGTTTCGTGTACCAGCTGGTTATTCGCTGTAATTGTCGCCTCACTTTTAAGAGCTGTCTGTAACGCCTCACGTTCTTCCTTGGCTTCTTTCATCTGTTGCTCCCATACGAGTTGGAGGTGTCGCTGCCCCTCAGCCAGCTGGGCTATCATATCTGCCATGGTTGGTTTCTCTTCCATGGTGGCGTTCCTCTGATCCCACTTCTGACACCACTTGTAGCGATATTGACAGTTAGTAATCATGCAGAAATCGGTCGTCAGGTAAATAAGTGGTATTTAGTTGATATATATTGGAATTTATGCTTTTGTGGTTATGGTTTTCTCATCTTTGTTTCTTCTGGATTTGGTTTGGTGACGTTATACAGGGTCTTGCTTCTCACTCTTCTCCTTGTTTCCCTTCGTCTCATAGGTTTCCCGGGAAGCGCATGCAAAGAGAAACAGAGAGATAACGGTAAGTGATTTCTAATTCACTCATTTTGTATCTTCCCCTTTTCTATCTCCTGCTGACTTTCCTTCTTCTGCTTCGTTCTCTTCTTTCCTGGTGTCTTTTCCTTTCCTTTCCTATGTTTCTTGGACTGCGGTGTTTTCCTCTTTACTTCCCCTTTCTGCCAATGATTACCTTCCTCTAATCTCGTTTCTACTTCTCTGATCTGTCTCCTAAGGGTGGGCTTTCCTCTGTTTTTCTATTGTGACCTTGTCACTTCTCTTCTTCAACAATAGATTCTTTCTTATATGATGCCTGGTTCTTCCTTTTGTATACTTTAAGTGCTCTTTTTCGTGTGCGGTGCCTTGGTGCTATTATATACAATTTAGTGCTCTTTCTTACACCACCCCACCTTTCCCAGTGCAGTTATCGTGGCCCCCGTCAATCCTTCCCCCCTCCCCTCCTCCCGACCCTCAGGGCAGGTTCCCCACACACCTGGAACAGCCACGCTTCTCCAGAACTGTGGCGGGATCCAGCGCTCTGTCTTTCCGGGCTACCGCGGTGCTGGGGCCTCCGTCTGCCACTGTGCTGATCACTTCCCGTCGGTTGGGAAGGAACAGCTGTCCGGTCCTCAAAATCCACTTGTCTCGCTGGGTCTCCTCGTCCTCCGTCCTTTCGCCGTCTTTTCCTCCTCTTGCGCCGTCTTCCTCTTCTCCTTTTGTTCCTGACGCCAACCCTTTTGACCTCCTGTCTTCCCGCGTTGGTGTTGAAGCCTACCACTCATTGGTAGGGATGCCGGATGTTCCGGAGCAGCCCTGGCAGCGTCAGCACAAGTCCGCTCATGTGCGGGCGGGATACAGCCAGCCCGTCACAAACTGGAAGGAGGCTAAAAGCACAAAAAATAGTGAAAATAGGGTATGTCCCAGTAAAATGGCAAAATTGTGTTGAAAAATGTAGTTTTTCTGCCTGTTCCTGGTAAGATGGTGATTTTAGCACCACAAACCCTTTGTTGATGCCATTTTCAGGGGAAAATAACACAAGCCTTCTTCTGCAGCCCTTTTTCCCATTTTGTTTTTAAAAAACAAACACAATTTTTGCTGTATTTTGGCTAATTTCTTGGTGTCTTCCAGGGGAACCCACAAATTCTGGGTACCTCTAGAATCCCTAGAATGTTGGAAAAAAGGACGCAAATTTGGCGTGGGTAGCTTATGTGGGCAAAATGGTATGAGAGCCTAAGCGCGAACTGCCCCAAATAGCCAAACAAAAGGCCTGCCACCTGATCGGGAAAAGGCCTGGCAGCGAAGGAGTTAAAACGTTTATTTACAGCGCTCAACCTAATAATGAAAGCTTTTCATTAATGAACCTTAAATACAAGTTCGAACAGCATTAACATGGACACACATTACCTCAACTGCAGACAGTTCCCTTCTTTGTTAACTGTCAGCCAAAGGGTTTGTTCTGTTGGGGATTAGGCCTACTTGTGCCAACGACAAAATAAATATGAAAACATGTTGCCCTTGACCCCAAACAATATGTCCAGGCGTCAGGCGATAGGAACTCGGTCTATGTATTTTTACAGTGCGTGTTAAAGGTTGTTTTTGAGGGGGAT
Organism: Pleurodeles waltl; assembly: GCF_031143425.1. Taxonomy (NCBI): domain Eukaryota; kingdom Metazoa; phylum Chordata; class Amphibia; order Caudata; family Salamandridae; genus Pleurodeles; species Pleurodeles waltl. Next base: position 811,970,417 of record NC_090440.1, read on the forward strand.
GTATGTGATGTGTGCCACACATTATAGGTACGGCTGAAGAACAATTAAGGTGAGTGATTGTAGGTTTGTTTTTGGTGCAAGAGATACAAGAGTTAAGAATTATGTTTGGCACCCCAAAAGAAATAACCAGCCCATATAGCGGGGGCTGGGTACATTGTGGAGAGGACAGCCTCCTTAAGAAGGGGGTTGAGACAAAGACAGGATCCAGGTGTCCCTTCAGGAAGCCCTTGTGCCTGCTGAATCCTGGAGAACTTCTCCTTTACTTGTCTCCTCTCATCTTTTCATTTTGTTTTACATCCCCCACAAAGAGTGTCTACCCCCACTACATTAACAGGGTCTGTTACCATTTGCCATAAAGCTGCCTTTTGCGGGCCAATGATGGTGAATGGAGGCAGCCCATGCAGTTTTTTGTGCGGTCCTACCACCAGTTTTACTCCAAGGGATGTCCACTCTTTAGTGGAATGTATTTTTCTTTTGAATAGTGGGGTCTGCATCCTTCAGGAAGAATGTAGTGACTGCAGTAGTTGAAAGATTAATAGAAAAAAAACAGATCCTATGGTGTGAGTAGTATTTATTTTTGGAAGGGTATGGATGTCAGGTGTGTATAGTTTGGTTCTAGTATATAGAATTATACTCTTCCCTTCCAAGAACAGTTCTCTGCCATGGTTGTGGAGATCTCCACCAAGTGTGCAGAATGTAAAATGTGGACATAAAGTTACCAGTAGGAACTTTACAGTCATATTTTACACTTATGCAAACTCTACCCTCTAACCTGGTGGGAGGAACCATGTAAATCTACACTTGGTTGTCACTATACAGTACACTCTGAAATGGTGAGTAGCCCAAAGAAGTAACATTACTACAAAGTGTAATAGGCCCATATGTTTCATCCTGGTGAAAACATCCTTGAAATACATCATTGTTTATTTTGCTTTCCTGAACTTAGGGTCCTTTTTCAGAAGATAATTGCCAAATCCTAAGGTGCTAGATTGTTACGTCACTGCAACCTCTCATTGCAAACCATAATATTTTCCTTGCACTTATTTCTAGCAGGAATCCATTAAAACAGGGGTGCATATTCAGCAGGGGGGCTAGGACACAACCTGTTAGGTAGTTATAATTAGACTAGTTGTGAATATGTGCACTTCAGTTGTAGCATAATTGTAAACTGAGGTCCTTTCTCTTCTTTTAGAGTTATCATTGAAGACTACTTGTGATCCTGGCAGCGACATAGTATCCTGAGCTGATTTCTCTGCTGCAAATCCCATTTCCACTGCTAGCAGGGTAGTCCATGACAAAAGACTACATTTGTATCTGCATCTTAAGAGAGAAGGGCATTGTTGAATTCATGGTGTTGCAATGAGAGTAACTAACTCAATCAGTGATCATTATGGGTTTGTGACAGTAGAACCGGCCCACAAATTTGCTCTTGCTTGAAAGCTGTGGATCCGCAGAATATTACTTCAATCAATTTGGTTAAAATGATTGAGAAGTTCCAGTAGGACAAGCAAGAATTAAGGAGGGAGTTGGCCCAATCCTGATCCACAATAAGCTCTCTGACTTGAAGGTTTGACAAGGTTAAATGAAATCCAGTGCATTAATTACTTCTATTACAGGGCCCAGTACATTGCGATTGCCTATCCCCATATTTCTGTGATCTCCCATTATCAGACACCCCCTCCCACCTTTTGGCAAGTACCTTATTCCACTAACCCATCTATGCCCTTACAAAGGCCCTCCAGTCTAATGTGACATCAGGTAGTATGGCTTCTGCTGCAGCCAGGGTACAGACGGTTCAGGTAATGAGATGGAAATTGCATTTGTGCCACCTGAAAGATTCTATTTTGATGTAGACAAACATGCAGTATTCATTAACCAACGCCAGTTAAATTTTCTTGTCCTTCCTAGTACATTCCCAATGAACAATCAGGAGTAGCATTATTTTTTTGTCATATCTAGGGGGAGTAGCAGGATCATGCTAAATTCTACTGGCAGAGAGAGATGATCCATCCGTTATTGCATCATGGGGTTACTTTAGCTAAGACACGGGCACGTTATTGTAGCCTAGGCCTGCATTTTGTGCCCTTTCATTCCAAGGCCTGCATTTTCTTTTTTCTATTATTTTAGCAGAAGCCTAATTTTAGTGGAGATGTCTTTATTGTTTTATCAGCTTGTCCTTTTGTACAGACTTCTGTTATTCTTTTCTTGCACAGCATTTTCATTCTGTGCTTCTTTCAAGGTTGTACATGATAAGTTATGGGTTATTGCCGGCACAAAGCATTAACAATTTTTGTGACAGTATGGTGGAACTTTTCCTGTGTTTCACTTACCTATCACTGCTTTGCTTTGATTATGTTTGATCATCCTTATAATTGCAATAAACTCATTTTTACATAGAATGCAGTTGATTCAATAAAATGTATTCAACCTAGTCCTGCTTCTGTTTTGCCCTTGTATGTGTGAGACATATGTGATTGAGAGAAAGGGGTAAGATCTGTTCCACCACTATTTCCCTCAGAAATCCTGAAGACATGCAAAGGGCTGCCACCAGTCACCTTTTACTCTTGGATACTGGTGAGGTGCTACTAGCTGGCCGGAAGGGTTAGGCTGGCAGCCGTCACATGGTGCAGGATCCGACTCAGTCCCCAGTGCCCAGTGGTGCTGTCACCTAAATCCAGCAGTCTTGTTACTATAATGAGAGTCTTTACAACAACTGTATAACTTCTGAGCTTTTAAAGGTGAACTATAAAATGTTTGCAAAACACCCTTCTCTTCAGTTAGTGTATACATTTGCAATTGTCTGGTCGTTAAAGCAAATTGGCCTGAGGAGAAAATAACTTCTAGTTTTTATAATGGATTGATGGATGAATTAAAAGCCCTTTTGGTCTAGACTGTAGATCGTGCAGAATCCTGCACAGAACTCATAGATTCAATAATTCTCCTAGATCACTGCTTACAAGAAGGTGAAGGAGGAAAGAGAAAAAAGATATTAATAATGATTTCGTGAAAGTGAGACAGAAAGTCCTCAGTATTTGGAGAGTGTGGAGCCAATGCCAATTTCTAGGAAAGGACTGAAAGGAGGAAAAAACTAAATCTCTGACTGTACAGTGGTAAAAGAGGACAGTTTGTCAAAGACTGTGCCATCATACTAAGGATAATATTGAGCTCCTTAACGTTTACTCAGAAGGATTTGGGAAAAGCAACAACTTGATAATTAATGAGACCCTATAATCGAGCATGGAAAGAAGGGTCTCTGTTCAGAAGGGCCAGGTGCACCTCACTCTTTCTGCATAACTAATGACTGACGTAAAAGAAATCCCAATTATGTACTGATTGACTCGAGTGTCACAGGAAATTCCAAGAGACTACTAAATATTCTGTGTGTTTAAAAAGAAAAAGCAGAGCCAGTGCAGGCCATGGGTGGAAGAAAATTGACCTTGGCTCCCAAACATGCAACACTATATTAGTGGAGTTGCGATGACAGGGTGCAATCTAGAACAAATAAATCTGGATTTAATTGATGCTCCCTATTTACAGATAATTTGGGAAAATATCTTGGCTATACCTCTGTGATACTGTCATTGATTTGAAGACTGGAGAATGCAGAACTTTTCTTTATGTTTCTAAAACCATTGTTTGCAGAGTGACAGAAGACAGTATTTAATGGAAAACTAGAAATGACAAAAACACAAGCTAAAGCAGACTTAATGTCCGTGCTACCTTCAAAGTATTATGAGTATTGGGAAGTATTTGATCAGGTCAAATGTACTCCCCCCTCACTGGAAATTTGATTGCACGATTGATCTACAACCTGGAGTGACAATTCCTTGTAATATGATGTACACTTTAACAGAAAAGAAGAATGAATACTTCAAAGACTATATCCAAAAAAAATGTGGTTTCGCCATTCACAATCTCCTGTATCATCCCCTTATTTTGTGTTTCTCAGAATAAGTTGAATTATGTGCATGTATTGATTAGATTGCTCTGAATCATGTAACTTTCACAAATCAATATGCCCTAGCTCTAATATCCGCTTTGCTGGGCCAAGAAAAAGATGCCACAGTTTACTTTAAACTGGATTTATGAGGAGCATATCATTCGGTGAGAGTGAAAGAAGGTGATGAGTGATAAAGAGCTTTTTAAATAGTTTGGCTTTTATGAGTACCAGGTGATGTGTTTTATGCTTTGCAATGCAGTTGCTGCCTTTTCTTTTTTTTTATCTATCTAGTATTAAAGGATTTTTTATATCTCTGTGCGTTGTTTACCTGGATGACATCCTTTTTTATTTAAGATCTGAACAAAAAAATGTTCTACAAGTTCGAGCTACCATGGAGCAGTTACAGAAGAATTATTTCTATGGCAAGATTAAAACTTTTGTTTGCTATGGAACAGAAGTTGAGTTCTTGGTTTAATCTTGCCTTCAAATAGGGACTAATGGATGGGGCAGTGTTACAGTCAAAGGCAGCAAGAAACATAAAGGAGGTTTAGTGTTTTTTAAGATTTACAAACATTTATGAAAGGTTTAAACAAAATGTTTCCCTAACCGTGGCTTCTATAACTGAATTTTTAGGAAAAGGAATTGACACACAGCATTGGATATGAAAGCAACCAAACCAATGGGGAGGAGGTTGGATATAGGTGAATGAGAGGTTCAGCCATAGCTGAGCTGAGCAGTAAGTTGACTTGGGAGGTTGGAAATCACTGGAGGAAGACACATATGGAGGAATATGAGTGGTTGCTCACTCTAACTACCAATTGGAGTGTGTTAGTTGTGGAGAATAATGAGAAATGGGAGTGGTATGGTGTGTGGTGATGACTGGGCACCCAGTGGAGGGGGAACAAGTGAAAATGGTATGTGAAGTAACGTTTGGTGATTGGTAGAATTACAATTCCTGCTTGTGTGATTGAATGGTGTTTGCTATAAATGATGGGGTAGTGACCAGGGTGTTTTATTCCAGCTATGGGGGAAGGAGGTTACATAAGAAGATGGAGTGTTTTTGATGGTGAGGAGTTTGGAGGGCTCATTGTATGTGAGGGTTCTGAGGTATGTTTTATTGGATTTTGTTGTTTGGGTTTTGAGGTTTTGAGTGGTATATGTGGTGTAGAGACATGATTGGTGGTTATTGAGGAAATAAGGAAGGGAATGCAATAGGTTTTACAAGTGGCATGGTGGATTGGTTTGGAGTGTATACGATGTGGGGGATAATAAGGGAGATACATGAGATTTTCTACATTAGATGACTTAAGCTGGACATGCATAAATAAGGATTCTGACCATAGGAATAGTTTAAATCATGTATTCTCTCCTCCTTCTAGGATGGCTTATTGGCGGTCATTAATTGCACGATGGTGGTGACAGGTTCCTGCTCATTTGCATAGAAGGTAGTTTGTAAGGAATAACAGAATTAGCCATATACTGTTCTCTCTTGTATGCATTGTTTACTTTTGTGATTCTATTTGGTATATGTTACACTAGGCATTGTTAGAGTATCATTATAGGTAACACTGAATGATTTATAGTTGAATTATGTATTGATGTTGGTATAAAATATGGTAACTGAGACTTTCAGGGCATGTTTTGACAATGTGATAACACAAATAGGATTCAGGGCCTGGTTTAGAGTTTGGCGGGTATCCCGCTCCGCCGAAATATAAATTCCATTACATCCTATGGGATTTATATTTCAACGGATGGGATATCCATCACCATTGTGACAGAGTAACCCCTCCGTCAAACTGTAAATCAGCCCCCTAAGTCTGTAAATATTGTATATGTTGTGGGTTTTGAAGTCAAGATGGTTTGTAAGTCTCTGTCCTAAAAGAAGGTGTGATGTGGGTTGGGGAGCCGTGGAAATTGTACCTGGTTTTTATGTCTTTTTAAAGTTGGCTTTGTATATATTTGTTTCACAGCCCTGATGAAGTCCTTTTGGAGGGCCAAAATGCATTGGCTGGGCTTGATTTTTGTACTGAGGAATACAAATGTTTTGAAGACTCTACATTACGGTTCCCGTGTATCTATGGGCTAAATGAAGAACTTGTCATCTTGATGAACTGAATGATATCCTAGTCTATGTATATATAATTGAATTACCCCAGTGCCCCATTGTAATTTGATAGCGCTCCCTTCTTTGTTGAGAGAGTTATATACCACAGAGTCTTGAAAGTGGTGAATCATGACACCGTTTAAAAACCTCGAGTTTCAGGGATTTAGATGGTACAAACAAGGACTTTACTTTGTACAACGGCTCGCCAACCTTATGAACCAGATCTCAAAGAGCATTCCATTCAGCCTTAGCGACTGTGGAGTATGCAGCTTGTACTTTCTGAAGAAGGACTGAATAGTACCAATTATTTGTTGCAGAGTGTGAATCATGACACAGTTTAAAAATCTCCAGTCTCAGGGCTTCAGATAATATAAACAAGGACTTTCCTTTGTACACCAACTCACCAACCTTATAGAGGTAGACCTTAAAGAGCATTCCATTCTGTCTTAGTGACTGTGGAGTATGCAGCTTGTACTTTCTGATCGAAGGACTGAGTAGTACCAATTATTTGTTGTGGAGCAAGAAGATTCTGACCAAAGGTGACTGTGGATATTTGCAAGATAGAGCGTATGCAAGAGTATTCTTTGGGCCAGTAATATGAGTGACATAAAAATTGTATTGATTGAAAAAGCAGACCCAGCGTGATTGACGACTATTCTTGCATTGTAAATTTCAGAGACATTGAAGATTTCATAGATTTTTTCAAATCTCAAAAAGTTCACAAGCACTCAACAGATATTTTGTACATTCTGAACAGGCTTTCTTCATGGCTAAAAGTTCCCAATCCAGAACTGAGTAGTTTTGTTCAGAATCAGACAGTACATGGGACAAACATAAATTGGGGGTTCAAGTCCATCATCCTCTTGTAACTTGTAAAAGTACATCTCCAATGACATGGTCAGATACATCAATTTCTACTACAAATATTTGTAGGATTTAAATGACGAAGAATTAAAGCTTGGGTGAAGAATTGTTTTAGTTTGACAAAGGCCTCTTTGGCTTGTTACCATACCAGCACAAGCTTGCACTGAGTTTATCCTTCTTTAACACACAAGATGTCACAAGGGAGATGAGCAAAGTCTTAGATAAATGGTCTATAGAAATTGGCAAAACCTAAAATGCCTTGGGTTTCCTTTATAATCATTGAAGATGACCAATTCAAGATTGCCAAGACTTTATTTTGATCCATTGATATTCGTGTGTTGCTTAAACAGAAACCCAGTTACTCCTGTTCTGGCTGGTCAAATTAACATTCCTCCAGTTTGCAAAATGGTTGATTTTGTCTGTATCAAGAGTTGGGCCTCATTCACTTGGGCTCCTTGTGCCACATCCTGGCCTTGATCCATTCCATCCAAGGCACGACTAATTTGTGGGCGTTGCAATGTGTCCGGCTCAGGAGACCCATGCCTAGCTGAGGACTTTTGAGTATGATGCGAGCGGATAGCCCAGGTCTTCAAAGTCTTGGTCTGCCAGAGGTATGGGCGACCCCTTCCGGTAGCCATGATGCTGCCAATGCTAGGAAGCACCTAAGCAGATAGTGCTTTCCAGAAAATACCCTGTTAGAGGAAAAAGCCAACTTGGCAAAAAAACCTCCAGATGGTGGATAATAAGCTGGAGCAAGAATCCAGGGTATAGGAGGAGGCATAGTCAGGAGCAGGATAGGAACCAAGATGGAACTGTAACCAGGACTATGGAAACAGCATGGGAAGTGAAGAACTCTTGACCGGACTGACAAAGAGTTCTGACAATGCAATTCTGACCTCTGTAATGTACAAATAAAATCCCAGCAAATTACATCAGAAAAACAGAAAGCCATAATAGATGGTAAAATATGATTGAGTGATTATGGATGGCCGTCATATTGCATTGGGCAACTATATTTCCCTCACTAGGGGTACTGGGAGGAAGAAACACTGGGAAAATGGAGGTCTGCAAGGCACCTTCTAGTAGCATGACCCCCTAGGGTAGGAGTGAAGATGCAGAGGAGAACACCGGTGGGCCCGGTCACTGTGAGGTAGATGAATTTGAGGAGCAGCTGCCCACCAGAGCCTCCTGCACTGCTTCTGTGCAAGATATGCTGTGCCCACCCAAGCCTGCATCGGTAACTGGTGCTATGGCACCACAGATTCAGTCTGTTAGGCAGTAAATATGTGTGCCAGTTGTAACAGAATTGTAGATTGAAGGTTGTTGTTTTTTTTCTTGGGATTCCTAATTAGGACCGCTACCCACGCCGACAGACCATGCCTGCAACCTCAACATCACCCTGGACAGCAAACTCACCATGAAAAAACAGATCAATGCAGTCTTCTCTGCCTGCTTCCTCACTCTTTGCATGCTCTGCAAGATCTTCAAATGGCTCACTGTCAGCACCAGAGGAATCGTCACCCAAGCCCTAGTCACCAGTGGCTGGACCACAACAACACACTCCATGGAGGAATCACCTCGCACCTCCTGGAGAGAATCCAGATCATATCCCCATAGTGGATGCTTTAATGGGTGGAAGTAAAAATTTTAATGGCATTTGAAGTGTGTGTGTGTGTGCATGCTTGTGCGTGCATGCATGCCTGCCTATCTCTTTTGGGACAGAAAAGTCTCCTGTAAGGTGATGGACGTGCATTCCTGTCTTGAGTGCTCCAGCTGCAGCAATATCTGGACCCTTAGTACTGAATTGTTCCTGGGCGAACACGGATCATGTGTGTGCATGCACCATGACCTCCGTCCTCTCAAAGATTGTAGTCTTGTCAAACAGGGAGGGGCACACAAAGCGTTACCTTATTGGTGGACAAAGGCTACTGCCCTTACCCAGAGTTAAGTAGCATAAGCTTGGTGATGACACAATACTGTTTTTGTCATAGTGATCAGTAGAGTGAACATGCATTTTACCTGTGTCACTGGAGTGAGGCCTACCGGGCTATTCAAGTAAATTCAGAGTACTGCATGCCTAACTCACCCTTATCCTACATCATGTTAGTAAGTAGCACCATGCAGCATCTGTTGTGGTTGCATAGGCATGCTATAATGTGTGTGTTCTCCTGTGTGTTGAATAACACATTGGCCTGTTGATTCATTATTGGAAGCTGAGGGTCTTGAATAGGCATTTGGAGGTGGAAGAGCCATCCCAGACAGATTTGCAGATTGCTTGCCTTCCCGAAAGCTGAATTGGACCACTGTTCAATTCAAAAGGGTTCTTTGATTCTGAAAAAGTCACTAGTCAGCAGGACCTGGCCACATCTCAGAAAGGAGATGGGACTGATATGGGAATCATAAAGAATAGGGTTAGGGGTCTTAGTAACTTTGTGATAGGCATATATTAGTGAGGCTGACATCCAAGTGTCATCATCTAGTCACTCCCATAGCCTGTGTGGGGCTATCAAGTTTGGAGTCACTTCTGATGTGACAGGCTTTTTCCTACTACTCTGTCTCTGCCATGGACAAGCTTCTCCAACAGCCCTGGGGAGTAACGACCATTGGAGAAATGGCTGCATGTCCACCCGCCCAATTTAAATGGTGGGCGTGTAGCCATTTTTAACTGTACTTCATGGGCAGGCAAAACCTGGTGGTGAGGGACAGCAAAATCGTAATAGTGTTGCCCCTGCCATTGAGAGCATTTCCATGGTGGAGGGAGCATTACTTTTTTTCTTAACAAACAGAAAATTCCGTTTCTCTGGACATTCTTTTTTTTTTAAGAAAAAAAAATACTCTGCTACTGGGCTGCACCCTGCTGACACAGCCCGGTAGTTCAGAGTAAAATGAATTGACAGGAACCGCTGTGGTGGTTCCTGGCAATGCTTTCATAAATGACTGCCTGTTTGGCAGTCATTTATAAATTAGGTGGGCAGCCCCTCTGTTATGAGGACAGAGTAATTTACTATGTCCTTTTGGCAGAATAGCGGGCCTTCCACCTTCATATAAATCAGGGCCTAATACACTGAGGGGCAGATATAGAAAGCTTTTTTCATGTCACAACCGGCCCAATTCACACAATCGGGCCATTTGCGACAAAAAGCATTTTCCAATGTACAAACCCAATTTTGCGATTCAGTAATCTACTTACTGAATCCCAAAAAGGGTTTGCGAGTCTCAATTAGGAAGAGCGTCTATTTCTAAATGCAAGATGCAATGGTATGTGTAATTGTTTTGTGACCTTGAATCCGGTCACAAAACAAATGCAGCTAACACCAATTTCAAATTGGTGCTAACCCATTTGCAAAAAAGGAAGGGGTCCCAAAGGGACCCCTTCCCCTTTGTGAATGGAAGCGAAAATATTTTTTGCAGAGCAGGAAGTGGTCTCACAGACCACTGCCTACTCTGAAAAAATGTAAAGAAAACCTTTCATATTTTTTTTTAAATGCATCTAAAAAACATCTTTATTTATAAAGCAGTCACAGACATGGTGGTCTGCTGTCCCCAGCAGGCCACCATCCCTGTAGTGCGGCCATTCCTAATGGGGTCACAAATTACGACCTGGAGGTATCAAGGTCCGGTGGCGATCCTGTTGAGTGGTTCCCAGAAGCAGAGTGTGAGATTTGGGTCTGCATTAAAGGCAGTTGCACCAATTGGGCTGCCCACAGAGTGCTGCTGTTCGCGACTCCTGTATGCCAGATGGGGGTCACAGTGAAGGTTGAGGACCATTGCATCAGTCAGGCCATCCATCTGAGTGCTTCTGTTCACAAACTCCTGTATGCCAGGTAGAAGCCGCAGTGAAGATTAAGGGTCATCGCCTTGGTCCATTGCTGTGACAAAAAGTGAGCTGTTGTGTCATGCAGTGTTGTGACCAAAAGGGGTCATCACCCAATGTGTGTGATATTAGTGACTTCTGTATGACAGGTGGGGTCTGTGGAGAAGAGTGAGGGGTGTCACCCTGGAGCAGCGTGCTACAGTGAAGTGAAGCAGAGAATCGTTTCAATCCCCGAACCCAGAAGCACCCCAGGACCTGCTGCTGGACTCAGGAAGCCTTACTGCCTGATCGATGTTGTGGACGTCTGCTGCCTGCAGCATCCACACGTCTGCTCACCACTGGGCTTCTGACATGTTCCTGGGCTTGTTGACGTGCAGCTCCAGCAACAGTGGGTAAGACTAACTGATGGACCACTGTGCCTCTGGGGGATGTTGCTCTGACTAAAAGATCTACAGCATTGGACTTTTAAGAGGGCATCATGGAACTTCTAAGACTTGTACTTACTAATGAGGCCTAACTTGAATGTTGCCTCATATGAATGAGCAATAACCACAGTCCTTAGACAAGGAAGTGGAACTCAAGGACTTAGACAATACTAGAGTGTGACATGAAAAATAAAGTCTGTATTATTTGTTGTGTTCTGTTTTTCACTTTGTGTCTATATATAATAACAATTTTTACAATAAAAGCAAGTCTCTGGCTGGACATTCATTAACTGGGGTTGCGGAGTGTGTTTTTGAGTTGTGGTTCTGTGTACACCTTGCACCTATTACATCACTGAGAATCCTTGGACTGCTTGACCTGTGCTACTACTGAGAGTCAAGAGCTGAAGGGATAGTACTTGGCCATGAGTCCATAGTCAGGCCCCGGAAATCAGGAGTAAAAGGTCTCAACCCCACAGATGGGCTCAATGGCTTCTTCTTGCCCCTGGCCCTCAATGGGGTTCTGATAGTCTCTATTATATGTTTCATTATTTAGTTTTCGGGAAAAAATAAGGGGACAAGACAGCTAAAGCTGTATCTAGCCCAGACCTAAAAAGACTACAGAATGCAACAGGGTCTTCCACAATTGCTTATCTGGAGGTAGTGGCTAGTAGGATTTGGATAGAAGAGAGACAGCAGAGAAAGAGAATGAGGCAGGAAAAGCTTTTTATGATGTGAGTTACACGGTTTGATCAAACAGAGGAGGAGATTATATTTTAGGGCAAATACAGGCTCAGCAGTCAGGTAATATTTTAACTCAGAGCAGAAGTGGACTTTGAGTCAGGAAGAGGCATGCTTAAAAGCCAAGTCATATTAATACATGAATTGTGCTCACTGCACCTCCTGGCCTCCAGTAGCTACCAAGGTGTCATAGCTGCAGCTGGTGGGGTGTCCCAAAGTGCTTTATGCAGGGTTTTTCATACTTTCATTGATGCCACTGTGTCTAAAAGTAATTCTGTGTCAGGACCAGAGGTGAGGATTAGGCTTTACTTTCTCGCTTTATTCCTCCAGCAGCCATTAAAGTTCCAAGATAAACTACATTTCCCAAGAACACAAGGGAACATAAACAATAACAATGTCCAATCTGGTTCCACTCGATCCTTCAACTGCTCCTGGGGACAGTGTTGCCAGATTGGGCGATTTCCCGCACAAATGGGCGATATTTTTCCCATTTGTGCGGGGAAAAAACCCAATTGCGGGGAGCCTGATTGTTGGGCTATTTTTAGCCCTGTGTGCGGAAAAATTGCGGGGCGACGCCGCCGAAGATACTGCACCGGCCAGGCCCCGCCCCCTGAGATAGCGAGTTCGGACTTGCGGCACACACACAGCAGCAGCGCGTGCGCCACGCAGTGTCTCACCAGGGGGCCGTCAATTGGTAGCGCTTTCGCGTGCTACTAGATTGACGGCCTTCTGCCCCACTGAGAGCGCAGCCGTACATCACGGAGCTCTCAGTGGGGCAGAGGGCCGTCAATCTAGTAGCGCGCGAAAGTGCTACCAATTGACGGCCCCCTGGTGCGACACTGCGCGGCGGCACACACGGGCACACAGCAGCCGGACGCGCAGGGCGCAGCGCGCCCCTCATTAGCTGATGGGGCAGAGGGCCATCAATCTAGTAGCGCGCAAAAGCGCTACCAATTGATGGCCCTGCCAAGAAGTATTGGCCTGCCCCCGCAGCATTATTTAAAATGCCTGCGTGGGTGGGCGCCACGTGGTGAGCGAGGAGCGAGCAAGTCAGTGTGTGGCACACTGTTGACTCACTGGCTGCGCTGCGCAAGTGGTGGTGTACTCTGGTGTGTGGTTCTTCTCTTTTTGGGCCCTGCCGTGAGCCTCAGCCCTCAGCCTGCACAGGTGTGGTGCACCCACCCCTGGAAAAGTCTCTTTTGTTGTGTGCTTCAGCCTTGGACCCCAAATTAAAGCCAGCGCCCAGCCCCAGAGTGCGTGATTGGGGCCCGGTAGAGGGGATACACCCCCCCTGGCCCCTCCCTGTTGTGTAGGTGCTACCAACGTCCCCGACCTACACTGACGTGCGGCCAGTTGGTGCGCAGCTGCGTAAGACAAGGTAAGTGTCCTTCAATTTGTACCTTTGTACCTTATTTTTTAATATTCAGGGACTAATTGTGGATTGAGAGTGCATAGGATCTAAAGCATGGCAGTATTGAATAAGAATAAGTGGCACAGCCAGTGCTTAATTTGTAAATAAAAACGTGCTGGTGTCCATAGCTCTCGTCTTAAACACGCAGCTGCTGCAATTAAATGTGCAAACACGGAATACTAGGGCAGTGTAATCCTAAAGCCATGTTGGGCCTCTTTAGTCCATTTTAAGCCATTTCACCTCACTCCTGCAGCTTTCTGCTCTCTCCCTTTCTGGCGCTCTTTTTCATTTTTGCATTCCTCCGTCTTTCCCATATGTGTCTTTTGCTTGCAGTAAATGCTTGAGGCAGGAAAAAAGAGTGCCGTCCCTCAAAAATAAGTGCCAGTGCTCTGCACCGGAAACAACAAGCAAAAATTAAGCACTGGTGGAATCACATGAAGGTTGGTGATGACAAAGAGTTATTGTGTTCGTCTCGTAATGCAAGGGGGTTACCAGCTGAGTTGTGCAGTGTGTGCTTTGCAAGGCATTTAAATAAAAATAAATCATTCAGTTTGGGTATTACTTAAAACATTTTATCTGAAACCTTTTTGCACGTTTGGTAGCAGTCTGTCTTATACTGCCAGTAATGCAAGTTTAACCTAATGACTTACATTTGCACAACACACAATTCTCCATTGCAGCAGTGAAGATTTAATTCTGTGGCTTTTTGGTTACACACAGACCTTTCAGTGCATTAACTAATAAAGGTTTCATAATATACAGTGATTAACTTAACTTTTTTATTTTAAGGCATGAGTTATGTATGTGGCTGCCTGAAACAGAATATATATATATTTTTTTTTTTAGCCACACGTTTAACCCTGCCCCATTGCATGCAGCATCACTGTTCCCATATTTTTTTTAATGCACTTTGAGCTGTGTGCTCAGCTGATTTATTCATTTATTTCACTCCAGTTGCAGGCAGTGCAAGCACAAATGTGGTCTCATTGGCTGAGCTAAGCGAAATGAGGGTACATGGTCAGTGCACAACCTCACTGCATGGTTCTGTTCGTGATCTTAGTGCCTAAATTATTGACATCACTTGTAGTTCTGCTCTGCTCAGCGTAGCCATTGCTTGCATTTGACACAAAACACTAGCCTTTACCAATAATTTAAGTTCAAGTTCACGGAGTTTGGGTCACTGTGTTCTGGCCTCTGGTAGCAATTTGCAGAAGGGTGTCTATCGCCTCACACAACAGCCTTTTTCACCTCACACAAGGATGTATTTTTCTGCAGGGCCCTGTTGACCTCCACTGTTAGTTTCACATATTTGCTTACAATAGAAATTATATTTATGCTTTAAAATGTTTGCTTCAGCCTACGATTGCATTAGTTCAGTGTTAAAAGTTTGGGCTACTTTTTGGGCTGGGACCGGTTCATTTGGGCTTACTTTGGGCTGGTTGTTCAACAGCTTTGGGCTATAGAATGCTTGTAAACTCTGGCAACACTGCCTGGGGACGCTCTATCCTCCTCTTTCCTCGCTGCTCCAGCAGCTTAAGATAAGTGTCCTTTCTTTTCTCCTCACGTTTTATATGTACAATAGCTTAAGGATCTGTATTGCATTGTTTCGATGTAGATGACCAGCCGATAGCTGAGAAAGTGTGTGAGTGTACTTTTCCTTCAGCCGCTGGACAACTTTCGCTCCTCCGTGGGCGCTTCAGATTACCATCAGTCTCTCTTGCGCGGTGCGGTCTTCTGACCAGCAGGGGAACAGGATATCAGGAAAAACACACACAGCTAGTCTAACTCCCTGCTCAGCTGGCGCGTCAATCACCGTTGGCAATCAGGGTTGATGAGACGCGCACGGCCGATCCTCCACACGGGCAAGATTTAAATTCAGCTCTGAGAGTCACTCTCTGAGGCGAAACACCTGTTTTTCTAACAGGTAAGACCAGATTTATCGCGGGACTGGCCCAGATGGTTGCATTCCCTCAGAGATTAAGGGAGATACATTCCCAGGCCTAGAAAGGCACCTTTATTAACCCTTCGAGGGCTGCATTTGTTAAAAGCGTCCGCATTAAATCCTGACTCTTCTGCGCGCTTGTGCTTAGGGTCTGCACTTGCGGTGCTCTGCTGCCCTGGAGGTAAAGAGGCCTGGGGCCCTTAGGATTCTTCCATAGGGTCAAAGGGTTTTTGGCACTGGGCATGGAGTTGCTGTATTTTCTTCTCTAGGGAAGCAACCTCTGTCGGAAGAAACGGAGATTCAGTTGTGGATATCCCACATGGAAGTGTGGAATGGCTGAACTGACTTCGGTTCCCAACCCGATATAGTGATAGAATCAGATGCTGGTGGTTCAGGCTGGGGAGCCCGCTGCGGGGAATTCTTCACAGGAAAATGGTCCCCCACAGAACAGACCATACACATAAACTGCCTAGAACTCATGGCAGGGTCCTTTGCAGTAAAGTGCTGGACCATCTGATGGAATGGTGCATTACAGGGATTGCTGTAACATCCCAGGACTTTCGTCAAAAGCTGCCTTTTTACAAGCCAAAGCTTTGGCGGACAATACCAACAAAAGATACTGATCGACTTGGTCCAGGTGGTGGAGTTGGTGTTGTCAACAACAAATGGATTCAGTGGGGGCGGAAGTTGTCCAAGTCTTACATATTTTGGCCTTATTTTTATACAAGGACGAAAACGAACTCTAGATCAGTATCATACCCTTCATTTAAGGATGTTCCAAAATTTTGTGTAGTCGGAGCTTTGCAGGCATATGAGGCGATGACGGAAGATATGCGGATTCACGGGGAGAGGCAAATCTTCATTACTTTTACGTAACCTCATAGGGTGGTTTCTTCTCCCACTATTGCCCGATGGGTTTGCTGGGTCATGCAGGAAGCAGGAATTGACACTTCCTGTTTTGGGGCCCATTCGGCATGCTGAGCTATGGCCTCCAAGGCGTTCTCCTTTCGGACGCGCTTTGAGGATAACCTGAATGCAGCATATTGGTCTTCTGACTTCACGTTTAAAAGGTTCTACTTTAAACCAATATCAAGTTTGTCTACTTTGGTAGTGGACAAGCTTTGAACCTGCCTAGTCCTCACCTCCAGTCCTGACATAGAATGAAAAATTTCCTAGCTATTGTAACAGAAAGTTTCAATTCTTTTAAGGAGGCGAGGATTAGCCCACCCTTAGATTGGAACCTTACCCTCCCTACTTCTTCTATGTATCTATGTAAGCAATCTCTTTGATTGAAGCCAACAATGCATTGGGGATTTGTTTAGCTGAAATATTGTGCCGATGTTTGAGAGCACATCTTAATAAAGTGAATGGAATATTCTGACTGAAAGGATTTCTTATTTCATAGGATCGGATTCGAGCAAACAGGAGGGTGTATAAGATCTATCAGCTGTGTTCACAGGAAGAAAGAGGATAGAACGTTCCCAGGAGCAGTTGAAGGATCGAGTGGAACCTGACTGAACATTGTTGTTGTTTATGTTCCCTAGTGTTCTTTCGAAATGTATGTTTATCTTGAAAGTTAATGGTTGCTGGCGGAATAAAGCGCGAAAGTAATGCCTAATCCTCGCCTCCGTATCTTTAATAGAATTGAAACTTTCCATTTCGATAGCTACGAAATTTTTCATTACTGCATAGTTATTGCCCAGCACCCTAAAGGACATACGGAACACAAAATAACAATTCTGTAGAATTGTACAATTACTACTTGATAGATTGTGTTGATGGGACCAATATACAGATGTATCCCCCTACTGTGAGTGAGTATCTATACCATAACCCTAAGGATCAACATTTACTCAACATACAGGTGTTGTGTGATGCACGGTGTCTGATCACAAATATTGTTCACATTTTCTAGGCAGTACCTATGACTCTTACAGGTTGAGACAGTGAGATGTACAATCGCCTAGGAAGAGGATACTTTGGTAATGGATTTCTACTGAGGCCGTATTATTGGACATTTTACTGTAGCAAACTTATGTGTTACATGTATAACATGTAAATATCTGATGTAGGTGACAGTATCCATGTCCTGCGTCCATGGCTTCTTATTCCTTGCCTCAATTCCAGTACCCTAAGTGAGCACAAATACAAAAATGCACACTAGAGAACACAGTCTCTGTGCTGAAGTTCAGTTTTGATTTCCTAAAGGACGATTTTACAATGCCTCCATAAGAGTGGTGGTGCTCTCCTACCCAGATACCGCCTGCAAAATAACAGCTACCTGTCCTATGTTGCACAACATTTCAACATGAAAGGGTCTACCAACATTTCCTGAAAATGGTGAATCAGTTAACGGTTCCCTCACCTCGGCGCCCCCTCTCCCATCCCCAGTAAAGGCGAAATGCAACTATTCTTCCAGGAGGAACGACACTACTCAGACATCACAATGAAAAATGTAGAATGTGAATGTTCAACACACTACAACCAGTTAATCACACAATGACACAGATTGGTTGCTACATTTTTAGTTTCAGGCATGCATCAAAAACATCAAAAATGAAAACGTAACAAATACCTTTCCTGGCATGTATCCAATAATGTAAAGAAATTAGGATGCACAATTTAAAGAATAAAGATATAATAACTATCACGTGCCCTCAGATGTGCACAACTAGAGATGAGTCGTCTCCTAAAATGCCTTGCCCTGACAGCTGGCTGGTCCTGCCTTGGCGTTGTTGCATGCTCTTCTGCCTGTACAAAGCGCATGCGTGGGACACATCTTCACGCTGGTGATTTTCTTGATGGTGTTGGTAAGATACTGGGCGGGGTCACTGAGCCCATAACTCTCTGAATCAGTCTCAGGACATCCCTGTAGTTCAGTTTCTTGCACTCTGTGCTGATGTGTACGCTGGAAAACAGCACTGTTCCTTATTATGTCCCAATAAACATGCAGGTTTGTCATTTCTTTTGTGGTTATTATGGATTTTATATATATATATATATATTTTTTATCATTCAACTATGTTCGTTTTACTTTGTGCGAAATAATGAAACTGCAGCCACTTGCATGTTTAACACATACCATTGATGCGGCTACAGTTCACATCATGCAGTGTTTGCATATAGAGTAAAAGTGAAAGTATAGTGGCTGTCCCTTGTGTAGCTATAGGCAGACTGCCACTATCATAACATAAAAACAACATCCAGTCTGTTTTTCGGCTAGGTCTGCCTTCACCTGGATGTCTGTTGGGGTGCTCACTTACATCTGATTGTTGAGAGTGGTGCTGATTGAGTTATAATGCTCACTTCAGTCAGTTCTTTAGGCTCATATGTTGACACTATTAACTCCTTATGGGGGTTAGGTGCTAGATCTGTTGAGGCACTTTCTCCTGTTCAACGTGCCTCTCTCATTTAATTAGCTATGTCTCCTCCATCTTCCTGCACTCGAGATCAAATCATCTTTTCTGGATTTTTCTGGTGGTATGTGCCACCACAAGAACATTCATTTCTTCCTGTATGCTGAGTTAGTTTTTTTTACTTTAGTGAATAATGCGCAGTCAGCAATGACTTTCCAAAACAATGGTCATTATGTGCCACACATCCCCCTACAATGAATGCCAGTCCTTTTTCGCTGAACTAATGTTTTCTCTTTCTTTTTTGCGTGTTTATAGGAGTAGGTTGATTAGTATTAGGGTGGATTGAGTTAGCGTTCTCGAGAGCTGCCTCCTTCTCAGATCTCCAGTCCTCTACTGAACAGGTGGAGGCGTATTTTCTGTTTGTGAGGTCATCATTCACCACCTGTGAGCGACAGTTCCTATTTGCAAATGTAATCAGTTCCTTAATAACGGCTCAGCATATTGCAAATGCGAATCATATACGTAATCGCTATTTCAAGAAGGCAGTGTTCGTACATAGTTAAGAGATTTTCCACATTTTAGATTTACTAATATTCGCTAATTCCGAATTACCATTGCTATGCTTTAGACATCTGGGGCCACATGTAGGTAGGTTCCGATTTGCGACTTGCAAATTGCGAGTCGCAAATCGGAATGTAGGATGGTGTCCCTGACACCATCTGCGATTCGTAAGGGGCTCGCAAATGCCCACCTCATGAATAATCATGAGGTGGTCTCAATTTGCTACCCCCTTGTGAATGGCGGCCCTCACAGGGATGGTGGCCTGGTGCGGACAGCAGACTACCTTGTCTGTGACTGCTTTTTAATAAAGCAGTTTTTTTTTTGTAACGCAGCCCGTTTTCCTTAAAGAGAAACGGGATGCATTACAAAAACAAAAAATGAAACGTTTTAGTTTCATTTCTTCAGAGCAGGCAGTGGTCCATAGGACCACTGCCTGCTCTGAAAAAATGTTTAAATTGACATTTACAACGGGGAAGGGGTCCCATGGGGACCCCTTCCCTTTTGCAAATGGGTAAGCACCCATTTTTTTTTTTTTTTTAAAGAAAACAAGCTTTATTCGTTCCATTGACCTTCAAAGCAATACACAGCAGTACATAATCCTTAATTAAATTCAACATCAATATATATGAAAAATATGATAAAAACATAAATACATAAGATCCTAAACAACATCTAATTGCAGTTAAAATTCAACTATTTTTAGTTAAAATACAACGTCGTATATGCCAGACTGCAACTAAAAATTTGCTAATTGCTAATACTAAATCATTAGATTTATAGGTTTTTAAAATCCTTAGTGAGTGATTGCAGTTAGTTAAGCCCAGTTCTAAACAGGTTTTGCGGATCCATTTTGACCGCGGGATAGAATAGGCAGGGCAAAAAAACATAAAGTGCTGAATAGACTCTATCGCACGCAGGACACATATCAGTTTTAGTGGACTGTCCCCATTTACTCGTCAAGGATAATAAGGGCAATGCTCCAAATCGAAATCTTGCATATAGGCTTTTGCCCAATAGGTTTGGTGTAATATCTAGATATGGCTCATACTGCGGGAACCACTTAAAATTAAGAAAGCAATCTGTCAACCGACCATAAGAATTACAAGTTATATAATTGGCCCTAATATAGGACCAATAAGTTGTCTTCAGGACATTTTTGTGGCGTCTTTCTAAATTATGAGGGTTTTCCCATTAATCAGCCAAACTCCGTAATACAAACCAATAGGAAACATGTCTAATCCAAGGAATTGTTTTTACATTCTGTCTTTTTAGCAGATCGACTAATGATGCTTTGTAAGAGATCAGTTCAGGGGTGGTCCATATACTTATCCAATAAATTAGGGGTCTCAAAATAATTAAGGGGGTCATTCCGACCCTCGGATGCACCGCCAACAGGCTGGCGGTGCATCCAGGCCAATTCTGACCACGGCGGTAAAGCCGCGGTCAGAAAAGGGAAACCGGCGGTTTCCCGCCGGTTTTCCCCTGGCCTGCAGAATCCTCCAGGCAGGCAGCGCCACCATGGGGATTCCGACCCCCTTACCGCCAGCCTGGTTCTGGCGGTTGTGACCGCCAGAACCTGGCTGGCGGTAACGGGTGTCGTGGGGCCCCTGGGGGCCCCTGCAGTGCCCATGCCACTGGCATGGGCACTGCAGGGGCCCCCTAACAGGGCCCCACAAAGATTTTCAGTGTCTGCATAGCAGACACTGAAAATCGCGACGGGTGCAACTGCACCCGTCGCACCCTTTCCACTCTGCCGGCTCCATTCGGAGCCGGCATCCTCGTGGAAGGGGGTTTCCCGCTGGGCGGGCGGGCGTCCTTCTGGCGGTCGCCCGCCAGCCCAGCGGGAAACTCAGAATGACCGCCGCAGTCTTTTGACCGCGGTACGGTCTTCTGGCGGTTCCCGTTTGGCTGGCGGCGCCCGCTGCCAGCCAAACTCAGAATCACCCCCTAAGTCTGCTACACGTTTCAGCCCTAAATCTAAAAAGAGAGGAGTCAAAGGTATGCTGTGCAGGCACGCTATCAGGCCCTTGGCAAATGCATTCTCTCCTACTGTTATTTTGGTACAAGTACTAGATCCCCATATTTCTGCATCATATAAAGCTGCCCCCTGAGCCTTAGCTATAAAAATTTTAGTTGCTGGAAGGGCTGCTTTAATGCTAGAACTTTGATAGAAGCGAAGAATAGAGGCAGCTCTGTGTTGCAGGAGCCCCGAACTCTTCAAAATCTGATCCTCCCAAGATAATTTACTGGATAGTCTAACGCCCAGATAATCTATAGAATTAATCTTTTTTAACAGGACTACATCAATAGTAATGGAGCAGCTTTTACTAGGCCTAGTATGAAACACCATTAGTTTAGCTTTGTTGACATTGACCTCCAGTCCATGTTCTCTACAGAAAAGATTAAATCTATCTACCAAAATTTGTAGCCCCGTTGGGGATTTTGAGATAAGCAACGAATCAACTGCAAATAGAAGAATGGGAATTTTTTGAGCATCGAGAGAGGGAGCATCATTTTGGCAAAGGGTCATGTACTTCACTACCTCATTAATAAATAGAGTAAAAAATAACGGAGCTAGCACACAACCTTGGCGAACTCCCCTCTCAGTTGGAATCTGCTCTGTCAGTTCGCCATGGTGCCCCAATCTCACTTGCGCATAGGTATTTTCATGGAGTCTTATTAACAAGTGCAATAATTCAACTGGGACCCCCAATTTTCCCAACACTTCCCACAGCCCGGCTCTAGGGACCAGGTAAAATGCAGATCTCAAATCAATAAATACTACATACAAACGCAGCTTGGCAAGGGCAACATATTTCCAATACAGTACTGCCAACCTGAAGACCTGGTCCACTGTACTAGTTCTTTGTCGGAAACCTGCCTGGAGTGGGGAAACAATCTGGTGATCCTCGACCCAGTTGATTAACCTCTGCAGAAGTTGTTTTGCAAAAATCTTTTGCAAGTTGTCTATGAGGCTAATAGGCCTATAACTGATCGGGAGGTTTACATTGCCCTTTTTGTAGATAGGTATGATTTCTGCTCCCTTCCAGGTCTCAGGAATTGGTCCCCCTGCAGCTATACTATTTGAAATTGTGTTTATGTACCATGACCATAGGTTTGGTTCTGTTTTATAGAGATCTCCTGGAAGCTTATCAGGACCTGGTGCTTTACCTGGTTTTAAAGAATTCACAGCTTCAAGGGTCTCTTCCAGAGAGAACAAAATACAGTTATTTGAATCACAGTCGCCCCCCCCTGAATAGGGGCAGGCTTAGACTAGAATCTAAACTCGTCGAGCGGGAATATAACCCAGAAACTTCCATAGAGTATACTGGGAGAGCATAAAGACTAGTAAAATGCCCCACCCATCTTTCTGGTTGGATATGAATGGCAGGAGATGTCCTGCCTCCTGACTGCCTTTTGGTCAGGAGTTCCCAGAAGAGCTTGTTGTCATTTGCTCTTGTGGATTCTAAGAGTTCCTGCCACATAAAATCTTCCCACTTTTTTTTTTGCCTGGGTTGTGATTCCTTTATAATTACGTCTTGCTTGCTGAATCTCCACCTGAGAACCGCTAACAAGTGCATCGTTTAACCCAATCTTGACTCTTGAGCAAGATTCATCAAACCAACTACAGCGTCCCTTGTCCTTTCCATGCGACCCAAATCTCCTTTCTTTGTAAAAGAACTTCTGTAATTGTTTGGCCAGATTAACATGGATGTCAAGAATCGGAATGTTATCTACAGCCTGATTCTCGTATACTGCCAAATTATCTATAAAGACCTGGTAGATTCCTCTAATCACAGGGTGGTTGGTCATCGCTTTGGGCCATGTGACCTTAGAATAATTACTGGTCCATCGCGGTGGGGGAGCCTCGGCTTTTAGGATGTTAGAAGTTCTCCTAAATATCTCCCCCGACAATGTGAGTAGCAGGGGGAAGTGATCACTCTCACTTCTGGCTTCCACTTTCATATCCCTTAAATGTGGCCATAACATAACATCCACCAGAAAATAGTCAATGGTACTTATAGACATGCCCCGTTTAAAAGTCGGGGCAAGATTTAAATCAGATAATATCCTACCATTGCAAGCCCTTAATCCAAATTTCAAGCAAAGGGAGGCAAGCTGTGTGGCCACACAAGAGCGTTTGCCAAGCCGAGAACTGTTTAATTGGGGTATCCCCAAAGCTCATCTTCCTCATCTGTTAGACCACTGAACAAGGGAGAAGGCTCAAAGGTACAGTTCATATCCCCGGCTATAATGAGAAGGGTAGAGGGATGCATGGTCTCCAAGTAGCTAATTAGTGCGACTAAAATTTGGGATTCAATATTCCTCGAAACTGATCGGTTCTACACGTTAATGATAACTATAGTTAGATCTTGTTTGAATTTGATTTGAATACCCATACTGCAGAATCTATATCTAATAGCTGGAAATCACATTGTACATCCTTATTTATACATAGCAAGAGCGAGAGCCCACCCTTTGCACGGCCCTTACCCTTCCCCGAAGGAGTCGCAAGGACAGAGAAGGAGGAAAATCCATTTATAACCTTATCTCTCTCTGCCCATGTTTCCTGAAAAAGACATATATCTATATGTTTGATAAAGGCGCCCCAATCGGGGTCATACAACTTCTTGTCAAGACCTGCTAGATTCCAAGACAATAAAATGAGTGGGTTATTAATTTGGTCTATATTACAAGTCAGCCCGCCAGAGACCCTCTGATCCATATCAGAACTACCTATGCCCCACATCAGTTCCCTATCGCCCTCCTCAAAATTAAGTATCTCATGGTTGATCATGTTAGATATCTTTGTGGCTATAGGCAGTCACGCAGGGATTAGCTGTGAGGGACGATTGAAGTTTCTCATAGATGTGCCGTCTCTGCATATATTGCTTAGTGTATCAGGATTTACTATAGTAGGAGAACTATGGGGATCTGTCATAAGCCTAGCCCCCCCTTTCTTCACCTCGTGCGATCTAGTCCGCAGATCGAAATCCAGAAACTTGTTTGCTAGGTAAATGGTGATCTTATCCAAATTGGTACCTGGGACACTCCTTCTGTCTGCTGCCAAAATGTCCATATGGATAATAGAAAGGCAATTTTGTCGAATGCATAACCAGTGTGTCACTTTGTTGATCAAAGAATCCTGATTCTCCGTTGTGCCCAATGCTAATTTAGGAACATCTACCAAGTGGATAACATTATCACCCTTCCCCATATCCTGGACCTGAGGCGTATTTGCTACTTAATTTTTTCCTATACGCAACAAAGAGTTATGATTGGGGGGGGGTTAGGATGTCTGGTATATAAGAAGGTAGCTGGAGCCTCTGTTCTGGCTAGGATCAATGGGTCATAAACCCTGTCCCCTCCTCTTTCTACATTACCATCAAGGTAAGCTTTATTACTTGTCCTGGACTTTGAACTTTTGTTATAACTAGTTGTTCTAACAGGCATTTCTTTATAACTTGGTTCTCCAGAGATGTATGAAGAATAGCCCCCATTCCTGTCTGGAATAAGCAGAGGTTCACAGGCTGTAGGCAGAAGCATCCCTTTCGACGTATCCCCCATAACTGGATTAGTCACTGCGGGTAGTCCATTCCATTGGATCTTCCTACTGTCTCCTGAACATATACAACTACAGTTAATTTCCCTTTTACTAAATTTGTTAAGGCCAGAACCAGATCCTTGACTTCATTAACTCTCTGAAAAATTGAGGCCAGATCGGTTCTGTTATGATGGGGTTCTCGAATTTCTGAGTCAAAATGGGGGCTATGTGACTTCACAGCTGAAATAGCATATCCAGACAAACTCGGCGTTTCATTGTTCCCCTGCAATAGTTCAAAGCGATTGGAACACAATATATTGGGAACCACCTTGATCACAGGACTCAAAGGAGGAGGAATATGCTTGCCAGCCTCAAAGGGAGACTCCTTCTGTAGCTCCATAGAACTAGGTGCATTGTCAATGGAAGTTCGCAAAGGGGCCATTGGGGGAGATCTATAGATATCACTACTTTTGCCGCCATCAGTCTCAGGGATAATGTCTAAAGAATGACTTTTGCCCTTCATATTGAATATGTCTAGGATTTTCCTTGCCCTTGTTTGCCCCTCTTTATGAGGCCTTTGTCCTATCGAATGGGTGTCTTATATGGACTCGACCTCCTCAAAAAGGAGGTCGATAGCGTCTAACGCATTTTGGCCACTCAGGGGAGCTTGATTAACATGTTTTCCAGGACGTTTCTTGGCTTTCTTGGTTCCCTTGAGTGGAGCTGGCAAATCTACGGCCTTCCTCTTCCCCATGAAGTCTAAGTGATGGCGGGACTAGAATATAAGTAAAAAGGCCTTACTTAGGTTTCAGCACAGCCGAGATGGTAAGCCCTGCCCCGCCTCCTCCGGGCGATGACGGCGTGATCCCCGGCCTTGCTGTAGCGTGTTCAAGGGCCTCTTAATTACAGGATGCAGCAATAAAGAGATGGGGCCCGGCCTTAGTCAGAAGAAGACGGGCGTAGACGGGCTCGTCTTGGCCCGGTCTTCGCCCGGGTGTGTCCCGCGACCCGCGAGGGGCACACCTCTTATGTACTGGCCGAGGCAGGTAGGCGGGCTGGGGAAAGCGTCCTGTTCCCCGGCAACTCCTTAGCTTGTTCCCTAGCACCCATTTGAAATGGGTGCTAACTGCGATTGGTTTGTGACCGCATTCGCGCTCACAAAGCAATCCTACATTGCACTGAGAGTCGGGCCAGAGACCTTGACCTGAGGCGCAGGATAGTTGTGGATCATTTGATATGCAATAGGGCCTATCTGAACATATTCTGACAGAGAAAGGGAGTCAAGATGTCATGAACTGCTTTAAAGAACAAGGTAAGACGTTTTTTAATTGCCCTTCATTTGGCTGCAAACTAGTCAGTTTGCTGATTCTAGAGGTTAATGAGTGTGTGTGTCTTATGGAGAAAGAAGGCTGTGGAGGCTAACAAGGAGGCTGTGGATTTAGCATTTCTTACACATGACCAGAAGCAATATAGATCAAGCAGTAGAAGGCAGAAAGTGTAGGAGCATTTTCCGGAAATTCAGTCCTACAAACCAGGATCAGTAAGGGCGAAAAAAGATTCTGAAGGGAGGAGATAGGGGTTGTCACAAAATTGAGCTTGGTATGGAGAAAAAGAAGGTGGCAGTGAGAACTGAGTACATTTTGCATCAGTGTGACTCTAGGTGCGTTCAGACCAGTGTGTTAAATTCATTATTGTCCATCTTCTCCCACCCCAGTGCATGGTAGTTCCTTCTTGGACTCACTTTGATTGGCACTTCACTGTCAGCATGCTATTATCTTAATATTTTAATATCCCAGTGGCAGACAATGCATCCAACTTTTCCTCCGGCCTCTTGAAAAGCATGACTACTTTGAGTTCTCACAAGTGGTCAGTTAATGTACACAATCACATGGGAACATTCAGATCTGATGTTTTCCAAAAAGTCGATTTGAGACATTTAGAATATTGCCCACTCCTATTGTCTAACCAACAAGCAATATTTATGAACCCACCAGTCAATAAGCAACAGAGTGAGACATTCTGTTCTTGTCATTGGTCCTGATGTCACTACATTAACACTGCAGAGGCTGCTGATCCTCGCTGCCCCGGACAAACACAGATGCTCATTGTTCCTTTCCAGTTTACATGCTGTCTGCAGTAGCACCCTAACATTTTAACCATTAAAAGTCTCACCTCAAAACATGTGTTGTATTGTATTTCAAGCCAGAGCGCAAACAAAGTACTAAATATTGTAATCCGATAATGTAATGCTGCCCAATAAGCCTTACTGCTAGCATTGTAACATACAAAACCCATCCAGATATTACCATCAGGCACCAACTACTCAACAAATATTTTCAGGCATGATAACAATAACCAGCTCATAATTCAGAAACATCATTATTTTTCTCCACTTAAGATCCTCATGAAGCCGTTAGACTTTCCAACCTTTCCCAAATTCCCAGTGACCTTTGTGACACTATGGCTAACTTCTCTCACAAGGTGATCAGGCAACTGACAAACCTAGGATGAAGTGTACCCCTTGTCCTCTACCAACCTGAACATCCTCTGTACCTCTGCAGCCCAGCCATTACCAATGATTCCCTGCCGGAAAGCATTAACCGCATACAGAATTCATCAGGACTGATGCACTCACACGCAACACTGTATCCGCCTCGAGCCCCACACAATAGGAATATGTGAGCCAATAGTGAAAATGGAGAAAGGGAAATGGGATAGAGTGAAAACAGGGACACTGGATATTAGTCTCTTCACTCTGATTAGCGACTCTGTTTGGCACTGACACCTGCACATCTAAAGGGAAATCAACATTGTCAGTAATATTGTTTGTAATCTGTTATTAAAAGCATTACATCTAACCTACCAGAAGAGAAGACATGCCCTTCTTAAAGAAAATATTGATCTCCCGAATCCTAAAAACAATGGCTGACCGGCACATTGCTAAGGCATTCAAACTGTTATCACACACCAGTTATCTTCACACCTGGAGATTAAAAACAACAAAAGCAACTATTAATCAGATTTTAGGTCCTGCTGAGGAACTGAGATCACCCTTCTTAACATTACAGAAGATTTTCTTGAGGTGTATGACGAAAGCATGGCCAAAGCATCTGTCACGCTCTGATCATCTTAACTCTCTTTGCTGCCTTTTATATCATAGACCATCATAAGTTACTCTACCAAATTGCCAACGTAATCAGCACCACACTTTCCTGGTTTAAGACAATCTTGCTAATCATCTAGTGAAACTGGGATCAATCATCTCCATGAACACATATATCTGCTGTGGAGGTCCCGAAGTCTCTTCTCTTTTACATGCCCCACCCTTTTTGAGACAGGCTTCCACAAGTATGCGTTAACACACACAGCTATATTTCAGGCTGGACAACAAACCTGGTGAACTCCTCATTTTGTCTGAGTGCCTCGCCATTGTCCATAGATGGATGAAAAACAATTGGTCATGCCTCATTGGTAGGAAAACAGAAGTTGTACTAATTGGGAAGCCGACCCTTCCCCTTTCTCCCTTCCTTGGCCTTTTGAACTTGGACTTTTTTCCTTACGCAGGGTCATCCCCAGTCTTTTTGCCTCCTTCCTCCTATTTTTTCTGACCTGTCGCAGTTGGCTCTAGGACTCCAAGCACTTTATCACTGCTGACCAGTGCTAAAGTGCAGGTGCTCTCCCATCTAAAGTTGGTATGATTGGCTTATACCTCACTGGCATATTTAATTTATTTGTAAGTCCCTTGTACAGCGGTATCTCTATACCCAAGGCCTGTAAATTAAATACCACTAGTGGGCCTGCAGCGTTGCTTGCGCCACCCACCGAAGTAGACTTTCAAACCTGTCTCAGGCCTGCTAGCGCAGGGCCTGTGTGCACAGTTTTCTGCCACAGGGACCTGGCATCTAAATTTACTTGCCAGGCCCAGAACTCCCCTTTTACTACATGTAAGTCACCCGTAAGGTACGCCCTAGCTAGCCCTATGGGCAGGGTGCCATGTGTGTAGAAGGCAGGACATGTGCCAGGTTGCGTGGCCTGTCCTGGTAGTGACAAACAGCCTAACTTGGTGTCTCACTGCTGTGAGTGCTACCTTCTCATAGGATTGCATTAGAAATGCCCTGCCTTATGTGTAAGGAGTATTGTCTGATGTATGAGGGGTAGCGTAGGAATGTTTGGTATGGTTGGGATGGTGAGAAAAAATGCTGCTTACTGGTGTAGGTGTATTTTTTATTACTATGACAATAATTCCACTTCTAGAAAGTGCACATTTCTCTGTGCTTATGACTCTGGTGTTTTGCAGCTTGACTCCAATCCACGTCTGGGCAGAGTGACAGTTGGGCTTTGTGCAAACTTTTTAGACAGCCTGTACACAGGGAGGGTGGAGGTGTCACAGAGGTGCATCTACATACTGAATAGTCTTCCTGGGCTGAGAGAAGGGAGAGGTGGTGCACACCTACATTTGTAAAGGCTGTGCCCTGGCCTCACACAATAGGGTTGTTTACCCCCTACTGATGTTTGGAGCCTGTGCTGAAGGAGAGAGGGGGTACTCCCAGAACCAGTTGTAACTGGCTGGAATCTCCTCTCCCTACCTTTGTAAAACACTGTAAGGACTGAGTATAAGTACAGGGGAATTTTCCCCACAATCACCGCCGCAGCCCGAGGAGGCTGCTTCACCCAAGCACGAGTGGAGCGTGCTTCCTGGTGCCCCCGGGGCACGAAGAAAACCTTTTGGCCCAACCCGGAGCAAGCGTGCTCCTATGGGTGCCCCCGGGGCAAGGTCCACTCTATAGAGCACCCACGGGGCACCGGAATGCCCTGCCTTGGGCCAGAATGTCGTTGAAGGCAGGAAGGAGAGGAGGACGCCGCTCCTTCACCTGCTAAGCCCTGGAGGGATCCTCTTTTAAACTGCGGGCGGAGTGGCAGCCTCACCGGAGGCTCGCCCGCACTGCAGACTCCTCATTGGCCCCCTTGTGGGCCAGTGCCAGTTTGGTGGTTTCCCCACACAGCGGAGGGCCAGTGCAGGCCCGGGGGGATCCCAAGAGATCGCAGGCCCCAGGAGGGCCCCGTTACGAATTGGAGGGGGGGCGTGTCACCACCTCTCCACCCTGCATTATCCAGAGGACTTTGGCACCCCTTGTGAGGGCCGGTTGAGGCCCGGGGAAGGCCCCCAGTGATCATGGGCCCCTGGAGGAGCCTGTCCACAACACAGAGGAGGTGCGTGCCGCCCTCCTCTAGCCCAAAGGATACCAGAGGCCCCCGTTTTGCACAGAGGAGCGCCGGGGGGCCCATTTTCCATCTTCTGGGCACTGGAGGTGCCTTCATCATTAACACAGGTATTCCCTGAAGGAACCACATATTTATTCTAAGTTCTTTCTACTGACTTGATGAATACATATATTGCCTACCTTCTTTATGATGTTTATATATGTATGTAAATATTCCTATTAGGGGCATACCATACTAATATGTTTTGATGACTTGCCATATGCTTTATAATGCTCCTACTATGGGCGTTTATGATATTCTTATGACAAGTGTTTTGGTGTAATGACGTGTTTCCTGACTACTGCTTATGTTGCAGAATACTGAGTAACCTGTGTGTTATATGTGACTACTGCTAGTTTGCAGAGTAACTAATGTGTAACGTTCTGACAACTGCTAAGGTAGCAGGATAATACTGATATGTGATGTTTGGTCTAATAATTGCGTTGTGTACAATACAGTATATTTTCATAAACCTTGGTGTTGTGTTTCCTTTGTGGTGGGGATAGTGCGTCACATGTGTTGGGTGTGTTGTGCAAACGCTTTACACATTGCCTCTGGGATAGGCCTGACTGCTCGTGCCAAGCTACTAAGGGGGTGAGCAGGGGTTATCTTTGACGTGTAACTCCCTTGCTCTGACTAGAGTGGGTGGGTTCTGCCTGGCTGAGATGCGTACCCTAACCAACCAGAAACCCCATTTCTAACAGAACTGGATCCCCCACCAGAGCCAGTGAAGAGGGTTCGCAACTTGGGTATACTCATTGACAGTCACCTTATTTTCATCCTCCAAATAAATGAAGTCTCCAAAACTGCTTTCCACCATCTTCAACTACTGAGGAGGGGTAAAATGGGCACACTGCCTGCCAGGCACTTACTTCCCTCTTAAAGACATTACCATCTTTGTACTCTGCCGATATCCTATTGACACTCAAGCTTGTACTTACTCCCTGGCCTCCCCCCTCAATCTACCCCACTGTAACTCAGACCACTCTTAGGCCAAGTTTGGGTGATTAAGAGCACTCTACATAAACCTCAAATAAATATTTTGTTTCTGAGGCATGACAAGATTCAACACAACTTCAATGTTAAACTACCCTCCTCTCTATTGATAAGGTAATTACCTTCTGCTGCTTTAATGCATACTCTCTGGAGATGCTAGAGGTTTTGTATATAGATTGTAAGGCAATTACCAGTCCTCAATATCTTGTGGTTAGTAGAAGCAACATACATATATGTACCATTCGATAAACACCTGTTGTACCTTGCGCGTAATTATAGATACATATGAATTATAAAAACTCTTAATTCTATAAATAAAATGACCCCAGAGCTCATAGAAAATAAAGGGCCAGATTTAAAAGGCCCTAGCGCCTCTTTGCGCCACACTAGTGTAATTTTTTTAAGCTGACGTGCCTCAAGGAGGCAATTTTCACTGTGCCATATTTACAAAATGGCGCAATGCATTCATTGCACCACTTTGCAACTCATTGGGCCACATTATGCCTCCGTCAGGCATGATGCATGCAAGGGGGCGTTCCAGCTTTAGGAGGCCTGCAAAAGTGGCGCAGTGAAATCTCAAAGATTTCACTGTGCCATTTTTAGCGTTGTGTTTAAAAATGCCTGCTCAAAGCAGGTGTTAAAGTGACGCACCCATTTTAATCAAAGGTCCTCGTTGCACTTTGCTGCACTAGTGTCCATTTTTTTTTACGCTAGTGCAGCAAAGCACCACAATCGAGTAAAAAGTTTTTATGCTATTGGCCTAATGTGTGCCATGGTGCACCATATTGTAAATACACACACCCATGGTGTCGTTAGGTGGGGTAGGGGCGGTGCAAGAAAACTGGCGCATCAGCACTGATGCGCCAGTTTCGTGTAAATATGCCCCCAAGTCTCTTGTTAAGTCTGAAGTTAAAAGAGTTCTATGTTTCTTTTTTTCCAACGCAACTTGATTTCTTAATCCAAAATTGCCTTCCTGGAGTCTTTTGAGAATAGTTAACCAAATAAAAAACACAAATCCAATCTCAGGGTTTGGGGCATTGTAACATTATTTAATAGTTGCTTAGCAAGAATACTATGGACAACAAGCAAATTATGATTTAGGAATGCCAATTCCGGGGGGCGGTGGCCATGCAAGATGGCCAACAGGATGCGTCCTTGAGTGGCTCCTCATGGGCCTCATTGATATCCTCCAATATTCTGGTTTGTACCGCACAATTGATGGCATCTAGGCTGCAGATCGCAGAAGGGGCAGGTTGCTGTGACCTGGGGGCTTTCCACTGCTTCTGCTGACTCTTGTGATGGTGATTGTGCCCAGAATGAGACAGGCCTGATGGCTGAGTGCGGTCCAGGTGGACCTACGACAAGGCTGGTCTCTCCTCGAGGAGACTCCAAAGCTCAGTGGGGACTACACTGCAGTAGGAGGATGAGCCCCTGCTGCCAGATGAGGTTGGAGAGGTGATTTTGCTGGGGAGTGGCTGCACATGGCTCCTCCCCTCCTTCCCACTCCTCCTCTCAACTGCTGCAAAAACCAGACCCAGCGAGTCACAGGGTGGGGGTGCATCTACAGTGGAGCAGGAGAGTGACTGCCAAGACCCGCGGAAGAGGCGCTGCACTGCTGGACGGATACTATGGGCCAAGGTCATCTCTGTGAGTGAGCACAGAGACCCGCTAAGGGCTGGCAGTGAGAGTCTGGAGGCCTGGAGCCGTGGATTGGGTGAGTGCTGGTGCGGCGCCCCTATGGTGTTGCTGCATGGGAACACATTGAGTGTCGGTGTGGGGTACCTCTCTCCTCCCCCCAACTGAGTAAGCACCACACCACTGGAGCCAGTCAATGGATTGTGAGGCCCAGTGTGCAGAACCTGATGACCAATCAACTTATATCTCCACATACAGCCTGACTGGGAGCAGAGCTGAGACCTTATGGGCTACTGTCCTCCCTGTACCTTTGAAGCCTGGCTGGCTGTCTTTGCTAGACCTCTGTGGCCCGGGGGCTCCCTTGACTGGCTCCTCATCCTGAGACACCTGGAGGGGGGAAAGGAGACGCCACACCTGAGACGTGCCTGGGGAGGCTGATTTGCCGTGGAGGGAGTGTTGGCACGAGGCAGTGGGAAGCTGCAGAAGTTGTGACCCTGTGAAAGACAGAAGCTAATTGGTCGGTGCGCAGCGGTGGTGCACCCCCAAAGAGCAGATGGGAAAGGGAAAATCTCAAGGTCCCATGCAAGATAACACAATGGAACATTACACAAATCAGGCACCAGCGTCGCAGAGCCAGACTCGACATGTTGGTGCCCGCAGTGATCCTGTGCAGAAACTCCCCTTGGAAGAGCTATCCCGGGTGGATATCCTGGCTGCCATTCAGGGCTCCTGAGTAGCAATGGAAGGAAGGATAGAGTGTGACCATCAAGGTGAACCTCCTCCAAGCAGATCTGCAGAAAGAATCAGACATGGTTAATTTCGCAGAGGGGTCCACTGCTGAGTTTCAAGTTGAGGTGGTCTAACATAAAACGCAGGTGGCCAGTATGAAGTGAAAAAACTGGGGCAGAGAAAGCACAGGCTGAGGATAAGGAGGGGAGGTCATGCCGCAAAAATGTCTGCCTGCTGGGTTTCCCTGAACAAGCCGAAGGTGGAGCGGTGGAAAGCTTTATGGAGCACTGGATCCACTATCGATTGAAACCAAGCAATCTGTCTGAATTCTTTACCATCGAGAGGGCACATAGTGCATTGGTGGCCCCCATGAGACCGGGGGCACCTCAACAGTTTATAATACCACAGATTTTGAACTACAGAGACAGAGACTGTACACTCTGCGCAGCCTGGGAGACTGAGTCAAGGAAAGCTGAAGAATCTGGGGCTCAAATACATGCTGTTATATCCTGCCAGACTGTGAATGATCTCAGAGGGTAAGTCGCACTTCTTTGACTTGCTGAAGGAGGTCTAGAGGTGGTTAGAGATGTGGGATAAGGTGCTACGGGATAAAAGGAGCTCCTGAAGGAATGGAACTTGCAACGTGGTGTGACCACAGCCTGGACTAGAGGGTGCAAGGAAACCTGAGCAGAGGAAAGGTCAGGGACACGACGGGCCGTAGTCTTCAAGGGTTGTTATCTGAGGGATGGCACCTTGGCAATGGAGTCCATTGTCACTAGACTGGAGATCAGGGGAGCCTCTCCTACTCCGGCATTAGAAATTAAGATGAGGGACACTTCCACTTGATTGGGGGATCCTGGGCTCCTGCTGCATTCTTTATTGGGGGAACACACAGGGGGATAGGGACTAGCTGGGGGCGAGGAATGGGTCATGTTTATATTATTGTACTAATCTGCTCTGGTCCGTATGCCTATCTCATGTTTGTGCACTGAAGTGGGGTTCTAGGGAGCCCTCTCCACATGATATGGTAAGCCAAGTTCAGGGGGGACAGGTTTAGGCTGCAGGTCCTGGCAGCATCGACAAAGATTGTTGTTTGTCCGGGGTGGGGGGTACTGAGCAGTTTCTGAGATTTCAACCTCTAGTTTTTGAGGGGGTTTGGTTAATATCCACATTGCATGTGCTGGTTCAAAATGCTGAATTTGTCCCAGTGAGGGTCCTGGATGGGCTTGCTTGTCGATGGGTAGGTGAGACTAGGCCCTGGAGGTGGACGGAACCCTTTGATGACTGACAACATAAATATTGTAACCTGGCATGTTTGGGGTTTGAAGGGCTAAAATAAACGGTACTGAGTGCATTCATATCTGAGACATAATCAGGTCCAAATTGCCTATCTACAGAAAACGCATCTGATGGGCAGCGAGGTTGAGAAGTTGGCAAAGAAGTGGAGGTGGCAATTATACTCTGTGATCTACTCCTTGTATGCTAGGGGTGTGGCTATCTGGACCACACCCAAGGTGTCAGATCATCACACATACAGTGAAGCAGATATACAGGGGTGATACTTGATGCTACGGGGCATGTTAGACAGCAACAACGTCACTATTTTGAACACTTAGGCCACAAATGTAGATAATAGGAAGGGTTCTGTCTAACAGGACAGGCCCTGCTGGAGGATAGTATAGGTTCCCCAGTCATCTGGGTGGGGGATTTTAATTGTGTCCTGAACAGGGGCAGGAATAGGCATCCACTGAGACAGGGGACAGAGCCTCTCATGATGAGATCACTCTCTATGGTTATGCAAAATTTGGGGTTCCTGGATGGCTGACACTCACTCCACCCACGGACACTAGAATATACATTTCATTTTTTGACACATAACACGTATAGCCGCATGGACCACCTGCTTGTTGGCAGGGACACACCCAAGCGGTTCTAAGCGGTTGTTCACTTAGGGAGGTTCCTCTCAGACCATGCACTGGTACTGCTACAAAGCAGAGGGGCACGCCTTTTCAGACACTGGCACATGACTCCAGAGCGATTGACCGATGTGTTCTGTAGAGAGTCCCTTGAAGACTTGCTTAACGAATATTTGGAGTATAATTGAGGCTCCACTGCTACCAGCGATACTCAATGAGATGTCCTTAAGGTGGTGCTGAGAAGGGTCTGTACAGGGACCACCTACAGTGTCTGGAGACAGCTGGAAGCTGAGATTATGTTCAGGAATCTCCACAAGGAGGGGGCGTGCTCCATGGATGTTCCAGGTAAGGTCATGCGGACTCAGCAAACATTGCGTGCTGTATGGGATACCCTAATTAAATGTACACTTGAAGCCTATCACCACTGTGTTTACATGGGGAGGGAGATAAATCGGGGAGACTCCTAGCCTGGATATTGAAGCTTGAATGGCTAACCACGCCTATATGCCACATCCGAACTCTGGGGGAGGGGTTGTTAGTGATGAGTCTCCAGGATATCTTGAACACCTTTGGAGCACATTTTCGGGATGTATACCGGGTGGAGGAGGTTTGCCAGGGAAATGCATTGGAAGAGTTTCTTGTGGAAGTGGAGTTACCGCACCCATGGCCTGGGACCGCATGGGACCTGGATGGCTCTCTTTCATTGGAAGAGCTGAGGGTGGCATTATGAGATATCAATGCTTCAAAGGCCCCCGTTGGGGATGGGTTCTCTGTGGAGTCTTACTCTGCGTTACTCGTAAAAGATAGATTGTTGAAGGTCTTTCTGTAGGCACAAAAGGAAAAGATTCTTCCTCTCACTATGTGAGAGGTCATCATTTGCTTCATGTTAAAGCCAGGAGGGACGCTGAGGACATTTCTTTTTATAGACCCCTCACTATGATTGTTAGATCTGACAGCCTTAGGGTGGTCACCCCCAACTGTTTGCCTGCCTCCGTCCACTATTTGACACTGTTTTTGCTTGTTTTAGGACTTTGCACACTTTATCACTGCTAACCAGTGCTAAGGTGCAAATGCTCTCTCCCTTAAAACATGGTAACATTGGTTCATACCCAATTGGCATACTTGATCTACTTGTAAGTCCCTAGTAAAGTACGCTACCTGTTCCCAGGGCCTGTCGATTGAATGTAACTAGTGGGCCTGCAGCACTGGTTGTGCCACACACATAAGTAGCCACTTAACCATGGCTCAGGCCTGCCATTGCAAGGCCTGTGTGTGCAGTTTCACTTGCCAAGCCTTAAACTCCCCTTTTACTACACATAAGTCACCCCTAAGGTAGGCCCTAGGTAACCCAGAGGGCAGGGTGCTGTGTAGGTAAAAGGCAGGACATATATCTGTGTGTTTTATCTGTCCTGGTAGTGGAAAACTCCCACATTCATTTTCCACTGCTGTGAGGCCTGCTCCTTTCATAGGCTAACATTAGGGCTACCCTCATGAACAGTTTGAGTGGTAGAGTCTGATTACAAAGGGGTAAACAGGTCATATTTAGTATGGCCAGAATGTTATTACAAAATCCTTCTGACTGGTGAGGTTTGATTTTATATTACTATTTTAGAAATGCTACTTTTAGAAAGTGAGAATTTCTCTGTGCTTAAATACTTCTGTGCCTTACACATCTGGACTAGGCTGGTTGACAGCTCCCTTGTGCATTTCACCTAG
Source organism: Pleurodeles waltl (assembly GCF_031143425.1). Taxonomy (NCBI): domain Eukaryota; kingdom Metazoa; phylum Chordata; class Amphibia; order Caudata; family Salamandridae; genus Pleurodeles; species Pleurodeles waltl. The sequence continues at coordinate 812,007,374 of NC_090440.1, forward strand.
ACAACCACAAACACAGGATGCTCAGTCACACCTACACACATCTGCATACTGAATGGGTCTGACACATTTCAAAGGACAGTGGTCTGCCCTCACACAAAGGACTGCCAAACCCCCTACTGGAACCCTGGAAGACAGGGTTGTACTGAAAGGGGAACTTGTGCACTTCAAAACCACTCTTTGAAGGCCCCCCCCCCACTTCAAAGGCACTTTTGGGTATATAAACTGGGTACCTGACCCTACTAAATCAGACACTTCTTGGGAAAGAAACTCTGCACCAGAACTTGCAACCTGCCAAGAGGAGCTGGCTGGGTGCCCAAAGGACTCACCTGGACTGCTTTGCTGTGAAGGACTGCTGCCTTGCTGTAGCCCTGCTGCCTTGCTGGCCTCTGGATCTGCTGAGAAGTGGTCTCCAAGTGCTTGGATTGAGCTTACCTCCTGTTTCCTGAAGTCTCAGGACCAAAAAGACTTCATCTCTGCAAAGAAACTCCTTATATGGCGAAAACTGACGCACAGCCTGCCGGAATCAACGCACAGCCTGCCCAGCGATGAGAAAATCACTGCATCGCCGAACCGGAGCGACGCAGTCCGGCTCCCCAAGTGGAGATCGATGCAGCACTAGCGATGCAACCAGAACTTCGAAGCACGGCCCACCACTCTTGTCCAAGTAGGGACCACAATCCTAGTTAGGGTAAGTCACACACAATCCAAATTATCCTGTACCCACCCTCTGGTAGCTTGGCACTGAGCAGTCAGGCTTAACTTAGAAGGCAATGTGTAAAGTACTTGTGCAATAAATCATGCAATAACTCAGTGAAAACACCACAAATACACCACCCAGTTTTAGAAAAATATGAAATATTTATCTGAATAAGTTAAGGTTAAAACGATCAAGATTTGATAATTACAAGTTGAAATATCACTTTTGTAATGATAAGAAGAGTCTTTAGTTCTTAAAAGCAACAATTGTCTCTTGCAAGCACAAAGTACCTGGTTTGTGTCAAACTTACACGCATGAAGACCGCAGAGGAGGAGATTCGTGGAAAAAGGTAGGTGTGCGTCAGATCTCCGGGTGCACACAGACCCTGCATTGATTCTTTTCCACCCGGCAAGGGCTTTGCGTCGAATTCCAACATGCACACTTGAATACTCTTTGCGATGCAGGGTCTTTTGAAGCCCGGGGATGATGCATGGAAATTCTGGGGGTGCTGGATGAAGTTACAGGTGCTGCGTCTATCCGGTGGGTGAAGCATCAGAGTTTTTGTCACACGGCAGGCACTGTGGAGGAGGGTGGTTTGGCTATCCCAGATATGCAGCTCTATTTTCTTGCAGCACACTTGCAAAACACCGCCAGGTGGTTAGCAGAATCCAATAACTGGGAAAAGAGACTCTTACAAGGTACGATTGGGGCGGGCATATTGGCACGCTTGTTGATGAGAGGACCCTGCTCAACGATCTTGGTTCCATACCTGGTGAGGCACATTGCTGTGATATGGGAAATGGTGGTAAAAAACGTACTACGTAGGGCTTTGCCAGGGAGCTGTGCCTTTCTGATCTTGAGCCATTTCATATTATAGACTCTGATATATCCATGGAACATTAAAGAGCTGGTGACTGCCTTTGGGCCATGAACATGTACCCAGGAGAGAATTTTCTTACTTTCCAGGATGTGCAGGACACATTTTAGGTACGGGCAGGTCAGTTTCTGCAATATGCCAAATTGTAAAGCACAGCAAAGTAAGCGTGGAGAAGCTTTCTGGCTGCACTGCTGCCATCTCAGGTTTTGGGTGGGTTGATTCAATGGGGGGACGGCTGATGTCTGATAAACCTGTTCTAGCAGGCACTCAAAGGGGACATGACTAAACACCCATTTAAAGCGAGGATGGTGTGGGAGATGGAGTTGGGGGAGCGCCTCATGGACAGGGACTGGGATCATGCCAGCAGGTTGGTGTATACAGTCTCCTGTAATAACAGGTTGAAAATATTACATTTCAACTATCTGCACCAAATATATGTGACACCCTCTAGAGTGAACAAGATTGATCCCACCGGGGCAGCAAAATGTGCACGCTGGAGATGGAGGGAGCCACCTTTTTACACCTCTCTTGGCTCTGCATCGAGTTTCATGGGTTCTGGAGGGAGGTGGTGCCAAGGGTTCAGAAGACCATGGGGAGTCACGATCCCCTTGTCCCCAGAGCTTATCTGTTTGGGTGGTGGCTGGACCCAGGGAGGAAGATCCCCTATAAGTTCTTACAGCTTGCACTCCTCTTGGCCAAACAGCGGGTCGTTATTGGGTGGATGGGATCTTGTATACCACAGACAACACTACAGATTAAGGTTGTGCAAGAATGGGGAGTTGCGGAGGAACAACACATGTGCCTGTCCTGATTATATGAAAAGACAGCTGACAGTGCGCAAACCTGAGGATTATTATTGGACAGATTTAATACCCATGGAAACCATGATACTAATTCGGAATCAGGAGCAGGGGGTAGTTAGATAAGCAATAAGTCAGGTTGAGTGCTTGGGCCATGGTCGCCAGCTGTGGATGGGACCTGCATACATATCCTGAAGACCCAGTTTATTCTGTAGTATTCACCTTGTCTATCGCTTGATGTTGGAAGAATTGTTGATGTATCATGAAGCACGTGTAACTGGTGAATTGCAGTATTTGATGTGTTCATATGGCTATTATAAATGGATAAATAAACTTTTTTTTTTTTTAAAGATGCCACTGCCATCTCTAAGCAGTGTGAAAGTTCAAAGAATTCAGGGATTTGTACTTTTCTTGCCAGGTGCCATCACGTAATGAATTCTACATAAACACCAAGACACAGACACCATGCCAAGCCTATATAGAACAACCACCTCAAGTCTTCCTTCATAGAAATGATCTCAGCACTGTCAGGCTGAAGTATTAAACCCCTGTGTCCATTGAGTTCTGATTTGGTAAATATAATATCCTGACAGTATATCGTGGATGATTGCCATACTTACAAAAAGGTGACATTCCAGTAGATGAATGTTCAGTGTGTTATTTCTGCCAAAGCAGAATTCAACCCTCTTCTTGTTTTAAGACTAGATATCTAAGGTGATGTTAGATACACTGATTCAACCTTTCAGTCTGTCCATATACCTGAGGATTATAGTAAGTAGACAGATGGGTGGCTATATCTAGTTCCTTACTCATAGCAGACAAATTCTTGAAATAAATTGAAACCCTATATAAGTGATCAGAACCTGTGGCATACCATGTAGTGGAATAATGTGCTGTGCAAAAGCCTGTGGCAACTCTTTAGAAGTGGGTAATCCTGGCAAAGATATAAAATGACCCATCTTAATCAAATGTTCTGCACCCACTTGGATTACAATGTAACCTTGACTCTATGGTAACACTACAATAAGACCATTGACACTGTGTGCCAATGCTCAGGTCAAACAGCTGAAGGCCTCAGTAAGACCATGAGTTTACCATGATAATTATTAATCTGAGCACAAATGGGGTATATTGCATATATATTTTTTTTACATGCATCTAGGCTTGGCCAACAGAAAAACTGCTGCTTGAGTCACAGCTATTACAGGATGTTCAACAACTTTAGAACAACGCATCCTGCTGTCTTCTCTATACTGATGGTAAAAATATGGTTTTCCCTTGACACAATAGCCCACCTTTTTCAATCTTTTCTCTCTGTTCCTTTAGCCAAGACTTCTTGACTACAGATTGAATTTCTGCACATACTTAAAAAATAATTCTAAGTTTATTAAAGCAACAGAATGAGTATTCAGAATTTTTTAGGGCAACATTAATGGTGCGCTATCTGTCAACATTTCTTATTTTTCATATGAATTCTTTCAAGATAGAGCATCAATATTTTAAAGATAGGGGTATCAGGAATTTATGGTGTAAAAGAAGCAATGCAGGACAGATATATAATACATGATTTATATCCTGAACACCATATTTACAATAATTACAAACATTGTCCTTCTTGATGTTGTGGACCAGTTAGCTGTTTGGGATTTTAAAAGTAAAGTATTAAAACATAGTAGTAACAGCCTTTAACACCATGTTTAAGGTTCCAAATAAAATATTGCTGTGGTTTACTCACCTTACAGGATGTAAATGTTACTTTGAATTTGCCTTTTGTTTTGACAGTATACAGAATGAAAATCTAACTGTAAACTTAGTTTAGTCAAGGCATGCTTTAAGAGGGATTATAACTGCATATCTGACCAAGACCCAGAAACTCTTGTTTTATCTCTATAAGGTTTAGTGCATAGATAAACCTCCTATAAAATAAGGTTTATTCTTTTTAAATTTCAAAGATTTCTAGACGCAGAAAATTCCTTAGGGAGTTTACATCACTTTTCGGCAACCAATTCCCTCATGATACCACTGTTGCAAGGCCCTGTACACAAGCAATTGTTAGCCCAAATTCTAATCTTCATGCCTGCATGGCAACACAAATGATGAGATTACATAGACTTCCACATATTTGCCCTTCTGATTCATTTAAAAGATCCCACTTTAGAACATCAGTTGTTTCAGTAGCTGTCAACATCAGGGCAGTGCGTGCCCTACGGGCGACTAGAATGCAAAAACCTAGCAATTTCAAGCTAACATAATTTATGCATTGTGCTGATATGCTGTTGTTTAAGCTTTTGCATTGCAGAGTTTAATCCTGAAGACTAATGTTCAGCGTACATATAAATACTGTTCATATGCAATGTACTGCTGCAGGCTTCCAGATTGTGTCAGGGTGTGGTCCCTTTCCAGGGCCTTCTAGAAGCTTTCCCTGCAGCATGCCTGGGTGTGGTTTGTGGGCTGGGCTAAGACTCTATAAAAGGGAGCCAGCCCAGCTCCACGTGCTCACTATTCAGAGGTCCTGGTGCAGAGCAGCAGCAACTTCCTGAGCTCCTGTTCCGGAGGCCTACTTTGATCTTCCAGGCCTTTGCCCTTCATTACTTTGGTGATCCTTGATCAGGGCAATAAGACGGAGGTCGGGCTGGGCCCCCGATCCCGTTTTCAAAGGCATTCAAGTTCTTGAGCCTAATTTTTCATGTTGAGAGATTTTACCTTGTGCGTGTGAATGTGATCTTGGTTTTTCTGGCATTTACATGTTGATATTCGAATCGGCAAGACACGCAAATCATTCCTCGTGTTTAACTTTGATATTCATTGTGCACTACCATTTCTTGGCAGTTACATAGTGGCATTCGAATTAGCAAGACGTGCGATTCGTTCCTCGTGTTTTAACTTTGACATTCATTGTGCGCTACCATCTCTTGGCAGTTACATGGTGGCATTCGAATCGGCAAGAAGCGCAATTCATTCCTCATGTTTAACTTTGATATTCATTGTGCGCTACCATATCTTGGCAGTTACATGGTGGCATCCGAATCGGCAAGACGCGTGATTCATTCCTCGTGTTTAACTTACACATTCATTGTGCGCTACCATTTCTTGGCAGTTACATGGTGGCATTCGAATCGGCAAGACGCGCGATTCATTTCTTGTGTGTAATTCATGTTATTCATTGTACGCTACCATTTCCTGCCATTAATATGGTAGCCTTCGAATCGGCAAGACGTGCGATTCTTTTCCTTGCGTTTAATTCATGATACTCAGTGCGCCCCACCATTCCTTGGCATTCACGTGGTGGCCTTCGAATCGGCAAGACGCGCAATTAATTTTTTGTGTCTAATTCATGGTATTCATTGTGCGTTACCATTTCATGACATTTATGGGCTGACATTCGAATCGGCAGATCGTGCGATTCATTTTTTGTATTGAACCCATGCTATTCATCGTGCGTTACCATTTTATGGCATTTACTTTGGAGTGCTTGAATCGGCAATACGCGCAAATTATTTCTTGTGTTTAAAATCACGATGTTCATTGTGCGCTACCACTTCATGGCATTTACTTGGTGGCCTTCGAATCGGCAAGACGAGCAATTAATTTCTCGAGTCTAACTTATGTTATTCACTGTGCACAATCATTCCAGGGTATTTACAACCTTTGTTAAAATCTGCAATGTGCGCAATTCATGTTCCTGCAATTCGAGAAAACTAAAGTGCTAGAGTTCTTGATGTGATATTGTATGTGCATAATAGTCCCTGAAGCACGATTCATATGGTGGTTTAGAAATTCATTCAGATTATTTCCTGATTCCTCATGCAAAAGACTATACTTGAATTTGAAAGTTGTAGTTAACCATTCTTGATTCCCTCACAGGTATCCAGTTATCTTGAAGCTTAGTTATTTACTTCCATGCTTAAATTGTCCATGTTTTCAGTATGACAATGCTTAGAGTCATAGCCTAGTACTGGTTAATATGATATAATCTTGATATTGTGTGTTTTAACCTTTTGCTTCCCACAGGTCTCCTTCCAAGCTGTTCCCCACCTAATCCCCTTTTCCCCACTTGGACTCTCTTAGACTCTGTGACATTCTAATCAGAGTATTGGAGCTGTCTTGTGGTGGAAGTGTTGGGAACGTGCACAGACCCCGAGGATCTGGTGACTCTGACAGTAGCATATATTAAAGATGATTTTTTTTGCCTACATACACAAAGTAAGTGAGAAAAGTGCCTCTGTCCCACCTCATTATTCCATTGGTTTGTGATTTGGCCTAACTGTTACAATGGGATATATGGTCAGCATCATTTAAGCTGCTGAATATAATTTTCCTAACATACGTTTATGCCTTTACTATCGCCAGTTTCTCTTTACCAAGTTGCCAGCTATAATTTAGATGTTTGTGAAAGGTTTCTTCCTTAAAAATCTAATTTTGACTTTTGGGGGCATTGGGTTTCAGGAAATGTAAGTCCACATAATGCTGTAGAGATGACACCATATTATTCAGGCCTTTTGGGGTTAAATCAAGAATTGCTGTTTCACGGTTATACGCAACCAATGACAAGTGGCAGTGTTAAATCTTGTAGGAGCGAGAGGAGTATCCAGAAGCCAACTTCCCGTGCCTTACAAGCCCTGCTATCACTGGAGTAATATACAACTCTCCAAGTCCCAACAGCCCTTGGGGAAAAGGGGAATAGGAGGAAGGAAAATACACATATGAAGAATATGGGTCCACACAGGATGTCACCTGAACTGGCTCACAACCTCCTATATACCAGTGGGGCTAAAAAATACAAAATGAACACTTTTACTCTTTCTCAGTCCCTCTCCCTACATTCAATTGTCGAAACCATAAGCTCTTATCCAAACTTCCTTCTTTCCCTGTTGGAAACTCACAACACTTAAAAACTGTATACTATAGTTAAGGACTTTGTTCCTAAGGGAAGAAAAATAAGGACAATCTTATTATACATACATTTATAGTACACTTCTCCTCTCTGCAAACCTGCCCCTACTAATATTAATAGTACTGCGTTAGAATCTTCACTCAGAAAATTACTTCAGTCCCACATATAGAGTAACAAAGGCGAACAAAAGCTAATTTAGACAAATATCAGTCCTCTAAATAGTCTAAAGGCGAAATGAGGGAAAAGAAACAAAGAGTTCAACCCTCATAATGAAGTCTTTTAATATAAGTTCATAATAAATAGCCTCTTTATACATGCACAGTCTCTTCCTTTCTTTGATCTTATCTTTTTAGGCATAAACTGGTTCTCCATAATCAGGGGCTGAGGATCCGTGAAGAATTCCAAAATGGAACCAGACAATGAGTTACCTGTGTTGCAGGAGACAGCAGCAAGGAAAGTACTTGACTGGGAAGAAGTTGCTGCCTCAAAAATGGATGACACTTTCACCCAAAAGGATCACAGGCATTCAGGAGGCAGCACTGACATTCAGGTAAGTAACCAAACCAGGTAAGTAACGTATTTTTTATTAAAAATGCGATTCGGTCATTTCTTTTTTTGGACAATTGCAGGCAACGTGGGCTCCTACATGCACACTTTATGTGCACTTGGGAGCCAGTAGCACATCAAACTTGACTTCCAGTGGTGGGACCAACACGGAGGGTTGAGGAAGGCTATAATGCATCCTCCACATTGGCTTGTCACACTCTAGGGGCCATGTCAGCTGTGCCGCGCACCTGATATCGGAACGCGGAGCAGCAGCCGGGGAGTCACCAGAGCTGCAGTCCACATAGTGTGACAATCAGAACTATAGAGGGGAAATAAAATGGGAGATAACAGTCAACCCTGTTTCAAACCATTCTTGGTAGAAAGTTTGTGAGATAATCGAAGAACCTAGGTATTATCAAATGTGCTATGGTTTTTGCTAACCCCAGATCGTTTTACAGGGATAATCTTTATCTCGTGTATCCAGGAATGAAGATGGTCTAATATACTTTTCGCAAATATTTTAGCATCAGCGTCTACTAGGGCATTTGGTTAATAGCTATTGGGCAGAGAACGAGACCCCTTTTTGTATAAACAAACCTTTAAACGCCCATTCCAAAACTGAAGGGTTGAGCCATGGACATAGCAATAATCAAAACCTGGAGCTAAGAATTTCACCCAAAGTTTGGGTTCTCCAAGACTGGAATTTCATACGGGCCCATCGTGCCAGAGGATCTCGGTGTTTTGGATGAAACTCACAATCCGTTCTGACTGGGGACCATTAGAGGTAGCCTAGCATGAGCTGAAAAAGAAGAGTGCTCAGTGCCCAACTCCTCACTAGAGTTAGCAGAGTATACTTCTATGAGATAGCTACTCCATTGTCCCTCCCTGATTGAAATTGGGAGAGGCCACACTGTGGTCCCACTTCATTCAGCGATGATCTCCCAAAATTCTCTCATGTAATTACGTACAGCTGCCTCTTTAAGATTCCTGTTTTTTTAAAACCTTCTTTAACCTTCTCCTTTTTAGGAGGGAGATTAATTTTCCTTTTTTGACTGAATAGTATAGAAATTGCCTTTTAATTAGCCGATTTACCTCTTTATTCAGATGTGAAAACAGCTGACTGCATTATTTACTCTGCTAAGTCCTAGGCTTTTGTTTAACTGTAGCCACTAATTGCTTCCTACAGTGGCCGAGCTAAGCAATGGTATTTGAGCCCCAAGTCTCCCTATCCTGATTATGATTCTCATTGTCTCCCTTTAATTTATTAACCATGGTTGGCTGCCATTGTGTTCGAGCAAGTGACTTTTCAAATGTAACTGCGCCCCTGGCAAAGTTCCATATACCCACTTCTGTCAGACAGAATTCTAATCGGAATGAGATTACTTTACGACCATTCTGTTGACTATCAATAACATTAATTTCTGAGTTAAAACTGAAAATTGTATAAGAGTCAATCAGATAGTCAATAATAGAGACCCCACAGGTGGCTTTATGAATATATTGGGCTTGGGATTCATTATTGAGTCTACCATTTACTATTAGATACTAATTTTTTTCCTTAGGAGATCTCTTTTGTTAGTTTTTATATTTGTTTCTATATTTTTATAGTTGTTGGAAAAAATGCTGGACCACGCCTGTGGTGGGCAAATAAAATGATAGATTAAACCCAGATCTTTGTGGCTGGGGGTGAATGTTTTCAGCATTCCGTTCATCATCTGTTCTTTTTGCTTTTGTCGTCCTAAGTGGGAAGGGTATGCCGAGACCTGGGTCCCGTGCTCACTGCACCACAGGATTCAAGCTAGCCTGGCTGATGAGACGTAAATCTCTAAAACCAGTCCCAGGATGCTTGATTCCGGTCCAGGGAGGACCTGGCCTGGCAGTTCGGGCTGGACCATTCCCATGGGGAGCAGGGTTAAGACTGATTTGCATATAGCTGGGTCCAAACTGGGGTGGTGTGGTGGGCAAAAAACGATGGATTAAACCCAGATCTTTGTGACTGGGGGTGAACGTTTGCATTGCTCAGCATTCCGTCCATCTTCTGTTCTTTTTGCTTTGGAGCACTTTTTAAAGCACTCTCCTTATCTAGCTTAGCAAATAATCTCATTGAATGGTTTGGCACTTTACAATTAAAATCACCAACTAGTACTTAGTGCCTAACATCTTTCTGCTCCTGAATATCAGTTATAAAAGAGAACAGAACAATGAGGAGTTCATTGGAAAAGCACTCAGTAGGGATGTAAACATTTACAAATAAAAATGGCGCACCTGACCATGTCCTTTATCTAGATGATCCTTTTCACCTGAAAAAGGTTGGAGTCATGTGTAAACTACTACATTTCTAACTATAATCATTACTTAAGAGCACAGTTCCCTCTAATGTGCACGCATTCTGTCTTTAACCTCCGTGCACGGGGTCTGCACCAGCTCACATTACAAAGCACATTTCTGAAGCGCCCTGTAAATGGCAAATGAAGACGTGAAAAGCAAAGTTAAGTGAAAGCTCTTGCTTCAGTTGAGAATTGATGATTTTTGTCACACATGGCAAGACTGGGCTTTGTATTGGTAATATAAGTTAATGTAAGGAATGTGTGTATTACCATGGCTGTCTGTCTGGGGGAAGAACCCCTGACTGAATGCACCACAATTTACTAGTCAGTCTAACGATTTTTGATAATAGTTTTTACACGGTTTCTCATTCTTCTCTTGAAAGTTGATTTTCCTTTTTTTTTTTTTTTTTAAATATTGCATTTCATCTTCATGTCTTTAGAGGCGAGCGCAAAGCGCTCCGTCCCTCTTCTAATCTCTTTTTAGGGGGATTTTAACCACGCCCATGTTACGTCAGTTACTTTAATTGGTTCGTGGGCTTGACTTTTAAAATCCGCTTGTTTTCATTCGTGAAAGGCATGCATATGTCATGCCTTTTTCCGGTGTTGAGCCCGCCTCGAGAGCACCGGTAAACTACTGGAAACATACGAGGCGCCATGTTTTCCGTATGGTTTCTGGACTACTTTTTCTCTTTATTTTACAGCGCGATCGCGCTGTGTCTTACACAGCGCAATTGCGCTCATTTTTTTTTTCTTCATTTAATGTGACAAGAAATGTCCGGTTAGAAGTTTATAACGCTAATAGCTCCAACTCGACGTAGTGCGAGACCCGTTGCATTGCAAATGCTTGTTTTCATTCTTGTCTCTATTAGATGTTCATACTCACATTTTTGTTAACTGTAAAGTGCTTTATAATCATTAGGCCTTGTTAACAATATGTAAACCTTACAAAAATAAATTAAATAAAACCATTCACGTTTGTGATCAAAAGTGCTTCTAAACCATGCCCAACTTATGTTAGTTCTTCTTCTAAAAACTATATTTAGCTAATTTGAAAGAAGTGTAAAAGTTATGGTACTGTTTTCAGTGTTGCAAAAAAGAATGTGTATCTATTTTATCAGTGCCCCACTCTCTATTTTTCTGCTTATTTTGTACGTATTTAAAAAGGAGAGGGCTTTAGTTATTTTTTATTGTTAAACAGCACTTTTATAGCACACAGTCTGCCACTAGCATTGCAAAACAGCACTGTGCCTCATGAATTTTGATGGACCTTTTCTGTCAACGTACATTAGATAACCATTACATTTCATGTCATAGCACATTCGATGTTAGGTAAATTCTCTTGCTTAAAGACATAGCTTAATTGCCCAGATTAGCATGAATAATCCTGTGCTACTAAAAAGGTCTACTATGCACCTGAATAAATCAAACATGCAGAAGCCAATAGGAAGATGCTTGCAATATGTCTAATAACTGGCAATTGCTCAGGTAGAATACCAACCCATCATTCTTTTTCCCACCATGCAATCAGCAATGAGACCCAGCCATATGCAAATCAGTCTTGGCCTTGCTCCAATAGGAACAGCCCAGCCTGAACTGCCAAGTCTAGTCCTCTCTCAACCAGAAAACAAACAACCCAAAGCCGGTTTGACCTTATTTGTGGTCTTCAGTCTGGTGTAGCTTTATTCCAGTGGCACAGTGAACAAGAGACCCACATCTGGGCACACCTTAGGCAACTTAGGGCGTCACATCAAACAAACAAAGGGTGATGGGAGAATGCTTGCGATATGGCAAACCACTGGCAACCGCCCGGGGTAGCATTCCAACTCATCCTTCTTTTGCCCACTGTGCCTAGACCCAGCCATGTGCAAATCAGTCATGGCCGTGCTCCAATACAAACAATCCAGGCCGAACTGCAAAGCCTGGTCCTTTCTGAACCAGAACACAAGCAACCCAAGACTGGTTTTGTGTGTCTGACTCTACAAACAAATAACAATGTACATAAAGGAATTTTCTGTCTCAGAACAATAATTCTTCTGGGCAGACCCTGAAATACTGGAATATTTTCGGAAACTCTACCACCTGATCTAGACTTTTCTATAAAACCTATGGTAATTTACGCACACACAGGTCCATAAAAAATGCTTAAAGGCTCTGTGCTACCGCACACCAAAAACATTGCTTAGGAGTATCATCCAAATTGCTTAAGCCGGAGTCTCCGGATTCAAATAATGACACTGCGCCGGTCCCTAATTCTGGGAATAATAAAGTGGGGGTCTATGGAACTCAAAAGGTTAAGAACACTGGTTTAGTATATTCAAATGGAGACTGCTAACCTGGCATGCAAAGGGAGCCTGCTAACCTGGCATTATTCAGGTGCTTCTCAGATGGTTTCAGCTCTCATGCACATACCGGTTTTTTAAATTTGTGTTTTACAGATATTTTTTGAGCAGTAGGAAATGATGCTGTGCTGTAATGGTGAATCTGATTGACAATGGTTTGTAGCCTGGTGGTTTGAGGATGTATCACCAAACCTCTGCTGTTCAGAATAGGTCAAACTGGTGATCTGTAAGTTTGCCCATCTGAGGTTCCTCCATGGGTTTCAGTTGAGTGTCAAATATCTGCATTTATCTTGGGCCAGTTTGAAAAGATACCTGGTGCATGGAGCACAATATTTTGAATTAAATATGGCAAGTGTTTAAATGTAGTTTTAATTTGGTCTTCTTTCGTCAAGTTGAGAGACAAATTTGCTACCTCATTCTACTTATGTTATTGTCTTGTAATACACATTGTTGGCAGGCCCCACTAGATCAAATTGCAGTGGTTTAGTCTTACCAAGATCTGTCCTCTGGCCATTTTCATTTTGACCCTCATAAGTTTGCTGAAATTTGGGGCAGGGATAACGGGGGCAGAGGATTTAGCATGCCTATGGGGGAAGCATGTTTGATCCTCCATGCTCCTACAGGAGCCAAGCTGGACTCAGTTTGTGCTGCTGCCCATGCAGCAGCTGAGACAGATCCAGTATCTCCCAGCTCGGAAATACCTGCCCATAGTTTCCGGGCGCAATAATTGCAGACAAGGAGACACTTGTAACTGCGATTGCAAAATTCCACCCAAAGTTATCACTCTGAGTGGAATGCGGCTACTAATAGTGAGGAAATTAATGGCTTGCTAAAGGACATATTATTAGACTTGCACCCTTTTAACCATAGTTTTTACTTACAAGTTGAAGGCTAGGTAAGTATTGACAATTACACCTTGTGTTTTGGCACTTTGTGTTTGGAGGAGTAGATATGAGGAGCATCTGAATTCAACTGAGCCATCCTTTTCACTCTTATGTTCCAGAATTTCCGTTTTGGAACAATTCAGGCAAATTATGTTTTTCTTCATCCATTGACAAATATGGTTCAAGTATTCCCCTATGTTGGATTGATTACCTTATTTGAGTGTTGTGTGTATACATTTTGAACTTTACATGATGTTCATTCACCAGAGTTGGCAGCCTACTGTATAAGGTGAAGAAAAAGAGTGATTGCAGACACTTGTGGTACACAGTACCATACTGTACGTTCATTAGATTTTAATCCTCTGGTTTAGATTGTTGAGATGTGATCTGATCCATTCTGGGGCTGTGACTAAGATTCTTGCAGCCATTCATTTAGGATGCTGTGATATATTCATTCTTGTTCAGCGGGTAAAATGAAGGAAATCAACACTGCCTGGTGACGTTACAAAGCCTGATGAGGTGATCCCATATGAAATGTGGTGCCTTTTGCCTTTCCTCAGCTGTGCCTCATTGCTAATTGATGGTCATGCAGTTTATTCTGTCGCCCGCAAACTCTTGTACTTGGTTCACCATGTTATTTAAGAAGATGTTGCGGCGATGTGACAGACTGAGTCAGCCACTAAATGCACAAGACCTACATACCAACAACATGCCGACAAGACCGGTTTTTGATAACTAGGGATTCCTTTCTTGGGGAAATGATGCATTGATGTAATTTGTGCTATTTGGAAGCCATATGGCAGGCTAAGGGACAGAGGACACCGAATTGATATTGCTATTAGTTAACAATCACACACCCATTGACAGCCGAGCGCCCTGACAAGCGTCAGATCAGGCCCATGTTGAGAGGGGTAACACTGGAGGAAGAAGGGAATAGCTCGCCCACTCTGACACTAGCTTGGACCACTGTCCGTTGTGTAAGCTTCCGCTTCCAGCAGCGTTTATAATGCAGAGAAGGGACAAGCCTCGGGGACAGCACCGACGAACTGAATTTCTTAGAATGGAGAAGGACCCTGGAAACTTCCATATAGTGTGTTTTTCCACACTGCTCTATCTCCCTCACACGCCATCGTAGCCAACTACAATATTTATAATATCTTCACGCACATAAAACAGCAGAGCCTCCATAAATCCTTGCTTTCATCTCTATTCAACAAAACTTTAATTTCCGCTGGTTCTTATACTCAGCTTTAAAATCGTAGATTACAGTGGAGCAAAGTTCACTCAAATACCATATCAAATACTGTGGCATATTCACTACTGCGCTTTGTTTCTGAGCGATAACCGTTGTTTTTTTCCAAATGTATTTCTAGCTCGGCGAAACAGCCCATCTTTGTTTCCGGTGTGCTCCAGACTCCTGCTCTTGCGAGATCAGATAGGGCTTGGAGTTACGATGCTTGCAAAGCAGGTCAGTATTATTGATGCATTCATTGAGACCGGCTCGTGCGAAACGCTCGCTGTTTTTCCACCTATGTGTTCGCGTGGGTTGCAACGAGCCTTTTCCCAGCCATCTTCAAAGTATCCCCTCCTTTCTGGTTTAAATCCACTGTTCTATGTGTACTTATCGAGCGGGGGTCAAGGTTGAAAGCAAATTTTCGTTGGCTTTCCTGGATGTTAGGATGTAATATGCATTTGAAGCCAGTGGGGAAAGGCCTATCTTGAGCTAAGAATGCAAGATGGGTCGTGGCTGGGTTTGGACCGGCTGGTTACCCTTGCTCAGGAACACGGGCAATTTTACGCAGTTTAAATCCCTTTACTTTATTTGCATTTTCCTCTCTTTTATACATCTTCAACCTGAAACTGAATTATTCAATAACACAACGTTGTTTGGTTGCTGCACATGAAAGTATGCGGAGTTCAGATGAACAAAATGCAATTCACATTGTGCATACATACACTGGTCTCCCATTTACATAGCACTAAACACCCAGAGGGTTTGTATTTGGCACATTTACATAGCTTGCTTTCAGAGTGTGGGTTAGTACTGTTACCACCCTCCCTTCCCCCCCTCATGTTTGTGTTCCGTCAGTTAACATAGTTAACTTTGAAAAGAAGTACTGCTGCTGTTATCTGCAATGGTTTCCTTTCTCACCTGCTCCTCCTAGCTCGTGTATACTCCTTACAAAGTGTATTATCCCTTCGGCCTTACACCTGCATGACACGCAGGCGTGATTATCTTGCCTGCTTGTCATTATGAACGCAGGGTGCCTGATCCCAGATCTCATCATGCTTCCGTTTCACCTCAGGGGCCGGGTAAAGCATGATTTGCACGTCCACTTTAACTGTTGCAGGATGGTTGGTACTCACCCTCTTCAACTGTGTGGTAGACGCCAGGGGCTCTTCGCGCTCTTCAAATGTAAGGTTCCTGTTTTCGACGTGTGAGTGTAGTGTTCAGGCCCATGGGAAGTCCTCCAGCAAACAAAATCCTACATATCAACACACACGGCTCAAAGTCTTCATCGAAATGTTTAAATGGCAATTATAAATAAACAGACAATGATAAGGTCTAGTGGGATCACTTACCTGAGTGCATACTCCATCTTCTGCGACAGGCAATGCAATAATACAGTCACATCCACATTGGGATCCTCGCCCCATCGTGGATTCTATCACATACTCTTCGGACTTGTTAAACAACATCTGCAAATCCTGCCCCAACCCCCATTTCTCACAGGTCTCCCGAAGGGGTACAGCTATTAAAATAAGCTCCAGCCTCTCTATTTTTAGGCAGAGGACCTCTCATACATCCCCCAACTTCGTGGGATTGTATGTTAATAACCTACTTTGACCACGGCAGGCACAAGAACACGTACCCCTCTCTCGTTGATGCTTAGGCAAGGCACATTTAACCCAAGAAACAATAACCTTAAACGAGGTTTGGTGACACAATCACTTAAGACGGCAGTGGGCTCACATGCATGTTTGGGAGCTTCCAGGACCCTGCTCTCTGACACCCTCTTTTGATCGTGGCAATGAACTAGTGAATTTCATCAGCCATCTAACATTAATTCGGATGGCATTCATTTTACGGATTACGATCACAATGAATCACTAGCGATACAATGTTATTGAGAAATGTGACGTTCTGATAAAAACAAAAAATCTGAAGTACTGTGACCAGTTAAGCAAATGTTTTCCGAAATCGAACTAAAGAAAAATTGTATCAAATCACAAACAAAATTAGCAAGAGCAGACGGCAATACCCACTAGCCAAAGATTTCAAACAAGAGATAATGGCACCACCCTGAGACCCTCATTCCAAGCAAAAGCACCTTAGATTTCTGGGCATGGTCAGGCCAGGACAAGAAGATTCTTTTCTAGACTACTAAAACCAAGATTGTTTAAAAGAGTTACAAAAAAAATACCTAAGAATATTTTCGTCAGTTTGTCTGAGATCTCATTTAGGGAGAATATTTTCTCAGTGACCCAACAAAAAAGAAGGTTCAAGGTAAATGATTTCCTTTCAGTAAAAAGATGACATGTTAAACAATATCATTTGTTTTTTGCAGTATGGTCACAGCTGTAGACTTCTGAAGAATAGATCTAAAGAAAAAACTCCACCTGGTACTTCTTATTAGACACGATTTAAGCATTTTAGAAAGCATTAAAAAAGTGGTGTTTGAAGAGGTCGTGTATAGACACCAATAACACCAATAAAATGAGAGTGGAGAATATAAAATATAAAATTTCAAGTTAGGACTTCCAGGCAAAAAGGTGGAGGGGCACAACACTGCCAGCTGAGCTTTGCCATATACCCCTGAGCATCAGAAGTACAGGTGGGAAAAGGCACTGCCATCAATGTGTGGTGAAGAGAGCGCAAACCACTAGGCCCAGAGGAAGGGTTGCAATGAGAAACCCTGGCAAGAGATTGAAATACCTTGATGAATTTACAATCTATTCCAGGGAGGTGGTGCCAGCTATGTAGAGCTTGTATTGGCAGTCAGCATGGAACCTGGTGGTGAGCTGGCCAGGGCACTTTGCAACATCAGACCAGATGTACCTCAAACAGACATGTACTGGAGTGAAGTCCTGCGGTCTGCTAGGCCACTCTTTGGTGATGGAAGTGCAGAACCAACAACACAGATGCTGCTATAAGGACAATAAACAATTAGGGGGATCTCTAGCCCAGTGCCTTTCCCTCCAAACCAGCCTAACTGGTTTAATGATAGTTCCATCCATCAAAAGGAGGCACACACTTGATCCATTTTATTAATGGTAATTTAAGCTATCAAAAGAAAGTATACATTCAATTCTTATCCCAGTCTGTTTTTATCATATTGAATAGTTTGACAATAATTTACAATAATCCATATCTTTATTGCTTCTATCTTTATTTATAAAAAATCAAAAAATACAGCCAGACAACACGATTATTGGGACATACCCTCTTCCTCAAGGCTTATGTAGTGTAGATGTTAAAAAAATCTTATAGATATTACAATATGGCAATTATAACTACATCACCATGTCCAGTTGTCAAGTTGCCACATCAGTATTAGCCACAGAAGTAACATAGGGCCTGATTTAGAGCCTCGCGGACGAGTTACTCTGTCACAATGGTGATGGATATCCCATCCGCTGAAATCTAAATCCCATAGAATGTAATGGGATTTAGATTTTGGCGGATGGGATATTCGTTACCATTTGATGGAGTAACCCATCCGCTGAGTTCTAAATCTGGCCCATATCTGTTGATGGTTTCTTACTGTGGCTGTTACCTGCCAGGAATAATCAAATACTGGGAATATGGGGTGGGCAGGTGGTGGCAGAAATCTATGTGCCAGAGGCCTTTGCATGCCTATAGGGCCAGCCTGGCTAGATGTTCCCCTTCCTTATACCTTGCAGGCACCTGTAAGCACTCACAGACGGGTGCCTAAACATGGGAGCACAGTAGGTCTTTGCTTTCCTAAATTTGGGAAACAAGTGACAATGCTGCATGGGACATTTCGTTTTATACAATTACTAGGTTTGGCAAAAATGATCACATGAGATAATTAAAGTGGGACAGAGAGGGTCCTGCCAATTACATTAGGAGATCATATATAAAACTGCTGAATATGAGTAAATGAGGTATACAAAAATGTGATGGATGGAATCCTTGAATTAATCTCAGCCACTGGTAATTACTCTAGCCAACTTTTAGTCCATTGTTATTTTGAACACAGTGCAACCACAATTTGGACCCAGCCATATGTACACCTGTATTGACCCTGCTCCAACAGGAACAGTTCAGCCTGAATTGCCAGCCCAGGTCCTCCCTGGACTGGTACAAAAGAAACACAACACATGGTTTGCCTTTATTGGGGCTCATCAGTCAGGTGCAGCTTGCTTCCAGTGGCACAGTGTGCACAGGACCCACGTTTAGGCATCCCCATTGCACTTAGGGAGTTGCACTAAAGTATATAAAACGTGATGGATGGAATGCTTGAATGAATGTCAACTACTGGTAATTACTCGGGCCGCATCCCAGTCCATCATTATTTTGCACACCATGCCACTTCAGTGCGTTGGAAAGTCTGGGTGTCACCCTGAAGCTTCACAGCCTACCTGTTAGTAGGGGCAATACTCTTTCCTTGAGTGGAGGAGAAACTGCTTGAGGAAGGTGAAGCCAGAGACCAAATTGCAATAGTCCACTAAGAGGAATAAAATTGAAGATATTAGGGACTTTTTCTGCTGAAAAGTAAATAGACAACTAACTCACAGTGAAATAGTGGTGAAAATTAGTGCCTCCCTTACTACAGAGAATTCAACAATATTTCTGTTAGAGTTCCAAGTCAATCTTTTGAGGTCCCTGGTAGAACATCTGGTTAATTTGAGAATGGGCACTGGTATGGACACTTCCCAGATCAAGTCAGACATGCAGAGCAGAAGTCACCATGTTGAGGCAGCAGAAAGCCCATTGCAAACTGTGATGGAAGCACATCAACCCACCACCACAACAATTTTTGCAAAAGGTTTTGTGGCCAAGTTATGCTTCACGAATCATGAAGCAAGAATGCCTAATTAAATCTGTAAAAATTAGAATGAATGATGTTCTAATGCAAAAGATGTCATCCGCACTTGCAAAAAGGGACTTTGCATCAGTAGTGAGGGATTTGAAAAAGCTTCAGATTCACTACTCGAGCATGTTTCCTGGGGGCGTGCAGTTTAAATGGAAAGAAGTAGGAACAACAGTCTCTTTTCCTGAGGAAGACAAGCCACTTTTTAGCATGCAGGCAGTCACCGGGAAGTGAAGATAGGGGACCTATGGTCCAGTTACAGATTGACTGTTTTTTTTTTCTTTTTCTTATGAGGGTTGGTGAAAGTTTAAGGGGTGGGTGCGAAGGACCCCATAATTTAGGCACACAAAATTGACCTCATTCAGAATGCTTCCAATGAATCAGGGAGGTCGTTATATATCTCAATTTCATGAGGCAATATATCCACGAGTTAAGGCACCTCCCAACACATCAAAATTAAGTGAAAAGGCCTACTAAGTAACTGAATTCTATATCAGCAGAATGATTAGAGTGTTTTACTACAAAATTGAGAACGAGGCAACACAAAGTCAATGTTGCGAAGGCTCCCAGTAAATAGGGCAATGAAGTGGAATGCAAAATCAAAGCTTTGTCTAAGTCCCAAGTGGGCATCAAAGCCAGGAGTAAAATGTACAGCTTCTCTAGTAGGACAGGAAAGTGTCTCTGGCTCACCCCCAAAATCAAGAGTTTTTATACAGTATATTTGCATATGAAATTAACAGAACTGCAAAATCACTGTAGTGTTACCAAATGTATCATTTTATTAGCAAATCAGAGCACAGTCTCACACACCTCATATTGCTTTTGCTCCTAAGAACTATCCCACTATATGAATAATTATTCTGCCCCTCTATGCTAAAGTCATGAGGAAATGCTAAAACAAACTAGATACATAAACAGCATGTTACATGAACGAATAGGGCACAGTGATCTAGTGGAAAGACCTTAATGTAAAAGTTGCTGTTTGTGTGACTAAGACTTAGAAAGTTGGTCGAAAACCTGAACAATGACAATCAAAATAAACAAATATTCTACTTGACTATGTGCGGAGGAAATTTTAACAACACAAAAGGATGATGGACGGAGTGGTGACAATGCAAACACTCACCCCCAGTCACAGATCTGGGTTTAATCCATCATTCTTTTGCTCACCATGCCACCCCAGTTTGGACCCAGCCATATGCAAATCAGTCTTGACCCTGTTCCTCATGGGAACAGTCCAGCCCGAACTGCCAGGCCAGGTCCCCCCTGGACCGGAAACAAGCATCCTGGGACCGGTTTCGGGGTTTCACCCCTCATCAGCCAGGCTAGCTTGATTCCAGTGGCACAGTGAGCAAGGGACCCACGCTTCCCACTTAGGGCAACTTTAACAACACAAAAGGATGATGGACGGAGTGGTGACAATGCAAACACTCACCCCCAGTCACAGATCTGGGTTTAATCCATCGTTCTTTTGCTCACCATGCCACCCCAGTTTGGACCCAGCCATATGCAAATCAGTCTTGACCCTGTTCCTCATGGGAACAGTCCAGCCCGAACTGCCAGGCCAGGTCCCCCCTGGACCGGAAACAAGCATCCTGCGACCGGTTTCGGGGTTTCACCCCTCATCAGCCAGGCTAGCTTGATTCCAGTGGCACAGTGAGCAAGGGACCCACGTCTGGGCATACCCTTCCCACTTAGGGCAACTTTAACAACACAAAAGGATGATGGACGGAGTGGTGACAATGCAAACACTCACCCCCAGTCACAGATCTGGGTTTAATCCATCGTTCTTTTGCTCACCATGCCACCCCAGTTTGGACCCAGCCATATGCAAATCAGTCTTGACCCTGTTCCTCATGGGAACAGTCCAGCCCGAACTGCCAGGCCAGGTCCCCCATGGACCGGAAACAAGCATCCTGGGACCGGTTTCGGGGTTTCACCCCTCATCAGCCAGGCTAGCTTGATTCCAGTGGCACAGTGAGCAAGGGACCCACGTCTGGGCATACCCTTCCCACTTAGGGCAACTTTAACAACACAAAAGGATGTGCGGAGGAAATGACAGGCAGTGAAATGCGCAGACGAAACACAAGGGTGACATCTATTATGAAAATTATGGAGGCTAGGCACAAATTGAGGCAACAGACAGAAAAACATACTTCAACACAACATGAGAAAAAGTTCCAAAAACGTCTGTTAAATACCAATGTGTACAGCTGTAATCGAGAGGGGAAAATACACCATGCACATTGTTAATGATGCACAAAAATATAAATAGCTAACAATCATAGGAGCTACCTGACATTTCTTGCAAACAGATTTCATTCACATTGTTGTTTCTTAATATGAGCCGCTTTAATCCCCGCCACCCCCGCCAAAAAAAATGTCTGAAGTCATTTAAGGGTGTAGGATCCAGGTGTGACTTTCTGTTAGAAATGGGGTCTTTGGTGGGCAGTCAGGTTACCCCTTGTCCAAGCAAGGACCCTCACTCTAGTCAGGGTAAGTCACACACAATCCAAATTAGCCTGTGCCCACCCTCTGGTAGCTTGGCACTGAGCAGTCAGGCTTAACTTAGAAGGCAATGTGTAAAGTATTTGTACAATAAATCATGCAATAACACAGAATAGCACCACAAAAATACACCACACAGTGTTTAGGAAAATATATAATGTTTATCAGATGCAGGTCAAAACGATTAAAATGCAATAAGTATATATTGAGATATCACTGTAAAAGTGATATAAAGTGTCTTTAGTCTTTTAAAAGCAATAAAATTCTCTTTCAAGCACAAAGTACCTGGTTCGTGTTCAAAATCTCCGCAAAGAACTGCAGAGGAGGAGAAGCGTGGAAAACAAGGGGGTGTGCTTTGATTTCTTGAGCCGCACACGGTGATGCGTCGTTTAGTTTTCACGGAGGAATGGCTGTGCATTGATTTCCAGTGCTCAGTCGTGCATCCTCTTCGGGTTGCGAGGTTTTCAGACACCCCGGGGACGATGCGTGGATTTCCGGCGCTGACAGGATGAAGTCACAGGGGCTGTGTGGATCCGGTGGGTGTTGCATGGAAAATTCTACTGCATAGCAGGTGCTTCGTCGATTCCTTTCTGAAAGTCGTGCTGCGTCGTTCCGGCTCGGCTGTGCTTCAATCCAGTGAGCCGTACGTCAAATTTCCGGTCACTACGCTGGCGCTGCATCGATCTTCTCATTGCAAAGTTGGGCTGCGCCTTCTGGTTCGGCATGCCGTGAATTTTTCACTGAGATGCAGGCTGTGCGTGGTTTCTGGAAGGCTGTGCGTCGATTTTTGCCGCACAAGGAGTCCTTATTGTAGAAATGAAGTCTTTTTGGTCCTGAGACTTCAGGGAACAGGAGGCAAGCTCTATCCAATCCCTTGGAGAGCACTTCTCAGCATAGCCAGAGAGCAGCAAGGCAGCAGTCCTTCACAGAAAGCAGTCAGGTGAGTCCTTTGGGCAACCAGGCAGTTCTTCTGGGCAGGTTGGAAATTCTGGTTCAGGTTCTCTTCTCCAGGAAGTGTCTGAGTTGGTAGGGGCAGAGGCCCTGTTTAAATACCCAAATGTGCCTTTGAAGTGGGGGAGACTTCAAAGAGTGGCTTAGACGTGCACAAGGTCCCTTTTCAGTTCCATCCTGTCTTCTAGGGTCCCAGTAGGGGATGTGGCAGTTCTTTGTGTGAGGGCAGGCTACTATCCTTTGACATGCAAGTGTCAGGCCCTCCACCTTCTCAGCCCAGGGAGGCCCATTCAAAATGCAGATTTATGCAACTGAGGGTGAGTATCCTGTGTTTGGGGTGTGTCTGAGTGAATGCACAAGGGAGCTGTCAACTGAACCCAGCCAGACGTGGATTGTAAGGCACATAAGGATTTAAGTGCAGAGAAATGCTCACTTTCTAAAAGTGCCAATTCTAAAATAGTAATATTAAATCCAACTTCACCAGTCAGCAGGATTTTGTATCACCATTCTGGTCATGCTAAATATGACCTTGCTTCTCCTTTCAGATCAGCAGCTACCACTCAAACAGTATATGGGGGTAGCCCCAATGTTAGCCTATGAAGGGGCAGGCCTCACAGCAGTGTAAAAACAAATTTGGAAGTTTTACACTACCAGGACATGTAAATGACATAGGTACATGCCCTGTCTTTTTCCTACACAGCACCCTGCCCTATGGGGCACCTAGGGCATAGCTTAGGGGTGGCTTATAGGTAGAAAAAGGGGAGTTTTAGGCTTAGCAAGTACTTTTAAATGCCAAGTCGAATTGGCAGTGAAACTGCAGACACAGGCTTTGCAATGGCAGGCCTGAAGCAAGGTTAAGGAGCTACTTAAGTGGGTGACACAATCAGTGCTGCAGGCCCACTAGTAGCATTTAATCTACAGGCCATGGGCACATATAGTGCACTTTACTAGGGACTTATAAGTAAATTAAATAATCCAGTTGGGTATGATCCAAAGAAAGAGAACATATGCACCTTAGCACTGGTTAGCAGTGGTAAAGTGTGCAGAGTCTTAAAACCAGCAAAAACAGTATCTAAAAAGTGGAGGAAGGCAGGCAAAAAGTTAGGGGTGAACACCCTAAGGCTGTCAGGTCTAACACTTTCCTTCAGGAGACCCATTTAACACACGTATCAATTTGGGATGAGACGAAAGTTGTGCCCTGTTAGACCTGGCATCTTTGGCATTTTTCCCCCTGACTTTTCGCCTTCAGACCATCTGTTTTGCTACGCTCGTTTTTGCTCACTTTTGGATTCTGGACACTTTACCACTGCTAACCAGTGGTAAAGTGTGTGTGCTCTGTGCTTAAAACATGGTAACATTGACTTATCCACAATTGTCATATTTAATTTACTTATAAGTCTCTAGTAAAGTACGCTACCTGTACCCAGGGCCTGTAAATTAAATGCTACTACTGTGCCTGCAGCACTTATTGTGACACCCTCTTCAGTAGCACTTCAAACATGTCTCAGGCCTTCCATTACAGAGATTGTGTGTGCAGTTTTAAACCGCCATGTTTATCTTGCAAATTAACCATCTTGCCAGACCCCAACCTTTCTTTTTAGTACATATGTTACCCCTAAAGTAGGCCATCACAAGGACATGGTGCAATGTATTTAAAAAGTTGGACATGTTCTGTTACGTTTTACAGGTCCTAGCAGTGAAAAAGTATTAAATTCATTGTTCACTACTGCATAGCCTATCTCTCCCATGGGATAACATTGGGATTACCTTATTAAATAAGTTTAATTTACAGTCGGGACGAGATGGGACACCCAAATATAGTGTCTCTGGAATCACAATTTGAAATCACAACTTATGGTGAAGTTGGATTTAAAATTTCCTTCTGAACATGCTACTTTTAAAAAGTTGCCATTTTCTTACTTTAACCATTTGGTGCCTACTGTCTACCTCTGAATCCACGTCTGGGGAGGGTGTCAGTTGGGCTTTGTGCATTCCCTATAGACAGCCACACACTAAGGGAGCTTAAGTGTGACTGATGGGCCATCCACCACCTGGTGGGCCATCCTGGGCAGGATGGGAGGGAGGAGCTGACAAACCTGAATAGGCTGTGCCATGCCCCCACACAAAGGACTGCACAGCCCACTGTAGTGAGTTTGAAGCCAGGGCATGAAGGACAGGAACTCTGAGCACTTCACAGGCCTCTCTTTGAAGTCTTCCCCACTTCAAAGGCACAACTGGTCATAAGTGCTGGACCTCAGATCACCAGCTCAGTACACTTTTGGACTGTTGGATGCTCTGCCAGAAAGAAGGACTGCTGTGCTGCTGAAACGACTGCCACTCTGCTGGACTGCAACTCTGGTGGACTCTTGCTCTGCTAACCTGATGCCTGCTGCCTCATTGCCTGGGAGTGAGAAGGACTGGACCTGCACCTCACAACCCAGAAACAAAGTGACTCCAAGGGCTTGCTGGCTTGTCTCCTGTTTTCTGAAGATCTCAGGGACACAAAAGACTTCCAACTCACCTGCTACAGCACCCGGACTCTGCCAACTATGAGACTTGCCATGCCAAGTGGTGCCAATCCAGTCCTGGACCCGTGGAAGTGGGTATAAATTGCTACTCCAGTCAGAACCAATACATAGTCACTGCTGCGCTAATAGGAACTGGTGTTTCGCCCCTGTTGCGTGGATCAGAAGTGGCGCATTGGTCCCCATTTCGGGGATTGGAGTCCACACATCACCTCCTCAGCATGCATCGACCTCAGCACATCACCTTCGAAACCACCACAGCTCGAACTTGACGCATTCCTGCTGCTGCATGGAGAAAATCAATGCATCTTTGCTAATGCTTGGGAAGGGTCAACGCATCACCTTCACTGCGGGGTTCAACATCGACACACCACTTCAGCCTGCTCCCCACATCTTCAACAGCGGCGCACCAGGAGCAAGGTACTTTTGTTCAGCGGGCTCCTGTAGCCAGTCCGCGCACCTTTGTGGTCACCCTGAACTTTTGACTTTGTCCCTACTCGACTAGATGTCCCTGGTTGGCGCTTCTTGTTTCTAAGTGCTATTTCACAGTATATTCTCTAAAAAAATCATATCTGAAGTTATACGTATTGGATTTTTGTTGTTGTCATCTTGTTTTATTTATTGAATTAAGTTCTATTTTTCTAACCGTAGGTGATATCTGTTTGTGTGGTGTTTTCACTGTTTTACTGTTTGAACTGCTGAACAAATATTTAACACATTGCCTCTGAAGTTAAGCATGACTGCTCTGTGCCAAGCTGGCACTGGGTGAGCACAGGTTAACCCAGGGTGGGTTTACAACTTACCCTGACTAGGATTGTGGTTCCAGCTTGAAAAGGGTGCATACCTCTGCCAACCAGAAACCCAATTTCTAACATTTCCTCTCCAGGTTTGGGTGTTCTCTAAGCCAAAGACAGCAGGGTTGGCTATGCTATGGAAGTGGGACCCTAGTGTGTCTTGTCGAAGGATTAAGAGCATGCAGGGAGATACAGTCTCATTATTCTCCATACAGGAAGAAAGCTACACGCCACCACATATGTAGCCGTCTAATGCATCACAAGAGTCCTTTATGAACATTCTAGTTCGACAGCAGTCAGCAAACGTGGAGGGGATATCGTTACTAGGGGGTAATCTCAACATGGTATTTGATAGGGCACACCACTAACAGCAGAACTGGGGAGCAGTGCTCAGATCTCTAAAAGTGCCATTGAGAAAGCAAGGGGTTGTAGACAGTTGAAAACATTTTTCATCCAGCAGATCAAGACTACGCTTTCTATTCTTAGGCCACCAGACCCTACACCGGGATTGACTGTATTTGTATCCCATGCTCTATTCCAAGAATATCTGAGTTGACAATGCTGGATATTTACATTAGACCAAACCCATGCGGTTATAGAATTGGAAGGAGAGAGGGGGTTCCCAAGGTACCACACCATATATGGTGAATACGAGAAAGTAGCATAAGAGACCCAATGCAATTAGCTAAACCTACATTAATGATCCAAAACGATTTTAAGGAGACTGATGAAGCTCACATCTTGCTAGAAATGCTTTGAGATAACCACAAGGAAACAGCAAGAGGGACAGTGTTAGTGCCAACAGCAAGAGCTAAGTAAAAGAACCAGAGCAGAAACACAAGAGTATAAATACGTTGAAACCAACCTCTATGTGCAGAGCAACAAAGCAAGTAGACTGGTGGGTCTGCAGCTGCAGGCACAAAGAGAGAGAGCATATATTCCCCAACTGAGAAATGCCAAGAGAGAAGTGGTGAGAGAAGAACAAGCTAAGAGAGATTTGTTCTTGGCTTTCCGTAGGCCAGTTCACAAAGGGGTAGAGAATGACCACTCCAAAATAAGTGCACACCTTGCCTTTCTATAGAGGGTGATGATACACCAGCCAAGCAGTTTGAAGAACTCGAGAGACCAACTGAACATCAAGAAACTGTAGAAGAAAAAATAGGCTTGAGGTCGAATAAAGCCATAGGGACAGATGGCCTAACCACTCAGTTCTTTAAAACTTTTAGCTCCACTCTCTAAGGCCGACTGACTTCCCTGTACAACTCATTGATACAGCACTCAAGAGTGATGCCCTCAATGCAAAAGGTAAAGATCAATCTAATATGCAAACAAAGGAAAGATGCAGACAGTTGTGGATCCTATAGACTTATAGCAGTGCTTAATTTAGATGCTAAAATATTTAAGTTTTTGTTTACTATTTAATTGTTCTTATAAGCAGGCTCAGTTAGAGTATGCCCTCCCTGGCTCAGCCAGATAAAGTGGAATTTATCAAGAGTAGAAAGGTGGAAGACAACATCCATAAAATGGCTCTTTTAGTTGAGAAAGCGAGAAGGAAAGGAATTCAAGCTCGCCTTATGGGGGTTGACACTGAAAAAACGTTCGATAGAGTTACCTGGGAATTCCTGGAGGCTGTCCTTTAAAGAGTGGGGCTGGGCCCAAAGATGGTCAGATGGATCATGTCAAACTACTAAGCACCACAAGCACTCATCAGAGTTAATGGATGTCTATCTGACACAGTTGTATTGCAATAGGGTACTAGACTGAGTTGTCCCCTGTCCATATTCCTCTTGTTTTGGTGATGGAGTCCCTCATTGTGTGAGTGTATAACGATTAAGGGGGTATTATTTTGTGGGACTGAACATAAACTCAGCTTGCTCGGAGATGGCGTCCTACTGACTCTCTCTCTTTGTCAGCCAGTAGTTTCGATACCAGCTCTTCTGATGATTTTGAAACTGTTAGAGGTTTTATTCAGCTTTAAAGTCAAGCAGCTTCCTGACCACAGTCTGTATCTTTCTTGGGAACTGTATCTAGAAAGTAATGTTTGCAAAAGCATCAAAATAAACAGTACTCCTGTGTATGTTTCGGGATTTGTCATTGGAAGGTAACCTATGCTACCACCTGATATGATAGAACATGTATTTTTCAGTTTAATTTATTATGCATGATTAATTAACATCATTACATACAAATAACAGAGTAATTCAGAAACGTGACAATGCATTGAAGTGTGTAGTAAACATTTGTGCATTTTATGCTCAATTCCTAATAACAGTTTTATAAAATGACAGTTTAAAATAGGGCTGAGTGGGTTAAAATGTTAGGATTGCTTGACGGCATGAGCAAACAAAACGTTGGTTAAATGCCACCCTCATAACTTCTCTTCTGTCCTGCATGAAAGCTGGACATATGCAGACAAGGTGGACTATGTTCTCTTTACAAGACCCAAATAAACGGCAGCTGGTTGATGCACTTGTCCTTTGCTATGGGAGTCTGTGCAGGAGTGATGGTAGGTTGCCAAAATGGAAGAGCATGAACTTCCTTTACAAGAACACAGAGTAGCCAGAATCAAAATAGGGTTGAGATTTTAACATCTTGTAGCTCTCGAACAACATTCAAGTGTGACATCTTTTGAAAAGTATTACCTTGCCTGTTGCTTCGGAAAGCTCCTTCATTGAACAGTTGATCAATTGTTGTAAGGCAATGTATGGTATGTTTGAATCTCAAAAGGAATCCAGTCAAAAGGTTTTAGTAAGGCTGGGCCAGATACACCTGGCAGGCATTGAGGAAGAGTAAGCTAACACAGACCATAGGATTGTGTTTATGGAGTAACCAGCTATGGTTTATAGCCTATAGCGGCTTTTGAGGGAGGCTCCCTGTCTGATGACTGATTATTTAGTGACGCAAATTCAAGACAAATTTGTGCTGGTGAGGCCTTTTTGAGCAGAGTAAAGGTGCCTTTGTACACTTTCGTGATAGTAGTATCCACCAGAGCAGTATTGCAGCCCCACAGTACCTCACTACCGTAGGTCATAGTTGGTAGAAGTGTCGCGTAGGCTCTCATTATCCTAATGAGACTACTGGATTTTTGAGCGGCAAGATCGTTCACAGTGTGGGGGGCTAATTCTAACCCACGGCGAAGGGCCTTTGTCACCCCAAATCCGGGTTGAGCTCCGGCTAACTAGCAGTGCCTTATCTCTCCCAAGGGGAAGAGACAATTGGGCACCGAGCGCATGACATCTTAGTACTTCCCAGGGAAGTCATGGTCACTCAGGTCCCAACCAGTTCTCTTATACACAGTGTGGTCTCATATATAAATGACAAAGGCAGTTTAAGTTTTAAAGATTGGTTTAATAAAACAACTGCATTTTAGATAACAAGGCGTGAGCCACAATAACCAGAACCATACAACACAGTAGGATTGAAATAGTAACGAGGAGAGTAAAACATAAGAATAATGCTATCATAGTGCAACTAGATTACGTTCTCTCCTCTAAGTTCTATTTTGAGCACAGAATGTTAAGCTCTAAGCCTGCCTTTCAGGTTCCCCTGGGAGGACATCGACCCTCATACTTGAGCAAAGGCCTGTAATCGGGATCAGCATTTGCAACAGGGCAGTCAGCATCTAGTTGTGGATTCCTGGTCGGAATCTCCCTCTTACGTGTACCAGGACTAGGAAGTGTTTTTATAACTAACACGCAGATGTTCTAAGAAACGTCCCTACATAAGAATGTGTACTTTCTATGAACCCTAAAGACTAAACTTCTACCACGTCTATCGGCAATGTACCAGACTGTATCCTTGACTGAAGCACAGAGCGAGCAAGAATGTATTGTTTGAGAACTTCAGTGCTGAAGTGAGCTAAACAGTGTGATAGAAGAAAATAAAACAAGACAGTGAAACTGGTTATTGTAAAAGAACAGCGAAGGCTAAATAAAATGCATCTAGGGCAAAGTGCACAGAGGCCTAATACTTTAAGCAAACGCGCAGAAAGCTACATTAAAAATGGCTACACTACAGAAGCTTGGCGGCAATATTCTTTAAAAGAGGTGCAAGAGTTGGTCCTTTCAAGAGATCATATAGAGAACGAAATGCCTGCACCAGGACATTACCTTTTTGTGAGTTATGTGATTTTTAAGGCAGGAAGAAACCTTGTTTGTCAATAAAAAACCTAAGATAATTGTATTCAGCCACCGTGACCAGGGCCTGTCCTTGGAGGTACCATCTGAAATGATCCTTTATTTGGTTACTTATCACCATGACCTTGGATTTAGACCGATTTATGGACATCCCATTGTTGACGAAATTTGGTTTACAACGTTGGAGGCCAATTTTGGTTTGACTTAAAATAATGACTTTGTTGGCATGCAATAGATTTGAAAGGTGAAAGTCTCCAAGCTTTGAGGCATGTGAATTAACTTGGTCTAGGGCTGTGGTCATGTTTGCCAAAAAAGAGGTGGAATAAGTGGGGTGCCAAAATACATCCCTGCTTTAAACCTTGGTGTGTGGCAATTTACCTTGAGAGTTGGGTGCAGTCACCAAGCATAATTCTTAACCAGGAATCTCTGTATGACAGTTGAATTGCTCGCAATAAATGTTGCAGTATTACCCAGTTTGATAGTTTGGTCCAAAGGAGGTTTTGCTGTACACAGTCAAGTGCAGCCTTAAAATCAACCAAACACACATACAGCTGATGTTGTATATATAACATTTGGCTGGATATTACAGCCAATGCCATAACGTTGGTAGAGGTTCCAGTTCCACGAATGACGTTGGTTGGTTTAGTGGTATAATACTTTGATCTGAGGTCCAAGTACGGGGTTCTTCAAGCACCTGCGCAGCAAAGTACTTTGCTTCACTGTCA
Organism: Pleurodeles waltl; assembly: GCF_031143425.1. Taxonomy (NCBI): domain Eukaryota; kingdom Metazoa; phylum Chordata; class Amphibia; order Caudata; family Salamandridae; genus Pleurodeles; species Pleurodeles waltl. Next base: position 812,038,436 of record NC_090440.1, read on the forward strand.
ACCAGAGCTCATAGACGATAGTTACCATGCTTGGACCTGTCACCCCCTTTAAAGATCAGGTAGACAATCAAACCTCTTCAGGAGTTAGGCCTGGATCTGTAAGTCACTATTAAAGACCGTAGTAAGTTTCTCTTCACAGACTTTATAAATCAACTGGGGAATGTCGTTGGACCCAGGTGCTCTATTTCAACATCCGTTTATTATTATTTTCTCAATTTTGGATAAAGTTGTCCTTATTGTTCCATTTATTAAAGTGTGATTGGCAACTTATTTTGTTATTTTCTCAATTTGGGATGAGATTATCAACGTTGTTCCACTTATGAGGTTGTGAGGTATTGTAAATAGTATTTACTTTTATCCTTTTGTTGTTGTACCCTTTTTTCCCTCTTCCCCTCCCATCCATCTTATGTATTGTGGTATCTTCCAGCTACCCCTGCTCCAGCAATTGTACTTGCTGGAAGGTTGCGAGGATTCTAGGCGGTTGTGGAGGTAGCTGGAAGCAGGAGTGACTGGAGTTTTATGTTTCCCCATATCTTGAAGAAATAAAAAAAGATTTTGCTGCTGCATCTACTGGTATTTGCCGTATATACTTCACTTTATGGCGACGAGGGTTCCTCAACCCATGCTGTGAATTCGGATGCACCCTGTGAAATTCCGGCACTCAAAAGATTTGACTTTGTAATTAACAGAACCTTAATTTCAAGCATCATATTCAGAACAATTAAACTTTGATTATATTCCTTTTATTTTAACCCAACACCTGAATTCTTTGTGTATTTTCCTGTTTTAGGGATTTTTCGGGCCGGTACAGCGTGTGAACGTGTAGCGTCTGGCTTCCATGCCAACGCGTCTTTCATTTCACATTCCGCGCATACTTGCAGATTGTTGCCAAGTAATGTCTTCAGTAATTACGCTGCTCTAGACTACAGGAGCGGAGCGAGTTTCCAGCTACCGCTGTATGTGCCCATACAAGCGTATTCCTTGTGCGCTTTCATTTTAATTGACTTCAAACCTGACGTAATCATTAAGTAAGTTAGCAGATAACTTTGTATCTTCTACAGTTAACGCTGGAAAAAGAGAATCGACTGGAAACAATCTTGCGAAGGTGCTTCATCTTTATTTAGTTTCTTCCTTCAGTATTTTTTTTTACATTGGATGTGTGCATGCAACTTCATATTATTCCTTTTGGATCTTTGTTTTTCTTATGCATATTTGCCTTATTCAAGAACACATGAATGTATAATATTTTACTTCAATTGTTTCATCTAAAGGATAAGAGTCATTGCACTTAGACCTTCAGGGAAAATTTCATAGTGCTTATATATTGGAAACTTTTATATCTTTGGAAACATGCAAAACATTTCTTCACCTCTGTTTTTTTTTTATCCTTACCTGGGGAACCTCCCATTCAGTGGAGTAAATGGAAAAAAGTATTCCTTACGTACATTCGTGTTTGTGGCATCAATTTATCTGCAGACAAGAAAACTTCTATACTGTCTGGGTGCAGAAGGTCAAGAAATCTTGGAGAATTTACCTGCGATCAATTCTTTGGATGGTGCTGAAGGGGACACCAATTTGAATGAATTCCAATTTGAATGAATTTGAATTGACTCTCCTCAGATTAGACAGACATTATTTGCTGAAGGTGTCAATCATCCTCCAAAGATATTACTTTGGGAAATGCAAGCAGAATGAGACAGAAACAATTGAAGATTTTGTGACAAACCTGCGAAAATTGGCTTCTCAATGCAAGTTTGGTGATACTTTGGAAGAACATATCAGAGATCAATTTATGTTGGAATGAAATAAGGGATAAAATAAGAGAAGCTTTGTGGTCCAAGGGAGATCCTATGTTAGAAGAAGTTTTAAATGTAGCAAAACAGATCGAACATTCTGAACCCTGCATAGAAGATTTAAAGGAAATCCAAAGACGTTTCAAAAACATTCCAATCTGTAGAGATGAAAACTACAACGAAATATGGACACTCTGGAACAAAATCTAAATTGTTATGTTATAGATGTAACTCTTCTTCACATTTAGCTAATAGCAGAGACTGTCCTGCTGTAAATATGTTGTGTAAGAAATTTTGCAAGAAAGGTCAGTTTGCTAGATGTTGCAACTCCGTGGAAAGGAAACGTGTGAAAGTGAATGAGATTGAGTATGATGGAAAAGATGAGGATGATGGGCAATCTTTTGTGCTGCAAATTGTGAATAATGTGAACTGCATAACAAATATTCGTTGCGAGTATCCAATTGACATTGTAGAGGTGGATGGAGTTAAAGTTGCTATTGTTGATGATGGATTCTGGTGCAAAATTCACTCTGGTCTCGGAACCTGACTATTTAAAATATTTTAAGAACAAAGTGTCTCTTTATCCACCAGATGTTACTCCTTTCAGTTATGGTGGAAAACCTATAGAGTTAAAAGGGTATTTTAAGGCTAAAATAGCGTTCAAAGGGAACATGACTGAAGGGAAAGTTTATATTCCAGTGGTGGGAGATACCATATTAGGGTGGCCTCATCAGAAACTGCGAAATATTGTATTAAACCTGAATGCAGTTCCCCAAGTGCAGGTTCAGAAGGTCTGTGGTTGGAGTGAGTAACTCAAAGATGAATTTCCTGAGTTTTTTTCAATCATGATAGGTTGTGTTAAAGGTTTTAAGCACCACATTGTGTTGAAAAATGGTGCATTACCCATTGCATGCAAAGATAGGAACATTCTTTTCAGTATGAGAGACGAACTTCAGAGGTTGGTGCCGGAAGGCTGCGGAGTGGATCGCCCCAATAGTGGTTGCTACTAAAAACTAATGGGGATATAAGATTATGTGTGGATTTACGCAATTTAAACAAAGAAGTCGTTGAGGACAGGTTTCCCTTACCTAATATAACTGAGATGATAAGCTCTTTGGGAGATGCTAAGTTTTTCACCACCTTAGATCTCAGTTCTGAATCATCAGGTACAATTGTGTGAAGAGGACAAGGTTCTAATGTCCTTTATCACTCCTTTTGGTGTGTTTAAGTTCAATAGAATGCCATTCGGACTGTGTTCGGCTGCTTCAGTTTTTCAGAGGCTGATGAATGGGATACTTGGTGACTTGACGAATGTGAAGTTCTTTCAAGATGATCTTATTTTTACTAATACCCTAGAACAACACAGAACAATGGTCAGAAAAGTACTTGACATTTTTCGAACCAGAGGAATCACGTTGAAGGGGGATAAATGTAAGTTCTTCAAAATGAAGATTTCATATTTAGGCCACGTGATAACTGGAGATGGAGTTAAGCCCAAGGAAGAACTAGTAAAGTCCATTATTAATTTATCAGCTCCTGAAAATAAGAGTGAAGTTCAGACTTTCTTAGGGATGGTAGAATTTTACACTAGATTTATTCCAAATCTAGCCAAAAGAAGCTGTGCTATTAGGAACTTACTTAAGAATGGCACCAATTTTGCTTGGGATTCCAAGTGTCAGAGAGAATTTGATGATTTGAAGATAAGTTTGTCTTCTGCGCAATCCCTAAATAGTTTCCAACCAAGCCTTCCCTGCTCTATTACCACTGATGCCTCAGAGAAAGGATTAGGTTGTGTCTTGAAACAATTCAATAATAACAAGACTAATACTATTGCTTTTGCTTCACGCAGTTTACGTGGTGCAGAGTGTAAGTATTCTACAATAGAGAAGGAGGCGTTGGCCATTTTCTGGGCCATAAGAAAATGTAAGCAATTTCTGTGGGGTACTAAGTTTGAAGTTGGCGGATCATAAACCTCGTCACGAAATATTTGAAAAAAAGGGGTTAGATATTGTCTCAAGTCGCATTTGTAAGTGGATAGTTGGGTTACAGGACTACCATTTTATTGTGAAATATGTGCCCGGATGTGAGAAAAAAGCTGCAGACTGCTTATTTAGATTGAGAAAAGATGGTTTGAGTGAATGTGATATTATTGATTCTTGGTGGGTGGATGAGGAAGTAAAAGTTTGTGTGATCACTAACGGATGTATTACTGAGGAGGAGTGGAAACAGGAAGTGGATAAAGATGTTGATTTGCCACCTATTAAGGACTTACTTTCTGCTGGAAGGTCCTCGGCTCATGCAGAGTGTTTAGGAGAACATTATAAGAAGATTTGGCACTAATTGTCTATTCAGAATGGTGTAGTTTTAAGGGGATGTAGACTGATTCCCTCATGCAGATTGCGTGAGTGCATTATGGACCTTGCTCACAGTGGACATCATGGCATTTGCAAAACCAAAGAAAGGCTGAGCGGGGTATATTGGTGGCTGGGCATGGATTTGGCAGTTGAAAGAAAAGTGCGAGATTGCTTAGAATGCAATGTAGCTGACAAGTCATTAAAAATTAGAACGCAACCTATGGCGTTAAAGGAAATCCCTAGTGAAGTGTGGGAATCTGTCTCTATGGATATTATGGGCCCGATAAATCTCATCCAAAATACGTGGTGGTTCTCATGGATGAATTATCTAGATGGCCAGAAATTATGATTGCTTCTGAGGTGTCTTCTTTGAGAGTGGTGGAATTTCTGATGGATGTATTTAGCAGAGAGGGTAATCCCAAATGCATTTTGACTGATAATGGTGTCCAATTCACGTCCAAGCTCAAAAAAATGTGCTTTATATCATCCCGAAACCAATGGCATGGTGGAACGTTTTAACAGGACGATAAAATAAACTATACAGTTGGCTAACCAGTTAGGTGGGGATTGGGAGGCAATGATAAAAAGTAAGGTTGAAGAATACAGGTTTACACCTCACTCTAGTACTGGTCAATCTCCATTCGTCATGTTGAAAAAACGTATTCCGCACACAGTGGTGGATCCTCCATGGGTCAAAGGTTATACTAAAGAATCATTCGATTATACAGAACGAAGAGATTCTGCTGTGAACAAACATTTGAGTTCTCAGATGAAAAGAAAGCAGGTGTATGATGTGAGGAAATCTGTGAAAGAGACACAAGTGGAACTGGGAGATTCTGTCACGGTCAAGTTGCCAGGGAAAACATGTGGCGGACAGTCTCATTTTAGTAACATTTTCAAAGTTATTAAAATGTTTAAAGGAGCTGTTAAACTGGATGATGGATGGATCTGGAACCTCAATAGGATCGTTAAGATTAAATAGTATATATATGTGTAGCTTAAGAGGGGAAGGTGGTGTGGTATTGTAAATAGTATTTACTTTTATCCTTTTGTTGTTGTGCCCTTTTTCCCTCTTCTCCTCCCATCCATCTTATGTATTGTGTTATCTTCCAGCTACCCCTGCTCCAGCAATTGTACTAGCTGGAAGGTTGCGAGGATTCTAGGCGGTGGTGGAGGTAGCTGGAAGCAGGAGTGGCTGGAGTTTTATGTTTCCCCATTTCTTGAAGAAATAAAAGAAGATTTTGCTGCTGCATCTACTGGTTGTTGCCGTATATACTTCAGGGTGTTATTGGTAGCGTTTGCTTAGGGTGCATCACGAAGTATTGCTAATTTGTTGTCTAAACTGACTAGTATTAGGACCATCTCTGGTAGGTTGTTAATGCAAGGGTCCCGAGGGTGCACGTTAAGTGGTGTCATACAAGGTGAATTGTTAATGTATGCACATGATTCTTCTGATTTATCGTTTGTGGGGTTCATGCTGGGGGATTGGCCATGCTATCCAAGCTACTCTTCCACCTGGGGGTTAGAATGGGTGGTGAGAGGGATGTTGCCTCAGGGATGTTGGAATTATTGATTGTGAAAGGTAATTTGTTGATGCAGTAAACTTCTTTCCAAAAGTTTTAAGAATTACATTTCTTGCTTAAGAATAAGATTTTTGCCCAGAAAACTTCATCAGTTCTCTCCATCTCATTCAGGAGTAAAGTTCTGTAAGATTTCCTGAAGTGACAGACGTGGGAGAACTGATCAGAGTTGTTTGGCAATTACCTTAGTGTTGTCAGTGCTCGGTTAAGCTTCTTTTTTCCCTGTTTGCAAGCTGCAGACAACTTCCTAGCTCTTGATGTTTATCCTTCTGACTTTGAACCACATTTCTAGGCTGGTGCAGTGAAAAATTGGTGTACCTGTAGTGACTCAGTAAACAGGGCCCAATTTTTGATGCTTTAAAATCCGATCTTTGACAGGATTCCAACACTTGCACCACTGTGACCTCAATAGAATGTATTGATTTTTCTGATCAAGTGATTTTCTTAAAGCTTACAGTGTGCAGGATTCCAAGTATCTCATTCAATAAGCAATGCAGTGATTGATTGGCTGCAAGAATGAATATCTGTGGAAATGATCACTTGCCAACTTTCTTCTATATTAATGGAAGTGACACATGGAAATAATGATAGACTGACTAACATATAGTCTTGAATGGTATGTGAAGTGGAAGTTTGATGTGTAAAAAGTGAGTGGCGTATCGGACTCAAATCTTCCATTTAGAACACTGAGGTCAGGAGCTGTCTGCTCCATGCAGAGAGACAGTGTCAAGATGCTCTAATGCTGAGACTATGTATTCACATTTCTTGTTTTAAATCCCGGGTGCCAGTAGCAGGGATTTCCCATTGCTGTGACTTGACGGCCGGGTTAAAGAATTCTAAGAATCCTGGCAGAGGAGTTGACAACATGGACCATGTGTCTTGTAGAATCCCCAGATGAGAATTATTCCAGTAAGCTATTAAATCATTAATGTGGGACGTACCCTACAGGCTGCTGATGTTCCAAGAGAGAATGTTGAGATTATTCCAACTACTGTAGTTTGTTACAGGTGGGGAGTCTTCAGGTCTTTATGTGGTCTTTTTGTGATTGAACGAGTAAGAAGTCTCTCAATGGCATGAATTACTCTGATATTGTTGGATTACAAAATATAAATGGCTACCCAATTGTGAAACCCTATTTAGCCTCTTAACAGCCCAAGGGAGAAAATAATTCTCACAGAGAAAATGGTTTTGTCCTTTCTTGGTAAAACGTCAGAGCTCTCAACCCATCTAAATTGAATGTGTTTCATCAGTCGAAGAGGCTTAGGGGCTGTAATGATAATCTAAAAGATAATTTTGTGGTTAAATGTATGTCAATGAATACACTGTGAATAAAACAAGGTAATGTCAGTAGGACAGCTTTATCATTGTGGGAGACAGTAGAAGAAGTTTCAGAAGGAAACAAACTCTGGTTGGCCTAGCAGCCTGGCAGAGATCTGCTATTCGGAAAGCCAACTTCCATGTAACAAAATGTATCTCAGAATACCATGGGCTCTAATGGCTAATGCATGAGCAAAGTCACCGCAGATTTTAGTCCTGCTCAAGAGCCAGAAGTGACAATCAAAATCATGTTTTACGACTTTGTTTCCCAAGAAATATGTCTTAGAAGACATATTCAAATATACTTCAGATTGCTAATTTATCTTAGAAACCACAATTTACACCACCTGAATGGCCTCTTGGTACTGAAATGATGAGTAATTGTGTACCAGAATAATCTTTAAACACTGTAGTGATCAAGAAGGAAATGACCAAAACACCATCTAAACAGACTTTAACAGGGTTCAAGATTCGATTAGTCACCAAAATCTCAGCTGAAGTCAAAACAAATGAATAAACAAATAGTAGTGCCATCTTAGCATATTTCTAATAACCACCATAGTTTACCAAGTCAATTGCTTCCTACATTTTCCTTAAAAAAACATTCTTAAACATTTACTTTGTAAAAACTTAATTTCATGGTTCTTTTGTGATAAAGGTTCCTCTGCTTGCTTGACATAATTCTCTGAGAAGACCAGCACTGTTACTAAATATGAAAACATCTGAGATGGGGATTACCTTTTTTACTTGATGTAAAAACCTAGATTGAAGAGTGTCACAATGAATCTCAAGGTAAATACTGGGAGGCATGTCTTTGATTAGACAACACCTAAGAATGAGGACTGATAGACCCATTGTAGACAAAGTTGGGCAGTCACTAATGTAAGAACCTTTCTGAACACCCCGAAAGGAAAATTCAGTCCAAGGTAGACATCTGAATTGATAATGTGATGTTCTAATAGAACACTTCAACAACGGACCTTGAAGCTGAATGGAGCAGGCCAAAACTCAATGATGATTTGCTTGGATCCAGACTGTTACATTTCTGTCTTGCTAGCATTAAGACACAATTGACTTATTACATTCCGAGTCTGATCTAAGTTAAGCATCAAAGTACTGCAGAAACTTCGAAAGACTGAGCACGAAAGGCATCCAAACTCTGTGAATCATCCACATACATTTAGTACAGGAAATATGAACGGTAATCAAATATTTAAGAGGACTCATGCAGATGATAGATAGTAAGTGGAGACAGCCGAGCTTTGGAGGACACTACTTAAAGGGCCACAAGAGATGGGTCTAAATTGACCAATCTGGACACCTACTCGGTTAGAGAGAAAACATGGAACCACTGCAGGGCCTCGCCTTTCTCCCCACCACTGACTGAAATCTCTTGCATAACATCCCATTGCCTATGGTATCAGAAGCAGTGGGTAGGTCCTACATGATTAAGGCAGTCGTATGACCCTGATCACAAAATAAGATAATTTGTATCTAGCACTGCAGTTTCCATACCTCTCAGAGGGTGGAAACCTGAATGAAAGTCATAAAAAGTTCAAATAGATTCCAAGTAAACCTGTAGTTGCTCCACCACCAGTTTCTGCAACTGTGGCCCGAAAAGGAAGGATGGATATTGGCCTATAGTTTGTTGGCAGCTTCGTACCGAGAAGATTGTTTTCAAGATAGTGGTCACTATTGCACTTGTTAAAACAAGTAGGATGTGATGTCATGTTAAAAAACAGTCACTACATTTAAATTCCCTCTTCTAAGAGGCAGTAGTTTAATTGCTTACTGCTGCAGGGGGAAGCATCATCTTTCACGCCCAAGGGCTTCAATTTAGTTACAGTTCATACAGTAACACTTGGAGAAATACGTTAAGGGTTCTGTGGAAGCAGCAGTGGAGGAAACAGCTCACTAAGGTTTATGTCGAATCTGCCACCATTTGCCAAAGGCCTCTTTGCTTCCTTTTAGATAACTCTGTTTCCATGACCGTTTTAAAATCCTGATGGGATTCTCTGCATTGTGCTTTGGAGGTGTAGAAATTAACGTGCTCAAGAATGTAGCTGTTGTCCTGCATGTTTTGCAGTAGCAAATCATTTATAGTTGGGGAGAGGAACATTTTCCTATTATTTAGGTAAACTAATAAATGTGTCCTGAATGTCTTGGTGCAATGAGCCGATGCATGTCTATACACAAAGACCTACATATTGATGGCTCTAACTCTCAATGTGACACGATCTTTAAAATCCTGAACTAAATACAAGGCTGCAGGAATTTTGTTCAACCTTTCCTATTTATGGATACTACAAGCAGCTAATACAGAAGCTGAATTGACCTAGAAGTAGAAGGCAGTGATAACTTTGTGGCTTTCTTTGGCCTTAGCCTTTCTCTCAAAAAACGAAGACTAAGAATGTGCTGGATATTTCATCTTAACAAGAACCACAGTAACTGCTGCAGTTTGAGCAGAAAGCTTTCCCATAGCTGTAGATCGCTCGTCCTTTGCGAGTCCTCTATACTATGCAGTCGGGGTTCAAAATGTGGTCTTGTCCACACAGTAACTGATTGATCCATTAAAGACGTCTCCGTGGATAGAAAAGTCTTGCTAGGTAGACAAGGGTAAGATCGTGTCCGGTTAATGCACTAGTCAGAATATATAGTTGTTCACTTGCTCATTCTTGTTCCCGCAAAACGTTTGCAACCAACTACCACTGAATGCCCATCCAGTCTGCAAATGATTCATATGTTGCTGAGTCCTAATGCCAGACTTCCCAGAAGAAGTGGAGATAGCACCGGCAGCTCCTTAACTCTCGTTTAGATAGTAGGAGAATTCTGTTATGGTGACACTTTTTTATTTACTCACGATGGGACACCTAATTCTTCGTGGTGGAGCGGAGATCATGTGGCACATAGCGTGATTCTAGTTTGGTGGACTGTTGTGACTGATAGAATGAGAACGACTTGACACAGATCCACAGCCTGTGCCATCTTGTGCACTATGGCAGCCCCACAAGGCCAAAAAGTGACTACACAGGTGAATGTAAAACAAAACCACTATTGATATGATGAATAACGGCCCTTCAGAAGAATGACTCCACCTCAGAAATTGCCTTAAAGGCCCTGGTGGCACCTTTGAGAGTGCTGGAGCTGAATTACCTTTGATGCTGTCTAGAAGGAGGCGGACAAGGAGGGAATGAGCTGCAGAGTGGTGCACTTCAGGATGGCCCCCAACATACGAAGTTGCAAGTAGCACATGAAGCTGCAGCCACAGCGTTTGGAGACACATTACGGATCGAGGGTCAGACCACGGACACTGAAGTAATAGCGGTTCTGGTGGACTGATGCAGCAGCAGTGTGTGCATCCCTCTGAAAAGTAGTCATAGAATGCTATAAATAGGTAGGACAGATGTTGCACCAGGTAGGAGGTGAAGGGGAAGAGAGGCAAATGAATTGGTGCCATAACAAATTTAATGAACCAAGCATCTTACTTAGCTTCGCATCCTAAAAACCACTCTGGTACTGTCAAATGTCTCACAAGCCCCTGAAGCGGTCAATGGGGTGGAAGCTATTGCTCATCCCCAACATGCACAGTCACACAGATAATAAGAGACCTATATGAATTAAGGACACGAAATAGCACAGGTCAGATGGACAACTGGTTAATTAATGAATGAAGAATGTGCCAGTAGCAGAACATATCTTTCTTCCCTAATGACCAATTATTTTGCTTATTGGAGTCGTTTAATAGAAAATATTCTGAACTTACTGTAGATGGGGCAGTTGCACTTTCAAAATGTTCAATTCAAACAAATACGTTTTTTTCAGACAATCTATCTCATGACTTGGACAGTGGAGAGACCAGATTTTCACCACAGCTAGAATGTTCAGTAAGACACCCAGTGAAATGGACACAACATAAATGAGTGAAGAACCTATACTGGCCAGATGTATATATACATTGTAACATCCTTATTTTTTTTTCAATATCGATGTACAGAAAGCCATAGAGGTTACAGAACATTTATATTTCGCGAGCGCAGCACAGCAAACACTAAAGAAATAAGAAACATGTTTTCCAGGCTCATGCAGACACTTCAGGCTAACTCCCTCACGTCACGTTGGATCATTCTACACTGTAATGGTTCCACGAACACAGGGTCCCCGCTATGTATCTTTCCATTCAGTCCCTAGCATATAGGTGACCGTTACCCTTTCTGAATTCCTCCTACTCATCTCATCCCGTCTGTGACCTGGTAAACTTGTCTTCCACTTTTGTGCATCCTCGGGTTAATTACAATCTAGCTGTCAATCAATGCCTACAGCTTTCTTTAAACTCCTGTCAGGTGTTTTTTATTTTTGTGGTCCACTGCTTCACCTACCCTACCCCAGATATGTTGGTCAGCTATCACTTGAACCTCCACAAAATTGCTTATCATTGCTGCCTTCTAGCTGGTGCTTCTGCATGATCGCAGTACACTCAACTAGACCCTTGGCTAATTTGTGAAAATTTCTGGATAGCCTCGTGCATCTCTCTTCTACTAATGCCCACTCTCACTTGGTCATATTCCTCAACCAGCTGTCCAGTTCGGGTCCTTTCGGCCTAATCCAGTGAATCCCTATATACCTTTTTGTTAAAATGGTACTTAGCAAGGCGAATATATAGCAACTTTCCCAGATTGAAACTGGAAATTAGTAATAAATTAGGATAATGCGCTGGGATGCTCCTTGATACACGGTGCTGTTTGGACAATATTTGAACCCAGAAAGTCTGTAGATATGGGAAGGACCATGTCATGCGCAGTAATCCTTCATTTCTTTTTGAGCAGCATTAGCAGTGTGGTAGGCACTCCACAGGGGTTCAGATATGTTCAGTGTAGATAATTACATTGGTCCAGTTTAAACCTGGCTCTTTGCTAAATATTCCTTTGACCTGGAGGCACACTCTCACACACTCTATCAGTTATGGACTCAGAGCAATCATTTTCCCAATGTTCTGTAGCCTTGTAACCTTTATTAATCTTCCCTATTAGTATACTTACCTAGTATATTCCCAAGAACGGACACGTTTTCTCTCGTGTCACAATTACAGCCTTTGTTTTCGTACGAGTACTTGAGATCTCTTTCCAAATTATCTAGTTCCATCTCAATTGGTTGTTTTGTACCAAAAACCCTGTTCATACATTTCCCCCTCAACACTACTTGGGAAGTTTCCTTCTCGGATGCCTGACGGGTGTGTTCCAGTTAAGCTAAAAAATAAAAATAAAAAATAAAAAAAATCCCTGGCATGGCTCTCAGCACACTATCCTGTAGCACTTCTATCCTCAAATGCCAGGTTGGATAACACTCTCTGTAGCACAAATGTTACATTTTCTACTGGAACATGTTCCATGAGGAATCTACCAGGATACTCTTCATGTGTGTACATTAGGAAATCTTCCTGTGTGACTAGGACAAATTACAATTTACTATACATATCATGAGTTCTGGAGTAGCAATATTCTCGTGTTGAGGTCATGTTCCCTCCAAATATCTACTAATTGTATGTCCTCTATCAATGTGTTCAGCAGTTCAGTCATACCTGGCTCAATATTTAATCTAGGGGGAATATCTGTCCCAATTACCAAGCAAAACACACTTCATAACTCCCACTTAACCCCTTCGCTGCCAGGCCTTTCCCCCTCCTGTGCCAGGCCTTTTTTTGCCTATTTGGGGCAGTTCGCGCTTAGGCCCTCATAACTTTTTGTCCACATGAGCTAACCAAGCCAAATTTGCGTCCTTTTTTTCCAGCATCCTAGGGATTCTAGAGGTACCCAGACTTTGTGGGTTCCCCTGAAGGAGGCCAAGAAATTGGCCAAAAACAGGGAAAATTTAGTTTTTTTCAAAAAAATTTGAAAAAGTGGCTGCAGAAGAAGGCTTGTGGTTTTTCCCCTGAAAATGGCATCAACAAAGGGTTTGCGGTGCTAAACTCAGCAGCTTCCCAGCTTTCAGGAACAGGCAGACTTGAATCAGAAAACCCAATTTTTCAACACAATTTTGGCATTTTACTGGGACATACCCCATTTTTGCAATTTTTTGTGCTTTCAGCCTCCTTCCAGTCAGTGACAGAAATGGGCATGAAACCAATGCTGGATCCCAGAACCCTAAACATTTCTGAAACGTAGACAAAATTCTGAATTCAGCAAGGGGTCATTTGTGTAGATCCTACAAGGGTTTCTTACAGAAAATAACAACTGAAAAAGAAAAATATTGAAATTGAGGTGAAAAAAACATCAATTTTTCTCTACGTTCTACTCTGTAACTTTTCCCTGCAATGTCAGATTATCGAAAGCAATATACCGTTACGTCTGCTGGACTCCTCTGGATGCGGGGATATATAGGGCTTGTAGGTTCATCAAGAACCCGAGGAACCCAGAGCCAATAAATGAGCTGCACCCTGCAGTGCGTTTTCATTCTATACCGGGTATACAGCAATTCATTTGCTGAAATATAAAGAGTAAAAAATTGCTATCAAGAAAACCTTTGTATTTCCAAAAAGGGCACAAGATAAGGTGTTGAGGAGCAGTGGTTATTTGCACATCTCTGAATTCCGGGGTGACCATACTAGCATGTGAATTACAGGGCATTTCTCAAATAGATGTCTTTTTTACACACTCTCCTATATTTGGAAGGAAAAAATGTAGAGAAAGACAAGGGGCAATAACACTTGTTTTGCTAATCTATGTTCCCCCAAGTCTCCCGATAAAAATGATACCTCACTTGTGTGGGTAGGCCTAGCGCCCGCAACAGGAAACGACCCAAAGCGCAACGTGGACACATCCAAATTTTTGGAAGAAAACAGAGGTGTTTTTTGCGAAGTGCCTACCTGTAGATTTTGGCCTCTAGCTCAGCCGGCACCTAGGGAAACCTACCAAACCTGTGCATTTCTGAAAACTAGAGACCTAGGGGAATCCAAGGAGGGGTGACTTGCGGGGCTCGGACCAGGTTCTGTTACCCAGAATCCTTTGCAAACCTCAAAATTTGGCTAAAAAAACACATGTTCCTCACATTTCTGTGGCAGAAAGTTCGGGAATCTGAGAGGAGCCACAAATTTTCTTCCACCCAGCGTTCCCCCAAGTCTCCTGATAAAAATGATACCTCACTTGTGTGGGTAGGCCTAGCGCCCGCGACAGGAAACGCCCCAAAGCGCAACGTTGACACATCCAAATTTTTTGAAGAAAACAGAGGTGTTTTTTGCGAAGTGCCTACCTGTAGATTTTGGCCTCTAGCTCAGCCGGCACCTAGGGAAACCTACCAAACCTGTGCATTTCCGAAAACTAGAGACCTAGGGGAATCCAAGGAGGGGTGACTTGTGGGACTCGGACCAGGTTCTGTTACCCAGAATCCTTTGCAAACCTCAAAATTTGGCTAAAAAAACACATGTTCCTCACATTTCTGTGCCAGAAAGTTCGGGAATCTGAGAGGAGCCACAAATTTCCTTCCACCCAGCGTTCCCCCAAGTCTCCCGATAAAAATGATACCTCACTTGTGTGGGTAGGCCTAGAGCCCGTGACAGGAAACGCCCCAAAGTGCAACGTGGACATATCCAAATTTTTGGAAGAAAACAGAGGTGTTTTTTGCGAAGTGCCTACCTTTAGATTTTGGCCTCTAGCTCAGCCGGCAGCTAGGGAAACATTCCAAACCTGTGCATTTCTGAAAACTAGAGACCCTGGGGAATCCAAGGAGGGGTGACTTGCGGGGCTCGGACCAGGTTCTGTTACCCAGAATCCTTTGCAAACCTCAAAATTTGGCAAAAAAAACACATGTTCCTCACATTTCTTTGGCAGAAAGTTTGGGAATGTGAGAGGAGCCACAAATTTCCTTCCACCCAGCGTTCCCCCAAGTCTCCCGATAAAAATGATACCTCACTTGTGTGGGTAGGCCTAGCGCCTGCGACAGGAAACGCCCCAAAGCGCAACGTGGACACATCCAAATTTTTGGAAGAAAACAGAGGTGTTTTTAGCGAAGTGCCTACCTGTAGATTTTGGCCTCTAGCTCAGCCGGCACCTAGGGAAACCTACCACACCTGTGCATTTCTGAAAACTAGAGACCTAGGGGAATCCAAGGAGGGGTGACTTGCGGGGCTCGGACCAGGTTCTGTTACCCAGAATCCTTTGCAAACCTCAAAATTTGGCTAAAAAAACACATGTTCCTCACATTTCTGTGGCAGAAAGTTCTGGAATCTGAGAGGAACCACAAATTTCCTTCCACCCAGCGTTCCCCCAAGTCTCCCGATAAAAATGATACCTCACTTGTGTGGGTAGGCCTAGCACCCGCGACAGGAAACGCCCCAAAGCGCAACGTGGACACATCCAAATTTTTGGGAAGAAAACAGAGGTGGTTTTTGCGAAGTGCCTACCTGTAGATTTTGGCCTCTAGCTCAGCCGGCACCTAGGGAAACCTACCAAACCTGTGCATTTCTGAAAACTAGAGACCTAGGGGAATCCAAGGAGGGGTGACTTGCGGGGCTCGGACCAGGTTCTGTTACCCAGAATCCTTTGCAAACCTCAAAATTTGGCTAAAAAAACACATGTTCCTCACATTTCTGTGGCAGAAAGTTCGGGAATCTGAGAGGAGCCACAAATTTCCTTCCACCCAGCGTTCCCCCAAGTCTCCCGATAAAAATGATACCTCACTTGTGTGGGTAGGCCTAGCGCCTGCGACAGGAAACGCCCCAAAGCGCAACTTGGACACATCCAAATTTTTGGAAGAAAACAGAGGTGTTTTTAGCGAAGTGCCTACCTGTAGATTTTGGCCTCTAGCTCAGCCGGCACCTAGGGAAACCTACCAAACCTGTGCATTTCTGAAAACTAGAGACCTAGGGGAATCCAAGGAGGGGTGACTTGCGGGGCTCGGACCAGGTTCTGTTACCCAGAATCCTTTGCAAACCTCAAAATTTGGCTAAAAAAACACATGTTCCTCACATTTCTGTGGCAGAAAGTTCGGGAATCTGAGAGGAGCCACAAATTTCCTTCCACCCAGCGTTCCCCCAAGTCTCCCGATAAAAATGATACCTCACTTGTGTGGGTAGGCCTAGCACCCGCGACAGGAAACGCCCCAAAGCGCAACGTGGACACATCCAAATTTTTTGGAAGAAAACAGAGGTGTTTTTTGCGAAGTGCCTACCTGTAGATTTTGGCCTCTAGCTCAGCCGGCACCTAGGGAAACCTACCAAGCCTGTGCATTTCTGAAAACTAGAGACCTAGGGGAATCCAAGGAGGGGTGACTTGCGGGGCTCGGACCAGGTTCTGTTACCCACAATCCTTTGCAAACCTCAAAATTTGGCTAAAAAAACACATGTTCCTCACATTTCTGTGGCAGAAAGTTCGGGAATCTGGGAGGAGCCACAAATTTCCTTCCACCCAGCGTTCCCCCAAGTCTCCCGATAAAAATGATACCTCACTTGTGTGGGTAGGCCTAGCGCCCGCGACAGGAAACGCCCCAAAGCGCAACGTGGACACATCCAAATTTTTGGAAGAAAACAGAGGTGTTTTTTGCGAAGTACCTACCTGTAGATTTTGGCCTCTAGCTCAGCCGGCACCTAGGGACACCTACCAAACCTGTGTATTTCTGAAAACTAGAGACCTAGGGGAATCCAAGGAGGGGTGACTTGCGGGGCTCGGACCAGGTTCTGTTACCCAGAATCCTTTGCAAACCTCAAAATTTGGCTAAAAAAACACATGTTCCTCACATTTCTGTGGCAGAAAGTTCGGGAATCTGAGAGGAGCCACAAATTTCCTTCCACCCAGCGTTCCCCCAAGTCTCCCGATAAAAATGATACCTCACTTGTGTGGGTAGGCCTAGCGCCTGTGACAGGAAACGCCCCAAAGCGCAACGTGGACACATCCAAATTTTTGGAAGAAAACAGAGGTGTTTTTAGCGAAGTGCCTACCTGTAGATTTTGGCCTCTAGCTCAGCCGGCACCTAGGGAAACCTACCAAACCTGTGCATTTCTGAAAACTAGAGACCTAGGGGAATCCAAGGAGGGGTGACTTGCGGGGCTCGGACCAGGTTCTGTTACCCAGAATCCTTTGCAAACCTCAAAATTTGGCTAAAAAAACACATGTTCCTCACATTTCTGTGGCAGAAAGTTCGGGAATCTGAGAGGAACCACAAATTTCCTTCCACCCAGCGTTCCCCCAAGTCTCCCGATAAAAATGATACCTCACTTGTGTGGGTAGGCCTAGCACCCGCGACAGGAAACGCCCCAAAGCGCAACGTGGACACATCCAAATTTTTTGGAAGAAAACAGAGGTGTTTTTTGCGAAGTGCCTACCTGTAGGTTTTGGCCTCTAGCTCAGCCAGCACCTAGGGAAACCTACCAAACCTGTGCATTTCTGAAAACTAGAGACCTAGGGGAATCCAAGGAGGGGTGACTTGCGGGGCTCGGACCAGGTTCTGTTACCCAGAATCCTTTGCAAACCTCAAAATTTGGCTAAAAAAACACATGTTCCTCACATTTCTGTGGCAGAAAGTTCGGGAATCTGGGAGGAGCCACAAATTTCCTTCCACCCAGCGTTCCCCCAAGTCTCCCGATAAAAATGATATCTCACTTGTGTGGGTAGGCCTAGCGCCCGCGACAGGAAACGCCCCAAAGCGCAACGTGGACACATCCAAATTTTTGGAAGAAAACAGAGGTGTTTTTTGCGAAGTGCCTACCTGTAGATTTTGGCCTCTAGCTCAGCCGGCAGCTAGGGAAACCTACCAAACCTGTGCATTTCTGAAAACTAGAGACCTAGGGGAATCCAAGGAGGGGTGACTTGCGGGGCTCGGACCAGGTTCTGTTACCCAGAATCCTTTGCAAACCTCAAAATTTGGCTAAAAAAACACATGTTCCTCACATTTCTGTGGCAGAAAGTTCGGGAATCTGAGAGGAGCCACAAATTTTCTTCCACCCAGCGTTCCCCCAAGTCTCCTGATAAAAATGATACCTCACTTGTGTGGGTAGGCCTAGCGCCCGCGACAGGAAACGCCCCAAAGCGCAACGTGGACACATCCAAATTTTTTGAAGAAAACAGAGGTGTTTTTTGCGAAGTACCTACCTGTAGATTTTGGCCTCTAGCTCAGCCGGCACCTAGGGACACCTACCAAACCTGTGTATTTCTGAAAACTAGAGACCTAGGGGAATCCAAGGAGGGGTGACTTGCGGGGCTCGGACCAGGTTCTGTTACCCAGAATCCTTTGCAAACCTCAAAATTTGGCTAAAAAAACACATGTTCCTCACATTTCTGTGGCAGAAAGTTCGGGAATCTGAGAGGAGCCACAAATTTCCTTCCACCCAGCGTTCCCCCAAGTCTCCCGATAAAAATGATACCTCACTTGTGTGGGTAGGCCTAGCGCCTGCGACAGGAAACGCCCCAAAGCGCAACGTGGACACATCCAAATTTTTGGAAGAAAACAGAGGTGTTTTTAGCGAAGTGCCTACCTGTAGATTTTGGCCTCTAGCTCAGCCGGCACCTAGGGAAACCTACCAAACCTGTGCATTTCTGAAAACTGGAGACCTAGGGGAATCCAAGGAGGGGTGACTTGCGGGGCTCGGACCAGGTTCTGTTACCCAGAATCCTTTGCAAACCTCAAAATTTGGCTAAAAAAACACATGTTCCTCACATTTCTGTGGCAGAAAGTTCGGGAATCTGAGAGGAGCCACAAATTTCCTTCCACCCAGCGTTCCCCCAAGTCTCCCGATAAAAATGATACCTCACTTGTGTGGGTAGGCCTAGCACCCGCGACAGGAAACGCCCCAAAGCGCAACGTGGACACATCCAAATTTTTTGGAAGAAAACAGAGGTGTTTTTTGCGAAGTGCCTACCTGTAGGTTTTGGCCTCTAGCTCAGCCGGCACCTAGGGAAACCTACCAAACCTGTGCATTTCTGAAAACTAGAGATCTAGGGGAATCCAAGGAGGGGTGACTTGCGGGGCTCGGACCAGGTTCTGTTACCCAGAATCCTTTGCAAACCTCAAAATTTGGCTAAAAAAACACATGTTCCTCACATTTCTGTGGCAGAAAGTTCGGGAATCTGGGAGGAGCCACAAATTTCCTTCCACCCAGCGTTCCCCCAAGTCTCCCGATAAAAATGATACCTCACTTGTGTGGGTAGGCCTAGCGCCCGCGACAGGAAACGCCCCAAAGCGCAACGTGGACACATCCAAATTTTTGGAAGAAAACAGAGGTGTTTTTTGCGAAGTGCCTACCTGAAGATTTTGGCCTCTAGCTCAGCCGGCAGCTAGGGAAACCTACCAAACCTGTGCATTTCTGAAAACTAGAGACCTAGGGGAATCCAAGGAGGGGTGACTTGCGGGGCTCGGACCAGGTTCTGTTACCCAGAATCCTTTGCAAACCTCAAAATTTGGCTAAAAAAACACATGTTCCTCACATTTCTGTGGCAGAAAGTTCGGGAATCTGAGAGGAGCCACAAATTTTCTTCCACCCAGCGTTCCCCCAAGTCTCCTGATAAAAATGATACCTCACTTGTGTGGGTAGGCCTAGCGCCCGCGACAGGAAACGCCCCAAAGCGCAACGTGGACACATCCACATTTTTTGAAGAAAACAGAGGTGTTTTTTGCGAAGTGCCTACCTGTAGATTTTGGCCTCTAGCTCAGCCGGCACCTAGGGAAACCTACCAAACCTGTGCATTTCCGAAAACTAGAGACCTAGGGGAATCCAAGGAGGGGTGACTTGTGGGACTCGGACCAGGTTCTGTTACCCAGAATCCTTTGCAAACCTCAAAATTTGGCTAAAAAAACACATGTTCCTCACATTTCTGTGCCAGAAAGTTCGGGAATCTGAGAGGAGCCACAAATTTCCTTCCACCCAACGTTCCCCCAAGTCTCCCGATAAAAATGATACCTCACTTGTGTGGGTAGGCCTAGAGCCCATGACAGGAAACGCCCCAAAGTGCAACGTGGACATATCCAAATTTTTGGAAGAAAACAGAGGTGTTTTTTGCGAAGTGCCTACCTTTAGATTTTGGCCTCTAGCTCAGCCGGCAGCTAGGGAAACCTTCCAAACCTGTGCATTTCTGAAAACTAGAGACCCTGGGGAATCCAAGGAGGGGTGACTTGCGGGGCTCGGACCAGGTTCTGTTACCCAGAATCCTTTGCAAACCTCAAAATTTGGCTAAAAAAACACATGTTCCTCACATTTCTTTGGCAGAAAGTTCGGGAATCTGAGAGGAGCCACAAATTTCCTTCCACCCAGCGTTCCCCCAAGTCTCCCGATAAAAATGATACCTCACTTGTGTGGGTAGGCCTAGCGCCTGCGACAGGAAACGCCCCAAAGCGCAACTTGGACACATCCAAATTTTTGGAAGAAAACAGAGGTGTTTTTAGCGAAGTGCCTACCTGTAGATTTTGGCCTCTAGCTCAGCCGCCACCTAGGGAAACCTACCACACCTGTGCATTTCTGAAAACTAGAGACCTAGGGGAATCCAAGGAGGGGTGACTTGCAGGGCTCGGACCAGGTTCTGTTACCCAGAATCCTTTGCAAACCTCAAAATTTGGCTAAAAAAACACATGTTCCTCACATTTCTGTGGCAGAAAGTTCTGGAATCTGAGAGGAACCACAAATTTCCTTCCACCCAGCGTTCCTCCAAGTCTCCCGATAAAAATGATACCTCACTTGTGTGGGTAGGCCTAGCACCCGCGACAGGAAACGCCCCAAAGCGCAACGTGGACACATCCAAATTTTTGGGAAGAAAACAGAGGTGTTTTTTGCGAAGTGCCTACCTGTAGATTTTGGCCTCTAGCTCAGCCGGCACCTAGGGAAACCTACCAAACCTGTGCATTTCTGAAAACTAGAGACCTAGGGGAATCCAAGGAGGGGTGACTTGCGGGGCTCGGACCAGGTTCTGTTACCCAGAATCCTTTGCAAACCTCAAAATTTGGCTAAAAAACACATGTTCCTCACATTTCTGTGGCAGAAAGTTCGGGAATCTGAGAGGAGCCACAAATTTCCTTCCACCCAGCGTTCCCCCAAGTCTCCCGATAAAAATGATACCTCACTTGTGTGGGTAGGCCTAGCGCCCGCGACAGGAAACGCCCCAAAGCGCAACGTGGACACATCCAAATTTTTGGAAGAAAACAGGGGTGTTTTTTGCGAAGTGCCTACCTGTAGATTTTGGCCTCTAGCTCAGCCGGCAGCTAGGGAAACCTACTAAACCTGTGCATTTCTGAAAACTAGAGACCTAGGGGAATCCAAGGAGGGGTGACTTGCGGGGCTCGGACCAGGTTCTGTTACCCAGAATCCTTTGCAAACCTCAAAATTTGGCTAAAAAAACACATGTTCCTCACATTTCTGTGGCAGAAAGTTCGGGAATCTGAGAGGAGCCACAAATTTCCTTCCACCCAGCGTTCCCCCAAGTCTCCCGATAAAAATGATACCTCACTTGTGTGGGTAGGCCTAGCGCCTGCGACAGGAAACGCCCCAAAGCGCAACGTGGACACATCCAAATTTTTGGAAGAAAACAGAGGTGTTTTTAGCGAAGTGCCTACCTGTAGATTTTGGCCTCTAGCTCAGCTGGCACCTAGGGAAACCTACCAAACCTGTGCATTTCTGAAAACTAGAGACCTAGGGGAATCCAAGGAGGGGTGACTTGCGGGGCTCGGACCAGGTTCTGTTACCCAGAATCCTTTGCAAACCTCAAAATTTGGCTAAAAAAACACATGTTCCTCACATTTCTGTGGCAGAAAGTTCGGGAATCTGAGAGGAGCCACAAATTTCCTTCCACCCAGCGTTCCCCCAAGTCTCCCGATAAAAATGATACCTCACTTGTGTGGATAGGCCTAGCGCCCGCGACAGGAAACGCCCCAAAGCGCAACGTGGACACATCCAAATTTTTGGAAGAAAACAGAGGTGTTTTTTGCGAAGTGCCTACCTGTAGATTTTGGCCTCTAGCTCAGCCGGCAGCTAGGGAAACCTACCAAACCTGTGCATTTCTGAAAACTAGAGACCTAGGGGAATCCAAGGAGGGGTGACTTGCGGGGCTCGGACCAGGTTCTGTTACCCAGAATCCTTTGCAAACCTCAAAATTTGGCTAAAAAAACACATGTTCCTCACATTTCTGTGGCAGAAAGTTCGGGAATCTGAGAGGAGCCACAAATTTTCTTCCACCCAGCGTTCCCCCAAGTCTCCCGATAAAAATGATACCTCACTTGTGTGGGTAGGCCTAGCGCCCGCGACAGGAAACGCCCCAAAGCGCAACGTGGACACATCCAAATTTTTGGAAGAAAACAGAGGTGTTTTTTGCGAAGTGCCTACCTGTAGATTTTGGCCTCTAGCTCAGCCGGCACCTAGGGAAACCTACCAAACCTGTGCATTTCCGAAAACTAGAGACCTAGGGGAATCCAAGGAGGGGTGACTTGCGGGACTCGGACCAGGTTCTGTTAACCAGAATCCTTTGCAAACCTCAAAATTTGGCTAAAAAAACACATGTTCCTCACATTTCTGTGGCAGAAAGTTCGGGAATCTGAGAGGAGCCACAAATGTCCTTCCACCCAGCGTTCCCCCAAGTCTCCCGATAAAAATGATACCTCACTTGTGTGGGTAGGCCTAGAGCCCGTGACAGGAAACGCCCCAAAGTGCAACGTGGACATATCCAAATTTTTGGAAGAAAACAGAGGTGTTTTTTGCAAAGTGCCTACCTGTAGATTTTGGCCTCTAGCTCAGCCGGCAGCTAGGGAAACCTTCCAAACCTGTGCATTTCTGAAAACTAGAGACCTAGGGGAATCCAAGGAGGGGTGACTTGCGGGGCTCGGACCAGGTTCTGTTACCCAGAATCCTTTGCAAACCTCAAAATTTGGCTAAAAAAACACATGTTCCTCACATTTCTTTGGCAGAAAGTTCGGGAATCTGAGAGGAGCCACAAATTTCCTTCCACCCAGCGTTACCCAAAGTCTCCCGATAAAAATGATACCTCACTTGTGTGGGTAGGCCTAGCGCCCACGAAAGGAAATGGCCCAAAACACAATGTGGACAGAACATATTTTTTCACAGAAAACAGAGGTGTTTTTTGCAAAGTGCCTACCTGTGGAGTTTGGCCTCTAGCTCAGCCGGCCCCGGGAGGGGGGGGGCAGAAATGCCCTAAAATAAACAAATAAAAACAAATCCCAGGTGCCTAGTGGTTTCTGCCCCTTTGGGGGCAGATTGACCTAAAATCGGCCAATCTGCCCCCAAGGCGGGCAGAAATGGCCTAAATACAATTTGCCCCCCAGGGGAGCGACCCTTGCCTGATGGGTCGCTCCCCATCTCTAAAAAAACAAACAAACAAAAAAAAAAACACCCCAAAAAAATTTGCCCTGGTGCCTAGAGGGTTCTGCCCCCCCCGGGGGCAGTTCGGCCTCATAATAGGCCGATCTGCCCCCAGGGGGGGCAGAAATGGCCTAAAATAAATTTGCCCCCCCACACCCCCCCCCCCCGGGAGCGACTCTTGCCTACGGGGTCGCTCCCCCTGCGTGACATTGGCGCCAAAAAACAAATCCCAGGTGCCTAGTGGTTTCTGCCCCCTTGGGGGCAGATTGACCTAAAATCGGCCAATCTGCCCCCAGGGGGGCAGAAATGGCCTAAATACAATTTGCCCCCCAAGGGGAGCGACCCTTGCCTGATGGGTCGCTCCCCATCTCTAAAAAAAGAAACAAACAAAAAAAAAAAAACACTGAAAAAAAATTGCCCTGGCGCCTAGAGGTTTCTGCCCCCCCTGGGGGCAGATCGGCCTAATAATAGGCCGATCTGCCCCCAGGGGGGGCAGAAATGGCCTAAAATAAATTGCCCTCCCCCCCCAGGGAGCGACCCTTGCCTAAGGGGTCGCTCCCTTTGCGTGAAATTCACGCAAAGAAAAAACTCCCTGGTGTCTAGTGGTTTCTACCCCCCTTGGGGGCAGATTGTCCTCATCAAAATAGGCCAATCTGCCCCCAAGGGGGGCAGAAATGGCCAAAATATAATTTTCCCCCAAGGGGAGCGACCGTTGCCTAAGGGGTCGCTCCCCACCAAAAAAAATAAAATGAAACATAAAAAAAAACAAAAAAAATGGTCCCTGGTGCCTAGAGGTTTCTGCCCCCCCTGGGGGCAGATCGGCCTAATAATATGCCGATCTGCCCCCGGGGGGGCAGAAAAGGCCTTGCCGAAAATATGCCCCCCCTGGGAGCGACCCTTGCCCAAGGGGTCGCTCCCTTTTGTCAATAACAGTAAAAAAATAAAAAAATCCCTGGTGTCTAGTGGGGTTTCAAAAGCCGGATTGCAAGCAATCCGGCTTTTGAAACCCTCGGAGAGACTTCAAAGGGAAGGAAATACTTTTCATTCCCTTTGAAGCCCCTCCGGGCCTCCCCAGTGATTGAAAGAGAAATGCTTTTGCATTCCTCTTTCAATCGCGCTGGAAGCAGAGATTCCAGCGCGACTAGGGAGGCCCCTGTGACAAATCAGCACGCACTGACGTCACAGGGGGGGTGGGGGGGTTCGGGGGTGGAAGGGGAAGGTCTTCCCCTTCCATCCCCGACTGGGGGGGGGGAGGGGGGTGCACGGAGGGCGCGCTAGCGTGCCCCTAAGTTCCCCTGTGCCATGGACGAGATGATCTCGTCCAAGGCACAGGGGAACTGTAGCCTTGGACGAGATCATCTCGTCCAAGGCACAGAACAGGTTAAAGCATGGAAGTTACAAAAAAAAGGGGAGCAACAACCTTCAGCAAGTCCCGAAAAAATAATTTATCAGCCACATTTGAGTGATAAACATTGACCACAAACACTTGATTCTTGTTCAACAACCATGCAGCAGAAAGTACTTTCATTCAGCTGTCTCTTGGCGTCATAATTTGAACAGCATAACTGGGACCAGCCCTGTCATAACACCCCTAGCATATGTGCAGTAAACAGAGGTCAAAATGCTGCCTTTTTATTTTTCACACAATTTCACCACCCACCACAAGGTAAGGAGTATTTCGTAGAGTAAAGCAATCACCAATGTAGGAGAGCATGCAATAACTCCCTGAGAAACGGTCAAGGCTCCTCACTTTGCATTGCTTTAAAGAAAAGTGTGAGTCATGATGTTTGCACTGTCATTGTTTATTTGTGATACATACTTCCAGGTTCCACTACTCTGTAACTGTTATCTTTTGTATGTTTCAAAGTGTAAGGAAATGCCTCCTTGGCATGGTTACCCCCTGACTTTTTGCCTTTGCTGATGCTAAGTTTTGATTTGAAAGTGTGCTGAGGCCTGCTAATCAGGCCCCAGCACCAGTGTTCTTTCCCTAACCTGTACTTTTGTTTCCACAATTGGCACACCCTGGCATCCAGGTAAGTCCCTTGTAACTGGTACCCCTGGTACCAAGGGCCCTGATGCCAGGGAAGGTCTCTAAGGGCTGCAGCATGTCTTATGCCACCCTGGGGACCCCTCACTCAGCACAGACACACTGCTTGCCAGCTTGTGTGTGCTAGCGAGGACAAAACGACTAAGTCGACATGGCACTCCCCTCAGGGTGCCATGCCAACCACACACTGCCTACAGTCACCCCTCTAGCAGGCCTTACAGGCCTAAGGCAGGGTGCACTATACCATAGGTGAGGGCATAAGTGCATGAGCACTATGCCCCTACAGTGTCTAAACAAAAACTTAGACATTGTAAGTGCAGGGTAGCCATAAGAGTATATGGTCTGGGAGTCTGTCATGCACGAACTCCACAGCACCATAATGGCTACACTGAAAACTGGGAAGTTTGGTATCAAACTTCTCAGCACAATAAATGCACACTGATACCAGTGTACATTTTATTGTAACATACACCCCAGAGGGCACCTTAGAGGTGCCCCCTGAAACCTTAACCGACTACCCGTGTAGGCTGGCTGGTTTTAGCAGCCTGCCACACACCAGACATGTTGCTGGCCACATGGGGAGAGTGCCTTTGTCACTCTGTGGCTAGTAACAAAGCCTGTACTAGGTGGAGGTGCTTCACACCTCCCCCTGCAGGAACTGTAACACCTGGCGTGAGCCTCAAAGGCTCACACCCTTTGTTACAGCACCCCAGGGCACTCCAGCTAGTGGAGTTGCCCGCCCCCTCCGGCCACGGCCCCACTTTTGGCGGCAAGGCCGGAGGAGATAATGAGAAAAACAAGGAGGAGTCACTGGCCAGTCAGGACAGCCCCTAAGGTGTCCTGAGCTGAGGTGACTCTAACTTTTAGAAATCCTCTATCTTGCAGATGGAGGATTCCCCCAATAGGATTAGGGATGTGCCCCCCTCCCCTCAGGGAGGAGGCACAAAGCGGGTGTAGCCACCCTCAGGGCTAGTAGCCATTGGCTACTAACCCCCCAGACCTAAACACACCCCTAAATCGAGTATTCAGGGGCTCCCAGAACACAGCAAGATTGATTCCTGCAATCTAAGAAGAAGAGGACTGCTGAACTGAAAAAACCTGCAGAGAAGACGGAGACACCAACTGCTTTGGCCCCAGCTCTACCGGCCTGTCTTCCCCCTTCTAAAGACACTGCTCCAGCGACACGTTCCCAGGGTCCAGCAACCTCTGAAGCCTCAGAGGACTACCCTGCATCTAGAAGGACCAAGAACTCCAGAGGACAGCGGCTCTGTTCCCCAAAGACTGCGACTTTGCAACAAAGAAGCAACTTTGAAACAACACACGTTTCCCGCCGGAAGCGTGAGTCTTTGCACTCTGCACCCGACGCCCCCGGCTCGACCTGTGGAAAACAAACACCACAGGGAGGACTCCCCGGCGACTACGAGACCGTGAGTAGCCAGAGTTGACCCCCCTGTGCCCCCACAGCGACGCCTGCAGAAGGAATCCCGAGGCTCCCCCTGACCGCGACTGCCTGCTTCAAAGACCCGACGCCTGGTAAAGACTCTGCACCCGCAGCCCCCAGGACCTGAAGGATCCGACCTCCAGTGCAGGAGCGACCCCCAGGTGGCCCTCTCCCTTGCCCAGGTGGTGGCTACCCCGAGGAGCCCCCCCTTGCCTGCCTGCATCGCTGAAGAGACCCCTTGGTCTCCCATTGATTTCTATTGCGAACCCGACGCCTGTTTACACACTGCACCCGGCCGCCTCCCTGCTGCTGAGGGTGTACTTTTTGTGTGGACTTGTGTCCTCCCCCCCGGTGCCCTACAAAACCCCCCTGGTCTGCCCTCCGAAGACGCGGGTACTTACCTGCTGGCAGACTGGAACCGGGGCACCCCCTTCTCCATTGAAGCCTATGTGTTTTGGGCATCACTTTGACCTCTGCACCTGACTGGCCCTGAGCTGCTGGTGTGGTAACTTTGGGGTTGCTCTGAACCCCCAACGGTGGGCTACCTTGGACCCAAACTTGAACCCCGTAGGTGGTTTACTTACCTGCTAAACTAACAAACACTTACCTCCCCCAGGAACCGTTGAACATTGCAGTGTCTAGTTTTA
Organism: Pleurodeles waltl; assembly: GCF_031143425.1. Taxonomy (NCBI): domain Eukaryota; kingdom Metazoa; phylum Chordata; class Amphibia; order Caudata; family Salamandridae; genus Pleurodeles; species Pleurodeles waltl. The sequence continues at coordinate 812,065,894 of NC_090440.1, forward strand.
ATATAGCTATATGTCATTTATGTGAGAACTGTATATGCTATTTTGCTAATTCAAAGTTCCTAAAGTACCTACCTGAAATACCTTTCATTTGAAGTATTACTTGTAAATCTTGAACCTGTGGTTCTTAAAATAAACTGAGAAAATATATTTTTCTATACAAAAACCTATTGGCCTGGAATTGTCTCTGAGTGTGTGTTCCTCATTTATTGCCTGTGTGTGTACAACAAATGCTTAACACTACCCTCTGATAAGCCTACTGCTCGACCACACTACCACAAAATAGAGCATTGGAATTATCTCTTTTTGCCACTATCTTACCTCTAAGGGGAACCCTTGGACACTGTGCATACTATTCCTTACTTTGAAATAGTGCATACAGAGCCAACTTCCTACACAAAGACAATGTCTTTTATGAGTAGGTTGCCTGAAAATGCCTACCCGAGTATGAGTCTACAACCCCAAAGTACTCCCCACCGGATTATCGTCAAAACAACTTGCCCTTAATGTACTGTTCACTCTTTTGTGCATCTCTCACCATACCGTCATGCCCTCCCAACTCACCTACCCTAATGAGCAATATCATAAATGCTTCAAACCAATTTTGTTTAACTGGGGTCTGGTGCTGAACCCCAATGTGTGGGGTAGTTCCTTGTCAGCACCAGCGGCCAAGGTCTAGCCAACCAGTTTTGCCAGTGTCCAAGACGTGTACCCCTCCTCAACTCAACCAGCATTACAACATATCATTGACATCCTTAGCCCACTAGCTCCAAATCCCACCCTTCTAAAGTATGAGAAAGGGATAGCTTGTATGTACCAACAATATTCATCAGACTAACCCACTCTGCATGTAACAAAATTCTAAGTGAAGCCGACACAACTTTAGATTAAACAACCATTGTTGTTGTAATTTGCCATGCACACATCAACTCAGCTAATCTATCTTGCACACTGCTTCATGTGACAACATCTGCTGCTGTTTCCCTTGAAGTGTTTGCTTTTACAACAGCATTATGCAGCAAAGCTTTCCACTTTTTATTTGGTTGTGAATTTTCCTCTGTCAATGTGCCATCTTCTTATACTAGTATGCTGCATGGCATTGGTGAGTGTCAAGGTGTCTGTTGCTCTGGCACTCTGCAGGGTCCCCAAAGATAAGCCTTCAGGCCACAAACACTGCAATGGGTCACACTTTTGGTACTCCATTTCACTCTACAGCCAATCCAGTACAACATCATGATCATAAATTGGCAGGGTACAAACGCATACACTTAAGCTCAAGTGCCTTCAGCTTTTGCTTAAAACTTGCAAAGTATTTTTGATGCAGTTGGAACTGATTGGTGTGTAAAATAGGGGAACATCTGAACTTTTTTATTTTCATATTAAATGGTGACTGTTTTTTAGGCATGTTGCAGGATTAAATCTGTGTCCCTGAAATTCAGCAATCATGTGACTATAGCACTCAGCGGTACCTCCAGAGGCAGTAATGGCGCAAGCATTCTGTGCCCCTGTACCACTGAAAAGATTGCTGATAAGCCTGGATTTAGAGCTCATATTATCCAGTCCTCTAGGAAGTGCTCTGGTGACCTGCCTTCAGCCCTCCCTGGAAGTCCCCAAAACACAGATTGTTCTTCCTGGATCTGCCCTCTGCATCCTCTTCTCTTGCATTCCAGGTTGGGGGCATGGGCTGAAAGTCTTTTATCTTATCTGGAAGCTTAATGATGCAGACATTTTGCCCAATTTGTCTAGGATCAACCCCCAGGAAGGTCACATCTATTATGATAGCATTTATTATTTTTATTAGTTGTCCTTGATGGTGTTATTCCCTTTAGTATCACAGTTTGAGTGGACTGCTGTTGGTTCCTTGTTCTTGTTGGGATCCTCACGATTGGGCACATTTGTCTGCTGACAGTCAAGGTGTATTGGTCTATTTTTTTTGCTTTATAGCATTTTTTTGTTTTGCCATTTCCTATTTGTGACCTGGTAGCTATTTTTGCTCCTAGAAGGAATACACCACTGCCTGTAGTCAGTTCCTACTCACCCTTACCAGAGTTTTCTGCCACTACCCCTACCTCACAAAGTAGTATTTCCACATCAGAGTGTTCAGCAGTACTTAGTATTCTCATGCCATGACCTGTTGCAGTCTACTTTATAAACTGTTGTTCCCTCAACAGGGTATTCACAATGAGCCCTGTTTTTAATTTATCTCTACACGTGGTCAAGGCTACGTACCAGTGGCTGTCTGGTGCAGCTCCATAGCCCCCACAAGTGGCCCCTCAGTGATCGGTCAAGAACGCTAGGAGCAGAAGGTCCACCAGTCTGTTGCGTTCCGCTAGTGGGTCACCGTCACCTCAGGTTCTCAGAAGACCTAAGCCTCCGTCACACAAACACTGGTGAGGCGAGTGAGACAATCACTCACTGTGGCCCCAACCAGTCAAGTGTCTACTCTCCCACACAGTTTCAATCTTCTGCTGAGCAGCAATTTCTTCACTAAGCCCAATGCAGCTGCTTATATACACCCATAAAACAACTGAAATGCTCGTCGCACCCTCTTAGCCACCCCTCCAGTAGCAGATTGTTCATGAGCGGAAGGACCAAAAGCACTAACCAATCTGCTTCGAATCCAGTGCCATCACCTGGTGTTGCACTTGGCTCAGCAAATCAAGTCACAGCCGGCAGCAAGACACTAGGGTAGGGTCACCATCTCACTGCACACTCACTGGGTACAGAAGACACCTCTTCTGCCAGCAGCATTCAAGTGGAGCCACAGCATCTTTCTCAACAGCAGAGCAGGCTCTCAGTGCATCTCCCTATCTGCAGGCTTCTCTCACCATGTTCCTCTCATCAAATTTACAGGCAGTCTCACATCTCAACAAGGCATACCAAGTAGGTCTCTCAACTGCATGATGTAGCACTGTTTTCCTAGACTACTCTGAAGCTGCAGGATTCCAGTTACCCACACATCTGCTATAGACTCATGTTTGGATTTTGGATAATACATTTTTAGTTAGGCGTAATGATGAAGGATTATTAAAAAGGTTGGAATTGAAGCTGTCCTCTACTGTAAATGTTTGGTCATCGTGCTTGAACATGCCCCACTTTTGCAGGTACGTATAATTTAGAGAAGGTGTATAGGGAAATTTCCCTGCATCAGTTGCTCCAAGTTCAAAATATGATTTATAGTAATAGAAATTGCTAAAGGTTTCAGCAACTTTCTTTGAATGTACTATGTAATTTTATAGGAAAAATTAAATATTGAAATATTATTCAGTAGAATAAAAAATATAATAGGCATACTATTTTGTCAAGAATGCAGAAATAACCTTAACAGTTTAAAAGATTATTAATCTGCAGCAAAATATAAGCTTTTTGGATGTTTGCATATATTTTTATTAAGCTTTCCAAGTGAAAAGGAAACATATAGCTGGCTTAACCTCCATAAAATCACAGTCTAACATTGGTAACATGCAAATGGTAGGTGTATTAGTAACATTTTTGGACAAAATAGTATGTCTAATCATTTATTATTTTATTGAACAGGTTTTCATTATGTTTAAAATGTTGAATGTCTATAGTAAATCTGTTTAGTAACAATGTTAATATTGAAGCATAAAAATGGGTAAGGAGACAAACCTAGACAGAAGCAGGTTACGGAACATATTAGTGAGGGTATGGAAGGAAGCACCTGCAAAAATATGTGGGAAACACTCACCAATGCCATGCAGAATACTAGAAAAATTAAACTAGAGTGCATGAAGGGAATGGATTTGGAGTATCCTTTGCTCAAAAATAAAGTTAGGGGCAAATGAAGGAAGGAATGCAATAGAGGGGAATAAAGCAACTGAAAAAAAGGGATTTAGTGCTTGAAGTGGTAATCCCCTGGAAGTGCAATTTTTAATAAACCAAAACATCCAAAGTGGCAGGATGTGGGATGGGATGTATTAAAGCGCAAGGGAACTTATGCAAACCTCGTAAAATACCAAAAGAGAGAATCTATTTTGAAGATTAATAGGATTTAAACCTAGACAGAAACAAGCAAAAGGCAATAAAAAAAAGAAAAAGGGATTTTGTGAATTGATTCTTACCAAATGAAAAATCCCTTGTATTTTGAAAATTTTAATTTGACAGTTTTTTCAAGCCTGTTATTCTAAAACTATGTTTTTCCATGAATGTACATACTGGTAGCAGATAAACCAATGAGACGAGAGCAAGGAAAGCTGCAGGGCCAAGATAAAGCACATGGAAAACATTAAGAAAGAGGAAGAAATTTGGTGCTTTACCTGGAATGCAAAGGGTCTGAGCATGGTGGCTAATAACACAATGGTCAGGGGAAGCAAAATAATCTTAACCCTGATGCACTATGTACAGAAGAAACGCACACTGTGGTCAAGAATAAACTCCTGAAAATACTATGGTCCAGCAATTAGTATGTATATCACACACAATACTTACATGAGGACTTGTGATATTAGTAAAATTAAAGTAATTTAAAAAAAAACTTTCAGATCTCTCGGGGAAAGGAGGGTCATTATTAAATCGGTATGCAATGGTGATAATATGAGACACTGACTTTAAAGGTGTGTTGGAGAAGGGCATTGCAGAAATAAAAATATAGCCTGTTCATGAGTGATTGCGGTTGAACTTAAAAGACATTAATAGAATGCTGTCAACTTTATACTTAGTTTGAAAAAGGCCACAGTCCGATTCTCTATGAATACATTTCTTCAAATCAGTGTTTCAAAGTTACCATGAACAGGCAGGACACCATTCTCTCAGGAGATTTCTTTGGTTCAAGCCGTGCTTCAAAAAACATATTAACAGAACATACTGCAATTAGGCAGCAACAGATGGGGTATTAGCACAACAAGACACTAGGCAGGGTACTGGATGTCTTGACTAGGGAAAAATAGCTCAGATCCAAAACAGCAAATTATTTAATTCCAATGGGAAAATATTAAGTAAGAGGCAGGAAATATTGCAGGGCTTTTTCATTTGCTATCACAAGATATATGCAGAAGGAGACACACTGATGAGCTAATTAAGGGCTGTCCAGAGCCTGGAATAACTAACTCAAAAGCCACAGACCATGAGCAAGTCATCTGATTAGTTGAAAAAAAGACTGCAATTGTCTACTCTTAATAATAGGATTATAGGTAAAACGAACAACCATATGAATAAACAGAACACATTACTTAACTATAGGTTACGCTCTTTCTGGTAAATACTCTAACCGCAGATTCCTCAGCCTAGAAAACTGCCCAGGTGCAAGAATGGATCCAGAAACTTTTTCCAGCAATGCACCTGCATAACGCTAGGTGGTGTCATGCAGTTCTTTACCATCCCAGAAGTTAAAGAGTGGAGCCACAAATAAAAACCACTCATGCACACTGACATGTTTTTTTTTATTTCCCTTCCCACACTCTCAAATGTGGAGCATATACAATTGTTGTTACCAGTATACTGATCTCAAGCTTGGGATCCTTTTAGATGTTAAGAGGAGAGTACAACACAGAATGGGGGGGGGAGTGAGAAAAATGTGACTAAATACATTATGCACAAGAAAAAGCCTTATCAAAGGTAAGTAACTTGTTCTCCTGACGATTGTACCACAGATACCTTACATTAGAATATATACCAAAAGAGCGCCTCCACAGGTGGAGGGTCTGTAGACTGGCCTCAGACCCAAACGTCTTGCAGTACTGCCACAGGCGAAATGCCATTCCCACCCGACCTGACTATCGAGGCAGTGTTGCTTTGTGTTATCTAACGCCCACAAAACAACAAAAATCCAACATACAAAAGTAAATATACAAACTTTCATAGATTAAATGTAGTATAACACTTAGAAACACAAGAGCTCCAACTGGGGCTATCAAAATGGCTTGACGGAGTCACTTCCAACAGTCTGGCACCATTGGCGAGGTAGCATGGTCTGCCACAGTGTCGTACAGACTCCAGTTACAGTACCTTGGAAAACGAGGCGGTAACAACGATGTTGCACGGAGCTGGGCAGATGAGGCGTCGCTGGAGCCAGTGCAGTGTCGGCTCCTCACTTCCACCAGGGAGGTGTGGCATCAGATCCTTACTGCTAGGCAGGGGAGGTGAAGCTTTGGTTCCTTACAGTTGCAGAGGAGATGATGCGACGTTGGCAGCAAGGCGAAAGTTCCTTCCTTGGGATAGGTGCTGCAGCGAAGTCAGTTGCCACAGATGCCAGTGACACAGCATTCTCGACTGACGCTGTGGCAGGACTTCAGTGGCACTGTAGCATCGAGCATGCATTGTAGTTTGAGGTTGTTGCTCTCGGGAAACATCCTGAACGATGTTTGAACCACTACTTGCCTGAACAACGATTTCTAAAGAACAAAAAAGATTCTACAATGAGGAACTGAACAACTTCTGCCTAAACAACAATTTTGCCTGAATAATGAATGCCTGAACCACAGATTTTTAGGTAAGGTTTTGTTAATGTTCTATTTAAAAGTTGTTTAGATTTTGAGATTTTTATTAAAAAGTGATATATATATATATAGACATATGACCTTTATACACAAGAAGTATTTTTTTTGTTGGCTAGTGTATTAACACTGAAGTATTATATATTATTTTTTTAATATTTTTAAAGTTATTTAATTTAATATTTTGGTTTAATTTTATAATGTTAGATAATTTTATGGATTTTTTGGGGGGGCTTTATTAGTAATGGTTTTATATTTTTTGGTAGTTTTTAATACAATAAAGGTGAATGGAAAATTGCAGCAGTTTCTTTTATGGACGGGATATAAGGGATACAGGGGTAATGGGCGCGGGGGTGTATTAATACTCAAGTATTAATTGTATTACTTGAGTATTTGTTTGGTTATATTATTTATGTAATATTTCTAAAAGCAAAACAAATATTCAGTAATGTGATAATCTGCAATATGTTGGTAAAGGTTTGTGAAATGTATTTATAAAAAAAAAAAATTACATTTTTTGATTATTTCTTCTTCCTGGTAACAGTATTAAAAGGGTATTGTTTTATTTTTTGGGGAGCTTAACAATTTTTTGGGTATAAAACCGAGTTAAGAGTAAAAAAAACAGCAGATCAAGGGGTGGGATACATGGGATGCAGGGATTATGGGTGTGGATGTGTGTTAATACTCATGTATTAATTTTAATACCTGTTTTTTTTATTTTTTTTTAAGCTTATGTTATTTCAGTTTTATATTTTTTTCTATAGTGTTTTCTATTTTACAATAATTCTGCAATAATAAAATACTTTTCAAAATTTTTGCTTTGAATTGTGATTTTTTTTTTAATTATAGAAAAACATTGCACTATCTGAGTTTATTTTTGTTTTGGGGGTGTCTTATGTAATGGAAAGCATAAAATATTTGCTGCACTTTTATTTAGGGGTGGGATAGTATGAATTCAGGGGTAATGGGTGTGGACTGTATGAATACTCAAGTATTAATTTTAATACTTGTGTATTAATTCTTTTGGGAGTTTGTATTTATTTTACTTGAAAGATTATTTGTAGAATTTGTCTGAAAGCAAAATAATTATGTATTAGTGTAATATTTAATAATATATTTTTTTTGAAATTTGAATAGTAATATAAATAGGGTTAACAAATTAACAGAGTATTATTGGAAAAGAAAGGTTTTTATTTTATTCTTTAAATTTTTATTTAAAAATTAAGGAAATACTATAATGTTTTTTATAATTCCTTCTTTTAACTTCAATTCAGCATTTATATTATTTTATTTCATTGAAATCTGATTTTTAAAAATTGTAAATAGTAACATGATAAATCAAAAATCTTTTTTTTTTTAAATCTGAAAAAAATGTAATAAAAATATTTACAAGTATGCATTATGGATTTTAGAATGATATCAGTAATAATGTGATCACAGAAACTTTTATTTATAAATAAATGTCTTTCTTTGTAATAGTAAAATAAAAAAAAAATCACGGAAGTTGGACTTCACAATATTTTTTTTCTATTATACATATATTTTGAAATATTTTTTGAAGCAATAACATTTTATTTTAAAATGAAAAACACTTTTTTTCTGATTATTCTGAAATGTTTATTTCAAAATATTTTTTAAAATGCAAAAAAAAAATGTATTAATAAAATATTTTACAATTTTTTTTTACACATTTATTTACATTTTTTAAGCATTTCCATTGGTATTTTGCACTGTTTTCCATGGTTTTCTATGACGAAAATAGTCCCTTTTCTGTTTTTACACTTTCTCTCCGTCAATGTGGTTTGACGTCTGTTTCTTTTGTTGGTGGAGCATCGCGGTCAAGCTTGGATGCAAGGACAGATCTCGGTTGGGTAAGTAATTTAAAATGTTTTTGGAGCATGTACATGGGTATCGTTATTGTAGAAAGAGCAAAGGGAGGTAGTTCTAACGTAGGGAATAGGATTTCAAAGTTAGGTATGCTTTTAATCTTTCTTTTTTATTCCTGTACAGGTTAGTTTAGGTATTGTAAATGGATTTGGTTTTAAACAAAAACGTTTAGCAGTGTTAGCGACATTTAAAGAATGATACTGCTGTTTTTAAACAAAATTTGCTGTTTTCATTCAATAAGCTTTTCTTTTTGTAGTTTATGGTTCATCGAGTTCTATGCATTTTTTTCTTTTGTTAGCCACATTTTTAAAAGCGTTGTGTATCCTTCTTTTTATAATATCATAGTGTTTTATCACATTTTCATGTCCTTTTCCCCGTTTTATTGCAATGTTGTGGTTTTAACCATGCTGTTAATCACAGTTTTTCTTTTTTTTAGGGAAAAAACATTTATCTTTCTCAAATAATATTGGGCAGTTGTCAAAATTTGGAGTATGGAAAAATGTTTTTTTATTTTTTTCCCACATGTTTTTTTCTTCATCCCCTTTGTATGTGCAATTTTAATTATTTTCAGGATGAATAATATTTTTTTATTTTCCAGTGGGAAATGGCTATTCTACCTCCATATGGAAGAATAGCACTACAGCAACAGAAGCACTGATTATGTCATTATTGGGTAAAGACATGAAAACTGCTACAGGTAGGAACTCTATGTTTTAAAATAATTTAGTTCAAAATAAAAATTCAAAAATGTCAATTTAATTCATGTTATAGTTTAAACTGGCAAGTAATGTCGATATAGGTTAGTATTAGTTAGACATTTAGTATATATGCTATACTGTCAAAGTAGTCTGAAGCCACCATTAAATAAAAATCTTGTAGTTTACCCAGTATTCTGTCAGACATTTCTTTACTTCTTTGAGTGATGCATGGGTTCAGGCTACCTGACAGTGACTGAGCAAGTCTCATTTTTTGGAAACTTTGCTCCTTCTTGAAAATTTCCATGAAATGATACAGGTTTGGGTGGGGGTTTCAAATTGCTTTATTGAAGGAGTTGTGCCATCCCTCAATGGCATTGTTAGTCTTTGCAGCACCCTCTAAGCAGGTCATGTAGCAGTTCCACCACTCAATTGGAAATCTTGGTTTTCTTCTGCGACCTGATCTGCTTAGGGGGCCAATCAAGGTTTCCTCAAAGTAATTTAGCAATGGTGCCATTTGTCCTCACCCGCTGTAAAATAGTTGGAATCTGTGATGCATGTGTAATATTCATCTACTTAGTCAGGTGGTACAAAGCATAACGCAGTTAGTTTTCTTAATTTGAATTGTGGTATGCAGTTTGAGAAATATTCCCCACACAAGGATGACTTTTGAACTCTACGCCCATATGCCTGTGAAATGTGAAAGAAGCATCCTTGTATTTGTGTTTCTGCATATAATTTAATTATTGTGTTAATTATTGATAGTTCAAAATCTATTATTACTTTTCTAGGTCTTTTACTGTTTGTTTTATTTTTGATTACCGATAAAAATTCAGTGTAAGTAGAGGAATGTTTGTCAAGCAGCAATGCATACACTAGTGGGACTGTTGTGTTATTTTTAGTTGCATGAATGGTGTAAATTTGGGTGAATGGATGGGGTGTAGATTTAAATGTTACTTTCATCATCCAAGTTTCACTGGTCTCTAGGATAAGTTACGGGTTGTGCTGAATATTAAAATTTTCTTTTGAGGGTTTTCATTGTCAAGCAGGAGAAAAGTTTAATTTGAGAAGGTAAGTTTTAGTTCTGGGGGATGTTATTATCTTCGTAGGATTGTGGTGTTACATGTTGGGGATTACTTGCCAGTTTTTTACAATGAAACGCCCGTCTCAGATTTGGTATACAGAGCATGTTACCTGCAACCTGTATGGGAATATTTTGTGCTACTTCCCTTAGTACCTGCCCGCAGGAATCACTGGAAGTGTGTGCCAAATGTTTAATTTTCTGTATATTTTCTCGCACTTCTATTTCTATTGCAAAGGCATTGTGGTCATGTTCTGTTATCCTAACCACGGTATCTTCCAGAATAACAGCTCTGCCTCTGCAATGTGAAGAGAAGTATTGCACACACCTCCAATGGCTCCTGAGTTCAACAACTCTATCTGTGCAATAAAGATACCCATGATACTTTAAAAGTTGGTGTCTTGTACGTGAGGTAACATGGCTTGCTTCCCCCTGTGATGCCATTTTTTCTAAATCTGTAAGGAATACAAAAGAAATTGTTACATTTATTTCTACATTTTCTTTTTTCACACTACATTTGCTGCTTTGCTTCACCTGAAATAGGAAAGTCATATTATAGTTGTTTTCTACATTGTTCTGTAAAAATGATAGATTAACAGATTAATACTTTGTAGCTAACCCATGTCATTTATTTACTTCTCTCTTTATCCTTCTTTTTCTATTGATTAGTTCAAATTATTGTATGTTTTTAATACTTTGTCTATTACCTGTGGTGAACGATGACTTCTTGTGTTCTTTTGAAAATGGTTTGGATTTTTTCTCACAGGCTACTCCTAATATTATCTATTGTTAGGTCTTTTCTTTTAGTTTACTTTATTCAGTGCAAAAAGACCATAAAAGACATAAAATAAATAAATAACATACAGATTTCACAGTCATAAAATTTTCTAAAAACGTTGTTAATACATTTTCCGAACACCAATAGCAGCATGCATAAAATTTAGCACGGCCTGGATTATGTCCATATTTCGCAAATCCTGTAAGTGGGAGTAAGCAAATTGGCTAGTTCTAATACTGTTAGACTGAAATAGCGGACGTAAAAATCTTTTTCTTGGAACAGTATATAAAGTGTAAAAAAGCATAAAATGTAATGTACTTTGAGATGTCTTTCCATCGCAGCAACAGGGAGGGAGGTTCTTAGACCAGGTTCCAGCAACTGGGAATGCTACCTGATAGTGTAAGGTGTTCAGACGTAGTCTTGTGAGTAAAAACCTTTGTTGCTCATGATTAGTGATGGTGAGATACAGCTTTGGTTGAAGTTGTTGTGTCTCATAGCTTGTCCATGGTCTCATTGAACTAGGGGCTGGGTCCAAGTCCTGATTTTTCTGCCAGAATATGTCTTTAACCTTCTTAATATCCTGTCTTGTTAAAGTATCTAGTTTGAGGAAAAAGTCTCATAATCCTAATGATAGGAGAGAAAGATAAACATATCTAAGCCAGGGTATATCTAGAGATCGAGACAGAAGTAGACAATCCTGTATCACCTTTCTACATAGAAGCGCTTCAGGCTTAGTCCAGATTTTTACCCACGATATAAGGGGTTGAAGTTTTATATAGCTGGATATGTATCTTAAACCTACTTCTTTATGGCAGAACTTTACTGGTGTAGATTGGGGGACTGATAATAGTCTTCTTAGAAATGTATTTTCTATAATCTGGAGCCCTGTACATTCTGTAAGCCCCCAGACTCCAGCTCCAAATGTCGCGACAGAGAGGCATTTAGAAGTGAAGACAGTCATCATTTCCTTAACAGGTTTATGCCGAAGACTTCTTGCAAACCTAAAAACAGCTTCAATGGTTTTTTGGAATTGTATTGAGCGTATATTAACTAAAAACTTCCAGTTAAAATCAACGTCAATAGGGACCCCTAGATACGTAAAATGTGGGACCTTAAGTATCTCATGCCCATTTAAAGTAAATTTTTTCATTTTTGCTAATTTAGGACCGCACTTCATAACAAATGACTTGGTTCTATTAATTTTAAGACCAAGGTTCCTCATAAAGGTATTAAAAGCATTCAATAAAATCTGGAGGCCATTTGCTGTCCTTGAAATTAGTACTGCATCATCTGCGTATAAAAGTACAGGAATTGGAGAGTTATTGATAACTGCGGAATCTTTCCCTAATTCGCAAAGAAATTTCTCCAGCCCATTTATATATAGGAGAAAGAGGAAAGGGGCAAGAACACATCCCTGTCTGACCCCTTTTTGTGAGGGGAATTTCTCTGTCAGGCCTCCCTCCCGGGAGTAACGGACCCGAGCCTCTGTGCAGGCATGAAGTTTACTAAGTAATATAACTATGTCTTTATCCACGCCCATACCCAGCATTACCTTCCACAATTTCTCCCTACTGACTGTATCAAAAGCACATGAGAGATCCATAAATGCTAAGTGTATACAGCCCCTTTTGGCTTTAGTATATTTCTGGACTATAAGTGTCAAATTAAGAGTCTGTTCGACTGTGCCCACCCCTGGGCGAAAGCCAAATTGTATTTCCGAGAGGGAGTGAGTATCAGTCGCCCATTCTTCTAGCTTATTTAAAATTACTCGGCCTAAAATTTTGACTGAACTGTCCAGCAAAGAGATTGGGCGATAGCACAGGGGGTCTGCCCTATCTCCCTTCTTGAAAATCAAGACGATGATTGCTTCTTTCCAAGAGTCTACTAAAGGGCCCACCACAACCGATCTCAATACATTGGTTAGCAGTGGACCCCAGAAGTCTGGGAGTGCTTTATATAAGACAGCAGGAATTCTGTCTGGACCTGGGGCTTTCTCAGATGGACTATCTTGAATTGCTTGTTTGACGTCATCCACGCTTAAAATATTACTAAAAGCCAAACTTGGCTGATCATTTCCTGCAGGTTTTAGACAGTTTAGCATTTCTGATTGGGCATTTGTCTCTATGGCGAGAGTTTTTTTAAAATAGTCCACCCAGGTCTTGGCTGGGATGACAGTGTCCATGGGTGTCTCATATTTATCGCTCAATAGTGGAGAGTTAACCACACGCCAGAATGCAGTTGTATCTTTAATTTTGCTTGCAGCCATCAATTCCTCCCACGCAGATTCACTTAGTTCAACTTTCCTTTTGGCAAGAACTTCTTTATAGTTTTTCCTGGCAATCTTGATTGCTTGTAGATCTTTGGGAGATGCATTGATTGTTTTTTTTAGCTTGCTTAGGGATGTGGTACATGCGTGGTTAAACCATCTTGGGCCGTGGGCTTTATTAGCTCGTTGAGGCTGTAGTTTCTCCGCCATATATTTTGTCAGAGAGGAGAATGCACGGATAATTTCATGCAGGGCCTTATTTTCATCCAGGGATGTCATAACGTCTGGCCATTTATTCAGGAATAAATCTAAAAAAAAAATATTACTGTTTATCTTCCCCCATTTGATTGTAAGCCCTTTTTGGGATGAGAACTTCATGGCAGGGTGTTGCTTCCCTCTTCTTGAATCATTTGTCAGATCTAAATTAATCACAATGGACAGGGGATTATGATCACTAAAACAGGTCGGGGTAACCCTAAGTTGTCCTGTAATAGGGGACAGTTCTCTAGAGTAAATAATATAGTCAATAGTGGTGTGAGTGTCCCCCCCTTACAAATGTTGGTATCCCTCTAATAGCGGGTGTGGGAAAGGAAAGAGAATTTACTGTTATCAAAGAATTAAGAGCGTTCCCATACGGGGAATGCTTAAAGTGTTGAATGGGATTGTCATTCTCGTCCAGGAGTCCACAGCAGTCAAGGAACTCTGGCTCGCAGAGGTGGGCATTAAAATCACCAACCCAGACTATTCTTATGTCCTTTTTACTGGATACTGTTACCTTATGTATTAAGGTCTCCAGACTACTGACCACACTAATGTCCGAGTTATCAAAGGTGTTGTTATAGTAGTTGATCAGTAGTATATCGAATGGTTCTTCTAGTTTCAGAGATAGGGCCAGAAAAAAAGGCGATATGCCTACAACATGAGCTTCCATCCCTCCAGCCTCCACAGATAGGAAGATGGCCAGACCGCCCTTAGCTCTACCTGCAAGGGCCTTGGTTGCAGGAACATAATATGTGGTATAGCCATTAATATGTGGTGATTCTGTGAGCCAGGTCTCCTGACAGCAAATAATGAGGTATCCCATCACTAAATCTATCCAATCAGGGTTTCCAATTTTTGATTTTAGACCTGCAACATTCCATGAAATAATCCCTAGGGGTGTCATACCCTGTATATCACGTGTATCAGGGACTCCTTTAGATTGTAAGGGGGACTGTGGGAGTACGTTTGTCTCCAGGGGGCCATGCATGGGTGGCTCAGTTAGTAATGGTCAATCTAACTGCTCTAGTGAGGTCAGGGTCTCATACCTATTAGATAATGTCAAAGCAATGTCAGAGGGGTTAGAGAGACCAGGGTTGTTGGGATTCTGATTCCCAGAGTAGGTTGAATCAGAATAGCATGGGTTTGATAACGGAGGGATAAACTTAGTCAGACGTTGGTCTCTTATAGGCCCTACAGATAATCTCATAGTTGAGAGGTGGTGATACAAAGCATTAACAGTCCTGGGGGTCCTAAAGTTTATTATAATACAGTCTCCAGGTGATGTTTTAGGGGATGAGCCAACCCAAGGTACCCTTCTTACAGTTAGAATGTCCCTGTGGAAGTCAACCCGCCCTCCAGTGTGTTTTCCTACCCAATGAGTCACCTTATTCAGAAGTGACATATGGGACTCGGGAGGGTGCTTTCCAATATAGGGGCATTTTCCAAGATTAAAACATAGGGGGCACATGCCAGTGGTATCCTTGGACAGGCTGCCTGAGTACTTAGAGTCTCCAAGCCCAGCCAGCCTTTCCGTTTGTTGGTGCCCCACTGATACTGTAGGTTTGTAGAGTCCTGTGAGGCCTCTACGTTCAGGGGTTTTTGGGTTGGGTTCTGGGCAGGAGATATTCTAAAGTTCTGATGCTGATGAGTGGGTGGAGCTGGTAAGCATTCAGGAATGGGATGAATGTTCTGAGATTCTGCCTTCGGTGGTTTAGGTTTTATATTCGTTATAGATTCAACCTTCTGCTCGAGAGTGGCCACTCTCTCCAGAACTGATGAGCATAACTTTTTGATGTCTCTGAGTTGGTCTTCAATTTGCAAAAAACAAGTTTTAATTGGATCTGAATTTTTACAGTCTTTTGGTTGTTTCCCTAGAGTTCGTTTTATTTTTTGGGTTTTAGAAGGGCATTTGCTCTTGGTCTTCTTAGTGCCTGATGATGACTATCCAGAGCCTTCCCTATCTACAGGAGATCCCACTTGATATATGGGGGTTACTGCCGAAGTGGGGGGAATTATTTGCCTGCTTTTTTTTTTTTAGGGTGGGCTCTCTGGAGTTGTAGGAGTAATTAAATCAATTAAATCAATTTCTGTTATTACACAAGGGTTTCTTATCTTGGTCTTACTCGGCAGCTGTGTTGCCGGTGGATTCCGTCCCCCCTCCCCAGCCTTTCCTGCTTTCTCAAGAGACGACTCTAAAGTAGCTTCTACCCTCCCTATCCCTGTTTCAAAGGCACCCATTACAGATGTTAGGTAACTTGTTATTAGCCTAGGTGGGGGGGCCTCCTGAGTGGGTTCCCTTCCCCCGTTGTCTCCCTTACGTTTTCCCATTTTGACAGGCTAGTCCCTTTTATCCAAGATAGGGCGCCGCAATTTTTAACAGGTATATCAGACTCAGGTCCCCTGACTGGGGAAAAAAATAGACCCTACTTGGTTCAAATGTCCAGTCACAGCCTTTTGGCACACCGAGTCCCCTGCAGTTGTGGAGGGGTGGGCCTGACTTACGCCTTGCGCGTCCTTCAATTTAGAACTCACTACTCCTTCACGGGGCACCAAAAACGCACTTCCTGAAGACCCTATTTTATTTTAGAAAATGATCACCGGTACAGTACCTTTAGGTAGCCATGTACGTTTGGGCTGTCTGGTCCAGACGTCTTTGGATAGATGTCAGGGGGGTGGCCCTGCCCTGCCTCTTCCTGCCAAGGACGGGCCCACGCGGCGGGAGCGCGAGCAATATTTAAAGGGCTCCTGCCCCTCCTCCTCTGCACACAGCGCTTCCCGCGACGGCGAGAGCGCCAACAATGTTTAAAGGGCTCCTGCCCCTCCTCCTCTGCACACAGCGCTTCCCGCGACGGCGGGAGCGCCAACAATGTTTAAAGGGCTCCTGCCCCTCCTCCTCTGCACACAGCGCTTCCCGCGACGGCGGGAGCGCCAACAATGTTTAAAGGGCTCCTGCCCCTCCTCCTCTGCACACAGCGCTTCCCGCTATTGTTAGGTCCTTTTTTGTTTCTCTCATCTCAGCTTTGCAAAAAAAAAAAGATATGTAATAGTATCCTATGTGATTTTTAAATTTTCGGTTATGTATTGGTTTTAAGATTATACTTACTGTTATTTTTTGGAGGACTTTTATTAATTTATGTAGGATTTTCTTCTTTTAACAGCTGTTGTACTTTAGTAGTATTTTTAATATTAAGAATCTGTTTAAAAAAAACAGTGAGCTATGTATTGTTTCATGTTTATTAATAAATTACTTACTGTCCAGCACCTGCCTGGAGGTAAGTACCCAGCGGAGTTATAATGGTAATTTTGTCCCCTGATCACGATCCAGCACCTACCCTGAGGTAAGTTCCCAAACGGAGTTAGAATAGTAATTTTGCCCCCTTGTCACTGTCCAGCAACTGCCCTGCGGTAAGTACACAGTGGAGTTTGAATAGTAATTTTGACCCCTGGTCACTGTTCAGGACCAACCCCGAGTTAAGTACCCAGTGGAGTTAGAATAGTAATTTTGCCCCCTGGTCACTGTCCTGCACCTGCCCTGATGTAAGTACTTTTGCCCCATGGTCACTGACCAGCACCTGCCCTAAAGGTAAGTACCCAGCGGAGTTAGAATAGTAATTTTGCCACTTGGTCACTGTGCAGCACCTGCCCTGAGGTAAGTACCTAGAAGACTTAGAATAGTAATTCTGCCCCCTGGTTACAGTCCTGCACTTACCCTGAGGTAAGTATCTAGTGGAGTTAAAAAAGTAATTTTGCCCTCTGGTCATTGTCTAGCACCTGCCCTGAGTTAAGTACCTAGCAGAGTTAGAATAGTAATTTTGCCCCCTAGTCACTGTCCAGCACCTGCCCTGAGGTAAGTACCCAGCGGAGTTAGAATAGTAATTTTACCCCCTGTTCATTGTCCAGCACCTGCCCTGAGGTAAGTAACTTGTGGAGTTTGAATAGTTATTTTGCCCTCAGGTCACCGTCCAGCACCTGCCTGAGGTAAATATCTAGTGGAATCAGAATAATAATTTTTCACACTGATCACTGTCCAGCACTTGCCCTCAGTTAAGTACACATTAGAGTTAGAATTGAAATTTAGTTTTTGAGTTTATACTTAGTTTTTTGGAAGGTTTTTGTTTTATTTTTGCAGAATGTTCTTTTTTTAACTGTTGATGTCCTCCAGTGGTAAATTTTATATTAGGAATCTATTAAAAAAAAAAAAAAAAACACTAAACAGCGTACTATTTAGAGTTTCATTTTGTATTAATACTTTGGTTACAGTCCAGCACCTGCCCCGAGGTAAGTACCCAGCGGAGTTAGAATAGTTATTGTGTCTCCTGGTCACTGTCCAGCACCTGCCCTGAGGAAAGAAACCAACGGAGTTAGAACAGTAATTTTGGCCCCTGGTCACTGTCCAGCACCTGCCCTGACGTAAGTACCCAGCAGAGTTAGAATAGTAAGTTTTCCCCCTGCTCCCTGCCCTGCACTTGCCCTGAGGTAAGAACCCAGTGGAGTTTGAATACTAATCAGTAGGTGCTGTACATTTCAGTTTTAGTCACCTACTCATGAATGAAATCCCATCGGATTTCTAATGCTAATCTTCACACAATCATTTTTTTAGGAGTTTTAAATCTTTTACTCAAAGTATTTTTTTTTTTAAATCATTTACCTTTAAATGTTAAGGTGTTGATTTCTCAATATCAACACTACACAACACTCTTAAAAGATCTCTGTACATATATAAAAATAATAAAATGTAAATTACTTGTTCTATTAATATTTTGCTGTTGTGTTTTAATATATATTGTTTTAACTTTTTTCAGTCAGTACACAGCGCTGTTTTCCACGCTATAAATCCCTCTGTTTCTGTTTTTCTATACACGTCCTGTCTCTAAGGTGTTCTGTGCGACACTGAACACAAAATGGTGGAGGTGGAAGTTAGAGAGAGTCTCTCTCTCTCTCTCTCTCTCTCTCTCTCTCTCTCTCTCTCTCTCTCTCTCTCTCTCTCTCTCTCTCTCTCTCTCTTCCTCTCTCTCTTTCTTTCTCTCTTTCTTTCTCTCTCTCTCTCTCTCTCTCTCTCTCTCTCTCTCTCTCTCTCTCTCTCTCTCTCTCTCTCTCTCTCTCTCTCTCTCTCTCTCTCTCTCTTCCTCTCTCTCTTCTGTGGCATGAGATGCTGCAGATTCACATGCTTTGCACATCCTGCCATCTAGTGTTGGGCTCGGAGTGTTACAAGTTGTTTTTCTTCGAAGAAGTCTTTTCGAATCACGAGATCGAGGGACTCCTCCCCTTTCGGCTCCATTGCGCATGGGCGTCGACTCCATCTTAGATTGTTTTCCCCGCAGAGGGTGACGTAGGAGTTGTGTATTATAGTAATAGTGCCCATGCAATGGAGTAAATATGTATGTACATAATGTGGTTTAAAGTGATATATTTACAAATTTACAAATGTTCAAGATCAACTTCGAAACGGCTACAGGCTCCCGGGGAGGCGGGTGCGCGCATGTGAATCTGCAGCGTCTCATGCCACGAACAGATGTACACTGGGTAAGTGACATTTTCCGTTCGATGGCATGTGTAGCTGCAGATACACATGCTTTGCATAGACTAGTAAGCAGTTATCTCCCCAAAAGCGGTGGCTCAGCCTGTAGGAGTTGAAGTTGTTTGAAATAAAGTTCGTAGTACTGCTTGTCCTACTGTGGCTTGTTGTGTTGTTAACACATCCACGCAGTAATGTTTGGTAAACGTATGAGGCGTAGACCATGTGGCTGCCTTACATATTCCAGTCATTGGAATGTTTCCTAGAAAGGCCATAGTAGCACCTTTCTTCCTAGTTGAATGTGCCTTTGGTGTTATAGGCAGTTCTCGTTTTGCTTTGAGATAACAAGTTTGAATACATTTAACTATCCATCTGGCAATGCCTTGTTTGGATATTGGGTTCCCTGTATGAGGTTTTTGAAAAGCAACGAACAGTTGTTTTGTTTTCCGTATTTGTTTTGTTCTATCAATGTAGTACATTAAAGCTCTTTTGATGTCTAATGTATGTAGTGCTCTTTCAGCTACAGATCTGGTTCTGGAATGAACACTGGTAGTTCTACAGTTTGATTTAAGTGAAACGGTGATATGACTTTTGGTAAGAACTTTGGATTGGTTCGTAAAACTACTTTATGCTTGTATATTTGAATAAAGGGTTCTTGTATGGTAAATGCCTGTATTTCACTTACTCTTCTTAGAGATGTGATGGCAATGAGAAACGCAACTTTCCATGTTAAATATTGTATCTCACATGAGTGCATGGGTTCAAACGGTGGACCCCTGAGCCGTGTTAAGACAATGTTGAGGTTCCACAAAGGAACTGGTGGTGTTCTTGGTGGTATAATTCTTTTTAGGCCCTCCATAAAAGCCTTTATGACTGGGATCCTAAAGAGTGAAGTCGAATGCGTAATTTGCAGATAAGCTGAAATTGCGGTGAGATGTATTTTAATGGATGAAAAAGCTAGCTTTGACTTTTGTAAGTGCAGTAAGTAGCTTACGATGTCTTTTGCAGATGCATGTAAGGGTTGAATTTGATTATTATGGCAGTAATAAACAAATCGTTTCATTTTATTTGCATAGCAATGTCTTGTTGTAGGTTTTCTAGCTTGTTTTATGACCTCCATACATTCGTGTGAAAGGTCTAGATGTCCGAATTCTAAGATTTCAGGAGCCAAATTGCTAGATTCAGTGATGCTGGATTTGGGTGTCTGATCTGTTGTTTGTGTTGAGTTAACAGATCTGGTCTGTTTGGCAGTTTGACATGAGGCACTACTGAAAGGTCTAGTAGTGTTGTGTACCAGGGTTGTCTTGCCCAAGTTGGTGCTATTAGTATGAGTTTGAGTTTGTTTTGACTCAATTTGTTTACTAGATATGGAAGGAGTGGGAAAGGGGGAAAAGCGTATGCAAATATCCCTGACCAACTCATCCATAACGCAGTGCCCTGAGACTGATCCTGTGGGTACCTGGATGCAAAGTTTTGGCATTTTGCGTTTTCTTTTGTTGCAAATAGATCTATTTGTGGTGTTCCCCATCTTTGGAAGTAAGTGTTTAGTATTTGGGGTTGAATCTCCCATTCGTGGATCTGTTGGTGATCCCGAGAGAGATTGTCTGCTAACTGGTTCTGAATTCCTGGAATGAACTGCGCTATTAGTCGAATGTGGTTGTGAATCGCCCAATGCCAAATTTTCTGTGCCAGGAGACACAACTGTGTTGAGTGTGTTCCTCCCTGTTTGTTCAGATAATACATCGTTGTCATGTTGTCTGTTTTGACAAGAATGTGTTTGTGTGTTATTATTGGTTGAAAAGCTTTCAACGCTAGAAATACTGCCAGTAATTCTAAGTGGTTTATGTGAAACTGTCTCTGTTGAGGGTCCCATTGTCCTTGGATGCTGTGTTGGTTGAGGTGTGCTTCCCACCCTATCATGGAGCCATCCGTTGTTACTACGTATTGAGGCACTGGGTCTTGGAAAGGCCGCCCTTTGTTTAAATTTATAGTGTTCCACCATTGAAGCGAGGTGTATGTTTGGTGGTCTATCAAAACTAGATCTTGAAGTTGACCCTGTGCCTGTGACCATTGTGATGCTAGGCATTGTTGTAAGGGCCACATGTGCAAGCTTGCGTTTGGGACAATGGCTATGCATGAAGACATCATGCCTAGTAGTTTCATCACTATTTTGACCTGTACCTTTTGTTTTGGGTGCATGGCCTGTATTACATTGCAAAATGCTTGTACCCTTTGTGGACTTGGAGTGGCAATCCCTTTTGTTGTGTTGATTGTTGCTCCTAAGTACTTGACACAACTGAAGGTGTGACTTGTTGTAGTTGAGTGAGAAACCTAGTTTGTGAAGGGTTTCTATGACATACTTTGTGTGTTGTGAGCACCGTTCCTGCATGTTGGTTTTTATTAACCAATCGTCTGGGTACGGGAACACATGTATTTGCTGTCTTCTGATATGAGCAGCCACTACTGCCAGGCATTTTGTAAAAACTCTTGGTGCAGTTGTTATCCCGAATGGCAACACTTTGAATTGGTAATGTACTCCTTGGAATACAAACCTTAAGTACTTTTTGTGTGAAGGATGTATCGGTATTTGGAAGTACGCATCCTTTAGGTCTAATGTTGTCATGTAATCTTGTTGTTTGAGCAATGGGATTACGTCCTGCAGTGTCACCATGTGAAATTGATCTGATTTGATGTAGATATTTAATGTTCTGAGATCTAATATAGGTCCTAGAGTTTTGTCTTTTTTGGGTATTAGAAAGTACAGTGAGTAGACTCCTGTTCCTCTCTGATGAATTGGTACTAACTCTATTGCATCTTTTTGCAACAACGCCTGAACTTCTAGTTGTAGAAGATCTATGTGCTGTTTTGACATGTTGTGTGTTTTCGGTGGGACATTTGGAGGGAATTCTAGAAATTCCATGCAATAACCATGCTGGATAATGGCTAGGACCCACGTGTCTGTTGTTATTTCCTCCCAATTTTTGTAGAACTTGGTTAGTCTCCCCCCCACTGGTGTGGTGTGTTGGGGATTTGTGACATGTAAGTCACTGTTTGTTTTGTGGAGTTTTGGGACTTTGGAACTTCCCTCTGTTCTTTGGGAATTGTCCCCCTCTATATTGTCCCCGAAAAGTTCCCCGCTGGTATTGGCTCTAAGTGGGCCTTGTTTGTGAGGTTGTGGGTTCAGTGCTTTGTCCTCGAAACCCCCCTCGAAATTGTGATTTTCGAAAAGTGCCTCTGGTCTGTGGGGAGTAGAGTGCGCCCATGGCTTTGGCCGTATCAGTGTCTTTTTTAAGTTTCTCGATAGCAGTGTCCACCTCCGGCCCAAACAACTGCTGTCCGTTAAATGACATATTCAGCACGGCTTGTTGTATTTCCGGCTTGAATCCAGATGTACGCAGCCATGCATGTCTCCTTATTGTTACTGCTGTATTGACAGTCCTAGCAGCTGTGTCTGCTGCATCCATTGCTTACCGTATCTGATTGTTCGAGATACACTGTCCTTCCTCTACCACTTGTTGCGCTCTTTTTTGAAACTCCTTGGGCAAATGTTGTATAAAATGTTGCATTTCGTCCCGATGAGCCCTGTCATATCTCGCCAACAAGGCTTGTGAATTGGCAATGAGCCATTGGTTGGCTGCTTGTGCTGCCACTCTTTTCCCAGCCTCCTTGTCTGGAGTTGGTGCGTCTCCTGAGGTGTGTGAGTTTGCCCTCTTGCGTGCTGCACCTACTACCACAGAGTCTGGTGTTAACTGTTGTGTGATATACACAGGGTCTGTTGGTGGCAGTTTATATTTTTTCTCCACCCTTGGAGTTATTGCCCTTCGTTTGACAGGCTCTTCAAACACTTGTTTGGAGTGTTTTCGCATTCCAGGTAGCATGGGGAGGCTCTGGTACTGGCTATGTGTGGACGACAGTGTGTTAAATAGAAAGTCGTCTTCAATTGGCTCTGTATGCAGGCTAACATTATGAAACGCCGCTGCCCTTGACACCACCTGTGTGTAGGCGGTAGAGTCCTCAGGTGGTGACGGTCTGGCTGGATAACAGTCGGGACTGTTATCTGACACTGGCGCATCATAAAGATCCCACACGTCTGGATCATCCTGACTCATCCCTGTATGAGTTGGGGATTGCATCATTGATGGAGTGGCTACCGGTGATGGCTGTGGAGAGCGTTGTGGAGATGGTGGCGGGGTTACTTATTTAGCCACCTTTGCCTGTGGCTGCTTGTCTTTCTCTTGGAAGGCAAGTTTTCGTTTCATCCGAATAGGAGGGAGAGTACTGATCTTCCCTGTTTCTTTTTGGATGTGGAGCCTTCTTTGTGTGTAATCTGGCTCCATTGACTCTAGTTCCTGTCCAAATCTATGTCTTTGCATTTGTGAGGACAGGCCTTGTTCCTCTGTGTAGGAACTTGTTTTCGGTTCCGAGGCCGGATGTTTCGGTACCAAAACCTTTTCGGCTCCGATGCCACTTTTTTGCTCTTCGGCGTCGTGTTCTCTCGGTGCCGACTTGCCTCGGTGCCGCTCTCTCGTGGCGAGATTGCTCTGACCCGGTGTCTCGGGGTCGAGTCTGCTCTGTGCCGGTATCTCGACCGGAGTCGGATGACTTCGACACATGCATGCCCTTTTACGGTGCCGATGCTCGGTCACCTATTTTTCGGGTTAAGCCATGACCTGCCGGCGGTGGCGTCCCCTGGGCTTTTATGGTCTTTGCGTGAGTTTTTTGTATCGACGTCTTACTCACGGTTTTCGGCGTCTGTTCAGGTTCGACCTCTTCCGAGTCCGAATCCTCGATGGAGAAGGCTTCCTCTTCTTCTTCCATCTGTTTTTGTCCTGTCGGCACCGACGCCATCTGTAGTCTTCTTGCTCTTCGGTCCCTTAAAGTCTTTCTGGACCGAAATGCTAAACAGGCCTCACAAGTATCCTCCTTGAGTTCTGGAGACAGACACAAATTACAGACCAGATGCTGATCTGTATAAGGATACTTGTTGTGACATTCGGGGCAGAAGCGGAATGGGGTCCGTTCCATTAGCCTTGAAGACGCACGTGGTCGGGCTGACCAGGCCCCGCCGGGGAATCGAAAACCCCAAAGGGCCGCCGGAGCTCTTCCAAATTCAGTGTTGATCTGTTGTAACTTAACCTGATACCGAACGCAAACAATTCCGTTGAATTTTCCGAGATTTTCACTAACTTTCCGAAGCGCGGAGCGAAAAGGAACACGTCCGAACCCGATGGCGGAAAGAAAACAATCTAAGATGGAGTCGACGCCCCTGCGCAATGGGGCCGAAAGGGGAGGAGTCCCTCGATCTCGTGACTCGAAAAGACTTCTTCGAAGAAAAACAACTTGTAACACTCCGAGCCCACCACTAGATGGCGGAATGTGCAAAGCATGTGTATCTGCAGCTACACATGCCATCGAACATATATATATATATATATATATGTGTGTTTCTAGGGGAATATTATAAATTTTGTCAAAATATGTTTTGGGTATTTTTTTTGTTGTCACATTTAATTTTCACGTTTTGTATGTGTCTTTATTCCATATGCTTCAGCTGCTTAGGGTCGCTAGGTAAAGTGAAGAAATGCCTCTGGGTAGTGTAGAAAGAGTTGCAGGACTAAGTTTGGGATGCAGTAACATAATTCTCTTCATTTTGTGTTTCATTTCACTATTTAAATCTATTTTATTTATGTTACTTATTTTATTCACATTTTCCAAAGCTGTTTACAATGTTTTCTATATTTTGAAATGTGTTTTTGCAACCAATTTATCGCATTTTTAATTTTCGCCATTAATAAAGTTATTACTGTTAGTGTTGTAGTGGTTCAGGTATGCGTGGTAATTGTTTTAGTCATTTAGGTTTGTGCTTTGTTAAGTGTGTTTTTTCGTTGTTTAAAAGTTTGTTGTTCTGGCTTTTTCGCTGTTTAGCACTCGTGATTTATGGCTTTGTTGTTTACGACCTAGTTGTTCTGTCACATATTCGTTGTACTCAGCAGGGCTCACAGCTTCCGTGCAGGCAGAGGCGCAGGGTCAGAGAGCGGCGCCGGTAACTAAATCGTCATTCTGGAAGTCAATGCACTAGTTTCTTCCTTCTTGCACTATAACTCACTCCCAAGGACCCAGGAACTGAATTTGGCACCACTTGGCAAGTCAGGACTCTCAGCAAGAGAGCCCAGGCCCTGGCAGGTGAAGTCTTTGATGTCCCTGATACTTCTTAACAGAAGTCAAGCTCAGTCCATGCCCTTGGAGAACCTCTGGAAGCGGGATGTAGAAAGCCAAGGTCAGTCCTTTCACTCCCAGAACAGAAGCAGCAGGCCAGCACAACAAAACAACAGACAGAGTTCTAGTCCCTCCTACTTTTCCTGGATCCCTGATGTACCTCCGTAATAAAATTGTTGACCAGAGTTTTTCATTTTTGGTTTGTGTATCATTAGAGAAGTAATTTACACTGGATACACATTGCTAATTTGGGCCAGTTATTTTCTGGACTACATTTTTAAAAATGGTGGATGTGTTATAGTGATGATGTAATATTTCGAGAACCATAAGACCTATTTACTTCATTTTGGTGTCAAAACATAGGTTATGGGGGTCAAGTAGTCTTATAGAGAAAATAACTCCTCAGAGCAACCCTTCCACCATTTTCTAAAATGGCAGCTCTATAATGATGTGTATTAGCCATGATATTGGTAATTTATTCTAATATGGCTTTTGTTTCAGGTTTTCTGTTGATTCAAATTCGTAAACATGAGCGAAGAAGGTGATAGAAGAGGATCTTTACCTCCTGACAAAAGTGTTGCTAACCACAAAATCTGAGAACTTCTTCAACAAAGAAAAATGTGTCATGTGCCAAAGTAATTCGAAAGAAAAGCTAACATCAACTGCGGCTGGACATAAGAGAGTTCAAGATGCTGCAGAAATATAGCAAGAGGAAGTTCACAAAAGATTAAAACTGATAGGTGAAGAGGATCAAATATTTTCTCATTGTTAACAACAAGTGCTACAAGTCATATACAATGGGGGAAAAAGCCTGGAAAACAATTGTCAAAAATAGCAGAATCCAGTGAATCACAACAAGAATCAGTCTTCTGAGAAAGCGAAGACAACCAAACCCAATGCCCATCCACTTAGAAGATCGATGGTTACCCCTCGTCCACCTCCAACAACTGATCAGAAAGCAGAGGATTTTCAATGTGTTTGCCTGAACAAGGGCCAAAGGGATTGACGAAAGAACGAA
The DNA here is from genome assembly GCF_031143425.1 of Pleurodeles waltl. Classification (NCBI taxonomy): domain Eukaryota; kingdom Metazoa; phylum Chordata; class Amphibia; order Caudata; family Salamandridae; genus Pleurodeles; species Pleurodeles waltl. The sequence continues at coordinate 812,092,060 of NC_090440.1, forward strand.
GTACAGAGCATGAGAGTCCCAAAAGGAACACATGTTTTTATCTACAGCTAGTTTCTTACAAGATGAGGTTTTCAGCCAAGTAGCTGATCTAAAAAACAAGGTGAATGTATTTGCAACAGATGTGTATGCCCACCTGAACTGCATGTGTGCATACATTAGAAATTGTGAATGTATAATGAGCTCCCAGTAGCAACATAGCCACTAGCCTTCAGTTAACGTTGCACTCTTTGAAAAAGCGAATGAAGTTGTAAAGCCACTCTTGAGTTCTGGCTACAGGGTCACACTCAGTGACCAGTCACTGTCAGCGCTCCACCTCTAAGCATGGAGGTATGGATGAGCATTTTTGGGTGAAGCAAACTGAACTGCGGGTGTGAAAGAAGGTCCTTCCACAGTGGTAGCCTTATAGGTGAACACGTCCTCCTGGCCCACTCTGGAGGCACTACGATGACTTGGACCTGGTGTTTCTGATCTTTTTCAAAATTCTGGGAAGGAGTGGAGGAGTCCTGTGTACCATTCCAGCTGAAATTAAACACTTAATGAGTGTTCACGCTGAAACTCCAGGGTGCAAATATTTTGACACTGTGCATACTTAGAAGTGCTGACAAAATCTAGCAAGGGTTCTCCACACTGCCGGAAGATACACTGGCATTTAGACATCATTCATGATCTGCTAGACAGCCCCTACTTAGCTCGTGGATCCCATCAGGGAAACATGTTGATAGGCCAACCAAACCCAAACACGCAGAGCCTCCTAGCAAAGTACCTGTTGGACCTGGCCATTTTCCAGGGTCATCCCCAAACTTTTTGCCTTCCTCCCCCGATTTTTCTGACCTCTTTGTGTTGGCTCTAGGACTGTGGGCACTTTATAACTGCTGGTTGGTGCTAAAGTGCATATGCTCTTCCCTCTGAACTTGGAATGATTGGCTTACACCTGATTGGCTTATTTAATTTACCTGCAAGTCTCTTGTACAGTGGTATCCCTTATACCCAGGGCCTGTAAATTAAATGCTACTAGTGGGCCTGCAGTGCAGCTTGCACCACCCACAGAAGTAGCCTTTCAAACCTGTCTCAGGCCTTCCACTGCAGGGCCTGCATGCACAGTTTACTGCTACATGAACCTGGCATCTAAAATTACTTGCCAGGCCTGTAACTCTCTTTTACTACATACAGGGAGTGCAGAATTATTAGGCAAGTTGTATTTTTGAGGATTAATTTTATTATTGAACAACAACCATGTTCTCAATGAACCCAAAAAACTCATTAATATCAAAGCTGAATATTTTTGGAAGTAGTTTTTAGTTTGTTTTTAGTTTTAGCTATGTTAGGGGGATATCTGTGTGTGCAGGTGACTATTACTGTGCATAATTATTAGGCAACTTAACAAAAAAAAATATATACCCATTTCAATTATTTATTATTACCAGTGAAACCAATATAACATCTCAACATTCACAAATATACATTTCTGACATTCAAAAACAAAACAAAAACAAATCAGTGACCAATATAGCCACCTTTCTTTGCAAGGACACTCAAAAGCCTGCCATCCATGGATTCTGTCAGTGTTTTGATCTGTTCACCATCAACATTGCGTGCAGCAGCAACCACAGCCTCCCAGACACTGTTCAGAGAGGTGTACTGTTTTCCCTCCTTGTAAATCTCACATTTGATGATGGACCACAGGTTCTCAATGGGGTTCAGATCAGGTGAACAAGGAGGCCATGTCATTAGATTTCCTTCTTTTATACCCTTTCTTGCCAGCCACGCTGTGGAGTACTTGGACGCGTGTGATGGAGCATTGTCCTGCATGAAAACCATGTTTTTCTTGAAGGATGCAGACTTCTTCCTGTACCACTGCTTGAAGAAGGTGTCTTCCAGGAACTGGCAGTAGGACTGGGAGTTGAGCTTGACTCCATCCTCAACCCGAAAAGGCCCCACAAGCTCATCTTTGATGATACCAGCCCAAACCAGTACTCCACCTCCACCTTGCTGGCGTCTGAGTCGGACTGGAGCTCTCTGCCCTTTACCAATCCAGCCACGGGCCCATCCATCTGGCCCATCAAGACTCACTCTCATTTCATCAGTCCATAAAACCTTAGAAAAATCAGTCTTGAGATATTCCTTGGCCCAGTCTTGACGTTTCAGCTTGTGTGTCTTGTTCAGTGGTGGTCGTCTTTCAGCCTTTCTTACCTTGGCCATGTCTCTGAGTATTGCACACCTTGTGCTTTTGGGCACTCCAGTGATGTTGCAGCTCTGAAATATGGCCAAACTGGTGGCAAGTGGCATCGTGGCAGCTGCACGCTTGACTTTTCTCAGTTCATAGGCAGTTATTTTGCGCCTTGGTTTTTCCACACGCTTCTTGCGACCCTGTTGACTATTTTGAATGAAACGCTTGATTGTTCGATGATCACGCTTCAGAAGCTTTGCAATTTTAAGATTGCTGCATCCCTCTGCAAGATATCTCACTATTTTTGACTTTTCTGAGCCTGTCAAGTCCTTCTTTTGACCCATTTTGCCAAAGGAAAGGAAGTTGCCTAATAATTATGCACACCTGATATAGGGTGTTGATGTCATTAGACCACACCCCTTCTCATTACAGAGATGCACATCACCTAATATGCTTAATTGGTAGTAGGCTTTCGAGCCTATACAGCTTGGAGTAAGACAACATGCATAAAGAGGATGATGTGGTCAAAATACTCATTTGCCTAATAATTCTGCACTCCCTGTATAGGTCACCCCTATGTTAGGCCCTAGGTAGCCCTATGGGCAGGTGCTGTGTAGGTAAGAGGTAGGACATGTGCTTTGTTGTGTGGCCTGTCCTACTAGTGACAAACAGCCGATTTGGTTTCTCACTGCTGGGAGTGCTGCCTCTCTCATCAGCTTGCATTGGAAATGCCCTTTCCTATGCCTAAGTGGCATTTTCTGATTTATGATGGGGTAGTGTGGGCATGTTTGTTATGGTTGTAATGGTAGTGAGAAATGCTGCTCACTGGTCTAGGTGGATGTTTTTATTACCATTGTAGAAATACCACTTTTAGAAAGTGGGCATTTCTCTGTGCTTCTGACTCTTCTGCTTTGCAGCTTGACTCCAATCCACACCTGGGATAGATTGACAACTCCACTTTGTGCATACTTTGCAGACAGCCATCACACAGGGAGAGTGGAGGTGTAAAGGAGTACATCTGTATATTGAGTAGGCTTCCTGGGCTGGGAAAGGTAGAGGTGGGCGCACTTCCATTTGTACAGGCTGTGTCCTGCCTTGACACAAAGGGCTCATTTACCCCCCCCCCTGTAGGAAGCTGGCCTAGTGTGTGGTGAGCACCTATGGTGTTATTGCCTTATACCAGTTCCAGGTATCCCCTATTAGTGAAGTGCAGGCAGTGTCTAGGAAGCCAGGGCTCTCCAGAGGTAGCTGTGGATGAGCAGACAAAACTTATCTAGGAGACATGCAAAGATTATGCAATACCACTATACTGGCACAGCACTACCACACATGAAAGGTCGGGCTACACTGAATCTGAAGATCCCTTGGTGAAGGCTAGTGGCTATGTTGCTTGGTGGAGGAGCATGAGATGAAGATGAAGTAAACTATGCAGAGGAGTCCTGCTGGAATCTTGCACGTGGAATCTCAGGCTCACCCAAGAAGGAGACACTAAAAAGCCCAGGAAGGGGGTTTGGTCACCTAGTAGGGTGACCACCTATCAGTAGGGGGCTGTGATGTCACCTACCTGACCTGGACACTCAAGTGCTCCCAGGGGGCTTCTGCCCACCTTGGATTCAAGATGGCATAATCAAGTGGCCACCTGGAGGAATTCTGGGCACCACCCCGAGGGTGGTATTGGATAGGGGAGTAGTCACTCTCCTTTCCTTTATCCAGTTTTGCACTCAAGTAGGGACCGGGGTGCCTGAACTGGTGCAAACCGGTTTCTGCAAAGAGGGCACCAAATGTGCTCTTCAAAACATATAAGTGGCTTGGGAAGGCTACCACTCCCAAGCCATGTAACACCTATTTCCAAGGAAGAGGCAGGACGGCAGAAACCTGTCTGAGGGGTGGTAGCAGCACAGGCTGCCCAGAAAACCCCAGAAGACTAGTAGGGGCAATACTGGAGGTCCGCCAAGGAGCCCCCAGAGTGCGTAGAATCATACCAGCAATACTGAAAACAGTATTTGGGTATGACACCAAACATGCCAAGGTTGGAGTTATCATTATGTAGCAGGACACAGGTCTACTACACAGGTAAAATGGCTTTTCCGCTCTTATGAAGTCCAGTGTAATGGAGTTGGAGTTTGTAGGGGCACCTCTACTCATGCAGGGGTGCCCTCTCACACAGGTACCTGCACCCTGCTCTCTGGGCTTGGAGGACCTACCATGGGAGGGAGGGGGGTGGAGACTTACAGTGATCTGGTGCAGCGACCTGAAGTGCGTAGGCTGCAACGGTAGGCCTGCAGACACATTTTGCAAGGGCTCTCATGGGTGGCACAATACATGCTAAAGCCCTTTGGGAATCCCTGGTGCCCCAATGCCTTGGGTACCTAAGTAGCAAAAATTAAGGACTTATATGGAGGCATCAGTATGCCAATTATGGGGTATGTAAAGTCCTGAGCAATCAAATTTAGAGGGTGAGAGTACAATCTCTGGGGTTGTGGTTACAGGGTCCCAGTGAAAAACAGTCAAAACACACTGAAAGCAGGCAAAAGTTGGGGTAACCATGCTCAAAAGAGGGTACTTTCCTACACCCCCTACTGATGTCTGGATCCAGTGTGGAAGAGAAGGGGCATTCCTGGAACTGGTTAGAGCTAATTGGAACCTTCTAGAAGCTGGGCAAAATGAGTATTAGTACAGGGGTTTTCCCCTCCATGTTAGACAGACACTGATGGGCACTGTATGGATTGGACACTAGATACTGTTGGAAGGATTCACCAGGAACCGGCTTGGGACTGCCCTGCTGTTGTGCTAACCTATGACCTGCTACGTCACTAGGACTGCCTCTGCTTCCTTCTGGACCCTTCTGCTGGCCTTCTTGCCTGAGCCCTACAGCTTTGTGCCCCACAGCTGTCTCCAGGGGCTGCGTGGTGTGACTCCCTTCCCCTACTGCATTTATGTTCTTGAGCGCCATTTCACCTTCTTGGGCAGATAGGGCATGAGTGGAGTGCTCCTGGCCTCACTGTCCCAGTGCGTGAAGTGCGCTTTATTTCTTGACAACAGCGCGTCTCTTTGTTTCCTCTGCTCCAGGCACAGGGAAGTACACTATGGCGGTGTCCCGTTTCACCCCCCCCCCCCTTCTCCAATGCAGGAGAGACTAAGCAGAGCCCGTAATTGTAGAGTGGACAAGGTCACTTCCTGCAGTGCTACTGGGGCACAAGCGGGCACTTACTTTTGAGGAATCACCCAGGCGGGAACGAAGGAGGAGTCAGCCCACGGCTCGCAAATGTTGGAGAAGCCCCCAAGGGCTGGGTGGGTCCCCGAGGAGCAAGGCATTTGCTTAGCAGGCTCCGGACACGCTTCCTGGGACTTAACCATCACGTTGTTGAGGTAAGGGAAAACTGGTATCTCCAAATCCAAAGGTGTACTGCGACCACCACCATTACTTTTATGAACACTCAAGGGGCACTCATAGGACCAAAGGTGAGCAATAGAAAATGCTGCAAATTAATGGAGGTCTCTGGCCATTTGTGAACACAGGTAACAAATGCATGCAGGGTATATAAAATATGGGTCCTAATATCCACACTATACAGTCCCTTAAGTGCAGAGCAGCCAAGATATGAGTGACCGTGCTGACCAAGCATACTGAATTTGGCCTTCTGCAGGAAAGTATTTAGAATTCAAAGGTCCAATATTAGCAGAGGCCTCCAATCATTTTCAGCTCAAAGAAATAATGAGTGTAACAACCCTCTCCACTTTCATAGTTCAGAACCCTCTCAATAGCACCTTTGGACAGAAATACTCAAACTTCCAGTAAAAAGCAATGGATAGGTGCTCCTCTAGTCAGTCGGATGTAAGCGGAAGATCTGACATAGCAAAATGACAGGGTAGAACATATCCACACAGAACTATTTGTATGTGCATCTGTTGGACATGATGGACCGCCATCCTGACAGCAAATTCTGAATCCTGCCAACACCCCTCCAAACAGGAAGGGTGTGCATCACCAAGTACAAAACTAAACCAGCTTAGTGGTTTTTGGGAAAGGAGACGTTCAGGACTGGTGCCCCTTCTAGCCTATATGTTGCCTGCCACACCCACATCCTTGGCCTCAAAAGGACTGGGGTGACAGCTATAGTGGCTGGGGCGATTGTCGATCTCTATACGACTGCTCCCAGTGAGTAGCTTCTAAATCTCAAACTGATGTGGGAACTGCTTGGCAGCAGTCAAAAGACTCAAGGAGCACGCTGTGGCTCTACCGTCCCTAAACCATGAGAGGGCCAAATCATATTTTCCATCAAAAAGACCCAAGCCATCAAAAGGCATGGCCATGAAAGAGATTTGTATGTCTTCAGAAAATCCTGTGGAACAGATCCACACGTGGCACCAGAGCACTTTACTGATGCCAAAAACCCTTCCCAGGAAATCATTAGTATCTAGGCCAGCACAAATTATGCATTTGACCATGTCCTGACCATTATGATTTGTTTGAGCCAGAGAGCCCCCAAGGTCTTCTGGGACTGCCAGCACAATCCTCCATGTCTCAGAGGATGTGTGTATAGTAACCCAACAAACAGACCACATTGACTCAATGTCACATTAATCAACTAAAAGCCTCAATCCTTTTGAACTCCCTATACGGAGGATTCATGGGGAATGTATTGTAATTCACCTTGTTGATTGAAGCTGAAAAGAAAGAAACAGGTTCTCGTGGGTGTTTTGAGAAAAAATCTGGGTTCTCAGGCGCCAGTCTGTGACCCCTGGCCACCTACCTATTCAGTAGATCAAGAACACAGTTTTGACCAAGTGCCCATCAAGGTATGAAAGAGGGCCTTGTTAAAAGAACAAAAGGGCTGAGATGTGGCCAGCCCAGGCTGCATGATTTCTATAACAACATTGTAGGAAGTTGGCTCTGTATGTGCTATTTCAAAGTAAGGAATAGCATGCACAGAGTCCAAGGGTTCCCCTTAGAGGTAAAATAGTGGTAAAAATAGATAATACTAATGCTCTATTTTGTGGTAGTGTGGTCGAGCAGTAGGCTTATCCAAGGAGTAGTGTTAAGCATTTGTTGTACATACACATAGACAATAAATGAGGTACACACACTCAGAGACAAATCCAGCCAATAGGTTTTTATATAGAAAAATATCTTTTCTTAGTTTATTTTAAGAACCATAGGTTCAAATTCTACATGTAATATCTCATTCGAAAGGTATTGCAGGTAAGTACTTTAGGAACTTCAAATCATCAAAATTGCATGTATACTTTTCAAGTTATTGACAAATAGCTGTTTTAAAAGTGGACACTTAGTGCAATTTTCACAGTTCCTGGGGGAGGTAAGTTTTTGTTAGTTTTACCAGGTAAGTAAGTCACTTACAGGGTTCAGTTCTTGGTCCAAGGTAGCCCACCGTTGGGGGTTCAGAGCAACCCCAAAGTCACCACACCAGCAGCTCAGGGCCGGTCAGGTGCAGAGTTCAAAGTGGTGCCCAAAACACATAGGCTAGAATGGAGAGGAGGGGGTGCCCCGGTTCCGGTCTGCTTGCAGGTAAGTACCCGCGTCTTCGGAGGGCAGACCAGGGGGGTTTTGTAGGGCACCGGGGGGGACACAAGTCCACACAGAAATTTCACCCTCAGCGGCGCGGGGGCGGCCGGGTGCAGTGTAGAAACAAGCGTCGGGTTCGCAATGTTAGTCTATGAGAGATCTCGGGATCTCTTCAGCGCTGCAGGCAGGCAAGGGGGGGGTTCCTCGGGGAAACCTCCACTTGGGCAAGGGAGAGGGACTCCTGGGGGTCACTTCTCCAGGGAAAGTCCGGTCCTTCAGGTCCTGGGGGCTGCGGGTGCAGGGTCTCTCCCAGGCGTCGGGACTTTAGGTTCAAAGAGTCGCGGTCAGGGGAAGCCTCGGGATTCCCTCTGCAGGCGGCGCTGTGGGGGCTCAGGGGGGACAGGTTTTGGTACTCACAGTATCAGAGTAGTCCTGGGGTCCCTCCTGAGGTGTTGGATCGCCACCAGCCGAGTCGGGGTCGCCGGGTGCAGTGTTGCAAGTCTCACGCTTCTTGCGGGGAGCTTGCAGGGTTCTTTAAAGTTGCTGGAAACAAAGTTGCAGCTTTTCTTGGAGCAGGTCCGCTGTCCTCGGGAGTTTCTTGTCTTTTCGAAGCAGGGGCAGTCCTCAGAGGATGTCGAGGTCGCTGGTCCCTTCGGAAGGCGTCGCTGAAGCAGGATCTTTGGAAGGCAGGAGACAGGCCGGTGAGTTTCTGGAGCCAAGGCAGTTGTCGTCTTCTGGTCTTCCGCTGCAGGGGTTTTCAGCTGGGCAGTCCTTCTTCTTGTAGTTGCAGGAATCTAATTTTCTAGGGTTCAGGGTAGCCCTTAAATACTAAATTTAAGGGCGTGTTTAGGTCTGGGGGGTTAGTAGCCAATGGCTACTAGCCCTGAGGGTGGGTACACCCTCTTTGTGCCTCCTCCCAAGGAGGGGGTCACAATCCTAACCCTATTGGGGGAATCCTCCATCTGCAAGATGGAGGATTTCTAAAAGTTAGAGTCACCTCAGCTCAGGACACCTTAGGGGCTGTCCTGACTGGCCAGTGACTCCTCCTTGTTTTTCTCATTATTTTCTCCGGCCTTGCCGCCAAAAGTGGGGCCTGGCCGGAGGGGGCGGGCAACTCCACTAGCTGGAGTGTCCTGCTGGGTTGGCACAAAGGAGGTGAGCCTTTGAGGCTCACCGCCAGGTGTGACAATTCCTGCCTGGGGGAGGTGTTAGCATCTCCACCCAGTGCAGGCTTTGTTACTGGCCTCAGAGTGACAAAGGCACTCTCCCCATGGGGCCAGCAACATGTCTCGGTTTGTGGCAGGCTGCTAAAACTAGTCAGCCTACACAGATAGTCGGTTAAGTTTCAGGGGGCACCTCTAAGGTGCCCTCTGGGGTGTATTTTACAATAAAATGTACACTGGCATCAGTGTGCATTTATTGTGCTGAGAAGTTTGATACCAAACTTCCCAGTTTTCAGTGTAGCCATTATGGTGCTGTGGAGTTCGTGTTTGACAGACTCCCAGACCATATACTCTTATGGCTACCCTGCACTTACAATGTCTAAGGTTTTGCTTAGACACTGTAGGGGTACCAGGCTCATGCACTGGTACCCTCACCTATGGTATAGTGCACCCTGCCTTAGGGCTGTAAGGCCTGCTAGAGGGGTGTCTTACCTATACTGCATAGGCAGTGAGAGGCTGGCATGGCACCCTGAGGGGAGTGCCATGTCGACTTACTCGTTTTGTCCTCACTAGCACACACAAGCTGGCAAGCAGTGTGTCTGTGCTGAGTGAGAGGTCTCCAGGGTGGCATAAGACATGCTGCAGCCCTTAGAGACCTTCCTTGGCATCAGGGCCCTTGGTACCAGAAGTACCAGTTACAAGGGACTTATCTGGATGCCAGGGTCTGCCAATTGTGGATACAAAAGTACAGGTTAGGGAAAGAACACTGGTGCTGGGGCCTGGTTAGCAGGCCTCAGCACACTTTCAATTGTAAACATAGCATCAGCAAAGGCAAAAAGTCAGGGGGCAACCATGCCAAGGAGGCATTTCCTTACACAACCCCCCCCCCAAACGAAAGAGGATGAGACTAACCTTTCCCAAGAGAGTCTTCATTTTCTAAGTGGAAGAACCTGGAAAGGCCATCTGCATTGGCATGGGCAGTCCCAGGTCTGTGTTCCACTATAAAGTCCATTCCCTGTAGGGAGATGGACCACCTCAACAGTTTAGGATTTTCACCTTTCATTTGCATCAGCCATTTGAGAGGTCTGTGGTCAGTTTGAACTAGGAAGTGAGTCCCAAAGAGGTATGGTCTCAGCTTCTTCAGGGACCAAACCACAGCAAAGGCCTCCCTCTCAATGGCACTCCAACGCTGCTCCCTGGGGAGTAACCTCCTGCTAATGAAAGCAACGGGCTGGTCAAGGCCATCATCATTTGTTTGGGACAACACTGCCCCTATCCCATGTTCAGAGGCATCAGTCTGCACAATGAACTGCTTAGAATAATCTGGAGCTTTGAGAACTGGTGCTGAGCACATTGCCTGTTTCAGGGTGTCAAAGGCCTGTTGGCATTCCACAGTCCAGTTTACTTTCTTGGGCATTTTCTTGGAGGTGAGTTCAGTGAGGGCTGTCACAATGGATCCATATCCCTTCACAAACCTCCTGTAGTACCCAGTCAAGCCAAGGAATGCCCTGACTTGAGTCTGGGTTTTTGGAGCTACCCAGTCCAGAATAGTCTGGATCTTGGGTTGGAGTGGCTGAACTTGGCCTCCACCTACAAGGTGTCCCAAGTAAACCACAGTTCCCTGCCCTATCTGGCATTTGGATGCCTTGATAGAGAGGCCTGCAGATTGCAGAGCCTTCAAAACCTTCCTCAGGTGGATCAGGTGATCCTGCCAGGTGGAGCTAAAGACAGCAATATCATCAAGATAAGCTGTGCTAAAGGACTCCAAGCCAGCAAGGACTTGATTCACCAACCTTTGGAAGGTGGCAGGGGCATTCTTTAAACCAAAGGGCATAACAGTAAACTGATAATGCCCATCAGGTGTGGAGAATGCTGTCTTTTCTTTTGCTCCAGGTGCCATTTTTATTTGCCAGTACCCTGCTGTCAAGTCAAAGGTACTTAGAAATTTGGCAGCACCTAATTTATCAATGAGCTCATCAGCTCTTGGAATTGGATGGGCATCTGTCTTGGTGACAGAATTGAGCCCTCTGTAGTCCACACAAAACCTCATCTCTTTCTTTCCATCTTTGGTGTGAGGTTTGGGGACTAAGACCACTGGGCTAGCCCAGGGGCTGTCAGAGCGCTCAATTACTCCCAATTCCAGCATCTTGTGGACTTCCACCTTGATGCTTTCTTTGACATGGTCAGATTGTCTAAAGATTTTGTTCTTGACAGGCATGCTGTCTCCTGTGTCCACATCATGGGTACACAGGTGTGTCTGACCAGGGGTCAAGGAGAAGAGTTCAGGAAACTGTTGTAGGACTCTCCTACAATCAGCTTGCTGTTGGCCAGAGAGGGTGTCTGAGTAGATCACTCCATCTACTGTGCCATCTTTTGGGTCTGATGACAGAAGATCAGGGAGAGGTTCACTCTCTGCCTCCTGATCCTCATCTGTTACCATCAACAGATTCACATCAGCCCTGTCATGGAAGAGCTTAAGGCGGTTCACATGGATCACCCTCTTGGGGCTCCTGCTTGTGCCCAGGTCCACCAGGTAGGTGACCTGACTCTTCCTTTCTAGCACTGGGTAAGGGCCACTCCATTTGTCCTGGAGTGCCCTGGGAGCCACAGGCTCCAGAACCCAGACTTTCTGCCCTGGTTGGAACTCAACCAGTGCAGCCTTTTGGTCATACCAAAACTTCTGGAGTTGTTGGCTGGCCTCAAGGTTTTTGGTTGCCTTTTCCATGTACTCTGCCATTCTAGAGCGAAGGCCAAGTACATAGTCCACTATGTCCTGTTTAGGCTCATGGAGAGGTCTCTCCCAGCCTTCTTTAACAAGGGCAAGTGGTCCCCTTACAGGATGACCAAACAGAAGTTCGAAGGGTGAGAATCCTACTCCCTTCTGTGGTACCTCCCTGTAAGCGAAAAGCAGACATGGCAGGAGGACATCCCATCTCCTTTTGAGTTTTTCTGGGAGCCCCATGATCATGCCTTTTAATGTCTTGTTGAATCTCTCAACTAAGCCATTAGTTTGTGGATGGTAGGGTGTAGTGAATTTATAAGTCACTCCACACTCATTCCACATGTGCTTTAGGTATGCTGACATGAAGTTGGTACCTCTGTCAGACACCACCTCCTTAGGGAAACCCACTCTGGTAAAGATACCAATGAGGGCCTTGGCTACTGCAGGGGCAGTAGTCGACCTAAGGGGAATAGCTTCAGGATACCTGGTAGCATGATCCACTACTACCAGGATATACATATTTCCTGAGGCTGTGGGAGGTTCTAGTGGACCAACTATGTCCACACCCACTCTTTCAAAGGGCACCCCCACCACTGGAAGTGGAATGAGGGGGGCCTTTGGATGCCCACCTGTCTTACCACTGGCTTGACAGGTGGGGCAGGAGAGGCAAAACTCCTTAACCATGTTGGACATATTGGGCCAGTAGAAGTGGTTGACTAACCTCTCCCACGTCTTGGTTTGTCCCAAATGTCCAGCAAGGGGAATGTCATGGGCCAATGTTAGGATGAACTTCCTGAACAGCTGAGGCACTACCACTCTCCTAGTGGCACCAGGTTTGGGGTCTCTGGCCTCAGTGTACAGGAGTCCATCTTCCCAATAGACCCTATGTGTTCCATTTTTCTTGCCTTTGGACTCTTCAGCAGCTTGCTGCCTAAGGCCTTCAAGAGAGGGACAGGTTTCTTGTCCCTTACACAGCTCCTCCCTTGAGGGTCCCCCTGGGCCTAAGAGCTCAACCTGGTAAGGTTCAAGCTCCAAAGGCTCAGTTCCCTCAGAGGGCAGAACTTCTTCCTGAGAAGAGAGGTTCCCTTTCTTTTGCTGTGTTGCAGTTGGTTTCCCAACTGACTTTCCTGTTCTCTTGGTAGGCTGGGCCATTTTTCCAGACTCCAGCTCTACTTTTTCACCCTGTGCCTTGCATTGTGCTCTTGTTTTCACACACACCAGTTCAGGGATACCCAGCATTGCTGCATGGGTTTTTAGTTCTACCTCAGCCCATGCTGAGGACTCCAGGTCATTTCCAAGCAGACAGTCCACTGGGATATTTGAGGAGACCACCACCTGCTTCAGGCCATTGACCCCTCCCCATTCTAAAGTAACCATTGCCATGGGATGTACTTTTCTCTGATTGTCAGCGTTGGTGACTGTGTAAGTTTTTCCAGTCAGGTATTGGCCAGGGGAAACCAGTTTCTCTGTCACCATGGTGACACTGGCACCTGTATCCCTCAGGCCCTCTATTCTAGTCCCATTAATTAAGAGTTGCTGCCTGTATTTTTGCATGTTAGGCGGCCAGACAGCTAGTGTGGCTAAATCCACCCCACCCTCAGAAACTAGAGTAGCTTCAGTGTGGACCCTGATTTGCTCTGGGCACACTGTTGATCCCACTTGGAGACTAGCCATACCAGTGTTACCTGGATGGGAGTTTGGAGTGGAACCTTTCTTGGGACAGGCCTTGTCTCCAGTTTGGTGTCCATGCTGTTTACAGCTATGACACCAGGCCTTTTTGGGATCAAAGTTTTTACCCTTGTACCCATTGTTTTGTGAAGAGGCTCTGGGCCCACCCTCCTGTGCAGGTTTTTGGGGGCCTGTAGAAGACTCTTTACTATTTTTAGTTTTGGTTGTCTCATCACCCTTCTGCTGGGGAGTCTTTGTGACCCCTTTCTTTTGGTCACCCCCTGTTGAAGTCTTGGACACCCTTGTCTTGACCCAATGGTCCGCCTTCTTTCCCAATTCTTGGGGAGAAATTGGTCCTAGGTCTACCAGATGCTGATGCAGTTTATCATTGAAACAATTACTTAACAGGTGTTCTTTCACAAATAAATTGTACAGCCCATCATAATTACTTACACCACTGCCTTGAATCCAACCATCTAGTGTTTTCACTGAGTAGTCAACAAAGTCAACCCAGGTCTGGCTCGAGGATTTTTGAGCCCCCCTGAACCTAATCCTGTACTCCTCAGTGGAGAATCCAAAGCCCTCAATCAGGGTACCCTTCATGAGGTCATAAGATTCTGCATCTTGTCCAGAGAGTGTGAGTATCTATCCCTACACTTTCCTGTGAACATTTCCCAAAGGAGAGCACCCCAGTGAGATCTGTTCACTTTTCTGGTTACACAAGCCCTCTCAAAAGCTGTGAACCATTTGGTGATGTCATCACCATCTTCATATTTTGTCACAATCCCTTTGGGGATTTTTAACATGTCAGGAGAATCTCTGACCCTATTTATATTGCTGCCACCATTGATGGGTCCTAGGCCCATCTCTTGTCTTTCCCTCTCTATGGCTAGGATCTGTCTTTCCAAAGCCAATCTTTTGGCCATCCTGGCTAACTGGATGTCCTCTTCACTGGGGCTATCCTCAGTGATTTCAGAGGTGTTGGTCTCTCCTGTGAGGGAACCAGCATCTCTGACTATTATTTTTGGAGTCAGGGTTTGAGGGACCCTGTTCTCCCTAGATAGGACTGGTAGGGGGGAATTGTCCTCCAAGTCACTATCTTCTTCCTCTGAGTTGCCACCCTCAGAGGGGTTGGCCTTTTCAAACTCTGCCAAAAGCTCCTGGAGCTGTATTTTGGTAGGTTTGGGGCCCATTGTTATTTTCTTTATTTTACAGAGTGACCTTAGCTCCCTCATCTTAAGATGGAGGTAAGGTGTGGTGTCGAGTTCCACCACAGTCACATCTGTGCTAGACATTTTGCTTCTAAAAGTTGGAATACTTTTTAAGAATCTACAACTGGTTCTAGAATCTAATTCAAACTTTTACAAACTTTTAAACTCTAACAGAAATGCTAAACAGGATCTAACACAAGGCCCTAGCAGGTCTTTTAAGAATTTAGAAAACTTTTCAAATTGCAAAAATCAATTTCTAATGACAATTTTGGAATTTGTCGTGTGATCAGGTATTGGCTGAGTAGTCCAGCAAATGCAAAGTCTTGTACCCCACCGCTGATCCACCAATGTAGGAAGTTGGCTCTGTATGTGCTATTTCAAAGTAAGGAATAGCATGCACAGAGTCCAAGGGTTCCCCTTAGAGGTAAAATAGTGGTAAAAATAGATAATACTAATGCTCTATTTTGTGGTAGTGTGGTCGAGCAGTAGGCTTATCCAAGGAGTAGTGTTAAGCATTTGTTGTACATACACATAGACAATAAATGAGGTACACACACTCAGAGACAAATCCAGCCAATAGGTTTTTATATAGAAAAATATCTTTTCTTAGTTTATTTTAAGAACCATAGGTTCAAATTCTACATGTAATATCTCATTCGAAAGGTATTGCAGGTAAGTACTTTAGGAACTTCAAATCATCAAAATTGCATGTATACTTTTCAAGTTATTGACAAATAGCTGTTTTAAAAGTGGACACTTAGTGCAATTTTCACAGTTCCTGGGGGAGGTAAGTTTTTGTTAGTTTTACCAGGTAAGTAAGTCACTTACAGGGTTCAGTTCTTGGTCCAAGGTAGCCCACCGTTGGGGGTTCAGAGCAACCCCAAAGTCACCACACCAGCAGCTCAGGGCCGGTCAGGTGCAGAGTTCAAAGTGGTGCCCAAAACACATAGGCTAGAATGGAGAGGAGGGGGTGCCCCGGTTCCGGTCTGCTTGCAGGTAAGTACCCGCGTCTTCGGAGGGCAGACCAGGGGGGTTTTGTAGGGCACCGGGGGGGACACAAGTCCACACAGAAATTTCACCCTCAGCAGCGCGGGGGCGGCCGGGTGCAGTGTAGAAACAAGCGTCGGGTTCGCAATGTTAGTCTATGAGAGATCTCGGGATCTCTTCAGCGCTGCAGGCAGGCAAGGGGGGGGGTTCCTCGGGGAAACCTCCACTTGGGCAAGGGAGAGGGACTCCTGGGGGTCACTTCTCCAGGGAAAGTCCGGTCCTTCAGGTCCTGGGGGCTGCGGGTGCAGGGTCTCTCCCAGGCGTCGGGACTTTAGGTTCAAAGAGTCGCGGTCAGGGGAAGCCTCGGGATTCCCTCTGCAGGCGGCGCTGTGGGGGCTCAGGGGGGACAGGTTTTGGTACTCACAGTATCAGAGTAGTCCTGGGGTCCCTCCTGAGGTGTTGGATCGCCACCAGCCGAGTCGGGGTCGCCGGGTGCAGTGTTGCAAGTCTCACGCTTCTTGCGGGGAGCTTGCAGGGTTCTTTAAAGTTGCTGGAAACAAAGTTGCAGCTTTTCTTGGAGCAGGTCCGCTGTCCTCGGGAGTTTCTTGTCTTTTCGAAGCAGGGGCAGTCCTCAGAGGATGTCGAGGTCGCTGGTCCCTTCGGAAGGCGTCGCTGAAGCAGGATCTTTGGAAGGCAGGAGACAGGCCGGTGAGTTTCTGGAGCCAAGGCAGTTGTCGTCTTCTGGTCTTCCGCTGCAGGGGTTTTCAGCTGGGCAGTCCTTCTTCTTGTAGTTGCAGGAATCTAATTTTCTAGGGTTCAGGGTAGCCCTTAAATACTAAATTTAAGGGCGTGTTTAGGTCTGGGGGGTTAGTAGCCAATGGCTACTAGCCCTGAGGGTGGGTACACCCTCTTTGTGCCTCCTCCCAAGGGGAGGGGGTCACAATCCTAACCCTATTGGGGGAATCCTCCATCTGCAAGATGGAGGATTTCTAAAAGTTAGAGTCACCTCAGCTCAGGACACCTTAGGGGCTATCCTGACTGGCCAGTGACTCCTCCTTGTTTTTCTCATTATTTTCTCCGGCCTTGCCGCCAAAAGTGGGGCCTGGCCGGAGGGGGCGGGCAACTCCACTAGCTGGAGTGTCCTGCTGGGTTGGCACAAAGGAGGTGAGCCTTTGAGGCTCACCGCCAGGTGTGACAATTCCTGCCTGGGGGAGGTGTTAGCATCTCCACCCAGTGCAGGCTTTGTTACTGGCCTCAGAGTGACAAAGGCACTCTCCCCATGGGGCCAGCAACATGTCTCGGTTTGTGGCAGGCTGCTAAAACTAGTCAGCCTACACAGATAGTCGGTTAAGTTTCAGGGGGCACCTCTAAGGTGCCCTCTGGGGTGTATTTTACAATAAAATGTACACTGGCATCAGTGTGCATTTATTGTGCTGAGAAGTTTGATACCAAACTTCCCAGTTTTCAGTGTAGCCATTATGGTGCTGTGGAGTTCGTGTTTGACAGACTCCCAGACCATATACTCTTATGGCTACCCTGCACTTACAATGTCTAAGGTTTTGCTTAGACACTGTAGGGGTACCAGGCTCATGCACTGGTACCCTCACCTATGGTATAGTGCACCCTGCCTTAGGGCTGTAAGGCCTGCTAGAGGGGTGTCTTACCTATACTGCATAGGCAGTGAGAGGCTGGCATGGCACCCTGAGGGGAGTGCCATGTCGACTTACTCGTTTTGTCCTCACTAGCACACACAAGCTGGCAAGCAGTGTGTCTGTGCTGAGTGAGAGGTCTCCAGGGTGGCATAAGACATGCTGCAGCCCTTAGAGACCTTCCTTGGCATCAGGGCCCTTGGTACCAGAAGTACCAGTTACAAGGGACTTATCTGGATGCCAGGGTCTGCCAATTGTGGATACAAAAGTACAGGTTAGGGAAAGAACACTGGTGCTGGGGCCTGGTTAGCAGGCCTCAGCACACTTTCAATTGTAAACATAGCATCAGCAAAGGCAAAAAGTCAGGGGGCAACCATGCCAAGGAGGCATTTCCTTACAAACATGAAAAGCTGCTGCAATTCCAAGACCTCAGCTGCACGTCAGACCACTACTGCAAATGATGCAATTCTATTGGTAGCTAAAGTGGCAAAGTATAATCTTGAATCTGTGGAGATATCAAGCTCACTGGCCTCTTGTAAGCCCAAGTAAAAAAAAAAAAAAAGGCACCATCATAATGAGAAGGAAGATCAGCATTCCCCTCTCCACCATCATTTTTTCTCTGGTGGTGTAACTTGCTCACTGTCGGAGCCAAAAAGATAATGTCTGCCCTAGCAATGGCATTGGTACAATCAAGCTGTGTGACAGGTTCTGCTTTAGTAATTTCATAGACCGACTGGTCGAAATCAGGCGTAAGTTGTTTTGTGGTCAGTCATCGGAATCATCACCTGATCCTCTTCTGGCACCAGTGGAGTCAACAAGGAACAGACTAGCACAGGTCCTGGAGCCAGAGTAGATGCACGTACCAGAGTCAGTACGAGGCCCAGCATGGGTCCTGTGGCATCAAACGGTGAGTGAAGGACCAGGTATCAGACAGGAGACCACAGCTGTTCCTTGGGGACCAGAGGCATATCAGAGACAGCCAGACCTACACTGAAAATCTACAGCATGGCCTTTTTAAATGCCTCAGTATACTGAGGCATCACCACTCGCCCCAGAAACTTGGACACACTGGGATCAGTTGGAGTACTGGCTGTGTTGCTGGGACTGTCTGACATCTGACACCCTCTCCTTGGAAACAGAATGGCAGGAACGAGGTTGAGCCACACTTCCATTTTTTTTTTTTTTCGCTTAGACTTCAATTTAGACTTACCGGAGGACTTCGACCGTGAGGAAGACCTCTCTGGGAACAGCCCCAAGAGTGAGAACAATTCCGTGGCAATAACCTGGAGTGGGGCGTTTTATAGACTGTATATTTATTATGTTTAATGAAATACATTTTTGCTTCTCAGTCCCAGATTACCTTCTGGTGCATGAGGGCACAGTTGGTGCACAACTTCAAGTCATGCCCTGAGCTTATACACCAGACACACTTTGGGTGGGTCAGTGACTGACAGCTGTTTTCTACAGCCACAGCACTGTCTGAAACCTGCAGTTTTAAGAGGGATCATCATTCTTTAGCACAATGGATTTTGTTTTGGAGTGGTCAGAAGGCTGCTGAATTTTGCAAGTGGAACTTAAAATCTAGGTTAAAAGGCATAGAAAGAAAAACTGTCATCAGGACACAGAAGTAGCACTTATATGAGGTTCCACTTTGTCACTTCTGGGGTGGCGTGGAGCTGCACTTAGCCACGGAGTATCACAGAAGTGTTATTGAAAAAGGTTTATAGATCCGGTCTGGTGCCTTGCGAGTATTCGAAGGTGAAGAAACTGCGTTCTGAAGTATCTATCTGAAAGGCTATTTCAAGCAAAAAGTTATCTTAGAAGTAACTAGAAGTAATGCTAAAAGAACATAGTTCTTACCTTCGGTAATGCTCTTTCTGGTAGAAACTAACTATTCGCAGATGTCTCACCTTTTGAATATCCCCTAGATGTCAGACTGGATATGGAAACTTTCCAACTTTTCATTGCTTATTCTACCAGGCCATAGCTGCTAACACTGCATTAGTACGCAGAGTCATTGCCCTAGACATTTCCAGGCAGGTATGCAAGCGTCCCTCCATACAATTATGAATCACTATTGTCTGGATAGTCCGGTTCACAAAGAGGGACTGCTGAAATCTACAAGAGTTTCTGGTTTGGGTCTATCTACAGACCCACCTCCAAAAAGATACGGCTTTGGTATCAATTCAGAAGGTGAGGAGTCTGTGGCTTGAAGTCATCTATCAGAAGAACAATTTACTTACCGTCGGTAACGTGCTTTCTGGTATAGACGCTTAACTACCCATAGATTCCATTTCATCCCTCCTACCATCCCTGTTCTGTGGTAAGTATCTATCCATTAATAAGATCCCAAGTCACACCAATTTGCTTTTAGGGCTCTGCATCTAGGAGCGTGGACAGTCTCAAAAGCAATTGATGTCAGCGCTTTGGAATGGTGCCTATATAGGCTCTGCATGTAATTTCCAGAGCAGAACAGTTGCAATGGCCCTGCATACTAGAGGGCAGAGATGCTGTTGAAAATGTTCCAGATCCAGTCTATTGCCTAGAGAATATTCAAAAGTTAAGTAATCTGTGGCTAGAAGTCTCTATCAGAAAGAATAAAGTTACTCCAGAGAGGCTTACAGAATCCAGTATTGCTGCTTTAAACAGAGATCATGATCTACAACGAGAAAGTTGGCACACCTGATCCCTAGTTTATCACCTTGTCAGCAATGAACCCATACTACCATTACTCTGTATGACATCTTGGTTGACCCCGGGTGTGGGTGGATGAATATTAAACAAAACTATTCAGAATTATATTTTCCATAATTTATTTATGTTTATGTAATGGGGATGATTGCTCTTTTACTCACACAGAAATATTCTTCTTTGCTTCTCTTTGAAGGTGGTCAGCAGAATTTTGCCCCTCTGGATGGCATTCATTAAGGAGACGATACATACACCAGGTGAGGATTAATGGAAAATTTGATAAATACAGTTTTTATTCCCTCTAAAACTTGAGTGGTGTTTTCCTTTCCCACTTCCTATTTTAACCAATGTCTTACAAGGAAAAAGTTTATAAATGGAGAAAATAAATGAGAATCATTTGATTCATTCAAGGTATCTATTTAGATTTTTTTTCTTTGATCATGCGCCTTTTTAGGTTAGGATGGCACAAAGTTTAATTTAGTGGCCCCACTCTGTCAGCTATTAGGGGAATCCTTTTCCTGCTCTTCCTTGTTTTTCTCATCTCCCCAACCTGTCTCTTTTCCCTTTGCCTGTCACCCACCTGGCTTTGTCATAGTACTCCTGGACTGTAGCAGACTCTTTGGTTTGACTGACCCTGGGAGCAACAATCACTCCTCACACCACGCAGCAGGAGTATCCTGTTCCAACTCATCACCCACTGGCTCCTCTCTCCGAATCCCCATTGCTGGTCCAGACATCCTGCTTCCATGTCCTTGCTCATCCGAGCTCCCATCTTCCTCCACCAGATAAGTCCACAGCTCCCGATTCTGCATCTTCTTGTCCTGCTCAGGCAGAGTCCTTCCCCCCTTTAGTCCTTCCTTCTTAACTCACCATGTTTTTCTCTTTCCCCTATTCTTTCTTCCCTTCTAACCCTCCTCACTGATGTCCTTTATCTCTTTCTAGTTTGCTCATCAGATCATCACAGGAGCCTACTGTGTACTTACTCTCTTCTAGGTGTCTCCTCTCACATCTCCCTCCACTTAGATCATTGTGTAAAGGACGAATTTGTGACCAGGGGTACCTAAAACTGAGGTTTACTTTCCCTTACTTCTACCCTGTCTATGATATGCTTAGAATTCAAATGACTAATGCAAGGAATTACATTAACGCTCCTGAATTCCTAACCAACCAAGTGAGGGGAGCTTGATCCATATGTAGGACGAATTTGAGACCTTCCAGGTAATATCTTTATGCTTCGATTGCCATTATCAATTAATAGTACAGTTTTCTACTAGTACACAGAACCAGTTACTAATACCTTCTATAACATTTCAGAAAGGGCTACTCCTAGCCCTGTTCCAGAGTCTTCTCTTTATAACAAAGGTTTTGAAAAACGCTTGGGACCGTAAAATGTAAAAATGGATTTGACAAAATAGACTCTTAATTACTCAAAAGCATGAAGTATTTTAGGGCTCTAATTTTTCCAATGATTTTTAGTATTATCTTTAAGCAGGTCAGTTAATTGTGTCGACTTACGAGTAAAATGTGGGAAATATCTACAATAATATCCTAGGAGCTTCAGGAAAGCAAATACATCTTTTGGGATTTTGGGGGCATGATCAGGTCAGTAAGGTCCTTTCCATGATGCATTACATGTTGTGGCAAACAACAGCTAGATAATGATATCATCAATTTTGGTTTGCTGCACACTTCTGGCGAGGACATCAACCATTGGGAAATGGCCAGTGTCCCATGAAGATCAAATGGAAACTCAAACTGCAACAAACTGTCAGGGGTGGAAAAAGCAAACCTTTCCTTATCTTAGATGTTTAAGGGAATCTGCCAATATCCCTTACACAGATCGAAGTATTTAATATGGTGAGGTTCTTCAAGTTACTTATTAAAGCGCTCATCGATATGTACCGAAGCTGGATATTCAAGTAACCTGACTAAAGTTTATGAAGAAGTGCGTTCTTGAATCAGGTTTTAGACAATTAGAACACAATGAGAGTGTTCCACTCACTACTGCAGGTTTCAATTACTCCTAAGTTTAACATTTTTTTGCACTTGTTCCTGGGTGTCTTTTTGTCTAAAAAATGTTACTTGGTCTTACAATTATTGAATGGTGAATAACAAGGGTACACCAAGGCATCTGGTGACATTCTCAAATACCTCTATCCAAGTCTGTTTTTTATTTGATTTCCATTTATTCATCTATACTGACCTGTAGTTTTTGAGAATTCACCTGTCATTGTATTGTCAATCCAATTTCTTCAACAAATTCACATGATAAATTTGCCTCTCATTTCACCTGCCTTCCAATTTTATCTACCTAGTAAGCCATAGGTGTTATAATCTTCCAAATATTATAGGAACCTTGACATTGACTTAACATCTTGTTATCGAAGGTGGGGAAAAGGAGTAACGGTGGGGAAAAGGAGTAACAGTAGGGAAAAGGAGTAACAGTAGGGAAAAGGAGTAACACAATCCCCTGGATGGAATTCTCTCAGTGTAGATTTTTCATAATGTTTTGTTTCTCCTGAGCTTTTTTTCACCTTTTCACTCACAATGTCACATATCTTTCTTAAGCACGCTCTCCATTGGCTGACATATTCTGGAACTGGTATCTGGCTAGGACTCCCCCACTCCTCTAGTCATATCCAATAAGATTCCAGGTTCTGGGAGGATTGTTTCAGAAGCCATCCTGCTGGTGATTCTCCCTCCCCGGTAACTGTCCCCTCTCATACTGGCTCACACGGTAAAAGATGAAAAAGCACTTGCACTTAATATTAATAGGGTATCATGGCAATATACCTCTAATAATGTTTTCCCTGGGTTAGGGTTCCAATCTCTTTTACTAAGTGGAAAAGGGTCACCCATTCTGGCCCTGTTGTCAAATATAATGGTTAACATTTTTGTTGATCTGAAGGGTGACTGGAAGAAGGGAACTCATTCTTCACCATGATTCAGGGCTGCATTCTGATGTACTTGACACTGATCATGCTTAAAACTGATTTACCCTTGATCTGTAATATCATAAAAACTAAGGTGACTGCTTATGCAGTTAGAGTTTTCCCTTGTTGCCTAGGGAGATATAGATCGGCCTATTAGCTTATTGGAGGGTTGCTCATGGATTAGGTGATAACATTTAGGGCCTAACTAGGAGAGCAGGCATCCACACAATTGTGGGAAGGATTGACATTTTTTTATTATACAATAAAAGGTTTAGTATTTATGAAATTTTGGACACAGATGTTTTTTCAAATAAAAAAGTGCAATAGCTTCAAGCCCGCTAGTTTGACAAAATTAAGTATTGGTTTGGCTCAATTCCACTACATGTCCCTTTTCAGTTTTTTTACTTGATTCCAAAACATCAAGTTTTTATGTAGCTGCAGAAAAACACTACAAGGCACTAAGATATACAAAGCTACACTTAGAGAAAGGACAATTGTGTTTCCCAGATTTCAGCTTCTAATTACTAGGAATGTATCTTTCTTTACTAAATGCTGAGGGATCATAAAACAGGATGATTTATATAGTGATTAGGACCCATGATTCAGACCTTAAAATTATGTGGGTACTTAATCCAAAATGAATTGCTATTGTTTGGTGGTGCTTTCACACTGCAAGAATCTGGAAGGAGCACACAACTCCTTTGTTTGACAGTTTAAGGAATTTATTTAGGAAATGGTGGTATTTTGAAAAAGTGTTTTTTGTGATGGGTTTATGCATCGGAGCATTGTTATGTTGATGAAGTATCATTAAGTAATAAAAGGTTTAGTAATTTAATTTGACATTTCATTCCACCTCCTTTCTTCATTTCTCTCACGTCTCAATTCACTACTTCGCCACACTAAAAACAAGGCATTGCCTTACAGCTTTTTAGTTCAATCAATTTTTTTTTGTATCATCATAATTTTGTGTAAGCTGCTGAGCCCAAGTCAATGAAAAATCTGGGTAAAAGCAAAACATATTTTTCGTTGAAAAAAACATGCATACATTGCCACAGTAGCCTTGGAACAGAAGGGAACTACTTTGTGTGTAGTGCTTCTTGTGAAAGGGAAGAGTGCCATCACTCACCATGAAGTTAGCCAATAGCTGAAGTGGGCTGACCCACTGACACAATGTGTATGTTTTAGTGTGCAAAAGAAAAATGTGAATGACAATAACAGACCAATGGATTAAGAGGGTCAGCTGAAACCCTGTATGAGTAAATAAACCATTCATAAACATTTAGTAAAATTAACAGGTCTTAGCCAACTCCAGGCCTAAAACAGGATAAACGAAATTCTGGATAGAAGCCAGGGGTGAAAACCTGGAGGCTGGTTGTAGGAATCTGTCTTGCAAGGAAGAAGCCAATTTAAGTTTGTCATTGCTGATAACATTACTGCATTAATAGTTGTAATGGCTCCTGTTTTAAAGCAGTATTCACTTTTTGTTTCGGGGGTTAGAAGATGGTTCATTACCACTAGACAGAATGTACAGATGAGTACCTGATGTGGACGATAAAGGAAGTGTGGGAACAGGCAAAGAAATCTTCTCCTTGAACTGTATCACTGCTAATTCTGCTGAAAGGTCTGCTGGAAACCATAGTAGTCTTGGATAAAGCAGAACAAATCGTTTGGCATCAGAGGAGCCAACAGGGTAAAGGATTGCATTAACAATGTCTTAGCATACATTAAAAGCTACAGTTTAAAGCACTTATATGCTGAAGTGCCAACTAACTAGTACTCCGACTATGGCAGGAAACTGTATCTACCTCCGCAGCATTGAATTTTACAAAAGCCCCAGCTATCTCTATGGGGGAAGAAGGGGGGGAGTTGGCTCTGGGAACTACATCAATCACATGATGCTTTTGTTCAGTGGAGGCTAAAGTGTGCCTCATTAGTTTAGACAGGACAAAGAGCAGATAAGTCATCCAGTACCATAGGATCCAAAGTCTTGCAGCTTTGCGTTTCCCTGTGAGAGGTATTTAAGTGAGTGCAGCCACAGATCCACCCTCCATCCTGGAAGCATAAGACCCCAGAATATTAATGGCAACATTCTCCCATATATGGGCAGGATTAGCTTTCACCCAAGTTCCAAAGATTCCATGAATTACGTCCATGGTGTCTGTTGCCATTGGCTCGTTTCTGGACAGTCAGGAGATTGGTCTTCAGGGGCCCCAGATACATTCAATCACAGAACATAAATGCACTAGCTAAACAAAAGACTGGAGTGGGTTAAAAAAGAAAAAATGACAATATCGCTTAAAGATGGAAAAATCCTAGGCTTCGAGAGCTATAACTTAGATATTTTATAAATAATGGCACTTTCTGCAGCCACTGCATATTAAATTTGTCAATCATCTAATAAAAAATTGCAGCAATACGTAGGGATTCGATTATATTAGCTTATTTCCTAAAATAAAAAGGGTACAATGTGGTGCATACACATAAAATGACCATCATGTGTAAATGTATAAAAATCCCTATTATGAAGAGCCCGAAGCAGGTGGTTAAAGTATTTCAGTCAGCTGTCGACAGTGATGAGGAACGGGGCATACCAGTGGAAGCCTATGCAAGGCCAGAGTGTCAGCCCACCTTAGAGAGAATTTATATACATATTTTTTTTAAATAACTAAAACGTAACTCAGAAAAGTTTGTAGCTCCTCTGTGAAGTCACATCCACAGGAAATTCTGAGAATGTAATGCTTGGATGGATTGAGCACTCACAAGTTACTCACTACATTGAAGAGATTTATATTCATCTCAGTAGAATTCCTAAAAGTCATGAGTTGATAACGAAACTGACTGTACACAAATTGTTCTCTCATGAACATCGAATCCTTAAAGGAAATGACACCCCTTGGAAAAATATATATATGCGTGTAATGGCAGTGAAACCCCTTAGAAATAATGAGATTATTTATATTGGTTAATTATTAATTAATTCCCTAAATTTCACATTAACAATTATTTTTTCTCTACAAACCTTGATCTTTAGTTTCCTTTTTGACCTCTAGGGATATTAGGCATTACCAAATAGCCATGGAAACAGCCAGGAAGCTTAAATATAGTTTACAATTTTGTTTCAATCTGAATGAAAATATATATACATAAGCAGACTGAACTCTGAATCAGAATAAGTAAGCTTTACAAAATAGCATTGTTTACCATCAATCGTAAATTTCAACAAAAATCACCACAACTTTAGCTTTTTCACTGAGTCACATGCACATCTAATTCCACAACATAAGGACAGACCTATTGTGAATTCCTGCAAACTGATGCACTAATATAAAATTCCTGATATTTAAAGGGATGCTAGAGTCTTCTGTCCACTACTCCAAATCCTACAACCAAAGGCAAAGCCAACAGCTCTGTCTTTTAAAAGTGCCAATTCAGCCACTGATGAGTTTAGGCACTCAGTAAGTCAATACACATGTATTCTGTCAGTCATCCTTAATAATTACTTAATCATCAACCACCCAGGCTCATTATTACATTCACCCCTTTTACCCACCCCCAATAAAATAGACACACAAACTCAAGAAGCATAGGGAAGATACACTGAAAAGAATAAAAGTAGAAAAAAAGAAAACATGCTACAAATAAAACTTGGCAGAAGTATGCTTGCAATAGAAAAATAAAATTAAACAGGGTTTTGGGTAGCCATCTTGAAATGCGATTGTAAATAGTGTAACATTGTTTTAAAGTTCCAGCAAAGCTGCCACATTTAAAAGAAAGGCACATGCCATCTTGGAGTTAACTAACAATGATGATACAAAATAGCATTCCAAAATAGCCACTCAATAACATCACACTAGGCAGTCATCTTCCAAGGTTGAAATGTATAGGGTATCACTGTTGTGCCAATCCAAGATAGATGCTTCTAAGCATGGGAACTATCTTGTAATGGCAAAACAATTATACATTATGGACAATACCATTCCAAGATGGCCGGCCAGCCAGCCACATTGGCCACACAGAATGCAGCACACTACTATGAAGCTGGCTGCGAACTAGCACCCTGGTTGGACTGTCAGAAGAACTGCAGGATGAAAGACAATCAAAAACAAGAAAGGAAACAAGCATTTGCAATGCAATGGGTTTTGCATTTGCTCGAGTTAGAGCTATAACTGTTGTAAATTCCTAACCGGACTTTTCTTGTCACATAAATTGAAAATAAAAAGTAAAATAGTTGACATAAGCAAGCAGTTTCAAAGCGCCACAGCCATCATGAGCAAGAACGAGATACAAAAGGAAAAAGAAGATCACTCGCAGTCAGACATGTCGGCAAATTTGCAATTCTCCATGTAACAGGGTCGATGGCCAAGGCGGTAACAAAACCACCCCAAGGAGGTACTAACGTAAAGCACTTAGAAATGATAAAGGATTTTTGAAAAGGCAAGCCCACAAGCAAATGAGAGGGAGGACATAGAACACTTTCTTTTTCACACACCCTGTCCAGTTGGATTTTAACAGATGCATGTCAGAAAATGAGCCCTCATGTACAAGACCAATCCGGATATTAATTGCTATAAGGGTAAACAAAGGTTAGAAATAACTGGGTTATGTTATGAGTAATTGCAAAGAAGTGTCCTTCTCCCATTACTAAGGCACTAAAGTGCTTTCTTAATCTGGGTACCCTTTTTGAATGGTTCTGGGAGTTCTATGCATCCATAATGTATGATTGCAGAGGGATAGGATTTGTTAGTATAGTTTACTAATGGTTCATGCTGATTAGTGTGAAAGCAAAAGGAGTTTGATCCGTCTTAAGATCTTTGTAGTTTTTTGTGCCAAACATCCTTGCTAATTATCACTTAGCTGTGTTTTCAGCTGTTTTTATACTGAAAGAGCAGTAAGCTTGATAGCACAAGCACAGATGCTAAATAGCTTTAAAGCAGAGATACTGCCAAGTGGGTGCAATGAACAAGCCAACAAATGAATAACATGTTGGAAAGCAGCGCTTGTGCGCTGCTAAGCTTAACCTAGAGGTAGTTATGTAGCTCATTTCAAAATTATGTAACATGTAGTTGATGTGTTATGTTACATTGCTGCTATCCATTATGTTGCAGCCGTCTGACATAATATGCAACTTTGTACAAAGGATAGCACAAATGTAATTTCTGGTGATTTGTAAATCAGGATTCAAAAGACAATTCTTTTGTAGGCTCAGTTTGTTTTTAATGCTTAAGCGTCATGCCAGACACCTCGCTCAGATCTTCTCTTTAATTACCTGGATTATCAACCTCTATATAGATTTGATGCATTATGTTGCATGCATGCTAAGACGAATCTGAATCACTCAGACAAACTTTTCACTAACATCTAAATTAATGTCAGACCGGATAGGAGATAATCAGAGTTGCAGTAGAATGCAAAGCGGTCCAGGGTTAAAGTTCGGGAATATCCAGTGTCAATAAATGATAAAATTATCACAAAAGCTGCGCCTTGTTGCCTCTGAGAAAGGGTCAGCAGCCTGAGTCTACCTTGTTTTTCTCTTAAAATAAACAAGCAGCAGATTGCATTACAGCATGTCAAACATTTTTGAACCACCATCATTTTAAGTGTTTTTTCTAAAATAACAAGCTGTTAAGCAGGAGGCTGTTGAGTCACATACCCCCCTCACTTGTGAAAGAACCAATAACCATGTACCACCTTCTTAACTGTGCCTCCCTCTCACACAACCAGGACCACCAGTGGCAGCCCCTTAACAAAATCTATACGTGGCTGACTCAACGGAGAAAAACCACCAAGAAGGAATGGACTAACTAGCTGCCCTTTACCCGAAGAATGGCAGAGCACAACTCAGAAAGCCTACGTGTGGACTCAGCAGCCAATGTAACGTAACACAAGAACTAGTTAAATGTAATCTTTTGACAACAGTGCCCACAAGCTAAAACAAAGAACTCTAATGAAGTTAGCAGAGCAGCCTGACAAGATTTATGGCCCCATAAAGGAGATAAGCAATGCCCTGTGTGGGATGTCGTGAGTGCTGGCATGGAGGAGTCCTGGAGAGAGAGAGAGAGCGAGAGAGCGAGAGAGGTGTTTGTTTAGTAAAATAAGCTTATTTTAGGAGCATTTGTTTAGTAAAATAAGCTTATTATAGGAGCAGGGCAGAGGAAAGCACTGGTCTAAAACCAAAATCATTTTCAGCAACATGGGAGGAGGTGGGATGAAGGGAATGCTGTGATAAAACGCAGGCATCTACTAGCCTAAAACCCCCACAGTGAAAGGAGAGCACCAAAGAAATGTCAAAAATAGTCAGTCACAGCAATAGATAAAGAAACAAAAGTGGAACAATACAGTAGTAGGTCACTGCCTTGAAACAGAAAAAGGAGGAACAAAAAGGCAGAACTAACCACTAGCGAGGAAGAATTTTTTAAAGGACACGGAAACCGGCAAATGAAATCGCTTCAACCCAAAGTATACGTATAATTAAGCATACACGAGGTCGAACGCTAACGCTCGACCTAAAAATGGAACACGAAAGAACAAGTTACTTACCTGCGGTAAAGCCTTATCTTGTAGAAACTATATCTAGCTGCAGATTCCTTACCTTTGAATTTCCCCATGCATCAGAAGATTTTTTTATGAGCAGTACTCCTGTGCGCCGGTAGGTGGTGTCCATCGGTTCCGCATGAGTCGTCGGTATCATCTGCACCAGAAGTGACGTTAGAAGTACCTATTCAGCTTATCTAGGAGCACAGTCAGTTTCTTTTCACAACTTTCCATGCACGAACCACTGGTGTGAACACCTAGGGTCAGCTCTGTCTATAGAAATTTGTTCCCATGTGGGGTGGGTGGGTGGATAGGTAAGGAATCTGCATCTAGACATAGGTCCTCATTATGAACTTGGCGCCACATAATGTACACAGTGGGGACCGCCACAGGTGGCCCTCCAACACTGCTAGGCTACCGCCGACAGGCAGCCAGACGATGACGGAATTCTTCATCTGACAGGGGAGCGCTGCAAGCAGCGCTGCCCTTCATGTGGTGCAGTCGGCAATGTCCTGGCCCAGCATTCTGCTGGGTGGAAACACGGCTTAATCCTGCCCGTTTAAGTCTATGTTTAGACCGCCAGCATGAACACGGCGGAAAAATCCCGCCGTGTTCATAATGACCCCCATAGTCTCTACCACGTAAGGTGTTACCGAAGGCAAGTAACTTGATCATCTGATATAGACTTCTAGCAGCAGATTCCCAGGCAATACCTCCACGGAGGTGGATCCGCGTTCTAATTTCAAAACAAGGAAGCTCTGCATGACCGAACCGGCAAAGCGTCCATCCCTATGGACCAGGCTGTCCAGATACTGGTGCTTGGTAAATGTGTGCTCAGATGCCCACATTGTTGTCTGGCAGATGTCCAGGAATGCAACGCTGCATGCAAACACATTGGTCTCAGCTTTAGCTCTAGTGAAATTAGTTTGCAAACCTTCAGGAGGCTGCTTCTTGGCCAATGCATACCAGATGTTTTATGCAGAGAACAACCCATCTAGAGATGGACCGCTTCTGTACAGCCCAACCTTTCTTCACACCAACATACTCCATGAAGAGTTAGTCGTCCACCAGGAACTCTCGTGCGCGGTCAAGGTAGAACGACAACGCATTATTGGGGACCAGACGGTGTAGTCGCTCCTCTTCTTAAGAGGGACGTAGCAGAGATTAAAAAAAGTAGGTAGTGTGATTGATTGGCCTACATGAAACTGGGTAACAACTTTCAGTACAAAAGAGGCCATTGTGCAAAGCACCACTTCATCAGGATAGAGGTGGGCGGCTTGAATGATAAGGCCTGTAGCTCACTCACCCTTCAGGCAGATGTAATTGCCACAAGGAAGGCTGTTTTCAATGCCAAGAGCCTGAGGGGACAATTGTGAAGAGGCTCGAAAGGAGCACACATTAAGAATGTCAAGACCAGATTGAGATCCCACTAAGGCATACTAAAAGGCGAGGGAGGGTAAAGATGAACAAGACCCTTTAAAAACCTATATACAATAGGGGATTTGAACAAGGAGGGTTGGTCAAGGAGCTGCAAGAAGACAGAAGGAGCAGACAGATAGCCATTAAGAATGACCAGAGCAGAGCCCAGCTGTGCAAGGGAGTTAGACTTGATAAAAAAGGGCAGAAAGGGGATCAACATGTTTCTCTGCAAACCTGCAGCAAATGTGTTCCAACGGAAGGCGTATGCCATCTTACTGGAGGGGAACCTGGCTGCCAAGGTAACATTACAGACTTCGGGAAGAAGGGTGAAAACTGTCAACTACCGCCGTTCAATCTTCACGTAAGAAGATAGACAGTAGACCGGTTTGGGTGAAGAACCATCACCTGGTGCTGCGACCAAAGATCTTCCTGAAGGGGCAGGCTGATCGGAGGATCAATGACCATGATCAGTAACTCAGGTACCAGACTCTCAGTGCTCACCCCAGAGCCACAAGAATGACTTGGGCTAGATCATTCCTGATCTTCTTGAGAACTTTGGCAGGAGTGGTATGTTAAGAAAGGCATACAGGACGCCTGAGCTCCACTCAAGATGAAAAGCGTCTCCAAGTGAAAGCTGCATTGGAAACTCCGGCCTGCAAAACTGTTGACATTGCACATTCTCGGTGGAGGCGAACAGGTCTAACCAAGGCCCTCCCCACTGCTGAAAGAGACCTTGTGCCACCTCTGGATGGAAACGCCATTTGTGATTCTCTAGGCATCGATGGATGAGTTTCCCTGCTCTAGTATTCAGAGAGCCCCCCAGGAGTTAAACCACCAATATGCCCAGCTGTTCCAGCTAGGTCCAGAAGCGCAGGGCCACCTGACAATGCGTCTATGACCTTACCCTGCCATGTTTGTTGCAGTACCACATTACGGTGGTGTGTTGCCATCAGCGCCTGCACTAACCTTCCCTTGATGGAAGGTAGAACGCTTTCAATGGCAGTCGGATCGCTCGGAGCTACAGCAAATTGATGTGGAGTATGGATTCCACTGGAGACCAGAGTCCTCCGTTCTCCACCTCTCCCAGATGGCTGCCCCATCCTAGAAGTGACGCATCTGTCACTACTGTCAGATATGGTTGGGAAAGGGAGAGGGATCTGCTTCTGACCCAATCGTAGTTCATTATCCACCACTGCAGATCTTGTGCAGTTCCGTCCAAGACCTGGACCGCGTTGAGCAATTCCTCTGATGCTGCACCCACTAGAATTTCAAGTCTCACTACAGCGCCTGCTTATGCCAGGGGGCATTTGTCACTAGCAGGATGCAGAAGGCCATGAGGCCCAGCAGCCTCAGAGTCAGTCTCATTGAAACCATGGATACAGGCTGAAACATCAGTATCATAGCTTGAATATTCCAGACTTTTCGTTTGGGAAGATATGCCAGAGACTGCACTGTGCCCTAACAGCTTCGATGAAAGGGAGTGTCTGAGAGGGAGTCATGTGTGACTTTGGCATGTTGATGGTGAACCCCAGCGACTGCAGAATGTCCGCCATGGTCTGGAGGTGGGAGGCGACAGACTGGGGCGAACACTCCGTTAACAGCGTGTTGTCGAGACTGCAGAAGACTTGGAAGACTGCCCCCGATCTCTGCTGATCGGCTGCAACCTCTAATATCACCTTGGTCAACACCTGAGGGGGCCGTTGGCAGGGGCGCCTCCTCCATTAGGGTAGAGGAGCATTCCAACTCCCCCCCCCCCAACCAGAAGCAACCGCTGCAAACTTTTGCATGAAAATTATGTTAAACTGTGTTTATTACATTTTTCTTGTAAAGAAGCGAGGCATTGGGGTTGACAAGCACTGAGGGTAGTGCACAGAGCACCCCTCTCAGTGCACATGTATGTTTGGCAGGCTGTCTCGGGCCGGCAAAACACACATGCGCAGTAGGCTCTCTCCAGCCCAGCAAAAGAGTTGCACAGGCTCCCAGTCTGCCAGGGAGGGCCCTGGCTGGGCACTCCCAGCCAATCCTAACGCTGCTTTGAGCAGAGTCAGGATTGCCCACAGGGCAGGCTGGGAGCCCTTGCCTGCAACCTGGAACGACGAGGGAAAGAAGAGCAGCACAGCAGCAACGGAGGAGGTAAGCTTTTATCTATTTTTTTATTTATTAAATTACCCCTATCCCCCCCAGCGCTGCTCCGGCCACCCTCCTCCCCCTTCTGAGGGCAGCGAACCGCAACTAGGCGTTGGTAAGGCAAAAGAGAAGCATGGTGAATGGGCGTCCTGCAAGTCCAGTGCTACCATCTAGTTACCTGGGTCCAAGGCAGACAAAACGTGAGCCAACATGAGCATTTTACATTTCTCCTCCTTGAGGAAGAAGTTGATGGCTCGGATATAGGACGAAGGCACTTGTTCTTTTTGGGAACCAGAAAGTAGCAGAAATAGCAACAACAGCCTACGTCTGGCACTGGAACCCTCACTATGGCTCCCTTGGCCAAGAAAGCCACAACTTCTTTGCGGAGAAGGGACAGATGATCCTCGGTTAGCCGGTCGTGAGATGGTGGCATGGAGGGAAGGGCAGTTTCGATGGGGAGGGAGTAGCCCCTTCAGACAATCTGCAAAACCCACCTGTCCAATGCTATGGACTGCCAGTGGAGCAGGTGATGGCAAATCGTGCCACCAACTGGATGCCCATTACGGTAAAGGGGGAGATTAGGAAGGCTTAAAGGCAAGGGCTGCCATTGGGGAGGGCCCTCCTCTAGGACCTGTGCAACCGCGTCCCACAGATTGTGGGACTAACGGCCCAAAAGGCATGAGATGTTCACAGACCACGATGCAAGACTGGCAGGAAAGAAAAAAAAAAAAAAAACGTATTTGCCAAAGAGTACAGCATCTTTGATTATTGGGGGGAAAGGTGGTGTTGGGGGGGTGGTGCTGTGGGATGGTGCGGCTTGGACCACCAAGCTCTCCAGGGTAGGGTATTGGGTGAGGAAGCCTGGGAGCCCCTGGGGCAGGGCGTTGGCAGCAGGCAATCATCCTAATCACAGAAGCCCCTATGTTGGGTTTGGACCAAGGACCCAAAAGTTGTCAGTGAAGGCATCATTGAATGGGTGTGGAGATTCGGACGAGGAAACTCCCAGTTGCAAAACCACTCTCAGGATGCTAGTCGTGACTGCCACCGAGGGCACCTGAAGGTCAAGTACAACAGCGTCCCTCTGCGCACCACCATTGCATTTGAGACTCTCGCCTCTGTAGCCATGGTATTTTTGGGGGTTGGGTAGAGGGGGGAGGATTTGAAAGCAGACCAGTATCTGGGGAAGTATCCAGTCCACTGGGTTCACCCAGTTCCTCACACCAGCACATATTTGGGTCTTCTTCATATGGCTGGTACTCTACAGGGTCCAGCAACTTCTTCCATTCCTCCCTGAGGTCTAACCTGATGCAATAGGGCTCAGTTTTTAATCGAGGAAGATTAGATGCTGCGTCGGGTGATCCCCTCTGGCTCAGTGTCAGAGTCAGGGATCACAATGGGGATGGCACGGCTGGGAGTGTCAGCATCGTGGCCTGAATTGGAGAAGGTCGAGATGGCACAAACTATGCCGGCTGAGATCCAGGAATAGATCCCTGGGGACCCCCAAAAGAGCCAGGGCTGGAGCCGCCAGTGCAAACCAGATGGGACCCCCTTTGACCACACGAGGCCCGAATGTGTGTCAGGCCATCCAAATATGAAGCACATGGCTTCACAGAACTCCTTAAGTTGGGCGGGGGTCGCTCTGGCTCCCGAAAAATTCAGGGAGGCATGCAATCAGACCAGGCGCAGGCTCCAAAGAACTCATGCTCAATCGTCACCCAATGGATGAGGACCTCTGTTTTCACAGTCGCATGCCGGGCTGCCATGAGCTTTACAGACTGCTCCCTAAAAGATTTTGGATACATGGCAAAGACCTCGGAGCACGACTTGGGCTCTGGTCGCACTCCAGACGCAACAGAAAGACAAGGTGCGGGTCAGTCACTGACCGATTACAGGCTCCGCAGGGCTTGAATCCTGTCTTCCTAGATGGGATATCCTATCACACCAGGATGAACACCTAAAAAAACGCTCAAAATGTTTCAAAAATCCAGTCAGATCTTCAGATCAGTGCTGGCTGGCATGGAAAGAAAAGAACTAACATCAGCACACCTAGGTGGCGATAATATAAGGTCTGCAATGTCACTTCCAGCGCTGACAAGGCAGACGCAGGCACAGCAGATCAATGACACCTATTGGCATGCAGGGGTACCACTCACAAAAAATCTTCCAGATCCAGTCTGATGCCTGGGGAAATTCAAAGGTAAGGAACCAGCAGCTACAAGTCTGTATCAGATTGACTGGTTATGACACTGAAGTGTAATCCTTTGCAGGCACAAGAAAACAGTGTTACCCACAAGACAATAGAGACAATGGCAGGCACTGGCTAACCCATTGTCCTATGCAGTATACTGCATAGGGCAACTGCTTTTGTCATGAGTTTTCATAATAAACTGATCCAGCCTATAACGTTGAACAATAGCTTGTCACCATAACCAACTCAAGCTGTCAGACAAGTTAATTGTTAAAAAAAAAAAAAAAACTTTTTCCTGCTGAAGCATACTAGGTCTGTTTAATACGAATCTGTACTGAGAAATCTACATTTGGCCTGAGACAGCACCCCTCTTTCGTTAGCACATTTTAAAAGTACTTTTTGTTAATCACAATGTTAACCAACAGGTGAACTGCCGAGCCGCATCTAAAAAGGTCAACTTCCAAAACATGTGGGATCTCATTATTACTTGTTCAAAATGCTCTGTTAGTCAATGCAACTCCATTGGTTAAACACAAATAAATGATATGCTCTGATTCTGGACTTGAAGCCTCTTCTGTTAACTTTAAAGGCAGATGTGGATATAATAAAACAATGTTGGCCGGCCCATTGTTACCAGGACTTCTTAACCTTTCAAGAGTAATAGGTCATGGGGCAGTTTTTGATTTCTGAAAATGGCGGACATAACACCTTCCCTAGATTTGATTTGATTGGGTCCAACTTTCTGAATGGGAAAAAAATGAGTCTGTAAAGAAATGACTCCCTGTTGCAGTTAACCCCCACTTTTTGCCTGATACTGATGCTGACTTGACTGAGAAGTGTACTGGAATCCTGCTAACCAGGCCCCAGCACCAGTGTTCTTTCACCTAAAATGTACCATTGTCTCCACAATTGGCACAACCCTGGCACCCAGGTAAGTCCCTTGTAACGGGTACCCCTAGTACCAAGGGCCCTGATGCCAGGGAAGGTCTCTAAGGGCTGCAGCATGTCTTATGCCACCCTAGGGACCCCTCACTCAGCACAGACACACTGCTTGCCAGCTTGTGTGTGCTGGTGGGGAGAAAATGACCAAGTCGACATGGCACTCCCCTGTGGCATAGGTAAGTCATAGGCATAGGCAAGTCACCCCACTAGCAGGCCTTACAGCCCTAAGGCAGGGTGCACTATACCACAGGTGAGGGCATAGGTGCATGAGCACTATGCCCCTACAGTGTCTAAGCAAAACCTTAGACATTGTAAGTGCAGGGTAGCCATAAGAGTATATGGTCTGGGAGTGTCAAAAACGAACTCCACAGCTCCAGAATGGCTACACTGAATACTGGGAAGTTTGGTACCAAACTTCTCAGAATAATGAACCCACACTGATGCCAGTGTTGGATTTATTAAAAAATGCACACAGAGGGCATCTTAGAGATGCCCCCTGTATTTTACCCAATTGTTCAGTGCAGGACTGACTGGTCTGTGCCAGCCTACTGCTGAGAGACGCGTTTCGGACCCCATGTGGTGAGAGCCTTTGTGCTCTCTGAGGACAGAAACAAAGCCTGCTCTGGGTGGAGGTGCTTCACACATCCCCCCTGCAGGAACTGTAACACCTAGCAGTGAGCCTCAAAGGCTCAGGCTTCGTGTTACAATGCCCCAGGGCACTCCAGCTAGTGGAGATGCCCGCCCCCTGGACACAGCCCCCACTTTTGGCGACAAGTCCAGGAGAGATAATGAGAAAAACAAGGAGGAGTCACTGGCCAGTCAGGACAACCCCTAAGGTGTCCTGAGCTGAGGTGACTGACTTTTAGAAATCCTCCATCTTGCAGATGGAGGATTCCCCCAATAGGATTAGGGATGTGCCCCCCTCCCCTCAGGGAGGAGGCACAAAGAGGGTGAAGCCACCCTCAAGGACAGTAGCCATTGGCTACTGCCCTCCCAGACCTAAACACACTCCTAAATTCAGTATTTAGGGGCTCCCCAGAACCTAGGAAAGCAGATTCCTGCAACCTAAGAAGAAGAGGACTGCTAAGCTGAAAAACCCTGCAGAGAAGACGGAGACACCAACTGCTTTGGCCCCAGCTCTAACGGCCTGTCTCCCCACTTCTAAAGACACTGCTCCAGCGACGCTTTCCACAGGGACCAGCGACCTCTGATGCCTCACAGGACTGCCCTGCATCTAGAAGGACCAAGAACTCCCGAGGACAGCGGCTCTGTTCACCAAAGACTGCAACTTTGCAACAAAGAAGCAACTTTGAAACAACTTGAGTTTCCCGCCGGAAGCGTGAGACTTGACACACTGCACCCGACGCCCCCGGCTCGACTTGTGGAGAACGATCACTTCAGGGAGGACTCCCTGGCGACTGCGAGACCGTGAGTAGCCAGAGTTGCCCCCCCGAGCCCCCACAGCGACGCCTGCAGAGGGAATCCCGAGGCTCCCCCTGACCACGATTCCTGCTTCTAAGAACCCAACGCCTGGTAGGGACACAGCACCCGCAGCCCCCAGGACCTGAAGGATCAGACCTCCAGTGCAGGAGCGACCCCCAGGTGGCCCTCTCCCTTGCCCAGGTGGTGGCTACCCCGAGGAGCCCCCCCTTGCCTGCATCGCTGTAGAGACCCCTTGGTCCCCCATTGCTTTCTATTACAAACCCGACGCTTGTTTGCACACTGCACCCGTCCGCCCCGTGCCGCTGAGGGTGTACTTTCTGTGTGGACTTGTGTCCCCCCCCGGGGCCCTACAAAACCCCCCTGGTCTGCCCTCCGAAGACGCGGGTACTTACCTGCTGGCAGACTGGAACCGGGGCTCCCCTTCTCCATTGAAGCCTTTGCGTTTTGGACACCACTTTGACCTCTGCACCTGACCGGCCCTGAGCTGCTGGAGTAGGTAACTTTGGGGTTGTTCTGAACCCCCAACGGTGGGCTAACTTGGACCCAAACTTGAACCCCGTAGGTGGTTTACTTACCTGCAAAAACTAACAAACTCTTACTCCCCCCAGGAACTGTTGAAAATTGCACTAAGTGTCTAGTTTAAAAAAAGCTATATGTGATTTATGTGAAAAATGTATATGCTATTTTGCTAATTCAAAGTTCCTAAAGTACCTACTTGAAATACCTTTCATTTGAAGTATTACATGTAAATCTTGAACGTGTGGTTCTTAAAATAAACTAAGAAAATATATTTTTCTAAACAAAAACCTATTGGCCTGGAATTGTCTCCGAGTGTGTGTTCCACATTTATTGCCTGTGTGTGTACAACAAATGCTTAACACTACTTCTTTGATAAGCCTACTGCTCGACCACACTACCACAAAATAGAGCATTAGAATTATCTCTTTTTGCCACTATCTTACCTCTAAGGGGAACCCTTGGACTCTGTGCATACTATTCCTTACTTTGAAATAGTGCATACAGAGCCAACTTCCTATAGAGTCAAACTGTGTATTTTACAGAAACTTTTTCCCATAAATTGGTTAACAAATAACAGGCTTTGAAAGGGCTCTAGATGTATTCCAGTACTTCCATGGTGTGGCAGCTAAGCCTGACCCTTCCAAATAGAGCCACAGGTGTGACATTTTATCATAATGGAGCAGGTTTGCCTACCCAAAGATGATTTTGTCCCAGTCTTTCCCTCTCTCTGTCTCAACATGGGTCTCTCTGACTCTAACAGTCTCTCCCCAAATATCCCTGTGCTTCCTATTCTTTCTCTCTAAGACTTGTTGGCTCACCTACTCTTACTACCTTTTTTTCTCTCTCCTTGTATTTCTAGGTCTTACAGTCTTATAGTTTATTCCACTCAATGCTTGCCTTTCCCAGTCGTTCGGTCTTTACAGAGGCAGCAAGCATTTAGGTCCAATCAAAGTCAGTTATACGGCAGCCTTTTTGGAAAGTGGTCATACTGTCTCTTTTGAATTATAGCTACCATACTCGCAGCTGGGAAGTGTCGCACTTAAAATTATATTGGACCTATTGTGACGGTATGGAAATTACTTGAGTTTTGGTAGACCTGCTAGTTTACCCTCTAGAGCAAGTACAATGTACGCTTTTAGGATGAGTGATAATCGACTTGCTCCTTTCAGGAAATCTGCAATGCTTTTGGTGGGACAGTTACAACACTACTTAGCAAGTTTCAGCAGTTTGAATGGAACAGGAAAATGAAATCAGTATTGCTTTGTTCCCTTAATTCAAAACCATTAAACAGGTCACTGACCAGCAAAGCTGCCATATTCTTGGCAGAACACTTCCCAAGAGATACTATCGGTTTAGCAAGGCACCACATGCACTGTAGAATCTATCCATGATTGGCAGTAGTTCATGTGAATACTTGATGAAAATGATAAATGATGGTTTGGCCACCAAACCCTTAACAAATAAACATGAAAATGTTGCATTTTTGGTTAAGACTGCTCATAAAATGATATGCATATGTTTGATGGAATCCACTGACACGCTGATGATTCAAGACAAAATGATTGCATTTCCAAATCTGTAAATACAGTAGATACTGGCGTGACCATTAGCACTTCTCACTTAATCCCTTACCTAATCTTAAAGAGATCTCTGAAACCCATCTGCTGTCCAAACGTATACGGTCTCCAAAAACAGAGCCAGCACTGCTGAATGAGGCTGTAAAATCTGTCTTGCTTAGATTTGCACTGCCTGCAGCTGTGACCTCAATGAGATTCTCAGTCACGACATAACTGAAAATCTACTTTGAAGGGGCAGGATGATTTAAAAAATGGAAATAACCGTCCTGGCAACTGAAAAAGCAACATTGCATATTCACAACTGCATTTATCACCTATTTTTTGTTGTTGTATGCTATAAATGCATCATTTTGATACCTTTTCATTAAAATTGACTACGATGATACAACACAGCACATCTCCAACACCCCTGCAGAGCGTAAGGCGCATCTATAATACCCCTAAGGTTTGGAATGTCATGAGCTAGATCAGAGACTATGGCTTTTTTTTTTTATTTTATTTTTTTTTAATCACAATTACAATAAAAATGTGCTGTAAAGTGCACTATTTGATTCAGTTTTTCAGAATTTCTCTGGGGAACCCACTCTGCCCGATACTCATGCATATCCCTCTAAAGAATATCAGGATCACTGAAATCGATAGGCACGTAGTGTTCCTCACTTCTTTCAAGGATTAGCAGTGGTACAAATTTTAAGTATGTGCTCTTCCTTGCAGAGAGAGGGGACAAAGCTGTAGTGCAATGCCCAATACCCTACAAGACACCACTGCTGCTAGATTAACATCTACAATTACCAAACACCACACTTCTAAAAACTGAGATTAATTGTTTCACTGCCAGAGCTACTGCATATTCCAATTCATTTTATGATGTATATATGTATCATTAGGTCGGTGGAAGGGTGCCAAAAGAGTCAGGGCTCAAATGATAAGGGCAGCGAGCTGTGCTCGGCAAGAAGTAAACTGAATTCACTGGGATTAATTCAGGTTGCAAAAATATGTTTGTGGAACAGCCGTAGGGTTTGTTCAGCAACTACACGTATGTTGGGGTCAGTACATTTAGCAAAGGTACAACCTTTTCACTTTTCTAGCATCACTGGATTTTGATTTTAATAGCTTTAGCCACTGAACTCAAGGCAGTTCAAGGCACCAGCAATTTGACACAGTTCTAAGGGAAAAAGAAAAACATTTCTGTTCTGCAAAACCGCATGGTGATACAAGATGTGCTGCAAGTTATGATACTTCCTGGCATGTCCACTACTGCAGTAGCTCATTGGTATTAAGCATAAGTAGTTCAATCAGTATTATGAATAAATATCCTAACGACCCAAAATAAACTATGCCATCCCGTGGTTTCAGCATAAATATACCCCGTTTATACTTTGTTAGATAAGATTTGTTATTCAGTTCAGATAAAAATGTGTATATTCACCAACTAAGGAAACAGTGAAAATATGCTTTACTTTCTTTTAAAAAAAGATTAACAAAAACAGTTCAAGAAAAACATTTATTGCACGGTTTACATAACAAAAAATGTAATACGCAGGTCAAAGGGAACGTGACTAATTGATGCATTTATTTGCAAATTGAGAAATGGTCTTCAAAAATAAAGGTTGCGATATCATTTAATTACAGTTGTCAGTGGTAGGATACTTTCTTCTGATACCACGACTGTGGACTGAAGATTAGTGCTCCATTGGTTCCTCTGCCTTCTCTACGACTTCTTCAGCAGGTTGTGCGACCTTAAGCATAAAAAAATAAGACATTTCTATTAAAACTAAAATATTTATAATTATACATTTAAAGTAGTTCATATTTAACAGGCGGAAATAGCTTTCAACATATGCCTAACAGTCTCATAGATACTGCAACCTTTAAGCATGCAATACTATAATGCTGCATCTTCACTCGTTGTGGAGTCAGCCAACTGAACCTGTGAGAATGAGGGTAAAGCTCTTCCCGCATTTCCTGGGGAACAGAAAATGGTAAGCCTGCGGGACAGAACATGGAGGCAGATTATGAAGCATCAGAAGTCCTGAAAAAACGTAATGAAACTTCCTAGAAACGTACATTTGCATAGCCAAATGTGTACATTGATCCAGAGCTCAAAACAGTCAAACAAAACACATAATAAATCACTGCCCAGCCAGTGCTGAGTCTTTTAGTAAAAAATAAAGTACTTTAATATCACAGCGCAAAACGGATTAACATACAATCATATAGGGGCACAAATAAAAGGTAAGCTATCGTCCCCAAGGGATCTTGACCCTTTCTTTAAATCTATGATGACCTTAATATCTATTGTGACTTCCCATGGTCAGGCAAGATAATGCACAAATGAAAGTTCACCAAGCCATCACCACATTAGCATCTGGTAGGTCAGTCTGGATAGTGCTTAAGCCCAAAGAGTTATTGATGCCAAGGTCTCTCTTCTAAGTGCAGCAGGCACTGAATGGTGATAGTCGGGGAACACTGTTAAGGGTCACTCATCCACAGAGGCATTCCTGCTTCTCACTCGGACCTGTTAAGGGACTCTGCACTGCAAGACGGTTTGACTGTTGCTTGTCTACAGAAGTTGGGGATGTCTGGTCCGAGGCAAGTCCCCCACTTCGGTAGCAACAATGGCTCCTCTTGGAAAGACTCAAACATCTGAAGTGGCCAGACAAGCCACAAGCATGCTGTTGTTTGGCTTAAAGTTTCTTTACTGTTTTTTTTTTTTGTTCCATTTGTATACTCATTTTATAGAGTGAGGATGGTTCTGGAAACGGTTTGGGTGGCTGCCTACAAATGATATTTTCTAGCTGTTGTGCAGAGAAAGCATTTGTGAAAGGTGAAAGCTCTTGAAGCAGGTAGTGATGATGCTGGCTCTAGGCAGGAGAACCCAAAATATGGGCTCAATGAAGTGTGATTTCTCTTCACTTGTCTTTCACTTGTCTTTCATCAGTTTTCCTGAGGTAGCAATCAGAAAGAAAACAAGGAGGGACAAACGTATAGATACATACCAACACGTCAGACAAGCAGCGCATGCGCGCTGCTATGCTTGACCTAAAAAGGGCAGGCCTTGCAGAGAAACTTCACCTCCTTCAATAACAGGAACTGCTGACTCAGCCCCCTCTGAAAATCTGATCAGCATTTCCTTGCTAAAAGGTATTCGAGCGATTTGCTAGAGATGGTGCAGTCTCCATTTTTCCCACTTCAGTGTCTGGAACTCTACCTTCTAGTAAGGGAAAGGCAGGCAATGTACTTCCACCATCAGAAAAACTGAATCCATCTTCAATCGTGTGCCAAGCCATGCTAAGCCAGCAGCCATCCAAAACTGAGTCTGTGCGAACATACTCTCAATGCACACAGGCTGCCCCAGCAAATTATTGGCTACTCATGCAAAATCTACATGCAAACAGAATGTCACTGCAAAATGCTGGGTGCCAAACTGAAGGGGAAATTTTAAGTCGGTCTTACTCCTCTGACACAGAAAAAAGTATGTTTCGGAAAACTAACTGATTAAAAAAAATAACACTGCTGCCTCCACTTCAAGTCAACTACCCAGAACATGGGCAGTAGTCCTAAAAAAAAAAAGACCAAGTTTGGTGTGCCCTCCAGGTTTACAGAACCAATCCTGGATTTTGGCATTATTGTGGACTGGCTTAGCCCTCAGGGGGGTTGCTATATTGGCCTATTAGCTGGGCTGGCAAAAAGTTATGATATATTTACATGCAGTTGCATCACTTAGGGTAGGGTTGCACAGCTCTATGCAATGCATGGAAAACTGCCATCCCAAAATTGGCCTTCAGAGGATTTAAAGGAATCTACGTCGAAGGAACTGGATAGGTAAGAGATTTAGTGGAATGCCTAATCTTTCGATTTCCATTAGTCTTTACGGTTTGCATCATAACCATAACATCCCTTGAATGGAGATCTTCTTTAGGGAATTTTATTAATACTTTTTCTTTTTTTAAACCTAAGTGATTATATGATCTTGGTAGACAACTAAAAGACACCTTTAACCAAGGATATTTCATGGAGTCTTGTTTGTTTTATAATTAAAGATTCACTGTTTGCCCAGTACTGCTACTTGCAGGCAACTGCCAACATTGATGTCCAGAAGATACAGGTCAATCATCAACCTTGCGCCTGTGCTAACTCCTACCCTTATTATTCGCCAGGTATGGCAACTGGCCATAAAGATACTGGACATATGATATGGCACTTGGCCAAGGAAGGTACAAAGCCCCATGCCTGCAGTTTGTCAGACTACAAGGCTTGTCTGTTTAAATTTAAGACTATTCCTATCTTCAAGGGATTAATGAAGTGCATTTTTGTTGACTAGATCTGGACATTCATTTACTAGAAAGGAGGACATTTGTTTTGGCTCAGTTGGAAGTATTCAGGACCCATAATGAAACATTTTTAACCAATACTCTAAGCAGTCTTTAAGTGGTTAGAATTATGGTATCCAGGGGGGAGTGGCCGGGCCACGAAGTAAGATGGCTGCCTAGAGAGTGAGCTCCGGGCCGGGGCGATGCCGGGGAGGTGACGGGGGTGCGGAGACAGCCGGAGTGACTACCTTACCCGGCGCTGACCCCTTCTGCTGCCGTGGCCCTGATTTGCGCCAGGGGAGTCCGCAGACGCGAGCCTGTGGACCCGTGACTCGCGACTCTCCCTCAGATGAGAAGGCCTGCCCGGGGGGCGGAGTCGCGTTACTCT
Organism: Pleurodeles waltl; assembly: GCF_031143425.1. Classification (NCBI taxonomy): domain Eukaryota; kingdom Metazoa; phylum Chordata; class Amphibia; order Caudata; family Salamandridae; genus Pleurodeles; species Pleurodeles waltl. Next base: position 812,136,222 of record NC_090440.1, read on the forward strand.
GACGCCGCGGCCGACTCGTCTGCAACGGCGACAAGGCAGCCCAGAGAGCCTTCTGAATCTCCAGACCTCCGACCCCCGGTAGGGAGACCTGTTGGAGCACCGGGGGCCCTCCGGCAGACGACGCAAGGATGAGGGCCTTACCGGAGAGGTGGGGCAGCGCCCTCGGAGCCTGAAGCGGAGGACATCACCGGCTGACAAGATACGGCTCCCCTCTTCTCAGCGCTGACAGGGGACACCGTGCCACCTTCCCGATCACCTTTCAGTGGGACATTGCGCTTATACCCTCCTCCTCCCCTTGCAATAAAGAAGAAAGAAAGAAGGAAAGAAAAAAGAAGAAGAAAAGAGAAAAAGGAGAGAGAGGAGGAGAAAGAGGGACAGGGGGAGGGAGAGAAAGGGGGAGAACAGAAGGAGCCGAAGGAGTGGAGGGACAGGAGGGTGAAGGAGAGATGAGAAAGGACAGGTAAAGCTACCACCACCCGGAGAGGGGCAAACACCCTGCATCCCTCTCTCCGCAGGACAAGTAGGAGGGAGACGTGGAGGGAAGGGGCAAGGCAATAAAATAATAAATAAGAAAGAAAAAGGAGGAAAGTAAACAAAAAAAAAGGGGACAGAGGACAAAAGGAGAGAAACAAAAAATGACCAACGTAAAGATGGAACAATAATAAAGGAAAGAGGCAAAAAGTCACGAAAAAGGAAACTACACAAGGGGCAGAAAACTCAAGCTATCATGCCGAGGCGGGCTCCATTACCACCTACCTCTTCCCTCCCACCCAGGTCGCCCAGGCATAGGAGCAGGAGCTAACGCCTTCACCACAATACACACGTGCCAGGGGGACACCAGCGACTACAGGAGGGATGCCCAGAAATACATACTCTCAACCATGATGGACCGCTGGCAAAAGATCTGAAGGACGCGCGTACCCCCCCTGCAACTCACCCTAATCGCAGGAGAGCCCTACACAGCAAATAGAGGACACAGCCTCCACAACACTCTGGGCTACAACAGGCCCTACACTGGCCCTACTATTGCAGAGCCCCCATTGCTATAACTTCCCCCCCCACCTGAGGAGAACAGCAGACTGCCACGCCTCGCAACAGCCACTAGGTTGGTACAAATAAAGGGGGAAAAAGGAATGAGGAGAAAAATAAGCAGACGGGAACAGATAAAAAAAAAATGATAAAAAAAGGAGGGACTGAACAGAAACGGGAAGTGGCTAACTTTGAAAACACACACCCCTATCGGACCCCGAGGAAGGAAGGCCTGGGCTTTAACTGGGCAGTCCCTGCAGACCGTTAAGGCGATGCCCAGTAGCAAACCGGCACAACAACTATTATTCTCAGTAGCGCTCCATCACAGGTACCCAACTCCTACGACGACAGGCCCTCACGAATTGCCACCCCCAACTGAGCCCATCATGATGTCAGACGAGGAACACTCCACAACCATGGAACGGATACTACACGAGATCACCACTGTCAGTCGTCGCATAGAGGGAATCGACGGCTCTATAACTTCACTAACACTGGAGACCAAATCCATGCGATCAGACATTGCATGCTTCCAGTCCAGGGTGACGGGACTGGAACAACGCATGGGATCACTTGAAGCGCAGGCTACTGCGTCCCAGGACCGAGACCAAGACCTCCTCTACCTTAGGAGTAAGCTAACGGACATGGAGGACAGAAGTCGGAGAGATAACATCTGCCTACTTGGGATCCCGGAAAACGAAGAAGGCACAGATATGCAGGCCTTTCTGAGCTCTACTCTCTCAAAACTGACCTCACTGGATTTTGACCCACCGCTAGAATTCCAACGGGCACACAGAGTAGGCCCGAAACGCTCCGACAAATCCTCAAGGCCTCGACCAATCATTGCATGCCTACTACGGCATAACCAAACCCGTCAAATACTCCAAACGGCGCATAGCCATGGACCTTTCTGGGTAGATCAGAATGACATCCGAATAACCGCCAACTATTCCAAAGAGACCAATGAACGCAGAAAGGTCTTTCTAGCTCTACGACCCCGGCTCCGTCAACTGGAGATGAAATATGATCTTTTTTGACCCTGCAAGAATGTGGGTCACCAAAAACGGAGTAGCCAAGGATTTCTATGATCCCGAAGAATTGAGACTCTTTCATGACTCTTTCCAACTCCAACCTATGGATTCTACCAACTCAAATCGCCCGCAAGATATTTCAGGGGATAATGAAGGCAACTGAACTTTCCCCCCAGGAATGGAGAAAGCAAGTATGGCCCTACATGACACTGATACCTGTCAAAGGGGCAGGGACTTGGAGAGACTAGCCAGATCACACGATGATAGGGGCCAGGTCTTACATGCCATGGCAGCCCACACTCAGCTATCGGAAAGAGACAAATCCTGCTCCACTTTAAAACCAACAACTGTATCTCCTTGAGAAGGCGACTCGATACCGTGCATATGTGAGACAATTGCCTGAACATTGATACACAGCCGCCGTCGACCCCAAGGACGGATGAGTACCTATTCAGACCCTATATTTGAATCTTTCTCATAACTGTTTATGGTCGTTGGTGTCATTGTTAAAATTAGGCGGTTGATAGGCCAGAGTTCTTCTCCACAACTTAATATAAGACCTCATGATGTGACAACATCAGGTAAACTGTAAATTGTTTCTAGTGAAAGATAGGGTACACATACCAGCGTCTGGAGTAGATTTCACGGACTCCCACAGGCCACATAAGAATCAAGACCTGGCCTTATAGTTATAGTCTTACACAGGCGCTGTCAAATACCTATCAAATAAACTGATGCGCCTCCACCGCACTACAGAATACCCCATAGTAGCAAACAATACGGCACAAACTAAACCTGCTCCAACATGTGTCACACAAGGTTAACACCGACACCAGAGCTAACTAACCCCCATAGTTATCCTAGGGGCCAAGATCAGACCAAATAAAATTATACTAACCTAAACTTTGTGATACACAACCCAATGTACATTAGTACCTTTTCTAATACAATGCTACAAACCACGGTATCATAAATTGTTAATAACCTCTGCTGAGCATACGTACTCATCCCCAGACTAATTACCGCTGATATCCGCAACCTCCACACAGGATAGGAAGATCATGATTGTATCACATGTTAAACTAGCAAACAGACAATATCTGAATATACTCCACTTTATAGTATTATGATGTAATAACGTATTTACAGTGAAGTGAGACACACACCGCCCACTCATTGCCCAGGAGGTGGCCGCTCTCACTATTTACTCTACGATTAATCGCCTGCCATTCAGTTTAACAGTCAATCATATAACAGTATGACAAGGTATTATGATATATTATGTTATTAGAATTAGCAGGTTACAGTAATGTTGTATTATGTGGTACAGTGACGCTATAGATGAAATGAAGTATTCAGGATGTATTATACCTGCACCTCTTTGTATCTTCGTCTGAACCAGAACTACATTGCCCCACCCACCCTCTCCCTCCCCCGCTCCAACCTCCCCCGCTCCAACCTCCCCTCCCTACCTTCTTTCTATCTACCCTGTCATTACCTCATACTCCCACAATATATCCTCAACTCCCTGCATCAACCCCCTTCTTCCCCTGCTTCACCAAATCACTCCCACAACCTATAATCCCATACAACAGTATTACCCAGGCGCGGTGACTACCCTCTATCTCAAAACTGTAAACACCTGAATCGCGCAAACATCTCGCTTGTCATTATTCGTCGCCGAGCAGACCCGTCCCCATACACAACCACGAAACTCCCACCCTCCCTATCATCGTCACATTGACACGACGCTACCCCTTCAGCAAATCAAACCAAACCAAATCAAACCAAACCAAACCAAATCAAGCCGAATCAAATTAAACCAAACCACCAATACCCTGTGGACTAGGTCCCTGTCCACTACCTAATCCTATCCTCACCCAAGATGTCAAACCTTGATCATTGTCATGGCCACTAATCCCCCCCCTCCAAAATATACTTGGGAGCCCGTGTGGCCCCCCCCCCCCCTGAAACCCGCGCAATCTCTTTTTTCCTCTCTTGCCTTAAATCGAAGCAGACGGCACGAGAGTTCTGAGAGGAACCGGACCTGCAGTTTACAGATCTAACCACAGAGGCTGGATCCCTAGCCTCCCCATCCCATTCTTCTGTATCTCCTCTTTCAGCATGTTATTTTATCCCATATACTGCTTTTCACACCCCCCTTTCTCTTTTCTCTTCTCTGCATTCCCTTTCGGCTTCCCACTATCTATTCTATCCTCTCTCCTTTTGCCCCCCCCTCTCCTCTTCTAGAGAGAACACCCAGCCCCCGCCAGCTGCCCCTCCCCTTTCCCAAGCCATCATACTATAACTAACAAACACACCCCCAACCCTAAACCTAACAGCTGAGATAGCCCCCCCTCCCCTCCCACCAGTACCACCCCTGGAACTGGTGCGGTTCTACACTACCACCCAGAATGTCAGGGAACCCCCCCACCCCCCGAGCGACACGTCCGCTACGGATTCTCTTCTGGAATGTACATGGCATGACGAGCTATGTTAAACGGAAAAATATACTGTCATACCTTCAATCTAAAAGAGCCGATATTGCCCTGCTTCAATAAACTCACTTAGACATCCTTGAATCCAGTAAACTTAGCTGCTGCCCAATAGACCAAGAGACTGGGAATAGCACGCCTCGCAAATGCGGGGTAGCGATACTAATGCGTAAATCCCTCCCGATCACAATCATTAAAATGTGGAACGACACGGAGGGAAGATATATATTCGCTAAATTAAAAATAGGAAATACCTTCCTATGCGTGGGCTCTGTTTACGAACCAACCAGCACAAAGCGCCCATTCTTCCTACAACTAAAGCGGCACCGGACCGAAATCGGAACTACCCGCTATATAATTGGGGGGACTGGAATCTCACCCAAGATACCATATTGGACAGGACAGGTCCTATTGATGTAGGCAATAATCATGATAGGGCACTACTGTCAGACCTAACCACGTATGCCGGCCTAGTTGACTGCTGGAGAATACAACACCCGAAAGATAAGGAATATACTTATCTATCATCTGTCCACAGTACCCAATCACACCTGGACTATTTCATCATATCACACACTGTATCCCCTAAATGCTAGACACCTGCATCCTAGATAGCGGTCTCTCAGACCACTCTGATACTACTTCGGATCCAGACAGGTCAGCTCCGACCGAGAGAGGCTGCCTCTACCTTCCCGGCCATAACATCCTCCTCAGGAGCGGTACTGACCCGCCCGCAAGACATTGTGAACGAATTTGCCACGTACTACCGACATCTCTATACCCCTAAAATATCGACTGATCATACACAGACAGAGGCATTCCTTAACACGGCCAACCTGTCTTGTCTGTCGGAGGAAGGTCGAGCCCTTCTAGAAGGCGATATAAGCAGGGAAGAAATAACGCAAGTTATCGCAAACCTCCCCTACCATAAATCTCCGGGAGAGGACGGATTCCCTGTGGAATTTTATAGATGGGCCGGGGAAGAGGCAATCACAGTAGTGCACGAGGCACTTACGGAAGCATGTCAGGAAGGCTCCTTGGGTGCTCTGTCCAACAGGGCCACGATTGTTGTCCTACCTAAGCCAGGGAGGGACTCTCTACTCTGTGGCAGCTATCGTCCCATCTCCCTTCTGAACGGAGACGTTAAACTCCTAGCCAGCATCTTAGCAGCACACTTACGTAAGGTGATACGCCCCTGATCCATAAAACCCAGGTGGGGTTCGTTCCGGGTCGCACGTCCAGAAACCATATGCGTAACCACTGCCATACCTTACTGGAATACCTACAACTACCAGAGGAAGCCCTAGCCGTATCTCTAGATCCGGAGAAAGCATTCAACCGTATCGAATGGTCCTACCCGTTTGCTACCATGAAGCACTTTGGCCTCGGAGAACAATTCATTTCCAAAGTCCGCCTATTGTCTGACCATCCCACGGCACAGGTTAATTGCGGGGGCTTTCTATCTGACCCATTCCCCATCGGAAGAGGCACTCGCCAGGGTTGCCCCCCTCTCACCGCTCCTATTCCTACTGCCCATGGAACACCTGGCAGCTACCATACGGAACTCCCAACAGATAAAAGGTATCTCTTTAACAGGGGGCTCATCCAAAATCTATCTCTACGCAGATGACATTTTGCTAACTTTTTCCGACCTTGAAAACTCCCTGCCATCACTACTCTCTACCATAGAAGGCTTTGCACCCGTATCCGGATATCAGGTAAACTGGGACAAGAGCGAAGCGCTACCATTATCCCGCATAACGGCGAGAGCTGCAATTCATGGCCTCCCATTTAAATGGACCCCGACTCGCCTTAAATACATAGGAACGTTTATCAATTGAGGCTTGGAACACATGGTCAGGGACAACATAGATCCTCATATATCCAGAATGAAGCAGGACTTCGCCAAGTGGTCACTATTGGGCCTGTCCATGTGGGGCAGGACGCAGGCGGTCAGAATGGTTACCCTCCCGCGCTTCACATATGTATTAGGCATGCTCTCTTTACTGGTATCCCTCTCCTCGCTCCGCCTGATCGATGCATCCATAAGAACCTTCGTCTGGGGCTCCTTACGCCCTAGGTTGAAACCTGCAACAATATTGGCACAACGACCCTATGGAGGTTTAGGCCTACCCTCAGTAGAACACTACTCATTAGCCTAATAACTGTCACAGCTAGCGTACACAATCCCAGATCCACCGCAATGGGTAGCCACAGATAAACTCCTAAGAGGTCAGCATACGGTGATGGGAGGGACATACACTGATCACCCCCACTTACCTAACCCCATCCTTATGGCCACAAACATAGCATGGCGTAGAGCTCACCGATTACTTGGTGTACACCCTTTCCTGCACGCCCAGGCCCCTATAGCAGGGAATAAAAGCATAAAAATAGAAGGAAACCTCCTCCGATGGCCCCAATGGATCGAGGCAAGTATCCATAACATATCTCAAATCATAGATGGAGATAGCTTTCGAACCTTTGCCTTCCTTCAGGAAGAGTTCGGCATACACAGTAACCAAGAGTGGCGATACATGCAGCTTAAGCATTCCTTCTTCTACCCCCTAGATCTCCCGCCTTGACAAACGCCCTAGACCTCGGGCCGAGTAACCAGATACTCCTCCTTTTTCCCTTATCCGACCAATGTCTGATTATTTAACTCATATAAGAAGAACCCATTCCCCAAATAAATCCATTTCAATCTGCATGCCCCTGTGGAGAACTCCTTGATAACTCCTCTCCTGGTGCTATCCTTCCTCATGGGCTAGAACCTTTACCTCATATCTTAACAATCTAGGCATATAGGCCATACTGTCCAACCCCTTGCGACAATTCACATCAGACATGGAATAATCAAACTACTTACGCATTAGCCTTGTTATTATGGATCCAAGGCCTCCGGTCCCTTTATTCATTTATCAATCCTCCCTTCAACCTCCCCCTTATCCCCTCTTAGCTTATACGATATCTTTATCTCCACCCCCCCCCCCCGATTAACCTCTCTCTTTGTTGTTTTTTTTTTCTTATATTCCTTCCCCTTAAATGTTTATTCACAATTTTTAAACCTATTATCCAGAATATTAGTCAGACTGCGTAAGTTTATATACCTATTGTGAAATCACTTGTTGTAAAAAAAAAAAAAAAAAAAAGGTTTTGAAGGTATATTTCTATATATTCTGTATCACCCTATATTCTTTAATAAAACAATTCAAACAGAAAAAAAAAAATGAAAAAAAAAAAAGAATTGTGGGTATCCAGAGTAGGTTTAACGGTAAGCGAGCCAGCCCACGTTTAATATTATAGAATGCAAATATTTCCAACGATCACTAGGTAATACAGGTGAATATAGATAAGATACAAGGTTCATCCTGAGCTACGTTTGCATGGATACAGTATGCCAAGTGTGGTTGATGCTTCAAGTATTTTTCTATATATGGATAATGAGATTCCTAACATAAAAGACCAAAAAGATTCAAATGCCACTGGGGGACTCACACTTGTGAGACAATACAATGGGGGTACTCCAAGGTACTAGATAGAAAGCATACTTGACTTTCAAGAATTCAAATCCAATCAACATGGCGAGGGAAATAAAGAAGGATATCTGTTGACATGGTTGATTCGGTTAATCACAAAAGCAGGTAGCCAAGTGCCTGTTAATGGCCCTAATAGAGCCCTAAGGCAGGGTGCATTATACTTAAGTGAGGACATATCTACATAAGATATGCGCCTGTGATGTCGAGTTCGATTACTAGATATTGTAAGTGAACATAGAAGCCATCTTAAGGTGTGTACTGGGCACTGGTCATTACAAGTTACCCTACTACAAAATGGCTTTACTGAAACCTATGGGGTTTGGTATCAAGCACCTCATCTTAATAAATCCATACTGATGTCAGTATTTGATTTTATTATGACATGCACCCAGAGGGCACCTTAAACCTACTAGTCTTCGACCAGCCTTCCACCACAGACAGGTTTCTGACCCTGCCCCTGATTTTGACAATGCCCAGGCAAGAGAAGAGACCACTAACAACATTGAGGAAGACCTTGTCAATGAAGATGAGCCTAACCACAGTGCTCTTTAGGAAGGTTTTCCTTCTAATACCCGAGAGGGAGGGCAACACATTAGAAACCTCTAACCTAAAACTGTTCCTAGAGTTAGGCCAGGCCCCTCCAAGCACACAGAAGAACTAGGAGATCCAGACCTGAAGCTGGAGGGACTAGCCAAAAGAGTAGCCCTTGAGGCCAAAATCCTGCTCACAAAAGGGCTGAGTTGGGTTTGGCACCCATGAATGGTGGCAGCAACAAAACAAACCGGAAGAGAAAGGAATCTTTTGACCCTAAAATCCCCATAGGGATTGTCCTCAAATATGTCGAAGTTGAGGTTATTACCAAATGATGTACTGCCTTTCAGAGGGCATGTAAAAATAAGAGGTTACATCAGAGACACTGGAGCTCTCTACTCTGGGAGTTTTTCCTCAGGCAACTGCAGTGATACACTCTTGACACTCTATAAGGAAGATGCTGGGTCCTACTGCATCATGAAGGATGCCCTAATTGAGGGCTTTAGACTCACCACTAAGTAGGACAGGATTATGTTCACAGAGACTCACAAAATCTCGAGTCAGACCTGGGTAGATTTTTTTTTTTTCACTTGTCAAAACTCTAGGTGGCTGGTTAAAAGTTAAGATGCAGGATTATGATGGCCTTTATAACCTGATCATGAAAGAACACTTTTTGACAAACTGTACATCAGACAAGTTACAACAGGATTTGGTAGATTCAGCGCTTTCCAGTCCCAGAGAGCTGACTTAGAAGTGTTTAGAATTTATTTTTCAGAGTCCTGGAACAACTTCAGCTCAAAGAAACTCTTGCATATTTAGATGTTATTCATGGATACTTTTGTTCATTTTAGAATAAGTTTGACATGCATAATTAAGGAAACTATGAAATTCTAATTTCTAGGCAATTCTTACATTGAGAGAGCAGCTAGCCTGATGTGGGTAGTGAAAATGACTGAATCATAAAGAGAGCAAAAGACTATCCACCTTGCTGAAGATGGGTCATGGGACAGAAGTTTTGAATTGCCTGATAGATACCAGATGTATTGACTAGACGTACACTTCAGAAAAAAACATTACATCAGTTGATTTGTGTCTCATAAGAGTGTGGTACCGAGCTTTGTGTTACACCAAGCAGGTCTCGAGAAATGGCTGATTTAAATATTTCCAATATAATTATACAGAAAGAATTTACACATTAAAAAAATAACACCTGGGTATCTGCCACAGGTGTGTACAACTGCCATATTCCTATGTATATACACTGCAAGGAAACTTATAAGAGGAGTATATAGGGCTGTAGAGTGTAATTGCAGAACCCTTCTGTCAGCAGATAGACAAAACAAGAGATCCGTTTTAAGGTTTAGACCCCTGCATCAACATTCATTTAACATTACCCAGAGCAAATGTCAAACATTTTAAACAAGATAAGCTCATACAAGCCTAATGAAATCTACATGAGATTGTATTAATTGGATAGAGTTTTTATTAATCTTTTTGCATGCAACAGTCGTTATTGGCCAAAAGGTGACTAAAGAAACTAAAGCAGAGTCAAGTACTGCAAAGTTGACTGAACATTAACTGAAGGATTTCAATGTTTTTTTTTTTAAATGGATAGGCAACCTTTCATCTAAATAAATTTGCAAAATGCTTTGCAAAATGGTAGCTCTGAATACAATCAGCTGGGAGAAATTGCCAAAACTCACAGTCCAGCCCGGTAAGAGAAACGTACTGTAAAGAAATGGCTCCCTGTTGCAGTTACCCCCCACTTTTTGCCTGATACTGATGCTGACTTGACTGAGAAGTGTGCTGGGACCCTGCTAACCAGGCCCCAGCACCAGTGTTCTTTCACCTAAAATGTACTTTTGATTCCACAATTGGCACACCCTGGCATCCAGGTAAGTCCCTTGTAACTGGTACCCCTGGTACCCCTGGTACCAAGGGCCCTGATGCCAGGGAAGGTCTCTAAGGGCTGCAGCATATCTTATGCCACCCTGGGGACCCCTCACTCAGCACAGACACACTGCTTTCCAGCTTGTGTGTGCTGATGAGAACAAAACGAGTAAGTCGACATGGCACTCCCCTCAGGGTGCCATGCCAACCTCACACTGCCTATGCAGTATAGATAAGTCACCCCTCTAGTAGGCCTTACAGCCCTAAGGCAGGGTGCACTATACCATAGGTGAGGGCATATGTGCATGAGCACTATGCCCCTACAGTGTCTAAGCAAAACCTTAGACATTGTAAGTGCAGGGTAGCCATAAGAGTATATGGGCTGGGAGTCTGTCAAAAAAGAACTCCACAGCTCCATAATGGCTACACTGAATACTGGGAAGTTTAGTATCAAACTTCTCAGAATAATAAACCCACACTGATGCCAGTGTTGGATTTATAAAAAAAAATGCACACAGAGGGCATCTTAGAGATACCCCCTGTATTTTACCCAATTGTTCAGTGCAGGACTGACTGGTCTGTGCCAGCCTGCTGCTGAGAGACGAGTTTCTGACCTCATGCGGTGAGAGCCTTTGTGCTCTCTGAGGACAGAAACAAAGCCTGCTCTGGGTGGAGGTGCTTCACACCTCCCCCCTGCAGGAACTGTAACACCTAGCAGTGAGCTTCAAAGGCTCAAGCTTCGTGTGACAATGCCCCAGGGCACTCCAGATAGTGGAGATGCCCGCCCCCTGGACACAGCCCCCACTTTTGGCGGCAAGTCCAGGAGAAATAATGAGAATAACAAGGAGGAGTCACTGGCCAGTCAGGGCAGCCCCTAAGGTGTCCTGAGCTGAGGTGACTCAGACTTTTAGAAATCCTCCATCTTGTAGAAGGAGGATTCCCCCAATAGGGATAGGAATGTGACCCCCTCCCCTTGGGAGGAGGCACAAAGAGGGTGTACCCACCCTCAGGGCTAGTAGCCATTGGCTACTAACCCCCCAGACCTAAACACGCCCTTAAATTTAGTATTTAAGGGCTCCCCTGAACCTAAGAATTTAGATTCCTGAAACTACAAGAACAAGACTGCTGAGCTGAAAAACCCCTGCAGAGGAAGAACAGAAGACACCAACTGCTTTGGCCCCAGTCCTACAGGCCTGTCTCGGCCTTGTTTCCAAGGGACCGGCGACCTCTGAATCCTCTGAGGACTGCCCTGCTTCAAGAAAGACAAGAAACTCCTGAGGACAGCGGCACTGCTCCAAAAGAACTGCAACTTTGTTTCAAGGAGCAGATTTAAAGACCCCTGCAACTCCCCGCAAGAAGCGTGAGACTTGCAACACTGCACCCGGCGACCCCGACTCGACTGGTGGAGAACCAACACCTCAGGGAGGACCCTCCGGCGACTCCGAGACCGTGAGTAACCAAAGTTGTCCCCCCTGAGCCCCCACAGCGACGCCTGCAGAAGGAATCCCGAGGCTCCCCCTGACCGCGACTGCCTGAACTCCCTTTCCCGACGGCTGGAAAAGACCCTGCACCCGCAGCCCCCAGCACCTAAAGGAACGGAACTCCTGTGCAGGAGTGACCCCCAGGAGGCCCTCTCCCTTGCCCAGGTGGTGGCTACCCCGAGGAGCCCCCCCTTTGCCTGCCTGCACCGCTGAAGAGATCCCTTGGTCTCTCATTGAAAACCATTGAAAACCCGACGCGTGTTTGCACACTGCACCCGGCCGCCCCCGCACTGCTGAGGGTGTGCTTTTTGTGCTGACTTGTGTCCCCCCCCGGTGCCCTACAAAACCCCCCTGGTCTGCCCTCCGAAGACGCGGGTACTTACCTGCTGGCAGACCGGAACCGGGGCACCCCCTTCTCTCCATTGAAGCCTATGTGTTTTGGGCACCTCTTTGACCTCTGCACCTGACCGGCCCTGAGCTGCTGGTGTGGTAACTTTGGGGTTGCTCTGAACCCCCAACGGTGGGCTATCTTGGACCCAAACCTGAGACTTGTAAGTGATTTACTTACCTGACAAAACTAACAAAAACTTACCTCCCCCAGGAACTGTGAAAATTGCACTGTGTCCACTTTTAAAACAGCTTATTGTGTTTTATGTAAAAAGTATACATGCTAATGTAATGATTCAAAGTTCCTAAAGTACTTACCTGCAATACCTTTCAAAGGAGATATTACATGTAGAATTTGAACCTGTGGTTCTTAAAATAAACTAAGAAAATATATTTTTCTATAACAAAACCTATTGGCTGGATTGGTCTCTGAGTGTGTGTTCCTCATTTATTGCCTGTGTGTCTGTACAACAAATGCTTAACACTACTCCTTTGATAAGCCTACTGCTCGACCACACTACCACAAAATAGAGCATTAGTATTATCTCTTTTTGCCACTATCTTACCTCTAAGGGGAACCCTTGGACTCTGTGCATACTATTCCTTACTTTGAAATAGTGCATACAGAGCCAACTTCCTACACATACCATACAGCAAAAACTCAATTAACTACAACAAGGAAATAGACAAGTTTTAAACCAGAATTTATATCAGCAGGACTGTAAAATTACTGTGTTTTTCTATTCATTACCTTTCTTTGTGGTCTCTCTTCAAGGCCTTCCAGGAATGTGGCCACATCATCATCATCATAGATTGTAAATTCCATGTCTTTACCAACAATGCCAACGGAAACATTCTGAAAAATCCAAAAAACTGAAAATTAGCCATATCATGAGAGATATCAGATGGACTAAGATTTCCTGAGTTGGGAGAAGTGTGCAAATTTTACTTTAGTAAAAAGATCATGCCACACCCAGTGCATTTCTTTTACAACATACTACACAAGTACATAAAATTAATGATTCTGAACCATAAGTTACAGTTTGACCATTTTTACCGCTGAAATGGAGCGCATCATGATAGCTAAAGACCATATTGAAGATAAGAGTAATATAGTACTCTACAAATATACACCCTTCTGAATATATGTATTCTATTTTTTTTCATGTATTAAGCATGTAAAAATATCCAAACCACAACTATTAATTTTGTTCTGGCAGGCATGTAATATGCATTTCAAGATATTCAAACTGTACTCATCGAAACAGGCAACTGAGAAACAAAATAAACTACATTACTCAAAAGCAGGTGAGGTCCCACTGTATAAATACAATTTTTTCTCAAAATCAAATTGTCTTAAATTGTGTGACATTCATAAAGAAGGCTATAATCAAAGTCAATGTTGCGCCAAGTCGAATTTAATTTTTAAAGGGCAAACAACTCTCAGTGGAGATGTAAGCAAACATAAGTCCCAAAAGATATGCGGAAGCTCAGCCAACACGTGTCTCGCCCCACAGGCGCGTAAGCCAGGGCTTTCTCAAGGCTGGGAAAAAGAGAAATGTCGTAAGACAAGAGAATATAATGTAGTTATATTAAAGAGAGTTATAAAAGACACCGAAAAGTGGGAAGCCAAACGTCCGTGAGGAGGGTCATGCAACCCAAAGACATGATTCTTGATTCCAAGAAAAACCTGTGCTAAGTGATTAATGAGCAAGGAGACAATAGATTGAAGAATATACAAGAAATAGTAAATAAATAATAATTATGAGTGACTATTACAAGTGTCCTTAAAAAACTGACAAATATGAAGAGTAGTGATCAAAAGACAATTATAGGGTTACCAGGACTGACTTATTAAGAGAGAGCATGCAAGAGTGGTTTAGTTAGACTGTATTAACGCTGCGCAGAAAAACGTTAGTGTGATTGGAAACAGTTATTGTGACTAAACAAATAAAAACAACATACCATTCTTTGTAAGTTATGTTCAGATAGCAAAAACAGTCAGTTGTTTGAGCACTAGTTCAACAAATAATCTGCAACATAAGTATATACATATATCACCATGTAACTTGGTAGTTTGGTAAAGCGAAAGTTAACAGTCAGAAGGAGCTGTCTTAAGAGAAAACAACCTAGGTAGTGATGCCTGATATTAAGAGACTACATAAAAGATAATATCAATTGCATAGGGGATCCAAAAACTTTGAAATTGCAATCTTAACCCAAAATAAGGGAAAAAAGGTACATGGTTCGGTAGATACGAGTAACCGGTAGATTAAGAGTTATTATTTGTAAAAATGTCGAAGGGCAATGTGTAAAAATTGCTCACATGCATATTACCTAACAATACTGCTAAGGAACGACCCTCACCCATTATGTGCCGGTGGGATGGTTTGGTTATTGATATTACTGTCCGTCGCTGAAAAATTTAGAACAAGAGACAGCGCGCCGATTTTGCGCTGCGTCTTATATGCAAGACCGGTGTGTTTGTGTGTCCTACTTCAGTGTGGTCTATGAGGTATGGACACCGAGAAAGGACTGTATGAGTGCGACGTCGGTGAGAACAAACAGTGTAGACGGCTCCATCTTGAATACATAAAAAGGCAGCGCCATCTTATAATGGTGTAACATTCGTCCAAATAAAGCACGAAAGGTGCATCAAGGTGAAAATAAAGAACTAAGGAAAACTAAGAAATGTGTATTATAGGTTAATCATGCTAACTACTAAAAATAGGGAGGAATTTTGAGGCAACATTGTTATTAATATGGAGTATGGTGTTACCCTGAAAAACATATTGACAAAAAATTATGGCAAAAAAGGAAATGTTGAATGAACTCATTAGCAACATTAAGCATCCTCCTGTCTATGAAGTAACACTGACCATTTTTTGGAAGCTGTATAGCAAAAAGGAAAATAACCTTCCGAGTAGACAAAAGTACCTATGTAATAAATCAATAGTTGATATGAGAAAAAGACAACAAGCTTAGAATAAATACTTTTGATGAATCGGTGAAGTAGCCTGTTTGGTGATGAGTCACCAGATGATAATAATACAAAATTGGCTCTATTTACATTAGCCAATAATGCCACTCAAGATCCTTTTTAAGTCCATTGTTAACTGTGTCATATTGAATTATCAGTCTGCTTTCCTCCTTGCGCAGACGTAATGGAGTATTGCCACCGCGAGGGGTTGATATAATACGTCGGAGGCCACAAAATGTAAATGTACGTTCATGAGAATGAGATTCAATAAAATGTTCTACAAGTGGTGCCTTCATATCCAGTTTCTGAATATTGCGGTAATGTTCTTGAATCCTTATTTTGAGTGAACGGGTGGTGCTGCCTATGTAGGCTTGATGGCATGGACACCATATTGCGTAAACAACATTCGGACTTTCACAAATAATTAAATCATTGATATAGTAACATTGGTCATTTATGGTAATTGTTGTAGATTTAGAAAGACCCAACTTACAAATTGAACATTTGCTACAGGTGTAAAAACCCTTAGGTTTTGGAAGTAAGAATGTTGTAGGTGGCTTGTTTTGAAAGAAAGATGAGCAGAGTTTGTCTCTTAGATTAGGAGCCCGTCTGAAGCCTATTTGTGGAAAATTAGTTATATATTGGTTAATGGAAGGATTGTTCTGTAGAAGGTACCAATGTTTGCGCAAATGATTCCGGATGAGGTGGTGACCATTGTGGAACTCAGTAATGAACCGAATGACAGACTTCTTATTAGTTTGTTGGGATTTGTTTAGCATCTTATTACGGTCTATATCACGCAGTTTGTCCTTTATAGTATTAAGTGACTTGCGATTATACCCCCTGGCTGTGAGTCTCTCAGTCATTTGGGTAGAGATGTTTTCGTAGTCTGTTGTGTTTCATCAATTCAATCTGGCTCTCCTATATTCGCCTTGAGGAATATTCCGGATGGTGCTAGGAGGATGACAGCTGGTAGCATGAAGGATTGAGTTTGCCACTGTCGTTTTCCGCAACAACTTTGTCTATAACTTGTCGTCTTTAATGAAAATCAGAAGATCCAAGTATTCTACTGATGAGTTTGAGATTTGATAAGTGATGTCAATTCCCCATCTGTTGGGTACTAATGTCTGTAAGAATTGGTTGAGAAGATCTCTCTGGCCTTGCCAAATTAACAAAATGTCGTCAATGTAACGTCCCCAGAAAATTATATGTTGTGAGAGATGTTCGGTTAGATCATTCCATAGCCAGAAGTTTTCAACCGCCCCCATCAGAATACAGGCATACGGTGGTGCAAATTTTGCCCCCATTGCTGTCCCTTGAAGTTGCAGATAGAATTGGCCGTCAAAAAGAAAATAGTTGGTTTCTAAACAGAATTTCAACATTTCCCAAATCATCGAGTTGCGTTCCAAGTACTTCACTGACTTTGTGGAGACATCTTCTTACAGCTTCTAGACCGTCGCTGTGTTTTATGGAAGTGTAGAGGCTGACAACGTCAATAGTAATTTTTGTAAAATGTCTTTGGTATCTCTGACAAAAGAAGGTAAGTTCGTCATGAAAGGCTGCAGTTCCTTATCAATTAGAGTGCCCAGTTGGGGACAAACTGAGTTAATACCTGATCTTATTGGTCTACCCTTGGGTGGATGGCCTTTGTGTATTTTTGGTAAAAGACGGTGGGAAATTGCAGATAGAGAGCACTTTTTTCTTTACTTGAAAGGATTTGACGGGAATGCCAGTGGTCCAAAAGATCGAATAGCCTTTGTTGAATTTCAGCTAAGAAACAAAATAAACAACCAAATCTGTGCCTGCTGCCAAAACAATGGGAGCAGATCAATCCTTCTTTCGCCACATTGTCTCTTTTTACCTTGAAATGTCATTCATTACTAATAATGAAAGTTCTGAGGGAGAAAATTCTAGGAGGCCAGGAGAATGTCTTCTTATGAAACTAGAAAGAGGGAGAATCTCTGGGAGATAAGTAAAGCACTAGGCTCACAAGATGTGAGGAGACATGGTTACTACAAGGTAGGCCGATTCACTTTTGTGCTGTCTGTGCTGCCTTTGCTGTTAGGTTAGAAATGTACCAAGCGCAAAGTGTCTCAACTCCACCTGTGCAGAGTGAAGGTTTGGCTATGGTCTAAGCCACAGTTCTGGCATCCTAATACTCATTACACACCACCCCTGCATGGTAGATGTTGCCATAAGTATTAGTGCACCTTCTTGGATTAATTCCAACTCCCCTTTCCTTTATTTTTGATATACAATACCTCAACATACCCCTGGTGCCCCTGGAGTTAGGCTGTAGCTTTAGTACTGGGCCAGTCACAGTTCCCCAGCAGCATCATGGCCCTCATGCCTTCCGCTGGCAGCTCCGCTTGCATTCCTGAGCCTGTCTGAAACAGCTCCACCCACATCCCTGAACCTGATTGTGACTGCTCCACCTGCATTCCGGAGCCTGATTGTATCTGCTGACACACCTGCGTTGCAAGTAGAGAAAGGAGTTGATTGGGTGAGAAGAATGCTTCTCCTGTGTCGGGAGGACCTAGGTGCTGAATCACTTTCTGATTGGTGGGGAGAGAGCGACGCCTCCTACCGGGATAAAGTGTCAAGCTCTAGTGAAGATGGCACTGTGCCCCACTGGGAAGCTGAGCCAGAAAGGCAGTGTACTCTTCCTGTGTGACAGGCAGGAGAAGTTCCAGCCCAACATTGCATACTTCCCAGATGTGGTGTCGGTGGCAGCTCGCATGTTGCAGAGCTTGATGTACTCTATATACATAGTGCAATGTATCAAGTTTATATGCTGTGCACCACTCTGAGTGACAGTTATTTAATGGATGGATGCAAATAGATACTATCCCTTGGATGGAATTTCTCTCTCTATATATATATATATCTTATATTCAATGGACAATCAATTTGCTCCCTGAGGAAGGTGTGTGACCTTCTGGCCACTTGACACCGAAACGTACGTCAGCACGTCTGCTCACAAGGAGGAACTTGGAATTTTTGGGATTGGGAAATTGCATTATTGGCTATCTACAACTTCTAAAGTAAAGGAATATATAAGGAGTGCATAAAGAACTTTTGAAGGCACATTTGGAATTGGAGAAACATTTATGGTCTCAGATAGACATTTAATATTATATGCACGTTTGATTTAATGGATTCCAGTGTTTCTCCCTAAACAATATGGGTTTACATTTGTCCTCTTATTTTTTATTGATGTATGAGTGAGGTGTAATTGAGGATGAATGAAGGTAGAGAGATTTTTTTTCCTTTAGAGTGTTTGTATAGAAAACATCCAGTTAGTAGGCATTTTTTGAGAAATATATTATTTATCTTCTTTTGCGCATAAGTTGATGTTCTAACAATTGTTGTGCTCAACGTTGATTATATTCTTTTAGGATTCCTGTTGGAACCTTTAATAGGAGGTGGGATAGTTTTCCTTGTTTACGCCTGCGATGCCTCCTTTGTGCCACGGTCGCTCCCGCCTTCCCAGAACATATAATGGAGGCTAGAGCATGGCCATGCCAAAGGCACACCAAAGACAAGACCATCTGCATCCGTCCGCGCCTGGACCACACCCAGTGCCAGGACCCCTCATCCTCCCACCCACCACCAAGGAACCCTAGGCCCTTAATGTCGAACACCCCATCAAAAGCTGCTTCACGGCCTCTCCACGCTCTACTAAAGGACCCTTCACCTGCCTACACTGTCGTTACTCCTGCAACGCAGGCCCACCTGTGCACACTAACACCTCGCACTGCACCCACAAAGAAGACTACGAACAACCAAGCACCACTACAGTGCACCCTGATAGAGGCCCGCTCCTTATGCCAACACATTCACCGTACTTCACCTCAGAACCTGGTACACTCCCTTTTCCTTTGTACATGTGTTTAACACATCACCCTCACCTTCCATCCCTACAACCATTACTTTTCTACACCATCCATATATTCTATGGCTCCTATTCCCCCATAACATTCTGAGCATACCTTTCTTAGGGTGACAAAGGCAAAAGGAACTGCTATGGGAAGCAGGGTCAAGACCTTTGTACTTAACTGTACACCCACCAGAGAGGACCACTTTAGAGCCAGGTTTCATGTGCTCAATGTTCTGATCGCCTTGTTTTGGAGCCTTAATAGACCTCTAGTAAACTGTTGGGAGCCTGGATTAAATGATGTAGCAGTAGTTCAAATGTGCCATTACCCAGACTCATCAGCTCAACACAGTGGTCTTTTCAAGGAGTGGGCAGCTTTTCTGGAAAAGATGCAAACTGATGCCCTTTGCTACTGCACTGATATGGTGAGAAAATGAACGCAGTCAAATAACAAAACATATTTATTACGTTGTGCGGTGAATGGAGGAGCCACTAAGATGAGGGGCCAATTGATTGTAGTAGGTCACACGATCCCCCACCGAACACCCGTATTTCACTTTGGGTTTACTGATACATAGGAAACGCTCATTCATCCAGTGGAACACAAGGTCCAGGAATATGGTGATTTTTAATGACATGCATTCATTTCCACTTGGAAAACTATCCAGCAAACCATGCACATCTGGAGATTAATCACTTAAACAGCTGAAAAAGCTGTGACAAGAGGCACACAGAAAAAAGCATGCAACATGAGGATGATCCCTCTGGCTTCCGGCATGAAGCTATTTGTGACTATGAAGCCAATGATCCAAACTGGACTTTCCGGTTAAAGTTGGGGAAAAAGGATTGGATCCAATAAAGGGCTGCTCTGAACACCCAAGCACATAATTCAGGTCTTCTCTGCAGAATGTTGCGAGCCAGTGTGGTATGCTCCTTGCAGGCCCAGAAAAATGTAAAGCAACGTCTTTCTTGGTCCACAGAAAGAGAGAGTTCTCTCGGATGCTGGCAAGAAGAGATTCATTGTTTCTTGCAGGACTAAGCCCAGATAAATTATATTGTTGAATTATGGTCACAGCGTTATTCTTGAAGCAGTCACCTAAGATCCCCTATAACGGACTTCTTTTGGGTAACAAGACGTAAATCAGACAAGTCTGCTTTTTCAGATGCATCACAGGTGTTTGTAGTTTAAGGCCCAGAATCGGATTCGGGGCAAGTCTGCATTTTCTGGTTGACATGCCTTCCTTTCTGGTTGACATGCGTTCCTTTACAAGCCTGCCTGGCTTTAAAATGTTTGAATACCAAAGAAGCATTGTTTGCTTGACGAAATAAAACTTATGGATTTTGGTGATCCAACTGCCCTTTAATCTTTACACAGAGCAAGCAGGGCACTGTTATCAAAAGGCAAGGGTATGATTTTGTCCTGGATGCCTCCATGAAGTGGTCAACACCTTAGAGAACAATGCCTGCACATGCTAACATCCATTCATCTAGGACATTCAAGTCATAATTCTTTTTAAATTTAAATATATATTTCAGCCTTTGCACACATAGAAAGGACTGAAAAAAATTAAGAGGCAAATACAATCACTGGTATTAAATTATCATTGGATCTTTCACATTAAAAGCTCAATTTATTTTTTCTAATAAAGAAAGAAAATAAAACAAAAATTGTTCTTCTAAATTTCTGGTGGGTTGATTTCAACCCAGGATATACGAGAAGAATATTAACTATATTTGGACTGCTTAACCTACAAAAAGTACATATATTTATCTCTTAGGAAAATCCTCCGTTTCTTGACATATCAAGCACTACAATAAAATCTCTAGTTCTGGAGGTAATACTGCTTGGTTATTCCTGTGTTTGACTGCCAGCGAGAAGCATTCATCTTGTGATATTTGCAGGTTTGCCATATTCAATTATAGAGTATTATTTCAATGAGCTTCAGTTTATTTTTAAAAGCACAGTGAATTCTCAGATATGAGAATTCTGCCACACTTTCAATTTCTGATCAATAGCTTTAAATTTGATTCCAGTGAGTAATAATGCAAAGCAGACAGCCTCAAAAGACAGACTGATGGAACCGTCTTCCAAAATGTTCCCTTCCATTATCATTAGGCCAGCCACCCAATTCAGCAGCCCTTCAAACATGCCTCAGGCCTGCCACTGCTGAGCCTGTGTGGGCAGTTCTAAAATGCCATGTCGACCTGGCAAGTTAACTTTTTTGCCAGGCCCAAACCTTCCTTTTTAATATATACAAGACACCCCTAGGGTAGGCTATAGACAGCTCAAGGGCAATGTACAGTACATTTAAAAAGTAGAACACATACTTGTAAGTTTTATATACCCTATTAGTGAAAAACTCAAATTTGTTTTCCACTACTGCAAGGCATATCTCTCTCATAGTATAACATTGGGATGACCTTATTAAATTTTAGAAGTCTAATTTTCAATTGTGAAGAAATGGGACCCCCGTGTTTGGCGTATCTGGAATCACAATTTAAAATTACAATTTATCGCGAGTCAGGATTTTAAAAAAATGCCACTTTTAGAAAGTTAGCATTTCCTTACTTTAACCACCTGGTGCCTGCTGTCTGACTCTGGATTCACATCTGGGGTGGGTGACAGCTAGGCTTTTGTGCATTCCCTCCAGAAAGCCACACACAAAGGGAACTTAGGTGTGAATGATGGGCCATACACAGTCTGACAGGACATCCTGGGCAGAATGGGACGGAGGAGCTGACACACCTGAATGGACTGTGTCCTGCCCCACACAAGGGCACATACACCCTGCAGTGTGTCTGGAGCCAAGGCAGGAATGGTATGGACTCTATGCACTTCAAAGACCTGTCTTTGAAGTCTACCCCACTTAAAAGACAAAACAGGGTATAAGTACTGCACCTCAGACACAATCATCTCAGTACATTTCCGGACTTGTGGATACTCTGCCATGAAGGAGGACTGCTGTGCTGCTGAAAGCATGGTCACTCTGCTGGACTCCTGCTCTGCTGTGTGGACCTGCTACCCTCCTTGCGTGGTAGTGAGAAAGACTGGACCAGCATCTCTCCAACTGAGAACCAAAGTGACTCAAAGGGCTTGCCTCTTGTTTTCTGAAATCTCAGGGACTAGAACACCTGGACTCTGCAAACTATAAGTCCGACCCTGCCAAGTGGTGCGTTTTGGGGGAATAAAGAGCTGCTCCAGTAGACATCCCCGCGTCGAGGCCACTGTGGGATTCGGAACCGGCATATCAACACCGTTGCAGGATTCAGAACCAGTGCACCGACTTCACTGCATGTATCCAACACAGCTCATAACATTTGCTACCAGTGTATTGCACTCAGAATTGACATATCTGCTAAAGCAGCCGTAGCAACACTTCACATACAGAACCAGCACATCGCATTCGGAACAGACACATGACCACCATTGCTGGGAAAACAATGACACATTGCTTCAACTGCATGGTCCAACCTGACACATCTCTTTGGCTGTGTCACAATCCAGATCAAGGTACTTTTGTTCAGTGGGCCAAGGCTGGTCCCTGTATCCAACCTGGGCAGTCAGCCTGAATTTTTTACTCTGTCCCAGTCCACCGCGACCAGATACCCCACATAGGCATTTATTGCTTCTAAGCGCTAGTTTACAGTTTATTTTTTTTAATTCATACCTTGAGTTCTACTTAATGGATGTGTGACGTTTTGGAATGATTTCATTTATAAAATGAAACTCTATTTTTTTGTCCAGGTGTGGTATCTTTTTGTGTAGTGCTGCAGTTGATTTATTCTTCTTCCCCTGTTTCTCCCAAGCTTTAGCTTCTTTACTAAGAACAGACCATGGAAGAATGAGCCTGTTGCATTTGTCACTGTAGGAAAAATATTACTTGCCTATATTTACTATTTTCTAGCATTGGTAACTTCCAAAGATTCACAGACTAGAAATACTCTGTGTTGTAAAGCTGGGAGCCACAAGGTGACTTTTTAATTGTGGGATCCAAGTAACTACACTGATAACAGGACAAGCTAATCACCTCACTAGAAAAGATCAGAATTCCAGCAAATGAGGTGATAGTGTGCGGATCTCGACTCCTCCCACAGCCCTCCATAATTCAAATTTCTGACATCTGGCTGCACAAAAGGCGGCTTCTGAGCACTTGAGTTGAAGGCCTTACCTTTCATTTATGGTGTTAGATGAAAATTTGTTGCATAACTTACAGTCTTCTGGTTTATACTTGGTAGAGGAAGTGAATACAGTTCGAGTGAGATTCATTCACAAAAAGTCATTTTTGCCATATGAAAAACATGCCTCAAAGAAAAATTTATTTGGCGATTCAGCCATTATTACAGAAAGTACAGCTTTCAGGGAGAATATTCAAGTGCAGTTAAAAATTATGGCTGAGGAAATCAAATCTAGGTTGAGGTTTTGAGGAGTAAGGTGATATGAGAAGAGTTCTGCAAGGAACTCCCTTCCACACAACGTGGATTAGAAATCCAAAGTACGAAAGTGCACTCTCACCTCACTGACTGGAATTGGGGTCTTGTCTAATAGGACAATGTATTACTGCAGTGACTTTACCAGCTCTCTCAGCTCAATGATGGTAATGATTCACACATGCACACCTATGAAAGAACAAATGCTGGAAAATTGCAGCTGATTTAACTGGAACATTTACAATGAATAGACCATACTTTGGTATGAAATACTTTATTATAAATGGCATCCGTGACTGCTGGTTTAGAACTTGGCCTTGTCACATAACAATGGACTGCTGAGACAGATTTTATCAGCGTCAGACAGTTCCATTGCCTATGGTCATCTCCAACATGCATTCATTTACTTTCTTTTCCTTTATCTTCACTGTGTCTTTGCTCTTGTGCCACACAGAAATAGAACCATCTCAATAAGAGTCTGGTACAGAAATGCGTTCTCCCTTCACAGTTCAAATCTCTGGTATTAGCAAGAGGTCTTTTTACCAAATACCCGGAGCAGACCCAAGAAGCACCAGTACAGAGAACATAAACAGAAATGAAAATGTCACTTACCCAGTGTACATCTGTTCGTGGCATCAGTCGCAGTAGATTCGCATGTTCTGCAATAGCTCGCCATCTGGTGTTGGGCCGGAGTGTTACAAGTTGTTTTTCTTCGAAGAAGTCTTTCGAGTCACGGGACCGAGTGACTCCTCCTTTTGTCTCCATTGCGCATGGGCGTCGACTCCATCTTCGATTGTTTTTCCCCGCAGAGGGTGAGGTAGGAGTTGAATTGTAGTAATAGTGCCCATGCAATGGAGTGACTAAGTATGCACCTATTTAAGGTTGAGATGATACATATATAAATAATTGAAGGTAACTTCCAAACTGCTACAGGCTCCCGGGGAGGCGGGTGGGCACATGCGAATCTACTGCGACTGATGCCACGAACAGATGTACACTGGGTAAGTGACATTTTCAGTTCGATGGCATCTGTCGCTGTAGATACGCATGTTCTGCAATAGACTAGTAAGCAGTTATTTCCCCAAAAGCGGTGGATCAGCCTGTAGGAGTGGAAGTAGTCTGAAATAATGTCCTTAATACAGCTTGACCTACTGTGGCTTGTTGTGCGGATAACACGTCTACACAGTAGTGCTTGGTGAATGTGTGAGGCGTAGACCATGTGGCTGCCTTACATATTTCTTGCATTGGGATGTTTCCTAGAAAGGCCATGGTAGCACCTTTCTTTCTGGTTGAGTGTGCCCTTGGTGTAATGGGCAGCTGTCGTTTAGCTTTAAGGTAGCAGATTTGGATGCATTTAACTATCCATCTGGCTATACCTTGTTTTGAAATTGGGTTTCCTGCGTGAGGTTTTTGAAATGCAATAAAGAGTTGTTTAGTCTTTCTGATGTTTTTTGTTCTGTCAATGTAATACATTAATGCTCTTTTGACATCTAATGTATGTAGTGCCCTTTCAGCTACGGTATCTGGCTGTGGAAAGAACACTGGAAGTTCCACTGTTTGATTTAGATGGAACGGTGAAATAACCTTTGGCAAAAATTTAGGATTGGTCCTTAGGACGACTTTATTTTTGTGTAGTTGTATAAAAGGTTCCTGTATAGTAAACGCCTGAATCTCGCTTACTCTTCTCAGGGAAGTAATGGCGATGAGAAATGCCACCTTCCAGGTTAGGAACTGTATGTCGCAGGAGTGCATGGGTTCAAAAGGTGGACCCATAAGTCTAGTTAGGACAACATTTAGGTTCCATGAAGGAACAGGTGGTGTTCTTGGTGGTATAATTCTCCTAAGGCCCTCCATGAATGCTTTAATGACTGGTATTTTATATAGGGAAGTTGAATAGGTAGTTTGCAGGTATGCAGATATTGCTGCAAGGTGTATTTTAATGGAAGAGAAAGCCAGGTTAGATTTTTGTAAGTGAAGCAAGTAACCCACTACATGTTCTGGAGTTGTGTGTAATGGTTGTATTTGATTAATATGGCAGTAGCAAACAAACCTCTTCCATTTACTTGCATAGCAGTGCCTGGTGGATGGCCTTCTTGCTTGTTTTATGACTTCCATACATTCTTGGGTAAGTTGTAAGTGCCCGAATTCTAGGATTTCAGGAGCCAGATTGCTAGATTCAGCGATGCTGGATCTGGGTGTCTGATCTTTTGGTTGTGCTGTGTCAACAGATCTGGCCTGTTGGGCAATTTGATGCAGGGTACCACTGATAGGTCTAGCAGCGTTGTGTACCAGGGTTGCCTTGCCCAAGTTGGTGCTATCAATATGAGTTTGAGTTTGCTTTGACTGAGTTTGTTTACCAGGTAAGGAAGGAGAGGGAGAGGAGGAAAAGCGTAAGCAAATATCCCTGACCAGTTCATCCATAGGGCATTGCCTTGGGATTGTTTGTGTGGGTACCTGGATGCGAAGTTTTGGCATTTTGCGTTCTCCCTTGTCGCAAACAAGTCTATCTGAGGTGTTCCCCAGAGTTTGAAATAAGTGTTCAGAATTTGGGGGTGAATTTCCCATTCGTGGACCTGTTGGTGATCTCGAGAGAGATTGTCTGCGAGTTGATTTTGTATCCCTGGTATAAACTGTGCAATTAGGCGAATTTGGTTGTGAATTGCCCAATGCCAAATTTTTTGTGCTAGCAGGCTTAACTGCGTGGAGTGCGTCCCTCCCTGCTTGTTTAGATAATACATTGTTGTCATGTTGTCTGTTTTGACGAGAATGTATTTGTGAACTATTATTGGTTGGAAAGCTTTTAGTGCTTGAAAAACTGCTAGCAGTTCTAGGTGATTGATATGCAGTTTTGTTTGATGTACGTTCCATTGTCCTTGTATGCTGTGTTGATTGAGGTGTGCTCCCCACCCTGTCATGGAAGCATCTGTTGTTATTACGTATTGTGGCACTGGGTCTTGGAAAGGCCGCCCCTTGTTTAAATTTATGTTGTTCCACCATAGAAGCGAGAGGTAAGTTTGGCGGTCTATTAACACCAGATCTAGAAGGTGACCCTGTGCTTGAGACCACTGTGATGCTAGGCATTGTTGTAAGGGCCTCATGTGCAGTCTTGCGTTTGGGACAATGGCTATGCATGATGACATCATGCCTAGGAGTTGTAATACCATCTTTGCCTGTATCTTTTGTGTTGGATACATGCGTTGTATGATGGTGTTGAAATTTTGAATTCTTTGTGGACTTGGAGTGGCTACTCCCTTTGATGTGTCTATTATGGCTCCCAGGTATTGTTGTACCTTGCGTGGCAGAATTTTGGATTTTGTGAAATTGACGGTGAACCCGAGTTTGAAGAGGGTTTGTATGATCTGATTTGTGTGATTTGAGCACTGTATGAACGAATGGGCCTTGATTAGCCAGTCGTCCAAATATGGGAACACATGTATTTGCTGCCTTCTTATGTGTGCAGCGACTACCGCTAGACATTTGGTAAAGACTCTTGGTGCGGTTGTTAATCCGAAAGGCAGTACCTTGAATTGGTAATGTATTCCTTTGAATACGAACCTTAGGTATTTCCTGTGAGATGGGTGTATAGGTATATGGAAATAAGCATCCTTGAGGTCTAAAGTTGCCATGTAGTCGTGTAGTTTTAGCAATGGCAATACTTCTTGTAGTGTGACCATGTGGAAGTGGTCTGATTTGATGAAAGTGTTCACTACTCTGAGGTCTAGGATTGGTCTCAGCGTTTTGTCCTTCTTTGGTATCAGAAAGTACAGTGAGTAAACTCCTGTGTTTATTTGTGTGTTTGGCACTAATTCGATTGCATTCTTTTGCAATAGTGCCTGCACTTCTATCTCCAGGAGATTGGAATGGTGTGTTGTTAAATTTTGTGCTTTTGGTGGTATGTTTGGAGGGAATTGTAGAAATTCTATGCAATAACCATGTTGGATAATTGCTAGAACCCAAGTGTCTGTAGTGATTTCCTCCCATGCTTTGTAATAATGACCTATTCTTCCCCCCACTGGTGTTGTGTGGAGGGGGTGAGTGACATGTGAGTCATTGTTTAGTAGTAGGGGTTTTGGGGCTTTGAAATCTCCCTCTATTTCTAGGGAATTGCCCTCCTCTATATTGTCCCCGAAAACCTCCTCTATACTGTCCCTGGTAAGTGGACGGTGTTGCTTGTGAGGTGCTGGCTTGTGTGCTTTGACCCCGAAACCCCCCTCGAAAGGGCGTTTTACGGAATGTGCTGTAATTCCCTCTGCTCTGCGGGGAGTAGAGTGCGCCCATGGCTTTGGCAGTGTCCGTATCTTTTTTGAGTTTCTCAATCGCTGTGTCCACTTCTGGACCGAACAGTTCTTTTTCATTAAAAGGCATATTGAGAACTGCTTGTTGAATCTCTGGTTTAAATCCAGACGTTCGGAGCCATGCATGCCGTCTGATAGTTACAGATGTATTAATTGTCCGTGCAGCTGTATCTGCAGCGTCCATGGAGGAACGTATCTGGTTGTTGGAGATGGTCTGTCCCTCCTCAACCACTTGTTTCGCCCTATTTTGGAAGTCCTTGGGCAGATGTTCAATGAGATGTTGCATCTCGTCCCAGTGGGCTCTGTCATAGCGCGCAAGTAGTGCCTGGGAGTTCGCGATGCGCCACTGGTTTGCAGCTTGTGCTGCGACTCTTTTACCAGCTGCATCGAACTTGCGGCTTTCTTTATCTGGGGGTGGTGCATCTCCAGATGTGTGAGAGTTGGCCCTTTTCCTAGCTGCTCCTACAACAACAGAGTCTGGTGGCAGCTGTGTAGTGATGAAAACCGGGTCCGTAGGAGGCGGCTTATACTTCTTTTCCACCCGTGGTGTGATTGCCCTACTTTTGACCGGCTCCTTAAATATGTCTTTTGCGTGCCGGAGCATACCAGGGAGCATAGGCAGGCTTTGGTAGGAGCTGTGGGTGGAGGAGAGTGTGTTGAACAAGAAATCATCCTCGACCTGTTCTGAGTGGAGGCTTACGTTATGAAATTGTGCTGCTCTAGCCACCACCTGAGAGTACGCGGTGCTGTCTTCTGGTGGAGATGGCTTTGTAGGGTAGGCCTCCGGGCTGTTATCTGACACTGGGGCGTCGTATAGGTCCCATGCGTCCTGATCTTGGTCACCCTGGCTCATGGTGGTGTGAGCTGGGGAGTGAGATGGAGTTTGTGCTGGTGAAACGTTAATCACGGGCGGAGGAGAGGGTGGTGGTGTAATTCTTTTAACCACTTTTGGTTGTGGTGCTTGTTCCGTCTGGAACTCCAACCTTCTCTTTCTCCTAATGGGGGGAAGGGTGCTTATTTTTCCTGTCCCCTGCTGAATGAAGATACGCTTTTGCGTATGGTCCACATCAGTTGCTTGTAGCTCTTCCTCAAACCTATGCTTTTGCATTTGGGAGGTTAGCGAGTGCTCTTCTGTATAAGAGCCTGAAGCTGGGTCGCTTGCAGTTTGTTTCGGCGTCGAAACTTTGTCTGCGTGTTTTTTCGGCTCCGAGGTGACTTTTTTCCTTTTCGGGGCCGAAACCTCTCGGCGTCGATCTGTTTCGGTGCCGCTGTCTCGGCGTCGAGCCGTGTCCACACCGGTATCTCGGTGTCAAGGCTTGTCTCCAGCACTTTCTCGGTCCCGAGAAGGCTGCGTGCCGGTGTCTCGACCGGAGTCGGACGATCTCGGCACTGTTTTGGCCTTTTTCGGTGCCGACGGTCGGTCACCGAATTTATGGGTCGAGCCATGGCCTGGTGGCAGTGGCGTCCCCTGGGCCTTGTAAATGTTTCTCTGTGTGTTTTTCGACGTCTTACTCACGGTTTGTGTATCGTCGAATCCTTCGGAGTCTGAGTCTTGGATCGAGAAGGTACCTTCCTCCTCCTGTTCCTCGAACTCCCGTCGGGCTGTCGGTGCGGACGCCATTTGAAGTCTTCTGGCTCGACGGTCTCGGAGTGTTTTTCGGGACCGGAACGCACGACAGGCCTCGCAGGTGTCTTCGCTGTGCTCAGGTGACAGGCACAGGTTGCAGACCAAGTGTTGGTCTGTGTAGGGGTATTTATTGTGGCATTTGGGGCAGAAACGGAACGGGGTCCGTTCCATCGGCGTTCCTCAGCACGCGGTCGGGCCGACCAGGCCCCGACGGAGGATCGAAAAACTACCCCGAAGGGCACCGGAGCTCTTCGATCTTCGATGCGGTGTTGAATCTAAGTACGCCGATCCCGAACGCAACAATACCGACGAGAATCTTCCGAAATTAACTATTTTTTCCGTTCCGAAACTCGGAGCGACAGGAACACGTCCGAACCCGATGGCGGAAAAAAAACAATCGAAGATGGAGTCGACGCCCATGCGCAATGGAGACAAAAGGAGGAGTCACTCGGTCCCGTGACTCGAAAGACTTCTTCGAAGAAAAACAACTTGTAACACTCCGGCCCAACACCAGATGGCGAGCTATTGCAGAACATGCGTATCTACAGCGACAGATGCCATCGAACTAGTCAGTTCTCCAATGGGAAGGATTTGACTAACAGCTTACTGAACTTCTGGGGTATTTGCATTGGGGAAAACCAGAGTGCTCTAAACTGGTTTGGTGCTGTAATGAAGACAATATACCTCTCCATGGAAGAGTAGTAGCCTTTCTCAGGTTTATATTGGTTGAAGAGGTGAGTAATGCTAACTGGGGAGAAAAAGTCTCACTCTCAAGTTTTGTAAATAGGGGATAAATAAAAAGGTGCAGAGTGCTATCCCAACTCTCTTAACTAAACAAGACCAATGCTAAGCAGTCTTCTAATGTCAACATGGAATCAATGGATCCTCACCCACCCCCAAGCTTAAATTCTACTGAATAAGTAAAGTAAATCAGCAGAGTAAACATGCATGGCTTGTTTGCATCAACTACCAAGGAGAAGCCTTTACACACAGTACTCTGGTTGATACCGGTCTCCTATGCAAGATGCTGAAGAAAGAAAATTTGCTCCTCTTTGTCAAGTCAATCGGAATTATCAAAAAACTAAAGAAAATATCCTTCCACAAACAGGCTGCAGCAAGAAGGAAGCCAACATCTCAAACAGTGGTGCTCTATGAGAAGTCATTCTGTCAGTCCATCCAAAGGCCAGAAAATCAGAAACAGGCTGGGATGATTGATAATACTGGAGAAGAAAGTGAGACCAATACACGAGGACAGGGATGCACCAGATTCTACTTGAAAAATCAACAAAGTGTCAGCACTCTTTTAGAGGTATCTTTTACGAGTCTGTCTGTGTGCAGGAAATTACATGAAAGCTGGAATGAGCGGAGAGTAAAAATGACGACTCTGAAAGCAACTGTACTGTGTGCAATTGAAAGGTGTCCCTAAATACCTCCCAAGCTCCTCTTAGGGCCTGGTAAGTGCTGCGGAGCAGTACTCAGACTAAAAAGTGTCACCTGCTCCTTCTAGAGAGGAATCTGAAAGTTAAGAGTGGAAGAGCACACACTCATTCTTAGGTGAAATGGACTGCCAACTTGATGTTGCATTCTTCCTAGTACCACTTAGAGACATTAATGAAAGAATAAGGACTTCCATAGTTTAGCTCTCAGAACTGAAGAACTTCTAAGGAATTTGCTGTTAATAGCACATAATGTAGAAACAACTTTCAAAAATATCCTTTTGCATAATTCCTAAAGCACACAA
Organism: Pleurodeles waltl; assembly: GCF_031143425.1. Taxonomy (NCBI): domain Eukaryota; kingdom Metazoa; phylum Chordata; class Amphibia; order Caudata; family Salamandridae; genus Pleurodeles; species Pleurodeles waltl. The sequence goes on from NC_090440.1 coordinate 812,167,553, forward strand.
TATTAACATTTCACACAACTGGAAATGGAAAAGTGAAGACTACTTCATTCTCGTCTGATGACCTCGGCTTATATATAAACTACAAAAATACTCTATAATAATATCAAACATTGGGGATCAAAGAAAGAAATGAAAATTTCTTTGTATAAAGAAAACAAAAGCAGGTAGGCTATTTACGTGTAGAATGTGGCCATTTACAATATATTGGCGATGGGATGCAAAAATATGAAAATGCTTATAAAAGGTTACAAGCATCCAAGAAGGTCCTATTAAATTATGTTTTTGTCAGTGTCAACCAACATTTAAAAAAACTATTAAAAAAAAAAGTTTAAAAGTAAAGTGTGCACTCCTACTCCAAGTAGCATGTTGCAAAATGTGTGTTCACAACTGAAGAATTACACCAGTAAGAACCCCAAGGCTGCAAATAGACACAATAATATCTGAATCTGTTATTTTAAAGTAAGCAAACATATGGTAAAAGAAACAGAATGACTCCATAACTTTGACTATTCATGCTTTCTCAGGTACACAGTACACCAGTGAGAAAACATGATATATATGATACAATAACATGTTCAAGTGAGTCAACTTGACAATCTACCTTTGTGGTCAGGTCTTGTTCTGCTGGGAGGGTCTCTCTTAAAGCACGTAGTCCATGCTTCACCAGTTCATTCAGATTGCCTGCAAGTCAAAAGAACAATTACTTTCACAGGAATAGTGAATTACAGTTCTAAAGTCACAGCTGGCAACGTAAACATTTTAAATGTAAAGATGGAACGGCAGAAAAAGCATTAAAACAGATGGGCACAACAATTCAAATGTGTAAGCATGGAGGGACAAATTTCTTACCTTTGGTAGCGCATTATCTGGTAGAGACTATCTAGCCGCAGATTTCTTACCTTTGATTTTCTCAGGCATCAGGCTGGATCTGGAAGCTTTTGCAGAGAAAAACCCCTTGCGTGTGCCGTCAGATGACTCCATTTGGCTGCGCTAGGCATCATTGGCACCAGATGTGATGTTGTGGCCACCTACAAAGGCACCAAGGAGGCGCATGGGCGTCAGTTACTTTTACCACAACTTTCCACGCCAGAAGCACAAAGCCATATTAAGATCTGAAACAATGTGTGTCAAATCTAGGGCCCTGAAAAAGGAATCACCATAACTCTAGTAACAAGTCCGCAGAGCATGGAGGCATGGGTGTGTGTAAGGAATCGGCAGCTAGAGTAGAGTCTCTACCAGATAATGGGTTACTTAAGGTAAGTAACTTGTTCATCTGATAAAGACTTCTAGCTGGAGATTCCTTACCTTTGATTAGATACCCAAGCCATATCCTCCTGGCCGTGGGCTGCGGACAATGTTTTAGACTAAAAAATCTTGCCGGACCAAACAGGCGAAATGCACGTCCCTGCAGACTTGACTGTCCAGGCAGTAGTGTTTGGCAAACGTGTGCAGGGATGCCCACATTGCTGCCTGGCAGATGTCCAGGATTGGAACTATACACGCTAACCCCGTGGTTGCAGCATGTCCCCTGGTGGAATGGGCCCATAAGACCTTGGGAGGCTGCTTCTTAGCCAGGGCGTGGCAGATCTTGATACAGAGAACGACCCAGCACGAAATGGTCTGCTTCTGTACTGCCCATCCCTTCCTTGTTCCTGCATACCCCACAGAGTAGATTGTCCATCCAGAACTCTGGTCAAGGTGGAACGACAACACGCTTTTTGAGCCCAGCCTGTGGAGTTGTGCCTCTTCCTTAGAAGGATGTGGGGGAGCAAAGAAGATGGACAAGGTAACAATTTGACCCAGATAGAATGGGGTCATCAACTTGAGGAGGAAAGAGGCATGGGTGAGTAGCACTACCATTTCCAGAAACACAGCGAGATATGGCGGCTTAGAGAATAAGGCCTGTATCTCACTCACCCTCCGAGCAGATGTTATTGCTACTAAGAAGGTTGTCTTGATAGTCAGCAGCCGGAGGGGGCAGTTATACAGTGGCCCGAAAAGAGCACACATGAGATATCTGAGAACCAGATTGAGATCCCACTGAGTCATTACAAAGGGCGTAGGGTTAAACATATTTACAAGCACTTTAAGGAACCTATTTACATGGAGGATTTGAAAAGAGAGGGTTAATCAGGCAGCTGCAAAAAAGGCTGATAGAGCAGAGAGATACCCCTTAGTGTTCCTAGAGAGGAACTCGGTTGGCCAAAAGAAAGAATGAAAATAAGAATATAGGATAAAGAAGCAGAGAGAGACTCTTACATATCTTTCAATTTTTTGCCAAAGGCAGGCATATACCGTTTTTGTGGAGGAACACCTAGCTGCCAAGATAACGTTACAGACTTCGGGGGGGAAGGTCAAGAGCCGTCAACTGCCGCCACTCAATTTCCACGCATGAAGGCACAGAGTTAACAGGTTCGGGTGGAGGACCCTCCACTGCTGCTGCAACAGACTATCTTAACGAAGGGGCAGCCTGATGGGAGGACATTGGTCCTCTGATCAGGCTGCCCCTTCGTTAGGATCGTTCATTGTCAGAAGCTCGGGATTCCAGACTTTCCGGGTCCAATCAGGAGCACAAAGATTACTTGGGCACCGTCGTTCTTGATCTTCTTGAGAACTCTGGGCAGGAGTGGTATGGGTGGAAAGGCGTACAGGAGGCCTGAGCTCCACTCACAACAAAAAGCATCACCAAGCAAGTGCAGCCTTGGAAACTCCAACCCGCAATATTGCTGAAACTGCACGTTCTCTTCAGAGGCTGCTGAAAGAGACTTTGCGCCATCTATGAATGGAGATGCCACTCATGAGCCGCAAGACACTGGCGGCTGAGTTTGCAGCTCTGGCATTCAGAGAACCTGGCAGGTGTTGAACCACCAGGGTTATGCCCTGCTGTTCCAGCCATGTCCAGAGATGCATGGCCTCTTGACAAAGGGTTCACGGCTCCGCCTTGCTTGCTGCAGTACCACATGGGGGTGGTGTTGTCTGTCAACACCTGTACTAATTTTCCCTTGACAGAGGGGAAGAAATGCCTTCAATATTAGTTGGATCGCCCTGAGCTCCAACAGGTTAATGTGGAGCCTGAATTCAACCAGAGACCAGAGTCCTCTGATCTCCAGGTTTCCCAGATGGCTGCCCTATCCCAGAAGTGACACATCCTTCACTACTAAGAGGTTTGGTTGGGAAAGGGAGAGGAGTCTGCCTCCGACCCAGTGGCAGATCGTTAACCACCCCAGCATGACTGTCGCATTCCTTCCGAGATCTGGACAATGCCCGAGAGATTTCCTTAATGCTGCGCCCACTGGAACTTCAAGTCCCACTGCAGAGCCCGCATATGTCATCTGGCATGTTTTACAAGCAGGATGCCCTGAGGCCCAGCAGCCTCAGAGTCAGAGTCATTCTGCCCCAAATCCGGGATAGAGGATGAAACATCGGTATCAGATCCTGAATATCCTGGAGTCGCTGCTTGGGAGAATAGGCACTATGTCCAGAACTGCTCAGATGAAAGGGAATGTCTGAGAGCGAGAGGTGTGACTTCGGCCCATTTTTAGTGAACCCCAGTGAATGCAGGAGGTTCACCATAGTCAGGAGGTGAGAGACGACAGCCTGGGGTGAATTTGCCTTCAACAGTCAGTCTTCGAGGTAGGGGAAGACTGAAACCCCTGACCTGCGCTGTTGATCTGTGACCACAGCCATCACCTTGGTGAACAGCCGAGGGGCACTGGGAAGGCCAAATGGCAGCACAGTGAACGGAAGGTTTTCGTGGTTTACCTTGAACCGCAGTTAACGCCTGTGGGCTGGCAGGATTGGGCTATGGAAATATGCATCGTGCAAGTATAGCGCTACCAACCAATATTCTGAGTCTAGGACAGACAAGACCTGAGCTAACAAGAGCATCTTGAACTTCTCCTTTTTGAGGAAGAGATTAATGGTCCGTAAGGGACGAAGACCCTTGGTTTTTTTGGGTATCAGAAAGTAGCGGGAATAACAACCACTGCCTACTTCTGATATCAGGACACTTTCTATGGCTCTCTTGGCCAAGAGACACAACTTCCTCTCGGAGCACACACAAATGATCCTCCACAAGCCATTCAAACGTAAGTGGGATAGGGGGAGGAAACTATTGTAAAGGCAGGGCATAGCCCTTTATGATGATCTGCAGTACCCATGCGTCTGATGTTACTGACTTCCAGGGGTGGAGAAGGTATAGGTCACCTCAAACTGGGCAAGCATGGTCCTGCAGATGCAAACTATGAGGGCTTAGAGGCTGCAGGTGCCAGGGGCAATGTGGTAGACTTCTGGCCTGCAGATCCTCTAGATTTGAAGACACCGAAACCACGGCCTCACATACCCTGGGGATAGGTTGCGTGGGGCGGTGACTGGCATAAGGCTAACTAGGTGCCATGCCCCATCCATGGCCACAAAATGGGTGAAAGGCAGACAAGGGGTCGCCGACAGGCCCAAGGACTTGGCCGTAGCCTGAGAGTCTGCCCTCTCGCCAAACAAGCAAGTGCCTTTGACATCCCCCCAAAAAAACAGGTGTCCTCAGCCAGGCATGGCATCTTAAAGCCACTGTCGACGCAACCGCTCTGCCCAGCAAGTTAGTCATGTCTAGTCCACACCATATGATAAACTTAGCTGCATCTCTCCAGTCTTTCACTTCTTGGGAGAGTACGGCCCAGGCCTCCTCTTGGACCTGAGACAGCACTTGGAAAACCATGTCCCAAATGGCATGGGAGAAACAACCCAATAAGCATGAGGTGATCACTGACCTCTGTGCCAGGCTGGTGGAAGAAAACAACTTCTTCCTAAGATGGTCCAGACTCTTGGATTGCCTGACCGGGGGGGCAGAAGGGAATGCGTCATGGGACATAGAGGCTTGGACAACCAAGCTCTCTGCGGTGGAGTGCTGGCTGAGAAAGCTAGGGTCACCTGAAGCAGGCCAATGGTGGCAGGCAATCGTCCTTTTAACATGATTCGCTTAGATCAAGTTCCCAGCAGGACATCTGTAAGTGCCTCACTGAAAGGTAAAAGGGGTTCAGATGTGGAAGCCCCAGGTTGAAGCACTTCTGTCAAGATGTTGTCTTGACTGGCACTGAGGGTAGTTCGAGGTCTGAGGTGCCCTATGCACCACCATCGCATAGGATGCGCCCTACTCTGTAGCGCACCCACAGTGGTGAGAGGGAGCAATCCAGTGTCTGGAGAAGTGTCCAGACCACTGGCCTCTCCAAGCTCCTCATACCAGTCCATGGATCTTTCTATTGGTGTTCTAAATCAGCCAGCAACCCGTCCCACTCTTCTCCTATGCCTGGCAACGTAAAATAAGGGTCAGGCAATGATCTGGCTCCTGTGGGTGCCATAATCGGAATCATGCAATACAGTTCCGGTTCAGGATCATCGGGTATAAGAATGAGGCTGGCAGTGCCGGGAGCATCGGCGTTGAGACTGGTGCTGGGGAAGGTTGCCTGGGTACGACCGACTCCGCCAGAGCCCGAGGCCGAAGCCACCGGTGTGGATCTGGATGGAGTCTCATCTGACCCGGCAGGGCCTGAATGCACGCCAGAGGGGCTGGCTTGCTCAAAAACGCGACACATGGCCTTGTAGAACTCTTATTTGGGGGATGTCAGTCCCTGGAAAAAAGCAGGAGACAGACTCGAACGGGCTAACGGCTCTGCAGAACTGTGCGGGTAACGCTAGTCTTGTCGGCCAATGGACGAAGTGGAGTTTAAGTCCTTCTGGACTTCTTCTTCACTTACCAAGTGTCCTGAGGACCTCAAATGGGAAGAAAGGACTTGGGCTCAGAGATCGGTCCTGCGACCTCTTTCTCGACTGAGATGACCGCAACATCACATCCAGCACCAATGACACCACACAGAGCCAAATTGAGCCATCCGACAGTGCAAACTAGAGGTATTGCTCGGCAAAAGTTTCCAGATCCAGCCTGACGCCTGGGAATATCAAAGGTAAGGAATCTGCAGCTAGAAATCTCAATCAGATATTCCTAAATGCAGACATGAAAAGTAGGTGGGCATCACACAAATGCCAACAGTAATGCTACTGTGTCAGCAGAAGCACATCAACTTAAACATAATATGTGTGTAAAGTGTCACAAGCTTCTAATTCGGTTTACTTCTAAATCTGTGCTATTGTATAACTGGAAAAAGAACCCTAGATCTTTGTTTTTTCCAGACTGTGCTGGACATCTGGCGAGGTTCCAAGATCTTGGCAGGCTTAGATTTAGGAAATTCCCCTTTAAACTCAGTAGGAAGTTGTAAGGAAATGCCTCCTTGGCATGGTTGCCCCCTGACTTTTTGCCTTTGCTGATGCTATGTTTACAATTGAAAGTGTGCTGAGGCCTGCTAACCAGGCCCCAGCACCAGTGTTCTTTCCCTAACCTGTACTTTTGTATCCACAATTGGCAGACCCTGGCATCCAGATAAGTCCCTTGTAACTGGTACTTCTAGTACCAAGGGCCCTGATGCCAAGGAAGGTCTCTAAGGGCTGCAGCATGTCTTATGCCACCCTGGAGACCTCTCACTCAGCACAGACACACTGCTTACCAGCTTGTGTGTGCTAGTGAGGACAAAACGAGTAAGTCGACATGGCACTCCCCTCAGGGTGCCATGCCAGCCTCTCACTGCCTATGCAGTATAGGTAAGACACCCCTCTAGCAGGCCTTACAGCCCTAAGGCAGGGTGCACTATACCATAGGTGAGGGTACCAGTGCATGAGCATGGTACCCCTACAGTGTCTAAACAAAACCTTAGACATTGTAAGTGCAGGGTAGCCATAAGAGTATATGGTCTGGGAGTCTGTCAAACACGAACTCCACAGCACCATAATGGCTACACTGAAAACTGGGAAGTTTGGTATCAAACTTCTCAGCACAATAAATGCACACTGATGCCAGTGTACATTTTATTGTAAAATACACCACAGAGGGCACCTTAGAGGTGCCCCCTGAAACTTAACCGACTATCTGTGTAGGCTGACTAGTTTTAGCAGCCTGCCACAAACCGAGACATGTTGCTGGCCCCATGGGGAGAGTGCCTTTGTCACTCTGAGGCCAGTAACAAAGCCTGCACTGGGTGGAGATGCTAACACCTCTCCCAGGCAGGAATTGTCACACCTGGCGGTGAGCCTCAAAGGCTCACCTCCTTTGTGCCAACCCAGCAGGACACTCCAGCTAGTGGAGTTGCCCGCCCCCTCCGGCCAGGCCCCACTTTTGGCGGCAAGGCCGGAGAAAATAATGAGAAAAACAAGGAGGAGTCACTGGCCAGTCAGGGCAACCCCTAAGGTGTCCTGAGCTGAGGTGACTCTAACTTTTAGAAATCCTCCATCTTGCAGATGGAGGATTCCCCCAATAGGGTTAGGATTGTGACCCCCTCCCCTTGGGAGGAGGCACAAAGAGGGTGTACCCACCCTCAGGGCTAGTAGCCATTGGCTACTAACCCCCCAGACCTAAACACGCCCTTAAATTTAGTACTTAAGGGCTACCCTGAACCCTAGAAAATTAGATTCCTGCAACTACAAGAAGAAGGACTGCCTAGCTGAAAACCCCTGCAGAGGAAGACCAGAAGACGACAACTGCCTTGGCTCCAGAAACTCACCGGCCTGTCTCCTGCCTTCCAAAGATCCTGCTCCAGCGACGCCTTCCAAAGGGACCAGCGACCTCGACATCCTCTGAGGACTGCCCCTGCTTCGAAAAGACAAGAAACTCCCGAGGACAGCGGACCTGCTCCAAGAAAAGCTGCAACTTTGTTTCCAGCAGCTTTAAAGAACCCTGCAAGCTCCCCGCAAGAAGCGTGAGACTTGCAACACTGCACCCGGTGACCCCGACTCGGCTGGTGGAGAACCGACACCTCAGGAGGGACCCCAGGACTACTCTGATACTGTGAGTACCAAAACCTGTCCCCCCTGAGCCCCCACAGCGCCGCCTGCAGAGGGAATCCCGAGGCTTCCCCTGACCGCGACTCTTTGAACCTAAAGTCCCGACGCCTGGGAGAGACCCTGCACCCGCAGCCCCCAGGACCTGAAGGACCGGACTTTCACTGGAGAAGTGACCCCCAGGAGTCCCTCTCCCTTGCCCAAGTGGAGGTTTCCCCGAGGAATCCCCCCCTTGCCTGCCTGCAGCGCTGAAGAGATCCCGAGATCTCTCATAGACTAACATTACAAACCCGACGCTTGTCTCTACACTGCACCCGGCCGCCCCCGCGCTGCTGAGGGTGAAATTTCTGTGTGGACTTGTGTCCCCCCCGGTGCCCTACAAAACCCCCCTGGTCTGCCCTCCGAAGACGCGGGTACTTACCTGCAAGCAGACCGGAACCGGGGCACCCCCTTCTCTCCATTCTAGCCTATGCGTTTTGGGCACCACTTTGAACTCTGCACCTGACCGGCCCTGCGCTGCTGGTGTGGTGACTTTGGGGTTGCTCTGAACCCCCAACGGTGGGCTACCTTGGACCAAGAACTAAGCCCTGTAAGTGTCTTACTTACCTGGTTAACCTAACCAATACTTACCTCCCCTAGGAACTGTGAAAATTGCACTAAGTGTCCACTTTTAAAACAGCTATTTGTCAATAACTTGAAAAGTATACATGCAATTTTTATGATTTAAAGTTCCTAAAGTACTTACCTGCAATACCTTTCAAATGAGATATTACATGTAGAATTTGAACCTGTGGTTCTTAAAATAAACTAAGAAAAGATATTTTTCTATACAAAAACCTATTGGCTGGATTTGTCTCTGAGTGTGTGTACCTCATTTATTGTCTATGTGTATGTACAACAAATGCTTAACACTACTCCTTGGATAAGCCTACTGCTCGACCACACTACCACAAAATAGAGCATTAGTATTATCTATTTTTACCACTATTTTACCTCTAAGGGGAACCCTTGGACTCTGTGCATGCTATTCCTTACTTTGAAATAGCACATACAGAGCCAACTTCCTACATTGGTGGATCAGCGGTGGGGTACAAGACTTTGCATTTGCTGGACTACTCAGCCAATACCTGATCACACGACAAATTCCAAAATTGTCATTAGAAATTGATTTTTGCAATTTGAAAAGTTTTCTAAATTCTTAAAAGACCTGCTAGGGCCTTGTGTTAGATCCTGTTTAGCATTTATTTTAGAGGTTAAAAGTTTGTAAAAGTTGGAATTAGATTCTAGAACCAGTTTTAGTTTCTTAAAAAGTATTCCAACTTTTAGAAGCATAATGTCTAGCACAGATGTGAATGTGGTGGAACTCGACACCACACCTTACCTCCATCTACAGATGAGAGAGCTAAGGTCACTCTGTAAACTAAAGAAAATAGCAATGGGCCCCAAACCTACCAAAGTACAGCTCCAGGAGCTTTTGGCAGAGTTTGAAAAGGCCAACCCCTCTGAGGATGGCAACTCAGAGGATGAAGATAGTGACTTGGAGGGAAATTCCCCCCCTCCAGTCCTACTTAGGGAGAGCAGGGCTTCTCAAGCCCTGACTCCACAAATAATAGTCAGAGATGCTGGTTCCCTCACAGGAGGGACCAACAACTCTGAAATCACTGAGGATAACTCCAGTGAAGAGGACATCCAGTTAGCCAGGATGGCCAAAAGATTGGCTTTGGAAAGACAGATCCTAGCCATAGAGAGGGAAAGACAAGAGATGGGCCTAGGACCCATCAATGGTGGCAGCAACATAAATAGGGTCAGAGATTCTCCTGACATGTTGAAAATCCCCAAAGGGATTGTAACTAAATATGAAGATGGTGATGACATCACCAAATGGTTCACAGCTTTTGAGAGGGCTTGTGTAACCAGAAAAGTGAACAGATCTCACTGGGGTGCTCTCCTTTGGGAAATGTTCACAGGAAAGTGTAGGGATAGACTCCTCACACTCTCTGGACAAGATGCAGAATCTTATGACCTCATGAAGGGTACCCTGATTGAGGGCTTTGGATTCTCCACTGAGGAGTACAGGATTAGGTTCAGGGGGGCTCAGAAATCCTCGAGCCAGACCTGGGTTGACTTTGTTGACTACTCAGTGAAAACACTAGATGGTTGGATTCAAGGCAGTGGTGTAAGTAATTATGATGGGCTGTACAATTTATTTGTGAAAGAACACCTGTTAAGTAATTGTTTCAATGATAAACTGCATCAGCATCTGGTAGACCTAGGACCAATTTCTCCCCAAGAATTGGGAAAGAAGGCGGACCATTGGGTCAAGACAAGGGTGTCCAAGACTTCAACAGGGGGTGACCAAAAGAAAGGGGTCACAAAGACTCCCCAGCAGAAGGGTGATGAGACAACCAAAACTAAAAATAGTAAAGAGTCTTCTACAGGCCCCCAAAAACCTGCACAGGAGGGTGGGCCCAGAGCCTCTTCACAAAACAATGGGTACAAGGGTAAAAACTTTGAACCCAAAAAGGCCTGGTGTCATAGCTGTAAACAGCATGGACACCAAACTGGAGACAAGGCCTGTCCCAAGAAAGGTTCCACTCCAAACTCCCATCCAGGTAACACTGGTATGGCTAGTCTCCAAGTGGGATCAACAGTGTGCCCAGAGCAAATCAGGGTTCACACTGAAGCTACTCTAGTTTCTGAAGGTGGGGTGGATTTAGCCACACTAGCTGTCTGGCCGCCTAACATGCAAAAATACAGACAGCAACTCTTAATTAATGGGACTAGAATAGAGGGCCTGAGGGATACAGGTGCCAGTGTCACCATGGTGACAGAGAAACTGGTTTCCCCTGGCCAATACCTGACTGGAAAAACTTACACAGTCACCAACGCTGACAATCAGAGAAAAGTACATCCCATGGCAATGGTTACTTTAGAATGGGGAGGGGTCAATGGCCTGAAACAGGTGGTGGTCTCCTCAAATATCCCAGTGGACTGTCTGCTTGGAAATGACCTGGAGTCCTCAGCATGGGCTGAGGTAGAACTAAAAACCCATGCAGCAATGCTGGGTATCCCTGAACTGGTGTGTGTGAAAACAAGAGCACAGTGCAAGGCACAGGGTGAACAAGTAGAGCTGGAGTCTGGAAGAATGGCCCAGCCTACCAAGAGAAAAGGAAAGTCAGTTGGGAAACCAACTGCAACACAGCAAAAGAAAGGGAACCTCTCTTCTCAGGAAGAAGTTCTGCCCTCTGAGGGAATTGAGCCTTTGGAGCTTGAACCTTATCAGGTTGAGCTCTTGGGCCCAGGGGGACCCTCAAGGGAAGAGCTGTGTAAGGGACAAGAAACCTGTCCCTCTCTTGAAGGCCTTAGGCAGCAAGCTGCTGAAGAGTCCAAAGGCAAGAAAAATGGAACACATAGGGTCTATTGGGAAGATGGGCTCCTGTACACTGAGGCCAGAGACCCCAAACCTGGTGCCACTAGGAGAGTGGTAGTGCCTCAGCTGTTCAGAGAGTTCATCCTAACATTGGCCCATGACATTCCCCTTGCTGGACATTTGGGACAAACCAAGACGTGGGAGAGGTTAGTCAACCACTTCTACTGGCCCAATATGTCCAACATGGTTAAGGAGTTTTGCCTCTCCTGCCCCACCTGTCAAGCCAGTGGTAAGACAGGTGGGCATCCAAAGGCCCCCCTCATTCCACTTCCAGTGGTGGGGGTGCCCTTTGAAAGAGTGGGTGTGGACATAGTTGGTCCACTGGAACCTCCCACAGCCTCAGGAATGAAAATGTCACTTACCCAGTGTACATCTGTTCGTGGCATCAGTCGCAGTAGATTCGCATGTTCTGCAATAGCTCGCCATCTGGTGTTGGGCCGGAGTGTTACAAGTTGTTTTTCTTCGAAGAAGTCTTTCGAGTCACGGGACCGAGTGACTCCTCCTTTTGTCTCCATTGCGCATGGGCGTCGACTCCATCTTCGATTGTTTTTCCCCGCAGAGGGTGAGGTAGGAGTTGAATTGTAGTAATAGTGCCCATGCAATGGAGTGACTAAGTATGCACTTATTTAAGGTTGAGATGATACATATATAAATAATTGAAGGTAACTTCCAAACTGCTACAGGCTCCCGGGGAGGCGGGTGGGCACATGCGAATCTACTGCGACTGATGCCACGAACAGATGTACACTGGGTAAGTGACATTTTCAGTTCGATGGCATCTGTCGCTGTAGATACGCATGTTCTGCAATAGACTAGTAAGCAGTTATTTCCCCAAAAGCGGTGGATCAGCCTGTAGGAGTGGAAGTAGTCTGAAATAATGTCCTTAATACAGCTTGACCTACTGTGGCTTGTTGTGCGGATAACACGTCTACACAGTAGTGCTTGGTGAATGTGTGAGGCGTAGACCATGTGGCTGCCTTACATATTTCTTGCATTGGGATGTTTCCTAGAAAGGCCATGGTAGCACCTTTCTTTCTGGTTGAGTGTGCCCTTGGTGTAATGGGCAGCTGTCGTTTAGCTTTAAGGTAGCAGATTTGGATGCATTTAACTATCCATCTGGCTATACCTTGTTTTGAAATTGGGTTTCCTGCATGAGGTTTTTGAAATGCAATAAAGAGTTGTTTAGTCTTTCTGATGTTCTTTGTTCTGTCAATGTAATACATTAATGCTCTTTTGACATCTAATGTATGTAGTGCCCTTTCAGCTACGGTATCTGGCTGTGGAAAGAACACCGGAAGTTCCACTGTTTGATTTAGATGGAACGGTGAAATAACCTTTGGCAAAAATTTAGGATTGGTCCTTAGGACGACTTTATTTTTGTGTAGTTGTATAAAAGGTTCCTGTATAGTAAACGCCTGAATCTCGCTTACTCTTCTCAGGGAAGTAATGGCGATGAGAAATGCCACCTTCCAGGTTAGGAACTGTATGTCGCAGGAGTGCATGGGTTCAAAAGGTGGACCCATAAGTCTAGTTAGGACAACATTTAGGTTCCATGAAGGAACAGGTAGTGTTCTTGGTGGTATAATTCTCCTAAGGCCCTCCATGAATGCTTTAATGACTGGTATTTTATATAGGGAAGTTGAATAGGTAGTCTGCAGGTATGCAGATATTGCTGCAAGGTGAATCTTAATGGAAGAGAAAGCTAGGTTAGATTTTTGTAAGTGAAGCAAGTAACCCACTACATGTTCTGGAGTTGTGTGTAATGGTTGTATTTGATTAATATGGCAGTAGCAAACAAACCGCTTCCATTTACTTGCATAGCAGTGCCTGGTGGATGGCCTTCTTGCTTGTTTTATGACTTCCATACATTCTTGGGTAAGTTGTAAGTGCCCGAATTCTAGGATTTCAGGAGCCAGATTGCTAGATTCAGCGATGCTGGGTCTGGGTGTCTGATCTTTTGGTTGTGCTGTGTCAACAGATCTGGCCTGTTGGGCAATTTGATGCAGGGTACCACTGATAGGTCTAGCAGCGTTGTGTACCAGGGTTGCCTTGCCCAAGTTGGTGCTATCAATATGAGTTTGAGTTTGCTTTGACTGAGTTTGTTTACCAGGTAAGGAAGGAGAGGGAGAGGAGGAAAAGCGTAAGCAAATATCCCTGACCAGTTCATCCATAGGGCATTGCCTTGGGATTGTTTGTGTGGGTATCTGGATGCGAAGTTTTGGCATTTTGCGTTCTCCCTTGTCGCAAACAAGTCTATCTGAGGTGTTCCCCAGAGTTTGAAATAAGTGTTCAGTATTTGGGGGTGAATTTCCCATTCGTGGACCTGTTGGTGATCTCGAGAGAGATTGTCTGCGAGTTGATTTTGTATCCCTGGTATAAACTGTGCAATTAGGCGAATTTGGTTGTGAATTGCCCAATGCCAAATTTTTTGTGCTAACAGGCTTAACTGCGTGGAGTGCGTCCCTCCCTGCTTGTTTAGATAATACATTGTTGTCATGTTGTCTGTTTTGACGAGAATGTATTTGTGAACTATTATTGGTTGGAAAGCTTTTAGTGCTTGAAAAACTGCAAGAAGTTCTAGGTGATTGATATGCAGTTTTGTTTGATGTACGTTCCATTGTCCTTGTATGCTGTGTTGATCGAGGTGTGCTCCCCACCCTGTCATGGAAGCATCTGTTGTTATTACGTATTGTGGCACTGGGTCTTGGAAAGGCCGCCCCTTGTTTAAATTTATGTTGTTCCACCACAGAAGCGAGAGGTAAGTTTGGCGGTCTATTAACACCAGATCTAGAAGGTGACCCTGTGCTTGAGACCACTGTGATGCTAGGCATTGTTGTAAGGGCCTCATGTGCAGTCTTGCGTTTGGGACAATGGCTATGCATGATGACATCATGCCTAGGAGTTGTAATACCATCTTTGCTTGTATCTTTTGTGTTGGATACATGCGTTGTATGATGGTGTTGAAATTTTGAATTCTTTGTGGACTTGGAGTGGCTACTCCTTTTGATGTGTCTATTATGGCTCCCAGGTATTGTTGTACCTTGCGTGGCAGAATTTTGGATTTTGTGAAATTGACGGTGAACCCTAGTTTGAAGAGGGTTTGTATGATATGATTTGTGAGATTTGAGCACTCTATTAACGAATGGGCCTTGATTAGCCAGTCGTCTAGATATGGGAACACATGTATTTGCTGTCTTCTGATGTGTGCAGCGACTACCGCTAGACATTTGGTAAAGACTCTTGGTGCGGTTGTTAATCCGAAAGGCAGTACCTTGAATTGGTAATGTATTCCTTTGAATACAAACCTTAGGTATTTCCTGTGCGATGGGTGTATTGGTATATGGAAATAAGCATCCTTGAGGTCTAAAGTTGCCATGTAGTCGTGCAGCTTTAGCAATGGCAATACTTCTTGTAGTGTGACCATGTGGAAGTGGTCTGATTTGATGAAAGTGTTGACTACTCTGAGGTCTAGGATTGGTCTCAGTGTTTTGTCCTTCTTTGGTATCAGAAAGTACAGTGAGTAAACTCCTGTGTTTATTTGTGTGTTTGGCACTAATTCGATTGCATTCTTTTGCAATAGTGCCTGCACTTCTATCTCTAGGAGATTGGAATGGTGTGTTGTTAAATTTTGTGCTTTTGGTGGTATGTTTGGAGGGAACTGTAGAAATTCTATGCAGTAACCATGTTGGATAATTGCTAGAACCCAAGTGTCTGTAGTGATTTTCTCCCATGCTCTGTAATAATGACCTATTCGTCCCCCCACTGGTGTTGTGTGGAGGGGGTGAGTGACATGTGAGTCACTGTTTAGTAGTAGGGGTTTTGGGGCTTTGGAATCTTCCTCTATTTCTAGGGAATTGCCCTCCTCTATATTGTCCCCGAAAACCTCCTCTATACTGTCCTTGGTAACTGGACGGTGTGGCTTGTGAGGTGCTGGCTTGTGTGCTTTGACCCCGAAACCCCCCTCGAAAGGGCGTTTTACGGAATGAGCTGTAATTCCCTCTGCTCTGCGGGGAGTAGAGTGCGCCCATGGCTTTGGCAGTGTCCGTATCTTTTTTGAGTTTCTCAATCGCTGTGTCCACTTCTGGACCGAACAGTTCTTTTTCATTAAAAGGCATATTGAGAACTGCTTGTTGAATCTCTGGTTTAAATCCAGACGTTCGGAGCCATGCATGCCTTCTGATAGTTACAGATGTATTAATTGTCCGTGCAGCTGTATCTGCAGCGTCCATGGAGGAGCGGATCTGGTTGTTGGAGATGGCCTGTCCCTCCTCAACCACTTGTTTTGCCCTATTTTGGAAGTCTTTGGGCAGATGTTCAATGAGATGTTGCATCTCGTCCCAGTGGGCTCTGTCATAGCGCGCAAGTAGTGCCTGGGAGTTCGCGATGCGCCACTGGTTTGCAGCTTGTGCTGCGACTCTCTTACCAGCTGCATCAAACTTGCGGCTTTCTTTATCTGGGGGTGGTGCATCTCCAGATGTGTGAGAGTTGGCCCTTTTCCTAGCTGCTCCTACAACAACAGAGTCTGGTGGCAGCTGTGTTGTGATGAAAGCCGGGTCCGTAGGAGGCGGCTTATACTTTTTTTCCACCCTTGGTGTGATTGCCCTACTTTTGACCGGGTCCTTAAATATGTCTTTTGCGTGCCGGAGCATACCAGGGAGCATAGGCAGGCTTTGGTAGGAGCTGTGGGTGGAGGAGAGTGTGTTGAACAAGAAATCATCCTCGACCTGTTCTGAGTGGAGGCTTACGTTGTGAAATTGTGCTGCTCTAGCCACCACCTGAGAGTACGCGGTGCTGTCTTCTGGTGGAGATGGTTTTGTAGGGTATGCCTCTGGGCTGTTATCTGACACTGGGGCGTCGTATAGGTCCCATGCGTCCTGGTCTTGGTCACCCTGGCTCATGGTGGTGTGAGCTGGGGAGTGTGATGGCGTTTGTGCTGGTGAAACGTTAATCACGGGCGGAGGAGAGGGTGGTGGTGTAACTCTTTTCACCACTTTTGGTTGTGGTGCTTGTTCCGTCTGGAACTCCAACCTTCTCTTTCTCCTAATGGGGGGAAGGGTGCTTATTTTTCCTGTCCCCTGCTGAATGAAGATACGCTTTTGCGTATGGTCCGCATCAGTTGCTTGTAGCTCTTCCTCAAACCTATGCTTCTGCATTTGGGAGGTTAGCGAGTGCTCTTCTGTATAAGAGCCTGAAGCTGGGTCGCTTGCAGTTTGTTTCGGCATCGAAACTTTGTCTGCGTGTTTTTTCGGCTCCGAGGTGACTTTTTTCCTTTTCGGGGCCGAAACCTCTCGGCGTCGATCTGTTTCGGTGCCGCTGTCTCGGCGTCGAGCCGTGTCCACACCGGCATCTCGGTGTCGAGGCTTGTCTCCAGCACTTTCTCGGTCCCGAGAAGGCTGCGTGCCGGTGTCTCGACCGGAGTCGGACGATCTCGGCACTGTTTGGGCCTTTTTCGGTGCCGACGGTCGGTCACCGATTTTATGGGTTGAGCCATGGCCTGGTGGCAGTGGCGTCCCCTGGGCCTTGTAAATGTTTCTTTGTGTGGTTTTCGACGTCTTACTCACGGTTTGTGTATCGTCGAATCCTTCGGAGTCTGAGTCTTGGATCGAGAAGGTACCTTCCTCTTCCTGTTCCTCGAACTCCCGTCGGGCTGTCGGTGCGGACGCCATTTGAAGTCTTCTGGCTCGACGGTCTCGGAGTGTTTTTCGGGACCGGAACGCACGACAGGCCTCGCAGGTGTCTTCGCTGTGCTCAGGTGACAGGCACAGGTTGCAGACCAAGTGTTGGTCTGTGTAGGGGTATTTATTGTGGCATTTGGGGCAGAAACGGAACGGGGTCCGTTCCATCGGCGTTCTTCAGCACGCGGTCGGGCCGACCAGGCCCCGACGGAGGATCGAAAAACTACCCCGAAGGGCACCGGAGCTCTTCGATCTTCGATGCGGTGTTGAATCTAAGTACGCCGATCCCGAACGCAACAATACCGACGAAAATCTTCCGAAATTAACTATTTTTTCTGTTCCGAAACTCGGAGCGACAGGAACACGTCCGAACCCGATGGCGGAAAAAAAACAATCGAAGATGGAGTCGACGCCCATGCGCAATGGAGACAAAAGGAGGAGTCACTCGGTCCCGTGACTCGAAAGACTTCTTCGAAGAAAAACAACTTGTAACACTCCGGCCCAACACCAGATGGCGAGCTATTGCAGAACATGCGTATCTACAGCGACAGATGCCATCGAACATATGTATATCCTGGTAGTAGTGGATCATGCTACCAGGTATCCTGAAGCTATTCCCCTTAGGTCGACTACTGCCCCTGCAGTAGCCAAGGCCCTCATTGGTATCTTTACCAGAGTGGGTTTCCCTAAGGAGGTGGTGTCTGACAGAGGTACCAACTTCATGTCAGCATACCTAAAGCACATGTGGAATGAGTGTGGAGTGACTTATAAGTTCACTACACCATACCATCCACAAACTAATGGCTTAGTTGAGAGATTCAACAAGACATTAAAGGGCATGATCATGGGGCTCCCAGAAAAACTCAAAAGGAGATGGGATGTCCTCTTGCCATGTCTGCTTTTCGCTTACAGGGAGGTACCACAGAAGGGAGTAGGGTTCTCACCCTTTGAACTTCTGTTTGGTCATCCTGTAAGGGGACCACTTGCCCTTGTTAAAGAAGGCTGGGAGAGACCTCTCCATGAGCCTAAACAGGACATAGTGGACTATGTACTTGGCCTTCGCTCTAGGATGGCAGAGTACATGGAAAAGGCAACCAAAAACCTTGAGGCCAGCCAACAACTCCAGAAGTTTTGGTATGACCAAAAGGCTGCACTGGTTGAGTTCCAACCAGGGCAGAAAGTCTGGGTTCTGGAGCCTGTGGCTCCCAGGGCACTCCAGGACAAATGGAGTGGCCCTTACCCAGTACTAGAGAGGAAGAGTCAGGTCACCTACCTGGTGGACCTGGGCACAAGCAGGAGCCCCAAGAGGGTGATCCATGTGAACCGCCTTAAGCTCTTCCATGACAGGGCTGATGTGAATCTGTTGATGGTAACAGATGAGGATCAGGAGGCAGAGAGTGAACCTCTCCCTGATCTTCTGTCATCAGACCCAAGAGATGGCACAGTAGATGGAGTGATCTACTCAGACACCCTCTCTGGCCAACAGCAAGCTGATTGTAGGAGAGTCCTACAACAGTTTCCTGAACTCTTCTCCTTAACCCCTGGTCAGACACACCTGTGTACCCATGATGTGGACACAGGAGACAGCATGCCTGTCAAGAACAAAATCTTTAGACAGTCTGACCATGTTAAGGCAAGCATCAAGGTGGAAGTCCACAAGATGCTGGAATTGGGAGTCATTGAGCGCTCTGACAGCCCCTGGGCTAGCCCAGTGGTCTTAGTCCCCAAACCTCACACCACAGATGGAAAGAAAGAGATGAGGTTTTGTGTGGACTACAGAGGGCTCAATTCTGTCACCAAGACAGATGCTCATCCAATTCCAAGAGCTGATGAGCTCATTGATAAATTAGGTGCTGCCAAATTTCTAAGTACCTTTGACTTGACAGCAGGGTACTGGCAAATAAAAATGGCACCTGGAGCAAAAGAAAAGACAGCATTCTCCACACCTGATGGGCATTATCAGTTTACTGTTATGCCCTTTGGTTTAAAGAATGCCCCTGCCACCTTCCAAAGGTTGGTGAATCAAGTCCTTGCTGGCTTGGAGTCCTTTAGCACAGCTTATCTTGATGATATTGCTGTCTTTAGCTCCACCTGGCAGGATCACCTGGTCCACCTGAAGAAGGTTTTGAAGGCTCTGCAATCTGCAGGCCTCTCTATCAAGGCATCCAAATGCCAGATAGGGCAGGGAACTGTGGTTTACTTGGGCCACCTTGTAGGTGGAGGCCAAGTTCAGCCACTCCAACCCAAGATCCAGACCATTCTGGACTGGGTAGCTCCAAAAACCCAGACTCAAGTCAGGGCATTCCTTGGCTTGACTGGGTACTACAGGAGGTTTGTGAAGGGATATGGATCCATTGTGACAGCCCTCACTGAGCTCACCTCCAAGAAAATGCCCAAGAAAGTGAACTGGACTGTGGACTGCCAACAGGCCTTTGACACCCTGAAACAAGCAATGTGCTCAGCACCAGTTCTCAAAGCTCCAGATTATTCTAAGCAGTTCATTGTGCAGACTGATGCCTCTGAACATGGGATAGGGGCAGTTTTGTCCCAAACAAATGATGATGGCCTTGACCAGCCTGTTGCTTTCATTAGCAGGAGGTTACTCCCCAGGGAGCAGCGTTGGAGTGCCATTGAGAGGGAGGCCTTTGCTGTGGTTTGGTCCCTGAAGAAGCTGAGACCATACCTCTTTGGGACTCACTTCCTAGTTCAAACCGACCACAGACCTCTCAAATGGCTGATGCAAATGAAAGGTGAAAATCCTAAACTGTTGAGGTGGTCCATCTCCCTACAGGGAATGGACTTTATAGTGGAACACAGACCTGGGACTGCCCATGCCAATGCAGATGGCCTTTCCAGGTTCTTCCACTTAGAAAATGAAGACTCTCTTGGGAAAGGTTAGTCTCATCCTCTTTCGTTTGGGGGGGGGTTGTGTAAGGAAATGCCTCCTTGGCATGGTTGCCCCCTGACTTTTTGCCTTTGCTGATGCTATGTTTACAATTGAAAGTGTGCTGAGGCCTGCTAACCAGGCCCCAGCACCAGTGTTCTTTCCCTAACCTGTACTTTTGTATCCACAATTGGCAGACCCTGGCATCCAGATAAGTCCCTTGTAACTGGTACTTCTAGTACCAAGGGCCCTGATGCCAAGGAAGGTCTCTAAGGGCTGCAGCATGTCTTATGCCACCCTGGAGACCTCTCACTCAGCACAGACACACTGCTTACCAGCTTGTGTGTGCTAGTGAGGACAAAACGAGTAAGTCGACATGGCACTCCCCTCAGGGTGCCATGCCAGCCTCTCACTGCCTATGCAGTATAGGTAAGACACCCCTCTAGCAGGCCTTACAGCCCTAAGGCAGGGTGCACTATACCATAGGTGAGGGTACCAGTGCATGAGCATGGTACCCCTACAGTGTCTAAACAAAACCTTAGACATTGTAAGTGCAGGGTAGCCATAAGAGTATATGGTCTGGGAGTCTGTCAAACACGAACTCCACAGCACCATAATGGCTACACTGAAAACTGGGAAGTTTGGTATCAAACTTCTCAGCACAATAAATGCACACTGATGCCAGTGTACATTTTATTGTAAAATACACCACAGAGGGCACCTTAGAGGTGCCCCCTGAAACTTAACCGACTATCTGTGTAGGCTGACTAGTTTTAGCAGCCTGCCACAAACCGAGACATGTTGCTGGCCCCATGGGGAGAGTGCCTTTGTCACTCTGAGGCCAGTAACAAAGCCTGCACTGGGTGGAGATGCTAACACCTCTCCCAGGCAGGAATTGTCACACCTGGCGGTGAGCCTCAAAGGCTCACCTCCTTTGTGCCAACCCAGCAGGACACTCCAGCTAGTGGAGTTGCCCGCCCCCTCCGGCCAGGCCCCACTTTTGGCGGCAAGGCCGGAGAAAATAATGAGAAAAACAAGGAGGAGTCACTGGCCAGTCAGGGCAACCCCTAAGGTGTCCTGAGCTGAGGTGACTAACTTTTAGAAATCCTCCATCTTGCAGATGGAGGATTCCCCCAATAGGGTTAGGATTGTGACCCCCTCCCCTTGGGAGGAGGCACAAAGAGGGTGTACCCACCCTCAGGGCTAGTAGCCATTGGCTACTAACCCCCCAGACCTAAACACGCCCTTAAATTTAGTACTTAAGGGCTACCCTGAACCCTAGAAAATTAGATTCCTGCAACTACAAGAAGAAGGACTGCCTAGCTGAAAACCCCTGCAGAGGAAGACCAGAAGACGACAACTGCCTTGGCTCCAGAAACTCACCGGCCTGTCTCCTGCCTTCCAAAGATCCTGCTCCAGCGACGCCTTCCAAAGGGACCAGCGACCTCGACATCCTCTGAGGACTGCCCCTGCTTCGAAAAGACAAGAAACTCCCGAGGACAGCGGACCTGCTCCAAGAAAAGCTGCAACTTTGTTTCCAGCAGCTTTAAAGAACCCTGCAAGCTCCCCGCAAGAAGCGTGAGACTTGCAACACTGCACCCGGCGACCCCGACTCGGCTGGTGGAGAACCGACACCTCAGGAGGGACCCCAGGACTACTCTGATACTGTGAGTACCAAAACCTGTCCCCCCTGAGCCCCCACAGCGCCGCCTGCAGAGGGAATCCCGAGGCTTCCCCTGACCGCGACTCTTTGAACCTAAAGTCCCGACGCCTGGGAGAGACCCTGCACCCGCAGCCCCCAGGACCTGAAGGACCGGACTTTCACTGGAGAAGTGACCCCCAGGAGTCCCTCTCCCTTGCCCAAGTGGAGGTTTCCCCGAGGAATCCCCCCCTTGCCTGCCTGCAGCGCTGAAGAGATCCCGAGATCTCTCATAGACTAACATTACAAACCCGACGCTTGTCTCTACACTGCACCCGGCCGCCCCCGCGCTGCTGAGGGTGAAATTTCTGTGTGGACTTGTGTCCCCCCCGGTGCCCTACAAAACCCCCCTGGTCTGCCCTCCGAAGACGCGGGTACTTACCTGCAAGCAGACCGGAACCGGGGCACCCCCTTCTCTCCATTCTAGCCTATGCGTTTTGGGCACCACTTTGAACTCTGCACCTGACCGGCCCTGCGCTGCTGGTGTGGTGACTTTGGGGTTGCTCTGAACCCCCAACGGTGGGCTACCTTGGACCAATAAGCCCTGTAAGTGTCTTACTTACCTGGTTAACCTAACCAATACTTACCTCCCCTAGGAACTGTGAAAATTGCACTAAGTGTCCACTTTTAAAACAGCTATTTGTCAATAACTTGAAAAGTATACATGCAATTTTTATGATTTAAAGTTCCTAAAGTACTTACCTGCAATACCTTTCAAATGAGATATTACATGTAGAATTTGAACCTGTGGTTCTTAAAATAAACTAAGAAAAGATATTTTTCTATACAAAAACCTATTGGCTGGATTTGTCTCTGAGTGTGTGTACCTCATTTATTGTCTATGTGTATGTACAACAAATGCTTAACACTACTCCTTGGATAAGCCTACTGCTCGACCACACTACCACAAAATAGAGCATTAGTATTATCTATTTTTACCACTATTTTACCTCTAAGGGGAACCCTTGGACTCTGTGCATGCTATTCCTTACTTTGAAATAGCACATACAGAGCCAACTTCCTACAGAAGTCCTTCGTAAAGTGGTACTACATGTGCCCAGGGCCAGTAAATTAAATGCTACCAGTGGGCCTGGTGCACTGTTTGTGCCACCCATTTGAGTAGCCCCACAAACATGTCTCAGGCCTGCCATTGCAGCCTGTGTGTGCAGTTAAAACTGCCATTTCGACCTGGCAAGTGTATCCACTGTCAGTTCCACCTGCCAGTGAGCCTTTTGCCAGGCCCAAACCTCCCTTTTTAATATGTACATGTCACCACCAATATAGGCCCTATACAGACCAGAAGGCAAGGAGCATTGTATTTAAAACATTGGACACATACTTTTAAGTTCTACGTGTCCTGGTAGTGGAAAATATTTTACATTTGTTTTTTACTACCAAGAAGCCTACCACTCCCGTAAGATAACATCAGGTTACCTTCCTGCATTTAATAAGTGATTACTTTCAATTGGGAACAGATAGACAGAGGTCAAGTCCGATGTTTAAAGAATTGTAATTAATTGCCCTTTTTGATGGTGAAGTGGAGTTTTAAATTGCAACTCTGAAAATGCCACTTATTTACTAGAAGACATGTGTTCACGTCATGTAGTAATGTAGATTCACATGCTATGCAATGCATAAGCTCACCATCTAGTGATGGGATCTGAATGGTGCAACTTGTTTTTCTTCAACAAAGCTTTTCAAGTCACGGGATCAAGGGACTTCTCCTCTCGGTAATACTTCAGATGGACATTGACTCCTCTGTTAGGATTGTTTCGCCCCAGGTGCGAGAGTGAAGTGGTGAAGAGGGAATAGGACGGAAAAGAGGTCCATGCAGTGTATGTATATATGTACAATATTTACATAGATTGCAATGGCCACACACGTCCGGTGAGGAGTGTGGGCACATGTGGATCTACAGCACTACATGCCACAAACAGATGTCTACTGGTAAAGAACATTTTCTGTTTAATGGCATATGCGGCTGTAGATACACATGCTATGCATAGACTGTAAAGCTGTCCCTCCATCAAGCGGTGGCTAGGGTGCAAGAGTTGCAATTGTTTGAAAGAGTATTTCTGGTACTGCTTTCCGAAAATGTGCCCATTGACGTGCAAATACATCAACACAATGTTTTGTAAAGGGATGCTGTGTAGACCACGTAACTGCTTTATAAAGGTCTGCTATAGGTATGTTGTGTAGCCATTTTATTTATAGCTCCATGCACGTTAGTTCAATACACTAGGCCGCTGTGCACTTTGACCGAGATATATTTTATTTGGTTTTGCATTGTTATTTTTACAATAACCAGTTTTACGGTCTTGTTTTAATTTCTTCTATCTAACTGTTTTGCTTATCCCAGCACTGTGTTCTCAAACAAGACATTCTTGATCACTTTGTGCTTCAGTCAAGGCTACAGTTTGGTACATTGCCGGTGAACATGGTAGAAGTTTAGTCTCCAACATTCGTAGAAAATACACATTATCAGCTGTGTTATTATAAAAACACTTCCTAGTCCCATTACGCGGGAGATTCCAGCCAGGGAACCACGACTGTATGTTGATTGCTTCTCTGCAGATTGCTTCTCTGCAGATGCTAACGCAGATTACAGGGCTTTGCTCCAGTATGAGAGTCAATGTCCTCCCGGGGGAACCTGAAAGGCAGGATTAGAGCTTAACATGCTGTGCTCAAATTATGATTCAAATAGAAAATAGTCCATCGATTCTAGTGGCAATATGATAGTGTTATTCTTATGCTTCGCTCTCATCGTCACCATTTTAATATTGTCATGTTGTGTCGTTCTGATTATTGCAGCTCACGCTTTGCTATCTAAAATGCAGTTGTTTTATTAAACCAGTCTTTAAAACCTATACTGCTTTCATTGAAATTTATATATGAGACTGAATTGTGAACGAGAGAACTGGATGCGACCTGAGTGACCACGACTTCCCTGAGAAGTATGATATGTCATGCACTTGGCTGCCCAATCATCTTTACCTTTCGGGAGAGACGAGGCACTGCTAGTTAGCTGGAGCAAAACCCGGATTTAGAGTGACAGGTGTCACCCACTGTGACAGACTCAGTCTCCCACACTGTGGACGATCTTGCTGCTCAAAATCCAGTAGTCTCATTAGAATAATGAGAGCCTACGCGACAGGTATGCCTCTTCAAAATTCCATAGATGCATCTTTTGTCACAGTGGAGTGTACTCTATGGGGTGTAGATAATTGTCGTTTGGCTTTATGATAGCAGGTTTCAATACATCTAGCTATACTTGGTTTAGCTATAACTTCTCTTTCATGGGGCTTTGAAAAAACAAAAGGTTGTTTTGTTTTCCTAGTGTTTGGTTCTGTCTATATAGTACATAAGAGCTCTTTTAACATCAAGTCGCTACAGAATCTGGTTTGGGAAATTCTATTGACTGATTGATATGAAATTGTTAAACTACTTTTGGAAGGAATTTTGGACTAGTTTTTAATACAAGTTTTTCTTTGTGAATTTGGAAGAAAGGTTCTTCCAAGGTTAAAGACTGGAGCTTATTCACAACCTTAGGAAAGTGATGGTGACTATAAGGGCTACCTTTCATGATAGAAATTGTAGAGAACAGGAATGTAGTAGCTCAAAAGAAGGACCCATAAGCCTTGTAAGAACAATATTAATAATCCAGGATGGTGCTGGAGGAACCCCTGGTAGAATTACTTTTAAGCCCTTCCATAAATGCCTTAATGACAGCATTTACAATGCAACGGGTCTTGCATTTGCTCATGTTAGACTTTTCACCTATCGGGCAAAAGTGCATTTATGTACAAAACCAGAAAAAGTGAAATTAACTATGTAAAGCGCTCGACTTCTGCCAAGCGAGATCGCGCTCGTAAATTAGAGAAAAAGAAGTCCACGAGCCCGATGGAAAACAGCGAGCCTCGCATGTTTTCTGTACTTGGTCGCTGCGCTCGAGGAGGGCTAGCCACCGGAAAAGGTATGACGTATGCTTGCCTTCGACTAATGAAAGCAAGCAGATTTTATTAGGCAAGCCCACAAACCAATAAAAAACACTGACATGAAGTTGACAGGGCTCCGAGCCCTTTTCTAACTACAAAAGTGTCTCGCTGCAATACGCATGCGCGAGCGCATGCAACGCAGGCTCGACCCTAAAAAAGAAGTATGCCGTCTGTTCTGAAGATATGCAGCTATAGCTGATAAGTGAAGACAAATGGAGGTATAAGCAAGATTAGCTTTTTGTAAATGTAGTACGTAACAGACAATCTGTTGAATCGTTGGTTTGAGAGGATCAGTGTTTTTTGATTGGCAATAGCAAACGAAACATTTCCATTTTGCTGCGTAACAATGTCTAGTTGTGGGTCTATGTGTTTCTCTAAGAACATCCATATATTCTTGTGGTAGATGCAAGTACCCAAATTATATGATCTCAGGAGCCATATCGCTAGGTTGAGGGATTTGGGGTCTGGATGTATTATTTGCCTTTGATTTTGTGTTAGGTCCCGTCTGTTGGGAAGCTTCTGATATGAAACTACTGAGAGATCCAGAAGTGTTGTGACATGGTTGAGGTGCCCATGTAGAAGCTACCAGGATCATGGTGGGGGAAGATTGTCTGAGCTTCCAAATTAGAAAAGGAATGAGTGGGAAAGGGGGAAAAGCACAGCATTGCCTTTGGAGTGAGGGTGAAGATACATAGAGGCATTCTGAGTTGTGGCAAATATGTCCATCTGAGGTACTCCCCACTTCAGAAAGCACTGGTGAAGGACTGGTTGGTGGAGTTTCCATTCCAGGACTTGTTGTTGCAGCCTTCTTAGTAGGTCTGCAAAATGATTGTCTATAACTGTGAGATATTGTGCCACTATGTGAATGTGGTGATGAATTGCCCATTTCCATATTGTTTAAAGCAAGATGGGATAGCTGTCACCCCGTTTTTGAAGATAGTACATGGCAGTTATGTAGGCTGTACGTACCAACACCACCATGTGTTGCAAGTGTGTAAGGAATGCATTCATTGCTAGGAAGTCTGCTAGGAGTTCCAGGTGGTTGATGTGTAAGGACTGTTGAGTGATATTCTATAGCCCCTGTACTGTGAGGTTGTGATGAGCTTCCCAACCGGTATGTGAGGTGCCTGTAGTGAGAGTGATTTAAGGCACAGGGTCTAAAAAAGGCCATCCTTTCATAAGGTTTTTGGTGTTCCACCATTGCAGAGATAGAAGAGCTTGGCAGTCCAACAACACTAGATCTTTTCTGGTGACCCTTTGCCCAAGACCATTGAAGAGAAAAA
The DNA here is from genome assembly GCF_031143425.1 of Pleurodeles waltl. Lineage (NCBI taxonomy): Eukaryota > Metazoa > Chordata > Amphibia > Caudata > Salamandridae > Pleurodeles > Pleurodeles waltl. The sequence continues at coordinate 812,194,397 of NC_090440.1, forward strand.
CACTGTTGCAGGCTACCCATATGAAGTCTGGCATGTGGTACGATGGCGATGCAGGATGCCATCATCTCTAGTAGGCAAACAAAAGTCCTTACTGTGTATGAAAGGTGTAAAGAAATGGCTCCCTGTTGCAGTTACCCCCCCACTTTTTGCCTGATACTGATGCTGACTTGACTGAGAAGTGTGCTGGGACCCTGCTAACCAGGCCCCATCACCAGTGTTCTTTCACCTAAAATGTACCATTGTTTCCACAATTGGCACAACCCTGGCACCTAGGTAAGTCCCTTGTAACTGGTACCCCTGGTACCAAGGGCCCTGATGCCAGGGAAGGTCTCTAAGGGCTGCAGCATGTCTTATGCCACCCTAGGGACCCCTCACTCAGCACAGACACACTGCTTGCCAGCTTGTGTGTGCTGGTGGGGAGAAAATGACTAAGCCGACATGGCACTCCCCTCAGGGTGCCATGCCAACCTCCCACTGCCTGTGGCATAGGTAAGTCACCCCTCTAGTAGGCCTTACAGCCCTAAGGCAGGGTGCACTATACCACAGGTGAGGGCATATGTGCATGAGCACTATGCCCCTACAGTGTCTAAGCAAAACCTTAGACATTGTAAGTGCAGGGTAGCCATAAGAGTATATGGGCTGGGAGTCTGTCAAAAACGAACTCCACAGCTCCATAATGGCTACACTGAATACTGGGAAGTTTAGAATCAAACTTTTCAGAATAATAAACCCACACTGATGCCAGTGTTGGATTTATTAAAAAATGCACACAGAGGGCATCTTAGAGATACCCCCTGTATTTTACCCAATTGTTCAGTGCAGGACGGACTGGTCTGTGCCAGCCTGCTGCTGAGAGATGAGTTTCTGACATCATGCGGTGAGAGCCTTTGTGCTCTCCGAGGACAGAAACAAAGCCTGCTCTGGGTGGAGGTGCTTCACACCTCCCCCCTGCAGGAACTGTAACACCTAGCAGTGAGCTTCAAAGGCTCAAGCTTAGTGTTACAATGCCCCAGGGCACTCCAGCTAGTGGAGATGCCCGCCCCCTGGACACAGCCCCCACTTTTGGCAGCAAGTCCAGGAGAGATAATGAGGAAAAACAAGGAGGAGTCACTGGCCAGTCAGGACAGCCCCTAAGGTGTCCTGAGCTGAGGTGACTGACTTTTAGAAATCCTCCATCTTGTAGAAGGAGGATTCCCCCAATAGGGATAGGAATGTGACCCCCTCCCCTTGGGAGGAGGCACAAAGAGGGTGTACCCACCCTCAGGGCTAGTAGCCATTGGCTACTAACCCCCCAGACCTAAACACGCCCTTAAATTTAGTATTTAAGGGCTTCCCTGAACCTAAGAATTTAGATTCCTGAAACTACAAGAAGAAGAGGACTGCTGAGCTGAAAAACCCCTGCAGAAGAAGAACAGAAGACACCAACTGCTTTGGCCCCAGTCTTACCGGCCTGTCTCCTGCCTTCCAAAGAAACCTGCTCCAGCGACGCTTTCCAAAGGACCAGCGACCTCTGAATCCTCAGAGGACTGCCCTGCTTCAAGAAAGACAAGAAACTCCCGAGGACAGCGGCACTGCTCCAAAAGAACTGCAACTTTGTTTCAAAGGAGCAGATTTAAAGACCCCTGCAAATCCCTGCAAGAAGCGTGAGACTTGCAACACTGCACCCGTCGACCCCGACTCGACTGGTGGAGAACCAACACCTCAGGGAGGACCCTCCGGCGACTCCGAGACCGTGAGTAACCAAAGTTGTCCCCCCTGAGCCCCCACAGCGACGCCTGCAGAGGGAATCCCGAGGCTCCCCCTGACCGCGACTGCCTGAACTCTAATTTCCCGACGGCTGGAAAAGACCCTGCACCCGCAGCCCCCAGCACCTGAAGGATCGGAACTTCTGTGCAGGAGTGACCCCCAGGAGGCCCTCTCCCTTGCCCAGGTGGTGGCTACCCCGAGGAGCCCCCCCCTTGCCTGCACCGCTGAAGAGACCCCTTGGTCTCCCATTGAAACCTACAGAGAACCCGACGCTTGTTTGCACACTGCACCCGGCCGCCCCCGCGCTGCTGAGGGTGTACTTTCTGTGTGGACTTGTGTCCCCCCCGGTGCCCTACAAAACCCCCCTGGTCTGCCCTCCGAAGACGCGGGTACTTACCTGCTGGCAGACTGGAACCGGGGCACCCCCTTCTCTCCATTGAAGCCTATGTGTTTTGGGCACCTCTTTGACCTCTGCACCTGACCAGCCCTGAGCTGCTGGTGTGGTAGGTCACCAGGGTAGGTCGCTCCCACACCTCCGCAGAGCCACCAGTGCCTGACTGCCTCCTCTCACCAACTCTCAGCTCCGCTCCAGCTGCTTTCTTGCCCGCTGGTGTCCTCCTTCTCCCGAGTGCTTGGCCCCGTGTGACTGGCTGAGTGATTGATTTCCCCCCCCGTTATCTTCCGTGTATCACGAGTGCTTGGCCCCGTGTGACTGGCTTGAGTGATTGATTTCTCCCCGTTTTCTTCCGTGTAACCCGAGTGCCTGACCCCCGTGAGTGCCCGGTCCCCCTGCCACGTTTCTCTCACCCCCGTTGTTTTCTCTCCGGCCCCCTCGCCGTTCTCTGGCCCTCGCCTCGCTTTTTGCCTCTTTTTCCACAGCTTTTGTCCACTTTTGGCCCCCTCGCCGTTCTCCGGCCTCACCGATTTTTCCCGCCGTTTTTCGCTTTTCCCTGCCTACCCTCCCGCCGCCCAACTCCCAGCTGACCCCTCCTCCCCCAGCTACCCCATATATGGCGGCCGCTGCGAGGCGGAGGTAGCGACCCTTGACCCCAGGGCAGGTCGCTCCCCCATCTCCGCAGCACCACCAGTGCCTGACTGCCTCCTCTCACCAACTCTCAGCTCCGCTCCAGCTGCCGTCTTGCCCGCTGGTGTCCTCCTTCTCCCGAGTGCTTGGTCCCGTGTGACTGGCTGAGTGATTGATTTCCCCCCGTTATCTTCCGTGTATCCCGAGTGCTTGGCCCCGTGTGACTGGCTTGAGTGATTGATTTCTCCCCGTTTTCTTCCGTGTAACCCGAGTGCCTGACCCCCCCCCGTGAGTGCCCGGTCCCCCTGCCACGTTTCTCTCACCCCCGTTGTTTTCTCTCCGGCCCCCTCGCCGTTCTCTGGCCCTCGCCTCGCTTTTTGCCTCTTTTTCCACAGCTTTTGTCCACTTTTGGCCCCCTCGCCGTTCTCCGGCCTCACCGATTTTTCCCGCCGTTTTTCGCTTTTCCCTGCCTACCCTCCCGCCGCCCACCTCCCAGCTGACCCCTCCTCCCCCAGCTACCCCATATATGGCGGCCGCTGCGAGGCCGCGAAGCGGGCGCGCCGCTGGCGTGCCGAAGGCGTGCCTAAGGCAAGCCAGTCTGCGCCCGTCCACGCCTGGACCGTGCCCAGCGCCCGAACCCCTGGCCCCCGCAACCCCCGCCTGACCTACGACTCCGCCACCCTCGCCAATCTCAACCCCGGCCGCACGCCGGGCTGCAACCGCGCCACCCCGAAACAAACCCACGGACCCTTCACCTGCAGCAACTGCCGCTTCACCTGCCAACGGACTCACACCGCTCCCGTCAAGAACGACTCCCCCGGAAGTAATCTCCACTGCATCCTGGTCAACACCCGATCCGTCCACAGGCACGCCATCGAACTGTGGAACCTCATCAACTCAACGAACCCGGACATCGCGTTCCTCACCGAGACCTGGATGAACCCCTCCTCGGCACCCGACATCGCCATAGCCATCCCCGACGGCTACAAAATCATCCGGAAAGACCGCACCAACCGCACCGGAGGAGGCATCGCCATCGCACACAAAAGCTCCATCCGCATCTCGACCCACACCCACGACTCACTCCCCGACGCCGAACATCTCCACTTCACGATCCACAGCGATCCCAAGACCACCCTCATGTACAGACCACCAGGACCTCGCACCAAGTTCAGCGAAGACATCGCAGACTTCGTCAACCCTCACACACTCTCGTCCACCGACTACATCCTCCTAGGAGACCTCAACTTTCACCTGGAGAACCTCACCGACAACAACTCCACCGCCTGACTGGACAACCTCGCCAACCTGGGACTGAAACAGCTAGTCAACACCCCCACCCACTACGCCGGACACACGCTCGACCCCATCTTCTCCTCCAGCAAACACATCACCTTCAGCCACGCCACCGAACTCACCTGGTCGGACCACAGCTGTGTCCACTTCAGCTTCAAGAAGACCACCATGCATCACCACACCCAGCAACCACCAAGAAGACACTGGAATCGTATCACCACTGAACAGCTCGCATCAACCCTCTCCCAGAACCAACCCACCAACACCACCGACCCCAACGAAGCCGCCAACAACCTCACAAGCTGGATCTCCGACTGCGCCAACCTCCTGGCCCCGCTGAAGACTCAAGCTAACACCAACAACCACAAGAAAAACTCCTGGTTCACCCCCGACCTCAAGGACTCCAAGAAAGAATGCCGCGCCCGCGAGAAGAAGTGGCGCCTCAACCAGACCGAGGAGAACATGTCAGCTCTCAAGGACGCCACCCGCCAACACCACCAACACCTCCGCGCCGCACGAAAAACAGCCTACCGGAACAGACTTGACAACAACGTCCACAACAGCAAGGAACTATTTGGCATCGTCAAAGAGCTCTCCAACCCGGACGCAGAAAACAACTCCATCCCTCCCTCACAAGACCTCTGCGACTCCCTCGCAACCTTCTTCCACCACAAGATCACCGATATATACAACAGCTTCACGACCGCCAACGCGAACCCCCCCCTGGAACCCGCCACCGACATCACCACCACCTGGAGCCCAACCACCACCGAGGAGACCACCCGCGTCATGAACTCGATCCACTCCGGATCCCCATCGGACCCCTGCCCGCACCACATCTACAACAAGGCCGACAACAACATTGCACCGCACCTCCGAGACGTCATCAACACCTCCCTCGCCACCTTCCCGGAGAGCTGGAAACACGCAGAGCTCAACGCCCTCTTAAAAAACCCACAGCAGACCCCACCGAACTCAAAAACTTCCGACCCATCTCTCTCCTACCGTTCCCCGCCAAAGTGATTGAGAAAATCGTCAACGCTCAACTCACCACCGCCCTGGAAACCAACGACTCCCTAGACCCCACACAGTTCGGTTTCAGGGCCAACCACAGCACCGAAACCGCCCTCATCACAGCCACGGACGACATCAGACAAGGGAGAAACCGTGGCCCTCATACTCCTGGACCTCTCTGCAGCCTTCGACACGGTCTGCCACCGCACCCTGATACGCCGCCTCAGCAATGCCGGCATCAGAGGCAAGGTCCTGGAATGGATCGTCTCCTTCCTCTCCGGAAGGACTCAGAGAATCCGCCTGCCCCCCTTCAGATCCACAGCCACGGAGATCATCTGCGGCGTACCCCAAGGATCCTCCCTCAGCCCCACTCTCTTCAACGTCTACATGACCCCCCCTGGCGAACATCGCACGCAAACACGGACTCAACCTCATATCCTACGCCGACGACACCCAGCTCATCATATCCCTCACCAACAACCCCACCTCAGCAAGGACCAGACTACATGACGGCATGAAGGAAGTAGCGAACTGGATGACAGACAGCCGGCTGAAACTGAACACAGATAAGACGGAGGTCCTCATCCTCGGCCCTACTCCCACCGCATGGGACGACTCCTGGTGGCCCCCCGCCCTAGGCAGCACTCCCCAACCCACCGACCACGCACGCAACCTCGGCTTCATCCTGGACTCATCCCTCTCCATGACCAGACAGGTTAACTCGGTGACCTCGGCATGCTTCAACACCCTCCGCATGCTCCGCAAAATCTTCCGCTGGATCCCCACCGACACCAGGAAGACCGTCACCCACGCCCTCGTTACCAGCCGCTTGGACTACGGGAACACTCTGTACGCCGGCATCACCACCAAGCTGCAGAGGAAACTCCAACGGATCCAGAACGCTGCCGCACGACTCATCCTGGACATACCCCGCCACCACCACATCTCCGTACACCTAAAGAGACTCCATTGGCTCCCAGTCAACAAGAGGATCACCTTCAGACTCCTCACCCACGCACACAAAGCCCTTCACAACCTCGGACCCAAACTCATCAACAACCGCGTCTCCTTCTACACTCCTCCGCGCACTCTACGCTCGACCGGACAGGCCCTGGCAGCCGTACCCCGCATCCGCAAAGCCACCGCCGGAGGAAGATCCTTCTCTTTCCTGGCAGCGAAGACCTGGAACTCTCTGCCCAGCCACCTTCGCGCCATACCTGATCACCTCTCCTTCAGAAAGCAGCTCAAGACCTGGCTCTTCGAGCACTGACCCCCTCCCCCCCCACCAGCGCCTTGAGACCCTTTATGGGGGAGTAGCGTGCTTTATAAATACGAATGATTGATTGGTAACTTTGGGGTTGCTCTGAACCCCCAACGGTGGGCTACCTTGGACCCAAAACTGAACCCTGTAGGTGGGTTACTTACCTGCAAAACCTAACAATACTTTACCTCCCCCAGGAACTGTGAAAATTGCACTAAGTGTCCATTTTTAAAACAGCTATTTGTGTTTTATGTGAAAAGTATATATCCTACTGTAATTATTCAAAGTTCCTAAAGTACTTACCTGCAATACCTTTCAAATGAGATATTACATGTAGAAATTGAACCTGTGGTTCTTAAAATAAACTAAGAAAAGATATTTTTCTATAACAAAACCTATTGGTTGGAATTGTCTCTGAGTGTGTGTGCCTCATTTATTGCCTGTGTGTATGTACAACAAATGCTTAACACTACTCCTTTGATAAGCCTACTGCTCGACCACACTACCACAAAATAGAGCATTAGTATTATCTCTTTTTGCCACTATCTTACCTCTAAGGGGAACCCTTGGACTCTGTGCATGCTATTCCTTACTTTGAAATAGCACATACAGAGCCAACTTCCTACATTGGTGGATCAGCGGTGGGGTACAAGACTTTGCATTTGCTGGACTACTCAGCCAATACCTGATCACACGACAAATTCCAAAACTTTTCATTAGAAATTGATTTTTTGCAATTTGAAATTTTTCTAAATTCTTTAAAGTCCTGCTAGGGCCTTGTGTTAGTCCCTGTTAGCATTTCTTTTAGAGTTTAAAAGTTTGGTAAAAGTTTGAATTAGATTCTAGAACTAGTTTTAGATTCTTAAAAAGTATTCCAACTTTTAGAAGCATAATGTCTAGTACAGATGTGAATGTGGTGGAACTCGACACCACACCTTACCTCCATCTTAAGATGAGGGAGCTAAGGTCACTCTGTAAATTAAAGAAAATAACAATGGGCCCCAGACCTTCCAAACCACAGCTTCAGGAGCTTTTGGCAGAGTTTGAAAGAGCCAACCCCTCTGAGGATGGCAACACAGAGGATGAAGATAGTGACTTGGAGGAAAATTCCCCCCTACCAGTCCTAACTAGGGAGAACAGGGCCTCTCAAGCCCTGTCTCCCAACATAATAGTCAGAGATGCTGGTTCCCTCACAGGAGGGACCAACCTCTCTGAAATCACTGAGGATAACTCCAGTGAAGAGGACATCCAGCTAGCCACGATGGCCAAAAGATTGGCTTTGGAAAGACAGATCCTAGCCATAGAAAGGGAAAGACAAGAGATGGGCCTAGGACCCATCAATGGTGGCAACAACATAAATAGGGTCAGAGATTCTCCTGACATGTTGAAAATCCCTAAAGGGATTGTAACTAAATATGAAGATGGTGATGACATCACCAAATGGTTCACAGCTTTTGAGAGGGCTTGTGTAACCAGAAAAGTAAGCAGATCTCACTGGGGTGCTCTCCTTTGGGAAATGTTCACTGGAAAGTGTAGGGATAGACTCCTCACACTCTCTGGAAAAGATGCAGAATCCTATGACCTCATGAAGGGTACCCTGATTGAGGGCTTTGGATTCTCCACTGAGGAGTATAGAATTAGATTCAGGGGGGCTCAAAAATCCTCGAGCCAGACCTGGGTTGATTTTGTAGACTACTCAGTGAAAACACTGGATGGTTGGGTAACTGGAAATGAATTATGTTGGGCTTTATAATTTGTTTATGAAAGAACACATTTTAAGTAACTGCTTCAATGAAAAGTTGCATCAGTATCTGGTAGACCTAGGTCCAATTTCTCCCCAAGAATTGGGAAAGAAGGCAGACCACTGGGTCAAGACTAGGGTAACCAAAACTTCCACTGGGGGTGACCAAAAGAAAGGGGTTACAAAGCCTCCCCAGGAGAAAGTGGGTGACACTAGAAACAAAGAAAAAGAGTCCTCTGTAGGCCCCCAAAAACCAGACCAGGTGGGTGGGCCCCGAGACACAACCCAAAACAAAGGTGGGTACCAGGGTAAGAACTGGGATGCCACTAAGGCATGGTGCCATAACTAAACAGACAGGGCACCACACCAAGGACACTACTTGTCCCAAAAACAAACCCCCTAGCAAAATCCCAGGGGTGACCAGTGTAGCCATTGGGGATGACTCCTCAGATGAGGAGGTCTTCATAGCCTTCAACTGGAAAAAGGGCCCCACAGGTGAGTTGGAGATTCCAGAGGGAAGTAGACACTTCCACCACCTACTGGTGAATGGAATCCCAGCCACTGCCCTGAGAGACACTTGTGCCAGTCACACTATTATGCATGACAGGCTGGTGTTCTCAAACCAGTACATCCCAGGTGAGACTGCCAGAGTAAGAGTTAGCCCAGACAGGGTCACTGATAGGCCAGTGACTTTTGTGCCCATAGAAGTGGGTGGGACTTTTAGCTGGAGAAGGGTGGTAGTCAGTACAGACCTCCCCCTTGATTGTCTCCTTGGAAATGACTACCCAGAGGTTAGTCAGAGCCCAAGAGAAGAACTGGTCCAGGGCCAGTCCTCTCCCAAGGATTCTGGAGGTCCTGCCCCTGCAGTAACTGCAAGCAGGCCCCAGAAGAAAAAGAATAGAAAACAGTGTAGGAAGGGTGGACAACCTTTAGCCAAGGTTCCAGCAAGCCAAGGAGATTCTGCTCCAGTAGGGGAGAACTCCAAAAGTGGCTCTGATAAAGTCCAACCTGACCCACAAGAAGTCCTGACTAGTCAGGCAACTGTTAAACCTGAGTGGGTGGCTCCTCAGCTAACGGAACAAAGAGTGGAAGAAGGGTGTTTACCATAAGATGTGGTAACCCCCACTCTAATACAGCAGACAGGCACCCTGAACCCAAAGAAGCCTGTAACTTAGCCCCTTCCCTTGTTGGTGAAGAGCTAAAGGTGTGGGTCTGGGCACTGACAGCTGTCAGTGGCCTCTGCTGGGTGTTAGCCTTTATGGCTGCACTATCCTTGGCGTGGTGGTCTGACCCCATGCCAAATAGCAAGTTAGGCCCCTTGACCCTGTTGGTCATGGTAGGGTTACTCCAGCTCTGGGTAACCTCTTTGGGTAAGCTAGGGGTGACCCTGGCTAAGATAAGATTAGCAGAGGTGGATACCTCTAACCCCAAAATAGAGAGAATGGGTGGAGACATTAAAGACACAGACAAGAGGCAATTCAGACTAGGTCCTATCACTGTGGAAGTGGGTCAGTTCCCCAGAGGGAATTACCTGAACAGGAGGATGTAAGGCAGAGTAGGCCCTGCAACAAACCAGCCTATTTCCTCTACTCTTCCTCGCCTGACAGACTAGAAAGACTCTCCCAGCTTTGGCTGAGTCTCCTGGCCTGTGGGCTGGGGGGGGGGGCTTGTGTAAAGAAATGGCTCCCTGTTACAGTTACCCCCCACTTTTTGCCTGATACTGATGCTGACTTGACTGAGAAGTGTGCTGGGACCCTGCTAACCAGGCCCCATCACCAGTGTTCTTTCACCTAAAATGTACCACTGTTTCCACAATTGGCACAACCCTGGCACCTAGGTAAGTCCCTTGTAACTGGTACCCCTGGTACCAAGGGCCCTGATGCCAGGGAAGGTCTCTAAGGGCTGCAGCATGTCTTATGCCACCCTAGGGACCCCTCACTCAGCACAGACACACTGCTTGCCAGCTTGTGTGTGCTGGTGGGGAGAAAATGACTAAGCCGACATGGCACTCCCCTCAGGGTGCCATGCCGACCTCCCACTGCCTGCGGCATAGGTAAGTCACCCCTCTAGTAGGCCTTACAGCCCTAAGGCAGGGTGCACTATACCACAGGTGAGGGCATATGTGCATGAGCACTATGCCCCTACAGTGTCTAAGCAAAACCTTAGACATTGTAAGTGCAGAGTAGCCATAAGAGTATATGGGCTGGGAGTCTGTCAAAAACGAACTCCACAGCTCCATAATGGCTACACTGAATACTGGGAAGTTTAGTATCAAACTTCTCAGAATAATAAACCCACACTGATGCCAGTGTTGGATTTATTAAAAAATGCACACAGAGGGCATCTTAGAGATACCCCCTGTATTTTACCCAATTGTTCAGTGCAGGACTGACTGGTCTGTGCCAGCCTGCTGCTGAGAGACGAGTTTCTGACCCCATGCGGTGAGAGCCTTTGTGCTCCCTGAGGACAGAAACAAAGCCTGCTCTGGGTGGAGGTGCTTCACACCTCTCCCCTGCAGGAACTGTAACACCTAGCAGTGAGCTTCAAAGGCTCAAGCTTCGTGTTACAATGCCCCAGGGCACTCCAGCTAGTGGAGATGCCCGCCCCCTGGACACAGCCCCCACTTTTGGCGGCAAGTCCAAGAGAGATAATGAGAAAAACAAGGAGGAGTCACTGGCCAGTCAGGACAGCCCCTAAGGTGTCCTGAGCTGAGGTGACTCTGACTTTTAGAAATCCTCCATCTTGTAGAAGGAGGATTCCCCCAATAGGGATAGGAATGTGACCCCCTCCCCTTGGGAGGAGGCACAAAGAGGGTGTACCCACCCTCAGGGCTAGTAGCCATTGGCTTCTAACCCCCCAGACCTAAACACGCCCTTAAATTTAGTATTTAAGGGCTTCCCTGAACCTAAGAATTTAGATTCCTGAAACTACAAGAAGAGGACTGCTGAGCTGAAAAACCCCTGCAGAAGAAGAACAGAAGACACCAACTGCTTTGGCCCCAGTCTTACCGGCCTGTCTCCTGCCTTCCAAAGAAACCTGCTCCAGCGACGCTTTCCAAAGGACCAGCGACCTCTGAATCCTCAGAGGACTGCCCTGCTTCAAGAAAGACAAGAAACTCCCGAGGACAGCGGCACTGCTCCAAAAGAACTGCAACTTTGTTTCAAAGGAGCAGATTTAAAGACCCCTGCAAATCCCCGCAAGAAGCGTGAGACTTGCAACACTGCACCCGGCGACCCCAACTCGACTGGTGGAGAACCAACACCTCAGGGAGGACCCTCCGGCGACTCAGAGACCGTGAGAAACCAAAGTTTTCCCCCCTGAGCCCCCACAGCGACGCCTGCAGAGGGAATCCCGAGGCTCCCCCTGACCGCGACTGCCTGAACTCTAGTTTCCCGACGGCTGGAAAAGACCCTGCACCCGCAGCCCCCAGCACCTGAAGGATCGGAACTTCTGTGCAGGAGTGACCCCCAGGAGGCCCTCTCCCTTGCCCAGATGGTGGCTACCCCGAGGAGCCCCCCCCTTGCCTGCCTGCAACGCTGAAGAGACCCCTTGGTCTCCCATTGAAACCTACAGAGAACCAGACGCTTGTTTGCACACTGCACCCGGCCGCCCCCGCGCTGCTGAGGGTGTACTTTCTGTGTGGACTTGTGTCCCCCCCCCGGTGCCCTACAAAACCCCCCTGGTCTGCCCTCCGAAGACGCGGGTACTTACCTGATGGCAGACTGGAACCAGGGCACCCCCTTCTCTCCATTGAAGCCTATGTGTTTTGGGCACCTCTTTGACCTCTGCACCTGACCGGCCCTGAGCTGCTGGTGTGGTAACTTTGGGGTTGCTCTGAACCCCCAACGGTGGGCTACCTTGGACCCAGAACTGAACCCTGTAGGTGGGTTACTTACCTGCAAAACCTAACAATACTTTACCTCCCCCAGGAATTGTGAAAATTGCACTGTGTCCATTTTTAAAACAGCTATTTGTGTTTTATGTAAAAAGTATATATGCTACTGTAATTATTCAAAGTTCCTAAAGTACTTACCTGCAATACCTTTCAAATGAGATATTACATGTAGAAATTGAACCTGTGGTTCTTAAAATAAACTAAGAAAAGATATTTTTCTATAACAAAACCTATTGGCTGGATTTGTCTCTGAGTGTGTGTTCCTCATTTATTGCCTGTGTGTATGTACAACAAATGCTTAACACTACTCCTTTGATAAGCCTACTGCTCGACCACACTACCACAAAATAGAGCATTAGTATTATCTCTTTTTGCCACTATCTTACCTCTAAGGGGAACCCTTGGACTCTGTGCATGCTATTCCTTACTTTGAAATAGCACATACAGAGCCAACTTCCTACAAAAGGTTCTCTATTAATAGAGCAATCATTCTTTGAAAAGCTTGAATTTGTGCTGAGCTGGGAAACGAGAATCGCCCCTAGATAGGGTTGTATCTGGAGACGTTGAAGATGTGATTTGAGGTAATTGATGGTGAATCCTAAAGTGTGTAGGAGATCAACTGTAGGTTGATTGTGATGCTGACATTCTTGTAGAGGACTGGCCTTGATACGTCAGTCATACAAGTAAGGTAAGACATTAACTTGTTGTCTTCTGAGGTGTACAGCCATTACTGCAAGACATTAGGGGAATACTCTGGGAGCAGTTGTGACCCCAAAAGGTAAGACCTTGAACTGGTCATGTTCTCCTGCAACCATGAATCTGAGGTATTTGTGGTGTGTTGGATGAATGGGAATTGGATAATAGGCGTCCTTTAGGTTTTAAGCTGTCATGAAATTGCCTTTTTGGAGAAGGGGAATGACATCTTTAAGAGTGACCAGATGAAAGTGTTCTGACAAGTTGTAATGGTTTAAGGGTCTGAGAACTAAGACTGGTCTGAGAGACCGGTCTTTTTTTGGGAATTAGAAAATAGAGGGAGTATACTCCTGTACCTTGGTGTTGTAATGGATCTGGCTGTATGGCCTCTTTGAGAAGAAGAGAGTGTACTTCCTAAGACGAGAGAGATGTTTGAGAAAGTCTGAGAGTATGAGGGGGTATGTTTGGCAGAGTGGATGTGAGCTCCAAATAGTAACCATTTTAAATAATTGAAAGTACATATTGAACTGTGGTAGTCTGAGACCATTGTGGTAAAAGTGCAGTCCTCTGCCGCCTATAGGATGTGATGTGTGGTAGTGGCAGGTGGAGGAAGTCATTGCTTGGTAGTGGATGAGGAGCCTCTAGATGTAGACTGCTTTCTTCGTACTTTATTATTGATCCATCTGTAGGAACCTCTATAATAACCTCTGGAGTATAACTGAGAGGTGAGCTTTGCTTGTGTGAAGTCTGTAAAGGATGACCGAAAGCCTTTTGCGAAACTTGGGTGACGAAAAGTAACCCTGTGTGTGTTGGCTTGGAGTGCCCCTATAGCTTTGGCAGTCTGATTCTCTTTGTTGAGCTTTTAAAGTGTGGTATCCACTTGTGAGCCAAATAAGTGCTCTTTATCGAAAGGCATGCTTAACACTACCTGCTGTACCTCTGGTTTAAAGCCTGAGCACCTAAACCAGGCATGTCGTCTAATGATGTCTAATGATGATGCTGGTATTAATACTGTGTGCTGCTATATCAGCAGCATCCATCACATATCTAATTGAACGGTTGGTGATAGTTTGCCCTTTAGCTACAATTTGTGCACCCCTTTTATGATGTTCCTCTGGAAGATATCGTAGAAGCCCCTCCATGTCATTCTAGTGTGCTCTATCATAGCGGGATAGTAATGCCTGTGTGTTAGCAATACACCAGTGATTGGCTGCTTGAGCCGCCACCCTCTAACTTGCTGCATCTATTTTTTTTACTTTCCCAGTCAGGAGGGGTGTGTCTCCTATTGATTGGCTATTAGCCCTTTTGCAAGCAGTAGAGGCAACAGTCAGGAGAAATCTGAGCCTTGATAAATAAAGGGTCAGTGGGTGCAGCCTTATATTTTTTGTCTACCCTGGGTGTGATAACTCGTGCTCTAACTGGTTCCTTAAAGATTTAATCTGCGTGTCTGAGCATGCCTGGAAGCAAGGGAAGAAACTGACTTTCCTTTTGTGTTGCGCCAAGGGTGTTGGATAGAAAATCTTCTTTTATTGGATCAGTGTACATGTGAACGAAATGAAAAGCAGCTGCCCTAGTTACAACCTGGTGATATAAGGTTGAATCCTTATGTGGTGAGGATCTAGCTGGGTAGAGATCCTGATCATTAGGTGTAACAAGATCCGGATTATATGTATACCATAGGTCTGGATCATCTAATGTAGCTCCTAAACCAGGGGCCCCACAAGGTGGCAAATTAGGTGGTGTGAACCATCGTTCTTTGGCTCACCACGTCATCCCAGTTTGGACCCAGTCATATGCAAATCAGTCTTGACCCTGTTCCTCATGGGAACAGTCCAGCTTGAACTGCCAAACTAGATCCTCACTGGACCGGAAACAAGCAACAAAAAAAAACTGATGGATTAAACCCAGATCTGTGACTGGGGGTGAATGTTTGATTTGTTCTACATTCCGTCCATCATCTGTTGTTTTTGCAAGTGGGAAGGTGTAAGGAAATGCCTCCTTGGCATGGTTACCCCCTGACTTTTTGCCTTTGCTGATGCTATGTTTTGAATTGAAATTACCTGGTATATGCTACTGTAATTATTCAAAGTTCCTAAAGTACTTACCTGCAATACCTTTCAAATGAGATATTACATGTAGAATTTGAACCTGTGGTTCTTCAAATAAACTAAGAAAATATATTTTTCTATTACAAAACCTATTGGCTGGATTTGTCTCGGAGTGTGTGTTCCTCATTTATTGCCTGTGTGTATGTACAACAAATGCTTAACACTACTCCTTGGATAGGCCTACTGCTCGACCACACTACCACAAAATAGAGCATTGGTATTATCTCTTTTTGCCACTATCTTACCTCTAAGGGGAACCCTTGGACTCTGTGCATACTATTCCTTACTTTGAAATAGTGCATACAGAGCCAACTTCCTACAGAAGGGTATGCCCAGACGTGGGTCCTGTGCTTGCTATGCCACCAGATTCATGCTAGCCTGGCTGATGAAGGGTGATACCCTGAAACTGGTCCCAGGATGCTCGTTTCTGGTCCAGGGAAGACCTGGCCTGGCAGTTCGGGCTGGACAGTTCCCATGGGGAAAAGGGTAAAGACTGATTTGCATATGGCTGGGTCTAAACAGGAATGGCATGGCAAACAAAAAACGGATGGATTAAACCCAGATCTGTGACTGGGGGTGAATGTTTGATTCCGTTCATCATCTGAGATTTTTGTGCTTGTGTTCTTGAAGCAGTTTGAAAACCAGCCCTGAGGAGATCTTAATCAAGATGATAAAAGTACTGGAAATCAGATTCTAAAGTCAAATCTTACCTCCTAACAGCTGCTCTAATTTGTATGGAATCTTTATGATGGCATGAAGAAGCAACAATCATGCTGTCCAATTCCATGATTCACCTCCACCATTAAGAGCAACCAACACTCAGTTAACTAAACTGAAGATCCGTGGCCCTGACCTTAATCATTTAAATAGGCTACTTGTCTACAGTTACGGACTTAAGCATACATGAACAATGACAGCTGGCATTCAACACAGCAAGAAAATTATAGACTTCAAAAACGTTCCATTTCAAGCAACTGTAGCAAACAATTGGCTAAACCTTTGATATGAGGCGTCAAACACATAAGGTGAACAAAGACAGGTCTCCAACTTCAAAATCAAGCTCACTGTTAAATTCATTTTTCGGATCTGATTTTACTAGCTCTGCTGCCTTTGACAGTTTACGTCAGTATATTGTTGACTTTAGCTTGGTTAAGTGAGCCCTTAGTACTTCCATCCAAGTTATCTTCAGGTCACACTGCACACTCTTAAATTCCCAGAAGAGAAGCATTTGTAAACACAACAGAAAATTAAGCTGCTACAGTAGGTGGAAAACTTAAGCTTAACACTTACTTTCAGCAAATTCGGTCATGTGTCTCTCCAAGTAAGTCCGAGCTGACTGTGAACGAGCTCCTATAGACATGGCTTTGCAGTCAAAATAGTTAGCAGAGGGGCATGTTTGGAAAATATGAGGCCCCATATCCTAGAGAAAAAGGAAGTGGAGAGTAGTTGACTAGTTTGTAGACATTATATTATATTAGAATTTGGAGATACCTAAATTAAAGCAAGCATTTATATTTTACCTTAACTGCCCCTTCCAACACTTAGAAACAGGAAATCTTTTAGTGCATGAGTATGATGCCGAAGCGTTTACATGCAATACAGCAAATTCAGGTATCACTAAAGTAAAACAGTAGTGGTGAAAAAAGAAAATCGAAGCAATAAAAATACAAATGAAGTTCTATGTTCGGCTAGCCCACTAAACATACAGCTCGCGTGACTGATGCAGAATTTAGTCTAGAGCTTATAAACAAGCTAGAACTGCAAAACAAGGATCTGCTAGTAGAATCAGGAATCTATATTTAAGCTTTCAAGAAAAAGGATAGTGTGTCTATTATTCAAGACACAGCACAATGAGGTACTGTTTAGAAGTAGAATCCCCCCCTAAATAGGAAAGAACACTGTTAGACCGGACATGCCTTAGGGTGGTCACCCCTAACTTTTTGGACACTGTTTTTGCTGGCTTTTAGACTCTGCGCACTTTACCACTGCTAACCAGTGCTAAAGTGCATATGATCTCTCCCTTTAAACATGGTAACTTTGGATCATACCCAATTGGACTATTTAATCTACTTATAAGTCCCTAGTAATGTGCACTGTGTGTGCCTAGGGTCTGTAGATTAAATGCTACTAGTGGGCCTGCAGCACTGGTTGTGCCACCCACTTAAGTAGCCCCTTTACCTTGTCTCAGGCCTGCCATTGCAAGGCCTGTGTGTGCAGTTTCACTGCCACTTCGACTTGGCATTTAAAAGTACTTGCCAAGCCTAAACCTCCGCTTTCTCTACAAATAAGTCACCTCTAATGTATGCCCTAGGTCACCCCTAGAGCAGGGTGCTGTGTGGGTAAAAGGAAGGACATGTATCTGTGTAGTTTACATGTCCTGGTAGTGTAAAACTCCTAAATTCGGTTTTACACTACTGTAAGGCCTGCTCCCTTTGTAGGCTAACATTGGGGCTGCCCTCATACATTGTTGAAGTGGTAGCTGCTGATCTGAAGGGAGTAGGAAGGTCATATTTAGCATGGCCAGAATGGTAATACAAAATCCTGCTGACTGGTGAAGTTGGATTTAATATTACTAGTCTAGAAATGCCACTTTTAGAAAGTGAGCATTTCTCTGCACTTAAAATCTTTTCTGTGCCTTACAATCCACGTCTGGCTAGGTTTAGTAGACCGCTCCTTGTGCCTTCACTCAGACACACCCCAAACACAGGGTACTCAGCCTCACTTGCATACATCTGCATTTTGAATGGGTCTTCCTGGGCTGGGAGGGTGGAGGGCCTGCTCTCACACAAAGGACTGCCACACCCCCTACTGGGAACCTGGCAGAGAGGATTTAACTGAAAGGGGACCTGGTGCACTTCTTAGCCACTCTTTGAAGTCTCCCCCACTTCAAAGGCACATTTGGGTATAAAACAGGGCCTCTGCCCTACCACCTCAGACACTTGCTGGAGAAGAAACCTGAACCAGAACCTGCATCCTGCCAAGAAGAACTGCCTGGCTGCTCAAAGGACTCGCCTGGCTGCTCAAAGGACTCACCTGACTGCTTTCTACAAAGGACTGCTGCCTTGCTGTTGGCCTGCTGCCTTGCTGAACTCTTGCCTTGCTGCAGAAGTGCTCTCCAAGGGCTTGGATAGAGCTTGCCTCCTGTTCCCTGAAGTCTCAGGACCAAAAAGACTTCCATCTTTCAACTGGACTCCTTGTGCGCCGAAAAATTAAACGCACAGCTTGCTCCGCAGTGAAAAATTCACCGCACGCCGATCCGGAAAGACGCCGCTCGACCCCGCCTGTGGTGCGACCGGAACTTTGACGCACGGCCTCCCTGGACAACGCTGCCAGACTTCCAGAGAGGAAATCGACGCCTGCCGTGAGGGAGAAAATTCCACGCACAGCCCACAGGAACGACGTGAAGCCGGACAACAAGCTCGGGATTCCACGCACAGACCCCGGGACATCTGCTAATCCCGCAACCCACAGAGGAGACTGTCCACGCGCCGGAAGTCGACGCAACGTCTTCCCCGCGTGGAAAATAACAACCCAAGTCCGTGTGTGAACGGGCAAAACAGACACACAAACCATTTTTCCACGCATCTCCTCCTCTGCGGCCCTCTACGGAGATTTTCCACTCCAAACTAGGTACTTTGTGCATGAAAGAGACTTTGTTTGCTTTCGAAAGACTTAAGACACTTTATATCCCTTTTCAGTAATATCTCTACAATTTCGTATTGCATCTTTTATTGTTTTGACCTGCAAATACCCAGATAAATATTATATATTTTTCTAAACACTATGTGGTGTATTTTTGTGGTGCTATAGTGTGTTACTGTATGATTTATTGCACAAATACTTTACACATTGCCTAAGTTAAGCCTGACTGCTCAGTGCCAAGCTACCAGAGGATGGGCACAGGATAATTTGGATTGTGTGTGACTTACCCGGACTAGAGAGAGGGTCCTTGCTTGGACAGGGGGTAACCTGACTGCCAACCAAAGACCCCATTTCTAACAAACACTATTAGCCTTTACCTTAATCTATGTATGTATTTGGCACTGGAGCACTGTACAGGGCCGTCTAACCATACCATGAGGCATTAAACCACAAAACAAACAAAACAAGACTATCTTTCTATGATATTTAATACCCAATGTGCATCATCAAGCCATTCTAAGGAACAAAGGACTCCTGCAACTATGGAAAGGCTTGTATTAAGCTGTTCAGTCCATTTATAAAATCACAGAACTATCAGATGAAATGCCAAATCCAGATTCTGTCAACACTTGCACCTTTTGCCACTGAACACTTACGGTCACAGTTCTTATCCAATCAAAATACAACTGCTTACAGAGTAAGATCAGAATCTGAAAATGAACTAATAGCACAATAATGTCCATTATACAGTTATTTTAAAATGGATGCACAAAATGTATGAATACTTACATGAAAATAAAGTTTTGTAATCCATAATCAAATTATAAGTTAATAAGTGTAAGGAAATGCCTCCTTGGCATGGTTACCCCCTGACTTTTTGCCTTTGCTGATGCCAAGTTATGATTTGAAAGTGTGCGGAGGCCTGCTAACCAGGCCCCAGCACCAGTGTTCTTTCCCTAACCTGTACTTTTGTATCCACAATTGGCACACCCTGGCATCCAGATAAGTCCCTTGTAAATGGTACCCCTGGTACCAAGGGCCCTGATGCCAAGGAAGGTCTCTAAGGGCTGCAGCATGTCTTATGCCACCCTGGAGACCCCTCACTCAGCACAGACACACTGCTTGCCAGCTTGTGTGTGCTGGTGAGAACAAAACCAGTAAGTCGACATGGCACTCCCCTCAGGGTGCCATGCCAGCCTCTCACTGCCTATGCAGGTATAGATAAGTCACCCCTCTAGCAGGCCTTACAGCCCTAAGGCAGGGTGCACTATACCATAGGTGAGGGCACCAGTGCATGAGCACTGTGCCCCTACAGTGTCTAAGCAATACCTTAGACATTGTAAGTGCAGGGTAGCCATAAGAGTACATGGTCTGGGAGTCTGTTTTACACGAACTCCACAGCACCATAATGGCTACACTGAAAACTGGGAAGTTTGGTATCAAACTTCTCAGCACAATAAATGCACACCAATGCCAGTGTACATTTTATTGTAACATACACCCCAGAGCCTGAAACCTTAACCGACTATCAGTGTAGGCTGACTAGATTTAGCAGCCTGCCACACTCCAGACATGTTGCTGGGCACATGGGGAGAGTGCCTTTGTCACTCTGTGGCTAGTAACAAAGCCTGTACTGGGTGGAGGTGCTTCTCACCCCCCCCCCTGCAGGAACTGTAACACCTGGCGTGAGCCTCAAAGGCTCACCCCCTTTGTTACAGCACCCCAGGGCACTCCAGCTAGTGGAGTTGCCCGTCCCCTCAGGCCACGGCCCCACTTTAGGCGGCAAGGCCAGAGGAGATAATGAGAAAAACAAGGAGTCACTGGCCAGTCAGGACAGCCCCTAAGGTGTCCTGAGCTGAGGTGACTGACTTTTAGAAATCCTCCATCTCGCAGATGGAGGATTCCCCCAATAGGATTAGGGATGTGCCCCCCTCCCCTCAGGGAGGAGGCACAAAGAGGGTGTAGCCACCCTCAGGGCTAGTAGCCATTGGCTACTAACCCCCCAGACCTAAACACACCCCTAAATTGAGTATTTAGGGGCTCCCAGAACACAGCAAGATAGATTCCTGCAACCTAAGACGAAGAAGGACTGCTGAGCTGAAAAACCTGCAGAGAAGACGGAGACACCAACTGCTTTGGCCCCAGCTCTAGCGGCCTCTCTCTCCACTTCTAAAGACACTGCTCCAGTGACGCGTTCCACAGGGTCCAGCGACCTCTGAAGCCTCAGAGGACTACCATGCATCTAGAAGGACCAAGAACTCCAGAGGACAGCGGCTTTGCTCCACAATGACTGCAACTTTGCAACAAAGAAGCAACTTTGACACAACACAAGTTTCCCGCCAGAAGCGTGAGACTTTGCAATCTGCACCAGACGCCCCCGGCTCGACTTGTGGAGAACAAACACCAGAGGGAGGACTCCCCGGCGACTACGAGACCGTAAGTAGCCAGAGTTGACCCCCCTGAGCCCCCACAGCGACGCCTGCAGAGGGAAACCCGAGGCTCCCCCTGACCGCGACTGCCTGCTTCAAAGACCCGACGCCTAGTAAACACACTGCACCCGCAGCCCCCAGGACCTGAAGGATCAGACCTACAGTGCAGGAGCGACCCCCTGGTGGCCCTCTCCCTTGCCCAGGTAGTGGCTACCCCGAGGAACCCCCCACCCCCCTTGCCTGCATCGCTGAAGAGACCTCTTGGTCTCCCATTGAAACCTATTGTGAACCAGACGCCTGTTTGCACACTGCACCCAGCTGACCCCGTGCTGCTGGGGGTGTACTTTTTATGCTGACTTGTGTCCCCCACCCCCCCCCCCCCCCGGTGCCCTACAAAACCCCCCTGGTCTGCCCTCCGAAGATGCGGGTACTTACCTGCTGGCAGACTGGAACCGGGGCACCCCCTTCTCCATTGAAGCCTATGCGTTTTGGGCACCACTTTGACCTCTGCACCTGACCGGCCCTGAGCTGCTGGTGTGGTAACTCTGGGGTTGCCCTGAACCCCCAACGGTGGGCTACCTTGAACCCAACTTTGAACCCTGTAGGTGGTTTACTTACCTGCAAATCTAACAAACACTTACCTCCCCCAGGAACTGTTGAAAATTGCACTGTCTAGTTTTAAAATAGCTATATGCCATTTGTGTGGAAACTGTATATGCAATTTTGCTAATTCAAAGTTCCTAAAGTTCCTAAGTGAAATACCTTTCATTTATAGTATTGTTTGTAAATCTTGAACCTGTGGTTCTTAAAATAAACTAAGAAAATATATTTTTCTATACAAAAACCTATTGGCCTGGAATTGTCTTTGAGTGTGTGTTCCTCATTTATTGGCTGTGTGTGTACAACAAATGCTTAACACTACCCTCTGATAAGCCTACTGCTCGACCACACTACCACAAAATAGAGCATTAGAATTATCTCTTTTTGCCACTATCTTACCTCTAAGGGGAACCCTTGGACTCTGTGCATGCTATTTCTTACTTTGAAATAGTACATACAGAGCCAACTTCCTACAATAAGGTAAAGCAACAGTAAACTGATTTAGATAGAGGGCTAGAAAGATAGAGGTACCACAGATACTGGCATGCTTACGTCAAAACCAGCTATCAATAATCCCACACCATATGGTCTTCTTCCATAGCGCTGTGTTGGTATTTGTGTTTCTAAAAAAAAGTCATGTTAAGGATTAATCATTCAAGCAACCATAAAGTGTGAAACTTTAGGATAAATTATAGTTAGGAAAGCTGTATTAATATGTTTTACAAAACCAATTTAAACTACATAAAGATTAGAAATAATTATAAATTAGTTATAATTTGCGCCACACCCAAAACTTGCCATGACTTGCACACATCCGTACACAATATTGAGATCTCGCTATCCAGAATACATGACCTATAACTCTCCCAGCTACCATGGAAAATGTGTTCTCAAACATGATGTCATTTGAGATGTCCAGAGTGTTGCTATGAATGCATTGATTTAACATGGTTAAAAAGTGATGTTATATGAAAGGGTACAAGCTGTGCAAAACGCAAGTTATAGTTCATGTTGCCTGGCTACTATACTTTATTATTAACTCACCTTACTGGAGGATTAAAAAAACACTGTATTGTCATCATCAAATGCAATTGAAAGGAGGTACCATTTCAATTTAATTCTATACTGATTAAGCACAATCAATTAATTGTGACCACATCCCATACTTATGGATAGAACTTTGAAACAAATCTGTATATGCATGCATGTCCAGGCACATGAATTGTGATCACACTGCACATGAGTGAACACGTTTGGGTCACTGGGAGATTTAAGGATATTAAACACAAATATGGTAGGGTATGAGCCTTATTTCTATTGACGGTAGTGATCTGAATGTTATAGGGTACAATTTGTATATGTAATATGTACAATATACATTGAATACAGGATGGATTTGAGGACGGGCAACTGGGTTATTTCGGTGAAGGGTTAATATACCTTTTTTACTATACAGGTGAATATGATTAATAATAGAGTTCATGCATCTTCTTGAAACTTTGCATAAAAGTATATCTAAACCTCTATAAATATATTAGAACTGTTTGTAGTTCTTGAAAACTATTCCATACGGTGCTGTGAAAAGTGGATAAAGATTTGCCAATCACTGCCAGAGTTATTGGGAGCTTTGTTTTAAGTTGTATATATTGTTTTTAAGCATATATTAATATATTGTAAACAATATGTGTATATGTTATAGTAGCGCTAAAGTCATGGAGGGGTGAAATATGTTATCTATAGCTACAATCTAAATACCTTTATGAGGAGATGAAAAAACTGAATACAAAATGGATATAGGACTATTGTGCTGTTAAATTGAAACATGGACAACTGGTCCACATCCATGTCGAGTAATACGGCATTTGTGATTTGATTAGTAGTACTGAGTAATATTTTATCCTATTAATGTGCAAGGTGATTGCCCAATAGAGGGTTCATGGTGGCTGGTCCCTCAGTCGTGCAGCCAATTTTCCCCGTTTTTCTTTTGCAACTTATTAAGCACAGCAAAATGATAAGTGCTGTATTGGCTGCTCCAGCCATAGTTTGTAAGAAATTTGTTGTAGTCTGGCCTGCAAGTTCACAACACTGTACGGAGATACGAGTGAGTGGCGTACTGCAGAGTGGAGTGGAGGAGCTTGCAGTGGGGTGGCGTAGAGTGGAGTGTTACAAAGTGACATATCAGAGTGTAGCAGAGTGTCAGAGTGGAGTAAAGTGGTGTGGAGTGGCATAATGGGAGTGCCACAGAGAGTAGGAGACTGGAGCAGAGTGTTGTAGAGAAGGGCAGAGTAGAGGGTTGTAGAGATGTGCTGCATAGCTTGTAGTAAAATGTTTTGAAATAGGTACTACAGTATTTTCTCTATAGTTTTGAGGAAATACTGTGGTACTCGATAAAAATTTTTAGAAACATAAAACAATAAAAATAATTTTACCTAACACTACATACTTTTCTAAAGTGCCCCATTTCTTTCTATACATTCAAAAAACCGCAACAAGCTATATTACTCAATGAATCTCAGAACAAACAAAGTGTGGTATAAACAATGGGGCTGCCTTTTTATTTTATAAGGGCTGTCATTAGCCAATAATATTGTGTTTTGTCATCGTCATGTACCGTGATATACCACAAACCAACATATCACGATGTTTTGCCCCTTATAACTGGAAAAAGTAAATGAACCAATTTAGACCTTTCCACCCCATAATGTATATTCCTGCCAACTGACATGTAAATCCATTCAGTCATTTTGTTGCTACATCTGAGTAAAAAGTCTAAGGAAAATACATTGGTGGAAAAAGGTGTTTTGGGACCTCCATTTTTGATTTGCACCCCCTTAACTAACCTTTGCATTATCAGCCAATGTAGAAAAAAGAATAGATCTGCAAAGTTCTGTGGAGATTTATCAAATGTTGGCAAAGTTATTCAGAATCCTAACTATAACTACATAGTGTCCAATGGGGGGGTGTTTTTATATATATTTTTTTTTCACAGAAAAAATGAAAGGTTACAGGGACGTTATAGTTAAGTTCTGAATCTACTCGTACAAATCCATAGAAATTCATAAGTTATAGTTGAGTTATTTCAAGTAACTATGACTTGTGCCCTAAGGTAACTAGAACTCGCCCTTGCCATGCACAGTTTTCTTATTGATAATTTTATTGCAAATGTTAGTGATAATATCTTCTATGGAATCTTTGATATTATCAATGATATAATATGTAGAGTAATTATCTATCCATGGTGAAGGCGCCAGTTATATTTACCTTAGGAGGTGAGTTATAGTAACTCAAAATAACTAACTAGAACTGCTGAATTTCTATGGTTTTGTACGAGTAGATTCAAAACCTAACTATTATGTCCCTGTAACCGTTGTTTTTTTTTTTCCCACCAGTGAATTTCTACGTTTTTTAAACATTAAGTTATTTTAAATACTATACCTCAATCCAACCACCTTCGGCTGTGCGTGTCAGGATTTGGGCGCACGCCCTGGCCTGTGGCCAGGTCTTGCAGCCAAGCACTTATAGCCACCCAACCATGTGCTGCACAAGGCCTTTGGCCATGCGCAGCGGGGCTTGGCCACCAGGCCTGTCTTGGTCAGTGGGTCTGAAAGTGGGTGTGTGGGTCTATGAGTGGGTGCATGAGTCTCTGAGTGCATGTACCAGTGAATTAATTAGTGTATGAATGAGTCTGTGAATATTGTTTTTTTTTTTGGGGGGGGGGGGGGGGGGGGATATCCTCGAATATTAAAGGATATTGCGCATGATGAAGAAAAATCATTTAAAACCCATAATTTGACCCTAGAACACCACTATATCACACCCCTGGGGTCAGGGCACCTCCACCCTGACCCCTTATACCACTTATTTCTATTTTCAGCCCAGGGGACCCTCTCCAATAACATAACACGGCAGCCACAGCTTTCTAGTCAGGTTGTGGCCAGCCAATTACTGCGCTTCTACTCACGCACACATTCACAAAACATTCACTATTTACTGGAGGCCAAAGATATACAAATGTATTTTCCCTTTAATATCTCCAAAACTACTGGACGGATTTGAACCAAATGAGCGAAAGCACAATCTGCGAACCAAAAGCTAGATTTCTACCAAATTTGGTGCTATTCCATCCAGCCGTTCAGGCTGTAGTCGTGTCTAAAGGTCCTATAGTAATTAACATGGGAAACACAACTTATTTGACCCCTTTTCTCGGTCCTCCCCTATAGATCACACCAAAACTTTCCATGTACAACAAGAATCACCAGCACACTTTTTTTTGTAAAATTTCATGAAGATTCGCCAAACGGTGCACAGATTTAGCCAAGTCAAAAAATGTCTATGGAAATATGGTCCTAACTATAACTACCTACTGGTGACCGGCTAGATAGATATATATGGAAAATGTCACTTACCCAGCGTACATCTGTTTGTGGCATGCGATGCTGCAGATTCACATGCTGTGCATTATCCTGCCATCTAGTGTTGGGCTCGGAGTGTTACAAGTTGTTTTTCTTCGAAGAAGTCTTTTCAAGTCACGAGACAGAGGGACTCCTCCCTTTCGGATCGATTGTGCATGGGCATCGACTCCATCTTAGATTGTTTTCCCCGCAGAGGGTGAGGTAGGAGTTGTGTATATAGTAAAGGTGCCCATGCAATGGAGTGAGTATGTATGTACATAATGTGTATAAAAATTGTATATATCTACAAATTTACAAATGTACAAGTTTCATCAACTTATAACGGCTACAGGCACCCAGGGAGGCGGGAGGGCGCATGTGAATCTGCAGAGTCTCATGCCACGAACAGATGTACACTGGGTAACTGACATTTTCCGTTCGATGGCATGTGTAGCTGCAGATACACATGCTGTGCATAGACTATTAAGCAGTTATCTCCCCAAAAGCGGTGGCTTAGCCTGTAGGAGTTGAAGTTGTCTGAAATAATGTTCATAATACAGCCTGTCCTACTGTGGCTTGTTGTGTTGTTATCACATCTACACAGTAATGTTTTGTGAATATATGAGGCATAGACCATGTGGCTGCCTTACAGATTTCTGTCATAGGTATATTTCCTAGAAAGGCCATTGTGGCGCCTTTCTTCCTAGTGGAGTGCGCTTTTGGTGTAATAGGTAGATCTCTCTTTGCTTTAATATAGCAGGTCTGAATACATTTCACTATCCATCTGGCAATGCCTTGTTTGGATATTGGATTTTCTGCATGAGGTTTTTGGAAGGCTAAAAACAATTGTTTTGCGAAATTGTTTTGTTCTATCAATGTAATACATTAGTGCTCTTTTAATGTCTAACGTATGTAAGGCTCTTTCAGCTACTGAGTCTGGTTGTGGAAAAAAGACTGGGAGTTCCACGGTTTGGTTTAGGTGGAACGGTGATATAACTTTTGGTAAGAATTTGGGATTTGTACGAAGAACCACTTTATGTATTTGTATAAAGGGTTCTTGTATAGTAAATGCTTGTATTTCACTTACTCGAAGAGATGTGATAGCTATTAAGAAGGCTACTTTCAAGGTTAAGTACTGTATCTCACAGGAGTGCATGGGTTCAAATGGTGGACCCATGAGTCGTGTCAATACAATATTGAGGTTCCACGAGGGGACTGGTGGTGTTCTCGGGGATATGATTCTTTTTAAACCCTCCATAAATGCTTTGATAACTGGGATTCTAAAAAGTGATGTTGAACGTGTAATCTGCAGTTAGGCAGATATTGCTGTGAGATGTATTTTGATGGAAGAAAATGCTAGTTTAGATTTTTGTAAGTGTAAAAAATAGCTTACAATGTTTTTTGCGGAAGCATGTAGTGGTTGAATTTGATTATTATGGCAGTAATAAACAAATCGTTTCCATTTGTTTGCATAACAATGTCTTGTAGTAGGTTTTCTAGCTTGCTTAATGACCTCCATACATTCTTGTGTAAGGTCTAAATGTCCAAATTCTAGGACTTCAGGACCCAGATTGCTAGATTGAGCGATGCTGGATTCGGGTGTCTGATCTGCTGTTTGTGTTGAGTTAACAGATCTGGTCTGTTTGGTAGTTTGATATGAGGTACTACTGACAAGTCCAGTAGTGTTGTGTACCACGGTTGGCGAGCCCAGGTTGGTGCTATTAGTATTAGTTTGAGTCTGTTTTGACTTAATTTGTTTACAAGATAAGGAAGGAGTGGGAAAGGGGGGAAAGCGTAAGCAAATATCCCTGACCAACTCATCCATAACGCATAGCCCTTGGACTGAGGGTGTGGATACCTGGACGCGAAGTCTTGGCATTTTGTGTTTTCTTTTGTTGCGAATAGGTCTATTTCTGGTGTTCCCCAGCGTCAAAAGTAGTTTTGTAGCACCTGGGGATGAATCTCCCATTCGTGTGTTTGTTGGTGATCTCGACTAAGATTGTCGGCTAACTGGTTTTGAATCAATGGGATATACTGTGCTATTAGGCGAATGTGATTGTGAATCGCCCAATGCCAAATATTTTGTGCTAAGAGACACAGTTGTGATGAGTGTGTCCCTCCTTGTTTGTTTAGGTAATACATTGTTGTCATGTTGTCTGTTTTGACAAGAATGTGTTTGTGGGCTATTAGTGGTTGAAACGCTTTCAACGCTAGAAACACTGCTAACAGTTCTAACTGATTTATGTGCAGTTGTTTTTGGTGAACGTCCCATTGTCCCTGTATACTGTGCTGGTTGAGGTGTGCTCCCCACCCCATCATGGAAGCATCTGTTGTGATCACGTATTGTGGCACTGGGTCTTGGAATGGCCGCCCTTGGTTTAAATTTTTAGGATTCCACCATTGAAGCGAGAAGTTTGTCTGGCGGTCTATCAACACTAGATCTTGAAGTTGACCCTGTGCTTGTGTCCATTGTGTTGCTAGGCACTGTTGTAAGGGCTGCATGTGTAGTCTTGCGTTTGGGACAATGGCTATGCATGAAGACATCATACCTAGGAGTTTCATTACAAACCTCACTTGATAGTGTTGGTTTGGGTACATGTTTAAAATTACATTTTGGAAGGCTTGTACCCTTTGTGGACTTGGAGTGGCAATCCCCTTTTGTGCGTTGATTGTTGCTTCTAAGTATTGTTATATTTGGCATGGTTGTAGATGTGATTTCTGGTAGTTTAGGGAGAACCCTAGTTTGTGTAGTGTTTCTATGACATATTGTGTGTGTAGAAGACATTGTTGCTGAGTGCTGGTTTTTATTAACCAGTCGTCTAAGTAAGGGAATACGTGCATATGCTGTCTCCTGATGTGAGCAGCTACTACTGCAAGGCATTTTGTGAATACCCTTGGGGCTATTGTTATGCCGAATGGTAATGCTTTGAATTGGTAATGCACGCCTTGGATTACAAACCTTAAGTATTTCCTGTGTGAAGGATGTATGGGTATGTGGAAATAAGCATCCTTGAGATCCAATGTTGACATGTAGTACTGTTGTTTGAGCAAGGGAATCACGTCTTGAAGTGTCACCATGTGAAAGTGATCTGATTTGATGTAAAGATTCAGTGTTCTGAGGTCTAATATGGGTCTCAGTGTATTGTCCTTTTTTGGAATAAGAAAATACAGGGAGTAGACACCTGTTCCTTTTTGATGGTTGGGTACTAGTTCTATTGCTTCTTTTTGTAACAATGCCTGGACTTCTAGTTGTAACAGGTCTATGTGTTGTTTGGACATATTGTGTAGCCTTGGAGGCACATCTGGTAGCAATTGCAGGAATTCTATGCAATAACCATGTTGGATAATGGTTAGGACCCATGCGTCTGTTGTTGTGTGTTCCCAGTTGTGGTAATATGTGGTAAGTCTCCCCCCCCACTGGTGTTGTGTGGTGGGGGTTTGTGACATTTAAGTCACTGTTTGGTTTGTGGGGTTTTTGGGCTCTGGAATTACCCTCTTGGTTTAGGGAACTGTCCACCTCTATATTGTCCCCGAAACCCTCCTCTTTGATACTGGCCCTGATATGTGGGTCTGACTTGCGAGGTGGAAGGCTCTGTGGTTTGGGCACGAAACCCCCCTCTAAAGTGCAGCTTCCTAAAAGTGCCTCTGCTCTGTGGGGAGTAGAGCGCGCCCATGGCTTTGGCCGTGTCGGTGTCTTTTTTTCAGTTTTTCTATTGCCGTATCCACCTCCAGCCCAAACAATTGTTGTTCGTTGAAAGGCATATTCAGCACAGCCTGCTAGATTTCTGTCTTAAATCCGGAGGTCCGTAACCATGCGTGTCTACGAATGGTTACCGCCGTGTTTACTGTCCTTGCCGCCGTGTCTGCTGAGTGGATAGCCGACCTTATTTGGTTGTTAGAGATAGTCTGGCCCTCCTCAACAACCTGTTGGGCACGTTTCTGGAACTCTTTGGGAAGGTGTTGAATGAGATGTTGCATTTCATCCCAATGTGCCCTGTAATATCGAGCCAGTAGAGCTTGAGAATTGGCAATTCGCCATTGATTGGCTGCCTGTGCTGCCACCCTCTTGCCTGCTGCATCGAATTTCCGACTTTCCTTGTCGGGCGGTGGTGCGTCTCCTGACGTTTGGGAGTTTGCCCTTTTCCGGGCTGCTCCCACTACCACAGAATCAGGAGTTAATTGTTGTGTGATATATATACGGTCAGTAGGGGGAGGTTTATATTTCTTCTCCACCCTAGGCGTGATGGCTCTGCCTTTTACTTGGTCCTGAAACACTTGATTGGCGTGTTTTAACATGCCTGGCAGCATTGGCAAGCTTTGGTATTGGCTGTGAGTGGATGACAGAGTGTTGAACAAAAAGTCATCCTCTATGGGCTCTGCATGCAATGCTACATTATGGAATGCAGGTGCCCTTGAAACCACCTGCATGTATGCAGTGCTGTCCTCAGGTGGTGACGATTGTCTGAGACCGGTGCATCATACAAATCCCATGCATCCGGGTCATCCCGTGTGTGTCGGTGACTGCATCATGCGATAGCGATTGCTGTGGTGAGAACCGTGGTGGTGTTTTTTCTTTAGCCACTTTCGCTTTTGGCTGCATTTCCGTTTCTTGGAATGAGAGCTTGCACTTCATCTTTATTGGAGGAAGAGTTCGGATTCTCCCCATGTCTTTTTGTATATGCAACCTCCTCTGGGTATGGTCTGGCTCTCCCATACCCAGTTCTTGTTCAAATCTGTGACCTTGTAATGGAGTTGAAAGGTCTTGTTCTTCTGTATAGGAGCCTGGTTTCAGCTCCGAGGCCGCATGTTTCGGCACCAAAGTCTTTTCGACTGTCTTTTTCGGCTCCGGGGAAACCTTCTTGACTTTCGGGGTGCCGAACTCAGTGTCGAGTTTGGTCGGAGCCGGTATCTTGACCGGAGTCGGATGTCTTTGGCTGCTGGGAGGCCTTTTTCGGTGCCGATGTTTGGTCACTGTGTTTTCGGGTTAAGCCATGGCCTGTTGGCGGTGGCATCCCATTGGCCTTCATTATTTTGGAGTGAGTTTTTGCCGTGGCTGGTTTATTCACGGTTTGCTGCGTCTTCGGCTGCTCACTCTCAGACTCGTCCGAGTCCGAATCTTGAATGGAGAATCTCTCTTCTTCTTCGATGTCGATGTGACCGGCCGGTGTCGACGCAATCTGGAGTCTTCGAGCTCTTCGATCTCGCAGTGTTTTCTTGGATCGAAATGCCCGACAGGCCTCGCAAGTATCCTCTTTGTGTTCAGGAGACAAACACAGATTACAGACCAAGTGTTGGCCTGTATAAAGATACTTTGCGTGGCAGTTGGGGCAGAAGCGGAAGGGGTTCCGGTCCATGAGGTTTTAAGATGGACGCGGTCGGGCCGACCAGGCCCCGCCGAGGAGTGGAAGCCCCGAAGGGGCGCCGGAGCGCTTCTTTCTTCGGTGTAGATGTGCTAGCATTAACCCAGTACTGAGCGCAAACAATACCATCAAATTTTCGGATAATTAACTAACTTTTCCGAACCGAAATACGGAGCGAAGAGGAACACGTCCGAACCCGATGGCGGAAAGAAAACAATCTAAGATGGAGTGGACGCCCATGCGCAATGGAGACGAAAGGGAGGAGTCCCTCGGTCTCGTGACTCGAAAAGACTTCTAAGAAAAACAACTTGTAACACCCAGAGCCCAACACTAGGTGGCAGGATATTGCACAGCATGTGTATCTGCAGCTACACATGCCATCGAACATATATACATTTTACATTGGAAAAAGGAAGTCTGTGGGTGGGGTGGTGATGTGATTCACAGTACTCCGGGCCCCTTCTCCCTATCCGAGGCAGACAAGTGGTAGCTTCATGATAAACAGAAAATGAGACACCGGTCTTTATGTGCAACTTCATTAATGGATCTAAAATTAACAGACCATTCCAGCACAGGCCAAAATTAATCATTGCATTTACAGTTTTTACAAACAAAGGATACTGCTTCCAATGAGGGACACAAGACGAGACACTGGGAGAGGCCGGTCAAATACAAAGCGTGAATCCAGACACTCTTGACGCATGAAGTTACTGTGTGAAGGAAAAAAAAAAACAGAAAAAAGGCCAAGTATTACAAAATGCTTTTCTGTATTCTGTCAAACAAAACAAAATGTCATGCTGTTGGTATCAAGAAAAAGCTTGTTTGATCGGTTCGGGGAAGAACAGGAACATGAGCTAGGTTATACAGGAAACAGTTAAAAGGCTTTATTGCTTACATACTGCCAACCATTATAGTACTGTTTAATCTGCACTGGATTTTTGTGTGTTCTGTCAAATGCTATGTTTTGTTCATTCATTTATTTAAAAGAAAACCACAAAAAAAAAAAAGTTTTAACTGCCACCCTAGGAAAAACTCTTCTCCAAAAGTAACTGGTAATATGTAGTATCAGCACCTTCACTATCATATCCCAGATAGTGTAAAAGGAGACGGAAGTCTTAAGTCTTTAAAAACACCCACAATTATGTTGTCAGCCTTTTTTCCCAGACCAACTAGATCTTCTAATAAGCTCATGCTCATTGATTTCACTTGATACGGAGGTACAGTCAGCTGGAACAGAATGAGCAACAAAGAAAGAGTAGAACACAAAAGGTCCAAAAACACAAATTAAGAAAATAGAGTGCAGATTGCCACCGAGGGAGTTTCTCCTTTTAGCTTCAAATTCCATTTTGTGGTTCCATTATTTTTCAAAACACGTTCAATACAAGGTCACGAAACAGACTCAGTAAAAACCACCCCACGTCACTTAGATACCCCATACCGATGGCTATGAATGAGATCATAACACCCAAAACTAAACACACACTGGTGCACCTTCTTAAAGCTACACTTGGGAGTGCAGAGCTAATAGACTGACTAGTGCTTAGAAGTTGGAGAGTGCACAACAGTTCCAGTAAATAACAGAAAAAAGTCAGAACAATGAGCACTCATATAACACTGCTAATACGGTTGGTTATAATCAAGCACACAGTAAGTATTAGTAATCATGTTTAACCCCTTCTATGAGTCGGGTGGCCAGGAGCCAACCAATGCTGCAGTGCTCATGTGCGTCAGACGGCTCCCAGCAGTCCACGCACATAGCACTGGAAATCCCTCTGGTGCAAGCACCAGGGGGATTTCCTTTCTGCCAAAACAGCCTCTGTAGCTGACAGAAAGGCCACTAGGCACCAGGGATTTTGTTTACACAGCACTGCAATGCCCCCACCCCTCCCCGCAAAAAATCAGTAGTCTTTCTGCCATCCCCAGGGGGCAGAGGGACAGTAGGCCCACTAGGCACCAGGGATTTTGTTTTATTCATATAGGGGTAAAGGTAGGGGCAACCCAGAATGGGCATGGCAATGCCCCTCAAAATAAACTGGCACAGTCAACAAGGGGAGTAGAAAGCCCACTAGACACCAGGGAAGCATTTCTTTTCCCTAACTAGAGGGGTGGGGACTCCTCACCCCCCCAATAAGGTGGACTAAAGCATCTCTTCCCAATGGGGAGCAAGAGGACATCTGACTCTTTTTGGTTTTCATTTTACATATTTGCCAAGAGAGCTTGGCTGACTCCCAATATCGTCCCACTTGCAAAGATGAGTGGTTGCACTTTGGTACGCTGTCACCTGGAAGAACATACCAGACACTCCTGAAAAATAAACAAAATTAACATCGGGGGAATCCAGGGTGGTGTGCTTAACATGTACTCCACACTATTTTCTTACCCACATTGTCCTGCAATACCTCCAACATTGCCTGAAAGCACGCATTTTCCCCACATGTCTGTGATGGAAACTTCTGGAATCTGCAGGAATCCAAAAAAATCCTACCACCCAGCATTGCCCCATCTGTACTGATAAAAAACTCTGCCCCATTTGTGTGGGTGCCCAAAGCAGAGTCAGCCTTTAAAAAGTATGAAACAAAACTGCCCTTTTGGGCCTGCTTCAGTTTCCCTCTCAATTTCTACATGTCTTTGGCCCTTCCCTTGTCGCAGACACTTAGCCCATCCACACAAATGAGGTAGCATTTTTATCGAAAGGCCTGGGGGAACACTGGGTGGTCAGATTCAATAAGTTTCCATCACAAAAATGAAATGCAAAATGTGTTAGGCACACTGCAAAAAAGGAAGTTTACAGTGGAAAAATGTGATGTGTCCACGTTGCATTTTGGCTCATATTTCCTGTCGCGGGGACTAGGCCTACCTAGACAAGTGAGGTACCATTTTTATCAGGAGACCTGGGGGAATCAAAGAATAGTAGAACAAGTGTTATTATCAATTGTCTCTCCCTGCATATGTGCCTTCCAAATGTAAAAGTGTGTAAGAAAGAGGTCATTTTTAGAAATGCCCTCTTATTCGCATTCTAGTATAGGTACCTCAAATTCAGAGATAATAATAATAAGCAAGCTTTATTCGGTCACTGAGGCCATCAAAGCATAAAAATAAAAAAAACAATAAGAACAAGATATAAGAACAATAAAAGAGATAACATTGACTTAATATCACAATGTACATATACATGGTTTAAAACATAACAGTAAAAATACAACCCGTTCATCATACCTTCTAAATCCTAAAAAGTATTACATGGAATAAAAAATGTATTTCAGTGAGTGATGTCGTATACGCCAGGCTGTCCCAAGGAACTTGCTGACAGCATGGATAACATTTATGGAAGTATCACTCTTTAAAATCCTAATAGCTGTAAAGCATTGTCTCAAACCCAGGTTTCGGCAAGTTGCACGGTTCCATTTTGCTCTGGGAGTTGTATAGGCAGGGCAAAAGAACATAAAATGTTCAATAGTTTCTGTGCAAACAAGACAAGCTGGGCAGAGATCTGTAGAAGAAGACCCACCCCAATTCTTAGTTAGAGATAACAACGGGAGGCTTCCAAAACGGAAGCGTGCATAAAGACCCTTCCCCAGCAGGTCAGGAATCAGGTCAAGATATTGTTGAAACTGGGGGTACCACTTGAAATCGATAAACAGATTGGTCAATCTACCATAGGATGTGCAACGGACCAGATCACTCTTTATATGGGACCAATATACTGTCTTTAGAAGAGTCTTGTCAGCTCTCTCCAAGTTATGTGGCTCTACCCAAAACCTTCTTAAACCCAGAACAGAGAACCAATTAGATACATGCATGATCAAGGGTATGGTAGCTGCTCCTGGCCTCCTAAGAATATCCAGTACTGAATCTCTGTATACAATAAGTTCCGGAACAGTCCAAATCCTAACCAAATATAACAAGGGTCTTAGGGCTATCAAATTGGATATACGATTAAAGCCTAGGTACAAAAACACAGGGATCAGAGGAGTACTCTGGGGGCACGCAAGTAGGGCCCTGGCAAAGTTGTTTTCTCCTACTGCCAATCTTTTGCTCTCAGAGTGTCCCCATAGTTCAGCACCATAGGTGGCTGCATCCTGCGCCAGATAGATTTTAATAGCTGGGGAAACCGCCTTGGAAACAGAATTCTTATAGAAGCGCAGGATAGCAGCCACTCTATGCTGAAGGAGCCCCACACTTTTGCCGATTTGCTCCTTCCAATACAAATTATTTGCAAGCCTCACGCCTTGGTAGTCTATGGTCTTTACTCTGCTTAATAGGGCCCCTTCCAAATTGATGGTGCATCTTCGGCTACTGCCAGAGGAAAACACCATCAATTTTGTTTTGATAACGTTCAATTCCAAGCCATGGTCATCACAGAAAGACTTGAATCTATCCATAAGGGTTTGGAGGCCCATAGGAGTCTTGGAGATAAGAAGAGAATGGTCAGCAAACAACAGTAATGGAATCTTCTGGTTATTTAGAGTGGGGGCGTCATTGGTGCATGAAGACACAATTTGCACCACTTTATTGATAAATAACATAAATAATATGGGAGCTAAGACGCAACCCTGGCGAACTACCCTCCGTATAGGGATCTTATCAGTCAATTCTCCTTGGTCACCCCACCTCACTTGTGCGTATGTGTCATCATGTAAGCGTTGTAGCAGCAAAACAAAATTGATGGCGACGACCATCTGGAGTAGTGCTTCCCAAAGCTTTTCTCTGCAAATCAAAGGCAGATCTGAGGTCTACGAAGACAACAAAAAGAGGTTGTTTTGCCAGGGCCACATATTTCCAATACAGGAGGGGCAATCTAAAAACCTGATCTATCGTGCTAGTTTTGGAACGGAAGCCCACTTGCAGCATAGAAAGAGCCTGATGTTCTTGGACCCAGCTTGTTAACCTCTCTAACAGTTGCTTGGCAAAACTTTTCTGCATGTTATCAATCAAACTAATAGGTCTATAATTTGCAGGAAAATTTGCAGTACCCTTTTTGAAAATAGGGATTATCTCAGCACCCTTCCAAGTGCTTGGATTTGAGCCACCAGCAGCAATTCTGTTTGAAATCAAATTAATATAAAAGGAACAAATAGTTATTTCAGATTTATATAGGTCACCTGGTATTTTATCGGTCCCCTGCGCTTTTCCTGATTTTAGGGAATTAATAGAGGTTTTGGTTTCCTCTAATGAAAAAAAGAGTGGCTCAGAGCAGTCACCCCGATTGCCCAACTGAGGGGTAGTTAGGTCATGTGCTGGGGAATATTCAACTAATGCGTTATTAGGGGCAGCATAGAGATGGGTAAAATGATCTACCCACATCTCAGGTTGAATATGATTCCTTATACGCCTCTTGCCCCCTCCTTGCCCTCTGGACAGTAAATCCCAGAACATCACATTGTTATTGTTTTCCGAAGCAAGAATCAACCCTGCCAGATCGAATCATCCCATAGCTTTTTTGCCAGGTTTTCAGCCTTCTTCTATGATCGCCTAGCAGATTGAATCTCAACAAAGGGAGCCTTACTTAATAGCACTGTTTAATTCGGATTTGGCCCTGCTGCAGTCCTCATTATACCATCCTCTATCGCCCTGGGGAAGGACATCACCCCTTTTGGCTCTGGTCTTTTTGTAAAAAAAAAAAACCTCTGCAATCTGTTAAACATTCCTTGATGGATGTCCAGGATAGGGATTTTATCAGTTTTGTGTTCCTCATAAATTGCCAACTCATCTACAAACAATTTATAAATGCCAGCCACCGAATGAGAACTGGACAAAACCTTTGGCCATGAGACCTTAGTGTAATCATTATTCAGCAATGGAGAGGGGACCTCTGTACGTTGTAAGTTTGAGGTTCTTCTAAAAACATCCCCATCCATAGATAATAACAAGGGGTTATGATCACTTTAGCATCGGGGTTCCACTTTCATGTCCTTTAATAAAGGCCATAGCCTAATATCAGGTAAAAAGTAATCTATTACACTTGTGGATGTCCCTCGTTTAAAAGTAGGTGCCAAATTTAGGTCTGAGGGTGTGCGTCCATTGCAGGCCCTGAGACCATACTTTAAGCATAACACAGCTAACTGGAGGGCTACACGAGAGCGAGTGCACAGGTAGTTGTTCGTTAACTGTGGGATTCCCCACATCTCGTCTTCCTCGTCTGTTAAGCCAGCGATCATATCGGAGGGTTCAAAAGCACAGTTAAGCTCTCTGGCTAATATTAAATAGAATGGGGGATTGATGGAGTCAAGAAATTCCGTCAACTGTAACAGAGTTTGAGACTCAAGCCCTCTAGGAGCAGATCTCGCATATATATTAATAACAATAATTTTGTATTCTCGATGCAAGGTAAATTGAACTCCCATTAGATCCATTGAGTCTATTTTTAACCAACAATGATCACATTGTAAGTCCTTGTTGATAAGCATTAATAAGCCCCCTTTAAGTCGGCCTTGGCCCTTTTCCGAAGGCTGGGCAGGAATGTTATATGAATAAAATCCATCAATAAAAATTTGCTCATCAGCCCAGGTCTCATGAAACAAGCAAATATGAAAGTTATTATTAAAAGGTAGCCCCACTCCAAATATCCCAGCTTCTTACGGAGACCAGCTACATTCCATGTTAAAATTAAAAACTCGGAGTTGGCTAAATCATTATCGTTATTGGGGCTAAGTACCTCTTCCATACAAATACGAGTATCCCCAGTGATAACATCTGACCGCACATCCCGATTGCCATTTAGTCAATCAACTGCGTTCAAAAAACAGGAAGACTTGTGGTCCACAGGATATTCACATTACAGGGCCAGAGCTAGCTCACTAGTAATCCTTCCTGTATGGGTACAGGGTGGGGTTAGCGAGAGGTTAATGCAAACCCTTTTCGTGACCCTCAGATCGCGTGTTCGTGTTATAAATTCCATGAGGTGGTCCACCGTGGTTTTTCTTAATAAAGCAGACAGAAATATAATCATGCTCTACCCCTGGTTGACTGTATCTTCTTACCTTATGGATATCGGAACGAATAACCGAAAGACAATCACATCTAAAGCGGAACCAGTGGATAACCTTGTTGGTCAGGGATTCATGGTCTTCGAAGGAGCCAGGTAGCAGTTTGGGCACATTAGTCAGGAAAATAACATTGGCTCTACTTAATTGACCCTGGTGCTGTGCCTGTTTTGCCAACCGTGGCATATCCGTCGCGGAACTGCCAGAGCCTGTGGGAGTCCCATGGGGGCAATCTGCTCCACTAAACCCACTGGATGTGCCAGCCCTCTTAAGTCCATTTTCCACAGGGATAGGCCATATTGCAGTGTGAGCACCCCCCCCCCGTACACCCTATAATTAGGAGCTCCAGTGGTCTTCTGGCATGACCTTAGAGGTTCAATTTGATTGCTCTCTGCATGGGACGGAATTGGATCTAATGGGAGGGGGTTTGTCACCAGCCTAGGGAGAAAAATAACTGGATCTATTCCTGGCTTAGGTACAGTTTTACCCCCACCCATTCCCAGCCCCACCTTTGTTTTTGTTTCCTGGCAGCTGCAACCATTTTTAGGCACTAAGATCTCTTTCATCAACCCTAATAGAGATACAACCAGAGACTTTACTTCGTTCACCTTTCGTAAAACAAGGGCTAAATTGTCATCCTCATGCGAGGATTGCACGCCCCCAGAAGAGGACACTTTGTGTTGGTGACTAGTAT
Source organism: Pleurodeles waltl (assembly GCF_031143425.1). NCBI lineage: Eukaryota > Metazoa > Chordata > Amphibia > Caudata > Salamandridae > Pleurodeles > Pleurodeles waltl. The sequence continues at coordinate 812,233,274 of NC_090440.1, forward strand.
CTTCAGTGTAGTCTCCATGCAGAATGTGAGATACATGGTTAGGCAAATCTCCCTCTTCCTCCAGTAGCCCAAATCGATTAGAACATGGAATATTAGGAATTACTACAATCTCAGGGCTTAATGAGGCAGAGGGATAGCTAAAGTACCCATAGAGGGGAAATCCGAATGACTAAGTAAAACGTCCACAGAACTGGGAGGGATAGCTAAAGCCATGTGGGCAGTTTCACCCCTAGGGGCAGGAAATTCCTCAATTGAAGAGGTCAGATCTGGAGAGTGTATTGGATGTGACCTCTTCTTCCTAATGAAGATTTCTGGTATTTTCCCCGTCCCCAAGGTAGCACACTTTTTTGTGGGTGGATGAGGATTACTTTTCAAAAGTTCGTCAACCTCCTTAAATAGCATGTCAATTTGATCGAGGGGGTTGGAACCTTTGTTGTTAGCAGGACTCGCCTGTTTTTTTCATAAGCTTTTTTGATTTTTTAGTGCCATTCTGTCGCGGTGGGACATCCACGGCTTTGCGTTTTCCCACTGCAGCTTACCAGCAGTATGCAAGTCACAGCACCAGAAGAGGTGGAGATTTCCCAGAGTACTTCTCTTGTGTTGAAGAGTGGAAAAGTTTGTTGAACCTCTGGTGCTTAAGGAGTCTAGCACCAACTCAGAACGCCTTAAATAAGTAAAGTAACCAGCACTCAGGTATCGGTTTAACGACACATAACAAAAGGGCCCAATATCATACCTTAGGGCCCAGAGGGGTGGCCCAGCCCAGCCTCAGTCGGTGCGGGCGCGCAATGGGTTTTAAAGGGGCCTTGTGGTCCCGCACCCGTAACGATGGGAACAGCAGCAAGCATCCTGCCCGACCCGCGGTGCGGGCGCGCAATGAGTTTTAAAGGGGCCTTGTGGTCCCGCCCCCGTAACGAAGGGAACAGCAGCAAGCGTCATTTGAAAATGTGCTGTCTGTAAAGGCAGTATGCTACCACACCATGAACACTCCAATCTACACCACTCCAGGCCACACCAATCTACTCTAAACCACTCCAGTCTAGGCCACACCAATCTACTCTGCACAACTACACTCTGCACCAGTGTACTGTAAGCCAGTCTGCAACACTGCACTCTATGCCAATCCACTGTACACCATTACACTCTATGAAACTCTATGCCACTTCGCTCTACTCTATGCCACTCTGCACCACCCCACTGCACTCTTCAGGGCTAAACTCTACTCTGCACCATTATTTACTACTTTACTCTCCATCATTCTATACTTTAATCTCTACACCACTTGACTCTACACCACTCCACGCTACTCCACTCCGACACTCTTCTATGCACCACTCTTATTTACGTCACTGCATTCTACAATGCTACATTGTAAGCAGCTGAATTCAATGCCACTGCAATGTCACTCCACTCTACGCCACTATACTCTGCTAAACTATATGCCAACGCACTCTACACCAGTAGACTCTACTCCATGCCACTCGAGTTGTATGCCGCTCTACGCACCTCCACATTATGCCACTCCAATACACAATACTCTCTGCCACCCCACTCTTCGGCATTCCAGTTTACAACACTCCACCCCACTCTCCTGCACGCCACTAACTTTCAGCCATGCTGAACAGCAGCCAAGCAGGTGTACAACATAGCTAAAACACATTGGCAAAGCCAACAGCTCTTGCATAGGTGAGAGATATTGACTTTGCCAATGCTTGTTGGAGAATACTGTCCCCGATTTTTTTATATTTTCTTTTTTTTTTTAGGAGCGGCGTGTGCAAAGGAGAGAACCCAAGGATATTATCATCACATTCTAGAGTCTGCTGGCAATAGAGAGAAAGGGGAAGTAATGCGTGCACCAGGTAAGTGTCCAGAAGTGTCACGTTGCCCGAGTGAACTAGGTTGACATCAGTACACCTCTCTTCAATTGTGGGTCTGTGTTTATGCACAGCAGTTCATGGCCTGGTGATATCAGCAACACTGGGAAATCTAGTATTGATTTAGCAGCTTTTTCCTTCTCATCAACTTTATGCACCAAACAGAAATGAGAAAGAGAATGCAGCAAGAATTGTCTTGCCTTTAAGGGAAGAGCCTGGACAGATACCTTGAATGAAATTTGGCACTACTTGGTGATGCAACTCTTCTTGGTCAGATAAAGAGTGTAACCACTCATGGTGCAATTTATTGGTCCCTGATGAGGGACAAGTTTGATCCCATTGTGCAACATATCACCTCCAGCAGTAATGGAGCATTTATGGAAAGGCTTTCCATGCTGAAACAGAAAAAAACTAAAATAAAATAAGGGGGACAGATACCCAGAGGCCCAGGTTAACTGAAAATGGTCATTTGGCAAGAAGACAAAACAAAAGACAACTGACTAGGGTGCTCAGCCTTGTGATAGAAGAGGTCATGCATACAGATGCCACCACTACACAAGGTGTTTGGGTTATACTGCTTTTCCAAAGCACTTTATTTTCAACACACACACAGAATAGCACCCATGGTTTAGGAACACGAATGACCTTGTGACTACTGGTACATATAGGATTTAGGCCTTTAGATAGGGAAAAAAAAAAACTTTCCATTTAGAATTTGTAGGCCACGATGCACAGATATTTGACACATGCAGTACAATTTAAAGGTCATACAAGCCTGTTTGTATAGGCAGTGTAATGTCATCAACATACTGCAAGTATGACTGGTCTTTTTAAGGGCCTGCGGTAAAGGGCAATGAAGTAGTCCCATAAGGCATTCATGAGAATAGTGGGCAGAACATCTACACAAAATGGGTACAACTTGCGGGACAAATGTGTGTTCCTACCAACAGCGTCACATCTCAGTTAAGTAGTGGCTTAATTTATCTGAGCCTCCAGGGCCACAGCTGAAAGGGAATAAATACACTGTTGAATGACTTAAAGCAATTTTAATTGTCTATGCAGAGCTGGTACAACTTTACCATCAATTTCTCATGAGTCTCCAGGACAGCTGATTAACTCATCACACTGTAAAGTCTCTGGGACTGTTTGGAATCATTTATTTTGCTCGTCACTGTTTACAGCTCACATTACCAAGTACAAACTGAGATGGTCAGACATGACCATTTACACAGACTAAGAAGGGCTCCCCTCCTCACAGCCCCATGTTTATATCAATCGCATTCATTCAGCCAATGTCCAAGACATCTATTGAATTAAATGAACAGGTTCCCTATGTTTAACCCACATCACAGTACCTATTTTTAGGTTGTCATCAATGTGTTTTATTAGAAAGGACACTGCTGCGCCGCAAAGGCACTGGACAGCTAAGCAGGGGAAAACAGCAGCTGAGGCTATTTTTGTGCAGGTTACTAGTGTGGTGGCCATGACTGAAAATATTTTAACTAAAACACCAAGGATAAAAGGATGACCCAATTTAAATATGTTGTCTGGCAACCTTTCTGACTGCTTTTGTTGAATGAAATCTCCCTCAACACAAAACCATTATAACCAATTGGAACAGTTTGTCAGTCTCAGTAAATAGGCAAGGAATTAAATGTATAGCTTTTGAAATATCAGCCACTTGTAAGCAGAATGAGGAATCTTGCATTAGGGTCCGAGCTTCAGTTTCCCCAAACCAGCTCCTTTAAAGTATTTGGAAATACAAACAGCACAAACATACTTCAGGTTGTAATGTGTACTAAACTGGATAAATATCTTTAACAATCCAACATTTATTTAATGTGCTTACCATAAGAGCCTGGCGTCTGCAGTCAGACCAGCAATTGAGATGCCAATGTGGTTGTCTACATTGAGAATTTTCTTCTGATGAGCAGCAAGTTCAGACTGTGCTCTCTTTATAGACAAAGGAAAAAACAATCAGCTAAGATGCCATTGGAAATGTATTTTAAACATCCAACACCTAGACCTCTGACCAAAGACGTATGCAATGTTTCACAAGTCAAGAGAAGTTGTAGAAAAGTGAACTTAATACACCTCAAGTTCACATATTCTTTTCGAGGAGGACAGGTTATGTTTCAGCAAAATTACACATGTTCTGTAGCCTCCTCAACACTTGGAACTTTAACACTGGAATAGCTCTAAGGGATTTTAGTACAACAAACGTTTTCCCTTATCACAAGTAATATCTTTGAAAACCTTTGTTAATGTACAGACTCAGCTGCAAATAAAACTCCATAAATGAGACTGATGAGGGTTGTCCCGAGGTACAGTGTCCCATAATGCTCTTTAGAGTGCACAGACAACAGCAACGTTTTTACTACAAACAAAAAGTATTTTATATTACTATCCTATTTTGTCCTCTTTTGTGTTCTTTTACAACGCTATTATGAGCAGGCAGTTAAGATGAAGATTCTGTGTAACATGAAGCAACGCAGCCTCTCCTCCCTGTCTTTCCATTTAAAAAAAAAAAAAACGTTAAATTTCGTGGTTAAAAATATTAAATAGGCAACACTGTTATTGTTTTTGAGTATGTCTTTAAAGGTCAGCATTGATGAAAACTTTGAATTGTTTAATAGCAATCTTGAATTTGATTCCTGGATGATGGGGTTTTTCCTTCCTTCGTTGTTTTTTCTTCATGTAGTCATGTATTTTTACTTAAATTCAATTGGCAATACTAATATACATAGCCCAGAATATGTGTAAATACTCAATAGTGATCCTTTATGCCTGCAAACACTGTATAAAAAAAAACAGGCCTTGTATAAGTTTCAACATTCATCAATTTGAGATTTGGAAGAAGAAAATAATCAAACTTAAAGGCAAAAACTTTGTTTTTCTGTACATAATACCAAGAAACCTTTTCCATTCCCAAGAAAGTTTGACTAAAACGAGGAACAAATAGACTGCACTACCACAGTTTCTACATGTTGAACAATATGCCAACCTAGAAGGAAATAGTATTATAAGATGTGCAGCTCAAAATTCAGAAAATAGAGATAAGTAAATGGCTCAGTTACCTATTGCATAATTTATCTTACAGCAAAAAAATTAAAGTTGGGAACACATTTGCATCTTGAACATACATTAGCACTTATTTATGAATGTGGTGCAGCATTATTCTTCCACTCAGGAGAACAGTTTGCTGAAACATACTTAAAACACAGAGTTGCATCAGAGCCCACATTCGTTCAAATGACATTGAAAAATCATTCAGATAAATATTGTGATTACCACAACACTGCAAATGCTGCAACATTCAGTATTCGTCCTAGCAAAAACAGGATCCAACAAGTGGCAAATCATGTAGTACTGAGATAGAAAAAGTACAGAACTGCTTGAAGAGAATGTTTACAGACACCATACTAACATTGCACAAAAAAATATGCCTGCTGTTTTCAGCCCCACGTAGCACAAAACCTACAACTGTTACTGTCTTACTTAACTACCATTTACAGTGAGGGATAAGCTACCATTCCACCAACATTAATGCTCTGCCAGGATTGCTGCTACGAGGAGTAGCAACTATGCAATGAGAAAACTAATTTACCTCGCCCATCTTACCTTACTGGAACCTGTTAAATTTGTGCTGATGCTTACAAGATGTATCCTTAAAAACCCCCATCATACAAAGCCACCAATCAACAATGACAGTTGGGCAGGTGACCTCCAGTATGCCAGGCTGAAGTTAAGCTGGCTTGGCCACACCCTGGTAACAACACAGATAAAGCTGTGCAAGGAAGAGCGCACCCAAGTTTTGTTCTACCTCTTTGTTAACAGAGAATATAAATTGCCTAATAAAGATACTAAAGTGCGTAGGGCCTGGGAGAAGGGCCTGGGAGACAGACCATGACGACAGGAGAGAGGCACCTAAGACGGCAGCTATAGCGACTCAGTTCAGGCATATTCGGTTTAAATTGTTACATCGCACTTATTTTACTAAGGCCCGCCTTCACTGCATGGGGTTTCTGGCCACCAGCACTCGCTTACGATGTGGGGATTCATACGTTTCGGCACTGCTCTGCTCTCCGGTTTCTGGGAGAGGGTGCTGAGAGAGTAGGAGGTGGTCTTGGGTTGGAAAATCCCAAGGGGTCCCAAATTGATCCTTCTGCACGTCACTGACGGGCTGGGAGGAACAAGACATTAAAAAAATCTCCTGTGGTTAGGGTTGGTGCTGGCCAAAAGAGATCGCCAAGGCATGGAAGGCGGCACACGCCCCCTCAGCTAAGGGGTGGGCTAGAAGGCATGAATTTCAGCATGGGATTGGAGAAGCCCATATATGCAGCAAGGGGATGACCCCAAAAGTATAATAAAATTTGGACTGGCTGGGCAGAGGCATGGGGGATACACCTGGATCCAATTCCAGATAGCCCATGGACATTTAATAAATAATGCGGTGTAGGAAGTTGGCTCTGTATGTGCTATTTCAAAGTAAGGAATAGCATGCACAGAGTCCAAGCGTTCCCCTTAGAGGTAAGATAGTGGCAAAAAGAGATAATACTAATGCTCTATTTTGTGGTAGTGTGGTCGAGCAGTAGGCTTATCCAAGGAGTAGTGTTAAGCATTTGTTGTACATACACATAGACAATAAATGAGGTACACACACTCAGAGACAAATCCAGCCAATAGGTTTTTGTATAGAAAAATATCTTTTCTTAGTTTATTTTAAGAACCACAGATTCAAATTCTACATGTAATATCTCATTCGAAAGGTATTGCAGGTAAGTACTTTAGGAACTTTAAATCATAAAAATTGCATGTATACTTTTCAAGTTATTGACAAATAGCTGTTTTAAAAGTGGACACAGTGCAATTTTCACAGTTCCTAGGGGAGGTAAGTTTTTGTTAGTTTTACCAGGTAAGTAAGACACTTACAGGGTTCAGTTCTTGGTCCAAGGTAGCCCACCGTTGGGGGTTCAGAGCAACCCCAAAGTCACCACACCAGCAGCTCAGGGCCGGTCAGGTGCAGAGTTCAAAGTGGTGCCCAAAACACATAGGCTAGAATGGAGAGAAGGGGGTGCCCCGGTTCCGGTCTGCTTGCAGGTAAGTACCCGCGTCTTCGGAGGGCAGACCAGGGGGGTTTTGTAGGGCACCGGGGGGGACACAAGCCCACACAGAAATTTCACCCTCAGCAGCACGGGGGCGGCCGGGTGCAGTGTAGGAACAAGCGTCGGGTTCGCAATGTTAGTCTATGAGAGATCTCGGGATCTCTTCAGCGCTGCAGGCAGGCAAGGGGGGGATTCCTCGGGGAACCCTCCACTTGGGCAAGGGAGAGGGACTCCTAGGGGTCACTTCTCCAGTGAAAGTCCGGTCCTTCAGGTCCTGGGGGCTGCGGGTGCAGGGTCTCTCCCAGGCGTCGGGACTTTGGATTCAAAGAGTCGCGGTCAGGGGAAGCCTCGGGATTCCCTCTGCAGGCGGCGCTGTGGGGGCTCAGGGGGGACAGGTTTTGGTACTCACAGTATCAGAGTAGTCCTGGGGTCCCTCCTGAGGTGTTGGATCTCCACCAGCCGAGTCGGGGTCGCCGGGTGCAGTGTTGCAAGTCTCACGCTTCTTGCGGGGAGCTTGCAGAGTTCTTTCAGGGCTGCTGGAAACAAAGTTGCAGCCCTTCTTGGAGCAGGTCCGCTGTCCTCGGGAGTTTCTTGTCTTTTCGAAGCAGGGGCAGTCCTCAGAGGATGTCGAGGTCGCTGGTCCCTTTGGAAGGCGTCGCTGGAGCAGGATCTTTGGAAGGCAGGAGACAGGCCGGTGAGTTTCTGGAGCCAAGGCAGTTGTCGTCTTCTGGTCTTCCTCTGCAGGGGTTTTCAGCTAGGCAGTCCTTCTTCTTGTAGTTTGCAGGAATCTACTTTTCTAGGGTTCAGGGTAGCCCTTAAATACTAAATTTAAGGGCGTGTTTAGGTCTGGGGGGTTAGTAGCCAATGGCTACTAGCCCTGAGGGTGGGTACACCCTCTTTGTGCCTCCTCCCAAGGGGAGGGGGTCACATTCCTATCCCTATTGGGGGAATCCTCCTTCTTCAAGATGGAGGATTTCTAAAAGTCAGAGGCACCTCAGCTCAGGACACCTTAGGGGCTGTCCTGACTGGCCAGTGACTCCTCCTGGTTTTTCTCATTATCTCTCCTGGACTTGCCGCCAAAAGTGGGGGCTGGGTCCAGGAGGCGGGCATCTCCACTAGCTGGAGTGCCCTGGGGCATTGTAACACGAAGCTTGAGCCTTTGAAGCTCACTGCTAGGTGTTACAGTTCCTGCAGGGGGGAGGTGTGAAGCACCTCCACCCAGAGCAGGCTTTGTTTCTGTCCTCAGAGAGCACAAAGGCTCTCACCGCATGAGGTCAGACACTCGTCTCTCAGCAGCAGGCTGGCACAGACCAGTCAGTCCTGCACTGAACAATTGGGTAAAATACAGGGGGTATCTCTAAGATGCCCTCTGTGTGCATTTTTTAATAAATCCAACACTGGCATCAGTGTGGGTTTATTATTCTGAGAAGTTTGATACTAAACTTCCCAGTATTCAGTGTAGCCATTATGGTGCTGTGGAGTTCGTGCATGACAGACTCCCAGACCATATACTCTTATGGCTACCCTGCACTTACAATGTCTAAGGTTTTGCTTAGACACTGTAGGGGCATAGTGCTCATGCACATATGCCCTCACCTGTGGTATAGTGCACCCTGCCTTAGGGCTGTAAGGCCTACTAGAGGGGTGACTTACCTATGCCACAGGCAGTGGGAGGTTGGCATGGCACCCTGAGGGGAGTGCCATGTCGACTTAGTCATTTTCTCCCCATCAGCACACACAAGCTGGCAAGCAGTGTGTCTGTGCTGAGTGAGGGGTCCCTAGGGTGGCATAAGACATGCTGCAGCCCTTAGAGACCTTCCCTGGCATCAGGGCCCTTGGTACCAGGGGTACCAGTTACAAGGGACTTACCTAGGTGCCAGGGTTGTGCCAATTGTGGAAACAATGGTACATTTTAGGTGAAAGAACACTGGTGCTGGGGCCTGGTTAGCAGGGTCCCAGCACACTTCTCAGTCAAGTCAGCATCAGTATCAGGCAAAAAGTGGGGGGTAACTGCAACAGGGAGCCATTTCTTTACATGCGGGCACTCATGGGCATTGGAAATGAGGAGGCATCATTGTATATCTGGGAGAAAAGGGGAAACATCCATATTGTTTGTATTGCCTTTCTCACTGTCTGTTCCAAAGGCACACTATGTAAAAATACTGATGCTTAATGTTGCAATATTTATTAACGTTTGCTTTGATTGTGGAGGGCCTAAATGCCCGGACGTAACTGAACGGAAAAAGCTAATACAAAGGTTATAAAAAAAAAAAAAGAAGAAAAAAAAAAAGATACTGAAGGATCAGAACCCAACATATGCCCGCTTTTTCACTTGTGGCTGCTGAGTTAGCTGCAGAGTTATTAAATGCAAGTGGGGATGGTGTGGCAGTGAACCACAACAATCACTGTAGTTTAAAAAACCCAGGAAGAGACTGTCTTTCAGCGTGGCATGGTGTCCATAACTAAATGGTGGAACTGATATCCTAATGTTCTATATTTATTTTCTGAGGTGGACATACTGGCATGCGTTTGGCAATGTACATTTTAGAAACTACATGAAAGCCCCTCGTACTACTACTTCACAAAAGTGTCTTGGAACTATTTGGTCTATGCAACAAGGTCCTCTGGGGCAAGGGAAAAAAAAGTGACAATGGGTTCCAATATAAGGAGTTCGAAAGATCATATTGCCTATGTCTTTTGTAATTAACAGGACTTGCTCCTTATGTTGAAATAAGCCTATTTGTCACTTTTACTATTAGAATGTGCCATGAATACCACTACCCAAAATACATTGCACAAAACCCCTATTGGCAGCCCAGCAGTTTCTATTTTTTGTCATTTCGTGGCTATACTTTGATCTGTTATCACCAGTTAAAGGCCAAAATATGTATGCAATTGCAACCTACATGTTATAATATTGTGCAGAGGCATTTATACGTCTAAATAACTGAAGTATGTTGTGTTACAACGCTTGTTTTGGGTGAAATCTTCTGTAAGGACAAGGTAACAAAATGTAACTTAACTTACTTACATCTAAGTGCTAAGTGAAATATTTTTACTGAAGTTACCACCCATGTTTACAATTCTAATGGTTCTATATTTGACTGGCTGTAACCAATTCCTAAGGAAGGAATGTAATCTGCATATTAAAATAATCTAGATAGGCATATAGGCAAAGTAGGTTTGCAGATACCATGCTAGACGCAACAGAATGAATGTTTGAGCAGGAGTACTAGATGAAGCAACTCCAGAAAGGGGTAACCAGACAAACTCCAGTATTATTAAGTGAGGCCTACAGTGCTTCTGATTGCTAAAATGTCAAACACTAAGCAGACAAGTGTGTTTTCTTAAACCAGTAACTGTCCTGCAAAAGTACAAACTTTAGGTGTAAACGCACCGCCCATCGGTCCCCTGCTCAAGCTGCTTTTAGGGCGGGTGATTCTGCTCTCAATCCACTGCCATGCAAGATATCGCACGATCCAACCCCACAAAATCTGGTCACAGCAGGAGACCTTGCTGAAAACTCATTTAAATAGCATAGCCGTGAATAAAAAAAATTTATTATGCAATAGTTGAGACTGATTATGGTTTAGATTGCCCCTAGTCTCAGAGGGGAAAAAAGAAACTAAAGCAGCCTACACCAAAAAACATTTTCTGCAATTTCACTCCATACCTTCAGGGCTACCAGAACAGCATGGGTTTTAGATTTCAACCCTACAGTCGCAGAGCCTTGCTTCACTGCCTCCATGGCATACTCAATTTGATGAATTCGGCCCTAAGCAAAACATAAAAACAGCATTTTTTCAATCAAACATGAAAATATTTTAAACATATCCTAAATCTTGTGCATAATACATCCAAAAATGTTAATGCAAATTTGGGACATTTTTATATAATGACGAGTTGTCTTTTAATGTCTAATTAAGTTTGTATTCTTTGTGTCTAAACACGGGTGAAATGGCTCCAAGACATCTTCATTTCCCGCACTCACCCTAGCCTTTTAAAGCTGCAACTCATTTACCTTCTAGAATCGGACATATACAAGGCTTGGCGGCAAAGGGTAGGTGCATAAGAGACATGGCTTATTTTAAATATAAGTGTCACCAAGGAGGTAAGGAGTGGCAACACAGCAGGCTTATGTTTTAGGGCACCTACAACAGCAATTCACAAAAACTTGGGCCTTAATAATGGGCGCAGATCAAACAATATGCACACAAAAATCAAACTTTTAACAGGACCTGCATATGCAATAGTGTAACTATATTTCAGATTAAACACACAAAATAGCCCATGATCTCCTACTTCACCTTAAAGTATGCTTTCATGATGAAGGCCTGTCGAAGCTGGCAAAGTCCAGCAAGGATCAAATGCGTTAATACAAAGTAGAATGTATGCAAACTAAATCACACGTAGATCGATTACAGATTTTGAACTCACTTGTGCAGACAGGCCCCAACAAACATAACAATGTTTAATTTCCTGCCTTTTAAAATATAACTCTTTGCCACGACCCTGGTGTTCAGAAAGATCTAGAAAACTAAAGTGTCCACGCATGTCTTACCTTCTCAGTTCAAAAGGATACTTAATTCTAGAGGTCCAGAGGTAATATACAACTGTGCTCATATTCTTTTGTTCTTAATCCGTTTATGTAAGCTTTAATTTTCTTACTTTGCCACTGGTTTGAATGATTTTCATTGAAATGCATAATTAACGTCAGTTTTATCTGCGCAATAGCCTGCACGTCCCATTGGGATGGTGATTTTACTTGTGATCCATAAAAACAAAAAAAATCACCCCAGCAAGTATGGTGATATTTTGGTGTTGAATGAGGGTGGTCCCTTTGCTACACAGAGTTATAGTGTCCAGTATGCACAAAAAACTAAATATCTATAACTGACCAATTGTGCTTAAAGAACAGGATAAGCACTGGAAATAAAAAGTATTTTTCAGGTAAAGTTCACCTGCAGGCTAGGAAGTAGTACATTTCCATAGTCTACCCTGCTAATGTGCCTCACGTATATTGTAAATGGCCATGTGAAAAGCTGTGATAAAAGAAAAACAAGCACTGGTAGAGCCAATGGCTCTCACCTTTGGAAACATTGGCTTTGTCCAATGCTGTAAAGTATGGCTAGAGAAATAAAAACAACTTTTGACAATGCTTGCCTGGCCATTTTGATGATGCACGCTCTATGCATGCGTGCGACAACATAATGATGCATTTGCTTTTTTCATTTTTAGTTACTGTCCGTGTCGGGCCCATAACTAAAAAGAAAAAGCATGCAAAAGCAATTTTATTTTAAGAGGGTATTGGGGGAAACAAAATGGGGGGGGAGGGGAGGGGGGATCAAAGTAACATGGGTGGAAATAGCAGGGGGGTACTGATAAGGGTACATGTGCAAAATACGAGATGAATGGTCAGAAGTAATGTGGAGGCAGAAGCAAAACAGGGGATGCAGTGTGGAAAGCAACTCTGATGACGTGGTTAGGGGAAAGCAACAAGGTGCAGGTGGGCGGAGGGAACAGGCAAAAGAGCAATGCAGAGCTTGCGGGATAAAAGCACAACACAGTGGTGAGTGAGAAGCACGCGAGAGAGAAAGAGGAACAGAGTGAGGCACTACACAAGGGAGACAACTAGAAAAACATACACTGTGTTTGCATCATTAAAAATAAAAAGTGTACAAAAAGCAAGCATTCATTGAAGAATAGAATGACCCAATCACAGAAATGGTAAACATGCTGTGCTCCACAAAAGAGGCGAAGACATACTGAACAGGCTAAAGCAAATAAAGCCAGCTAATGGAAACCAATTAAATGTTAATGACAAAGCAATGGCTGAACACATCCCTAGGTAACTTTTAAGCATGTCCCCAGTATGTCTTTGCAACCATACATCTGTGCTGTATGGTAGGCTTTGACCTAAGAAAGAAATATTTAGCCTGCACCACAGAAGTTGTAAAAGAACTACATTGTTGAGCAGTAACTAGGCCATTTTACTAATATATCAATGGGCACAAATCTTGGATTAGAAAGAAAATAATATGGAAATTATTTACGAATTTAAATGTCTTTCCTCATCTTATGGATATAAAGATCCTTCCGATGTTCTCTAATAGGAATACAGACACAGACTTTGGGGGGGGGGGGGGGGAGGGGGGGGGGGGGGAGAGGTGGGGGGCACCCGCAGTACTTTATTTTCCTAATTTAATGATGGCAAGATTTGACTTCTAAACACTGTTAATAACCTTTGTCGTAGTAAAAATTGTACATATTTTGAGTAGGATGCTGAAAACAAAGACAAAAAGCCCTTTAAATCATTCCTGCCGTGCAAGCCTTTGCTTCCTGTCCCTAATTTACCAGCAAATAAATACCATTTTGAGAGCCTCTCTGGCCTCACCACTAGGATGTCAGATGAGAAAATGAAACCACGAGTTAAAGTACCTGAGGGCTCCAGACAGTCACATCGTTGTCATACTGGTTGCGAAACTAAAATGCAATGAAAAACAATTATTCAGTTGAATTAGAAAAATATTTTTGTATAGAATTAAAGAAAAAAACGTTCGTCTGTGCAACCTTAAGCTTCACTGCGTGGGGATGCTCGGTTCAGGAGGTAATTAATAATTTTTGCGTTCAAGTACTTCGACTTCTTGGGGAAATAACGCTGTACATGACAAATAATTGCAGCTACTTAAATTTTTTTAAAAAATGCCCGTTGACCTTCAATAATCAAATAAACATCAGAACCGCTGCCACGGACATGGGAAAGCTACAGCTGAACACCATCTGCGGTATTACACATATCATCTTTTCTGCAATAACATTCGATATGACTAAGCAAAATGTAACAGTTTGATAGCTATTACAGTCCCTGTAATACATAACATAAAAGGCAAAACGTGCAATGTCACAGGTTGGCATTTTTCCCCTGTCATAAATATGACATCAAAGCACCTAGGGCCAGATGCAGCAAAGGGTTTTTCCCATTCTGTCTCAATGGGAAAATGTGTTCGTACATATGGCCCCTAGTGTGCAAAACAAAACAGGGCAGCCAGTTCAATCCGAGCATTAAATAAACACATGGTTATACAACCAGTAAGGTTGTTTTTTTTGTTCTTAAGCAGCGGTTATTTACATACAAAACCTAAAACACTGTCAAATCTACAAAGCATACTCTTTACATTGCAAAACCTTATTATAATAATTAAAAAAAATCCAAATTTCAACTAACATGAGAACTGAAAACTAAGGAGGTAAGGCAGTAGTTTAGGTGCTCAATAGGGCACCAAGATGCTCAAAATTTATCAAATGCATTAAGTATTGCCTATTGTCGTGCTCTGAGAAATAACATGAAAATGTTGGTGGTTATTGCATAACAAATGTATGTCATGATAAATATGAGGCTTGCCTTCTTTCTAAAATCTGACAAGTTTGAGCTGCCGAAAATTAACTAAGAGTGTGGAGGTTTATCGCAGGCTGCAATTGCCAGGCGCTATAAACATTGCACCACGTTTAGCTGTGATCACTGCGTACACAGGTGTTTGATAAGGACAGTGATAAAATTAGCTACTTGGAATTAGGCATCCATTGTGTAATGTAGGTGTCTGTGCTCAAAAAAACAATGAAACTATCATCAAAATCTGACCATTTATCTTACACTGCAACATACTGTAGCACCGGGCTACACTTTGAAAATGGAAGGGGTGTTGGAGGTAGAGAAGGAGAACTCACTACTAGTGCAACTGAACAACTACTGACGCAAGGTCCATGGAGAAGAGTGAGAGAGAGCGAGAGAAAGAGTCTCCCCTCCAGATTAATGGGTCTCTAAGGGAGGCCTGGGCAGTTGTCAGCCACAGTAACATTCCTTATAGGATAGAACAACCATGTGCTGAGTTCTAAAACCATTATACAGTTTCAGGCTACTGAAGTATCACTAAGCATAAAACAGAGGCTTGGCGATGGTACAATTCAGTGCACAATGATAAGATATCCACGCAAGGACCCAGTGGTAGAAGTGGGCTTTGGCCATAAGAGAACCTCTGTGCCGCAGCTCCCAATGGGAAACAGTACTTAAAATATATTTAAGGGCAGTCTCCATATTAACCTATGAGAGGGATATAGCTTGCAATAGTGAAAAATTATTTTGGCAGTATTTCACTATCAGAACACGTAAAACACCTCAATACATGTCTTACCTTTAACATACACTGCACCCTGCCCATGGGGCTACCTAAGGCCCACCTTACGGATGACTTACATGCAGTAAAAGGGAAGGTTTGGGCCTGGCAAGTGGGTACACTTGCTAGGTCGAATTGGCAGCGTAAAACTGCACACAAAGACAATGCAGTGGCAAGTTTGAGCCATGTTTACGTGGCTACTCGTGTGGGTGGCACAATCAGTGCTGCAGGTTCACTAGTAGCATTAGATTTACAGGCCCTGGGCTCCTATGGTGCACTTTACTAGGGACTTATTAGTA
The DNA here is from genome assembly GCF_031143425.1 of Pleurodeles waltl. Classification (NCBI taxonomy): domain Eukaryota; kingdom Metazoa; phylum Chordata; class Amphibia; order Caudata; family Salamandridae; genus Pleurodeles; species Pleurodeles waltl. The sequence goes on from NC_090440.1 coordinate 812,248,723, forward strand.
AATCAAACATGCCAATCATGGGTAAATCAATCACCAATAGAAGTTATACAGAGAGCATATGCACTTTAGCACTGGTTGACAGTGGAAAAGTGCACAGAGCACTAAAGTCAACAAATCTGGTCTGAAAATAGAAGGGAGGAGGCAAAAGGTTTGTGGATGACCATGCAAAAAGAGCCAACTCCAACAAGATCAAATTACATATTTTGCATTTTTTGGAGTTGCATACCGCATGCAAGTATTTGAGATGCTCACGGGTGCTCCAGAGTTGGGGCTTGCATTACTCTCCAAATCAGAGACAAGCAATATGTAGTGGAAGCTGGAACACGGTTACACATCCTGGTTGTGCTTGTTCAACTACATGTAGGTTGGCAGAAGCTGGGAGACATTTGCATCAGTAAAATTTTTACTGTATTGAGGAATATTTTGCTGAAGTTATGAGGTTCTCGATCACTGAAATTCCTTTATATTTAAGGTTGTTTTTTTTGTTTTCACTGAATTGTACATATAAACACTGTTTAAAAAATCTATTTCTAGATATGTATTTTTAAATATGGAAAAAATTGACAATACATCTTCTTTTGAGTGTACTTTGATACTATCAATCAAGACCAATAGGTCAACAGGTGAGCAGACTAATATGCAGGGGAGTTTAAGGGGACAGGGTTTCCTAATGAAGATGTAAACAGTCTAAGATGTGCATGTGTGCTAAAATGATAATGACATAAGTGTACTGCATATTAGTGATACACTACGTACGGCTTCTTATAGCAGTAAAATCTATTAGTCATCCAACTGCAAGTGTAGCTTTATCCGAAAAAAGATGGAAATGTGCTAGTTTCAGGTTTGTTCACAAAGCAAAATAAATAAGGATAAAGAAAAATAGAGCAAAAATAAGTACAGAGAATTATTACAGATAGAAATGTCAAACAAAAATGCTATATAAATAGGAGCTTTGAATTCATTGGATGTGGAGAACATCAATGTCTAGGTGGAATAAAGTTCATCTTGGGATGTAGCAAAGTTGAAAAGATGACATGCAGAGACTTGATGATATTAATATTAAGTCTGATAGTTTTGATTTTATTGATGAAAAATTGGTAAGCGCAAATAGATTTTCCAAACGAGTAAGGTACTGTTTCAAAGAGAGAATGGACATCTTTGGCGTCAAGTAATACTTTAAGTGTTAATCAGCTGTTTCAATGTTTCGGTTTTCTGTAGAGAAAGCAGACAAGGTTTTTAGATAAAAGACTGCTTTGGCTAGCATTGTTTTCTGTTGAGGCCAACCCAACCAACTGCAGAAACATGAAGGTTTGATACTTCTATTGCTTTCTGTTATTTAGAGAGAACTAACCAATACAAACAAAATACGGCAAAATAGATTTTAAAGTTGATATGTGGGTAGCTCATTCGGTAATCAAACATTCTACTGCCACCTCTTTTGCAGTTGGCTTACTGCGTCGGTTATTTGAAAAGGCAGGCAAAGTTTTCAAAAACATAAAACAAAATGAGAAAAAACAAAACATTCAGTCGCGTTTCTTGTTCCTGTCCACCCTGGAAAAAGATTTACTCCAGCTCTTGATAAGAGTAGTCCTATGACCTTTCCTGTGTGAGCATGGGTCAGAGTAGGGTTTGCCACTACCTACAATCATCTAAGTACGTGGGTATGCAAACATTTTCACAATATTCCTGCACAGGGACGTCCACATCCCTTGGAGTATATTTGCACACAGAAAAATCTTTTGGTTACTACATCTTTTTACATAAGTAAAACCACCTTCTGCGAACTGTAGAAGTGGATTTATAATTGCAAAAAAATGCTAAAAGTGAGTGTAACTTAAACTTATATGCAAAAACAACTGAGAATTAGGTCCACCTACTACAAAGTGCTCCACGACTAGGCATTTTATAGGCAAACCGCAGCACTTGTATACTAGTGATACTAGAAAGCGCAGTACATATTTTCTCTCAAGTTCACCTCACAGTATGCAAGAAGTCTTCTGTAGATGATCGACTCCAAAAAATGTTTAAGGCACTATTTAACTTCACAAACAGAATAATAGTTCTTGTGTGCTTTTCGCTACATATTTGGTACACGGCATGACAGCTGAAGGATCACAACGTAGATTTTGGGGTAAAACGGGGAAGAGGGTCAAAAATGAGCACGCCGTAATTAAACGTGAAGTGAAGATCATTAACATAAAGAGTCATCACTCCTCAAGCGCATTTGTGTCACTACTGCCCTGCGATATTCATAAATCCATCAAATACTAGATCACAAACCACTTCTGATAGGTCTAAGAAGCCCTGGGGCGTATTCCCCGAGAAAGCACTTCCTGGGTCGTCCACTGTTCTCTTGGGATCATTCTTGGCCTGGACTGAAAACCCAAGAGAGTGGTGCCAGACTTAGGAACCAGCACACGAAACAAGGATGGGGTACAATCAGAAGAACAAGAAGTAGGTTCTGGGGACAACAGGACTAGCACTTAAGAGGGGGGCCCAGACAGGCGTGAGGGTGAAATAGTGTGAGGTGTCCAAGAGAGCAGGGTGGCAGCTCTGAAAGAGGAGCACAAGAGGTGGGTGGGTAAACTGTGGAGCAAGAAAAAAAAATACACTTGGATGGCAGAAAAACGCTGACATGAATTCAAACTGCCCATCAAAATTACTTACGCCTGGTTCATACAAACACAAACTTAGCTGTAAGGAAATGCCTCCTTGGCATGGTTGCCCCCCTGACTTTTTGCCTTTGCTGATGCTATGTTTACAATTGAAAGTGTGCTGAGGCCTGCTAACCAGGCCCCAGCACCAGTGTTCTTTCCCTAACCTGTACTTTTGTATCCACAATTGGCAGACCCTGGCATCCAGATAAGTCCCTTGTAACTGGTACCTCTAGTACCAAGGGCCCTGATGCCAAGGAAGGTCTCTAAGGGCTGCAGCATGTCTTATGCCACCCTGGAGACCTCTCACTCAGCACAGACACACTGCTTACCAGCTTGTGTGTGCTAGTGAGGACAAAACGAGTAAGTCGACATGGCACTCCCCTCAGGGTGCCATGCCAGCCTCTCACTGCCTATGCAGTATAGGTAAGACACCCCTCTAGCAGGCCTTACAGCCCTAAGGCAGGGTGCACTATACCATAGGTGAGGGTACCAGTGCATGAGCAGGGGACCCCTACAGTGTCTAAACAAAACCTTAGACATTGTAAGTGCAGGGTAGCCATAAGAGTATATGGTCTGGGAGTCTGTCAAACACGAACTCCACAGCACCATAATGGCTACACTGAAAACTGGGAAGTTTGGTATCAAACTTCTCAGCACAATAAATGCACACTGATGCCAGTGTACATTTTATTGTAAAATACACCACAGAGGTGCCCCCTGAAACTTAACCGACTATCTGTGTAGGCTGACTAGTTCTAGCAGCCTGCCACAAACCGAGACATGTTGCTGGCCCCATGGGGAGAGTGCCTTTGTCACTCTGAGGCCAGTAACAAAGCCTGCACTGGGTGGAGATGCTAACACCTCTCCCAGGCAGGAATTGTCACACCTGGCGGTGAGCCTCAAAGGCTCACCTCCTTTGTGCCAACCCAGCAGGACACTCCAGCTAGTGGAGTTGCCCGCCCCCCCCGGCCAGGCCCCACTTTTGGCGGCAAGGCCGGAGAAAATAATGAGAAAAACAAGGAGGAGTCACTGGCCAGTCAGGACAGCCCCTAAGGTGTCCTGAGCTGAGGTGACTCTAACTTTTAGAAATCCTCCATCTTGCAGATGGAGGATTCCCCCAATAGGGTTAGGATTGTGACCCCCTCCCCTTGGGAGGAGGCACAAAGAGGGTGTACCCACCCTCAGGGCTAGTAGCCATTGGCTACTAACCCCCCAGACCTAAACACGCCCTTAAATTTAGTATTTAAGGGCTACCCTGAACCCTAGAAAATTAGATTCCTGCAACAAGAAGAAGGACTGCCCAGCTGAAAACCCCTGCAGCGGAAGACCAGAAGACGACAACTGCCTTGGCTCCAGAAACTCACCGGCCTGTCTCCTGCCTTCCAAAGATCCTGCTCCAGCGACGCCTTCCGAAGGGACCAGCGACCTCGACATCCTCTGAGGACTGCCCCTGCTTCGAAAAGACAAGAAACTCCCGAGGACAGCGGACCTGCTCCAAGAAAAGCTGCAACTTTGTTTCCAGCAGCTTTAAAGAACCCTGCAAGCTCCCCGCAAGAAGCGTGAGACTTGCAACACTGCACCCGGCGACCCCGACTCGGCTGGTGGAGACCCGACACCTCAGGAGGGACCCCAGGACTACTCTGATACTGTGAGTACCAAAACCTGTCCCCCCTGAGCCCCCACAGCGCCGCCTGCAGAGGGAATCCCGAGGCTTCCCCTGACCGCGACTCTTTGAACCTAAAGTCCCGACGCCTGGGAGAGACCCTGCACCCGCAGCCCCCAGGACCTGAAGGACCAGACTTTCACTGGAGAAGTGACCCCCAGGAGTCCCTCTCCCTTGCCCAAGTGGAGGTTTCCCCGAGGAACCCCCCCCTTGCCTGCCTGCAGCGCTGAAGAGATCCCGAGATCTCTCATAGACTAACATTGCGAACCCGACGCTTGTTTCTACACTGCACCCGGCCGCCCCCGCGCCGCTGAGGGTGAAATTTCTGTGTGGACTCGTGTCCCCCCCGGTGCCCTACAAAACCCCCCCTGGTCTGCCCTCCGAAGACGCGGGTACTTACCTGCAAGCAGACCGGAACCGGGGCACCCCCTTCTCTCCATTCTAGCCTATGTGTTTTGGGCACCACTTTGAACTCTGCACCTGACCGGCCCTGAGCTGCTGGTGTGGTGACTTTGGGGTTGCTCTGAACCCCCAACGGTGGGCTACCTTGGACCAAGAACTGAACCCTGTAAGTGTCTTACTTACCTGGTAAAACTAATCAAAACTTACCTCCCCTAGGAACTGTGAAAATTGCACTAAGTGTCCACTTTTAAAACAGCTATTTGTCAATAACTTGAAAAGTATACATGCAATTTTGATGATTTGAAGTTCCTAAAGTACTTACCTGCAATACCTTTCGAATGAGATATTACATGTAGAATTTGAACCTGTGGTTCTTAAAATAAACTAAGAAAAGATATTTTTCTATATAAAAACCTATTGGCTGGATTTGTCTCTGAGTGTGTGTACCTCATTTATTGTCTATGTGTATGTACAACAAATGCTTAACACTACTCCTTGGATAAGCCTACTGCTCGACCACACTACCACAAAATAGAGCATTAGTATTATCTATTTTTACCACTATTTTACCTCTAAGGGGAACCCTTGGACTCTGTGCATGCTATTCCTTACTTTGAAATAGCACATACAGAGCCAACTTCCTACATTGGTGGATCAGCGGTGGGGTACAAGACTTTGCATTTGCTGGACTACTCAGCCAATACCTGATCACACGACAAATTCCAAAATTGTCATTAGAAATTGATTTTTGCAATTTGAAAAGTTTTCTAAATTCTTAAAAGACCTGCTAGGGCCTTGTGTTAGATCCTGTTTAGCATTTCTTTTAGAGTTTAAAAGTTTGTAAAAGTTTGAATTAGATTCTAGAACCAGTTGTAGATTCTTAAAAAGTATTCCAACTTTTAGAAGCAAAATGTCTAGCACAGATGTGAATGTGGTGGAACTCGACACCACACCTTACCTCCATCTACAGATGAGAGAGCTAAGGTCACTCTGTAAACTAAAGAAAATAGCAATGGGCCCCAAACCTACCAAAGTACAGCTCCAGGAGCTTTTGGCAGAGTTTGAAAAGGCCAACCCCTCTGAGGATGGCAACTCAGAGGATGAAGATAGTGACTTGGAGGGAAATTCCCCCCCTCCAGTCCTACTTAGGGAGAGCAGGGCTTCTCAAGCCCTGACTCCACAAATAATAGTCAGAGATGCTGGTTCCCTCACAGGAGGGACCAACAACTCTGAAATCACTGAGGATAACTCCAGTGAAGAGGACATCCAGTTAGCCAGGATGGCCAAAAGATTGGCTTTGGAAAGACAGATCCTAGCCATAGAGAGGGAAAGACAAGAGATGGGCCTAGGACCCATCAATGGTGGCAGCAACATAAATAGGGTCAGAGATTCTCCTGACATGTTGAAAATCCCCAAAGGGATTGTAACTAAATATGAAGATGGTGATGACATCACCAAATGGTTCACAGCTTTTGAGAGGGCTTGTGTAACCAGAAAAGTGAACAGATCTCACTGGGGTGCTCTCCTTTGGGAAATGTTCACAGGAAAGTGTAGGGATAGACTCCTCACACTCTCTGGACAAGATGCAGAATCTTATGACCTCATGAAGGGTACCCTGATTGAGGGCTTTGGATTCTCCACTGAGGAGTACAGGATTAGGTTCAGGGGGGCTCAAAAATCCTCGAGCCAGACCTGGGTTGACTTTGTTGACTACTCAGTGAAAACACTAGATGGTTGGATTCAAGGCAGTGGTGTAAGTAATTATGATGGGCTGTACAATTTATTTGTGAAAGAACACCTGTTAAGTAATTGTTTCAATGATAAACTGCATCAGCATCTGGTAGACCTAGGACCAATTTCTCCCCAAGAATTGGGAAAGAAGGCGGACCATTGGGTCAAGACAAGGGTGTCCAAGACTTCAACAGGGGGTGACCAAAAGAAAGGGGTCACAAAGACTCCCCAGCAGAAGGGTGATGAGACAACCAAAACTAAAAATAGTAAAGAGTCTTCTACAGGCCCCCAAAAACCTGCACAGGAGGGTGGGCCCAGAGCCTCTTCACAAAACAATGGGTACAAGGGTAAAAACTTTGATCCCAAAAAGGCCTGGTGTCATAGCTGTAAACAGCATGGACACCAAACTGGAGACAAGGCCTGTCCCAAGAAAGGTTCCACTCCAAACTCCCATCCAGGTAACACTGGTATGGCTAGTCTCCAAGTGGGATCAACAGTGTGCCCAGAGCAAATCAGGGTTCACACTGAAGCTACTCTAGTTTCTGAGGGTGGGGTGGATTTAGCCACACTAGCTGTCTGGCCGCCTAACATGCAAAAATACAGACAGCAACTCTTAATTAATGGGACTAGAATAGAGGGCCTGAGGGATACAGGTGCCAGTGTCACCATGGTGACAGAGAAACTGGTTTCCCCTGGCCAATACCTGACTGGAAAAACTTACACAGTCACCAACGCTGACAATCAGAGAAAAGTACATCCCATGGCAATGGTTACTTTAGAATGGGGAGGGGTCAATGGCCTGAAACAGGTGGTGGTCTCCTCAAATATCCCAGTGGACTGTCTGCTTGGAAATGACCTGGAGTCCTCAGCATGGGCTGAGGTAGAGCTAAAAACCCATGCAGCAATGCTGGGTATCCCTGAACTGGTGTGTGTGAAAACAAGAGCACAGTGCAAGGCACAGGGTGAAAAAGTAGAGCTGGAGTCTGGAAAAATGGCCCAGCCTACCAAGAGAACAGGAAAGTCAGTTGGGAAACCAACTGCAACACAGCAAAAGAAAGGGAACCTCTCTTCTCAGGAAGAAGTTCTGCCCTCTGAGGGAACTGAGCCTTTGGAGCTTGAACCTTATCAGGTTGAGCTCTTAGGCCCAGGGGGACCCTCCAGGGAAGAGCTGTGTAAGGGACAAGAAACCTGTCCCTCTCTTGAAGGCCTTAGGCAGCAAGCTGCTGAAGAGTCCAAAGGCAAGAAAAATGGAACACATAGGGTCTATTGGGAGGATGGGCTCCTGTACACTGAGGCCAGAGACCCCAAACCTGGTACCACTAGGAGAGTGGTAGTGCCTCAGCTGTTCAGAGAGTTCATCCTAACATTGGCCCATGACATTCCCCTTGCTGGACATTTGGGACAAACCAAGACGTGGGAGAGGTTAGTCAACCACTTCTACTGGCCCAATATGTCCAACATGGTTAAGGAGTTTTGCCTCTCCTGCCCCACCTGTCAAGCCAGTGGTAAGACAGGTGGGCATCCAAAGGCCCCCCTCATTCCACTTCCAGTGGTGGGGGTGCCCTTTGAAAGAGTGGGTGTGGACATAGTTGGTCCACTGGAACCTCCCACAGCCTCAGGAAATATGTATATCCTGGTAGTAGTGGATCATGCTACCAGGTATCCTGAAGCTATTCCCCTTAGGTCGACTACTGCCCCTGCAGTAGCCAAGGCCCTCATTGGTATCTTTACCAGAGTGGGTTTCCCTAAGGAGGTGGTGTCTGACAGAGGTACCAACTTCATGTCAGCATACCTAAAGCACATGTGGAATGAGTGTGGAGTGACTTATAAATTCACTACACCTTACCATCCACAAACTAATGGCTTAGTTGAGAGATTCAACAAGACATTAAAGGGCATGATCATGGGGCTCCCAGAAAAACTCAAAAGGAGATGGGATGTCCTCCTGCCATGTCTGCTTTTCGCTTACAGGGAGGTACCACAGAAGGGAGTAGGGTTCTCACCCTTTGAACTTCTGTTTGGTCATCCTGTAAGGGGACCACTTGCCCTTGTTAAAGAAGGCTGGGAGAGACCCCTCCATGAGCCTAAACAGGACATAGTGGACTATGTACTTGGCCTTCGCTCTAGAATGGCAGAGTACATGGAAAAGGCAACCAAAAACCTTGAGGCCAGCCAACAGCTCCAGAAGTTTTGGTATGACCAAAAGGCTGCACTGGTTGAGTTCCAACCAGGGCAGAAAGTCTGGGTTCTGGAGCCTGTGGCTCCCAGGGCACTCCAGGACAAATGGAGTGGCCCTTACCCAGTACTAGAGAGGAAGAGTCAGGTCACCTACTTGGTGGACCTGGGCACAAGCAGGAGCCCCAAAAGGGTGATCCATGTAAACCGCCTTAAGCTCTTCCACGACAGGGCTGATGTCAATCTGTTGATGGTAACAGATGAGGATCAGGAGGCAGAGAGTGAACCTCTCCCTGATCTTCTGTCATCAGACCCAAAAGATGGTACAGTAGATGGAGTGATCTACTCAGACACCCTCTCTGGCCAACAGCAAGCTGATTGTAGGAGAGTCCTACAACAGTTTCCTGAACTCTTCTCCTTAACCCCTGGTCAGACACACCTGTGTACCCATGATGTGGACACAGGAGACAGCATGCCTGTCAAGAACAAAATCTTTAGACAGTCTGACCATGTTAAGGAAAGCATCAAGGTGGAAGTCCACAAGATGCTGGAATTGGGAGTCATTGAGCGCTCTGACAGCCCCTGGGCTAGCCCAGTGGTCTTAGTCCCCAAACCCCACACCAAAGATGGAAAGAAAGAGATGAGGTTTTGTGTGGACTACAGAGGGCTCAACTCTGTCACCAAGACAGATGCCCATCCAATTCCAAGAGCTGATGAGCTCATTGATAAGTTAGGTGCTGCCAAATTTCTAAGTACCTTTGACTTGACAGCAGGGTACTGGCAAATAAAAATGGCACCTGGAGCAAAAGAAAAGACAGCATTCTCCACACCTGATGGGCATTATCAGTTTACTGTTATGCCCTTTGGTTTAAAGAATGCCCCTGCCACCTTCCAAAGGTTGGTGAATCAAGTCCTTGCTGGCTTGGAGTCCTTTAGCACAGCTTATCTTGATGATATTGCTGTCTTTAGCTCCACCTGGCAGGATCACCTGGTCCACCTGAAGAAGGTTTTTGAAGGCTCTGCAATCTGCAGGCCTCTCTATCAAGGCATCCAAATGCCAGATAGGGCAGGGAACTGTGGTTTACTTGGGCCACCTTGTAGGTGGAGGCCAAGTTCAGCCACTCCAACCCAAGATCCAGACCATTCTGGACTGGGTAGCTCCAAAAACCCAGACTCAAGTCAGGGCATTCCTTGGCTTGACTGGGTACTACAGGAGGTTTGTGAAGGGATATGGATCCATTGTGACAGCCCTCACTGAGCTCACCTCCAAGAAAATGCCCAAGAAAGTGAACTGGACTGTGGACTGCCAACAGGCCTTTGACACCCTGAAACAAGCAATGTGCTCAGCACCAGTTCTCAAAGCTCCAGATTATTCTAAGCAGTTCATTGTGCAGACTGATGCCTCTGAACATGGGATAGGGGCAGTTTTGTCCCAAACAAATGATGATGGCCTTGACCAGCCTGTTGCTTTCATTAGCAGGAGGTTACTCCCCAGGGAGCAGCGTTGGAGTGCCATTGAGAGGGAGGCCTTTGCTGTGGTTTGGTCCCTGAAGAAGCTGAGACCATACCTCTTTGGGACTCACTTCCTAGTTCAAACTGACCACAGACCTCTCAAATGGCTGATGCGAATGAAAGGTGAAAATCCTAAACTGTTGAGGTGGTCCATCTCCCTACAGGGAATGGACTTTATAGTGGAACACAGACCTGGGACTGCCCATGCCAATGCAGATGGCCTTTCCAGGTTCTTCCACTTAGAAAATGAAGACTCTCTTGGGAAAGGTTAGTCTCATCCTCTTTCGTTTGGGGGGGGGTTGTGTAAGGAAATGCCTCCTTGGCATGGTTGCCCCCTGACTTTTTGCCTTTGCTGATGCTATGTTTACAATTGAAAGTGTGCTGAGGCCTGCTAACCAGGCCCCAGCACCAGTGTTCTTTCCCTAACCTGTACTTTTGTATCCACAATTGGCAGACCCTGGCATCCAGATAAGTCCCTTGTAACTGGTACCTCTAGTACCAAGGGCCCTGATGCCAAGGAAGGTCTCTAAGGGCTGCAGCATGTCTTATGCCACCCTGGAGACCTCTCACTCAGCACAGACACACTGCTTACCAGCTTGTGTGTGCTAGTGAGGACAAAACGAGTAAGTCGACATGGCACTCCCCTCAGGGTGCCATGCCAGCCTCTCACTGCCTATGCAGTATAGGTAAGACACCCCTCTAGCAGGCCTTACAGCCCTAAGGCAGGGTGCACTATACCATAGGTGAGGGTACCAGTGCATGAGCAGGGGACCCCTACAGTGTCTAAACAAAACCTTAGACATTGTAAGTGCAGGGTAGCCATAAGAGTATATGGTCTGGGAGTCTGTCAAACACGAACTCCACAGCACCATAATGGCTACACTGAAAACTGGGAAGTTTGGTATCAAACTTCTCAGCACAATAAATGCACACTGATGCCAGTGTACATTTTATTGTAAAATACACCACAGAGGTGCCCCCTGAAACTTAACCGACTATCTGTGTAGGCTGACTAGTTCTAGCAGCCTGCCACAAACCGAGACATGTTGCTGGCCCCATGGGGAGAGTGCCTTTGTCACTCTGAGGCCAGTAACAAAGCCTGCACTGGGTGGAGATGCTAACACCTCTCCCAGGCAGGAATTGTCACACCTGGCGGTGAGCCTCAAAGGCTCACCTCCTTTGTGCCAACCCAGCAGGACACTCCAGCTAGTGGAGTTGCCCGCCCCCCCCGGCCAGGCCCCACTTTTGGCGGCAAGGCCGGAGAAAATAATGAGAAAAACAAGGAGGAGTCACTGGCCAGTCAGGACAGCCCCTAAGGTGTCCTGAGCTGAGGTGACTCTAACTTTTAGAAATCCTCCATCTTGCAGATGGAGGATTCCCCCAATAGGGTTAGGATTGTGACCCCCTCCCCTTGGGAGGAGGCACAAAGAGGGTGTACCCACCCTCAGGGCTAGTAGCCATTGGCTACTAACCCCCCAGACCTAAACACGCCCTTAAATTTAGTATTTAAGGGCTACCCTGAACCCTAGAAAATTAGATTCCTGCAACAAGAAGAAGGACTGCCCAGCTGAAAACCCCTGCAGCGGAAGACCAGAAGACGACAACTGCCTTGGCTCCAGAAACTCACCGGCCTGTCTCCTGCCTTCCAAAGATCCTGCTCCAGCGACGCCTTCCGAAGGGACCAGCGACCTCGACATCCTCTGAGGACTGCCCCTGCTTCGAAAAGACAAGAAACTCCCGAGGACAGCGGACCTGCTCCAAGAAAAGCTGCAACTTTGTTTCCAGCAGCTTTAAAGAACCCTGCAAGCTCCCCGCAAGAAGCGTGAGACTTGCAACACTGCACCCGGCGACCCCGACTCGGCTGGTGGAGACCCGACACCTCAGGAGGGACCCCAGGACTACTCTGATACTGTGAGTACCAAAACCTGTCCCCCCTGAGCCCCCACAGCGCCGCCTGCAGAGGGAATCCCGAGGCTTCCCCTGACCGCGACTCTTTGAACCTAAAGTCCCGACGCCTGGGAGAGACCCTGCACCCGCAGCCCCAGGACCTGAAGGACCGGACTTTCACTGGAGAAGTGACCCCCAGGAGTCCCTCTCCCTTGCCCAAGTGGAGGTTTCCCCGAGGAACCCCCCCCTTGCCTGCCTGCAGCGCTGAAGAGATCCCGAGATCTCTCATAGACTAACATTGCGAACCCGACGCTTGTTTCTACACTGCACCCGGCCGCCCCCGCGCCGCTGAGGGTGAAATTTCTGTGTGGACTCGTGTCCCCCCCGGTGCCCTACAAAACCCCCCCTGGTCTGCCCTCCGAAGACGCGGGTACTTACCTGCAAGCAGACCGGAACCGGGGCACCCCCTTCTCTCCATTCTAGCCTATGTGTTTTGGGCACCACTTTGAACTCTGCACCTGACCGGCCCTGAGCTGCTGGTGTGGTGACTTTGGGGTTGCTCTGAACCCCCAACGGTGGGCTACCTTGGACCAAGAACTGAACCCTGTAAGTGTCTTACTTACCTGGTAAAACTAATCAAAACTTACCTCCCCTAGGAACTGTGAAAATTGCACTAAGTGTCCACTTTTAAAACAGCTATTTGTCAATAACTTGAAAAGTATACATGCAATTTTGATGATTTGAAGTTCCTAAAGTACTTACCTGCAATACCTTTCGAATGAGATATTACATGTAGAATTTGAACCTGTGGTTCTTAAAATAAACTAAGAAAAGATATTTTTCTATATAAAAACCTATTGGCTGGATTTGTCTCTGAGTGTGTGTACCTCATTTATTGTCTATGTGTATGTACAACAAATGCTTAACACTACTCCTTGGATAAGCCTACTGCTCGACCACACTACCACAAAATAGAGCATTAGTATTATCTATTTTTACCACTATTTTACCTCTAAGGGGAACCCTTGGACTCTGTGCATGCTATTCCTTACTTTGAAATAGCACATACAGAGCCAACTTCCTACATTAGCTATAAAAACTCCACTTCTGGCTGCAGATGTATGTATTTAAACACAGTAACAATTTAAGTTATCCCAAAGCACTTGATTTCAAACAGCTGTGAAAGAGATAACAGTATACAGTAAAAACCACTTCCTCAATCTAGATTATAGTATATTTTTGTCTCTCTCAAGTCGTTCTCAATTCAATACCCATGTTCGGTCGGCAAGGGGGTACCAATACTGAAGTCATATGTCACTCCAAGGACAGTTGGTACAAAAAGTGGGGTAGATCGAGTCAAATCCAGAAACCAGCTGTTAATACTGAATTGGATCCAGGCCAGCACCAGTGAATTATGCTTAATTTGTCCCAGTGTAATTTGCTAATACAGAGCACATTCAGCAGTCCTCGCACGATATCCGTTTTCGGGCGCTGGTCTTTACACTTCCAACACAATGGCCTCACGTGAAGGGGCACCAGCCACACTTTTATTACAGTAGCATCTTGACTGGAAACTAGCCGACGCCTAAAAGATGCCCATGCAATGAAGGAAAACAAAAGTATTCCCCATTATCACTTCACAAGAGCTTAGGCGAAAATATCATTTACAGCCAGGTTTTTTACTTTGTTCACCCCTTTATGTTAAAAAGAAGAAAAAAAGTAACCCTCTATATCAGTAATTACATTACTAATGATCTGTATAACACTTGCTAATGCATTTTATTAAACAACTTTTATAGCAACTCATCCAAACGCATGGCGTCAGAGAGCTTTCCATCTCTTATGCAGTGTAAATACACAGTTTTTCAAGCAAGGGTGTAAATCAATGCAAGGGCAATTTTACATAAGATAAAGAGTTTGGAAAGGTGCAGCAGTCATTTAGCATCCATATAACTAGGCATCGTATGTGAAGAGTGATTGGTCTGGAGAAATACAAAGCCAGGGTATCAAACTTAACAGTGGTTCGGGTTGTATGTACTAAAAAGTTTAGCACTACCAAAACAGAACTCTTTAGTCAAAATTTGGAATACCAGTAGACTGAAGACAAAAAGCAATACGGGTTCTAAACCTTAACCTCGCAGTTTGCACGGAGTTCATTGATGCTGGTTCGTAGCTTACTGTGCAATAGTAGGAGGATTGTAATTTATGAAGCTCCAAAGACAAAAGCAGTAACTCACTGAGCTACCTACGTAAAATGCAAATCACAGCTCGTTGTTAAACATTGTACTATGCAGGAGACACATTAAACCGGTGTGCTACTTTATAAGTCAAAATCGTGGATACACAAAACACAGATCCCTTCACCCTAGTGCATTACCCACAAAAGTTGTCTTATTTAAACTTGCTGGGAACACAAAAACCGCTAAAGATTACAACCGTTTTTTGCTACAACACCTTAATCCCCAGTTTATGAGATCTCAGGGTACAGTTTTTCAATTTCCTGCATTAAAGATGGTAACTATTCAAGTGTAAAATTAGACTGCACAGGGACACAGGTATCGTTGTTATGGGTTACTCTTGGATCTCTATGCTCCGCAAGACTGCCCAGAAGAGCAAAAGGGAAAGCACACCAATGCTCAATGCCCCTTTATGTGTACAGATCCATGGCCGCCGGTACACCGTGAGTCAGCAGCTAAGAGTAGCATCACATGGGAGATGTAGAGCATTAACAGAGACACATTACATACAGACAATAAGCTCCGAACTCCAGAGTGAGAGTTTAGCGCTAGCGCAAGGGAAGACTTGGGTATCACAGCCACCTGTTCCGATTTTCCGTTGGGGTGGCGCTTGCCTTACTTACCATGTTTCCGATCACTCCTATACAGACCCAATGATACTGCGGAAGTGACCGGCCACGGCACAGGAAACTGCAGCGTGCAAGACGTCAATGTCACGTGATCTGCACGTACCGTTTCCCTCTGCTCTTGCGCAGTACAGCGCAATCGGAGGCTGTTGTGTTTGCGTCGTCAAATCAATCAGGGGCGCTGAAAGAGACAAGAGAAAGTGAATTCTAGAGCGCCGCAGAGGGATTACTTCACTTATGTTCCTAAAGACTCAAACATTGAACCGAGCCGTAACCTCCAATGTTGTTATCCTACAATAAAATTGTTTTGTAAATCACAGCAGCTACGTATTTTGGCTAAATTTACGTTATGCTAAAATACCAACGCACGATGAAAAGACAAAAAAAAATGTATACACTAAAGCCTATTGTTTTTAATTTCACGATTCTAGCACTGATGTGCTTTGAGGACAAGTACAGTGGTACTTGTGGTGGGAGCCCTATGTTCGTGATCAGATAAATATACGTAGTGTTAATGCGCAAACATCCTAAATCCCAATTTAAGGGGCCAACCAACGGCTAGGACTGGGAGCGGCGAAGTCACGATTCGGGCACTGAAACTCCCCGACTGGAGCCGGCACTGTGTCTATTTGCTTACGTTTAATTGTACATGCTGAGGCATTCTTCAAGGAAAGGTTGGCAAGGGTTGTCGCTTTAGTTGGTGCTTTATGTAAAGAATCAATAGGCAGATTACAACAATTATGCCATAGGTAGCAAAAAAATCATACGTACAAAGAACTCAGTAGGGTTTGATAACGCCTCCCAATCTAGATGATTTATTCACTCTGGGACTCGTTTTAGGCCGATGAGTCTTTTGACCCTCATTGAAGTCTCCTTTAGACGAGATAACTAGTCAACATATCAATCAATAAATCAATGACCTCATCAATATTCACAATAGCAAGTCAATCAAATCAATCAATAACATCAATAAAATTGAAACACACCATGACCTTTCAGCCATGAATAACCACACAGAATTTAGTAAGATTTATGATATTTATTCCCTATTGATTACACTCTACTAGCAAGTTTATTAGTCTCAAAACCAGAAAACAAATCAACAATGTCATAATATGGCAACTCTAATAAGATTTCAGCAAAGCAAAGATCATGAACATTAGTACATAGCACAACGTCAACATGGATTAACCTTAGCAGAGTATCACTTGTGCATTATTCAACAAAGCATAGATTCAGTCATTTGTCTATTTGTGTCTGTTTAGTGAACTCCCTAACTAACCTCAAATCAGCATTAGCATGTTGGGCTTCATGCAAAACAATTTAGCAACACCAATTTAGAAAACCTCTATCTATGGTCTCTATCAAAAGAAGCAGTTGGTACCTAGAAAGAAAAGGCAAACAGACAATTACAATTTCATCATCATATAGTTACCCTCCGTAGTGAGTCAGCATGCAGAGTCAATCTTCGTCCTCAGGACATCAGTTGATTCGCCATCAGCCAGGAAACACAGCAAAGTTCAGTCTTTGTGTTGCTTAAAGCTTCTTATACCCAAAATCCATATCCCTCCATGATAAAATAAGAACACATGCAATGTCAATTAGTATAATCAACAGAGGGGTTAGAAGCAATTTAAGAATGTCTCCACCTAAGCTACCAAGCCATTCCCTTATTTTAGGATATCCCTCCCCATTGGATCCAAATATAGATCCTAATCCTTCCCAGGCTCCTAACTCTTCCAGCTCAATTAGTTGATGCGCTATGGTCATTATATTAGTGATGTAGCAGCCAAGCTGTTTGTCTATATGCAGAATATACCGTTAGCGCGTCTGACCTTATTTGACTTCTCTTCCTTCATTTATAAGGGGACGCGTTAAAGATTCAATGGACCTTTTGACTGCGCTTAGAGTAGTTCCCACCATAAGAATCAAATTTCAATACCAATCGATAAAAATATCAATCAATAATCTGGGGAGTCAGTAATTTCCACGTAACACGACCCCTTTGGCCATGAATAGCCACACGTTTATGTAAAAGTTAGAAAGTTTATTTCCCTATATTAACAATGCTAATATCACATAACTTATTCTCAAAATCAAATGACAGACATACAGGAACAATACCGGTTGACCAAATCTTCTAAAGAATCTCAATTTAATCAATGCTTGGATCACCACACATTCCAAAGTTACAGTACAAATCAAATATAAGAATAACTGCACAATAGAAATAGCATACACTTAGATTCAGCAAAGAAAATTCATCAACTGTTGTTAATAATTAGCAAGCATCTTCTGTGAGTCTCCGAACTAACTTTCTGATTAGAATGACATGTATGGGCTTCAGGCAAAACAATTTAGTCAACACAAATTTTGAAAAACATCTAGCTATGGCTCTATCAATATTTGTGGTTGGTACCTAGAAACAAAAGACAAATTTCATCATCAATAACATCAGGCTAGTACCCCTCCTCAGTATGGATCAGCATGCTGCAAATGTCTTCGTCAAGTAGACATCTATTCAGTCAGCATCAGCATCGGAACATAGCAATAAAGTTCAAGACAGAATTTCTCTAAGTAAAGGATCAATGCGAGTACACCTCATCGGTGAAGAAAGGAATGGGAAAAGTTTCTAGAATGGGGATAATCTGAAAGGTGCTTCTCAGCAAAGATTAAGAAAGAGTGGGCTACCCTTTCTCTATGCAGTTGGGCTAAGTTAAAATCATCCAGGACACTTTCCACGTTGCCATTGGTAAAATAATCGTATGTTTCCATTTAGTACAATAAAAGTAGAACTTCAAATCTAAGGTATAACTAAACTGTCTTTCACATGTCAATGATTGGCTCCTCTTCTCCTGTTCCCATCATTGTGCTCATCAAGTAACAATTTTGTATTGTCTTGTACTCCAGTCAGTGCATCCATTGTTGGTTCCTGGGAATGTCACCTTTACACACACTAAATCCTACAAAGTATTGCTAACGCAGATGTCTTAATTAGACATTTTTAAGGAATGTTTATGTATTTTGAAAAATGACTTATGTAGAAAAATGAATAACGTAGAAAATAATGTGCAAGTTTGAAATTGTGGCCTCGGAGATTGGCCACTAGTGTTCACAAAATGTACTAATTAACAATTATTTATATGAAATACTGAAAATATATTAGATTAATGTAGTAATGTGTCATATTCGGGGTTATTAATTATGTTTTGCTTATTAATATAAGGCCTTAACGTAGCAAGTGTCTTGGCTTAGTTTTGCCAGGCCTCATGCAGAAGCTGCATTTCTTAGCGTTTAATGAAAAATGCTGACAGAGTGAACTAACTGTGAAATGCTCATTGTTTTAATAAAATGCTTAGCAGAAGTATTCTGTGAGAACCGGCGGACAAAAGACGATGTCTCTAGCAATGTAACTAATAATGTGTAACATGCATGAGATGTACTTTCCCAGGACGCAAGCAATGAAGACACTGACTGGAGACAAAGATGCAACAATTTCGATACCTGACGAGCCGAGAACATCGTAAAGCTGACCAATCGACTACATGTGAACTGTGAAATATTATAATTCGTAGATTTGGTAAAGGGACTTTATTGGGTAGAGTAATAATGTACGATTAATTGACCAATTGGAAATTGGGGGATGGTTTGGGGAACTTTGATTTAACAACGTGACAGAGGGAAGGGACTAGAGATCTTACCCCATTATGAACTGCGATATTGAGAAGAACAGATTTGAGATTCTGTCATTGGGCTCATACTCTCTGACTGAGAACCTGATGTTTTGTTGATCGACTGATGACCTGAGGACAAAGACTGATTCTGCTTGCTGACCCATGGATAGGTAGATATGACAATGACTGAATTGCATTTTTATGCCTTTTCTTTTTAGGTACCAACTGCGCTGACTTAGTTTTTCCTTAAATAAGATGTTTTCCAAATTTGTGTTCTAAATTGTTTTGTATGAAGTCCCACATGCTGATGCTAATTGGAGTTAGTTAAGGTTACTTACATGACCACTGACAAATTACAGGGACAAATGGTTGATCAACTATCTTGCTGAACCTTGATGGATGTCCTGGACTTATTGAATTGTTTTTTTTAACGTTTTATGTTGATGCCTTAGAATGTCTTTTGATCCAAGCTTTGATTAGGTCATGTCTTCTGCGATTTGCCATTTAACAAGTATTATTAGCATTGTTTTGAGTAAGAGCTGATTATTAAAAATTCCTGACTTAGGGGGTCATTACGACCCTGGCGGTCAGAGACCGCCAGGGGTAATGTAGCGTCCGTACCGCCAACAGGCTGGTGGTACGGAGGCCCTTATTATGACCGCAGCGGTAGCGTCGCGGTCGCACCGCCGGGGCCGGCGGTTTCCCGCAGTTTTAGCCCCGGCGGTGATAATCCGCTGATTATGACACCCCTACCGCCAGCCTGTTTCTGGCGGTTTGCACCGCCATGAAGAGGCTGGCGGTAAGGGGTGTCCTGGGTCCCCTGGGGGCCCCTGCACTGCCCATGCCCATGCCCATGCATAGCACACAGTGAAAAGCGCGACGGGTGCTACTTCACCTGTCGCACGGCCGCAACACCGCCGGCTCCATTAGGAGCCGGCTCGTATGTTGAGGCCTCATCCCCGCTGGGCTGGCGGGAATGTCGTAATGGGGGCCGCGGGAGTGCGTAATGACCCCCTTAGTATTGTAAACGAATAGGGAATAACATTTCTAAACTTATACCTAAGGCTGAAGAGTCATGGTGTGTGAAAGTTATTGACTCCATTGGATTGTTGAATTGACAAATGGTTATTGACTATCGTGTATCGATTTCTGATTCTGTATCGAAACTATGGTAAGAACACCCTATAAGAATCAAAGGGTTCATCGACCTATACGCGTCCCTTGTAAGTTTACTTACCAAGGACCGGCGCACCAATAGTATAAATTTCTAGTACAACATTTCCTAGCAAGCAGTTCTCATGGGAAAGAAAATGTAGCTACTATCATTCAGCTAACGCAATGGAAAAACACAAATCTAATTCTCTATGCAGCCATTTTGTGTGACTCGGTTAAGCAACGCAACTTGAAGCCTACAATTAATAAAGCAAATACGTAATACATGATCATTAATGTAACATACTACTACATTAATCTAAACCTGAGCATGACATTTCATTTTAATAAGCAATTAATGAGGACACTCCGCGATTACTGACGGTCATTCAAGTAGAAACATTTTAAAAGTTATGTATTATTTCTCTATATTGATTCCTTTTCTATGCAGATTTAACATTCAGAATACATGAATATTTATTAATAAAATTCAGCATTGACAATCCCTCCTCTGAATACTAAATATGTCATCACACTTACATCTTCCCACACACATTTTTCATTCCCTCTTACAATTTTCCGTAAATAATTTTTCCATTTTAATTTCTTCCCTTCTCTGATCATTTTTTATTCTCCTTCATTTAATCACATTATACAATTTACATATTCCCCATGCCCCAATTATGCAGATTACAATAATCAATATCCCTTCTATTATTTTCAATATTATCCCTTTCCCAAGGTTGCTAAGCCAATTTTCCACTGAGACAAATCCTTTGCCAAATTTTTCCCAAATGCCTGGTTCTTTCAGCTCTTTCAAATCAGCACTATTGTTAGTCAGATTACTAAATTAGCTTCTAATATCTTGGCTATTATCAGGAATATATGATCAACAATGCTTCGAATTCAGCATTTTGCAAACTTCGCCATCCTTTGCTAAAAGAATGTCTAACGCAAGGCGGTTCTTAAGAGTCACAGATCTTACCGCAGCCATTTCTGTATTACTTAGGATCATGGCTCCTGAAAATTTTGTCAACATGTTATCCACAATAGTAGACAACTTTCGAATCTTTAGAGAATTTAGGATAACTCCTACTGAAGGAATTATTGCTCCAAATATATCTCCAGCTATACTAGAAAAAGACTCTCTATTTTGTCTAACATGATGTAAATCTGTCATTTTTGGTAATCTTTTCATGTCCTCAAGTTGAAATTTTTTTGAGAAAACTATCCCCAAGTAACGTGTGCCATCCCATCCTCTTGGAAGACGGTAATAGGCATTTGGTCCACAGATGTAATAGGTTCTGGGAATTGCCGGATCCTATCCATTCAACATGAACGTCCACTTACTCTGAAACAAAAACACAAGTCTGCATTTACTCGTTCCCACAAACAATGTATCAGCTCTAGATTTAGGCCTATATACACAAAGCTTTCCTATGTGTTGCGCATCTAAAGCTCACCTTCCTTGTGTCTTCATTTCACTAAATGCATAATCATTTCTAAATGTTCTTTTCTCTAAATCCTTTTCTAATTTCTCTTTAATGCTTTTCTCCTGTCGTCTGTCTGATCTAAGAATCTCTTTTCTATGGGGGTAAGCAAGCATGTCAGGTTGTTTCTATGCGTATAAGCTTTACCAAATGTTAATGTAGGCTCAAAGAATCCTCTCACTAATTCTATAGTGTTTTCCTTAGCTACTCTACCCAGGTATTTAATTATAGGAACAAATGAAAAGCCAGCTTGTCAAATCTGGTTCTAAAAAACAAACCTTTTCCAGTTACTTTCAATAGTCTCTTTTTCTTTGTACTTCTCTCAGTTTCCAGTTTCAACAGTTCAGTTCATTGGTTCCCTTCAAGTGCCAAAATATTGACCTGAAATGGCTCGATCGAAACAAAAAGACAAAAATTCTCTTTGCCATTCACTTTTTTTGCATACGCCCATTCAGGACCAGCGTACCTTCGATTCACAATAATTTTTCTTTTCAATTTGCCATCTCCTTTTAACTCTCCATCACTCAAATCTTCTCTCCTTGTCATGTCTATTTCTTCCTCAATTGTTGTCATTGTAATTGCTTCTTTTCTCTTCGCTTGTGCCTTCGGACACTTATCTCTTTTCAGTGGACCTTTTGTTAACGCTCTTTTCAGTGTGGGACATGTAATGTCTCTTTGCTCTGCTGGAGTTTCTCTTGACAGACCTGCAACTAGTTCAGGAGGAGTCAGACCACATTGGCTTTGATCTGCCTCAACTCCTTCCCTCTCGGGTCTGTTGTTTGCTCTGTCTGTCTCTCAAGACCATCTGCTTCTGGGAGAGCCCTCCTCAGACTAGACTCTACTGCAGTTGAGGTTGGTTCACTTTCACTTTCCTGTGGGTCTTCTCCTTCATTTCTCACAGCAGTGGCGGACCCGATTTCAGTTTGCTCAGATTTGTTTTTTATTTTCTCCTTCTCCTGTCTCCAATTCTGGAGTTTGTCTGGACGTTGTTGGTATTCTCAACAACTCCTCTTCATTGTCCAACAGACATGCCCCTTCCTCGTATGGCTTGCGTGGATCTAGTTCGGAACTCAAGCACACTTCACAGCTTTGGTAGTGATCAGTATTACCTGGTAAGTGCCTTTCCACCGAAGCTCCGAACTTGTCTTCCTCACGTGCTTCCTGATCACAACCCAGTCACCTACTCTCAGGTTCTGTCCTTGATCTTGCGACAGTTGCAGTGTGGTGGCTTCCACCTAATGAGAGAAAAAGCGAACCACATCAGCCAGACCCTTGCAGTAGTCCAACATCATATCATCTGTTATGTTTGCAAGAACATTTGAAAGATCCGCAGGCAACCTCATTGTTATGCCCATGAGGATCTCATGCAGTGACAGGCCTGTTTTCCTTTTGGGTGTGTTTCTGATTGTCATCAGAACTAACAGTATTGCGCCGGGCCATTTAAGATTCGTGGACGCACACAATTTTGCCATTCTTGATTTCAAAGTACCATTCATCTGTTCCCCAAGTCCTGAGGCTTCAGGGCGGTAACTGCAATGCAATTTCTGCTCAAGGTTTAAAACTGAACATAGTAAATTGATTACTTCATTGTTGAAATGACTTCCTCTATCTGATTCTGAAGAGATCGGAAACCTGAAATGTGGTATCAGTTCCCTAAGCAGTAATTTGGCTAGTGTGAGGCTGTCATTTCTCCGTGTAGGGTAAGCTTCAATCCAATGACTAACGATACAGACAATCACCAACAAGTATCTCAGTTCTCCACACACAGGCATCTCAATAAAATCCATCTGCATTCTGCTAAATGGACCTCCTGCTCTTCCAATGTGGCGCAAATTGACCACTGTCCCTTTTCCCGCGTTCATTTGTTGACAAATGATGCAACAATGGCAACCTTTTTCAGCAACCTGTCTGAACTTTGGATTGAACCAATTCTGTTTGAACACTCGAATCATGGCATCTCTCCCAACATGTGCTTGACCATGATAATATCTAGCCATTTGTGTCAACAAGCTGTTCGGCAATACCAACTGACCCTCTTCTGAAACCCATAGTTCATCCTCACGCTGTACACACTTCATTTTGACCCATGGCCTTTTCTCCTCCCTTTCAATGTTACCCTGCAATGTTTTCAGTTCTTCCAATATATCTATAACATAGCTTGGGCACATCTCGTCGCCATCAGTTAACAATTCCCATTTATCTTTAAATGATATACAGTTCAATGCGCAAAACCTTGCGGCTTGATCCGCATAGCCATTGACCATTGATACAAAGGCCCTAATTACAACCCTGGTG
This sequence comes from Pleurodeles waltl, assembly GCF_031143425.1. Classification (NCBI taxonomy): domain Eukaryota; kingdom Metazoa; phylum Chordata; class Amphibia; order Caudata; family Salamandridae; genus Pleurodeles; species Pleurodeles waltl. The sequence goes on from NC_090440.1 coordinate 812,272,224, forward strand.
GTCGGTGATAAAGTGGCGGTAATATCGCCAACAGGCCAGCGGTGAAAAAATTAGAATCATGACCATGGTGAAAACCGCCAACACAAACAGCCACTTTAACACTCCGTCCGCCATGGCGGTAGCAACAAACACCGCGGCGGTAACCACCAACAGCCAAACGGAAGACAATGTACCGCCCACTGCATTACAACACGCCCATCCGCCAGCTTTTCCAGGGCGGTACCAACGCCATCAAAAGCACAGCGGAAACAGAATACAGAAGGGAAACAACTCACATCTCGACACTCAAGGAAGAACCAGGACGCCATGGAGCCCGAACTGCAGGTGTTCCCCATGCTGGTGTACCTTCTCATACACCAGGAGCATGAACACTGGCGAAGACGACCACAGTGAGTACTGCACCTAGCACACAGGGGAGGGTGGAGGAAAAAGAGAGTGACACACACAGGCAACACGCAACACCCCCACCCTCACCCCCAACACCATACACACAAACACATGCAACAACATTACATATACACCCCGTAAACCCCAGGAATAATGCAAGGACAAAAGGATTAGAGTAAAATGAGTGTAATATTAGTCATTTTGAGAAATATGTTCAGAAATAAATAAACAGTATGTACAATATATACAATATATACAAAAGGAGGGACAATGCCCACTCCAAAATGTCCGTGGCCCACTGGGCCCAAACACATAGGCCATGGCCACACTTGACTCCTGCCTCAATGTGGAGAGAACACTGCAGGGGCATCAGGTCGAAAACACACAGGCACCTCACAGGGACAGGGAATGGGGGGCACCTCAGCCGGAAGATGGTATAACGCCACTGGCCTGGAGGGGGCTCCATGCCTACTGCTTGGTCAGGGGAGTGCAAAGCCACAATCTCTTAAGTGGGTGGTTTGCCCACTGCTTGGTCCTCTGGAGTGCAAAGCCACAGTCTCTCAAGTGGGTGGTTTGCCCACTGCTTGCTCCTGGGGAGTGCAAGGCCACAGTCTCTCAAGTTGGTGGTTTGCCCACTGGTTGCTCCTGGGGAGTGCAAGGCCACAGTCTCTCAAGTGGGTGGTTTGCCCACTGCAGTTTTCCACTGGTTCTGGAGGGGGCCTTGTGCCCATTGTGCTTCATCCTGGCAAGGAGGGGCTGATTGGATGGCTTCTTCCACTGGTTCTGGAGGGGGCATTGTGCCCAGAGTGCTTCATCCTGGATGGGGGAAGGTCACAGTCTCTCACCTGTGTGTCAGACCGACAGGTGATGCACGGTCTAGGACGCACTTCAGCCCATATAGTCACCACTACACACTGCTCTCCGGCGGTGACGGCTGCTAAGTGGATGCCAGTTGCGCTGCAGGTGGCAGTGCAGGCAGTGGTGGTGGTAGCCTCCAAGTCATCACCTGCAGCCTCGGACGGCTGCCCACTGGGTCTGCTGCTGCTGGCGGCGGGGCAGGTGGTGGTGCTGGCCATGGTGCAGGTGGCAGTGTTGGCCGCGGTGCAGGTGGCGGTGCAGGCAGTGGTGGTGGTAGCCTCAAAGGCCTTCACCTGCAGCCTCGGACGGCTGCCCACTGGGGCTGCTGCTGCTGGCAGTGGTGCTGCTGGCGGCAGGGCAGGTGGCGGTGCTGGCCACGGTGCAGGTGGCGGTGCAGGCAGTGGTGGTGGTAGCCTCCAGGCCTTCACCTGCAGCCTCGGATGGCTGAAGTGCCATGGCTGGTGTTCTGTGCCCCTTCCTGCCCTTGGCAGATGGTGGTGCCTCCTTGCTTCTGCCAGCTGGAGTCTTTGTCTTGCCCTTGCTGGCTGGTTGTGCCTCCTTCCCCTTGCTGGCTGGTGTCCACTTCTTGCCCTTGCTATGTGGCGGACCCTTCTAGGCCTTGGCAGGTGGTGCTGGCACACAGGCTGGGCTGACGGGTGCTTCCTTGGAGCCTCTCACAGCTGTAGAAGCCACAGTGGCTGTGGACTGGGTGGCTGAGGTGCTGGGCTGGGTTCTGGCCACCCTGGACCGAGGTGAAGGATGGGGGCGTGGGGTAGGGAATAGGTCAATGGTGGCAAGGAAAAGTTTCTTAGGGACACTGGGGCCTGAAGAGGGTGAAGGTTTGGGAGTGGAGGAAGAGGGAGTGGTTGTAGGAGGTGTCAGTCTACTGTGTTTGGGTGCAGGTGCATGGGCTGGATGCTGTTGTGAGGTGGATGGCTGTTGGGTGTGTGTGTGGTTGCGTTTGTGTACCTTGGGAGGAGGGGTCATAGACACAGTGGGAGAGGCCATAGGGGATGTGTGCATGAATGTGGGGGTGGTGCCTGCCAGTGAGGGGTGTGTAGTGATAGGCGTGATGGTGATGGAGGTATTGGATGGGGATGTAGTGCATGCAGGTGTGAGTGGAGACGCTACTGGGAGGGAGGTGGATGAGGAGGAGGAGGGGGACACAGTGGAGGCAGTGGATGTTGGTGTAGCTGCATGGGGATGGTGCTTGTGTGAGTGCCTGTGAGATGAAGTTTGGTGCTTGTGTTTGCCTGAACCACTTCTGTGTGTTGATTTGGGTGATTGCTGGTCTGAAGGTGTGCTTGGGATAGGCTGGGGTTGAGGGGATTGGGAATGGGTAGAGAAAGTTGGAGGGGGGAGGCTGGAGACAGGGACAATGGCTGCCATCAGTGCCGAGGCCAGAGCCTGGAATGCTCTCTGTTGGGCTGCCACGCCAGAGTGAATGCCCTCCAGGTATGCATTTGTTTGTTGCAAATGTCCTGCTATACCCTGGATGGCATTCAGTATGGTTGACTGCCCAACAGAGAGGGATCTCAGGAGGTCAATAGCCTCCTCACTGAGGGCACCAGGGCTGACTGGGGCAGGGCCTGAGGTGCCAGGGGCGAAGGAGATGACCATCCTCATGGTGAGCGTGCACAGGAAACACGCTGAGGGGCTGCTGGGAGGGTGGTGCTGGTACGGGGTGGCGGCTGTACCTGTTGTTGGGGTGTCCGCCACCGCCAGGGAGCTTCCATCGGAGGAGGAGTCGATTTCGGTAGTGTCACCTCCTGTCTCTGTCGTGGTGCTCCCCTTGCCCTCCATCCCACTGGTGCCCTCACCGTCGGTGGATTCGGCCTCCAGGCCCATGTGGTTTGCAGCTCCCTCCATCGCCGGTGCATCTGCTCCTCCGCCAGATGATGCTAATGCACACAAGGACAGGGTGACAAAACAAAAAGGGGGGAGAGACAGAGGATACACTTGGTCAATGCCAGCAACAACACTACCGTTGGCGTACACAACACACAGGGTACAGCCCTATGCACTAGGCCATGCACTACCAGTTACAATGCTAGTCACCAGCCCATAGGGTACAGTGCCTAATGCCATTAGCTGCACACCTGAAACCCACAGGACCCTGCCCAGTAGCAGATGCCCACTAACACTATTGGAGTTGGAGTGCATCTGAGCTTGCCCATCATTGAACATACCCTGCCATGTTCACCCTGGCCTAGGGGCACCCACAGCCCACATCCCCCACCCAGGTAAAACCTTAATGCGCGCAAAGTCATGATTCTGAATCTGTGCTCACCCCCTTGTGGCTGCTGTGATGCCTTCAAGTGCCCATCCAACTCTGGATAGGCCACCGCCAGGATGCAGAACATCAGGGGCGTCAGGGTACGACGGGCACCTCTTCCTCGTTGGGAGGCCAGCCCCAGCTGGGCCTCTGCCGTCTTCCTTGCTCAGTGGCGCAGGTCCTCCCAACGTTTGTGGCAGTGGGTGCTCTGCCTGCCAAAGACCCTCAGGTTCCGCACCTCCTTGGCGATGGCACACCAAATACCCTTTTTCTGATGGGAGCTGACCTGCAGAACAAATACAGCAGAAAAGGGATTAGTTATACCTTCTGGACTGTCATACTCATGGACCACCATATCGCTCCCATCCCCTTACGCACATACATTGACCACCATACATGCAGCACTCTGCCCAGAGCCCCTCAGACCCCCCTACACGGGGCTTACACAGACAGCAATCCATACATTCATGACCCAAGCATCATGCTCACAGTGTACTCACCTGTTTGTCTGGAGGACCATAGAGTAAAGTGTACTGGGGAAGGACCGCATCCACTAGTCTCTCCAACTCCTCGGAAGTGAATAAAGGGGCCCTTTCCCCAGACAGTGGAGCCATTGTCGCTTCCAGACACAGGTCACAGCAGCACTTGCACTGTATGTCCTCTCCTATTGAAGGTCAGGTAGCAAGTGAGTCCACAGATAGATAATGGCGGTCACATCCGCGGCAGTGTGTACCGTCACCACCAGCGTACATCGACATTGGCTCCTGGAACCCATAGGGCCCAATGATAACCAATGCAATCTTGCGCGGCGGTCATCGACCACCGACCGCAATGGCGCTCAACTCCAGCAGATTTACCTCATTTCCACTTGTCTCTCCTCACAGGTCAGGCAGCCGCCATTTCAGGGGGGGCAAAGGACATGGCACCTAACTGTGTCACAGAAGACATTGGCACATCAACTGACTCATGAGTTCACATACTGTTTCTGTAAAAGAATAAATGCATATTAATATTGACATATGTGTGAATATGACCTTCTGCCCACTGTTTTTCAGCCTAGAGTTCAACCGCTGAGGATGAATAGGAGATGGAGACATCCCCTGTGTACAGTCCCCTCATGGACCTGGTGACAATGGAGGACAGGCACATTATCCTGACCTACAGACTTGATAGGGCCACAATCCAAGAACTATGTGCCCAATTGGAGCCAGACCTGATTTCAGCTATCCGCCACCCCCACAGGTATCCCCCTCTCTAGTGCAGGTCCTGTCAGTGCTCCATTTCCTGGCAAGTGGTTCCTTCCAAGCGACAGTGGCATCAGGGATGTCTCAGCCAATGTTCTCAAACGTGCTGACCAGAGTGTTGTCTTTCCTGCTGAAACACATGAGCGGCTACATCGTATTCCCCCAGGTGGAGGATTTGGCCACAGTGAACATATCCTCAACATCATTGGTGCCATTGATGGTACACATATTGCATTTGTCCCCCTCCCCCCCCCCCGGAGAAATGAACAAATGTTCAGAAATAGGAAAAGCTTTCACTCAGTGAATGTGCAGATGGTGTGTTTGGCGGACCAGTACATCTCCCATGTCAATGCCAAGTATCCTGGCTCTGTGCATGACGCCTTTATCTTGAGGAATAACAGCATTCCATATGTGATGTCTCAACTCCAGAGGCACAGGGTGTGGCTAATAGGTGAGCCCATGGTCCCCACCCAGTTTATGTAGGTAAATGGGTTTGAGTTTGGCCCTAAGGGTGAGTGTGTGGCTAACAGGTATCCCTCGAATATTTTCAGGTGACTGGTTACCCCAACCTCTCAGGGCTACTGACCCCAGTGAGGAATGCCAGGACAAGGGCAGAGGAACGTTACAATGAGGCATATGGTCGAACCAGGGAGATCATTGAGAGAAGCTTTGGCCTCCTGAAGGCCAGATTCCGGTGCCTCCATCTATTTTCAGATCTATGTGCCCCACTCTGGCTCCTGGTGTGTTTACTACTGCCCACTGCAGGCCATACCTATGTAAATATTATAGTACATTTGAATGTCAATGTTTACAGTTTGTGAAACTAATACATTAGTCATTGTTCTGCTTTCCTTCTTATCTCGTATCAGAGCTTACAGAACATATCAAGAATGCACTTCTAAGTTCAAAGAAGACCTTTATTGTTGTTAATTCTTCCCCACCCACAAGTTCTTGAGGGACGAATTAATAGATTTCAAGCACACGTTCAAATGAGTAAAAGTATCGCAGCAATGAAAACAAAATATATCACAGTACTTCTCAGTTGCAATGTACACAGCAGGTTATATATATAATGCAAAGCAAAACAAATACTTCACTGTGTGAGAAACTATTTACAGCTTCATCTTTCTGGGGTCTGCAAGTTGATGACTCAGGTCAACTGCGAGAAAGAGATTATCTACCCACACGGGAGACTGGCAACTGGCACCAAGTTCCAGCCCGAAGTCAAGCAGACTCGAATCTAAATCTCTGAAGCCCCGAGCCATCCTTTCAAAAGTGTGCCCCCTCCTCTCAGACTCGGGAAAACTAGGCAAGCCTTTGGAGACTGGCCAGATCTCCTAGACTTCTCCTCTTCCCAAGCCTGAGCAGAAAGGAAAACACCAAATGTACTCTCTCTTATCAGGTCTTGTCTGCTGTGCGAAGAAAACAGCTTGGTTCATCTTGTGAAAAAACACAGCTTGGAAAAATACAGCTTGGATTCTCAACTGCAACGTCTAACGCCACGTTAAAGGCAATAGGCAGCTAACCTAAATATAAAATGTAATGTCTAATATCATGTCAAAGCCAATAGGCAGAATACAGCATGTAATGGCTAATGCCATGCCAAAGCCAATAGGCGGCTAAACTGAACAAAACATGTAATGGCTAATGCAATGTCAAAGCCAATAGGCGGCTGAACTGAATACGGAAAGTAATGGCTAATGCCATGTCAAAGCCAATAGGCGGCTAGGCTGAACAAAACATACAATGTGCTACTGGTGAACATTGAGCAACTAATATGCGCAGTGGTGAAACACAAAGTCATTGGTCAAACTCCATTAATAGCATCACAGTCATGGAATTCACAGACTCCATACTTGAATTTGTTCCAAGGGTGTTTATATATGTGCTAATAAGTGTAGGGGGTATTGCAATGAGCTGGGTTGCTGATGGGGAAAGTCCCGGGTAGAGTCCAGTCTATTTGTAGCACAGGTGTATTGTCTTAGTGGACAGTGTGACAAAGTGGGACAAAAGGGTGACAATCAGGAGAGTCTTATTTCCTGGCGGGGTCATGGCAATGTTCTCTGGCTTCTGCCTGGATCGCAGGGACCGTTTGCGGGGTGGTTCTTCTTCTGCAGGGGGTGGGGTGGTGGTGGCCTGTTGGTCCTGTGGCGGGGCCTCCTGTCCACTAGAGCCGGCGGAGGTGGAGGGCTGTTCTTTGGTTTGGCTAGTGTCAGGGGCCCGTTGGTGTGCCACTGCCTCCCTCATGGTGTTGGCCATGTCTGCCAGCAACACTGCAATGGTGACTAGGTTGGTGTGGATGTCCCTCAGGTCCTCCCTGATCCCCAGGTGCTGTCCCTCCTGCAGCCGCTGGGTCTCCTGCAGCTTGGCCAGTATCTGGCCCATCGTCTCCTGGGAATGGTGGTATGCTCCCAGGATGTTGGTGAGTGCCTCGCTGAGAGTCGGTTCCCTGGGCCTGTCCTCCCCCTGTGGCACAGCAGTCCTCCCAGCATCCCTGTTGTCCTGTGCCTCTGTCCCCTGAACCGTATTCCCACTGCCACTGACCCCAGGTTCCTGATCTTCCTGTGTTTGTGGGGTTGCCTGGGGTCCCTGTAGTGGTGGACACACTGCTGATTAACGTGTCCTGGGGACAGAGGGATGGGCCCGCTGGGTGGGTGCTGTGCTGGTGTTTCCTGAGGGGGAGGCTCTGTGGTGTGTTGGGACTGTGGCTGGGTCACCGACTGTCCAGAGGTCCCTGATGGGCCAGGTTGGTCATCGTGATCCAGGCGTGCAGAGCTGCTGTCATCACTGTGGGCCTCTTCAGGGGGGGAATGGATGTGACTGGCACCTCCTCTCCGGTGACGTTGAGTGGGGGCCCTGTGGGGATGTAAATGCAGTATTATTGTATCTGCGTGTGCCATCTTGTACTTGGATATCTTTCCCTCTATGGTTATTATTAGCAAGACAACTTTGGCTTGTGTAAGTTGTGCTTGGTTTGGCTAAGTGATTGTCACTAGTGTGCATGCTGTGGTGATGGGTGTCCTTGCGGGTCTGTGATGGGGGTCCATGCATTGGTGTTGCATGCAGGGCTTGGTACTGGGATGGCTGGGTTTTGATGGTGGGGTATATGTGAGGTGGTAGGGTGATGGGGGTGAAGGTAGGGGTTGTTGTTTGTGATGGTATGCAGGTAGGTGGGAGATAAAGTAGTAAAGATTTGACTTACCAGAGTCCAGTCCTCCTGCTACTCCTGCGAGGCCCTCAGGATGCATGATCGCCAAGACTTGCTCCTCCCATGTTGTTAGTTGTGGGGGTCCACCGCCAGTCCTCTGTACAGCTACCTGGTGTCTTGCTACCACAGAACGCACCTTCCCCGTAGGTCGTTTCACTTCTTCCTGATGTCATCCCTTGTTCTTCGGTGCTGTCCCACGGCGTTGACCCTGTCCACGACTTTCCGCCATAGCTTCATCTTCCTTGCAATAAATGTCTGCTGCACCTGTGATCCAAATAGCTGTGGCTCTACCCAGAGGATTTCTTCCACCATGACCCTTAGCTTCTCCTCTGAGAACCTGGGGTGTCTTTGTGGTGCCATGGGTGTAGTGTGAGTGGTATGTGTGAGGGTGTGTGGGGTGATGTGTTGGGGTGTGTGCTGTGAGGTGTGTAAATGGTGTATGGGTGATGGTGTTTTGTGGCTCAGATTCAGTGGGTGCTCCTGGCTTGTCTCTCTCTCACTTGCCAAAATGTTTGGGTCGTAAAGGATTGTGGGTATTGTGGGTGTGTGGGTGTGGTGTGTGTATGTGTGTCAGATGTGTGTAGTTTGAATTCTCCAATGTGGTGCTGTTTTGTTAGTGTGTGTGTATTTTGAGCGCAGCGGTATGTACCATCAATGGTTTACAGCGGTTGAATGTCCGCCACGGTGATTCGTGGGTCATGATACTGTGGGCGTATTTCTGTTGGCATAACGTTGTGGGTTTTGGTACCGCCAGTTTATCACTGACCTTTGGGCTGGCGGAATTGTGTGGGTGTCTGTATAGTGGCAGATTTCTATGTATGGGTCATAATACCCGATAACGACATACCGCGCAGTCACGGTATGTTGGCGGCAGTTAGCATGGCGGTAAGCAGCACTTACCGCCAATGTTGTAATGAGGGCAAAAGTCTTGTGATTTCAGGTGTGCACTGCATTTCATCACATCAATCTTCTCAAGCATTTGCATAGCTTGCAATAATGCATGAATTCTCCCACCATTTCTGACTGGTGAGCCAGAAGAGGTCAGGAAACCTCTCTGTGACCACAACGGGCCAAAGTCATAAACTATTCCAAATCCATACTGGCTGTCTGTAGAGATGGTAATTTAAGCTGTGCAGAAACATGGCATGCTCTAGTAAGGGCTACCAGTTCCACCACTTGTGCAGAATATATTCCTCAAAGCCAGGATGCTTCAATATACCAGAAATTGTGCATACTGCATATCCTACTCTCAGTGTTCCTGTGTTGTCCCTTAAACAGGAACCATCGACAAAAATAATTTGGTAATTTTCCTCCAATCGAGTATCTCTAATATCAGGTCTCGGTTTTGTGCACAGATCAGTTACTTCAAGACAGTCATGTTCAACATCTTCCAGTTTATCAATTTCAACATTCTCTTTTGGGAATAAGGTTGCTGGGTTACACTGTACACCTTTCATTGACACATTTGGGGACCCCAGGATGCTTGTTTCGTAACAAGTCAGCGTGGCACCTATAAGATACTGCGTCTTGGTTCATGTTAGTAACATTTCAATGGTGTGAGGGACCATAATAGTCAGGGAATGTCTCATTACAATGCTCTCACTCTGAGTGAGGCTTTGTCCAACCGCAGCGTCTGAATGCAAACAGCCTGGTAAAGCTGCTGCAACTGGGTCCAAAGTAGCTGAATAATATGCTACTGGGCGGTTTACACCACCATGAACTTGAGTCAAGACAGACAAAGACATGTGCATCATGCTCATGACAGAACAACGTGAAGGGTTTTATGTAGTCAGGCATTCCCAAAGCTGGGGCTTCGCACAGACTTTCTCTCAACTCAGAAAATGCTTTCATACAAGCTTTACCTAACACTAAGGGATCTGTAACTCCTCTGTGAGTCAGCTTCTGCAATGGCTTCGAAATGACTGAAACGTTAGGAATCCATTGATGGCAGTAGCTTACCATTCCCAAAAACATCCGGACATCTCTCTGTGTTGCTACGGGATTCATCCGCAATATGGCTGTAACCCTCTCTCTGGATATTTTCCTAATTCCTTTCTCAATTTGGTGACCTAAATATTTCACTCCTTTCTGGCAGTATTGTAATTTAGCTGGGGACACTTTATGACCATTCGCCCCTAGATGATTTAATAAGGCAATCGCATCATATTTGAATTCTTCTCTCGTTTTTGACGCAATTAACAAGTCATCAATGTTCTGTATTAATGTCGATTGGAAAGGCACTTCCAATGACTCCAAGTTCTTTTTCAAGATCTGGTTGAAACTAGAAGGTAATTCTGAAAACCCTTGAGGAATTCTACACCCTCAGTAGACTCAATCTAAAAATTTGAAACAGAAGAGAAATTGACTATCCTCATGAAGAGGTAGAGAAAAGAAGGCTTGTGACAGGTCTATTACGGTGAACTATTCAGCATCACTTGGGATCAGAAACAAAATCACTGCTGGATTTGGCACTACGGGTCAACATTTATTCACAATGTCGTTCACTTTTCTCAAATCCTGAAAAATTCAAAATTTCCCACAGGTCTTTCGCAATCCCATTATCGGTGAATTACATGGACTGCTCAACACTTCTTTCAAAGACCCTTTGTTCACAAATTCTGCGATTATGGGAGCAACTTCTGTGTCATGTGGTACTGAGGAATCTAGGGAAAAATCACATTCTGCTTGACTAAAACCTTATCTGGCTCAATTCCTTTTATTAGACTAATGTCTTTTCATGTCAAGTCCCACGCCTTCATTTGAACTGTTCCTTGTAAATCAGAAGGAAGATCCTTTACTGTGAAAACTGGAAAGAAGCTAACCAAAGGGTATTCCTCATTTATTGTCTCACAATCTGTCTCTGGGTCATCTTCATCATCACTGTCAGGATTTCAATTCCATCATTTGAGCAAGTAATCAAACATCTTGTTTTACACAAGTCCCTTCCCAGTAAGGATACCGGACTCGAGTCACAAACTACAAATTTGTGTAATCCCTTAAAGTTGACATTTTTAACCTGTACTGGTTCTGCAATTGGGTTGTTCAAGTACTGATTCACTACTCCTACAATCTCGTTGTTTTTTCCTAAAAGGGGCAAATTTGGAGCTTTTGCAATTCTCACTGTAGAGCATGTAGCTCCTGTGTCAACCAAAAATTAATCCTTGTGACCCCTTACTTTTCCCTTCACATAGTTTCCGTTCTGATCTACTTCTAGAGAAGCTGCAAGCACACATTCTTCTTCATCTGAACTCTCACTCAGCCAGCCATCGTTTATTCCATTCTCACTGGGTAACGGGAATTGGTGTACTGTGTTATTACTCTGGTTAAAACTTTGACCTTCGACCTGCTGAGGAAGCATCACCTGTTGCTGCTCCATTGGGGTCTGAGGTATTTGTATTTGCTGTCTAGGTACCATTTGAACTTTTTGCTGTTGCCTTGGCTGTGACTTTGCCATCTGCATACGTGGCATTTGCACCTGTTTCTTGGGTTGAAAACTCTGCATCTGATTCACATTACTTTGAAAATTTGGATTATGACCTCTCATTCTTGGTCCTCTCATGTTTTGGAAAGAATTGATGTCACCTGTTTGCTGAACCACAACTTCCTGTATTAACATTGGACACTCCCCTTCCAATGTCCGAGCCCTCCGCAAGTGTGACATGGCAACAACTTCTCAATTCCGTGCACATCATTCTGAGCCACTATGGTATTCAAATCGGGACTACGGTTTCAGTTTCCAGTTCGTCCATGACCTCTATCTCTCGCTTGATTCTTGAATACCACATTTCCCTGTTGCTGCGGAAAATGTCCTTGCATTCCTGTTTGTGCTGCTTTAATCTGCATCATCATTGCCTTCTCTTTAAACTTTCTCTGTTTCAACTGAATCTCGTCACTACAGTACTTTGCATACTGCAATACCTCATTGATTTGCTTTGCTTGCCAGCAAATCAAGTGACTCTTAAACATCTGGCTAATTTCAGGTCTCAATCCTTCAACATATCTGAATACAAAATTAATCATGTCTTTCAGCTCAATTGTTCTGTACCACTGTAATGTTTAACCGCCTGCAACAATCTCTCATAGTCGCATGTATGGACTCCTTTGCTTCCTGTGCTGTCCTGTCTTTGTGCTGCCAATCAATATTTTTTAGGCAAAAATCTGTTTTTCAAAAATGTAATCACTTTATAGTAATATTTCATCACCTCGGGAGATGGTGCACCTGTAATGGGGTCTCTCTTTGTTTCCCTTGTCAGCCAACCTACGCTCCTCTTGAATTCAATCCATAGGTCTAGTGGAACTACTATCTCTAACAGGGTGTTCAAATCTTCCCACAGGCATTTTGCGAGTTTCACAAATCTGTCTGTCTGCTGGTACCATTCTACTGGTTTCTATCTCAACCTGGGATATTCACTTCTGCTTCAAGGGACATGAACAAAATTCCCTCCTGGAATTTCTCTGCTTGGTAGAATTTTTACTGGGTCCTCAACCTGCTGCATATTTGCAGTAAGATTCACGGAATCCCCTATCTTATTATTTCTTTTCTTTACCCATCAACCTTCCCATTTGTCTAATGCGCCCCATGTTTGGATGCTTTGAAGTAACTCCCTAAGGTGTGCTTTCCTTCCTGCGGATCTCATGTGTTTGAAATATTTTGAGTCTCTCAATTTCTATGCCGTACTTCTCTGCTAAGTCTGATAGCCTTAGATGTACCTCACCCACTTCCTTTGTAATATTTGGGCAAAAGTATTGTAATTATGCTTCTGTGTAAGATTTGAGTCTGTTCACACCCCGTAGTTCCTTCAATAAGTTCACCAGCTTCCATCCCATGTCTATTATAGTTCAAGTATTCTTCTCCTCTACTTTTGGAGATTGCGGTGTCAGTAACTTCAGGCTGGGACTGATGTTTGACCCTGTTCCAGTATTTGGAGGAGCTCTGAAAGGACTAAGTTCTAACAATGATCCTGTTCCATCACAGGTCTATCCCACAGGAGAGACTACTCTGGCACTCTAATTAAGTCCTCCTCGCATTGCATTCTTACTCAAGATTCTCTGGCCGTTTGTGTTGTTATTTCCCCGGGCAAACAATGGTATGACTGAACCAATGGTGGCGGGTACAGACACTGCATCTGGATTTTGTCTAACATTCGGGATTCGTGGGTGCATGATTCCTGTATTCTGACTCATCAGTACGGACATCTCTCTCCGTGTTCCTGTTATAGGAGTGTACTTTGGTCTCCACTCAAAGCAGTAAGAGCAGAGTTGGCTCCGTCTGAACCAATGTTGGTTTCAGGAAAACCTGTCCTGTTGGCACTATTATATATGTTGCAATTTCCACAATGTGTTCATCAGGGTAAATTCTAGAGATATTCAGTTGTGGCATTGGGTTTTAAGCTGCCGACGTGGTAGGCAGATTTGGACTGCTCTGCATTGGGTTCTGTGTCCGGTTAGGATTAATCTGTACTGGACTCGTCGTCATGTTAACTGGTTTCGGTGAAGAGGGGTTCACACTAGTGCTCGAACAGCTCTCTTGTGCTGCATATGGTGAGGGACGATTTCTCGGTAACTGTAAAATGAACTCATCATCATCTGACTCTTCATAGAGTGTCAAAGATCTTTTAGACTCTTGATTTCTGCCCTCTACTCTCAGAGAGACTTCTGCTTGTCTTTTTGGTAGCTTTCTTTTCTCCTTTTTCACTGTCCTGTGTAATTGCAGGAAACAACTTAATTCCCTGTAAAGTCTCGGTTCTACAAAATCTCTGATTGCTGTCCCTTCTAGCCTCCACTAGTGTCTTTTCTGCCTTTTTCATTTTTCTCTCAAATTTCAGTTGCTGTCTGGCTACTAGTTCCTAAATTGCTAATGCCTCGAACTGTGCTGGTCTCGGAGGAGGTTTTGAATCATATAGCATCCTCCTCAAATTCTCTAAACTCTTCAAATTAAATGTTCCATGGGTAGGAAACGCTAAACTCCCACCTTTCTCTGTCAGCTTGCACCATTGTTTCAACCAAGGACATGGCAGAGCACCCTTCTTTTTGAATACAATATAAGCAGGTGTACCTTCTGGGGTTGCAATGTCTCCTATACATGTTGTAATATATGTATCTCCCCTTAGGGCACTCTTTAAAGCTTTTACAAAATTCATTTCTGTGACTTTATGTTATTTTCAATCAAATCAGGAAGTGACTTTAAATCCCAAAATCCTTTTAGCTAACCTTCTCAACCAGTTGTGCTTCACAGTGGTCCGTCAATCCATGCACAACACTTCTCACTAACCGACCTATCTCAGCTCGGCTCCAATGACGTCACACGTACGGCGGCTGACAAAGTTTTTCGGCTTGTCCTCCCAAACTCGGATTCACACTAAACGAATGCAAAATTGTTGTGAGCACTAAACAAACCAAAACCTCAATTTCTCCCTTTACTACAGGTAGGGTAAAACAATTGCTTCAGAAACCTTACGGATTTTTCACTGGTGGCTTTTTACTCTAGCAGCTACTCTTTCTTTCTCCATTTCCCTGATTCGCAAGCAAAATTCGACCTGCAAATTTTACTCTCAACTGATCAGTGGGTCTGTACTGTGGCACATAGGACTCGCCAGATTTCAGATGAAAATTATTTCGCTCACTTTGACTCACACTCTGACTTGTCGACCACGCCCAATTGACCCACTAAACCAGACAAATTACAACAAAAAACAAGTATCTCATACACTTTTCAATATAGTCTGGAGTCTAAGTCCTCGCAGGGCCCATATGCCAACAACCACGTCGACACTTTTAGAGCACAAAGCGCCACACACATGTGAAGTTCGACAACTTCCCTACTGTCACACTGTGGAGTACGTAAACTCCTTCAACAACTTAATTTGGAGTACGCAAACTCCCTGAAACCTCACAACCATCACAATTCACCTGTGATTTGCATAAGCTGTGCAAGCGCAAAACCTATTCCATTCACAATGTCAATAGAACTGCGAGAACATCCTCAGTCATTGGCAAGCTCCAATGTTCTGGGAAAGTCATCCTAAGTTCTTAAGCTCTTAGGGACACATTCTGCGAACACTGGGTACCTGCTATTTCACACTTATTTTTCTAGGGGGTAAAATGCTTTATGATGGGTTCTTAAGGAGGCAAACTATCCTACTCTTCTACTTATATCTAGAGGGCAAAAAGCAATTTAACTTATGGTGATGGGCTCTTAAGGAGACTAACCATCAAACTCTCTTACCTCTTCTACAGGGCAAAACCTATTTGACTTATGGTGATGGGCTCTTAAGGATCCTAATCATCCTCTGCTACCATCTCTATTAGTGCATCTGACCTTATTTGGCTTCTCTTCCTTAATTTATAAGGGGACGCGTTAGAGGGTTGATTGACCTTTGGACTGCATTTAGAGTAGTTCCCACCATAAGACTCAAATTTCAGTACCAATCAATAACAATATCAATAGAATCAATAATCTGGGGAGTCAGTAATTTCCACACACCATGAACCCTTTGGCCATGAAAAAACGCATCTTTATGTAGAAGTTAGAAGGTTTATTTCCATATATTAACAATGCTAATATCACATATATTAAATGATAGACATACAGGAACAATACTAGTTGACCAAATCTTCTAAAGAATCTCAATTTAATCAAGGCATGGATCACCACACATTCGAAAGTTTCAGTACAAATCAATAACAAGAATAACTGCGCAATAGAAATTGCATATATTTAGATTCAGCAAAGAAAATACATCAACTGTTGTTAATAATTAGCAAGCATTTTCTGTGTTCTGTGAGTCTCCTAGCTAACCTTCTGATTAGAATGGCATGTTTGGGCTTCTTGCAAAACAATTTAGTCAACACAAACACTATGCCGTGGCTCTGTCAAAATTTGTGGTTGGTCCCTAGAAACAAAAGACAAATTTCATCATCAATAACATCAGGCTAGTACCTCTCCTCAGTATGGATCAGCACTTTGCGACTGTCTTCGTCAACTGGACATCTGTTCAGTCAGCATCCGAAAATTGCAATAAAGTTCAAGATAGAATTTCTCTAAGTAAAGGACCAAGGCGAGTACAACCTCATCGGTAAAGAACGAAACAGGAAAAGTCTCTAGAATAGGGATAATCCGAAAGGCACTTCTCAGCAAAGATTAAGAAAGAGTGGGCTACCCTCTCTCTATGCAATTGGGCCAAGTTAAAATCATCCAGGAAACTTTCTACGTTGCCATTGGTCCAAAAATTGTACGTTTACTTTTAGTCCAATAAAAGTAGAACTTCAAATCTAAGATATAACTAAACTGTCTTTCACATGTCGATGATTGGCTCCTCTTCAGTTCTCATCATTGGGCTGGTCAGGTAAAAATTTTGTATCGTCTTGTACTCCAGTCAGTGCATCCATTGTTGGTTCTTGGGAGCATTGCCTTTACATGCACTAAATCCTACAAAGTATCAATCTCTAGTGCAACATTTTTTGCAAGCAGTTCTCATGGGAAAGAAAATGTAGGTACAAGCATTTGGTCAACATGATGGAAAAACACAAATCTAATTCTCTATGCAGCCATTTTGTGTGCCTCAGTTAAGCAATGCAACTTGACATGAAGCCGTACCTCGCCAACTTAAAGCCTACAATTAATAAAGCAAATAAGTAATACATGATTATTAACATAACGTACTACTACACTAATCTAAACATGAGCATGACCTTTCATTCTAATAAGCAGTTCATAAGGACACTTTGTGATAACTGGTGGTCACTAAAGTAGGCACATTTTCAAAGAGGTGTATTATTTCTCTATATTTATTCCTTTTCTATGCAGTTTTAACATTCAGAATACATGAATATGTATTAGTAAAATTCAGCGTTAACAATACACACATCATTTCGGAACAAGAATGACTTTACAAACTCCGACCTTCCTTCGTGAGGAGTAAATCCAATGCAAGACAATTTAGCATAATCATGGCTCTCATTGCAAGCAATTTGTTCTTTATCATGGTTAAGGCACTTGCAGTATTAGTAGCAAGCCGATCAGCTAATGTGGATAATTTTCAAATATTTACATCACTCAATGCTACTCCTTTAGAAGGTAAGAGTGCTCCAACGATATCACTAAGACTCCGCTTAAAGCTATGTTTACTTTGCCTGATGTATTGTTTGAGAGGAAAATCTAGCTCTTTAGTTTTATAAATCCTAGGAAAAACTAGAGCTGCGTAGCAACTACATGTGCAGTCTGGTGGTAGCTGGAAATAAACCGACTTACCACACACATAATAGAGACGCTTTATACTTACTTCTAATTTTGAAAACCTTTATCCCATAACTAAATAATTGTACTTATATTTGTTCCATCCTAATTTCTCAACTGTCTCCTTTCCCTCTGGCTGACCCTTTATATATGAAGATCCCTTCTTGGTGACATCAATATGCAAAGTTGGAGGTGACTACATTTAAGTTTCCTTGGCTTACCCATTGATGTGCTCTGCAGCTGTATTCTATTCTCCACTTTCTTGGTATGTTCGTATCTCCTCATTCAGTTTGTCTGCAAATACTCTGATTAATTTGAAAGTTACATCATGCATGCTCTGATTAGTAAAGCTCATGTTAATTATGGGAGTAAAGAATTGCAACATATACTCAAGCTGATCGCATGATTTTGATCCTTTATAAGAGTGAGAAATATATTTAGTAGCCCACAAATAAACATTTTACCCACTGACAGTCGGTACATCTTCTCAAGAATCATCAAACTCTGAATAAAAAAAAAAACAATGGTATCTTGTTGATAAAAAAGATTTGAGAGAATGGAGCAGGAGAAGGAGTAAGACAGGGTTGGTGAAAGTATGCTGCTCCCTCAACTGCAGAAGCGGAAAGATATGAACAAACGAAACAGTCCTCTATCTTCATCTTCATGAAATTTACATACTCAGACAATATGTGATAATACACATAATAACTATACACACTCTCATGCTGTGGAACATGTGAAACCTTATTTTCAAATAGGCGGATTTTCTACGGGTCCAAAGGTGAAATTGGTTGAAACAGGAGGGATATTCCCTCCCAACAAATAAACATCCAACAGCCATCCAAACATGGAAACAGAAATAGCACTTGCCAAACTCACAAACAAAACTTTGCAGCATTGTTACACCATGTTAACTTAAATCAGATCAAGGAAATCTTTAAAAAAGTGTTAGTCCTCTAGGTACAGTCCTATCATCTCTACCCTATCTCAAAAGCTACCAGGATTTCTCTTTATTCTCTGTCAACTGGAGGCCTAAAAGAGCTATCTTCCTCTGACTGTTACCTCAACTTTTTTACAGTTCTTTGAAAGGTAGTCAGTAGTCAATGAGAATATACTCCCTTTGTGGCATGTCTTTGTCTCAGAGAGGCTCATGAAGTCAGTCAAGCTGTTGTCAGAGTAAAACTTGAAGTTTGAGAGATATGTCCACTCAGGTCCTGAATATTTCTGCTTGATGTTTCTCTTTCTTTTGTGTGTCATTTGGTACTATTCAAGTCAAGGCTTTCACCACAATGTCAATCTGCTCAACCTGCTTTGGTTCTTCTAACTCACTGTCTTTCCTAATAATTTCTTGTCTCTTCTTGGATGTCAGCAGTCTTTTTAATGTAATTGTAGCTTTTAGCTAATCTTCCTTGGAAGTGCTTAATATCTCTGGCTCTGATGAGGCAGTTTCGATCTCCGAGGTGGAACTTCCTTGTCCCGCCTCAACCTCTGTCTAGAGGGATCTGCTGTGCCAAAGAGCACTAATTATTTAGAATAGTCTGGTATTCCAAGAGTGGGTGCACTGCAAAGTCAAATTTTAAGTTCCTGGAAAGCTTCCATGCATTTGTCATCTTTTGATATCAGGTCATTGACATTAGTGTGCGTCAGCCTTATTAAAGGCTTTGCCACAGACAAAAAGTTTGAGATCCACTGTTAGCAGTAGCCAACCATTTCCAAAAACATTCTCACTTCTCTTTGAGTAGTTTGGAAATTCATTTTGAGGACTGTTTCTATACGTTCATGAGAAACTCACCTCACTCCCTTCTCTCTCTGGTGTTCCAGGTATATATGACTTCTCTATGACAATATTTGCAGTTTCTCGGGCGAGACCTTATGCTTGTTCTCAGCCAAATGATTGCATAAAGTAATCATGTCTTGCTCACAAGCTTTCCTAGTCATTGAGGTAATCTGTTGATCATCAATGTATTGGAACAAAGTTGAACTACAGGGTAACTGTAGAGACTCTGGCTTCTTTTTAAGTATCTAATTGAAATAAGATGGACTTGCGGGGCACAACACCACACAAGGGTGTTCTCTTTGAAGTGGAACACAAAGAGAAATTGGCTCTTTTCATGTAACGGAAGCAAGAAACATACTTGGCAAAGGTCAATGACCATGACCCACTCAGCCTCTGGGGGTATTTGGAACACAATTACTGCAGGATTTGGTACTACAGAATAACATGGAACAACAATTTGGTTAATCTTTTGGAGGTCTTTAACGATCCTCCATATTTTATTTCCCTTCTGTAGGGCCATGATTGGGGAGTTACATAGACCACCAATAACTTACTTCAGGATGTCCTGTTCTGTCATGATCTCGATGAGGGGGTGATTCTTGCAATAGCTTCTGGGATCATTTTATATGGGCTAGTGTGGGGAAAAACAACACTGGGCTTAGCACCTTTAGTCAATGCAATCTTTTTCCCTGTGAAATCCCAGACTCCCTTTTTTACTGTCTCTCTCAAGTCCACTGGCAAGTCCTCCACTATAATGACCAGGTACAACCTGACAATAAGGCCTAGGGATTGCAACTGAAACTCGGCGTCTGCCACTTCTGTTTCAATTCTGACTCCATCCTGCGTACAATAAATGACACAGTTGAGTTTGCAAAGTAGATCACAACTTAGCAGGTTTGCAGGACAAGAATCACAGATTACAAATTTGTGCTGCTCTCCGATGTCTTCTATTTTTACTGGTATAGGGGCAGTAACTTGATTGGTATGCTGTTGATTTGTAATGCCTACAACTTGGACTTCTTTTCCTGAAAGTGGAAGGTTAGAGACCTCAACTGTTCTAACCTCTGAACGAGTGGCCTTGGTGTCTATTAGGAATGATATGGGATGTCCGTTAACCTTTCCGTACAAATATGGGCTAATCTGTTCCACTTCCAGGGCTGCGCCAAGCACACACTCTCCCCTCAGGCACTGTCATTGGTCCTGGTAGGAATCTATGGACGTCTCGAACATCATGGATAGTTGACCTCCTTGGAACATCATTGTATTTTGGGGTACCCTGCAGCCTGGTTGGGGTTGAGGAATACCTGCATGTGTCTGCATCTAACTGAAGGAGTTTGACACTATTCCAGATTTAGGAACTATGGGGTAGCCATACGGGGTCTAGATATTGGGGGAAGCTTTTGATGACCTACTAGGCTCATACTTTGGGAATCCAACACAATTCGGTCTGGATTATAACAGCACTTCCACTTCTAATGCCCCACCCTGTTACAAATGTGATATGGGGTAACTTTCTTTAGAGAACTTATGTTGGTACCTGACACATTACCTTGACCTCTCCCCATTCCGAGACACTCACACTGTAGTGCATGGAGACTCCTTGTATTATCATTCTTGGACTGGGGTCTAACTCAGGTCCTTGGAGTGGAACCTTAAATTCCTTGGCCCTCCACTTTGTGCTGAGTTTGGGTTATCATATATTTCTCCTTAAGCCCTTTTTATTTTCCCTCCAACAGGTCACTGCAGTATTTTACATACTGCAAGATTTCATCAACAGGTTTGCTCTGCCAACAAAGGATACCTTGAGTGATTTCATTGCTAATCTTGAGCCTAAGTTCATATTCAAAGGATACAAGAAACCCTCCCATGTTGTCTCCTAGTGTGTCATTTGTTCCGCTATGCTCTTTATACAACTGCATCAATCTCTCAAAATATGCATCTACTGACTCATTTGGTTCTTGAGAGATTCGGAAAACCTTGGGCAATTCCTCTCCTTATAGGGAACCTTCATCTTTAGGTGTTTTTTGAACTCATCATACTTGTTTTTAACAAGGGATGTAGAGGCATTTGTCGCTGCCACCTGTGATGGTTCTTGTGTTGGCCATCTGCCTGGTCTTATACACTCTGCCCACAGGTGTTTTGGGACCACCACATCAAATAACACATCCAAGTCTTCCCATAAAACTTTGGAAATTGTCACAATCTGTTTCATCTGGATGTACCATTTATCAGGATACTCTCTTAGCTTTAGAAAGTTGATTAAATGGAAAAGTCTGATCATGACCATAAGACATGTACATTTGCTTCTCCCTGCTCTTCCCGCAAGGGGTATTCCTTTGCCACT
Organism: Pleurodeles waltl; assembly: GCF_031143425.1. NCBI lineage: Eukaryota > Metazoa > Chordata > Amphibia > Caudata > Salamandridae > Pleurodeles > Pleurodeles waltl. Next base: position 812,293,552 of record NC_090440.1, read on the forward strand.
CCTCCTACGGCTCCTTTCTCCTCTTCCCTCATCCCCTATTTCTTTTGCTTCACCTTGACTTTCTCTTTCTCGGACCACAATTCTCTGAACATTTCAGTATCACTCCACACATTAATGTTTCCAATTAGTTCCCCTCACGCGTGTCCTTAACTGTCTCAATTTCAATATTTGTTGCACCGTCTCATTCATCGCCATCCTACCATCCTACCATTCTTCCGCAACTTCTTTCGCTGAGTTATATAAATTCTGCATTCATCTGCCACCTTCTCCATCCGAGCATGCACTTCTCTTGATACTTTTGCTGCTTCCTTACTCACGTAAAGCAAACCATTCTCTCTGTAATGTCTAATACATTCCCACATTTCCCTAAACAAGTGCCTCAAATTCTGTTTTCAGCTGCTGCACAAGATTGATTCATTGTGGGATTTGCCCTACACTTGGTGGGATGACTGATAAGTCTGTGCTGGTGGTTTGACTTCCTGTCCTCCCACCTACTGGGTTTCCTCCTTGTAGAGAAACTCCAGGCTGAGTCCTGAGGAACACTTGGGATAGATAGACCTGGGATGGTACTAGCAAATGCCTCTGCAGGGGAAATGACCAGGGCACCTGACAAAGGCAAGGTAGTTTTCGTAATTGTAATCGTATTTATATAGCGCTTACTACCCCTGACGAGGCGTCGAAGCGCTTTTCGATGAGTAGCACGCTACTCCGGTACCCAACAAGAATTAGTGATGGATTAGTATAATTTAATAAGGAGTACAGTTTTAGTATTATTATGAGTTAATTTGAGTTGCGGATATGAGAGTTTGTTAGTTAGATTGACTGGAGTAATGGAGGGGTGGAGGAGGAAAGAAATCCAAAAGTGTTAATTGGGAGTTTATCCTTCATTTACTCAATCCAAAGGCTTGAGATGAATAAAAGGGGAGCGGAGGGGAAAGAGGATGTGGAAGGGTTAGGGAGAGCATAGTAGCAGGGTGAGATGAATGCAGGAAAATTTAGTAGGGTTGTGTGGGAGGTCACAGAGGTAGAGTGAGGTTTGGTGAGTTAGATGTGGAGGTGGAGGGAAGAGCTTAGGCAGAGATATTTAGGAGATGAAAGTGGTCGAAGGGATTTGGGATGAGTCCGAGTGAGAATGGAGGATAGTTTGATAGAGACATGACATAAGAGTGATGAGTAGATAAGTGTGATAAAAAGAGAGCAGAAATTCATAGATATCTAATATAACAACCCAAAAAACCCAGGAGCCATGCAATGGGCGTGGGAGTCTGAGCAAAGGTATGAATGGTAGTTTCAGCACAACTTGGGGGTGTGTGGATCTCTGTTGAGAGCTCTGCAGGGTTCTGCAACTGTTCCCATCATACCAGAGCAGTAGCACTTGATGCACTAGTTGGTGCACTATATGGCGGTAGCCTCGTGCTAACAAACACATCTATAAATGCGTCTTCCTCCTCACGCTCCATTTCTGTCTCCCTCTTTGATTTTTCCTTCTCTTCCCTTTCTAGCAGGGGATAGGCCCCAACAGTCTTGATGACTTCCTCTCTCTACTTCCTCTGTCTTTGCTCCTCCTGCACGCTTCTGCATGAATGTGCACTACTGCATTTTTAATTCAAATTTCTTTCTTTTCTTCCCACTTGCCATTTGTTCCCAAATGTTCAGGGCTTCAATCTGTATGGGCATATGTTGTGGTTTTAAATCATACATTTGTCTGCTTAAATTTTCCATTTGAGGGATGTGGAAAGTTCCGCTCAATGGTAATCGAAGTTACCCACCCTTAGACATATATTTGTGCTATTGTTGTAGCCACATGAACATGTGTAACCCTTTCTTTGCCACCATTTCTCTAGCTGGAGAACAGTGGCGTAACAAAGGCCCCCACAGCCCCCGCAGTGAGGCGGGGCCCAGAGCTCCAGGGGGTGCCCTCATCACAGCACATTGGCCTGAAAACTCCTAAGCGAGCCCAGAGAGTGGCCCCTCAATGTTCTTTGTAGGGGGCGTCCTACAGTTTCATTACGCCAGTGCTGGAGTACCTTCAAGAAGAAAAGTCTTTCTCCTTTGCCAAAGTATTTCTAATTTAAAAAAAAGTCTCAGTCACTCCCTGTTTTAATATCTTGCTTATTTTGTACTTCTAAGCTCACAATCTGTCTGTCAATACCAGTTTGTGCCTGTCACAGCGCAGCTACATTATCTGACAGCTAATCCCTGTGCAGTATCTTGACAAAGCAACGCTCCAATACCACCAGACAACTTCTAAACCACTTTACAACATTTTCATTACTTGCCTGTGAGGGTCAAGTAAATTATTGGTTTGCAAGAAAATATATCATCCTTCAGGGAGAAATCCCAGCTATTTCTCCTATTCGTCTTAGGACAATGGGTCGTTGATGTTGGCTGAGATTAACCAGGAGCTGTACATCACATTGATCAATAAATAACTTACGATTCCTATTTAATTTTCAGTCAAGAAAGAGAGTTCTGTGTGAATTAAAGGGTTTTATTTTCAAATCTTTTTAGTATTTAATCTTTTTGAGTCATTTATATTCATCAGGATCAATCATTAGTTTGTCAATAATCAAAATAGCTAAACAATAAATCAGAGTAAATGTATTAAGTGTGTTCCAGAAAGGAAAGAATCCCTATTCTAGGAACGGGGAAGAAAAAAGGTGTCAGTCTCAGAACCCATAGAGTTCTTAGTTTGAGAGAGATCAATAAGCATAAAGCTTCAGCATCAAAAATCAGTTCAATAATCAATCAAAGCAGAACTTCTCAGGAAGAGAGGTTCAAGAAACTCAAGAGAGTCTCTAACATAGATTCAGGGTCTGAATGTCAAAGCAGAAAGAGCAGAAAGAGATCTGAGTGCCCTGCTCGAGGAACACATACCATTATAGACATCACATATTTTCAATATTGCAGACGTAGTTCCTTCTTTCTTCAGCCAGCCAATCATCTTTCGATGCTCTCATGGGAATAGGAGAACTCCTCTTCTTCACATCTGAAAGACAATGAACTCAAACAGCAGTCGAATAAAGCAATACCTTAACAAATACAATTTTATTTCTCTTAAACTTTCACAAAATTCATTGGCTTTAGAAATGCTGCATCTTTGTCTGTGAATTTCTTCATTACCTCACTAAATACCAAATCTCGGTTCATTAGTTAACAGAGATCTTTGTGTAAGTAAACAAATTTGCAGAGCTAAATGAAAACATTTTATATAACTATTATTCATTATGAAAAACATGACCATGAGAAAGGTCAGGAAATAAACATTTTATTTTAAATCGGCATTCTTTAGTCATGTCAGCTTGTCAGAAAATGTCGCTTCACTATTCAGCCCTAGTATGAATAAATATGGTTGTCTACTGCAATTTTTGCATTTAAATGCATTTATTTTCATAAAGCCAACACAGTAATTATGCCCGTTATTATAAAATTGCATTATATTTCTCAACATTGTAAAATGGTTCAGCACCTGCTTCGACTATACAAAGGTTTCTACGATAAGAATGCTACCTATTTTCGTACAGTAGTAAGCACTCAAACTGCAAAGATCACTAAGCTCAGCGCATCAACAACCCATGCACTAAAGAACGATCCACAACCAAGTTGGTTAATAAATTCACATAAGAAAGATTACATCTCTATTTTGATGTAATTGATAGCGTCTCACAGTACACCTCACTTGGGGTACCTCTCTTCTGAGATCCAAAAATGTCATAAAAATCACAACAATTATTGCTCCAACAATTGAAACCACATCATAATTGCTCTTGAAATGCTTCCACTGCATTCGATCTTTGTATGTCTACAATTCCTTACATGCACTGCTCCACAACTACTTTCATTTTCTCATTTTGCATGCAATCTCTATTGATACTCATGTTGTTCTTCTTCGGCCACCACGTCTCTCCAGAACCAGGATTGGGTTGGAACTGGGTCAATTCAGATCTCAGGGCAAACAGTCTGGATCATAAAGGTGCAGTACTTGATTCTATGGTCAATTATTTTGTCAATTTGGGTCAGCTCCAATTGGACTCACCTCCGCTACCAGATCTGGCAGCGTGCAAGCTTATCCTAAAATCCAAATTAAGGGGCAAACCAACAGCTAGGAAAGAGAGCAGAGTAGTCCTGATACAGACATAGTGGAGCTGTCACTATGTCTATTTGCTTAAGGTCAAATGCAGATGGTAGAACATTCTTGCAAGATAGACATACAACGGTTGTTGTTTCAATGCTTTATATAAATAATCAATAGGCAGATTACATCAAGTATGCTGTAGGTCAATTTAGTTGCAACGCATACAGATCATAAGTACAATGAACTCAGCACAGTTGTATTTGAAAATTGGCATAGAGTCACCTTCTAAAGGTAAGGAAAAGGATATCCTCCATACATAAATTCATGTCCTTTTATAGAACTTTAGACAAAGACATTCATACATTTTACACAAATACATTGTTCTCATGATATGCACCAATAGGGAATGAGCAAGGAGAAACCTTTTCAACAGAATACATCTGAAGACTCTCTCGTCGAAGTAATACATTGGATTCTAGGCATTCTTTGTTTATTTGGGAAATGCAATTGATACACTGTACAGCAATAGCCTGGGGCATTTAAAATGTCCTTGGTTACGGACGGTGGGGCAAAGTCTTTGAGAACACTCTATGTTTATTAGTGTGGACCCTATCAAAGCTTTATTTAGAACAAAACATCAGCAATAGTGATCACGATATTGTGATGTGAGTGCAAGATGTGGGACAGTGTAAACACAACAAAAGCTAGCATAAGCTCAATTTATAGAGTGTTGTTTGTGAAAGGAAAGAATGACTCACACAACAGTGTTCTACGTTGATATGTTTTAATGCATGTTTCAAATAACAGAAAGCTATGAGATCCGTTAAGTGTTCACACTGCTGGTCAGTTGCTGTTAGGCTGCACTGCCGGCACTCGCTAATAAATGAGTATTACTTACTTGTATGTGATTATTCACTACACAAAATTGGTGGCACACTGTTTCTTCAACGACCAGACAGAGCGAGGATGTGACGCCACTTTTTGGGCCACGACCTGTTTTCCCAGCCGCAGCGTAGCTCAGAAGTCCTCTCTTGGGCTCTTGGTAGTGCTGCGTTCGCTTGCGGCCCCGTAATTTTTCTTACCTGCTTGCTGGACTTTTTTCCTTTTTCCTCTCTTCTTTTTCCTTTTTCTTCTTGTGGCCATATTTTCTTCTTCCCAAGTGTGTGTGTTTCCTTCCCTGAATTCATTGCTTACACCTTTCTACAATGGCATTTTTTCCATTCACCTGTATGTGACTTTCCCAATCCATGATGGTATCTTTAGTCCTTCCTGCATGTCACTTCCTGTTTGTCAGTATAAAAGCACAGTAGGTCTTCTTGTCCTTGTGCTGCAAACACTTCTGTCCTGGGGGTGCTCCTCGCTCCTGCTTCTCGTGTTTTTGGACCTATCCTGTATTTTGCCTGCAGTTTTGTTGTTCCTGAATCTTCATTCTTTTCAGCTTTTCTTTTTTGCCTCTTTCAGGAGTTCCTGTGATCTGAGTTTTTTCCCCCATATTGTGGTTTTTCCTCTGGGACACCTGGAAGTTATGGCCTGCATGGCGTTGAATTGTCAGCAGCACCGTGGCTACTGGATGGCGTCGCCCTTACCTTGGCCAATCCTGAACAAGCAAGAAAACAGGTGGTGCCCTGAGACTGGCAGGCTACAGCGGTAAGAAGCGTGCGAACTGTGACAGATTGCAAAACCAAAAGATTCAGCGTTGCTCTTGAACCATAGAAGAACTTCCTGAAAAGGTTGTAGAAACTGCACAATCCATGCTTCTTACCATACAACAACAAGCCCACAAGTTACAACAACTGCATGCCGAAAAGACAGCATTGAGACAAGCCTTGTTTTCTCGATCACTCATTATACCTACTGTCTCCGCCTCAACACCATGTTATTCTGGAGATCCGAACAAATTAAAGGAGTTCTGAGATTCCTTGACAGTATATTTTGCATTTCGACCCACTCAATTTACACAAGAGAAGACCAAAGTGGGTTATCTGATCAGCGCCCTGTCTGGCCCAGCCCTAGCATGGGCAACCTTCTTGGTAGCCGCTGATAACTCTTTATTGTCAAACTATTCAGCCTTTATTAAGGCCTTTAAACAGATGTTTGAAAGTACGCACTGGAGGTTGCTGCTGAAGAAGCTCTATGCGATATACAACAAGGCAATCAGGATGTCCTGAATTACATAACCCATTTCAAACAGATAGAGGCAGAAACCACTTGGGTAGAACACACTTTGGTAACTCTCTTCTGTCGAGGACTACGAGACGAAATAAATGATGAATTGGTGCATTCCACTCAGGTAGAATCTTTGAAAGAACTGATGGATCTGGCACTAAACACAGAGTATTGTTTATGAGAGCGTAAATTGGAGAAACGAAAGACCAAGGTGCAGTCCCAGTCAGGGGCATTTCGAACCCCAGTACGTCACCCTGATGAAAATCGATCAGAGAACCCAGCTTCTACAGAAGAAGAACCCATGCAAATAGATATTGTTCATGGACCTTTATCTGAATCAGAGTGAGAAAACAGACGATTTAATGGCCTGTGTCTTTATTGTGGCATTGCGGGTCACTTGATTCGAATGTGTCCTATTCGTCCTTATAGACCTTTGGGAAACGACTACTCCTGTCCCCTGTGAGGAGGAAGGGGACGGGCGGTGTTGAGTTACCTTCTATCTGTTCTTTAAAAGAAAATACCACAGCTCTCTTCAAATTGTCCGTAATCCTACAGTGCCCTAATAAGCAAGAAGAATGAGTATTCATATTACTGTATTGTGGAGCAAATGGGATTTTTTTAGATGAGAAATGGGCTAAAGAAAAAGAAATACCTCATGTACCTAAAGAGATACCAGAACACTTCTAAACAGTTGATGGCTCTCCTCTAACCTCTGGACCAGTGGTTGATACCACTCCTACCCTTTGAAGACATCAAGAATACATTGCTTAATCATACTATGGTTTTGGGCATTCCTTGGCTATCACGGCACAATCCATATATGAATTGGGAGACAAGGACTATATTGCTTTCATCCTAATTTTGTCAACAACATTGCTGTTCGACAGACTCTTATTGGTTCCTTAAGGGTCCCATCATAACCCCCAGAGAAGCAGGTTGCACCATCAACATGATCCAAGGAGTGCCCAGCTGCTATCAAGAATTCTCTGATGTGTTCCAAAAACCTACAAAGCCCAGTTTGCCTCCTCATCGGGAATATGACTGTACCATTCCCTTGATACCTGGGGAAGTGGTTCCATTTGGAAGAATGTATTCCTTGTCTTAACAAGAAAAGAAGGTGCTAAAAGAATACATAGATAAAACTGAGTGGATTGATAGCTCCCTCCTCGTCACCTGCAGGGGCTCCTCTTTTCTTTGTACAAAGAAGACTGAGGATCTACTCCCCTGTCTCGACTTTTGAGAGTTGAATAACATCACTATCAAGGGTAGGTCTTCACTGCCCCTTATTAACGATGTCTTAGAAGCAGTCCAAGGAGCCAAGATATTCACTAGGTTGGATCTGTGAGGTGCCTATCATCTTTTTTTTTTTAAACATGTTTTTATTGAGTTTTCAAGAGAGCCATACATTGCATTGCATACAGATGTCATCAATAGCAGGATGTTGTTGATTACAGTAACTCGCTAGGCTCTCCCATATTAAAGTTAACAAACAACTAAGAACTTTCGTACACTTCCAGGTCTGCACAGTCTGATCAATATTTCCAAATTTTGCCGACGTAGAGGTTTAGGGCGTTCTATTGTGGAAAGGCTCTAATGCCGCTAGAGGCGGGGCCCCCACTGCCGCGCGGGGAGGGGGGAAGAGGAGAAGAGGGGGGGGAGGAGGCGGAGGAGGTGGCGCAGTGAACCATGGCGCTAGTGTCTATTGATTGGGCGTGGTGGCCTGTTGGTGCTGCTTGGCATGTGTGCGCTTGGGGGGTTTGATGTGATGTCAGTGGGGACGAAGCGTTGATGACAGGTGTGTATGCTTCCCCTGGTGTAATGCTGCATTACTGAGTCTAGGCCCGCAGCCGTTTAGGTGATCGCGGCTGTCTGCGGTTCAAGGGGGTCTTTCATCGTTTTTGGCCTCTAGTCTGGAGACTAAAGTGTCATTAGCTTCACAGCCTGCTTGTCGCAGTCCCCTTCGTGCTAGGTTTATTAATACCTGGTGCTCAGCGCGGGCCCAGCGAAGCGTGAGGTTAAGCCAGGCTTTCAAGTCGGGTGTGTTGGGGGCCTTCCAGTTCATCACTATCAGTCTTTTGTACATTGCATAAGCTAGATCTACGAACCTGTGCAAGTGTTTGTTTCTTTTCGTCCTTGTCCTGAGGCCAAGTAGGCAGGACTTGGGATTCGCGTCCAGGTTGAGCCCCGTCATTTCCGATAATGCTGTAACCACCCCAGCCCATTCCCCTTGTATCCGCGGGCACTCCCAGACCATGTGGTAAAACTGTGCTGCTGGTGTTTTGCATCTGGGGCAGGCTGGATCCGTCTCGGGGAACATACGTTTAATCCTGGCTGGCGCCAGGTATGTCTGATGTAGGTAATTAAACTGTGTGTATCAGAATCTGGGGTTTCTTGAGACCTCACGTGTGTGGCTCAGAGCTTTTGGCCATTCTGTCCCTGAGATCGGGGTAGGCAATACAGCGTTCCACCTCTCCCAAGCTTTCTGCAGATTGGATTCCGGGGGTCTGTTCAGAAGTTTATATAAATTTGAGACTGCTTTTTCCTGGGGGTCCCAGTTCAGCATATGGTGTAGGGTGGCTGAGGTATTTGGCTCTAGGTCTCCGAATGCCCATGTTTTCCTAATTGCATGACATATTGTGTGGTATGCCAGGAATTGCCCCGGGCTGATCTTTGTGAGGGCCTGTATGACTTCAAAGGACATTAATTTTCCTTCCTCGAAGCAGTCTCCCACTGCATTTATGCCCGCATCTGTCCAGATTGTGGGCGAATGTGAACCGGCATCCACCCACCCGGGGAGCCGTTCTAGTGGGAGAAGCGGTGAGTAGGGAAGTTTTTTGCCGTTCTTTTGAATATACTTCTTCCAGCATGCGTGTGCCGCTGTCATCAGTGGGTTTTTGCGTGTGCTTTTGGTTTGCTTATCCATCAGCCATACAAGCAGGGGGACTCCCTGAAGTCGGGATTTCAGCCAGCTAGTTTCTGCTGAGCTGGGTCTATGGAGCCAATTTAAGATCCACTGCAGCTGTGCGGCCGCGGAGTAGAGCTCAAAGTTTGGGGCACCCAGCCCGCCCGTAGCCACCGGATGACACAGCGTGGTGAGTGCGACCCGCCTTCGGCCCTCGCCCCACACCAGTTGCAGTAGGGCGGAGTTCAAACTGTTGAAAAAGCTTTTGGGGATAATAATTGGCAGGGCCGCGAAGTAGTACAGCAGTCTAGGTAATATCAGCATGTTTGCTATGGCGACTTTACCCAGTGGTGAGAGTGGTAATTTATTCCAGAAGAGTACTGAGCTCTTTACAGAGGTCACCGTTTTCCCCAGATTACCATCCCTAAGGTCTTCTGCTCTATGATAGACGTTGACCCCTAGGAATTTAAATGTGTCAAAGCACCATTTTAGGTGGCCTGACGGAGCGCTCTCTTGCCTCGCTGGGGGCCAGCTGGCTAGTGGGAATATGCAGGATTTCCCCCAGTTAACTATTAATCCGGAGATCCCTCCGAACTCAGACAGCAGCGACATCACCGGGGGCAGCAGCTCCTCCGCTCTACATATGTATATCAAGGCATCGTCTGCGTATAATGATATGGCGTGGAGAGTGCCGCTCCTTGCCACCCCCCATTCTTCTTTTTTTGCACGGACGCGTGCGGCTAGTGGTTCCATCGCTAGGGCGAATAGGAGGGGGGATAGGGGGCATCCCTGTCTTGTTCCCCTGCTGATCGAGAGGCTCTCTGATATGACTCCTACCGTTTTCACCCTGGCCTGTGGGGCAGTGTACAGAATGCGTACCCAGCGTGTAAATTTTGGGCCGATACCCATTAGCTGCATGGTGGCAAACAGAAAGTCCCATTCTAATGTATCAAACGCTTTTTCTATATCGAGTGATATCACCGCTTCCTCGAATGCGGTCGGGGGAGTGTCGCCCATTACACTTATCAGCCTCCGGATGTTGAGGAAGGTGTTGCGTTTCGGGATGAATCCATTCTGATCCTCATGTATCAGAATGTGCATGTAAGGAGCTAGCCTGTTGGCCAGGATTTTACCGAGTATCTTGCAGTCTAGGTTTAGCAGAGAAAGAGGTCTGTAGGACTTAACGTCAGTGGGGTCACGCCCCTGCTTCGGGAGGACCACTATCATTGCCTCCCTCATTGTGTGGGGCAGAATCCCATTGATCCCTGCTTCTTCAATCACTTTTAGGAGGTGTGCGTTAAGGTGTGTCACAAAGGTAGAGTAGTATTCTGATGGCAGGCCATCTGTCCCTGGGGCTTTATTCCTAGGTAGTTGTTCAAGGGCCTTGTTGAGTTCTCCTAGTGTGATGGGGGCCTCTAGTGTCTCTCTATCGGTGTGCGTAAGTTGGGGCAGGGAAGAGTCTGCTAGAAAGGACCCGAGCTGTTGGAGAGAGCATGATGTGCGTTTGTTGTATAATTGTGTATAATATTCCCTAAACGCATCATTTATTTTTACCTGCGTGGTAGCCAGTGCGCCTGCGCCTACCCCTATTGCCCCGATTGGAGGGCACTGCCGGTCCTCCAGCAGGAGCCATGCGAGTAGCCTACCCGATCTGTCGCCTTCCGATTGTAGTCTAGTCAGGTGGTATTTGTAATCATGAAGGCGTAATGTGGCGTCGGCGGTTGCATATTCTGCGTGCGCATCCTTTAGTGACGTGTATGGCGTTTCATTGCGGGCTACTGCATTTTCTGGTGCTCTTAGTTTCTTCTCCAGCTTGCTGACCTCTGCATGGAGTGTACGTCTCACCCCCCATGTAGTAGAGATACAATGCCCGCGGATCACTACTTTGTGTGCGTCCCACTCCACCGCTCTTAAGTTTGTGGTGCCGTTATTTAATTCCCAATACTGTTTTAGCGCTGCTCTCAGTGTGACTGTGAATGCTGGGTCGTGTAAAGCTTCCGCTTGTAGCCTCCATGTTGGGATCACCTGACGCTTCCTGCCCCAGTCCAGAGTTATTTTGAGCGGTGAGTGATCCGATAGTGTTTTGGCTAGGTATTCAATACCGCTGGTTACTGTGCAGATTTCCTGAGTGCCCCACAATAAATCTATCCTGGTGTGTACCTTATGTGGTACTGAGTAGAATGAGTATTCCCTGTGTTGTGGCTGCTTCATGCGCCATATATCATGGAGGCCCATATCACTGGCCCATGTTGGCAATGGGCGTCTGGGATATCTATTAGCTCTTGGGTGTGTGGGGGAGTTAGACCTGTCCAGTGCATTATTAGTGAATCCCGAAACACCCGCCATATGGGGTGGAGACTTCAACTGCACGTGGGAGTTAGACCTGTCCAGTGTGGGTCCGGCATGCAGTTGAAGTCTCCACCCCATATGGCGGGTGTTTCGGGATTCACTAATAATGCTGGGGTGAGCGTGCTCAGGAACTCGGACAGCGCGCTATTGGGGGCATATACCCCTATAATTGATAGTTGTTTGCCGTCTAATTTACCCTCCACTACCACATACCTGCCTTCCGGATCTATCTTGTATGATGTTTGGAGAAAGGGGACATTCCCTGCTATCCATATGAGGACCCCCCCTCGCGAAGGTTGAGTAGGATGTGCCCACAATCTGTCCTCCCCATTTACTACGCAGTTCTTGCAGATCTGGGTCCCGCAGGTGGGTTTCTTGTAGGATTGCGATATGTGTGCCATGGCGTTTAAGTCGTGCATGCACCCTAGACCTTTTGCTTGGGGTCCCGAGTCCCCTGACATTCCAGGTGACTATGTCATATGTGTGTGCTATAGGCTGTAGGTTGGGCCATGTTCATTTTGTAAAAGTGTATCTGGCACTCTACCCCCGATATGGCCCAGTCGGTTTCCCCTGCCCCGTCACCCCAGCGGGCGGGCCCCACACCCCCGGCCGCATGTCCTGTGTTGTGAGCAGACCTGTAGTGTACAAAGTAGTAGTTACCCTCTTTCCCTCCCCAACTGGATCCCGTCCCCAACTGTGAACTTGCAACAAGCTACACTCCCCATTGAGGTGCGAGCGGAACTGTGTCCATGTGGATATCTGCGGGGAAGCAATAATACTATCCGGGTGCGGCTCATTGTAGGGGCTTGCATCCTTCTGCAGACACGGTCTGCGGGTGAGTTAGGGCGCTCCTAGGGCGCGGCTATCCATCCTCCCCCCGCCGCGCTCCGCCGCTAATTACGCGTAGTATGAGTAAAGGAGTTATCTCCAGGAGTAGAGAAATAAGGATACATAAGTTCAGATGATATAACCACCCACTTCCAGTGGGGCTCGCAAAGTTCAGTTCTACTCTCCAGCTGTGGCGGTCGGTCCCTCTGGGGGTGGTGGGTCGGTGGTGTTCGTTCAGATGGTATCTGTGGTCCTGGGAGTAAGCTCCGGGCCCCTCAGTGCCTCCGTTAATGTGGAATCCGAGCTAATCGAGTCTGACTCCGAGCCTTCCTCCGGGTGGGTCCTGAGAGTCTCGAAGGAATTCTGTGTTAGCAGGGGAGTTTCTTTTAGGGCCCTGGCTCTCTCTTCTGCAGCCTGTTTTTCCGTGGGTTGACCCCTGGGGTGCCTCTTGGATTGTTTCCGTGACGTTGTCATTGACCAGTTCTCGTCGGTGCCGGTTGCTTCGCGGGGGTGGGCGATGCCCCTAGCATGCATCCACGTCCAGGCATCCTCCGGTGAGGTGAACACGTGGGTGCGTTCATCTGTTAATACTCGTAATTTGGCGGGGAATAATAATGCGTACTTTATATCATGTTCACAGAGGCGTTGCTTTATTTGGGCGAAGGAGTTGCGTTGCCTTTGCACTTCTTGAGTGAAGTCTGGATAAGCGTGAACAGTCGAGTCCTCGTACCTGAATGGGCCTTTGTTGCGAAACTGTTGCAGTATCGCATCACGGTCTCTAAAATTCAGGAACCTGGCTATCAAAGGTCTTGGGGGTTGACCCGGCGCTGGGGGGCATCCGGGGATCCTGTGTGCTCTTTCCACTGAAAAGAATTTTGATGGGGCTCCATTCAGGACCTCCTTAATTAACCAGTGTTCCAGCAGCAGCTCTGAATTTTGATCCAGTGATTTTTCAGGAAATCTGAGAAACCGTATGTTGTTGCGGCGGGACCTGCCCTCCACCTCTTCTGCTCTTCTCAGCAGTGTCTTTACTTCTGTATCCAGGTGGAGAATTTGTTTTTGGTTATCTGCTACTGTGGGAGCCAGTTCGCTTAGCGCCTCTTCCGTTGACTTCACTTTTTCGGATAATTTGCGGTGGTCTACTCTGAGAATGTTCAGATCTTGCTACACCGTGTCTATCCTGCTCTCCAGTGAGATTTTAGTGTCCATGATTGCCTGTAGTACTTTCTCGAATTGTGAGGAGTGGGCCAGGAGTGTGGATTCCAGCGACTGCAGGGTGGGCATAAGTTGTTGATCGCCAGGTGCCGGGCCATGCGTGTTCCGGTCCTGGCTTTTCGCTGATTTGGACCTCCCGGCCATTTTGTCTTGTCTGGTGTGTCCTGGTTCCTCCTGCACCCACGCGTTCACTCACGTTCCCTGGGCTGTTCAAGCAGGGGGGGCTATATGTCCCCACGGGTCAGCGCCAGTGTACGCTTCAATTTTTGAGGTTTCGGCCCTCCTGGTGATCTTCAAGGTGAGATCTTGCTCAGGCGGTCAGGGATCTCCCGTCACCAGGCCCCCGACCAGCGTGGGCGGGAGGGAGGCAGAGGACAAGGGGGGGGGGCAAGGTCCACACGCCCCGCTAGCCCTCCGGCCGGCAGCCAACTCCAGGCCCTGGATCCTCTGTCAATGTGAGGGGGAAGAGTGTCGTTCCCGTGTGTGCGCGCCTAGTAAGTTCCGGGCGCGCTCAAATTCTTTAGAACAGTTCCACGCTTGTACTGCAAGTCGGCGCCATTTAACGTGAGATATGACTTGGCCTGATCCAGTCTGGCCCTACACGTGCCCCGTCTGTAGTGGCATCGACATCTACCTGCAGTCCCAGGGTCTTCTCCGGGGGGAAGCGCGCCACGCCATCAAGCATGGGGGAGGGGGGCACCCCCAGGGGTCCGCGGCATCCACCATCCTCCGCCCCCCCACATGGGCGGGAGGGGGAATCCGTGATGAGGAAGGGGGGGAAAGGCAGCCCAGGGACGAGGTGAGGGCTCCCTGTCCCCCCGGTATCAGCCCCCCCAGTCGCCGTACACCCACCTCGCCGTCCGGCTCTCCGGATTAAGTTCAGGTCCCCGTGTCAGGGGTAGATGGCGGCCGCGGCCTCTTGGGGAGGGCGCGTCAACCACAACCGGGTCCTCAGCCGCCCGGCAGTTTCTGGGGCCGTCAACGGCAGGTGGGGGGCACAGGGAGCGGATCCCCCCTCCGCCCCCGAGTTGCTGTCACCCCTGGATTGCACCACGGGCTTCCTGTTGTGGCCCCATGTGACCTCTTTGAGGGGGGCGCGTCTCTCCGACGGTCCGCAAATGAAGAAGGGGCACCCTCTGGGGGCCCCGGCTGCTGATCCCTTGCTGCTTGCCGACCCCCCTCGCAGGCGGCGGGGGGGGGAAACTCCGGCGAAAGAGAGGCGGGGGGATGCCCAGGGTAGTGCAGGGCCCGGGTGTGGGCTCACCGCTCTCCCAGGGTGGGCTGGGCCCCTCCTGCCGCCGCACACCCACCTCTTCGTCCGGGCCCCAGGGCAGAGTCCCGATCCTCGCGGCAGAGAAAATGGCGGCCGCAGCTCCCCGCGACGAGTAACTCTTCAGCGGCTTCTCCTCGCGCCGCTCGAACACCTCTGGAGCCACCAGCGAGGGGAGAGAGGCTCCCGGAGCGGAACCCTCCTCCGCCACGAAACGTCAGCGCCCCAGGAGCGCCCCGCAGATATTCTGTGGCGAGCCCGAGACGGAGCGCTTGATTAAGCATCCTTCCCGGTCGCCATCTTGGCTCCTCCCCGAGGTGCCTATCATCTTTTACGAATTAAGGAAGGTGACAAATGGAAAACAGCTTTCCGTACTTCTTTGGGCCATTTTGAATGTTGCATTATGTCTTTTGGCCTGACCAACGCACCTTCCATATTCCAAAGATTTATGGACTCTGTGTTCTCTGATCTCTTGAACCACAGAGTCATCATATAGCTAGATCACATTCTGATATATTCTCGTTACCCTGTACAACATACTAAGAATGTTCTTCAGGTTTTAGAAAGACTTTGATAAAACAATCTGTACTGCAAATCTGTAAAATGTGAGTTCAACAAGACCAAGGTACAATATCTTGTTTTTTGTATCAATCAAGTCGGCCTCGCCATGGACGCAGAAAAGGTACAAGCCATTCTTGACTGGCCCTCTCCTGCTTCTATTAAGGAGACTCAATGTTTTCTAGGGCTATCCAACCTTTATCAACAATTCATTGCCCAACAAAAAGGCCGTATAACCCAGACCATCAAAAAAGAAAACCTAAAAAAGGGTTTCATTTGGACTGAAGATGCTGAAGGGCCTTTCAGAATCTTGAACATGCTTTTACTCAAGCCCCGATATAATGTCATTGTAGCACAACTAAAAAATTCATAGTGATCACTGATGCATGAGACAGAGCCATTGGAACTGTGTTACTACAAAGACAAGACGATGATGGCTTAGAACATCCTGTCTTTAATATATCCTACATACTGACAGATGCTGCACAAAACTATTCTGTGTTGGAAAGGCAATTTCTCGCTTTAAAAGCCGCCTGCAAAGAATGGAGGTATTTTCTGATGGGTACTAAGGAGACATTTGAAGTCAGACTGATCATCATACTCTAAAATGCCTCCGCAGCTTTCAATGTTGAAACAGTTGTCAAGCCAGATGAACTTTCTTTTTCAGTCAGTATGATTTTGTAGTCACATACATACCTGGGTCCCAAAACCTTGTGGCAGATGCTTTATCCCGCCGTTATCCGGTAAGCACAATTAATTCTTCCTCACATATCATAGAACCATGTTGAATTATTGGAGTTGTACAATCATTTCTTGACCACGCAAAATCAGACTATCAGAATCTACCTCTTGAAGAATGGAACACTTTAAGTCCTCACTTAAAATAGAACAAGGAATACTATTATCATCAATACACCTTGTTTCTGCCTACTAAGAAAGTTCAAATAGAAGCCTTGCAAATTTGTCATGATTGTCCTATTGCTGGACACCGTGGGATCAAGAACATGCACATACTGCTCCTTCGTTCCTTTTGGTAGCCAACTTTAAAGACTGATGCTGAAACATATGTACATCCTCGTCCAATATGTGTTCAGACAGAAATATACCCCAAACTAAGCCAGCAGGTTTACTGATGCCCTTATCTGTGCCATCCTTTCCGTGGCATACATTGTCCACATCTATCTGCCATCTTCTGCAGGACACCATGTCATAATGGTAACTGTTGACTCGTTTACCGAAATGGCTCATTTTACGGCCTTGAAGAAATTACCCACTGCTAAGGAAATGAGCCAAATCTTTGCGCAGGATATATTCCGCCTACGTGGCCTTCCACGAGTAATCATTTCTGATCGAGAACCCCAATATGTGTCCCGTTTCTGGAGAGCTTTTTGTAACGTTTTACACATAGATGTTGCTCTATCGTCTGGGTTCCGTCCTCAGAACAATGGTCAAACAGAACGCCGAAATCAGGGGCTATAACAATATTTACGCTGTTGTTGTAATGCCAATCAAAGCAATTGGTCCTCGTATCTTCCATTGGGCGAGTTTTCCTATAATAATACGGTCCACAGTGCAACAGGTTCCACGCCTTTTTTTTGTACTTATGGTTTCCATCTTACGGCTATTCCTAATGTCACTCGTGATCACTCCACTGTTCCAGCAGTTACCTCATTTCCTCAGGACTTGATAAGTACCAATCTTTTAGCTACAAAACGTTATATGAAAAGAGCAGCAGATGCCCGGCGCAGTACTGCACCATCTTACCATCCTGGGAATAAAGTATGGCTTTCTTCTAAGTTTCTGCCCTTTCATTTGTCCCAGAATAAGTTTAAGCCCCATCATTATGGACCTATTAGAATATTGCATGTGTTGAATCCAGTCTCTGTTCAACTTCGTTTGCCACGGACCTGGAAAGTTCATCCAGTTTCTCAACTCAAGCCTTTTGTTCCTGATCCACATCACAGACATGCCCATTGTCCTCCTCCTCTTATGGTTGATGGCCATCCTGAGTATGAGGTACAGGAGCTTTGTGATTCTCGCATTTTTCAGAATCGTCTCCAGTTTTTGGTTCACTGGAAAGGATATCCCCTAAGTGACTGTTCTTGGAAGAATGCTTCCTCTGTCCATGCTCCCCACTTGGTCTGCAATTTTTTTCAATGTTTTGTGACAATCCTGGATCTTTGGGGTGGGGGGAACCTACTGTGACGCCGCGAGGACTCGCGATGTCCCACTCGCTGGCTGTGGTCGGATCAGCAGTCTGCGTTTCAGGTGGCCGGTCCTGCCACGGGCCGTTTTTTGGGCCACAAGTTGTTTTCTCGACCTCAGCGTGGCTCAGGAGTCCTCTATTGGGCTCTTGGTCACACCGAGTTCGCTTGCGGCCCCTGTAATTTTTCTTACCTGCTTTTCTTTTTTCTTCTTGTGGCCATATTTACTTCTTCTCAGGTGTCTGTGTTCCCTTCCCTGCATGCATTGCTTACACTTTTCTACAATGGCATTTTTTCCATTCACCTGTTTGTGACTTTCCCAATCCAAGATGATATCTTTAGTTCTTCCTGCATGTCACTTCCTGTTTGTCGGTATAAACACAGAAGGCCTTCTTTTCCTTGCTTTGCATACACTTCCATCCTGGTGGTGCTCCTCACTCCTGCTTCCTGTGTTTTTTTACCTATCCTGTTTTTTGCCTGCAGTTTTGTTGTTCCTGATTCTTCATTCTTTTCAGCTTTTCTTTTTTGCCTCTTTCAGGAGTTACTGTGATCTAAGGTTTTTTCCCCCATATCGTTTTATTTTCCTCTGTGACTCTTTCTGGAGGTTACGGCCTGCTAGGCGTTGAATTGTCAGCAGCACTGTGGCTACTGGAAGGGGTCGCCTTTCATTGACCAATCCACAACATGCAAGAAACCAGATGGTACCCTGAGACGGGCAGATTACAGTGGTAAGAAGCATGCAAACCATGACAGAGCATCCTGTTTAGGAAACAGACCTGCGTACAAGAATTTACAGTGCACAGACATGATCTCATGTATAAGAAGGATACTTTGGAATCTTAAGCGCCATTCCAATTATCAAAAATCATAACTGCCTGGAAAGCTGTACGGCAAGGTATTTCTGGTTTTAACTCTACATTGTTGTTCTTTGCGGAGTTGGAAAGGCTGTTCCGTCCGCTTTGCGTATCCGAGATCCACACGACCAGTTGCTTTTATCAAAAGAGGAGCCACCACACGTTTTACCATGTGAGGGTACAAAGGGAGGTCACACACTATGACTCTAAGATTGTCCATCTTTGTTAGAGAAATAAATGCTGCAAAGAATCATGAGCCTTTGCTTTACTTTCAACTACATGTTGTATTAGTGGATTTATTTCTTAATGCTGTGTATGTCTGGGGAGCCTTGTACTGCTGGTTAGGGAACCATGTTCCTTTTGGCTTGCATGCAGGTGAAGACTTGTGTTGTTTATTTGCATTTGCCACAATGAGCATTGAAAAAGGGAGGCACCAGCTGTGGTTAGCAGTATTTCATCAAGCGCACTTGGAGGATTAGAGAGAAATTAGCCTTGCTCAATTTTTAATTTTGTAGTGAATGTTGTCGTGGCGGAGAACTGTAGACTATTAATTAGTCCTTGTATGTAAACAAAAAAGAAAATTATATAAAAGGTGAAGGGTGGACATAGAATTGATCCACCATTGTGTGTTATTATGGCATCTTCTGCAAGTGGGTAGAGTGTTAAACCACCTAGAGAATTCCTTTCTATGGAAGGATGCCCCTACTACAATGGGCAGAATGGTAGGAGTATTTGTGAATTACTTGGAAACTGTGAATGAATCTTAATCCTTTATTTCAGAAAGGGTAAAAAACATTTTAATTCATTCTCCAAGGCCCTGTAGGTCAACAAATGTATAGTCTAATTGTAAGGGCTGGAGGTGCTGGGTATACTAATGTATTCATAGATGTTTTAGTAGATTTGAGCACACTACAGTCCAAAAGTATGCATAGGTATAACAAGGTACACATTTGTTTCTATTAAACAACTTAAGGATGAATCTGTAGATGGCTGCATTAGTGCATTGAGAAACTTGCTAGCGACTGTACATTAGAGGCACTACATGATAAGCTAATAAGTGATCAATTAGTCATGCATGCCACTAACCCTGCGTTATAAGAAAGGTTGTGTCTCAATGGAGATTCTCCATTGAATGATTTGATTGCAATAGTCAGGAAGGCAGAAATGTTTGTAAGGTGTGCCGAAGCATTAAAAAAGGATACTGTTCTAGAAGGGGATAGAGTTGTAAAGGTGAATTTAAAAAAAGAACAGATTTGCCTGTCAGTATAACAGACCAAGTAAGGATCAACATAAGAACAATAGTCATTGTTATCATTACAATAGTCTTAAACATTAGACAATTAGCGGGAGCTGTCCTGTCCTTATAAAAAGTCCAGTATTTGCAAAATTATATAAAATTTTGTGAAGGTGGGCAAAGGCAAGGGAAAGTAGAAAAAAGTTATGAGGATGTTTTGAATGTTAGAGAAAAAGCTATTTTGAATATTGTGGATGACAATATGCTCAGGAAAAAAACATACCTTGTAGATGAATATTGCCAGTGTAGGTATTACCAAGCAATGGACTCAGGAGTCTTGCACAGAATTCTAGAAGAGAGTGTATGGGTTGAGAAGTTTGTCAATAAAATAGGGCCAAATTGATGGAAAACTAAAATCAGACCTGAAGTGTACGATTTGGAACCTCTCAATATCTTAGGCCACAGGATTTTAATGTTTAGGTTAAAAAACAGACACACCATGGGAAAATCATATGTTGCAAGAAAGGGGCCCTCTGTCCTCGGATGGTTTAACCAGGGTAATATACATAGAAGTTTGGATCCCAATAGTAAAGTACAGGTTATGATTGTAGATGACAAGGAAACAACTGGTAAAGATACTCTCAAAAGATCTCCCAGTGTTTTCAGTGGAAAGATTAAGAAATTATGCAGAAGTGCACATAAAATTGTGTTGAACAAGGGTGCTTTTCCAAAAATACATAAAGCTAGAATCGTTCCAATATTGGTCAGGGAGGAAATCCCTCAGGAACCTGAAAAATTATTTGAGGGAATCCTCCAATTGGCTGATGCTCCTAGTAGTTGCAAGACAGGCAAATGTCAATATAAGGTCATGTGTGGACCAAAGAGATTTGAACAACAATAATTCTGTGGACAAGTTTTGTCTCCCAAAATAAGTGAAATTCTTGCTTTAGTCAAGGGTATTAAAATGTTCTTCTGTATTGATATATTGACTTCATACCATCAGGTGCCTATACACATGTAAAGTAAAACATTAACTGCATTTATGAAACAGGAAGGTTGCTTTCAATTTAAAAGGCTGCCTTTGGAAATCGCATCCGCTACAGTGGTTTTTTTTAGGAGAATCTGTTGGGCAAGGTTAAGGACGTACTTTTCTTCCAGGACAATATCTTGGTTATGGGGAAAACAAAGAGGATCATGACAGGAGACTGGTGACAGTCATGAAGATTTTGGTTGAAAATGGTCTAGCTGTAGAGTTTGACAAATGCAAATTTGCCAAGCCCAAGGTAATTTATTTGGGTCATTAAATAAGCTGCGAGGAGATTAGAGACAATAAAGAAGATCCTCTCTCCCAGTTGCAAGGAATCTGCGACAACCTCACCACCTTTTTCCAATGGAAAATCCAGTACATATACAAAGGATTCAAGAACCATAACCCACACGCACTGCCCACCAGCATCACCATGGAGTCCACGCCGCAGACCCTGAACCACTGGACCCCTATCTCTACAGAAGACACCCAGAAACTCAGAAACTCCATCCATTCAAGGGCTCCCTCGGACCTGTGCCCACATCACATCTTCAACCTGGTCAGCACCACCATCGCACCAGAGCTCTGCCGCACTATCAACATTTCCATCCAAACTGCCACCTTCCCATCCAACTGGAAACACACAGAGATCAACCTGCTCCTAAAGAAACCCTCCGCCGACCCAAGGGAGATGAAAAACTACAGACCCATCTCTCTGCTCCCCTTCCCAGTCAAGGTGACAGAAAAGGCCATCAACATGCAATGACAGAGTTCCTCGAGTCAAAACACATCCTAGACCCCTCACTATCAGGTTTCAGGAGCAACCACAGCACCGAGACAACCCTCCTCGCGACCACTGATGACATCCGCGCCATACTGGACCACAGTGACACGGCTGCCCTCATCCTCCTCAACCTCTCAAAATAGTCTCCCACTCCAGCCTTTACACCAGACTTCATAACTTTGGTATCCAAGGGAAAGCACTGGAATGGATTTGTTCCTTCTTGTCTGGAAGAACCCAGAGTGTCAGACTCCCACTTTACACTTTCGTGCCCAAAGAATCCTGCTGTAGAGTACCCCTGGGATCCTCACTAAGCCAGACCCTCTTCAACATCTAAATGGCCTGCTCACCAAAATCGTCAGACAGCACAGACTAAATATTTTCTCCTATGCCGCTGATACCCATCTGACCCTCTCCCTGACCGACAACCAATCAACATCCAAGAGAAACTTCCACACGGTATGAATGAGGTCGCTGCCTGGATGGAAGCCAGCGGCCTCAGGTTCAACTCAGACAAGACAGAGATCCTTGTACTCAGCTCCACCCCCTCCGCCTAGGATGACTCCTGGCAGCCAGCCACTCTAGAAAATACCCCTACCCCCACTGACCAGGCATGCAACCTGGGCATCATCCTGGACTCCACCCTCTCCATTATGCGTCAAGTCAATGCCATCTCATCAGCCTGCTTCCATACCCTGCGTCTCCTTCAGAAGATGCTCAAGTGGATCCCCACTGAGATTAGAAGAATGGTCAACCACGTTCTGGTCAGCAGCAAACTGAGTTATGGCAACGCACTCTATGCCGGCATTACTAAGAAGCTACAAGCAAGGCTACAGAGAATCCAGAACGCAGCAGCCAGACTCCTCTTGGACATCCCCAGCCACAGCCACATCTCCACCCACCTCAGACACCTCCAATGGCTCCCGATCGATAAACACATTCCTTCAAGCTACTGACACACGCCTACAAGGCACTTCACAACATCGGACCAGACTACCTCAACCACCGCCTGACCTTCAACACCTCCGCCAGGCAACTCCGATCCTCCCATCTCGCTCTCACCTCCAGCCCAGAATCAGGAAAAGCACAGCCAGAGGCAGATCCTTCTCGTACCTCACACCCCGGACATGGAATACTCTCACACTCAACCTCAGATAAGCCGCATCACTGAAGCAATTCAGGAAGGAGCTCAAGAGCTGCCTATTCGAGTGATTTGTGCACAACAGCGCCTGGAGAACCTACAGGTGATAAGCCACGTTTTACACGTACTGATTGATTGCTTGACTGTACCAGAAACAGGGGGTCATTCTGACTGTGGCGGGCGGCGGAGGCCGCCCGCCAAAGTTCCGCCGTCAGAATACCGCTGCACGGTCAAAAGACCGCCGTGGTAATTCTGAGTTTCCCGCTGGGCTGGCGGGCGACCGCCAGAAGGCCGCCCGCCAGCCCAGCGGGAAACCCCCTTCCATGAGGATGCCGGCTCCGAATGGAGCCGGCGGAGTGGAAGGGGTGCGACGGGTGCAGTTGCACCCGTCGCGATTTTCAGTGTCTGCTTGGCAGACACTGAAAATCTTGGTGGGGCCCTGTTAGGGGGCCCCTGCAGTTCCCATGCCATTGGCATGGGCACTGCAGGGGCCCCCAGGGGCCCGACGACACCCGTTACCGCCAGCCAGGTTCTGGCGGTCAAAACCACCAGAACCAGGCTGGCAGTAAGGGGGTCGGAATCCCCATGGCGGCGCTGCCTGCAGCGCCGCCATGGAGGATTCCCTAGGGCAGCGGGAAACCGGCGGGACACCGCCGGTTTTCCGTTTCTGACCGCGGCTGTACCGCCGCGGTCAGAATGCCCCTGAAGCACCGCCAGCCTGCTGGCGGTGCTTCCTCCGTCCCCGGCCCTGGCGGTCCATGACCGCCAGGGTCAGAATGACCCCCACAGTGTTTATGGTTATGATAAGAAGGGAGTTAAGTATGGACGTTCAGTGGGGAATGATTCTAGACATGAGGCGATAGAAGATAAGGATTTGGTGGATAGTTTAGTCATTTGTACACATAGTTCAAGGTGTTCTGTTACTTCTAATTGTGTAAGAGTGGAAAATGAGTTGAGTGAGAGTTTGGGAAGATGTGATTGTGATGGCTCTGGACTTATGAATGGGTAGGCTTGTTCCAGTGGAAGAACTGATGGTTCTGTTTGTGAGAGATAAGAGATAGAGAGGTGGGTAGAGTGTCTTTAAGACCTCCTGTGAAGTCTTCTGATAATATTTGTGGGTTGAGTGCCTTTTATTATACTTGTCATAGTATTCTTTTATTTTCTTCAAGTGTTATGTATTTTTTTTTAGTTCACTTGTTGAAATGTAAATTTATTCCTTGTATATAATGGGAAGGAATGTGTAGTGTGCGATGTAAGTGTTTTATGTTCTAATGCAGGTTTCAAATAACAGACTACTATGAGGTTAGTTAAAGGTTTGCGTAGCTGGTCAGTTGCTGTTTAGGCTGCGCTGCCATCAGTCACAAATAAAGGAGTATTGCTTCATTATGTGTGATAGCTCAATACAGACAAGTACCATGCTATTTATAGCCAGATGCCCTGTGTTTTTGATCCGATAAGTACAAGGAGTATAGTTAATAATCATTTAGTTCCATACAATTTAAAATGTTAACACAATTGTTGTGAGATTGTGTAGGGTCAATATGTATTATATGTTCTGTAAGTATTATATGCTATTTTAGTATTTACATAAGGCCAACAACCCATACGCAGATTGCTAAAGAACAAACACAGCATGCTATTCTATGTAGGTGGTGCGATTAGAAAGGGCTTATCTTTGTTCAGAGTTTTTCTGGGATTTGTGACCTTGTCATGTGTAATGACCTCTAAGGTGTTGTTATTTTGTTATGGAACACACCACTTGGTGATATAATTAGTGCTACCACTGTGTCTGTCCAAGAAGTAGTAAAGGAGACATATAAATGGGGCAGTAGTTCAGAGATCAAGGGCTGAGAACAGTAAGTATTGAATCTGCGACTGGATGCAAAGGAAAAAAGAGAGACTGACTTCAAGTTTCCTTATTGTATTTCATAAAGACTTTAAAGAAAATATATTTTGTGTGTGTAGGCCCTTCTTTGTATATTTTACAAGACGTTTCTTAAAATAAAGTTAAACAATTTGTAGGCCATTGGAAAAAGCAAGAACTGAAGTTTTACTAATTTATTAATGTTAAAAATCTAGCTTGCTTTACCTTCCACAGCTCGAATGACATTCTGTTCAAAGTTGTTCTGGCACTGGAGGGTTTTCATCATCTGATTCAACATCCATTGGTACTGATGATATGCTTTTTCCAAATTGCTAAATTGTGCGACATTACTCTGCAATTTATTATTGTGCATGGTGTCTTTGGTATATGTAGACATGTACTACCACTTTTGTGAAGACATTTGAATCTTCCTTTTAGAATTTGAAGATTTTGTTAAATCAATCAATCAATCAGGAGGTTCTTGTAACATGTGGGCTTGTCACTCTGGGGGGTCTCCAGGCCCTGGTTTGGTGCTGTGGGGTTGGTCCCTCTGGTGGTGGTGATGGTCGAAAAGGGAGGTCTTGAGCTGCTGCTTGAAGTCCTTCAGGGATGGGGAAGCCCGAAGGTGGGTGGGAAGGTCATTCCAGGATTTGGCAGCGAGGTGGGAGAAGGAACGTCCTCCAAGGCGTTCTCGTCGTATGCAGGAGATGTACCTTCTCCCCACGATAACATACGGGAGCGAAGTACAAAGAGGCAAGGACTCTGACATCGTAAACGTGCAATGAGCAAAGTTTTCCGGACGATCTTTAACATCCCCAGATACACCTCACCTGCCTGACTGAGACTGGAGTTAGGTCTGCCAAACCAATCCATGGCTCAACACGTTGCCTACATAAACTTCTGGAGCAAAGCCCTAGGTGCCTCTCTGGGAACTCTTAACTGTCATATGTGGCAAGAGCTTGAAAGCAAGAGCACCTCCCCGCTCAGAATCCACTTAGATGATTCACTTAAGAAGACGGGGCTCACCGACTTGTGGAGGACACCAGTCCTGCACAAAGCCTTCAAGAAAGCAGCTGGGAAATCACTTAGGCTTCAGTCACTACTGGAGCACAAAGCAGCTTTCTCACGGACGTCTCATGCATGGATGACTTTGCACACCTATACGTCCTTGACACCACAGCCATGCCTAGGCCAGGGCTTCTCAAGATGTACAAAGGGTGTATTCTTAAGGTATCAACTAGGTCTCCTACCACTTGCTTTAAATGCGGCCCCCTGGCTTAGGGATGTAACCAACTCTATCTGCCGCCTGTGTGGTGAGTATACGGAAGATCTCCTCCGGGTCCTCTGCTCATGCATCCATCTTGCACCAGAACGAAAAGCCCTACTAAAAATCGAATTTAATGAAAAAGATATACGGACACGGAGACAAGCAGTAATGGCGTGCGCTGCACCTGGGGACCTGCAGTTGAATTGTGCTTTGGTGGAGTTTCTAATGCAGGTGTCACAAAAGCATGATTTAATTAATCAGCACTGCAGCCCTTGTGATCCACAGGAGGTTAGCTCACAGCTCAATGCCTGACAATGGACTATAATGGCAACAAGCGATGCTCACCTCACACTGGAGCAAGCATAACCCTAAGTAGCAACACTCTTTTAAGCTTTAGAACGAGTTCCTAAGGAGCTCAAATTGAAACAACTGTACAATGTGAATAATCCCTCGATGTATACTTAGTAACATCAGAAATGTATTTTCTTTTTTAAATAGTGTATCTCCTTTCTTTTTTCACTTTTGTTATGGTTTTAAGTAACTGAACAATAAACCTTTCACTTACTTTACTTACTTATGCAGGAGATGTGTACAAGGGTGAGGGAAGCCGAGCAGGGATCTTTGGCAGGCTGGTGGAACTTAAGGAACTGGTTGATGAAGGCGGGTACTGTGTTTTCCAGGGCTCAGTACGCATGTGTGAAGAGCTTGAATAGGCATCTCTGCTGTACGGGGAGCCAGTGGAGGGCCCTGAGGTGGGGAGTGATGCTGGTTCTTCTGGGGAGGTCGAGGATTATTCTGGCGGCGATGTCCTGGATGATCTGGAGGGTCCTAGGAGTTGTCTGCTGGTCCTGACATAGAGAGATTTTCCATAGTTGAGGCAGCTGGTGAGGAAGGCCTGGGTGACTATTTTCCTGGTGGATAGCGGTATCCAACGTAACATCTTACGCAGCATGCAGAGGGTATTAAAACATGTCACGGAGACAGTGTTGACTTGTTTCCTTATGATGAGGTAGGTGTCTAGAATGACCCGAGGTTGTGTGCGTGATCAGTGGGGGTAGGGAGCTGAGGACTGCGGGCCACCATATGTCGGCCCATGGGGAGTGCTTGTGTCTGAAAATGAGGATTTCAGTTTTGTCCGAGTTAAGCTTGAGGCAGTTTTCCTTCATCCAGGTGGCGATTTCAGTCATTGAATCCTGGAAGCTAGCTCGGGTGGAGGGGGCGTCACTGGTGAAGGAGCTGGGTGTCATCGGCGTAGGAGATGAGGTTGACGCCGTGGGTACGGACGAGGTCCACTAGCGGAGTCATGTAGACATGAAGAGAGTGGGGCTGAGGGAGGAGCCCTGAGGG
The DNA here is from genome assembly GCF_031143425.1 of Pleurodeles waltl. Classification (NCBI taxonomy): domain Eukaryota; kingdom Metazoa; phylum Chordata; class Amphibia; order Caudata; family Salamandridae; genus Pleurodeles; species Pleurodeles waltl. The sequence continues at coordinate 812,320,634 of NC_090440.1, forward strand.
ATGCTGCAGATGATGTTCATGGGGGCAGAGGTGAAGGGAGGGAGGAGGATCCTCTGCATTCGGCTGGTGAGGAAGGAGGAAATCTAGTTGAAAGCTTGAATGGTGATTGCATGAAGTCTGGTGATTAGGGTGTGGTGGGAGACAGTGTTGAAAGCTGCTGAGAGGTCTAGAAGGATGAAGGCTGCTGTGCCGCCGAGGTCTAAGATGTTCCTGATGTCGTCAGTGGCTGCGATCAGTGCTGTCTCCATGCTGTGGTTAGGTTGGAAACCGAATTTGGAGGGCTCCAGAAAGTGGTTGTATTTGAGGTTGTTAAAAGCTTTTTTCAGGACCTTGGCGGGAAATTGGAGCAGCGAGATTGGGTGGTAATTCTTGAGCTCATTGGAGTTTGCCCAGGGTTTCTTTACTAGGGGTTTGATATCGGCATTTTTCCAAGCATCAGGGAAGGTGGTGGTGGTGATGGAGGTGTTGAAGATCTCTGAGAGGGTGGACTCTATTTCTTCTTGGCCCAGGTTGTAGAGTTGGTGTGGGCAGGGATCAGAGGGTGAGCCGGGGTTAATTGGAAGTCAGGAGTTTGGAGGTGTCTTCCACGGATATCTGCTTCCATTCGGAGATACAGGGAAAGGTGGTGTTGGTTGGGGTGTGAGGGGAGTCGGGTTGGAGAGCTGGGGCTCAAAATTGCTGTAGATGTTGATGATTTTCTGGTGGAAGGAGTCCGAAAGCTTGTCACAGAGGGATTGGAAGGGGTGGACGGTGTTCGTAGTGGAGGCAGGACAGGAGAATTCTCTAATGATATTGAAGAGTTGGAGCTGGCTTCCATGCAGGAGTTGGAAGCTTATTTCTTGGTGTTCCTGAATTGGGTGTGGTAGGATTTGAGGGCGGACTTGATTGAGTCAAGTTTGGCAGGGGTCTTGTTGACGCGCCAGAGTGTCTCTAGAGTTCTGCATTGCTGCTTGAGAGTGCAGAGTTTGGGGGTGAACCATGTGGCTTGTTTCATGGGTTGGTTGTTTGAGGATCTTTTTAGGTGATCCAGTTGAAGAGGTTTCATAGTTGGTGTTTGAGGGTGCCGGCTGGGGGAGGTTTGGTGCTTTGTAGGGCAGTGGCCCAGGTGGCTTCTGTGACTTTGCCTGAGTTGTGGCGCAGGAGGATGTGAGGTTTGGTGGCGGCATCAAATCGTAGGTCGATGGTGAAGTGTACTATGCTGTAGTCAGTCCATGTTATTTCAGTAGTGTGGGTGAAAATTATTCTGCCGCTGGTGTAGAAGATGGGGTCCAGCGTGTGTCCTGCAATGTGGGTGGGGTCAGAGACCAGTGGATTGAAGCTGATGGTGCTTAGGTTTTCAATAGCGTTGTGGAATTGGCGTTGTTGAGTTCTTTAAGGTGGATGTTCAGGTCTCCCAGGAAGATGTAGTGCTTGGTGTCGACTGCCAGGGGGGTGATGAAGTCAGGTATGGAATTTCAGAAGGAGGGGCAGGGGCCCGGTGGTCTATAGGCATGGGTAACCCTTATAGTTATGTTCATGTCCGGTTTGATTTGGAAGTTGAGGTGTTCCATGAACATCGTGGAGTTGTCATTGGTGGAAGTGCAGTTGATGGAATCCTTGTTGGATGATGGCGATTACCTTGCCGTGTTTGTTGGGACGGTAGCAGCTGATCATTTTGTAGTCTGGGGGGGTCACGGTGGCGATGTCAGGAGTGGATGACGGGGTGAGTCAGGTCTCCGTGATGAACATCATGTCAGGAGTGAGGGTGGGATGGTGTCCCAAACTTCAATGGCATGTTTGCACAGAGATTGGACGTTGGGGAGAGCACAAGGAGTTGAGTGTTGTGACCAGTGGTTCATTGTGTAGGGGTTATGGTGGGTTTTGCATTGCAGGAGAAGTGGCAGTTGCGGCAGGAGAAGGGTCCTTTGGTAGTTCGGGGTGAGGTGATGTTGCAGTCTGAGGCAGGAGCCTTCCATTTGAGTTTGTCACGGTAGTATCAGTTGTAGGCTGAAGGACCAGGGGTCCTGGTGCTGGGCACAATCCAGGTGCAAACAGGGTTGCCTTTAGCACACCTTCAGCGTGCCAGTGCGTGCCTGCTGTGTGCTGTCACGCAGTGATCACCATTAAGTAGGTCCTGGTGGTGGGACGCTGTGGGAGGGGCGAGGGAAACAGAGCGAAGGGCAGGAAAGGGCAGCAGGGGCTGTGGGCGAGAGCAGGAAAGGCATCCGGGGGCAGGGGCATGGAGGAGGAAAGCAGGACATGAGAATGGAGAGAGAGATTACTAAATACAGAGAGCAAGGAGAGAGAGTGCTGAGATAACAGACAGCAATGACAGATCAAATGGAGATCGAGAGCACTGAGCAAAGAATGGGCAGAGAGAGCACTGCCAATGGAGAGTTAAGAAGGGGCAGAGAGAGAGAGAGTACTGAAAATGAAGAGCAAAGAGAGGGGAAGAGAGCACTGGTTAGAGAAAGCAAAGAAAGGCTGCGGGAGAGCACAAAGATGGGCAATGATCGTTGGGCGGCAGAAGGCAGGCAGCAAGCAAGGATCTCGGCTGGGCAACCAACAGTAGGGGAGCAGGGTGCGGGACCTGCTAAATGGGGTTGCACAGTGAACGCCATTAATTAGGTCCTGGGGTGGGATGTATGCTGTAGGAGGGGTGGGGGAAACGGAGCAAAGGGCAGGTAATTGCGGCAGGGGCTGCGGACGAGGGCAAGAAAGGCGCAGTGGGGCAGAGGCATAGAGGAGGAAAGCAGGACCAGAGAATGGAGAGAGAGATTACTGAATACGGAGAGCAAGGAGTGAGGAGAGAGAGCGCTGAGATAACAGAGAGCAAAGAGAGGGTTGGAGAGCACTGGATAGAGAGAGCAAAGAAGGTGCTGAGAGAAAGAGAGAGCACTAAATAGCATGTGCCCAATAAGAATGCCTAAGGTAACCTCTGGCAAAGTGACTGGTAAGTGTGCAGTACTTGAACTTAGACAAGTCTTGTGTACTGTGCAACGTCTGTTATGATACTTTGCACATTGCAACCTTCCTGTATATTAAGGTTATGTTGTTTTTCTCTATTCCTATACAAAGCTAATTACGTGGGTCAAATTTGCAATTCTGTAGAACTGCAGCAGTACCTGTCATTCCTGGGGAGTGCTTGGAAAAAGAATATTTGATAATTAATTAAACTCAACACATCATCCTTAAATGTTAAAGAATCTAGAGACTGCACTCTGTGACACCCACCTTCTGCTGCTGTACTTGTGCTCTAAAAACTACAAGAAGCAAAGCGATGGAGTAAGCATAAAACCTGGACATGTGTAGGTATGGTCTGGCTTCTTTGAGCTGTCATTCATAGCAGTGGATCTGGATCTTGGATTAAATAAAAAATAACCTCAGTGCTAAAACTGTAGTTTTCAAACAATTCTTCCTCTGTTTCTTCAAAAAGTGTTACTCTAAGCCTAAGAATCTGTTCCTGTCTTCTTCTCTTTACCTGGACAGAACATTTTTTTTTATCCTCCTCAACCCAAGCATAAACCCAAGCATAAAAAAAGAGCAACTTAGAAAAAAAAAATTTAATTTTGGGTTCAATTGTGTATCTTCACCTGGTACAACCTAAAGCCACTAGATGTTCATTTGTGAGCTCAAAATGACCATTTTAGCTCTTGTCACAGGTTGTGGATTGTTAATATTTAATACTTGTGTTCCGTTATTAGGAGCTCACAAATAACACCTTTTTCTGACAATAGTACAAACAATATGCTATTACATTGGCTGCACACCAGTTTCTGACCGGTTTGCCATGTGCTAAAAGTCAGTACAACTTGCCCCTACATTTGTCTTTATATGTTTTTCCGAAAGACATTTTCCATTTACATAAACTACCCAGAAATAATATGTCTGATAACGGATCACAGTACATCTGTCATTTTCAGTCCTTTATTAACTATGCACTTGGTATCAAAAGAGCCCTTTCTTAGGGTGTCATCAAATAATAATGTCGACCGAGGGCATATATCTGACTATGAATGTGTATATCTGGTGTTTGATTCAACACTGTCCATTGCAAATCTATATTTCCAACAATCAATTGCATCTATCCCAATACCATACATTTTCCAAACACACATATGCTTTTTCTGCCACTTTTGAGTTTCCTCCACGGACATGTATAAGTGCTCCACTGAACACTCTTTATACTTGATAAACCCAGCTTTCTGTGCAGTCTCTATTTCACCTACAAATATATTTTGCACTACAAAACCACAGGAAAGAAACAAGAAGGAAGCTGGCTTCTGCTGCCATCTAGCCACAAATTATGTGATAGAGGACCGTGTTAGGCTCTGCTCTTTGCCACTATCCAGTACCCTCGTTTCTTTCAAATTTGCTTCTAGAAATATGGGGCATTTTAAGATTGGTAAAATATTAAATTCTGTAACCATTCATCAGGTTTTCTCTATAAGATGCCATATCCACCTCAATTCCTATATCACTTTCTTCATACCTTTTGTGTCCAGCATTTTTCCTAGCCAAGTCACTTTATGTTGTCCTCCCATTCTGATGGATGTTCAATCCTAGATGAAACAGCAGCAAATCAGTGACTCCCATTTTGTATGAAGGTTCTTATAGTTTATGATAGATGAGCCTGGTGGAACAAGACAGTTGTTCCTATTTCTATTGGCAATAGAGAAGACCACTCACCTCTTGACATGGGGGAGTTATGGTTGCATAGCTTACCACAACTGGTGAAATTTCCAACACCTTCAAATACATTTTTCCTAGGGAAATTGTAAGACTTCCTACAATGATCTCAGCAGGTTTTCTATTTTTATCCGCAGCCATACTGTGCAAGCATGTAGATATATCCTTGATCTGGGCTGTGTGTCCATGTGCCAATGGGATGTGTGCCCGTTTCACCCCCTTTACTACACTTCTAGGGGATGGCCCGCAAAAATGCCCTTCAAACAATTAACATAGAGACTGTTTTCCATGACCTGTAAACAGTACTTATACCTGAAATGCAGTCCCCTTATCAGACAATCAGATTTTGGGTAACTTTGAATAATGGACTTTATTACATGTAAGTGATCGAGTTCTTTACAATATGTGTCAATTTTATTGTCAACAGAAATGGGCCAATGGTAGAACAAATGTCCCTTTTTTAGAAAACAGAACAGCTACCAATAAGACACAATTTCTTGTAAGATATGTGACGAAGAACATTAAAGTAGTATGTCAAGGTTCTTTGAGTGGGCAAAGGCAACCTTAAGCCACTCGGTCTTCATGTAGTTGCTCAATAACAAAGTGCCCATAATTGTACATATTCCATTATTTCATTGGCTGTAGCAGACTGCCAAGACAAGGGTGAGATTAATTCAAGAGTATTTTTGGTTTTCCAGGATTCCCAGTAGTAGGACTTGCATGTCTCCATTTCAAAGTGAACTGTGCATTTGTTTGTCCCGTAGATATAAAATATGTTTTTCAATCTCATATTCACCTCAATCTGAGGTTTAATTTACATGATACAATCTCTATAATCTGTTGGTAGCATTAACTCACTGCTACCAAAATTCTTTCTCTTTCCATCTCAATAATTGACAAGGAGTCTGTAGTGTTGTCTACACAATTTTTTATGTCTAACATTTCTTTACCCAAATGTATCTAACGTACCTCTGCATCATGCACTCTCCAAAAGCAGGAGAATCCAAAGTTGTCCACAATTGCTGAATCCATGCCTTTTTCCAAAACAACCACACTAACTATATACATGATTGTCACTATATCCACTGTATTGCATATGAGTATTCTGAAAAACTGGTATTCTGGATTGAAATTTCTTTCCTATTGAGCATGTTGAACACATGCCAGCCCTGCACAGATGGCAATTTTACAGGTGTAAGTTTATGCATAGAATTGTTTAACTAAATCCATTTGTTTTCACAAACATTCTGGACAGAATTAACCGTTCAACTTCTGTTGCAACATGTTTTCATTGAACCCTTCACGAGGATAACACACTATGGCGGTCATTCTGACTGCAGCGGTCGGCGGTCGCCGCCCGCCAAGCGGTTCCCGCCGAAAGACCGCTCTGCGGTCAAAAGACCACGGCGGCCATTCCGGCTTTCCCGCTGGCCCGGCGGGCGACCGCCAGAAGACCGCCGGCTGGCCCAGCGGGAAAGCTCCTTCAACAATGAAGCCGGCTCCGAATGGAGCCGGCGGAGTTGCAGGGGTGCGACGGGTGCAGTGGCACCCGTCGTGATTTTCACTGTCTGCAAAGCAGACAGTGAAAATCTTTGTGGGGCCCTCTTAGGGGGCCCCTGCACTGCCCATGCCATTGGCATGGGCAGTGCAGGGGCCCCCAGGGGCCCCACGGCACCCGTTCCCGCCATCCTGGTTCTGGCGGTGGACACCGCCAGAAACAGGCTGGCGGGAAGGGGGTCGGAATCCCCATGGCGGTGCTGCAAGCAGCGCCACCATGGCGGATTCCCTGGGCCAGCGGGAAACCGGCGGGAAACCGCCGGCTCCCCTTTTCTGACCGCGGCTTTACTGCAGCGGTCAGAATCGCCCAGGAAGCACCGCCAGCCTGTTGGCGGTGCTTCCGCTGCCCTCCGCCCTGGCGGTCATGGACCGCCAGGGTCGGAATGACCCCCTTTTTCCTTTACTTTGGAGATTGGGGCTAAAAGGCATCACATGTATCTCTAAGCCACCAAGTGCCAAAAAGCATCATTTGCAAATTCATAGTGGCATAATTGTAGTTGAAGTCCAACATTCTTAGCACCTTTCCTTTCAGGATCCATTATATTGCTGGAAGTGATTGCTCTTACACCTGCACCAAAGTCTTTCTCCACCTTAGTACCCAACCTTTAGCTGTGAAACTCGTTTGCACTTCTTCTGCCTTCAACTGCACCATTGACCCCATCTTCTCTCATCTCAATGGAGGGGCTCCCTGTGCTTTTGTGTTACTCTCTCAGTGAGCTGTTATAAGAGTTCCCCCAAAGTAGATCCACACCAATAGTATGACTTGATCTCTTATAGGATGGGGGGTCCAACAAGTGAGATAGGAGCTATGACACCCTTTGTCAAACTCCAAGAGCAAATATGAATTAATAAAGGGACAATGCCTCTGGTATTTACAAGTAAGAGATGCTCTTGCCAGGTATAGAGATCAGCTGCAAAATGTGGCAGAGGAAATGACTCTGGAATACCGGGTGCTGGTAGCCCCACTTTATGACCATGCCATTTCACAAATAGAAATTAGAACTGCAATTACAAAAGGGCAGTCTATTTCAATGGTATATTTTTATCAAGAAAGCTCTTAGTTCAACATTGTTAGTAGCAACTATAGGGATCACTCAGAATTTCATGGTACGGGTGAACCACCATAAACTAGCTGTTCCCCCAACCTGCAAAATGCATTTTATCTGTCTCATTTAGAGTCACAGTTTTAAATAACTCATGATTTGGTTACTGCAGTGCTGGGCACATCCTCGGACTTCATATCAGCACTGTACACTCGCCGTATTTTTTCATTTTATTTTCTTTAATCTGTCAGCGTGGTGACACACACACCTTAAGTAGTAACAACAGATGCAGAGTGTTGCACCTTGAAGAATTCTGTACAGTGTGATTACACGGATGCTGTTTTTTAATTTCTTCTTGATTTATAATCTATATTGTGTATTGGTTTCTGGCAGCACATATGTGCACAGTGTTTGTTCTACATGAACAGTATTCTAACTAGTTTTTTTAAATTAATATTAGTAATGGTTCCTGGCTGTTCTCAACATACTGTGTGTTTTGCACCCTTATTGTAATGTGTTTACTATGTTTTGTAATTTGCAGAAAGATGTGTTTTACTTTGAATGTAGCTGTTTTACCATCCAACCTGTAAACCCACCACCATTTTAAGAAACTCCAGGGGCTCTGGCAATCTCTGTAGACAATGGTTTGAAGCCTTTGAGAGATACCATGCGGCCATTGGTGTTTCTAGGTTTAGAGCTGAAAGAAAAAAATACCTTTTGGTACACTCATTAGGTAGATTCACATTCAAACATTTACTTCAAATGGCTTCAGCAGAAGGTGAAGAAATTAACTAGTATCATCAGACTGTTAAAACAAACCTCAAATTAGGTCTGATACTCAACCTACTCTGGTTGTTTTAATACACCATTTTTTAAAAATGAAACAAAAGGTGAGGGAAGATGTTGACATCTACATTAGATCTCGGCACAAACTCATATCTGAATGCTAGTGTGAGAATTTCAGTGACCAAACTGTATGCGGCCAGTTTGTTAGCTAATGTTGTGAAAAAAGCATCCAACAAAAATGTCTGTCCATGGGTAACCAATCTTTGGAGGAAATGATTAGGGTAGAAAATTGTATTGAAATCTTCCAGATTCCTGTTAAGGAACTTAAAGATAAACCTGTTGAAACAGTGTGTGCTGTCCATTCTTGTTCAGATCAACGTAAGAAGAATGACAACTAGAAACACCAACCTGGTCTAAAAGAAGTTACATTTTTTTTTAAACAAACTGATATTTGTTTATGATGTGGTAATCCTACTTATTGGAAAAGTAGTAAAAGGTGCTATGCGAGAAATGTAACTTGCAACATTTGCAAAAATGTGGACATTTTGCCAAAGTTTGTCAAAGTCTTAAGCGTATCATTGCTAAAGTTGGGGAGTTTCTCTGAATGTAAAGATAATGATGCTCGAGTGAACTCTGAGAATGAAGAGAGTGATGAAGTGGTTCTTGTGCTTGGTGAATGCAATGAGTCAATAAAGAACGTATATCCCTCTGGATGTGTTGACCCCCTTAGTCGATATTCGAGTAAGTAAAACGTTTTTACACTTGTTGGTGGAGTCTGATGCAGGAATTACTATGATCACTCAGGAGCTATTCATAACTCCTGGTGAGATAAGCATTTATTTCCACCTGCATGCTCTCCAGTGTCATATGAGAGCCACAAGCAATGTTCCCTGTAAGGTGCGCGCGCGCACCCCCCCTTCCCCCACCGCGCAGACCTGTTTGCCAAGCGCGCACATTTCTGCCTGCCACACGCGAGAGAGTGAAACCGTATGGCAGCGCTACATTTAAAAAACGAAACAGTGCAAAAACGCGGTCACTCTCTTCGCGGCAGATCAGGAAAACAAAACGGCAGTGCAGGACCCGAGGAGAAATCCCTGCACGAGGAGATCTCCAAATGAAAGCAGGTACGTGTAAACACATATGCCGTATTAGTTTGGATTTGAGAGATATTATGACAGATAAAGGGAAAACGTTAAAAGATGACCAGAGGTTATGAAGTAAAACTGTACTCTATAAAGATGGTTGTATTAGCGTGTAGACTTACACAAGCAAGAAGTCATTTAGCACTAGATAAATAAAATTACATTTTTAGGTTTATTGAAATGTTGGCACTTGTGTTATGTATATGCCTTGCCAATGTTCTGGGATGGAATGTAGAATACAGAACATTCAAACTATTGTTGTTCAAGTTAGGAGAGCAGTTGGCAGCTGGTGAGAGGCCAGTGGAGCTGCTCTGGGGACGCGCAGAATAAACTTACCTTACGGTCATCATTCTGGTGTGTTAGAATTTGTGCAAGGTACACACCACATTTTGGTGATGAGTGGACGACTCCCCAGCCTTGAATCCACGTTGTGAAAGCGACAATAATTTTCGTTGACGGCCGCTTTTGTTCACAAGCATGATTACTGATACGCCTTTCCGTGCGCCTAAATGAAGACAAAGGAGGATTCAGCAGTGTTGGACTATTAGAGAAGCCCTGCAAAGCGCTGCTGGTCTGGCTCCAAGCCGGTGACTTCAGCTGCTCCATGTTAATACAGCAATAGCTCACAGGGGAAAGGTGCACAAATGGAGGACACAGTGGATGCCCAGACATCCTGATGAAAGGCAGCTGCACCATGACCAGAGAGTGCATTGCGAGTACTGCCATTTACTCTGGGTCAAATATGCACTTTGCAGGTAGTTAGCTGAAGTGCTGAATTCACATTTTTGTAAATGAACTGCAAAGCATGGCCCTTTGTGAGGAGCCTGCTATAATCACACAGAGGACCGGCTTTTGGCGGTGCGAGCGGTGCAACATCACCGGGACCTGACCTCTGGGGAGCACTGTGTTTAGCAAAAACTTCCAAAACTTGCGATTTAAAAGCACCTGCTGAAAATTTTCTTGTGCGTTTAGCCTTCAAGAAACAATTAAAATGTCAACATGCCTATTGTGATTAATGTTCTTGCTAGAGAGAGATGGGAGTTTTGCCTAGTGGCTGCTTTGACTCAACATAAAGTAGCATAGAGGGTTAATATGCCTGCTGCAAAAAACAGAACTATGGGGCATATTTGAAAAAATTGGTGCTGCACACAGTGCAGTGCCACTTTGCTTGCCCCCTTTAGCGCCCCCTCTAACGCCACCATGAGTGCGTCATATTCAAAATACGGCGCACCATGGCGGTAGTTAGTGGACTAGTGTCAGGATTTTATATGCTAGTCCAGTGCTTTGCAGGATTAGGATAAAAAAATTTGACGCTAATCCTGCAAAGCACACGGAGGCCCATTGTAACCAATGGAAGCCTCCTTTTAATGCCTGATCTTGGTAGTTATGCGCTGCGCTCGCGTAAAGGGTCAATTTCTTGGCGCACGTATCCTTGCCTGCAGCGCACAGAGACCTTACACTGCCGCACACAGTGGAAAAAAATTAGAGGGAACATTGGCCACAAGATTACACTAAAAGGCTGCTTTGAGGATGTTCTAGAGTTTAAGTGAAGACCCATTAAAGGTAAAATATATGTTTCTGTAAAAAGTCTAAACATACTATTGGTTTCATCAGGGTTTGTTTGGTAAGCTCTTCAAACCTGGAGCTGAATAACGAGTGTTAGCTGTCAAAAGTCATGACTCTGCTTATTGTTGGGCACAGAAAATTTCAACGGTGTTCTTGAATGATTTTGGTAAAATTAAAGGGATTGAGGATTAGATCTAAATCAAAGAAGGAGCGTAACCTATTAAACATAGGTTGAAAGATGTTCCTTCCAGTGTAAGAGAAGATTTATTTTGAATTTGAAAAGGAACTGTTAGTAATACAACCAGTGGAGTCTTTGTTTTCGTTATCACCTTAAGTGGTGGCACGTAAGTGGAATGGTGATTTACATGTCTGTCCAAATCTGAGAAGTCTTAAAAAACATTTTTGGATAGATTCTCATCCCCTACTGAAGATTACAGAATTATTAGCATTAACAGTGGGAGTTCAACAAGCTAGATGTGGCTTCAGTCTACCATCAGATTGAACTCCATCTGGATTCAAGGCAGCTCACTGCTTTCATTTCACAAGTTGTTACTTTTCAGTACTGTTAAATCTCATTTGATGTAGCCACTGTCTTGTGTGGCTATTTCTCAAGATAACATACTAATTTATTTTTCTGATCATAGAATTTGCAATACCATTTTGGTGAATGTTCTTACTATCCTTGGAGATCATGGTGTAATTCTGAAAGGGGAGAAATATGAGTTTTTGAAAGACATTATGGAATTTCTTAATTACATAATTTATAGTGATGGCATTCAACCTAAGCCTGGGTTGGTGAGTCCCATTCTTGAAGCATCTCCACCCACTGATGGGACAGGAGTTTAGTCTTTTCAGGGTGAGTGAATTTTAAACCCATTTTATTCTGAATTAGGCCTGTAATATTAAACCAATCGGTAATCTTTTGAACAAAAAATTATTTTTTAAATGACATGATAGTTGCCAAAACACCTACCAAATCACAGTGAATAAGTGTGAAAGCCTTGAAGCCCTTTGAATCTGCGCACACATGTTGTTAGACTGTTGATTTGAGTAACTATTGTTTAGGTGCAGTTCTAACTCAGAAAACTGGAAGTGACGAAAGCAGTGAAGTTCATTAATCAGTCATTAAAAAAGAACTTCTTGCTTGTTGGTGAGCCATAGAAAAGTTTCATAGTCATGTCTTGGGAAAATCCTCTATTCTCCAGGCCAATCACAAGCCATTGGCATACATTCTAGGTGTTGTGAATGTGAAGACCAGAACTCTGGGGACTGCTAGATTATATACTAAGCTTCTTTCAAACCAGTTCAATGTTGTCCGCGTTCCTGGTGGAGAAAAGTTTAGAGCAGACCATCTTTCTAGGTCCCCGTCAAAAGGTGAACTAGAACAAACACGGTCTTGAGGATGATGTGGAAGATAATAATGTTGAATATTACCTAATTGCTACAATTAAGATTCAAAATGTGTGCCTTTGTTCTGAGATTAAGTGGAGAAACTGTGCCTCTCATGATGCTGTTCTTGTCCAAGTTTTAAGCTTTTTGTCAGAGGGGTGGCTGAAAGAAAAGAATCTGAGCTCAGAATTTTAACCTCTTTCCAAATAGCTGAAGAACTGTCTGTTAAGGATAGTTTGGTCATGAGGTCAGACAGGTTGGTACTGCCACCTAGTCTTAGACACAACCTTGTAATTAAAGCACATGAAGGACATTTGGGTGCTACTCTTACCAAATGTCAGTTATAGGCATCAATTTGGTGGCCTACATGAACAGAGACATTCATAAAGTTGTACAGACTTGTGTAAAATGCTTGTCATGTGACAAACCTTTGAAGTTATCTACCCCATCTGTAACACCTATTGAGTTACGTGCAGGGCCCTGGAGTGTGTTAGGTATTGTCCTCATGGTCCTTTTAATTATGCTTTATTTTGGTTATGATTGATTATTATGTAAGTGGTCTGAATTAAGATTTGTTAGAGAACTTAATACGAAAGCTGTTGAGGCATATCTTGAAAGATGCATTGCTCAGGAAACGTTTCCCTGAAACGGTTGTTTCAGACAATGATGTTCAATTTGTGAGCACCGAAGTACAATGTTTTCTCAAATATAGGCCCTCATTACGACCCTGGCGGTCGGTGATAAAGTGGTGGTAATACCGCCAACAGGCTGGCGGTACCTACCGCCAAATTATGACCATGGCGGAAAGATCTCCGAAAGACAGCCAATGTACCACACCGACCACCAGGGCGGAAACAGCCGCCACGTTGGGAGCCTCCTACAGCCAGGCGGAAGTCAATGTTCCGCCCACCATATTATGACCGATATTCCGCCACCTTTTCTGGGGTGGTACCACTGACATCAAAAGCCTAGCGGAAACAGAGCTCAGAAGGGAAAGAACTCACCATTGGAGACACAGAGAAGAACCATGCCACCATGGAACCAGAACTGCATATTGTCCCGATGTTATTCTAAGTTCTGCTCCACCACGAACACCAACGCCAGCGAAGACGACGATGGTGAGTACAGCCGCCTAGCACATGAGGGGGGGAGGAAAAAGAGAGTGACACACACACACACACAACACACACACCCCCACACACACACCATACACACAACCAGATGCATTAAAAAACAACAATTTGACCCCGTAACTCAGCTGAATAATGCAAGGACAAAACAATTTAGCAAAAGTGTTTGTAATAAGATCAACACAGTAGAAATAATAAGTTAGGCAAGATAATAGATATATACATATGTACAGAAAAAGGGACACAGCCCAGTCCTCAATTTTCGTATGCCACATGGCCACAAGCCAAAGTCCAAGGTCACACGTCACCTGCTTCAACACGGAGAGAACAGTGCAGGGGCATCAGTTTGTAAATAGGCAGGCACCTCAGGGGGACGGGGGATCAGGGGGGCACCTCAGCTGGGAGTTGTAACAAGACCACTGGTTTTGGAGGGGGCAACGTGCCCTGAGCTTGATCCTGGGGATTGATGGGCCACAGTCTCTAAGGTGGGAGTCATACCCACTGGTTCTGGAGGGGGCAACGTGCCCTGTGCTGGATCCTGGGGAGTGGAAGGTCACAGTCTCTAAGGTGGGTGTCATACCCACTGGTTCTGGAGGGGGCAACGCGCCCTGTGCTTGATCCTGGGGAGTGCAAGGTCACAGTCTCAAAGGTGGGTGTCATACCCACTGGTTCTGGAGTGGACAGGCCGCACAGAAGCCTATGGACGCAGGATTACATAGCGTCTGCCGGCAGTGATGGCTGCACTGTGGTGGTGCTGCTGGTGGGGGGAGGATCCTGCCCATCCCCTGCAAGCTCGAATGGCTGCACAACCATGGTTGTTGGTGGGTTTTTTTTCACAGTTCCTGGTCCAGGCTCCTTTCCCTTTCTGCCTGCTGTGGCAGTCTCCTTGATCTTCCTGCCTGCTGGGGCAGACTCCTTGGCCTTTCGTGTGGCAGGTGCAGGCTCCTTGCCCTTCTTGCCGGCCGGGGCTGTCTCCCTCCCCTTGAGGCTGGCTGGTGCAGGACCCTTCCCCTTCATTACACGGCCTGGATCCCTTTCCACCACGAGGGGATGCGTTTAGGACTGGGCCCGTAGACTGTGTGGCTGAGGTGCTTGGCTGGGGTCGTGATACCCTGCCTATACGTGCAGGACGGGGGTGGGGTAGGGAAGAGGTCAATGCTGGATAGGAACACTTTTTTAGGGACATTGGGGTGGGAAGTGGGAGAAGGAGTGGGAGTGGAGGATGAGGGAGTGGTTGTTGGAGGTGTCTGTCTGCTGCTTTTGGGTGCAGGTGCATGGGCTGTGTGTTGTTGTGAGGTGGATGGGAGAGGACACAGGGCATGTGTGCATGGATGTTATGAAGGTGTCTGCCAGTGAGGTGTGTGTTCTGCTTGGTGTGGTGATGATGATGGTAGTGGATGATGATGTAGTGCATGTAGGTGTGTGTGTGGATGTGGCTGGGAAGGAGGTGGTGGGGGGAGGAGGGGGAGACAGCGGAAATAGTGGATGTTGGTGTGTCTGCAACTGGATGGTGTTTGTGTGAGTGCCTGTGGGATGAAGTGTGGTGCTTGTGTTTGCCTGTGACACTCTTGGGTGTTGTCTTGTGTGCATGCTCGTCTGTATCTGTGCTTGGGATAGGTTGGGGTTCAGGGGAATGGGACTGGGCAGTGGAAATTGGAGGGGGGATGGTGGAAACAGGGACAATGGCTGCCATAAGAGAGGAGGCCAGAGCCTGGATTGATTTCTGTTGGGCCACCAATCCAGTGTGAATGCCCTCCAGGAATGCATTAGATTGTTGCATCTGGGCTGCCAGCCCCTGGAAGGCATTCACAATGGTTGCCTTCCCTACAGAGATGGATCTCAGGAGGCCAATAGCCTCCTCACTCAGGGCAGCAGGGCTAATCTGGGGCAGGGCCTGAGGTGCCCGGGGCAAAGAAGATGCCCCCCCTCCTGGGTGAGTGGGCATGGGCAACTCGATGAGGGGCTGCTGGGAGGGTGGCGCTGGTACGGGGGTGGCAGCTGTACCTGTAGCTGGTGTGGTCACAGAAGTGTCTGCCACCACCAGGGAGCTTCCATCGGAGGAGGTATCGGTTTCTAAACTGTCCCCCCCAGTCTCCGATGTGGTGCTCCCCTCGCCCTCCGTCCCGTTGGAGGTGTCTGTCTGCTGCTTTTGGGTGCAGGTGCATGGGCTGGATGCTGTTGTGAGGTGGATGGGAGAGGACACAGGGGACGTGTGCATGGATGTTATGAAGGCGGCTGCCAGTGAGGTGTGTGTTCTGCTTGGTGTGGTGATGATGATGATAGTGGATGATGATGTAGTGCATGTAGGTGTGTGTGTGGACGATGCTGGGAGGGAGGTGGTGGGGGAGGAAGGAGAGACAGCGGAAATAGTGGATGTTGGTGTGTCTTCAACTGGATGGTGTTTGTGTGAGTGCCTGTGGGATAAAGTGTGGTGCTTGTGTTTGCCTGTGACACTCTTGGGTGTTGTCTTGTGTGCATGCTCGTCTGTATCTGTGCTTGGGATGGGTTGGGGTTCAGGGGAATGGGACTGGGCAGTGGAAGTTGGAGGGGGGATGGTAGAAACAGGGACAATGGCTGCTATCAGAGAGGAAGCCAGAGCCTGGATTGATCTTTGTTGGGCCACTAATCCAGTGTGAATGCCCTCCAGGAATGCATTAGATTGTTGCATCTGGGCTGCCAGCCCCTGGAAGGCATTCACAATGGTTGCCTTCCCTACAGAGATGGATCTCACTCACTCAGGGCAGCAGGGCTAATCTAGGGCAGGGCCTGAGGTGCCTGGGGCACAGAAGATGCCCACCCTCCTGGGTGAGCGGGCACGGGCAACTCAATGAGGGGCTGCTGGGAGGGCTTCGCTGGTACGGGGGTGGCAGCTGTACCTGTAGCTGGTGTGGTCACAGAAGTGTCTGCCATCACCAGGGAGCTTCCATCGGAGGAGGTATCGGTTTCTAAACTGTCCCCCCCAGTCTCCGCTGTGGTGCTCCCCTCGCCCTCCGTCCCACTGGTGCCCTCACCTTCAGTGGACTCTGCCTCCTGGGTCCTGTGGGATGCAGCTCCCTCCATTACCGGTGCCTCTGCTCGTCCGCCAGATGATGCTAATGCACTTAAGTACAGGATGACAAAATAAAAAGGGGGGGAAGAGAGAAAGGATACACTGGGTCAATGGCTGCACCAACACCACCGTTGGCGTACATAGCACGCTCACACGCAGGGAACAGGCCTAGGCAATATGCATTGCACTTCCAGAGAAATAGCATGCCTCCAATGCATGGGGAGGGGTACACACCACCAAATGCAACACATCTGGGACCCACGCAGCCCTGACAAGTAGTGGATGCCTACGAGCTAGGTAACTAAATTTGCCCTTCTGCACCCTAGCCACCAGGGGACCTACGCTGCAATCTCAGGCCTGGCCTAGGGGCACCCACTGACACACATCCCCCACCCGGATACCACCCTACCATGCGTAAGATGTAATGATGGGCACTGTACTGTAACCCCCTTGTGGCTGCTGTGATGCCCTCAAGCGTCCATCCAGCTCTGGACAGGTCACCTCCAGTATGCGGGCCATCAGGGGGGGTCGGGGTTCGACGGGCACCCCTTCCTCATTGGGAGGCCATCCCCAGCTGGGCCTCCGCTGTCTTCCATGCCCAGCACCTCAGGTCCTCCCCCCTTTTGTGACAGTGGGTGCTCTGTCTGCCACAGACCCCCAGGGTCTGCACCTCCTTGGCAATGGCACTCCATATACCCTTCTTTTGATGGGCACTGACCTGCAGAGGCAATACACACAGGAAAATAGAATTAAACAAACAGTCCAGCCTGTTACACATATGGCCCATCATACCCCTTCACATCACCATTTCCACACACATGACCCAGCACACAACCTACACGCCGCCAAGAGAACATCCACCCACCCCCCTTACATGAGGCCATCAGACACAGAACTCCAATTATTCATGCTGCATGCATCGTGTTCACAGCGTACTCACCTGTTGGTCTGGAGGCCCATACAGCAGTCCGTACTCGGGTAGGACCCCATCCACCAGTCTTTCCAACTCCCCCAAAGTGAAGGCTGGGGCCCTTTTCCTGGTCACAAGGGCCATGGTAGGCTCCAGACACAGGCCACAGCAGCACATGCAGTGTAGGTCCTCTCCTATGGAAGGTCAGGTAACAAATGAGGAATCAGATAGAAAATGGCAGTCACGTCAGCAGCAGTGCATACCGTCACCCCCGGCGTAGATCACCATTGGCCACTGTAACCCATAGGGCCCAATGTTAGCCAATGAGCAGTTGCACAGCGGTTCCCGACCGCCTCCCGCAACGACGCACAACGTCAGCGAAATTTCCTCACTTCCACCTGTCCCTCCACACAGGACAGGCGGATGCCATTTCAGGGTGGGGGAGGGTAGGCCCTGAAATAATGCTGCATCACAGGAGATATTAGCACATACTGGACAAATCACAAGGACCCATTTCATGTTTACAGGATGCAAAGTTCTGTTTTGGTTCCATTGTTCAGTTTGTAACCGGCTCCACACTCTTGTGTCCCTTAGATACCTACCGCTGCGGATGAATAGGAGATGGAGACATACCCCTGTGCACAGACCCCTGGTGGACTTGGCTACACTGGAGGACAGGCACATAATACTCACCTACAGACTGCACAGGGCCACAATCACTGAGCTGTGTGCCCAATTGGAGCCTGACCTGATATCTGCTATCCGTCACCCCACTGGGATCACCCCTCTTGTGCAAGTGCTATCTGTACTCCATTTCCTGGCAACTGGTTCTTTCCAAGTGACAGTGGGCTTGGCAGCAGGAATGTCACAGCCAATGTTCTCAATTGTGCCGACAAGAGTGATGTCTGCCCCGATAAAACACATGTGCAGCTACATTATTTCCCCCAGGTTGAGGATTTGGCCACAGTAAAGGCCATGTTTTATGCAATGGGACATATCCCCAACATAATTGGGGCGATTGATGGAACACATATTGCATTTGTTCCCCTCTGGCAGAATGCGCAGGTGTTCAGGAATCGTAAGAGTTTACACTATATGAATGTTCAGATGGTGTGCTTGGCGGACTAGTACATCTCACACGTCAATGCTAAGTATCCTGGGTCGGTGCATGATGCCTTTGTCCTGAGGAATAGCAACATCCCAAATGTGATGGGCCAACTACAGAGGCACAGGGTGTGGCTAATAGGGGAGCCCTGTTTCCGACCAAGTAGATGTTGGTGTATGGGTATGGTGTGGGCCATATAGGGTAGTGTGTGGCAAAATGTTGTCCCTCAGAATTTGCAGGTGACTCTGGTTATCCAAACCTATCATGGCCCCTGTGAGGAATGCCAGGACAAGGGCAGAAGAATGTTATAATGAGGCCCATGGGCGAACCAGAAGGATCATTTAAAGGACCTTTGACCTCCTGAAGGCCAGGTTCCGGTGCCTCCATCTAACAGGTAGATCCCAGTGCTACTCACCAAAGAAAGTCTTCCAGATAGTGGTGACATGCTGCATGTTGCATAAGCTGGCCCTCAGACACCATCTCCCATTCCTGCAGGAGGAGGAGGCTGGAGATGCCCGTGTGGCAGCAGTAGAGCCTGTGGACAGTGAGGTTGAGGAGGCAGAGGATGAGGATGAGGATAACAGAACAAATGTGATCCGACAATACTTCCAATGACACACAGGTAGGACAGTGTTACTTCACATTTCAATTACTTTTGTTTTAATTTGTGTGCCAGTGGCATGCAAATATTTGCAACTTCTATGCCCACTTACTGTTCTCTCTGGCAATTCCTTTTGCAGATGTTGGTGACCTGATATATACTCCTGGTGTGAACACTACAGCCAGGTACAGGTCATTATTCTATGCTCATTCTCTGTACAATTGATTTGCAATGTTTGTACCTGTTAAAATGAATACATATTTGATATACATGCCATACTCCAAACTGTTTTTTTTAATGGGTGTTTATTGAAGTGCTAATTTATGGAGGGACCAGTGCAATGGGATGGGGTGATGATGGAGGAAAGTCCATGGTATTGTTCCAGTCTATTTGTAGCACAGGTGCATTGTCCTTGGAGACATGGGAAGGGGAGCAATGGCAGTTCAAGGTGGGTAGGGTGACAGAGTGGGAAACAAGGGTGACAATCAGGAGAGTCTCATTTCCTGGCAGGGGTCTTGGCAAGTGTCTGTGGCTTCTGTCTGAATTGCAGGGAACGTTTGTGGGGTGGTTCACCTTCTGCAGGGGTAGGGGTGCTGGTGGCCTGCGAGTCCTGTGGCGGGGCCTCCTGGCCACTAGTGGCAGCAGAAGTGGAAGGCTGTTCAGATGTCTGGCTAGTGGCAGGGGCCCGCTGGTGTGAGACTGCCTCCCTCATAATGTTGGCCATGTCTGCCAGCACCCCAGCAATGGAGATCAGGGTGTTGTTGATGGCCTGCAAGTCCTCTCTGATCCCCTGGTACTGTCCCTCCTGCAGCCGCCTGTTCTCCTGCACATTGTCCAGGATCTGGCCCATCGTGTCCTGGGAATGTTGATAGGCTCCCAGGATCTCTGCGAGAGCCTCCTGGAGAGTCAGTTCCCTGGGCCTGTCCTCCCTCTGGTGCATAGCAGCCCTCCCAGTGTCCGTGTTGGCCTGTGCCTCTGTCCCCTGAACCTTGTGCCCACTGCCACTGACCCCAGGTCCCTGATTGTCTTGGGTGCAAGGTGTGCTCTGGGGTCCCTGTAGAGGTGGATACACTGCTGATTGACGTGTCCTGGGGACAGAGGTATGGGTACGCTGGGTGGGTGCTGTGGTGGTGTTTCCTGATGGGGGAGGCTCTGTGGTGGTGTGTGACTGGGCCTGGGTAACCAGCGGTCCAGATCCTGAAGACCATAGTTACTGTCATCACTGTGGGCCTCTTCAGTTGGGGGACTGGATAGTGCTGGCACCTCCTCTCCGGTTACATTGGCAGGTAGGGGGGTAATAGAAGTAGAGAGTTGACTTACTAGAGTCCAATCCTCTTCTGACTCCGGCCAGGCCTTCAGGATGCAGTATTGCCAAGCCTTGCTCCTCCCATGTTGTGAGTTGTGGGGGAGGAGATGGCGGTCTACCGCCAGTCGTCTGTACAGCGAGCTGGTGTCTTGCTGCAATAGAACGTACCTTCCCCCGTAGGTCGTTCCACCTCTTCCTGATGTCATCCCTAGTTCTTGGGTGCTTTCCCACGGCGTTGACCCTGTCCACGATTCTCCGCCATAGCTCCATCTTCCAAGCTATTGATATCTGCTGCACCTGTGCTCCAAATAGCTGTGGCTCTACACTGACAATTTACTCCAACATGACCTTAGCTCCTTCTCTATATAACGGAGGTGTCTTTGTGGTGCCATGGGTGTTCTGTGTGGTGTGTTGGTGAGGGTGTGTGATGTGTCAGGGTGTGCGATGTGTAGTGCGTAAGTGGTGTATAGGTGTGAATAGTGTGTGGCTCTAGTTGTGTCTGTGGTCTTGGTGTCAATCTCCTGTCAGTAATTCTTGATTGTAAAGGGTTGTGGGTAATGTGGGTGTGTGTTTCATAGTGGTGTGGGTGTGGTGTGTGTATGGGTGTCAGGTGTGTGTCGTTTGAAGTGTCCAATGTGTTGTTGTTTTGTATGTGGGTGTCCATTATGAGCGCGGCGGTATGTACTGCCAATGGTTTACCGCCATTGAATGTCCGCCGTGGTGATTCATGGGTCATAATGTGGTGGCCGTAGTTCTGTTGGCGTAACATTGTGGGTTTTGATACTGCCAGTTTATCACTGACCTTTGGTGTGGCGGATTTGTTTGTGTATGTGTCTGAACACTGACGGATTGGGGTGTGTGTGTGTGTGTCATAATATGGTGAACGGATATCTGCCACTGCGGCGGTAAGTTGGCGGTCGTCAGCGTGCTGTAAATTGGATTTACTGCCAATGTCATAATGAGGGCCATAGCGGAATTCATCATTTTAAGTGCTCTCTTTACCATCCTCAGACCAATGCTCTTGGAGAACATATGAACAAGGTGGCCGGTGACTGCATACAGTGGGCTTTTGAGTGTTAGTGTGATATTCTGAATGCCATTAGGATTATGTTTTGTTTTACAGAACCACTCCACATTCCTCTACTAGTGTTCATCCCCCGAAGATGTTAAGGGGAAGAAAAGCCTCCACTAAATTACACCCTGTGTGGCTGTGTACAATGACAAAAATCAATGTTTCTTCGGAAACTCTTCAGTCTAGAGTCTGAAAAAACATGTTGGAATACTCCACTCAAAAACAAATTCTGGTCTGATGTAAGGAAGAGGTTTAGGGGTCCTCCTTGGACGGGATGATGTTGTCTGGATAAAAAAAAAAACTCCCACACATGGTCAGGTAAAAAATAAAATCTATGATCCTGTTTGTGTTTTGTGGTAGTGCTGCCAGAATGAGTTGAGGTCACTGGTGAAAAGTGTCCAAAGTTGTGAAAGTGAATTTCAACAATTATGTTGTTGGTTATGGAACAAAGATGCATGGATATTGGTTGTTAGAAGGTCCAAATACTCCTCCCGCTGGTAAAGTGGAAAGTTTCTCCAACTAGTGATCTCCAATCATCTGGAGAAGTTCATGAAAAAGTAATAAACGTATTAGATGTAGACATTAAGGTCTGTATTTTTCTTTCACTTATTGTACGTTGCAGTTATTCTGCTAATGTACATTTTTCTCTCTTCAGATATCCTGTCTCTGTTGTCTTTGCCATATTATTTTTGTTGTTCTGTTTTTTTATATATTGTTTCTGTTGTTAAAGTTTCTTTTTCTTTATTTTCTTATGAGGAATGGTATGTAGTAATCATCTTCTGTTAGTGTGTCCTTCTTACCGTTACTGTGCACAATAGGTTGGTACGCTCAGAGTTCTCTTAAAATGTTCATGCAAGTCAACAGTTGGAATGTGACAGTTGAAGCTCACCCTCTGCCTGTGCGCACACAGAGGTGGCTATGCTTTCCATCTGAGAATAAAGGTGAGCTATTGCTCACCTTCATGTCTTACAGCGACAGTACTACAAAATCATTCCACTACAAGGCCACAATGTCATAATGACAGTCTCCTACCTTATTTTGGGTAGATTACTTCATTACATTCCCCTGGATGGAATTGCTATGTGAAGCATGGAACTCAGTCAATTAACTAGACATGCAGAGAGAAACCTCCTTGCATGGCAGGGTAATACATTTTTGTTTTTGAAAAATAAACTCAGGCTTTGGTATGTTCTTTTTGAAAAACAAAAGACTTTGCTGACAGTGGCAAAACCAAATGTGTGCCTGCTCCACAAAGTACTCTGCCTTCACTGCGATTACTGCACTGACAGCTTCACTGAAAGGAGTGATAGGGTGGGCAGTCCTTTGCCAGGGAAGTGGAGGTTGTAGCTTCTGTTGACCTGGCAGGCTGGTCTGCTGCCCACCAGGATCTGAATAAGCATTTTAGAAATTTGTCCATTTGATATGCATATAACAACATGGTCATATTAGCCATATTAAAAATTAAAATCCTTTATACTTGAATTGATATTAACACATTATGGTAATAATACACAGGAATTAAATAGAAAAATACACAAAAGGGTACACAGAGGA
This sequence comes from Pleurodeles waltl, assembly GCF_031143425.1. Taxonomy (NCBI): domain Eukaryota; kingdom Metazoa; phylum Chordata; class Amphibia; order Caudata; family Salamandridae; genus Pleurodeles; species Pleurodeles waltl. The sequence continues at coordinate 812,343,512 of NC_090440.1, forward strand.
AAACCACAAAGGGGGCTGTGGGAAAAACAATGGAATGGAGGCAAAAAGGACAAAAGGGGATACTAGAAATAAAAGGGTAGCAGATGGGGTAACCACCACTGCTCTAGTGTACTACAGCCTGCCACATTTAGAGATCTGCAATGGTTTGCCTAAGATATCTATACCTTTAGTTGAGCCAAAAGTATTGCATGTTTGTTGACCAGCCACCATGTGTCATGCTGTCACTCGCCAAACTTTTTTTTCAAAGTGGGTGTTTGTTTTTGTGAAAAAAAAGACTAATTACTCAGACACAATAGGAGTTTTATATGTGGCTGTGGGGTAATTTTTCTTTTTTGGGTTGTCAGGTTTTAACTGGAACTCCTAAAGAGAAAAAAAGGACATCATACAGTCTGCTCTAAATTGGGTGGATCGTTTTATCCTCTAAGTCCATCTGTGTAAGGTTCCCACCGACAGAGCCAGAGGGGGCATCACCAGCAGAAACATGATGGACAACCCAACTCTAAATAGAGTAGACAGACTGTCAGTTTGGTGGACAGGGTACTCTGTGGCAGAGTGCTCCTGTCCACCTCTGCCAAAATGTAAATAAGGCCCTGTTATCTGAGCTATACACATATTGGTACACAGAAGCTAGACAACTTTTTTTCTTTTTTATAAAAGCTATTTTTTTGTTAATTTAAAGACAATAAAAAGATGTACAGTGTTCAAACGTGAACAAAGGAGAAATTATTTTTTCCACTGGCATGCACCTTTAAATAATAAAAAAAACTCCCCTCACTTTCTGCTCACCCCTCCTTTCCCACCCTAAACTGAGTTTCCAAAACGTCACAGAACTGGAATATTTGTATAGGAATAGCCACCCACTGCAGTAGGTATCAGTAGTTCTCCCCATCTACTGTATCTCTCAGACCTCGAAGTTGTGGTAAGCACACCCAGGCCCTCATTACAACCCTGGCGGTCGGTGTTAAAGCAGTGGTAATACCACCAACAGGCCGGCGGTAACAAAAATGGAATCATGACCACAGCGTAAACCGGCAACAGATACAGGCCCTCATTACAACTCCGGCGGTCGGTGTTAAAGCGACAGTAATACCGCCAGCAGGCCGGCGGTAACAAAAATGGAATCATGACCACGGCGGAAACTGCCAACACAGACAGCCACTTCAACACTCCGACCGCCACGGCGTAAGCAACAAACACAGTGGTGGTAACCGCTAACAGCCAGGCGGAAGACAGTGTACCACCAACAGAATTACAACCTGCCCATCCGCCAGCTTCACCGGGGCGGTACCAATGCCATCAAAAGCACGCCGTAAACAGTACTTTGAAGGGAAACCACTCACCTCTCGACACTCAAGGAAGAACCAGGACGCCATAGAGTCCAAGCTGCAGGTTCTCCCCATGCTGGTGTATCTGCTCATATACCAGGAGCACCAACGCCAGCAATGACGACCACAGTGAGTACTGCACCTAGCACACAGGGGAGGGGGGAGGAAAAAGAGAGTGACACACACACCCAACACACAACACCCCCACCTCCACCCTCACCCCCAACACCATACACACAAACAGATGCAATAACATTACATATACACCCCATAACCCTCAGGAATAACGTAAGGACAAAAGGAATGGAGTCAAATTAGAGTATTATTAGAAATACGTAGAAATACGTACATAAATAAATGAACAGTATGAGGGACAATGTCCACACAAAAATAGACCGTGGCCCACTGAGCCATAACACATAGGCCAAGCTCACTTGACTCCTGCCTCAAAATGGAGAGAACACTGCAGAGGCATCAGGTCGAAAACACACAGGCACCTCAGGGGGACGGGGAAGGGGGGGCACCTCAGCCGGAAGATGGTACAACGCCACTGCTCCTGGAGGGGGCTAGATGCCCACTGCTTGGTCCTGGGGAGTGCAAAGCCACAGTCTCTCAAGTGGGTGGTTTGCCCACTGCTTGGTCCTGGGGAGTGCAAGGCCACAGTCTCTCAAGTGGGTGGTTTGCCCACTGCTTGGTCCTGGGGAGTGCAAAGCCACAGTCTCTCAAATGGGTGGTTTGCCCACTGCTTGGTCCTGGGGAGTGCAAAGCCGCAGTCTCTCAAGTGCCTGGTTTGCCCACTGCTTGGTCCTGGGGAGTATAAGGCCACAGTCTCTCAAGTGGGTGGTTTTCCCACTGCTTGGTCCTGGGGAGTGCAAAGCTACAGTCTCTCAAGTGTGTGGTTTGCCCACTGCTTGGTCCTGGGGAGTGCAAGGCCACAGTCTCTCAAGTGGGTGGTTTTCCCACTGCTCGGTGAAGAACGGGGGGTACGGAAGAGGTCAATGTTGGCTAGAAAAAGCTTCTTAGGGACATTGGGGCGGGAAGAGGGTGAAGGTTTGGGAGTGGAGGAAGAGGGAGTGGTTGTAGGTAGTGTCAGTCTGCTGTGTTTGGGTGCAGGTGCATGAGTTAGATGCTGTTGTGAGGTGGATGGCTGTTGAGTGGGTGTGTGCTTGCATTTGTGTACTTTGGGAGGAGCGATCACAGACACAGTGGGAGAAGACACAGGGGACGTTTGCATGGATGTGGGGGTGGTGACTGCCAGTGAGGGGTGTGTAGTGATGGGCATGCTGGTGATGGAGGTAGTGGATGAGGACGCAGTGCATGCAGGTGTGAGTGGAGACGCTACTGGGAGGAAGGTGGATGAGGAGGAGGAGGGGGAACCCAGTGGAGGCAGTGGATGTTGCTGGTCTGAAGGTGTGCTTTAGATAGGCTGGGGTAAAGGGGAGTGGGACTGGGTAGAGGAAGTTGGAGGGGGGAGGCTGGAGACAGGGACAATGGCTGCCATCAGTGCGGAGGCCAGAGCCTGAAATGCTTTCTGTTGGGCCGCCATGCCAGAGTGAATGCCCTCCAGGTATGCATTTGTTTGTTGCAAATGCCTCTCAACACCCTGGATGGCATTCAGTATGGTTGACTGTCCAACAGTGAGGGATCTCAGGAGGTCAATAGCCTCCTCACTGAGGGCAGCAGGGCTCACTGGGGCAGGGCCTGTGGTGCCTGGGGCAAAGGAGATGCCCACCCTCCTGGGTGAGCGGGCACGGGAAACACGCTGAGGGGCTGCTGGGAGGGCTGGCGGTGCTGGTACGGGGGTGGCAGCTGTACCTGTTGTTGGGGTGGGCACAGAGGTGTCCGCCACCGCCGGGGAGCTTCCATCAGAGGAGGAGTCGCTGTCAGTAGTGTCACCTCCTGTCTCGTCGTGGTGCTTCCCTCGCCCTCTGTCCCACTTGTGCCCTCACTGTCGGTGGAGTCGGCCACCAGGCCCATATGGGATGCAGCTCCCTCCATCGTCAGTGCCTCTGCTACTCCGCCAGATGATGCTAATGCACAGAAGGACAGGGAGACAAAACAAGAAGGAGGGCGAGAGACAGAGGATACACTTGGTCAATGCCAGCAACACTACCGTTGGGGTACACAACACACAGGGAACAGCCCTATGCACAAGGCCATGCACTACCAGGCTATGAGCACCAATGCTAGTTACCAGGCCCTAGGGTACAATGCCTAACGCCATTAGCTGCACACCTGAAACGCACATGACCCTGCCCAGTAGTAGATGCCCACTAACACTATTGGGGTTGGAGTGCATCTGATCTTGCCCATCACTGAACATACCCTGCCATGTTCACCCTGGCCTAGGGGCACCCACATCCCCCACCCAAGTAAAACATTAACGCACGCAAAGTCATGATTCTGATTCTGTACTCACCCCTTTGTGCCTGCGTTACAATGAGGCACATGTACGAACAAGGAGGATCATTGAGAGAACTTTTGGCCTTCTGAAGGCCAGATTCCGGTGCCTCCATCTGACAGGGTGATCCCTCTACTACTCACCCAAGAAGGTGTGCCAGATCATCGTTGCTTGTTGCATGTTACACAACCTGGCCTTGAGACGCCAGGTGCCTTTTCTGCAGGAGGATGAGCCTGGGGATGGTCGTGTGGCAGCGGTGGAGCCTGTGGACAGTGACGAAGAGGAGGCAGAGGAAGAAGATGTGGACAACAGAAGTACACTGATTCAACAGTACTTCAAGTGACACACAGGTAAGACACTGTAACTTCACATTCCATTGCAGTTTTGTGTTTGACATTGAACTTAGCAGCCTGATTTCCCTATTTCTATGGCCATTTACTGTACCCTTTGGCATCTCTATTTTCAGATCTGTCTGCCCCACTCTGGCTCCTGGTGTGTTTACTGCTGCCCACTGCAGGTCATACCTATGTAAATATTACAGTACATTTGAATTGCAATGTTTACAGTTTGTGAAAGTAATACATTTGTCATAGAATTAACAGACTCAATACTTGAATTTGTTCCAAGGGTGTTTATTTATGTGCTAATAAGTGTAGGGGTATTGAAATGGGCTGGGTTGCTGATTGTGGAAAGTCCAGGGTAGAGTCCATTCTATTTGTATCCCAGGTGCATTGTCCAAGGGGGCATAGGAAGGGGAGCAATGGCAGTTCAAGGTGGACAGGGTGACAGAGTGGGACAGAGGGTGACAATCAGGAGAGTCTTTTTTCCTGGCGAGGGTCTTGGCAACATTCTCTGGCTTCTGCCTGGATCGCAGGGACCGTTTGCGGGGTGGTTCTCCTTCTGCAGGGGGTGGGGTGCCGGTGGCCTCCTGTTCACTATCGCCGGCGGAGGTTGAGGGCTATTCTTCAGTTTGGCTCTTGTCAGGGGCCCTTTGTTGTGCCACTGCCTCCCTCATGGTGTCGACCATGTGTGCATGCACCACTGCAATGGTGACCAGGGTGGTGTGGATGTCCCTCAGGTCCTGCCTGATTCCCAGGTACTGTCCCACCTGCAGCCGCTGGGTCTCCTGCAGCTTGGCCAGTATCTGGCCCCTGGTCTGCTGGGAATGGTGGTATGCTCCCAGGATGTTGGTGAGTGCCTCATGGAGAGTCGGTTCCCTGGGCCTGTCCTCCTCCTGTTACACAGCAGTCCTCCCAGCTTCCCTGTTGTCCTGTTGTCCTGTGCCTCTGTCCCCTGAACCATGTGCCCACTGCCACTGACTCCAGGTCCCTGATCGTCCTGTGTTTGTGGGTTGCCTGGGGTCCCTGTAGTGCTGGACACACTGCTGATTGACATGTCCTGGGGACAGAGGGATGGGCCCGCTGGGTGGGTGCTGTGCTGGTGTTTCCTGAGGGGGGAGGCTCTGTGGTGGGTTGGGACTGTGGCTGGGTAACCGACAGTGCAGAGATCCCTGATGGGCCAGGTTGGTCATCGTGATCCAGGCGTGCAGAGCTGCTGTCATCACTGTGGGCCTCTTCTGGGGGTGGACTGGATGTGGCTGGCACCTCCTCTCCGGGGAGACGTTGAGTGGTGGTCCTGTGGGGATGTAAATGCAGTGTTATTGTATCTGCGTGTGCCATCTTGTGCATGGGTGTGTTTCCCTGTATGGTTGTGATAACCCTGTCAGCTTTGCCTTGTGTGTGTGGTGATTTTGTGGGCTAGGTGATTCTCTCTAATGGGCATGCTTTAGTGATGGGTGTCCATGCAGGTCTGTGATGGGTGTCCATGCATTGTTGTTGCATGCAGGGCTTGGTATTGGGATGGGTGGGTTGTGATAGTGGGGTATATGTGAGGTGGTGGAGTGATGGGGGTGAGGGTAGGGCTAGGAGTTTGTGATGGCATGCAGGTAGGGTGGGGGATATAGTAGTAAAGATTTGACTTACCAGAGTCCAGTCCTCCTGCTACTCCTACGAGGCCCTCAGGATGCATGATCGCCAAGACTTGCTGCTCCCATGTTGTTAGTTGTGGGGGAGGAGGTGGAGGTCCACCGCCAGTCCTCTATGCGGCTACCTGGTGTCTTGCAACCACGGAACGCACCTTCCCCTGTAGGACGTTCCACCTCTTCCTGATGTCATCCCTTGTTCTGGGGTTCTGTCCCACGACGTTGACCCTGTCCACGACTCTCCGCCATAGGTCCATCTTCCTAGCAATGGACGTCTGCTGCACCTGTGATCCGAATAGCTGGGGTTCTACCCGGATGATTTCCTCCACCATGACCCTTAGCTCCTCCTCTGAAATCCTGGGGTGTCTTTGGGGTGTCATGGATGTGGTGTGAGTGGTATGTGTGAGGATGTGTGGGGTGATGTGTTGTGGTGTGTGCTGTGAGGTGCGTGGATGGTGTATGGGTGATGGTGTTCTGTGGCTCAGATTGAGTGGATGCTCCTGGCTTGTCTCTCTCTCTGTTAGCAATCTGTGTTTTCGTTGAAAGGGTTGTGGGTAATGTGGGTGTGTGTTTTATAGTGTTGTGGGTGTGGTGTGTCTTTGTGTGCAGTTTGAATTGTCCAATGTGGTGTAGTTTTGTAAGTGTGTGTGTATTTTCAGCGCGGCGGTGTGTACTGCCAATGGTTTACCGTGGTTGAAAGACCTCCGCGGTGATTCGTGGGTCCTGATACTGTGGGCGGATTTCTGTTGGCGTAATGGTGTGGGTTTTGGTACCACCAGTTTATCACTGACCTTTGTCTGGCGGACTTGTGCGGGTGTCTGTATAGTGGCGGATTTCTCTGTGTGGGTCATAATACCCGTAGCGGTATACCGCTGCGATCACGATACTTTGGCGGCTGTCAGCGCGGCGGTAGGCGGCATTTACCGCCAATGTTGTAATGAGGGCCCCAGTGTGGTAGGTTTCCATATTGCATCAAGTGCCACCTGATCCCCTTTGATATTACAAATCAGATATTCCATTGCAAGTATGCCCCAAAACCCCCAGTGCAGTTGGGTCAAAGTGGGTGGATTTTTTCCCCACAGAAATGTATTGCCAGTTTGGCAATTTAATCCCTCTGTTTATTGCCTGGTTAGGGTGATCTGTATGGTAAAGATGAATATTCCCCCATGACTGTCCTATCTTGTCCAAGTATTAACAATAAGACTGTAGGTCAGATTTTTATAAGATCCCAATAAATTGTAAACCATTTAATTTAGTTCAGTAGTCTCAAATCTCAGAGTACCACTGCACTTATTGCAGAGCCACAAGGAGAGCTGACACTTCCAGACTTGAAAACATATTATTACAGATCCCAATTGAGTGTAGTGATAGAATGTTCCAAGACAGATGTGAACTCGTATGAATAGGGCAAGGATGACGAGACCATTAAGGGATTTTATTTGGCCAATTACTTTTCTTAGTTAATTTAAGCACCAGCCAGGGGACAAACATTTTATAAAATCCACCTGCGTAGAAGAATTCAGGGCATGGAGCCGAGTTAGATTGTGTGTAAGGCCTGGCTTACTTCCTGATTAGTTACTGGTGATAGTAGGTGTGTAGTCTGTGTAAGGGGTATCGTAGTGAACCCTGTCTGTACTATAATGCTTTCAATTGGACTCCAAATGCTGATATTTTTCTTTTGAGTGCCAAGGAGGGTGTTATTAGTTTATAAAATCTCCTGAGGGTAGCCATAATAACTATGGCTTTGTGGTGTATCTAATTTACTTTTACGGGGACACAGGAGGTTAGCTTAGCCCTTTGGCTTGCAGACCTGTGCCCCCGTCATGTAGTGACCTTTAACCTACTTAGCTTGCTCTGTTTTAGTCCATTTTTTTTATTATTTCTTTCAAGAAGACTGCCATTGTTTATATTTTATAAAGATGTTTTGATTTACATTATTAGTGCCGCTCTGTGAAGGCGTCACTATCAGTATCATAATCAAGTGATGTACATAGGTAATCACATCATGTCCCATTCTCACTTATGTATGACAGGAATACTTGGGGATTGCTTACATAATTTCTGCCACAGGTCTGCCTCCTTATCAGTTGTTTGGAAACATACCTGCGTCAGGGGTCCTACACGATCTGTATAAATACATCTTACACCGACAAGGTTATTAGAGGGATTCCTTCCAGATGCCATCTATGCTGCACGTCACCTTGCTGCAGAACTCAGTTTTGCGTTACCATGGAGTCTGACCTATAGATCTCATCCCAGGGTAACTAGAATTGAGGGACCTTCTCATGGACATGGTACTGGCAGATTAGGTTTATCATACCTAACTCTCGTTAGGTTAGAGACTAGGGGCCATATGTACAAACACTTTTTCCCATAGACACAGAATGGGTAAAAACCTTTGCTACAACTGGCCCTAGGTTCTCTATGCTAGGGATTTTACATTTCATATTTATTGCAAGATGAGGGTTTTTGTCTTCACAACTCTCATCTTCATAATTATCCTTCTTTTATTGTTCATCATCCTAATCATTGCAGTCATGCATTTTACAGTAAATTGCAGTCCTTTCACTAAATATATTGAAAACTTTCCTGCATCTCCTTTATTGCCTGTGTGTGACTGAGACTTGTTGCTAACTTGAGAAAACGATAACTTCTGTTCCACTACGACTCCCCTGAGATGTTACAATCTAGAGTCCATGCGTAAGGCTGCCAGAAATCCCCTTTTATGTCTGGGATTTTGGTGAGGTACTGCTTGTGAGCCGGGAGGGTTGGGCCCACAGTTGTGACTTTTTGTAGGAATGGCTTAGTCGCCTACAAACAAAAGTGCTGTCATCCCTAAACCAGCAGTCTCACCTAGGAGCAAGAGTCCAACTACAACAACTTTTGTCCTCAAGAATGCCTTAAATGTGTTCCACTCTCCTGACATTGAGTTTGAAATGTTACCTAATATGTATCTTTATTTCCTTTCTATGGATCATTTCTCTCAAGAGTGATGCGTGTAGGTGACAGTGACCTCTCTTTCTTCAGACTGGGACAATGTCAGCTTATATCAGTATTGGGGAATGATCCAACATTATCAGGCTAATAGTAGTGGTTTGAATGAGGTGAGCCAGGTCATTACTCACCATAATATAATTGATTCATGAACACATTCAGTGGGCATCTAGGAGGTAGGTGTATCATTCTTCGTCTGGTTTTGCTGACACGATATGCCCAACAGCCCATTGAAGTGTATTCAATTCTTAAGGTTCTTTCAGAAAGCATTACAAGAAGCCAAGCAAAAGGACTTCCATCATCCATCTACACAGGAAGTGACATCACTGGATTTCTCATCATCCATCTGCACAGTAAGTAACATCACTGGATTTCCCATCATCCATCTGCATAGGAAATGACTGGTTTCTCACCAGAACTGTCCTTAAAAGAAAAAGCCAAGCAAGAGGGCTCATTTCCATTATCCATGTGCACAAAAAAAATACATAACTGGGATTTCCCATTATCTAGCTGGACAGAAAGTGACAGCACTCTTTTCTCTTACCAGGACCTACTTAATGGCAGCCGCAGTGCATGGGTGAAGCAGGTCCACCGCTGGTGTGCCAAATCCACACCTGTCTATGCCCATTCGGGCCTGGATCATGACCAGCACTAGGAACCCTGGTCCTCATGATACTACCTTGATGTGGCCTACAATTTTCTCAGCCTTGTCTGCCGCTCAACATGCTGTTGCCACATCGCACCATGCCACAGCCAACTTTACACTTAGTGGTATTCTCATTGTACGAAGGTAGCCTCTTTCTAGCCTTGTTACCCCCACTTTTGGCCTGCTTGTGAGTATATGTCAGGGTGTTTTTACTGTCTCACTGGGATCCTGCTAGCCAGGACCCCAGTGCTCACAGTGGAAACCCTATTTGTCAGTGTGTTTGATATGTGTCACTGGGACCCTGCTAGCCAGGATCCCAGTGCTCATAGTTGTGGCCTATATGTGTTCCCTGTGTAGTGCCTAACTGTAACACTGAGGCTCTGCTAACCAGAACCTCAGTGTTTATGCTCTCTCAGCTTTTGAAATTGTCACTGCAGGCTAGTGACCATTTTCACCAATTCTGATTGGCACACTGGAACACCCTTATAATACCCTAGTATATGGTACCTAGGTACCCAGGGTATTGGGGTTCCAGGAGATCCCTATGGGCTGCAGCATTTCTTTTGCCACCCATAGGGAGCTCAGTGAAATAACGTCCACGTTATTTCACAGCCATTTTACACTGCACTTAAGTAACTTATAAGTCACCTATATGTCTAACCCTCACTTAGTGAAGGTTAGGTGCAAAGGTACTAAGTGTGATGGCACCCTGGCACTAGCAAGGTGCCCCCACATTGTTCAGGGCAATTTCCCCGGACTTTGTGAGTGCGGGACACCATTACACACGTGCACTACATATAGGTCAATACCTATATGTAGCTTCACAATGGTAACTCCAAATATGGCCATGTAACATGTCTAAGATCATGGAGTTGTCCCCCTATGCCAAATCTGGTATTGGGTTGCCAATCCCATGCATCCCCGGGGCTCCAGCATGGACCCCGGGTACTGCCAAACTAGCTCTCTGGGGCTTTCTCTGCAGCTACCACTGCTGCCAAACCTCAGACAGGTTTCTTCCCTCCTGGGGTCTGGGCAGCCCAGTCCCAGGAAGGCAGAACAAAGGATTTCCTCTGAGAGAGGGTGTTACACCCTCTCCCTTTGCAAATAGGTGTTAAGGGCTGGGGAGGAGTAGCCTCCCCCAGCCTCTGGAAATGCTTTGAAGGGCACAGATGGTGCCCTCCTTGCAAAATACAGTCTACACCGGTTCAGGGATCCCCCAGCCCTGCCCTGGCACGAAACTGGACAAAGGAAAGGGAAGTGCCACTCCCCTGTCCATCACCACCCCAGGGATGGTGCCCAGAGCTCCTCCAGTGCGTCCCATACCTCTGCCATCTTGAATGCGGAGGTGTGAGGGCACAGTGGGGGCCTCTGAGTGGCCAGTGCCAGCAGGTGACGTCAGAGACCCCTCCTGATAGGTGCTTACCTGACTAGGTGGCCAATCCTCCTCTGAGGGTTATTTAGGGTCTCCCCTGTGGGTTTCTCGTCAGATAACGAATGCAAAAGCTCACCAGATTTCCTCTGCATCTCTCTCTTCTACTTCTGCCAAGGATCGACCGCTGTCTGCTCCAGGACGCCTGCAAAACTGCAACAAAGTAGCAAGATGACTACCAGCAACACTGTAGCGCCTAATCCTGCCAGCTTTCTCAACTGTTTCCTGGTGGTGCATGCTCTGGGGGCTGCCTGCCTTCACCCTGCACTGGAAGCCAAGAAGAAATCTCCAGTGGGTCGAGGGAATCTTCCCCCTGCTAATGCAGGCACCAAACCTCTGCATCATCAGTCCTCTGGGTCCCCTCTCATCTTGACGAGAGTGGTCCCTGGAACACAGGAGCTGGATCCAAGTGACCGCGACAGTCCAGTGGTCTTTTTGTCCAAATTTGGTGGCGGTAAGTCCTTGCCTCCCCACGCCAGACAGTAATCCTGTGTACTGCGTGATCTGCAGCTGCTAGGGCTTCTGTGCACTTTTGCAAGGATTCCTTTGTGCACAGCACAGCCCAGGTCCCCAGCACTCTTTCCTGCATTGCTCAACTCGCTGAGTTGACCACCTGCTTCGTGGGACCATCTTTTGTTGGTTTGAGACGACCGCCGTGCTCAGATTTCTTGAACGCCTGTTCAAGTGCTTCTGCGGGTGCTTCCTGCTTCTGCGTGGGCTCTCTCTGTTGCTGAGCGCCCCCTCTATCTCCTCCTTCAAGGGGCTACCTCCTGGTCCTTCCTGTGCCCAGACAGCACCCATTATCTTCAACCGCGACTCTTGCAGCTAGCAAGGCTTGTTTGCGGTCTTTCTTTCTCCAGCACACCCTGGGACATCTTCTGACCAAAGGAGAAGTTCTTGGCACCTTCTGTTGATGCAGAATCTTTGGCTTCTTCCACCCAGAGGCACCCCTTTTGCACCTTCATCCGGGGTTTAGTGGGCTCCTGCCCCCCCGGACACTTGCGTGACTCTTGGACTTGGTCCCCTTCCTTTGCAGGTGCTCAGGTCCAGGAATCCGTCTTGAGTGCTTTGCAGTCAGTTGTTGCCTTTGCAGAAACCCCTATCTCAACTTTACTGTCTTTCTGGGATAGTAGGGTAACTTTACTCCTACTTTTCAGGGTCTTGGGGTGAGGTATCTTGGACACCCTTAGTGTTTTCTTACACTCCCAGTGACCCTCTACACACTACACTAGGCCTGGGGTCCATTTGTGGTTCGCATTCCACTTTTGGAGTATATGGTTTGTGTTGCCCCTAGGCCTATTGTGTCCTATTGCATCTTATTGTATTGTACAGTGTTTGCACTACTTTTCCAACTGTTTACTTACCTGATTTTGGTTTGTGTGTATATTTTGTGTATTTTACTTACCGCCTAAGGGAGTATATCCTCTGAGATATTTTTGGCATATTGTCAGTATAATAAAGTACCTTTATTTTTAGTAACTCTGAGTATTGTGTTTCTTATGATATAATGCTATATGATAAAATTGGTATAGTAGGAGATTTGCATGTCTCCTAGTTCAGCCGAAGCTGCTCTGCTATAGCTACCTCTATCAGCTTAGCTGCTAGGACACTACTAATCTACTAATAAGGGATAACTGGACCTGGCACAAGGTGTAAGTACCCCAGGGTACCCACTATAAGCCAGGCCATCCTCCTACACTCATGTACAGACTACTGGGACAGCGCACCAAGTTCACTGACTCCATCACGGACCTCATTGCACCACTTGCTCTTAACACTAGCAATTACATCCTACTCAGAGACCTGAACTTCCATCTGGAAGATGCAGTCGACCTGAACTCAAAACAACTTATTGAAGACCTTGGAAGCATTGGGCCTCACCCTATGAGTATGTATGGCACACATCTCACGTATACATGGCGGTTGAGCCTTCTCCTACATTACTCATAAAGAGTGGAATGACCTGGCACTACACATAAGAGCCTCCTCCTCACTTGTTGAATTCCCCAAGAAGCTGAAGACCTAGCTTTTCAAGTAGTACCACTATACCTTAGGTTTGACTACGTGCACAGCAGCTCAGTACAAGTATACCATTTTGGGCGACAGTGCACACTACCAATCTGCATAACATAGCATCCCTTTGCCTGATGTATTGAGCGCTCTATCCCATGCCATATTAAACTTGTCCATGTGTATCACATTCCCCTGGCAAAGACTGCCGCGTGTAATAGCAAATCCACTAGGAAGCTGTTCTGCCTTCTGTTTGGGTAATAAACGATCACTAGTGTTAGGCATAGATTACCTAAAGAATCCTAATATTTTTGGAATTTAACATGCTTTTCCCCTTTGCTCTCCAAGAACGGGAAGTGGGATTCTTTGTGAATAAAAGTAGTTACTCCATTATGTTTAGTGGCAGTTGAAGAGTAAACTGCTGTGGGGCCCTCCCATTACAGGATGGAAGAGAGAGAGAGAGAGAGAAAGGGAGAGATTGGGAGAGAGAGAGGGAGGGGGAGAGAGAGAAAGATTGACAGAGAGAGTTTTTTTATGCATTGATGAATGACATACTTAGAATGAGAAATGTGAGGACAAACTGAAAGAAATAGAATTAACAAGTAAAAAGAGTGATATCACCTTTCTATTTGTACCTTACATATTTGAAGCGGAACATATATTAAACCAGGGAAATGACCACTGACACATTTAGACTGGAACCCTCAACTTTCAAAGTAAGGGACTGAGACCTTTACCACTAGACCACAGGTGTCTCTTTACAATACAGCCTCTAAACATAGGTATGACATTCAACCCAATCATTTTGATAGAAAAAAGATGCAAATGTTCCATCACTAGGAATGTTCAACATTGAAAACACAAGTTAATAAACATACATACTGCCATGAGATACCATGATTTGAACCTTCAATCTATAGCGTTACAGTCCAAAAGCTTTACCAGTGGGCTAGAGGTGACTCTGTTGAGCTGTGCGTCAAAGTGTAGCTATAACGTTCAAACCTAACATCTTGCTAGGTTGATGCTTTGAAGTCATTGTATGGAGAGACCATTGCAATAACAGTCTCTCTCTCTCTTCCGTCCCAGAGTGGGATGGAAGCGAGAGGAGGAGAGAGGATGTGAGAGATAGAGAGCATGGGAGAGAGAGGGATTTAAAGAAATAGATTGACAGAGAGAAATTGAGAGAGAGAGAGAGAGAGAGAGAGAGAGAGAGAGAGAGAGAGAGAGAGAGAGAGAGAGAGAGATTTTTAGGCTTTGATGAATGATATACGTAGAATGAGATATTTCCAGACAAACTGATAAGATGTAAACATGTCTTTGTCAAGTAAAAAGATTGAGATCACCTTTCGGTGTGTACCTTAAATATTTGAAGTTGAAATGAAATGAAAGCAGGGAAATAACTACTGCCACACCTAAACTGGAACACCGTTGCTTCTGTGTAAAGGCCTGAGATCTTCACCACTAGGCTACAGGTGATGTCTTATGTTGTGGTGTCCAGACACAACTATGACATTCAACCCAAAGATTTTGACTGTAAAAAGACACAAATGTTACATCAGAGGGAACGCTTAACATTCAAAACACTAGTAGTTATACCGATGCACTACCATGAGATACGATGATTTGAACATTCAACCTACTGACAGTCCAAGAGCTTTAACAATAGCCCAAAAGGGGCTCTGTTTTGATGTGCATCAAAATATAACTTTAACTTTCAAATCAAATATCTTGCTAGTTTGATGATTTGAAGTCATTGTATGGAGAGACACTGCGATAACAATCTCCTACCCTCTCTCTCTCTCTCTACATTCCCATAACAGGAAGGAAGAGAGAGAGAGAAAGTGAGAGATTTCTTAAGGACCGTGAGTTGAGCATGAAGGCCCCCGTGGTCCCAGTCCGCTCAACGCCTCCTGCGGGAGCCGGCATTGCTCCTGCACACAGGGAGTTAGTGTTTGCTCTTGCTTGGCAGAGCTTGCACTTGCTAGGAGACCACCGTTGCAGTTTTTTTTTGTTTGTTTTAGCAGATGTGCAGATCCTAAGTGAATTTCACTTAAAATTAAAAGAAAAAATGTTTTTTTGCCCTGGTGGGTCCCCACACCGAGGCTATGGAGTCGGGCTATTTCTACTTTGCCCCCTTTTCTTGTTTTTAAACACATTTTTTACTTTATTTTTTGGGACTCAGCTGAAGCAGAATGCCAAAATGGCTGCCAACACTTCCTGGATGAAGTGTTGGCAGCTAATCAAATATCAGCACAGGGACTGTTGGATCTGCATCCTTAGATATCTATATTTCTTTTTCCTTTAATATATCTAAACCTACTGAATGGATTTACACCAAATCATAAAAAGCACGATCTGTGCACCAAGATCTAGCTTCCTGCCAAATTTAGTGTAATTTGTGTAGCGGTTCAGGTTGTAGTCGTGTCTAAAGACCCTATGGAAAAATGCATGGGAAAACACATTTTGGGACCCCCTCCCCTTTTTCTCAGCCCCCATTTGATGGATCACCCTGAACTTTCCAGACAGCAGCTGAACGAACTGTCCTATTAGTTTTGAAACTTTTGTGAAGATTCATTGTTAGAAATGGGGTCTCTAGCTGGCAGAGGTATACACCCTTGTCCAAGTAGTCAGGGTAAGTCACACACAATCCAAATTATCCTGTGCCCACCCTCTGGTAGCTTGGCACTGAGCAGTCAGGCCTAACTTAGAAGGCAATGTGTAAAGTATTTGTGCAATAACTCATGCAATAACACAGTGAGAACACCACAAAAAGACACCATGTAGGTTTAGAAAAATATGAGATTATCTGATTAATTTAATTCAAAACTATTAAGATTTGATAAACACAAGTTGAAATATCACTTTTAAAAGGTGTAAAAGAATCTTAATCCTTAGAAATAAACAGCTGTCTTTTTCTTACAAACAATAACAGTATGCGCCAAAAATAACAATGCACGGAGACCACAGAGGAGGGTATACATGGAAAAGTAAGGTGTTGCATTGAATTTTCCGATGAGGTACAGACAATGCGTCAAGGGATTTGCGCTGTTTTTCGGAGCGCAGTCTTGGTTCCTCAGTGCAATGCAGGGATATTTTGACACCCAGGGACAATGCATTTAAAATCCTTGATGCGCTGGAGGAGGGCACAGGTGCTACGTCGATCTGGTAGGCGATGAATCAAATTTTCCATTGCAAGGAAGGCGCTGTGTCAAATTTCCAGTCAGGAAGTCGGGCTGCGTTGTTCCGGTTGGCTGTGTGGCGATTTCTCGATGCAGTGCAGGCTTTGCATTGATTTCTGCAGGCGGTGTGTCGATTTTCGATGCACAAGGAGTTTCTTTTTTTTTTTTCTCATTCATCTCTGGCACCAGGTCTTTTTCCTTCGCTCTTATCCCGAACCATGCTCCTTGGCCCGGGGAGGAAAGGAGCCTCCTTCTTTTCTCTCACCAAATCCTCCTCACGATGAAAAAAAGGAGGAAAAATTGAGAGACCACAGGGAAGAAATAATCATTGGACAACATTTTTTATGCATTCACCAATAGTACATCCAACCAGGCTTTAAAAGGTAGCCAGAATTTCTTAGACTTAGCGATGCCCATTACCGTGTCCATTTTAAATACATAGTTCACTTGGTCCAACCATTCTTTGTAGGAGGGAATAATACTACTGACCCATTTCCTACAAATTTCTCTTCTAGCTAAGAAAAACTGCATAAAATAACCACTTCTGCATATCCGCCCTTGCATTTATTAACTGCTCCGATCTACCAAAAATAACTAATAGTGGAGTAATCTCGATCTCAACCTCCAATACTTCCGACATCGTATGTCTCACTGCGTCCCAAAAAAGTTGTATTGCCAAGCACTCGAAAAACATATGGACGTCCGAAGCCTTTTCCATCCTACACTTTCCACATTTGATCACCTCACCTTTCGCCATCTTAGACAGTCTGTATGGAGATAAAAAAGCTCTATGTAGTGTAAATATATGATTTCGTCTAAACGGAGCAGGTTTACCCACTTGGTATAGAGTGCGCATAGACACCTCCCAAGCCTCTCCCAGTTGTAACTCCGAAAAAACATCACCCCAAAGTTCTTTAGGCAGATTAAATTTGCCATCCCCAACCTCTACCAACTCCCAATACCACAATGCCACGACTTTTTTTGGGAGAGGATCTATATAGGATGTTATCCTCTATCTGAGACTGCAAACCACATCTCTTATTATCTTTAGCTATCCACCCTTTCAATTGGAGATATTTTAGCCTCGACAATACCCCACCTGTCTTCTGCAACATTTTCTCCCAAGACAACAAGTCCCCTTCCTTTACTAGTTCTCCCCAATATTTAAAACCTGCCTTTTTAATTGGGATGGCTAAAACATCCTTCAAACATTCTGGCGTGCCTGGCGAGTACAGATAGGTGACCATTTGCTATAATAATCAATCCCAAACAGAGACCTGACACTAAACCACAATTGGGCAGCATTCCTCAGAAGTTTAAGCTTGATTTTTTTGAAGAATTTCAGATCCCCAAATTTGAACAAATAATGGTTTAACCCCTCCCTTGCTTGTGCTAACATACAATCCAAGTCTGTGGTACCTAAAGAAGAGCCCAAAATCCTGAGATTCTTAAGTTGAAACACCCAACCATACACTAGCAAATCCGGTAATGCTAATCCACCTTTTTCCCTTTTCCTCTGCAGCTTTTTCCAAGAAATCCTCACTCCCTTCTGTGCCCAGATAAATGAATTTATTTCTTGCTGAAATTTGCAAATCAAAACTTTATCAAACAGCAAGGGAATTGTGTCATATAAGAAAGTAACTTTAGGTAAAATTATCATTTTGACTAAATTAATTCTACCCAAAATTGATGAAAGGTAAATACATCCAATTTTTCATAAGCTTACAGCACTCCTTCATTAACAAGCTGAAATTCACCTCTGCTATTTGCTCAATATCTTAGAGTATCTTAATACCAAGATACCTCATTTCGTTTTTACTCGTCCAATTCCCCATACTATGATTGCATGCCATTATTACTGTCTTATCGGCATTTATCTGATAACCCGATACCTTACCAAAATTATTAATTATATCCAAAACGGCTGCTAAAGCCGTCTGTAAATCCGATGTGCAAACTAACAAATCATCTGCATAGAGGGAGGCTTTTTTCTCCCACTCTCCCAGTGCTTAATTTGTGCTTGTTGTTTCCGGTGCTGAGCACCGGCACTTAATTGTGAGGGCCGGGGCTTATTCTTCAGCCTCAAGCAATTGCTGTGAGCAAAAGACACATATGAGAAAGACGGAAGAAGGAAAAACTAAAAAGCATCCTAAAGGGAGAAAGTAGGAAGTTGCAGGATGAGCTGAAGGGGCAGGGGTGGCCGTAAATGGATTGAAGAGGCCCGAGACGGCTTCAGGATTACACTGCCTCAGTATTCAGTGCTGGCAGATTTAATTAAAGCAGTTTTGTGTTTAAGAGAAGGGCTTTGAGCACCGGCACCTCTTTATTTACAAATTAAGCACTGCACTCTCCGTGTACAAAGGAAGGAATTTTCTGCTCCTGTCTAATTCTTCTAGCAAGAGGTTCAATATATAAGTTGAACAATAGTGGCGAAAGTGGGCATCCCTGTCTTGTACCCCTAAATATTTGGATCAGAGGGGTCAAACTTCCATTTACCAGAACCCTAGCCACAGGTTTTAATAAATTAAACGCATCTCCCGACAAAAATTATCCCCAAAACCGTATTCTTTAAAAATATTAAAAAGAAAGACCCAATTCACCCTATCAAATGCCTTTGCAGCATCTGACATTAGTGCAGCTAAAGGAAGACTAAATGAAGTGGCAATATCAATTGTCCCTATTAAACTCCCTGTCAATTCGTATAAATACCTCCCCTTCATAAATCCTTTCTGGTCCTTATGTATGAGACCACCCACCACTTTGTTTAGTCACTCTGCCAGTACCTTAGCAAAAACTTTGTAATCAGCATTAAGAAATAGGTCTGTATGACTCACACCTAACTGGACTTTTGCCTGGCTTCAAAACCACTGTGATTATAGCGCTATTCCATGATTCTGGAAGTGCCTCTCCCATATCGTATATCTACTCGAACAAAGACAATATTATCGGGACGATAGCATCCCCCAACATTTTATATAATTCAATTGGAATACCATCAGGGCCCACAGCTTTCCCCCTCTTGCATGACATAATTGCTGACTTAATCTCTTCCATCGTAAATTTCTGATTCATCATTTCCTTCTCTGTGCCTGAAATTTTAAGAAGTGTATCCGCCGCCAACCAACTTTGAACCACTTTGTTTGTTACCATAGTATCCTCTTTGTATAGATCAGGAAAAAAAGATTGAAAATCCTCCCTAATATCATGGGAACTAGACTGTCTCTGACCCTTATGGTCAAGGATCTCTCAGATTCCATTTCTTGTCCTATCTGTCTTAACTTTCCAGGCCAACAGTTTACTGGGATTCTCTCCATATTCGAAATGAGCCAGCTTACTAACATCCCATCGTTTTTTTTAACCTAGACTGTAATAACGCCTCTAATTGCAATTTCAGATGAGACCTCCTAACCCCTAACTGCTCTAAGGATTCTAAGCCACCCATCTCTATGCGATCACACTCATTCAGTTTACTTTCCAACACCTTAATTTCCAACCTATACTTCTTATACCTTAAAACAGTGAGACTCATAATTTTGCCTCTTAGAAAGGCTTGAAACGCATCCGAAACCATGTTTATTGAAGCAGAACCGATGTTAAACTTAAAAAATTCCTCCGTCTCTATAAACAATTGAGACTTCACCTCTTCCTCCAATAATAATGCTCAATCTAATGTCCTCCTTCTCATCTCTCTTTTGGTGTTGAAATTGAATGTTATAACAACGGCAGAATGATCTGACAGATGTGCGGCCTTATATTCTAAATTATCAACCATATCTTCCAATCCTTGATCTAGCAAAAAATAATCTATTCTAGATGCGTGACCATACTTCTTATTCTTGAAGGAGAAGACCTGTTGTGTACCAGCTCTTACTCTCCAGATATCCCGCAGGCCCAATTTTCTCACCCTGGATTAAAAAAAAATCTGAGATTTTAACATGATTGCGGACCTAGAACTTTGAGACCTATCCAAATCATTATCCAACAAAACATTAAAATCCCCCCCCCATAACTATCGGGTCTGGAAAATCGAGGAGATGCAGGAACATTCCCTTCATTGGTTCTAAATCATCCGAGTTTGGACCATAAAAACCAACCACCGTTAACACTACTCCTCGGATCTGAAGTCTAATTATAACCCAATGACCCATACTATCCACAGCAGTTTTTAACACAACCGCATTAAGTTGCTGTTTGATAACTATGGCCACCCCCCTAATATTAGTAATATTCTCCGTGAAAACCACCTGTCTGACCCACCGCTGAGAATTAAATAACTTAGAACTTTCAGGCCCGTCAAATGAGTCTCCTGCAAAATATAAATATGTGCTGGATAGTCCTTCAAATATTGCAGAATTCTATTTCTCCCGCCGTGTAATCTTAGCCCATTTACATTCCATGTCATAATATGAAGAAGATACTGTCCCTACCCGATTTCTCTTCAACATCACCTATCTCTACCTAATCTTAAGTTCAACTCCGCTATACCCTGGTGAATCTGGGGTGAAAGAGGTTTCCGTTTTATATATTTTTTTCCTTTTTTCCAAATGCTCCCCACCTTGTGCTCACCTGCCACCCCACCGTGCCCCACCTGTCCTCCCAGCCCCCGGGGAACCCATCCCTGATTCATATGGGCAAGTTGGTGAAGCCCTAAATATGAAGCGCCATCAAGAGGAAACCAACCAGAGGGACATTGAGAGGGGGGTACTACCCCATCTTTCAAGGTGTTCCACATCTGATTGACTCTAGAAAATCATCCGCTGTTTTTATGACTCTTAAATTGTGCATCTTGTTATTATACATCACTCGCAAAGTAGCTGGGAATTTGAGCTGTGCTGATGCACCCAACTTCTTAAAATCCTCAATGCGATTACCCAATTCCCACTGCCTACTAAGAGTTGCGCTAGCAAGGTCCGACCTAACTTCAAAGGAAAAACCATCTCCTCTTAGTGATTACTGTTTTAGGGCCTGCAACAAGATTTTCTCTTTTAAAGCATAGGTCAGAAAATTAATCAATATCTTCAGAGGTTTCTTCCTGGCAGTATCTCTCCTAAACGGGTCCCTGTGTACCCTCTGTATGTCCACCGCGATCTACCTTTCAGATTCTTCCAACTGTTGGGATTTCTTGATAAGTGAAGCGCAGAACATCTTAATATTGTCCCCTTCCTGTCCCTCTGGTATATTAAGCATGCTCAGGTTATTTCTCCTAGCCGCATTCTCAATTCGCTCCAACTTATCACGTAAGTCCTGCTCAGAGTCCTTCGACTTCCGCAGATCCTGTTTAATCAGTACTACTTCTTCCAGTAAAGTTTCCATAGAATCTTCCAGAAGCTGCGTTCTTTTTGCCAACAAATCAAATTTACTCTCCAATGCCTCAAACATCTCCTTTATGCTGGCCTGGTTTGCCTCAGACACCGAGAAACCTCTTTTGATCTCCCCAGTCAGTTTCACAATCATCACTTCCGTGGGAGAGAGACAAACAGCCCCCCCCTTTCCTCTGTCCTTGACATCTGCAGAGCACCCAACCCAACATTATCATTTCCCGTTAGCACTCGGGAAGGCTCACCAGTCCGATCCTCCTGTAGATTAAGATCCACCACCGCGGCCGAACACTTTTCTTTTTCCTCTCCGTCATTTTCGCCTGCCGTTCCCACACTCCCTTCAATCGGGACCACCTCCATCCTCACATTCACAGCGGGCTGCGTCCCTTCCTCTAGGCCCATAAGCCGTGTACAGTCCTCTGAAGCCAGTAATGGGAGAATTTTAAAGTAGGACAGCAATGAGGGGGTTATCTTGGGCCTTGTATTAACCGGGGGGTCTATCTTCCCCTTTTTAACCAACTGCTTTCCCTTATGAACGTTCTCTAAAGATGTCTCCTTTAGGCAATCACTACTCACAGCCCCACACCCACCAGTCTTAACCCCAAGGCTCACCTCATGAAAAGGACCAGTTCTTTTTAGGCTGCCGGGCTTCTCCTGACCAAGCCTCTTCCTATCTCCACCTCTCCCCTTCACCAAGCGAGCTGCCTCCTCCAAAACATTCTGACTTCCCTTGGTATCACAGGGCAGAGGCAGTCCGTGTGCCTCCTCATGGGTTACCGGCTGAGTCAGCAGATTGCTTGTGCTGACTCTGCCGCTCCTCCTGCTGCTGCCGCTGATCCTCGCTCGCAGAGGGAAACGCGCCACAGCAAGGCGCATCTTTTGCAGCTCCAGAGCTGCAAGATTGCAAAGCACCGCACCGGCGGCACCACTCGGATTATGCTGTGTACCGGTAAGCCGGCCCTTGTGCCCTCCTCTTCTTGCCCCTCGATCCGGTTCCCCTCAGGCGGACGATGCCAGCCGCCATGTTCCCACGATGCACAAGGAGTTTCTTGAGGAGATGAAGTCTTTGTTGGTCCTGAGACTTCAGAAACAGGAGGCAAGTTTAATCCAAGCACTTCAGAGCCCTTTTGGGGAAGGCAGAGTCCTTCCAGCAAAGTCAGAGCCAGCAGGGCAGCAGTACGTTTCAGAAAAGCAGTCCAGATGAGTCTTTTGGGCAGCCAGGCAGCTCCTCTGAAAGGGTGCAGGTGTAGGTCCAAAAGTGTCTAGTTTGGTGGGGTCAGAGACCCAGTTTATATACCAAAAAATACCTTTGAAGTGGGGGAGACTTCAAAGAGTGGTTTTGAAGTGCACAAGTTCCTCTTTCAGCTCAGTCCAGTCTGCCAGGGTCCCAGTGGGGGGTTTAGCAGTCCATTGTGTGAGGGTAGGCCACTAGCCTCTGAAATGTAAGTGTCAGGCCTCTACGCCATTCCTGCCCAGGGAGACCTATTCAGTATGCAGATGAGTGTAGGTGTGATTGAATATCCTGTGTTTGTAGTTGTCTGGGTAAAATGCACATGGAACAAGCACAGACCAGCCATTGATTGGAGACAGGCTGTAAGGCACAGATGGTTTTAAGTGCAGAGAAATGCTCACTTTCTAAAGGTGGCATTTCTAAAATAGTAATATAAAATCCAACCTCACCAGTAAGCAGGATTTCCTATTACCGTTCTGGCCAAACTAAATATGATGTGGTTAGCCCTTTCAGGTCAGAATCCAGCACTCAAAAAGTATATGGGGGAAGTCCTAATGCTAGTCTATGAAAGGCGCAGGCCTCACAGTAATAGAAAACGGATTTAGGAGTTTTTCACTACTGTGACATGTAAAACACATATGTACATGTCCTGCCTTTTACCTATGTAGCACTCTACCCTGTGGGTTACCTAGGGCCTACCTTAGGGGTGACTTGTATGTAGAAAAAGGGTTTAAGGCTTGGCAAGTACTTTTAAATGCCAAGTCGGAGTGGCAGTAAAATTGCACACACAGGCCTTGCAATGGTAGGCCTGAGACATGGTTAAGGGGCTACTTATGTGAATGGCACAATCAGTGGTGCAGGCCCACTACTTGCATTTAATTTACAGCCCCTGGGCACATGTAGTACACTTTACTAGGGACCTATAAGTAAATCAAATATGCCAATTGGGGATAAACCAATGTTACCATGTTTAAGAGAGAGAGCATATGCATTGTAACACTGGTTAGAAGTGGTAAAGTGTGCAGAGTCCTAAAACCAGCAAACACAGTGTCAGAAACGTGGAGGGAGGCAGGCAGAAAGTTGGGGGTGACCACCCTAAGGCTGTCAGGTCTAACATTCATCAAACCTCTTCAAAGATATTGGCAAAACATACATGTATGGTGTAAAATCTGAACCCAGCGAATTACATCCCTATAACCTTTGTTTTTTTCAGTGAATATAACTTATGCCAACACAATGCACTACTTACGACCTTACATATTACATCACTTGACATGGTCAGTGACATCACTGATGACATCTCAAGTGACATCATTCATGACACTATCCAGCAAATTAAACTTCAATATACTTAATAAAATACGATTTACCTTTTTTTAAAGTAAGAAGGCACAGGTGAGAGATGTACAGCAGACAGCTCACTGTAACCTTATCAACCGCTACACTCAATTTTCACCTAAGAGACATTTCTCAGTGGATAATCCTGTCTCTTCTAAACCACTACTCTAAAAATTAACAACTAAAGTAAAACATCTACCCGTATATGCTAGTTTATATTTCTCTTTTCAGCCTGAGATTTCTGGGATTCACCTCCGCCTCCTTAGATATACAAATTTGTTTTTCCTTTATTATCTCCAAAACTACTGAATGAATCTTCACCAAATCACAAAAAGCAAAATCTACACACAGAGATCTAGCTTCCTTCCAAATTTGGTGTAATTAGGTCCAGCGGTTTAGGCTGTAGTTGTTTTTAAAGACCCTATGGGAAAATGCTTGGGGAAAACACGTTTTGGGACTCCCCCTTTTTCTCGGCCCCGACTTAACCTGAACCATCCAGCAAATGAAACTTCAATATGCTTAATAAAATACCATTTACCTTTTCTAAAAGTAAGAAGGCACAGGTGAAAGATGTACAGCAGACAGCTCAATGTAACCTTATCAACTACTACACTTAGTTTTTACCCGAGACATTTCTCAGTGGATAATCCTGTCTCTTCTGAACCACTACTGTAAACTTTAATGACTAAAGTAAAACATCTACCTGTATACATTAGTCTATTGCATAGCACAACATTATTGGTTAACCTGGAAAGAGATTTTAGTGCAAATGTCAGATTTACACAAACCACTACAACATACAACCAGTAGAGAGGTCTTAGCCTACAGGCTACTATGTCCCAAACCACTAGTAAATTTATCCTTCATCCTGGAGAAAGTCGTGAGCACAGAGATGAATCTGTTGTAGATGTATACTACCGTGAGCCATCACCCTAGAGAAACGTCTTCGCGAACAGATTCATCTATTACAAATGACTATTGCAGTTATTTGTCACAAAGCAGAAAGGTCTAAGGAACGGGTCAGTATGTTATAAACGAGAACAATATTCAGCCACCACTGTGGAGTGAAGTCTCATTGAACAGCTTGGATATTTGCAAAGCACTACCATGCACACATATCAGCAGAGGCCATGTGTCAATATAGATGCTAGTTCACTGACTGTGGAAGGCTTGGCGGTACAAACGACTCTGGGTCGTATATATGGTGTGAAGAAAAAGGGTTTTTATTTGTTTTTATGAAGACGAAGTGAAAAAAAAATGTTCTACAACAAAAATATCTAATGGGGTCAGTTCCACCTAGATTCTTCTTGTCTTAATGTCTTTGTCTTTTCTTCTCCTTTAGGTCTTGCGGAATATTGGATAGCGCAACTCTCCCCAGTGGAACCGGAAAAACAAGAACACAGGATCAAACAAAAGTTAAGTGGATTTGTGGTACACTGGCGCTGTTTTAGTAGGGGAACGTGCAGGGGAAAGGAAAAAGAGTGGGGTGTTAGGGGGAAGAGGTATAGGAGTATACCAGATAGTGAGGCATGATGGGGTTCTCTGAGGTACTTGTGCCACCCACTTTTAGTGCTCAGTCCACCATCTCATCTGTTGTGGTTCGGTCTCCTGTTATACCCCTTGTCTCAACCCCCGCCCCCTCCTCCTTTCTGTTCCCCCTCCTCTTTTCTTGATACTGTCTACAGTGAACCACCGACCTCTTAACAAGGACCGTACCTTGTGAAGCCACGACCCTACGGGGTCGTGGCGGAGGCTATTTTCATCTGTATCCGGCTTTCCCAATTCGTCGTCTCTCTGGCGTAGCGTCTCCGCCTCTGATGCGGCGTCGGCGTCTTCTTCCCGCGGCCCTCTTCCTTCTTCTGACCGTCGACTTCTGCCTCCAGGGAACTCCTCCCCTTCCTGCAAGTCTGTCCTCCGTTTTACTTCCGAAATGCAGAAGTCCGGTGTTGACGGCTCTGGCGGCGTTTGGGCGTTCCCATGGGAACGCGCAAGGGTTCCAGATAAGGCGCGTGAAAGGCGCCAGTCTGCAGAGCTGTGAGACGCGGTAGACGAGACCCGTCTACACTGACAAACAGTGCAGCCAATTTAAAAACAGTATTATAGATCAGTTGACTTATGTTACAAATAGCATCACTCATTAGTGGTACAGGAAGAATAGTAAATTAACTTATGCAGTAGCTTAGTATATATCTTTAAGTCTCAGAAACTTTTACAAAACACTTACATTCACTGGATGATGTCATCACTGATGTCCTCAGTGATGTACTTTGAGATGTCATCAGTGATGTCACTGACCATGTCATCAGTGATGTAATATATGAGGTCATAAGCAGTGCACTGCAGGGGGCGTACGTTATAGTTCACTCAGGTAACTATAACTGGTGAATTTCTATGTTTTTTTGTGTATAAAATCTGAACCTAACTATAACATCCTTGTAACCTTTGTGTTTTTCAGTGAATTTCTAAGTTTTTTTTATTTCTATTTCCTAATTATAACATCCCTGTAACCTTTGTTTTTGTCAGTGAATCAATATATGTATATATACATATATTCACTGAAATATATATATTACCTACTGGCGGTCGCCAGTAGGTGGTTATAGTTAGAACCTAGATTATATAAGAAAAGCGTTTTTTGGTTTGCCTATAACTTTGGTGTATTTTGTCAAATCATCACAAAATTTCCAAAACAGTGCCCTACTTTGTCTAGTTCGGCATGGAAAGTTTTGGGGTGATCTGCCAATCGGAAGGGGGGGCAAGAAAAAGGTGGGGCATCAAAAAATGGGTGTTTCCCATGTTATTTACCATAGAGATTTTAAACACGACTACAGCCCAAACTCCTGAACGGAATTACACTAAATTTGACAGGAAGCTAGACGTTGGTCCAGAAGGAACCCTTTCTATAAATTTTTTTGGAGTTACTAAAGAAAAAAGAAACTCATATCTAGGAACGTGAATCCTCCACTGATCCGACAGATCTCACGTTGAGATCTGATTGGCTGCCAGCACTTCATCCAGGAAGTGCTAGCAGCCATCTTAGAACTCGGGCTCACGCCCCTGCCAGGCACAATTTTAAGATCAATAATTTTACCGCAAATGTTGCAATGATATTATCAATGATGACACAGAAGAATCAATTACTGATGCCATATGTGGGGTAATTAGCAGTGCATGGCGAGGGCTTGAGTTATAGTTACCTAGGCAACGAGTTAGAGTTTCTTGAAGTAACTGAAACTGCTGAATTTCTATGGTTTGTGCATGTAAACACAGATCCCAACTATAACGTTCTTGTGTGGGACATTATACAGGGACGTTATAGTTAGGTTTTGAATTTACTCGCACAAAACCAGAGAAATTCAGCAGTTATAGTAATGGTTATCTCAAGTAACTATAACTCATGACCTAAGGTAATTATAACTTGCACCCTCGCCATGCACAGTTTCCTCATCAATAATTTTATTGCAAATGTTACAGTAATAATATAAATGATGCCAAAGAAGGTGTCATCAATGATGTAATATGTGGAGTAACTAGCTGTGCATGTTATAGTTACTTTAGGGCCCAAGTTATAGTTACTTGAGTTAACCATAACTATAGCTGCTGAATTTCTCTGGTTTTGTGCGAGTAAATTCAAAACCTAACTATAACCCTATAACCTTTGTTTTTTTCAGTAATTTTCTATGTTTTTTTTAGCATACACAGATGTACATATGACCAGCATCGCGCAAGGCCTTTGCATGCACCCAAACCCAAGCTGCGCACAGCCTTTGCCCATGCCCAGAATAAAGTTGGATGCAGTGGTTGTTTTTTTCAATTCTTCTCTAGATCCGTGGATCCAACAGTGGATCTCTGAGTCGACGGATCCATGGATCCACCTGTGGATCGGACGAAAAAGAAAAAATGGGCAATTTTTGCACACGTGTGCCCTATGGGGGCAGGATACAGGTATCCCTTATGTGTTTTTGCATTTGTCTTTTCCCACCTCAAGCCGATGCAACAAACAAAATGGCAGTTGTAACTTTTCTGTCAGGTTATGGCCAGACAATCAGGGTCTTGCATTTCCCTGGGATCCACAGATCCAGACCTGGATCTACGGGTCCGAATCCACGGATGATCCGCATCCCTATATATCTATATTTTTTACACTCTAATATCTCAGAAACTACTGAACAAATTTACACCAGATCACAAAAAGCACACTTTCTGGACAAAGAGCTTGCTTTCTGACAAATTTGGTGTAATTTTGTTTAGTAGTTCGGGCTGTACTTGTGTTCAAAAATTTGAAAAATCCCATTGATGTAGAATGGGGAAAAAGTGTTTTGGGGACCCCCTTTTTCTTTCAAGACAGCAGTTGAGCTGACCAACGTACAAGTTATGAAAATGTTATGAAGATTCATCTAACAGCGGCAAAGTTATTGGCAAAACAAAAAATGCTCCGTCTATGGAAAAGAAGTCCTAACTATAACTGCAGAGTGGCGACGGCCACTTAGGGCCAGATGTAGTAAAATTCTGCATTGCGACTCGCAAATTGCAAGTCAGACAGACTCGCAATTTGCGAGTCGCAATTCAGAATATAGGATGGTGTCCCTGACACTATCTGCGACTCGCAAGGGGGTCGCAAAGGCCCAACTCATTAATATTAATATATATATAGCCATTTCTCTTCTTCCTTTGCTGCTCACTATGTTTTTACTTAATATCCTCATCTACCCTCCCTTTCACTTTCTTTTTTACTGTTGTGTAGTACCCAAGTACCTACACATTTTGTTTCAGATTATATACACTCTTTATTTAGAAATACTTTTTAAAAGAACACCTGAATTCGTATCCCTTTGCTGTTCTCCAGTTTTTATTCCAGCATCGCTTAGTATCTCTTGTCAGTGAAAATCTCAAGTCAGGAACATAGCAATGGTCTTCTACTTTCAATACACAAGTACCAATAATGGCTACCCTTCTCACTGTGCTTCACTGATAGTCCTGTACTTGGCAAATCACTACCTTCCTTTCATCTTTTGTTTTTGTTATACTACTTCTAAAAAGTCAGTATTTTTTAACCCTTTCTAAAACTCCTGTAGAGAAGCCCAATTTGGTAGTTTATTTGGGCC
Organism: Pleurodeles waltl; assembly: GCF_031143425.1. NCBI lineage: Eukaryota > Metazoa > Chordata > Amphibia > Caudata > Salamandridae > Pleurodeles > Pleurodeles waltl. The sequence goes on from NC_090440.1 coordinate 812,372,469, forward strand.
GATTTGTGGACTCTCCATGGTGCTCAAGGTAGCCCCTGCGTAAAATTTACAAAAGATCCACACAGAATCCCTTAGAAAAATTAACAATCTACTGTTAATGCCTTGCTTTATATTTTACTTTGGAAAAAGTACTCTTTTAGAAGCCAAACACTCCCTAATGAGCAATGTTGGTACACCACTCTGCTTTTGAGTTTCACAGTACAGCCTTTTTTGTTCTCTTCCACACCTTCTTTTAACACCATTTCCATGGTGACAATGTTAACAACACTCTCTAGCTCCCACAAGGTCAAAGGTTCACATTACTTTCTCTGAGCAGCATACTAACTTCAAATCAAACTGTAGCAGGTGTTGTTGACTCGTTGCAGTTTCAAGCATATCCATAACAACAGACCTTTTTTTTCATTTTTTCAAAGCCAAACACAGATATAGTTACTTTTTTGTCTAAATCACCACCTAATTTTAGTTAACTGCACATCTTCACCATCCATTCAAATAGGGTATTGTATATTTTAGGTGCTGTCCTCCATTTTAACTGCCTTTCATCTTCAAAACTGCCTCATTCAGCTTCATCCTTCTCCTGTGTACTATTCCTGCTTGCCTCCTAAATGGTCAGAGTGTGGATGGTGAGTCATAGTTTTGTGTTTTGGACCAGAGAGAGTGCTAGAAAGAGTGGCATTTACGGGGACTTGGGTTTACCTAAAGAAGCCATTACTTGGGTCAGCCAGAAGGGCTTAAAGTGGCATCAATTGCTGCATTTGGTTGAAGGCATTCTGGGTTGTTAACATCCAGACCTTATGATTGTGCACTCTGGTGGCAATGACCGAGGCACAATTACTGGGGTAGGATTGGAAATCCTAATGAACAATACATGTGGTAAATGAATGGCACTTTTCCCACACACTACCTTGGTGTGCTCCAACATTTGCCAAAGGCAGAAGTGGAAGTGTTCAACCAAATTTTGTCCATAGATATAAAGATTCAGGAAATATATCAATAAAACTATTTGTGCATTCCTCAGAGACCATTATATGGTCTCCAGATACCACAACAATTTACGCTTTGTTATACAGAATATACAGAAACAATGGAGTTAATTTCACAGAGAAATGCAACAGAGTTCCTCAACAACTTGAAAGACTGCATCCTGTTCTATGTGTAATAATCATCTACACATCATAAACATAAAGGTTCTTTTCAGAGCCAACCATATTCCCAAACACTAGTTTATTTTCTTTTTCAACTCTTTTTATTGTCTCACTCTGATCCATGGATCCATCGCAGATCCCAAAACAAAAAAGCACACATTCGACACAAAATAGTAACATGTTTTATCTCCGCAGATTAATTCCCAACCAAAAGCATTCATGGAAAAACAACACCACATTTAATACATTAGGCCTATTACTGGCTACATGGGTATGTGAGCAAGTGTAGGAGAGGCTGTATCTGTGTGTACATAGGTGTATGAGTGTCTGTATGGGTCTCTCATTGGGTGCATAAGTAATTTTGTGAATCTCTTAGTGGGTGTCCGACTGCTTATGTGGGTCTATAACTTGGTGCGTCAGTGACTGTGTGAGTGTCTGTGTTTATCTCTGTATGGGTGTGTCAGTGGGTGTGTGAGTGCCCTTGTGGGTGGGTGTGTGGGGGGGTCAGTGGCTGTGTAGGTTGTTAGTGGGTTTGTGGGTGGTTGTCTGAGTAATTGTTTCAGCCTATGGGTGCATAAATAGTTGTGTGTGTGTCAGTCATTTGGGGTATTAGCGGCTGTATAGGTGTGTAAGTGAATATGTCACTGTGTAAGTGGATATGTGGGTGGCTGTTTGAGTGGCTGTATGGGTGTGTGAGTTGCTGTATGAGTACATGAATAGGTCTGTGAGTGGGTGTGTAAGTGGTTGTGTGGGTGGGTGTGAGTGTGTGAATGAGTGTATGAATGGGTGTATGAGTGGTTTTGTAGGTTTCTGAGTGGGTTTGTGAGTGTGTCACTGGGTTTGTGAGTGGCAGCATGGGTGTGTGACTGGGTCTGTGAGTGTTGCAATGGATGTGTGATAGTGTGAGTCTCTCTGTGGGTGTGTGAGTGTCTCTGTGGGTTTGTGTTAGTGGGTGTATCAGAGACTAGATGGGTGTGTGAGTGGGTGTTTGAGTGTGACACTGGGTCTGTGAGTGGGTGTGTGAGAGGCTGTATCGGTATGTGAGTGAGTGTGTGAGTGGATATCCCGGTGTGTGGCTGGGTGTGTGAGTGGTTGTAACAGTGTGTGAGTGGGTGTGTGAAATCCTGTATTGGTGTGTGAGTGACTGTATAGGTGTGTGAGAGTGTGCCAGTGGCTGTGTAGATCCCTGATTGGGTTTATGATTGTGAGTGTATGAGTAGGTTTGTGAGTGGTTGTCTGAGTAATTGTGTGAGTCTGTGGGTTTGTAAATAGTTGTGTGTGTGTGTCACTGGTTGTTAATTACTGTATACATGTGTGAGTATGTCACTGTGTAATTGGGTATGTGAATGGTGATGTCACTGGGTGTATGGGTGTGTGACTTGGTGTGTGAGTGGCTGTATAGGTCTGTCAGTGAGTGTACAAGTAGTTTTGGGGAGTGTGGGTGGCTTTGTGAATGTCCTTATGGTGATTCGTTAAGCAGGGGCTGAGAAAAAGGGGAGGTCCCAAAACACTTTTCCCCCCATGTAATTTCCATAGGGATATTTAGACACAACTACAGCCCGAAATGCTGGCCAGAATTACACTACATTTGGCAGAAAGGTAGCTCTTGGTCCAGAATGCACCCTTATTGTGATTTGGTGTAAATCTGTTCAGTAGTTTCAGAGATATTAAAGGAAAACCAAATTTGTATATCTAGGGATGCAGAGGCTCTGCAAATCACAGAGATCTCCTGCTGTAATCTGATTGGCTGCCAACACTTCAACCCCGAAGTGTTGGCAGCCACTTTGGGACTCGGACTCAGCCAAGTCCCAAACACGGTTAAAAAAAAGAAAAGAGGACAGGGTAGGAAAACCTTGACCCCCTATACCAGGTGCTGGCGTACCCCAGGGACCCTGCCAGGACAAAATAAAAAAATTTGGGGGCATGCAGCAAAAAAAGAAGAGGGGCCCACAGTGTCCCCATCCTAAGACTCATTTGAGCCCTGGGGACCGCCACCTCCCTGGGGCTTGAGTTTTGCTACTGAGGGGGTGCTTCACGGACACCCTTCCTGTGGCTCTTTGGAGTCCCAGGGACCACCACCTCCTCTGGGCTTAATTAAAACCTTTGACAGCTCCCACCAAGTGAGAGCAAACTGTAAGTCTGCTCCAAATGGGCGGGAGCAGGAAAACTGCCCCTGCTCACCTGGAGCAAAATTTTAATCTGTTTTCCTGCCCGCTTAACAGCAGACAGGAAAACAGATGAAAGGATTGCGCCAGCATGCAGAGAGGTGCATTTTTTGCAGCTTCCTGAATGCGGGAGCAATGCTAGCTCCCACAGGAGGTGGAGAGCTGACAGGCTCCCCATGGTCCCAGACAGACTTGCACCTCGACAAGGGAAAACCCTTGTGTTCTCTCTCAAGTTTGACTTTTAAAAGTTATTTGAAATCCTTGCTGGAGGTGTTTGCATCATTGCTCCTTCGAGCTCATGTAGTAACTGTGCCAAGTGTTTTTTTTTCTTGCAATGTGCTGTTGAGAGCAGAACATGTTGGTCTTGCTTTTAACTACTACAAGTATGTAAAAGGAGGTAGAGACGCAAATTAGCAAGGAGGGTGGCCCTATTGGGGCTTGACTACAGGGTCTGACAGCAGGCAGGCCTTGCAACCAACCCTCACTATGCACAGCCAAAGGCGTGGCACAGGTTTGGGTTTTCATGGGGGGTTGGCCACGGGCCTGGCCTACAGCCAGGCCCTGTAGCCAACCCCTGCCATGCACAGCCAAAGGCAGTGTGTGGTGCAGGGTTGGGTGCGACCAACTCCCACCGCACACAGCCAAAAGCTGTGCATGGTGCGGAGTTGGGTGCTTATGAGGGGGTTGGCCATAGGACAAGCCCCACCGCTAACCTCCCCGCGCATACTCAAAGGCCGCGTGTGGTTGGGTTAACGTAAAGTAATTAAATATTGCTTAATGTTAAAAAAACACAGAAATTCACACAAAAAAAAGATTAGAGTTTGGAATTAGCATTTAAAAAGCCTTACAAATGCACAGAAAAAGCCAAAGGTTAGAGGCACGTTATAGCTACGTTCTGAATTTGTGTAGCAGATCCCTGCGTGCAGGAGCAATGCCGCTCCCACAGGAAGCAGAGAGCTAGGTGGGACCGCAGGGCCTTGAGGCTCCCCATGCGGTACGAGACAAATAAAAAAAATAATGAATCCTGCCCTGCACATTTATGAGAGATAAATATGCAGGGCAAGATTCATTCTGGCACAAAGGTAATTTCACGGAAATTAAACCTCAACTGGAAGCACTTACATATAAAAAAAAGCAGGTGTCCAAACTGAATCTCCACTTCTGTGAAGTACTAATGATCTTAACTTTGTGCACATGGCCAAGGCAAAGCAAGTTTGTTTTCCCTGTATTTCCACCATGAAAAGTTATCTGTAAATCTTGGAGGAGATGTTTGTATCCTTGCTTTCTTGAGTGCAATATCTCATGTAGTGACTGCGACAAGTGGGTTTTTTCTTGTCATCTGCTGCTGATACCAGATATCATGTTATCCCTTTAAAAAAATACAAGTATGTAAAATGACCTAGAACCCTTTTTGCCCTGCTCCATATAAATTAGTGACATGCAACTTCTTCCCTCCATTTTCCAAGCAAGATGGACAGCTTACTAAAAGGACCTCCCGAATATGTTTCCAAGCGATTTTGAGACACATTCTTGATGAACAGAAATATGATCACATCTCCCCCAAACAAAGAAACACTTCATGAGTGCCGAGGGAAGCCTGGCAACCAATCTCCGTCGCACTTGGCTGAAGGCCGTGCAAGGCATGGGGCAGGGTGGTTATAGGAGGTTGGCTACAGGGCCTGGCTATGTGCAGCAGGGGAAAGATTAAAGTAACTAAAATTACGTTACGTTAAAAAAAATAGAAATTCACTGAAAAAAACGAAGGTTACAGGGAGTTATAGTTAGGAAACAGAATTTTTTTTAAACATGGCTTTTTCCTTCATAACCACCATATTCAAACAGCCATGAACCGCATATGCCTTTGCTGATAAATATTTGTAATCTGATTATGTGTATACTGTCAATATGTATAGTTTTTTAAGAAATATATATAGGTACTATTTCATAATAATAAATTATACCCATACTCTTTAAGCCTGTTTATCAAATGTATATTTGTATGTGTGTATACATATATATGTGTATATTACTCTATGCTAGGTCATTGCATAGCTCCTAGATAAGTTCTTATATTAGATACTTATGAATCCATGCTTTCTTTTTTATATCACAATGAGCACAGGTTATCTTAACTATTTAACAGCAAGCATTTCGCTATCGAAAAATTAAGGAAAGATAAATAAATGTTAGAAAAGTACACTTATTAATAACCATCAAATCTTGCAAATCTGTGTTTATATAATACTCCAAATCCCCTCCTGCTACTATGATCTCCCTAACCCCTTTCCAACATAAACAAAACACTAATCCCATTCAATTTTTACTGGTAATTCATTTTCATAAAGTAAACTTCCTAAAAATGTATCTCATGCCTTATGTGCTCATATATCACACAAACAAGCCTGCGCAAGAGTTCCTTTCTCCTAAATTTGGGCAATAGTAAATTCAATCCATTCTTTAGGAGAAAGAAGCTCTTTATTGTTTATGTTTTTGGTGAAGTTCTAATCATATGAAGGTATATGTTTGACATAATTAATGGGACCTTACAAAACAACAATCATCACTTTCTCGGACAAGGATACTGTAAGGAAATGCCTCCTTGGCATGGTTACCCCCTGACTTTTTGCCTTTGCTGATGCTATGTTTTGAATTGAAAGTGTGCTGAGGCCTGCTAACCAGGCCCCAGCACCAGTGTTCTTTCCCTAACCTGTACTTTTGTATCCACAATTGGCACACCCTGGCATCCAGATAAGTCCCTTGTAAATGGTACCCCTGGTACCAAGGGCCCTGATGCCAAGGAAGGTCTCTAAGGGCTGCAGCATGTCTTATGCCACCCTGGAGACCCCTCACTCAGCACATACACACTGCTTGCCAGCTTGTGTGTGCTGGTGAGAACAAAACGAGTAAGTCGACATGGCACTCCCCTCAGGGTGCCATGCCAGCCTCTAACTGCCTATGCAGGTGTAGATAAGTCACCCCTCTAGTAGGCCTTACAGCCCTAAGGCAGGGTGCACTATACCATAGGTGAGGGCACCAGTGCATGGGCACTGTGCCCCTACAGTGTCTAAGCAATACCTTAGACATTGTAAGTGCAGGGTAGCCATAAGAGTATATGGTATGGGAGTCTGTTTTACACGAACTCCACAGCACCATAATGGCTACACTGAAAACTGGGAAGTTTGGTATCAAACTTCTCAGCACAATAAATGCACACTGATGCCAGTGTACATTTTATTGTAAAATACACCCCAGAGGGCACCTTAGAGGTGCCCCCTGAAACCTTAACCGACTATCTGTGTAGGCTGACTGGTTCCAGCAGCCTGCCACAACCGAGACATGTTGCTGGCCCCATGGGGAGAGTGCCTTTGTCACTCTGAGGCCAGTAACAAAGCCTGCACTGGTTGGAGATGCTAACACCTCCCCCAGGCAGGAGCTGTCACACCTGGCTGTGAGCCTCAAAGGCTCACCCCTTTGTGCCAGCACCGCAGGACACTCCAGCTAGTGGAGTTGCTCGCCCCCTCCGGCCACGGCCCCCACTTTTGGTGGCAAGGCCGGAGAAAATAATGAGAATAACAAGGAGTCACTGGCCAGTCAGGACAGCCCCTAAGGTGTCCTGAGCTGAAGTGACTCTAACTTTTAGAAATCCTCCATCTTGCAGATGGAGGATTCCCCAATAGGATTAGGGATGTGACCCCCTCCCCTTGGGAGGAGGCACAAAGAGGGTGTACCCACCCTCAGGGCTAGTAGCCATTGGCTACAAACCCCCCAGACCTAAACACGTCCTTAAATTTAGTATTTAAGGGCTCCCCTGAACCTAAGAATTTAGATTCCTGAAACTACAAGAAGAAGAAGACTGCCGAGCTGAAAAACCCCTGCAGAGGAAGAACAGAAGACACCAACTGCTTTGGTCCCAGACTTACCGGCCTGTCTCCTGCCTTCCAAAGAAACCTGCTCCAGCGACGCTTTCCAAGGGACCAGCGACCTCTGAATCCTCTGAGGACTGCCCTGCTTCAAGAAAGACAAGAAACTCCCGAGGACAGCGGCACTGCTCCAAAAGAACTGCAACTTTGTTTCAAAGGAGCAGATTTAAAGACCCCTGCAACTCCCCGCAAGAAGCGTGAGACTTGCAACACTGCACCCGGCGACCCCGACTCGACTGGTGGAGAACCAACACCTCAGGGAGGACCCTCCGGCGACTCCGAGACCGTGAGTAACCAAAGTTGTCCCCCCTGAGCCCCCACAGCGACGCCTGCAGAGGGAATCCCGAGGCTCCCCCTGACCGCGACTGCCTGAACTCCATTTCCCGACGGCTGGAAAAGACCCTGCACCCGCAGCCCCCAGCACCTAAAGGAACGGAACTCCTGTGCAGGAGTGACCCCCAGGAGGCCCTCTCCCTTGTCCAGGTGGTGGCTACCCCGAGGAGCCCCCCCCTTGCCTGCCTGCAACGCTGAAGAGGTCCCTTGGTCTCTCATTGATTTACATTGAAAACCCAACGCTTGTTTCTACACTGCACCCGGCCGCCCCAGTGCCGCTGAGGGTGTACTTTTTGTGTGAACTTGTGTCCCCCCCGGTGCCCTACAAAACCCCCCTGGTCTGCCCTCCGAAGACGCGGGTACTTACCTGCTGGCAGACCGGAACCGGGGCACCCCCTTCTCTCCATTGAAGCCTATGTGTTTTGGGCACCTCTTTGACCTCTGCACCTGACCGGCCCTGAGCTGCTGGTGTGGTAACTTTGGGGTCGCTCTGAACCCCCAACGGTGGGCTACCTTGGACCCAAACCTTCCCGAAGACGAGGGTACTTACCTGCTGGCAGACCGGAACCGGGGCACCCCCTTCTCTCCATTGAAGCCTATGTGTTTTGGGCACCTCTTTGACCTCTGCACCTGACCGGTCCTGAGCTGCTGGTGTGGTAACTTTGGGGTCGCTCTGAACCCCCAACGGTGGGCTACCTTGGACCCAAACCTGAGACTTGTAAGTGATTTACTTACCTGACAAAACTAACAAAAACTTACCTCCCCCAGGAACTGTGAAAATTGCACTGTGTCCACTTTTAAAACAGCTTATTGTGTTTTATGTAAAAAGTATACATGCTAATGTAATGATTTAAAGTTCCTAAAGTACTTACCTGCAATACCTTTCAAATGAGATATTACATGTAGAATTTGAACCTGTGGTTCTTAAAATAAACTAAGAAAATATATTTTTCTATAACAAAACCTATTGGCTGGATTTGTCTCTGAGTGTGTGTTCCTCATTTATTGCCTGTGTGTATGTACAACAAATGCTTAACACTACTCCTTTGATAAGCCTACTGCTCGACCACACTACCACAAAATAGAGCATTAGTATTATCTCTTTCTGCCACTATCTTACCTCTAAGGGGAACCCTTGGACTCTGTGCACGCTATTCCTTACTTTGAAATAGCACATACAGAGCCAACTTCCTACATTGGTGGATCAGCGGTGGGGTACAAGACTTTGCATTTGCTGGACTACTCAGCCAATACCTGATCACACGACAAATTCCAAAAATTGTCATTAGAAATTGATTTTTGCAATTTGACATTTTTCTAAATTCTTAAAAGTCCTGCTAGGGCCTGTTAGCATTTCCTTTTAGAGTTTAAAAGTTTGGTAAAAGTTTGAATTAGATCCTAGAACTAGTTTTAGTTTCTTAAAAAGTATTCCAACTTTTAGAAGCATAATGTCTAATACAGATGTGAATGTGGTGGAACTCGACACCACACCTTACCTCCATCTACAGATGAGAGAGCTAAGGTCACTCTGTAAACTAAAGAAAATAGTAATGGGCTCCAGACCTTCCAAACTACAGCTCCAGGAGCTGTTGGCAGAGTTTGAAAGAGCCAACCCCTCTGAGGATGGCAACACAGAGGATGAGTATAGTGACTTGAAGGGTGATTCCCCCCCACCAGTCCTATCTAGGGAGGACAGGGCCTCTCAAGCCCTGACTCCACAAATCATAGTCAGAGATGCTGGTTCCCTCACAGGAGGGACCAACATCTCTGAAATCACTGAGGATAACTCCAGTTAGCCAGGATGGCCAAAAGATTGGCTTTGGAAAGACAGATCCTAGCCATAGAAAGGGAAAGACAAGAGATGGGCCTAGGACCCATCAATGGTGGCAGCAACATAAATAGGGTCAGAGATTCTCCTGACATGTTGAAAATCCCTAAAGGGATTGTAACTAAATATGAAGATGGTGATGACATCACCAAATGGTTCACAGCTTTTGAGAGGGCTTGTGTAACCAGAAAAGTGAACAAATCTCACTGGGGTGCTCTCCTTTGGGAAATGTTCACAGGAAAGTGTAGGGATAGACTCCTCACACTCTCTGGAAAAGATGCAGAATCTTATGACCTCATGAAGGGTACCCTGATTGAGGGCTTTGGATTCTCCACTGAGGAGCATAGGATTAGATTCAGGGGGGCTCAAAAATCCTCGAGCCAGACCTGGGTTGACTTTGTAGACTACTCAGTAAAAACACTAGATGGTTGGATTCAAGGCAGTGGTGTAAGTAATTATGATGGGCTGTACAATTTATTTGTGAAAGAACACCTATTAAGTAATTGTTTCAATCACAAACTGCATCAGCATCTGGTAGACCTAGGACCAATTTCTCCCCAAGAATTGGGAAAGAAGGCGGACCATTGGGTCAAGACTAGGGTGTCCAAAACTTCCACAGGGGGTGACCAAAAGAAAGGGGTCACAAAACCTCCCCAGGGGAAGGGTGGTGAGACAGCCAAAAACAAAAATAGTAAAGAGTCTTCTACAGGCCCCCAAAAACCTGCACAGGAGGGTGGGCCCAGAGCCTCTTCACAAAACAATTCTGGGTACAAGGGTAAAAACTTTGATCCCAAAAAGGCCTGGTGTCGTAGCTGTAGTCAATCTGGACACCAAACTGGAGACAAGGCCTGTCCCAAGAAAGATACCACTTCTAACTCCACTCCAGCTAAAACTGGAATGGCCAGTCTCCAAGTGGGATCAACAGTGTGCCCAGAGAAAATCAGGTGCCACACTGAAGCTACATTAGTCTCTGAGGGTGGGGTGGATTTAGCCACACTGGCTGCCTGGCCCCCTAACATGCAAAAATACAGGCAGCAGCTCTTAATCAATGGGACAAGTGTAGAGGGCCTGAGGGATACAGGTGCCAGTGTCACTATGGTGACAGAGAAACTGGTTTCCCCTGGCCAATACCTGGCTGGACAAACTTATCCAGTCACCAACGCTGACAATCAGACTAAAGTACATCCCATGGCTATGGTAACTTTAGAGTGGGGAGGGGTCAATGGCCTGAAACAGGTGGTGGTCTCCTCAAATATCCTAGTAGACTGTTTGCTTGGAAATGACCTGGAGTCCTCAGCATGGGCTGAGGTAGAACTGAAAACCCATGCAGCCATGCTGGGTATCCCTGAACTGGTGTGTGTCAAGACAAGGGCACAGTGCAAGGCACAGGGTGAAAAAGTAGAGCTGGAGTCTGGAAGAAAGGCCGAGCCTACCAAGAGAAAAGGAAAGTCAGCTGGGAAACCAGCTGCAACACAACAAGAAAAAGAGAACCTCTCTTCTCAGGAAAAAGTTCTGCCCTCTGAGGGAACTGAGCCTATGGAACTGGAACCTTATCAGGTTGAGCTCTTGGGCCCAGGGGGACCCTCAAGGGAAGAGTTGTGTAAGGGACAAGAAACCTGTCCCTCTCTTGAAGGCCTTAGGCAGCAAGCTGCTGAAGAGTCCAAAGGCAAGAAAAATGGAACACATAGGGTCTATTGGGAAGATGGACTCCTGTACACTGAGGCAAGAGATCCCAAACCTGGTGCCACTAGGAGAGTGGTAGTGCCTCAGAGTTTCAGAGAGTTTATTCTGACCTTAGCCCATGATATTCCCCTTGCTGGGCATTTGGGACAAACCAAGACGTGGGAGAGGTTAGTCAACCACTTCTACTGGCCCAATATGTCCCAGAAGGTTAAGGAGTTTTGCCTCTCCTGCCCCACCTGTCAAGCCAGTGGTAAGACAGGTGGGCATCCAAAGGCCCCCCTCATTCCACTTCTGGAATGGGGGTCCCCTTTGAAAGAGTGGGTGTGGACATAGTGGGTCCACTTGAACCTCCCACAGCCTCAGGAAATATGTACATCCTAGTAGTAGTGGATCATGCTACTAGGTATCCTGAAGCTATTCCCCTTAGGTCGACTACTGCCCCTGCAGTAGCCAAGGCCCTCATTGGTATCTTTACCAGAGTGGGTTTCCCTAAGGAGGTGGTGTCTGACAGAGGTACCAACTTCATGTCAGCATAACTAAAACACATGTGGAATGAGTGTGGAGTGACTTATAAGTTCACTACACCATATCTTCCACAAACTAATGGCCTTGTTGAGAGATTCAACAAGACATTAAAGGGCATGATCATGGGGCTCCCAGAAAAACTCAAAAGGAGATGGGATGTCCTCCTGCCATGTCTGCTTTTCGCTTACAGAGAGGTGCCTCAGAAGGGAGTAGGGTTCTCACCCTTTGAACTTTTGTTTGGCCACCCTGTAAGGGGACCACTTGCTCTTGTTAAAGAAGGCTGGGAGAGACCTCTTCATGAGCCTAAACAAGACATAGTGGACTATGTACTTGGCCTTCGCTCAAGAATGGCAGAGTACATGGAAAAGGCAAGTAAAAACCTTGAGGCCAGCCAACAGCTCCAGAAGTTTTGGTATGACCAAAAGGCTGCAATGGTTGAATTTCAACCAGGGCAGAAAGTATGGGTTTTGGAGCCTGTGGCTCCCAGGGCACTTCAGGACAGATGGAGTGGCCCTTACCCAATCCTGGAAAAGAAGAGTCAGGTCACCTACCTGGTGGACCTAGGCACAAGCAGGAGCCCCAAGAGGGTGATCCATGTAAACCGCCTAAAGCTCTTCCATGATAGGGCTGATGTGAATCTGTTGATGGTAACAGATGAGGAGCAGGAAGCTGAGAGTGAGCCTCTCCCTGATCTCCTCTCATCAGACCCTAAAGATGGCTCAGTGGATGGAGTGATCTATTCAGACACCCTCTCTGGCCAACAGCAAGCTGACTGTAGGAAGGTCCTACAACAGTTTGCTGAGCTCTTTTCCCTAACCCCTGGTCAGACACACCTGTGTACCCATGATGTGGACACAGGAGACAGCATGCCTGTCAAAAACAAAATCTTCAGACAGTCTGATCAAGTTAAGGAAAGCATCAAGGTGGAAGTCCACAAGATGCTGGAATTGGGAGTAATTGGGTACTCTGACAGCCCCTGGGCTAGCCCAGTGGTCTTAGTCCCCAAACCTCACACCAAAGAAGGAAAGAGAGAGATGAGGTTTTGTGTGGACTACAGAGGTCTTAATTTTGTCACCAAGACGGATGCCCATCCCATTCCTAGAGCTGACGAGCTGATTGACAAATTAGGTGCTGCCAAATTCTTAAGTACCTTTGACTTAACAGCAGGGTACTGGCAAATCAAAATGGCACCTGGAGCAAAAGAGAAAACAGCATTCTCCACACCTGATGGGCATTATCAGTTTACTGTTATGCCCTTTGGTTTAAAGAATGCCCCTGCCACCTTCCAAAGGTTGGTGAATCAAGTCCTTGCTGGGTTGGAATCCTTTAGTGCAGCTTATCTTGATGATATTGCTGTCTTCAGCTCCACCTGGCAGGATCACCTGGTCCACCTGAAGAAGGTTTTGAAGGCTCTGCAATCAGCAGGCCTCTCTATCAAGGCATCCAAATGCCAGATAGGGCAGGGAACTGTGGTTTACTTGGGACACCTTGTAGGTGGAGGCCAAGTTCAGCCACTCCAGCCTAAGATCCAGACTATTCTGGACTGGGCAGCTCCAAAAACCCAGACTCAAGTCAGGGCATTCCTTGGCTTGACTGGGTACTATAGGAGGTTTGTGAAGGGATATGGATCCATTGTGACAGCCCTCACAGAACTCACCTCCAAGAAAATGACCAAGAAAGTAAACTGGACTGTAGAATGCCAACAGGCCTTTGACACCCTGAAACAAGCTATGTGCACAGCACCAGTTCTAAAAGCTCCAGATTACTCCAAGCAATTCATTGTGCAAACAGATGCCTCTGAACATGGGATAGGGGCAGTTTTGTCCCAAACAAATGATGATGGCCTTGACCAGCCTGTTGCTTTCATTAGCAGGAGGTTACTCCCCAGGGAGCAGCGTTGGAGTGCCATTGAGAGGGAGGCCTTTGCTGTGGTTTGGTCCCTGAAGAAGCTGAGACCATACCTTTTTGGTACTCACTTCCTAGTTCAAACTGACCACAGACCTCTCAGATGGCTGATGCAAATGAAAGGTGAAAATCCAAAACTGTTGAGGTGGTCCATCTCCCTACAGGGAATGGACTTTATAGTGGAACACAGACCTGGGACTGCCCATGCCAATGCAGATGGCCTTTCCAGGTTCTTCCACTTAGAAAATGAAGACTCTCTTGGGAAAGGTTAGTCTCATCCTCTTTCGTTTGGGGGGGGGTTGTGTAAGGAAATGCCTCCTTGGCATGGTTACCCCCTGACTTTTTGCCTTTGCTGATGCTAAGTTTTGAATTGAAAGTGTGCTGAGGCCTGCTAACCAGGCCCCAGCACCAGTGTTCTTTCCCTAACCTGTACTTTTGTATCCACAATTGGCACACCCTGGCATCCAGATAAGTCCCTTGTAAATGGTACCCCTGGTAACAAGGGCCCTGATGCCAAGGAAGGTCTCTAAGGGCTGCAGCATGTCTTATGCCACCCTGGGGACCCCTCACTCAGCACATACACACTGCTTGCCAGCTTGTGTGTGCTGGTGAGAACAAAACAAGTAAGTCGACATGGCACTCCCTTCAGGGTGCCATGCCAGCCTCTCACTGCCTATGCAGGTGTAGATAAGTCACCCCTCTAGTAGGCCTTACAGCCCTAAGGCAGGGTGCACTATACCATAGGTGAGGGCACCAGTGCATGAGCACTGTGCCCCTACAGTGTCTAAGCAATACCTTAGACATTGTAAGTGCAGGGTAGCCATAAGAGTATATGGTCTGGGAGTCTGTTTTACACGAACTCCACAGCACCATAATGGCTACACTGAAAACTGGGAAGTTTGGTATCAAACTTCTCAGCACAATAAATGCACACTGATGCCAGTGTACATTTTATTGTAAAATACACCCCAGAGGGCACCTTAGAGGTGCCCCCTAAAACCTTAACCGACTATCTGTGTAGGCTGACTGGTTCCAGCAGCCTGCCACAACCGAGACATGTTGCTGGCCCCATGGGGAGAGTGCCTTTGTCACTCTGAGGCCAGTAACAAAGCCTGCACTGGGTGGAGATGCTGACACCTCCCCCAGGCAGGAGCTGTCACACCTGGCGGTGAGCCTCAAAGGCTCACCCCTTTGTGCCAGCACCGCAGGACACTCCAGCTAGTGGAGTTGCCCGCCCCCTCCGGCCACGGCCCCCACTTTTGGTGGCAAGGCCGGAGAAAATAATGAGAATAACAAGGAGGAGTCACTGGCCAGTCAGGACAGCCCCTAAGGTGTCCTGAGCTGAAGTGACTCTAACTTTTAGAAATCCTCCATCTTGCAGATGGAGGATTCCCCAATAGGATTAGGGATGTGACCCCCTCCCCTTGGGAGGAGGAACAAAGAGGGTGTACCCACCCTCAGGGCTAGTAGCCATTGGCTACTAACCCCCCAGACCTAAACACGCCCTTAAATTTAGTATTTAAGGGCTCCCCTGAACCTAAGAATTTTGATTCCTGAAACTACAAGAAGAAGAAGACTGCCGAGCTGAAAAACCCCTGCAGAGGAAGAACAGAAGACACCAACTGCTTTGGCCCCAGACTTACCGGCCTGTCTCCTGCCTTCCAAAGAAACCTGCTCCAGCGACGCTTTCCAAGGGACCAGCGACCTCTGAATCCTCTGAGGACTGCCCTGCTTCAAGAAAGACAAGAAACTCCCGAGGACAGCGGCACTGCTCCAAAAGAACTGCAACTTTGTTTCAAAGGAGCAGATTTAAAGACCCCTGCAACTCCCCGCAAGAAGCGTGAGACTTGCAACACTGCACCCGGCGACCCCGACTCGACTGGTGGAGAACCAACACCTCAGGGAGGACCCTCCGGCGACTCCGAGACCGTGAGTAACCAAAGTTGTCCCCCCTGAGCCCCCACAGCGACGCATGCAGAGGGAATCCCGAGGCTCCCCCTGACCGCGACTGCCTGAACTCCATTTCCCGACGGCTGGAAAAGACCCTGCACCCGCAGGCCCCAGCACCTAAAGGAACGGAACTCCTGTGCAGGAGTGACCCCCAGGAGGCCCTCTGCCTTGTCCAGGTGGTGGCTACCCCGAGGAGCCCCCCCCTTGCCTGCCTGCAACGCTGAAGAGATCCCTTGGTCTCTCATTGATTTACATTGAAAACCCGACGCTTGTTTCTACACTGCAGCCGGCCGCCCCAGTGCCGCTGAGGGTGTACTTTTTGTGTGAACTTGTGTCCCCCCCGGTGCCCTACAAAACCCCCCTGGTCTGCCCTCCGAAGACGCGGGTACTTACCTGCTGGCAGACCGGAACCGGGGCACCCCCTTCTCTCCATTGAAGCCTATGTGTTTTGGGCATCTCTTTGACCTCTGCACCTGACCGGCCCTGAGCTGCTGGTGTGGTAACTTTGGGGTCGCTCTGAACCCCCAACGGTGGGCTACCTTGGACCCAAACCTGAGACTTGTAAGTGATTTACTTACCTGACAAAACTAACAAAAACTTACCTCCCCCAGGAACTGTGAAAATTGCACTGTGTCCACTTTTAAAACAGCTTATTGTGTTTTATGTAAAAAGTATACATGCTAATGTAATGATTCAAAGTTCCTAAAGTACTTACCTGCAATACCTTTCAAATGAGATATTACATGTAGAATTTGAACCTGTGGTTCTTAAAATAAACTAAGAAAAGATATTTTTCTATAACAAAACCTATTGGCTGGATTTGTCTCTGAGTGTGTGTTCCTCATTTATTGCCTGTGTGTATGTACAACAAATGCTTAACACTACTCCTTTGATAAGCCTACTGCTCGACCACACTACCACAAAATAGAGCATTAGTATTATCTCTTTTTGCCACTATCTTACCTCTAAGGCGAACCCTTGGACTCTGTGCATGCTATTCCTTACTTTGAAATAGCACATACAGAGCCAACTTCCTACAGATACTATTGGGTGTATGTTCATGTGAGCAGTAGAGCACGCTCAACGGACATTTGTTTATGCCTATGTTAACAATACTGGTACAACAATATTGGCAGTTGTGAAGTGATGCTTGTTCAACGCTATTTAACAAAATACTACAGATTGAAATCCATGCTTGTGGTTTTAATAAAACTCTTCTCAACCTCTACTGCACTGGCACTTGCGATACTCTATGAGCTAACTTGCTTCCACAAAGGTTCTGCATTCATCAGAATCCTGTAAGTATTCAACCACAACCAGATATTTAGAGCTGGGCATCAAACAAATGTGGGACACAGTTCCGAACTGTACTTCAATACTTTCCTATCTGGATGCAAAATCTATTTTCATAGATAATTGCTGAGTGAGAAAAAAACACATAGGTCTGAATGCCAGTGTGTTCTAACTCCTGAGGCAGAAACACTGAGGTTCTGGATGTTCTTAATCTTGTTGGCCACCTAACACCCTGAAAATGTGCACCCCAGTGTATAACTTCAAGTATATATATTGCTTTGTAAGTACATTAAACCCTTGCTGGCCTGCCACTGGGCAGATGCTGCAGTACTTACCTATAGCATGATGCACTGTGCCGAGCAATTGAGATGTGCTGACAGGTCACCCCCCAACCCACAAAGGTAACCCCTTTGCTGCCAGGCCTTTCCCCCCCTGTGCCGATCCTTTTTTTGGCTATTTGGGGAAGTTTGCGCTTAGGCCCTCATAACTTTTTGTTCACATAAGCTACCCACGCCAAATTTGCATCCTTTTTTCCCAACATCCTAGGGATACTAAAGGTACCCAGACTTTGTGGGTTCCCCTGAAGGAGACCAAGAAATTAGCCAAAATACAGTGAAAAGTTTTTTTTTTTTAGACAAAATGGGAAAAAAGGGCTGAAGAAGGCTGCTCGTGTTTTTTCCCTGAAAATGGCATCAACAAAGGGTTTGCAGTGATAAGATCACCATCTTCCCAGCTTTCAGGAACAGGCAGACTTGAATTAGAAAACCCAATTTTTCAATACAATTTTGACATTTTACTGGGACATACCCCATTTTTACTATTTTTGTGCTTTCAGCCTCCTTCCAGTTAGTGACCGAAATGGGTGAGAAACTAATGCTGGATCCCAGAAAGCTAAACATTTCTGAAAAGTAGACAAAATTCTGAATTCAGCAAGGGGTAATTTGTGTAGATCCTACAAGTGTTTCCTACAGAAAATAACAGCTGAAATAAAAACATATTGAAATTGAGGTAAAAAAAACAGCCACTTTTCTCCACATTTTACTCTGTAACTTTTTCCTGCGATGTCAGTTTTTTTAAAGCAATATACCGGTACGTCGCTGGACTCTTCTGGTTGCGGGGATATATAGGGCTTGTAGGTTCATCAAGAACCCTAGGTACCCAGAGTCAATAAATGAGCTGCACCTTACAATGCATTTTCATTCTATACCGGGTATACAGCAATTCATTTGCTGAAATATAAAAAGTGAAAAATAGGTATCAAGAAAACATTTGTATTTCCAAAATGGCCACAAGATAAGCTGTTGCGAAGCAGTGGTTCTTTGCACATCTCTGAATTTTGGGGTGCCCATACTAGCATGTGAATTCCAGGGCGTTTCTCAAATAGACGTCTTTTTTCCACACCGTCTTACATTTGGAAGGACAAAATGTAGAGAAAGACAATGGGCAATAACACTTGTTTTGCTATTCTGTGTTCCCCCAAGTCTCCCGATAAAAATGGTACCTCACTTGCGTGGATAGGACTAGCGCCCGTGACAGGAAATGCCACAAAACACAACGTGGACACATCACATTTTCACAAAGAAAACAGAGCTGTTTTTTGCATAGTGCCTAGCTGTGGATTTTGGCCTCTAGCTCAGCCGACACCTGGTGAAACCTAGCAAACCAGTGCATTTTTGAAAACTAGACACCTAGGGGAATCCAAGATGGGGTGACTTGTGGGGCTCTGCCCAGGTTCTGTTACCCAGAATCCTTTGCAAACCTCAAATTTTGACCAAAAAAACACTTTTTCCTCTAATTTCGGTGACAGAAAGTTCTGGAATCTGAGAGGAGCCACAAATTTCCTTCCACCCAGCGTTCCCCAAGTCTCCCGATAAAAATTGTACCTCACTTGTGGGGGCAGGGCTAGCGCCCGCAAAAGGAGATGCCCCAAAACACAACGTGGACACATCACATTTTTCCACAGAAAACAGAGGTGTTTTTTACAAACTGCCTACTGGTGGATTTTGGTCTCTAGCTCGGCCGGCACCTAGGGAAACCTAGCAAACCAGTGCATTTTTGAAAAACTAGACACCTAGGGGAATCCGAGATGGGGTGACGTGTGGGGCTCTGCCCAGGTTCTGTTACCCAGAATCCTTTGCAAACCTCAAAATTTGGCCAAAAAAACACTTTTTCCTCTAATTTCGGTGACAGAAAGTTCTGGAATGTGAGAGGAGCCACAAATTTCCTTCCACCCAGCATTCCCCCAAGTCTCCTGATAAAAATGGTACCTCATTTGTGGGGGTAGGCCTAGCGCCCGCGAAAGGAAAAGCCCCAAAACCAAATGTGGACACAATACATTTTCACAAAGAAAACAGAGCTGTTTTTTGCAAAGTGCCTAGCTGTGGATTTTGGCCTCTAGCTCAGCCGGCACCTAGGGAAACCTAGCAAACCTGCGCAGTTTTGAAAACTAGACACCTAGGGGAATCCAAGATGGGGCGACTTGTGGGGCTTTGACCAGGTTCTGTTACCCAGAATCCTTTGCAAACCTCAAAATTTTACCAAATAAACACCTTTTCCTCTCATTTCGGTGACAGAAAGTTCTGGTATCTGAGAGGAGCCACAAATTTCCTTCCACCCAGCGTTCCCCTAAGTCTCCTGATAAAAATGGTACCTCACTGGTGTGGGTGGGCCAGGTGCCTGCAACAGAAAAAGGCCAAAGACTTGTAGAGATTGAGGGGATAACACAGCGAGTTGATAAGCACATATTTTTCTTTTATACATCTTTTAGGCTGACTCTGCTTTCGGGACCCATGCAAGTGAGGTATCATTTTACTTGGGGGACTGAGGGGAACGCTGGGTGGTAGGAAATTTGTACCGCAGCAGTGATCCTACAAATGAAAGTGAGGAAAATATGATTTTTATGCAAATTTTGAGGTTTGCCGAGGAGTCTGGGTAAGAAAATGTTTGGGGATCCAGGCAAGCCAAACCTCCTTGGACTCCTTGGGATGTCTATTTTTAAAACGTGTCTGGGTTTGGTAGGTTTCCCTAGATGAAAGCCGCAGCTGGGACCAAAACCATAGGTGCCCCCCCCAAACACAGGTAGTTTTGCAATAGATCATTTTGGTGTGGCCACATACTTATGTGATGTTCCAAACACTGAAATTGTGACAAGAAATGCACTTAGGTTATGTTAAAAAGACCCCTCACCCACCAACTAAGTTGGTGGCATGCTTCATCATAGGGGTCCCACCTGAGGCACCTAGCGTGTCACAGGTGTGCTGCGACGCCTGATTACATTGGAGCAGGTTTTGTCATTTTTACCACATATACTGGTTGGATTTGGCACAAGGGTGAGTGATGGTTCAGTGGATCAAATTTTATTAACAAGGGATTTCACAAAAATTAAATGCACTGTTAATAACTGAAATGCCAAAAAACTGAACCAATGACTCACAGCTCGTGAGCTGTAAAGCCACGGCAAGGCACCAACTGCTTTACAGTCCATTCACACACCTTCATACATGACATGCACAAGACCATTCACGCCGCCAGCGAAGGCCCAGCACATTACAACACTCGCATCGACAGACAGCGCCACTCAAGGGCCCATCACTTACATACGCCCACATGCCTGATACAGCAATCACACCAGCTGATGGGAGTGTGTGGACTGGCGTTTGGCTGGCAGTGTGTTGCAGTAGCCAACAGCAAGTAAATATGTACACCGTCAGCCAAGCGCCACTCCACACAAAATGGCATCACTTTTTTTTTTTTAAACAAAGAAACCACTAACTAATTAGAAATAATTACAAAACTACAAACACAAAAGCTCTAACTAAGTACATGACAGAAATGCCAACCATGAAACTGAACACATGAAAATACAAAACAGGCAGTTTACACTCATGGTTGTTCCCAGTAATTCTGGGTGTGGTAATTCTTGAAACAACCACTCACACTCAGCCCAAGCCTTGAAGGACAATCTGGGCAGTACATTTGAGTCTCCCTCTGGATAGCTCTTCGAAAACACACTCTACATTTCTTAGTTGGAAAGTCTTTTTTGGGTGTGGGAGGAATGTGCTCAGCAAAGTGGCGATTTTTCAATCTAGCCACATTCTCCACCACTGCTTCTCTAGGAACTCTGGCCTATTCCACCACAATAAGGCTCTCTATCACTGACTCCCCAAATTTCACAAATGTAATCTTTGACTCTGGAGACCTATCCTTAAACACAATAAAAGCATTAAAAGTTGCTAAGTGGAAGAGGTGAATTGCTAACTTCTTATACCAAATGTAAGACTTAAAAATAGCAGTAGAAGGTTCCAACCTTTGGTCAACTCTATCTACACCTCCCATGTGCTTATTATAATCTAAAATACACACAGGTTTGCACATTTCAGCAAACTGGCCCCAAACAGTCACAGGGGAAGTACTCTCATCATGGATGGTACTTAGCATGTAGACATCCCTCCTGTCTGAAAATTTCAAAGCTAGAAGCTCATCATTCCGCAAGGCACTACACTGTCCCCTCTCAAGTTTTTCACAGACAAGCTCCCTTGGATAGCCTTTCCAGTTACAACGAATTGTGCCACAAGCAACAGTTTGCACTCTAAACAATTCCTTGAACAACTGCTCTCCAGTGTAGAAGTTATCTACATACAAATGGTGACCTTTGTTGAACAGTGGTCTACCAAGCTCCCACACAATTTTCTCAGTAACTCCAAAAGTGGGAGGACAACCAGGGGGTCAATACTGGAATCCCTACCAGTGTGAACACGGAAACTATACACATATCCTGTACTACTTTCAGACAGCATCTACAATTTAATTCCATATCGTGCGCTCTTGCTATGGAATTTACTTCCTAAAAACCAAAGACTCGTCCACAGCTATTTCTTTGCCTGGAACATAGACCTCTGAAAACCGATCTACAAAATGATCAAGGACAGGCCTAACCTTAAAAAGACGGTCAGAAACAGGGTAATCTCGTGGCAAGGCTAATGCATTGTCAACAAAATGCAGCATCCTAAGAAGAAGCAAATACCGATTACGACTCATGGTTGCAGGAAATATAGCTGTTGCCATCATGGTACTAGTAGACCAATAAGAAGCCAGTGATGGCTTCCTAATCAACCCCATCAAAAGAGTCAAACCCAAAAACCTTTTCATCTCCTCCAAATTTGTGGGAATCCACTGGGTAGCTCTAGAGCGTGGCCTAAGTCTAGCAGCGTTGTCCCTCAAATACTGCTCTGCATACAAATTAGTCTGCTCAACAATCTTTTCCAAAAACTGATCATCCACAAATAACTCAAAGAAATTGACAGGCAAAAAGTTCTCTGTATTGACTCCACACCCCGGGAGACCAGTAAAGGCAGGCAACTCTGGCTGCTCCATGTTTGGGGCAACCCAAAGTTCAGGTCTTCTAACGGGAAACCTTTCAGCACCAGGTTGCTGCACTAATGGCACATCAGTGTCCTCCTCTAAAACAGGCCCTTCATCTGGCTTCCTCATTAGAAGATTCCTCTTCGACAGAAACTTCACTGCCAGAATCTCTCACTTCCTCCTCTGCCTCAGATGCAGAGTCCGTCTCATAATCATGATCAGACAATGACTCAAAAAGCATACCAACCACCTGCTGAGTGGTCATCCTGCGGCTAGCCACGATCTTTCCTACGAAGATTAACTGGACAAATGCACCACCAACAACCAGCACTGTGTAAGATAAGTAATAAAGTGTAGCTTTATCAGTAAGAGTTTTAAAGTAAAAAACTATACCGCTCACTTGCCTGAAAAAGCTTGACTCACCAGCAACTACTCTGCACAGACACAGCAATCACCAATGATTTCCCACTAAAAAGAAAGAAAGAAAAGCAAATTAGAAATAAGACAACACAAATATCATTGTGCACAAATCTAAGGACAATTCCACACTCAAACCTGCATTTAGTACACCACCTGCAAACATGTCATTCATGCATGGTAACAATACTCCTTTGGAGTAAATTGCTTTTACTTACCTAAAACATGCAACTATGCAAACCGCAGGTCAACCACCGCCAAAACCGCAAGGAGCCACAGCAAAGAAAGCAAAAGCTTTGAACTAGAACAAAAAGGAGGAAAAAAATTATCACAAATGCAAATACTTCATCAGTTGACAAACACCCCACCATCAAGCATTTAGAAACTGGTGCCTACGTGGATTCTGCCATAGGGGCAGATGGGCCTACTATAAAAGAGGCCTATCTGCCCCATGGAGGGCAGAAAATACCTTTAGTAGTGTGTCCCTACAGGGAGCGACCCTTGCCCAAGGGGCCACCCCCAAACAACAAAAAAACACACACACACTATCCCTGGTGCCTAAGTGGCTTCTGCCCCCTTGGGAACAATGGACCTAAAAAAAATAGGCCAACAGTTCAATGCCCCCCTTGCCCAAGAGAACGCCTCCCCACATAAATAAACATATAAAAAAATCCCTGGCGTTCTAGTGGTTTCTGCCCCCCTTGGGGGCAGATCAGCTTAAAAATAATATGCCGATCTGTCCCCAAGGGGGGCAGAAATGGCTTTGGTACGCATGCCCCCAAAGGGTGGCGACCCTTGCCCAAGGGGCTGCCCCCCACTCCACTAACACACACACTCACACACACAATCCCTGGTGTCTAAGTGGCTTCTGCCCCCCTTAGGCCCATCTGCCCCCAAGGGGGGCAGCAATGGCCAACAGTTCAATGCCCCCCTTGGGGGGGGTGCCTCTTGCCCAAGGGGGCGCCCCCCCACATAAATAAACATATTTTTAAAAATCCCTGGCGTTCTAGTGGTTAGGCGATCTGCCCCCAAGGGGGGTAGAATTGGCCAACAGCTCAATGCACCCCTCGCCCCGCCCACATAAATATTTTTTTTTACTAAAATCCCTGGTATTCTAGTGGTTTCTGCCCCCCTTGGTGGCAGATCAGCCTAAAAATAATAGGCTGACCTGCCCCCAAGGGGGGCAGAAATGGCCACAGGTAACATGCCCCCAAAATGGGAGCGACCCTTGCCGGAGTGGCCGCTCCCAAACAACAAAATCAAGCAAATCCCTGGCGTACTAGTGGTTTCTGCCCCTCTTGGGGGCAGATCAGCCTAAAAATAATAGGCCGATCTGCCCCCATGGGGGCAGAAATGGCCAACAGCTCAATGCCCCCCTTGCCCAAGGGGGCGCCCGCCCACATAAATAAACATTTTTACTAAAATCCCTGGTGTTCTAGTGGTTTCTGCCCCCCTTGGGGGCAGATCAGCCTAAAAATAATAGGGCTTCCCCTTCCTTCCCTGCCTTGGGGGGGTGGGAGGGAGCCCACAGAGTGCCCAGGACGTAATGGTTACGTCCTCGGCACATGAGCACTAATGTAAATTACCTCCTCATGGATTCTTCCTTGTACCAGCTATAACCATTGAGGCATCCCAGCTGCCAGCCACCCATACACATGCTTTGTACTCATTTTTGTAAAAAGACTATAGAAATCTTCTATGTCTATCATAAACAGCATACAAATAGACCCTCTCTCCACCCCTTTTTCAGGTACTGTTTCCTGTCCTTCTCGCCAGGGCCCATGCCACCAGATAAGTTATGTTTTTTAATATAGAACTATAGAACTATTTTCTGTGACTATGCTTTTATTTGGTTCCCTGCTTACTGCTTTGCTGAGTGAATGTTTTAATTCGCTCCATCCATTTCCAGCATATTCCCCATCCATGTAGTCGATTGGAACAGGGAGAGTCTCTACAGTGCCAGTATTTGGGCTGAACAGGTGCTCCCTGTTGAGCTTTCCAAGGCTGTTCTCGGTGCGACGATTCACATGGCAGACATGGTAGGGAAGGGGTGTGGTTTTCTTTGGTAGCACAGTCTTGCAAGATGCTGCCATGGAAACATATTGCGAAAAGGGGCCAAACTCTCCCCTTGACTTACCCACAATGGTGAATGTGGCTCCTTCAGAGATCCGGGTCCCATGCCAACAGAATCCAAAAGAAAGGAGGAGGCATAACATTAGAAGAGGGGAATGGGCTGATGAGGAAGTATCGCCAACAATACAAGAAACAAAGGACAAGAAGGGGGTGGGTAGTGCACCAGGATGATGCCAAAGTCGGAGGAGACAGCGAGGAGAAAAGGATTGAAGGAATTGGCAACAGGATAACAACAGACCCCGAAAGTGAGAAAGACTACACAGAAGTGGGAGAGACGCAAACGGACGAGGAGGGGGATTGAGCAAGGAGCCGGAAGAGTGGAGTGAGGATTGGTGGACACCAACGGCTTTCACATCTCAACCCACCACAACTCAGGAGTGTTGTGGACACTTGGGTGAGTGATTCAAGAGTGTGCTTCCTCAAAATTGTTGCACTAGGAGCTAAATTACTGCAGATTTTTTCTCTCTCTTTCTTTCCCTTTACCATTTTTTTTTTTGCCTGCTTGTTTTTTTTGGTGTTGTATATGGGAAGGAGGCATGGTGAGCACTAGTAACTAAAGGGATATCACTTGCTACTAAAACTATCCATCGGGACCTGATAATAGGAAAAAGGCTCCATCTGTTTTGAATCCTAAGTTTGTATATGTGCTTTTTCCTTCCGAATACCCAATTGACCCTGTTACGAAAGAAAAAGGGGAAATCTACACACCAGACTATAAAAGGCGGATTTCTAAACTTCCCACTCTGTCCCTCACGGGTGATTGGTGACTGATTACTGATTATGCCAAGGAATCACCTGTAAAAGTAGAACAGATACAAGAGTAGGGGAGAAAAACCTACCTACCTTTTTACTCACCACTATGTTTTTTATGCTTATCCCGAGCATGCTGGTGGTGACCATCCAGAGAGACCTAGTGAAAGAAGGAAGGGAAAGACCAGGTTAATAAAAGACATAGGCCCTCATTATAACATTGGCGGTAAATGCCGCTTACCACCGTGCATAAGACTGCCAACACACTTCAGCGGCCACGGAAATCCGCTACAGCTATTACGACCCACAGGCCGGAATCCGCCAAAATTTAGACACCCACACAAGTCCGCCACACCAAAGGTCAGTGATAAACTGGCGATAACAAAACCTCCACCGCCACGCCAACAGGAATACGCCCACACTATCACGACCCACGAATCCACACAGCGGTCTTTCAACCGCGGTATTCTATTGGCAGTACACACCGCTGCGCTCAAAATACACACACATATACAGAACACAACTACATTGGACAAATCGAAATACACAGACCTGATACACATACACACACCACTCCCACACACCCAATCCAATATAAAACACACACCAACATCACCCACAAACCCCTACGACAAAAATTGAGAACGAAGCACAGAGAGAGACACCAGCATCAACAAACTAGCATCCACAGGCACACAACACCATCACTCACACAACATCCACGCACCTCACACAACACACACAAACACATCCCCTCACACATCACAACACACACTACCTCACACATCACCCACAGCACACCATGGTACCGCAAAGACACCCCAGGTTCTCTGAGGAGGAGCTCAGGGTCATGGTGGAGGAAATCGTCCAGGTAGAGCCACAGCTATTTGGATCACAGGTGCAGCACACCTCCATTGCTAGGAAGATGGAGCTATGGTGCAGAATCGTAGACAGGGTCAATGCAGTGGGACAGCATCCAAGAACTAGGTATGACATCAGGAAGAGATGGAACAACCTACAGGGGAAGGTGCATTCCGTGGTCTCAAGACACCAGATTGCAGTTCAGAGGACTGATGGCGGACCGCCACCTCCTCCCCCACAACTAACAACATGGGAGGAGCAGGTCTTGGCTATACTGCATCCTGAGGGCCTTGCAGGAGTAGCAGGAGGAATGGACTCTGGTAAGTCAGATCTTAACTACTTCATCCCCCACCCTACCTGCATGCTATCACATACCCCCACCCTCACCCCCATCACTCCAACACCTCACATATGTACCACTATCACAACCCACCCATCCCAACACCAAGCCCTGCATGCAACACCAAAGCATGGACACCCGTCACCAAAGCATGTCCATTACAGATACCCACACAGATCCCTAAACCAAATATCACACAAGGTCCTAGACAAGAATGTAAGCACTGGGGTACAGGGTCACCCACCCATTGCACACATTGGCACACACAGATGCAATAATCATGCCTTTACACCCCTGCAGGACCCCTACCCAACGTCACTGGACAGGAGGTTCCAGACATGTCCACTCCCCCCCACAGAAGAGGCCCACAGTGATGACAGCAGCTCTGTCCAACTGGATCTAGATGACCAGCCCGGCCAATCTGGGACCTCTGGACAGTCGGTTCCCCACACACTGGCACATGCCACCACAGAGCCTCCCCCCTCAGGAAACACCAGCACAGCACCCACCCAGTGGGCCCATACCTCTGTCCCAAGGACACGTCAAGCAGTAGTGTGTCCACCACTACAGGGAACCCAGACCAACCCAAGAACATCAGGGACTTGGGAGCAGTGGCAGTGGGCACACGGTTCAGGGGACAGAGGAACAGGAAAACCGGGGAACTGGGAGGACTGCTGTGCGACACAGGGAGGACAGGCCCAGGGAACCCACTCTCCACGAGGCCCTCTCCAACATCATGGGAGCGTACCATCATTCCCAGGAGATTATTGCAACGGTACTGGCCGTTTCAGGAGACCCAGCGGCTGCAGGAGGAACAGTATTTGGGGATGAGGGAGGACTTGAAGTCCATCAACACCACCCTGGTCCCCATTGTAGGGGTGCTGAAGGACCTTGTGAACACCAGGAGGGACACTGTGGCACAGCAAGGGGCCCCTGACACTAGCCTCGATGATGAACTGCCCACCACCTCTGCGGCGCTAGTGGACAGGATGCACTGCCACAGGACCACAACACCAGCACCCAATCCCCTGCAGACAGAGAACCACCCCGCAAATGGTCCCTGAGATCCAGGACAAAGACAGAGAACAATGCCATGACCCCCACCAAGAAATGAGACCACCCTGAATGTCATCCTTCTGTCCCACTTCGTCACCCTGTCCATCAATCAACTGCCCTAGCTCCACTTCCTGTGCCCCTTTGGACAATGCACCTGTGAGACTAATAACTGGACTCTGCCATGGACATTCCTCCACCATCACCCCTGACCATTTTCCAACCCCCTCCACTAATTTGCGCTTAAATAAACACCCTTGAATCACAAAACAACCTGGAGTCAGTCTGTGATTTCACAAATGTGTATTTGCTATAACTAACGAAAATAGCAATGTCCATTGTATTGTCAACATACCTATGTCACACAGCTCTAGTCCATGAGGTTACATAGCAGAGGTCACACAGTGGGACCCACATCTGTGAAATGGAAAGGAAAAGTGGCAGGTCATGGTCCATACACTAGGTGAAAGTGACAGACATATGATAGGTCTAACAACTGTATGAGATGTAGGAGGCAGTGATGTATTCTTACCTGTGTCTCACTGGAAATATTGCTGGATCATGTTGTTTCTGTTGTCGATATCCTCTTGTTCTGTCTCCTCTTCTTCACTGTCCACAGGCTCCACAGCTGCCACAAGACCTCCTTCTGGACCATCCTCCTGCAGAAAAGGCACCTGTCATCGCAAAGCCAGGTTGTGCAGCACACAGCAGGCCACGATGATCTGGCACACCTTCTTTGGTAAGTAGTAGAGGGAACCACCTGTCATATGGAAGCACCGGAACCTGGCCTTCAGGAGGCCGAAGGTCCGCTCTATCACTCTCCTAGTTCACCCATGTGCCTCATTGTAGTGTTCCTCTGCCCTTGTCCTGGGATTTCTCACTGGGGTCAGTAGCCATGACAGGTTGGGGTACCCAGAGTCACCTGCAAATGTCGAGGGACAACTGTTAGACACACACTAACCCTTAGGGACAACCCCAGACCCAGACAACTATTCACAGGGTATACGGTCCTTGTCCTCAACTATTAGACACACACAGTGCCTCTGGAGTTGCCCCATCACATAAGGGATGCTGCTATTCCTCAAAATGTAAGCATCATGCACTGAGCCTGGAAACCTGGCGTTCACATGGGAGATGTACTGGTCGGCCAAACACACCATCTGCACATTCATTGAATGATAGCTCTTCCTGTTTCTGTACACTTGTTCACTCCTGTGGGGGGTACCAATGCCACATGTGCCCCATCAATGGCACCTATGATGTTGGGGATATGTCCCAGGGCATAGAAGCCACCTTTCACTGTGGGTAAATCCTCCACCTGAGGGAAAACGATGTAGCTGCCCATGTGTTTCAGCAGGGCAGACAACACTCTGGACAACACGTTTGAGAACATAGGCTGGGACATCACTGATGCAATGGCCACTGTTGTTTGAAAAGACCCACTTGCCAGGAAATGGAGTACTGACAGGACCTGCACTAGAGGGGGGATTCCTGTGGGATGGCATCAGGTCTGGCTCCAACTGGGCACACAGTTCCTGGATTGTGGCACGATCAAGTCTGTAAGTGATAATGATAAGTGATAATGATGTGTCTGTCTTCCATTGTCGACAGGTCCGCCAGCGATCTGTACACCATAGGGTGCCGCCATCTCCTCACCTGCCCCAGCGGAGGCGAGAACAGCGAGCACAGAGTCAGCCAACACTGAGGTAGTAAAAAAATAATTTATTGCACACATTTGTCAATCCGCTATGTGCCTGTCACTGTGTGTATGCAAGGCCTAGATATGTGTAACGCATTTAAATAATAATGCCCTGTGGCCCCCTGAAATGGCGGCTGCCTGACCTGTAATGTGGGACAAGGGGATATGAGGTAACTGCGCTGGCGTTGTACACCGTCGCGGTAGGCGGTCGAAGACCGCGGCACAATCCTGCATTGGTTAACATTGGGCCCCATGGGTCCCAGGAGCCAATGACGATGTTCGCCGGCGGTGAAGGTACGCACCGCAGCAGACGTGACCGCCATTTTCTCTCTGTTCACTCACTTGACACCTGACCTTCAACAGGAGAGGACCTACACTGCAAGTGCTGCTGTGACCTGTGTCTGGACGCAATGATGGCTCATGTGTCTGGGGAAAGGGCCCCTGTCTTCACTTCAGAGGAGTTGGAGAAGTTAGTGGATGGGGTCCTCCCCCATTACACGCTACTCTATGGTCCTCCAGACAAACAGGTGAGTACACTGTGAGCATGCTGCATGGGCAATGCCTGTTTGGAGTGGTGTGGATGGAAGATACAGGAGTAGGGGGACTGAAGCCTGCATGAGCGGACAGTGAGTGTATGTAAGTCAGGGCTAGGGTGGGA
The DNA here is from genome assembly GCF_031143425.1 of Pleurodeles waltl. Classification (NCBI taxonomy): domain Eukaryota; kingdom Metazoa; phylum Chordata; class Amphibia; order Caudata; family Salamandridae; genus Pleurodeles; species Pleurodeles waltl. The sequence goes on from NC_090440.1 coordinate 812,402,488, forward strand.
ATGTGGGCCAATGACTGTGACGGTCCGGACGGTTAAAGATCATCCTTTTCCCCTGTACTATTCCTCTAGGTCAGCCCCCACCAGAAGAAGGATATTTGGCGTGCCATCGCCAAGGACGTCCAGACCCTGGGGGTCCAACACAGATGAGCACCCACTGCCGGAAAAGATGGGAGGACATTCGCCACTGGAGCAAGAAGACGGCGGTGGTCCAGCCCGGGGTGGCCTCCCAACGTGGGAGGGGTGCCCGTCGCACCATGACCCACCTGATGTTCCAGATCCTAGCGGTGGCATATCTGGAGTTGGATGGGCGCTTGAGGGCATCACAGCAGCCACAAGGAGGTGAGTACAGACACATCCATCTGACTCTGCGCACATTAGGAGTCGTCTCGGTGGGGGAGGTGGGCAGTGCGTTACCCTAGGCCAGGGCGAGCTTTGTAGGCAAGGACCCTTTGTGAGACAGGCTATGTGGCGCCCCCAACCCCACCATTGGTAAGAGCCATCTACACCTAGTCAGGCTCCTGTGACTTCCATGTGTGCAGCAATCGGGCATAGGCCTTGTACCCCATGTCCCTGTGATTAATTAGGGAACTCTAAGTGCATGGCATAGTGCAAAGGGTGCTGTGTCTGTAGTGTCTGCCAACGGTAGCGGTATTGCATGCACTAAACATGTCTTTCTACCCCCCCCCCCCTTTTTGTCGTCTCCCTGTTCTTGTGTGCATTAGCATCATCAGACAGAGGAGCAGTGCCACCGGAGCAGGAGGGAGCTGCATCCCACATTGCCCTGGAGGGCGAGACAACGGCGTCTGAAGTCACCAGTGGGACGGAGGGCGAGGGGAGCTCTACGGCGGGGACAGGAGCAGAGACCAGCGACACAGACTCCTCCTCTGATGGGAGCTCCCTTGCGGTGGCAGGCCCCTCTGTGCCCACCGCATCTACAGGTACAGCCGCCACCCCCCTCTACCAGCACCGCCCTCCCAGCAGCCCCTCAGCGTGTGCCCCCTGCCCACTCACCCAGGAGGGTGGGAATCTCCTTCGCCCCAGGCACCTCAGGCACTGCCCCAGTCAGCCCTGCTGCCCTCAGTGAGGAGGCTATTGACCTCCTGAAATCCCTCACTGCTGGGCATTCTACCTTTCTGAATGCGATCCAGGGTGTAGAGAGCCATTTGCAACAAACAAATGCATACCTGGAGGGCATTCATTCTGGCCAGGCAGCCCAACAGCGAGCATTTCAGGCTCTGGCCTCAGCACTGATGGCAGCCATTGTCCCTGTGTCCAGCCTCCCCCCTCCAACCTCCTCTACCCAGACCCAATCCCCTGTACCTCAGCCTATCCCAAGCACACCATCAGACCAGCATGCAGACACCTCAACACATAAGGGTGGCTCAGGCAAACATAAGCACCACACATCCCACAGGCACTCACACAAGCACCATACCCATGCAGACATACCAACCTCCACGTCTCCCTCCTCCCTCCATGTCTCGTCTCCACTCACACCTTCATGCACTACATCTTCAACCACTACCTCCATCACCAGCACGCCCATCACCACACACCGCTCACGTGCACTCACCACCCCTACTACCATTCACACATCCCCTGTGCCCTCTCCCAGTGTGTCTGTGAGCCCTCCTCCCAAAGTACACAAACGCAGTCACACACCCACCCAAGAGCCATCCACCTCACAACAGCCTCCAGCCCATGCACTTTCACCCAAAGTCAGCAAACGTACACCTCCTACATCCACTACCTCTTCCTACACTGCCAAACCCCTCCATCTACCCGTCCCAGTGTGTCTAAAAAGCTTTTCCTATCAAATGTTGACCTCTTCCCTACATCTCCCCCCCGTCCGTTCCCTAGGGCCCGCCTTTCCAGGTCCCAACCCAGCACCTCAGCCACCACATCACCGGGCACAATGGTAGCAGCAATAGCGGGATTTTTTGATGTGCGCCAAGCAACAGGGCTGCCGGTGTCCGAAGGAGCGAGGGCAAGGACATTCCCCCACCTCCAAAACAGAAAACGTTGCCCACATCCCGGAGGGAGAAGGCGAAAACACCTGCCACCAAGGGCTCGGGCAAAACAAAAGTGGAAAGTGGGAAGACAGCTGCGCCACCATCCAAGGTGGGGAAGGGCCAAAAAATCAAAGGCAGGTCCACGTCGACGCCAACCTTCATGGTGGACAAGACCGCCACCGGCACCGCCACCTGCACCGCCACCACAGACACCGCTGCCAGCACCGCAGACACTGAGCCCTTCACCAGCACCGCAGACACTGAGCCCTTAACCAGCACCGCAGTCGGTGAGCTTGCAACCAGCGCCGCCGCTACTGACACCGCCGCCAGCACTGCAGTCAGTGAGGCCTCCACCAGCACCGCAGTCAGTGAGCCCGTCACTAGCACCGCGCCACAAAGACTGCCGCAAGCACCGTTTCCACAGAGCCCGCCGCCAGCACCGATGCCACAGAGCCCACCGCCTGCACCGATGCCACAGAGCCCGCTGCCAGCACCGATGCCACAGGGTCTGCCCCAAGCAGCACCGCTACTGACACCGCCCCCAGCACCGCCGCTACTGACACTGCCACCAGCACCACCAGTGGCCCCGCGACATCCTGAGCCAGTGGCACCACCGCAGACATGGCTGCCATCACCAGTGGTCAGTCGTTCGGGGCTGGTGGTCAGTTCCAGGAGCCTGGCCAGCTTGCATGTTGCACCACAGTCAGTGGAGTGTCACATCCACTACCTCAGTCCTTGGCAGGTTGAAGCACTCTGGGCAAAAAGCCCCCTCCAGAACCAGTGGAGTATCACATCCACAACCTCAGTCCTTGGCAGATTGAAGCACTCTGGGCACAAAGCCCCCTCCAGAACCAGTGGAGAAAGGCATCCACTACCTCAGTCCTTGGCAGGATGAAGCACTCTGGGCACCAAGCCCCCTCCAGAACCAATGGAGAAAGGCATCCACTACCTCAGTCCTTGGCAGGATGAAGCACTCTGGGCACAAAGCCCCCTCCAGAACCAGTGAAGTATCACATCGACTACCTCAGTCCTTGGCAGGATGAAGCACTCTGGGCACAAACCCCCTCCAGTTCCTCGTGGGTTGTGTAGAAGTGAGTGTTCCCCCTTCCAAGTCCTGTTTCCGCCGTGTTTTTGTTCGCGTTGAATCCGCCCTGGAAAATGTGGCGGATTGGCCTCTCAGAAAAGTGTGGGCGGTATATTGTCTTCTGCCTGTCTGTTGGCGGTGACCGCCATGCTGTTTGTTTCTACCGCTGTGGCGGTTGGAGTGTTAAAGTGGCTGTCTATGTTGGCGGTTTCCGCCATGGTCGTGATTCCATTTTTTTAACCGCTGGCTTGTTGGCGGTATTACCGCTGCTTTAACACCGACCGCCAGGGTTGTAATGAGGGCCACAAACATCTCTACCTCTTAGAAGTACAGGATACAAGAAGAGAGACTGAAATTCTTTTTTTTTTTTACATACTAAAGTATACATTTTTTCTTCTCCCTCTTTTCCTTGCCTAAATCATCATTCGAAAAAATTTAAAAGCTTCCGAAGCCATATTTCCGCTCATCCCTCTGTCACATATATAAACTGAACAGGAGGATGAATCTAAAGGCAGACATGCATTATGACTGAGATCCTGAAACCTGGACTCAAATCAACGATCCTTATTCTGCAAATTGCCTTTTTCTGATCAGAAGCTGTTTGGCAACAGAACGAGATGGTGCAGAAAACTCCAGAAGAAAGAAAGGTTTTAAGCCCTTTCAAGAGTTCCTTCAATAAGAAAACTTTTGTTCAGAAAAAGTCTGGCCCTGAGGCTGGGGGCTGTGTTTTACAATAAATCTTGGCCAGCGTCTGAGACAAATCAGGACTCTGTCCAACAAAAATTACTATATGGTCGGAAGGGGATTGAAAAATTCCTATCATCAGTGGTCTCAGATAATCACAGACCAGTCATCTTCTGAGAGACAGTGTCAAGTGCGAGGCACTATTGATGGGACTTGAAGGAGACGTGATTCCAGTGACAATTAACCAGATTTTTTACCACCCTTTTCTTGGTTCCAAAACCAGAGAGAAGGTATTGTTCAATTTCAAATCTCAAAGGATTGAACAGATTTGTGGAGGAACCAATGAGGATGGTGACTCTTTAGTCCGTACGTTTATTGACTTCAGAAGAGGATTACCTATTGACCTTAGGCCTGGATAACGAGTATTTTCATATTCCAATTCATATGAAGTCAACTATTCTTGAGATTCTCCCTGAACGGAGATATTTTCCAGTTTCGGGCTCTTCCTCTTGGATTGCAACATCTTCATGTGTTTTCACCAAGATATTCCCTTCTGTCATGGCTTCTTTACAACTTTCTGACCAGTTTGAATGAACAGTTACTTTCTGCTCCTTCTTTTTTAAAGGCAGATTAAGCTGTTTCCAAGGTGACCACGTTGCTTTAGAATGTGGGACTGCTGTTGAATTTATAGAGGCCTCGTTTAACTCTGTGTAGTGGTATTGTGCTGGTCGCGTTCTCAACTCGCGTTTCACGCTGGTAGTGTAAAGCTCGAGGACCGAACGTGAGCTCGAGACGCGGCACAGCGGAGCTGGAGGACGGTTGAGGTGGTGACTGCGACATCACAGCGGCCTTGTTTTATTAATAAATAAAACTTACTTTTACCTTAAATGAAGACTTCTTTACCACATTAAAGTGGCGACGAGTTTTCAGGCCACTGCATCGGACCCGTTTCCCTTGTCATGATGACAGGAAGTCCTGCTGAATTTGGTAACGTCAACCAAGGCTCCTGATTGGTTACCTATGTTGGTTTTCTTATGCTGAGGAAAAGAAGTAAAGCTAGTTATATTGGATTTTAATCCAATACTGTCATTTTATGAAGAAGAAAAAAAGGTACTGCACCCTATTTTAAGTTGAATATAACCTTGGAAGCTTAATTATACTGCTTAAATTGAACAACTCTACATGTGTTTGCGGGACATAATTTTATTTGGATCTTATTTTACAGTGACTTGGATTATTTTCATATTCTGGCTTATATTGTGCGCAGCATGGTGTTAGCACAGTAAAATAAGCTATAGGCCCTCATTACAACCCTGGCGATCAAAGACCGCCAGGGCAGTTTCGACGGAAGCACTGCCAACAGGCTGGCGGTGCTTTCTATTGGATTACGACTGCGGCGGAGGCGCCGCGGTCGCACCGCCGGGACCAGCGGTTTCCCGCCACATTGGTCCCGGCGGTTGTAATCCCTCAGGGCAGCGCTGCTTGCGAGTCCATCTCCCGCCAGCCTTTTCATGGTGGTATGAACTGCCATGAAAAAGCTGGCAGAAAGGGGATTCGCGGGGCCCCTGGGGGCCCCTGCACTGCCCATGCCAGAGGCCTGGGCAGTGCAGTGGCCCCCTGCCACGGTCCCATGGAGCTTTACCCTGTCTGCATAGCAGACAGTGAAAAGCGTGACAGGTGCAACTGCACCCATCGCACCACCGCAACACCACCGGCTCCATTTGGAGCCGGCTCCCGTGTTGCGGTCGAGATCCCCACTGGGCCGGCGGGCGGAAACTAGGTTTCTGCCCGCCCGCCCAGCGGGAATCTCCAAATGGCCACCACGGGAGTGCGGCCGCATTGGCGGCCGTCGCCAACCAAAGTTGAAATGAGGGCGATAGTGATAAATGAATACTGAGGTTTAACAGTTTCTGCACTACAAACTCAGTACATTACATATCTTCAGCAGCACTTGAACTCTGGATCAGAATGCATTCTGTGAGTCCACCACCACCTTTTTTGGAGACACCTGGTAATCCACCAATTGTTTGGAAAAATTGGTTTGATGCGTTTGAAATGTACCTTGGTGCACCACGTTTCCGTCCTGAAAGGAAATAAATAATTTTACTGCATTCTCTAGGATTCGAAGGGAGATCCGTTTTTAAGCATCCTATTGCTTTGGTGTTGAATGAAGGAGAAGAGATTGATGAGTATACAGAAACAGTAAAAAAAACTGGAACTGAGGTTTGATGTACAACCAAGTTTAGTGGTTATCAGACACAAGTTTTTCAAAAGAGAACAAAATCCTGGTGAAGATGGGGATCATTTTGTGTCAGCTTTGAGAAAACTTGCAGCCAACTGTCAATTTCAGGCGTTCAGTGATCAGATGGCCAGGGACCAATTTATTGCAAAATGCACAGATAAGACTATCCAGCAGAAGCTTCTTTCTATGAGTAATCCATCACTTGATGAGACATTACGACTGGCAAAGAGCATTGAGACATCCAAATTGTCGGTGAAGGAGTTGGTATCCAGAACTACAGAGAATATAGGATTGGTGAAATCCCAAGACGAGAAAATGATAAAACTAACAAAGACTGCTTCCAAACCATTTTTTAAGCAAAACTGTTTTTGTTTTCGTTGTGGTAATCCGAATCATTTTAAGAATGGTAGAGGCTGTCCTGCTAAGAATGCCATATGCAGGAAGTGCAACAAAGTTGGGCACTTTGCCAAAGTATGACAGAGTGGCACCATAATTGCTCGTTCTCAACAGTGTTCAGTAAGGTATACTAATAGTTCAGGGGTAGCAAATGTCTCAGAGGTAGTTGATAGGGATATAGATAGAATTCACGTTTAGGGACATGGTAATGATTGTTACAGAGGATCAGGTAGTGACTGGTGACCCTGCTATGTGTGTAGATCTTTACGTTGAGATTGGTGTGGGTGACAAGGTTGTCAAGCTTTTAGTAGACTCTGGGGCCCGCATCACGATGATTACTCAAGAACTTTATAAAGAGGTTTGGGGAGAGAGAACTCTCTGTGCGCCTGACAGAGCACCTGTGTCTTATGAAGGGAGGAAGATCGAGTTAGCAGGGTATTTTAAAGATGTGCTTGAATTTAAGGAAAGGAAAATTTGGGGCAAAATTTATGTGGCAATAAAAGGACTAAACATATTGGGGTGCTTTCATCAGGGTTTGTTTCAAATGGTCTTGAGGCCAGGAACTAAGGAACAGGTATCTGTTGTAGAATCAAGTGATTTTGGAGCCGATCTAATTGTTTTAGATCCAGCTTCAAGACATCTTACTGCTTTTGTTTCACTTTTGGGTACATTTCAGTATTGTAGGATGCCTTTTGGGTTAACATCTGCAGCAGCTGTTTTTCAACAGGTTATGTCTCAGATGTTGAAGGACATAAAGGGGGTAGCTGTGTTTCAAGATGATGTTTTCATCCATGCAGCATCCAAAGAGGAACATGATCACATTGTGAAAAAAGTGTTAAGGATCATGCAGGAAAGAGGAGTGGTTCTTAGAAGTGAAAAATGCCATTTTTTGCGCAATAGAGTTGAGTATTTAGGACATGTGGTTACTGAACAAGTTATTGAACCCAAACCAGGATTAGTCAAAGCATTTATGGATGTATCTCCACCGTCTGACAAAACAGGGTTGAAGTCCTTCATTGGTTTGTGTAAGTTCTATTCACGCTTCATGAGTAATTATGCTGTTAAAACTAAGGCTTTGACAAATTTATTAAAGAAATATGTTGTTTTTGATTGGAGCAAGGATTGTCAGGAGGTTTTTGAGTGGGCCTAGTCGCAATTAGTTGGACCTACAATTTAAAAACCTTTTGATCCAGATGTGCAATGCATTATAACTGTGGACGCCAGCAGTTTCGGTGTGGGTGCTGTGTTGACTCAAGCAAAAGAAGGTGTGGAAAATACTTTGGGTTCTGCATCAAGAGTTTTGAGAGGGTCTGAATTGAACTTTTCTATAATTGAGAAGGAACTGTTGGCATGTTGGTGGGCTATAAGGAAATTTCATCCGTATGCGTGGGGAAACAACTTTGTGTTGTGTATAGATCATAGTCCTCTTGTATCTATTTTGACTGGAGACAAAGTCAGAGAGTTAACACCTCGTATTTCTAGAATTGTCACAAAACTATTACAATATAATTTTGAAGTCCATTATGTACCACGCAACAAGAACGTCAGAGTAGATTTTTTTATCCAGGTTCCCGACACTTGAAGAAGCTGGTGTTGTTGAGGATGTAGAGGAAGATGATGTTGATAACTGTTTTATAGCAGCTGTTGATCTAGAAGATATGTGTGTGATAAGTGAATGTGAGTGGAAGAGAGAATTGGCAAGATATTTAGTGCTGACTCAGGTTATTAAATGTGTAAAAGGGTGGCCCAAAGAAAGAAATGTTCAGATTCAGTTCCAAACTTTTGTCAAAGTATCGGGTGAAATGATCGTTGAAGATGATGTTCTGATGAGGGGTGAGAGGTTTGTTCCACCAGAGAGCTTGAGGAAAAGAATAGTTGCTGCCACGCATGAGGGTCATTTAGGCAGGACGCTTACTAAACGCAGGTTACGTGAAACATTTTGGTGGCCTGGAATGGACAATTGTGTTGATGTTTGTGTGGAGGGGAGTGTGATATGTAATAGCTTTGAAAAGGGGTTCAAGGTGAGGACTCCACCGTTACAACCTATTGAACTACCCTCTAGACCTTGGGAAAAACTGGGAATTGATCTTATTGGTCCTTTCAATGCCTTACCAGCTTCTTTGAGGTCTGTTGTAGTCTTAATTGACTATTATTCTAAGTGGCCTGAAATCCAATTTATAAGTGATCACTCATCAAAAAATATAATTGGATTTTTGAGAGATGTGTTTCTACGTGAGGGTTTCCCTTCGGCTATTGTGTCTGACAATGGTGTGCAATTTGTTAGTCAAGAGTTTAGAGAATTTTTATCTGAAGGAGATGTCAAGCATGTAAAGATTTCACTGTATCATCCTCAAACTAATGGACTGGTAGAACGCATGAATCGAGTGTTGGGAAATTGTGTGCAGTGGGCTATTGCCAACAAGACAAATGTTCAAGTTTCTGTACGGACTATGCTTTGGTTTTATCGCACAACCCCCCAGTCATCTACGGGAGTTTCTCCTTTCAAACTACTGTGTGGAAGGAAACCATCTTCTAAAATCTGTCCTGGTTGGATGTCCAAGTGGGTTAAACAAAGTAATTTGAGTTTGATTGATGATGTTGTCAGAAATAATGTCCTTGTGGCACAAACGAAGCAGAAGGAATATTTTGATTCATCAAAGAAGGTCTATCCCCATCAGTTTGTAGTAGGGGATAGGATAAGAATCAAATTACCTGTTCACCGGAAGAAGGGAGAAAAGAGATTTTTAGAACCCTTGATAATTGACAAACTATGTGGTAACGCTGTCAGAGTAAATTTGCGTAATTGGTGGAATGTTGACAAGGTGGTTAAGGTCAAGGATACTCCTATCAAAATGTGTGGTTCAGATCAATCTATTGTGTGTCAGGGCAAACCATCTCATAGTGTACCCGTTGCAGGGAAAACAAATCCTAGAGATGTTGGGAAATTTGATCCAGAGCATTACGTACGCAGAAGTGGCAGACAAAGGCTGAAACCCTTGAGATACCGTTAACTTTGTGAATCCACCACTTTTGTGTTACATTTTTAATGTAATATATTAGTTGTGCTTTTATCTTTCTTCAATGATTTTACTTTTTTTTTTTTTTTTTTTTTTACTATTGTACTCTTGTAAATCTCCTTGCTTGAAGATTTATGTAAATTGTTTAAATGTGATGCTATTTTATAAGGAAAGGGGATAATGTAGTGGTATTGTGCCGGTCACGTTCTCGATTCACGCTTGTAGTGTAAAGCTTGAGGACCGAACTCGAGCTCAAGACGTAGCACAGCAAGAGCTGGAGGACGATTGAGGTGGTGGCTGCGGCATCGCAGCGGCCTTGTTTTATTAATAAATAAAACTTACTTTTACCTTAAATGAAGACTTCTTTACCACACTCAAGTCAAATAGATCACTGCAGCACGTTTTGACACACAAGTGGACACTGTGTTTCTGCCGGAGGACAGGATGTTGTCAATTACATTCATCATCTGCAGGTTGTTGACCCATTCTCAAGCAACTGTAAGGTGATGGCTTAGGGCTCAGGGTCTGCTGCCAGCCTCAACAGCTGTGGTTCTGTGGGCACAGTATCATTTGAAGCCAAATGTCAATCACATCTTGGAACAATTGTGTCCAAGCTCAGAAGACTATCAGAAGTGGATTTCGGTAACTGCTGGAACCACTGAGGATTTGTCATGAGGGTTGACAGAGGCAAATTTGAAGAAAGAGGTCTTATTTCAATATCCAGCAGATTCTAACCATGGATGCCAGTATGTGGGGTTGGAGGATAGTCCTAGAATGTTGGGTGGAAAAAGCTCCTTGGTCTCCTTGGGGGAGGATTCAGTCGTCCAAATGGAGTGAGTTGTGTGCAGTTCTAAGATCCCTGTTAGCCTTCCAGGCTCAGAAAGTTGGCAGGAACGTTCTGATTAGAGCTGACAACCAGGGGGCACAGTGTTATTTGAATCACCATGGGGGAAAGAAATCCCTTTCCCACAATCAGTTGACAACCCAGATTTTCGAGTGGGTGGAACTTCATCTCTTGAAATGAAGAGCAGTATATATGGGAGGTGAGCTGAATTACTGGACAGACAATCTGAGTTGGAATTTTTGATCATCATTGACCATTCACCTGCCTTTCAAGCAGTTCATTCTCATCTGTCAAAATTTTGATTTCCTGTGGTGAGACCTATGTGCATCCCAAATTCAATGCAATGTGTCTGGAGGTCTGCAAAGCAGAACAGGTCCCTCAAGCATGGGTGATAGATGCTCTGTCAGTCACATTGCCCAGGCTTCTTTATGCATTTTCTCCTATTTCCTTGCTCTCAACAGTCTTGCAGGAAATATGAACAGAGAAAGTCAGGACGATTCTTTCTGGTTCAGGCACCCTTGGTTTTCCATGTCTCTGATATTTCTTATGATGTCTGAGAGGAGATACTTCATGACTACCCTATTGCAATTTCCTCAACTAACTCCATAAACGTACAGTCAGTTGAATTTAACGGCTTGGTTGTTGAAGGGTTATCTCTGCAGTATATAGGTTGTTCTGAACACGTTGCTATTGATATCCAGTCATTCAGAAAGAATGTTACTTTAGTTTTGTCGAAGTTTGGACTCTTGCTGTAGGCAAGACTGCTGGTTAAAGGATGACAGTACTTTTGTTTGTAGGCGACTCCGTCTTTCCTACAACAAGTCGCAACTGTTGTCCCAACCTTACCAGCTCACTAGCAGCACCTCACCAGAAACACAATAATAAAAGGTGATTTGTGGCAGCCTTTATGCATGGACTCGAGAGTAAGACATCTCAGGGAGTGTCGTGGTTAAACGGAGATTACCCCTTTCTCACAGATATATCATGTCTCATACAAACACAGGCAATGACAAATATGCAGTAAAGTTTCAATAGTTTTTATTCAACATAACTGCAATTTGCGATAAGTTGCATGGGCTGCAATGATTAGGATAATGAGTAATGCAAGAAACAGAATTGTGAAGACGAGAGTCATTATTACAAAGACCCCCACCATCTTGCAATGCATAGAAAAGACATACAAGATGTAATATGCCCTAATACCCTAATGTGAAAGGCCTAACCTCCTACCTAAAGGAGAGATGGGTTTGTTAAACCTATTCTGCCAATGCCATGTCCATGAGAGGAGCCCCAACCCTCGTTACCTTGGAATGATGTCTCTATCTCAGACTCCGCAGGGACACGAAGACTCGGTCAGTGTCAAGACGACTGCAGCATTGATATCAGCGATGGTGGCGATGCCCTCTGGTCGGAATCCCTCCGATTATCTGTCTAAAGTGCGATATATTTATACAGATCTTCAAGGACCCCTGACGTAGGTGTGTTCCCAAACAATAGATAACAGACATGCTTGGGACGGCAATTAACATAAGCAATCCCTCAAAAGTATAGAGAGGGAAAATCCCTAAGTGTGAACACCTACTGTTTGTTTGTCTTTGGTGCTTGATCTTGACGCCTTAGCGCGGTGACACTGATAATGTAACTCATAACAAGTGGGCAAACTCTAAACAAGGCAGCCATCTTAGAAGAAATAAATAATCAAATGTACTAAGGCAGAGCAAGCTAAGTAGGTTAAAAGTCACTAGGTGAAGGGGGCATGAGTCTGCAAGCCAAAGGCTAAGCTAACTCCTGCTATCCCATTAAAACGAAGTAGGATTCACTACACCCTCCCCATTGCCGTAACAGGTATGACAAAGGTATAGGAAACCAAACGCTAAAATTGCTCTGAACTAAAAGCTAAAAGCATAAAAAAATCAATTAAAAAATCTTTAAAATGTGTTAAAAAGATAATAAAAACAATGTCACTAAAACACATACAGAGATGTTAATGTCAATCATGACAAGCACAGCGTGCCAAAGCAAGTTAATTGAAGTATACAATTTTAAAACGGGAATGGCAAATCAAATCATCAAATTATGTGCTCTACGCATGATCTTGAAGAGTGCCATCAAAGTCACCAACCAAGGACCTCACAAATGAGTCAACATCATCTGATGTAAAATCGAGTGCTGGGCGGACAAACGGATCCACAGAGCAGTAGTGAGCAGTATTTCCTGGTGTAACGTTATCCCTTGCAGTGTCCTCATCCGTGGTAGATCTCCAAACAGAAGGCTCATAGGTGGCCTTGTGGAGCAACCTCAGTCTCAAGGGGCATGACCGTGTATGAACCCTCATCGGGGGGGTGTGGTCCACAGGAGATGTCGGTGCAACAGCAAGACAGACCATAGGCAGATGTTGAAAGAGACACCATATGCAGCGGAAGACTGGTTGTACGCACCAGAGAAGGGGCCGAAATGACAACGACCAGTCATGCTCCAATTCCACCAGCAAGGGTGCACCGAAGATCTGAACCATGCGCTCACGGCACTGTGGAGTTGGTGGGAGCAGCTCCATTGCTCTGTGTTGCTGGAAAGAAACAACCACTGCTAATCAGAAGACATAGCAGTAGTAGTCCACCAATCAAAGCCAAAATAATTGGAAAGCCACCAACCACACTTGAAAAGAGCAAGTGGATGGCCGGCGGGATGACTCCAAAGACAATCTGGAAGATAGATACGAAACCAGACCCAACAGCCTTAAAGAAGTGAATAATCCCAGTAGTGCTTGAAGCATTAAATATTCTGGATACCAGTTCTCCAAAGTGCTTGGGGAAGTTGATATTTAATAGGGATTGTATCTCAGCTGATGATCTCGCAATCTGGAGTGCATACGTCTCTTTTGCGGATGTCAAGGCGACCTGTTTTTGAAACAATAGCGCCTTTAGCCTGCTCAGCTTGTCATAGTTCACATTAATAGTATCTATGTGGGGCCACATGTCAGATACTTTTATCTCTCGTGTGGGGGGAAACAAAACATGTCCACAACACGTAACGACCTTCGAGACTGAGATTGCGTAAGTAATTCCTGGTCGCATGCCGCAACAACTTTGATCGTTCAGTACCACATAACTTCAATTGGAAAGTACATGAAATACCGGGTGAATCAAAGGGACGGAGTACCTCTCAACAAGCAGGCCAAATTTGCGACCCCAGCACTGCAAAGACCGTGAAGAGACACCTGCTTACATATCATTGAATGAGGAACAGCAGCCTCACATTCGCTGCCGCTCAGAAAGACCTCTGTTTCGCCGTTCAGACATCTGTAGTCAAAGGGCAACTCCCACTCTTCCTTAATATAGCTATCTCCTACTTGCTCGTCCCGTCCCACTGCAAGATGTTTCAGGCAGCTCAAGAAACGAAAGGTCAAAATCGGCAAATTAATTATGCCATGTAGGAGCCAGAAAGTTGAAGGACTCTCTGCTACCGTGAAGGGCAATTTATCTAACTTTTCTACGCGAAGCTTGGTGAAACTAGCCTCCCTTTTAGCCATTGTCTGTTGTTCCTTGGAAAAATTAAAAGCAGTGAAGAATTCACTTCTGTTAATATACTCGAGCTGTTAAGGACTGCTTTAGATCACGATTCCGCCTCTCCACGACCAAATTTCCCTCAGGATGGTATGGTGAGGAGTGATCGAGTTCAACACCCATAGTCCACATGGTATCCCTGAATGCCTTAAAGGCAAATGCAGGGGCCTGGTCCGTATGGAATGCTGCAACCGCATATGTACCGATAAAGATCAGCAAGTCTTTTATAACAGTCCGGGCGTCAGCCGACCACTGTGGCCATGCCCACAGGAATCTAGAACAAGAATCTACAGCGACTAAAATGTATTTGTATGCACCATCAGGCTGTAAGGGACAACAATGGTCCAGGTACACACACTGTAGTGGCCTGTTGGACACTAACAGGGATGTCTGCGGTGGGCGTTTGATATTAGAACCCTTGATCTGCTGGCAAATGTCACAGCAAAGGACATACTTCTTTGTTCGTCTGCATAGACCAGGCCACCAGAAGCGTTTCTGTAGGAGTGTTATCGTGGCCTGTATACCAGCATGTGCAGTAGCGACACCCTCATGCGCTGCTTTAATTAGATATAATCTCTGGTCTTCATTGGGAATCACTCGATCTCCAACCCCAGGAATTGTTGTGTAAGCAACATTCTGCGCACTGATATGGTAAGTATAGTTGAAACATTATGGGGGTCATTACAACCCTGGCGGATCGCGGAGAACCGGCGGTAAGACCGCCAACAGGCTGGCGGTCTTACCTTGGTGTATTATGACCAGTCATCCGCCGGTTCTCCGTCCCGCCCGCCAAGGCGGAGACGACCGCTGGGCTGGAGACCTGGGTCTCCAGCCCAGCGGCTGACAGTATACCGCCGGCGGTATTTGGACCCGGCTTACCGCCGTGGATTTCTAGCGGTTTCAACCGCCATGAAATCCATGGCGGTAAGCACTATCAGTGCCAGGGAATTTCCTCCCTGGCACTGATAGGGGTCTCCTCCACCCCCAACCCCCACCCGACTCCCTCCCCTACACCTCCCACCACCCCTGCCACCCCCCAAAGGTGGCAGGGCCCCCCTCCCCACCCCGACCCCCAACATAACATTACTCACACACACCCGACACGCATGCAGGCACCACCAACACACACACACACCCCGACATACATGCCTACATCCACACACACAGTCAGACACGCACACCCACATTCAAACATACATGCACACATCCATACAGACATACCCACAGACATACACGCACTCATTCCCATACACACAACACCCCCGCAAGCATACACGCACTCACACACCCCCTCTACATACACACATGCACACCCCCATGCATGCACACAACACCCCCCCACCCCCCTCCCCTAACGGACGATCGACTTACCTGTTCCGTCGATCCTCCGGGAGGGGACGGGAGCCATGGGGGCAGCTCCGCCAACACCACACCGCCAACAGAACACCGCCACAACGCATCACAGGACGTGATTCGCTGGGCGGTGTTCTGTTGGCGTGGCGGTGGAGGTGGAGCAACCTCTACTTCCCCACCGCCCGCAAGTGTGGCTGTTGGCGGCTCTCCGTCGGAATAACGACGGAGAGCAGCCAACAGTCATAATACGCCGAGCGGCAAACCGCCTGCACAGGCGGTCTTCCGCACGGCGGTCCCTCGTCGGTCTTGCAAAAAGACCGCTGAGGTCGTAATGACCCCCTATCTCCTTGATTTGTCTGATTCTATACAGGATAGTTTTATATCAGCTGTACTGGCTTCAGCAATGAAGTAATTGTTGAGAGAAATAAACACAAGCTGCATTTCAATGGTAGTGCAAGTGTCGCTTGTGAAATCCTCATTGGTTAGAGTTGGAACAAGTAGGATTCAATAAGGGGGGTAATGAATCATTTATTTACTGGTAATCTTCATTACCCTGATTAGGAGTTGAGGGAAATTGGGTTAGGATGAGAGGGTGATATCCTACTCAAGCAGCAACCACAGTTCTTGTCAGGGTGAATCACAAGCCAGCTCCAAATGAACTGATGCTTAACCCCCGGTAGCTTAGCACAAAAGCAGTCAGGCTTAAATTAAAGCAATGTGTAAAGTATTTATGCATCACCCCAATAGTAATAAATTAACAACACAACACAAGAAAAATCCCACACCAATTTAGAAATATAGAGTAAAATGTAATGAATACTTGGTCACCAAAATGACAAAAATCCCATTCGTAGAATCGAAAATGTTCAATTTTTAAGTTTTAGGTTAAAATAGTCAATAACAGCACAAAGCACCAACTTTGCTTATCTGGTCGTGATGGACAGAACAAAGTCACAAGTTCAAGCAGACTGTGATGGAGCTAGGTTCAGCTACAGGGACCACTTTATGTCCACTGAACAAAGTACCGAAAATCAAATCCTGGAATGTCGAGAGCTCCCCCAATGAGAATGTGTCACTCAAAGTCAGTTCCGATGAGCTGCAGGCTGTGATGTGAGATTCTGTGTTGAGATTGTGTTGCACAGTGGGGATTCTGGGAAGCTGTGGGTCTGTGATGCGAGGACCTGCCACCAAGTATGTATTGCGTAGGGCGGTTCTGAGGAGTTGTGAGGCTGTGTCCTGTATCAAGGATGACATCGAAAAGTGTTTCTGAAGAGCTGTGTGTTCCTCTATCGGGGATGCATTGTGCTGCGTCTGTTTTGCCCAAAAGACCACAACTGGGCTGGCAGAGCACCTTCAAGCCCACCTCATAGGGGCAAGGACTGTGTTGGCACCACTTGGCGGGGCAGCACTCACAGCAGACAGATTCTAGGTGCAGGGTTTAGGGTAGCCGGAGCGTTTTCTGTCACTGAGGCTCTGATCAGAATGCCAGACGACTAGCCCTCTGAATTACTCATGTGGTCCTGGGTTCAAGATGCAGGTCCATTCCTTCTCACTCAGGCAGCAGAGTGGTAGCCCTTCTTGCAGCAGAGCAGCACAGCAGTTCTTCTTCTGAGTCTTCCACAGGCCCTGATGTGTACTGAAGAGTTGGGTCTAAGGGTCCACTATTTATCCTTGGTGCCAGCTTTGCAGTAAGAGACATTTCTAGACGGTTCCACCGCAGAGGTGTCTGGAATTTGCTTCCTCCTGCCCTGGTCTCAGCTTGTCTGGGGGCACAAAAGACTACTGTGAAACCCTTTGTGAGTGTGCTGAGGCAGAGTCTTTGTGATGTGCAAGTGTGGTAAGTCACAGTTCAGCCCCCCTATCAAGTCAGAGATGGTCCAACCTACCAACATCTGTTCCCCCTTTGCCTCACACTCTGGGAGCAATACACAAAGACCAACTTCCAACTACACCTAGTCATGTGTATACAGGCTGTAGGCATAAAATGGTTGGGACAAGAAAATGCCAATTTTATATAAGTGGGATTTTCAGAACTGTGACTTAAAATCCAACTACAATTAAGGAGGATTTTACACTACAATTATTTAGACACTGACCTAAACATTCCTTTCTGTTGCCAAACAAAAGTTATCACATATTAAATGTAAAAAGGTAACCCAATATTATCCTATGGAAGTGGTAGGTTTTGCTGTAGTGAAAAATACATTTAACATTTTTTCACTACCAGGACAGCTTTTTAAATCCATGGCACCCAGCCCTATGGCCTGTTTAGGGCCTACCTTAGGGGTGACATATATATTGGAAAGGGATGTTTTGGTATGGCAAAAGGTTTATTTTGCCAGGTAGAAATGGCAGTTTAAAACTGCATATACTGGCTGCAGTGGCAGGCTTGAGACATGCATACAAGTCTACTTAAGTGGGTGGCCCAATACGTGCTGCAGACTCACTGGTAGCATTTAATTTACAGGCCATAGTTACCTACAGGTCCAATTTACTAGGGACTCACAAGTAAAATAAATGTACCAGTAAGGTGGAAACCAATTCTACTGTGTTTAAAGGAGAAAGCACCAGCACTTTGCCACTGGTTATCAGTGGTAAAGTGTGCAGAGTCCTAAAAGCAAATATAAACCTATTCAGAAACAGGAGGGTGAAGTCAAAATGTTTGTGGATGAGAGGGCCAAGTCCAACAGGAGTCCTACTCGTACTGGTTCATTTTCCTCTCTCCCTCCCTGTCATAGCACCACCATTGACCTTTTCACTTGTTACTGCGACTGGAATAGTGTTGTGGGAAAGGACTATTTAAATGCTGTTTGTAGTAGACATAGAACATTTCTATCCATGGGCTGTTGTGGAGGTGGGTGCCTCATTGGTTAGAACTGGTACAAGGAGGTCTCGTAATCAATGCTTAATTTTTAAATAAAAATGTGCTTGTGCCCAAGGTACTCCTTTGTAACACGTGGCGGCTGCATTTAAATGTGCAAGCACACAATACTGGGGCAAGTAATCCTAAAGCCATCTCAGGCCTCTCTCATCCATTAACAGCCACTCCCTGTTCTTCAGCTCACTCTTGCAGCCTTCTTCTTTCTCCCTTTACGACGCATTTCGTTTTTCTTTTCCTCCGTCGTTCTCATTAGTGTCTTTTGCTCGCTGTAAATACCTGATACAGAAAACTAAATACCGGCCCTTAAAGATACGTGCTGGTGCCCAGCACCGGAAACCACCGGCTCAAATTGAGCACTTCTAACCTGTATACTGAAGATTACCAGTACGTAAATAGATCATAAGCTTCTGATAAATTATTTAGCAGTTCATCACCAGCAGAGTTAATTATTTGTCTGATAGAAGTACCCGCATGCACTCTTAAGTCTGCAACAACGGAGCTGCACTGTTGCGCATACCTGGCCCTGCCCTACTGTACCCTATAAGTACCAGTACTATCCCTAGCCAGGGAAACGTTCTGCTACTCAAGAAGAGAACATTCAGAAAGTGGCGGTATCGTACATGAGTATCGTCCATTTAAAATATTACGAAAAAGTATATTTGTTGTGACATAGACGAATTATTCTATACATCTGCCACATTTACCAGCTATGGAAAAGAGCATGGAATGTCAAAATCTTGTTGTTACTAGTGCCAACAATGATTCACATACATGCCAACATTTGTAACATAGAAAAAAGAGAGATTTTGAAAAAAAAAATAGGGGGAAATTATTGTCCCCTTTGTCTTACGTTGAAGCTAAAATTAAGCCATTTTGGGATTATAAAACGAGGATCCTCCTGCCTTCATTGGTTCTATTGGGGGCTGAGTGCCAGAAAATAACACGGTTTTAATCCCTAATGTAATATTTGCGTTAGTCACGCAGCCATCTGATACAGTAGACAAACTCCCAGGCCAACAAAGGTTAAAATTCACAGGGCTCTGATGCCTACGCACGATAAATGTTCAGTTTGACCCCTCGCTTGAATGAAGAGTTTACGAAACACAATGTATTTAATCCTAAACTGAACAGAGGTCAAAGACGTTTAAAAAAAACTATATGCACTGCTTCCACATTCCAGTCTGTGGAGAAACAGTGAAACTGGCAGCCTTTTCGACTATGGCCAATATTAGTGACCCAGCTTTCAGGAGGAATGCGTCATCCACCGCCCTGCGGGTCAAGCCCGAGCAGCTGACCTTTCCGCCTCTCCCGCTCAGTTCACTGAGTAGATACATTTTGAAATTCTTCTTCTGTATTGATTCGTAATGTTAATTAACCTGATTACTTTGTTCCAATTGTGATTGGCCGCCCTTTAGTGCACAGTGACTGAAAGCACATGATCTTCATTACATAACAAAATTAGGTGTAAAAATCAATGGTAAAATATTCACGTGCAAATTTTATTAAGGGCTCTAATCTCCCCGGAGCACCTCTTTGAATGGCGAACGATGTCGTTACAAAGTATAATTACAAACATCCAGCGAAGAGCAATGAGTGTCTACGGACGTCGAGACGTAAAATGCTTAATATAGAAAATAAGAGCCCTGGACTGCGCTGTCTACCCACCGGTGACGCCTGCTGCCACTGTCTGTGTCGCCGTTAGCGTCGCCTCCTTTTCCCTGACAGTCATTTAGTCAGCCGCATTGCAATGTATAGTGCGACACTGATTACCAACTGGGTTTGCGCAACTCCAGAGAAAAAAATCTATACTTTGCATTTTGCTATGTGTTTCAAATAAGCAGCATTATACAGGGGTGCACAGCTATGACTGTTGAAGTCACCCCCCATCCCTTGTGCCCCATCACCGGGGACAACCACAGCCAGCAAAAACAGACACTGCCCTCAGCCTGGAAACAGTATTGTTGTTCCTGTTTACATTTCACGTTATATTCATTCTTGCAGTCCCTAAGAGTATTTGCATTTTCTAGGGTGGTATGTTTCTCTAGTCGTTTTTATGCAACATATACGACTCATGTTTAGTGCACGGCATCATGTGTATTTCTGTGAGTTCAGGTTGTGGGTGGGTGTTTATAACGGACTGTGATTGAGCGCTCTGAAGTTCAAGTTGAAGGCGGTGTAAATTTCTCATTGTGCCTGTCAGTGAGTCATCAAGGGGTTCAGAATACAAGAGCATCCAATCCTGGGCCTCTCTGTAGAGTGCACAGGACAAAGGTCAGGCGTGCCAATTGCAATGGTTATTCTCTGCAAATGTGTGTGAAGGAGGTGCACATTTGTCAAAATATTCACATGGTGAAACTTACAGAAAATGCAGTGCTAACAAGGTGAGTGGGTGCTGGACGGGGGAGGTGATGAAGTCAAAATGTAAGGAGGTACGTGCAGGAGAGACTGTAAAGAGGATGCTGAAGAGGAAGGAGATGAGGTGTTAGTTATACAGATGGATTGTTTCCGAGAGATATGAGGAGTAAAAGAGTGTGAAGTGTCTAACCGAGAGACTGCTGAAGAAAGTGAAGAAGACAACTGGAATGATTAAAATACCCTGAAAACCACTATCCCTTCCACAGACCACAGTAATGTTTAATTCACAGTCTACTTAAAATCTTTAAATTGGAGATAGAGAGTGTGTGTGTGTGTTTTTTACACACGTGCCCACAGTCTTATGAATTCCTGTTTTGGGTAGTCCTTGTGTACTCTCTTTCTCCCAAAATCACTTTTAGGGAGCCATTGAAAAGACTGTCAGACAAGGTCCTAGGTAAACAGAGGTCGGCAAGCGCTGCTTGTTAGGAGAAGAAATGGTTGTTTATAATGAAAAAGAGGAGAAAGCAATTTGAAGAGAGGAAGAAAGAGGATGGCAGTGAAGGTAAAGAAAATGAGGATAGGAAGGACTGAGGAAGTAGAAACAAAATGAAGGAGATAAGAACATTTTATAGAGGGAAGGGCAGCTAGAAAGGTGACACAAAAACGAAGGTGAAGATATAAATGAGAGAGGAAGAAATGGTGGGAAGTAATAGAGAAGATGAGAAAATGGAAGCAGGGGGTTACAAAGGAGACAGCACAATGGCAGACCAAAGAATGAGGTAATAAGACAACAAATACGGAAAAGACAGAGAATGGGAAGGGAGGGAAAAGAACAAGGAGAGAGAGAGAGAGAATGGGAAGAAAGAGAAGAGGCAGGAGAGTAAACACTAAAAGACAGGATGAATATTATCTACCTCCTGCTTGCAAGACTCTAACCCCTCTGTATGATCTGAGATGATCAAACGTTTGGCCAACCCTTTGTTTTGAAGAACAAATTCCATAGTTTTATCATCCTACTCTCTACAGATATCATCTTCCAGGAGTAGAATCCTTTTGAGAGTCCACCTCTTCCTGCCTAACATAACAAGGAGTTTCATACACAAAGAAACAGCAGAGTGATTAAACAAAAGAGCTGGGAGATGGGTGACTGACTCAACCATATCTTTGATAGCTCTGTGTTAGATATGTGGTCTCTGGTTGGCAGTCAGTTTGCACTCTGTCCAAGCAGGGATCCTCACTCTAGTCAGGGCAATGGAGAAACACACTCAGATAACCCCTGCTTACCCCCTTGGTAGCTTGGCTCAAACAGTCAGGCTTATCTCAGAAGCAATGTGTAAAGTATTTGTATCAACACACAAAGTAATACAGTGAAAACACCACAAAATGGACACCACACCAGTTTAGAAAAATAGGTAATATTTATCTAAATCAAACAAGATGAAAATGACAAAAATCCAACATACACAAGTCAAGATATGATTTTTCAAAAGAATAAGGGGGTCATTCTGACCCCGGCGGTCTCAGACCGCCGGGGCCAGGGTCGGCGGGAGCACCGCCGACAGACCGGCGGTGCCCCGCAGGGCATTCTGACTGCGGCGCTTTGGCCGCGGTCAGTGCAGGAAAACCGGCGGTCTCCCGCCAGTTTTCCACTGCCCGTCAGAATCCTCCAAGGCGGCGCAGCATGCTGCGCCGCCTTGGGGATTCTGACAACCCCTACCGCCATCCTGTTCCTGGCGGTTCGCCCGCCAGGAATAGGATGGCGGTAGGGGGTGTCGCGGGGCCCCTGGGGGCCCCTGCAGTGCCCATGCCAATGGCATGGGCACTGCAGGGGCCCCCGTAAGAGGGCCCCGCTTGTATTTCACTGTCTGCATAGCAGACAGTGAAATACGCGACGGGTGCAGTAGCACCCGTCGCACCTTCCCACTCCGCCGGCTCGATTACGAGCCGGCTTCATGGTGGGAAGGTCGTTTTCCCCTGGGCTGGCGGGCGGCCTTTTGAAGGCCGCCCGCCAGCCCAGGGGAAAACTCAAAATACCCGCCGCGGTCTTCCGACCGCGGTACGGTATTTTGGCGGCTCCCGCCGGGCGCGCGGTGACCGCGCCCGGCGGGAGTCAGAATGACCCCCTAAGAGTCTTACTCCATAGAAAACAATGGAAACGTTAATTTTACACAAAGGACCTGGTTTGCGTAAAAAATAAAGCCGCACTGGCGAGCGTGCATCGGGAAAGTCAGCGATGCGTCAGTTCCTTACTCGCAAGTGAGGCTGTGCGTTGTTTCTTCTACGGTCGGGTAGGCGGTGGGTCATTTTTTCTCCCTCGCAAGAGAACGATGCGTCGATTTCCAGACGGGGCAACTCGGATCCGCACAGGTTCATGATGACTTTGACGCCCAGTGACGATGCGTGAAAAATCTGGATGCACAGTGTTAGAAAACAGCACTGCGTGGGGTTTGCGTCATTATCAGCAGCTGCAAGCGGGTGTTGCGTTGTTTCTCCAGCCGCGATGCAGGTGGCACGTCGATTTCAGTCGTGAAAGTGGGTGGCACATCATTTATCAGCCGCTTTGCAGATGGTGCATCGAAAATATCCCCGCATGGCGGTCTGTGTGTGGATTTCAACTCTTGTTCTGCCAACTTCACCTTTCAAGGGTCCAGAGACTGCATAGGGCACCACTTGGCAGGACAGGAGTCTCAGCAGAGAGTCCAGATGCTGGCTGGGAATATCTTTGATGGCCCTGAGACTTCAAAACAGGAGGCAAGCTCAGTTCAATCCCTTGGAAATTCTTCTTCAAGCGGGAATGTACAACAAAGTCCAGTCTTTGTCCGCTTTCACAGACAGAAGCAGCAACTGCAGGATAGCCCAGCAAAGTACAGTCACAGGCAGGGGCAGAAATTGCTCGAGTCTTCGTGACTTTGAACATCACGCAAACATCTTACAACAGAAATTTCTCTTGCGAGGGTATCCCAGAAAACTGGTCCGAGACTCTTATAAAAGAGCAAAGTACTACAATAGAACAAGTATGTTCGAGAAACAAAACAAAAAATCTCCACCTTCCATAGTTTGTGTAATCCAACATTCTAATCTAAATGAGAAAATCAGAAAAATAATCCTTACCAATTGGAATATTCTTAACAGCGACTCTACTCAAACACCGCTTGAACGCCCTCTCCTATCATTTAGGAAAAATCAAAATCTCTACCTAAAAATGCGATTTTTTGTCAGAAATCCATAGACGGTAATCGACCTATCACAGGCAATCATAAATGTGGCAATTGCAAAGCAATGTAGCTATTTAGGCGACACTCTTATGTGGAAATGTAACAACTACAAACTATCTGATATGACCAATTGTAAAACAGCCAATTGTATCTACCTAATCAAGTGCCCGTGTCCCCTACTATACGTAGGAGAAACAGGGAGAGAAGACAAAATTAGAATATTGGAGCATATGTCCAATATTCGAAATGACAAAGAGAATGCTCCATTGGTCACACATTGGAAACAGTATGGACATAAAATTGATGACCTCTCTTGGACTGTCCTAGAAAGAATTAAGAACTCTGGGCAGACAGAGGATCACAAAATCCAGAAAAAAAGAGAAGTGTTTTGGATTTTTACATTAGACAGCTGTGAAAAAGGACTTAATGAATATACCCCATGGGAAAATGCCATCATATAAGTTAAGTTCTTTAATTAATTAATTTCTCCCTATATGTGGTCATTTATTGTGACGCTAAATACATTTATTTATTAGCAGACCTTGCTTAAAAAATTGCAGTATTTCCTCTAGGGTTTTTTCCCATAAAGTCATGCACTGTCATTAGTGTATTTATTCTTGTTTCCATCTCACCTCAAAATCTAAGAGTGACCTATATCTTTATTTTGGCTTATTTTCCTTTGATTATATCTTCCTTACTAGCTTTCTAAAGAGTAGTTTCCATTACCAATTAGAAGTTGCCTCTATTAGGATACACCTTCATTAATTGATGGATACCCGTTGTAAATTACCTTGATATATATGAACATCTATAACATTGTATTTCAGGATTTATACCTCTGTTTTAAAAAAAAACAATGCTATATAAAAAAAAAACTATTCTTAGTTATTGTAATACACTTTTCTAGTCCAGTATGGAATGCTGTTTATTGTTTAGCCACTTTTGGAGAATATTTGATCTATATTTAGATTATTTCTATATACATATAATTATCTGATACCAGCAACATTGTTTCTAAAAAGAATATGTTAGATACTCCCTAATGTACTGATTAGTTGTCGCTCGCGTCCTTTATTACTCGCAATATGGAGGCTGTTTTAGACCGCTCAACTTTCTTCCATCGCGGCGGTCTAGTATTATCAGTTACGCCACACCGCTCTCCCATAAGATCGGCCGCGTACAGCGGCAGCTGACTCTAGTCAGCAGGAGAGGAGCAGACCAGCATCACGGTCAGTCAATTTAAAAGTATTTATTCTATTTTTTTCCGTATTTCTCCTTTGTTATAGTATTTTAGAGCATGACCCTAGCGGGGCATAGTAAAAGAGCCTCAATACCTTTGTTGTTCTTCTTTGTATCTTGTGTTAGCTTCGTTCATCATATCACATATCTTGGACTTGTTTTCTGCATTTTTCTGACTCCGATGAAGTATAACAAACCCCCATATGGACTTAATTTGAATAACTTCAACTGGTCAATTTCAGGTGAATATTAGTACATATTAATAATACCACTAATAGATATTAATTACATTACGAATATCTATTGAATATAATTCATTCATTAATGCGTGCGCTAGGTAGTGTATTTAGCAATTCTGGTAGCTATTTAATCAGATACCTATCCATGTACTTATAACGTGTTCTTTATTTTTCAGCCAGTTCGTCCTTTTTTACAACAATTGGCACCATCACGCCTTATAGTGAGATCTAAATAGTCATTGAGACAAATATACCACAAAAATGCCATAAAAAGACTCCTCAAGTAAGGTCCTTTATCAGAATCTACCACTATTACTTTTAACATGCACCAGGACGCATGCCTTCACTGAATGGAACAAATGAACGTTGATAGCACAATGTAAGGCACATTCTAATTATAATATACTAACTACTGGCTTCCCGAATATTATCTACAATCAATTATTACAACTAATTGACTATTTGGGATTCTATGCCTCTATTACCTAAAAATAACGCTTTCACTTTTTCTCTGATACTCTAATTTCTATCACTAAAAATATAATTTAAAGTGTATTCTGACCCCTTGGGCACTTACTCTAATATAACAATAAGTCACCTTTGAGTGACATATATGTAATATAAAGACAGGTGACCTCTAAGATGCTAGCACAATGGTATTTATAAAGTATTACATAGTTTTCTCTATTAGATATCCAGACTACAGTATCAAAAATCATATCTAGAATCCAAAATTGAATTGACTCGAAGATTTGGCTGCAAAGATTACACTACTGGTGAATAGTATCATTGGGAACGGCCCTGAAGAAGGTGACTTAGAACAACCTAAAACACCGAAACGCGCGTAGGCCTCCGGTCCCTACGGTACCACTTCGACAGAGCCACCTCATTAGTATTTTCTTTGTTTATCAGTATACTATTATTATTATTATTACTATCATTGTTGTATTACAAGACTTAATATTTATACATTTTCATCATTGTTTTAATTTCATTTTGTTATTAGGATTAGTTGTATTGTTGTATACTTTCACTTGTACTTATTACCTTCTTCTCGATTCTGTTCCATTTAGTGTGTATGTGGTATGTCTGAGTTAGGTATTTTGTTACTTCATTATTGTCTTCTTTCTAAATGATATTTATAAATTTGATGTTAGCGTAATCACGCAAAAATGAAATATATATCCAATCATATAATAGGATCAAGTTGATTTGTGTTTAATTATTAAATTATAGCAGCCTAGCATCATATGTCTATAATAGATTTTACTGTACAAAGTTGCAATTATCTTAAATTATAGTGTTTTTATTCTTGAAGATTATTGTATCTTCATGTATATTCAAGTAGCTCTCTTTAGTAGTTTTTCTACATTAGTTATTTTCCCTGTTTGAGCTACGCTTATCTTTTCAGGGAATCCCCTTATAGTTATTTTCTCATGGTTACGACACGTTGTCTTTGGGGTCTAGACTATCCAAGTGGATTGTTTTTTATCAGATTGCTATGTTGTTTTTGTTTTTGAGTCTGTAGTCATTTTTTCATATCTTTTATATACCTTGTTTCCCGATGTGCTAGCCTCCGTAGTCACCTTCGAAATTCTACATCTTCTAATCCGCATGAGATCTACACCCTTTAAGTCTAAATAGTTAATGCATAGAATAGTTACATTTTTAGTTTCTACCACTCAGACTAGAGCTGTTTAGCCATTTCTCTGTCTTCTTCTCACTCTACCATTCGAGACAAAGACTGGGACAGGCAACAAAGAACAAATAATTATCTTTGTTACCATTGTACTATGGAGTCCATTAAAACATTTGGATTCAGCGAGGAAGATCTAGCTAAATTACTAGACCAACCCAGATCAGGCACAGGGACATCCATTTCTTCGAATCAGCCCAAAGAAGGCTGGTACAAACTGTTAGACTTAAAGAAAAAGGCCAAACGCACAGAACTACACGCTGATTACATCCTAGAGTATCTCAGAGCAGGGATTATTCCCACAGGACTAAGAGTAAGAAACATCCCAGGTCTGTTTGTAGAGATTAGACAATTCTTAGAAAAATGGTCTTTGATTTCCAATCGCTGTTCTCGAGATTGGATGATACTTATAATAGAGACCGTGAGAGAACTAATGGAAACCCTTATGAAAGAAATTCAGGCATTAGAAGAAGAACTGAAAACACAAGATTCTATACAGGAAGCGAAAAAACAGATAGAGTCCATCAACCAAGAACTTGAATCCTTCAGCCTATATCTAATCAAGAGAAAGACAGATAAGCTTAGAAAGGATATCAGATGGTTTACAAAAGAACGAGCATATCCTTATCTATCAGACAGATATTATGCGAACCAACAACAAAATGTGTCAGATCAAGATCCTCAATTTTGGACAAACAAGAAAATTGTTACCTTCTCTGATACCTCAAAATCTGAGGGTGAAGGAACTTCCAACCAGTATGAACAATATAACTCAAGGATAGGATCTAATGAAGGTCCAAGTCGCCCAAATAATTTTTTTTCCAGAGGAGGAAGATCCCGAACGAGATACAGGAACTATCAGAGAGGCAGGTTCCAGAATACGGACAATCCACCTCATACCCTACAAACCCGGAGACAACAGTATGGGAGGGATTAAAAGCAGTGCCGGTCTTTAATTTAAGAAATTCTCCTATGGACATAGATACTGAATCTTTATTAAAGAAAGGACTATCATTTATTCCCACTACTTCCATTAACAAATTCGATCTTCTCTCCGACCTTCATGCCTTTTTTCGAAGAATCAGATTGACCAGATACTTCGAAGATAGAACAGATACTAGGGAACTGAACTTATCAGAACTAAAACCGATTTCCACCTTTACCCCGCACCTAGATATGGTAGGGCCTGAAGTTAAATTTTTTGAAAATATAGTGTCCAACAAAATCCAATCTTTGCTGAAATCTGTCCTGAGGCCCTCCTTTAATTTAAATAAAGCAGAACATCAAGCCTTGCAAAGTCTGCAAAAAGATAAATGTATTACAGTCAAACCGTGCGATAAAGGTGGGGGTATAGTACTGTTGGACACTGAAATTTATAAATTCAAGATCCAAACTATGTTAAGCGAACCAGAATATTATCAGAAAACAGGGAACCACTGGCATGAACGAGTCAAAAGAGAGATAACTAAAATAAGCACTGAAGCCCTGGATAAAGGAATTATATGCCAGCAAGAATTTCAATACTTGAATCCAGCAAAGACTAGGACTCCAGTGTTCTACGGAGTCCCAAAAATACATAAAAGTAAGACAGACCCCCCCATGAGACCCATAGTCTCCACAGTAGGGGCCTTAACAGAACCTTTTTCTAAATACGTGGATACATTTCTGAATCCCCTGGTAGCCTTACTTCCAGCATTTATACGAGATACTAGCCACATCATTGTCAAACTGGAAGGTCTCCCATTTAATTCTACCACCCAACTACTAGTAACAATGGACATTGAGGCATTATATACGAACATCCCTCAGAAAGAGGCATGGCTAGCAGTTGCCTGCCTTTTTGAGAAAGAAGGCAACACAGAACATTCTACTTTTGTTTTACAGTGTCTCAATATTGTCCTACGAGAAAATTTCTTTGAATTTAACGGTCAAACATATCAACAAAAGAAAGGAGTCAGTATGGGGGCCGCCTGCGCCCCAAGTGTAGCCAACATTTATGTAGGCTCCTTTGAGGAAACTCACATTTATAATGAGATGGTACCATTCTTTGAAAATGTCCATTTTTGGTCACGCTTTATAGATGACATCTTCTTTATCTGGATAGGTGAAGAAGACTCACTTCTAGAGTTTAGTCAGTGGATCAATTTATGCGATCCCAACCTCAAGTTTACCATTCAAACCAGTAGAGATAAAGTTGAATTTCTAGACATTTGGACTGGCCATAACAGCTCCCAACTCGAGATGTCGCTGTTTACTAAACCAACAGCTAGAAATACTATTTTACACTATGACAGTTTCCACCCTACCAGTCAAAAACAAGGGATACCCTTCAGTCAATTTCTACGGGTCCGCAGAAATTGCTCGAGTCTTCGTGACTTGGAACATCACGCAAACATCTTACAACAGAAATTTCTCTTGCGAGGGTACCCCAGAAAACTGGTCCGAGACTCTTATAAAAGAGCAAAGTACTACAATAGAACCAGTATGTTCGAGAAACAAAACCAAAAATCTCCACCTTCCATAGTTTGTGTAATCCAACATTCTAATCTAAATGAGAAAATCAGAAAAATAATCCTTACCAATTGGAATATTCTTAACAGCGACTCTACTCAAACACCGCTTGAACGCCCTCTCCTATCATTTAGGAAAAATCAAAATATCTTGAACAAATTAGTGAGAGCCTCTCTACCTAAAAATTAGATTTTTTGTCAGAAATCCATAGACGGTAATCGACCGATCACAGGCAATCATAAATGTGGCAATTGCAAAGCATGCCCTAGAGCTATTGTAGGCGACACTCTTATGTGGAAATGTAACAACTACAAACTATCTGATATGACCAATTGTAAAACAGCCAATTGTATCTACCTAATCAAGTGCCCGTGTCCCCTACTATACGTAGGAGAAACAGGGAGAGAAGTCAAAATTAGAATATTGGAGCATATGTCCAATATTCGAAATGACAAAGAGAATGCTCCATTAGTCACACATTGGAAACAGTATGGACATAAAATTGATGACCTTTCTTGGACTGTCCTAGAAAGAATTAAGAACTCTGGGCAGACAGAGGATCACAAAATCCAGAAAAAAAGAGAAGTTTTTTGGATTTTTACATTAGACAGCTGTGAAAAAGGACTTAATGAATATACCCCATGGGAAAATGCCATCATATAAGTTAAGTTCTTTAATTAATTAATTTCTCCCTATATGTGGTCATTTATTGTGACGCTAAATACATTTATTTATTAGCAGACCTTGCTTAAAAAATTGCAGTATTTCCTCTAGGGTTTTTTCCCATAAAGGCATGCACTTTCATTAGTGTATTTATTCTTGTTTCCATCTCACCTCAAAATCTAAGAGTGACCTATATCTTTATTTTGGCTTATTTTCCTTTGATTATATCTTCCTTACTAGCTTTCTAAAGAGTAGTTTCCATTACCAATTAGAAGTTGCCTCTATTAGGATACACCTTCATTAATTGATGGATACCTGTTGTAAATTACCTTGATATATATGAACATCTATATCATTGTATTTCAGGATTTATCCCTCTGTTTTTAAAAAAAACAATGCTATATAAAAAAAACTATTCTTAGTTATTGTAATACACGTTTCTAGTCCAGTATGGAATGCTGTTTATTGTTTAGCCACTTTTGGAGAATATTTTATCTATATTTAGATTATTTCTATATACATATAATTATCTGATACCAGCAACATTGTTTCTAAAAAGAATATGTTAGATACTCCCTAATCTACTGATTAGTTGTCGCTCGCGTCCTTTATTACTCGCAATATGGCGGCTGTTTTAGACCGCTCAACTTTCTTCCATCGCGGCGGTCTAGTATTATCAGGTACACCACACCGCTCTCCCATAAGATCGGCAGCGTACAGCGGCAGCTGACTGTAGTCAGCAGAAGAGGAGCAGACCAGCATCACGGTCAGTCAATTTTAAAAGTATTTATTCTATTTTTTGCCGTATTTCTCCTTTGTTATAGTATTTTAGAGCATGACCCTAGCGAGGCATAGTAAAAGCGCTTCAATACCTTTGTTGTTCTTCTTTGTATCTTGTGTTAGCTTCGTTCATCATATCCCATATCTTGGACTTGTTTTCGGCATTTTTCTGACTCTGATGAAGGATAACAAACCCCCATATGGACTTAATTTGAATAACTTCAACTGGTCAATTTCAGGTGAATATTAGTACATATTAATGATACCACTAATAGATATTAATTACATCACGAATATCTATTGAATATAATTAATTAATTCATTAATGCATGCGCTAGGTAGTGTATTTAGCAATTCTGGTAGCCATTTAATCAGATACCTATCCATGTACTTATAACATGTTCTTTATTATTCAGCCAGTTCATATTTTTTACAACAATTGGCACCATCACGCCTTATAGTGAGACCTAATTGGTCATCGAGACAAATATACCACAAAAATGCCATAAAAAGACTCCTCAAGTAAGGTCCTTTATCAGAATCTACCACTATTACTTTTAACATGCACCAGGACGCGTGCCTTCACTGAATGGAACCAATGAACGTTGATAGCACAATGTAAGGCACATTCTAATTATAATATACTAACTACTGGCTTCCCTAATATTATCTAGAATCAATTATTACAACTAATTGACTATTTGGGATTCTATGCCTCTATTTCCTAAAAATAACACTTTCACTTTTTCCCTGATACTCTAATTTCTATCACTAAAAATATAATTTAAAGTGTATTCTGACCCCTTGGGCACTTACTCTAATATAACAATAAGTCACCTTTGAGTGACATATATGTAATATATGAAGACAGGTGACCTCTAAGATGCTAGCACAATGGTATTTATTAAGTATTACATAATTTTCTCTATTAGATATCCAGACTACAGTATCAAAAATCATATCTAGAATCCAAAATTGAATTGACTTGAAGATTTGGCTGCAAAGATTAGACTACTGGTGAATAGTATCATTGGGAACGGCCCTGAAGAAGGTGACTTAGAACAACCTAAAACACCGAAACGCGCATGGCCTCCGGTCCCTACGGTACCACTTCGACAGAGCCACGTCATTAGTATTTTCCTTGTTAATCAGTATACTATTATTATTATTATTACTATCATTGTTGTATTACAAGACTTAATATTTATACATTTTCATCATTAAAGAATTGTTTTAATTTCATTTTGTTATTAGGATTAGTTGTATTGTTGTATACTTTCACTTGTACTTATTACCTTCTTCTCGATTCTGTTCCATTTAGTGTGTATGTGGTATGTCTGAGTTAGGTATTTTGTTCCTTCATTATTGTCTTCTTTCTAAATGATATTTATAAATTTGATGTTAGCGTAATCACGCAAAAATGAAATAAATGTCCAATCATATAATAGGATCAAGTTGATTTGTGTTTAATTATTAAATTATAGCAGCCTAGCATCATATGTCTATAATAGATTTTACTGTACAAAGTTGCAATTATCTTAAATTATAGTGTTTTTATTCTTGAAGATTATTGTATCTTCATGTATATTCAAGTAGCTCTCTTTAGTAGTTTTTCTACAGGGGCAGCATTTCTCCTCAGCTCTCTAGCTCTTCTCTTTGGCCGAGGTTCCTCTTGGTTCCAAAAGTTATCTAAAAGTCTGGGGTTCGGGGTCCACTACATATACCCCTTTCTGCCTTTGAAGTAGGCAAATGTCAAAGAAAAGTCTCTGTTGTTCACAAGATTGTGCCTTGCCCAGGCCAGGCCCCAGACACACACCAGGGGGTTGGAGACTGCATTGTGTGAGGGCAGGCACAGCCCATCCAGGTGTAAGTGACTACTACTCCCTCCACTATAGCTCAGATGGCAAATCAGGAAATGCAGGCTACACCCCAGCTCCCTTTGTGTCACTGTCTAGAGGAGATTCACAAACAGCCCAATTGTCAGTCTGACCCATACAGGGAGTCCACAAACAGGCAGAGTCACAGAATGATTTACGCAAGAAATGGCCACTTTCTAAAAGTGGCATTTTAAAACTAACAATCTGAAAACCAACTTCACTAACAGTTGTATTTTTAAATTGAGTTCAGAGACCCCAAACTCCAAAGGAAAACTACACTTTAAGAATATTTAAAGGCAGCCCCCATGTTAACCTATGAGAGAGATAGGCCTTGCAAAAGTGAAAAATTAATTTGGCAGTAGGGGCCGGTACTTTGGACTTGGAAGCACACTTGCACAACTTACAACAGAAAGTGACCCCGGTGGAGACTGAGCTCGCAAATGTTAAAGCGCAATTACGCCTCACCACAATGAAGTGTGAGGACTTGGAAAATCGCGCACGCCGAGATAACATACAGGTGAGAGGCTTGGAGGAGGGAGCAGAGGGGCCTGACCTAGAGGACTTTGTGGTGGGGCTGTTTTCCTCACTTCTGGGAGAGCATCAAGCGGAGATTCAAGTGGAACAAGTGCACCGTGTGGGCAGCAAAGTCTCGGGAGACGGGAGGAGACCGAGAGATGTTCTGGCTAAATTAAACTCATTTAAAGTGAAGGAACGGATACTTCTAAGGGCGAGACAACATGACTTTGTCTCCTTCCAGGGTGCCCAATGCTCACTCTTCCAGGATATAGCGCCAGCAACTCTAGCTCGACGACAACAGTTCCGACCAGTAACGGAGGCGCTGAGAGAGAAGAAGATAAAATATCGATGGACCTTCTCCTTTGGCATAGCGTTTGAACTCCATAATAAAGCGTGCCATTTCTCTACAATGGAGGCGGCGGCGGACGCACTGGGTCTAGAGACTAGAGGAGAGAGGGATGCTACTGATTTTGAGGCGGGAGGGGGGCAAGGTGGAGATGCCCCTCCCGCGTTGGCGGACCAATGGAAACAACAGAGAAGAGGTAGGTAGACCCCTAGAAAATGAAGCCATGCGGCAATCTGGCACCGAGGAGGGTCTCGTTATTTCTCTGACTCGGGTGGGGGGGCTCTACCCCAGCGGGGTGCTCCAGAAGTACTGTAGAGAAGGGGGAGGTCCCCCCCTCTCGACGGGAGGGGGTGGAGCTGGTCTGTTCGCTCCGGATCCCGGTGCCGCTCGCTACTTGAGCATTCTCTATCTTTGCTGGTCACCGGGGGTCCAGGGCCCCCGCCTTAGCGCTGCCCGTTGGCGTGTTCAGGCCTGGGGGAAGAGATGAGATGGAACTGGATCCTGTCCATGACATGAAGACTGTAAGACACTTGGCGGTTGTGTGCTGCCAAGAGCATGTTTGTATTTCTTTTAGGGAATGTTTTTTCATGTTGTTTAATGTTTACCATCCGTGTCACTGTGCAAAGAGTCAGAGGATAGCGTCACAGCTGATTGAGTATTCCCAGAGAGGCAGGGCGGGAAACACGATGAGGGACACTGGAGATACTACTGGGGGCCTGGGTGAGAACATTGAGGTTGCACAGAGATAATGGAATGTGAAGGGCCTCAACTCCCCCAATAAACGGTCTCAATTGAAAAAATACCTTGAGGATCATTGGTATGATATAGTGGCCCTACAAGAAACACATTCGAAGAGGGGGGAGGGACACCGTCTTCGTCACAAACACTATTCTCAAATTGCCCTAGCCTCAGCTCCCACAAAACACTGTGGGGTGGCGTTACTATTTAGCAAATCAGTCCACTTCAAAGAAACAGGGTCCAAGAAAGATAAGGAGGGACGATTTCTGATGTTGAAGGGCAACCTGGACAGGATAATTTGTACGATAGCTTCTGTCTATGCCCCTAACAGTGGTCAAAATCAATTTCTGTTACAGTTCTTGAGCGAGCTAGAGGGCTTTGCAGAGGGCGAAGTTGTCCTGATGGGAGACTTCAACCTGGTGTGGGACTCAACACTAGACACAATGCACACACAGAGATCACAAACGAGTGCCTTTGCCAAATCAATGAAATCCTCCTTTCGCCGTTTGGGGCTATTTGACTCCTGGCGGGCCCTGAAGCCCCTGGAGAGGGATTACACCTTCTGTCATACTCACCGCTCATACTCACGGATTGACTATGTATTTTTGAGCAAACCGCTGAGACAGATCCTTACGACTGTAACTATTAATCCAATTGTCATATCAGACCATGCTCTAGTGGTGGTAGGTTTAAATTGGTCACTAGCACGCAAGCCATCCAAGCGCTGGTACTTTCTAGGGGTGATTACCCGAGACGCAACATCCCACAAGGATTTGCGACTAGCAATTAGGGAATATTTCCAACATAATGGGACGGGTGATACTAACCCTCATATAATCTGGGATGCGTTTAAAGCGGTTATAAGAGGTAATTGAATCGCGCTTGCCGCTGCCATGCACGGATTAAATATTAAAGACCAACTACTTTTGGAAAGCGAACTTAGGGTGGCTGAACGCGAACATAAATCATCCCCGTCTTGGCAAGCTCAAAGGAAGGTGGCGACCCTCAAAAGTAAGCTACAGGCTACCTATACAAATAGGGCAGAGATGACCCTGTTGAGATTACGGAAAGCCCATTACGACAAGGGCAATAAGATAGGCACCCCCTTAGCAAGACAGCTGCGTGTCCAACAGGCTCGCGACTACATTGAGCAGGCCAAAGATGAGCACGGGGAACACTTCACTGAAGAGGGAAAGGCGAAGGCATTTAGATGATTTTATGAGCGTCTCTATCAATCAGACCACCCACCCGCCCCCGCCAAGAGTCTTATTTGTGCTCAGTCCACCTACCGCAGGTCTCCCAGGAGACGAATGACATGCTAGAGGCACCCTTTACATCGGAGGAAGTACAGACGGCCTTTGATGCCCTTCCCCTGCATAAGGCTCCGGGCCCTGATGGTTTTACAGCCCTTTTTTATAAGACCTTTGGGGCGGAACTAGCGGGTCAACTCGCAACACTATTTAATTATATACGGGGAAAGGCGCGGTGCCCACATCTGTGGGGGGAGGACCTGATAACTCTCATACCCAACGCCGGAAAAGACCCTCAACTCTGTGCCTCATGCAGGCCCATTGCCCTGTTGAACCTGGATGCCAAATTATACTCTAAAATCCTGGCGCAGAGACTGGAGGATGTGATGCCAGAGCTGATACATCCAGACCAGTCTGGCTTTATTAAAGGTCGCCAGACTCATGACAACTTAAGGCGTGTCATACACTTAATGGAAAAGGTACACAAGAAGAAGGTCCCGGCACTCCTATTGGCTCTAGACGCCGAGAAGGCGTTTGACCGGGTTGAGTGGTCTTTCCTAGTAGCAACCATGAGGCAGTTTGTGTTTGGGTAACAATTTATTTCCATGGTGATGAGCAACTACGCCTGCCCCAGTTCTCGCGTTTCGGTCAATGGGGTAACTTCTGATTTTTTTTATCTATCTCGAGGCACGAGGCAGGGATGTCCCCTTTCCCCTCTGCTCTTTGCTCTCAGTGTCGAGCCTTTGGTGGTGCAGGTGAGGGGGTGCCCGGAGTTCCCGGGCATTACATTTGGTGCAGACTCACATCAAATTTCCCTATTTGCAGACGACATTTTATTATTTGTCACCGAGCCCCGCGCATCCCTTTTAGCCATACAAGAAGAACTGACTCGGTTTGAACACATTGCGGGGTTCAAGGTAAACATGGGTGTAAGGAAATGCGTCCTTGGCATGGTTACCCCCTGACTTTTTGCCTTTGCTGATGCCAAGTTATGATTTGAAAGTGTGCTGAGGCCTGCTAACCAGGCCCCAGCTCCAGTGTTCTTTCCCTAACCTGTACCTTTGTTTCCACAATTGGCACACCCTGGCATCCCGGTAAGTCCCTTGTAACTGGTACCCCTGGTACCAAGGGCCCTGATGCCAGGGAAGGTCTCTAAGGGCTGCAGCATGTCTTATGCCACCCTGGGGACCCCTCACTCAGCACAGACACACTGCTTGCCAGCTTATGTGTACTAGTGGGATTTAAACGACTAAGTCGACATGGCACTCCCCTCAGGGTACCATGCCAACCTCACACTGCCTATGGAGTATAGATAAGTGACCCCTCTAGCAGGCCTTACAGCCCTAAGGCAGGGTGCACTATACCATAGGTGAGGGCATAAGTGCATGAGCACTATGCCCCTACAGTGTCTAAACAAAACCCTAGACATTGTAAGTGCAGGGTAGCCATAAGAGTATATGGTCTGGGAGTCTGTCATGCACGAACTCCACTGCACCATAATCGCTACACTGAAAACTGTGAAGTTTGGTATCAAACCTCTCAGCACAATAAATGGACACTGATGCCAGTGTACATTTTATTGTAACATACACCCCAGAGGGCACCTTAGAGGTGCCCCCTGAAACCTTAACCGACTACCCGTGTAGGCTGACTGGTTTTAGCAGCCTGCCACACTCCAGACATGTTGCTGGCCACATGGGGAGAGTGCCTTTGTCACTCTGTGGCTAGTAACAAAGCCTGTACTGGGTGGAGATGCTTATCACCTCCCCCTGCAGGAACTGTAACACCTGGCGGTGAGCCTCAAAGGCTCACCCCCTTTGTTACAGCACCCCAGGGCACTCCAGCTAGTGGAGTTGCCCACCCCTCCGGCCACGGCCCCACTTTTGGCGGCAAGGCCGGAGGAGATAATGAGAAAAACAAGGAGGAGTCACTGGCCGGTCAGGACAGCCCCTAAGGTGTCCTGAACTGAGGTGACTCTGACTTTTAGAAATCCTCCTTCTTGCAGATGGAGGATTCCCCCAATAGGGATAGGAATGGGCCCCCCTCCCCTCAGGGAGGAGGCACAAAGAGGGTGTAGCCACCCTCAGGGCTAGTAGCCATTGGCTACTAACCCCCCAGACCTAAACACACCCCTAAATTCAGTATTTAGGGGCTCCCCAGAACCTAGGAACTCAGATTCCTGCAACCTAAGAAGAAGAGGACTGCTGAACTGAAAAACCTGCAGAGAAGACGGAGACACCAACTGCTTTGGCCCCAGCTCTACCGGCCTGTCTCCCCACTTCTAAAGACACTGCTCCAGCAACGCGTTCCCAGGGTCCAGCAACCTCTGAAGCCTCAGAGGACTACCCTGCATCTAGAAGGACCAAGAACTGCCGAGGACAGCGGCTCTATTCCACAAAGACTGCAACTTTGCAACAAAGAAGCAACCTTGAAACAACACACGTTTCCCGCCGGAAGCGTGAGACTTTGCACTCTGCACCCAACGCCCCCGGCTCGACTTGTGGAGAACAAACACCACAGGGAGGACTCCCCGGCGACTACGAGACCGTGAGTAGCCAGAGTTGACCCCCCTGAGGCCCCACAGCAACGCCTGCAGAGGGAATCCCGAGGCTTCCCCTGACCGCGACTGCCTGCTTCAAAGACCCGACGCCTGGGATAGACACTGCACCCGCAGCCCCCATGACCTGAAGGATCCGACCTCCAGCGCAGGAGCAACCCCCAGGTGGCCCTCTCCCTCGCCCAGGTGGTGGCTACCCCGAGGAGCCCCCCCCCTTGCCTGCCTGCATCGCTGAAGAGACCCCTTGGTCTCCCATTGATTTCTATTGCGAACCCGACGCTTGTTTGCACACTGCACCCGGCCGCCCCCGTGCTGCTGAGGGTGTACTTTCTGTGTGGACTTGTGTCCCCCCCGGTGCCCTACAAAACCCCCCTGGTCTGCCCTCCGAAGACGCGGGTACTTACCTGCTGGCAGACTGGAACCGGTGCACCCCCTTCTCCATTGAAGCCTATGCGTTTTGGGCACCACTTTGACCTCTGCACCTGAGCTGCTGGTGTGGTAACTTTGGGGTTGCTCTGAACCCCCAACGGTGGGCTACCTTGGACCCAAACCTGAACCCCGTAGGTGGTTTACTTACCTGCAAAAACTAACAAACACTTACCTCCCCCAGGAACTGTTGAAAATTGCAGTGTCTAGTTTTAAAATAGCTATATGTCATTTATGTGAAAACTGTATATGCTATTTTGCTAAT
The DNA here is from genome assembly GCF_031143425.1 of Pleurodeles waltl. Taxonomy (NCBI): domain Eukaryota; kingdom Metazoa; phylum Chordata; class Amphibia; order Caudata; family Salamandridae; genus Pleurodeles; species Pleurodeles waltl. The sequence goes on from NC_090440.1 coordinate 812,441,237, forward strand.
TCAAAGTTCCTAAAGTTCCTAAGTGAAGTACCTTTAATTTAAAGCATTACTTGTAAATCTTGAACCTGTGGTTCTTAAAATAAACTAAGAAAATATATTTTTCTATACAAAAACCTATTGGCCTGGAATTGTCTCTGAGTGTGTGTTCCTCATTTATTGCCTGTGTGTGTACAACAAATGCTTAACACTACCCTCTGATAAGCCTACTGCTCGACCGCACTACCACAAAATAGAGCATTGGAATTATCTCCTTTTGCCACTATCTTACCTCTAAGGGAAACCCTTGGACTCTGTGCATACTATTCTTTACTTTGAAATAGTGCATACAGAAATCCTATCTCCTCAATCTGACACTGCCAGCGGGTGTGATGACACAGATAGCCTCCCTGACCCCATTTGCTTGGGCCAAGAAAGATATTACCTACTTAGGCATTTGGATTGTTCCCCAGGTGGCTGATTTGTTTAGAGCTAACTACCCCCCTCTGATTAGGTCTCTAAGAGAGGACTTCAGGAGGTGGGCCCCGTTATGGATATCCCGCTCCCAGATCTCCTGCTATATTATAGAGTAGTACAAGTGCGACTCTTAGCTGAGTGGTCCCTCCGAGAGTCGGATAAGATTTGGCTGCACATGGACAGAGTGGTGACAGGCAAGACCTTGTGGGATATATCATGGAAGCCCAAGGGGGCACGACCACCAAACACATACCTTAGCACACCCACCGCCACTACCCTAAAAGTGTGGGACAAAGTAACTAAACTCTATGGGCTTACGTCCTTCCCCTCGCCTCACACCCCTATTCACCTTAACAAAGCATTCCCACCAGGGGAACTTCCGGGACCCTTTGATCGATGGAGAGAAGGGGGCTGCTTATGCATTGCAGATCTATACCATGGAAACCAACTTAGGACCTTTAATAATTGCTGTAGGGACTTCCAACTCCCACAATCCGAACATTACCATTATACACAGTTAGTGCATTGGGTCACACAGCCGCATATAAAGGAAGCAGCTACGAGGGATCTTCTACCAGTGGAAAGATTTGTGCAAAGGGGAGGAGCGACAAAGGGCAGTATCTCTACGCTATACTCTATATTAACTACGGCACAAACTGCGCCGACCCCTCAACACATTCCCTTGTGGGAGCAAATCCTGGGTACCTCGGTGGGGGTGGAACAGTGGCCCTATCTTTATCACAATATACCCAGGCACAACTGCTCCATGGCAGCTAGAGAGGCTCACTACAAACTACTCTATAATTGGTATCTGTGTCCTGAGAAACTTAAGAAACTTTATCCCCAGGGGTCAGATAGATGTTGGAGGGGCTGTGGCATGTTGGGAGACTTTAAACACATATGGTGGGACTGCCCAACGATCCGCCCCTATTGGAATGAAATTCTCTCTCATTTGAAAGAGATGCTGGGATATCCCATTCCGAGCACGATGGAGCATGTCCTCTTGGGCCTTCGAGCCCAAGAACTACGGCACCAAACATACGGGGACCGGGCTATCATGTGGCTGGCTTTAGGGGCAGCGAAGACAACCCTAGCTTCCTTCTGGAAAAAAGCGGACCCGCCTCCTATAACTTTGTGGTTCACGCGGTTGTAGAAAAGCCTCCCCATGGAGCGTTTGGTTGATAAAGGGGAGGGTACACACAGAAATTTTGATTACATATGGGATCCCATAGTTCGGTTTCTTTCCAGGGGACTTCCCCTCACGACTTGTAGCCCTAGACTAAGGGCCTAGCACCTCTTCCATATTTAGAAACCGGGGTCTGAGACGGGGGGAGACTGGAGAGGACCCCCGTGGGCCCAGGGAGGGGAACCCGCAAACACCGACTTCTCTTAGCTACTCTTGACAGGACCAGGGATGGATGGTTTGTTGTATGTTAACTTGTTTACTGGTATTTATTTTACACTGTTTCACTTACGGTACATGCTGGCTACGCTTACAACCGTGTATGGTGATAAGTGTCCCTTAAAGTAGAGTGTTCTTAGTGCACAATGTAACACTTACTCCAGCTGAGAACAAAGGAAATGGAGCTGTATTGAGTAGTCTATGATGCTTATTGATTAAGTATGCTTGTACTGTTTCACAAAATGTCAATAAAAATAAGATTACAAAAAAAAATGAATTTGGCAGTCTTTCACTGTTAGGACATATACAACACATCAGTACATGTCCCACCTTTAACATACACTGGACTCTACCCAAGGGGCTACCAAGGGATGCCTTGCATGTATAAAAAGGGAAGGCTTGGGCCTGGCAAGTGGGTACTCTTGTCAGGTCGAATTGGCAGGTCAAAACTGCACACACAACAGTGCAGCGGCAGGTCTGAGCCATGTTTAAAGGGCTACTCAGGTAGGTGGCACAACCAGTGCTGCAGGCCCACTAGTAGCATTTAATATGCAGGCCCCGGGCACCTCTAATGCACTTTACTAGGGACTTACTAGTAAATCAAATCTGCCAATCATGGAAAAGCCAATTATACATACAATTTACACAGGAAGCACTTTCACTTTAGCACTGGTCAGCAGTGGTATAGTGCCCAGAGTACCAAAAACAGCAAAAATAGAGTCCAGCACACAGTCAAAATATGGAAAGCAGAGGCAAAAAAAGACAAGGGAGACCACATCAAGGATGCAAGGTCTAACACTCCGTCTATAAGAAAATAATACATTCAGGAATGATACCCATATTTTTAAATATAGAAAGTGTACCCTTTCTGTGCTCCAGCCATTTTCTACCAGATCTCCACCAAATTTAAATCTCTCATCATACCCTTCAGTTTATGACCCCCTTTAAGAAAGTTTCTATATCTAAATTTTAAGGTCCTGTCTTTTTCTTTATCTAAGCCAGTATTAAAGTCCCCTCCAATTAATATGGGGCCCTCAAACTCCAATAAACTGCATTGCAGCCTATTTAAATATGTTGAGTCATCACAACAGGGGCCATAGTACACAGCACATGACCATCTTAACTCAGCAATCCCTAGAGAAGCAACTAACCACCTCCCTGTGTCACATGTTTTATAATTTATTAACCTGACGCATGGATGTTTTCTGATTAGTATGGCCACCTCTTTAGCTTTTGTGCTGCCCTGTTGCTCTGAGCAGACAATATCTTGAACCCAACCACATTCACTAAAAAGGGCCTGATAATCTGGTCTCTCCAAATGGGTTTCTTCTAATATAATAATCTGGGCCTCATTAGTCTTTAGATGTTCTAAAATTATATTCTGTTTTTCCTTGACCTCAGGCCGTTCACATTCCAAGTAACTACCATTATCTTGACTTCCCTAGCGTTCATCTCTGACCTCCTGTTGTCCCTTCCTATCTTTATCTCTTCTTGGGCCCCCATATTTAGACTGCTAAAGATTTGTAAACCAGTCCATACGTGTGTCCTGAGGATTTTCACTTTTATTACATTTTCTCCCTATATGCTCCCCACCCAACTGTGCCCCTCCCTCCGAAGGACCCTAACTCTTTAACTGGCACCATTCTCATCATTTGGGAGCCTCAAGTAGGAGACGACAATTTATATATAAAGAAGAAATGTCAAAATCGCGCCACCTTGCTTCCACCTATCGACTGTGTGCATTCCTGTCTTTGGAGAACACACTGCCTTATAATGACCTTGACGGAGGGGTTTCCTCCATCACAAATGTGACGGACATCCGTATTACATTTGTGATGGAGGAAACCCCTCCGTCAAGGTCGTAATAAGGCCCTCAGTCTTATTTTGTTTATTATTTCCTCTACCTCTGATGCCTCTCTCAAATTGAACATTTTGTTTTTTTACATTATTCTTAGAATGTCAGAGAATCTAATTTGAACTCCTGCACCTAACTTTTGAAGTTTTTCCATCTTATCCCTGTCACGTATGCTCTCATTATTCTAATGAGACTACTGGATTTTGAGTGGCAGAATCGCCTGCAGTGTGGGAGACTGAATCTGACCCACTACAGGTGACACCTGTCACTCAAATCCGGGTTTTGCTCCAGCTAACTAGCAGTGCCTCATCTCTACCCAAGGGCAGGGATGATTGGGCAGCCAAGCACATGACATAATTGATTCCTCAAGAAAATTGTGGTCACTCAAGTCTCATCCGTTTCCCTCAGTTACATTAGGCTCACATACACAATGACAAACAGAGGCAGTATAGGTTTAATTTATGCTTTTATAAAGCAACTGCATCTTAGATAGCAAAGCATGGACAGCAATAACCAGGACGATACAGCGTTGCCAGGCAACGCAACCTGCCTTCAGTGTTTGAAGTGTCCAACCCAACTGCATAATGGATCTTAGTTGACTCTGTCCATGGTGTAATGAAGACCTGTCTGTTTGTATAACGTCTATTGAAGAAGGGACAATGTTATTTAGGGTGTATACCCGGTCGGACAGGGTGTTAATCCCATTATCCACAACAGCTAATGCCTTCTGTAAATTTTCCTGGTCTATTTGCCTTAACCGGGCAGCAGCTTCTTGTTGTGAAAGCTTCCAGATTTCATTATATACTTCATATAAGAAGTGCTTTCTGTGTTGTATTCTGGGGCCTAACAGGAAGTCTTGTAAGTCAGTGTTATTAGACAGGAGACTGAGGTGTGCTCTAACCGCATCTAGTGAGGAACTCTTCAACCATTGCTGTCATAGTTTCTCTACACTGTATGTTGTTACTATACCCGCATGTTCGGACAATATGTAGCGAGGGTCTGGCCTACTAGTTCTAAAACCCCCGAGGAGTTTATAAATGTTTATGACACCCATTGGTATCTATTGGCCACAATAACCACCTGCCAGGACGTGACAGTGAAACATTATGCCACTCTGGACCCATTCATTGAGCTGATCTTCAGTTGCATTTATATATTTTTGCCATTTATAAAATGTTGCAGGTGTAGGAATACTGGGCATGTTCAATTCCTTAATTTTTGCTAAGCCTAAACAACTTGTTTGTTGTACAATTTTGTTAAAAAATATAATTTGATCAGGTATCAGGCATGCTCTAAATAAAGCTTTCTTCCCTCGTATTTGCCAGTGTCTAGTTCCCAACACACTTTTTAAGTTAATTGACTTTAGCCAATATTCATAGCCTTCTTTAGTCATCTGGGAAACAAAGGAATCTGAATAAATACATTTCGGATTTGTCAATAGCACACGTACATTTGCTGTCGGTGGCAATTTAAAATAATACGACTCAGCATTTTTAACATAGTGCCCAGAAAAATATGTAAACTTTTCAGAATATGTTTTAGAACTCCCTTGTGGTGGAGTCAGACAATGTTAGCATTGTGTGTAATTAAAACAGTCTTTGGGGTACTTGCTCTGTGGATGAAATGGTGCCCATAATAATTATAGCAAAACATATCACCATAAGTCATCACAGACTCAAGTTTTCACATCCCAATCATCAGAAACAACTCTGGGTATTATTACATCATTCATTGAAAGTTTAAACAGATATGATATTTGAATGACCTCTGTAGGGCCGTATATATCAAATGTTACTTTATCCCATACAATCCCATCAAGAATTGGTATAGCGGAAATGTTCACAAAAGACAGGTCTCTGCGGACCTTGTGACAAGAAAAATTTGGTTTGAGGACCTCATCCACCAGTTCAACTGTCGGTTTTCCAGAAGAAAATGACCATGTATAAATAAAAAGAATGTTATAACAAACCCAATCCAAAGTAGAAAAGCCAATACAGTCAAGGAAAGCCACAGATAGTTCCATCGAAGAATGAAATAAGTTGTTTTAAGCCAGGTTATCAGCTTACGTGTTTTTGACAGTTCAGGTGTCAAAGAGGCGAATGAGTCTGAAACGTGGTCGTTGATGTCTGCAAAGTATCCAGAAGCAGTTCATGCAAAAACTGGAGCTGTGTTAGTAGGTGGTGTTGGTGTTTCCCGCGGTGGCACAGAATAAATGGCACTATCCGTCTGTGTTGAAGTTGTATCAAATCAATCAGTTATTTCTGTATTATTTGATGTCAGTGGAACTAATGCAGGATCATTTTTCACCTTCCCCAAGCTCTTAGAGGTGTCATTGTTGCTGCTTACTACTTGCAGAGGAAATTCTGAGTAGTGAGAGGGAGTCAGGAAATACTGGCTGTTCCTTTGGTCTGCTGTGCAGGATCGGCTACATGGTATAGTTTGACATTGTCGATGGAGACAAAATTATTTTCTTTGGCACCTGCCAACAGTGGTAGAATGACAGTTCTGGTACCGTGTATTCCCAAGCCTGGGACTGGTGCACGATAAGAAGGACCAAATTCCTTTTTCACAGCAACCTTTTAACGTACTAGATTCCCCACTCTAGGAATCCAGCCGGTAGGCATTACAGGTACATCCTTAATTCCTGTTGAGGCAGCACTGGCAGAAGAGGTGTCGTCATGGAACTGTTGTAATTTCTGTAAGACAGTGACACAATCATTTATGTCAAAAGGTGTTTCTACTGCCTCCACGCCAGGGCCACCAAGATCTGCAGAACAGGCACTCATATGAAGTAAGACCCCCCAGGGACCTTCTAGGAAGATTGTTAAGTGCTCTCTGGACTCCATACAGGTGGTTAAGGCAACTATGACCCGTACCTAAGACTCTGGCTGTTAAGGATTGCTTTAAGTCATGGTTTAATCACTCCATGAAACTATTTCCCTCGGGATGAAATGGAGACAAGTACTGGAGTTGGACCCTCAACGAAGCCATGGCGTCCCTGAATGCCCTGGAGGCGAAAGCAGGGCCCTGGTCCGAGTGGAAAGCCGCAACTGCATATGTACCGATAAAGACTCGCAAATGTTTAATAACAGTCCGAGCATCAGCCGAGCGTTGTGGCCACACCCATAGAAATCTGGAGCAGGTGTCAACAGCGACTAAGATGTATTTGTATGCACTGTCCGGTGTTAGGGGACCGCAATGGTCCACGTACACACATTGTAAAGGTTTGTTGGCAATTAGGAGGGGTGTCTGGTGGGCGTTTAGCAGTGGAAACTTTAATTTGTTGGAAGATGTCACAACAAATTACATACTGCTTGGCCTCTTTGTATAGGCCTGGCCACCAATATCAGGTTTGTAACAATAATATCGTAGCCGCCACACCAGCATGGGCAAATGCTACCCCCTCATGCGCCTCTTTAATCAACTCTGGTCTTACATCTTTGTTGGGAATATCTCAAACCCCCACGCCTCGTATCTTAACCTCAGCGTTTAGGCAGCCTCCCATTCGATAGGAATATTTAGCAGGAAATGCTCTGGGATAGGGCGTACCATCAGCCGTAGCTTTCACGGCAGCTCATATGTCTTTGTCCGGTTTCGCACTTAAGCGGGTTACTGCAGCAACAGTGGCCATAGCAACTGCTGACTTTGTGGCTTCATCAGACAGTGTATTCCCAGCCACGTTTATTCCAACGTGCTGGTGTCCAGGTGTACAACATCAGTGGCTGTCAAAGACGTGGCCCATTGTATCCAATGTGGATGTAATGCCTTAGCGTTAGGAACACTGGCTTTTCTGACAGCCTCAAGAGCTTGGATTGGGGAGACGACAATAAAGCGTTTTCCCTGAGCTAGTGGTCTTTCTTTAATGACAGCCATCTGTACGGCAGTGAGTATTTTTTCAGTGGGAGCAAAGTGTTGTTCTGCTGCTGAGTACAAGTGTGATTTGTATGCAATCCGGACGGTCTCACCCTCATTAAAGGTTACATAGGTGAAACCAATGGCACCAGCAATTGCTCTGATGACCAAGTGTGTTTTATTGTCCCTTGTGTGTAAATGTTGTGCTGCAAGCATATCTGTCTGCAGGTCTCTGAAAATGCGCGTGTGTTTGTCCAAAATGTATTTGAAAAGTCAGGACGTATTAAGTCATATAAAGGTTTTATGCGTATTGCATAATCCAGAATGTAAATTCTGCCAAAATTTAGGAAACCCAATAGAGATTGTAGTTTTTTAATTGTATTTGGAGGTTGTAATTGTGCGCATTTTTCTAAGTATTGTGGCGCTAGCTAACTTCAGCAAATCCCACAACAATGTGGGCTACCCGTCTTAAGTGTTGTAGCAATTAATCATCCGTGAGATAGATATCATCTATATAGGACAAGGCTTCAGGGTCAATGTCGTGCAGAATTGCAGTCACACGAGCTGCGAACAATCCTGGACTTTTCTTGTACCCCTGGGGTAAACAACATATTTTTTTCTGGGAGTCTAGCGCGCTGTAACTTGTGAAGTCTCTACTTTCAGACACTATATTATGGCAGAAGAAACCATTGGAAATGTCCAGTGTAGTTTTGTATTTTTTGCGCACTAGGTCGTTCATCAGTGCTGTGCTATGTGAGTTTTGTAACTCATAGCTACTGGAAATAAAGGATTATTCGTTGGGGAGACACAGGGTTCAATTACGCCCTGGTACTCCAGTTGTGTGAGAATTTCTCTCATGGGTGCTTTTGCATCATGTTTTATTGGATACTGGGGTTGAGGTTGGGGTTAATTTATAACAGGAATTACATGGTAGGGGGATTCTTTATCCCATCCTATGTGATTGCGATATAGTGTGGGTGCCTGGGCCAATGCCCAATCGACGGCGTAGGATTCTGCGAGCTCATCTGAAACTAAGGGTGAGAAAGAATGTTTGATAACATCATCCCCATATGGGCAGGTATGGACAAATTCAGGTGGCCAATCTTGTTCAACCAACAAGATATCATATATGTTCACTACATGATCCCAAAAGATTGCGTCTATTTTGCGTTAAATGTCTCCTTCTAACTGTGGCGTTACTTTGTACACCCTGTGAGCCATGGAGACACGCATGTCCACAGTTTCTACTTGTAGAAAGTCATCAGTTGCTTTCACCTCCAGATGCTCTAGAAGATTCCGGCAAACTATTGTGGCCTCTGCTGCGCTGTCTAGCAGTGCTAGTGCCCATGTCCTGCTCTTCAAGAGGATCCTCTTCTTGAGTGGCATGCCGAACTGCAACTGCTGCCACCTTTTTCTTTTTAAATTGTGTTTTTTATTGGGTAGGTTTCTCTTCCTTTTTAACAGAAACCTCTGATGAGCGTTGTGATTCCTGTCTCAGTTTCACGAACTCTGTTCTCCGCTCTGACCGCCCACCTCTCTCACTGCGTTTTTCCGATGAGTCCTGAAAAGAGATTGGAGTGTATCAGTATATTGATATCTGTCAGGCGTTCTCATATTATCTCTATTCTGTGGGGTCTCCGTACGCGGAGATTCTCCCCTTTCTTTTTTAGGAGTTTGTTGTTTTTTATCCCAGCTTTTCTTGTTACCCTCAGGAGATTGCTTGGAAAAATCTTTATTAGATTTCCCTGAAATTGTGGTTTAATTGGTCTGGCCCCTAGACTATCTTGAGCAATACTAGAATAGGTCTCTGCCATAATCTTTGGCAGCTCACGTTCTTGATCCTGTTGAGGAACATCCCAGTGCCGCATGCGCACCGCTATGGGACCGCTTCCCCTTTAAGGTTACTTAAAATAATTGAAGATAAGTGGCAAAGTTGCTTATTAATTGCATCCCCAAGTCTAGGGCAGGGGCAGCCCCGTATTCATCTTGAATTTGTTTCAACACTTCCGGTAAGTTGGCAAGTGTCGGGGTACCGTGTGCGGTAGTATAGAGCGCGGCAAATACCGTGTCCCAGGTATTACAGTTATCCACTTTGGGTACCATCCCAAATGAGAAGCACATCGTTAGAATTCTATGTTTATCCTGAGGTCCCGTATGGGGAAATACTGCTTCCACTACATTTATTTTTTGAGCTAGCCAAAACGGAATTTCTTCTCGTTTGGCGGGTACTTTACCCATGATCAAATGTACAGTCAAAGGATAAATGCCTGGCGTTACTACATGTGGTTGCGCTGTAGCAGCATGTGCTGGGTTTGTATTCAATGTTTGCATCACAAATTGTACTAGACATCTGTATATTGCCATCAGCTCAGTATATAAGCGATGGACTTCAGCTACTGCTAAGTTTGCTACTGCAGGGTAAGGTGTATAAGTGGCCAATAAAGGCCAGGTAGGACCATCATTATTTAGAGGACCTAACCTAACTGGTAAAATCGTGTGGGGTAGGGCGCCATCAAGCCAATTATTATGTTCTTGATAAGCTAAAGGTATTTCTAAATATGCATATGCTCTGTATTGTCCAGGTATGTTTGCACGTGTATAGTGAGGAAATGTGTTTGTGTTCCCATTAACTGCTGGAAATGTGACCCAAGAATCAAAAAGTTTTGTACTACATGCTGCATGTGCATCCACCACGAATGTGACTGGACCCCCCTGGGCCGTTAGGCCATTTGCCAATAAATGTGTAGTCAGGGATTGACTCATATTGACTGCACTTGCTATCTGCTGTGAATTCTCCTTATTAGATCCCCCAGCATCAGATAGGTGTTCCCTATTTAGCTGAGGAGGAAATCCTCAATGCCACGGACATCTCCGTATATAGTTCTTAAGTGTCTTTGTATATAGTGAGAGAGAGATACTCAGGAGGACCCAAAAAATAGAGCCTGACCAAACATTGGCGGCGCCATGTCACGTAGGCTCTCATTATTCTAATGAGACTACTGGATTTTGAGTGGCAGGATCACCTGCGGTATGGGAGACTGATTCTGACCCACTAGAGGTGACACCTGTCGCTCCAGTATGGGTTTTGCTCTGGCTAACTAGCAGTGCCTCATCTCTACCCTAGGGCAGGGATGATTGGGCAGCCGAGCGCATGACACAATTGATTTCTCAGGGAAATCGTGGTCACTCAGGTCTCATCCGTTTCTCTCAGTTACATTAGGCTCACATACACAAACAGAGGCAGTATAGGTTTCATTAATGCTTTAATAAAGCGACTGCAACTTAGATAGCAAAGCATGGACTGCAATAACTAGGACGATACAGCATGACAAGATTAAAATTGTGACAAGGAGAGTAAAGCATAGAAATAACGCTACCATATTGTCACCAGAGTCAACTGACTAATTCCTACCTAAGCTATAATAGAGCACAGTGTGTTAAGCTCTAATTCTGCCCTTCAGATTCCCCTGGGAAGACATCATCCCCCATACCTGAGCAAAGGCCTGAAGTCTGCATAAGCAGCTGTAGCGAAGCATTCAGCAATCGGCATACAGTCGTGGTTCTCTGGCTGGAATCTCCCTCTAACGTGTAAGGGACAGCAAAGGGTTTTTATAATAAAACAGCTGATGTTCTGAGAAATGGCCCTACGTAAGGATGTGTATTTTTCTGTGAATGTCAGATGCAAAACTTATCACATGTTCACCAGCAACCTATCTTATTATAGCCTTGAAAGAAGCACAGAGTGAGCAAGAATGTCTTGTTTGAGAACGCAGTACTGGCCTAGGCAAAAACAGCTAGATAGAGAGAAATAAAACAAGATTGCAAAAGTGGCAAATGTAAGAATATAAAATGAAGCTGAATAAAATATATCTAGGTTAAAGTGCACAGCAGCAGGCCTGCTATGCTAAAATAACATGCATGGAACTATAACTAAAATGGCTACACAACACCCCCTAGTTCCTATTGTTCTATACGTCCAACCTAATCTGATAGGCAAAACTTTCATATTTCAAAGATTTTTTTCATAGTGCATGGGCAAAAATCTGCTCTTTCTTTGAGTGAGTAAAAAAAAATAACCAAAATTCTCCTAGGGGCCTTTCGGTTAGGGTTCTGTTTCAGGGGGTCCCTATGGACTCTTTGGGTTTCTGTCTCTAGATTGATTTCAGGTTTATCCTGCAGTGCTCTACCCCTCAGTAGAATAATAAATAAAAATTCTGGTTGGTAGGAACATGGTAGCGGGCAGACACCAGTCGCAGAAGCTCAGAGCCAGTGGATGGTTCTGTAAATAACTGGTTGATGAATGCACCACCTAGTGACTTCCTATAACTTTTTTATATCACTGAAGCCCACAATGCCGTCTACATGCCTGAAGCCTTCTCATCCAGGTCTCCTTGGAAGCAGAGCTTCAGTTTTGTTGGGGCACGTCTGAGCTGCCTCAGAGCATCCGCCTCAGGCGGATTGTCAGCAGAGACAGCACATGCAAGATGGGAGCGTCTTGACAACCTGCCTCACGGAAAGGAAGTCAGAGAGCAGCCTGGAAAGCTAAAGGATTTTGTTTTACAGATGCCAGGAGAGCAAGGAGAGCAACAGGCCTTACCGAATTGACAGGTACACACCAACACTACGGGTCCATTAATGAAGTGGAATGGGGGCTCTGCATGGGCCAGCAGTTAAAACAGTTAACACAAATACAAGAGTGGCAAGGAATTAGAGCATGAGAAAGGAACATATATAGGTGTTAATATAATAATGGTGCCTAATACCACAGATAATCCGCCTAACAGAAATAGATATCTGCTCTGCTCATCAGGGATAGAGAGTGTCCTGGAAAAGGGGCGAGGCCCTTTAAAGGAGTCATTAATCTTTTATTATTGTTGTCAGCCTGTCCGGCCATAACAAATTCGCAATTACAAATAAAAAAACATTACTTCATACCACATTAAAAGTCGCATATTAAAATATTAAAATACAAACTTGTCAATAAAAACTATGATTAACGATCAGTTCATTCACATACACCATCGCACAGAGCTAATAACATCTAAAGTAGTCATGTATATGCTTTGCAACAATAGCTAACTGATCACACCATTACCTTATCATGTAATGCACTGATCGGCTCAATACAAGTATAATAAAGCTCAAATTCGATATAATTATCCTAGAACTGATCAGGTAGGACCATGTGATTAAACCCTCAAAAGTGGTAGCGTCCTAGAATACTTTCTTATCATATCTTCTTCAACATTGCCTACAGTGATTACTTCATAGATAAAAAACTTGAAAATCACCTATTAGGTCAAGATCAGAATAGTACTGCTAAAATATGCCTTATTCTGTGAGGCACAACTGAGCTAAAAATATACTAGCACAATAATACTAGCAGTCTGTTAACATTACAGTTTTAAGGATGCTGAGAGGTGTAAATGAATTGATGATCTTAATTTCAATGCCTCCAAGATATATGCTGAAACAGTCATCACAATGTCTTTCATCAGAGCACATTCAAACGCTTCGGCTTCCTTACCTTTCCTGACACTATGCTTTTTAAAAAGTGGTCGTAAATACAGTTTTCGAAGTTGAATCGTAAAATGACATACTAAAAGAAAATGAAACAGTGTTTCTTGACCGCCAAAGGGGCAGGGGCAGCAGTCAAATCTCCCTGATGGAGCAGGATGCCACTTTTTGATTACTGAGATCACTGGTAACGTGCCCATGCGAAATTTAAAGTAGAGATCTTTTTTCCTCAGGATAGGTACTCTCAGTGAAGGTAGCTGGGTTAAGTTCTTGGTTGAATAAAAAGTAGCACTTTAACAAGGGACCGGGTGAAATACAAATCCTCAGAATCTTATGATCCCAATATGCCAAGACAAAGTTTTGTGATTTTTTTCTGGGTGGAACCAAAGCTCTTCTAAGCCTATGGCAGCCAAAGTAATTGAGACATGATTGAACCAAGGCAACTTTTGATGTTTTTGTAAGTTGATGATGTCAATCATTGCAGCTTAGTATAATTTAAATTTCTTCTCGGACCAATTACAAATAACATATCTTATTGGATCCAATGCTATATAATCTTCGATTTTTCCCATTTGCAAGTCTGTTCTTATTGCATCCATAGGTGTACCACAACCTAGACAGAGCAGTCGTCGTATAACTTTGTTTTCAGTAATTTGTTTGCTGGGATCTTTTTGAATCCCCAGATCTCCATACCATACAATGAAGCAGCCGTCGTTTTCATTTTATACGCAAGCAGTGCGGATATCACAGAATGGTTCCCAGTGGATTTTGCAAATCTAAGTACAGTACTGGCTTGTTGGACCAAGGAGATATTGCTTTTGTAAACAGCGGGTTCCAGGCCAATTTGTCATCCACCCTGCACCCCAAGTAGTCATAGGTCGCTATTTGGTCCAGGGACCTATTATTAGCCTTGAAGGTTGCTCGCAACTTCTGTTTTTGGTTGAGAATCATACATTTTGTTTTACTTGCATTGATCGTCAAGTTTCTTGATGCACAAAAAGACTCGAAAGCCTTTAATGGATGATGCATCTATATTTCTGTTCTTGCCAATAACACAGCATCCTCTTCGAAAAGCAATATAGGTATACTTTCATTAGCTATTTTCGGCACATCAAGGTATACATTCTTCAGTTTTTGACCCATTTCATTTATATAACAGTTGAATAGAATTGGAGCAAGAACACACCCTTGTTTAACACCTCGCTTGATTGGAATCTCTGCCGGGTAGTCATTTTTTTGTGCTGTATCTGACCCTTGTGGTGTTTCCTGTGTGTCATAAAATTAGCAGCCGCTGGTCTAACTGAGATTTTATCAGTTTGGCAAATATTTTCTCGACACTGTCAAGCAGTGAAATTGGCCTGTAATTGCACACTATATTCCATGGTCCCTTTTTATGTATTGGAACAATTATTGATTTTCTCAAGGATGGCAACATTTCTTCAAAGGACCAAACGCTGTTGTATAAGCGATTAAAACTAGTAGCCCCAATAGCTAGATGATTACAATAGACGTCTGAAGGAATTCTATCTGGGCCTTCAGCCTTGTGCGGTTTTAGTGAAAGGATGGCTTGCACAGTTTCTTTCTCACTAAATTCTGGCATTAACACCATAACACGGGGTATAGAGTAAACCGTTTGTCCGGGTTTAGTCCGAGGAGAGCTATTAAGAATTGACTGAACCGTTGTTTCATATTCAGGCACCTTGGGCCACTGGGTCCTTATCAGGCAGGTCTTAAGTAGTGACACTGTCTCGCTTGAGTTGTGATCACTTCCTTACAGCACTTGCTTGTGACCTATTAGATCACTAATACTTTCAGGTGTAATCTTATCCTCTCCTTGGTACAGAGTGGTAAAATGATCTACCCAGAGTTGTGGGTTGATGTTCAATTAAAATTTTTTGGGGGTCCTCCACATCCCCACCTAATTATTTCCCAATTTTTGTTTTATTTCCGGCCGAAATTGCATCTAGGAGGTCTCCCAAGACCTTATGTGGGAAAAATCTTTTTAGATTTTAGTAATTTCTTATATTGTTGCCTGCAGTCCAAGAATTGTTGCTCATTGATATTGCTCGAGTGCCGATTCTTTAATGCTTGTGATAGTACCTTTTTTAATTTTAAGCATTCATCATCAAACCACCCTTGTTTGGCCCGTGGAAAGTTTTTGACATTCTTAGCTCTTTCCATCGATGTTTGGACTAAAAGATTGTTAAATTTTTGCAGAAAGAGGCAAACCTCATTGCCTGATAGGTCTAAAATCGTGGAGAATGATGCCATCCAGATTTCACTAGGGGTGCCGATGTAAGGTTCGCAGTCGACTGCCATTACAATATTTCTCCTATTTGGTCTCAAGGCTATTATTGAGCAATTTCATTTATATGGAGAAGCAGATTTCCAGGAGCCTTTATCAGGATGGACCATCTCCGTTAACAGTGGATCATGATCACTTTCAGTCCTATCCACTACTTCCATATCTATGATATAATACCAAGCTTCAATGTTTATTGTCCTGTAGTCAATGATACTTTGCCTTTTTCCAACTTGGAAGGTAGATTTCGATACTTTATCTGATTTAGTTCTTCCATTTAAAGTATGAATCCCACCTTCAATTAAGGCTTAAAAAATTAGCTCTCCTTTCTTTGAACCTCGGCATCGCTCAATGGGGGGGATCAGAATATTCCAAATGTTATCTTCTTCTAATAACAGTCCATCCCCTAAGATAGGATATGGATTGGTGTTCAAATCACCGCATATTAATAGACAGTTGTTACTAAACTGGAAAAGGCACCTGTCCATGGATCCAATCGTAGATTTCCACTGGTCTCCAGTTCTTCTCTTTAGGATATGCTCCTTGAGCAACCGACCTCCTGGCTTAACTTGAACCCAGCTAATAGATGGAAAATACATATTCACTATTTCAAGTGACCACGCCTCATGTTTCATTGCTATTGTGTTGATGTCCTTGCTTAATACAGTGTGGGTTGATACAGAGTTTTCAAGTAGCGATGTTCTAATCCAAATGGTCAAGACCCCTATTGGCCTACTGTAATTTTGTTTGGTTGCTGGTAGGTAAAAAGTCGATGGCATTAATAGACCATGTTTCCTGGAAGCAACTAACGTCTTGTTGTTTGATAAATTCCATCCAATCCCTGTCCTCAGTTTTGGCCTTTAGGCCTGCAATATTCCAATTTAAGATTTTTAGTGGCTGTCTTATTCCATCTTTTATTTTCAGAAAGTCCATGTTTTGCTACAAGCCTCTAAACTGCTGTTCTACGTGTGTTTGCAGCTGTGGTATTGTACTGGGGATGTTCCTTGGGATGTTGACTCATAGACAGAACCTCATTTTACTCAGATTTATATGTTTAGGTAATTATCAATTGGAACAAATTGCTCCCCGCAATATCGAGCCGAAGTTATCTTTAGGCCTGTGCTTACTTTGTAGATTTTGTATTGGTGCTTTTTCAAGAACTATAGATGGATCCAGTTCCTTTTGCAGGATGTTAATTGTTATACCCCAAGTTTTCCTCAAACTGGACTGATTTAAGATCTTGTTTGCTATCCATGATGAGGACCAGACTGTTTCTGAAGATTCTTTGCTGTTGGACCCTTTTCTTTGTATACATCTTACCTAGAGCAAATCATTAGTTGTTACATTATGCAAGCCTGGCAGGGAGATGAGAAGGCATAAAATGTTCCTCCTGCTTAGAATATCTTGACTTCCTCTTGAAGAATACTCAGGGGTAAACATGATCGTAACTTCCTGGTCTTTGTTCCTTCCGGGGTGCATCTCAGTATGCTTGCAGCATTCCTGTGTCTGGTTTCTTTGGTGCCAGCATTCATCTCTCTCTTTACTGTTAGCATCAAGCACGGGCCAAATGGGTGCTGGCTGTTCCTGGTCTTTGCTCTTTCTGGGGTGCATCTCAGTATACTTACAGCCTTCTTGTATTTGATTTCTTTGGAGCCAGAATTAATCTCTTACTTTACTTTTAGCATCAAGTGTGGGCTG
This sequence comes from Pleurodeles waltl, assembly GCF_031143425.1. NCBI lineage: Eukaryota > Metazoa > Chordata > Amphibia > Caudata > Salamandridae > Pleurodeles > Pleurodeles waltl. The sequence goes on from NC_090440.1 coordinate 812,458,316, forward strand.
TAGGGGTGCAGGGCAAGTACTATAATTCGACTGCTGAAGAGACCTTGGTGGTCATTACAACCCTGGCTGACGGTGTTAAAGATGCGGTAATACCGCAAACAGTCAGACAAAAAATGGGAATTATGACCCTGGCGGAAACCGCCAACAAAGACAGCCACTTTAACACACCGCCCGCCACGGCGGTACAGACAAGCAGCGCGACGGTCACCGCCAACAGACAGGCGGGAGACAATGTACCGCCCACAGTATCACAACAGGCCAATCCGCCACCTTTTCCGGGGCGGATTCACCGTGGATAAAAACACGGCGGAAACACCTTTTGCAATGGGAAAACGCTCACCTTCTACACATCCCACGAGGAACGACGACTCCATGGAGCCGGAACTCCAAATACTACCTGCCCTTGTCTTTCTGCTCCTTCACGACCAACAGCGACGTAGGCGCAGAAGATACCGGTGAGTACTGCACCTACGACACGGGGGAGGGGGAGGCAAAAGTTAGGGGGACACCCACCAAACACCCCCACCCTCGCTTAGTACAACATACACACCAATGCAGTCACAAACATAACAGTAACAACCCACAATCCCCCCGGAAGAATGCAAAGACAATGCGAATTTCGGGCAAACATTATAATGTGCCAATATACATGTCATACAAAAATATACAAATATATGTATTCCAAAATCACTCATATTTACAAAAATAATCCGAAAAGTATTGCAGATATGTACACAACAATGTCCGTGCACAAACAGTCCAAAAATGCATGGGCGAGGCCCACAATAGATACCTGACCAAAATCCAAGAGAACACTGCCGGGGCATCAGATAGAAACACTACAGGCACCTCAGGGGGAAGGGAAGGGGGGGGCACCTCAGCCAGATGAATGCAAAGCCAGATCCACGACGGGGCTCCATGCCCATTGATGTATCCTGGGGAGTGCAAAGCCACAGTTTCTCAAGTCTCTACAGTGGGTGGGTTGCCCACTGTTCCATCCTGGGGAGTGCAAAGCCACAGTCTCTCAAGTGGATAACAGTGGGTGGCTTGTCCACTGTTCCATCCTGGGGAGTGCAAAGCCACAGTCTCTCAAGTCTCTACAGTGGGTGGCTTGCCCACTGTTCCATCCTGGGGAGTGCAAAGCCACAGTCTCTCAAGTCGATGCAGGTCCATACTGGTACTGGGGGGTGACTGGTGCCTAGCCTGGATGAGTCTCCCCGTGAAAGGTAGTGTCCTGTCACTGTCCCAGCTGCACATGGGATAAGGATGCCTGATGTGGTGGGCCATTCATTCCTACCCGGGGCATTGCCCTGTTCAGCGGTGCTTTGCCATTGAGGTTCAGGACTGTTCAGCGGTGCTTTGCCATGGCGGTCTTTGCCCTTTTCAGTGGTGCTTTGCCATGGCGGTCTTTTCCCTGTTCAGCGGTGCTTTGCCATGGCGGTCTTTGCCCTGTTCAGCGGTGCTTTGCCATGGCAGTCTTTGCCCTGTTCAGCGGTGCTTTGACATGGCGGTTCAGGACTGTTCAGCGGTGCTTTGCCATGGCGGTCTTTGCCCTGTTTAGCGGTGCTTTGCCATTGAGGTTCAGGACTGTTCAGCGGTGCTTTGCCATGGCGGTCTTTGCCCTGTTCAGCGGTGCTTTGACATGGCGGTTCAGGACTGTTCAGCGGTGCTTTGCCATGGCGGTCTTTGCCCTGTTCAGCGGTGCTTTGACATTGAGGTTCAGGACTGTTCAGCGGTGCTTTGACATGGCGGTTCTGATACGGACATTGGTGTGTGGCATGATGATCTCCACACTGGACATTGGTGTGTGGCATGACGATCTCCATACTGGACATTGGTGTGTGGCATGACGATCTCCACACTGGACATTGGTGTGTGGCATGACGAACTCCACACTGGACATTGGTGTGTGGCATGACAATCTCCACACTGGACATTGGTGTGTGGCATGACGTTCCATCATTGCCCAGCGGGGCTGTGGCATCCTGGCCCCGCCTGGGCTGTGTCTTGTGCGGTGGTCTCAGGACCAGTGACGATACTTGGGCCCTCCTGGGCTGTGTCTTGTCCGGTGGTCTCAGGACCAGTGACGATACTTGGGCCCTCCTGGGCTGTGTCTTGTGCGCTGGTCTCAGGACCAGTGACGATACTTGGGCCCTCCTAGGAGACTTCATCTCCCCGCACGCCCTCGCCTCGCCGGACTACATCCTCCTAGGCGACCTCAACTTCCATCTGGAACAAAACAACGACCCCAACACCACCACCCTGCTCGACAACCTCGCCAACCTCGGCCTCAAGCAACTGGTGAACACCACCACCCACATCGCCGGACACACGCTTGACCCCATCTTCTCCGCCAGCAAACACGTCTTCTTCAGCCACACCTCCGCTCTACACTGGACCGACCACAGCTGTGTACATTTCACATTCCAACGCGAGACCCGCCACCTCCGCACTCAACCCATCCCTCGTCGACAGTGGAACAAAAATCCCCGAAGAGCAACTCTTCTCCGCACTCGCCGCCAACCAACCCACCCTCACCACCGACCCCAACGACACAGCCCTCAGCCTCACGAACTGGATCTCCAACTGCGCAGACAACCTTGCTCCTCTCAAACGCACGCATCGACAGGCCAACACCAAAAAACCTCTCTGGTTCTCTGACACCCTCAAAGAATCAAAGAAAACTTGTCACGCCCTCGAGAAGGCCTGGCGCAAGGACCACACCGCTGACAACATGACCGCCCTCAAGAACGCTACCCGCGAACACCACCACCTGATCCGCGCTGCCAAAAGGAACTTTTTTACCGAAAGACTGGACAAAAACAGCCACAACAGCAGAGAACTTTTTAGCATCGTCAAGGAGGTCTCCAACCCCAACGCCAACGCCGTCACGCCCTCACAAGATCTGTGCAACTCCCTCGCCACCTTCTTCCATCGCAAGATCAGCGACCTCCACAACAGCTTCGGACACCAGACCCAACCAAGCATCACCGAACCCACACCTCCGACCATCACCCTCAACGACTGGACCCACATCAACACCGAAGAAACCAAAACCACCATGAACTCGATCCACTCCGGCGCTCCATCGGAGCCCTGCCCTCACTTCATCTTCAATAAAGCCGACGACATCATTGCCCCACACCTCCAGGCCGTCATCAACTCCTCTTTTTCTTCTGCTACCTTCCCCGAATGCTGGAAACACGCCGAAGTCAATGCACTACTAAAGAAACCTACGGCTGACCCGAGCGACCTGAAAAACTTCCGCCCCATCTCGCTCCTCCCCTTCCCCGCCAAGGTAATAGAGAAGGCCGTCAACAAACAGCTGACCACCTTCCTGGAAGACAACAACCTGCTCGACCCTTCACAAACCGGATTCCGAACCAACCACAGCACTGAAACCACCCTCATCTCAGTCACAGACGACATCAGAACCCTGATGGACAACGGTGAAACAGTCGCCCTCATCCTCCTCAACCTCTCGGCTGTCTTCGACACCGTCTGTCACCGCACCCTAATCACCCACCTCCGCTCCACCGGGATCCAAGGCCAGGCCCTGGACTGGATCGCCTCCTTCCTCTCAAACCGATCCCAAAGAGTCTACCTCCCTCCGTTTCGCTCAGACCCCACCGAGATCATCTGCGGCGTACCTCAAGGCTCATCACTCAGCCCGACACTCTTCAATGTCTACATGAGCCCCCTCGCCGACATCGTACGCAAGCACGACATCACCATCACCTCCTACGCCGACGACACCCAACTCATACTCTCCCTCACCAAGGACCCCGCCAGCGCCAAGACCAACCTACAAGAGGGCATGAAGGACGTCGCAGATTGGATGAGGCTCAACCGCCTAAAGCTGAACTCTGACAAAACGGAAGTCCTCATCCTCGGCAACACCCCGTCCGCTTGGGACGACTCCTGGTGGCCCACGGCCCTCGGCACCGCACTGACCCCCGCAAACCACGCCCGCAACCTCGGCTTCATCTTGGACCCTCTTCTCACCATGACCAAGCAAGTCAACGCCGTGTCCTCCGCCTGCTTCCTCACCCTCTGCATGCTCCGCAAGATCTTCCGCTGGATCCCCGCCGACACTAGAAAAACCGTGACCCACCCCCTCGTCACGAGCTGCCTGGACTACGGCAACACCCTCTATGCTGGGACCAGCGCCAAGCTCCAAAAACGCCTGCAACGTATTCAAAACGCCTCGGCCCGCCTCATCCTCGACGTACCCCGCAACAGCCACATTTCCGCACACCTGAGACACCTGCATTGGCTCCCAGTCAGCAAAAGGATCACCTTCCGACTTCTCACCCACGCACACAAAGCCCTCCACAACAAGGGACCGGATTACCTCAACCGTCGCCTCAGCTTCTACGCCCCCACCCGTCTCCTCCGTTCCTCAGGCCTCGCGCTCGCTGCCGTCCCTCGCATCTGCCGCTCCGCGGCGGGTGGGAGGTCCTTCTCCTTCCTGGCAGCCAAGACCTGGAACTCCCTCCCCACCAGCCTCAGGACCACCCAGGACCACTCCGCATTCCGGAGACTCCTAAAAACCTGGCTCTTCGAGCAGCAGTAACCCCCCCCCTTTTTTCCCCTAGTGCCTTGAGACCCGCACGGGTAAGTAGCGCGCTTTATAAATATTAATGATTTGATTTGATTTGTCTTGTGCGCTGGTCTCAGGACCAGTGACAATACTTGGGCCCTCCTGGGCACTGACTCTGGCGGTGGGCTCTGGACCTGTTACGATACTTGGGCCCTCCTGGGCACTGACTCTGGCGGTGGGCTCAGGACCCGTTACGATACTTGGGCCCTCCTGGGCACTGACTCTGGCGGTGGGCTCTGGACCAGTGACGATGGTGCTGGCGGTTGTGTCTGGACCGCCGGAAATGATGGCGCACTTCTCCGCCGTGACACTCACAACAGGCTGGGCAGACTTCCTCGGGACCTTCCCCACTTTTTTGGGAGTTACAGCTGACTCACCAATCGCCTTCGATCCCATTTCACTTGTTGTCCCACCAGGAGTCTTGACACGGTCCCGTCGTCCACTCTCCAATTTTGGAGCCTTTACAGGGGGTGGGCTGCCAGTGCCTTGGCTCCGGGTCCTACTGCGTGCCCTGGTGGACGGTGCACTCCAAAAACCTGGAACACGCACCACTGGTACTGGTGGCTTTTTGGCTGAGGCGCTATGACAGGACTGATGAATTGGAGGGGGGGTGGGGGCAAAAAGGTCAATTTGACAGAGGGACAGTTTCTGACGAACACTGGGATGGGTAGCTGGAGGGGGTCTGGGAGTGGAGGAAGAGGAGGTGGTTGTAGGAGGTGTCACTTTAGCTGTTTTGGGTGCAGGTGCAGGTACTGGAGGCTGTCGTGAGGTGGATGGATGTTGGGTGAGTGATTGCCGGCGTTTGGGTACTTTGGGAGGGGGTGTCACAGACACACTGGGAGAGGACACAGGGGACGTGTAAATGGCAGTGGAGGTGGTGAGTGCAGGTGAGCGGCGTGTGGTGCTGGGTGTCCTGGTGTGAGTCCTAGTGCCTGTAGATGTGGTGCATGCAGGTGTGTGTGTAGACGAGACTGGGAGGGAGGGAGAAGAGGAGGAGGGGGACACAGTGGAGACAGTGGATGTTGCTGTGTCTGTATGGGTGTGATGCTTGTGTGAGTGCCTGTGGGATGTGTGGTGCCTATGTTTGCCTGAGCTACTTTTGGGTGTTGACTTGTGTGCATGCTGGTCTGTAGGTGTGCTTGGGATGGGCTGGGGTACAGGGGATTGGGTCTGGGTGGAGGAAGTTGAAGGGGGGAGGCTGGACACAGGGACAATTGCTGCCATCAGTGCTGAGGCCAGAGATTGCAGGGTTTGCTGAAGGGCAGCCTGACCAGAATGAATGCCCTCCAGGAATGCATTACCATGTTGCAACGCCCTTTCTACACCCTGGATGGCATTCACAATGGTAGACTGCCCAACAGTGAGTGACCTGAGGAGGTCAATGGCCTCCTCACTGAGGGCAGCAGGGGTGACTGGGGCAGGGCCTGAGGTGCCTGGGGCGAAGGTGATGCCCACCCTCCTGGGTGAGCGGGCACGGGGCGAACGCTGAGGGGCTGCTGGGAGGGCGGTGCTGGTAGGGGGGGTGGCGGCTGTACCTGTAGAAGTGGGGCGCACAGGTGGTGCCGCCACCACAGGGGTGCTCACATCGGCGGACGAGTCTGTGTCGCTGGTTGGTGATCCAGTGACCGACGTGAAGCTCCCCTCGCCCTCCGTCCCACTGGTGCATTCAGAGTCTGTGGTGTGGCCCTCCATGGCCATGTGGGATGCAGCTCCCTCGTGCTCCGGTGCCACTGTACCTCCGCCTGTTGATGCTGATGTACAAAAGGACAGGGAGAGCAGGAAAAGGGGGGGAGACAGAAAAAAGAGAGTTTTAGTGCATGGCATACCGCTACAGTTGGCGGACAAGACAGATGCAGCAGCCCCATGCACAACGCCGCGCTCCTGCCCTCTGCACTTGCAATTTCTGGGATATGGCCTACATTGTCACGACTCACGTGCTGCTTGCGCCTGGAATTTGCAGATCTGGTGGCGTGAATCTTCAATGTTCGACTTTGGCCCAAAAAGGGGCGACTCTTTCTGGTAGCCACGGTGCTGTAGGCAATGGAGACACCAAGAACAGACCGTGCCCTTCAGAAAGTAGCGCCAGAGGGAAAAAACCCCTTAAAAAGGGGAAAAAACCTCCAAACAGGAAGATTCCTGGAGAAAAACAAGAACAAACAAACAGGAATCCAAAAGGAGCAAAAATCAGAAAACACAGAATGCTGAGTCCAAAACCAAAAGGCAAGGAAATCAGGAGCGAGGACACTAACTGAACAGAAAGTGTTGCAGCGCAAAGAAGGAGGAAAAACACAGCCCTTATATATCAAAAAACAGGAAGTGACCCACAGGAAGGAAAAGGACACCATCTTGCATAGGGAAAAGTAGATAGAATAGACTGGAGCAGAAACCATAGAGAATAGGGAAGGAGGAATGCTGGGAAGACAGAGGTAACCTGGGAAGGGGAAAGACATAAAGGACAGAGGAGAAAACAGCCCCAAAAAAGAAGAAAGACAGAAAAGAAGAAAGAGGAGCCCCAAACAGGTAAGAGGGGTCAGAACACCCCAACAAGACGGAGGAAGAGCGCAGCGCGAGGCCCCTAGTAAGTCCTGGGGCCTCGCCGGGTGTAAGAAAGGCTCGGGGCGCGCCGCGTCTTAGAGACGCGAAGCGCGGCCCGAGCCGAACGCGCGGCTATTGCCGAACGCTCGGCTCGCGCCGCGCGGTGCGGCGCGACAGTAGGCCCCCCTCCCGAAGGCCCTGGTTTGAAAGGAAATAAACGGTGAAAGCGTTGAATCAGAAGAGGAGCGTGAACGGAAGAGGCATCTTCCCATGAACATTCACTGAGAGGATAACCCTTCCAATGAATCAGATACTGAAGTCGTTTATGAAAAAGACGAGAGTCACAAATTTCCTGCACTTCATATTCAGGAGCATCATCCACAAGGACAGGAGGTGGACAAGGAAACTGACGTGAGTAAGGATCAGGCACATAAGGTTTAAGCTGAGAAACATGAAAAACCGGATGGATCTTCCATGTATGGGGTAAGTGAAGACGGACAGTGACAGGATTGACCAACTGGAGAATACGGAAAGGCCCATAGTAACGAGGTGTGAATTTGTTTTGAGAGAGACGTGAGGGCAAGAATTTGGAGGAGAGCCAGACTTTATCTTGCAGATGATAATTTGGATTGGTTGTACGTCTCTTGTCTGCAGCCTTCTTCATATACCTCTTGGTATGTAACAAATTAGATCGAATTAGTTTATGGAGTTGGAGAAGGCGTTTGGAGAAATAGTTAATAGCAGGTAGAGGAGAGTTAGATTGTGGAGAAGTAGGGAAAGAGGTAGGATGAAGACCATAGGAACAGAAAAAGGGGGTGACCTTGGAGGCACTATGGACTGAGTTATTGTAGGAAAACTCGGCTAAAGAGAGGTAAGTGCTCCAGTTACTTTGGGTAGAATTGCAAAAGCATCGAAGATATTGCTCTAGTCCTTGATTCAGACGCTCAGTCTGTCCGTTGGTCTGAGGATGGAACCCTGAAGACAGGGCTCTATTTATATTCAGGGTTTTACAAAAATGCTTCCAAAATCGGGAGATGTACTGAGGTCCTCTATCAGATATTATGGTATGCGGAAGTCCATGGAGACGGAAGACATGATCTATGAATATTTGACTTAGTTCTTGAGAAGTAGGCAGCTTTTTGAGGCCAGTGAAATGAGCCATCTTTGTGAAAGAATCCACTGTGACCATGATAACCCGGTTTCCTGCTGATGGTGGGAGCGAACACATAAAATCGGTAGAGATAGTATGCCATGGGGCCGATGGAACAGGCAAAGGCTGTAGCAATCCTGCCGGTCTGGTGTGAGGTATTTTGGCTTGGGCACATATGGGACAGGCCTGAACGTATTTTTCCACATCCAGTTTCCAGGTAGGCCACCAGAAAAATCGTGAAAGTAGTTCTTGTGTGGCCTTGATGCCTCTGTGACCAGCTACAGGGGAATCATGGCACATTTGTAATGCTTTCTTTTGCACCTTGTTTGTAGGGAGGAATATCAGGTCTTGGTGATAAAAATATCCTTGTTTCTTGTACAATAATGGTCTTAGTTCTTCTATGTCATGGTCCGATAGGTTGGCGTATTCTTGTTGTACTTCTTCCAGGAAAGACTGAGCCACTCCAACGATCTTACTGGGTTCTAGAAGATACTGGGATGAGGAAGGGGAATACTCTGGATATCGGCGAGACAGAGCATCAGCCAGGATGTTTTGAGACCCTGGAATATATGTAATATAAAAATCGTACTGACTGAAGAAAAAGGCCCAGCGGGCCTGACGACTATTCTGACACACAAAATTTCTTAAACATTGTAAATTACGGTGGTCTGTCCTCACCTCAAACGGTTCCTTGGAACCCATCAGAAACTGTCTCCACTCAAGGCAGGCTGTTTTCAGAGCCAATAATTCCCTTTCAAGTACGGAATAATGTTGTTCAGCTGTGGAAAGGATATGAGACAAATAGAAAACAGGATGTTCAAGGCCATCATCCTCTTGTCGTTGGAGTAAGACAGCTCCGATGGCTCTCTCAGAAGCATCAGTTACTACTATAAATTGCTTGGTGGTATCTGGATGTCTTAAGATGGGGGCTTGGGTGAAGGCTCTCTTTAAGCTTTGAAAGGCTGCTTCAGCAGTCTCAGTCCAGACAAACCCCTTCTTTAAATTGTCCTTCTTTAAGGTGTGAGTTATGTGGCTAGTCTGACTGGCAAAGTCTAGAATGAATTGTCGATAGAAGTTTGCTAAACCTAGGAAACATTGTGTTTCTTTTATGGTAGAAGGAGAAGGCCACTCTAGGATAGCTTGTACCTTTTCTTGATCCATAGCTATGCCGGTGGGACTTAAATGATAGCCCAGATATTTGACTTCCGTCATGTCGAACTCACATTTCTCTGGTTTGCAAAATAGTTGATGATCACGAAGTCTTTGAAGAACTTGTTTCACATGGGAAGTATGGAGTTCAGGATTTCTAGAATAAATAAGAATGTCGTCTAGGTAGATCACGACTGTCTGATTCAGTAGGTCTGAAAACACTGAGTCCATAAATCTCTGGAAGATTGCGGGGGCGTTAGTAAGACCAAACGGCATAACCCTATATTCAAAATGGCCAAATGGGGTCCTGAATGCTGTCTTCCATTCGTCGCCTTCTCTTATGCGTAAAAGGTGGTAGGCTCCTCGTAAATCCAATTTAGTAAAACGTTGGGCCCCTCTGATTGCTTCCAGAATGTCCCTGATGAGAGGCAAAGGATAACGATCTTTAATGGTAATTTTATTCAGACCTCGAAAATCCAGGCACGGACGAAGATCCTTAGTCTTCTTGGGCACGAAAAAGAGAGGGGCCCCAGCCGGAGACGACGATGGAACAATAAGACCATTCTGTATATTTTCGTCCAGATACTCCTTTAGAACTTCCTTTTCGGGTTCCGTGAGGGAGTACATCCTCCCAAAAGGAACAATTGTGCCGGGTTCCAATGGAATTGCACAATCATATTCTCGATGTGGAGGTAGTACAGGTTTTGACGGTTTTTGGAAAACATCCTGAAACTCCAAATAGTGGTCTGGGATCCCTTGGACCGTATTAATGGACATACCAGTGGCACCTTCAGTAGCTAAGGATCTTTTCGGAGACCAATATTTGTCGGAAGTAAAACAGTTTTCATGACAAAATTGCGAAGACAAAGAGACTGTCCGGGTAACCCAATTTATATATGGGTTATGTCTGATGAGCCACGGAATTCCAAGAATGATGGTATGGTTAGGGGACGTAATAAGATCGAAGGAGATGTGTTCTTGATGGTTTCCCACCTGTAGACTTAACATCAGGGTAGTGGTGTCTACAGGACCAGAGGATATCAAAGATCCATCCACAGTGTGTACCTGTTCGGGTACCTCTTTTGCTTGAGTAGGAACTAGTTTAGCAGCAGCCCACGTCTTGTCCATGTATATACCACTAGCACCACAATCTAGTAATGCCATAGTTTTTTCTTGACGACCGTCAGGAAGTTGTAACAGGACCGGAAAGATGAACAAGGCAGTTGTATTGTCATTAAAGGAGCTGATGGAAGGTATTGCTGTAGATCCCGTCCCCTCCCTTCTTACAGAGGACGGGAGGTGGCGTTTCCCGAAGGCCTGGACGGACGTACTGGACAGGTACGGAGCATGTGACCAGCAGAACCACAATACAGGCACAACCCTCTCTTGCGTCTGTCTTCTCGTTCACTAGCAGAGAGCGGACCTCGGGTAGTATCCACCTGCATGGGTTCCCCTTCGATGTCTCTAGCAGGAGTGCGAGGTTCCTCGGAACGCTGCAGGTATGCACGTGAGCTACTTGGCTGGGCAAACCCTCTACTCCTCTTCTTCTCCGATCTCCGTTCCTGAAGACGATATTCGATGGACAGGGCTTGATCCATCAGGCCACGAAGATCTTCCGCTCTGGTAGAATGCACTAGTTCATCCTTTATTTCTTCTTTGAGCCCTCTACGAAATAATGTTACCAGAGTACGTTCCACCCAAGTGGTCTCTGCCGCCAGCTGACGAAAACGGGTTATATATTGCAGGACGTCTTGGGAGCCTTGTTGGATGTCGCACAAGGCTTCTTCAGCAGAGGCTTCCAATCCCGGACGACTAAACATCTGTTTGAAGCGACTCACAAAGGCGGAATAGTCTGACAATACAGGGTCGTTGGAGGACACCATGGGGGTTGCCCAGGCCAAGGCTGGACCGGATAAGGCACTGATAAGATAACCCACCTTGGTCCTGTCGTGGGAGAATTGAGTAGGTCGGAAGGCGAAATACACCGTTAAAGCATCCAAGAACTCGCGAAGCTTGGTTGGTTCCCCAGAGAAACAAGGGGTAGAAGCGGAGATTGTCGGAACATCACTGGTGCGGAGGGCCAAAGCCTGTCGTAACGCAGCATTTTCGTTACGTAGTTGTTGCAATTCCTGGGCTTGTTGCTGAATCGTGGTCAACAGAGATTGCTCCGGATCTGCAGCAGCCGCCACTGTATTATCCATGGTGTTTGAGGACGTCGGAATGGTTGGGCGCTGCAATCTGTCACGACTCACGTGCTGCTTGCGCCTGGAATTTGCAGATCTGGTGGCGTGAATCTTCAATGTTCGACTTTGGCCCAAAAAGGGGCGACTCTTTCTGGTAGCCACGGTGCTGTAGGCAATGGAGACACCAAGAACAGACCGTGCCCTTCAGAAAGTAGCGCCAGAGGGAAAAAACCCCTTAAAAAGGGGAAAAAACCTCCAAACAGGAAGATTCCTGGAGAAAAACAAGAACAAACAAACAGGAATCCAAAAGGAGCAAAAATCAGAAAACACAGAATGCTGAGTCCAAAACCAAAAGGCAAGGAAATCAGGAGCGAGGACACTAACTGAACAGAAAGTGTTGCAGCGCAAAGAAGGAGGAAAAACACAGCCCTTATATATCAAAAAACAGGAAGTGACCCACAGGAAGGAAAAGGACACCATCTTGCATAGGGAAAAGTAGATAGAATAGACTGGAGCAGAAACCATAGAGAATAGGGAAGGAGGAATGCTGGGAAGACAGAGGTAACCTGGGAAGGGGAAAGACATAAAGGACAGAGGAGAAAACAGCCCCAAAAAAGAAGAAAGACAGAAAAGAAGAAAGAGGAGCCCCAAACAGGTAAGAGGGGTCAGAACACCCCAACAAGACGGAGGAAGAGCGCAGCGCGAGGCCCCTAGTAAGTCCTGGGGCCTCGCCGGGTGTAAGAAAGGCTCGGGGCGCGCCGCGTCTTAGAGACGCGAAGCGCGGCCCGAGCCGAACGCGCGGCTATTGCCGAACGCTCGGCTCGCGCCGCGCGGTGCGGCGCGACATACATGGCATTGGTGGAAATCTGCACACATGAATGCCACAGGGGCAACTATACCTCAACTTGATAATTTACTGAGGTGGGGTAGAGTGCCACATGGCCTACATTACGGAGGGGCCTTGCCTACCTAACTCGCCCTGGCCTAGGGACACCCAGAGCCCACCTCCCCCACCCAGACACATCCACTGCACGCAAAGTCCGCAGAATGAGAGTGTACTCACCCCCTTGTGTCTGCTGTGATGTCCATAAGCGCCCATCCAACTCCGGGTAGGCCACCGCCAGGATCCGGAACATAAGGGGGGTCATGGTACGACGGGCACCCCTCCCATGTTGGGAGGCCATCCCCAGCTGAGCCTCCGCCGTCTTCTTGCTGCAGCGGCGAATGTCTTCCCATCTCTTACGGCAGTGGGTGCCCCGTCTCTGGTGGGCCCCCAGGGTCCGGACCTCCTTGGCGATGGCACACCAAATGTCCCTCTTCTGGTGGGCGCTGACCTACATGACATGCACAAGGAAAGAGGAACAGTCATTACCAACTGCACCATCAATGTGAGTGGCCCCCTCCCTACTCTGACCTTTTGGCCCATTTATTCCCATGCTTTACTGTAGTATGACTTCTGCCCCCTTCCCTCTTCCACCCAGCCCTGTCCACCCAGGCCTAGCCCCTACAACGTGCTCCCTGTGTACTAACCTGTTGGTCTGGAGGGCCGTAGAGTAGCATGTACTGGGGGAGGACCCCATCCACAAGTTTCTCCAACTCTTGTGCAGTGAAGGCAGGGGCCCTTTCCCCAGACGCAGCAGCCATCGTCGCTTCCAGACCAAGGTCACAGCAGCACTAGCAGTGTAGGTCCTCTCGTGTCAAAGGTCAGGTATCTAGTGATTGAACAGATAGAAAATGGTGGTGACGTCCGCGGCGGGGCACATCATCACCGCCGGCGCACCTGTTCATTGGCTCCTGGGACCCATAGGGTCCAATGTTAACCAATGCAGCATCGCGCCGCAGTCTACGACCGCCTACCGCGACGGTGTGCAACGCCAGCGCTGTTACCCCACAATCCCATTGTCCCAGTTTAGAGGTCAGGCAGCCGCCATTTCAGGGGCCCACATGGATTCATTTACTACTGCGTCACACATACCGAGGCCTACACTCAACACACATCAAGGAAGGGTTTATTGTCTTGTGTAGTCTTGTGTGTGACTGTGGGTACATACCTGGAGGAATAGTGACTGTTTCTTCGCTGTTGTCCTTCTTAGGCACCGTCAGCTGGGACATATGAGAAGATGGCAGAATCCTCCGGTGTACCGACCGCTGATGGACCTGTTGACAATGGAAGAGAGACATTTAATCGTGACCTACCGGTTTGACCGTGCTACAATCCAGGAACTATGTACCCAGTTGGAGCCAGTCCTGATGTCACTAATCCGCCATCCGACTGGAATCCCCCCTGACGTGCAGGTGGTGTCAGTGCTCTATTTCCTTGCAAGTGGGTCATTTCAAACAACAGTGGCCATGGCATCAGCGATGTCCCAGCCTATGTTTTCCAGCGTGTTGTCCAGAGTGTTATCTGCCCTGCTGAAACACGTAAGGAGATACATCATATTCCCTCAGGTGGAGGATTTGCCTACAGTGAAAGGTGACTTCTATGCCCTTGGACATATCCCCAACGTCATAGGTGCCATTGATGGGACCCATGTAGCTCTGGTCCCCCCGCAGGACTGAACAGGTGTACAGGAACAGGAAGAGTTATCATTCAATGAATTTCCAGATGGTCTGTTTGGCAGACCAGTACATCTCGCAGGTAAATGCTATGTTCCCTGGCTCAGTGCATGACGCCTACATCCTGCGGAATAGCAGCATCCCTGATATGATGGGTGAACTCCAGAGGCACCGTGTATGGCTATTGGGGGACTCTGGTTACCCCAACCTTTCCTGGCTATTGACCCCAGTGAGGAATCCCAGGACCAGGGCAGAGGAACGCTACAATGAGGCCCATAGGCGGACTAGGAGGGTTATCGAACGCACCTTCGGCCTCCTTAAGGCCAGGTTCAGGTGCCTCCATATGACAGGTGGATCCCTATTCTACTCACCGAAGAAGGTGTGCGACATCATCATCGCCTGCTCCATGCTCCATAACTTGGCATTGCGACGCCAGGTGCCTTTTCTGCAGGAGGATGATCCACATGACGGTGTTGTGGCAGCTGTGGAGTCTGTGGAGCCTGTGGACAGTGATGAGGATGAAGCTGAGGAAGACGAAAACGACAACAGGGAGTCAGTCATACAACAATATTTCCAGTGACACACAGGTGAGAACATTTTCTTTTTTAACATTACATTAACTTTCACACATCTACCTCTATCCTGTACCTACATTTCACTCACTATTTGTTAATTGAGTTGTACCCTTCCATTTCAGTTTCACATGTGTGGTAACCTACGTGTCAACTGTTTGCATCCTTGAAGGGCTTGTGATGTGTGACATAGGTATGTTAGCCTTCCAATGGGTAACCCATTTTGAAACTGTAATTTATAATACAGATTTACAAATCATAGACTGACTCCATTTGTTTTTAGTGTTTCAATTAAGTGCTCAAAAAATGAAGGGGGGTTGTAAACTGGTGATGGGTGCTGGTGGAGGAATGTCCATGGCAGAGTCCAGTCTATTAGTCTCACAGGTACATTGCACATCTGGGCATAGGAAGTGGAGCTAGGTCAGTTCAGATTTGGACAGGATAACAAAGTGGGACAGTGGGGTGACAATCAGGGTTGTCTTATTTCCTGGCGGGGGTCTTGCCATCTTGCTCTGTCCTGTTCTGGATCTCAGGGCCCGCTTGCGTGGTGGTTGTCCGTCTGCAGGGGATGGGGTGCTGGTGTGTTGGTCCTGTGGCGGGGCGTCCTGTCCACTAGCGCCGGCAGAGGTGGTGGGCATTTCATCGTGCTGGCTAGTGTCAGGGGCCCCTTGGAGTGCCACGGTGTCCTTCAAGGTCTTTTTAATGTCCGTCAGCACCCCTACGATGGTGCCCAGGGCGGAGCCGATGGTCCTGAGCTCCTCCCTGAACCCCAAATATTGTTCCTCCTGCAGACGCAGGGTCTCCTGCAACTTGTCCAGGACCGTGGCCATCGTCTCCTGGGAGTGGTGGTATGCTCCCATGATGGAGGAGAGGGCCTCGTTGAGAGTTGGTTCCCTTGGCCTGTCCTCCCTCTGTTGCACAGCAGCCCTCCCAGTTCCCCTGTGTTCCTGTGCCTCCGTCCCCTGGACCGTGTGCCCACTACCACTGCCCCCAGGTCCCTGTTGTTGTTGGGGTGGTGGGTTAGCCTGGGTGCCCTGTAGTGGTGGACACACCCCTGATTGACCTGTCCTGGGTAGGGAGGTTTGGGCCCGCTGGGTGGGTGCTGTGCTGGTGTTACCAGAGGGTGTAAGCTCGGTGTTGGGCTGTGGCTGGGCAAGGGGAACCGACTGTCCTGAGGACCACGATGGTCCGGGCTGGTCATCAAGATCCAGTGGGGCAGAGCTGCTGTCGTCACTGTGGGCCTCTTCTGGGGGTGGAGTGGTGTTGTCTGGACCCTCTGGTGTGGTGACGTTCCTTCCAGTTCCTGCGGGGGTATAAGTACATGATTATTGCATATGTGTGTTTCATGGAGTGCAATGGTTGGGTGTTCGTGAACCCCAGTGCAAGCATTCCTGTGTGGGGGCTTGTGTGCTGATGGTTGGGGGGTGTTGGGGGTCTGTGCAGTGGGCATGCTTTGGTGATGGGTGTCCATGCTTAGTTATGTCATGCAGGTCTTGGTGTTGGGATGGGTGGTTCGTGTCATGGGTAGATAGGTGAGGATTTAGGGTGTTAGGGGAGGGTGTGATGGTGGGGGTGTTTGATATCATGCAGGTAGGGTGGGGGGTATGATGGTTAAGATTAGACTTACCAGTGTCCGCTCCTCCAACGACTCCTCCGAGGCCCTCAGGATGCAAGATGGACAAGACTTGTTCCTCCCATGTTGTTAGTTGTGGGGGAGGAGGTGGGGGTCCGCCGCCAGTCCGCTGTACCGCGATGTGGTGCCTGGATACCGTGGAACACACCTTCCCCCGTAGATCGTTCCACCTCTTCCTGATGTCCTCCCTATTTCTTGGGTGCTGTCCCACAGCGTTGACCCTGTCCACTATTCTTTGCCATAGCTCCATCTTCCTGGCTATGGATGTGTGCTGTACCTGTGAGCCAAATAGCTGTGGCTCTACCCGGATGATTTCCTCCACCATGACCCTGAGCTCCTCCTCGGAGAAGCGGGGGTGTCTTTGGCGTGACATGGGGTGGTGTGTGTGATGTGTGGGGTGGTGTATGTGTTGATGAGTGTGGTGAGTGTAGTGGTATGTGGTGTTTTGTGCTTGGAGTTTGCGTGGATGATGGCGTTGTGTGCCTCTGTGTGATGGGGTTGTCTGTTCTGTGCTGTCTCTCTGACCTTCTCTCTAAATTCTTTTGCCGTAGGGGTTTGTGTGTGATGTGGGTGTGTGTTTTATATAGTATTGGGTGTGTGGGAGTGGTGTGTGTATGTGTGTCAGGTGTGTGTATTTGTCATTGTCCAATGTGGCGGTGTTTTGGAGATGTGTGTGTATTTTGAGCGCGGCGGTGTGTACCGCCAATGGAATACCGCGGTTGAAAGACCGCCGCGTGGATTCGTGGGTTGTAATGGCATGGGCGTGCTTCTGTTGGCGTGGAGGTGGAGGATGTGTTCCCGCCAGTTTCTCGCTTACCTTTGGTGTGGCGGTATTGTGTGGGTGTCTGAATTTCGGCGGATTCCGTGATGTGTGTCATAATAGCTGTGATGGTCTACCGCCGCCGCGGCGGTGTATTGGCGGTCTTCTGCACGGCGGTAAGCGCCTTATACCGCCAGAGTCGTAATGATCCCCCTTGTCTGGCTACAATGTTCTTCTGGCCAGACCGGGTGACGATGTTTTTTTATTGAAAGAGCGGGAGCGGTATGTAAGATCATCATCAATTTCACTGTGGTGGCTGTTTTTGTGCTTTGTTCGCTCCTCAAACTCAGTACACTTCGATGTCCTGGTTTTTCTCTTATCATTTATTTGCGGCGTGCACTCGATAGTGGTGTTAGATTTTTGTTGACAAATTTAATTATAATTTTCCACTACATTTGAATGGTGTACTTGGGCTAGGTGTTTATTTTGGTAACAGTCCCACCTCTGGGATGTGTATCTCTGATGTCATTTTGAATTGGTTTTGATATCACTGAACTCTGTTTAAACTTTCAATTTAGTGGTTCCTCACTTGCCCAAGTTGTCGCCAAGTTCATTGCTAGATCTATTTCCATCCTCTTCTTGTTTGTAATTTCTGAATTGGATTCTAGACTTCCCCTGTATCCAGTGGGTACGCGACTTATATGAGATTGATGAGTACAGCTTTTAACGCACAGCAAACCTGGATTTTTATTCATAAAGTCGCAGACTTTTTCAGATATTTTTCCTGGGCTGTCTACCACGGTATTTTGATCTGTGTTCTGTTGATGAGTGACAAATTCTTGTCAAAGCTGTGCAGTTTTTTGCTGTTGCCCTGCTACTCTTGACTGCCACGTCAAGTTTTTTGTCTTTTTTGCTGTGGCTTTTTTACTACCCTTAGCTTTTTTCCCTTGGTTTTGGTTTCCCCTTTAATTGAAAAATTTTACTCTGGGCCTTCTTTCCCTCTGCAATTGGAACTTCAGTTACTAGTGTAAGAATTCCACTCAGTTCCTTTATGACCTCAGAACAACTGCTGATTTCTGGGCAATCTACACGTCCCAGAGTTAGTGGACCTGATCTGTTCATTAGCTTTCTTGGCGTTGTTTCTTTAAGCTCAGGGCCAGTCGTGGACAGATTTTTAGGACTAAGGCCCTCATTATGAACATGGCGGTAAACACCGTCGACCGCCGTGGCGACGGCGAACAGAAGACCGGCATTGGCGTTGAACAGGTACCCGCCATATAATGATGCAAAAATCAGAAATCGACAAAAATATCCCTGCCACCAGTCACCGCCAGGACCTTGTCAGCGGAAATGCTGGACCTCCCACCCCGCCACTGCCGAGCACACAAACACCCCGCCCTCCAAATAATGAAGCACAAATCACTGCGGCGGTCAGTGGAAGCCGAACGACCATTGGCGGTACAGACCGCCACGGGAAGCAAGTAGACCCAACAGTAAGAAATGCATACATTGGCAAGTTTGAAACCCACACACCTGACACGCATCCACAACACTATAAAACACTCAGAGACACACCCCACAATCCTTTGCATCACCAATAGGAGAAGCCAGACAGACAACACTACAGGCAGACACTGAACGCCATATCACACGACTCACACACCCAACCACACAACAGCACCCTCACCTAGATCCACACAAGACACCATTCACAACACACGCCATGGCACCCCCAAAACACCCACGCTTCACAGAAAGGGAGCTAAGGACTATGGTGGATGAGATACTGAAGGTCGAGCCACAATTATTCGGGGCACAGGTCTAGCACACACCCATCGCCATGAAGATGGAGCTATGGCAGACAATAGTCAACAAGGTCAATGTAGTGGGACACCATCCACGCACCAGGGATGAAATCCACAACAGATGGAACGAACTGCGTGGGAAGGTCAGGTCCAGGGCATCCAGGCACCACACTGCAGTCCAGAAGACTGGGGGAGGACCTCCACCAACACCACCCGACTACACTGACTGGGAGAAAAAGGTACTGGCCATCCTGCACCCTGAGGGACTCACTGGAGGAATGGACTCGGGTTAGTCGTCTACATTTACCCAATATCCATCACACCTGTAGTGCATGCACCACCCCACCCCTCCAACACCCACCAGGACCACTACCCCACCCAGGCCAAAATCACTACATCCAGTCCCCCTGCATGCCCACAAACCCACTAACAGGCCCACATTCCTCCCCCTGTGCACAGCCACCCACCCCTGCAAGGAATCACAATGGCCTACAGCACCCACAGTGCACCTCCACATCCAAAGCAAAATACAATGCACACCTCATGGCCTCAAAGTGTGAAAACCTGCACAAAACTGCCCAGTCCTGTGCACCCCATCCGATCATGCAATTGTAACAGACATGTCCATTCTCTCCAACAGGCACCACCACCCATACCACCCTGACGAACAGCACAAGGAGTGGCAGTGCCCCACAGAGAGACAGAGGCACCTCCCAGGACACTGGGGATGGAACACTGGACAGTGACGGTCACCCTGGCCCCGCACACAGTCCTGGACTGTCATCATTCAGCAGCCCCACCCAGGACACCACTGACACCCCTACCACCCAGCCAACAATAGCAGCCCAGGGCAACAGGCCCCACACCTGTGTATCCAGGCCACAGACTGGTGAAACACATGGACAGAGGCCACAGTCACCCCCTACCAACAGGCAGGAAGACAATGGCCCCAGTACAAGTGGTACTGCCAGACCTGTGCAGGGGACACAGGCCCAGGGTGCTAGGCCCAGTGGGAGGGCATCAGTGGCCCCGAGGGGAGGCCACAGGATTGATGCTGCAGCCCAGGACTTGATCTCTGAGGTCCTGGGAGCATATCACCATACCCAGGACAGATTGGCCCAGATAATATCCACCCTGGAGCAGAGTCAAAGGATGCAGCTAGAACACCAAGAGACCATGGAGCAGTGGAAACTGCGCAATGCCACAATGGTCACCATAGCAGGTGTGCTGCTGCACCTTGTCCCAACACAGCCTGAGGCCCACACAGACCAGGAAGCCCCTACTACAGGCCAAGCTACAGACCGGACAACAACAGCATCAGCAGCAACTGGACATGTTCCACCCTCTCAGGACACACAGGAGACATGCATCTCAACCCGTACAGGCCAACACTAGGCACCCAAACGGTCCCTCAGGCCCAGATATGGCACTGGAACATCTGCCCCCTCAAAGAAGTGACTCTGGCAAGGACTGTCCACCAAGTGTCCAATTGAATCAACAACCAAACCGGATGAAAACAGCAACAAACTCTTGTAAACATAGATGGACACACCACTACTGCCAACAAATGCTGTAACCTTGTTGCCATATTGTACAACCACCAGTAACCCACTCCCATCAATGTAATCTGCACAATGTAATCCCTGCACCAAATAAAACACCAATTCACCTATTACAATGCCCCCTGTCATTATGTTTAAACAAAGTGAAGTTTGGATGCAACTGTATTATTATAAATCATTTATTATTATCTGAGTAGCAGGAAATGCACCACATGCATAAAATGTTATTGTGCCTACAGATGTGTTGAACTATTATACTATAATGTTACCTGTCCTATGCAGACCTGGTCACAGTGGCAATGACTATTGACCCAACACCCCCATAGAAGAAAAGGCACACTGACAGTATGCTGCACAGACAGCAATCTCATTGAATAGTCCGACATAGTTATTGGAAGTAGAGTTGTATCAGTTGGGTCCTGAAATTTACATCTTCCCCCTCCTCATCATCACCATCACTCTCATTCCCTCTCTGAGGAAGCTGGTCTGGATATACAGCACCCTCCTCCTCCAAGAGGGGGATAGAATTCCTCACAGCCACGTTGTGCAGCATGCAGCAGGCCACCACTATTCTACATACCTTTTCAGGCCCATAGGCCAGGGAACCGCCATAGATATGTAGACAATGAAATCTAGCCTTCAGGAGACCTATTGTGCACTCTGTCACCCTCCTAGTACGTCCATGGGCCTCATTGTAATTCCTCTCTGCATCTGTACCAGGATTCCTCACTGGTGTCAGGAGCCAACGCATGTTGAGGTAGCCAGAATCACCTAAAAAAGGGGCAAAACAGGACTGCCAATGACAACCCTCAGTGGCAGACAGCCTGGCTGTCTGCTATGTGGTAATAAGTGTCAGACACACCTACCTATGATCCATCCTCTGTCCTCTTGTAGTTGTTCCATCTTGTGTGGCACACTACTGTTCCTTAGCACAAAGGAATCATGGAATGATCCAGGGAACATGGCATTCACATGTGAGATGTACTGGTCTGCAGTACACACCAATTGAATGCTCATGGAATAAAAGTTCTGGCTGTTTCTGTACACCTGTTCACTGACTCTTGGGGGGATGATAGCTATGTGGATGGCATCGATGGCACCTATCACATGGGGTATGTTGGCAAAGGCATAGAAGTCCTACTTGATGGCAGGTAGGTCAGCACTTTGGGGAAACCTCACATAGGACTGCAGGTGTCGGAAAATGCATTCAGGAATCTGGACAGTATAATGCTAAACATTGGCTGTGAAAAACCTGCACCCATGCCCATTGGCACTTGATATGAGACCGTGGCCAGGAAATGGAGTGCAGAGAGCACCTGTACTTCAGTAGGAATGGCATTCTGATTCCGATTAGCCGGTCTCAGTGCTGGATCCAGTAATGCACAAAGTTCATGAATAGTAGCACGAGTAAGTCTGTAATTGATAATGATGTGATGCTCCACCATGGTCTGCAAATCAACAAATGGTCTGTACACCGATAGGGCCCTCCCTCGCCACAAGGGTCTGTACCTTGGAGGAGTTGAAAAGATGTGTGAGGAACACACATACATCTGCACACATTGTTTCTCATTCAGCACTGCTGGCATGATTGTCGACGACACAAATGCTTAGTATGTGTGACACTACAGCAACATGACCACAATGATATATCAGGACTGTTCAGGTGAGGTAGTGTATATTGATTCATGCCTATGGGTGATAAGGGGACAATAGAGCCTGCATTGTGCTGATGAGGATTTAACAACTGCCTAGTTATGGCCAAAATGTCTGCCCCCTGTAATCCAGAAGTGTTGTGGTGGGAGTGACCTCATACCGCTAGCGGTTGACGTAATAGCATAAGGCGGTGTTTACCTCCGTGCGCAAATTCATTGGTTAACATGGTTGTCAATGGGCATTCTTAGTGTATCATGATCGTCGCAGGTGGTAACGGTGCACACCGCCGCAGTGCGTACACAAACTCGTCACCCCAATTTCACTCGACTCCTGTATCTCATGCATGCAGGTACTCCACTGAGTATACTGTGTGTCCTGCCTCTGGTCATGGAAATGGCATGTGTTGCAGGGGAAAGGGCCCCGGCCTTCACCAACGAGGAATTGGAGAAGCTCGTGGACGGGGTCCTGTCCTTGTACGCCAAACTCTATGGTCGGCCAGAGGTACAGGTGAGTAGGAGGATTAGGGGGCATGGATGTGTGTTTTGGTGGTAGATGGCTGCATACATGTGTGCATGTGTGACACTGTATAGTCCAAGGTTCCTAACATGCTGCATGCGTGTGTGCTGTAGGCTGTTTGAAATGTCCGTCCCATAGTGGACGTCTAGCCAGCTGTATATTATTGACCATTGTCTGACCTCAGTGTTACTTTTTCTGTGTGTCCCTTATAGGTAAGCGTCCACCAGAAGAGGGGACTTTGGCATGCCATCGCCAAGGGGGTGCGGACCCTGGGGGTCTACAACAGGTGGAGCACCCACTGCAGGAAGAGGTGGGAGGACTTGCGGTGCTAGGTAAGGAAGATCTGTGAGGCCCAGCTGGGGAAGTCGTCCCAACGAGGAAGGGGTGTCCGTCGGGCACTGACCCCCTTTATGCAACGCATTCTGGCGGTGGCATACTCGGACCTGGATGGGCGCTTGAATGCTTCACAGCAGTCACAAGGGGGTGAGTACATTTACCATATTTTGGCTCATTGATGGATGTGTGTGTGTGTGTGTGTGTGTGTTCGTATTTATGCTGTCTAGTAGCAGGGACTCTGACTGATGTCCATCTACATTGTCGCGTGGGCTCTCATTATCCTAAATGAGACTACTGGATTTCTAGGCAGCAGGATCGATAACGGTGTGGGGGACTGAGTCTGACCCACGTGTAAGGAACTCTGTCACCCTAAATCCGGTTTTTGCTCCGGCTAACTAGCAGTGCCTCATTTCTCCCACGGGGAAGAGATGATTGGGCAGCCGAGCGCATGACATCTTTGGAACTTCTCAGGGAAGTCGTGGTCACTCAGATCCAAACCAACTCTCTCATTTACAGTATGATCTCATATACAAATGACAAAGGCAGTATAAGTTTTATATAATGTTTTAATAAAACGACTGTATTTTAGCTAATAAGGCGTGAGCCGCAATAACCAGAACCATACAACACAGTAGGATTGAAATGGTCACCAGGAGAGTAAAACATAAGAACAAAGCTATCATCGTGTCTAATAGTTTCTACTCTCCCTCTGCTTGTTCTATTTCGAGCACAGCATGTTAAGCTTCTAACTTGCCTTTCTGAGTCACTGCGGAGACATCAGCCCTCATACCTGAGCAAAGGCCTGTGATCTTGGTTCAGCATCTGCAACGAGGCAGTCAGCGTCTAGTTGTGGTTCCCTGGTCGGAATCTCCCTCTTGCATGTATTGGGACAAGGAAGTGTTTTTATAACTAACATGTCAGTGTGATCACAAAATGTCCCTACGCAGAAATGCCAAAGACTAAACTCCTACCACGTCTATCGGCAATGTACCAGACTGTATCCTTAACTGAAGCACAGAGTGAATGTGTTATGGAGAACTCCAGTGCTGAAGTAGGCTAAACAGTGTGATATGAATATAAAACAAGACCGTAGAACTGGCTATTTGAAAAATAACAGTACGAAGCTTAATAAAAAGTATTTAGAGCAAAGTGCACAGAGGCTCTAAGCTGCAAGCAAATGAATAAAATATATCCAGGGCAAAGTGCACAAAGGCCTAAAGCCTGAAAGCGAATGCGCGAAGGATACGTAAAACTAACCACACTACACCCTCCCCTTGTCGGTAGCAAGTGGTTCCAATAACATAAAAGTATGCCCCAGATATAAACAATACCTAAAATATATATATTTCGACAAGGTCAGAGGACAACAAAGTCATAAATTTGGGAAGCATGTGACGACAAAGCCAAATCCCAAAAATTTCAATTTTCGAGAAGAGAAAAAAAAATCCAATCGTCAGACAGAAGCAATAGAAAGCAGGAGCTCCTCCACTTCGATATATGTCAATATCGGAAGATCCACGCCAAAAAGTACCATAAAGCAGGTGTGTTCCAAAGCCCCAAAACCATTTAGGGCGGCAACCCGTGCAGGGCCTATAAATGAGACAATACCATCTTCCTCCAGGAAGGGAATCTCATAAACTGCCTCACGAAGCAAACGCAACCATAGTACACAAGCCTGGGAATGAGCCCTAATCGGGAACATCAACAGGTCAGTATCAACCACCGGAGGGCGCTGCATGTACAAACGAGCACCAAAGGCACCGAAACACGGGTTGCACACAATCCAAAACTGGTCGGAATGACAGAGACCAGTCACACTCCAAATGTCCCAGGAGTGTTGCTCCAAAATGCTGCATCATGCGTTCACGGCACAGCTGCGCTGACGGGAGCAGCAACATAAGATCTCGTCGTGGCTGGGACAGCCATTGCGGAAGAACAGCAGCAATAACAAGACTCCAGCCAATAGAGCCAAAGTAATTGGGAAACCCCCAAAAATGCTTCCGAAAATAGAGTGTATAGCCGAAGGTATTAAACCGAATATGGAAGAGAAGGTGTGAGCAACACCAACGGCTTTGAAAAAATGTGCAATTCCAGCAGTGCTGGACGCATTAAATATACGTCCCACAAGTTCACCAAAGTGACTCGGAAAGTTAGTATTCAAAAGGGACTGTATTTCCGCTGATGAACTTGCCACCTGTAGTGCGTAGGTCTCGCTAGCAGATGTAAGGGCCACATGCTTTTGAAACAATAAAGCCTTCAGTCGACTCAACTTGTCGAAATTAACCTTGGAAGTAGCAATATGAGGCCAGATGTCCGCTACCTCCCTAATTTGAGTGGGGAGAAACAACACATTCCCGCAGCACGTAATGGCCTTGGTGACAACGACAACGTAAACTATTCCGGCACGCATGCCACAGCAGCGTTCGCTGTTAAGAACAATGTAACTGCCGTTAGAAAGCACCTGGAAAGTGTTTTTAATAACCGGGACTGGAACTCCCTTCAGATAACAAGTTAAGTTAGCAATCGAAGCGTTACACGCTCCGTGCAAGGACAGCTGTTTACAAACCATGGAATGGCTGACAGAAGTTTCGCATTCACTACCGCTAAGAAAAACCTCCCTCAAACCATTAATACATCTGTACAGAAAGGGAAGCTCCCACACCTCGTGTATGTAACTGTCTCCCAACCATTCATATCTACCCACCTGAATGTGCTTCAAACAAGAAGTAAACTGCAGAGTGGAGATAAGCAGATTAATTACCCCATGAATCAACCACTCAGCTGACGGAATCTCAGCAACTGTGAAAGGCAGTTTCTCCAATTTTTCAATATTCAACATGACATACGTCCTTTTAGCCATCAGCTGTTGTTGACGAGTTAAATTAAAGGAGACAAAGATCTCTCTGGCACGAATGTGCTGCCACGGAACGTGACCTGCTTTCAAGGTCTGAAGAGTCCAACCCAGCTGCATGATGGACCGCGTCTGACTCTGCCCATGATATAAAGAAGACATATCTGATTTAATAATGTCTATAGCAGAGGAAACAATGCTGTCAATTGTGTAAACGCGGTCAGAAAGGGTATGCATGCCATTGTCTACAACAGACAAAGCCTGCATCAGGTTTTCCTGATCAATTTGCCTCAACCGGGCCGCTGCCTCCTGCTGTGAAAGCTTCCAAATCTCATTATATACTTCGTATAAAAACCGTTTCTTCCGTGGTACCTTAGGTCCTGACAAAAAATCTTGTAAGTCAGTATCATTAGACAGTAACATGAGATGTGATTTAACTGCATCCAGCATGGACGACTTCAACCATTGCTGACAAAGCTTCCCCACGCTGCATGTAGTTATGATATCAGCATGTCCTGGTGAAATGTAACGAGGGTCTGCCCTACTAGTCCTGAACCCCCCTGAAGAGGTGACAAAACGTTGATGACACTTATTAGTGTCTACAGGCCATAATAACCACCCGCCCGGATGTACCAATGAAGTGTTAAGCGTACCATTCTGGACCCAGTGTGTAAACTCACTAAACGTAGCATTAACATATCGCTGCCAATTGTTCAATTTGGAAGGGACAGGTATACTTGGAAAATTTAACTCTCTAATCGTTGCCAAGCCCAAACAGCTAGTCTGTTGTACCGTGTCATGGAGGAAAATCATCTGCACATGGATAATACATGCTCTAAATAATGTGTCCCTGCCCTGCATTTGCCAATTTTTCGTTCCCCAGACACTTTTCAAATCAAAAGTCTTAAACCAATATTTATACCCCTCAACCGAAAGTTTAGACACAAACAAATTTGAATACAGTAATTTAGTATCGGTCAATAACATTTGCTTATTAGCATGAGGAGTAACTTTAAAATAGTAAGACTTAGCATTTTGTTGATTATGCCCAGAAAAGTATGCCAATTTATCATAATACGTTTTTGAACTCCCTTGTGGAGGAGTTGGGCAATGTTCCCATTGCACATAATCAAATATGGACTTAGGGCTACTTGCCTTATGAATAAAGTGGTGTCCATAATAGTTGTAGCAAAACATGTCACCATGATTATCTCTAAATAGGTAAGCTTCTTCATCGTCATAGACAGTATAATATTGCAAATCTGTCAGCATAGAATCTACTGTCTTCACATCCCAATCATCAGAAACAATGCCTGGTATAACAATATCATTCATTGATAACTTGAGGACATACGGTATTTCAATCAATTCAGTGGGACCATATATATCAAACATTACTTTATCCCACACAATCCCATCCGGAATCGGTATTGCAGAAATGTTTACATTGGACAAGTCTCTTCGAACCATATGAGACAAAAAATGTGGTTTTAACACAGTCTCCACGTGCTCAATGTCAGATCGTTCAGGAAGAAAATGACCATGTATTACTAGAAAAAAAGTAACCACAAATCCCAACCACAAAAAAAGAGTCATTACAGCCATAAAAAGCCACAAATAGTTCCAAGGAAAAACAAAATATGTGCGTTTAAGCCAACACAGCAGCTTACGTGGACCTCGGACTGAAGACATCGAGGACGAGGAGCCGGACACTGCATCATCAGTGTCGTTGAAGCAGCCAGAGGCAGTTCTTGCAAAAGGTGCAACTGTGAACAAAGAAGCAGATGGAGGCTCTCGCCTCGGTACACTATAAACCACATGTTCAGAAACATCAGTAGAACGTACAGCAACTTGATCAAAAGATTCCAAATTAATCATTGTCTGTGGAACAATCGCAAGATCATCTTCCACCCTCCCCAAGCTCGGAGAGGAAACAGCGTCAGTGTAAATCACCGGCAGCGGGACTTCTTCCCCAGTAGTGAGAGGGATTCCGGAACTACTGGGTGTCCCTCTTGGTCTGCTGTGCAGAATCGGCCACATGTTGTAACTTGACATTATCAATGGAAACAAAGCGATTTCCTTTGGCCCCTTGCAGCGGCGGTAAAATCACAGTTCTCGTGCCGCTAACCCCTAACACAGGGACAGGTGCTCGATATGAAGGACCAAATTCTTTCTTTACTGCGACCTTTTCACGCACTAGATCCCCAATCCTGGGTATCCAACCAGTAGGAGTCACTGGCTCATCCTTAATTCCGGAGGAGGCAGCACTTGCAGAAGAGTTATCTTCACGGAATTGTTGTAAATCCTGCAAAACAGTGACACAATCATTTATGTCACAGGGCGTATCCACTTTCTCCACACCAGGACCATCTAGATCAGGAACATACATTCGTGCTCCAAACAGGCACTCATATGAAGTACGACCCCCCAGTGACCTTCTAGGCAAGTTATTAAGTGCTCTCTGTACTCCATACAGGTGGACTAGCCAACCACGACCCGTACCTATAACTCTGGCCGTTAAGGATTGCTTTAAATCACGATTTAAACGCTCCACGCCAGAATTTCCCTCGGGATGAAATGGAGACGAGAATTGGAGTTGGACCCCCAACGAAGCCATGGTGTCCCTGAATGCCTTAGAGGCAAATGCAGGGCCCTGGTCCGAATGAAAAGCCGCAACTGCAAATGTATCGACAAAGATGCGCAAATCTTTAATAACAGTTTGAGCGTCAGCCGAGCGCTGTGGCCAGACCCACACAAATCTGGAGCACGAATCTACAGCAACCAAAATATATTTGTATGCACTATCTGGTGTCAGCGGACCACAATGATCCAAGTACACACACTGTAAAGGTTTATTTGAAATCAGAAGGGGCGTCTGCTGCGGGTGTCTAGCCTACGAAGCTTTAATCTGTTGACAAACGTCACAACAAAGGACATACTGCTTTGTCTCTTTATAGAGACCAGGCCACCAGTAACGAGCCTGCAAAAGTGAAATCGTGGCAGCCACACCAGCATGTGCAGATGCCGCGCCCTCATGTGCTGCAGAAATTAATCGAGGTCTCTCAATTTTATTGGGCATTTCACGTACACCAATGCATGGAATATTAACAACAGCATTCAGCGCACTATTCAAGCAGTAACTATATTTAGAAGGAAATCCTTTAGGAAAGGGCGTGCCATGAGCCGTAGCCCTTATGGCAGCCGAAATCTCTGTGTCTGGTTTGGTACTCGAACGAGTCACTGCGGCCACTGCCGACTTCGCGGCTTCATCAGCCAAAGTATTCCCAGCAACGTGTATCCCAACGCGCTGGTGTCCAAGTGTATGCACAACATGGACCTTAGGAAGCGTCTCTTTCAGATCCGCAACCTTACCCCACAACAATTTGTGTTTAATGGTGTTGCCCTTAGAATCTCTGAACCCATTCAACTTCCAATAGTGAAGATATTCATTGAAAGACTGTACACAGTAGTAGGATTCACAGACCAGCAATGTTAAAATCACCGGATCCGCGTGCTCCAACGCTAACAATAGAGCTTTGAGCTCAGCCAGCTGTGCCGTGCAATCTCCCAAGGTTTTAGTATAAGTATGTCGGGGGCAGAACACTTCCCCCTCCATAGTGCCGCTCACTGCAGCACTTGCAGCAGAATATTGTTGTTTAGTCCCAACCGCTGGTTGCGCAGAGCCATCGGTATACATGACCACCTGATATTGGTCAATAGGCAATGTGCCAGCAGGAACTGGGTATTCCATTTCATATTGAAGAAATTCTTGAGTCTGCAGTTTAGGGTCAAATATGTAATCTACATCAGTGGCTGTCAAAGACGTAGCCCATTGTATCCATCGCGGGTGTAAAGCTTTCGAATTAGGAACACTCGCTTTTGTAACAGCCTCTAAGGCCGGAATCTGGGAAACAACAATAATGCGCTGGCCTTGGGCAAGCGGTCTTTCTTTAATCACAGCCATCTGTACTGCAGCAAGTATTTTCTCAGTCTGTGCAAATCGTTGTTCTGCAGCAGAATACAAGTGGGACTTGTATGCAATCGGGACTGTCTCACCCTCATTAAAGGTGACATATGTAAACCCAACAGCCCCAGGTATCACCCTGATGACTAAATGTGTCTTATTGTCCCGTGTGTGTAAGTGTTTAACTGCTAAGAGATCAGTCTGCAAATCCTGTAGGATATGTGTATGCTCAATCGTCCAAAATCTACTTGAAAAATTCAGGCGAATCAACTCGTATAAGAGTTTTATACGCGTAGCATAATCAGGAATGTAAGTTCTGCCAAAATTCAAAACCCCCAACAATGACTGCAGCTTCCGAACCGTATTAGGAGGCTGCAATAAAGCACATTTCTCCCAAAAATTTGGCGCTAAGCTCTTGCCTTGACTCGACAACTCATATCCCAGGAAAATGACGCTGAGGAAGGCAATCTTCGATTTCTTAAAATTAAACTTATAGCCAATTTCAGCAAACCCCACAACAATGCGCGATACACGCCTTAGATGTTGCAGAATCTCATCGTCTGTCAGATATATGTCATCAACATATGATAACGCTTCAGGGTCCAACTCGTGCAGCATTTCAGTTACACGAGCCGAAAACAGTCCTGGGCTATTCTTATACCCCTGAGGCAAACGACAAAACTTTTTCTGAGAGCCAAACGCACTGAAACTGGTATAGTCCCGACTTTCGGGCGCTATATTTTGGCAGAAAAATCCATTCGAGATATCTAACGTTGTTTTGTATTTCTTACGCACTATATTATTCATAAGCGCTGCGCTATGTGAATTCTGTATTGCATATGTGCGTGTATGACCATTTAAATGTCTGTAATCCACCACTATCCTATATGAATGGTCCGGTTTAGCAACCGGAAATAAGGGATTATTCATCGGCGAGACACAGGGCTCAATTACACCCTGGTACTCCAATTGTGTAAGAATTTTCCTAACCGATGCCCTTGCCTCAAATTTTATAGGATACTGCGGCTGTGGCTGAGGTTCGCCCTTTATTGGAATTACATGATAAGGTGATTGTCTATCCCACCCCACGTTATTTCTATATAGGGCGGGAGCCTGTGCTAGAGCACATATTTTACTATAGGACTCCGCTAGTTCTCTAGGAACAAGTGGTGAGAAGGAAGGTGTAATAACCTCCTCCCCAACCGGATAGTCGCGAACAAAGTCAGGTGGCCAATCCTGTTCGGCCAGCAGAACATCATATGATTTTACCACATGGTCCCAAAAGATGGCGTGTACAATGCGGTCAATGTCCCCTTCTAATCGCAGAGTCACTCTATATACTCTATCAGGATCAGAGACTCGCATATCCGCCGTTTCGACTTGTATGAAGTCATCAGTTGCTTTCACCTCCAGATGCTCTAGAAGACTCCGGCGAACTATTGTGACCTCTGCCGCGCTGTCTAACAGTGCCAACGCCCATGTCTTGTTCGTCAAGAGAACTCTCTTCTTGAGCGGCATGTCTAACTGAGACTGCTGCCACTTTCTTCTTTTTAAATTGCTGTTTTTGTTGCAGCTGTTTCTCTTCATGTTTAATAGAAACCTCCGTTGAGCGTTGTGAATCCTGTCTTGGTTTCACGTACTCGGTTCTCCGCTCTGACCGCCCACCTCTCTCACTTCTCTTCTCTGAGGAGTCCTGAAAGGAACGAGATTGTCGTGTATCAGTATATTGATATCTTTCAGGCGTCTTCAAATTATCCCTATTCCTGAGATTATACCTATTCTGCGGTGTCTCCGGTTGCGGAGACTGTCCCCCATCTTTCTTAGGTGTTTGCTGTTTCTTTTCCCAGCGCTTTTTAGTACCCTCAGGTTGCTGTTGTTTAGCATTGTCTTTATTATTTTTACCCTGTAATTGGGGTTTTTGCGGTCTACCCCTAGGCTATCGCGACCAATACTAGAATATGTCTGTGCTATTATTCTCGGAAGTTCCCGCTCCTGATTAATCTGCGGAACGTCCCGAAGACACATTCGCACTGCTAGTGCCTCTCCCTTGAGATTACTCAAAATAATAGAAGAAACTGTGGCAAAATTGCCCATTAACTGCATGCCCAAATCTAAGGCAGGGGCAGCCCCATATTCATCTTGAATTTGTTTAAGCACTTCCGGTAAATTAGCTAATGTCGGTGTACCGTGTGCCGCAGTGTAGAGCGCGGCAAACACCGTGCCCCAGGTATTACAAAGGTCCACCGGAGGAACCATCCCATACGGCAAACACATCGTCAATATTCTATGTTTATCCTGAGGTCCCGTATGGGGAAATACTGCTTCCAGCGTATTAATTTTTTGCGCCAGCCAAAATGGAGTTTCCTCACATTTAGCCGGTATCCTACCCATAACTGAGTGTACAGTGGGCGGATTGATACCCGGAACCACCACCTGTGGGTGCGCCGGAGCAGCACGCGCTGCGTTTGTATTTAGTGTCTGCATAACAAACTGAACTAATCGTCTATATGTAGCCGTTAAGTCTGTATATAAACGACGAACTTCAACCACTGTTAATTGAGCAGCCGCAGGATGAGGTGTATATGTAGCCAATAAAGGCCAGGTAGGACCATCATTACTCAGTGGACCTAACCTAACTTGTGCTACTGTGTGTGGGAGGGCACCATCAAGCCATTTATGGTGTTCTTGATAAGATAAAGGTATCTCTAAGTATGCAAAAGCCCTGTATTGTCCAGGGATATTTGCAACAGTGTATTCGTGAAAAGTGTTTGTACCCCCATCAACTGCTGGAAATACGACCCAAGAATAAAAAAGTTCTGTTCTATAGGCTGCATGGGCGTCCACCACAAAAGAGACCGGACCCCCCTGGACCGTCAGGCCATTTGCTATCAGATGTCCTGTGAGCGGTTGTTGCATATTGATTGCTATATTCACTACATTAGGATTCGCCATTTGTAAAAAATAGCACTAGGTCAGAGAAGGCACACCAATATCGGGGTTTTCCTTTTAAAGTTCAAGCGCGAACAACCAACCACTAAGTAACAGGATGTACCTATCCCGTGGTGGCGGAAACCCTCAGCCCCACGGACGTCTCCGCTTACGGAACCGAGGAGTCAAAATATATATGAGACCGAGAGAGTCAGTCGGACCTAAATATTAGAGCCAGACCAATCGTTGGCGGCGCCATGTCGCGTGGGCTCTCATTATCCTAAATGAGACTACTGGATTTCTAGGCAGCAGGATCGATAACGGTGTGGGGGACTGAGTCTGACCCACGTGTAAGGAACTCTGTCACCCTAAATCCGTTTTTTGCTCCGGCTAACTAGCAGTGCCTCATTTCTCCCACGGGGAAGAGATGATTGGGCAGCCGAGCGCATGACATCTTTGGAACTTCTCAGGGAAGTCGTGGTCACTCAGATCCAAACCAACTCTCTCATTTACAGTATGATCTCATATACAAATGACAAAGGCAGT
This sequence comes from Pleurodeles waltl, assembly GCF_031143425.1. NCBI lineage: Eukaryota > Metazoa > Chordata > Amphibia > Caudata > Salamandridae > Pleurodeles > Pleurodeles waltl. Next base: position 812,491,618 of record NC_090440.1, read on the forward strand.
ATAAGTTTTATATAATGTTTTAATAAAACGACTGTATTTTAGCTAATAAGGCGTGAGCCGCAATAACCAGAACCATACAACACAGTAGGATTGAAATGGTCACCAGGAGAGTAAAACATAAGAACAAAGCTATCATTGTGTCTAATAGTTTCTACTCTCCCTCTGCTTGTTCTATTTCGAGCACAGAATGTTAAGCTTCTAACTTGCCTTTCTGAGTCACTGCGGAGACATCAGCCCTCATACCTGAGCAAAGGCCTGTGATCTTGGTTCAGCATCTGCAACGAGGCAGTCAGCGTCTAGTTGTGGTTCCCTGGTCGGAATCTCCCTCTTGCGTGTATTGGGACAAGGAAGTGTTTTTATAACTAACATGTCAGCGTGATCACAAAATGTCCCTACGCAGAAATGCCAAAGACTAAACTCCTACCACGTCTATCGGCAATGTACCAGACTGTATCCTTGACTGAAGCACAGAGTGAATGTGTTATGGAGAACTCCAGTGCTGAAGTAGGCTAAACAGTGTGATATGAATATAAAACAAGACCGTAGAACTGGCTATTTGAAAAATAACAGTACGAAGCCTAATAAAAAGTATTTAGAGCAAAGTGCACAGAGGCTCTAAGCTGCAAGCAAATGAATAAAATATATCCAGGGCAAAGTGCACAAAGGCCTAAAGCCTGAAAGCTAATGCGCAAAGGATACGTAAAACTAACCACACTACAACATAATGACCAACGTGGGGAGCAGGGGCGTAAGGGTCACGTCTGCAGTACGTCAGGTCCTTAAGTGCTGTGGGGAATGGCTGTAGAGCAGGGTTCTGGCCACTAGTAAGGGGCATAGCTATGTGTATAGCGGTAGGTGCTGCCTGGTGGAATATTTTCAGGGTGGGTGTATGTGTGAGCCAGTTCTGTACCTCCATTCAGCTATTTACAAGTGTCTCTCCTGTTTTGTCTCCCCATTCCTGTTCTCTTGTGTTGTCTGTGTACATCAGCATCATCTGGCGAAGGAGCTGAGGCACCAGCCAGTGGACAGGCAGCGGCCCACGGATCCTCGGAGGGAGAGCCGTCCGACGCCAAGGGGACCAGTGGGTTGGAGGGCGAGGGGAGTACCACGGGGAGGCAACTACCACTGGAGGTAGTGACTCCGATACCTCCTCCGATGGGAGCTCCCTGGCGGACCCTAGTGGCCCCCCCTACTGTGTCATCTTCCGCCACCCCCATACCATCACCACCCTCCCTGTTGCTCCCCACCGAGTTGCCCGTGCCCGCTCACCCAGAAGGGTGGGCGTCTCCTTCGCCCCAGGCACCTCATCCCCTGCCCCAGTCAGCCCTGCTGCCCTCACGGAGGAGGCTATTGAGCTCCTGAGAACCATCTCTGTAGGGCAGACAACCATCATCAATGCCATCCAGGGGCTAGCATCAGAGATGCAGCAGACCAATGCCTATCTGGATGGCATTCACGGTGCTGTGTCTGGCCTACAGAGATCTTTTCAGGCTCTGACCTCCTCTTTGACGGCAGCCATTGTCCATGGTCATTCCGTCCCCCCCTCCAACCACCTCTACCCCTTCCAGCACCCCACTCCCCTTGTCCAATGCACACAGTCTGACACGCAGGCACACACATCAACACACAAGAAGCACACTTCAAAACATAAGCACCACACCTCCCACCACAGGCATACACACAGCCAACATACACATGAACACACACCAACATTCACTTCCCCCAGTGTGTCCACCTTTTCCGCCTCCCTGTCTGTCCCCTGCACATGCACACCGACAGGCACTGCACCCTCATTCAATGTTGCTGACCCTTTTACTGCAGTCACCACAATAGCAAACATCCATTCATGCACCCCAGACACCACACCTGCACTCACCACAACATCTTTAGTTGACACATGCAGCACACTCACCAGACTTGCAGACACCCAGACAACATCCATTTACACTGACAGCCTGTCTTGTCCCACTGTGTCCGTCCCCCCTCCTCCCAAGACACTCAAACACACCAAAACACCCACCCATCACACATCCACCACACCTCAGCATACTGTCCAGTCACCTGCACCCACGCCACGCACACCTACAACTGTCACAACCTCTACCTCCACTCCCATGCCTTCCTCCAGATCCACCCCAATTGCACCTAAATATATTTTCCTATCCCGTGTAGACCTATTTGAACCCACTGGCCCACCCCGTCTCGTCCCTAAACGTGCCCACTTCCTTGCCCTGTCCCCTCCTCCTACGTCACAGCCCGCCCCTGTCTGCCCTTCTCATTCCCATGCTACCTCCCCTGTGAGGAAGAGACCCCGTGCTGGCCCAGGAACATCTGCCGCGCCCCAGGCCAAGTCCGCTTCACCAGCTGCTGTCACAAAACCCAAGTCCCTTCCACCTTCAAAACATAAATTTAACCCCCCCCTCCCATTCGTAAGTCCTCACCACCCCCTGCCCCTGTTCCCTGAGGTGCCTGGATACCTCATTGTTGCCCCTATGAGGAGGAGTACCATTGCACTTGTGGGAGTCAAGTTGGGGCCATTGTGACCCATCAGACTTCTCTAACTATGGACTCGCCATTGGCCTTATATACACTTCTGTTGCTCAGTGAGCAGAATAAAGGTTAATGTGTGGCTTGTGTTGTTTAAGGCACACTCTGGATCCGTGGTCTCTCGTTTCATTGTTTGGGGGTGTTGGGCACATGTATGTACTTTGGGCAGGTTGGATTTGCCTTGTGTCGGGTAAGTACCTCGTGCTGTGGGATGTATGGCTTGTGCTGCTGTGAAGGGTTGTGGGAGCGTTGCAGGGTGGGTGGAGTGGGTGGGTATGTAACTGTGCCCTTTCTTCGCTTGTTTAGTAGGTTGCGGGACTTACCGTCGTCGTCTTCGTGGGCGGTCTCAGTCATGGTGGTATATGGCAAGGAGCAGGGCTGGCATGATCTGCAACTCTCTCTCAATGTCTGCTTTGGCGTGTTGTGTGAGCCTCCGGTGAGTGTTTCCTTATATTTGGTTAATTTCCGCCTGGCTTTGCGGTCTAGTGCTTCATTATTTGATGGGTGAGCAGGGTCTTTCCGTCGGCCTGTGGGTGGGCTCTGCCGTCGTTGTTGGCACTCCTCTGCTGGCGGTGAGTGGTTTTCAGGATGCCTGTGTTTCAGTTGGTTCATTATTTGGCGGTTCGGACCGCACGTTTGTTGGCGGTTGTTGCCGCCACCACCGGCAGTGCGGTGTTTACCGCCGTGTTCATAATAAGGGCCTAAGTCTACAGTCCTCGTTTATATCATTAATAACCTTTGGGACTTCCAATAATTTCTCCAACAGTGGTCCGCATATTTCCATATTTTCAGGTTCAGCAACGGACTGTAGTCTTACGTTTTCCCTTACAGCTCCCTCACCAGAGCCATTCTATGATCTGACATGTCTCCTGCTCCTGGTATCTGCCCCCTCAGCGTGGTCCTCATGATCCTTGATGGGCCTCAATAGCCCTAATCGCATGACACCTGCCGTGTGTGGTGCCTTGTGTGGCAGAACCAAGCCACAGAGCAGTCAGGTGCAGCATCACGCGGCACCTGCCCTGGGACTCCAATCCTCGCCGGGCCACCAGCGTCAAGACATTGCTGTCTGGCCGGCTAGCTGCACGCAGGAACATAGGGCCGCAACTGCAACAGGAACAAAGGAGGGGGCCGGGGGAAACCTCTGTAGCGCCAAACAGCAGGCGGGCAAACGGGCTTATGGACTAATGCGCAGCGGGCAGAAGAAAGTGACCAACGACCACTCCGCCCCGGCTCAAGGCCCGCGCATGTGGCTGCGGCTCCTGCAGCTCCTGTGGCACTCCTTACTTCCCTTTGCCTTGCTGCCCCTTACAATGCTGTGGCCACAGCAACAACACCCGCCGCACTGCAGCCCTTCTCTGGCACTTCTCAGGTGCCTTTCCTTGCGCCTCGTCTCCTTGCCAGAAGCCACCCGGCACCGACGTCCACAGCGTCTAGCGTTAAAGGAAACTAATAAAGGGGCGACCTCTGTTAAGTATACACAGCTAAAAAAGGTAATTGCTTAATCTATGTAGAGTGCTGCCTAAACTCATAGTAAAAACAGTAATGAGTGAAGAAGTCAACCCACTTGCTAAACTCCTCTTTTAAAGTCATGGAGAAGAGCAAGAAGGATGGGCAGTCCACAAAGTCTTCTGAAGACAGAGTAATTGTAAATGTAATTGTATTTCTATAGCGCTTACTACGCCTGACAAGGTGTCAAAGCTCTTTTCGGCTAGTAACATGCTACTCCGGAACCCAAAAGGATTCATGGTGGATTAGCATAGGGAAATATGAGTACAGTATTAGTATAAGTATAGAGAGGTATGAGTTAATTTGAGAGTAGGACAAGTGCGTCTGTTAGTTGGTTTGAATAGAATAATGGGAGGATAGAGGATGGAATAATTTAGAAGCGTTAATTGGAGGATCATAGTAGTAAGATAAGGTTTGGGATGAGTAAAGGAGAGGTGGAGGATGGAAGAGTCTGTAGAAAGGGATTAGGGAGTTCAGAGTAGTTAAATGGGGTTTGGAATTAGTCAAAGGAGAGATAAATGAGCGAGAATTTAGTAGGGTTGTTTGGGAAATCATAGCATAAGCTGATGTTTGGGTGAGCCAGGAGGAGTAGAGGAGGAAAGAGGTTGGGAAGGGGTATTTTGGAGATCATAGTAGTAGAATGGGATTGGGATGAGTTAGAGAGTGGAGATAGATAGAGGTATAGGGTGATGGTCAGATAGAGTATTTTTTTCCTCTTGTACAGTAGGATTAAAGTAGTAAATATATAGATACATGACTACATAATTAAGAGAATACATGTGTAAGGAATATAATACATTGAGATTTAGAGCTGTATTGTATAAACACAGGCTTTCAAGAGTTACAGTATTCGAAGTTAATTTACTTGTGTACTTTTATAACATTATTTTATCTTTCCTCAGTAGTTCAATAGTGAAAAGCTTGCGGATAAATAGTTAAGATAATATTTACCTATTGTGATAGCTAAAATAAAAACAGAGCCTTATAAGCATGTAATCAAGCAACTTCTATAGAAACTATGCAATGACCTATGAACATGTCAAGCTTAGAATAATATACACATATATAGATATATACATAAAAACATACACAGATACATAATATATATATAAATCTACAAATACTTTCATATATACATTTAACTGAAGTAAAAGATACATTTGTTAAACAGGCCTAAAGAGTATGTATATATTTTAAGATAAAATAGTTATTATACATATTTTTATGAAGAAATACACATATCAAGATATATTGTATTGTATTGTATTGTATTGTAATCGTATTTATATAGCGCTTACTACCCCTGACGAGTCGTCGAAGCGCTTTTCAATGAGTAGCACGCTACTCCGGAACCCAACAAGAATTAGTGATGGATTAGTATAGTTTAATAATGAGTACAGTTTTAGTATTATTATAAGTTAATTTGAGCCGCGGATCTGAGAGTTTGTTAGTTAGATTGACTGGAGTAATGGAGGGGTGGAGGAGGAAAGAAATCCAGAAGTGTTAATTGGGAGTATATCCTTCATTTACTCAACCCAAAGGCTTGGGATGAATAAAGGGGGGCAGAGGGGGAAGAGTATGTGGAAGGATTAGGGAGAGCATAGTAGCAGGGTGAGATGAATGCAGGAGAATTTAGTAGGGTTGTGTGGGAGGTCACAGAGGTAGAGTGAGGTTTGGTGAGTTAGATGTGGAGGTGGAGGGAAGAGTTTAGGCAGAGATATTTAGGAGATGAAAGTGGTAGAAGGGATTTGGGATGAGTCAGAGTGAGAATGGAGGATAGTTTGATAGAGACATGACATAAGAGTGATGAGTAGATACGTGTGATAAGATGAGAGCAGGAATTCATAGATATCTAGTATAACAACCCAAAACCAGGAGCCATGCAATGATCCACGAACATGGCAAGCACAGAAACAACATATACACATACATACACATATATATATACACACACACACACACACATGAATACACACACATATGCACATACAATACATAATTAGAATCATGGGTAAAAAATACTTAGTCAGACAGGTTTAAAGATTGTGTGTGTATTTTATTGTTATGACAGTAGCAATACATATTTTCCAAAGAAACTATAAATAAATAGAAATGTACATATAATCTGAAAAAAAATATTTATCCACATAGGTATATGCAGTTCATAGTTGTTTGAAAAAGGTGGTTATGAAGGAAAGAGCCAACTCTTGAGTAGTTTTCTGAAGACAAGAAAGTTATCTGTGGCTCTTATAGTTGGGGGTAATGAATTCCATAGTTTGGCTGCTTGGACGGAGAAGGATGTACCACCTACAGTCTTTTTCTCGTATGGTGGTGTTCCAAGGCGGGGTGCCAGTCTTGAGCGGAGGGTTCTTTGTTGGATGTATTTGGTAATTTTCTTTCTGATAAAAAGCGGTCCTGTTCCATGTATAGCTTTGTGGGTGATACAAAGCAGCTTGAAAGTGCATCTTCTGGCAACGGGTAACCAGTGTAGTGCTCTCAAGGCAGGGGAGATGTGGGCTTGCGGCTTTATATGTAGTAGTAGCCTGGCAGCGGAATTCTGGATACGTTGTAGTTTTTTCATAACAGATAGAGATGATCCATGGTAGAGGCTATTGGCATAATCCAGTTTGGATAGTACAAGTGAGACAGTAGCTTGCACCTTACCTTGTGTGGAAATCCGAGGTGGGGGAAGATGCGTCGTAAAGTCTTTAAGGTGATGAAGCTTGTGCGTGCTAATTTGTCTACTTGGGCATTCATAGTTAGCTTGGTATCCATGGTGATTCCTAGGTTTTTAACTTCCTTGGATAATTGAGGAGGTGGTCTGAGATCGTCGGGCCAGACGCACAGAGGGTCATAATTTTTCCAGTCACCACATATGAGTATTTCTGTTTTGGACATATTTAGTTTGAGATGGCTCCAGGTCATCCACTGATCAACGGCTCTGAGGCAACTGAAGATTTGTGAGTTTTCAATGTTTTTGGGGTCTTCTAATTTAAGTAGTATTTGTGTGTCATCTGCATAGTTGTAGCATGTGAGATGGAAATCATTGATCAGTTCTGGTAAAGATATCATGTAGATGTTGAAAAGCAAAGGTGAGATGATACACACAATCAAATTATATTTATAACATGTTTAGGGGTAATCAGACCAGAACAGTTGGCAGCTCTCTTGTGTAAAGTGGCTTCCCAATTCATAGACTAAGACATCTCCCCTAACACCATAGAGCTGCCTCAAAAAGCACCCCTCGTCTGGGGAGCACTACCGCTCTATTGAGTAGCTTTACCAACTGCGTGCCCAAGTTATCCTCCATTCCTATGTGTCCTAGTTCATCTAGGTGTTCCCCAGCTGGCCACTGTGTAACCCACTGCAGCTTTGCAGCCAGATAATATAATTCAAAGTCAGGGGCCCCCAACCCCCTCATCCTCTGAGCTTCTAAGATTGTCCAGTGAGACCCGGATGCACTCTCCATACCAGATTAGTTCCCAAAGGAGTGTGTCTAGTTGGCGAAACCAGCCTGAAGGGATCTTAACTGGTAGATTGACAAAAAAATATAGTAATCTGGGCAACATTACCATTTTAGATAAGGAGATACGTGCCATAATCGGCAGTCTCAGTGTTCTCCAAAAAGTTACATATGATTTAAGTGATCTTAGTGCATCACCTAAGTTGGCTTCCTGTAAATCTACTAAGGAGTGAAACACCCAGATGCTGAGATACTTAAAGCATATCAGGGACCTGACTTGGTCCTGGGGAAGGTCCAAGGCCTCAGCGCTCCAGGCATCATGGGGAACAAGTGTGTTTTAGTTGTATTCACTGACAGTCCAGAGTAATTCTCTTAGTAGAGACAACGCGATTTCCACTGCTTTAGCGCTGTCTTTCAGATAAAGTAATAGATCATCTGCATAGAGAGATATAATATGTTCTTTCCCCACCAAAGTTATCCCATGCCCCCTTCCCTTTGTGCAGAAGAGTGCTGCTTAAGGCTCAATGGCCAGTGCAAACAATATGGGGGACAGGGGGCACTCTTGTCTAGTTCCCTGATGTATTTCGTATAGGACTGAAACCGTGTCACTCCTTTTTACCATAGCTGTCAGGTGTGCATACAGTAACCTGAACCAGTTCACCCAATCCTCACCTAATCCCATCTTAAGCATGACAGCAAACAAAAAGTCCCTTCTGATGGAGTTGAAGGCTTTTTCAAGATCCACCAACTGACTCCGGATGGGAACGCACTTCCGGATAGTCTAAAATGTGATACATCCTGCGAAGGTTAAGGGAGATGCTCTGTGATGGGTCGCTCCGATCCGACCCACACACTTCTCAAGCTTGTTCTGACACTGCCACTTTTACCCCGGAAGCTAACAGAGAGCCCGGCTCTCTCATTGGTCCGTTGCCACCACCACAGGACCTGACGTTGGTTAAAACAGGGATTCCTCCCTTTCCCGGGGAGGAGGTCGGGAGTTGGAGCTGGAATACCCCGGAGCTTGCTAACGCCGCAGACTGGACGGATCGAGAGGACGCTGAGCGAGGTGCCACAGAGACCGCCTTCTGGACGAGCGGAACGACGTTGGATTCTGGATCGGAGGAGTCCCGTTGTAAAACCGAAGACCGCTGGCCCCGGGGAGCCTATGCTTGAGCCGCCACGCTTCAGGAGAAGCGTGGCCACTCCAGGTACAGAGGCGCGGACGGGGGAAAGAAAGGAGCGGGAAGTGGGCGGTTGGAGGTGAAGAAGAGTGGGGATGGGAGGGAAAAGGAAACGGGCACTATATGGGGAGCACTGACGGGAAGGGGAGAGGGAATAGAGACACGGAGCAAGAAAATCACTTAAACACATCCGCATAGAAAAAAGACAGGGAAAACAAGGCGCCAATAAGACAGAACAGATTCAAGAGAGGAAAAGGGACCAAGACAGCCGAGAAATCCGTATACTTGAGATATTGCAGAAACGAACAAAGAGAGACGAAAAGATGAGTACAAGGGCGAAGAAGACCCAAGCACACAACCAGTAAGCGAAGAGGGAAGGGCAGGAAAGAAGCCAGCCAGGAGAGCAGAAGAAGAGAAAGAGCAAGGGAGAACCAGGGAGAGAAATGAGAGAGTAAAGAGAAAAGAAGAGACAGGGACAAGAAAGGAGAGAGGAAAGGAAAAGAGAAGATAAAGAATACCAGAACCAAACCCCCACTTACCGTATCTATTCTCTTTTGTTTCCCCACGCTTCCCCCGAGGTCCTGGAAGAAAGAAAGGAAGAAGAAGACGAGATAGAGTGTCCAGAAAAGGGATGTCATCGCAACCTACCCACTCTCAACAGCTTTTCTTTATCTTTACCATATATACTGTTTAAAGAACAATAAAAGACAGTCTACCGAAACCAAAACCCCGCAGTCTGGCGTCATAACTCAGCCATCCTCGTACAGGCTCCTAGCAGGGATGAACCCGTTTTGGTATGAGTATGCCAAGTCCTGTATTTGAGGGAGCAGTCGCAGGGTGAGCACTTTGATAAGAATTTTGAAGTCTAGGTTGAGCATAGAAGCGGTCGATGCTGCTGGGGTAATGTCCACCTCCGTGAACTTGGGCAGAGCAATCATCAATGCATCCCTGATGGACTTCGGCAAAGTGCCCATGTGTAAGGATTTTGCATATTGCCATTCTAATTTAGAAGCCAACACATGAGAGAACGTGGCTTAAAATTTGCATGGAGGCCATTTAGGCCCGGAGTCTTACCAGATGCCATCTCTTTAATTGCCCCCTTTTTCTTGAGAGCTGTCACTGGGCCTCCTAGTGCTTTTCGAACCTCTGGGTCCAACTCCCTCAGAGGTACAGTGGCCAGGAACTCACTCAACTCTCCAACAGGCAGATGCTCTGGAGCACAATAAAGGTTTTCATAGTATTCCTGGAAGGCTTTGTTGATGTCCCTTGGAGAATATATGAGGTCTCCCTCAGCTGTTCTTATATGCGTGATTGAACTACTCTGGGTGTCTGTTCTAATCAACCAAGCTAACAACCTGCCAGCCTTGTTCTCCCTATTGTGTACTTTAGATAGGAAGCCTTTATGATTGATGCAGCACAGCCGTTCAAGCGCCCTATGATAATGTTCCCTAGTCTCTCCATATACATTTTGCGCACCCTCCTCAAGACTCAGTCAGTTATCTAACACATGTAGCTTGGCCTCTAACTGAGTGAGTTCATCAGAGAGTTCCCTACAAGCCCCTTGCCTCTGTCCAATACAATGCTCTCGCACCACAGCCTTCAGTGCGTCCCATTCTATCATTGCAGTGGACGCCGACCCCAGAGTCTGTTCAAAGTAGTCACCCATGACCGCCCTCAGCGAGGTAGTAAAGCAAGTGTCTTCCAGCATCACAGGTTGGAACTTTAGTAACAGAGGGCTGTGGTCAGACAGTGTGCGTCCGAGGTATTCTGTATGTGACACCTGGGGTCCCAAAGCGGTGGAGCATGTGAACATATCCAACCTGGTATGTAAGTTATACATGTGCAAGTAGTATGAGTATGCTAGTTCATGGTAATTTTGTATTCTCCAAATGTCTGTCAGGTGCCAGTACTGCAGCCATTGTTGAAATTCCCTTGTGACTCTACGGGCTGTATCTTCCAATAGCGGAGGCATAGACCTATTCAACGCCACATCAGCTATGCAAATAAAATTGCCTCCTAGTAAAAAGTCTCCTGTCCCTTGTAGTGGCTAGTGGGATAGAGAGCCCCTCTATGAATGACCCTTGGTGTTGATTCGGGGCATATATACAACCCAGTGAGAGTTCCCAACCCATAAATCTACCTTTGATCAATGCGTATCACCCTTCTTTATCTATCAAGGAGTGTTGGTGCTCAAAGGGTATAGCTGCCCTTATCCATATCAACACCCCCCAGGAGTAAGCAGAGTATGCCCATGCTCAGCTTCAGCCCAGGCTAGTTCAGTTTAAGGCATCATAGGATCTCAAGTGGTGTGAGACATTAGTACTATTAGTGGCCTCAAGTGGGTGATCAACTTCCCACACCAGGTCGCCTATGTCCAGAGTCCCGTTTCGCACCCAGTGGCCTCCGTCTGTCACACCAATGCTAAGTGTCCACCGGACTTCTCAAAGTTTCTGTCATACCAACTCCTCTGCTGTCTGGGGTGTTACCCTAGGCATATCATCTCTGGTGGAGTTGGAGGCCTCCCGTCTTGAGGCATTCAAATCATGTTCGGAGGTCATTACGGCTTCCCCCTCATTCTTTTGTGTTAGCGCTGTCTTGTAGTGCTGCCACTCTTTCTCATTCAGTCTGCGAAGGAGAGCGTTTATTCAGTGAGGACTGCTCGTTGTCTCTTCTGGCTTTCTTTCTCGGGTATCGTCAGTGCCCTGGGCTGCACGTCCAGGCCTTGGAAGTTGTGCACCCCCTTTAGATGCCTCCAACCACACCCATACCTCCTCTGGGGTTTTATAAAAATGAGTGGTACTGTCAAGAGTGATCCGTAAATTTTGCAGGAAACATCAGCGAGTATTGTATACCCTCCTCACGAAGGGCTTTCTTGACCTCCCGATAGGACACTCGGTGGACCTGCACCTTTGTTGTGAAGTCTGGAAATACTAGAACTGTACTGTTGTCTATCCCAAAAGGGCCATTGTCTCACACTTTCTGTAAGATAATATCTCTATCCCTGAAGTGCAGGAGTCTTGCCACCACAGGTCTCGGGGGCGTCCCAGTGCCAACGGTCTCGCCAGTACTCAGTGAGCCATATTCAGGGCGATAAACAAGGTAAGGCAGCCCAGGGCCATGTCTGTCCTGAGCTAATTTTCCAAGAAAGTAATATTGTTCGCCCCTTCTGCCCCCTTTGGGAGTCCACCAACCCGAATGTTGTTATGGCGGTTTTGCCCCTCAGCATCCTCTGGTGTGTTTTCTAAGATTCTCACCCATTCAGTACGTTCTTGCACGCTGCAGGACAGGACCGAGTGTTCAGATTAAATTTCTTCGATAGTGGATTCCACCCCTTTAACACAATCCACCAGTTTTTGGTGCTCAGCTCTCATCAGCCCCATTCCTACAGATACTGCACTGGTATCTTGCTGTAACATGGCTTTAGTATCCACTATTGTGGCCAGAACTTTGTCCAAATGCGAGTGGATAAAGATCTCAGAGGGGCTGCCGTTTCCCAACTCACCTCGCAGGGGTGGTCCTCTGTGCCCTGCATCATGAGCAGTGGTTTAATTCATACCTTACCCATTGTAGACTCTTGGGGTGCTCAAAGCGCCTGCGGAATCCGTGTCTGCACTACTTTCGGGCTCAGAGAAGATCTGTATAACTGTATCTTGAGCTTGGCTTCTCAGTTCTGCCCCCCGCTGGACCACCAAGGACCAGTAGGGGCCACTCACTCCCTCCTTCCAGCAATTCCAGGGTGGCAACAGCCCTTTGTTTTAAGCAGTGTCATGATCCCTTGGAGGGGGTTGCAATGTGTATTAGGGGATTCAGTTTAGTCTAGTGGAACTGAGGCCCCCTGCATCCAAACCGCAGACGGAGCTTCTGTGATGACCTATTGGTTACTTGTTTCCCCCTCTTTCTTCCCTCCCCACTTCTTTTCAAACCCCCTCTACTTTTGCCTCCGCCTTTTTCCTTTTCCTGCCCCTTTCCCCCCACCCTTCCATTAACCCCGCCAACCCCCCTTTCTTGAGTATTCTGGTGCTTAAATAATAAAAAAACTTTTTTCAGGCACTTCGAGGGACACCAGTAACTTGGGGCCCTCGCAGCCCTCCGCGTGGACACCGTTGATTGCCATTTTGGGAGGTTATCAGTCTAGTTCTAGACGCACCCACGAGTTGGGATGCATGAGCAACTTTCTCTCATAAATACCGGATCCCAACTGGGATTGTGGTGTTTTTCAGGCCCCAGTGAGGTGAGAATTAGGCAGCATGGGGGAGTGTTGCTTTGACAAAGTAAGTGTGCACAATGCCTCTGACCACCTGCAGTGGTGGCGACGCGCTCCGTGAGTCTGACTTTGCTGTATATATATATTTCTCAGTGTGTGACTAGAAGCACACACCCCTCCCGGAGGATATAAGAGACGATTAGCGTAGACACTAAAAGTAGGTCACGCATGCACCACGTGTGTTTTCTTAGAGGTGCCTCACATGATGAAGTGTGTTGTAGTGTTTCTTATTTGTAGTATGTCTTGTATTTGTTTTTCTATGTGGTTTATTAGTGCCATTAAGCAAGGCTGATGGTGGCAATAGCACGACACCCCTGAGAGATGCATTTAGCAACCTTTACTCTTCTATTCTTTCTTTTTTCTCCAGAACAACAATGATACCTATGGGTATTATTTAATTTAATTTAGTTGTATATATGAACCATACCACACAGCATGTAGTAATAGTGCTTTCATTAGTGGTAGGTGCACAAGGAGTGACTCTAGGGAGTTCACTTTGGTCCTGATGAGGAGTCTGGGGTAGACTCCGAAACATGTAGATTATTTAGGAATTGAGGTACATAATATATCCACCTTCGCAATACCCCCTTTTAATCATACCACCCCTGTGAGACGTATTAAATTAGTGATATCATCCAGAGGGCAGAATTTTTAACTCACAAAGTCCCCACCACTCCTATCCCTTTTAGCATTCACATTGTTGAAACCAACAGTGCTCCCACGTATTTCGTTTGTCGCAGCACGCCTCATTCTGAAGCAGAACGGGAGGAAACCCAATGATGAAGCATGCCACCAAGGGGTAACCTTGGTGGGCGAGGGTTTTTCATACAAAAAAAGCCTTTTTGTCTCCTGGTGGAAGTTCTTTCAGGCTGGGCCTTTTTGTACGAATACCAGGGCTTTAAGGAGGATAGACCCAGTCCCTTTAAACCCTCCTTCTCCCCCTTTGGTTAGGTTATCTTGGGGAACCAGCCATCTATTTGGTCCTCTGCCTGGTGGCCAGATGTGCTCGCCCCTCTGCCTTCTCCTAAGCCAAAAGTCAAGACTCTTGGCCTATCGTCTGATGCCAAGCTGTCCTTTCAACACCAGATCACATCCCTAGCAGGCAAGTGCTTGGGGATTCTAGAAGTCCTTTGCAAGATTAAATTGACTCCTCCCTGAGGAAGCCAGAAAGACAGTAGTCCAGGCCTTAGTTATTTCAAGGCTGGACTATTGTAATGTTCTCTATTTGGGAGTTACGCAGTCTTGGTTGGTGAGACTTCAGCATGTACAAAATACGGCAGCTCTCCTGCTATTAAACCTCCCTAAGCGGTCTTCTTTGGAATCTGATCTTTTAAAGATGCACTGGCTACAGCTCGAGAAATGGCTTATCTTTGAAGCCATGTGCTACTGTCATAAGATCCTTAGGAACGAGGGTCCCCGCTACTTGCACCCCTTCTTTAAGTCATATGTTCCTACTAGAAGGTTAAGATCTGCCAGGTCTATGCCAGCTTCAGTTCCTATTGTAAAAAACGCACGGATTGGTGGATGCTTTTTTAGGGTTTTGGCAGCCAACTGCTGGAACTCCCTGCCTCTTCTAATTAGACAGGTGTCACATGGGCTTTCATTATTCTAATGAGACTACTGTATTTGAGCAGCAGGATCGCCTGCGGTGTGGGAGACTGAGTCTAACCCACTACAGGTGACACCTGCCACCTCAACCCGGGTTTTGCTCCGGCTAACTAGTAGTGCCTCATCTCTACCCAAGGGCAGGGAGGATTGGGCAGCTGAGCGCACGACACAATTGATTCCACAAGGAAATCGTGATCACTCAGATCTCATCCGTTTCTCTCAATTGCATTAGTCTCACATATGCAAGGACAAGCAGAGGTGGTGTATGTTTCAATAAGGTTTCAATGAAGCAACTGACTCCTAGATAATAAAGCATGTTCTGCAATAACCAGGATGATAAAGCATGACAGAATTAAGAATGTGACAAGGAGAGTGAAGCATAAAAATAACACTACCATATTGTCACTAGAGTAGATAGACTAATTTCTACCTAGGCTGCAATAGAGCACAGCATGTTAAGCTCTAGTTCTGCCCTTCAGGTTCTCCTGAGAAGACATCATCCGCCATACCTGAGCAAAGGCCTGAAGTCTGCATTAGCAGCTGTAGCAAAGCGTTCAGCAGTCAGCATACAGTCATGGTCATCTGGCTGGAATCTCCTTCTAACGTGTATGGGACAAGGAAGTGTTTTTATAATAAAACTGCTAATGTTCTAAGAAAATGTCACTACATAAGGATGTGTGTGTTTCTGTGAATACAAGAGACAAAACGTTTATATCTTACTGTAGCCTTGAGAGAAGCACAGCGTGCTTGTATATGAACACAGTGCTGGCCTAAGCAAGGAATAGCTATCTAGAGAGAAAATAAACAAGACCGCAAAATGTGGCTATTGCTAAAATAATAAACAAAGCTGAATAAAATATATCTAGGTTAAACAGCACAGCGGCAGGTCTAGTGTGCTAAAATAACATGCATGGAGATATAACAAAAATGGCTACACAACACCCTCCCCTTGTCGGTTGAAGGTGGTTCAGAAGCCCAGTTATGAATAAAAGCTACTAAAACTCAACCTAGATATATATAAAAAGGTAAAAAATGACAAGTTAAAAGGACACTTGAGCATGTATAAAAGGACAATGTAACATGTTAACATGTAGCGTAAGAAAAGGCCGAATTTCAAAAGTCAGACTCATTTTGGAAGTTGCCAATAGAATCCGGGACAATTGAGGGCAGGAAATCTTCCACTTCGGCAGGTGTTAAAGTTGGAAATACATCACCAAGAAGGACCAAGGAGCATTCGTTTTCCATAGCCTGAGCTTCAGCCGAGGCAGCAGCATTCTGGGGTGTATCCAGTAACGAGTTCAGAGCCACATCCTCCAGGAAGGGCAACTCATAAGCAGCTTCCCATAGCAAACGCACCCTCAACATGCATGTCCGGTAATGAACCCTCAACGAGAACATCAACAGATCAGCGTCCAATGAAAGCAAGCGCTGCGTAGTAAGACAAACTTCCAGTGCATGTTCAATCGAGCACCAGAGGCACCAAAACAAGGGCTGCACACAATGCAAAACCAGTCTGAATGACAAGGACCAGTCACACTCCAATTATTTCAGGATTGTTGCTCTGAAGCATGTGTTCACAACACAGCTGCACTGGTGGGAGCGCATTCATTCCTCCTTGTTATGGCGGGACAGCCATTGCGCAGAAAAAGTAGCAATAGCAAAATGCCAACTATTAAAGCCAAAGTAATTGGAAATCCCCTGAGCAAGATGGCCGTTGCGTAGCAAGGGGAAGGCTTGTCGGCCCCGCCTACCACGGATACCGGATGCCAGCTCGCGACGCGTCGCGGACGCGGAGAGGCTGGAGTGAAGCTCTCTCCTTTCACCGATCAATGGCTGGTTTGCATCGGCTCTCTCATGCAGTGGCTCAAGGCGGCAAGGAAGGAGGCATCGGGAGCGACCCCATGGGCATAAGTGTGGCGCAGAAGTGCACTTTTTAGCTTCTTGAACAGAACGGGCAGAACGCTCTGATCGACGACAGCGACACCACGGTGGTCAAGCACACGCCACCCTCTAATTTTTTTAAAACTCGGGAAAAGCCAAGAAAAGAGGGAGTATTTGATGGAGAAATACCCCCCTTCTGACTTGTTCTTCTCTCCTGATTCTGCAAAAATCCCAAGTAAGAAAAGGGGGGAAAGTGGCTGGAAATGACTGGACTGGCTAGGTCTAGATTGTAAGAATGTACTAGCAGGATTGTGTTTTTTTTCCAAGATCCTAACAGATTTAAATATAAATATAAGGTTCTGAGGGCACTCACCCTACTGAATTTTTGACCATGTGAACTACAATAAAAGAAAACAAGCGAAGATACCTGTTTTGTGAGCATAATACATTGAGACTAAGAAAATTGAAGATTAAAAGTTCTACGGGCTATAATCTTAACAAGTGCCGGGTGACTCCAAATGCTATTGATTACCCAGGTCAGCAGCACTGATCTCTCTTGCACCCCCTATCAGTCTGCAAGGTGTGTTATTGAAAGAGTGATACATGACGTGATAGCAGTAGTAGTAGGACTAGCTGGATTTGTGAGAGCACTTCCCCACTCCTTGAAAATAAGTATGGCACCTAAAATGGCTCGGAACTCTGGAGATAAGACAAACGGAGCCAAAATTCACGACCAGGAAAAGATAAAGGGGACACAGCTGGGGCGAACAGACGGCCTATATTGACAATGGGCAGACAAACTGGGAGAAACATAACTAGTCAAGGGAAAGACGTTAAGGTCGACAAAAACATAATCCCCCTCTTGGAGACTAGGGGGAAAAGTAAAACCCAGTCTACTATCACGTCTTTTCTTGCAGAAGGGACGCAAGAAAGCTATACTACGCATACAACCCCCTCCTCCGGAGATAGTCAGTCTGCCACTGAAAGTGTACCCATGGGTGCCCTCAGTGAAAAGACTCTTACAGAAATTAAGGAAGCCCCTATAACAGCAGCATAATCCGGTGACGGTGGATTAGTGGGCCTAGACAGCTGCGTGGTGGTAAGAAGGAAGGAAAGGGATTCCCCCATTAGTCAGGAGCGGTCTCTAGCGCAGCAGCCTGTGAACTTAATGCAAGCAGAGGATGTAAGTAATATAAAACCTACACGGGGTATCGAAGCTGGGCAAAATACATTGCTAAAACCAGGAGGGCGTGACAAGGAAAACGAAAAAGAGATGAACATTTTGGACTGGGCAAAAGACAGCGGGGACAAATTTTACTCTCTGACAGAGGAATCCGATTTCAGTAGTGGTGGTGAGCATAGCCTCAGAGAATCCGGTAGCAGTATATCCACTGAGAGGGGAAATCTATCATCAAGTAACAAACCCACAGTATGGCAGAGGCGGCGGCAGCGTAAGTGCACAAAAACGAGGCCTGGGTCGCAGGAGGGCACTGAATTTTCTGATTCAAGTGGTAGTAAGATTTTGAAATGGGACTACTCTGGCATCAGACTAATGGATACAACGGGTACAACAGATATATTTGCCGTAGGTGGTCAACAGTTGGTGGATAATAACATGGAAGGAAGTAATGGGGATATGATAAGTGATGCATGCATGGTGAGCACAGATTCTGGGATGCTACAATCGATATATAATTCAATTAATGAACTTCAAACAGAAACTCTGATTGAAAGTCGCCGAGCCAGGGTAGCCACAAAGCAGTTGCAAGTAGCAAAATCATGTACTGAGATAGAAGCCAAATTAGGCTCAATGGATGAGAGGATAGCAGTAGTTGAAGAGGACGTTGATATCCTGAAGCAACAGAACGCTATGCAGGAGGACCAATTGACTGGCATAATGTGGAAGTTGGAAGACTTTGAGAACCAGCAGAGAAGAAATAATCTGCGCTTTTTGGGCATAAATGAAGGGTTGGAAGTGAGTGACATTCGGGCTTACATGATTAAGCTACTACAGGGGGCTTTTCCCGAATTGGGTCATTGTGACTGGGATAACGAGATTCACCGTGTCCACAGATTTCCTCCAACTCGGAGGGAGGGAGCACACTCAGCAGACTCAAAATACCCTAGAGCTATTCTGGTGTTTTTTGGTAATTATGTGCTGCAGCAGGCTATTTTTGACAAATCTCGCCCTAACGCCCCGCGTAGTATGGAAGAGGTCACTTTTTTCTCTCAACCGGATTTTTGTCATACAACTGTGGGGCGTAGATGCCGGCTCCGACAATTGATTAAACCATTTTTGGACAAGGGAGGGGAAGCCTATTTGATAGCCCCAACTCGCCTAGAAACGGTTATGAATGGGAAAGTGAGATGGTTTACGTCAGAGATCCAAGCAAAGGAATATTTGATGGGGCTAAAATGATGTGGGTTAAGATGGCAAGTGAATCCGGTGGTGGACGGGCACCCCATATCTACACAACGCCAACATTCGGGCCAAAGGTGGTCTGATTGCTCAACAGGAAGGGGAGGGTTGGCTGGGAGAGAGGGATCCCCAGCCCTTGTGGGGAGGGAGGGGGCGGATGGGAGTGGTGTGGGGAGGGTGGAAGTAGGGAAAGGGGGGAAAAATGGGAAAGGAAGGGATAAAGAGGACTGAGAGGAATATAAGGACAAGAGAGGGAAAGGAGAAGGGAGGTATATTTAAGATATGTGAGACTTCATACAGCTCGGATAGAAATCAAATGAAAAAGATTGGGAGGGAGAAAAGGGTGGGAAAGGGGGAGGAGGGAAAAAGAAAAAGGGGATAGAAATGACTAGACTTCGAATAGCTTCTATCAATATTTGCGGTTTAAACGATCCCCGAAAAAGAAAAAAAGTTATGGAAGATCTGAAAACCCTTAGGGTAGATATTTACTGCTTACAAGAGACACATGTGGAATATAAGAACCGTGGAATTTTAGGGTCACTTGGTATGAGAATGATAGTATGTTCAAAACAAGATGTGAAAACTAAAGGGGTGGCAATATTGGACCAGAGTAATAGAGTAAAATTTGCTAGACAGAAGGCTGATAGGAATGAGAGATGGGCAATTGTAGAATGTTCCTATGGTAAAGGATGTTTTACGCTATGTTCTGTATACGGGGCGGTAACCAATGACCCAGTTGTAATGGACACCCTGGCTTTAGAACTAACTGGTTGGCCGCCCCGTATATTCTTTGTGGGGATTTTATTTTAATGGCTCTTTAGATGAATTACAGGATCTTCTAGCGCCCGTAGTTAAGAAAAATCAGGGATGGAAGCCTTGTGTATTTAAAGCAATGGCTGGTTTTCAGAAAGAGTTAGGATTGGTGGATGCCTGGGTTAAGCTGTGTGATTTAGATCCTGGGTACACTTATTTCTCTGGCCCTCATGCAAAATTGGCTCAACTAGATTTTTTCTTGACATCTCCCGAATTGTTAACACAAGCTAGTATGGAATTATATCCACAGATTATGTCAGATCATAACCCATTGGTATGCGACTGACTTGGAGTTAGATGGTCTCGAGTACAAAACCAGGAGGTGGACCTTTGAAAGAGGGCTCCTTAAGGACTCTGAATATTGTGATTACATGAGGAACTGGATAGCTGAATTCTTAGAGATTAACTTGGGGTCTGCCCCTATAGAGATAGTCTGGGATGCCTTGAAAGCAGGAGTACGGGGGGCAACCTTGAGTTTCAGCCTGAAGAAACAAAAAAGCACTCAAAGTAAAGTAAGGGACTCGCATTCGAAACTCGGAGACTTAGAAAGACAGCTGATTGCAGCCATAGAAAGGGGGGAAGATACAAATAATATCCAGGAGCGGATTGCTATAGCAAGGGCAGCAATAAATGAAGTCACCGCAGAAAGAATAGTGGAAAAATATCTTGCGCAATGCTCTGAAAGCTATGAGTTTGGAGAAAGAACCGGGCACATGTTGGCGGTAAGGGCAAGCCATAAAGCAGCAGCTGGCGTCATTAGAGAGATTCAAGATCAACAGGGACAAATAGTGTTAGACACGGACGGAATTAGGAAGGTGTTCCATGGATACTATACTGAGCTTTAAAGCGATACAACAGGATTTTCAACGCCTGGACCCACATCAACACTGAAGAAACCAAAACCACCATGAACTCTATCCACTCCGGCGCCCCATCGGACCCCTGCCCTCACGTCATCTTCAATAAAGCCAACAACATCATCGCCCCGCACCTCCAGGCCATCATCAACTCTTCATTTTCTTCTGCTACCTTCCCCGAAAGCTGGAAACACGCCGAAGTCAACGCCCTACTAAAGAAACCTACGGCTGACCCAAGCGACCTGAAAAACTTTCGCCCCATCTCGCTCCTCCCCTTCCCTGCCAAGGTAATAGAGAAGACCGTCAACAAACTGCTTACCAACTTCCTGGAAGACAACAACCTTCTCGACCCTTCACAAACCGGATTCCGAACCAACCACAGCACTGAAACCGCCCTCATCTCAGTCACAGACGACATCAGAACCCTGATGGACAACGGTGAAATAGTCGCCCTCATCCTCCTCGACCTCTCGGCTGCCTTCGACACCGTCTGTCACCGCACCCTAAAAACCTGCCTCCGCTCAGCCGGGATCCAAGGCCAGGCCCTGGACTGGATGGCCTCCTTCCTCTCAAACCGCTCTCAAAGAGTTTACCTCCCACCTTTTCGCTCAGACCCCACCGAGATCATCTGCGGCGTACCTCAAGGCTCCTCGCTCAGCCCGACACTCTTCAATGTCTACATGAACCCCCTCGCCGACATCGTACGCAAGCACAACATCATCATCACCTCCTACGCCGACGACACCCAACTTATACTCTCCCTCACCAAGGACCCCGCCAGCGCTAAGACCAACCTACAAGACGGCATGAAGGACGTCGCAGATTGGATGAGGCTCAGCCGCCTAAAGCTGAACTCGGACAAAACGGAAGTCCTCATCCTCGGCAACACCCCGACCGCATGGGACGATTCCTGGTGGCCCACGGCCCTTGGCACCGCACCGACCCCCTCAGACCACGCCCGCAACCTCGGCTTCATCTTGGACCCTCTTCTCACCATGACCAAACAAGTCAACGCTGTGTCCTCCGCCTGCTTCCTCACCCTCCGCATGCTCCGCAAGATCTTCCGCTGGATCCCCGCCGACACCAGAAAAACCGTGACCCACGCCCTCGTCACGAGCCGCCTGGACTACGGCAACACCCTCTATGCTGGGACCACTACTAAACTAAACTCCACTAAGGACCCCGGCCCTGCAACGTATTCAAAACGCCTCGGCCCGCCTCATCCTCGACGTACCCCGCAACAGCCACATCTCCGCACACCTGAGACACCTGCATTGGCTCCCAGTCAGCAAAAGGATGACCTTCCGACTTCTCACCCACGCACACAAAGCCCTCCACAACAAGGGACCGGAATACCTCAACCGTCGCCTCCGCTTCTACGCCCCCACCCGTCTCCTCCGTTCCTCTGGCCTTGCGCTCGCTGCCGTCCCTCGCATCCGCCGCTCCACGGCGGGTGGGAGGTCCTTCTCCTACCTGGCAGCCAAGACCTGGAACACCTTCCCCACCAGCCTCAGGACCACCCAGGACCACTCCGCATTCCGGAGACTCCTCAAGACCTGGCTTTTCGAGCAGCAGTAACCCTCCCTCCCCCCTAGCGCCTTGAGACCCGCACGGGTGAGTAGCGCGCTTTATAAATGTTAATGATTTGATTTGATTTAGGAGACTTCTTTGATGACCTTGGAATGAGGAGTCTTCAAGAACAGTACGGTCTAGAACAAAGGGATTTTTTCAAATATTTACAGATACAAGACTTTTTGGGCAAGAAAACGGGGGGGCCACAGGGGTTTAAAAGTAACCTGCTGTTAAAAGGTATCCTGTGGTAATCTAAAATGACTATCAAATTAATTTATTCCTCATTGATGGCAGAACAACCCGATGATTTGGGGAAGCATAGCGAAAGGTGGAAGGGCAAACTGGCTGATGGAAGTGCTAATTTTCTCAAATCACTTGAATTAGGACACACTATGCTACTCTCTTTGTCTCTGCAAGCACAACATTATAAGACCATGTTCGATTTGTACTATACACCGGCCCACCTTGTTAAGTGGGGGGGCACATGAGGAACAAACTGTCCAAGGTGTGGGGTCCACGGAACAGATATAGTTCATATGTTTGCCATGTGCGGGGACTTAACAACATTGAGAGATGGCATGCAACTCATGATAAAAGAAATATTGGGTTATGATGTGGTCCTTACCCCGGAGATCATGGTCTTAGGGGATGCTGAGCAAATAAGGGGACGACAGAGAGTGTTTATTTTTCTTGCCATGGCGGTTTATCGATTATGTATCTCCTCTGCATGGCTGAATCTGCAACCACCGTCATGGTAGCAGTGGCTGGGCCGGTTATTGTCTGTGTATCATTTGGAAATTGCACTGTACAAACAAAAGGGGAGATCTGCTAGGAAAAAAGGGAAAGTAATTTGGGGGCAATTTCAGAATTGGCTTTCGGCCAATTAATGAAGGCTCAATCTAAGTTTTTATCTTGATGATGAATGGGAAATGTGCTCCTTTCCAGGCTAATGGGAAGATGTAATCATATTTGTTTTTTCTTATTGTGAACTGTATGTTTATCTGCAAATGATGTATGAATGTAATTGTCTCTCTTTCTTTTCCAAATAAAAAAAAAGGAAATCCCCTGAGAATACTGGAGAATATTGAGTGGATGGCTGATGGTATTAAACTGAATATGGAGGAGAAGTTGTGAACGAAACCAGATCCAACACCCTTAAAAAGAATTGTGATTCCAGTAGTACTGGACACATTTAATATTTGTCCCACGAGTTCACCGAAGTGTCTCGGAAAGTTTGTACTTAAAAGGGACTGTATCTCAGCTGATGACCTTGCCACCTGAAGTGCGTAGGTCTTGTGTGCAGATATGAGTGCCAAGTTTTTTTGGAACAATAAAGCCTTTAGTCTACTCAACTTGTCAAAATTCACATTAGAAGTAGCAATATGGGGCCAAATGTCAGCTACCTCTTCTTGTCTAGTGGGAGGAAAGAGTTAGTTCCCGCAGCATGTAACAATCTTAGAGACCAAAACAACATAAACTATTCCGGCTCGCATCCCACAACAGTCTTCACTATTGAGGAGAACATAGCTGCCATTTGAAAGCACCTGGACCGTAGGTTTAATCAAGGGGACTGGAAATCCCTTCAGATAACAAGCCAAGTTCGCAGATGAAGTGTTACACGCCCTGTGCAAGGACAGCTGTTTACAAACCATCAAATGGCTGACAGAAGTCTCACATTCAGTACCGCTAAGAAAGACCTCTTTCATGCCACTGAGACATTTGTACGAGAAGGGCAGCTCCCACACCTCATGGATGTAACTACCTTCAGAATCTTTTTTCCTTAAGAAGCTAAAACCTCGGTTGTTCACATCAGCATAATGGACCATGTTTCTTTTATGGTTTATTGTGCTGGGCCAGCTTACCTCAGTGCTTCGAAGCGAAGTAGCCATGCGTCTTATAAGTGATTTTAATATGATTATTATTATTAAGGCATTACCCCCCTCAGAGGCAAACCAAAGATCTCCTTGAGATATCCTTCTTTCACCCTTAGGTAGCGTGGAGCAGTCGCTAGGAAGTGCTCAGATCAACAACTCCTAACATATTACAATTAAAGGACTAAAGAATGTGAAGTCCTAATAAGTTCTACAAAAACAGAAGCTACCAAAAACATTAGAGAGCAATCAATAAAGTTAAAAAAGAGAAAAATATATTGAATCACTGAAGACACCCAACAAGCTGGGAGGATCTTACAGTGACCTGAACGTTTCCTGCTGACAAATGCACTGGCCTGTAGGTCATGAGCTCAAATCTGGACAAGCCCAACTCTGCCTTATATTCTTCTGCAGTTGGCAAATTGAGTACAATAAAGTAGGTGAAAGTATCTACAACACTTACAGCACTTATGAAGGGCAGATGTGCGGTTGAAAGCACCTAAAAATAACCAAGTTATTATTTTTTTATGATGGGAATTCCTGTGACCACTGGAAATAACTGCAGATCTGAACCATTGCTGAAGTAATGCACTACATCTAGAACAGTTCACAGATTGTTACATTGTGTACACAACAGCCTACATGCACTGTAGGGGAGTGAATGGACACAGACAAAACACTTAGGGGGTCATTCTGACCTGGCCGGCGGCGGTAGCCGCCGGCCTGGCTGGGACCGCCAGAAGACCGTACCGCGGTCAAAAGACCGAGGCGGTCATTCTGGGTTTCCCACTGGGCTGGCGGGCGACCGCCAAAAGGCCGCCCGCCAGCCCAGTGGGAAACACCCTTCCACGATGAAGCCGGCTCCGAATGGAGCCGGCGGAGTGGAAGGTGTGCGACGGGTGCAGTAGCACCCGTCGCGAATTTCAGTGTCTGCTGAGCAGACACTGAAATTCAAAGTGGGGCCCTCTTACAGGGGCCCCTGCAGTGCCCATGCCTTTGGCATGGGCACTGCAGGGGCCCCCAGGGGCCCCACGACACCCCTCACCGCCATCCTGTTCCTGGCGGTCGAAACCGCCAGGAACAGGATGGCGGTGAGGGGGTCGGAATCCCCATGGCGGCGCAGCAAGCTGCGCCGCCATGGAGGATTCCCATGGGCAGCGGAAAGTCGGCGGTACACCGCCGACTTTCCGTTTCTGGCCGCGGCTGTACCGCAGCGGTCAGAATGCCCAAAGGAGCACCGCCAGCCTGTTGGCGGTGCTCCCGCGGACCCCGGCCCTGGCGGTTTTTACCGCCAGGGTCGGAATGACCCCCTTAGACTGAGTACATAATCCCCAAGGAAAAATACTGGCTACTTAAATCACCAGGAGCGGCCCTTCACCATTTGGTAATACAATGTATTTCCACTCAGCAGTGCTGTCCAATGTTTTAACCGTTGTGTTTCTGACCCATACCTCTTCTGGATTATGAATTGGTATACTCATGGAGATAAATGATTCTGTGGACATGGTTACGTTGCAATATCTGTAGAAAATAGTTTTTTTTTGTTTTGCTAATAATTTTGGCAACTTTTGAAAAATGTGCTTGAAGTGTGACAGCCACTGTACACATCCAGTTCAGTTGTTTTATATCAAATTTTGTGCAAATCGATAATGACAGGGCAGATTTATATGGGTAATCTAACAGTAGCCTTTTGCTTTTTAAGTCCCTGTGCTATTTCTGCTCTCCACTGCATAACAAAAAAAACTGTACCTACAATGGTAATTTTTTAGGGTCAAACCTGCGAATTAATGCGCTAGCTTAGGGTCGAGCCTGCGAGTGCATACCCTAGTGCATGTGTCTCGCTTGCATGACTCTGTTGTGTACAGTAAAGGGCTTGAAGCCCACCTGTTGCTCCCCCTTTGTTGGCTTGTGTGGCACTCTTCTTTACAGCCTTGTAATTCGACCACTTAAGACCTCGCATCATTTCTGTTCTGCTCTGTGGCACAGGGACCAAGCACTGATTAATTTAACTTAATCAGTGCCCATCCGCTGCTCCCGATGTGATTGAGGTACTATTTTGTTCTTTTCAACTTTTAGTGCCCTGCAAACAGAAGGCTTGTAACTGGCAAAAACGTGCCCAGCAAGACAAACACAACTGTAAAGTTTTCTTGTTATAGCTAACTTTCTTTTATTTTGCCAAGTCGTCTTATCTCATGTTCAACTTGCTTGATTATGTTTTTGCTCAAGGGCGCTTTTCTCAAAAGATGATCTTGTTCGAAATACTGTAATGCAACGTTGATTCTTTATTATGTATAATTTATTAAATGATGCTTTAACACATAATCATGCAGTCACGCCAATCTACCCCACTTCAACCTGCCCAAATACAGTCTAATCCAATCCACCCCACTTCACCTTACACCAATCAAACCACTCTCCCCAATCCAGTCCAACCCACCCCACTCCAATCCTCCCAACCCACTCCAATCTAATTTGCTCCACTCCAACTCACCCTACTCTAAACCTAAGCAATCTGCACCACTCCAAAACAATCTGCCCTACTCCAGTCCAAAACAATCTGCCCCCAATTCAAAACAGTCTGCCCCACTGCAATCTGGTCACTCCAATCAAAACCAATCTGCCACACTCCAATCCGTCCCAATGCAATCCAAAACAATCTGCCCCACTCCAGTCCACCTCACTCCAAACAACTCCATTTTAATTCAAAACAATCTGACCCACTCCCATCTGCCCCACTCCCATCTACCCCACTCCAATCCAAAACAATCTGTTCTACTCAAATCTGCCCAATTCAATCCAAACCTATCTGTCCCACTTGAATCCGCCCCACTAAATCTGTCCCATTCTAATCCAAAACAATCTGCCCCACTCCAGTCTGCCCCACTCCACTCCAAAACAATCTGCCCCACTCAGATCCAAAACAATATGCCCCACTCCAATCCAGTCATTTTCACCGCAGTCCAATCCATCCCACTCCATCCCAGTTCACCCCACTAAATATCCATCCCACTCTCATCCAGTCCACCCCACACCAACCAAATCCACCTCACTCCAGTCCATCCTAATACAATCTGCCACACTCCAGTCTTCCCACTTCAATCCAAAGCAATCTGTCCCACTCCAAACAAAACAATCTGCCCTGCTCCAATCTGCCCCACTTCAGTCCAAAACAATATGCCCCACTCCAACCCATTTCAATCTGCCCCACTTTAATTCAAAACAACATGCCCCACGCCAACTTGCACAACTCCACCCTGCCCCACTCCAATGCAAAACAATCTGTCCCACTCTAATCTACCTTACCTCACCCCAGTCCATTACACCCCACTCAAACCCAATTCACCCTGCACCAATCCACAACAGTACAACCCACTATAATCCAGTCCACCCCACAATAATCCAGTCCACCCCACTCCAATCCAATCCGATCCACCACAATACTTCTCAGTTCTATCTATCCTACTCCAATCCAATACACCTCACCCCCATCCAATCCAAACCACCCCAATCCACTCCAGTCCAATCCACACCAGTCCAGTCCAATCCACTCCACTCCAATCCACCCTTCTCCAGTCCAATCCACCTCACTCCAGTCCAATCCACCCCACCCCTCTCCAATCCAATAGACCTTACTCTAATCTAACCCACCCTACTCAAATCCAACCCACCCCAATCCAACCCACCCAGTCCATCCCACCCCACTCCAATCAAACCCACCCAAATCCAACCCAATCCACCCACACCACCCCAGTCCATCCCACTCCAATACAATCCACATGAATCCACCCTACTCCATTCTAATCCACCACACTCAAAACCACCTTCATCCACCCGATTTCAATCAAGTCCACTCCTCTCCAATCAATCCATCCCACACCAATCCAATCCACCCCACACCACTCCAACCCACCCCACACCAATCCAATTTACCCACTCCAGTCCAGTCCACCACAATCTACCCCAATCCAAACCACCCCAATCCAATCCACCCCACCCCAATTCAATCCACTCCACCCCACTCAATCCAATTCACCCCACCCCTCTCTAATCCACCCCACTCAATCCAATCCACCTCACTCCACACCAACCCAGATACATCCCAATCCGATCCACCCCAATTCAATCCACCCCACTTCAGTCCACACTACTCCAGTCCACATCACTCCAGTCCACCCCACACCAATTCAATCTACATCACCTCAGTGCAATCCACCCCAGTCCAATCCACCCCAATCCAATCCACTTCACCCCAATCCAATCATCCCAATTTTACCCTACTCCAATCCACCCGACTCCCATCCAATCCACCCCACAGTAACCCAATTTACCCCACTCCAGTCCACCCTAATACAATCTGTCCCATTCCAATTCAAAACAACCTGCCCCACTCCAATCAAAAACAATCTGCCCCACTCCAATCTGCCCCTCTTCAGTTCAAAACAATCTGCCCCACTTCAATCCAAAACAAATTGTCCACTCCAATTCATTTCAATCTGCCCCACTCTAATTTGCCCCACTTTAATTCAAAACAACCTGCCCCACTCCAATCCCAAACATCCCACTCCAATCCAAAACAATCTCTCACTCCAATCCACACCCCCGTCCACTCAACCCCACTCAAACCCAATTCACCCCACTCCAATCCACCTGCAATCCACCCCACTATAATCCAGTCCACCCCACTCTAATCCAATCTACCTCAATCCAGCCCAGTTTAATCAACCCTACTCCATACCAATACACCTCACCCCAATCCAAACCATCCCATCACAACCCAATCGACTCCAATCCACTCCAGTCCAATCCACCCCACTCCAGTCCAATCCAATGCACCCCACTCAGTCCAATCCACCCCAACCCACTCCAATCCAACCTGCCCTACTACAATCCAACCTACCCTTCTACAATCCAATCCACCTTACTCCAATACAACCCACACCACTCCAATCAAACCCCACCAACTCCAATCCAAACCGCCCACACCACCCCAATACATCCCACTTCAATATAATTCACGTTAATCCACCCTACTACAGTTCACTCCATCTCACTCCAAACCACCTTAAACTACCCCACCTCAGTCCAGTCCGCATCTCTCTAATCAACCAACCCACACCAATCCAATGCACCACATACCAATCCAAACCACCACATTCCAACCTACCCCACTCCAATCCAATCCACCACAATCTACTCCACTCCAATCCATCCACCCCAATCCAATCCACCCCACCCCATCCAATCCACCACACTTAATCTTACCAACCCTAATCCACCCCACTCTATCCAATCCACCCCACTCAATCCAGTCCACCTCACTCCAATCAACCCCACACCACCCCAATCCCATCTGCCCCCATCCAGTCCACCCCACTTCAGTCCACCCCACTCAAGTCCACACCACTCCAATCCACCCCACCTCAATTCAATCCACGCCAATCCAGTCCACCCCACGCCATTTAATTCCAGTCCACCCCACTCCACTCTATCCCACCCCATCCCAGTTCAATCCACCACATTCCAATCCAATCCAGCCAGCCCACCCCTCTTCAATCCATCCCACTCCAGTCCACCCCACCCCATCCCAGTTCAGTCACCTCACTCCAATCCAATCAATCCACACCATCACACTCCAATCCACACCACCTCAATTGAATCTACCCCACCCCATGCTAATCTACCCCACTCACTCCAGTCCACCACACACAACTCCACTCTATCCCAATACACTCCACCCGACTCCCATCGATCCATCTAGCCCACC
This sequence comes from Pleurodeles waltl, assembly GCF_031143425.1. Classification (NCBI taxonomy): domain Eukaryota; kingdom Metazoa; phylum Chordata; class Amphibia; order Caudata; family Salamandridae; genus Pleurodeles; species Pleurodeles waltl. The sequence continues at coordinate 812,521,364 of NC_090440.1, forward strand.
CCACTACAATCTAATCCATCCTACTCCAAACCTCCACATCCATCGACCCCACTCCAATCCTATCACCCCAATCCAGTCCAATCGAGCCTAGTCCAACCCATTGAATCCAATCCACCTAACTCCAGTCCAATCTAATCCACCCCACTCGAATCCAGCCCAATCCCATCCACCTCATGACATTTCAATTCACCCCACCCCACTCCAATCCAATCCACCCCACTCAATCCACCCCACTCTACACCAATCTACCCACTACCTCAATCCACCACAGCCTATTCCACCCCACTCTACGGCACGCTCTGCCACTGAACCACTGGACTCTACTCCCATTTACTCAACTCTGTGACACTCTACTCCTCCTCCACTTTACGGCATTCCTACAAATCCCATACGACACTCTAATTCTCCATTCTACTGTGACACTCCACACCACTAACATTTAGCCATGCTGAACAGCAGCCAAACTGGTGTACAACATGGCAAAACACATTGCCAAAGCCAATAACCTTTGTATAGGCGACACCTATGAGCTTTGCCAATGTTTGCTTTTAATTGTAAATGTATTCATAGCTTTGGATACATTTTTATTTGGAGACTCATAAAAGGTGTCAAATGCACTTTGCAGTAGGAATAGTTTGTTTATTTGGACCATCCCCAGGTGAGACCAGCGGACACCAGACTTAGAAGAATGAAAAATGTTCCTTATTTACCATCTGTGTACGGTCTTCAGATTCTGGCCCTATTGCCTTCCTGCTCATTTGCGGTGCTCTGCATGTCGCACTTTGGCCGCCTTTGTTTTGTCTTTTTTCACGGTCGACTATCGTTACACTGCAGCTCCGGTCTTTGCAGCCTGCTGTAGCCGTGGTGAGTCGTATTCAGCAGTGGGGCGTCCTTCTTTGTTGCTGGCAGCACACGTTGTGGGACCCTTGGGTCTCTGGAGGGCCTGGATCTAGATTACATGAAAGACGCAGCAGACTGGCATTGAAGGGGGTGGCGGTATGTGCGTGTCGCACTGGGTTGAGCCCAGCCTCATGGAAGCGGCTTAAATAGGCTAGTTTGTAACTTGTCGGGCTGGTGCATGCCCTCCCTTTACCTCATTTACGCCCCTACCTACCTCCTGCCTACCCGCCTTAAAGCCCACTTCAGAACCTGCGCATATTGGCGACATTTGATTTGTATGGACAGTCCTCAGAATATGAGGGAGTGCATGGGTTGAGGTATTCTTTGTGTCCCCGAAAATTTATTTATGCTACACAACAGCCGTTTGTCAGCTCTGTGTCTGTGCCTGCATTACCGGATCATCACTGCCATGACATCAGTGCCCAATCTTAGAGACTGTTTATTCTCAGAGTCTGGCTAGGTTTCTGGCTGCACAGAACATTACGGGGGTGGGCTTAATTTTGCATCGCCTAACACAGTTGATATGGTGTCAATAGTTGATGTCCACTGAGCTGGCGCCTTGCCTAAACATATAATTTCTATTGCCCAGCAGAACCTCAACAGGAACCTCTACCCAAGGGGGCAAACGGCCTTTTAAGCAGTGACATGGTAGGCATATGGCAATTTAAGAAGTCCACTATTGCCTACAGTCCAAATCATTAATGTTGGTAGCACAACCGCAGCTAGGGATTGCCACACGCTGATTGAAGGGATGTCAGTGGGATTTAAGGATTATGCCAGTGATTCAGCTTCTTTGCCATCAGACCCAACCTCCCGATCTCCATTAGTACAAGCACCAAAAAGTGCTGAGACTCTCAAATCTAGATATAATAAAATAATCTTTGAAGACGTTTCTGCTCCTCAAGGGCCTCAACTGACTGAGAATCACCTGGAGTCAATTACCTGCTGGAGGTCTGTGGAACATGGCATTTCCTCAATTGGGCAAATAAATTCGACATGAAAATCACTATCTTGCAAAAGCTGGCAGATTACACTAAAGGTATCGATAACAAATTAGACGACTTGTGAGCCATCTAATTAACCAAATTTAACAATCCACTCAATTTATAGAGACCAGTTGTTTCTGCTCTCATCTTCTGGAAAACTGGCAGAACATCCAGCAAGTATGTCATCTTTAATCAATACCTGAAGAAGGAGTTCAATAATTTAAAAAGAGATAATTACACGATAAGATGTGGGGTGCCTGGCTGGGGATGTTGTCTTAAAATAGGATGGGTGGGGAAGGCCCCTTGCTGTCGAAACCTGTATCCTCCGAAATTTCATATGGTCTAAGGTCAATAATGCATGGAATTGAATTCTGCAATACTGTCTGTACTAAATGTTTGAAAATCTGTCTTTCAAAAAAACAATAAAAACTTGTTTATAATTTAAAAAGAGATAATTAAACTCCCAGGTCCCTGCAGCATGTAGTGGAAAAGTGTCGACTAGGGAAGCATGAAACAGCAATTGCGATTAATGATATGTGTAAGGTCTTCAATTATAAAACAGAAGATCTAGAAAAATGTGAGGCATCAATTTTGGCAAATAATAAGGGCAAACCTTTCAAACACATGTCAGAAGAACCTGTGACACCAAACGAGTAATCCTCAATAGCTAATCTAACCAGGAAAGGGGAGGATTTATTGGCACTACAAAAATACATGGAATAAGAAACTTTTATGGCTCTAAAAGCCCTCAAGGGCTCCCTCCGTTATCAAGAAACAATAACACAATTATTGAAGAAAATTAATAAAAAGCCACTGTCGGGAGCGGCCTCGGGGCAATCTGTGTTCCTTGTTGTTACCAAAGTAGTGTCAACCTGTGGTGTCTCTTCCAATTAAAATCCGTACGCAAACACAAATTTTATGATCAGCCCAGGCCAGAATGTGGTCTAAGAGATAATACTTCAGAGTAGCTCATTAGGACCGAGAACCAGAAGGCTCCAATTGACCAACCTGATAATATGTCTTTAGAGTAAATTGCGGCTGCAAGGGAGGAAAATTCAAAGATGCAAACTAAAAGCAATACTCAGTATTCACTTGCTGTTCCATCTGACAAAGGGGCTACAGCATGCCACTCAAAGTCGCCGAGGCTGCCACACTTCAAAAACCAGGTGATAAGCTGACGGGCAGCTGTCCCAAGCTTCACATACAAAACACTGGCAAGTTTACATTACATGGACTGGTGCCTGCAGCTCGGGCTGGCTTGAGGGTAACAGACCTATTAAGCAGTAAATATCATCCAGGTCAATTGTGCATTAATAACCTCCTTGCTAATGATCCAAAATGCAAGTGCAAGGCAGAAAGTTCCACACAAGAAGAAAGGCCACAGGCAGCAACTTTTCTCCTGCACGCCCCATCTGCCAGTAATCAATTCCAGTCGATCCAGGATCAGTCATTCATTCATAGTGCCATGGGAACCCAAAAGCATTGCAGGGTGGATAGTCCTCCAGATCAGGACTTGCAATACAGGGACAGCATAATATTCGATCCATAATATGCCTCATAAGGCAAGGAGGAGATATTGAGTAGAGGAAACATATTAAAATTATTCTAAGCAATACCAAACCTGGCAAATATAACCTCCAAATATATTGATTTTTTAACTTTTTTGCCTGGCACAACAGGTGAAGTGGATTAAAGAACTGAAACTTGCTTCTTAAATAAGAACGTAATTCCCGAATCGTAGCAGAAAAACACAGACTGGAAGAATGAGGCATAAGAATTGTACACTCATCCAGGATTAAGTATCCATTGATTTTTGTTATCACTAATCAGCAAAGAAATTACCAATATGGTGTAAACAGTCTCTTCAAGATCCTCAATTTCGCATGGAACAACTGGTTGCTTTGATAGTGCTCTCTTAAACCCACAGAACAATATAACTATGATTAAAGATCTTCCGTCACGCAGGAGAGATTTTTTTTTCTCCAAAAACTTCAAAAAAGGATTCGGTCTGGTTATCTGACACCATACATCTTCATCCCTGATGAAGGCCTAAGTAAGGAAATTACTCTGCTGCCCACGTGTTTTTGGAACATCAGGGGTTATAAAAAATTGACATCCTAATCCGAGTACTTAAAATGTGTACAATCTCTTAATAATATAGTATCTCTACAGGAAACCTTGCAAACTCTTCCAAATTCCTGACTTGATTACACAAAGTATTGATCCCCAGCACATAGGTCTGAAAAATGTAGTCTCTTGGGGGGAATATCGATCCATGTACAAAATCAACCGGGGTTAACAGCAAATTTCCTGCTCGAATCCAACTGTAAATTCATAACACTAAAGATTGAACCATCCACGGAGGAATACACTGGTGGGTCTTGTTTCACAGGCTCTATATGTAGATATATATATCTACATATACTACTGGGATCGTCAGTAGGTAAGCTAAATACATATATATACCTGCCACTAGCCATAAACCTTTAGGATTAATAAATGGGAGGCTGGTAGCTCTTTAAGGCTAATCTATTTGTCCCTTTTTCATTTTATCATTATTTTTATTTATTTGGTGTGGCATTCACATGGGTGCGCTTCAGTTAGATAATAAACTTTACATACATAGGCACAATAATACTCTAATACAGGGGAGAGATCAATTTTGAACTGTTAGAGGTTGTAGTTTAATCATATATACCCCTTTATTGACTAACTACAATATATGTTGTTTATTTAGGACTTGATTAAACAAACAACCATTTGAGATGTAAGGTGACTTAATGTGATGCTATAATTTAACTCTGCTTTATAAAACTATTTGATTGAATATATAATACTGATAACTACATCTACCAGAAGTCATTGCATGGGCGTCAGCAAAAGGATAGATACCCTTGCAAAATTATATATATTTTTTTGCAGAGTTTCTTTACTCTAACATAGGGTTCACGCATTTTGACATGTAAATAAGTGGGTATGAAATTGGTCTTTGAATCAGTATTGTGTTTTTGTGGGTCTTTGTTTGTATATTTAAGCGCTAAAGGAATGCACAGGAAGTACCTGTGAACAAGGTCCGGTGAGACCGAAACGCGATAGGGGATTCCTGACATTGCTTTGTTTGCCGTGGAGCTTGCTACTTAAATAAAGAAAGAAAATTAAGGCACAACTTTGGAGTGCGGTTCTCTTTTTGTAACACAAAGAGAATTAGTAAAAGGATTATACGGGTGTCCTACCGAAGAACCGGCACCACCAAGGAATGAAAGCGTGCCATAGCACGCCATTTAGGACAACTTCTCTTCACATATATATATGTATAGCTTACCTACTGACGATTCCCAGTAGGTAGTTATAGTTAGGACCTAGTTTCCCTAGAAAGAGCATTTTTTGTTTTGCAAATAACTTTGGTGCCACTTGATGAATCTTCGCAAAATGTTCAAAACTTGTACTTCAGTCAGTTCAGCTGCTGTCTTGAAAGTTTCGGGTGATCCGTCAAGAGGGGGCTGAGAAAAAGGGGGGTCCCAAAACACATCTTCCCCATGCATTTTCCCATAGGGATTTTAAACATGACTACAGCCCGAACTGCTGGACGGTATTACACCAAATTTGGCAGAAAGCTAACTGTTGGTCCAGAAAGCATACTTTTTGTGATTTGGTGTAAATGTGTTCTGTAGTTTTGGAGATATTAAAGGTAACAAAATGTAGATTTCCAGGGGCGGTGATCCTCCATGGAGCCAACTGTCCCTATGCCGATATCTGATTGGTTCAACAAGAATGTGTTGGCAGCCATTTTGGGACTCGTGTTCAGCTTGTTAAATTGATGCAGGAGAGCCCCTGTAGCTTCCCCACAGCCCTGGGGACCGTCACCTTCCCGGGTGAAACAGCAAACATAACTCTACTTACTGGAAGTGGGAGCTGTCAACTTGCTCCCAGTTGCAGAAAGCGCAGTTTTCATCTGATTGGTTATTCCCCTGGGTGGATCATGTACAATGCTATTGCTATGGGCGGCTATTTTACCTTCTGTAGTACACCCAATAGGCACTTATTCACCTTGAGTTCAAAGTGACATGGCAAGATTATATTGGTTATGCACGATTCCTTTCTCTCTGTGTGAAAATGAGAAGTGCTGAATGTGACTCGCTTAAGCAGGATGAGAAATCAGATTTATAGAAATATTACTTGGATTCAGTCAATGTGCTTGCAGCCGAGGATCTGATCCAACGGTCTGTTCCACCAAAACAGTTCACAAGAATTGTTTTGAAGTAGGCAGTGCGGTTATGACTTAAGAGGCAATTTGTGGAAGAGCTAATGTTATACTATTAACCAACCTGTATCAGCCTCTATCACTGCCATCTTATTTATCTTGTATATTTCAACAGGCTACAAAAACCCAATTTCTCCACTTCCATTGGGGGTCGCTTCCACTTAATGTGTACAAGTATGGTCTGCTGACAGGTACTCAGGAAACCCTATGCAGGGGTTATGGTGTAGCATTGGGAACTCTCCAGCTCATTACTTGCACATGAACTACTTTTACTGCTCCAAGTCATAATTGGCTGGTACCCATTTTTAGGCAGCTAAAATTACAACCTGAAAAGTTGTTGTGGAGGAATGTTTAAAAGGGCATTCAGGCCAATTAACTGCAGGATGTATTGGAGATTACAATGGAGACGTGCCTCCTGGGGTTATTTGCCAAGCTACGCCCCCAAAAAGTGGGTAACAGATTTGCTGATCTAGCCTTGGCGCTGGCTAAGCAAAGAGTGCTGATGGCATGGAAACATGATAAGGGACCTAGCCTGCAGACCTGGACACTAGATGTAACGAGATGAGGTAGGGCAGAGGAGAGAGCTCTGAGGAGGGAAGAAAGCAAAGGGATGAGGCGCAGGCCACTGGCCCCACTGTGGACGGAGGTCATTGATGGCTGGGAAAACATTGCTGCGGTAGTAGAAACAGATTTGGGAAGCAATACAGGGAGCACTACAACAAGTTAATAGGAGAGAGGTATAGGACGGGCGCAATTGGGACAACTTCAGGACCTCTAAGAGATTGACACAAGAACAAATTGTTGCCTCCCTTGCATACCCACTCAATCAGGGAACCTTCCTCACACCCTGATTTAAAGATATTACATAAAAGATTATATACATACTTACTATCGTTATACAGCCAGTGTGCACATGTACAGGGACCATGGGCAGATTCTTAGTTTTTCTATACTGTTTTTGTTTTCTTTTTAAATATTGCAACTAGCGAAGTTGATTGGTAATCCTTAGATGGCATGAGTATTTACTGATGGGGAAGCTATGCACTGGCCCTATACGGCATGTTTACCTATATTTTCACTCTCCCCCCGATCCAGGTCACTAATACGTTTTTTTGAACAATTGAGTAATACTTATATCCTAACAGAGGAGTGATAGTCTAAATGGCAAAGCAAAAACACCATATAATGCATAAAGTTCACTAAACCTGTAAGCTCTAATTGTGTTGCTTGTACAAATGCTAAGATTTACGTTATGAAACGAATAAGGTAATGTGTTATGCCTGCTTAAGCTTAAGCTGAAATGCCAATAAATAAAAGTGTTAAAAAAATAACTGCAGGATTTATGCTAAGCCGGAATAATCAGCTACTAAGCCACCAAAGTAGTGTGCTATGTATATTGTTTAAATTTGTAAGAACCACGTTTCCAGAAGAGTTTTACATAGATGATAAGCTATGACACAAATGAATGTTGGGACAAGAAGTTGCCAAACTGAGATTCTTTTAATATTCACTTTTTTTTAGTACTCAAAAGAGTTTTGGGTGAATGGATGATCTCACAGTGTTTTAACTGTTTACCTATTCACTGGATCATGATATGTCCGGGGCCTCTAATTTTGATATATACAACATTGGTCTTACGGCATTTCCCTTATGTTTGTTATGCCTATTGATTTCAGTGTGATCATTTGCAATTATTATTTGTGAAAATAAATAAAGAACTTGAACTTGTTATTTTTTTGCAAAAAAGTTAAATAAGCATGCTGCCTACAGAAACCATTCTCAAACCACAGAAAAACAAGACTAAAGTAACAGCCCAGAGATGATGGATGCAGAATGGGACCAGAAGCCAGGCCCTGATCACTGAACCCACAGTGCACAGTTGTAGACTTCTGGATTTAGAGAGTTTGAAGGCAAGACATTGACAAAGGCCACAACCTGTGTATAGACTTTGCTGTGCAAGACCAAATGCTGTGCTTTGCAGGTTCTGAGGACATGAGTTTCTTGCTTGTGCCAGCAACCAAGTCCTGAACCAACCAAGGATGTAAATGAGTTCATGAGCTCTGGAAGTGTTGTGGTTAGTCTAGGTATGGCGGCTCAGTGGATTAACGTGATCCATTCATGAAATCGGCGTTTGACCTCATGTTTGCAGGTTATAATCTTGGTGGGTCCACTCAGCTTCTCGTCCTTCTGAGAGCGATGAAGTGAGTACAACTGAGTTTGGTAACATTAGCGACTGCTATTCAGCACCACGCCAAAATTCCCCAAAGGATGTTTGCTTTTGAGATGCATATTATATTTTGTTATTGCAACCTTGGCTGGTGAATTACAGTGGGGATAGGATTTGCTTCATAATCATAAAATTTATTTCGTTTTTTTTTAATAACAGCCACTGTTTCTCTTCTGATTAGGGAACTATAAGTTCCCTCTAACTGTCCATTTATTCAGTGAATGAGACATATACCTGGAAATAAATATATTACTAAACCTTCATTACTACTGGTGCACTGGACTATTGTTAATGGACAAGGTGCATAAACTGACTGCACTAAGCCTTAAACCTTGCAAAGTAAGCTATAGGTGCAGTGTTTGGTCTTTGGCCTCAGTGTAGGAATTATCATTGTGAGCTTCTGTAGGAAGTTGGCTCTGTATGTGCTATTTCAAAGTAAGGAATAGCATGCACAGAGTCCAAGGGTTCCCCTTAGAGGTAAGATAGTGGCAAAAAGAGATAATACTAATGCTCTATTTTGTGGTAGTGTGGTCGAGCAGTAGGCTTATCCAAGGAGTAATGTTAAGCATTTGTTGTACATACACATAGACAATAAATGAGGTACACACACTCAGAGACAAATCCAGCCAATAGGTTTTTGTATAGAAAAATATCTTTTCTTAGTTTATTTTAAGAACCACAGGTTCAAATTCTACATGTAATATCTCATTCGAAAGGTATTGCAGGTAAGTACTTTAGGAACTTCAAATCATCAAAATTGCATGTATACTTTTCAAGTTATTCACAAATAGCTGTTTTAAAAGTGGACACAGTGCAATTTTCACAGTTCCTAGGGGAGGTAAGTTTTTGTTAGTTTTACCAGGTAAGTAAGACACTTACAGGGTTCAGTTCTGGGTCCAAGGTAGCCCACCGTTGGGGGTTCAGAGCAACCCCAAAGTCACCACACCAGCAGCTCAGGGCCGGTCAGGTGCAGAGTTCAAAGTGGTGCCCAAAACACATAGGCTAGAATGGAGAGAAGGGGGTGCCCCGGTTCCGGTCTGCTTGCAGGTAAGTACCCGCGTCTTCGGAGGGCAGACCAGGGGGGTTTTGTAGGGCACCGGGGGGGACACAAGTCCACACAGAAATTTCACCCTCAGCAGCGCGGGGGCGGCCGGGTGCAGTGTAGGAACAGGCGTCGGGTTCGCAATGTTAGTCTATGAGAGATCTCGGGATCTCTTCAGCGCTGCAGGCAGGCAAGGGGGGGATTCCTCGGGGAAACCTCCACTTGGGTAAGGGAGAGGGACTCCTGGGGGTCACTTCTCCAGTGAAAGTCCGGTCCTTCAGGTCCTGGGGGCTGCGGGTGCAGGGTCTCTCCCCGGCGTCGGGACTTTAGGTTCAAAGAGTCGCGGTCAGGGGAAGCCTCGGGATTCCCTCTGCAGGCGGCGCTGTGGGGGCTCAGGGGGGACAGGTTTTGGTACTCACAGTATCAGAGTAGTCCTGGGGTCCCTCCTGAGGTGTTGGATCTCCACCAGCCGAGTCGGGGTCGCCGGGTGCAGTGTTGCAAGTCTCACGCTTCTTGCGGGGAGCTTGCAGGGTTCTTCCAAGGCTGCTGGAAACAAAGTTGCAGCCTTTCTTGGAGCAGGTCCGCTGTCCTCGGGAGTTTCTTGTCTTTTCGAAGCAGGAGCAGTCCTCAGAGGATGTCGAGGTCGCTGGTCCCTTTGGAAGGCGTCGCTGGAGCAGGATCTTTGGAAGGCAGGAGACAGGCCGGTGAGTTTCTGGAGCCAAGGCAGTTGTCGTCTTCTGGTCTTCCGCTGCAGGGGTTTTCAGCTGGGCAGTCCTTCTTCTTGTAGTTGCAGGAATCTAATCTTCTAGGGTTCAGGGTAGCCCTTAAATACTAAATTTAAGGGCGTGTTTAGGTCTGGGGGGTTAGTAGCCAATGGCTACTAGCCCTGAGGGTGGGTACACCCTCTTTGTGCCTCCTCCCAAGGGGAGGGGGTCACAATCCTAACCCTATTGGGGGAATCCTCCATCTGCAAGATGGAGGATTTCTAAAAGTTAGAGTCACTTCAGCTCAGGACACCTTAGGGGCTGTCCTGACTGGCCAGTGACTCCTCCTTGTTGCTTTCTTTGTTCCCTCCAGCCTTGCCGCCAAAAGTGGGGGCCGTGGACGGAGGGGGCGGGCAACTCCACTAAGCTGGAGTGCCCTGCTGGGCTGTGACAAAGGGGTGAGCCTTTGAGGCTCACCGCCAGGTGTTACAGCTCCTGCCTGGGGGAGGTGTTAGCATCTCCACCCAGTGCAGGCTTTGTTACTGGCCTCAGAGTGACAAAGGCACTCTCCCCATGGGGCCAGCAACATGTCTCTGGTGTGGCAGGCTGCTGGAACTAGTCAGCCTACACAGACAGTCGGTTAAGTTTCAGGGGGCACCTCTAAGGTGCCCTCTGTGGTGTATTTTACAATAAAATGTACACTGGCATCAGTGTGCATTTATTGTGCTGAGAAGTTTGATACCAAACTTCCCAGTTTTCAGTGTAGCCATTATGGTGCTGTGGAGTTCGTGTTTGACAGACTCCCAGACCATATACTCTTATGGCTACCCTGCACTTACAATGTCTAAGGTTTTGTTTAGACACTGTAGGGGTACCATGCTCATGCACTGGTACCCTCACCTATGGTATAGTGCACCCTGCCTTAGGGCTGTAAGGCCTGCTAGAGGGGTGTCTTACCTATACTGCATAGGCAGTGAGAGGCTGGCATGGCACCCTGAGGGGAGTGCCATGTCGACTTACTCGTTTTGTCCTCACTAGCACACACAAGCTGGCAAGCAGAGTGTCTGTGCTGAGTGAGAGGTCTCCAGGGTGGCATAAGACATGCTGCAGCCCTTAGAGACCTTCCTTGGCATCAGGGCCCTTGGTACTAGAAGTACCAGTTACAAGGGACTTATCTGGATGCCAGGGTCTGCCAATTGTGGATACAAAAGTACAGGTTAGGGAAAGAACACTGGTGCTGGGGCCTGGTTAGCAGGCCTCAGCACACTTTCAATTGTAAACATAGCATCAGCAAAGGCAAAAAGTCAGGGGGCAACCATGCCAAGGAGGCATTTCCTTACACAACCCCCCCCCCAAACGAAAGAGGATGAGACTAACCTTTCCCAAGAGAGTCTTCATTTTCTAAGTGGAAGAACCTGGAAAGGCCATCTGCATTGGCATGGGCAGTCCCAGGTCTGTGTTCCACTATAAAGTCCATTCCCTGTAGGGAGATGGACCACCTCAACAGTTTAGGATTTTCACCTTTCATTTGCATCAGCCATTTGAGAGGTCTGTGGTCAGTTTGAACTAGGAAGTGAGTCCCAAAGAGGTATGGTCTCAGCTTCTTCAGGGACCAAACCACAGCAAAGGCCTCCCTCTCAATGGCACTCCAACGCTGCTCCCTGGGGAGTAACCTCCTGCTAATGAAAGCAACAGGCTGGTCAAGGCCATCATCATTTGTTTGGGACAAAACTGCCCCTATCCCATGTTCAGAGGCATCAGTCTGCACAATGAACTGCTTAGAATAATCTGGAGCTTTTAGAACTGGTGCTGAGCACATTGCCTGTTTCAGGGTGTCAAAGGCCTGTTGGCATTCCACAGTCCAGTTCACTTTCTTGGGCATTTTCTTGGAGGTGAGTTCAGTGAGGGCTGTCACAATGGATCCATATCCCTTCACAAACCTCCTGTAATACCCAGTCAAGCCAAGGAATGCCCTGACTTGAGTCTGGGTTTTTGGAGCTACCCAGTCCAGAATAGTCTGGATCTTGGGTTGGAGTGGCTGAACTTGGCCTCCACCTACAAGGTGTCCCAAGTAAACCACAGTTCCCTGCCCTATCTGGCATTTGGATGCCTTGATAGAGAGGCCTGCAGATTGCAGAGCCTTCAAAACCTTCTTCAGGTGGACCAGGTGATCCTGCCAGGTGGAGCTAAAGACAGCAATATCATCAAGATAAGCTGTGCTAAAGGACTCCAAGCCAGCAAGGACTTGATTCACCAACCTTTGGAAGGTGGCAGGGGCATTCTTTAAACCAAAGGGCATAACAGTAAACTGATAATGCCCATCAGGTGTGGAGAATGCTGTTTTCTCTTTTGCTCCAGGTGCCATTTTTATTTGCCAGTACCCTGCTGTCAAGTCAAAGGTACTTAAGAATTTGGCAGCACCTAATTTGTCTATGAGCTCATCAGCTCTTGGAATTGGATGAGCATCTGTCTTGGTGACAGAATTGAGCCCTCTGTAGTCCACACAAAACCTCATCTCTTTCTTTCCATCTTTGGTGTGAGGTTTGGGGACTAAGACCACTGGGCTAGCCCAGGGGCTGTCAGAGCGCTCAATTACTCCCATTTCCAGCATCTTGTGGACTTCCGCCTTGATGCTTTCCTTAACATGGTCAGATTGTCTAAAGATTTTGTTCTTGACAGGCATGCTGTCTCCTGTGTCCACATCATGGGTACACAGGTGTGTCTGACCAGGGGTTAAGGAGAAGAGTTCAGGAAACTGTTGTAGGACTCTCCTACAATCAGCTTGCTGTTGGCCAGAGAGGGTGTCTGAGTAGATCACTCCATCTACTGTGCCATCTTTTGGGTCTGATGACAGAAGATCAGGGAGAGGTTCACTCTCTGCCTCCTGATCCTCATCTGTTACCATCAACAGATTGACATCAGCCCTGTCATGGAAGAGCTTAAGGCGGTTCACATGGATCACCCTCTTGGGGCTCCTGCTTGTGCCCAGGTCCACCAGGTAGGTGACCTGACTCTTCCTTTCTAGTACTGGGTAAGGGCCACTCCATTTGTCCTGGAGTGCCCTGGGAGCCACAGGCTCCAGAACCCAGACTTTCTGCCCTGGTTGGAACTCAACCAGTGCAGCCTTTTGGTCATACCAAAACTTCTGGAGCTGTTGGCTGGCCTCAAGGTTTTTGGTTGCCTTTTCCATGTACTCTGCCATTCTAGAGCGAAGGCCAAGTACATAGTCCACTATGTCCTGTTTAGGCTCATGGAGAGGTCTCTCCCAGCCTTCTTTAACAAGGGCAAGTGGTCCCCTTACAGGATGACCAAACAGAAGTTCAAAGGGTGAGAATCCTACTCCCTTCTGTGGCACCTCTCTGTAAGCGAAAAGCAGACATGGCAAGAGGACATCCCATCTCCTTTTGAGTTTTTCTGGGAGCCCCATGATCATGCCTTTTAATGTCTTGTTGAATCTCTCAACCAAGCCATTAGTTTGTGGATGGTATGGCGTAGTGAATTTATAAGTCACTCCACACTCATTCCACATGTGCTTTAGGTATGCTGACATGAAGTTGGTACCTCTGTCAGACACCACCTCCTTAGGGAAACCCACTCTGGTAAAGATACCAATGAGGGCCTTGGCTACTGCAGGGGCAGTAGTCGACCTAAGGGGAATAGCTTCAGGATACCTGGTAGCATGATCCACTACTACCAGGATATACATATTTCCTGAGGCTGTGGGAGGTTCTAGTGGACCAACTATGTCCACACCCACTCTTTCAAAGGGAACCCCCACCACTGGAAGTGGAATGAGGGGGGCCTTTGGATGCCCACCTGTCTTACCACTGGCTTGACAGGTGGGGCAGGAGAGGCAAAACTCCTTAACCATGTTGGACATATTGGGCCAGTAGAAGTGGTTGACTAACCTCTCCCACGTCTTGGTTTGTCCCAAATGTCCAGCAAGGGGAATGTCATGGGCCAATGTTAGGATGAACTTCCTGAACAGCTGAGGCACTACCACTCTCCTAGTGGCACCAGGTTTGGGGTCTCTGGCCTCAGTGTACAGGAGTCCATCTTCCCAATAGACCCTATGCGTTCCATTTTTCTTGCCTTTGGACTCTTCAGCAGCTTGCTGCCTAAGGCCTTCAAGAGAGGGACAGGTTTCTTGTCCCTTACACAGCTCCTCCCTTGAGGGTCCCCCTGGGCCTAAGAGCTCAACCTGATAAGGTTCAAGCTCCAAAGGCTCAGTTCCCTCAGAGGGCAGAACTTCTTCCTGAGAAGAGAGGTTCCCTTTCTTTTGCTGTGTTGCAGTTGGTTTCCCAACTGACTTTCCTGTTCTCTTGGTAGGCTGGGCCATTCTTCCAGACTCCAGCTCTACTTGTTCACCCTGTGCCTTGCACTGTGCTCTTGTTTTCACACACACCAGTTCAGGGATACCCAGCATTGCTGCATGGGTTTTTAGTTCTACCTCAGCCCATGCTGAGGACTCCAGGTCATTTCCAAGCAGACAGTCCACTGGGATATTTGAGGAGACCACCACCTGTTTCAGGCCATTGACCCCTCCCCATTCTAAAGTAACCATTGCCATGGGATGTACTTTTCTCTGATTGTCAGCGTTGGTGACTGTGTAAGTTTTTCCAGTCAGGTATTGGCCAGGGGAAACCAGTTTCTCTGTCACCATGGTGACACTGGCACCTGTATCCCTCAGGCCCTCTATTCTAGTCCCATTAATTAAGAGTTGCTGTCTGTATTTTTGCATGTTAGGCGGCCAGACAGCTAGTGTGGCTAAATCCACCCCACCCTCAGAAACTAGAGTAGCTTCAGTGTGGACCCTGATTTGCTCTGGGCACACTGTTGATCCCACTTGGAGACTAGCCATACCAGTGTTACCTGGATGGGAGTTTGGAGTGGAACCTTTCTTGGGACAGGCCTTGTCTCCAGTTTGGTGTCCATGCTGTTTACAGCTATGACACCAGGCCTTTTTGGGATCAAAGTTTTTACCCTTGTACCCATTGTTTTGTGAAGAGGCTCTGGGCCCACCCTCCTGTGCAGGTTTTTGGGGGCCTGTAGAAGACTCTTTACTATTTTTAGTTTTGGTTGTCTCATCACTCTTCCCCTGGGGAGTCTTTGTGACCCCTTTCTTTTGGTCACCCCCTGTTGAAGTCTTGGACACCCTTGTCTTGACCCAATGGTCCGCCTTCTTTCCCAATTCTTGGGGAGAAATTGGTCCTAGGTCTACCAGATGCTGATGCAGTTTATCATTGAAACAATTACTTAACAGGTGTTCTTTCACAAATAAATTGTACAGCCCATCATAATTACTTACACCACTGCCTTGAATCCAACCATCTAGTGTTTTCACTGAGTAGTCAACAAAGTCAACCCAGGTCTGGCTCGAGGATTTTTGAGCCCCCCTGAACCTAATCCTGTACTCCTCAGTGGAGAATCCAAAGCCCTCAATCAGGGTACCCTTCATGAGGTCATACGATTCTGCATCTTTTCCAGAGAGTGTGAGGAGTCTATCCCTACACTTTCCAGTGAACATTTCCCAAAGGAGAGCACCCCAGTGAGATCTGTTCACTTTTCTGGTTACACAAGCCCTCTCAAAAGCTGTGAACCACTTGGTGATGTCATCACCATCTTCAAATTTTGTCACAATCCCTTTGGGGATTTTTAACATGTCAGGAGAATCTCTGACCCTATTTATATTGCTGCCACCATTGATGGGTCCTAGGCCCATCTCTTGTCTTTCCCTTTCTATGGCTAGGAGCTGTCTCTCTAAAGCCAATCTTTTGGCCATCCTGGCTAACAGGAGGTCATCTTCACTGAGAGCATCCTCGGTGATTTCAGAAATGTGGGACCCTCCTGTGAGGGACTCACTATTTCTGACTAACACAGTTGGAGACAGGACTTGAGGGGTCCTGTTCTCCCTATTTAGGACTGGAGGAGGGACATTGGCCTCCAAGTCACTAATCTCTTCCTCTGTGAGGTCATCATCAGAGGGGTTGGCTTTTTCAAACTCTGCCAACAGCTCCTGGAGCTGAATTTTGGTAGGTCTGGAGCCAATGGTTATTTTTTTGATATTACAGAGAGACCTTAGCTCCCTCATCTTAAGATGGAGGTAAGGTGTGGTGTCGAGTTCCACCACATTCATCTCTGTATCAGACATTATTTTGCTAAGAGTTGGAAGACTTTTTAAAGAATCTAAAACTGTTTCTAGAATCTAATTTCAAACTTTTAACAAACTTTTAAACTCTAAAAGACAATGCTAAACAGGGACTTAACACACAAGGCCCTAGCAGGACTTTTAAGAATTTAGAAAAATTTTAAATTGCAAAAATGAATTTCTAATGACAATTTTGGAATTTGTCGTGTGATCAGGTATTGGCTGAGTAGTCCAGCAAATGCAAAGTCTTGTACCCCACCGCTGATCCACCAATGTAGGAAGTTGGCTCTGTATGTGCTATTTCAAAGTAAGGAATAGCATGCACAGAGTCCAAGGGTTCCCCTTAGAGGTAAGATAGTGGCAAAAAGAGATAATACTAATGCTCTATTTTGTGGTAGTGTGGTCGAGCAGTAGGCTTATCCAAGGAGTAGTGTTAAGCATTTGTTGTACATACACATAGACAATAAATGAGGTACACACACTCAGAGACAAATCCAGCCAATAGGTTTTTGTATAGAAAAATATCTTTTCTTAGTTTATTTTAAGAACCACAGGTTCAAATTCTACATGTAATATCTCATTCGAAAGGTATTGCAGGTAAGTACTTTAGGAACTTCAAATCATCAAAATTGCATGTATACTTTTCAAGTTATTCACAAATAGCTGTTTTAAAAGTGGACACAGTGCAATTTTCACAGTTCCTAGGGGAGGTAAGTTTTTGTTAGTTTTACCAGGTAAGTAAGACACTTACAGGGTTCAGTTCTGGGTCCAAGGTAGCCCACCGTTGGGGGTTCAGAGCAACCCCAAAGTCACCACACCAGCAGCTCAGGGCCGGTCAGGTGCAGAGTTCAAAGTGGTGCCCAAAACACATAGGCTAGAATGGAGAGAAGGGGGTGCCCCGGTTCCGGTCTGCTTGCAGGTAAGTACCCGCGTCTTCGGAGGGCAGACCAGGGGGGTTTTGTAGGGCACCGGGGGGGACACAAGTCCACACAGAAATTTCACCCTCAGCAGCGCGGGGGCGGCCGGGTGCAGTGTAGGAACAGGCGTCGGGTTCGCAATGTTAGTCTATGAGAGATCTCGGGATCTCTTCAGCGCTGCAGGCAGGCAAGGGGGGGATTCCTCGGGGAAACCTCCACTTGGGTAAGGGAGAGGGACTCCTGGGGGTCACTTCTCCAGTGAAAGTCCGGTCCTTCAGGTCCTGGGGGCTGCGGGTGCAGGGTCTCTCCCCGGCGTCGGGACTTTAGGTTCAAAGAGTCGCGGTCAGGGGAAGCCTCGGGATTCCCTCTGCAGGCGGCGCTGTGGGGGCTCAGGGGGGACAGGTTTTGGTACTCACAGTATCAGAGTAGTCCTGGGGTCCCTCCTGAGGTGTTGGATCTCCACCAGCCGAGTCGGGGTCGCCGGGTGCAGTGTTGCAAGTCTCACGCTTCTTGCGGGGAGCTTGCAGGGTTCTTCCAAGGCTGCTGGAAACAAAGTTGCAGCCTTTCTTGGAGCAGGTCCGCTGTCCTCGGGAGTTTCTTGTCTTTTCGAAGCAGGGGCAGTCCTCAGAGGATGTCGAGGTCGCTGGTCCCTTTGGAAGGCGTCGCTGGAGCAGGATCTTTGGAAGGCAGGAGACAGGCCGGTGAGTTTCTGGAGCCAAGGCAGTTGTCGTCTTCTGGTCTTCCGCTGCAGGGGTTTTCAGCTGGGCAGTCCTTCTTCTTGTAGTTGCAGGAATCTAATCTTCTAGGGTTCAGGGTAGCCCTTAAATACTAAATTTAAGGGCGTGTTTAGGTCTGGGGGGTTAGTAGCCAATGGCTACTAGCCCTGAGGGTGGGTACACCCTCTTTGTGCCTCCTCCCAAGGGGAGGGGGTCACAATCCTAACCCTATTGGGGGAATCCTCCATCTGCAAGATGGAGGATTTCTAAAAGTTAGAGTCACTTCAGCTCAGGACACCTTAGGGGCTGTCCTGACTGGCCAGTGACTCCTCCTTGTTGCTTTCTTTGTTCCCTCCAGCCTTGCCGCCAAAAGTGGGGGCCGTGGCCGGAGGGGGCGGGCAACTCCACTAAGCTGGAGTGCCCTGCTGGGCTGTGACAAAGGGGTGAGCCTTTGAGGCTCACCGCCAGGTGTTACAGCTCCTGCCTGGGGGAGGTGTTAGCATCTCCACCCAGTGCAGGCTTTGTTACTGGCCTCAGAGTGACAAAGGCACTCTCCCCATGGGGCCAGCAACATGTCTCTGGTGTGGCAGGCTGCTGGAACTAGTCAGCCTACACAGACAGTCGGTTAAGTTTCAGGGGGCACCTCTAAGGTGCCCTCTGTGGTGTATTTTACAATAAAATGTACACTGGCATCAGTGTGCATTTATTGTGCTGAGAAGTTTGATACCAAACTTCCCAGTTTTCAGTGTAGCCATTATGGTGCTGTGGAGTTCGTGTTTGACAGACTCCCAGACCATATACTCTTATGGCTACCCTGCACTTACAATGTCTAAGGTTTTGTTTAGACACTGTAGGGGTACCATGCTCATGCACTGGTACCCTCACCTATGGTATAGTGCACCCTGCCTTAGGGCTGTAAGGCCTGCTAGAGGGGTGTCTTACCTATACTGCATAGGCAGTGAGAGGCTGGCATGGCACCCTGAGGGGAGTGCCATGTCGACTTACTCGTTTTGTCCTCACTAGCACACACAAGCTGGCAAGCAGAGTGTCTGTGCTGAGTGAGAGGTCTCCAGGGTGGCATAAGACATGCTGCAGCCCTTAGAGACCTTCCTTGGCATCAGGGCCCTTGGTACTAGAAGTACCAGTTACAAGGGACTTATCTGGATGCCAGGGTCTGCCAATTGTGGATACAAAAGTACAGGTTAGGGAAAGAACACTGGTGCTGGGGCCTGGTTAGCAGGCCTCAGCACACTTTCAATTGTAAACATAGCATCAGCAAAGGCAAAAAGTCAGGGGGCAACCATGCCAAGGAGGCATTTCCTTACAGCTTCCTTTTTAGGTCTGTTTTTACAGGACAAAGACCTTTAAGAAGCACTATTGTTCTTCCTCCCAACTGGATTTGACTGGTAGAAGTTGTATGTTTCTGCTGAAAGAGTGCTTGGGTAGGACAGAGTATGCCCTGACCTAGTGTGGAAGCAAGCGAAGGATCAAGGCTATAGGTCTGATTAGTTCATTTGGAAAAGTAATTTCAGATGCTGTATGAAGGATCTGTTTTTTATTGCTAGTCATTACACCGGCTTTCGGCCTAAATTACTTATTGTGAAAAACTCATGTTAAAGCCAATAGGCCTTTGTGGATGGTCTGTTTTTACACTGTTAAGAACTGTACACAAGCATTTTCTAAAGCTGACCGAGGTCAAATACAGTAGGAAGGGGTTTTCATGGAGTAATCCAGTGACCAATATGATATGAAGGGGGTTTACATTGTGAACTCTCTGACAAATATTATTGGGAGGAATTTTACATTGAACAGTTTGCCATCATACAAAGGGCCTGATTGCAACCTTTGCGGATGGGATACTCTGTCACAAATGTGATGAATATCCCATCTGCCGTATTATAAATTCCTTTATTTCCTCTGGAAGTTGTAAAGTGGCAAGCAGGATATCCGGCACGTTTGTGATGGATTATCTCATCTGCCAAGGTCGTAATCAGGCCCAAAGTGTTTTTATATTGCAAACTCTCTGATAAATACAATAGAATGGGGTTTTATATTGTGAACTCTGACAAATGCAAAAGCAAGGGGTTTTACTTTGAGAGCTCGCTGTCAAATACAGTAGGAAGGTGCTTAGACTGTGAACTCCATGATAAACACCATTGGAAGAGGATTTACATTTTTAACTATGTCACAAATATAATAAGAGTGGGTTTAGTACACATTACCAAATGTGATTGAATCATGCAACTATGCAGATGGCACCCAGACCATTTAAAAATGGATAGCCCAGAAAACCCCTACAATTCACAACTTCAAGACTGTCTTTGTGCCATAAACACATGGAAGATGAACAACCACCTAAAGCTCAATACTGCAAAAACAGAGATTATGACCTGCAGACAATAGCAGAATTGCCAGCCTACCAACATGTGGCCTAAGGAACATGAAGGCCCCACATCAACATCAAGAGAAGTCAGAAACCTAGGAGTAACCAAGGATTCAGACCTATTGATACCTCATGGTAACAGTACCACAAAGTGTGCCTTCTACACAATGAAAACAGTATGTCGCATCTTCCCATACCATGCACACCAACATAAACTGCAAACCATCCTTACACTCTTAATTTTCAAACTTGACTATGTCAACAGCCTATACCTTGGTGCACCCAGATTTATTACACACAAAATACAGACCATTCAAAATGCTGCCACAAGGCTTCTCCGCCTTCACCCATGAGAACACATGACTGTAGTCCTGCAGTTGTCCACTGGAAATCTACAGCTAGAAGGATAATGTTCAAGACAGTGTGCATTGTCCACAGAGCCTCCCAAGGAAAAGGACTGCTACACCTACATGTTAAATTCACGCAATACAAATCAAACAGAACACTGCTCTCCAGACTTGCATCACTTATCATACCACCTTACCATAAGAAATCTGTGAGAGGCACTGTTTCTCAGTACAAGCCACCAAGCTCTGGAACTCACTACCAGCTAGCATTTGAAGCACCCAGGAGCATACACACTTCAGAAGACATTTGAAAACATGGCAATGTCTTAGATAACTGCACTCCCACATCCCAGCAACAAAGCCCAGAAAACAGTCACACCCTGAAGCATAGTCCTCAGCTTATAACCCACAAGTTGTGAACAACTCAACCAGTAAACTGCTTTCAAAATGCAGATAAGCTAAGAAGGGCTGACCTATGGTTCACCTTAGTCGTATATAGTCATGTGCTTTTACATTTAACAGTCATTGGCCACAATAATACTAAAACCATAATATGCAGCAGTCAGCAACAAAGTGTAACTTATACCCCTTAAGTTCACATAAGACATATCAGCAATGAGGGTTGTCCATCACCAGCAGCCACACAGCCAAAAAACAGCCATCACTAAAAACAATGGAATAACTAAAGAACTGTGTCACACATTGCTGGACAATTTAGAGGACTTTAATATAGTCCACCACTGGAGGTCCCAAATATCTATACAATCTTATCACTTCTTTACATATGACATAGACACTCAGATATCGGATGATAATAAAATGGCCATCTCGACAGATCAGTCCAATATTATCTCCCTCCAACCATGCCAGCTCAAGATCACAACTATACACATAGGCCCTCATTAGAACATTGGCGGTATTGACCGCCTACCGCCACGGCGACGGCCACCAACATACTGCCGCCGTGGCTACCAGCCGGCAATGCCAGAAATCTGGTGGAACACCGCCGCCGGTCATGGCGGCGGATGGCGGTAAGGTGGCACTGCTGACAGCAGCACCGCCACGCCAGCAAAACACTGCCGACCGTATCATGAGCAATGATACGGCCTGGTGGTGTTTTGTTGGCGGACGCTGCTGCTGACAGCAGCGCCGCGGACCGTCTCCAGCCGGAGGACCCCCTGCAAGCAGGTAATTCGGGTTCTCCGACCAAGAGGGGGGTGGGAGTTGTTGTGTGTATGTTGGGGCGGGTGTATGTTTTGGGATGCGTGCATGCGGGTGTGAGTCGCATTGGATGAATGCATGAATGAGTGATTGTGAGTGTTGTGTGTTGTGGATGCATGTGTGTGACAAGCTATGTTGGTGTGTGTAGCGGTGTGTGAGTATGCATGTGTGCATGCGTGGGTGGTGGTGGGTGTGTGCATGTGTGTATATGGGTGCGCGTTTGTATATGTACGGGGGAAGGAGGGGGAGGGGGTGGTGGAGGAGGGCTCTGGGGAGGGGAAGGTGGGCGGCAGAGACCCCTATCAGTGCCAGGGAAGGGATTCCCTGGCACTGATAGTGCCTACCGCCATGGTTTTCGTGGCAGTAAGTTTGGCACAAAAACCATGGCGGTAGGCAGGGTCTTAATCCCGAGGGTGGGATTCTGACAGCCACCAGGCTGGAGACTGAAGTCTTCAGCCCAGCGACCGTTGCCACCCTGGCAGTCCATGTGTTGAAGTGGCGGTGTTGGATGCCGGTAACCACCAGGGTCCAAATCCCATTTTTTTTACCACCAACCTGTTGGCGGTATTACCGCCGCTTTAACACCGACCGCCAGGGTTGTAATGAGGGCCAAAATCTCCAATTGGACAGCCCTGTTCAGTAACCAGATAAGCAGACTCTATCCTATAGATACCAAAAAGGGACCTTCTGAGCTGTTCAAAGCTACCAGCATCCTGAAAACCAAAACACAGCACATCTGTGCCTCACACTTCATCACCCAATACACTGCTACACTCTGCTTTCCATAACACAATAACCACATCTCTGTAGACATCACACACGATATGGAACCAAAGACAACAAAAACAACATCCTTCCACCCACACACTCTAACATAGTGTAGCATGTTACTCGTGTAGGCAAGCGCTTCAACGTCCCATTTAGCGGCAAAAAGCACTATATAAATGCTGAAATACAATACAAAACAATACAATAGAATGCAAAACAATATATCAGTTTTTACACTCAGCCACAGTAAATGCTTGGTGTCTACAAAAGAAGAGCTAATGTTCATGTCCATATATACTTTGGGTCAGCCTAAATTGAGTGATGGGCATCCCTAGGCCAGGGATCTCCAAATCTCCAACTGCTACTGTTGGAGAGCTACTTCTCATCTAAAAAAAACGTCTTAAACTACTGCCTTGTATGTGGATTAGTTAACAAGCACACAAAGGGCAATGTGAGAGGGTGTCCCACATGACTAAAATCAGAAACTTACCTGAATGTGTTTCTGATGTCCCTCCCACTCTGAGTGGAGAATCCCACAGTGACCCAGAAAGGAAAAGAGGGTCAAATGAAATTTTAATTAGAAAAAGAGAAAGAACAAAAACGGGAAGGAGAGAGAAGGAAAGAGGAGGCGAGATGGACAACAGATATAAAAAGAGGACTCCGGCTTAAACAGGTATTAGAGGCTAAAGAAGAGGCTACACAATGAGATGCCAAGAAGGAACTTTGGGTAGAGGACTGAAAGTGTGGTGGAGGAAACCCTGAGGATCACAATGGCAGGTGCAAGCAAAGGAACCAGCGAACTAATGTGGATCCAATAGCCAAAACTGACATAAGCAAGGACTCCAATACTACAGTGGAGTAGGGGGCCTTGGCAAGGATGCATAGGCCAAAGAGCGGTGGATACTACCAGTGGTCATGGATACTCCCGCCTTTGTTCAGGTGAGCTGCAGCTGTGTTGGTGGAAGGGGCAGAGGAGAGAGAGTTGAGAATAGAGTCTGCAAGGAAGTTATTTTCTTTTGTTGTTGTGTTGCGGGTCTCGTGGTTTGATAAATAAAAGGGGGAAGAAGGCTTTAACTTAATTGCACCAAACGGCCTGATGGACTAAAGTATTCCTCATTTTGAGAGCATTTGTTGAGTTATTAAGGGGACAGGAAGTTAAGTAAGCACTGTCCCTAGAGCACCCAGTCCTGCTGTAGTTAGCACACACCATCAATGGTACAAAAGCAGTCTGAAAGACCAGTTATGTCTCTTTATTCTTTTTAATGAAACCTGTAAGATTCCAGTGTCTCACTAGGGTTTGTGGCCTCCTGACATGCAATATATGGGATGACACTGCTCTAATTATGAAAGGTAGGCCTGAAAGACGTAGGTTATCTGTCCAATTCCCTTAAAGTTCATTACTTGATTTTCAGAAACTGGAAGGAAATGGGATGGAGAGGAAGAAAAGATTGAAGGTGAGGAATACTTGACAAAAGGAGAGGACAAAGGGAGAGGATGGAAGGAGAAGGGAAGGAAATAAGGAAGGTGAGAAATAGGGAACAAATCAATTTAAGGAACAAGGGAATGGAGGAAAAATGAATAGAAAAAGTGACAAGGGAGAGAAGAAAAGAAAGAAGTAACAAAGCAGAGAAATGAGCCAAAAAAGAGAATGAACATAGGTGAGATAAAGACAAATAGGGAAAAAGAAGATAAAAATACAAACAAAACGAGCAAGTGTGAGAACAAATGAGAGGAAGAAGTAGAATGACAGCGTGAAAAACAGAAAAATCAGGAACAAAATAAACAAAAAGAAAAAACAATAACAAAAGAAACAGAAAATGAAGGAGTGAGAAACAGAAAAACAGAAAACAATAAAGTAGGTAGGAAAGAAAAGAGCAATAGTAAGGAAGAGGGGAGAAAGAAAGGATAAGAAGAGAGAGGGTAAAGAGCAAAGGAAAAGGAAAATTAATATTGAAAATGAAAGAGAAAAACTAAGAGAAAAAGCAAAAGAAAGTGAAAGAAAAAGAAATAAATATTTACAGCCAAATGTATTACTGACATTGACTTTGAAGAAAGAAACTTCTCTTGAATGTCATATGTTTTCAGGGTAAACATTTCTACACACTGTGCTCTAATGTAAGGCATTTATTGTTTGTTTAAGGCTTCTTATAACCAGCATTCCTGCAGGGTCACCTTTCCGGGCCTCGTGGCTGCATATTCTAAAGTAACCTGACAGGGAGCTACTGCAAGACAGTTTGTTAGCTACTTGTATCTTGTATTCGATCTGTTAGAGACTGCAGCTATAGGCGGGGATGACATGTTTATGTTCATGGCAATGTCAACCGGCTTTCTTTCTAGATTACTAAATTTGGTAACAATGGCAGTAGGCCTCTGATTTTGCACAGAGAACGATTTGGAAATACTGTAGGTTTGAACTTTTTGATTGTGAAAAGGCCTCATGTATTTTAATGGGCCCATGAAGGACCATTAGCAGTTTTTACAATCAGAGCCAACTACTCATATTAGCTTCCTCCTGTGCATGGGCGTCCGCAGGGGGTGGGGGCTGCAGACTGTGGCAGACGGGTCACCGCGGGGGGATAGGTCTGTGCCCGCCACTCAAAAAAATTCTGCGGACACACATGCTCCTGTGATAATTCCTTACATTTGCACTCTGTTTAATCGGCAAAGGTCCTGTTGTAGAGGTTCCAATGTATTATTCCATTTGAAATTTTGTCAGTTTTTGTCATTTTGATTATATTATCTGTGTATTAAATATCCTTTTGGTTAAACAATGATTAGGTAATGTTGAGTGTTGCTATGTGTGTCGTGTGTTCATAGCTCACTGAACATCACTGAGTCAGTCCTAGACTGCTCTGCATAGTTACTATTAAAGAAAGGCAAGTGTTAAAAATGACACTTGGTCACCAGTTTGAGGGTCTAGGATACAAGGGTCCTAGGACACCATTGGTAAAAGACCCCTACTAGCACAATTGGAGTTAGTAACTACTGACTGCCCGGGGAGCTCCTGAAATGGATTTCAATAGGTAGGGATTTTAAATTTTGAATTCTCTGGAAAAATACAGCAGAAAGGTTTTTATATTGACAAGTCCCTTCCAAACACCGTAGCAAGGGGTTTACATTCTAAATCCTCTGTCAAATACATTAGAAGGGCCTTTTCATTGTGAACAACATAGCAAACACCATAGAATGGAGCTTTACAGTTTTTATCTATGTGACAAGTACAATAACATGGACTTTTCCGATGTGAACTTTCTGACAAAAGCAGTAGGATGTACAGAGGTGTATTTTTAGGTTTGGCCCTATTAGATGCTAAGTGTATTTTTAAGGAGATTATATGTTCATATCAAAGTATAGTTTGTGTCTGCCTAAAAAGGCAGATTGATCTCTCTAGACAGAGGCCACATGGTCATGGTTTATGTTCATGTTAAAGAGAGTAGACATTCTTTATTGGTTCTTAAATTTGGTGCCAAAGGCAATACGCCTCTCATTTTACACTGTGAATAACTTGACAAAGCCAACAGGCCTAACCACGCTGATTGTGAAAAGCTTTATGTGTTGCAATCAGCACATATAGGGACATTGCTGGTTTTTAGGGTTTGATTTTGTTGGTGTGCAGATTATCACCTTGAGCTACACAGACATCAAGAACATACTAGGTATACTGGGCTAGTATCCCCCTGTGGCATTCTTCTAGAGTACATGATTAGCACCATGCAATTTTGCCGAAGAAACCATTAGGAGGGGTTTCAAAATGCAATTCCACTAACCTTCTGTCAACATGTGCAATTTTGTGGGTGGTTTTTAGTTTTGTGTTCTTTTCAAGTGGTTTTCTTTTCTAAATAAATATTGTCTGTGCATTTGTTATGCATTGCTCATTTTAATTTTGTTCCAACATCACCACCCTAAGTCAGCCTTGCACTTCTTTGCCTCAGACTGAGAACCAAGTGCTAAAAGTGGTACTTGGTCCTCAGTATGAGAACAGAGATACAGAAGCTTCAGGATATCAAAGAAGAAAGACCCTTTTGGCACAATTTGGTCCCAGAACGAGGTGTCCTGAACCCAGTTATTCAAATACAATGTGAAGGGAGTTTAGATTGTGAATATCTGGCCAAACACTGTAAGATGGACTTTTACATTGAGAACTCTGTGACCAATAGGACTGGGTTTTACATTGTGTAATCTGAGGACTGCAATGAGGAGGGGGGTTGTCAACTCTCAAAAATACAACTGTAAGTGGTATTACAATATGAACTTTTTCATAACTTCAATAAGAAGGAAATTTACCCTTTGAACTCTCTTAGAAATACAGGAGAACAGGAAGAGCTTTTACATTGTGAACTGGGACAGACACAATAGAAAGAGACTTTATTATGTGAGGTCTCTGACAAATATAATAGCAATGTGTATTGCTTTGTAAAATCTGACAAATGCAACAGAAAAGGGTTTTACACACTTTACTCTCTCCCGCAAGTACAATACAAAGGCCCTCATTACAACCCTGGCGGTCGGTGTTAAAGCGGCAGTAACACCGCCAACAGGCCGGCGGTATAAAATATGGGATCACAACCACACTGGAAACCGCCAACACAGACAGCCACTTTAACACACATACCACCACGGCGGTAGCAACAAACACTGCAGCGGTAACCGCCAACAGCCAGGTGGAAGACAATGTACCACCCACCACATGACAACCCCCCTATCCGCCAGCTTTTCCAGGGTGGTACCATCGCCATCAAAAGCACGGCAGAAACAGTACACATAAGGGAAACCACTCACCTCTCGACACTCAAGGAAGAACCAGGACGCCATGGAGCCCGAGTTACAGGTCCTGCCGATGCTGGTCTACCTCCTCATCTACCAGAAACATCAAAGATGGCGGCGACGATGACTGTGAGTACTGCACCTAGTACACAGGGGAGGGGGGAGGAAAAGAGAGTGACACACACACGCAACACACAACACCCCCACACCCACCCACAACACCATACACACAAACAGATCCAACTACATTACA
This sequence comes from Pleurodeles waltl, assembly GCF_031143425.1. Classification (NCBI taxonomy): domain Eukaryota; kingdom Metazoa; phylum Chordata; class Amphibia; order Caudata; family Salamandridae; genus Pleurodeles; species Pleurodeles waltl. The sequence goes on from NC_090440.1 coordinate 812,549,001, forward strand.
GATACACCCCGTAACCCACTGGAAGAACGCAAGTACAAAAGGAATTGAGTCAAATTAGTGATATTTTAGAAATAGGCAGATATACTATAGATTTTGAAAAACAGTATTTACACAAATATACAATACGTACAGAAGTTCGTAGATTGTCTATTCACAAATGACCATGAGCCACTGGGCCAAAATTCATGGGCCAAGACCACACTTGACTCCTGCCTCAATATGGAGAAAACACTGCAGGGGCATCAGGTCGTAAACACACGGGCACCTCAGCTGGAAGATGGGACAATGCCACTGCTCCTCGATGTCCTGAGGAGTGCAAGGCCACAGTCTCTCAAGTGGGTGGTCTGCCCACTGCTTGCTCCTGGGGAGTGCAAATCTACAGTCCCCCAAGTGGGTGGTCTGCCCACTGCTTGGTCCTGGGGAGTGCAAAGCCACAGTCTCTCAAGTCTCTCAAGTGGGTGGTTTGCCCACTGCTTGGTCCTGGGGAGTGCAAGGCCACAGTCTATCAAGTGGATGGCTTCTCCACTGGTTCTGGAGGGGGCTTGGTGCCCAGAGTGCTTCATCCTGCAAAGGATAGAGTGGGTGGATGCATCTCTCCACTGGTTCTGGAAGGGGCTTGGTGCTCAGTGATGCAGTACTTGGGGTGTGCCAGTACACATTCGCCCACCTGGGTGTCTGAAGCCCGTCTCCTGCAGCCTCGGATGGCCGCCCACTAGAGCTGCTGGTGCTGGTAGTGGTGATACTGTCAGTGGTGCAGGTGGCGGTGCTTGCAGCGGTGCTTGCGGCGGGGGTGCTGGCAGTGCTGGCTGTGGTGCAGGTGCCGGTGCTGCCAGTGGTGGACTGAGGCTCCATCCCTCTCCTTCAGCCTCGGACGCCTGCCCACTGGGGATGCTGCTGTTGACAGTAGTGGTGGCAGCGGCGGTGCAGGTGGCAGTAGAGGTGGCGGTGCTTGCGGCGGGCTGCTGGCGGTGCTGCACGAGGTTCTGGCGGTTCTGCTGGTGGGCACCAGGGCTTCACCTGCATCATCCGTCGGCTGAAGTGCCTTGCCTTCGGTTATCTGCGGACCTTGGCTGATGCTGTTTTGCCCTTGGCTCTGTCAGCTGGAGGTTTGGAGGAGGCCTTGCTGGGTGGGTCGTGATCCTTGCCCCTGCTGCATGCAGGCCCCTTCTTCACCTTGGCAGGTGGCAGTATGGTTTGGTCCTTTGCAGGAGTTGGTGGTACACTGGCTTTCCTGCTGGGTGCCCCCTTTGAGCCTCTGGGAGCTGCAGGTTCCACATTGGAGAGCCACTTGGTGGCTGAGGTGCTGGGCTCGGTTCTGGACACCCTGGCCCGAGGGGAATGACGGGGGAGGGGTAGGGAACAGGTCAATGTTAGCTAGGGAAAGTTTTTTAGACACACTTGGGCGGGAAGAGGGAGAGGGTTTGGGAGTGGAGGAAGAGGAAGTGGTTATAGGAGGTGTCTGCTGAGTTTGGATGAAGGTGCATGTGCTGGATGCTGTTGTGAGGTGGATGGCTGTTGGGTGAGTGTGTGCTTGTGTTTGTGTACTTTGGGAGGAGGGGTCACAGACACATTGGAAGAGGACACAGGGACGTGTGTATGGTTGTGGGGGTGGTGACTGTTCGTGAGGGGTGTGTTGTGATGGGCGTGCTGGTGATGGAGGTAGTGGATGAGGATGTAGTGCATGCAGGTGTGAGCGAAGACAATACTGGGAGGGAGGTGGACGAGGAGGAGGAGGGGGACGCAGTGGAGGCAGTAGATGTTGGTGTGTCTGCATGGGGATGGTGCTTGTGTGAGTGCCTGTGGGATGATGTGTGGTGCTTGTGTTTGCCTGAACCACTCATGTGTGTTGTCTTGTGTGCATGCTGGTCTGAAGATGTGCTTGGGATAGGCTGGGGTTGAGGGGATTGGGACTGGGTAGAGGAAGTTGGAGGGGGGAGGCTAAACACAGGGACAATGGCTGCCATCAGTACTGAGGCCAGAGCCTGAAATGCTCTCTGTTGGGCTGCCACGCCAGAGTGAATGCGCTCCAGGTATGCATTTGTTTGTTGCAAATGCCTCTCAACAACCTCGATGGCATTTAGAATGGCTGACTGCCCAACAGTGAGGGATCTAAGGAAGTCAATAGCCTCCTCACTGAGGGCAGCAGGGCTGACTGGGGCAGGGCCTGAGGTGCCTGGGGCAAAGGAGATGCCCACTCTCCTGGGTGAGCAGGCACGAGAAACACACTGAGAGGCTGCTGGGAGGGTGGTGCTGGGGGGGTGGCAGCTGTACCTGTTGTTGGGGTTGGCACAGAGGTGTCCGCCACTGACAGGGAGCATCCATCAGAGGAGGAGTCGCTGTCTGTGGTCTCCCCTCCTGTCCCCGTCGTGGTGCTCCCCTCGCCCTCCGCCCCACTGGTGCCCTCACCGTCGGTGGATTCGGCCTCCAGACCCATGTGGGATGCAGCTCCCACCATCGCCGGTGCCTCTGCTCCTCCGCCAGATGATGCTAATGCACATAAGGACAGGGTGACAAAACAAAAAGGGTGGGGAAGAGACAGAGGATACACTTGGTCAATGCCAGCAACACCCCTACCGTTGGCGTACACAACACACAGGGAGCAGCCCTATGCACTAGTCCATGCCCAACCAGTTCCTAAGATAGTCACCAGCCCATGTGGTACAATGCCTAACGCCATCAGCTGCACCCCAGAAACCCAAAGGACCCTGCCCAGCAATAGATGTCCACTAACACTATTGGGGTAGGTGTGCCTCAGAGCCTGCCCAACAAGGAAGCTACCCTGCCATTGTCGCCCTCGCCAAGGGGCACCCATAGCCCCCATCCCCCACCCAGGTAACTCTTAACGCGTGCACAGCAGGAGTCAGATTCAGTACTCACCCCCTTGTGGCTGCTGTGATGCCTTCAGGCGCCCATCCAACTCCGGAAAGGCCACCGCCAGGATACGGAACATCAGGGGGGTCATGGTGCGACGGGCACCCCTTCCTCGTTGGGAGGCCAGCCCCAGCTGGGCCTCTACTGTCTTCTTTGCCCAGCGGCGCAGGTCCTCCCACCTCTTGCAGCAGTAAGTGCTCCGCCTGTCAAAGACCCCCAGGTTCCGCACCTCCTTGCCGATGGCACGCCAAATACCCTTTTTCTGGTGGGCGCTGACCTGCAGGGAAAAGACAGCCAAAAAGGGAATTGGTCACCCGTCCGGACCGTCACACTCATTGCCCACCAGACCCCACCTATCCCCTTACGCACATACATTGACCACCTTACATGCTGCACTCTGGCCAGGACCCCTGAGCCCCTCCTAAATGTGGCTTACACACACAGCACCCCAGACATTCATGGCCCACGCATCATGCTCACAGTGTACTCACCAGTTTGTCTGGAGGACCACAGAGTAACGTGTACTGGGGTAGGACCCCATCCACCAGTTTCTCTAAGTCCGCCGCAGTGAAGGCAGGGGCCCTTTCCTCAAACACTCGAGCCATTGTCGCTACCAGACACAGGTCACAGCAGCACTTGCAGTGTAGGTCCTCTTCTGTTGATGGCCAGGTAGCAAGTGAGTGGATAAATAGAAAATGGCGGTGACGTCGGCGTACATCACCATTGGCTTCTGGAACCCATAGGGCCCAATGATAACCAATGCGAAGTTACACTGCGGTCATCGACCGCCTACTGCGAAGGCCCACAACGCCAGCTCAATTACCTAATTTCCACTTGTCCCTCCTCACAGGTCAGGCATCCGCCATTTCAGGGGGCCACAGGGCATGACACCTAACTGCGTCACAGCAGACATTGGCACAGCAACTGATTTTCGGATTTATATTTTGTTTCTGTAAAGTAAAAAAAATAGCATTAGTGCAATAGATGTGAGAATGTGACCCTCTGCTCACCGTTCTCTTCCATAGGCTCCAACTGCTGAGGCTGCACATGAGATGGCGGCATCCTTCGGTGTACAGACCCCTGGTGGACCTTGCAACAATGGAGGACAGACACATTATCATTACCTACAGAGTTGATCGTGCCACAATCCAGGAACTATGTACCCAATTGGAGCCAGACCTGATCTCAGCTTTCCGGCAGCCCACTGATATCCCCCCTCTAGTGCAAGTCCTGTCAGTGCTCAATTTCCTGGCAAGTGGTTCCTTCCAAACAACAGTGGCCATGGCATCAGGGATGTCTCAGCCAATGTTCTCTAACGTGCTGACCAGAGTGTTGTCAGCCCTGCTGAAACACATGCACAGCTACATCGTGTTCCCCCAGGTGGAGGATTTGGCCACAGTGAAAGCTGACTTTTATGCTCTTGGACAAATCTCCAACATCATTGGTGCCATTGATGGTACACATGTGGCATTTGTCACCCCCCGGAGAAATGAGCAAGTTTTCAGGAATAGAAAAAGCTATCACTCTATGAATGTGCAGATAGCGTGTTTGGCGGACCAGTACATCTCCCATGTGAATGCCATATACCCTGGCTCTGTGCATGACGCCTTTATCTTGAGGAATAGCAGCATCCCATATGTGATGGGCCAACTCCAGAGGCACCAGGTGTGGCTAATAGGTGAGTCCATGGTCCCCACCAGTATATTTTGATGTATGGGTTTGGGGTTGACCCTAAGGGTGAGTGTGTGTCTAATAGGTATCCCTCGATATTTGCAGGTGACTCTGGTTATCCTAACCTCTCATGGCTCCTGACCCCAGTGAGGAATGCCAGGACAAGGGCAGAGGAACGTTACAATGAGGTACATGGGCATACAAGGAGGATTATAGAACGGACCTTTGGCCTCCTGAAGGCCAGATTCCGGTGCCTCCATCTGACTGGTGGATCCCTGTACTACTCACCCAAGAAGGTGTGCCAGATCATCGTTGCCTGTTGCATGTTGCACAACCTGGCCTTGAGACGCCTGGTGCCTTTTCTGCAGGAGGATGAGCCTGGAAATGGTCTTGTGGCAGCAGTGGAGCCAGTGGACAGTGAGAAAGAGGAAGCAGAGGAAGAAGATGTTGACAACAGGAGAAACATTATTCAGCAATACTTCCAGTGACTCACACGTAAGACATTGTACGTTCAATTTACATTTCAGTTAACTGTTGGACATTGTACAAGACAGCCTCTTACCCTATGTCTCTGGCCACTGACTTTACCCTTTGCCATCTCTATTTTCAGACCCCTGTGCCCCACTCTGGCTACTGCTATGTGTACTGCTGCCCACTACAGGTCATACCAATGTATATATAACTGGACATATGGATTGAAATGATTACAGCTTGTTAACCTAATACATATTGCAATCAATTGACAGACTTCGTACTTGTATTTGATCCAAAGGTGTTTATTTCAGTGCTCATAAGTAGATGGGGATGTGCAATGGGCTGGGGTGATGGTGGAGGAAGGTCCAGTTAGAATCCAGTCAATTGGTATCACAGGTGCATTGTCCAAGGGGGCATAGGAAGGGGAGTAATGGCAATTCAAGGTGGACAGGGTGACATAGTGGGACAGAAGGGTGACAATCAGTCTTATTTCCTGGCAGGGGTCTTGGCAATGTTCTCTGTCTTCTGCCTGGATCACAGGGACCGTTTGCAGGGTGGTTCTCCTTCTGCAGGGGGTGGGGTGCTGGTGGCCTGTTGGTCCTGTGGCGGTGCTTCCTGTACACTAGCGCCGGCGGAGTTGGAAGGCTGTTCATCTGTGTGGCCAGTGTCAGGCGCACGTTGTTGTGCCACTGCCTCCCTCATGGTCTTGGCCATGTCAGCCTGCACCCCTGCAATGGTGACCAGGATGGTGTAGATGTTTGTTAGGTTATCCCTGATCCCTAGTGTAGGAAGTTGGCTCTGTATGTACTATTTCAAAGTAAGAAATAGCATGCACAGAGTCCAAGGGTTCACCTTAGAGGTAAGATAGTGGCAAAAAGAGATAATTCTAATGCTCTATGTTGTGGTAGTGTGGTCGAGCAGTAGGCTTATCAGAGGGTAGTGTTAAGCATTTGTTGTACACACACAGGCAATAAATGAGGAACACACACTCAAAGACAATTCCAGGCCAATAGGTTTTTATATAGAAAAATATAGTTTCTTAGTTTATTTTAAGAACCACAGGTTCAAGATTTACAAACAATACTTTAAATGAAAGGTATTTCACTCAGGTATCTTAGGAACTTTGAATCATCACAATCACATGTACAGTTTTGGCAAAAATGGCAATAAGCTATTTTAAAATTGGACACAGTGCAAAATTCAACAGTTCCTGGGGAAGGTAAGTATTTGTTAGTTTTCCAGGTAAGTAAAGCACTTACAGGGTTCAAAGATGGGTCCAAGGTAGCCCACCGTTGGGGGTTCAGGGCAACCCCAAAGTTACCACGCCAGCAGCTCAGGGCCGGTCAGATGCAGAGGTCAAAGTGGTGCCCAAAACGGATAGGCTTCAATGGAGAAGGGGGTGCCCCGGTTCCAGTCTGCCAGCAGGTAAGTACCCGCGACTTCGGAGGGCAGACCAGGGGGGTTTTGTAGGGCACCGGGGGGGGACACAAGTCAGCACAAAAAGTACACCCTCAGCGGCACAGGGGCGGCAGGGTTCAGAGTGCAAACAGGCATCGGGTTTGCAATTGGTTTCAATGGGAGACCCAGGGGTCTCTTCAGCAAAGCAGGCAGGCAAGGGGGGGGGGCTCCTCGGGGTAGCCACCACCTGGGAAAGGGAGAGGGCCACCTGGGGGTCGCTTCTGCACTGGAGGTCAGATCCTTCAGGTCCTGGGGGCTGCGAGTGCAGTGTCTTTACCAGGCGTCGGGTTCTTTGAAGCAGGCAGTCGCGGTCAGGGGGAGCCTCCGGATTCCCTCTGCAGGCGTCGCTGGGGAGGGATCGGGGGGTCAACTCTGGTTACTCACAGGGTTGCAGTCGACGGGAAGTCCTCCCCGTAGTGTTGGTTCTCCGCAGGTTGAGCGGGGGGCGTCGGGTGCAGAGTGGAAAGTCTCACGTGTGGTCTTTTAAAAGTTGCTTCTTTGTTGCAAAGTTGCAGTCTTTGAGGAACAGGGCCGCTGTCCTTGGGAGTTCTTGGTCCTTTTAGATGCAGGGTAGTCCTCTGAGGCTTCAGAGGTCGCTGGACCCTGGGGGACGCGTCACTGTTGCAGTTTGTCTTGAAGTGGGGAGACAGGCCGGTAGGGCTGGGGCCAAAGCAGTTGGTGTCTCCGTCTTCTCTGCAGGGCTTCAGGTCAGCAGTCCTTCTTCGTCTTCAGGTTGCAGGAATCTATCTTGCTTGGTTCTGGGGGCCCCTAAATACTCAATTTAGGGGGGTGTTTAGGTCTGGGGGGTTAGTAGCCAACGACTACTAGCGCTGAGGGTGGCTACACCCTCTTTGTGCCTCCTCCATGAGGGGAGGGGGGCACATCCCTAATCCTGTTGGGGGAATCCTCCATCTGCAAGATGGAGGATTTCTAAAAGTCAGAGTCACCTCAGTTCAGGACACCTTAGGGGTTGTCCTGACTGGCCAGTGACTCCTCCTTGTTTTTCTCATTATCTCCTCCGGCCTTGCCGCCAAAAGTGGGGCCGTGGCCGAAGGGGGGGTGGGCATCTCCACTAGCTGGGATGCCCTGTGGCACTGTAACAAAGGGGGTGAGCTTTTGAGGCTCACCGCCAGGTGTTACAGTTCCTGCAGGGGGAGGTGAGAAGCACCTCCACCCAGTACAGGCTTTGTTACTAGCCACAGAGTGACAAAAGCACTCTCCCCATGTGGCCAGCAACATGTCTGGTGTGTGGCAGGCTGGCAAAACTAGTCAGCCCACACTGGAAGTCGGGTATGTTTTCAGGGGGCATCTCTAAGATGCCCTCCCTCTGGGTGTATTTCACAATAAAATGTACACTGGCATCAGTGTGCATTTATTGTGCTGAGAAGTTTGATACCAAACTTCCCAGTTTTCAGTGTAGACATTGTGGTGCTGTGGAGTTCGTGTTTGACAGACTCCCAGACCATATACTCTTATGGCTACCCTGCACTTACAATGTCTAAGGTTTTGCTTAGACACTGTAGGGGCATAGTGCTCATGCACCTATGCCCTCACCTGTGGTATAGTGCAGCCTGCCTTAGGGCTGTAAGGCTTGCTAGAGGGGTGACTTATCTATGCCATAGGCAGAGTGAGGTTGGCATGGCACCCTGAGGGGAGTGCCATGTCAACTTAGTCATTTTCTCCCCGCCAGCACACACAAGCTGGCAAGCAGTGCAGCTTGTGTGTGCAAGCAGCCCTGAGTGAGGGGTCCCCAGGGTGGCATAAGACATGCTGCAGCCCTTATAGACCTTCCCTGGCATCAGGGCCCTTGGTACCAGGGGTACCAGTTACAAGGGACTTACCTGGATGCCAGGTGTGCCAATTGTGGAGACAAAGGTACAGTTTTAGGGAAAGAACACTGGTGCTGGGGCCTGGTTAGCAGGCCTCAGCACACTTTCAAATCATAACTTGGCATCAGCAAAGGCAACAAGTCAGGGGCTAACCATGCCAAGGAGGCATTTCCTTACACCTAGGTACTATCCTTCCTGCAGCCGCTGGGTCTGCTGCAGCTTGGCCAGTATCTGGCCCATGGTGTCCTGGGAATGGTGGTATACTCCCAGGATGTTGAAGAGTGCCTCATGGAGAGTGGGTTCCCTGGGCTAGTCCTCCCAGCTTCCCTGTTGTCCTGTGCCTCTGTCCCCTGAACCGTGTGCCCACTGCCACTGACCCCAGGTCCCTGATCGTCCTGTGTTTGGGGGGTTGCCTGGGGTCCCTGTAGTGGTGGACTCACTGCTGATTGACGTGTCCTGGGGACTGTGGCATGGGCCTGCTGGGTGGGTGCTGTGCTGGTGTTTCCTGATCGGGGAGGCTCTGTGGTGGTTTGGGACTGTGGCAGGGGAACCGACTGTCCAGAGGTCCCTGATGGGCCAGGTTGATCATCCTGATCCAGGCGTGCATAGATGCTTTCATCACTGTGGGCCTCTTCAGGGGGTGGACTGGTTGTAGCTAGCACCTCCTCTCCGGTAACGTTGAGTAGGGGCCCTGTGGGGATGTAAATGCAGTGTTAATGTATCTGCATGTGCTATCTTGTGCATGGGTGTTTTTCCCTGTATGGTTGTGATTTCCCTGTCAGCTTGGCCTTGTGTTTGTGGTGGTTTTGTGGGCTGGGTGAATCTTTGTGATGGGCATGCTGTCGTGATGGGTGTCCATGCAGGTCTTTGATCGGTGTCCATGCATAGGTATTGGATGCAGGGCTTGGTATTGGGATGGGTGGGTTGTGATAGTGGAGTATATGTGAGGTGGTGGAGTGATGGGGTGAGGGTAGAGGTAGGAGTTTGTGATGGCATGCTGGTAGGGTGGGGGATATAGTAGTAAAGATTTGACTTACTAGAGTCCAGTCCTCCTGCTACTCCTGCCAGGCACTCAGGATGCATGATCGCCAAGACTTTACTCCCCCAATGTTGTTAGTTGTGGGTGCACCGCCAGTCTTCTGTACAGCTACCTTGTGTCTAGCAACCACGGAACGTACCTTCCCCCATAGGTCGTTCCACCTCTTCATTATGTCATCCCTGGTTCTTGGGTGCTCTCCCATGCCTGTTGACCCTGTCCACAACTCTCCGCCATAGCTCCATCTTCCTAGCTGCACCTGTGATCCGAATAGCTGTGGCTCTACCCAGATGATTTCCTCCACCATGACCCTTAGCTCCTCCTCTGAAAACCTGGGGTGTCTTTGGGGTGCCATGGATGTGGTGTGAGTGGTATGTGTGAGGGTGTGTGGGGTGATGTGTTGGGGTGTGTGGTGTGAGGTGCGTGGGTGGTGTATGGGTGATGGTGTTTTGTGCCTCTGATTGAGTGGGTGCTTCTGCCTTGTGTCTCACTGTTCGTAATCTTTTTTTTGGTTGAAAGGGTTGTGGGTAATGTGGGTGTGTGTTTTATAGTGGTGTGGGTGTGTGGTGTGTGTATGTGTGTCAGGTGTGTGTAGTTTGAATTGTCCAATGTGGTGTAGTTTTGTAAGTGTGTGTGTATTTTGAGAGCGGCGGTGTGTACCGCCAATGGTTTACCACGTTTGAAAGACCACTGCGGTCATTCATGGGTCGTGATACTGTGAGCGTGTTCCTGTTGGCGTAACGGTGTGGGTTTTGCTATCGCCAGTTTGTCACTGACCTTTGGTGTGGCAGACTTGTGTGGGTGTCTGTATAGTGGCGGATTTCTCTGTGTGGGTCATAATACCTGTAGCGGATTACCGCCACAGTCACAGTATGTTGGCGGCCGTCAGCACAGCGGTAGGCGGCATTTACCGCCAGGGTTGTAATGAGGGCCAAAGTGTTTTAACATTGTGAACTCTAAGACAAACGCATGAGGAAGGAGCAGTACATTTTTACCTATCTGATAAATACAGTAGGAAGGGGATTTTGAACTCTCTGATAAATGTAATAAAAAGGGTTTAATTCAGAATTCTGCCACAAGGACATGCTTGATTTGATATCCCCAGAGGGAGATTTAAGGTTCCTATTAACGGATACTTTGAGACTTCCTAAAGTGTGTTATGGGTCTCTCTAGTCAGAAACCACATGGTCATGTTTATTTATTTTCATGTTAAAGTCAACATGTTGCTCTATTTGATATGGTGACAAAGGCCATATCCCTTTAATTTTACATTTTGAAAGACTTGAAAAAGCACACAGGATTCTCCTTTTTGATTGTGAAAAGCCTTGTATTTTGCAATCAACCAATATAGTAATATTTTGGTTTTTTAGGATGTATGCTTGCTGGTGTGCACATTGTCACATGGTACATCACAAATACCAGGGCTATTTCTTTATGGTGCATGTTTTTCATCCCGTTTAATCCTGCTTAATCTACCAAGCTCCTAAAGAAGGGGACCCAAATTGTAATTACACCTGAAATCTTGTAAACAGTTGTCATTTTGAGTATACTATATAGTTACATGTGCATTAAAGAATTACTTTTTCTTTAAAAAAAACATTGTTTGGGAAGTGATTTATTGCCTGTTCTTTCAGATTGTTGCTCCTTTCTGAGATTCTAGGCCACAACACTTACCTGAGCTACATTTGGCCTGCTCTGCCTAAATACCCTGAGAGTCAGGTTTTACATTGTGAACTCTTTGACAAATGCACTAGGATGGGATTTATATTGTGGACTCTCTAAAAAACGTAGGGAAAGTGTTCTACACCGAGATCTCAATTACAATTACAATAGGGATGGGCTATACATTGTTTAAGAGACCTTCTGACACAGATCTCTAGTACAGGTGGCAGTAGAGAGGTCTCAATTTAATTTTATATATTTTTAAAGTTATATTCAAGTGTGTGTGCATTAAAGTACTTTTTCTTAGGCATTGATTGATTAAGAATTATTGTGCAGTTTGTGGAATTATTTAACTTTTAATTTTCCCCTTTAGTTAGTTTAGTTCAGCCTTTTGGCTTTCTGATTTTTTATCTCCACTGTTGATTTTCAATTCCTTACTCAAAGAAGCAGTAACTCTGACATCCCCCTTAAACTTTGAAAATGTCTTGTTTAAATCTCATGTTTGATGACCAATAATCTTTTAAATTTGAATTCTGATAAAATGGATGTGTTGGTTCTAGGAAATCATCCTTAGACTTGGACCTCCATTTGATAGTCATTGGCTCTCGGCTCTCTCCTAGCACTTACTACTATGACCAAAAACGCTGCTATTATTCTCCTCTCTGACTGTACCTTCTGCCTGCATGGCAACAAAATTGCTAGTATGTTACTCACTTTTGAAGAGCTTATGAAAAATATTTTTAAACAAATATTCTTTGCCTCTAATTTAAAGGGAACAGGTTGGTTTTCAAGGAAGCTATCTCACCCTGTTTGGATTATAGGAATGCCGTTTTACTTGGCTTACCTACATTTCTTACCTGTTTATTTCAAACTGAGCAAAAATGCAACTGCCATGTTTGTTACTTAACTTTCATCTGAGTGCTTTTGTTAAATCCCAATTGGTCTTCTTCCACAGGTTACCAATGAATAAACATATCTTAATTTAAGAAAGATTGCATAGTGCAGAAGGCACTCGCTGGCATGCTAGAAGGCACTCTCAGCACTTGGCTTCAGCCCCACAAGCCCTCTCACATGATTAATTCCTCTTCTCTTCTACTCTTAGTTGGTGCCACTTTCCATCGAGCCAGAGAAGATAGACTCTCTTTCTTGATTCTCACTCCTATTCCCAGTACACCAGAGATAAAAGACTCCCCCTACGTGCCATTCCTAATTGTTTTATCATATGGGGATCTTGAGAGGTAGCAACAACGTGTCTACAAATCTGAGCTAAAGTTGATACAGTTTTCTCAGCTCTGCAGGACTTAGGCAGATTTCCAGGACTTATGGATTCTAGGGGCCAAAATGTTTTCTTCTGGTGGGCAGAAAATCTCTCTTTTTGTTCTCACATTTTCCATAAGATTAAAGGCTGAGCCTTCAACCCCTTCATACCTTCTTACACATATATCTTTATAGTTAGACACAAGGATGTCTGAGGAACCAGCTCACCTCAAAGTGACAGACACAATATTAATGGGTCATGCAGGTAATATAGCTGGATGCGAGGGTGAAAAAATAGGATTTGTTTTGCAATTCTAAAGTTGCAATTCTAAAGACAGTATTAGTCCCTCTGTTGTGAACACTGTCACAGCTCCTGCTCAGACTTCTCGATTGCCATCATTTTGCCCTTTCAAGATGCTACTATTTCCAATCCTTGCCTTATTCAGTCTTTCCCATTTCTTTTGTAGAAAGAGGGACATTTTAAAACATGCATAGAAATGTTAGAAATGTCTGCACCCTATGCAGTTTATTTATCATTATGATAATCAACTTGAAGCATTTTGTTACCATGATTGTTTTGTTTGACTGCTTGTTTAGTGTCTGATAGCGCCCCCATTGTTTTCAAAATATAAGATGAGATGAATAACCAGATCCTATAAAAACCCAGGTATCATAACATATTTTAGAGAGGGACTTCTCTCTGGGGCTGTCGAGGCAGAGGTCATTGCAGTTTGCAGCATCTGACATGACAACAGGAAAAAATGGCTTTCAGCTGGTCAATGTTTATGTTCCATCATTGACCAATATACAATAGGAAATAGGTAGCATGTTGTTTCATAATGAAAATATAGCTATGCCATGCAAACCAACTTTGAACCTCAAAAGCAGGCTTGCCATTTATTGCTTTAGCTGAAACTCATCGTAACACTCAGAAATAGTTTGAGGGTATTAGGACAATATAATTTCAGTGAAATGGTAGAGTTTTTCTTGCTGTTTTCACTTTCCATGACGTGTTTTGCTGCAATACGTTTCATATTCGGTGTGGCTACCATTCATATTTTATGCACTGAGTTGGGATTTTAAAACAAACATTATGAAATACATGTCCCTGAATGCATCATGTAGGACTGATCATTACCAGGAAACACTTAGTACCCAGTATTGCTCAGTGGATTGTGTATGAGTTGCATTCCAAATGGATTTCGAATTTGTCTAGACGCAATGACTATGGGCCTCATTACGAGTTTGGTGGTCCTAAGACCGCCAAACTCGCTGCGGTGGTCGGACCGCCCCACTCCTGGCAATCTGACTCCCAGATTACAACCTTAGTGGTCGGACCACCAGGGGACCACCCCCACCTCTCAATCACAGATCCCGATGGTGTGGTCAGAGTTTTGGTCAGCCACAGCGGTGCCCATGGCAGCACCACCGTTCTGATCACAAGTCCTCTTTCCACCGGCATTTCCATGGGGTTTCACTGCCATGGAAAGCCAGTGCTGGGGGTCACAGGGGGAACCCTACACTGCCCATGCCCAAGGACAGACAGTGCACATTCCGATGGTGCTGTTGTGCAACAGCATTGGCCTCAATTCCCTTATGGGAGCAGAGGCCAATGTTGTGGCACTGTCCCTGCCAAGCTGACTGACGAAAATGTTGTAATACAATGTTCCCACCGGTCAGCCTGGTGGAAACATTGTAATACGATAGGACGGTGAGACCACCGGTATGAAGGTTACCTACACCCCACGGTTTGGTGGTCCGACGATCGGACAGCCAAACTCATAAAAAGCCTCTATATCCTTGCACCAGGGGGCTAGAAATTCAACCTCCTCCGAATCTGGGTAGTGGAGGTGGGGTACCCCAGAGAATTTCCATTACCTCCAACATCCTGTCCTGGGATACGCAGTCCTCCTCATGCTTCACTGCAGGACTTTTGAATATTCAGAAATCCCTTGCTTGATATAATGGGGATACAACAACATTTTTCAGTCACGGCCAGCCAATCAGGTTTCTTGGAATAAAACCCTGCAAATGCTGAAATAGGTGACAGAAAAAATGGTCTCTGACAAAGTCACGACTAAATATGTTTAAAATGTTTCAACCTTCTGTTCAAAATCCACAATAAATTTGAAAATAACAGTTAATATATACATAAAAAGCCCCTCAGGCCCTTTCATAACCTTTTACAATACAAATATCCAAACAACTACTAAAGAAATGTAACCAAAAGTGTCTATTCTGAGTAAGTTCGACCTTCATCCCAATAAGTTTACCCTTTATTGCAAGACTGGTGTAGCAAATAGCAATAATGCTAATTGACTAAAAATGGAAAATGATAATTTATAACATCCCAAATAAGTAGGTCCCCTCTTGCTAGAATATGAAAAGAACAAACTAAGTACCTCATTCATTTACCAAATGTCTTGCAGATTCAAATAGAACAAAACATATTATTAAACAAGCATTTGCAATGCAGTGGGTCTCTCCTTTGCTCGGGTTAGAGCTAGTACCTTTGTAAGTTCCTAACTGGACTTTTCTTGCCCCATAAATTGAAAAGTAAAACATCATCATCATCATTTGACTTTATTTCGGTAAGTAAAAAACAAACCATTAAAGTACAATACACAACAAAGAGAAAAAGAGCTTTTTAAGAGCAAGAGGATACTAAAAAAATAAAATGAAAACACAGTTGAAAGGGACAAGACAAATTTAAAAAACAAACAGAATAAACAGCCAGATGAGCATCACTTAGTATAAAAAAAGGTCTACTCAACAAGGAAACTGGTTTCATGAATCAGTGATGGTTAAAAATATAATACACCAATATCTATATCCTGAAGAGTAATGACCAAAATCACGCGCCCGGTTCGATAAATACACATAAATAAGTCTAAAAATTGGTTCCCCAGTCTTACTCCTTAAAATTGCCAATCTCAAATGTCAGAATAATACAAAAGTAAAACAGTTGACATAAACAAGCCGATTCAAAGCGCCATGGCCGCCATGAGCATGAGCGCGAAGGAGAGACACAAAAGGAGAAGGAAGTTCGCTTGCAGTCAAACTTATCGGCAAACGTGCAATTATCCAAGTAACAGGGTCAAAAGCCAAGGTGGTAACAAAACTGCCCCCAGGAGGGACAAACGTAAAGCATTTACCAATGACAACAAAGGATTTTTGAAGTAGTGAACTCACCTCATCACCAGCCTTTAAGCTAATTTTGGAGAAATACTTAGGGCCTCATTACAAGTTTGGTGGTGGGTTGACTGCCAGGGTGGATGTGCGACCGCCGTCGAGATAACAGTTGGACCGCCGTATTATGAGTTATGCTGGCCTATGGAGCAAAGGCTACTGTGGTTCCGCCGGGACCTCCAGGCAACACAGACCACTGTAGTCACGAGGCAGCACAAACAGGACGGCAGAGCCTGTGTTTCCGCAGGACACATTTCAAGGTTGCACACCGCCAATGTGACCACCAAGACCCAGAAGGCGAAATGGGCAATATAAAGGGAGACAATCACAAAATCAACGGTAACAACAGATCGTAATGCTGTCGTCCACATTTTAGGAAGTAGCCTCTTTTTGGTATGGTTACCCCCACTTTTTGCCTGTTGTCCGTATGTTTTGACTGTATTCATTGGGATCCTGCTAACCAGGACCCCAGTTACTAGTGATCTCTCCCTTTATATTTGGTTGCTTGGACCACAAACACCCCACATTTGGCATACTGCTGCTCCCTTGTAAGTCCCTAGTATATAGTACCCAGGTACACAGGGCATTGGGGCTGCAGCATGTATTATGTCACCTATAGGGAGCCCATGCAAATTGTATCTGCAGGCCTGCCATGCCATTGCAGCCTGGGTGAAAGGGTACATGCACCCTTTTCACTACAGGTCACTGCACCAGGTCACTGTAAGTCACCCCAATGGTTGGCCCTCCTAGCCCAGAGGGCAGGGTGCAGGTACTGTGTGTGAGGACACCCCAGCATGAGCAGAGGTGCCCCCGCAAACTCCAGCTCCATTTTCATGGAGTTTGTGAGTGCGGTGTGACATTTTAGGCATGTACTGGACCTAGGTCACTACCTATGTCCAGCTATATAATGGTAATGTTTGGTATCAAACATGTCAGAATCATACCCCAGTACTGTTGGCAGTATTGAAAGTATGATTCGATGCACTCTGGAGGCCCCTTAATGGACCCCCAGCATTGACCCTACCAGCTTTATGGTTTTTTTCCGGGCAGCCCAAGCTGTTGCCACCCCTCAGACAGGTTTCTGCCCTCCCGCTACTTGAGCAGCTCAAACCCAATAAGGCAGAATAAAGGATTTCCTTTGGGAGAGGGGAGTAACACCCTCTCCCTTTGGAAATAGTTGTTACATGGCTTGGGAAGGGTAGCCTCCCCAAGCCACTGGTATGCTTTGAAAGGCACATTTGGTGCCCTCCTTGCATAAAGCAGTCTGCACCAGTTGAGGGACCTCCAGTCCCTGCTCTGGTGCGAAACTGGACAATGGAAAGGGGAAATGGCCAGATCCCATATCTTTAACTCCCTGTCAAAAGGGGCTCATCTGAGCACCTGCTTCACCACCTGCTCCCAGATCCCAGCGGTAGTCTGTACTAGATATGGCACGGAGGAATCAGACCTACCCCAACATCAGAATATGCACCAATGACCGTCCATCACACATACCAGCATACAACCTCTTTTCCCAGCTATCAGCCTCTGACATCCATTTTGCTGCACATTGTAAGTGTGCTGCATAGTAGTAGCATCTAAGGTTGGGGATCGCTAGTCCTCCCCCTCCAGATCGCCCTGCATCACAGACAGCGCCACTCTGCTCCGCCGACCGCCCCATACTAGGGAAATCATCAGACTGTCCAGGCGACGAAAAAGCCACGCTGCCAGCGGATACAAGGAGTTCTGTACCAGGTATAGGAACCGGGGCAAGAAGACCATCTTTGCCACTGCTGCCCGACCCATAACAGAGAGAGGCAACTTATTCCAAAAGGAAAACAAGCGTTCTAGGCCCGTCACTACTCGGTCGATATTGGGTTTACTATACGCATCCACAGAGTTAGTGACCCAGATACCCAAGTACCTAAAACTCTCAACTTCCCACCGAAGCCCAACCCCAGGAAGCTCAGCCTGAGGAACCCCAATGAGAGACCCCAATGTGAATAGGAGTGATTTTTTCATGTTAATCTTGAGACCAGAGACAGCCCCAAAATCCTTCAACCTCTGCAGCAGCGCTGGCACCGAGATACGGGGATCCCGTATATACACCAATGCATCATCAGCATACATGGAAATTACATGTGTGGCCTGTCCCACTGGAATCCCCCACTTCACCGTCTCCTCACGAAGCCAGATCACCAGAGGCTCCACCGCTAGAGCAAACAGAAGAGGCGACAGTGGGCATCCCTGTCGTGTACCCCTGCCTACCTCCCAGGTGTTTGATGTCTCTCCCCCACATGTACTTTTGCAGTTGGAGCAGTATACAGCAGTCAAACCCAAGCACAAAAACTGGGGCCAAACCCCATGCCCTGCAATACCTCGAATAGATATCCCCACTCTACTGTGTCAAAGGCTTTTTCCAAGTCAAGAGACACTAGTGCCAATTCTGTCTCCACTCCTTTGGTCTCATGCAGGACATGTGCCAACCAACGCAAATTATAGGATGTACTATGACTAGGGATGAAACTGCATTGGTCCTCATGTACCAGACTCTGAATCACGCCCCGGAGCCGAGTGGCTAAAATCTTACAGAGTATCTTGACATCACTATTTAACATGGTCAGCGGGCGATCCGAGGAGGGATCCGCGGCATCCCCCTCGAATTAAGCAAGTAACACACTATACCCTGACGCATGGTGTCCGGCAACATACCACACGCCCACGCCTTCTCAAAGACCTCCAGGAGCTTTTCCCGTAATGTGAAAGAAAATGTGTGATACAAATGAACAGGAAAACCGTCACTGTCAGGAGATTTGGATTTTGTCATTGCTGCCACTGCCTCTCCCACCTGCTCCACAGGGATCGGGAATTCAAGAGCATCGCTACTCTCCGGGTCCAAGCTCAGGAGCTGCATCTGCTGCAGAAACTCCCCCACTCCTTCCTCCGCCAATACAGCACCAGCCCTCGAGACCCTCTGGAAGTGGGACACTAATTCCCGTAGAATGTCCATATGCCCCGTGAGCAGCTCACCCTCAGTGATTCTAATATGCAGTATAGGCGGGGCCTCCACCTCCCGTTTCAGGATGCACACTAAGAGTTTGCCAGATTTATCACCCTCTCGATGCAACCGCTGCCGATACCCTCTCAGTGTTGTCCAGCTTAGTGTATCCCAACAAGCATTAACCTCCTTGTATAACCTGAGCTCCTCCCGCCCAGCTTGCTCTCTTTGGGTGGCTGCTGCTGCATCCCCCAGTTTCACCTCTAGGTCTGTAAGATCCCACTGTAGTTGTCTGCACACCCCGCCCACCATGTTAATGCACTCTCCCCGAATGACTGCCTTCATAGCCTCCCGCTCCAGGCCCGAGACTCAGTTGTGTTCCAATTCAAGTCCATATATTGTTTTATGGCTGCACACATCCTCTCCCGACATCCCAGATTGGGCAATAAATCTGCAGGCATACGCAAACTTCGACCTGTGCGAGTGACCATCTCTCCCCATTGTAATTGAAACCGAACTGGTGCATGATCAGACAGGAACCGACCCATATGAGTGACAGGACATGTGAGCTGTTCAGACCACCCAGCAGAAACCTGTCTAGTCAAGTGTAAATATCATGTGTTCTGGAGCGACAAGTATATTCCCTGCCCTCAGGGTGCAGTTCCCTCCAACCATCCCACAGTCCCAGGTGTGTCATCACGTCCCTAAGAGATTTTACCATCAGAGGTTTGGTTCCCAGCTTCGGTGGGAGCCAGTCCACATCCCCATGTAACACACAATTATAGTCTCCTGCCCAAACCAAAGGCCTAACCACACTATCCCTCAATATCTCAGGTATTCTGGCATAGAAGGAGTGATCGTCCGTATTAGGGGCATATATATTGAGGATAACAATGGGTAAACCATCTAACATGCCCTCCACCAGAACATATTGGCCCTCCACATCTACCTCACTGTATACATGAGTGAAGGGAACCCCTGGGGCCACCCACACAGACACCCCACATGCATAAGAAGAGAAGGAGGATGAAAACATTTGTCCCCGCAATTTCTTAGCCACTTTGTGCGCTTCCTCGTCAGTCATGTGTGTCTCCTGAAGACAAGTAATATGAACCTTATGTCTTCATAGGAATAAGTGCACCCTGTAGTGCTTTGTGTAACTCTTCAAGCCCCTGACGTTCCATGTCAGCATGTTAATAGTACGACCCATGGCCAGACATTGTTGTCCCTCCACCCGAATAACACGTCCCCCTGCGTGCTACCCACCCGCAATGAGACAAGAGAAAGACATATTACACATCTCGCCCTGACACTCGCACTGTTGAACAAACTCCAAACATTAACAAACCTCCCACACCGCCCACCCCCAGCCCGGAAATACAGTAAAACAACCAGAACAAACCATACTGTAAGTCCTTTTCGGGAATGCTGCCAGGACCACAGCCTAAACCCTGACTTACCATATCAAAAGGCCTACGATAGTTGTGGAGTGACCCCTCCCCGGCATCAGTCTACAAATGTCTCTAGGACCACCCCAGACCTAAGTTCCCTAAGTGTTAGCAGCACCCCAGAGGACCAGTCATAGTTCAGTCCACTCATAGGACCCCATCAGAACCGAGGCCAGTCAGCACCGCAGATCTCCCCCAGAAAACACCCTCTCTGTTTGCTCCAACCCTACTAGAGGAGAGAGAGAGGGGGCACACCGACACCCTGAGGTGTGAGGATAACAGTCAGGCCATTACGGAATCCCCACCCGCTCCCAGCTCCTGCTCCAAAGCTGTACCCCCAACCGAATCAGCAGCCACCATCGCCATTGTTCCATCTTTCTGTATCTCCACTCTGTGATGAGAGTCCACCAGCTGACCAGTGCCATGCGATCTCCAGTCCGGGCTTTCCGCTCCAGAAGCCCGATGAGTGACGCCGCCAGGTCCCTCTATCCTTCCCAGGGCCACCGTGTCCCACATCTCCAACCATCGCCACACCTCGTCCGGACGATCGAAAAAGTGTGATCTCCCACCCGATAGGACCTTTAAGCATCCCAGATACAGGAGCATGTATCAAATGCTCATGGCTCTGAGTTTCGCCTTGACCTCCATGAACCCCTTACGAGAGCTCTGCAGCTTGTTTGTGGAATCAGGATAGACAGATATCTTGCAGTTCTCGTATAGTGCCTTATCCGATTCATGTGCAGCACGTAGCACACAGTCCCGGCCTTTATAGTTTAGCAGGTGGGCAATAATAGCCCTAGGCGGCACACGGGGGCGAGGAGGCGCGACAAGGGCCCTATGCGCACACTCCACCACAAAGACTCTAGATAGCCCAGTTGGCTGCAGCACATCTCTGATCCAGTTCTCAGCAAAGGATTCAGCGGCAGACCCCTCCGCGTGCTCCGGGAAGCCCAGCAACCTGACATTATTTCGTCGGGACCCTCCCTCCACGTCCTCCAACCGCGCCTCCAGCCCTCCGTCCGTGGATGTGGCCTGCACCACTTTTTATCGCAGTGCCCCCACCTCAGTCTGTAGCTCCACTATGGAACCCTCCACCACCTTAACCTTGTCGGATACCTACCGGAGGCCTGTCCGCAGCAGATTGACCTCCACCACCACCGTCTCTATCTTACCCTCTAGTGCCACCCGGGAGCCCTGGATGGCCGCAAGCAGCTCCACGTGTGATGGCTTCTCGATGTTCAGTGGCGTTCCGACATCATCTCCACTCACCCCCAATCTGTCCACGCGCTGTGGGAGAGCCATCGGGGTAGCATACTGTTCCATTGTGTTGCCCTGTGATGCATCCGTCCGCAAATGACGCCCCATTTCTCCCCACGGCCGGACCCGGGGTAGGGTGCAGACCCAGATGCAACAGGCAGCCTCCAATAAATTCACAATGACAAAGTACCACAGAAACAGTATCAACTGTTCTCTGCTCCTTTCGGCACCACTGTCTCACCACACTGCCAGATCAAGGGCTGCAAGCCTCTCCAGCAGCCGAGGATCACCCGGCAGACAGTTACCAATCAGGTCCGAATAAGTTTGAAGATGCAGAAGAGGGGCAAGAAGAATAAAGGGGAGAAACAGTTCTAATTGAAAGTCCAGGGGCCACCACCGGACACTCTCACCCCAGCGCACACCAACCAGTCGCAATGGTTCCGTGGGCCCCAATGGATGCCCCAGGATGCCGTTCTGCCGCACTGGTTCCCCAGCAGGATGCCGCCGCTCACCTCCTGTCCTGGGTGTTCTTCCCCCCAGGCCAGCGGCCACACAGGCCCCCCGGGCCAGGCAGCGCAACAAGCTGCCGACCCCTAGCCCACGCCTGGCATCTGGTCCAACGGACAAGCCGCGCAGCCCCAGCAGAGGCCCTCCTAGCCGCTGTCACTCCCAGTAGGCCTAGCGTTTTTCTTTAGGGTCCAGCCGGCCCATCCAGGCCCAGCTGAGGTGGCTGCTCGTCTCATGGCCCCAATATGGCCCACTTGCAAGTCGGGGGTGCCACACCGCGCAAGCTCCCCCGGTCTGCTCAGCCTCCTTTCGGCCACCCGCCTTCCTTGGCGAGTTCTGCGGCCCAGCTGCCACTTCCAACGCGGCCCAACGGAGGCATGCGAGCGCCGCCATCATCTCGACTCCTCAGGATCCAACCACGCTCAGGTCATCCGAGCATCCTCTGGACTCAGGAGAACATTCCCCACGGTCTCAGGTTGCCCCAGGATCGCTGCAGGGTTTCGCTGGTGACGGGTGCGCACTAGGAGCACGTCCTGTCGCCCATGTTTCCTGGCCACGCCCCCACTAGTGTACATATTTAGTGTGTTTTACTCACCTCCTATTGGAGAGTTGCCTATCTGGTACTTTTGGTAATTGTGCCACTAAAATAAAGTACCTTTATTTTTGTAACACTGTGTGGTTCTTTCATGTGTGAATAATAGTGGTATTGCATGAGCTTTGCATGTCTCCTAGCTAAGCCTTGGCTGCTCCTCCACAGCTACCTCTAGAGAGCTTGGCTTCTAGACACTGCCTACACGTCACTAATAGGGGAACCCTGGACCTGGAATAAGGTGTAAGTACCATAGGTACCCACCACACACCAGGCCATCTTCCTACACACATCATATAGGGGTCACGCTACGCTAAGTACACATCTCATCATGTACACAGTCCAAATCACACATGAAGACGGACACATTCACAGTCGCAATATGCCCTCTCCGGGCAGCTCACTCACACTGCACAGCAACACTACACAGAAACACACATCCACACATCTCAGGCAGAGGAATAGTGAAGGCTACACAACATTGTCTCACACGTCACAAACAACACACAAACATCCCATCTACCAATACAACTCACGAACTTACATTCCACACAGGCCATGGACTGTCGTCACATACAACACACATATGTATCGATGTGGCATGGAACACAAACAACACTCCCAGTAAACAGCTCTGCAATGGATACACACATCACACACCACAGCAGAATGGAAGGACAATTGCATGCACCACAGACAGAGAGACAAATAGACAAAGATTACTATGCTAACAATACCTGCACAATAGGGATTGGGTATATCAGGAGCATTCAGGAAAGTAGACTGCGCTTGGACACATATCGCTTTGCACAGGCACCTAAAACAACATGTGCAAAGAAAAATGGCCCTACATGTATCTCAGGGACAAACAGTACAAGACCCAAATGTAATGCCCATCTGCACAATGTTGAAGTGCAAGTCAACAAAGCACAGATAATTCCAACTGCCTGGGACATACCTCTACAGGAACTAGCTGCAAGGTACACACTGCTAAATGGGCACATGCACAATCAAATGCAAACAAAGCTAGCAGAACTGAACACATTCTATGTCTATACAAACAAAACTCAAGCTGACACACATCAAAAGAAAACATAAGCAATATCAGGGGACAAGTCTAACATCATACATGCTCACATTGGACAACACAAGATGAAATACTTACCATAACAGTGCACAATGCCATTACACCAGCATTGCATTTACACCCACATATCCATACACTCAACAAACATACCCTTCTCTTTGGAGACACCAGCACTGCCCACAAAGTCAGATACTGCAAACAATAGCAAAGGGAGCAGCGAGCAGGCTCAAACACACAACTGCAGCCTCACAACACAAGTCACGCAGGAACAACATGAAGGCAAAAAAGGAACTGCATGACAATTGTATACCCAAGAAACACATGTTTGGGTTTAATAAACAATACATAATTGAAGTCTAAAGGCCATTGGCCACTTCAAGAGCACTCCAATAATAGCACAGTGTTGTGCCTAAACTTAACTCCCAACTGCCATGGAACCTCCACTGAAAGGGGCATCAAGGGGGCAGGCAGGCACCTCATAGATTATCCAGTGGGGTGGGGGCAGATTTGGGAGGGGGGTGTTTGGGCTTGGGAGGAGTGGCCTTCTTTTGAGGAGGGGTCGGCTTCTTCTGGGGGGGTATGAGTGCTTGCAGAGGGGAGGGGAGGCCTGGGAGGTGGAAGGGAGGGGCTGGAAGCTGTGTGGGTGCTTCTCAGGTTTGGGATGGCTAGGGAACAGGGCAAAGGTCCAGGTCAAACAAACAAACTTTTTTAGGGACAAGGGGACGGTCATCAGAAGGGGGTCAGGATTTGGAGGTCGAGGGAGTGGTTGTATGCTGTGTAGGTGTGGATGTCCTGGGTGCCTGCTTTTGGGAGGTATGCTTGAGTGTGGTGTGTTTCTGTTGGGTGGGTGAGTGAGTGTGTTTGTGTGTCTCGGGAGACTGGGAGGTATAGGTGCTGAGGGATGGAGTGGTGGATGTGTGTGTGGCTATTGTGGTGGTGACTGTGGGTTGGCTGGATGTGGTGGATGTCTGTGTTCTGCAGTTGTGGTGTCTGTGGTGGATGTCAGGGAGTCTGTGGGTGTAATGGGTGTGGTGGGTGTGTCACTAACTGTTGGTGTGGTGCTTGTGGATATGCTAGATGCTCTTTGTGTGATGCTGGGGGTGGTGAGGATATTTAGGGAAGGTGTGCCTGTTGTGTCTGTGGGTGGATGTTGTTTGCTTGCGTGCCGGTATGTTTTGTGGTGCTTGTGTTTGTGTGTGCTCCTCTTATGTGTTGATGTGGATGCATGCAGATCTGTGTGTGTGCTTTGGGTAGGTAGGGAAAGGGGGATTTAGGATTGGGAAGGGGGAGGTGGACGGGGAGCAGAAGGTGGGAGTGACTGGCTGTGATCAGTGAGGAGGCCAGGGCCTAAAAAGATCTCTGTAGGCCAGACATTTCACCACAAATGCCTTCCAGGAATGCGTTGGTTTGTTGCAGTTGGGTGGCCAATCCCTGGATGGCTGACTGACCCACAGAGATAGTTCTCAGGAGGTCAATGTGAACAGCAGCTCTGATTAGCAAACATGACCATGGTGTCAAGTTGGCCCCAGTAACAAACTCCACCTGAGTGGCCCATACATGTCCCATACCATATGCATGCATTCCATCTGAACTGTCAACAGTTGCCCACAGGATAATCAGGATCCCACACAACTACAATTGCATGACTGAAGTTGTGCATTCACAATGACAATTTAACCATCCGGAGATACCATCACCCTCCAAGCTTTGGCCCATGGAGCAGACCACAGTCACCTGTCGGCATACAATAGTAGGCCACTAGAAAATGCATTGCCACAGATCATACACAAGGTCATGCACACATCTAATTGTCACATACATGATGACCCAACAACGAGGACTGATGATACAAAATCATGCCATGTTGAAGACAACAGTACAATATCCTGTCACGATTCACCCTTGGCTTACCGTCTGTATCAGAGAGGGATGGTGTGCGGCCCGGTTCCTGCAAGTCCTACTCTGACCGAGGTAGGGGTGACCCCTTCCAGTAGCCATGGTGCTGTTGACAATAGTACGCCACCACAGTCTGTGCCCTCCAGAAGGAGTCCCAGAGGAAAAACCCCAAGGGGAAAAAACCTCCAACAGGAACTCCCTGGAACAGAAGGAGGACACAATGAATTAGCACACAGAAGTCTGGAAATACTGGAAAGCAGAGGAAAAAAACATGAACAACTGGAGTCCAAGCGAAGACCAGCCGGAGCGTGACCACCATAGCAGAAGTGTTGCAACGCAATGAGAAGAAGAATTGATTCCCCTTATATACCCCTAGACAGGAAGTGATAGACAGGAAGAAGTAACACCACCATTTTGGATTGGGAAGGGGCTATAGCAATAGATAGGAAAAGGCACCATAGTAAAAAGGGAACTGATGCATGCAGGGAAAAGAGAGGTGCAAGGTGTGCTGGGAAGGAGAAAGCATGGCTCCAGGAATCATAAGGGAAAGGAAGGCCCTGAAATGGGGCACCCGGTAAGTTTGTGATGCTAGGCAGACACCCCACGACAACTCCCGCGTCGCGCGCTGTGCGCGGGCAGAAAAAAGGGGCGCCGCAGGCTCCACGACCCCCAACACGAGCTGTGGCTCCCACCGCGGACCGACCAGGAGACGCCGCGGCGCAACATATCCTGGAGAAGGTGACATGGAAATACCCATCATACTAGAAACATATCAACAATGTATACCTAACCAAGTGATATTTGTCAATGAGGTGATATTACTGTTGCCCAGATAGGCCACACATAGAAATGAACACTGTAGATATCATGTACAAGATGTCAGGGAGAGATGTCCCTAAAATACATAACACAATGAAACAGCAAGGGTAATACCACTAATGTCTGGCACCTCTTACAATGACATACTCTGAGTGCTTTAGTAGAAGCCATTAGTCCTTTGCATATTGGAGAAACACAGACATTTGCAAGGACTTGTAGAAGACCCTCAACATGTTGTCCAATGAGAAGCTACATCACTGTCCCCATTTTGCTCATGCAAACCCAGATGTCTATCTGTGGATGAATCTCTGTACCCAAACACATGTGATTTAAACATAACCTCAAGTCACTCTATGATGCATACCAACAGTCAGGTTACAAACTTAACCATTACACATGTGCAGTGCACTTTTCCAGTTGATGCCACATCGAGGGCATAGATATTCACATTGTGGCTCTAACGTCTAGGCCTCCCTGTCATGCCTCTCATTGCTACTGTAGCTGAACATGCCAAATGACATGCTGTGACGAGTGAGGGTATGTGTCAGCCAAAGAACAATGGTTACACACTCCTGTCTGTGGTACAACGTAAAATCCACCCCCATTGTAAATGTACTTTTCCACAAACAGTCTGCCATGAACATATATGGGAGGGAATACAGACATCATCCCATTTGCATAGGTAGACCATGCATGAAAGTGCAGCTTACAAATGTTTTCTAAAGAGAAAGGGACACATGCTGACATATAGGCACAAGGAATGTTGACAACAGTGATGACACATAAATCATGCCAATGAACATTCCCCACTTACAGAGGGAATGTAGTGACCTATAACTGTATCCAAAGAACAATGTAAGCCCTGCCACATGTATGTTGGACACCTTCACATTACAGACTGCAGTGAAGCACCAGCACCTTCATATTACAGACTTCTGTGAGGCACCAGCACCCATCATATGGTGAAGTAAACTAGCTTCTGAGTGGCAGATGCCAACATACACATTTACCCGGACACATGGCAGAGGGCTTTGATCCATCACCTACTTACCTTTGGCCTGGAACACTGAGGAGTAGTGGTCTGTTGCAAAGAAATCATACCCACTACAACACCAAACAGTACATGATTGATCAATGTACACAGCCATATGTGGTCCCTGCAGAGCAAGGGGTATGTAGATTCCACCCAGTTGTGTCCTAGGTCCCTGGTCTAATAGGAAAGGCACATCAGTATACAACACATGACATGTCAGCACAATCTCTCATCTACTGTGTGACACATGGCTCATCCCTAAATCTCAGGGGGTTGTCAGAACCTCATTCAATCACTTGGTAATGGGACAGGCAGGAATATGCCCTGTACGCACCCCCTACTAGCTGCTGTGCTGCCCTCAAATGCCCATCAAGCTCCGGATAGGCCACCACAAGGATGTGGGCCATTCAGGGGTCATGGTCTGACGGGCACCCCACCCACGTTGGAAGGACAACCCCAGCTGGGCCTCCGCAATCTTCTGGGCCCAGCGTCTCAGGTTCTTCTACCTTTTCCTGCAGTGGGCACTCTGACCCCCAGGGTTTGCACCTTCTTGGCTATCGCTCTCCATATCTCCTTCTTTTGATGGGCGTTGACCTGCATGGAAGCAAAAGACAAATCAAGAGAATATGATCACAAGTTTCAACACAAATGGTTGAGTCACATACATGTCATTAGCTTGAAGCTAGATGTTTCCTATATGTCAATACTCCCAAGTGTGACACATACACACCAATAAGTAAAGGGCCATGACTACAGACATACATTTCCCAATCTGCAGACCAACCCACCACCCTGCTCAGGCCCTGCAATGCCTAAGCTAACTTACTGACATTATGTGGGACATGCTCTAGCAACCTGGCTGAGATGTCAGCCACTATGAGACACATCACACCTCTGTGGCTTCCGAAGGGTAAACTCCTTAAGCATGAATGGAACAACACATTCGCGCTCTGTAAGAATGGCTCTCGCATTCAGTCCCTCCAGGCTACTGCGAGAGTACAAACTCAAACATCACACATGGGTAACAATGAAGGGACTGGCATGGTGGGTACAGAAAGTGTCTTCCCTGTCCATGTGTGGACATGTGGACTAACAAATGCAGACTCGTGCTACTTCGGGGGTGGGGTTCTGAGGTAGGTACCTGTACCACAGGACACTCCTTTGGACATATGTGTTCAACCTACAGAGATGACATCCTACAAACAAAAGCATGGGTTGTACAGTTTCTGCTATGTGACCAGACTATAGAGTCACATATCCAGGCCTCCCAGGAATCAACACACTGTCTGCACTGTGGGACTGTCACTTATGCAATGAGCATGTACAGGGCAAATATTACCTGTGGTAAGGTGACAACAGGGCTGTGGAAGTAAAGGACCTGTCATAAGCTAAAGACATACGTTGACAATAATGCTAAGTGCACATGTGGACTAGAGTAATGACTTACCTCTGTACCCATTCCTAATCTAATCAAAGGAATGAGGCATTCTGAGCAGGAATTTACACCACAGCCTCATATTGCCCAGATGACAACAGGATCTGCTTGTGTACAGAGAGTGGGCACAGTGCCACAGCTGCATAGCCACAGTGACTTAACCCCAGCCTAGATTAGAACCCCTACTGGGAGATACATTTGTCAGGCTCTGGTCTATGCAGGCTGAACAGACTAAACCTACATGAGACTCCATTCCCATCACTTCCATGGATGACAGTACATCATGTAGCCAACAGCAATTTGGCATGTGGTGGGTGTGGCAACCTGAAGGAAGGGCAGAGTGAGTCATGATATGCATTCCAAACAACAGTTTTGCAAGGGCAGATGTGAAGAGAAATCTCTGTGGCACCATACACAGTGCTCACATTATTTTCAACTGACTCATACAACATGCATACACCACTCATGCTGTCATGCACATACATGTTGTCTCAAATATACAAAAATCATGAGGAAAGAGAAGTCATTGGATGGCGATAATATCACCTCACCTAGTTATGTGCATCCAACATAAGGTGGATCTAGGAACACAAAAAAACACATACCACAATGTGAATGAACTCAACATATGACACTGGCCACCAATACCTGCACATTGTACATCCAATTGATGCCACACACACAGACTGCACCTACCGGCACATGAGTAGTCAATCTGGCAAACATGGGCACAATCTAGCCTGTGAGGAGGCAAAGGATGGTGAAGTACAGAAACAAATGTGCACATGAGACACTTACCTGCTTCTCTAGTGCACCACTAAGCTGTTCATGAAGGGGTAGGACCTCAGTCACTAGCCTCTCCAGCTCCTCTGGAGGGAAGACCGGGACCCTATCACCTACTGAACATGGCCTGATTGCTCCCAGAGGTGGTACACAGCAGCTCGGTAGTGGAGGTCTTGCTGGCAGCAGTGTTAGGAGGCAAGTAAGGGAATCTGCAGGACATGGCGGTCACGTCCACCACATATGCAGTTGTCACCACACGTGGACACAGCCAATGGCCCACGACGGCGACTGACAACGTTAGCCTATGGCTGTGCCCGCCGGGGTTGCAACCGCCTACCACCATGACTATTTCTGCTGGTGGTCACAGGCAGTTTCTAATGTCCAGTGGAGTAGGTCAGGCAGATGCCATTTTAGAGGCCTGATATGTGGTACTGGGCTCCACAAACTGCATCACACCTCCGAAAATGTTGTTTTGACCTCACAAACATGCTTATTGTGTCTTGTCATGTAGATCCTACTACTCAAACATCATTGTAGTAGGTTGCAGGGCACAAATGGCATTTTACGGTGGAGCACAGTTCACCACTGTCAAAGGTCATTTTTGCAGACAGGACATACAGCCACATTTCGAGGGGCATTTGTGTCAGGTCTGGGTACATGATGTGTACACATGTGTGGCAAACCATGAAGGTCACATGTGACCCTTGTGTCATTAGCAGCTGTGATGTGTACTATTTGCCATGTCCATCTTCTAAAATGTCTTGTCACAAGCTATCATTAGCATGCATCATGTATGTAGTTGGGGGCACAATGACTAATGTCTACTGCCATACCTACAGACCAATAGAAGAATGCCACATCATAGTCCTAAATCGTCTGAATCGGCAAACAATAGTAGACTTATGTTCTCAGTTGAGCCAGATCTG
This sequence comes from Pleurodeles waltl, assembly GCF_031143425.1. NCBI lineage: Eukaryota > Metazoa > Chordata > Amphibia > Caudata > Salamandridae > Pleurodeles > Pleurodeles waltl. The sequence goes on from NC_090440.1 coordinate 812,579,205, forward strand.
AGGCCAGCTATTAGTTATCCAACTAGCATACCACCCATTGTACAATCCATGTCAGTATTGCACTTCCTAGCCACAGGGTCCTTTCAACTTATAGCTGCTGGTATGCTCAACCTATGTTCGGTCTCCCAGCAATGCCGAAACACATTGACAGCTACATCCAGTTTCCTTGACGTGAGGATTCAGCCCATGTGAAGGCTGACTTTTATGGTTTTGCATGCCTCCCACATGTGGTGGGGGATACTGATGGCACATGTGTTGGCTTGGTTCCACTGAATGCCAATGAACAAGTATACCGCAACAGAAAGAACTTCCCTTCCATCAACATCCAAGTTGTATGTTTGCCGGACCTATACATTACACAGGTCTTTGCCCATTATCCAGGTTCAATCCATGATTCCTTCATAATGCAGAATAGCACTATCCCCCAGCTGATGTCACGATTGTACAAAGAGAGGGCCTGGTTGGTTGGTAAGTTACATCTGTCCGATTTGTGTGTGTGCAATGTCTGGTGCCACAATTCTGCTAAAAGGGACTCATTGCTGTACATTTGTCCCATTCTTTAACAGAAGACTGCATATCCAAACCGTCCTTGGTTGTTGACGCCATTAAGAAATCCAACTACACCAGGGGAAGTCCGCTTCAGTGAAGCCCATGGAAGGAAAAGCCGGGTAGTTGAGCGGTCTTTTGGGCTCTTTTGAAGACCAGATTTAGGTGTCTAGACTGCACGGGTGGAGCCCTCATCTACTTACCCAGAAAAGTGTGTCAGATCACAGAGGCATGCTCCTCAACATTGCTCTGCGGAAGAATATCCCATACATCCCAGAGGACAGGGAGCCTGCAGAGCCTCCTGAAATGCCAAGTGAGGATGACAGTGGTGAAGAGGAAGGAGCTGACTTGCGGGAAGATCTCATCAATATCTATTTTTCATGAGTGTAAGTATGTCATGTGGCGTAATGACTGTGACTGTACAAAGAACTGTAGTTGTCAGAACGTGTTGAGTAGAATGTTTTGGCAAAAACTGGGGAGCCAATGCTCTGCAAAATACAGCCAAAATTCACCTGAAGGATTAGCCTTTGACATATCCCCATCTTGAGGTAGCTACATCGTTTGTGTCAGTCTCATTGCAATGTACTTTCCATTCCAGATGCTTGCCATGTGGATTGTGTAATAGGAATTTTTTCAAGCATATACTCCTTCTTTTGTCTTTGTCCAGGTACCTTCACCATGACTTACTCATGTGGGCTTTTCAGAGTGGTGACATGGGCAGGTATGTGATGCTGTTCTGACACAGGAAGTGGACGTGGATTCTTCCAGGTAATACAGGTCACAGCTTTGGGACATATGAGACCAAGGCAGCTTGAAGAGTGTTTGTGTGGAAGGTCTGAAGTGTACATGATACTGGTTTATTGCACTGTGTTGGGGCAATTGAGTCATGTGTGTGATCATGTGGGCATAAAATATGTTGTCATCAAGTAAAAACAAGGCATTCACCCTTCACATAGGCTAAACACTCTTCTTGTGTGACCTGTATGTAGCTGTAGATGTGTTTCATCACTGCAGGCCATAGTGCCTGTGCCACAACACTGACATATGTTTGTGTCATACCACCAGATGCATGGTCATTGTCTTTTGATGGACTCGTGATCAGGGACTGTTGAACTGACCTTTGTCTGTACCTTGGTTTATGTGATGTTTGATTTGGTTTGGTAAGTATTGAGGCTCACGCTGGTGACATCATTCACTTTTCTGTTTGCCTATTCCACAGGACAATGACAAGGCCCTTCCTTCTGTGGTCTGGACGGTTGTACCTTCGTATATCTACCTTGACACAGTATAAGTCAGCCATTCTTGGCTGTACAGTGTAATAAAAGGTTTGGTGTGACCAAACAGTTGTAGCAATGTGTTTGTGTGTGTTAGTAGTAATCCTTAGCAGGACACTGTACATATTACATATCCATTCTTGCATTAGTATCTTGTGTCTTCCTCGTTTACTTGACAGTAACAGTGCCTGCTGAGAGTGGTAGCATATCAGTATCTGTACCACACACATAACACCAAAGTTATCCTCCCAGGTGGATACACTTCAATCGGGAGTTAACATACAAGGTGATGGACTTTTCCCTTTTGCAGGGTCATCTCCAATCGTTTTGCCTGCTTCCTCCTATTTTGTCTGACCTGTTGTTGTTGGCTTTAGGACTCTGGGCACTTTACCACTGCTAACCAGTGCTAAAGTGCATGTGATCTCTGTGTAAATTGTGTTGTTGATTGGTTTATTCATGATTGGCATATTTGAATTACTAGTAAGTCCCTAGTACAGTGCACTAGAGGTGCCAGGGCCTGTAAATCAAATGCTACTAGTGGGCCTGCAGCACTGGTTGTGCCACCCACATTAGTAGCCCTGTAAACATGGCTCAGACCTGCCACTGCAGTGTCTGAGTGTGCAGTTTTTAACTACCAATTCGACTTGGCAAGCGTACCCACTTGCCAGGCCTAAGCCATTCTTTTTCTTACATATAAGGCACCCCTAAGGTATGCCCTAGGTAGCCACATGGGCAGTGTGCATTGTATGTTAAAGGTGGGACATGTACATATGTGTTTCACATGTCCTGACAGTGAAATACTGCCAAATTCGGTTTTCAGTGTTGCAAGGCCTATCTTTCTCATAGGTTAACATGGGGGCTGCCTTTAAATATTTTTAAAGCACAGATTCCCTTTGGGAGCAGATAGACATGTGGAGTTTGGGGTCGCTGAACTCACCATTTAAAAATACATCTTTTAGTGAAGTTGGTTTTAAGATTGTGTGTTTGAAAATGCCACTTTTAGAAAGTAGGCATTTTGTTGCTTAAACCATTCTGTGACTCTGCTTGTTTGTGGATTCCCTGTCTGGGTCAGTTTGACAGTTGGGCTGTTTGCACCTCTCTCTAGACAGTGACACAAAGGGAGCTGGGGTGTAGCCTGCATATCCTGATGAACCATCTGTCCTGGGAGGGAGGGGAGAAGTGGTCACTTACACCTGAAAGGGCTGTGCCTGCCCTCATGCAATGCAGTCTCCACCACCCTGGTGTGTGTCTGGGGCCTGGCCTGGACAAGCCAGGATCTTACAAACAAGAGACTTTTCTTTGAAGTAGGCCTACATCAAAGGCAGAAAGGGGTATAAGAAGAGCACCCAAAACACCTTAAAATGAGATCACTTCTAGATTCAAGAGGAACCTCTGCCAAAGAGAAGAGCTGAGGCGAAGTGCTACCCCTGCCTGTGACTGTGCTTTGTTGGGCTGTCCTGCAGTTGCTGCTTCTGCCTCTGAAGGGGGGTAAAGACTGGACTTTGCTGTGCATTCCTGCTTGAAGAAGAATATCCAAGGGCTTGAACTGAGCTTGCCTCCTGTTGTTGAAGTCTCAGGGCCATCAAAGACTTTCCCTGCCAGCACCTGGACTCTCTGCTGAGACTCGTGACCTGCCAAGTGGTGCTTTATCCAGATCCTGGGCCCTTGAAAGGTGAAACTGGCAGACAAGGACTGAAAATCCACTCACAGACCACCGTTCAAGGAACTTTTGACGCACCTTCCGTGAAGTGGATGATAAACGGCACACCACCGGCTTCTTGGCTGAAATCAACACTCCACCTGCATCGTGGCTGGAAGATTGACGCAACGCAGCTGGAGAAACGACACGCAACACCCGCTACTGGAGGCTGATAATGATGCAAACCCCACGCAGCGCAGTTTTACTACACCGTATTTTGATGCAACATCACTGGGTGCGGAAAATCAACGCAAAGCCTGCCCGGACCTGAGGTGCCTGTTCGGATTGATGCATCGCTCTCTTGCGGGAGAGAAGAAACATCTCATGTCGACCCGACTGGAGGAGGAATGACGCATGTTCTTGCTTGCGATTGACAAATCGACGCATCGCTGCCTTTTCCAACGCACACTCGCACATACCGCTTTATTTTGACGCTACCCGGGTACTTTTGAACGCTAAAAACGTTCTCACTGTTTTTAAAGGATTTAAGACTCTTGCTCTTTAAATTTGACTTGTGTATGTTGGATTTTTGTCGTTTGGTCTTATTATTTTGAATTAATGAATGAATAAATGAATCAATCTTTATTGCCTGATTATTTAAAATCATTACAACATATTAAAATAATAAAAGCAAAAAATATAAAGTAAACAGCAAGAATTACCCTTCAAGTGCCAAAGCGAATGCCTAATCGTAGCACCTTCTATCTAAATACATAAATAAACTATAAAGCCCAGAAAATCTCCCCACCCTCGGGTCCCTAGATGTTATTCACAAGCTGTTACACAAGTAAGTAACCGTAATACAACCTTCTGCGGGCACCAACTAATTGTTCACCTGTTGACCCAGACCCGTTTCTAACAAACCCCAGGACTAGCGCAACAAGATACGCACTAGCCAGGGGACTGCAGTGCATAAAGAGCCTCTCTCAGCTCGTCATCCAGGGCCATTGGGTGACAGAGAGGAATGGCTTGGGTGGCAGGAGCCATCTTGTCAAAGCTGTTTCTTTGAGGGCCCCCCTCCCTCCATGGATACCCATGCTAGTTTGACTCCTTGCCTGGCATAAGGCTAAACACAGCTTATGAAATAATTTTCCAAAACCGGCTAGTTCCAGGCGGACCACTGCGGTAAAAATAAGGCTTAAAGCTACTTTACATTTTTCCACCCCATGTTTCAAGAACAGAGGTTTTAACAGGAGGCGCTGTTCAGACGCCAAACAAGGGCAACAGCATACAAGATGTTTTATAGATTCAGTATGGTGTTTACACAACATGCATTCATGCATGTGCCCTTGTACAATTTTTCACTTCAATCGGTATTCCCAGGCAGGCAAGGTTAAAAGGCGCATCTTAATGGTTGCATATGATTCATACAAGCCATCAGCTCCACGGATATCCCTAACTATTAAAATATCTCTGGCACTAGAAGCTTGCACGCCAAGCTCTTTCCGTTTTTTCTTCAATACCGCTTTCGTGATGGCAAAGTCTGTAGAATAAGAAGGGGCCAAATGTAACTGCTCCTCAGCTTTTGTCAGATAGATGGCCCAACTACTTGTTTTATTTTTGAAAATTACTTCCAAGGCCCCCCTGAGGCTGCATGCCTCTGCCCTACTGACACTTTGATAAAACTTTATCATATCCATTTTGCACATCAAATCCGTGCCTATTATATCTAGTTCCAAACGTATCCCTGCATGCCTTGTTGATCTGGCCGTAAGTGATTGAGGGAAGGGGTTTTGCCCTTATCACCCTCCCTAAAGGCTCAAATGTGGTGTCTTAATCCGTCGGTGGAGTTTTGCTAATGTGTGGGAGATTTTTACTGCTCTGGAAGTCAATGCAGCTGCCCAGTGTATTGTTCTCCCGGTATTTGATAGCCAGACCCCCAAGTAGTGATATTTATCTTCCAGCTCTATGCTTGAGGTCCTAGTTTCCACCTTCTGTATGAATTTTTTGACTGATGGCTGAAAACCAGGACTTTTGTTTTTTCTGCATTTGCTTTTAAAGCATTTCTTTCATTGTAGTCATGCAGTATGTCAAGGCCCCTTATGAGCCCAATCCAAGTTTGGGCAAGAAAGACCATATCATCCACGTATTGTAATAAGGGGAGCACCAATTGCCCCAACCTCGGATGAAACGTATTTCCTCTGAGCAACTCAGCACCCAGGCCAGCTGTGTATATATAAAGAGAGTGGGGCGATAACGCAGCCCTGTTTTGGCCTTTGTTGGTAAAAATCATCCTGGTCATGCATGATTTTGTGATTTTTCTTGTGATGCGACGATACACAAGGAATTAAGATGTTTAGAAACTACGCTTAAAGAGGTAGAGCTCAAGTCGCAGTGGTCGCCAGAAGGAAAGCATCAATTACTTACAGCTACAGAGACCCACACTCAGTTAATAGAACAGGTACGATGTCTTGACTTTAGAGCATATCAATCAAGGATGCATGCTGGAAGGAACAAGTCGGGACACTTAGGCCCTCATTATGAACCTGGCGGTGTAACACCACCAGGGCCGCTGTAGGCGGGAGCACCGCCGACAGCCTGGCGGTGCCCCGCGGGGCATTCTGACCGCGGCGCTTTGGCCGCGGTCAGAAAGGGAAAACCGGCGGTCTCCCGCCGGTTTTCCACTGCCCCTTAGAATCCTCCAAGGCGGCGCAGCTCGCTGCGCCGCCGAGGGGATTCTGACAATCCCTACCGCCATCCTGTTCCTGGCGGCTCGCCCGCCAGGAACAGGATGGCGGTAGGGATTGTCGTGGGGCCCCTGGGGGCCCCTGCAGTGCCCATGCCAATGGCATGGGCACTGCAGGGGCCCCTGTAAGAGGGCCCCTAAAAGTATTTCACTGTCTGCTTGGCAGACAGTGAAATACGCGACGGGTGCAGTAGCACCCGTCGCACCTTCCCACTCCGCCGGCTCGATTACGAGCAGGCTTCATCGTGGGAAGGGAGTTTTTCCCTGGGCTGGCGGGCGGTCTTTTGGAGACCGCCCGCCAGCCCAGGGAAAAACTCATAGTACCCTCCGCGGTCTTCTGACCGCGGAGCGGTATTATGGAGGGCGGAATCCTGGCGGGCGGCCTCCGCCGCCCGCCAGGGTCGTAATGAGGCCCTTATTGTCTGGCTGCTGCGTGGCTCAGTCCCCACACCACTGACTATGGCGATAAGAATATCCCCCACATGTCTGATTACCATGCAAGTAGATATTCATGATTCTTTTACAGCATACTACTAAGACCTATACAACCCCCACCAGTAAACAGAACCCAAAGTATATGGGCCTTTATGCAGGGAATAGTCCTGCCAGCGATGTGCCCTTCCGAAGTAAAGCCCATTACGACAGAAGATATATGTGAAGTAGTACGGACTTCAGCTACAGGGAAGACCCCAGGAATTGATGGGTACCCTATTGTGTTTTATAAAACTTATCTACCGATATTAGCGCCCAAGCTACTTGACATCTATCAGGCGGCATTGCAGGAAGGTCGGCTCCCACGGTCTTTAGGGAATCTTTGTTAATGTCTCTACCCAAACTGGGGAAAAACCCACAAGAACTAGCTTCTTATCGCCCCCTCTCTCTATGCTTGGGTCCGATTATAAAATACTGAGTGAACTAATGGCCTGAAGTATGCATGTTGCTTCCTTATATGCTGATGACGTACTGATTTATATATGTGATATAAGGCAGGGTGTAAGTGCCATACTCAGATACTGTCTGACTTTAAAGCAGCGTCGGGCCTTGGGGTTAATTGGGCTAAATCATGTCTATACCCGTTAAGCCCACGCTGTCCCTCCCAGCGCCTCCACGTAGAGGCCAAAGAAATTTGTTGGGAGCTCACCACCTTTCGCTATCTAGGTATAAACATTTACCAACCCAAGCAAGACCTACTAGATGGGAACCTTACAAGAGCCATCACAGCTATATGCTCTCAAATGACGTTCTGGTGCACCCTACCACTTACCGTGCAAGGCAGGATCGCATTATCAAAAATGGTTGTACGGCCACACCTTCTGTACTATTTTCAAACCTTCCTCTAATTATCCCCAGGAATGTTTTTCACATGCTGCAGGCTGCACTGGGCACTTTTATATGGAACAAGGGCAAATGCCAGGTGGCGCTACGAAAAGTGCAACTCTCAATTGAGAAAGGGGGTTTGAGAGCTCCCAATTTTGAACATTATTATTTAACAGCACAACTGCAGTGGTCGGCTCGGTGGCTGGCGGGCCGGTTACTAGAAGAATCAGGACAATTCACTCATAGCGAAGCCCAGCGCCTAGTTCTGGACACATTTCTCCCATCTGCTCCGCTGCCTCCACACTGCAGTACATTATTGGCAGTAGCCCATGCTAGTTACAAGTGCAGTATTAGAATTATGCCCCCGATTCTGTTATATTCCCTTGAAATTAGATTAGAGGCCTTCAGGCCCTTTCGGATGCTGCTGGGCCAAGTGGAACTGCAACAGTGGGAGGCAGGGGGGATTAGCACGGTGGGGTCCTTGTTCCCTGATGGGGTGCTTGAGCCCTTTGACGTCCTGCACATGGAAAGGGGAGTTCCAAAGGGACACTTCATTGCACACTTTACGTTAACTGCCATACTGTCGGAACACTGGCAAATAACAGACTTGGAGCCGGACCGCACCCATTGATGCATGCACTACATGTCATGGGAAGTGGGAGGAATTTAATCACTTGGTTCACCCGAGCGCTTGCACACATGACCCAAGACCCCTGCAAGTGTTGTGTGACAAATGGGAGAGAGATGTGGGTAGGGAATTCCAGGATAAAGAATGGAGAAAGGTGTTGATCTACCATAAAAAACTGTCAAGAAATGCAAAATTTCAATATATACGGTATAAAATCCTACAGGGACTACCTGACACCACATACGCTGAACAAAATACTTGGGTCTTCAGCAGGATGCCCCGTTGTCACGAAACAGTAGCCAATATGATACATATGTTCTGGTCATGTCCGGAATCCGGCCGCTTTTAGCAACAAATAGCAGAGTCTCTTGCGGAACTGACCCAGCGAACAGCTCTATATACGATGGAGAGTGTCCTTTTGGGACTGTTTCACCATCTCAAGCAGGCAACTAGCCGCTTTATTGACCTCGCAAAAATTATAGATAGAAGAGCTATAGCTATCACACCAGCTCCGGACACTTCCCCAATGGTGTGCTGCATTGCTAAAGTGGGGTAAGGCTGAAGCAGTTGTGCTTAGACGTGAGGAGGCCAGAGGGCAACATAAAATACCAACCGCTAGCGAATAATGATCGCGCCCTAACCCATATACATATCAGAATCACATAATGCTACTCCACAATAGGGATGTTGGTGGGGACTAATCTGTCGTTATAATCTGACAAGGTTTTGGTTCCAGAAACTGGGAGGAAGTGTATGCATAGATATCGCACTAATATTAAGCTATGTTAATACTGTGGACTGTTTTCTCCCTCTGCTTTAATTTTAAGAGAGCAATGCGCCTGTCTGTGATAATATTGCCAAGTATAAGAGGCATCTTCCAGTTTCTTTGTTAATTGAATTCAAATTGTTCAAGATTTGGAAAAATTTAACCAGTAACTCCTGTCTCGCCACTGCGGCCTGTGTATGATATTGTTCACTACTAATCCGATAGATGGTGGAAGATGTGCACAATGATAATGGAGCGCAATTGTAATATTATCTTTGAAAACTAATAAATTTGTTTAAAAAAGAAAAGCATGCAGCAGTGGAACTGGCGCACCATACTGATAAATTTGCCTGGGCAGCCTAACTTCTCCATGATCTGCCATAGCCCCTCACGACTGACGGCGTCAAAGGCTTTGGTCAGGTCCACGAATGTTATGAAAAAGTCCCTGTTTTGTTCTTGGCACTTCTCCTGTAGTTGACGTGCTGCAAATATAATGTCCACTGACCCTCTTCCCTCTCTGAAGCTGCACTGACTCTCTGGCAGGTGTCCATCTTTCATGTGTTGAGTGAGGTGGTTGAGGCGGACTCTGGCAAGGATTTTGCGGCAATGACCAGTAAAGAGATTCCTCTGTGGTTGTCACAAGACTGTCTGTTTCCCTTTCTTTTGTAGAGCTGAACAATGAAGGCATCCTTGAGCAGCTGTGTATTACTTTAGTGACCAAGGACCACCATGGTTCGGACCGCCATTGGCTGACCACCATGGGCACCAGCCGCTGTGTCTTTGGGCTAGTAATACGGTCAGTGGTTGGTCGCTGTGCTGTCGGTGCTGGAGTTTGGACCGCCTATTTCTGGGCCTCCGCGCCGCTGCCAGTCTGCCTTTTGTGTTTGGTGGTCAGCGGTCCTGCCTGTATAACTTATAATATGGTGGTCTGTAAGACCTGGAATATAGATGGAAAAATAGGATTGCCCCAAATTGGTATGCATGAATGAATGTCCGAAAGGGAAAACGGGGTGCTAATTTCCCTCCATATCGGAATAACATCCATGATTATCTTAAAATATACACTTGTAAAGTAATTGGGATGGCTGCAGTGGCTCAGAGCATAATGATGGGCCGGCCCTAAAGCTAATACCCAATATCATAACCGTCGGGTTCGTTCTGTGTAAGAATATTTTTAAGGCACAAGCCAAAGGCAGCCTAGCAATACCACTTGACGGCTAGGAGAGAAAAACCGTCTTGATTAGGTGAAAGTTTTAGAAATTGCATAGCCCGCCTAGCCTTGCTATAGCCCCAAATAAAGCACCTTTCAAGGTGCCAGAAAAATGGCTCAGGACCCTCAATGGGATAGCTCTGAATAGATAGAGACATATGGGCAAAATATTCATATTGACAATATTGCACTGCCCAAAAATACTAATAGAGAGACGGTTCCAGGTACGCGTTTTCGCTATTACAGATTTAAGAAGAGGTTCGTAATTCAAGGCAATGATTCACTCTATATTAACACTAAGTTCAACCCAGAGATATGTGGCGGAGCTGACTAGGCTTGGTAACGGAGAGCTGAGCTGAAAGTTAGAGAAAACCTGTGTTTTTGACACGTTACGTTTATATCCCGAGAATGCCCCGAATCGTTCTGCTTGCATTGCCACCTGCCAGATTGCCCCTGCAGGACCCGTAGAGTAGGTAGCAATGTCTTCAGCATACGCACTGACTTTCAGCTCAACTCCACTAAATACTTCCGGAGGGATCAAGCAGTTGTTCCAAAGGTATCACAGATAGGGTTAGCTATACAGTGCAAAAAGCAAAGGAGACAATGGACATCCCTGCCTAGTGCCCCGAGAGATAGTAAACAAAGGGGAAGGGTGGCCATTGATAGTCAGTCAAGCCAACTGATCACAAAACCCATATGTAGAGAACACTGACCAGAGAAACGGCCAAGACACTCTGTCAAAGGCCTTCTGGGCATCCAAAAACATCAAACCGAACCGAGCCGTGATGTTCCCTGCAACGTCAAATAAAGCCACAGCAGTGTTAGTATGACACATTGTATCACAGCTGGGGACAAAGCCATGTTGTTGAGGCAAAACTAAGGTATGGATCAGAGGAGCGATACAGGCAGCCAGGATCTTAGCAAAGATCTTAGCATCTGAATTGATAAGTGAGATTGGCCAATAAGACCCCCTGTCTTCGGGTGATTTCTCCTTCTTAAGAAAGACGACTATGTGAGTATGATTCCATTAAGCCGGAATCACAGATCCCCTCTCAATCCCAGTGACCAGCACCTAAAATAAAGGAACCAGATCATGTAAGACAACTTTATAAAACTCCAGAGAGATTGCATCCTCCCCAGAAGCCTTCCCTGTTGACAAATCCCAAATGGCCCTTTTGATCACTGGAGTGGTTATATCCTCCTCCAGTTCCCTGCGGTGACCGGCATCCAACAACAGCAGACCTGCCCCTTCAATGTACCAACTCATTTCTGTTTGCCCAGCCAAGTGCGGTGTACCACAGAGTTCCTTGAAGAAATCTATGAACTGGTTCAACTATAGAGGGAGCATCATAATATAAAACGCCATCCTTACCTTTAATTCTCTTAATCAGACTCTTATTCCTGTTTTCCAAAATCTATTGAGCCAAAACCCGCCCAATTCTATTCCCATACTCGTATTGGACAGCCTTATGTTTCAAATACTCAGTGTTTCTCTTCTCCCGCAGCAGTCGTTCTGCCCAAGACCGAAGTTCCAAAACAATCAAGTACAGATTTGCCTCATTAGCAGTTCAAAGCCTGATCGCGAGAGAGTGTTGGTACTCGGTGACAGAGCTGTACACGGGACCGAGCATCAACACTCTCCAGTGATTGGTTACGCTACCAAATAAACAGAGAAGTAATACCCCAAACAAATGCCTTCATTGCATCCCAAATGATATGCAGGGCAGCAGATTTAATGTTTTTAGAAACAAATTTATTCAGAGAATCCCCCATCCGACCAACATAGGCATGATCGGTACGTAAAAATATGGGGAATGAGAATGCCCACCATGGCTTTCTAACATTAGAGAGATGCAAAGTAAAAAGGACTGGATTGTGGTCTGACGTAATTTTGGGGCAGACCTGAATAGTAGCATGTTCTAACAGCTGCTAGTTGATAACGCCAAGATCGATCTGAGAATAATATCGATGTGGTGCCGAACAAAAGGTGTAATCTGGATCCCTGGGGTGAAGGGTACGCCAAAGATTAGTCAGCCCATGAGCATGTACAAGGTCTTGGATGGCGGCCCTAGCCTTAACTATACGAGACTGAGCCACACAATTAGTAGTATTGATGACATAACTCATAATGACTCCTGGCAGCCCACATCCCTCAGCCCCCCCCCCCCTGCGCTGACCAAGCATGCCCGCAACTTAGGAATCACCCCTGACTCCTCCCTATCTATGACCCACTGGTAAACTCTGTCACCTCCTCCTGCTGGCACACGCTCCATAAACTCTGGAAAATCTTCAGATGGATCCCACCAGACTGTCGCAGGACTGTCACCCACACCTTAGTCACGAGCAAGCTAGACTATGAAACGCCCTCTACGCGGACACCTCAACTAGGAACATTAAAAAACTTAAACTCATCCAGAACGCCGCCGCCATACTCAGTCTGGACCTCCCTTGCCGAGAACACATCTCCCAAAACCTGAGGACCCTCCACTGGCTATCGGTCGAGAAGCGAATTACCTTCAAGCTTCTCACCCACTCGCACAAGGCCATTCATAACGCAGGACCAGCCTACCTCAACCATTGCATCTCCTTCCACACCCCGCCAGATCCCTCCACTCCACCCAGATGGCTTTGGCCACCGTCCCTCCCATCTGCAAAACCACTGCCGGAGGGCTATCTTTTACCTACACTGCAGTGAAGAGCTGGAACAACCTCCCCCTGCACCTCAGACAAAGCCCGTCGCTCACCATCTTCAAGAAGGACCTCAAGACATGACTCTTCGGATAAGGCTCCTCCCTCCCCCCTGCGCATGGAGACCCCTGGGTGAGTAGCCACGCTATATAAATACTGATTGATTAATTGATTGAAGCTAAGAAACAGGTGAGCTATTGCTCCAAGAACTACTTAAGATTAAAATTGATACAAATCTGAAAATCTGATAGATAATCTGATTGATAGGAGTCAGATAGGTATTGGGTGGTATACTGCACTGATTGAGAACTGTTGTCTCTCCTTAAAAATAACTATATTTCCAGTACTAGAGGGGATATTAAATAAGTTGAGATCAAGAAGGGACATTTTATGAACACAACTGTGGCAATTTTCTGGAAGCCTAGGTCAAAGAACAATACTAAACTCTTCTGGTCAGTAGTAAATAGTGATCATGTGATTTCGCACTCAAGTCTTGTGGCTCAAGTGACTAAATGTCAATGGGTGGAATTTATCTCTGATGTATATAATCCTGATTTTAAAAAATGATACACATATTGTCAATGACTGTTTGTGGAGGAATCACTTACATTTATTTCAGGGAGTGGAGATAATCTCTGAAATAATAAGCAATATGAATTTGTCTAGAACTGGTGGTCCCAACAATTTGCCTTCTATACTATTAAAGATCATCCTTTATGGTAGGCTTGTGTTCTTAGCCCATTCTTTAAGTGGGTTTCATTAAAAGGTTTAATTCCTGACTTTTAGAGGAAATTAGTTCTAGAGCCATCCGTAAGAAAGACTAAGGGGATGTGCCAGTGCATTAAAGACTGATTTCTCTCCTGGATATATCTTGTTGAAATATCTAGCATCTTGGACTTGTGGGTATGGAATTGTCCCAAAACAGGAGGAGGGCTTCCAGAAAAATTATTCCACAATCGATCACTGTTTCACCTTACAACGAGCAGCCCGGAGGGCAACACCAACAATGGGCGAGCTTTGCTTCTATATTGTCGACTTTTGAGATGCTTTTGCCCAGGTGGATCGGGTCATCCATTAGGAGAATTTACGTAGCTATGACACTCCACAAGAATTATTATCTATGCTATGTAAATTACACACAAATTAGACATATGAGTGTGTGCGAACCAAGCAGGTGGGCATGCTGTGAACCCCATCCTCATTTGCATCAACCTCAAATTGTGAACGTCAATTTAAGGCATTTAAACTTACTTTAATTTGTATTTCACACATGTACCCTGCAGATTGCTGTTCTTTCTATGGTTTTCCTCAGCGGGATGGAGTTTTGTCAAATGGAGCTCCTGTCAAGTGACTAAGTCAGAGGAAGGCTAGCCTGAGAAGAGGAGAAAAGCTTTGCAACTGCCTTGGTTTCTTAAAAGTGTTGTCCTTTATATGCTTTTGTGGTCCTTAAAGACATATAGGGGGTCATTACGACCCTGGCGGCCGGCGGTAAGTTGGCAGTAACACCGCCAACAGGCTGGCGGTGTTCCGCCAGCAATTATGACCGTGGCGGAAAAGCCACGGCCATACCGCCGGCCCCTCCACTTTCCCGCCAGGATTCCGCCTGGCGGTCAGAATCCCCATCTTAATCCATGCACGCACCGCTGCCCTGGGGATTATGAGTCCCCAACCGCCAGCCTGTCCGTGGCGGTACACACCGCCATTGAAAGGCTGGCGGTAAGGGGACTTGGGGTGCACTTGGCATGGGCAATGCAGGGGCCCCCAAGCATAGCCCCGTTGCGCATTTCACTGCCCGAATTTCGGGCAGTGAAATGCGCGACGGGTGCTACTGCACCCGCTGCACATCAGCATTGCCGCCGGCCCTATTATGAGCCGACAGCAATGTTGATGTGACATTTCCGCTGGGCCAGCGGACAGTAACACTTTTACCGTCCGCTGGCCCAGCGGAAATGTCATAATAGGGAGCCAGGAATACCACCGGCAATGGCGGTATTCTGTCTCCCGCGGCCTCGGCGGTCTTTTGAAAAGACCGCTGAGGTCGTAATGACCCCCATAGTGACGATTCTTACACTGACAAGCATATTAAAGCTCTTTTTTATTAGTGATTTCAGTAGGTTGACTCTTATTTGAAGGAATACTTAGTATTACTGCCTTCAATGTCCAATTTATATATACATCAAGACATTGCTAAAAACCCCTGTTGCATTATGTGAACAGTTGTCTGATCTCTGTCTTCAACTTCGCGAAGCAAGTTACAAATAAACACTTTTCGATCCATCAGTCATGAAAATATAGAAAACGTATATATCAATGTCTTTCTCTTCACCTACAGATCTGGTTGCTTGTTTGAATCTTCATGTTCCAATCATGATGGATTGTCAAGCTTTTGTGCTTGACAAATAATATTTTTGGACATATCAGTTTTGTAATTGTTTTCATTCTTTTCATAAAGTACCACGGTGCCCTATCTCCAGCGTGGATTGTACGTAGGTTGTCTCAATGATTCAATTAGTGTTTTCCTCCCTTAGGGTATATATATATATCTTGTTTGTCTTGTATGCTTTGTTTGTTGTTATATATGGGCCACTTACTCTATTCATTTCTTGTATACAGTTAAAATCATCTAAATTATTTTCTATAATTTCCTACTTCTTTTAATGATGGCAAATAGATATATTTTCAAATGTGCCTCTTTACATATGAAATGTCTTCGTTATCCATTGAAAAGACAAAAAATATTAGACTATTTACATAAACGTAAGTGGATATATGCTTCTTATAAGAAGCTCACATTGATAATCTTCTGGTCTATATATTTTCACCGCCTACAACAAGACATAAAAATGGTGTGGCTAAATTTTTCTTGCAAACATGATTCTGGTGGTCGATATGTGAATGCCCAAACATTCACTGACTGACAAATACCCCATTCATTTCTTTCATTTTTACGCTCCTACACAAGATGGTCCTATTTTAAAAAAAATAATTTCTTCATAACATCCGACTATTGGAAGTGTACCTCTTACTCTAGAAGTCAAATTTCATCCCCAAAAGTCATATGCCCTATTTATCTCATTCATAGCTAACACTAAGTTGATTGATCATTGGAGACCCACTTTTCCCACTGATAAGGATTTTATTTTCAATTCTATTACTCATTCTTCATATTCCCGTATTGACTATTTACTTTCTTCCAGGAACTTATGCCATTCAATTTCAAATCCAAACCCATAACTGTTTCAGACCATGCCTTACTTTCATTTTCTTCTACTCTTGATGATATTACCAAACATATGCCCAGTTGGAGCATGAATGTGCATATCGTACTGTCTGACACAAATTGACACAATTATTATATGCTATTTCTGATTACCTACATAATAATCAACTAGAGGATACCTCTAACATTACTCGTTGGGGCGCTTTTAGGGCTTATATTACAGCTGTTACTATAGCATGGCACAGGAGACTAAAACATTCAATTCAAATCTGAATAGTTTAGAACAACAAATTTCTCAAGCTGAAAAGCTGTTTATCTTCAGATATACAATTCAAAGCACCATTACAAAATCTAACATATGAATATAATACCTTACTTAGTAAAAAAGCAGGCCTTTTTGTTTGCAAGACAAAAATCTATTTCTAATTCAATGTAAACAAGCAGGATTGCACTTTTGCTAATTATTTACAAATCAAAAAAGATAAAAAAACAGATATTTGCTATAAGAAGTCCACATGTACATTTATTTTTCTCTGCTATGGTACTAGCAACACAATTTCAGAAACGTTAATCAAACTTTTGTAATGAACCTCAAGATACCATATTAGAAACATTTCTACTCAGTTTCAACTTACAGTTGTTATCAAATTCTGACAGTATTTTTCTTGATGCCCCTTTTACTAGGGAACAGATTTGCAATGCTAATAGATCCCTAAATGCTAACAAATCCCCAGGTCCTAATGGTATCCCAGCAGAATTGTATAAAGCTTTTACGACCTAAGTTTCTCTTCTCTCCTAGCAATGTTTCAGGAATTTGCAAATAAAGCTTTGGCAGAGGGATCTTCAAAGAAGCAATAATTATTTGTCTTCCTAAACTACATAAAAAAACCTACATTAATCTCTCATCATTGTTCCATCTCCCTCATTAATCAAGACTGCAAAATGTACGCTAAAATTCTAGCAACTAGACATTCTTCATTTCTGAACTCTATTATTCATCCTGATCAGTCTGGTTTTCTGAAAGATAGATTATCCTCACACAATACTAGATTACCATGTCATTCTATCGCCTCCCTGAAGAGGTTTAATTGACCCTTAGGCTTATGAGCTTTAGATGCTGAAAAAGCTTCTAATAAAGTCAACTGGAAACGTTTATTTAGAACTATGCAAAATAACAGTTTTGGTGCTACAGTTATGGTGAATGTATTGCATTGTTCACCCTCAGCAACATTTTTGTTAATGGCATGAATTCTTTCTGTTTTCAAATGTTTAGTGGCACTATACAGGGATGTCCTTTAACCTCCCCTACTTTTTATATTAGTCATTGACCCACTATTGCCTCTTATTAGTACGTCTATGGATACTCCTGCCATTACCATCAACAGTACAGTTCTGAATGTTTCTGTTTACGCAGACAATGTTTTGGTATATGTTGATGACCCTGTGCATACTATGTTGGTAATATTAAGTATTATTGTTTATTATGCATTATTATCTGGATATACTTTAAATATCCATTAAACTATTTTTTTCATTTAAAATTATTTTGTATTGTGCATATGTTACATGACACAGACATTAAATGGCATACCACTGGTCTTAAGTATCTCAGTATTCACTTTGGGGGGAATATGAGGCAATTAAAATGGTGATAGCTCCACAACTGATATATGTACTATCAATTTACTGGCTATATTTCATACATATTTGTTTACCATTATTAATAAACTCCTTTCTATTTGTTTTTTAAATAAGGCCCCACAGATTTAATATAGAACTTTACTAACTTCTATATTAAAAGGGTTTAGGTATTCCAGATGTTTAGAAATATAAGTTTGGCTTTTTAACTGTGCAAAGTGTTTTTGGTCTTCTAATTCAGATCCCCACTTTACACCTTCATGGGTTTTACTCAAGAAAAATATTGTAGTGCCTTTTCCTTTATACACAATCTTCCCTATGGATCTTAAAAAAGCAAAGTGTTCTTCTTCAGTCCTCCAAACTACTAACAATGTTATCTTAAATGTGGATACTAAACTTAGTAACAGAATTATATCTTCTAAGAAGGTATCTTTATGGGATATTCCCATGAATGAGATGAGAACTCTAATAGCTTATTGGGAAAATTTGATCCATGCAGATATTAACCACAGTCTGATTTACAAGTTAAATTACAGATTCCTGTTCTCGAATATCATAAATATGTTATAATATGTTACGATAGTTCTATCTCAGATGCTCAATCTTTGGCCATCAGATTATTCTTTGGTCTGAATAGTTTATTTGGCCTTACTGTTTCCAAAACATATTGTATTGTATTGTATTGTAATCGTATTTATATAGCGCTTACTACCCCTGACGAGGCGTCGAAGCCCTTTTCGGTGAGTAGCACGCTACTCTGGAACCCAACAAGAATTAGTGATGGATTATTATTGGGAAATAATGAGTACAGTTTTAGTATTATTATGAGTTAATTTGAGCAGCGGATATGATAGTTTGTTAGTTAGATTGACTGGAGTAATGGAGGGGTGGAGGAGGAAAGAAATCCAGAAGTGTTAATTGGGAGTATATCCTTAATTTACTCAACCCAAAGGCTTGGGATGAGTAAAGGGGGGTGGAGGAGGGAAGAGTATGTGGAAGGGTTAGGGAGAGCATAGTAGCAGGGTGAGATAAATGCGGGAGAATTTAGTAGGGTTGTGTGGGAGGTCACGGTAGTAGAGTGAGGTTTGGTGAGTTAGATGTGGAAGCAGAGGGAAGAGCTTAGGCAGAGTTATTAAGGAGATGAAAGTAGTAGAAAGGATTTGGGATGAGTCAGAGTGAGAATGGAGGATAGTTTGATAGAGACATGACATATGATGATGGGTAGATAAGTGTGATAAGATGAGAGCAGGAATTCATAGATATCTAGTATAAACAACCCACCCAGGAGCCATGCAATGACCCACGAACATGCCAAGCACAGAAACAACATATACACATACATATATATATATATATATATATATATATATATATATATATACACACACACACACACATGAATACACACACATATGCACATACAATACATAATTAGAACGATGGGTAAAATATACTTAGTCAAACAGGTTTAAAGAGTGTGTGTGTATTTTATATTAATCTAGGCGTTGAAAGTCAGTACCAACGATACTAACAGTATCTTATGTGAAGGTCTTAGAAGTGCAAGAGTTTAATCTGAAAATCCAAATGAATGTATGAAGTACAATCTCCAATTTGGGTGGGCCCAGAAATAAACTAGGGAGGGAACTAATCCTCGTCTCTGTGTCCTTAATGGAATTGAAACTTCCCGTTACCATAGCTAGGACATTTTTCATTCTATGGCAGGACCGGAGGCAAGGATTAGGCTGGTTTAAAGCTTTTACACCACCAGCGTTGCCAGATTTGGGAGTGGTTTAAAAAAAAATCTCTTAAAAGTAGAGTCTGAGGACCAGTCCGCTGCATTGAGGATATTCTCTAATCTGGCACCCAAACAAAAGGCCTTTAAAACCAGGGCCCCTCTCACCGAGTGAGCCCTGAACACTTAACTGTCAATTCAAGCCTCTTGCATGGTCCATCTAATCCACCTTGCAATAGTGGGAGAGGACACCGCCTTGTGAGGTTTAGTGACGGCAGTTAATAGCTGACGGTCCCCCACAGGGCAGCGATCCTCTCTCATATAACTTTGGTACAAAAGGGAACATCAAATGAGAAACGATCCAAGAGTTGCACTTTGTTTTTCTAGAGATGTTGAATGTTACCCTTTCCGGAGTAAATACTCTACCAGTTACGTCCAATGCTCGTACATCCGAAACTCTGCGACAAGACACCAAACACAAAAAGGTAGCCAGTTTTGCTGACAATTGCTTTTGTGACAAGTATTTGTTCGCAGGCCTTGATTTGAAAAAGTGCAGAACTTTATTCATGTCCCAAAGAGTAGCGTATTGGGGACCCGGGGGAAGAGACAGTCTGATACCTCTAAGAAGTTTTCATATGAGAGGGTTTTCCCCCACGGATATAAATAATTGATTTATGCAAAATCTATCAATTTACATAAATTTACAATTTACAAAGTGAATTCTGGAATCCCGTTTTCAATAATAAGATGCAAACCTGGAAAGAAATCTGGTTATGTAATATTTCCAATTGGCTTCCATCCTCTATACATCACACCAACTCTTTCATACTGACTAACTGTTATTGAGCTCCTGTTTTATAATTTAAAATTAATTGACAAACCAGATTGTGGGAATTGTGAATCTGAATTTAGCTTGTTAAAACATATGTTATTCCAATGTGCAGTCCTGTCTAAAGTTTGGTGTAAAATTGTTCATATTGATCATCCCATCACATATGGAATCATTATTTGTAAAGCTTTTCTTATTACATTTCCACTTTCAAATAAGGATGCCACATTTTTATTTATTTATTTCTTCTGCTAGCAAACCCCATTATTATGAATTATAAATCTGCTAATGACATAAAATTGAATGCTTGCTGATATTGGATATTGTAAATGGGAAATAGCATTGAATTCTCTTTTAATAAAAATTTGAAGTCGCTGGCTGTATGATATTGCTTTTTTCTTATGAGGGATGGGTAACACGGACAATGAAAGGATGGGGTGGGAGTGGAAGCAATACGCACAAAGGAGAGGAAGGGGGAAGAAAAAACACAAATAAGGGCGAGGTGGGAATGGGAAGAAGCAACACGGAGAAAAGGGTTGGGGTCAGAGGTGAAAACGCAACACGGACAACAGGGTTTAGAGTGGGAGAAGAAGAGGCAACATGGACAAGGGGAGAAGGAGGGGGATGAAGAAACACAGACAAAGGGGAGTTGGAGGTGGAAGAAGCAACACAGACAACAGGGTGTAGGGTAGGAGGAGAAGAAGCAACAAGGATAGTGGGAGAGTGGGAGTGGAAGAAGCAACACAGACAAGAGGGTGGGAATGAAAAGAAGCAATAAAAAGATGGAGGTGGGGAAAAAAAGCAACACTGACAAGGACGGCAGGGGAAGAAGGAAAAATACTAACAATAGTACCTCAATCAAAGCACAATTAGCTGAAGGACAGCAATCAAGAGGAAGTGAAGCCGGCACATGTTGGCCAATTAAGAGACAGCAAATAAAAGTAACAATGAAGCCAACAGATGGGAAGTTTTTGGTGGACTACAAGCCCCTTTTTGTATACAATATCTCATGCAAGTCAGAGCACATGCAGAGCATGCACTGTTCCAGGTGAGACCTGAAAACAAATGCAAATTTAAATAATCGGAGAGAAATGCACTCTTTTATGTTATGAAAAGTCAGTTGGGGTAATGCAATCATTGCAGAGGACTGTGTGAAATAAAATAGTAAATGAACTGAATCTTAGTAGGTATTCTGAGGAATAGTGATATGTGCATTTATAGTGCTGTGAAATCCCTGACTACCACTAAAAGCATTGTTAATATGCAAGTCATATTCAGAAAGAAATATGCAGTGTAAGAGAGGATGAAGCAAAATGTGCAGAGAGATTTAGGCCCTGATTACGAATTGGTCAGAATTTTCCGAAAGCTGCAATCCACTGTTTGCATAAGGATTGGCAATCTGAGTTGGGTCATATTTACTGCATCTGGTAATACCCAAGTCAGTTAAATATCTCACCCTTGGTTATATTACAGCAGGTCAAACCTGCTGGAATTGAAAAGGAGAAGAGTGTACGTATTTTACATACTATACAGATTTTGATGTAGTAGGCAACAAAATGTGCATGTTACTGCACAACAAACTCACAATAGAAGCTATTTATCACTCCCAATAAATAAAACACCACAAGGTATTGTTCCATGTCCGAACTTCGGGCAATGATTGGGGAAGCATTACATGCTCCCCTCTGCCAACCAACATTCTCCACTTCTTCCTTCACCCTTCCTACCACCTCCCATCATTTTTAACTTAGAACAGCCTTTTTACACTTTTGCAACCTGCTCGGAGCAGGTGGTGCATGTGTTTGTTAAAGCCCATAGAAAAGGGAATACCATGTGGAATCCCACCTGATAAATCAAGGTAATTCCTACTTCTGTGGGATTTAACTTGTAATAGCACAGTACTGGTGGGTTCTGCACAGCGCCATGTAATTAATTACTGGTGCAGAGTTTGCACCCCTCCAGCCCTGTTCAAATTGTAATCAGGTCATGGTGTGCTAGATAAAGTTCCTGTAAGTAGATCAATAGGGATGTAAGGACCTTTTATCAGAACCCTCTACATCTACAAATACACAGCAGGAGCATTTCACCACTCTTTAAGTTCAACAAAAGACAAAGAATTCAAGAATCCATTGGAATGTAATAGAAAGAGACTGTGATATTGTGTTGTATTGTATTATTATTTTGCTAACACTTTTTTAACCTTTGAGAAGCCCAAGGACAGATATTGCAAAAACATTGCTTTGTTTTATTTTCTTAATGCTTTGAACCCATTCATAACATCAGGCACTATTTGAACAGGAGCTGAAGAAAAGATGTATGTATATATTCTGTCATCAGGTTTTTATCATTGATTCTAATTCATGTTCCTACCCTCCAAAGCCTATTCTTTTTCAGGATCACGGATTTTGATCCTGACACATTACATCAAAAAACTCTCCATATAGGCTGAACAACATACACTGTATGATCCACAGCACTCTATGGAGTAGAGTGCTCCCACT
The DNA here is from genome assembly GCF_031143425.1 of Pleurodeles waltl. Classification (NCBI taxonomy): domain Eukaryota; kingdom Metazoa; phylum Chordata; class Amphibia; order Caudata; family Salamandridae; genus Pleurodeles; species Pleurodeles waltl. The sequence continues at coordinate 812,601,939 of NC_090440.1, forward strand.
CCACAAATACACTATACTGCCTCAAGCAATGTATAAATATAACTACAATACAAATCAATATACTGACACTTTACAGCCCTATGAAGCCATAATATTGCCAAAAGAGAGCTAGACAAATCTCTATTGACATAACCCATCCCTGCATTCTGTGACTTTTCTTACACCCCAAGTAGATGTGCTTTAAATTCTAATCCATGTGTAAATGGATTTTTGCACACGGGTTGGAAATCTGTGGTTGTGCACCAATTACGTCTATCAGGACATTTTTGCAACACATGCAGTAATCAGTGTGGTAAAAACTGAATATTGGTAGTTTAGCACAAAGCTGTTTTATAGTGTTTGTTTCACTTTATAAGTAACAATTCAAGATCATATAGTGCATGTATATGTTTTCATTATATTTAGTGGGTATCGTCAGGCACTAACTCAGGGCTGGTGGTAGAAGCGGAAATGATGGGTTGTGGTTCTTGCCCTTTAGTGATGGGCCATTTTTACATGAGGTATAGATCAGGTGTTTGGCGCCTGGATATATTAAGTAACCAATGCAAATGCATTGGAAAATGAAAACACTATGTTGCACACTTCTTGTTCCAGTGTTACAATGACAAACTGGTAATCAAGTGGTCTGCCTGTTGTCCTCTATTCAAGGCTCTCTCTTTCGCTACCTAGGCCTGGCTAATTGTTATAATTTGTATACACATTGTACATGTATACACTGTAAGGAGATAATTCTATCTTAGTGAATCAAATGCTTTTTCAGCATCTAAAAACTCAGCTATTACCTACAAATCAGACTGTAAATGATGCAGCAATGTGAAAATTGTTCTAAGATAACTCATCATCGAGTAGCCCAAGTGGATCCCGCTTACTCTGGCAGCATCGGCATGCAGAGAAGCAATCCAGCAGAAATGCTTATTAGGAATTGGGTCTTTAAGACTAGCAAATTGATGATGCATATTTAAATGGTTTAAACACTTTTACAACAATGGCTTCTTGAAGAGTTTCAGGGATTATACTTGTCGCCTGCTTTATCATTCATAGCAAGGAAGTGCAGAGCGAGGATCTCACTCTTTTTTTAAATAAAACTCTGATGTCAAGCCATTCACTTCTAGGGCATTGTCATTCGGCTTATGCGTTTTCAGCCAAGAAATAATAGCCCCATCAAGGATGGCCTTTATATCTTATTTAGAGCCTAGAGCCTGCGACTTGGACAGAGTACAGGTTTCAGAAGTATTCCTTAAAAGCCCGTAGGCTATCTAGGTTATAGTTACACATCTGTACTCCATTCATCAATATTTGCAACACCTAAGTAGCCATGCTAATATATGACCTAGCCACATCCGGCAGCAGCTTAGAATGTAAGCATCTGAGTTTGTGGTGCACCCCACCTTAGGTAATGACAGTATACACTTCATTGGTGGGAGGTCTGATATCACCTGTGACAAAATGGTCACCTTGGTCGTCCATGGCACCACAGCCTCAGAAGCTAGCCAGTAGTCAATGCGAGATGCTGCACCATGGAGAGCTGAATAAAAAGTGTAGTCCCTATTGTTGGCATGACATCACTTATAGACATCACTCAGGTTGTGTTTTTGAAGGATTCTAACTAGCGGTATAGCTGCTTATGTCTGCGTTTTCGGCATTGTGGATGATCTGTCTATTCAGATTTCAAGGACCTTGTTAGAGGCCCCCATATATTATCATACTGATGAAAGGTACCGTCAAAAATGGTGGGAGTCCAACTTGGGACCATTGCTTGTTCTCTTTTGTTTGGTACATGCAGTAAAGGGGAGAGGAACATGCTTTTTTTCTCCTCACTCTCTTGTGTTGTTGTGTGGCACATACATGAATATAAACCTAATCGCCGGGACAGAGAGAGTAGCAGGCCTCAGTCAGAAACTCCAGTAAGGTTGCTTGCACCTGAGAACAGAAACTGTAAACATTTAATAAGCTTTCTACAATATTAATATATATTTTTAAGCTTTGTTTAAAGCTTTTATAAATAAAAAGGGTAACAAAAAACAAACAATGAATAGCATAAGCATGATCATGACAATTCAACCATAGTCCATGAGATGCGTCGAAATAAAGAGAAATGAAGGATTGAAATACAAGAAGTGGGGAAAGGGAACCGGTTAGGGGACATTAAAGGAGAGGACAAAACATGACAAAATGGTGAATGAAAGGTACAGCAGGGGGCACAAGCATGTACCGAGAGGCAGGGTCACATACAGTTATGGAGGAGAAAATTCCTCAATATCATCAATTACAGGTGCAAGAGCTTGTGATAGGAGGCTGCCATATATCTTTATGTCGTGAAGATGCAGGTTGCAAGGAAGCATAGAGCTCGCTAGTGGTGTCGCAGTAGGTCAGGTCCCACAGCCCGATGCCACTGTAGGGTGTGTACTAATGCCAAAATGAAGGGCAATCTGTTGTTTGGCCAACAGTAGGGCTAGAGCAGCAAATCGTTGAGTACCCGCAAACAGGGGCTTAACCAACCCTAACAAGGCCAGCAGTGGATCAAGTGTAAGTTCCTGTTCTATCATGCGAGACAGTATAGGGTGAACATCCCCTCAGAATGTAGAAATAGCAGCACAGTTCCAGGCTAAGTGAACAAAGTCAGCATGTTTTGCAGTGCATTTGGGGCCGCAATGTGATCAAGTCGGTCTAGTTTACCAAGGGCATGGGGTATGGTGTAAACATGATGCAGATATTTATAATGCAATAGCGTGTGGCGGTGATCATTTGCAATCAGCTTAGTTTGTGCACAGCAGTTGTACCATGTGTTGTTGGGGAGGGAATGCACCAAGTCTCTCTCCCAGGCAGCCCTTGACTTTTCAGTCCCGCTAGATCTCAATTGGAGAGAGGTGTGTTACACTCAAGATAGTAGATGGGGGCAAGCAGGAGCAGTGATAATTAAAGAAAGAACTCCTCTGGTTCTTCAGGGTATATAGGCAGGGTAGAGGGCAGTGTGCTGTGTAACCAATGCAATATAAACCGGTCAATATGGGAGGTGTTGCATCTATACATTACATTTGAGACTTAGCGCACTGTGGAGTTGACAGACATGTCGCCAGTGATGTGGATTACATGTGTTGCAGGCGTTCGCTGAGTTAATCGCTCACATGTCAGTGGTAGCCAGGAGTTATTGGAGAGTGGGATGTGTGGAGAATATAGGATATCATAGCCCAAGTAGGAGAGTAGCTTGATCCAGGCCCAACATGCTGTTGGGTGTGTCTGAATTTCTGCTGGATTTCTATGTAAGCCTTGAGACCGTAGGGTAGAAAGGGTCGAATGAGAGGCTTTACAATATTAATAATTTAACTGTAAATACAACTTAGCAGTGGAAACTGCAAGTCAAAACTGGGATTTGAGAGGGGCATCATGAGTTAGCCCATGATTATTTAATTCAGACTCAATTTTGTCTTCTGAGAAAATTGTACTGAGAGACCATAATGCTAATGGTAGGGAATAGGACCATTTTAACTGGGTTTCTGAGCATATCTTAGCTATCTAAATGTACCATTGCTCCTTTCTATTTTACTCACAAACTCTGGGAGAAAAGCACAATGAAAATGCTATTATACTTCTAGGACCTCAAACACCACCTGCACTACTTATGTGAATTGTGTCCCGTGGTCACAACTAATTTGGTTTGGTACCCCGAACTCAGAGATAAAGTTTCTGAGTAACTGCTTAGCTACTGTAATGACATGTATACAGGCACGGGGGAACACTTCCACCCATCCTGAAAACATGCAAACAATGGCTAAGACGTATGTATAATTTGCACATCTGGGCATCTGGATGAAGTCCAAATGGATGTGCACAGTTGGGCCTTAAGTGGGAGGGTGTCAGCGGGCTGGGCCTTCATTCTTTTTTGTTTACATTGTGTGCCAGTCAGGTGGCACAGGATTGGCAATTATTCTTGGCAATGGAAGAATTCTATGATGAATATGACATATTACATGCGCTGTTAGAAGTGTTATACAGAGTTCAAAGTATTTATAGGATTCACCAAAAAGCTCCTCCAGTTCGTAGATTGGGGCAAGAGCTTCAACTTCATAATACACATGGCCACTGTAATTATGCAGTTGTGTTTTGCAAAAATGACAAAATAATAAAGTAATACCATCACAAAATGTACAGCATTACACCACATAACTTTATTTTTCTTGCTGCATAATTTACTCAACCCTGCCACATAATTTGGCCCTCCTCTATCATATAATTCCAGTGGCCCTGATAGTGCACTAGGAGTTGATCGTAAACCCTGAAACAGAATCTGGAGTAGACCTGATTTCAAAGAGGATTTATAAAGTCTGTGAATGAACACTGACTGAATACAGTACAAGTTCCAAACTAGTGTTCATGACTGAAGAAGGCTCACAGAAGGTTTTCATTTAGTGCCACCCGATGGCCTGATAAGAGGAGCAGAGAATATCATCTTAGCTTATGTTAAAAAAGACCCTCGAAGTTAACTGAAAAACTGGAAAAAACAAACATTAAAGTGACGTTACATTTTGGTGTTAAAATAAGGTAAAAACTAACGTTTAAAACTGGGAAAGAAACACTGAAACGGTTATAGTTTACTGACCTAAGGGTGGCGAAGCGGCAGTGATCTTATTAGATCTATCCACGGCCTTTGACACCGTGAACCACCTTATTTGAAAAGGCATATAGCGGAAATTGGTGCCGTGGGTACGGCTTAGAATCTTCTAAGCTCTTTCTTAGAGGATAGAGAACAGATTGTCGCCATGGAAAAGTTCTCTTCCAAACCTTTCACACTGACTTGCGGTGTACCACAAGGTTCATCCCTGAGTCCCAGATTATTTAACATATACATAATTCAAGTCCTTAATCTAATTAGATCCTTTGGCTTTTCAACCATACCCCATGCAAGTGACACGCAATTGTGGTACCTATCTCGGAGGATACTGAGGAGATAGCCTCGCGCTTTAGAAGCTGCATGATTGAAATCGTCAATTGGATGAGTACTCATTGCTTGAAATTAAACTCAGATAAAACAGGAATTCTCCTTTTTGGACGAAATACAAATTTTTGGAATGATTCTTGGTGACCTCAGTCATTGGGGGCTTTGCCTACTCCGGTAGCCAGAGCTAGAAAACTGGGAGTTCAAATGGATGTTAAGCTTAATTTTTCTTATCAGGCAAATCAGCTCGCATCCTCCTGCTGCTTCCTATTGAAGACCTTGCTCAAAGTCTTGCCATTTATCCCTCATGATTTAAAAAAAACTGTGGTCACTTTGTTAGTTTTGTCCAAACCAGACTATTGCAATGCCCTTTACATAGGGGCACTGCAGGGCGTCATGAAAAAGCTACAGAGACTACAAAATGCAGCAGTTAGGCTTCTGAAAAATATTAAGAAATTCAACACAGTCTCTAAGGCCAGAGAACTGCACTGGATACAGATTAAAAAAGAGTAGCTTTTAAGGCCCTCTGCATTGTACACAAGACTTTACACCAGGCGGGACCCAAACCCCTAGAAAAAAAGATTGCATGGTACATTCCTACTAAGTCCCTTCGATTCATGACAGCGAAGGTGATCATCCCAAAAATATGTAGTTATTTGGGATGGAAGTCGTTTTTCACATTCTACTTGCTTGCTTTGGAATCAATTACCTGGTTACTTAAGAAATCAGTCTAATCTTCTCATGTTCAGGAAACATCTTAAAACTTGGCTTTTTTTTGCCTAATTGTACTCAGACTAGCTGTAGCCTTTGTATTGTTACGGCAGCACCTAGACGCCCACGGCAATGGCATGCTTTATAAAATTAATAACATAACGTAACAATGGTTTAGCATAATCAGGGAGTCCTAGAGCAGATGCAGAAATCAATGCTTTTTTACATATGCATTTTGGGTTATACTAGACCATTACGTGGATATTGTTTCGAATATACTATTGCAAAGGCTTTGCCATTTTGCCATAGGCCAAAATTCAATACAGTACCCAGTCATTCCCAAAAAGTTATAGGAATGGGCATTTACAGATGGCTTCAACTCGCTCAGAAGACAGGTGTCACTTGTCAACACTGATCTCATGACCAAGATCTCTTACTTGTGGGAAGCAGAATTGTAATTTATCTTTTAAATTTGAATGTCCTTGTGACGGGCCGCTACAGCAACAAGCGGGCCCGTCAGGGTGCGACGACCCGGCTTCTGCTGCCACTTCCAACCCGGAAGTGCAGTATCCTTCAACCAATCCCCATCCACATCCTGGTCACAGTGAACAGAGTAGGAACTTTCGCGCCATGCCCCGGCTTCATAAGAGAGACGGTTTGGAAGAAAAGGGCACGGACGTGTGGCATCGAGGGAGCTGGAGACTCGCCGTGGAAAAAGAAGAAGACCAGGAAGACAGTGCTGCACGTAGGACTGAAGACCCGACAGGAAACCCTCCTGGCAGCGTGGATCCTCGAACCAGCAGCGCGGGAGGCGCCCAGCGCTGACTCCGGCCACACTTGAGGAAAAGCATGGCCTCTTCAGGTGAGTGCCTCTAAAAGGGAAGCGGGAAGGAGGTGGGGGCAGAAGAAAACACTGAAAGGGAAATAAAAAGGGTGAATAGTGAGAAAAGGGGGGGGCAAAGAAAGTATTGTTGAATGAATACTGGTATTATTCCATGACATAATCTTCAGGGTACATTTCTGTATTTGCCGTAATCCTGGTAGCCATATCAAGGGAGAGACAACCAGGAAGGTACATACTCAATACTATATAGACTCCAGTGGGGTTTAAGAGAGACACAGGAGCACAATAAGGTCATCCCATCTCGAATAAAGGGCGGAGACAGCTACAAGGCGAAGGAAACAGACGGAAGCGAAAGGGATAGAGAGATAGAGAGAGAGAGAATAAAAGATAAAGATAAAAAGAAAATGAAAAGGAGAAGAAAGGAGACAGTGAGTACAAGAATCTGAAGCACAGAAAAGAAGACAGGACCAGTGATAGGAGAAACAAAAGGGGGGCAGAAAGGGAAGAAAGGGAACTAAACAGAGAACAATTCACTTACCTGTGCCTTTTCACTCTTTCCCCGCATGTGCCTCCCGGGAGCCCTAAAAGAGAAGAAGAAGGAGAGAGTCTCAGAAGGACCGTCAACCAACCACAGAGGACAAACAAACTTTTGCTTAGCATTATTTTATATCAAAATAAAGGAACTTACCAACTTATCTGACCACGAGCTATCTGTCCTCATTGTGCCACCCTGTCACAAGTGGTGTCGGAAGTGGGATTTATCACCAGCAAAGCCCACAACAAGCAGGGACCACAATGGAAGAGAAACCTACCCTCGCCGACATGATAGCCCAGTTGGAAGAAGGTCAAAGACACCTCCAATTGGTATGGGAGGAGCAATTGAAAGAAGCCAAGGAGGAAAGAGAGGCTCTGCAGACCGCCCTGAAAAGCCAGGCCACAATCATGGCGAACAACCAACTGGTACATGAAACCGCGGTGGGCAAATTAACCGATACCATCGCACATACCAAGGTACACCCTAATGTTCTGAGTAGCGTTCTTCAGAAATATCAGGAAAATGAGGATCCTGACTAATTTTTTTACCAATTTTGAACGAGTGGCGAGTTCTGCTAATTGGCCCATGGACAAATGTGGACAATACATCGCCCCCCTTCTTACAGGCCATCTTCAGGCCACCTACCAGGCGGTGAACCTGGGAGAATAACTTCCTATAATTAAGTAAAGAAGGCTATTTTGGAATGAATTGGTTTAGATCAAGACAGCTACGGAGTAAAGTTTCAATAGACAAAAAGGATGTCGCAAGAAAACCCTCACACTTTATATTATCGTTTCTATCATGCAGGGGGCAAATGGCTCCACCCTACTGAAACAACCAAGGAAGACATGTTCGACGCCATTGTACTAGAACAATACTTGGAAGCCCTCCCAGCCACCACCCATAACTGGGTCAGACAGCATCCGGATCTGACCAAACGCACAGCAATAGATCTTGCATGTGCCTTCCATCGGGCGCCAGATTTCTGAGGGGCTCATGAGAAACCCACTCCCTCGCCCTCCCGGATGTCGGCAGGGAAACCCATACAGCCCCGCCATATGACTGGTCCAGGTCCTGAAAAGTTAGCCCCCATACATCCCTCGTCCACAAGGGAGGCCCTAACCGTGCCACATTGTTTCCATTGTTCGTAATGGGGACATATCGCCCGTCATTGCCCCTTTAAAAGGGAACCTGAAGAACCCATGGAAATAGGTATGACGAGGGGACGCGTCCTGTAGTCTGGATGCAATAAAACGAAGTACACTACAATCCTGAGACTTAATGGTAAAGAACTGAGGGTATTGATAGACTCTGGGTGTAGCCAAAGCGTGGTGAAACTGGATCATGTACGCCCAGAGCAATGGATTCCACACACTCAAGTCCTTATCACTTGTGTTCATAGAGACCAGAAACACTATCCCTTAGCCACAGTCTCCCTAAATTGGAGGGACCAAGAAGAATGCCTAACCGTGGGTGTTATCCCTAACCTGGGCGAAGACATGATTATTGGAACGGACTATGAGGGTTTTGCTCACCTGTTAGCTAATACAACTCGGGATCATGTAGCCGAGACCTGGTGGGAGGAGGCGCCCTTTGGTTCCATCGACATAGAGGAACCCCAGCTCAGGCAAAGACTCAGTAAAAAGAAAAGGAGAGAACAGAGGCAATACCATTGTAGCTACAGAAAAGAACCATTCCATCCTCCTGATGATACACCCACTGCGGTACTGACAGCAGCTGGTAGTTTTCAACAGGCCCAAAGGGAAGATCCAACCCTGAAGCATGCCTGGCAACATGCCTTAGATCCCACAGGGCCCTCGGTAGGTCCAACATTTGCCATGACCAATGACCTGTTGTATCAAATCTGTCTTAATACTCCTGGAAAAGCCCCTCAGTTAATAGTACCGCAATCATTTAGAGAACAAGCCTTCCACTTGGCCCACGGGGATACTGGGGAAGGGCACTTGGGAAGGGAAAAAATAGGGGCCGCAATACTAAAAAGGTTCTATTGGCCAGGAATATACGGGGACATAAGGAAACATTGTAAGGAGTGTCCGAAATGTCAATTCATAAGCCCATCCCCTCACCGATCGGTTCCCCTACCACCCCTGCCCATAATAGAAACACCGTTTACCCAGGTGGGACTAGATCTCGTCGGACCTTTGGCCCCTTCCAGCAAAGGCCACCAATATTTGTTGGTGTTAGTCGATTATGCTACAAGATATCCGGAGGCTATTCCTATCACCAGCATGAACAGCTAGTTCATTCCAACCTGGACGTGTTCTCTAAAATACCCAGCCGAACTTCATTAATTCAACACCCCATTCGAACGATAGGCGATAAAGTAGTTCGACAACGGCCATATAGGATTCCCGAAGCCAAATGACAGGTGGTAGAACAAGTGGTGAAAACCATGTTAGATGCAGGTATAATTGAGCCATCATCCAGTCCCTGGTGTTCTCCTGTCGTCTTAGTGCCAAAACCGGATGGGAGCACCAGATTCTGTATTGACTTTAGGCAAGTCAATGCAGTGTCCCACTTTGACTCCTATCCTATGCCTCGCATAGATGAACTCTTGGAACGGTTAGGCCAGGCCACATATATGTCCACCCTTGATTTGACAAAAGGGTATTGGCAAATTCCACTCAGAATGGAAGACCGGGAGAAGACAGCATTTTCCACTCCCTCTGGTCTTTATCAGTTTACCGTATTACCTTTTGGACTTCATGGGGCACCTGCCACCTTCCAGCGCCTCATTGATATGATCCTTAGGCCATTCCAAAATTATGCAGCTGCATATCTGGACGATATCGTGGTCTATAGCGCCTCTTGGGAGGAACATCTTGCGCACTTACATCACATGATACACGCATTACGGCACGCCAATCTCACTGCAAACCCCGAAAAATGTAAATTGGGTCATACTACCATCAAATATCTGGGCTATGTTATAGGGGAAGGGCGAGTTCGACCCCAAGTGGAGAAGCTCCAAGCTATCACCCACCTACCTCTTCCCCGTCATAAGAAAGACGTCCGAGCCTTCTTAGGCATGGTAGGGTATTACTGCAGATTTATTCCCCGGTTTTCCACACTCGCTGGACCCCTCACTGACTTATTAGGGAAATCCAAGCAAAACCGCTTGTCTAATCTCTCTCCTCAAGAAAAGCAGAGTTTCGAATTGCTCAAATCCCTCCTAATCTCAGAACCCGTGCTCTGTTGTCCGGACTTCAATAAACCTTTTTTGGTTCAAACTGATGCCTCTGATGTAGCCCTGGGGGCTGTGCTGTCGCAGGCAGATGAGGAGGGGTCCCTACATCCCATTGTGTACATCAGTCGTAAGCTATTACCCAGGGAACGCCACTATCCCACACTTGAGAAGGAGTGTTTGGCGATCAAGTGGGCTGTGGAGGCCCTGCGTTATTATTTGGATGGACAGCCTTTTATGTTAATCACGGACCATGCTCCTTTGACCTGGCTGGCCCATCATAAAGACACTAATGCAAGGGTCCTTCGGTGGTTCCTCTCACTGCAGTCTTTCTCCTTTCAGGTTCTTTATTCCCCGGGATCGCGCCTACTCAATGCTGATTACCTGTCCAGGTATACTGGTGACGCGTTGCTCCATCAGCCACTTCCTAGGGGGAGTGACTGTGACGGGCCACTACAGCAACAAGCGGGCCCATCAGGGTGCAACGACCCGGCTTCTGCTGCCACTTCTGACCCGGAGGTGCAGCGTCCTTCAACCAATCCCCATCCACATCTGGGTCACAGTGAACAGAGTAAGATTTTTTGCGCCATGCTCCGGCTTCATAAGAGGGACGGTTTGGAAGAAAAGGGCACGGACGTGTGGCATCGAGGGAGCTGGAGACTCGCGGTGGAGAAGAAGAAGACCAGGAAGACAGCGCTGCAAGTAGGACCAAAGACCCGACAGGAAACCCTCCCGGCAGCGTGGATCCTTGAACCAGCAGCGCGGGAGGCACCCAGCGCTGACTCCGGCCACGCTTGAAGAAAAGCGTGGCCTCTTCAGGTGCGTGCCTCTAAAAGGGAAGCGGGAAGGAGGGGGGGCGGAAGAAAACACCGAAAGGGAAATAAAAAGGGTGAATAGTGAGAAAAGGGAGGGGCGAGGAAAGTATTGGTGAATGAATACTGGTATTATTCCATGACATAATCTTCAGGGTACATTTCTGTATTTGCCGTAATCCTGGTAGCCTTGTCAGGGAAGAGACAACCACGAAGGTACATACTCAATACTATACAGACTCTGGTGGGATTTAAGAGAGACGCAGGAGCACAATAAGGTCATCCCATCCCGAGTAAAGGGCGGAGGCAGCTACAAGGCGAAGGAAACAGATGGAAGCGAAAGGGATGGAGAGATAGAGAGAGAGAATAAAAGATAAAGATAAAAAGAAAACGAAAAGGAGAAGGAGAAGAAAGGAGACAGCGAGTACAAGAATCTGAAGCACAGAAAAGAAGACAGGACCAGGGAGAGGAGAAAGAAAAGGGGGGGCAGAAAGGGAAGAAAGGAAACTAAACAGAGAACAATTCACTTGCCTGTGCCTTTTCACTCTTTCCCCGCATGTGCCTCCAGGGAGACCTAATTAGAAGACGAAGGAGAGAGTCTCTGACGGACCATCAACCAACCACAGAAGACAAATTTACTTTTGCTTAGCATTATTTCATACCAAAATAAAGGAACTTACCAACTTATCTGACCACTGGCTATCTGTCCTCATTGTGCAACCCTGTCACAGTCCCTAATTAGCCAATTGGGTGTGGAGATAGAGTGAGTCCTTCTTGCACGGATCTAGGGCAACAGACGGCAAGAATAGGTACATATTGTATTAGAGTAGAATCTTGAGGAAATACCATAGTGGCCAGATCCTACTTCAGGGCCTTTGAAATTATTGAGTGGGACTCTGTAAATGGGATGGAATCAAGTCTACAAAAGTGGAGGCCCTCAAAATGTGAATCTTCTCATGTACGGTGGTGGAGAAGAAACAGAACAAAGGACAGCCACAGTGAACCACTGGCCATTTTGCAGGGATAGAAGAAAGGATAGTGGCAGGCTTGGGGACGGGAACCATGGGGAAGCTTGGGAAAACCACATTATTAATAACTCCATGGCAAATATCTTGTTTTCTTGTGGTTGAGGTATACTTAAGAACACCTCTTCCTGGGTACAAAACACAGTGAAATTGAGCTGGCGGAAAACATCCCAGCCTAGAAACTTTATTAGGAAGGTTGGGAAAGCAAAAAGGTATGGTTATCACCGATAGATCCACAGACATAGGGGATCAGTAATATAGTGAGGAATTCATTTGTTGGGAATTACAATTGCTTCCATGGACATGCTCGAGAATAATAAAGAAGGAATTCAGAGGTTTTCAGAGCCGAGCGACTATCACCCAAGTCAATAAGACAAGTAGTATGTTTACCATCAAAGACAAAATTTACATAGGGGCGCTTCTGATGTACTGGAATTGGGGTATACATAAAGAACGTCTGAGGCTGTCCTAAAATTCAGGATAAGGATGTTGGACAACTCGATAGAAGCCAGACTGATCAGAGAGGCCTGGAGCGTTAAGAACAGTATTGGGACAGTCTAGGTTCCAATGCCCCAGCTGACCACAAACAAAACAAGAAACTCCTATTTTGGGGCATATCCTCATCCCACTCCTAACTTTCTCATCTCTCTGTCCCACCTTTCTGTTCCCCGTTGAGGTGCTCCAGCCCCATTTCCTTGCCAGACATCTGCGTATTTGTCAATTTTAAGGACATTAGTTCAAATTCCGTTTTTTTTTTCTTTTTCTCTTGTGAGCCATGCAATGATTGGTGACTGTTACTGGTTCAGCCAACTTTTTAGTTTGCCATCCAATAAAAATTGTCGTTAGCTAACTTCTCACATTTGTTAATAATCTCTGTACAAATGCAGCACATTCAGGTTTCTGAGTCAACTCGATTGCACGGGCTACGTGAATACCTTTCACACACATCCTTAAGCTTTTCTAAATATTCAGCTGGTGCCTCACCCATTTTGTTCACTCTCCAAGATCTTAGTCCAATCAGTTTTCACTGGGCACACATCTGCAACGGAATGCAACAACATATCCTCCACTGCGCTCAATTCTCCATAATTTTCAGGGGCCACGCTTGGCCAAAATGCTTCCTCCACCAGTCTCTCTCTCACTTCACTCTGCACCACCACTTGCATTAACTGATTCACGTCCTCCCAATTGGGTCTGAACACCTCATACACACTTTGTAGTTCTATTCAGAATGGAGTGGAGTGGAAAATTCCCATACATTGGGGAACTGTTTCTTGATACTAATCAAATTGGTCCATGGGACATGGACCATAATTCTACCCCCATCTGAAATGGTCCCTCTAAGGGAGAAGGGTAAAACAGAAAGGACCCTCATCTTTTGCATCACTTGTAAGAAGAGAAGGGGGATTCCTTCTAGACAGTCATTCTGCAGTCTGTCTCAAGCTTTCCAGTGTAATAGTGGGACTTCATCCTCGTCAGTCTCTACCTCTCAGGATGGAACATGTGAGCACTCTAGACCAATCCACAGTAGTTGTATCAGCCTCCCACCTCATCTCTGTACTGCTGGCCAATTGGATCACATTGCTGACTTGCACATTACCACCTTGTGCTCCAGCTGCCGTCAGTATCAAAGGAGCTGCTTCGTTTCTAGGTGCATCAATAGCAGCACCTCTACCCCCTTCGATGATAGAGGGAATATGTCCTACAGATCCTCCTCTTTTATGTCTCCGCTCTCTTTCTTCTTCTCTTGAGGTTCAGTGTTCAAAGTAAGTGGTCTAGTTGGGACACATTCCCTAACTCTGTACCTAAGGTGGCTAATTTGGTAAACCAATTTCTCCTGGGTATCTATCATAATTGGGACTTGGGATTCATGCCTACATTTGTGTACCTCCTCCTACCAGTGTATGAAGAGGGGTTAATGTTCAGCAGCTATCTTATATTTAGTATCCTATATTTAGTATATTTAGCTGTTTTTGTAAATTAGCTAATCTTTCTACATCCAAGGTACCATGCTAAGAAAAGTTCTTCTTGCCTTCCTCATTAGTCAGTCCCACTCACTCCTAAATATGTCTCAATGCATTTACCATATTGTTGGGACACAGTGTGGGCAGCAGTCCCTTTCTGTAGGGGCTCACTATATTTAGATTGTATAGCCTACATAACTGCTACTTAAAGTTCAATTACACCTGGATAACAGGGAAGGAGTCTGCAGTCCTTGTGCAGCTCATCCCGTGAAATGAGGTAGGGAAGTAAATGGAAAACTGGATAGGGTTTCCTTAGTTATGCTTCTTCTAACTGATTTCGTAGACGGGGTGGAAAAGGTATTGTGCACTCACGACCAAAGACCTCTTTGTGTTCGACAGACTTTCAGTCATAAACTGGAGGAGCTTAAGAAAAGGCCAGGGTGGCAAGATCAGAAGTTCTCTTTCCCTCACATGTTCATCCATCAAGGGTCTGTACTTCAGGTCCTGGCACTCTTGCCTATTTCCTCCCTTACTACAACATTTCTAGAACTCGTCCACTCTAGAGCATTCATTCATACTCATACTTAAATTATTTTCTCTGGACTTCTCCCTTTCTTACTTACACAACCAATTTATTTTTATTCTGAGTTGTCCCCTACGCGGATGATATTTAAGTGCACTGTTTTAAAAAAACATTAACCACAAAACACCATAGTCCATGCAAGCAAGTAACAAAAAAACAATAAGCACAGTTCACCAGGTCCAGCGCTGGGCTGTTCTCCACCCCAGTTTCCATGGAGAAACTTCTCCCTTACCTCTGGTGCCCGGAGTCACCATGTGGAGCTCAGTCCAGTACTTCGCTGTCTTCTTTCTGTTGAGGTGAATCACCACCTGTTAAAGCTAAAGCATGGCACATCTCAAAAGTCCAAAGCCTAACATGAGCTCAATGCACAATAGCCATCAGCTCAGCACAATAATTAAAAGATAACTGACACTTCAGCTGACAAGAGCTCTCACTAGTAAATGGTAAATAGTAAAAGGTCAGTAAATGGTCAGCTGGAGCATAATGTTAAAATACATATATTTTAGGACAGTTTATATGGGTTTTTTCTCATTACAAGTCTATGGAACACAATATTGTGACAGAAACGCATTACTTCCATAGAAAATGTACCTGATGAGCAGTTGCCTGGACTGGAAACATGGCTACACTATTGCAGAAATGTGCCACTGTACAATTATAAATACACTGCTTATGGGCCTATTTGAGCCATGAAATTTAGCGGGGATATTGGACATTAATTGATACGTCATCCCAATAAGAAGCATCATCTATATTTGTTTATAAAATGCATTGCTGCATACTTCATCATACATATATGTAAAACAACAATACTGTAATACATGAGAATATATATTTATGGTTTCATGCCTTCAACAGAGAAAGGAACCCCCAAATAAGGTATGTAGATGGAAGGGTACCACATATTTCATACTTACCTTTTGCACAGGAGGGAAAGGGCTTCAAATGGTTAGAGTAAGCTGCTCACCAACCCAGGAATAACGCCATGAATAGAGAGGCTAGCTGCACAGAAGTATCTCTACATTAATAAACACAAGCGAATACAGAGACAGCAGGACTCAAAAAATAAAAATAAAATATTCTTACCTTTCCCTGGGGCAGGCATCTAAGCATCCAGGAGCCTGTACTCTCTAGACGACAGAAACAAAATACCGTAAGTCTGCTTGAACTTTCTTAACCATCCCCTGGAGGGGTGGAACTAACATTTTTTATGTTTTGCAGTTTGGTCATTTTCACCGGCTTGGGAGAAGGACACCTTCAAAACTTTGGATTGGGACAATGAAGAAACACGAAGTGACAATGTTTTGGTACACCCTCTTTTTCCTCTGTTTCCAAATCCAGCAACTGTCATGTTCTGTATTGTACTGATACATATTTCACTGTTATTGATTTGTGCTTTGCTTTCTTCTCTAACTGCATGCACCTTGACAGTCAATTTGTATTTGTGTTCACATTTAAGAACTCCCAACTAATCTGGACAAGGATTTCTCAAGGATACACTGAGACATCTTCCATATTTTCGATGCCCTGAATCAAGACCTCAACTCTATCACCCATTTTCTAATATGTAGATGACCTGTTGATTGATCTGACACCTGGGGCCAAAGCAAACATGATTCTGTATATCTGCTTAATGAATTTTGTCTCCAAGCATGCACATTACCTAGGTCAAGCAGGTAAAAATAAATCTGTCCAATGAGTGAATTCAGGCATGTTTTAAGGTTCTATTACAGTTGCACAGATGTACACCCTCCTGTGTATGGCTGGTTATTGTTGGCAATGGATTTTATGATGTACAGATTTAGTCAAGCCCATGTAAGAGCTGACAAAAAGGATACCCCTAAACCTTTACCTTTATCCAAGAAAACATAGCAACCCCCTCCCATTTTTCAAGGCTTCTATGTCTTCTGCCCCTGTGCTGACATTGCCATACTATTTTAAGCATGTCTAATTATTCTAACATGAAGGGTGATCTGTGTTCTTTGGGTCCCAACCCAAGTACAGGATGATAAGGAGAAACAAAGTGCCTATTACTCCTCTCACCCCATCACAGCCAGACTTCACATATGTTCATGTTCTGTGGCTACTGACGTTTACTTGGTTCAAGTCTCTTAAAACAGTTTGTTGGGTTCACCTCTTATGGTGTCTTTCCTCAATCTGTGAACACAGTTTAACATGCAGGGTTCATGTTTAGGTTGTCTAACGTTCAAATCCGGTTGAAATTTGCCTTTCACATTACTATAACACAATGTCCAGTGTAAACTCTTGTTAGACCTAGCATCCTTGGTGTGGTTTCCCCTAACTTTTTGCCTTCAGACCTCTTGTTTCTGCTGACTTCGTGTTTGCTGGCATTAGAATTCTGTGCACTTTACCACTGGTGACCAGTGCTAAAGTGCTTGTGCTCTTTCCTTACAAAGGAATAACATTGGCTCATTCCCAACTGGTGTATTTATTTTACTTAAAGGTCCCTAGTAAAGTCCACAAAATGTGCCCAGGGCCTATACATTAAATGCTAGTAGTGGCCCTGCAGCACTGACTGTGCCACCCAATCAAGTAGCCCTTTAAACATTTCCCAGGCCTGTCATTGCAGAGCGTGTGTGTGCAGTCTTAAACTGCCATTTCAACCTGGCAAAGTAAATCTTTTTCCAGACCCAAACCTTCCTTTTAATACATATAAATCCCTAAGGTAGGCCCTGGGCATTCCTAAGGGCAGGGTGCAGTGTTTTTAAAATGTTGGACATGTACTTTTAAGTTTTCCATGTCCTGGTGGTGAAAAACTAATGCAAACTCTTAAATTCATTTTCACCACCACAAGGCCTATCTCTCCCATAGGTTAACACTGGGATTACCTTTTTACATTTTATAAGTGTAAATCACAATCTGGAAGAGATAGACTTTTCATGTTTGGTGTCCCTGGAATTTAAAATCCTAACTTATGGTGAAGTCGGATTTTAAATTGCAATTCTGAAAATGCCACTTTAAGAAAGTTGGCATTTTCTTACTTTAGCCATTTAGGCGGTCATTCTGACCCTGGCGGTCAAAGACCGCCAGGGCGGAGGACCGCGGGAGCACCGCCGACAGGCCGGCGGTGCTCCAATGGGGATTCCGACCGCGGCGGTAAAGCCGCGGTCGGACCGGCAACACTGGCGGTCTCCCGCCAGTGTACCGCCGCCCCATTGAATCCTCCAAGGCGGCGCAGCTTGCTGCGCCGCCGAGGGGATTCCGACCCCCCCTACCGCCATCCAGATCCCGGCGGTCCGACCGCCGGGAACCGGATGGCGGTAGGGGGGGTCGCGGGGCCCCTGGGGGCCCCTGCAGTGCCCATGCCACTGGCATGGGCATTGCAGGGGCCCCCGTAAGAGGGCCCCTACAAGTATTTCACTGTCTGCTTGGCAGACAGTGAAATACGCGACGGGTGCAACTGCACCCGTCGCACAGCTTCCACTCCGCCGGCTCGATTCCGAGCCGGCTTCATAGTGGAAGCCTCTTTCCCGCTGGGCTGGCGGGCGGCCTGAAGGCGGCCACCCGCCAGCCCAGCGGGAATGTCAGAATTACCGCCGCGGTCTTTCGACCGCGGAACGGTAACCTGACGGCGGGACTTTGGCGGGCGGCCTCCGCCGCCCGCCAAGGTCAGAATGAGGGCCTTAGTGCCTACTGCCTGTGTCTGATCATGTCTGGAGTGGGGTGACAGCTGGGCTTTGTGTGTACCTGTTAGACAGCCACACACAATGAGAGCTTAGGTGTGACCTGATAGGCCTTCATGAGCCATCCCTGGCAGGATGGGAGGGAGGAGCAGGGCACAGCCTCACTTAAACCTGAATAGAATGTGTCCTGTCCACACAAAAAGGGCTGCATAACCCCCTGTAGTAAGTCTGGAGCAAGGGCAGGAAGGGCGGAAGGCATGTCTTTGAAATCTCCCCCACTTCAAAGGTTCAACTGGGTATACGTACTGGACCTCTAACACAACCACAGCAGTATACTTCTGAACCCTTGGATAACCTGCCAGGAAAAAGGCCTGCTGTGCTGCTGAAGGCCTGCCACTGTGCTGGACGGCTGTTTGCTAAACTCCTACTTTGCTGTGCTGACTTATGCCTGCTGCCTACTTGCCTTGGAGCGACAAGGACTGAAGCTGAATATCTCCAACCCAGAGTGACTTCAAGGGCTAGTTGGCTGGCCTCCTGATCTGAAGTCTTACTGCCCTTCTCCTGCACCTGGACTGACACATTGCCTCGTCTGTCCAACACATCCTCGACTTAGATGAATTAGGAACTCGCACGGCAGCGTCACTGCATCTCGGAACCAATGTATTGCTGTTGTTGTGGAGAGAAAAGTGATGCATGCCCTCTACAGCGTGGTTCGGAACCAACGCATCGCTCTGTAACCCGGATTTAAGGTATTTTGGTTCAGCGGGCCCAACTGGGTCCCTGTTGCCGGCCTGCACTCCATCATGGTCAACTTGAACTTTTGACTTTGTCCTGATCCAACGCTACTAGATATCCCCGGTTGGCGCTTTTGACTTCCAATCGCTATTTTACAGTTTATTCTTTAAAATTCATAACTCAAGTTCTGCCTATTAGAATTATGTTGTTTTGGTCTTGTTTAATTTATTAAATTAAGTTATATTTTCCTAACATGGTGTGGGATCCTTTTTGTGTGGTGTTTTCTCTGTTTGAATTGCTGCACAAATACTTTACACATTGCCTTCAATCTAAGCCTGACGTCTATGTGCCAAGCTACCAGGGGGTGGGCACAGGTTAATTTGGGGTTTTCTTGTAACTTACTCTGACAAGAATGGTGGTTGCTGCTTGACCAGGGCTCACACCCCAGTCAACCAACAACCCAATATCTCACAACCCTGCTTCTTTATTCCCCAATCCAAGGGAGAAAAAAAAACGTAATTACTTGATAACTGCTGGTATCCTCACCAAGCCATGCGTTAATATAGTCCAATAGTAAACTTTTAACTGGTTTACTAAGCAGATGGGTTCTACATCAGTAATTGTGAAGGGAAACTGGTCGTAGTGTATACTGTTTGCTCTCAAACTAAGATGATGGGAAGCTCATATCTCTCCAAACATACTCTGTACAGGCAGTAGAACGTGTTGCACTCACTAGATCTAAAATTCTTGCCTTTATTGTCACCCATGATTTTGGCCAGTTGCTGCTTCAAGGAGGGTTCTCACATCAATAAGCACACCTATCAAAAATGGGTGCAATGTTAATAACCTGAATGCCTTTCAGCTTCCTGAAGTGGTTGCACTGGTCAATGCAACGTATCATACATTACTGGATAAGGTTCCAAAGGGTAACGCTTTAGCTGGATATGCAGAATTATGCTGCTCTATCCCGCACTTTCAGTGCTATCATGTATGTGTTCATTTCATCTGAATCCCTACATCTACACTATATGACTTGGCCATAATGCATGAACAACCTTATGAACTGGAGAAAGAAGCATAGAAAATGAAAGGATGCTCCTGTAGCAGGATAAACTGTGGCAGTCTGCACATCTGCCTGCCGTTTGATGGATCTTCACAAAACTTTCCTAACAAAGTCATACCTGCCTAAGCTCCTTCCTGGAAAGCTTGGGGGGATCAATCAAGCCTGGGAAAAACAGGGGAATCCAAAAACGCATTTTTCCCTTTCATTTTTCCACAAGAAAATTTGACAGCGATGCCGCAAAAACTGATGAACAGAATTACACCAAATTTGTCAGAAATCTAGATTTTGGTCGAGAAAGTGTGCTTTTGTGATGTTGTATAAATCTGTTCAGTAGTTTTTGATAAATGAAGGTTCAAAATGCATGTATATATAACATTGTGGAAGATCCGCAGATCAAACAGATCTAAAGATTTGCTATTGATTGGCTGCCACCACACAAACAACATATGGTGCCAGACATTTTAGGACCTAGGGACTCAGTCTTCTGTCCTGTCAAAAAAGGTTGTGGGAAGAGAATAGACACTTTATTCCATACCCACACTCTCCAGGCAGAGAACACACTTGCCTGGGTGGGAATACAAAACAAAATGTTGCTCACCTACGGGTAGGAGAAAAGTGAAAGAGCCGGCCCCGCCAGCACCACAATGGGTTTTGTCTTGGGAGCCGGCTAGGGCTGTGGTGGCCATGTGGGTTCCCCGAGGCCCCTAACAATTTACAACACCCTCACCATGCACTGCCTCACATACTAGGTCACTTTTGACATGTTCTAATTGATAACAGAACTGCAACATCTAAAATGACATAATTAATTACAACTTTGTGCCTGGAGGGAATGTGAGTTATATTTCCTTTAGGGTATGTTTTGCAATCACTTGAGATAAGTACAACTGGTCAGTGGTTTTGTTAGTTTAAAATGGTATGCTTAACTGAAATTTTCACCTATGACTTCCCTTTAACGTTTTTTTTTTTGTATGTATAAATATACATATAAATAAATATATATATATATATTTATTTTTTTTGCCAAACAAACTCATTTGGAAATGATAACTCGGAGTGCGAGCTTTTTGTGTCATAGCAAAGAGACATATTAACATTTGGATTTGTGTATGAACACTTGGACCCGTGGCCCTGCACCGACCCCGCTTTGGTGGACGTGACCAGAATCTGCAAGTATCACACTTATAAATATGTGTGTATATATATATAAAACCAAAGGTTAAAGGCATGAAATTTATTTCGAGACAGAGCCCACAAAAGTGTAGGCAGTAAAATACTCCCCAACACCCCTTCCCCCAATAAAAACGTAAAAAGAATAGAAAATAAAAAATAAATTATGTTATAATAAACAGTTCTGAACGAAGGTGATAACAAAACCCCACCAGTGACCCCTATATATAAAATCACAAATAAAAAAAACTATCCATGAGCATTACTCATCAAACTCTTATATAAGACTTAGTAGGAGGGAAAAAGTATAATTTAATTTTTATAAAACATCTCTTTGAAATCTATGTGGACAACAAAACGCAAGAACGGGTAAACACCATTTGTCTTGTAGTATCAGTTTCAAATAACTTCATAACACAGGGCTTTTCATAGCTTTTGTGATCCTAACCGTTTAAGCCATTATTTGAACCATTTTGACGTAGGTTTAGCATAAACTGGACAAAAACACAAAAATTGCAATGTGATTTCCTACCTGTTCTTGACAATTATTGCAGTATTTTGATTGTAGAAAGAAACTCTTCTATTTGTACGTAAAATTATTAATTGGTATAAGTCCTAAGTTAAGTTTAAGGTATACATTTTTGACTGCAAGTGATACGATATCATATAGATAATATTCGTAGTTTAGTATGCAGGTCCCCCATTGGCACACCCAGTACAAGGCACTATAACCATCAAGTATTGATTAGCGGAATAGCGGGACCAGGGGACTAGATTCAACATTTTCCTACTTGAGTCTCCTGTAGTTATTGGCTACCAAGGGCAAACCTAACGTGTAAGCTTTTTAGGCTACTAATTTGCTGAAGGAAGACAATCAAAGGTTCATGGTCACTTTCCCTCCGACACTCCGACTTTCACAACTAGTACACTACCCCAAATGCTGAACATCAAAAAGTATAAAATCAACCATTCTCTTGTACAAACCATCGTTAAATGTAAAATGCCATGGACCAAGATTCCAGGACAGTAACAAATCTTTCCTTCATAGCAGCTGCCAGATTGTGTTTGCACTGATGAGTCCCATGAGGTTCCTTTATCCTTGACATATTTTCATGTCACTTCCCCTTCAGGCCCTTAACTTCACTTCTCCTGCTAGTTCAGAAACCTCTTTGCCGGGAAAAAATTTGAATGATTCATGAGTAGTCAGCATGATTTTACAGGACTGCTGATCATGAGGTATCTGTGTAGAACTTGTTGGTCTTTTGTGTCACATTACAGAAAAGTCTTTGTTTGAGTGTACCTATAAAAATCCCATCAGAAGCCCCAGGTAAATCAGTGTTGGTGCCCTTGGCGAGTTCACAAGACTGCTTTGATTGGCAGGATGTGATACCCTTGCGCAGGCTTAGTTTTAAATACGTTGGTGTCTGGGTATCCCTTCTTCCTGAGCTTGCGTGGGCCAAGAACCTGGCCCCGCTCTTGGCCTGCAGCAGGGCTGACTTGCAAAAGTGGCAATCATTGCCGATGAGCGTGATGGGCCGTGTAACCCCTGTACAAGATGATGGTTCTACCACAACTTTTATATGTATTTCAGAACTTTCCACTCGCATCCTGTGTTCGTGGTTCAGGGCTCGGGAGAACGCCACCACTTCATTCCTTTTGAGGGGGGCAAGACATCAGGTGGCAGTACAGCACTGCCGGAGGGGAGTATACAACAGAGGTTTGGGAGCGACGGATCCCTATTTATATTACCTGCCGACCCAGCTCCTGGTGATTCATGATTGGTTTACTGGGGGGTGGGCTGACCCAGCCTATCAGGTGGAATTGGAGATGTTGGGTTTCCCCCATATCCTTGATTTGCTTTATGGCGCGCCTCTCCCCCAAGACATGGAGTCAGTAACCAAAGTGGTCTTCCTGGCGTGGTGCGCTGCAGCATACCCAATGGAATGCTGTTGTCACCCATCAGACTCTGCTGTGGCAGGGGAGGTGGCTGAGTGAAATGGTGGCATTGGACGGGTTCGCTGAGTGGGATCTGCTGGGTATTTCACTAGTGGGAGAGGTATGGAAAGGTGATGCAATTAAATAATTTCAGGAATTACAGACTGATTTTCAACTGTCCCGGACGCAGTTCTTTAAGTACCTCCAGCTCTGGCATGCCCTGGGTGCTCACTTGACCACCGCTGGCCCTATGCCAGAATTCAGTC
Source organism: Pleurodeles waltl (assembly GCF_031143425.1). Taxonomy (NCBI): domain Eukaryota; kingdom Metazoa; phylum Chordata; class Amphibia; order Caudata; family Salamandridae; genus Pleurodeles; species Pleurodeles waltl. The sequence goes on from NC_090440.1 coordinate 812,625,364, forward strand.
CACTTGAGGCCAAGCTGCTCATGGGCAATCTAGGGGGGAAGTGCATTTCCCAGATTGATAAAATGTTAGTTAACAATGCCCCGGGCAGCTTAGACTTGAATAGAAATAAATGGGAGTCATGGGTGGGAGCGTTTGAGGAGACAGAATGGAGGGAGGCACTGATGGCGCCTAAAGTGGTGGCGGTGTCGGTGAGGCTTCACGCGGTGCAATTTTTCTATTTCTATAGGGCATATCTAATGCCTAACAGGTTGAATCAGACGGGGCTCCCCCCACGGCTCAGTGTCCACGATGTGCAGGGGGACCGGCTGATTTTTTTTCATACGGTGTGGTCCTGTCCGATATTGCAGGTTTATTGGGGTAAGGTAATACGCAAACTGAATACGGTGCTGGAGCAGGAGCAGCAAATGTCCACCAAACTAGTGTTATTGGGTGTGATGGAAGAAATGAGGGGCTCGCGAGCGAGCCATGCCTTTGTGAGTACGGCCCTGTTGGTTGCATAAAGAGACATTGCAGCCGCTTGGAACTCATCTACGGGCCCGTCCCTCAAAAAATGGAGACAGGGAGTGGACTGGTGTGCAAACCAAGAAAAATCGGTGTATGAATCTAGGGGTTGTCCCCAGAAACATGAAAAGGTATGGGGAGGGTGGCTGGGGCTGCTGCTGTAGACCGGCAGGGGGGGTCGTGGCTCCCACTGTTATGTCAAGAAATGGATTGAAGTCTGTTGCATGGATTAGTTTATGTCAATTGTCAATGTAATTTGGACTTGGACCTCATCGTACTCACCTGTGCAAGCTGTTTTGAGCTTTCTTTCTCCACTTGTTTTCCCCTTCCCTTTTCTCTTTCAAAACAATAAACAATTGTTTATAAAAAAAAAATCACATCAGAAGCAAGTTGTCCCAGCTCATCTTACTCTACCTGCCCAGACCTCCTTCTCCCTCTGACAGCCTCCACACAAGCAACATTCCACATTTATATAATATGATTGCAAGTGCAGGAAATTGGGGTAATCCATCAGGATCCCTAATCCAGCAGCTATTACTGATCTGGAACCGGGGCACCCTGTTGAAATATGATGACCTTGACACAATGTAATTTGCCGACACCAGGATACGTTCAGCAGTGCCCGCATTTTGGAGGCTTTGCTTTCAGAGCAGCAACCTGCAAGGGATAAGAGGTTTCTTGTTTTCACCTACAGGTGGATCCAACATAAATGACTAACTTAAAGGGTCATCAACACTTATTTTGTTTGAACCTCATCCTGGCTGGGAGCTGTAGCTTCACACATTGATGCTAATGCCATGGATGGAAACAAATACACTCAGCTTATTATCACTCCACAAGTGCATAAGAGACAAACTATGATTTGGAGGTGGGGTTTCGACATTCCAACTCCCTGAAAGAGATATTTATGTCTGCACTGTATAAATGTCCCAAGTATCTGTCTGAGTTATTACACTAATAATTATTCTATAGCACTTACTTATTTACTTTTATTTAATTTCATTTGTAGTTCTACCCATCCCAATGTAGGCTCCAGAGGGCTTCACATCAGACAGATAATAAACAGGGGCAATGAATCATACATGTGTGCATGTCAATATACAAGACGTTATATAAGACAATGATGGTTATATGATGCTATGTAACATGATGATGGTGTGGAAATCACATATCATCTGGTAGGCATTATTTGTTAAGAATGTGTGGTCTGGACTCGCATGAATCTCCAACCTTTTCTGCAGTAACAGCTACTAAAGTTAAAAAATATCGTTCCAAGCTATTGTGATTTCATTGAGAACATTAAACAATTAACACTACTAGTCCAATAATCACAATATAATCAGTACAAATTTAAGAAGCATTTTAAAAAAGTTAAAAAATGTGATAGCAAAACAATTTGTTAGGGGGATCAATTAATAACTGTAAGGCTTACGAAGACAATCAAACTGACAATTTCAGGAAAATAGGCCTCAGCCATTTACAACGGTGCAATATAAGAGGAGGACAGATGAATAAGACATGATTTAAGTCCTGAACACCAATTTGGCAGTAATGGCAGACGTCAGAGTTTCCATACCATTTAGATGTTACACAGTTTAAAGACAACATATCCAGTCGCAGCAATGTCCAAAAACATCGAACCCCATGGCGCATATTCTATGTTATGCATGGTTGTGGTTTTCTCCTTATAATGGTGCCTTTTACGTTTTGATCGCCCCTTTTCTTACCACAAACCTTGCTGTCTAGATGAAAACTTGGGGCCTGCAAGGCTTGTTTTAACCAGACCTTTAAATGAGCGGGGGGGGCAGGGAGAAAAGGACTAGACTTTGGCATAGACCAAGTTGGTCTATGGCATGGTTGAAATGCCTATAAAATAAAGCCTTATCGTTCTCATCCATAAAGATTTTCTTTCTCATGTAATATTTGAGGGTATCCCTTTCATTCTTCTCTGGGTTAACACCCCACTGGACAATCCTTGCCAAGCCTTCAGCATATGCACTTTAATTCCCAATTCCAGCCTCATGCTACCACCAATATTGAGGTATTACAAGACGTCAGTCTTCTCAAACCAGCCCCTCAGTTTTTTTCAAAAAGCCCCATCTAGCGATGTCTATAAACTCCACTGCATTTAGCAGGGTAGCAGGAATACTGGCCATGTAAACAGCTAAAAGATGAGAGAAGTGTCTTCTACCTATGGCCCTATAAAATGCACCTGGACCCTTAGCCTGGGACTGAGCTTTAAATGTTTTCTTTAAAATATGATCACTGTCGCTAAAGTTACTGCACATTATCTTTCCCAAAAAAATAAAGGGAAACAGGCATTACAACCCTGGCGGTCGGTGTTAAAGAGGCGGTAAGACTGCCAACAGGCCGGCGGTAAACATTTTGCAATTACGACCGTGGCGGAAACCACCAACAAAGACAGCTACTTTGACACTCCGACCGCACGGCGGTACAAACAAACAGCGCACGGGGCAAAGGCTGAGGTGCTGCTGGGAGGGCGGTGATGGAAGGGGGGGTGGCGGCTGTACCTGTAGATGGGGGGGGGCTAAGATGTTGCCGCCGCCACAAGGGAGCTCCCATCAGAGGACGAGTCTGTGTCGCTGGTCTCAGCTCCTGTCCCCGCCGTGGAGCTCCCCTCGCCCTCCGTCCCACTGGTGAAGTCCGATTCCATAGTGTGGCCCTCCATGGCCATGTGGGATGCAGCCCCCTCGTGCTCCGGAGCCACTGCTCCTCTGCCTGATGATGCTAATGCACACATGAACAGGGACACCACAAAAAGGGGGGGGGACGACAGAAGAAAGACATGTTGAGTGCATGCATTACCGCTACGGACATGACAGACACACAAGCCCCCTGCACTACGCAGCGCTCTTGGCCTCCACTGTTCAATTCCTGGGAAATGGCCTAATGGACGACATCTGCACACATGTATGACACAGGGGCATGACTAGGTGTACTTGGCACTCTACAGAGGTGCGGTGGGGTGCCACATGGCCTGCATTACGGAGGGACCTTGCCTACGGAACACGCCCTGGCCTAGGGAAACCCACAGCCCACCTCCCCCACCCAGACCCCTCCATTGCGCGCAAAATCAGCAGAATGAGAGTGTACTCACCCCCTTGTGGCTCCTGTGATGCCCTCAAACGCCCATCCAACTCCAGGTACGCCACCGCCAGGATCCTGAACATCAGGGGGGTCATGGTGCGACGGGCACCCCCCCACGTTGGGAGGCCAGCCCCAGCTGAGCCTCCCCCGTCTTCTTGCTCCAGCGGCAAATGTCCTCCCATCTTTTCCGGCAGTGGGTGCTCCGTCTGTGGTAGACCCCCAGGGTCCGGACGTCCTTGGCGATGGCACGCCAAATATATTTTTTCTGGTGGGTGCTGACCTACATGATTTGTACAGGGGGAAGAGAAACTTATTACCAACTGCACCGTCACAGTCATTGGCCCCCATCCCTTCCCTTGCCATGTGGCACATGCACTCACCATCAGTTCATGCACGCCACACTCTCCCCCCTTCCTTCTTGCATCCACCCCTCTCCACACAGGCATATAGCCCATACAGCATTCTCCCAGTGTACTGACCTGTTTGTCTGGAGGACCGTAGAGTAGCGTGTACTGGGGGAGGACCCCATCCACGAGTTTCTCCAACTCCTCCGATGTGAAGGCAGGGGCCCTTTCCCCAGACACTCGAGCCATTGTCTCTTCCAGACCGAGGTCACAGCAGCACTTGCAGTGTAGGTCCTCTCCTGTCGAAGATCAGGTATCGAGTGATTGAACAGATAGAAAATGGCGGTCACGTCCGCGGCGGTGCGTACCGTCACCGCCGGCGTACAACGTCATTGGCTCCTGGGACCCATAGGGTCCAATGTTAACCAATGCAGCATTGCGCTGCGGTCTTCGACCGCCTACCGGGACGGTGTACGCCAGCGCAGTTACCGCACATCCCAATGTCCCACTTTGGAGGTCAGACAGCCGCCATTTCAGGGGCCCACATGGCTTCATTTTCAACTGCTTCACACATACCCAGGCCTAGACTCAACACACATACAGGCCACTTTTTAGATTATGATTGGTGTTCTGTGTAAGCTGTGGGTACATACCTCTGAGTTGTTTGACTCTGTGCTCGCTGTTGTCCTTCATAGGCACCGTCCGCTGGGACATGTGAGGAGATGGCGGCATCCTCCGGTGTACCGACCGTTGATGGACCTGTCGACAATGGAGGAAAGACATGTGATCATCACATACAAGCTTGACCGTGCCACAATCCAGGAACTGTGTACCCAGTTGGAGCCAGACCTGATGTCAGCTATCCGCCATCCCATAGGAATCCCCCCTCAAGTGAAGGTGCTGTCAGTGCTCCATTTCCTAGCATAGTGGGTCATTTCAAACAACAGTGGCCATAGCATCAGGGATGTCCCAGCCTATGTTTTCCAACGTGTTGTCCAGAGTGTTGTCTGCCCTTCTGAAACACATGCGGAGCTACATTGTTTTCCCTCAGGTGGAGGATTTGCCTACAGTGAAAGGTGATTTCTATGCCCTGGGACATATCCCCAACATCATAGGTGTCATTGATGGGACATATGTGGCTTTGGTCCCCCCCCACAGGAGTGAACAGGTGTACAGAAACCAGAAGAGTTATCATTCTATGAATGTACAGATGGTATGTTTGGCAGACCAGTACATCTCCCATGTGAATGCCAAGTTCCCTGGCTCTGTGCATGACGCCTACATCCTGCGGAATAGCAGCATCCCTTATGTGATGGGTCAACTCCAGGGGCACTGTGTGTGGCTATTAGGTGAGCACCTGGAAGCAAGTCAGTGGGAATGGTTGTGTGGGTCTCGGGATATCCCTACAAGTTAGTGTGTGTCTAACAGTTGTCCCTCGCCATTTGCAGGTGACTCTGGTTACCCCAACCTGTCATGGCTACTGACCCCAGTGAGTATTCCCAGGACAAGGGCAGAGGAACTCTACAATGAGGCCCATGGGCGAACTAGAAGGGTGATCGAGCGGACCTTCAGCCTCCTGAAGGCCAGGTTCAGGTGCCTCCACATGACAGGTGGATCCCTATTCTACTCACCAAAGAAGGTGTGCCAGATCATCGTGGCCTGCTGTATGCTTCACAACTTGGCTTTGCGATGACAGGTGCCTTTTCTGCAGGAGGATGGTCCAGATGGCGGTGTTGTTGCAGCTGTGAGCCTGTGGACAGTGAAGACGAGGAAGCAGATGAAGAAGACATGGACAACAGGGACTCAGTGATCCAGCAATATTTCCAGTAAAACACAGGTAAGAAGACAAACCTGCCTACTACATGTATTTAAACACTACTACCTCTCTACTGTCTGTCGTTTTCACCCAGTGTATGGTCACTGAGTTGTCACTTTCCCTTACGATTTCACAGATGTGGGTCCCACAGTGTGACATCTGCTTTGATTCCTCATGGACTATAGCTGTGTGACATAGGTATGTTGACATTACAATTGAAAGAGCTTTTTGCCACAGTGACTGCTAATACAGTATTCCGAAATCACAGACTGGCTCCAGATTGTTTTGTGCTTTAAGGGTGTTTATTTAAGTGCTCAATATTGGAGGGGGCAGTTGATGGTGGAGGAATGTCCATGGCAGAGTCCAGTCTATTAGTCACACAGGTGCATTGCCCTAATGGGCATAGGAAGTGGAGCTGGGGCAGTTTAAGGATGGACAGGGTGACAAAGTGGGACAGAAGGATGACAATCAGGGTGGTCTCATTTCTTGGCGGGGGTCTTGGCATCGTTCTCTGTCTTTGTCCTGGATCTCAGGGACTGTTTGCGAGGTGGTTCTCCCTCTGCAGGGGGTGGGGTGCTGGTGTGGTGGTCCTGTGGCGGTGCCTCCTGTCCACTAGCGCCAGCGGAGGTGGTGGGCAGTTCATCGTCCATGCTAGTGTCATGGGCCCCTTGTGTCCCTCCTAGTTTTGAGTACTTCCTTCAGCACCCCTACGATGGTGCCCAGGGTTGAATTGATGGCTCTGAGTTCCTCCCTGAAGCCCTAATACTGTTCCTCCTGCATGTGCTGGGTCTCCTGAAACTTGTCCAGTACCGTTGCCATCGTCTCCTGGGAGTGGTGGTAGGCTCCCATGATGTTGGAGAGGGCCTCGTGGAGAGTGGGTTCCCTGGGCCGGTCCGCCCCCTGTCACACAGCAGCCCTCTCAGTTCCCCTGTGTTCCTGGGCCTCTGTCCCCTGGACCGTGTGCCCACTACCACTGCCCCCAGGTCCCTGTTGTTATTGGGGTGGTGGATTATCATGGGTTCCCTGTAGTGGTGGACACACTGCTGATTGACGTATCCTGGGGAAGGAGGTATGGGCCCGCTGGGTGGGTGCTGTGCTGGTGTTTCCAGAGGGGGGAAGGTCTGTGGTGGCCTGTGACTGGGTGAGGGGAACCGACTGTCCCGAGATCCCCGATGGGCCGGGCTGGTCATCTAGATCCAGTTGGACAGAGGTGCTGTCATCACTGTGGGCCTCTTCTGTTGGTGGTGTGGACACGTGTGGACCCTCCTGTCCGCTGACGTTGGGTAGGGGTCCTGCAGGGGTATAAAAGTATGTTTATTACATCTGTGTGTGCTATGGTGTGCAATAGGTAGGTGACTGTGTACCCCAGTGCTTGCATTCCTGTGTGGGACCTTGTGTGATGGTGGTTTAGGGGGGTATGGGTATGTGCAGTGGCCATGCTTTGGTGATGGGTGTCCATGCTAAGAATCTAAAGCTATCTCTAGAACTTAATTCAAACTTTCACAAAACGTTTAAACTCTAAAAGAAATTCTAACAGGGACTAACACAAGGCCCTAGCAGGACTTTAAAAAATTTAGAAAAATAGCTCAAATTTAAAAAATCAGTTTCTAATGACAATTTTTGGAATTTAGTCATGTGATCAGATATTGGCTGAGTAGTCCAGCAAATGCAAAGTCTTGTACCCCACCACTGATCCACCAATGTAGGAAGTTGGCTCTGTATGCACTATTTCAAAGTAAGGAATAGTATGCACAGAGTCCAAGGGTTCCCCTTAGAGGTAAGATAGTGGCAAAAAGAGATAATACTAATGTTCTATTTTGTGGTAGTGTGGTCGAGCAGAAGGCTTATCAAAGGAGTAGTGTTAAGCGTTTGTTGTACATACACAAGCAATAATGAGGAACACACACTCAGAGACAATTCCAGGCCAATAGGTTTTTGTATAGAAAAATATATTTTCTTAGTTTATTTTAAGAACCACAGGTTCAAGATTTACATGTAATACTTCAAATGAAAGGTATTGCAGGTAGGTACTTTAGGAACTTTGAATTAGCAAAATAGCATATACACTTTTCACATAAATCACATATAGCTATTTTAAAACTAGACACTGCAATTTTCAACAGTTCCTGGGGGGAGTAAGAGTTTGTTAGTTTTTTCAGGTAAGTAAACCACCTACGGGGTTCAAGTTTGGGTCCAAGGTAGCCCACCGTTGGGGGTTCAGAGCAACCCCAAAGTTACCACACCAGCAGCTCAGGGCCGGTCAGGTGCAGTGGTCAAAGTGGTGCCCAAAACGCAGAGGCTTCAATAGAGAATCATGTATATGTGATATAATTTGATTTTTTATTCTAATTAATCTTACTTTAGAACAACGGGTGCCACAATTATTATTTTTTAGGGGTGTGTTTAGGTCTGGGAGGGCAGTAGCCAATGGCTACTAGCCCTGAGGGTGGCTATACCCTCTTTGTGCCTCCTCCCAAGGGGAGGGGGTCACATTCCTATCCCTATTGGGGGAATCCTCCATCTGCAAGATGGAGGATTTCTAAAAGTCAGAGTCACCTCAGCTCAGGTTGCCTTAGGGGCTGTCCTGACTGGCCAGTGACTCCTCCTTGTTTTTCTCATTATCTCCTCCGGCCTTGCCGCCAAAAGTGGGGCTGTGGCCGGAGGGGGCGGGCAACTCCACTAGCTGGAATGCCCTGGGGTGCTGTAACAAAGGGGTGAGCCTTTGAGGCTCACCGCCAGGTGTTACAGTTCCTGCAAGGGGGAGGTGATAAGCATCTCCACCCAGTACAGGCTTTGTTACCAGCCACAGAGTGACAAAGGCACTCTCCCCATGTGGCCAGCAACATGTCTCGAGTGTGGCAGGCTGCTAAAACCAGTCAGCCTACACGGGTAGTTGGTTAAGTTTTCAGGGGGCACCTCTAAGGTGCCCTCTGGGGTGTATGTTACAATAAAATGTACACTGGCATCAGTGTGCATTTATTGTGCTGAGAAGTTTGATACCAAACTTCACAGTTTTCAGTGTAGCCATTATGGTGCTGTGGAGTTCGTGCATGACAGACTCCCAGACCATATACTCTTATGGCTACCCTGCACTTACAATGTCTAAGGTTTTGCTTAGACACTGTAGGGGCACAGTGCTCATGCACTTGTGCCCTCACCTTTGGTATAGTGCACCCTGCCTTAGGGCTGTAAGGCCTGCTAGAGGGGTGACTTATCTATACTGCATAGGCAGTGTGAGGTTGGCATGGCACCCTGAGGGGAGTGCCATGTCGACTTACTCGTTTTGTCCTCACCATCACACACAAGCTGGCAAGCAGTGTGTCTGTGCTGAGTGAGGGGTCCCCAGGGTGGCATAAGACATGCTGCAGCCCTTAGAGACCTTCCCTGGCATCAGGGCCCTTGGTACCAGGGGTACCAGTTACAAGGGACTTACCTGGATGCCAGGGAGTGCCAATTGTGAAAGCAAAAGTACAGGTTAGGGAAAGAACACTGGTGCTGGGGCCTGGTTAGCAGGCCTCAGCACACTTTCAAATCAAAACTTAGCATCAGCAAAGGCAAAATGTCAGGTGGTAACCATGCCGAGGAGGCATTTCCTTACACCTGGCATGCCAAGGTCCAACAGCTTTTTCCACGGCATGGAACAGTCCGTCTTGTCAAAAGCCGCCGAGAAGTTTATAAACGTGGCAAATATCGAACAACCTCTGTCAACTACTTACTTTTCATTGATTAGTTGTAGAGCAGCTATATTATCTAGGGTTCCAGTGTTTTTCCTAAAATCTGTCTGCTCCAGCAGTATGATTTTATTGTCCTCCGTCCATGTGTTTAGCTGTGCCAACAGGCATTTGGCAAACACTTTACACACTGAATCTATTAAGGCAATCTGATGGTAGTTTTCAGGAGTATTAAGATCCCCCTTTTTATAAAGGGGGACGATAATGCTTCCAGTCCAGGGAATAGGGACTGTCCTATTTGCAGAGCAAAATTTTTAAACTGGGAACAGAAATGTGGCCCAAAGGGTAGCCTCCTGTTTTACTACAGAGATTGGGACTTCATCTGGAAACATAGCCATTGAGGATCGCATTCTTAAAACAACAGACTCAGGGGGTCATTCTAAGCAACCGCCAGGGCTAAAATGACGGAAGCACCGCCAACAGGCTGGCGGTGCTTCCTTGGCCATTCTGACCGCGGCGGTAAAGCTGCGGTCAGAAAAGGGCAACCGGCACTGCAGGGGCCCCCTAGCAGGGCCCCACTAAGATTTTCAGTGTCTGCAAAGCAGACACTGAAAATCGCGACGGGTGCCACTGCACCTGTCGCACCCCTTCGACTCCGCCGGCTCCATTCGGAGCCGGCATCCTCGTAGAAGGGGGTTTCCCGCTGGGCCGGTGAGCGTCCTTCTGGCGGTCGCCCGCCGACCCAGCGGGAAAGCCAGAATGGCCGCCGCGGTCTTTTGACCGCGGTGCGGTCATTCGGCGGTCGCCGCCCGCCAATGTAGGAATGACCCCCTCAGTCTCCTTTATAGAAGGTGGATTATAGAAAGATATACAAGGTTCTAGAGAGAGGAGCCTCTCTAACTCACCATTAGCCCCATATAATGTGGATATGAAATCAACTCAGCTGTCTTCTCCAATTTTGGGGAAGAGGTGGACCTAACCCTAGTCCCACAACCCTCTGCAACTATTTCCCAAACATTTCTCATGTGGTTCTTAGGGTGTGCCTTTCTTAGATCCACTTAAATACGATCAACAGCTTGCTTTTTTAGCATTACATTTATACAGCTTCTCATTTTTAAAAGAGAGATGTGATTATGTCTCTCATTAGAAAACAAAATAAATTGTTTCCTAACCAGTCTATTTATTTCCTTATTTAATTTGAGAACAGGGAGGGGTGATGAATTTAGTGGGACCTCAGGTAGTCTTAGGGTACAATTTCCTACAATTTATTTCATAAACTGATTGAAGGAATGCAGGACATCGACCTCCCAGAGAGCTGGGTCAGTAATCACCTTTTCTAATGTGTCGTTTAGGATTGTTATCATCTTCGAGTCCCACTGGGTTCTACCTGATTTCTAAACTTTTGTAGTAGCCACATCGAGTTTCGAGGAGTCAACAGGAGTTGTATATGCCTCTAGAGTAATGACCAAAAGTCGATGATCACTATGAATGTAATCAATTATGTTTGAATCACATAGTACATGGAAAGAAGTATGCCCAATAATAAGAAAGTCCAAAATAGCCTGACTCCATGGGGACTTATGAGTATATTGCGCGGGGGAGTCAGAGGTAAATCTCCTGTTGGCTATTAAACAATCATTTCTTCTCAGTTTGTCAAGGAGGATCTTCCCTCTCCGATCGGTTCTAGTTTTAGAGGGAAAGGATATGAGGAGAATAAGCAAGGCTTCCTCTTTTTCGGTCACTCTGAAAAAATTAAGAGCATGATTGGTGATTTTGAAGTTTAAATATCCAACCAGAATTACATGGCCACTCTCCTTATCTAGGGCATTTTAATAAAGGTAAAGAAGGCAACAGGTTGGATATAAGCATTCATCAATACAATAGGGGCTGGTGCATTCCCACCTCCAGGGACAGTGTTGTAGCTAAAAAGAAATTGGAAGTCTCCTTAAACAACACATATTTCCAATTAATTTTATTGGTAAAAAGGATTGCTAACGCCCCTTTTGTATGGTCCTGCTTAATTGGAACAGCTTTAGAATCTATACAGGAAAAGTCATCATACCGGAGCACACTAGTGCACCAGGCCTCTAAGTGGCAGATTAAATCAGCATCAAGGTTCCTCAAAAAGTGCAACTTCTCTTGGCTTTTCAATATTCCTGCCACATTTCAGGAGACCATGTTTAATTAATTGTTAATTGTAACTTTATATTGTGGGTTACATTAACAAGCACTTTTTAAAGGACTCGCCCAGTTCCATTTTTGAATTTCTTCATTTACACAATCAGCGTGAGCACTAATTGAATTCCCATAGGTCACACTTCTCCCATGAGTTCCTATATGAACTTACAACCCTCTCGGATACACCACAGATCCCACCTTAGGAGAACGAAGCTGCCCATCCCCAGAATGATTATACAATAAATCAGACCCCTTATCGTGACAATTAACTTCCTCAAACACAGGAATCACTTCAGTATCTCTACATTGGAGGTATTCACTCTTTTGAAGCACCATGTTCACAAAAAATTTAGACTAGAAAGTTATCCTTGTTTGAATCCCTGGCCCAATATGTAACAAGGCAACCAATGAGATATCACTGCTTTGGATTAAATTCAAGTTCTTCATGTCTGCAAAACATATAAGTAAAACTGCGCGATTCAGGATCAAATCAAAATTAAAAAGGGGAAGAAAGTTGAGCATGTGGGTATTAATAGAAGAGATGGAAGTGGGGGGACTTTTGGGTCAGAAGATATCAAAGTTGCTTTAACCTTACAAGGTTATACAAATGGAGCAGACGCTGGGTTGAGGGACGAGGAGCAAACAGTAGGGAAATGAGAGGGGTGCATGTTCACTGTGCCAAGATCGTTCCTTGCTACAAGAGGAGTAATAGTAGGGGTTGATGGGCCTTTATTAAACCTCTCCTGCTGAACACCTTCGTTGGATGCTTCAGACCTTTGCAAATTTTCTCCTCTTCTTGAAAGTGGAGTTTGTTAGGGTCTTTTTTTAGGTACGCCAATTGGATTTTTTCTTCCCTCTCCGTTTTTTTGTTTTGCCTTTGCTATTAGGCTGTATATTCACTAATTGGGCGACTACACTTAACTGGCTGAGTTTTAGTCTTAAAGATGGGAAAGACTTCAAAATCAAGTTTTGGAGAAGTCACATTTGATCTAGGAGCCACATAGTCCACCGAACAGGGATCAAAGATGTATCTTATCACAAGTGTAGTGCTTTCCACCTTACTCCCTGTTTTAAAGAAATTCCCAGGAGCCTTGACAAAGGGCTTTCCTGCTTGCAAGCATAAATCAAGTCTGGAAGCACGAGGGGCAGGAGTGTTAATCTCAACTACAGGGTTTGCCCTAAGTGGTACTCTTTGACAATGAACTCTCAGTTTGCCTTGATGAGCCTTTTCCCTATTTTCCTTGGTACTGGTTAGTACCTTCACAATCATTGTAACTGCGACTTGAATAGAATCCAATCCCACTACAACTTTTTTTGTGAGAGCTGAAATAGAGGATAAAATTCTCTCTAAACAGAGTAGTGGATATGAAACTTGTACCTCTTGGCCTAGAAGATCACATGATAGATCAGGCATCGCCTATATTTTAGGCATTACTGTAGAGTGCTCTGAAAGCATACTACTGGAAAGTTGCAGGACAGTTGTCAATGGAGGTGTAAATGGCATTTTTGGATTGCTATCCTTCTCTTGTGCCCTGCACCTGGTTAAGCTTCGGGTCTATGTCTGGAAGAGTACTATCCCCTTTCAAAGAGTAGGGCATTTCCTCTTGGATTACAGTCCCATACTCCCCTGCGTAGTGTTTGGAGGTCTAGAGGGAATAGAAAGATTTTCAACTGTTTGACCAGGTGGAGTACTCAAATTTACATTTTGATCATCTTGGGTTTGTTTTTCTTTGCCCCAAACAGAGAAGATCTAATTCTTACCCTTTAACACATTAATATGAGTCAATCTATTCCTCAAAGAGTTAGATTTGGTTTTAACACAGGCCCTTTATATAATCAGGCAGCCAGAGCGGTTTCCTTGCAGTCATTTTAGTCCTTCTTCCCCTAAGACCAAAAGGGGAACAATCAATCCTAATCATTCAACGATCCTTTGTTGTGCTTTCAGAATAGCACTCATGGGTAGCTCCCCTTGTAGTTTCCTTCACTTTTCCCAGCAGAGTGAAAATCGCAGTGCTCCTGCAAGGTTGCCTACCATCTCTGTAAAAGTCCATGCAAGGAAAAAAGAGGATGTGATGACTGGGGGACACAGGGCTGCAAACCTCACTGAGTCCTAGCTCTGCCTCCTCCGCTTCCCACACGCTCACCCCTCTTGACTGATGCTCACCCAGCGGAAGGCTCACGCTAAATAGAAAGATCTCCTCTCCTCCTCTCTTCTTTGCCGAGGGTTCCTCACCGCCGCAACCCATGAAGGCTTCAGTTGCTGAAAGAGTGCAGGAACAGGGCAGGACAGCCAATCTCGTGGGTACACAAACACTCCAATCGCTCCAGCCACAGGTCCAGGTAGTAGCATTAAAGCGGGTAGCAAGTGGGTGACAAGAAACAAGAGGTGGGGAGCAGGAGCAGAAGCCACTGCTTAGTCCGTTCAACCTGCCCCTGCACACCACGAACCTCGTTCAACAGAGTAAAAGCTTCTAATTTAGTGTGCTGGGTTGCTACTCCAGGGGTCACCAGGAGTAGCAGCTGTGACCCCTGGCTTGCCCCTCGCAATTTCTGGCACTGATTTCGCGACCCCTGGCCTCAGAGGTAGCATAATCGGTGTCAAGAAAGCAGAGACATCTTGACCTTTTGAGCATTGTGCTCCATCATCATTTATGTCTATTTTTTATTACAATTTTAGTGAATAAAAGCTTGTTATTTACTATTAGTGTGTGACGAAGACAACAGTATTGATGGGCTTTACCCTGGCCCTTCCCTTTCAGTACCCCAAGATGCACCAGTGCTTTTTTAGCAGACTACCTGGGACACCTGTTCCTTTAACCCCATTAGTGCACGTGTTGGCCAATGGACGTCACACCCACACACCCTCCCTGGTGCGTGCCACGACCACTGGCCGACAACAGAGAGGGGTTTTAAAAATACTCCTCCCCACCCCCACCCGCTCATCTGTGACTTCAGTAAACCGCAAGGCAGGCTGACGTCACAGTTTCTTTTCCTCACCAAGCAGGAAGCAGCAGGTAAGGCTGCTATCTACTCCAGTGGGGAAAACGGGCCCAAAAGGGCCTCCCCATCTTCCAGGAAGGCCTCGTTTGAAGGGGAGATTCTCCCCTTGCAAACAAGGCCTTCCCAGCCGTGGATCGCAACAGCACTGCACACTAGTGGGGTAGAGTTTTTATCGGGACAAGTTAAGGAACGCTGGGTGGTAAGCAGTTTGTGGATCCCTGCATATTCCTGTATTTTACATCACAGAAATGATAGTGCTTCTATTCAGCATTTTACCTTAGCAGGGCATTTTGGGGAAAAATCTTTGGGGAATCCTCACAAGTGATACCTCCCTGGACTCCCCTTGATGTCTACTTTTCAGAAATGTTTGATAGGTTTCCCTAAATGGTTCTCTATCCCAGAACTAATTAGTACACTCACTTTAGTTATCATCATTGCCACAGTACGTTTTGGGACCTTCCCTGTTGCGGGAACTTGACCTACTGTCAGCGATTGCCCAATCGCCGGGAGAACGAGCTCTCAATACGTCCCTCTTCTCCCCTGTAGGATGAATACCATCCCTTTAAGGGACGTTTACATTCCAAAGAGAAGGAGACGCTAGAGAATAACTTTCGGGTACTGACCCTGGCGTCAGGAAGAAAAGAGGGGCCAGACTTGGAGACAGCGTCTTCACAGTGGCAACCAGAGGCGGAGCCAGGAGAGAACAGTGCTAAGCGACCAGAAGAAGACCAGATGCTTGTACGTCTTCGCTGTGACCCAGAGGAGGAGACGACAGAAGGGAAGCAACCAGAAGCATACCAGTAGATGACTTAGGAGGCTGTTTGCCGTGGAGCTGCATCTTCCCAGCATGCTTCAGGAGGAGTGTAGGTCCGTCAGGTGTGTGGCTGGGTGCGGGGACTGGGAAAGACACTTGCCACTATCCGACCGCCCCAGTAGTTCTAACAAAGAGAAATCACGAGGTGGAGTGGGGGGGCTCTGTCTTGCATGTTGGGGAAGGGGGTGAGTATAAGTCTTGCTTCCCTATGGGGCAACATATACGTTTCTTTATATTCTTTTTTTCCTCCCATACCTAAAAGGGAAAGAAACCTTTATTTTCCCTCCATGCCACCCCTTTGAGTTTTCAGTGCACATTCATGATGGTATTAAACTAAGAAGGAGAATCAAATACTCATTAATACTTACTGTGCTCCTCTCGAGGTAACGAAGGACGGACCTCCTCCTTGGAACCTAGAAGAGAGAAGAAGAGGAACAAGTATTAATCTTCATATGATGTTTATGTTAAAATACCTTGATAAGAATAAATATAAAAAGTGCAATCCCTAATTAGAATGTGACTAATTCCTAAGAAGTGCTGCCAAAGCATCACAAGTGGTGGAGAATGCGGGCGTTTGCCATCTGATACAGGATAGAAAACATTGTACAACAGCTAAAGGAAGGATAGAGACGGGTGGAATGGGTGCTATAAAAGCACATGGCCCAAGCAGAAATAGACAGAATGGTCTTCACATATGCTATTCGTCCCCAAGGAGGAGAATATGACCAAGATTGCTGAGAGCCAAGGACAAATGATGTCGGGACTATCACAGGCTAGTGCAGGAACCATCCCTGATTCTATGGTGCCATTACACAAATTCATGTTCGGGGAAGACCCTATTGCTTTCTTCCTGAATTTCGAATGGGCTGCTAGGGTCAGTGCTTGGCCTATGGAGAAATTGCAGTTTTATCTGGCTCCATTCTTGACTTCCGATGCACAAGCAACTTATCAGGTCACCAATGCAGACGGGACATCTACTTATGCCGATATCAAGAAGGTTATATCTGACCGATTAGGTATGGACGATGAGACTTATAGATTAAAGTTCAGGAGAGAACGGGGACTACCAGGTGATTCCCCAAAAGTCCTTTTTTTTAAACTAAAGGATGCTGCCAACAGATGGCTTAAGCCCTATGAAGCTACTAAAGAGGAGATCATGAGAAAGATAAGCCTTACCCTATCCAACCCAAAAGTGGCTTAAACAACATCCTTGTCTCACGGCAGAACAAGCCGTGGATATGGCCACAACCTCTGTGCGGGTTCATTTCCGGGGTCCACCAACTGAATGGGAGAAAACAAACAAACTCGTGAGCTCCCTACAATCAAAAGCTATCCGAAAGACCTCAACCAAACCTATACCCGAAGTCCCAAAAATAAGAAGTACCAAGTTGGAACCACATAGCTAGAGTCTGTAAGAAGATGCTGGAAAAGAAAGAAGAAGAAGAACTAATGGATGTCAGTTATGCTCCCCGTTCCATCTTATATACCCAAGAAACCGGACATATGTACTATGTGAGTCTACTAGTCAATTATAAGTGGATTCCTTCCCTTTTAGACTCAGGGTGAAGGCAGTCTGTGATTAGAACAGACCTGGTCCTTCCCTCACAAATTCTTCCTACCCGAACAGTAGCCATACGCTGTATACATGGGG
This sequence comes from Pleurodeles waltl, assembly GCF_031143425.1. NCBI lineage: Eukaryota > Metazoa > Chordata > Amphibia > Caudata > Salamandridae > Pleurodeles > Pleurodeles waltl. The sequence continues at coordinate 812,642,447 of NC_090440.1, forward strand.
ATACCAAAGCTTATCCAATGGCACGCCTAGACCTGACCAGCCCTACCAGGCAAACCCATAGGGTCGAGGTGGGGGTTATAGCCTCCCTACTTGAAGTCCTGATCCTAGGGACTGATAAAACTTGTTTCCTAGAACTATTGGAGCAAAGACTTGACCAGGCCAGAGAAAATCCAGAATGTATAGAAAGGAAACAGGCAGCCTATCTTCAACCAGAACCATGCGTCTTAGACGGTTCCACTTTATCCAATTAAACAACAATACATTACAAAAGGCGTGGCAAGCTGCAGAGGAGACCCAAGTATAGACAGATCCACCTTTTCCCCATCTTGTTATCGAGAAAGGGCTACTATATAGAATAACAGGACCTGAGGATGAGCCACAACTCCTAGTACCTTTGGACTTCTGAGAACAGATTCATTTTTTTTGCTCATTCACACTTGCTGGCTGGACACAAAGGGAAGAGAAGACTAGCAATTCTATCCTAAAATGCTTTTATTGGACTGGTGTTTTAAGCTGACATCAAACCCCTTTGTCAACAGAGTGAGATCTGCCAGAAAAAGAACCAATATCGATCCCACCAGTGTCGTTACAACTAATGCCCATAATAGTGAAACCCTTTGAAAGATTTGTAATAGACCTGATCGGTCCCCTTCCTTGTACACCCCGTGGGTATCAATATGTATTAGACTTGGCTGATTATATGACCAGATACCCAGAAGCCATTCCCTTACGAACTGTTAATACAAAAACCATTGTCCAACATTTGTTGGAAACATTCTCCCAGATGGGGTTGCCTGGGGAAATACTTACGGACCAGGGTAACCCTTTGTCTCCAACCTAATGAGACAAGTTTGTTGGCAACTGGGTATAAAACAATTGAGGACATCAGTTTATCATCCACAAACAGATGGTCTGGTGGAGAGATATAACGGCTTCCTGAAGTTAACCCTAATAAAACTTTTGTCTGAGGATAGGAAAAAACAACGGACTCAAAAACAAAGCAGTCTGGGGTTCTCGTTCTTTGAGTTACTCTTCAGATGACAGCCACACACCCTTTTGGAAATCACAAAAGAGGTATGGGAGAAAGATGATGCAGAGCATGCTGAGTCTCTTCTAGAATATGCGACCCAGTTAAAGTCCCGCCTTGGAAAGCTATGGGAATTGGCCAAAGAGAACTAAGAGAAAAGCCAAAAAATACACAAATGTATACATGACAAAGGAAAGAAGTGGAGGACCTATGATGTTGGGGAATGGGTCCTGGTACTCTTACCTTCACCTGCTAACAAAGTCAAATGCGATTGGCAAGGTCCTTTTAGAATAGTCTGAAAGGTTGGGAAGGTGACCTACTACTTGCAACTGTCTCTAAAAAAATGAACAAATATACCATATCAACCTCTTTAAAAAATGGTTAGGACCACCCGCTAAAATGTATGTAGCTTACCTGCCTCCAACAGTCTTGGGGAAACCTACATCAATGAAGACTTAACCCCCAAAATGAGAACACACCTAATTGAAACCTTTAAAGTCTTGCCAAACATATTTTCTGACCTTCCTGGAAAAACTCACCTAACCGAACATACCAACCCAACCCCAGATGGAGTGATTATCAAACAAAAACCCTATAGAATCCCAGAAGCACGCTGTAAACCACTCCAAAGAGAAATCGACAACATGTAATGAATGGGAGTTAAAGTACCATCTACGAGTAACTGGTGTTCTCCCATCTTTCTCATTCCAAAACCTAATAGCAGTATGAGAATCTGCATTGACTTTCGAGCCATCAACAAGGTAGCTAAAATTGATGGGTACCCTTTGCTGAGGGTGGACGAGCTAATCGTGAAACTTAGGGAAGCTAAGTTCATAACCACCATTGATTTAACCAAAGGGTATTGGCAGGTGCCATTGAGCCCTCAGGACCAAGATAAAAATGCCTTTGCCACTCCAGCTGGTCTGTACCAGTTTACTGTCCTTTCCTTTGGCCTACACGGTGCTCCTGCAACCCTGCAGAACGAATACCATCTCTTTAAAGGAAGTTTATATTCTGAAAAGGAGGAGCGGCTAAATTATAACTTCCAGGTACTGACCCTGGCGTCAGGAAGAAAAGAGCGGCCAAACTTGGAGATGGGTGTCTTTGCAGTGGCAACCGGAGTTAGAGCCAGGAGGGAACAGTGCCGAGCAACCGGAAGAAGAACAGATGCTCAGACATCTTCAAGGGTTGACTGGAGTTGAAGACGATGGTGGGAACCGCCCCCTTCGCTGTGACCCAGAAGAGGAGACGACAGAAGGGAAGCAACCTGAAGCAGACCAGAAGATGACTCAGGAGGTCGTTTGCCGTGGAGCTGCATCTCCCCACCATGCTTCAGGAGGAGCGTGGCTCCATCAGGTGTGTGGCTGGGTGCAGGGACTGGGAAAGACCTCCCCAGTAGTTCTAACAAGAGAAATCACGAGGTGGGGGGGAGGGGTCTGCCTTGCATGTCGGGGAAGAGGCTGAGTATAAGCCTAGCTACACTATTGGGGCAACATATACGTTTCTTCATATTCTTTTTCCTCCCATACCTAAAAGGGGGAGAAACCTTTCTTTTTCCCTCGTTCTACCTCTTTGAGTTTTCAGTGCACATTCATGGTGTTTACGGTGATGGCATCAAACTAAGAAGAGGAATCAAATAGTTATAAATACTTACTATGCTTCTCTTGAGGGAATGGTGGACAGACTTTCTCCTTGGAACCTAGAAGAGAGAAGAAAAAGAACAAGCATTAATCTTCATCTGATTATTATGTTGAAATATCTTGAGAGTGCAACTAATTCCTAAGGAGAGCTGCCAAAGCATCACACAAACAAGTCAGGTAACATTCTAGTTTTAAACAATGCATAGGTTTGCTACGTTTCCCTATGTGCCGCCTGGGCTAGAGCCCAAAATCCACAGCTAGGCACTTTGCATAAATCACATCAATTTTCATTGGAAAACCCCCACTCTCCTGTCGGAGCACCCGACTTACCTGTTGTCAGGGGGTCCTCTGGCAGGAGCCGGGACAGGGCGCTGCTGCCAGCAGCAGCGACCGCCAGCAGAACACCGCAAGACCGTATCATGTGTCATGACACGGTGTGCAGCGGTCTTCTGGTGTGGCGCTGCTACTGGCAGCAGCACCACCTTACCGCCATCTGCCGGCATGGCCACAACCATCCTTCTGGTGGAAATCTGGCTGTGGTCATAATCAGGCTGACAGCTGGTAGCCACGTGGACGGACGTTTGGCAGCTGTCGCTGTGGCGGTAGGCAGTTTTTTCCACCGGGGTCAAAATGACGCCCTTAATCTCCCCAGCCCCTCAGGGATGAGCAGCACAGTTGCCTCCCGGAATATCGCATTTTGGGTACAGGCTATACCTACTTCCTTGATTTGTTCTTTTTTTTTTTTTGACAAGGTTTTATTAAAGTTTTGAGCATAGCGATAACATTAACATAATGGTTACTTTACTTGAACTGCTTCTCCCTCCACCCTCCCCTCATGCATCCATTTTTATCTAATGTACTTCACAGTTGTCAGGTCTCAATAGGGTTAGTTGCTGAATTCCTCACTCGCGAAGCATTAGGATTCAGGTGCAGTGTTTGAGTCTGAGTCGGATTCCGAGGTGGTTATACTTGCTTCTATGGAGGGTGCATTTGGTGATTTTAGTTTTTCCAGAATTGAGTCCCATTGAGAGGTGTCGTCTCTGGGCCTGAGCTCTCATAGTGCCTCACGTAGCAATACTGTTCCTTCTGCGTCTGCCCACTTCTCTAATGAGTTCCACCATCTGGTTATTTGTGGGCCTGTTGTTGACTTCCAGTTTGTGGTTATTTCACGTCTAGCCAGGATCAGGGCCAGGTCTATAAACTTGTTAGCTATTTTAAGGGCTGTCGGGCGTGGGAAGTCCCCTAGTAGAGCCACTTCCAGAGATTTATTCAATGACCTATCAGTACAAGCTGAGATTTTTGCTAAAGCTTCTCCCCAGAATGTGTTAAGTTGGGGGCAGCTCCAGAGCATATGTACGAAGTCTGCTGCCGGTTCCGCACATCTGGGGCAACCTGTGGTGTTTGTGCCGTAGATTTTGGTGGTCATTCGTGGGGTCATGTAGGCCCTGTGGAAGATGTATAGGTTTATTAATTTGAATCTGGCATTTCTGGATACCGAGTAGACATGAGAGGTGATCTGGTCCCATTGCGTTTCTTCCCATGTGATGTCTAAGTCTGATTGCCACTTGGATTCAAGATTTGCTAGAGGCAAGCGTGTGCTGGCTTGTAGTGTTTTGTATATTCCTGACACCACTCCTTTCTGATCTCCTATTGAGAAAATAATGTTGCAGCTACTATGAGTGGGGGGGTTCAAGGTTCCCAGTCCTCCAAGTTTTTTGGGCAACTCTAATGATGGCATTGTGGGTGATGAATAAACTGGGGGGGAGGTTGTATTGTGTTTGTAGTTCAGTGTAGGTGTGAAGTTTCCCTCCCCCGTATAGGTCTCCTAGTTTAGTAATATTATGTGCTATCAGTTTGTTGAGACCTGGGATATTTTGCTTCCCTGAGATATGGGTCAGGCAGGACAGTGGAACTTCTGGGGTATATGGAGTGTTAATGCAAGAGCGTTTTAAATTTTGGGACCAACAGTGTCTAGCCGATTCCCACTCCATCTGGAGCAGTTGTTTGGGTTTCCGGGGGTTCAGTATTATGCCCAGTATCCTGTCTATGGAGCAGTTTAAGGGAAGGCATAGTTCAGCGTTAGCTGGAGGGCTGCATGGTAGTTTTGCGATCTATTGCAGTTGCCCTGCCCAGTAATATATTTCCATGTCAGGGGCGGCTAGGCCTCTCTCAGCTGTAGGTCTCTGGAGAGATCGTATTGCCATTCTGTGTCTACTTGGACCCCAAATGAAATTTGTTGACATGGACTCTATTTCTTTGAACATTGCTTTCGGGATTATGAGTGGGATGGTTGAAAAATAGTACAGCAATCTGAGCAGCACTATCATTTTAAGAAGAGCAATTCTGCCTGTGACTGTTAGAGGCAGCGTTTCCCAGAAGCGCATACTGGCTCTAATCCCTCTGAGTGCTCCTTGTATGTTTCCTTCTTGTAGATCACTTTCTGAGTGGTAAATCTTTACTCCTAAGTATTTGAATGTGTTAGGTGACCAGGGAAGACCCTTTTGTATCGTTAGGTTCTGGGGTATCTTTATGCAGTGGGAAAATGGCAGACTTCTTCCAGTTAATCTGGAGTCCAGAGGCAGCTCTGTAGTTCTTCATCATTCTCATGGCCCCTGGTAGTTCTGTTTCTAAGTTTTTTAGGAAGAGCAGCATGTCATCCTCATATAGGGCAATGTGATGGGACCAGTTATTAATTGGGATGCCCTTATAGTAGAGGCCGGACCTTGCCATTTGGGCTAGAGGTTCTATTGCGATTGCAAAAAGAAGGGGGATAATGAACATCCTTGTCTGGTGCCCCTTCCGACCCGAAATGGAGGGGATATGCAATTGCCTGTTTTTACTCTTGCGGCAGGGTTAGCATACAATAGTTTGGTCCACCTTACAAACCCTTCCGCCAACCCCAACTTTAGCATAGCTTGTTCCAGGTAGTCCCATCTTAATCTGTCAAATGCCTTCTCCATGTCGACCGAGATGATCGCCGCTTGTGGTAAATTCGGGGGCAAGGAGTGGAGTACTGATATGAGGCGTCTAATATTTTGGGATGTGCTGCATTTGGGTATGAAACCTGATTGGTCTTGATGTATCAAAGAAGGCATATGGGGAAGTAGTCTGTCAGCTAGGATCCGGCTTAGTATTTTATAGTCTATGTTGAGCATGGACAGGGGGCGGTTAGAGCGGACATCTGTGGCTGGTATATCAGGATTCAGCAAGGGGATCATGATGGCTACATTGGTCGATTGGGGGAGGGTATTACTATTCCATGCTTCTGCATATAATGTGCAAAGGTAGGGGGCTAGCAAGTCTTGGTACTGGTGGTAAAATTCTAATGGGAGCCCGTCCACACCTGGGACTTTACCCCTGGCCATACTTTGGATTGCAGATTTTATTTCAGCGATCGATATAGGCGTCGCTAGGGTTGAGCTTTCTTCTGTTGTCAGGTTGGGGGTGGTGAGGGCTTCTAATTCGCATAACTGGGTGGAGGTCAGTGTTACGGTGGGGGATGCATATAAAAGTGCATAGTACTCGTGGAAGACTGAATTCATTTCTTTTTGGGTGTATACATGTGCGCCCTGTGAGTTTTCGACTTCGACTATAACGGTTTGTTTTTTGGGGGGTTGCGCGAGCCAGGCTAATAAAGCGCTAGCTTTGTCCCCTTCTGAGTGTTGTCTGGTTAAGAGTTGTTTATAATCGAAGCGAGCGAGTGTTGCCACATGGATTTTTGTCCAGGTAGCCGCTAGCGTGGGGTGCAAGTCAGGTTGCGTAGGGCGCCTTCTTTCTAAGTCTCTAAAAGAGTCTTCCAATTGTAGAAGTTCTGCTTCTATTGATTTTCGGGCACCTATATTTTCGGCAATGCACTTTCCACAGATTACTGTTTTAAAAGTCTCCCATTCAATGGACCTGGTAGACGCTGTTCCATCACTGTGTTAAAAAAATTCCCCTATAGCTGTATGTAGTGTATGTTTGAACGCTTGATCTTCAAGCATTTCTGCTCTAAGGCGCCAGGTTGGGATTGTTGGTCTCTCTCTGCCCCAGGATAGTGAAGATATCAGGGGGTTATGATCAGAAATCGTTCAGCTAAGATATTCCGCTGCCACCATGTCACTCTGTAGTTCGGGAGACGCCAAAATGGTATTGAGTCTAACGTGTAGATCGTGTACAGGTGAGTAATATGAGTAGTCCCTAGAGTGTGGGTTGAGTGTTCTCCAGCAATCTATTAGTTGCCAGTGTTTTTGCCATTCCGTGAATAGTTTCGCAGTTTTCAGCTATTGGGATTGTGACACTTGTGGGTGTGATCTATCTAGGGTGTTGTTAGCTATGCAGTTAAAGTCCCCCCGATTATATTTATGCCTGCCAAAAGAGGGCCAATTTCTAGTGACAATCTTCCGAGGAATTTGCCTTGGTCGTGGTTTGGGGTGTATACACCTCCTATTGTCAGTTCTCTTCCTCCTAGCCTTCCGTTAATCATCACATATCTTCCCTCTTTATCAATGATCTTGTAGAGTATTTGGAAAGGGACCCTGGGGCGGATCCACTTTAGTACCCCCCTAGCATAGGCTGAGTAGTTAGTGGCAATTATTTGGCCTCTCCATCTTTTGCTGAGGGCTTTAACTTCCTGCTCTATCAGATGAGTTTCCTGCAATAGGGCTATGTGAATCCCCCTTCGTTTGAGATAGTTGTGCACTTTGTATCGTTTGGACATATTATTTAAGCCTCTCACATTCCAGGTTATTATTTTATACTGTGTAGTCATTATCTTCATTTTGGCTGTGACCACAGGATTGATCGTGAGCTTTGCGATGCGTGAAGTCAGGCTTATTGACCTATATTTAGTTTGAGTACCACCAACTAAGGTGATAGTGCGTGCATGAATTGTCCCATTCCCAACTTTAACGAGAACTTTCCCCAACTCCCTCTCCCCAGGACCAGATAACATAACTTTCCCCGTCCAAACCATTTAACTTATCTTAAATACTATTGGAGGTGGGTGGTGTGTCAGGGCCGAGAGCATACACCCGGGGCCGATCCGGGGTCCCGGCTGAGGTATATCTGCTGCCCGTGAAGTAGTGAAGAGTGAAGAGTTTTCTATTCCCTTGTAGTTGTCTGGTGGGTTCACCTCTGCCAGAATTGTGCCTGGGAAAAGTTCGCTGAGTAAGTTGGGTGACCGCTATGTGGCTCTAGGGGGCTTAGATGATTTCTTCTGCAGTTCTGGGAGTCGCTTTTGGTAGATTAGTGCAGGTATCTTGCGATGAAACCGAGAGACTCCCGCAGCTCGAGTCATGGTCTGAGGCATCTCCTGCGGTTTGCGAGTGAAGCGAGGCTCCTCTGCTCAAGGCTGCTGCTGCGTCTACTGCCTCGCGCATTTCTTGTAGAGACTGGTGTCTGGGGGGTGCTATTTCTAATGCCCTTTTAGAGGATATACCCCGCTTCCTGCCGGGTGCGCGGGAGGATCTGCTCGGAGTGTCTAGAGATGTAAAGTTTTGAGATTCTAGCCAGTCTCCTACCAGCTGAGGGGTTGAGAAAAAGTGCATCTTGCCCTCGTGTTCAACTCTAAGTTTGGCTGGGAAGAGCACTGCATATTTGATGCCTTTCTCACGTAGTGTACGTTTATAGTCATTGTAAGAGGCTCTCTGAGTTTGAGTTTCTTTGGTAAAATCAGGGAATATCATGATACACTGGTTGTTTAGTATGATTTCCCCTTTAATACGAGTTTGTGAGAGGATGTAGTCCCTGTCCTTAAAGTGCAATAATTTTGCCACTATCGGGCGTCGTCTGGCTCCCGGTGGAGGGGGTCTGCCGGGGACTCGGTGGGCTCTTTCGATCGCAAAGAATGCTGAGAGGCCTTCAGGTGGGACTGTGTCTTTGAGCCAGTTTTCTAGGAATGTTTCCATGTTTGCCGCCGAGGATTCCACACCCTCCGATACTCCAATTAGTCTCAGGTTGCTCCTGCGGGAGCGGTTTTCCGCATCCTCAGCTCTGGCTTCCAGTGTTTTGATTCAGGACTTTATCTCAGATGTCTCTATGGTCATTGTCTTTTGAGTGGACGTCAGCATACTTAATGTTTTTTCTGTGGTCCCAACCCTTTCTGTGAGTTTACGATGGTCGTCTCGCAGCAGTGATAAGTCCACAGTTATATTATCTATTTTCTGTTCAAGAACTTCGCAAGATTCTCTTATGGCTTGTAGGACTGTATCCAGGATTGTTTCTTGTTAGGTTGATGCACTCTGGGAGGCCAGATGTGGAGGTTGTCCAGGCATCTTGTTTGTCGCCAATTCTTTTTGGTCTTGACCATCACGCTTTTTTTTGGTATGTTTGCCGTAGGTAGGTGGAGGCAAAGGACCCTAGTTGTAACAATCTGATGTTCGGGAGTCCGGGTATTGTCGTCGTGGGGCTCACCTTGGGTATGATGTTACCTGTCAGGTAGTAGATCGATGATTTCGGTTTTATGCGGTGGGGTTAGTTCTCAATGAAACTTTCAGCATGGCGGGGCCTTCCGCCAGGGCGCCAGGGGACGAAGTAATTTGCCGTTGGCGCGCAATTCTCCGGCGGCAGCGAGCGCAGCGTGGCCGAGGACCGCGTCTATGTTCCCGGCTCGGCGGGGATGGTCAGGCCGGTGCGTGGCTGGGTTCGGCTTGTGCTTCTTATTCTATTTCTGGGGCACATCCCCATCTGTATGTTCTAAAAGTAGTGTCTCTCGGGAGGCCCTCTGTAGGGGTTTGACACTAGTTAGTGGCTGGACCAGTTGTTACTCACTGCGTTGGTTGAATGCCCTTCTTGACTCCTGATTATAAGATCATTGTGCCCCCATCTCCACCGCCATCCCTCCGATCCCGGGGGGGTCGGTCGCCCAGGTTCTCCACATCCTCATGGCCAGGTAGTGATTCCGCTCTCATAAGCGGGGGAGTCCCCGCCTTTCTCCACCTGCACCTGCCAGGGGTCCCTCGTTGCGACCGTGATCTCCCAGCCGAGCCGAGCGAGCGGTTCCAAGAAGGAGCTGTCGTCCCCGGGCGTACGGCACCCCCGAGCCAGCGGTTCGTAGTGCGCTTCGCCGCCCAGGTGTCTTTTCTGCCTCGGACCTTCAGACCGCCGGCATCCGCATCCTCACCTGACACGTTTGTGCTGCTGTTCCGCGCTTCCCGCTCAGTTAGGCTGTTGGGTCGCTGTTCCTTCCCCGCTTCAGTTTGGTGAGAGGGGCCGTGTTCTCGAGAACACGTCTCCGAGTCGGGGAGCTTTGTCGTTTCAACTTAAGCAGAGCCGGTTTCCCGATGCGGCCGGCATCTTGGATTTTGGGAGTTACGGAGCTCGTTCGCATTTTCTTCCTTCACACTCGATCGGGGGCATTGCCACTGCTCTGATTTCTGCTCGGGGGTCCGCTGGTGTTGGGACCGCCTTTGGTTGCAGTATCTGGGCTTGTTTAGAGCTAGGTTTTGTTCGGGTCCCGTTCTCTGCCCCGGAGAGACGCTCTACACGCGCAGCTTCATCGGCTGCTGTCCACGCCCCCCTCCTTGATTTGTTCTTATGAAACCTTTTACAGAAAAAAAAAACAGACCCACCAAGTCACAAAGGAGTCTTTTGTCCATGATTCTCTTCGTATTCCAGTAACCCTGGGTATTTGACAAATGGTTTGCACTTGCACAGCTTAACGATAGCACACTCCGGAATGCTTGGTAAAGCGCCAAGAATAATCCGGGCTCCTCCACTCCTACATGTCCATGTTTCATCTAACAAAATAACCTCCACATTTCATCAAACAAAATAACCTCCTATTCTGATTAGGTAAGGCCAATGATACCCCTCAGTTGTTAGTCCCTTTGGAATATCGTGATAAAGTTTTGTTTTTTGCACATTCACATCTGTTGGCCAGTCACTCCGGAAGAGAAAAGACCAGCCAAGTCATTCTACTAAATTACTATTGGCCTGGGATATTATGTGCAGGTCAAGCAATATTGCCATATGCCAAAAAAAAGAACCCCTATCAACAACCCCAGGTACCCTTACAACCGTTACCAGTAATATGAAAGCCATTTGACCGTATCGGTATGGATTTGATAGGACACAAAAGGTTCCCAATACGTGTTGGTTGATTATTCTACAAGGTACCCCGAGGCTGTTCCCTTACGAGTGACCATGTCAAGGGTCATCACCCAACATCTCATTGAGGTATTTTCTGTGAGACCCTCACAGATCAGGGAACTCCCTTTGTTTATAAAATAATGAAACAAGTTTGCAAACACTTAAACATAAAATATCTAACCACTTCTGTTTACCATCCCTAGACAGACTGTCTTGTTGAGAGGTACAATGGAAGTCTCAAATTGACCCTAAAGAAGATGTTATCTAGTGATGGGAGACCTTGGGACCAGTTACTTCCGCTTGCCTTGTTTGTCATAAGAAGCCAAGCCCAATGTAGTTTGGGGGTCTCCTCTTTTGAGTTGCCCTTTTGGTAACCTCTGCGTACACTTTATCTGTCTACCGAGCTGATGACAGAACATGTGACATAGTTTAATAAAAAAACGGTGCGCAAGGAGCTAGAATAAAAACTTCAGTACCAGATGTTTTAAGCAAAAAAAAAATTTTAATGTATGTAGTGTGTGTGTGTGTGTTTGTGTTTGTGGGAGCATGTGGATGAGTCAGTGGTAGGTGGTGAGTGACAGTCAGTGATAGGTAGTGAGTGAGAATAAGTAAAATTGAGTATCAGTGAGTTTGAGTGAGTCAGGATGAGTGAGAAAGATTACAGGTGAGTCAGAAAGTATGAGTGAGTGAGAGTGGAAATGTGAGAGTGAGTATGAATAAAGGAGAGAGAACGAGTTCGGGAGTCTGAGAATAAGTGAGCGTAAGGGAGAACAACAGAGTTAGTGCAAGTGTGTATGAGTAAGCATGATTCATTCATAGTAAGAATGAGTGAGAGAGGGAGTTAGAGTGAGTGTTAGATGGAGTGAGAATAAATGAGGGCAGGTGACAATGGATGATGGAGTGTGAGTAAAGAATGAGTGTGAGTGAGTGATAGTGAGTGAGTGTGAATGAGAATGTGGTGTTGTGCTTGCTAGTTTGCCATTGGCTCTACCAGACTGAAGGTAATTATTGTCTTATAGAGGCACCAACTGGAAAATACTGCAGCTGGCATACTGGAGGCAATTGTTAAATGACAGGCACCTGTGAAAAATACTGGTACTGTCATGCTGGAAGTATTTTTTGGCATGATGGGCACCCATGGATCAATGCTGGCACTGGCACACTTAGGAAAATTGTTGGCATAGGGGGCACCAATGCAGGGGCGTAGCTTCGGAGGGGCGCTTGGGGTGTTACACCCCCTCATAAATATATTATCTAACAATTAGTTGGGTACAGGCGCTTTCAGTTGGACATGGTAAGTGTCTGTTGGATTTCACCTGGCATTTTTAAATACTCACTCAGACAAACACACACACACTTGTCTCTGTTTTGAAGGTCTTAAAACATGGTTATTTTGCAAAACACTGTTTCACAATCTGCACTCCTTTCTCTTTTCACTGGCCCTTATGACCCCCCTCATGCTTGCATGATTGTCTGAATATCTGAAACTCACAATCCCTGCAATCCTACTGACCATGCTGTGGCCCTACACCCATGACAAAATGCTGGTGCTAGCTCGTTGGAGATACTTATTGGTATAAGGAAGAAAAACCATGGCACATGAAGGGGAGTTAACCATGGCAAAATACTGGCCTTGATATATTAGAGGTAATTTGAGTTAAGGGAAACCTAATGTATACAATGACATTAACTGTAAAATTCTGACCCAGGGAAATTGTAGGTAATTGTTGGCATGAGTGGGCATCCATGGCATGTGAGGGGAACCCCAGACAAGATTCTGGCACAATGGGGGTGATTTCTGACATAAGGGGGCATCCATGGCATATTCAAATCAAAGGGGTGAACTCCTCGAAAGAGTCTTCATTTTTTTAAAAAAATACTCAGTGGGAGAACCCACCCCCAAGCCTACCTAGAAGAGGTCTGGCTCACAATTCTGGGTAAGTATTACATTTGACCACTTTCAAAGATCATGTCAGCACCCTAATATAGATGTTTTGTAAAATGGTAATTTGTCTGTATTGTGTTACACTAATCATGAAGTTATTACAGAATATTAGTGGTGTCACTTATTCTGATGGTATCACTGTTGAAATGTGACACCACTTCCTGTTGACATTTAAAGTCAAAGGTCATATAATGTCAATACCTGTGATGTCATCAAGGTCAAAGGGTGTGTGATGTCACCTCGCTACCCCTGGCATTTCGGTGAAACAATGTCCATGCAGATGGCTGGAGAGTTACTATTAGCTCATGAGCTACTTGTTGAAGAAACTTGATCTGGAATAACAGAGTCAAGATGTGTGGGGTCTACGGAACGCAGTGGTTGCAGTTGTCTGTACTAGTAAGTCTATATTACTACCCAAATGTATTATATGTAAGCTCAACATGGCAGAAGATTGAGAAAAGGTACAATAAGGTTCTAAACCTAAGCTTTGAAGTTTGCATGCAGCTCCTTCATATCAGTTCATAACTCACTGGGCTGTATTACAAGGATTGTAATTTACGACCCAGGGATAACACAAGGATGTTTGTGTAAAAAACAGTAACCCACTGAGCCGTGTGACCTGCATGTTACACATTGTGCTTTGCAACAGGTACATTAGCCAGCTATGCTATTTTATGGTGAGTCACACATGTGACTAATCCGCACACAGTTCTCTTCAAGAAGGACGTTAATCACCAGAGTATTCATACTAATATTATCTTGTAGAAATTGCTGGGCACAAAAATATCTCCGCAACAGGTACTTTAACTCTGTAACCTGTTTTAAAAAGGCTGCCTTTTATGAGCAATTGTTCTAGCCAGAACACTTAACTGCCACATTTGTCACTGTTGCCAATTTCTTCGGGGGAGAAATAAAAAAATATATATATGTATAATTTGACTGTTAAACACTGCTACTTATGACTCTGCCCCTTGTGTTGCCAGCTCCTTCTGCTGCCACACCTTGACCCCTAATTTGTGGGCTCCTGAAATAACTGTTTTCCATTTTAAGCACTGATGGTAGTGCACTTCCTAAGGCTCGCATTACAAGTTAGGCGGAATAGGGTGAGGTATTTATCACAATTGATAAATATCATTACCTTGAGGTGAGGCATTTACAATGATTAGTAAATATCTCTTAATCCTACTTTTAACTTGAAAATAGGGCATAGCATGCAGAATCCATATTTTAATACACGGAATTTCATGTTTTGGCCTTTTCAGAGGCCTATCCCCCAATACATTTCAGCAGGTTTGATATGCCAGAATCCATTAAGTGAAAACTGAAAGGGTGTGATAATTATCACACAACTCATAATTCCAGTCCCTGTGCAAACAAGGGGTTTAGAGACTACTTAGGGTCTATGTTGAGTATAAACTGGCAAAGGTCCTTCATTATTTGTGGGCTGGTAAATAATGTATTGCATTTGATCAAATCCAACTTCACTGAGTTGGCATTTATCAGATGTGATAAAAGTCACCCAATTACATGTTTCTGGGAGATAAAATGCTGACTTTGGTTCTTAGTGAATCAAAGTCAGCATGTTTTGGTGAATACCGGGCATTTTCCCCAAAACAAAATATTGGCATGTTTGACCTGCTGATATTTAATAACAAAACTCATAACTGTGATATGTGCATATTGCAATTCACTGCGCCGACCGTAATGATGGCCTAAAGCATGGCAGCAACACAGCAAATTAAACACTGCTAATAGTCAGGTACAAATTAAGCCCTCATTACGAGTGGCCTGATAAACGATATGATATTTATAATATGACTCAATTGAATTGGATATTATCAGGTTCGATAAATACCACTTAATTACAAGTTTTCAGTGAATAGCATACGGATTTTGGTACAGTAAGCACCAAAATATGCATGTTCTGGTAAATTATAGGCATTGTTCCCTAATAAATATCAGATTTGACCTACTGATATTTTTCACTTAACTCATTATTGTGAGATGTGCTGTAACAGCAGTTGATGCGCATATCACAATTACTGGGCAGCTAGCAATGATGGTATAAACCTGGGCAAAGAAACAGCAAATAAGACACTATCAGTCAAGTAAATATTAGGCCCACATTGCAAGTGACAAGACCATGTCCACTCACCTGAATTCCAGGCTCTGTGGGAGCAAAGAGAATAAAACCCTCACCCCTAAACATTATTCTCTCGTATCTGAAATGAACAGGGAATGAATGAATAGCTTCCGGGGGAAAGGGATAGGGAACAGGGATTTGGGATTTGGGAATGGAAGAGAAACAAAACACTGGTTCACGAAGGAGCGTCACTGTTGTTCTAAGAAAGTTGCCTCAGGGCTTGGTGCAGGAATTCTAAGACCAAAAACAAATAAAAAACAAAAGAACTACAAATATCACAGAGTCTTTCAGGAAAATAACAATAATTATTATCATTTGATTGGGCAATCACCGAGCGCTCGATTGCTCAACTATTAGGCACGCTTTTGCAACTCACAACATAATCGTTAAAAAATCAAACTTATGAATTTGTCTTTTGTTATTTGTTTTCACACAATAGACTCGCTCCAAAACAATCAGAATAAACGCTTAAGTTTGCATAGATATCGAGCAATGCTTTTATGAGTTCACAACACCTAACTTCAATGCTGTTTTAAAAATACTTCTCAAGCTGTCTTTGGAAAATAGTCTTGTATCATGGTTTCTCAGCATCGACGAATGTCTTATTATTATTTTTTAAATCTCTTTATTAGGTTTAGTTCTACCCAGTACTGGGATACAATAATAAACAATAATGAAATAAAATATTACAAAAATCACAACATTTAACTGTGCCACTTGTCAATAAAATTACACCAAGAGGGTTATCAGGAACAATGAGCTGTTGCGTGTGTGCATGGCCTGAAGCCCAGGAGGAGGGTAGGGTGCCCCTCGATTGCACCCCAGAAGTCATGGAGACGCCATGCAATGGGAGGGGGTGAGGCAGGGGAGAGTGCTGTTTGTCTAACAATTCCTAAGGGGTGCTTCCTTCAACATCATGCCTATATGGGTTCTTTGCAGCAGTGGACACCCCCATTAGTGGGCAATAGGGGGACACCGGTCAGGGGTACCCAATTACCCGGTCGCCCAGGTGACATGTCATTACCAGGAGGTGGTTTAAGTACGCGTGAATGATCATGGGGGTCGCGTGTCATTTTTTGCTTCTATATTTACAATGAAAGCGTCCCACACTTCACTGCTGCCCCCGCTAAGCCTTTGGCCTGCAGGTGGCGCAGTGTCTGAGCTTCCGAGTGAGAACACTGTAGTAAGCCCTGCAGCCATTTGACACAGCTTGGCGCATGTGGTGCCTTCCAATGCGTGGCTATAAGGCATTTGAATGTTATAAAAGCAAGATCAATAAACCTGTGGAGCTGTTTGTCGCCTTTAGCTCACTGGCGCAAACCCAATAGGCAGGACTCTGGGTTTATTACTAAGGCATGGTTAGGTATTTCTGCCGTAGTCTCAGTAATTTGCCGCCAAGCTGCTATCAACAGTGGGCAGTCCCATACCGTATGGTAAAAATTTGCTTCCGGTGGCACACATCAAGGACACACAGGTTCCGACGTGGGGAACATGCGCTTAATTTGGGTTGGGGATAAACAGGAATGGTGTAAATAACTGAATTGGGTATAGCGAAGCCTGGGGTTGCGCGAGACGCTTTTAACAGTGGAAAGCGCTGCTGCCCAGGCCTTCTGCAACAAGGGGATAGTGAGTACTTTGTCCCAGCGAGCGCAGACAGCCTCCAAGCTTGGGCAGGTCGCAACCAACAGGATATTATACAGCCTAGAATTCACTTTTTTGGTGTTGGTTATTGATAGCATCAGTGTGAGTATCTGTGATGTCTGTGGTTCCTCATCTCACATATCCCAGGTGTTACGTAGCAGATTCCTTATTGTACAGTAGGTCAGGAAAGTGCCAGCTTGTATGCCTGTATTGTCCCTCAGTTCGTCAAACGTTAGTAGCGTGGCTGCAGAGTAGAAGTCTCCCCCCCTCACAAGATCTGCCTCCCGCCACGGAGCCATATTGTGGTCTTCGAGCATGACACAAGCCTTAGGTAAGTGTGAGATTGGTATCAGCAGCGAATATGGTATGTTGGGCTGTTTGCCGTGAATGTATCTCAGCCAGCATGTTTTGACAGCATCCAGCATGATGTTGCCTCAGTGAAAGGGACGGGCTCCATCAGACAACCACGTGTATGTTGGTATCTGGGTCATTATGTTAAATATTACCGTTTGCTCCACCGTGCAGTGTTTCCCCATCCAACAGAGCGGCCATTGCAATTGGGCAGCAGCGTAGTAGAGTTCAAAATTGGGCATACCTAGGCCACCATTGTCCTGTGGGCATTGCGCTGTGGTCAGTGCCATGCAGCGTCTGTCTTTTCCCCACAACAAATCGGTTAGCAAGCTCTGCAAAGATTTAAAAAATGAGCAAGGGAGAATAATTGGCAGTGCTGCGAAGTTATATAATAGTTTAGGAAGAATGAGCATTTTAGCTATGGCCACTCTGCCCATGGGTGATAATGGATGTGAGCCCAAGAAGGGGAGTGATCCCCGAATGGAGCGGATAGCCCAATCAATGTTGCCCTCCTTCAGGTCATTAATGAAGTGGTACACTTGTATTCCCAAGTATTCAAAGGTGGTGTGGAACCATGGTAGATAATAGCTCGGGAGGGCTGGCTGCATGTCTAAGGGAACAGGTGATAATGGAAATATACAGGACTTAGTCCAATTAATTCGCAACCCCAAGATTTCGGCGATGGAATCTAGTATGGACATAACCCCAGGCATGGAGATGGCATGGTCTCGTAAATATATTAAGGTGTCATCCGCATATAGGGAGATGATGTGATGCATGTGAAGTTCTGGTATGCCCCACAGACGTGCATTCTGACGCAATTAGATGGCCAAGAGCTCCATAGCTATAGCGAACAACAGAGGGGAGAGCGGGCATCCCTGTCTGGTGCCCTGGTGTATGGAGAGTCTGTCTAAAATAATTTGCCATGTCTTGACTCGAGCTGTCGGGTTAGAGTATAAAGTAGTGATCCAGGATATCTATCCATGTCCAAAGCCCATTGTGCCTAATGTTGTAATAAGAAAGTCACAGTTTAGGGTATTGAACGCTTTTTCGATATCTAGGGATACGGCTACACTATGGTGGTTCGACTCTGTGGTGCCGCGGAGAAGACAAAGTAGTCTCCTGAAATTCAGGAAGGTGTTCCGACCAGGGATAAATCCGGACTGGTCCTCGTGTATCAAATGAGGAATGAGGGGGAGGAGTCTGTTCGCCAGTATTTTCCCTAAGACTTTGCAGTCTGTGTTTAGCAGTGAGAGCGGGCGGTAGGAGCGCACATCTAAGGGATCGCGGCCAGCCTTCGGAAGGACTACTATGAGGGCCTCACATAGTGATTCCAGTAGTTGCACCACTGTATGTGCCTCACTGATCATGGTAAGCATGGGCTGCAAAAGGTGGTTTGCATGTGTTACATACTATTCTACAGGTAAACTGTCCGTGCCAGGAGCCTTATTGCGGGCCATTTGGGTTAGAGCGATACGGATCTCCTCCATACTAATGGGACCATCTAGTGCAGTGGTTTGATCCGGATGTTTGTGCTGCAAAGGTAGAGTATCCAGAAAGATAGTCATTCGCCCAGGAAGGGGTGCGGGGTGGCCGCATATAGTGATTGATAGTAGGAGTAAAATGCAGCGTTTATAGCCCCTTTTGTGTTAACTATTGTGCCTGAATCTAGTCTGATTGTCCCAATAGGCGAAGGCAGGGGGTTGCGGGGGTGGCCGCATACAGTGATTAATAGTAGGAGTAAAAGGCAGCGTTTATACCCCCTTTTCTGTTAACTATTGTGCCTGAATCTAGTCTGATTGCCCCAATAGGTGAACGCTGTGGGGTGTCCCGGACCAGCCAAGCGAGTAAGCAGCCCGATCTGACACCCTCCGCGTCCTGTCTCGTCATGTAATGTCTGTAGTCATATTTGCCTAGCCTGGCATCTGCTTCCTTATAGTTTGCTTGTAGTGCACGAAGATCTCAGGGTGCGTCTCCCTGTTGGCCACAGCCACCTCCGCTACTTGCATTTTAGCCTCCACTGTGGCCACCTCGCAGAGCAACACCCGTCAAACACCTAGAGAGGCGGCCATGCAATGGCTACGCACCACTACTTTGTGTGCATCCCATTCAATAGCGCAGTGTGATGTAGTGTTGTTGTTTTGTGTAAATTATGCTGAGATGCATGCGGTTAGCTCCTCGCGAAAAGGGGCGGGGGTCAGACAATGTTTCTACTCGCAAGCGCCAAGTTGATATCTTTGTGATTGGGCGGCCGAACCCCAAGACCACCCTTAAGGGGCAGTGTTCAGACATGGTTCGAGCCAGGTTTGCAGAGCTATGCACCCTTTGGATCATGGACGCTGGCGCCAGCATCAAGTCTATTCTGGTGTGCAGGTTGTGGACCAGGGAATAAAAGAAGTATTCTCTCTCTGGTGGGTGCTCCGTCACCATAAATCATGTAATCTGCTCCCGGATCTCTAGGCTGCAAACTCAAGGGAGGTGTGCCTACTTGGCACGTTCAGCAGCTGGGGAAGTGAACGACCAAGTACAACATCGGGTGCACAATTAAAGTCGCCACCCCACGAACTGTCCCTCGCTGGATCCCGAAACAAACCGGGTGTCAATGTGTTCAAAAAGCTCCCCTAGTTAGTATTGGGTGCATATATACCTACAAGTATCAATGGTGTACCATCAAGGTGGCCTTCAGTTACAACGTACCAACCACTGGAGTCTATTTGTGTGCGGTCTGCCACGAAGAGCACTCCGGGTGCGACCCTTATTGCCACACATCGTGCAATGGAAGATGATGTGGTACCGAATACTTGTCTGTTCCAGCTAGAGCACAGCTTCCCGAGGGTGGCCTCTGATAAATGTGTTTCCTGTATCATAGCTATATGCACCCGAGGGCATCAAATATGCATGAATACGATGTCTCTTGAGTGGTGTTGCCATGCCCTGCACATTCCATGTGATCACATTACAGCGTGTTATAAAAGATTGCGTCTGTGCAGCTAACATATGTAGGAGTCCAGACCTGCCCTAGGCTCACATCAACCCACCCTGTTTCTATGTTGGTGAGGTTCATTTGCTCCCTGCTTGAGATGCATCTTCTGTTCCTCCCCGCTCCCATCTTGCAAGTATTGAATGGTGGCAATAACAAAACAATTAAAAAAACATACTGAAATCGGGACAAAATTAGGTCTAACAGGAGACCAACACTGTGCTTCACGAACAACACTAAGGCAAAACAACATAACCTGAGAACATGCATGAGGGTCAACTGGTCCATATGGAATAGATCACGGGGGTGAGTGCCTTGTGTGTCGGCTCGAGCGCTCGGCACACCGGATGTTGAACTGGATCCACCAGCCACTCCAAGCTGTGAGGGGGCCGACGTTCCCTCAGAAGGTATTTTAATGTTGACCCCTTGGCATTCCAATTGGCATAAGCTTGTCTCCCCTGAGGCTGTACAGATGGTCCCCAGGGAACGTTGGACTTTTTAACGAGGGATATTGGTCTCAAATATCATCAGCTGAGCAAGGAGTGAGTAACGGCCCATGGGTAGAATTTTCAGAGTCACTGCGATCTTCCCGTTCAGGATCCGAGTCCAGGGACTCCTGTAGCGTTGCGAATGGGTTCGCCACAAACTGCGTGGCCTCAAACAGTGCACAGGATCGTTCCTTGACAGCCTGTGCTGGCGCGGGTTTAGCCCTCAGTACTGTGCGATGTTTGCGTTTCTTCCTGGGGGTCAACCACTGCTCCTCTGTGTCTTCCTTATGTGTCGGTTGGGCCAAGCCCTTGGCATGGAGCCAGGT
Organism: Pleurodeles waltl; assembly: GCF_031143425.1. Lineage (NCBI taxonomy): Eukaryota > Metazoa > Chordata > Amphibia > Caudata > Salamandridae > Pleurodeles > Pleurodeles waltl. The sequence continues at coordinate 812,663,058 of NC_090440.1, forward strand.
CCAGGTCTTCTCAGGTGACATGACTATGTGAGTTTTTGCGCCATCCTGCACCCTCAATTTTGCAGGGAACAATAGGGCATACTTGAGGTTATGTTCCTGAAGACGTTGTTTCACCAGAAAGAAGGAGTTGCACTTCTTTTGAACCTCTGCCGTGAAGTATGGATAGGCAGTAATGTTTGCATCTTCGAATTTCCACAGCCCATGTGTATGGAAGAGTTGGAGCACGAGGTCTCTATTGCGATAATTGAGAAGGCGAGTGATCAAAGGTCTTGGATAAGCCCCTGGTGGCAGAGGTCTGCCCGGCACTCTGTGAGCCCGCTCCACTGGGAAGAATTTAGCCACCTTGTCTTGCAGGACCGTTTCAGTGAGCCACTTCTCCAGGAGCAGTTCAACGTTGGTGCCTTCCACTCATTCCGGAAACCCCACCAATCGGATATTGCTGCACCTTGATCTCCCTTCCGCGTCCTCCGCTCTGCATTGTAATGCTGTCACCTCCGTGCTCAACCACCTCATATGGTCCTGCAGATCCTTTATTGTTGGGCGTATTACAGCTATGTCCGCCTCTGTTTTGCTGACTCTTTCAGACAGTTTGCGGTGATCTGCCCGTATTTAGTTAACATCCTGTGTCACTGCATCAATCTTTGTTTCTAGAGAAGTTTTAGTGCCCAAGATGGTTTGTAGTACTTTTTCAAATTTTGAAGTATGGTTATGAAGAGTGGCATCCATCTGTTGCAGGGCATAAGATATTCTGTCCGAAACTGTGGGCAGAGTATCCGGGGCAGTCATTGCCACCCCTGGCGTCCTGGATGCTTTCAGTTTGCCCATTTGGTCTCCTGTTATTGGGGTCCTCCCCAGCAGGTGCCTTCTAGACGACTCACGGGTTGACAGACTGCAAACAGTGTCTACAGGGCGTTTGTTAGAGTCCAATCACAGGAGAGCGCGGCATGTTCAGCCACTGTACCAACAAAGCAAGGCCTGCTGTCCCGCTGCCGTGCACGGCCCCCCAGGACACAAGAAGGTGGGCTGTTGGCACCAGGCTGGCTCAAACGGTAGGTGACGATTTCACATGTCCCCCAGGCTATGCCAGTAGTTGCTCTTCAGCTTGTACACTACACACTACAATACCACTGGGAAGGTGGCATTACCACCAACAGTCTATGCATGTCCAGTACGGGATAGTGCCAGTGCCAGGCGGCTCAATTACATCCGCCGTGTAAGTGTATCCAGCGTTATTGGCGATGTCACTGGGCCTCCCCGGGACCCGCCGGCCCCAGAGCTTGCTACAGGACTTAGAACTGGTCCGAGCCCTCCATGTCATGTCATGCCACGCCTGGGGGGCCCCGCAGCTCCTCACCTCCTGACCAAGGCGTCCACGTGGTTGCACTCACGAAAAGCAGGTGTTCCCGGAGGCCTCACCACACGGGCGTCTCTAGGCCCGGCATGGCAGCCGATGCTCCCCTCCTCAGCCCCGGCCGGGGCGAGCTGCCAGGTCCGAGCCAGTTTGCGAGATCCGGAAGGGGATGCCGAGGGGTCGACGTGCACCGCCCATATGGGTCCCCTGGGTCCAGCCAGTCAACCGACACAGGCGCGGCACTGCACATGCCTTGCGCTGTCCCATGTAGCGACCTGCCTGGTCCTAATATGGCCAGGGAGGGCTGGTTGAGTGGCAACCGGCTGGAGAGATCCAGTGGCAGTCCTAAAGCAGGATATTTGGTAGGCCAAGCGTGGAGCTCCAAATTATGCTGACGCTCCGGTCGCCATCTTGGCCACGCCCCTGACGAATATATTTCATAATGCACCAAAAGGTCACTAAACTCAAGAAGGCTGAAAACGGGGAGACAAGAGGGGAATTACTCACGAACCGACTTCTCCTGGAATGTTTTGAATATTTGAGGAAGATGGATTACTGCTTGTAAAATCTCCATCCGCTGCGAAAGTAATCCGCTCTAGAGAGGCAAGTTCTGGTGAAGCCTCACACTGAAAAGACGACTCCTGAAAGAATCACGGAAGTCCAGCTGAACCAGGAACACCCGCGAACGAAGGAAGACTCAAAGCCAAGCACAGGAAACACCTTGGCAGTTCTATTTATAGACTGGTGTGCTGGTAATGAGTCATCAGACACATGCTGGTGATGAGTTATCAATCATGAGGGGTGTGGATGCTGTGCTGGTGATGTGTCATCAGACACATGCTGATGATGAGTCATCAAACACTTCTGACGGTTCATATGAAGGAATTTGATGTCTCCATAAACCCCTTGGCACACAGTTCACAAATGGGACAACACTTGCTTTTATCAATATAAACAAACATGCAATGTAATATACGGTCTTCAGACGTAAGGTCATTTTCCTCACAAGTTACAGGAAAGTGCTGTGCTGTAAACACACTCGTGACTTTTTATTTTTTTTCACACATGCTGATTTATTTTGTGAGGAAGCAGCAAGAAGCGTGCGTGTGTGAGTGCGAGTCCTAACAGCAAGTGGCCTAGTAAATGATGTGATATTTAGCACACCTGACAAAATCCAATTTTGCTGTGTCAGAATTTATTTAGTGCAATAAATAACACCCAATTGCACGTTTTTAGAAATGAATATGCAGATTTTGTCTGCCTACTGCACCAAAACCTGCATGTTCCTATACATAAGGCCATTATTTAATTTGAGCATGTGTTCGCTGGGCTCAGCACTTTATTCACATCAGCACTTGTGATAGTCCACCACATGGTGGGGCCATTTGTCTATTTTTTAGATGACCTAAGTGTGTTTAATAATTCAAAACACATAAAAAAATAATAATATCAGCCGTTCATCACATTCTTAAAACTTTGTGTGGCCTGGAACAGGCTTTGTGTGGCCAGGCCCAGAATTCTCACACTTGTGGAAGCATGGTGGTTAGTAACTGTGTTGGTACTGACATCAACTGCAACATAAACAAGGTGATATATACCACCTCACTGTGGACCCAGCTATATGCAAATCAGTCTTAGCCCTGCTCCAATTGGAACAGTCCAGCTTGAGCTGCCAAGCCAGGTCCTCCCTGAACCGGAGTACAAGCAACGTAGGACCAGTTTTGCTCTTATTATGGGCTTATTAGCCAGGTATGACTTGATTGCAGTGGTACGGGTTGCATCCCACTCCACTGTTTTTCACCCACCATACCACCTCAGTATGGACCCAGCCATATGCAAATCAGTCTTGGCCCTGCTCTAATGGCAACAGTCTAGCCCAAGCTGCCAAGCCAGTCCTCCCTGAACCAGAATATAAGCAACATAGGTCCAGTTTTGCCCTTATTATGGGCTCATCAGCCAGGTATGGCTTGATTCCAGTGGTATAGTGAGCACGGGACCCACATCTGGGCATATGCTACATACTTAGGGCACCAACTGCAACAACAAGATGATGGATAGAATGCTTGAAATAACCTCAGCCTCTGACAATCACTCAAGACACATCCAATCCATCATTTTTCGCCCACCATACTGGATTCAGCCACATGCAAATCAGTCTTGACCCTGCTCCAATGGGAAAAGACCAAACTGCCAAGCCAGGTCTTCCCTTAGCTAGAACGCAAGCAACCTAAGACCGGCTTCACCATTATTATGGGCTCTTCAGCCAGGTATAGCTTGATTGCAGAGGCACAATAAGCACAGGACCCACGTTTGGGTACATTTGGCGTACTTAGGGCATCAGCTGCAACAACAAGGTGATCGATGAGATACTTTAACTAATCTCAGCCACTGGCAATTGCTCGGGCCACATCCCAATTCATCTTTTTACTACCACTATATCACCTCAATTTGGACCCTGCCATATGCAAATTATTTTTGACCCTGCTCCAATAGAAACAGTCCAGCCTGAACTGCCAAGCCAGCTCCTCCCTGAACCGTAATACAAGCAACCTTGGGCTGGTTTCATCCTTGTTATGAGCTCTTCAGCCAGGGTCTAAACTGAGGTGACATGGTGAGCAAAAGAAGGATGGGTTGGAGTCCTACCCCCACTAACGGTCAATGATTTGACTTGTTGCAAGCAGCCTCCCATCACTTTTGTGTGTGTTTCTGGTACAAGTATTGTCGGTGCTGGCAAAGATAAGGGATAGTGCAAGCTGAAATTGCCTCCTTAGAATACACCTGGAACTTACAGTTTTACAAACTACGCAAGCATCGTGTATGGGGCATTTTCCCCAGGTGTGGTCTGGCGACATTTAGTACAAAAGTAATAACTGCCATAGGTTCAATAACTGCAGTTACACAATATATTTCAATGTACAGTGACGCTCGTAAAAATGATCTAAGACGTCTCCGGAGACATGATACATACCAATACTCCATGCTTAGGATCAATCCTCTGAAATAATACATATAGTACAATAGCATTACCCTCGTGCCATACAATTACTAAAGATAATTAACATTCATCGCGCATGAAATTTTCCGTCTTGGCTGTCTTTCTGTCTTGGCTGCCCTAAATGTTGACACATAGGACCGAGACACATACTGCCACCGAAAGAACAGTTCACGGGCTTAGTTATATTCGCTGCCCTTGGCTTTGGCAGGCGTATACTCCCACAGCTCCAGCACGCGCTGACACCAATCAGCCAATCAGAGCAAGGGCGGCGGTTGGGCTGGGGCTGCCTGGGACGAGCGCTGTTGACGCTGCCGCTTCAGCAGCCACCTTCTGGAGTCACGTGCGCGCGTCAGAGTACAGTTGCAAGCGGGCGGGTAGGACAGCTGTCCCAGCTATGGCGCTGGGAGCTGCGTGCGCGCACCCGCTGCGCTGCCCTCCCTCCCTCTCTGCCTGCCGCGAGTATTGCTGCTGCCGAGGGCTGGGGGCAGCAGCGAGTTCGAAGTTTTCTGAAAGAAAAAAGCGAGAAGAAAAATAATAAAAGCCACGCGTTTCAGTTAAAAATTCATGAAAAACATGCTGGGCTGCGTATGAGGGCACGTGGCACTTAACGGCAGCGGGTGGCTGAATGCAATGAGCAGGGCGGACAGGCTGTGAGGGGCTCCGAAAGCGAGATGAGGCACACGGACAGTGCTTGCCCGGCCGAGGGCTTGCGAAACGGCTATGTGAAGAGTTCCGTCAGCCCGCTGAGGCCCGACCAGCGGAGAGGCTTGCTAGTGGTGCTGTACGGGGCTGTCCCGCATGGGCTGGCGGCCGCAGGGACGGTGTCCGCGGTGCTGCTGGCCTCCCTGCTGTGCATGAGTCCGGGGTGGCCGGCGCTGCAAACCGTCCTGATCAGCCTAGTGCAGGCGGCCAGCCCCCTCTACAGTACCGGCTGCGCCTTCTTCTTCCTTAGCGGCTGGCTGTCCCGGGAGCGACGGGGCGGAGCGGGCCGCCTCGGGCTCCTCGCCCTGCCCGCTTGCTGTTCCCTGGTGGACGCGCTATTGCCCGGCGCGGCGGGGGAGCCGGGCCGGTTGCTCGCCGCGCTGGGATGCGTGGCCCTCCTCGCACTGTCCCTCGGCCTCCGGTTGCGGACAGCGGTGATGCTTTTGCTCTTCGCCAGCCTGGCCTGGCTGCAGTTCGTTACCAGCCTGGGCTCCTTGTCTCCTGCCGCCCGGCCCCTCTGCGCGTTCCTGGCCGGACTAGTGGGCTCCTTACTGTCCCTCAGCTCGGACCGCTTCGGCCAGCTCCGGGAGGCCGTCCCTGGAGTGGGGGTTGAAGAGAAGGTGCCCGTGATCCGGCCCCGCAGGAGGTCCAGCTGTGTGTCTCTGGGGGAAACCTCCAGCACTTACTACGGCAGTGGGAAGATGCCCCGGAGACCGTCTCTGCCCTGCATCTCTCGGGAGCAGGTAGGTGCGATAAGCCCAATAAGTCTGCATGGTTCATGAGTGTGGGTGGGCAGGCTTGCCGAGGCTCTGGCTGCTGCTGGCAAACAACTTTTAGTTTCAGGTAAAACAATGAGAGTTTCAGCCGGAATAGTGCCTTGCATGGCTTGGGGCTGTCATAACCATCTCCCTTACCACAGCTGGGAAGTCTCGGTGCAAGAGAAGGCCTCACTCAACTGTTTGAATACAAAAGAACAGGAAAAAAAAGTCAGGGGGCACAGATAGAATATATAGAAACTGACCTGGAACCCCACGGTTTTAAAGTAACCGAACTGAGGTGGTGCAATGACAGGGCCACGGCTCTGCCCCCATCAAATAGCTCCGCAGTTAGTGCTTCGAGACTTGTTCTGACAAGACCTGTGCTTATCATTCCAGCCTCAGTGACAGTGGTCAGGTGTTGGAGAACATCAGTAGTCCTCTCGCAACGCCAAAACCTGTTGCTGGAGAGAAATGACCCAAACTAGTATGGGAGCAACTAACAAAACAAAAAACGGTACTCGACTATAACCGAAGCCTAGTAGAACGCCCGTCGCAGAAGATAGTAGCACTCCAAAATCCAAAGGGGAAGAATTGTTAAAAGGATTAACAGATAAACTAAACATTAACTCATGTAGCCTTCAGAGAACAGCGGCTAACTAAATCGTAGGTAGCATATCCGTACAAACACCCTATTAAGTGGAGGTCGAGTAGAAGTACTAGGAAAAAATAGCAGACGGGTAAATAAAGCTTTGCACGAGTGCTAAACCTTAATTTCAGTGATTGCATCTGTTGGTTTTATAGTTCGGCGCCTAATGTAGGCATCTCTCGCACGATTATCGCATTTTTACTGATTTCTTGCCTGGAAATGTTTGTCATTCACCTTGAGTCCTGCTTTTTCCTGTCATCCAAGAGGGGCAGTTTCTAACCACGGGAACACGCGTGTTTTAGGAGCTTCTGCACTTTATGTTCCATGCTTTCGGCCCTGCTTTAGAAGACTAGAAATTTACGCGGTTCTGTTGAATACAACACCGGGCCATTGTAAGAGCGTGCGAAATAACATATTACAAAGAAGCAGATTCCATGTTAGAGGCCGGGGCGGTTGTTTGCTATGCGGACATTTCTGAACATGCTATAGAACAGTTTACCAAATTTACTCCCTCTACCTTTAGAAATACACTTGATTCGTGTATAATCGAACCACTTAAGAGGTATTTTCTTGAATCGTGTCCGCTGAGAGTAGTATCAATTTAACCACCAGGCCAGAGCATTTATAATGCATAACTCTTCGGTATGGGCGTGGAAAGCGCCACGTTCGCCTCTGCAGGGGTACACCGCTAAGTAAACTCAAATGAACCATTAGGCTCCGAAAGAAAAGATCTGCGAGGGATACACCTGCTCCCCATTCTTAGGCGGTTTTAAATCGCATACAGTTCGTGTCTTGTTCCTAAGCTTTGAGTAGCTTATTTGATTAGTTATTTAAATTGTATCCGCGCCAAGTTGGCCTGTGCTGACAGTAAACAGACGCACTGTGCGCACACTTCAGGGAGGGGGGCCTTTGAGTGTTTTTTTCGTTCTCATTGACTTGTTGATAGGAGTCTCTTGAAATTATTTTGGGAAACGTAAAGTGCATTACTGGAAAGGGGCTTGTATTTTTTAGGTTGGGGAGCATCCCAAGGAGGTAATCAGTCTGCATAGTTAAGATCGTCCAGCACTCCAAAATACGTCTTAATTAAACCTCGGGCAGAGGGATAAGCAATGCTGTTACTGATTCTTGTTAAGGTGGTGCATTCGAAGTTAAATATGTTCATAACTGCAAATAGCAGCTTGCCCTTGGCCGTTTGGTGCCGTGGTATTAATTGTAGGAATTCGTTGCACTCGAATGCTCTAGTGTTGGTAAGTTACATGTGTTTATATTAGTTGGCTTTTTTGGTTTAAATTTAGCCCCCACACACACACACACAAAGTCCTCCATTTCTTGTGCAGTAGGTACCGGTCTGCATGACTTTACTTTGTTGTCAGAGCATGGCACCAAGTCTGACCCCTTGCGACGAGGTTCTCCGCATGTTACTAGTTGAATCCTAGGCTCAGCTAGGTGGTTGTAGACGCGGAAGTAAATACTTATTTATGCAGAGGCAGCAGATGTCCACTTCAGCTGGTACACGTGACTGGGCCACATCAGAATACCCTTTTGAGGGGACATTTGGAGGCGAGGTGTTTACCTGCTAATGATAACGTACCAAGCAACCGTATTCCTGCAAATGTTTGACTTCTGGCCACCGTGCAATATCTATTTTCAACGTTCATGCCACGAATTAATGTGTAGACTGCAGATTTAATTTTAGGGACATAGTACTGTCAGATTTACTCTTATACCGGGGACGCGCTTTGTAGATATCACTTTTTTTTGGAAGGAAAAGGCAGTTGGTACAATACACGTTGAACTGGGACTGCATTATCAACCGTGCGTTTCGTTAGCATTGACTGCAGCTCTGCAATGCAGGCTTTATGATCTCGAAATGTTTCACGCATTTTAAGTTATTTGGTCGTATCTTTAATTCGCATTGCAATATTCCGTCATTTTGGCATTAGTAATTAGCCCTGTTAAGGTTCATGCTGTATTAGTCCGCAATATATTGACGTTTTCATCCTGACACTAATGGTTTGAGGCAGTGAACGTTGTTTTCGAAAGAAGCAGTTTGTGATACAGAGTCGTCTGGCCAATTCACTAACACTTACGCTAGTAGCACTGACAGGGAGGCCGTTTCTACTTGCAAACATCAAGCTGTCGAATACATATTTCATTGTGCTAAAACGCATTTTGTTTTGAAACTGGACCGAACCTTTTGCGTTAGGTTAATTCGCAGTGAATACGGCGTTGGCGTACTATCTATCTACTTTTGAAGAAGCAGAACGTGATTTGATACCCAGGCAGGATACACTGTTAAGACGCATTCTGTCCTTAGAATTTTTTTTTTTTTTTTTTTTTTTTTTTTGTCACTCTGTAGTTGGCTCATTTGGCATATTATGCTGTCATGAGCATGTGAACGCTAGGTTGCTAACTTAAGCACATCTGTTTCTGAAATGTTCCCCTTCATGGCTTTATAACATGACTTTATTTTAGCAGGATACTGAAAATCGATGACATACTTTCCTATTTTTATTTTCCAGGTAAAACAGCTATAGTTTATAGCGCAATTTTGCGTTTACCATGTTTTCCTCAAAATGTGTACACATGTATAGTCAAACCAGAAGTTAAAATGTAGTGTGTACTACCTACCAACCATATGTAGATTGCCTTTCAGAAAAATGTTCATAGGATTTTCAAAATACTTTTTGAGGTTGTTTTGTACTGCAACATCGTCATTTTACGTCATGTGGCATTTTAGTAAGATACAATGAACTGAAAATTCGGCACATTTAAAACCTGCCCTGACCCAAATCTGTTCAACCTTGAAAAAACGTGAGACCCGGTAACCAAGCTTTATCTCGCAAAACTTGATTTAGTTAAATTTTTACTCTTTAAACTTTGCTGAAGCATGTGGACGTTTCTAACCTTGCCTCAATGTTTATATACGTGTCGCGCTGTTTACATTTCTATAGCTGTAACCTTAAAGTCAATTTCTTATATGGTTAAGGGCGAATGACCCCAGTTCCTAACGAGACCTAGCTTAAGTACTGATGGACAGAGGTTTCCCTGTTGGTTACACCTGCTATACTCTTCACACAATTAGGGAAGACTGAGATTATGCTTTAGATTAGGCAAATTGGAGTGTGTTATTGCTGATGATTGTAATGGACAGTAAAAAAAAATGCATATAACATTCAAAGATATTTACACCTCGAAATATCTGTCCGGTAAGCAATATTACAATTGGCACTATCAGTTTGTGTGTTATTAGTTGTGATAAAACTAATTTGCAATGCTTGTTTTGCAAGACTTTGTTTCTTTTAAAATTAAGATTTTTTTTTGGTAACGGGCATGGATTTACCTTTAATTGCTCAAAGTTTCAATTTGTATGTTCTAAATGCATATTTAAACATTTAAGGTGACATGGTAGGGTTTCTCTTTCTATAAACACTTATACTCTATTTACCCATTTGTTAGTTACCATCTGTATCCACTCCTAAATTGGACTGGCAACCTACCAAATTGATATCTTGTGTCTGCTTCGGATAGTTAGAGCCAAATAAATCTCATATTAAAAATGATAAAGGTAGGAAATCCATTGGTGGGCTAGCTGCATATTGTGGAATTTTCGTTTTTTTTCATTACTTACGACCGTGTATAAAATTCTAGTATATTTCAGCCTTATTTTATACATAGAATAAAGTATCCTTGAATTGCTTGTTCGTTTGCAGTTGTCATCTAATATAACTACATATACTTGATTTTTGCCTCTATTGTTTCCTAATCCTGGCACTATCATAAGAATGGCTAAATTGTATGAAATACTCTGTGATTCATTGGTATAAGAACTACTTACTTCGAACCGTTGTGGTCGTGTCATAACATCAGATTCTGTTCTCAAATCTAGGCAAGATTTCTCTTTAAAAGCATTACATGTTCCACTTTGTGGGAATAGCTGGCCTGTTAATGAATTCTGCTGAATACAGGGAGCTAAGATTGCAAGTAAACACTATTTCAAAACAAAACGTCAGTGTTAAGCTTCAGGTACTGTATGTTTATAATAGCAAAACCTCAGAGTGTAAGATTCCCAGGAATGCCCGGTGTTGGATTGCAAGCGTCAATGGCAGAGTTTGAAATATATTTAGCATATCCCTTTAACCAATTCTGGACTCGACTTCAAAGAGAATAAAGTATACATACATTAAACATTCATTGTATATTCAATATATAAAGGACCACCTCACGCACCAAATTAGCTGCACCATCATTTTTGCAAGGGATATTAAGGGAAATATGTTTTCTTGCGCAAATGTAGCTATTTCCTTTTTAATACCAGTCTAGATAAGTGTGGTGAGCCACCCCCCAAAGAGAATGACTATGATTGTAAGTCCAGTTTGAGAGATAATATTTATGTGAAAATGTGAGTTAACCATACCGTTTTAAAATCATATAAATTCACCAGTTATAGTTATCTCAGTTAATTATAACTCATGCCCTAAGGTAACTAGAACTCACACCCTCGTCATGCAGTGTAAATTACCTTAGATATTACTTAATTCATCACATGTTCTGGTGCCACTGATAACATTGCTACAGCACCAGAAATGAAATCCTTGAGATAACACTGCGCATGGCTTTGGCACTTGTTACTTTAGGTAACTGTTAGTGGTGAACTTCATTGGTCTTGCCCCTTAAAACGGTACGTTTTAACTGACATTTTTACCTATGTCCCTTTAACTTTTCCTTTTTTTCCCTTTGAAAATACACACACAAGCGCACACAGGTGGTTAAAAAAAACAAAATATCAGTCCTGTGCAGTTATGTGTGTGCACTTGCATTACCACACACCAACACATATAATACATGTTTGTTATTGGTTATTTATAAATATCAGTCCCGATCAGCAGTAACTTTTATTTATTTGTTTTCGCTGATGCTGACCAATACTGACAAAAATATTGCAAAAGCAAGACCTATTTGCTTTTTGCCAGTGTTAATTTTTCCGTCTTTCTAGTAGATGGTGGTTTCGCCTTACTCATGTTGTTATAAGCAGGTAAACCTTTGTTGGCCTCTTAAGAATCTTGGGATTCAGAACTTGGGAATATATCTAAGAGGTTTGAAATATGCCTTTATTCTGTGGTCTTCCACTGTGAATTTATATCTGGAATTTTGTTTACCAGAACACAAATACTACAGAAAAACCAACATGCAGGTACTATGCTATACAATTCAGGCAATATAAATTTATTTAATCCCTTAGCTGCTGGGCCTCCCCCCCCACTCCTCCAGTGCTGAGTCCTTTTGGCCTAATAGGGGTAGTTTATGCTTAGGCCACCACAACATTTTGTCCACATATGGTATCCACAGCTAACTTATGTCCTTTTTTGCAACATTCCATGGATTCTGAAGCTACCCAGGGTTTGTGGATTCCTCCTGGAGGGGCCCAAGAAAAAAGCCAAATTTATAGCTAAAATTTGAGTTTTCTGGGAGAAGTAGGAAAACAATGCTCTGGATAAAAGTATCTTTTATTCATAAAAATGGCACCAGTGAACGGTTTGCTGTGCTGAAGTCATGATGTTTCCAGCTTTCAGGAACATGCAGAGCTGAGTCAAAAATACTATACATATATTTTTTTTGTTAATCGCTGCTTCGGCATTTTTTTAAAGAGGTAGCACATATTTCGTGTGTGTGTGTGTGTGATTTTTTTTCAACCTACTACCAGTTTGTGGTGGAAACCCATTGGTGATCCAGGAAAGCTGTATATGTCTGAAAAGTGGATAACATTCAGAACTCAGCAAGGTGGTCATATATGTAGATCTCTCAAGTTTTTCCCAAAGAAACTAAGAGCCTGATTTAGATTTTGATTTGCAGCAGACGGAGTACTGCGTCACATCAGTGACTGATATCCTGTCCTCTGAACTATAAATCCCATATAAAATAATGGGATTGATATTTCTGCTGACGGGATATGTTACCGTTGTGACAGAGTATTCTGTCAACTGAAATCTAAATCAGGCTGTAAGTGTTGAAATAAAGAAATATTTTAAGAGTAGGGAAAAAACAGCCTCATTTGTAAAGTTTTGTCACAATGGCCGATTTTTGCAAAAGCAATGTACCATTACATATGCGCTACATCCTTTTGGTTGTGGGCATGTAATAGGGTTTGTGGGTTCTCCCAGAGCCAACACCTGAGCTGCACCGTACAATGTTTTTTTCCTTGTGTACTGAGCATAGATCAATTCATATGGTAAAATATGTAGAGTGAAAAATGGGTATCAAGATAACCTATGTATTTCTGAAAAGGGCACAAAATGTAGAGTTTAGGAGCAGTGTTATTTGTACATCCCTGAATTTGTGGGTACCCATAGGAACATATGATATAGAGGGTATTCTTCAAAGTGTCGTCTTTCTGACACACTGGCGTACATTTAGAAGGCACAAATATGGGAAATACAGGAAAATCCAATTGGTAATAACATACCATACTGCGCTCCCCACGTGTCTGCAGATAAAAAAAAAAAAAAAATGGTACCTCATTTGTGTGGGTAGACCCCCAACAGGAAACTGCCCAAAATGCAACATGAGCACATAACATTTTTCCACTCAAAACTGAGCCCCCCCTTTTTATTTATTTTATTTGTTTACTTTGGCAATGTACCTAGCTGTGGATTTTGGTACCTAGCTCAGCTGGCACCTAGGGAAATCTAGTAACGCTGTACATTTTGGAAAACTAGACACCCAGGGGAATCCAGAATGGTGTGACTAGTGTGGCTCTCACCAGGTTGTTTTACCCAGAATCCTTTGCAAACCTGAAACTTTGACTAAAAAACTACATTTCCTGAAATTTCTGTTCTGGAATCTGCAGGGAGTCACAAACTTCCTTCCACCCAGTTTTTCCCCAAGTCTTCCTATAAAAATGGTACCTCACTTGTGTGGGTAGACCTAGTGCCCACAACAGGAAACTGCACAAAACCGCAGGATGGGTGTATCACATTTTTCCACTGAAAAATGACCCTTTCTTCCCAATGTAGGTAGCTGTAGGTTTTGGACCATAGCTCAGGCGGCACCTAGGGAATCTTAGCAAAGCTACACATTTTTAAAAACTAGACAACTGGTGGAATCTAAGATGGAGTGACTTGTGCAGATTTTATATATATATATATTTTTTTAACCAACAGTGCCCTACAAACTTTAAACTTTACCTGACATCATTCATTTTCCTTACATTTTTGTGATGGAAACTTCCAGAATCTGCAAGAATCCACAAAATACCTACCAGCATTACCCAATGTGTACCGATAAAGTGCTGTCCCACTTCTGTGTCTGGGCCTAGTGCCAGCAGCAGGAACGGATCCATCGGAGGTCATTCAATGCTTAGTGGTAGGCATTTTGTGGATTCCGGAAGTTTCTATCACAGAATGCTATATTTCAGGCAAAGAAAACATCATGGGATTCACACCAGGCCCACCAGCCTGGAGTCCCCTGGTTGTGTTCTTTGCAAAAACTGTCTGTGAATGGTAGGTTGCCATAGGTGGCAGGTGAACATTACCCCAAATCTTACTGCTACCCCTATTGCTGATCTCTCCACGTAGCACTTAAGGGTCTTTTGTGTCAAGGTCTCTTGGTCCACCCACACGTGAGGATGCTGTGTGGTAGCAAATTTGTGGCTTCCTGCAGATTTCACAAGATTTCCTCAGACATATGAGGAAAACTGTTATTTTTAGTCAACCTTTAAGGTTCACGGGGCATTGTGGGTGAGAAAATGATGTGGAATGCAAGCAAAGCACATAAACCTGGACTCCCTCAGATGTCTAGTTTACTGGACTGTCTGGGTCTGGTAGGTTTTTTCAGGTGGCAGCCTACTCAAGCCAAAAAAGTGCAGCTGTTCACCATTAATAGTAGGATAATACTGAGTTAGTCAACTCTCTTGGTCCATATGTAAAAACTGCGGCCAAAGGAACCAAGTGTCCTCTTTCTTGCCATTGGGATAGAATGCTTTAATCCGCAGGGGTACAGAAAGACTGTTGAGGTTTTAGGGGTGAGGGTGGGGCCTGAGGGTATGAGAGGAAAGGCTTGCTCCATTATTTTATTAAAAATATATATTGCTGCCATAATACAGGCCTTTTGCCCTCTCCCCCCAGGGAAGATCAGAAGTAATTGCCCCTATCTGCCCCCATGGGGTGGGGGGGCGCAGAAAGAGTGTTGCCCCCTTTACTTACAGTGGCGACCCCACCTCTGTGTGTTAAAACAAACAAAACAAACCCTTGTGTTTAGTAGGCTTTCTGCACCTCTTGGCCCGGGTAGGTAGCAGATATGGGGTAATTGCCCTATCTGCCCCCCCCGGAGGGGCATGGCAGCCCCCACCCCTTTTAATCCTATTTAAAAAAAATCCCTGCTGCCTATTGTGCTTTCTGCACCACCCCACTTCCCTCTAAGAGCAAGGGTACATTTAATAATGAAACTATTATATACTTTAACAGTCTACGGTAAACCTGTTGGCAACAGGATGCCAATAATTTGTAATGTCTCTATATGTATGTATGTATACACAGTGAGTGTAATACTTGTGCTAATAACTTTGGCGCTATTTGACAAATCTTCATGACATTTTTTAGAAAAGTCATCTACTTCAGCTTCTTCATGGAAAGTTTCTTGGTGATCAGTTACGCACCGGCTAAGAAAAGGGGAAGGAGGGGAGAACTTGTTTTCCCCATGCAGTTTTCCTACGGAAAGTTGAACAGTAATACAGCTGAAACAACTGACGGAATGGGAAACGGCCTTAACAACGCGGGCTAAGCCACACGTGCTGTTTCCGCGCAAGCGTAACAATACTTGCCTAAACCATGAGTCTCCCGTTCTCTGCCTTAATCATGATTATGACTGGTTAAAGCAGAGAAGGGTCTGTGATCCAGCTGTGCGGATGGGCGCAGATGAGGAAGAATCGGGAGAGGTAAGTGGGACTGGATTTGTGGGGGCGGTTCTAGGGCTCAGGGCGGGTGGGGGTCTGGTTAGATTTTTTTGACACAGGACAGGGTTTTAGAGGCTCAGGGCAGGGAGTAGGAGTAGCTTTAAAGGGGAAAGGACAGTTTTCAGGGGTGTGGGTGAGTGTTAGGGCTGGAGTCAGGATAGTTTTTAGAAAGGGGCTGGAGATAGGAACAGGAAGTATCAGGAGAGGTAAGTGGGAGTGGGGCCAGGTTGGGGGAGTGGGGTAGTTTTCTGGGGTGGTTTTAGAGCTCAGTATGGGTGGGGTAGGTTTTTTTTCTTTAAAGGGCTGAGGGTAGGGGGAATCTGGGCAGTTTTAAGGGCTTGGTCTGGGTTTTATGGCTCAGGGCAGGTGAATGGGGTCGGAGTAGTTAAGAAGGAGCAGGCTTTTAGGCCTTGGCGGGGGAGGGGGGATGGGTAGTTTTAAGGGCAGGGCCGGTCTGTTGCAGGGCTCAGGGTAGTTTTAAGGGCAGGGCTGGGCCAGTTTTAGGGCTCGGGAAGGGGGTGGGGTGGATTGCAGGGCTCGGGTATCGGGCGATAGGGGCAGTGTAGGCAGGGGCAGGGTGCGATTTACCAAGCATATTCCTTTACCAAAATCCATTGTAAAGGAATGCATGGTAAAGAAGCTGTCATGGGTCTGACCACGTTGTGTAGGCATGCGTGGTTCAGGCAGGCATTCATGGTTGTGTCATACAATCGAAGAGAATTGATGATCTAAAAACTGCGTTTTTAGTGGAAAGCCATTCTGCAGTTTTTGAGAAACTAATATTCAAAATGTGTGTATGTTTCACACTATGGAGCGTCTGCAGACCTGACAGTTCAAATGATATGATCTGATTGGCTGCCACAACATCAACAATGATTTTGCGGCAGCCATTTTAGGACTCTGAGACTCAGCCCGCTGCCCTGCAAAGATTGAAAAACATATAGGGGGTAGGGTAGGTATTCCCTGACACACTCAGCCTGGTGGGCCAAAATGTTTTTTTTTATTTGCCTCTACAGTTGATCTAGGTCAAAATTTATAATTAAAAGTCTCTCTTCAGTATTATTAACCCATGGGAGGGCCTGGGAAGGGTAGTCCCACTTGTATTTTAGTGGAGGGGGTGAGCTGCCCTCTCCGTGAGTCATTACATGTCACTGGGGACCCCATCTCATGCGCCGCATCATGATGAGTGGAGGGGGTGAGTGTGCACTCCCCCTTAAGCCATTATGTGACCACAGGGACACCATCCCCGGGCCTAAGGAATAGAAAATTGCTATGCACATACAGCAGTGTGAGGTCATGGCCACTGAGGAGGGCTGTGGCCCGCAGGTTCCCCAACTTACATCCATTCAGAGTGCAGCAGGAGCCAGCTGCGTTGGTTTGCTCCTGCCTAGCAGCAGTAGCTTTTCTTTCTGCTTATGTAGGTGGGAGCAAACCTATGCTCCTTGCATGGGAGAGTGTGGGCAGGGAGTTGGATTTCTTCTCCCTGTCTGTGCTCTCCTGCATAAGGAGCAGCTCTGTGTCCTGGGGAATGGGGTCCCTGGGACACTGCTGCCATTAATCCTGGGAGTATGTTGTCAATGGGGCCATTATATGGCTCAGTCATGGGAATCCCCCTGCTCCCTTCCCAAAACGGATACAACAGTCCTGGCAAATAGGGTCCATCTACATAATGGTAATGCCGAACCTAGGCATGTCAGAATCATACACCAATACTGTTGCCAGTATTGGGTGTACGATACCATGCACTCTGGGGGCTCCTTAGGGGACTCCCAGCATTGCTCCTACCAGTTTTCTGGGGTTTTCCGGGCAGCCCGCACTTCTTCCACCCCTTAAACCAGTTTCTGCCCTCCTCCTGCTGCTTAGCCTGCTCAAGCAGAGGAAGGCAGAACAAAGGATTTCCTTTGGGAGATGGAGGCAACACCCTCCTCCCTTGGAAATAGGTGTTACATGGCTTGGGAGGGGTAGCCCTCCCAAGCCACCGGTATGCTTTGCAGGGCATGTTTGATGTCCCCCTTGCATAAACTGGTTTGCACCAGTCCAGGGACCCCCGGTCCCTGCTCTAGCGCGAAACTGGACAATGGAAAGGGTAGTGACTACTTTCCTATCCATCACCACCTCAGCAGTGGTGCTCAGAGCTTCTCCAGGTGGCCACTTGATTTTGCTCTCTTGAATCCAAGGTGGGCATAGGCCCTTGGGAGCATCTGAGTTGCCAGGTCAGGCAGGTGACATCACAGCCCCCTCCTGATAGGTAGTCACCCTGCTAGATGACCAATTGCCCTTCCTGGGCTATTTAAGGTCTTCCTCCAGGGTGGGTCTTCAGATTCGACGTGCAAGATTCCAGCAGGACTCCTCTGCATTGCTTACTTCATCTTCAGGCCACCGGGAGTGCAACTGGACCCTCCAGGAACTTAGTCTGCAACTCCAGCTATCACTCCGCTTTGCAACATTTCTCCGGCTCCTTCCAACAACTGCAACATTTCCCTGGCTATGCATCCTCTGAGGGCATTGAGTCTTTAGCCTGCACAACAAGCAAGAAGAAATCTCCCTTGGATGTAAAGGAGTCACTCCCTTGCGTTCGCAGGCACCAACTGCAACGATAACAGACTGTGTAGATCCTCTCTCCAGAACTGCGTGGATCCTGCATCACAGGTGGTGGTCTAGGGTGGTCCCCTTGGTCTTCTCTACCAGCTGTCCAACTTGGGAGACAATGAGCCCTTGCCTCTCCTTGCAGGAAAGTACCCCTGTGCACTGCCACTCTTGAAGCTACCAAGGCTTGTTGGCTCTTCTTCCAAGGGATCTGCAGGCTCGGTGTAGCCCCAGCCTCCAGCACTCTTCCCTGCAAAGCACAGTCTTCTGCATGTTCCGATAGCGACGTGCGACTCCTCTCCAGGTTTGCTCATTGGGCCTCACTGTGACTCCTGTTCCCTGTGGGGCTGCATCCTCGTCTTTCGACTCTCCTCACTGCTGAGGGTTGCCTGGGACTCCCCTCCTTGGGTGAATTCCCCTGGACCTTCTTGTTCCCCTGGCAGCTCTGCAACTCTTATGCGACTCTTATCTTTGCCAAGGCTTCTTGGTAGTTTTTTCACACCACTGACCGACTGTAAGGCAATGGCTCCCTGTTGCAGTTCCCCCCACTTTTTGCCTGATACTGATGCTAACTTGACTGAGAAGTGTGCTGGGACCCTGCTAACCAGGCCCCAGCACCAGTGTTCTTTCACCTAAAATGTACCATTGTCTCCACAATTGGCACAACCCTGGCACCCATGTAAGTCCCTTGTAACTGGTACCCCTGGTACCAAGGGCCCTGATGCCAGGGAAGGTCTCTAAGGGCTGCAGCATGTCTTATGCTACCCTAGGGACCTCTCACTCAGCACAGACACACTGCTTGCCAGCTTGTGTGTGTGCTAGTGAGGAGAAAATGATTAGGTCGACATGGCACTCCCCTCAGGGTGCCATGCCAAACTCACACTGCCTGTGGCATAGGTAAGTCACCCCTCTAGCAGGCCTTACAGCCCTAATGCAGGGTGCACTATACCACAGGTGAGGGCATAGGTGCATGAGCACTATGCCCCTACAGTGTCTAAGCAAAACCTTAAGACATTGTAAGTGCAGGGTAGTCATAAGAGTATATGGTCTGGGAGTCTGTCAAAAACGAACTCCACAGCTCCATAATGGCTACACTGAATACTGGTAAGTTTGGTATCAAACTTCTCAGAATAATAAACCCACACTGATGCCAGTGTTGGATTTATTAAAAAATGCACACAGAGGGCAGCTCAGAGATGCCCCCTGTATTTTACCCAATTGTTCAGTGCAGGACTGACTGGTCTGTGCCAGCCTGCTGTTGAGAGACGAGTTTCTGACCCCATGTGGTGAGGGCCTTTGTGCTCTCTGAGGACAGAAACAAAAGCCTGCTCTGGATGGAGGTGCTTCACACCTCCCCCCTGCAGGAACTGTATCACCTAGCAGTGAGCCTCAAAGGCTCACGCTTCGTGTTGCAATGCCCCAGGGCACTCCAGCTAGTGGAGATGCCCGCCCCCTGGACACAGCCCCCACTTTTGGCGGCAAGTCCAGGGGAGATAATTAGAAAAACAAGGAGGAGTCACCCACCAGTCAGGACAGCCCCTAAGGTGTCCTGAGCTGAGGTGACTCCTGCCTTTAGAAATCCTCCATCTTGATTTTGGAGGATTCCTCCAATAGGGATGTACCCCCATCCCCTCAGGGGGGAGGCACAAAGAGGGTGTAGCCATCCTCAAGGACAGTAGCCATTGGCTACTGCCCTCCCAGACCTAAACACACCCCTAAATTCAGTATTTAGGGGCTCCCCAGAACCTAGAAAACTAGATTCCTGCAACCTAAGAAGAAGAGGACTGCTGAACTGAAAACCTTGCAGAGAAGACGGAGACACCAACTGCTTTGGCCCCAGCTGTACCGGCCTGTCTCCCCACTTCTAAAGACACTGCTCCAGCGACGCGTTCCCAGGGTCCAGCAACCTCTGAAGCCTCGGAGGACTACCCTGCATCTAGAAGGACCAAGAACTCCAGAGGACAGCGGCTCTGTTCACCAAAGACTGCAACTTTGCAACAAAGAAGCAACTTTGAAACAACTTGCGTTTCCCACCGGAAGCGTGAGACTTTGCACTCTGCACCAGACGCCCCCGGCTCCACTTGTGGAGAACAAACACCACAGGGAGGACTCCCCGGCAACTACGAGACCGTGAGTAGCCTGAGTTGACCCCCCTGAGCCCCCACAGCGACGCCTGCAGAGGGAATCCCGAGGCTCCCCCTTACCGCGACTGCCAGCTTCAAAGACCCGACGCCTGGTAAAGACACTGCACCCGCAGCCCCCAGGGCCTGAAGGATCCGACCTCCAGTGCAGGAGCGACCCCCAGGTGGCCCTCTCGCTTGCCCAGGTGGTGGCTACCCCAAGGACCCCCCCCCCCTTGCCTGCCTGCATCGCTGAAGAGACCCCTTGGTCTCCCATTGATTTCTATTGTGAACCCGACGCCTGTTTGCACACTGCACCAGGCCGCCCCCATGCTGCTGAGGGTGTACTGTTTGTGTGGACTTGTGTCCCCCCCGGTGCCCTACAAAACCCCCCTGGTCTGCCCTCCGAAGACGCGGGTACTTATCTGCTGGCAGACTGGAACCGGGGCGCCCCCTTCCCCATTGAAGCCTATGTGTTTTGGATACCACTTTGACCTCTGCACCTGACTGGCCCTGAGCTGCTGGTGTGGTAACTTTGGAGTTGCTCTGAACCCCGAATGGTGGGCTACCTTGGACCCAAACTTGAACCCCGTAGGTGGTTTACTTACCTGCAAAAACTAACAAACACTTACCTCCCCCAGGAACTGTTGAAAATTGCACTGTCTAGTTTTAAAATAGCTACAGTATATGTCATTTATGTGAAAACTGTATATGCTATTTTGGTAATTCAAAGTTCTTAAAGTTCCTACATGAAATACCTTTCATTTGAAGTATTACTTGTAAATCTTGATCCTGTGGTTCTTAAAATAAACTAAGAAAATATTTTTCTATATAAAAACCTATTGGCCTGGAATTGTCTCTGAGTGTGTGTTCCTCATTTATTGCCTGTGTGTGTACAACAAATGCTTAGCACTACTCCTGATAAGCCTACTGCTCGACCACACTACCACAAAATAGAGCATTAGAATTATCTTTTTGCCACTATCTTACCTCTAAGGCGAACCCTTGGACTCTGTGCATACTATTCCTTACTTTGAAATAGTGCATACAGAGCCAACTTCCTACACCAACTGCAACTCTTCTTCCTTCGTGGGACATCAGCTGCATTACTTATTGGGACTCCTCTCTGGGTCCAGTACTACACAGATGACTGTTTGTCTTCACCGTCGGCCTGGTCCTGGAACGCCCGAAGAGTAGGTAGTGAATCCTGCCCCAACCGGACACCTCAACTCAAACTGGACTTGGTCCCCTTAATTTGCAGGTCCCCTTCTGTCAGGATCCACCTTTGGGGGGGAAAACCAGGTACTTACCTCTTCTCTCTTTGTCGCTGAGGGGCACCCTGGTACCCACCATTCGGGGTTTCTAGTTCCTCCAGCTTCCCTCTACAGATTCTACTTCAATGGGTGGGGGACTGACTTTCGCATTCCACTTATTTATTTAGTATATGATTTGGGCTCCCCTTGGGGTCTCCATTTTATTCTGCTATTTTACTGTCTTCTATGCCAATTCCTGAATTATAATGTGTATATAATAGTGTGTTTACTCACCTTCTAGTACTGTATTGCCTATACAGTATTTTAGTATTTGTGTTAGTATAATAAAGTACCTTTTATTTTTGTAATACTGTGTGGGTCTTTCATGTATGTAAGTGCTGTGTGACTATAGTGGTATTCCATAATTTTTTTTTTTTTTAAGAATTCTTTATTTAAAATACTTGTGACTATTATTAACCATTACAATATATGTAGATGGAATTACATTGAATTATATGGTTAATGATAAATTGTGTTGATTCATTGACAAAGCCAGTAAGTCAACTTTATATATGTTGATGTGCGCTTATGTTGTGATAATGCCAGTAGGCCCACATTTCATATTTTGGATTTTGATGTTCTAAGCCTTTGACAAACCCAGTGGATCTGCCTTACCTAAAATCCACCCCTTTTATTTTTACTTTACCTAAAAAAAAAAGTTTCACAAGACAAAAACAAAGGTTAAAGTGACCATAGTTACACGAAAATGTCAATGACGAGAACACATTTTAAACTTTAAAAAAATGTAAGTGACCCATAATGGTTATTTTGAGTAACCACTCGAGCCCTAAGATACCTAACTTGTGCCTCCCCATACACTGTTTATAGCCTCCCATATCACATCACTTGTGCCATATTCATTGATAACCTCCCTTGTGAGATCGGAAAAAACATAACTGATAACACTGTGTGTGGGGGGGGAGGGGCGCGAGTCAGTTACTAAGTGGAAGTTCATGTTGAAACTATTACCTAAGGTAGGATCATTTCTGTCTCCAGTCCAGAGTATCTCACAACATACCTTGTAAGAAAAGTTGACCTCTATTCTTGAAAGATTGCTCAGCCCAGAATAATTTGGGTAATGTGCAGGGGACAATGTACCTGAAGTTCAAAGGCCCCACTTGCAGAGCCATTTTAGCACCAATCCGAAACCCCAGTATAGCTATGTGTGCAACTAAAGCTAATCAAGTCATTCTTAAGAGTGACATTTGAACCCTGCATCCAGTCCCTCTCATCCAAAAGGATCCCATTGCACAGTCATAGGAGTAATGAACTGCAGATTATGGAATCTAATAAGCAAGGTGGAGATTATTAATTATTGCCAGCGATAAATGCAAGGCTGAATGCCTTGACTTTCAATCATGGCAAGATTTAGCCTACCTTTCGAAAATTTATAAATGTTTTTGTCCAAATTTGATTATAGTAACATCTAATATTTACACTGCTTAGAAATTCCAACAGGGTACTTTTTTGTGCTAGATAAAAAATAAACGTATTCTTTGAACTTCCTCTCTGAGACTGATCATCCAATGCACAAACTGCGACTTCATGAGTGACTGCAGACTATAAAATGAAACTGCTCAAAGATTGCCAACTAGATGAAATTTAGTTTGTCAAATAAGGATTTCAGCAAATAGTTATTACCACGTGGCCTTTTACCACTCAGAAGTGTTAGTGTGGGAAGATGTTAACACTTTTTAGGACACATCTGTGCACAACATTCATAAGCAAGTGAGACAAGTGAGAATAGTCAAAGTTAAATTCTTATGATTCCTCCCTTTAGCCACTTTTTTGGTGCTTCTTTTCCAGTTCTGAGGTTTTTGTTTTCCCTCCAGTTTTGTGATCACCTCTAATTCTCATTTATTTCTCTGTTAACCATGTTAAAAACTATATTGAGCAGGTCTAATTGAGTCCCTGTAACTGGATGGCTTTCCATTTCGGTCAGCCTGTACTGGTGACTTTGTCCCAGTCTGGCGCGATCAGATAACCACAGTTGACGTTTTGTGCTTTTTTGGTGCTATTTTAACTTAAATATTCAAAATTACTGATCTCTGATTCTACTGATTTTTGTGTTTTGGTCTTAAAGTGAAGAGAACACAACCTGAAAACCACACCAAATTAGAAAAAGAGTACATTTAAATAAAGAATGTATTACTTTAAAGTGCTGTAAAAATACACATTATCTAAGTTAAGCCTGACTGATCTGTGCCAAACTACCAGAGGGTTGAACACGGGATAATTTGGGGTTTGCTTGTGCCTCACCTTAACAAGGATTGTAATTCCTGCTTGAGTAGGATTTCTCAGGCAAGGAAGGGACTAGGGGAAAATGTCCTTGCTTGAACCGTGCCCTCTGTCTCCTCCGTCAACATCCATCCGTCTTGACCTGTTTCAAGGAAAACCTAGAATGTTCTGGGAACCTGTAATTCACATCTGTGGATTTCTGCTTGTTGCAGGTCTACATCTTATGTACTACTTCCATATAGCTAATATAAAATGGAACCTTGTTTGGCAACAACAACCTGTGTCTTAAGCTCTCCATATTGATCCCGTGAACTCACGGTTTTGTACGTACTCAAGACATTGATTTCCCACATGCATGGATAATAGACCTTGTTGCAGTGGACTGGCACATAAATTTAAAACACAAGATGCCAGTAGGCGATGGTTAAAAGGCCTGTCAGCTGCTACCATCATTTTGCTGCAGTCAGTCGGTAGTCTAGAGTCCGGTGAGTTGACAATTTTTTTACCTAAAGGATTATATACTTTTTGTCCCTCTGACCGCAGAGCCCTTCTGTGGGTGTCAGAGGTCGTGTCAAAACACTATACCTTGCTCTCTAGAGCACGGGATCTTTTCCTAGCCTAACAATGACGTATACAGTTTTAAAACTTAAATGAAGTAGTGTCCTGGCCCTCGTTAAATCCAAAAAAATAGTGTCATGTTAAATGTCGATGCCTATTACATTTTGCTACTGCGTGTTACTAAAGATGTGATTTTTTTTTTTGTCCACAAATTATGTTTTGGCTGCTTTCGTTTCGATTAGAGTCTACATCGTCAGCTTTCTAAATCACTCTATTGAGCATGAATAAGTGCCCACCTCAGTATTTCCCCTTTAATGCCAGGTGCGGTAAATCTGTAAGAGAAGCTGCAAAAAGTGATTCTCCGTCCCATACTACTGCATAATCACCATCTAGTATTGGCTTTAAGAAAGTGTGATGTTAGTTTCCTAATAGAATGTCGTAGTTTGTATTCTGGGACTCCGCCATGAGCGAAGGAGTGTGCCGGGTATGTAAGGCTTTTGGATTTGGTTGGGCATGACACCCAAAACCTCGTGTGCATTTTATGTAATGATTTAAGTATAGCTTCATTGTCGCAGGATAAATCTAACTTCATCAGAAAAGGTTTGTATTTTTCTCTAAGCTTGTAGCAGTCAGGCTTTATCCTCTTGCTAGGGCAAGTCACTAATGTTTTTTTTTTCCCCAATATTTTGTTCTTTAAATCATGGCTTTAAAACTTCCGGGTTTTCAGTACTGATAATGGAGTTTATTGAACTGGGTGTAAACTTAGCTATCTGTGCAAAAAAAGAGCTAAGCTTTTTAAGGAAAGTCCTCTACGTTCTTGTAAATAAACGCAACCACGCACCAGGAGCTGCCATTGGCCCAATAACACAGGATGTCTGCTTTTGCCGGATTAATATAGTCTGGGTGACATCTGTTTGAATAATAAATGGACGTGCTGGACTTTACAAGAAGCCTTACGTAATTGGTGTTTATTTAAATACCCAAACGAACTTACCAATACTGAGGGCTAACTATGCTGCAGTTTCCTTTTGTATGAAGAATTGCTACTCTTGTGTGGTGATTTGTATGTCCTTTGTTGGAATAGAGTGTGCTACTCTTATCAGAATTGATTAGAAGATGGAAATAGGTGTTCGCTTTTACTGGCCTCCAAGTGTCGCAAGTCTGCACATCATTGTAAGCCATGCGTTACAAATATGTCACAAGTCAAGTATGTTATTATGTTTTGGCACTCCGAGAAGGACCACATAAATACAAATAAGTTATGCAAAACCACTAACAATAAAAATAATACAAATGATAAAATGCTGAGAGGGGCATGCTCCCTACTACAGTGTTTTACAATAAAACCCCAAATGCAAATAAAGTGCCAGAAATTAATTCAACCAACAGTGCAAGTCTTGAGCAACACACACGTGTTACAAATTTGCCCCCATAGAGCAATGCCTAACAAACATCTAGGTCTTGTGCTGTCTAGGCATGCACTCTATTTCTCACCACTCCACTGCAAGGCTAGCATTGTAGTAATTCAGTAGCTAGGTGTAAATGGATGTTGGAAAGTTATAGATTTTGAGGAAAGACGACAGAAGCTTTGCTTATTTGTCCCACAGGTATTAAGTGCGGCTTTGTTTAAAAAAAAACAAAAAAAAAAAGTTAGTGTGGAGAAATAAATAGGAGGAGATCATATAATGGGTTGGCCTATACACTGTTCCGTGTATCATTTTCTGATTTTAACAATTACTTTTGGTTTTGAAATTAAGCCAACAAATACACATTTACAACATAAATTCTCACTGATTTAAAGGTATATAGTACGCGGCAGAAAAGAGTTGCATGCTAGTATGTTTGTTTTCAGTTTGGGTATTAATTATTAGGTGTTAAATAAACAGGTACAAGTATTCGCCAAAATTCTATGTTTTGATATATAGGGGGTTATTACAACTTTGGAGGAGGTGTTAATCCGTCCCAAATGTGACGGATATACCACCAGCCGTATTACGAGTTCCATAGGATATAATGGACTCGTAATACGGCTGGTGGTATATCCGTCACTTTACCGTCACTTTTGGGACGGATTAACACCTCCTCCAAAGTTGTAATAACTCCCTTAGAAATGCAGTTTGCCCTGCACAAGTAACATGTTAATACTTAACTATCTCAGTTTGTAACCAGTGTGCTAGTGATAGATCCTACTCAATATTGTAGATTTCCTTGGCTACAGTGAGCCCCATCCCCATTTTGCTGCTTCTCTGCTTTGTTTGGCTTTGTAGGGAGGCGTATTCACAGGTATTGCAGTGGACCAAAAAAAAATAGAAGTTCAATATTGGTGTAAGTAGGGGGGTATGGAGAAGAGACTTAGCTGGACACTTTTAACGTTGCCCTATTAGTAAGTAAATATAGAGTGATGGGTGACTGGGTATAGGGTAAACCCCAAGATTGCTGCTACTAGACCTTCTGAATAAGGTCATTGTTAACTCTAAAGCCATGTACAGTAAGTGATAGATGTGTTGCGGTGCTGTACCAAACAGTTAACCTTGCCACCCATGAATTCCTTAAATGGCATACTGTAAACTAAGGACAATTTTGTTATTTTTGAGATTGTGAACATTGCTGCTTCTTGTTACTTCATACACGCCTCATCAGAAATGTTGATGCCCTTAAAGTGTTTAATTGTTATCAAGAAGTCTTTGGCATCAGTCTCACTCAGGTCTGTAAAAGTTGCATTTAGAAGGATCCTCAAATGATGCAAACCGGCTCATGTATTGGGAAACTAAATGTATTTGTATATTATGAAGCTCTTAGAATGCTTTAACTCTTTTTCCTCAGCAATTTGCGAGTAGATGCATAAGCCTATATATAATCAACTTAAAGGAGGCTGAATTCCTTGTTCCGCTCCACTACTGTAGAGACTAGTAGTATAGTAAAATGGTAAAAGTGTGGTATATGGGGCTAAATGATGAACAAGTTAGTGTCGGTAATGGTGTCTTCATATGTTCTCAAGTCTTGCACTCTACGATCCCTTAAGCTTAGGTTTTTCTGTCTACTTTGGGCATGTTGACTCATCCTGTACAAAAGTGTTCAGGACCTACATTCCAGAGTTCGTATTGGTTGTCTTAGGCCTGCTGTGTGAAGGTGTAATGACTGTCTGGGTTATTAATCCTCATATATGGCCTGGCATTTTGCCACTACACTATTTGTTATGTATTTCATTTTACGGATGGCGAAAGCAAAGAGTATCAGTTCTTCTTTGGGGTCCATTTAGTTACCCTTCACATTTTCTTTGTACGGTTTTTATAGGTCTACATGTCTGTTTTTCCCTATTTAAGGGATGGTCTTGCTAAGTGAAACTTACGCCTAAATGAAGGCACTTATTGTTTGCTTAACATACACACATTTGGAGTACTTCCACCCTTCCACTGTGCCAGTCTCATCCTATCTTGGTGGCTACCACTGGCCAAGAAAGGGGATTTGGTTTAGAGATTCCTACAATAGATGCCTTGCTTGTTTTTTAAAGTATCAGTCATCAAATGCTATTAAATGGAGCCTGCTGACCTCTGACATTAAGATGCCATTCTGGTTGGTTTAAAACAGTTGTGTGATACTCCTGTTGACTTACCACAGAGTCTACCTGACTTTGCTCACACTTCTGTATTTCCACTGGGTCAGCTTCCCTTTTGTACCCCACTCTCTGTACTCTTGTGTGCCTTTCAACACTTTATCATATTCCTGTTGTGCTCATCCCATCTAAGCAGCAGCTATGTGAGGCTCTTCAGAAAATAACAATTGCTTTCTTGGACAGTAAATGTCTTCTATTTCATCTCCTGTTAGGCTGGACAGTAATGGTAGAGTCATGCAAACAGCGAATTCAATCTTCTTGTAAGGTCTGACAGCTTTGCACTGTCATTTTAACATTCTCACCGTAGCTTCTCATTTGGACTGAGTCTTGTTTTTCATCTGTGATGGACTCTCTTTTTGGCCCTATTAACGTGTTTGAGTTTAATCTCTCTTCTGGACAATGGCCTAAGCTAGCCATTTCTGTAGGGAGAATTCACATAGAACTAATAATTTCCTTTCATAAAAACAAATTAGTTCTTCAGACCATTCTGCCTTTTTTCACTGTGAACAACAGATAAGGATTTTTCGTCAGTTTGGGCCTAATGTGTCTCTTCCTGTTACTTTACTGAGCCTGCATGTTTTCTGATAGCTTGAGCATCATTTGTTGTTTGATTTATAAACGCTTTCAGGTCATCAGATGTATCACCTAGGGTGGAACTCATCCGTGTCCATAAAGTTGGTAGCACCAACACAGCCTGGTGGTCCCCTACGTTTTTAATAGCTAAACATTTTGTTATACCCAGCCCAGCTGCTTGTTTAACCACAGTAAAACAATCATCAATATGTTTCCATATAGCAACATGCAGCAGTACTCATGCTCTTTGTGATTGCAGTTGTTATAATGGGTATGTCTCATGATTTTTTAAAGGGACGTTCAGTGTAGAGTAAAACAGTTCTTTGCCCAGTCCTACTTATCTAACAATTACCAACAATGCGCATTCTACATGAACTAATTAATCGAAATGGCCTCTTTAAATGTATTCCTTTCCCCAGGCCGGGTCTATAATTTTTGAAGTAGTGGCAAGTCACTTGCACAAGACCGCTCAGTCCTTCTTTGCTGGCATCTCGTGGCGCCTATGGCACTGACACGTGTATTGTGCTCACACGCCAGTGACTGCTGTTACTTTTTTTGATGCTTCCACAGATCAATAGTCTTCAAGGTTTTTACTTGGTCTTTTCTTTGACCTTTTTGTTAACGCTTTCACCTTATCAGGTATGTGACACTCAAGTCTTTGGGTTTTAAAGCCTTGGTTAACTTGTGGCTGCCTGACACTGGTGATGGGCCAGCATTTGGAGTGCCAGTGGTGCTTTGACTCTTCTCACAACGTGTTCTTTAGCCTTTATAGCTGCATACCTTCCAGGGCCAACCGCGAAAAAGTAGCTCAAATTCAGGGTTGCATCTTTCATGGGAAGGTTCTGATAGCTTTCCAAAAGCATGACTCTCTCTCATAACTGAGCTGCTTTCTGTCCAGAAAAACAAGGAGTACAAGATTTTGCCTGACTCAACTAAACTGGCCCATGGCTGCACAGTCCACTTTAGCAGTGAAGCCAGTTCCTGCTCTTTCAAGACTCGCTTATGCTTTCCACGATGCTGACGTAATCAGTCCTGCTCAGATTATGAAACTAGTCACAGCTCACCAAATTTTAGGGTCTGCCAACGTGAAATTTATCTCAAAACTACAGCAGAGTGACTTCCTTGACATGGCATTTATTTTGAGACAGGAGTCTTATCAAATGTATATCTTCATTTGGTCCTGACTTAGACCTCATTCGGATTCCGTTCTGTTCTTGGCAGGCAGAATATTACGAAAATGAATTTCCTGCGTCTCCTGCACACACATTTCAGGTTATTGGCCGACTTGAGAAAGCTACAGTATGTGAAACACCGGATGTTGATTTTCCCTTACCAGAGGGCCAAGCCTCAGGAGCAAGTGCAGTTCTTGTGTTTTTTTTCCGTGCCCTCATATGAGCCCATAACCTCTGCTCACAGATCTACTTAATGGGAATTAATCCAAGGCAACTTGCCCTTTCATAAACCTTTGGTTGCACAGGTAGTTCAGTCTTGAGAGAAGCTGCGATCCCAGTGTGTGTGTTTCAATAAGCGAAATTGCTTATCGATGCATAAAATCGAAGACAACAGACTTATTAGTCATACATTAAGGCAACCCCTCATTCGACTCCAGGCTCTGATAAGTTTAAATGGGCACGATAAATTTCCTCCATTTTTGCTCACCGGTCAATGGGTGCCTTCCAAGTTGAGTGGCCAGGGGCTTGTTCAGAGTTCCAATTTCTTGCTGTCTTTCTCTTGACCAATAAGGTGGCTAATTCTGCTAAAGCGTGCTCTTCTATCAGTTCTCCTGAAACTTTCAGGATGCCGAATAGAGCAATTTTCGGAGTGAGCACCACATTTTGTTGTAGCTCTCTGTGTAATACAGGCTCAGTGGAATTCCAGTACCTCCTAATGATGGGAAATAGGCAGTTTTTTTTATTATTTAGTGCGGCTGAGAATCTGTGCATCGGAAGCAATTTGGCAAAGCTCGCTTGGTCACTTTCTACAGTCTGAGGTGTAAGGTAAGTTATGTGTGGGTAGTTAAGTTGGAAATGTTTTAACTGGGTCGAGACGGCCAAGGTGTGGGGGGAAGGGAGTATTTTTGCATCTCTACATTCAGTTTTGTCTAACTGCTCCATTCATGTTTCCATTGTCTGTTTTTAAGTGCAGAGAAGCTATTCGGGATGTTAATTACAACAGATAGTAAATTTGGGATATCCCTTTCCTCCCCAATTTTTGCATGAGAACTTCAGCTTCTAGGGGGCTCAGTTTCATATGCTAATGCACAGTGTAATTGTAAATATTTATGACATAGGGTGGTGGAAAGGTCAAATTGAGATTGCAACTTTTGGAATGATTTCATCTAGGTCACCTGCCATACACCCCCCAGGTAAGGGATATCTAATTTTCCCCATTTTACGTAGCATCCAAGTGCACCATTTGTCGTAACCACAACTGGGGGAGCTGCATTGGCTTCTTGACCCAGTCAGCCGTACTCAGGAAGTCCACTCTAGTGGGTTTGGTGAGGTATTGGGGAATAGGTCCACCATACAGAATGTGCCTTATGATATGAAAGCCTAACAATGACACCTTTAGTCTATAGGGTCTGGTCTTTCCATACTCCTCCTAGCCATTCACTGAACACTTGGAGTTGTGATGCCTAATAATACAGCTGTATATAGCCCATACCCCTATCTCCATCCAAGGTGGATTGGCAGCATTTGTCCAGGGTGGGGGGCTTATATCCCTGTTGCAAGGTAATTAAACGATGACTCTGGGATAGTTAGTGGAAAGTTCTGCAGGATAAAGTGATCTTGGAAGGATCAACTTTTAAGAGTGCCACTCTTCCAGGCACTTGCAATGGGAGTCGGCTCCAGTTCTGAAAGTCTTGCTTTACTCAAGCTACAAGAGGAGATAGATTACAACTGTAGGTAGGGTAAGGTTTTTGTCCAATGTGGATAGTGGAAACTCATTTTGCATACAGGAATCTACACCTGCCAGTTAGTCACAGTTGCTGCATCTCTGATTGGGATCAGTAGTGATTTGGCCCAGTTAACCTGTAGGCCTAACGCTTCTCCGTAGAGGGCCAGGATCCATAGTATGTGTGGTCCTAATTCATGAGGGTTAGATAATTATGTGAGGACATCGTCTGCACACAAAGCAATTCTATCTTTCTCATCCCTACTCCAAATCCAGCCTCTGAGTTTCGAGTCTCATTTAATTACTCTAGCTAGAAGTTCTCTAGGGCAAAGAGAAGGGGGGGCAGAGGACCCCCCCGCCCACGAAGGTTGTGTGTATAGGACATTAATGTACCTGCGGAATCTCAATCCGAAGCCCATATGTTCCAGTACGCTATTGTGGAAGGGCCAGTCCACAGAATCAAAGGGGTTATCAAAATCCACAAGGAGGGCCTGAGAGTACTGAGTGGTAACAGTGTACGCTAGTACCAAATGGTGCTGCTAAATACAGTGCCTGGGCCTGTGCCCCGGAATAAACCTACCCTGGGTTGGGTGGATCAAATAAGCAAGCACTCTGGTCAGTCCGCAAGTGTGTATTTATGCAAATATTTTAATCTCTGTATTGATCAAAGATAATGGCCTATAGGAGGAGCATTGTTCCAGAGAACAACTTGGTTTGTGGAGAACCACTATAGAGACTCAAGGTGGGGTGGGGTTAAATTGGACTCAAACTTTGTGATAATATTCAACGAGGAACCTATATTCGCAAGCAGCTTACCCAATTCACTCTCAGTGAGGGCCTTGCCAATTTCCCCTTCTTCGAGGGTTAAATCAAAATCCTTCTGAGTTGTGGAATACAGTGAGGGCAGTGGATGCCCATGAGGATGTGCCTGTTGACTTCATATTGAGGGTTTGGATGACTGGAGTAGAGATTGCGATGACAGGTGGCAAACATTTCAGTAATATTTGTAGTGTTGGTATTACTCTTATCCTGACTGTCAAGAATGTTGGGTACTATTTGTGAGGTCATGTCTCTAGTGGTAAGCCAGTAAAGTAGTTTACCGGACGTATTGCTGTGTCATAAACTATGCAATGAAACCCTACAGCTTCAGCGGGCTTCCTCCAGGGCCAGTTGGCATTGCGATTACCTGTCCAGAGTCAGCTGGCACTGGAGTGTTGCAGATGATGCTACCTGGCATTTGTTCTGTTGTACCACTATCAGTGTCTCTAGATCAGGCGTTTTGACCAGTTTCTTTCTCTCGCGCGCTCTGTCTCTTTTTTTTTTTTATATAAAGACTTTACACACTCCTGGTTGGTGATTTTCCCAGCTGCACATTTTTGGCTGCACATAAGACCGAGCCCTGATTGATTTCAAAATAGGCGTGGAGTTCTAAATCCAAAACATGAATTTGGAGTTTGTCAGATACTGTGCGTTAAAACGGCAGGTTCGATGGGGTCCGTGTCCTGAAGTTAAGGAGGGAGGAGTGGTCTGAATTCCTAATTGGGAGGATCGCCACTGTGGTGGTTTGTAAGACGTCTGGCGCTGGAAGAAGGAATAAGTCAATATGTGAGAGACTTGCATGCTTCAGAGGTCTGTGTTGAAGTATTGTCAGATTGCCAGATTGGCTATCTTATCCTTCAGGTGTCACAGAGATCTAGGAACAACATCCAGGATGTCAGAAGTTTTGCAGTGCCCGTTCTGTATGCCGTAAGGGCAGCTGTAGTAGTGTGTGTTTTTTTTTTTTTTTTTTTTTTTTGTAGGGTTGGGTACAACATTGAAGTCACCTACAACAATCATTCCTCCATGTGGAAGTGTAATGAATCCTATCTTGTTTTAATGGGAAGCAGGAGTTAGCTTAGCCCTCTGGCTTGTAGACTCGTGCCACTGTCACCCAGTGACTTTTACCCTACTTAGTTTGCTCAGTTTTAGCACATTTATTTAATTATATCTTTCAAGATGGCTGCCTTGTTTCTGCTTAGGCCAATGTTTTAATTTCACGTTAGATGTGCCACCGCGCTAAGGTGTCACTATCAAGCAACAAAGATAAACTGTAGGTTTTCACATAAGGTACTGTCCCTCTTCACGCCTTTCAGGGAATTGTTTACATAAATTGCCGTCCCAAGCGTGTCTTGTTATCCATTGTGTCCAGGCAGAGCTATATAAATGCACCTCACTTAGACAGCAGCGATGGCATCTGGTTGGAATCCTTCTATCGATGCTGTATGTCGCCTTGACGCTGACCCAGTCTTAGTGTTTATACGGAGTCTGAGCTAGAGACCTCAATCCAAGGTAACAAGGATTAGAGGGCTCTTCTCATGGACATGATTTTGGCAGATTAGATTTATTACACCTAGCTTTCTTTAGGTTAGTGGTTAGGCTCATCATGCTAGGGGATTAGGACATATTTCATACTTATTGTCATTTCATGCTATTGCAAGATGGTGGGGGTCTTCGTATTAAAGTCACAATTCTGTTTATTGCATTGTTTATTATTATTTTAAACATTGCAGCCCTTGCAACTAATCATAGATTGCACTTTTGTTAAATAAAACCTATTGCAACTTTACCACATCTCCTTCATTACCTATGTTTGATTGAGACGTTGTTAATGTGAGAAGGCGGTAATCTCTGTTTAACCACGAAACTCCCTGAGATGTCATACTCTTCAGTCCATGCCTGAAGGCTGGCACAAAAATCACCTTTTGTTGTTTGAGTTTTTTTGGTGAGGTGCTGCTTCTGAGCCGGGAGGATTGGGACGGCCGTTACAACTTGTTGTAGGACGGGCATAGGTGCCTGCAATTCTTAAATCAGCAGCCTTTTCTAGAGCAAGAGTCAAACTACGACAGAAGGCAGGGTAAGGTGTAGCAACAAGCATCTAGAGTTTGTTTGTTTGGTGTGGGGTCGAATATATATGCTCATAAAGTTGTATTGGGTACCCTCTAGGGTCCCCGCGACTCTCCCATACTGGCCGTGAGTTTATAAATGCACTTAGGCGTGGGACGAAAATGTATTTGTTGAAACACTTAAAACAGCTAAACAAACCCTGTGCTCCACAAAACCCCCAACCCATGCTCTACTCCCACTGAACATCTTTTGCCCCAAAATTCCCTCGAAAGATATCTGCATCAACTGATCATCATGGCATTATTGGTTGTGGATCTCGGTAGTCAGGAGCTGAATAGCATGTGGTTCAGCAGTGAAGCGTTTGGCTCTATCTCCAGGCAGGAAGTGTAGTTTCTGAATTCTTCAGTTGCAAATTAAGGAGAAAAGTTATAGAAGGGGGTTGCAGTTTGGAATTATTCAATGGTGGGATGTTTTGTGTGCCAACATCTAGTTCCAACGTTATCTCTGTTGGATGAAAGAACCACGCAATACTCCAGTAGGGTGGTCTTGGTTAAGCTTTGTTGTACGTTGGAAGTGGGCGGCCTCAGCAAGATCGCGGCTGTCTCAGTAATCAGGGATATAGTGGCTCCAAAAGTTGTTGGTTACTTTGCTTTTGAGAAGGTTGATCAGTATTAGGGCTTCCTGGGAGGTTTGTCTTTTCGACTGCACACTCTCAAGCCTCTTCAGGACATTGGAAGAAGTGAGTTAGTTCTTTGTGGATAACTTTTAGTATGGCTAGAAACATCAACATGTATTGCAGGTCTGTTGCCTTTAGTTTTTGTTTAACCGCTGCAAAGGATTTACAGCGTTTTTGGATCAATTTGGTAGGTCCAGGAATGTCATGATCTGCGAGGGTTGGTTTTGCAGTCCCCTGACTTCCTCCCCTCTCACAATATTGCATCTCGCTTGCGAAAGTTAAGGATTCGGGCAATGATTGGCCTGAGTGGAGTTCCAGGAATAGACCTCAGGCCAATGATATATATCGCCCATTCAATGACAAATCACTGGATGAATGTCTTTTGGTATCCATGAAAATAGCCAGGTTTTTAGGAGTTTGTCCATGTTCGTGGCCTTTGCTCCTGCTTGGAAGCCCACCAGTCTGAGATTATAATGACGGGAGCAGTTTTTGGCATCTTCTGATCTGATCTGAATTCCAGATGATCAGTAGATGAAAGAAGTTTGAGATGGTGGTGAATTTAAGGTAATTTGCCTAATTTTCTAGTGCGGATACCCACCCCTTGGCGACCTGGCCAGTCATATTGCAGAGATCTTGGTGAAGCAGAGTTAGATCCTACCCGCCCCCCGCCCCCCCACACACAGAAATGTTTGTTTTGACTGCCTTCCTTGAGGCTTTGATAGCCCGTGGAATTGTGTTTGGGTCAGCAGAGTTGGTCATACTCTAGTTCAACCTGTTGTCAAGTGCAGAATTAGTTGCATGCAGCGGAGGGGTTGTGGATCAGTCCATCTTGGTCTGAGCTGGGGTTGATGGACCTTTGCGATTCCCCCAGGGTGCAACAAGGGGGTAATTGTTTGTTCAGCAGTCATGGTAGGTCTTTCTCTGTTGTTGGTGGGGCATGGCTTACCTAATCTCCAGGTACTCCATGCTCTACTGAACCACTTGCACCCTATTTGTAGTAGTTAGTTCTCTCTTGAGGAATTTGGAGGGGGGTGAGCAGGACCAGCTAAGCGCTCCTCTGTCTTTATTGCACTGCAGCGCTCCTAGGTTCGGTGACAGTTTGGCCTTGGATCGTATTTTCTTTTGGTTGGCTGGTGGTCTGACTCTCCCGCCTACATCCCTTCCCATTCTGTAAAGGAGGCTATGATCTCCTCCATATGGGGTTCATGGACTATGCGCTATGATGTCCAAAGATAGTGGAGATATTAGAGGGCTTCTAGCATATGATGTTCACCCAGCCTTGTAGTTCTCTTAAGGGAGGTTGGGGAGGGGGGGGGATAAAGATGTTGGTTGCCTCTCCAGTGAGGGTAATTGTACTGCTCAGTAGGGATTCTATCAGGTCCACCAAGTGCTGTGGCAGGGACGGATTGGGAGTTTCCTTCTTTAGGGGGAGGGGTAACAAGAGCTGAGCTGGTGGTGCACCGCCCACCTCCAGCTTATAGGCGGCTCTGCATTCTGGCACTTGCCAGCAGTGTCTGTTCTGTCTTGCAGTGTCTCAGGCTCTGCCTGTATTCACTGAAATCTCCCTTCTCAGTTCTGCTTACACAGGACCGGATGATCAAGGTTGGGGCGCTAGCCAAGACTACGCACCCCAGCCTGGTCCCATGATGGTGTGGCCCACACTGGCGAGAATCAAATGGCTCCCCAGCAAGTCCCCTGGGCCTTTGTTGCAGCTGCTGAAGTGCTTCGGCCAGCGGTGGCAGAGGACGGGTCTGGCCTCTCTGGTGTCTTGCTTCACAGCGCTTAAAATGGGGTCAAGCTTTCAGGGTTGGGGTGCACACAAATGTCTGTTTATAAAGTCATGTGCCTCTGCCCAGTCTCAGGATGATGTGACACACACTGGCGCAAACCTGGTGGTGCCCAAGTGTGTTCCTGACCACTCGATTGCGGCTGCTGAACTGGGATTCTTCTGTCCTGGAGGCCACTGCCCGCGTCTTCGCCCGTCCGCTCCCGGACTGCACCCAGTGTCGTCGCTCTGGATCTCTGACAAGCCGTCACCTGGCCAGCATCCATTACAATACCATGACCCTCCACCGCCTTAACATCCGACGTTTCAGTGACTGCTCCACCACATCCCCCAAGGATACCATGGACCTTTTGAAGTTGCAGTTCCTTCATTAAAGTGCTGGCTAGAAAAAGCAGAGGGTACTCCCCATACCAGGAAACAACACCCACCACAACCCCATCAACTGCCTCCTCCTGAACATCCACTCCATCCACAAGTACGCCACCTAACTCTGGGATTCAATTGACATCTCCGGACTAGACATAGTCTTCCTTACTGAGACGTGGACCAACCCCACCTCAGGACCAGACATAGAAACCGCCATCGCCATCCCGAACGGACACCGCTTCCTAAGGAGGGACCGGCCCTTCCGCTTGGGCGGAGGATTCTCTGTCGTACACAAGTCTTCACTACATATCCACGCCATCCCAGAAGAACAGTGCACCACCATGGAACACCTTCACCTCCTTATCCACACCGACCACAACTTCTCCATCCGCGACACCCTGGTCTACAGACCACCCTGCCCCATCCCAGCATTCATCAACAACATTGTAGACATCGCTACCCCCTAGGCCCTGGCATCCAACGACTACTTCCTCCTCGGAGACCTGAATTTCCACCTCTAGGACCGCAACAATCCAAACACAAAGCAGGACACACACTGGACCCCATCTTCACCTCAAGCAAACGGATTACCATTGAGACCATCTTCACCCCAGACTGAACCGACCACCGCTGCCTACACTTCACCATCACCACACCCAGTAGCAGTATCCGCCCCCCCTGGACCCCACCCCCAACCCCCAGGAAATGGAAAGAAATAACCAACAAGCAACTCGACACAACTCACGCCAAATCCCTCCCACCTCCCTCTGACGCCAACACCTCAGCGCGTAATCTCATTGCATGGATCCCGAAATGCACAGACACTCTAGTTCACCCCCACCCTCCGTCTGACATCGGCCAAGCGCATACCAAAGAAAGCCATCTGGTTCACCACCGAACTCAAATAATCCAAACGCACCTGCAGGTGCCTAGAGAAAAAATGGAGGAATAGCAAAACCAGCGAAGCCCTCACCTCCTTCAGAACTGCAACTGCCATCCACTGCCGACTTATCAGGAACTCAAGAAAGAACATACTCTGGGAATGCATCAGCTCCTCCACACACAACACAAAAACTTTTCTCAGTTATACACGAGTTCACAAACCTCCCCCCCCCACCTTGAAGCCTCCAGCATTCCCCCTTTGCAAGAGCTCTGTGACAAACTCGCCACCTTCTTACACCGCAAGATGCAAGACATCTAAAACAGTTTCCTCCCAGAAAACCATCCCAGAACCTACGACCGACCCACCCAGACTATCCACAGCTGGTCTACGCTCACCATGGAAGAAACCTAGCAGCATTAACAGCACCCACTCCAAAGCCCCCACGGACCTTTTCACACACCACATCTACTTCAGAGCCAGCACATTCATCGCCCCGGAGTTTCAGAACATGATAAACTTCTCCATCAACACTGGCACCTTCCCTGAGGACTGGAAACACGCCGATGTACGCCCCCTCCTGAAGAAACCCTCGGCCAACCCATCAGAACCAAAGAACTTCTGGCCCATCTTGCTGCTACGCTACCCTGCCAAAGTACTGGAGAAAACCATCAACACACAACTACGAAATTTCATCGAAGTCAACACGTCAATGAACAACTGCCAGTCTGGGTTCTGCAGCAACCACAGCACAGAGACCGCTCTTCTTGCAGCCACGATGACATCTGATCACTTCTAGACTGCGGCCACACCACAGCACTCCTAGCTCTAGACATATCAGTTGTCTTCAACACAGTCTCCCACAGCACACTATGCACCAGACTCCACGACGTAGGAATCAGCGGAACAGCCCTGAAATGGATCCACTCCTTCCTCCCCAGAAGAACTCAGAGGGTCAGTCTCCCTCTCTACACATCTAAACCCACAGGAGTCAGCTGTGGCGTTCCCCAAACATCCTCTCCGAGTCCAACTCTTTAACATATACATGACCACACTTGCAGCCATCGTCAGAAGCCACGGAATGGACATTGCGTCATACGCTGATGGCACACAATTCCTTATTTCCCTCACCAAAGGCTCGGACATGGCCAAACCAAAAGGAATTTCCACTCGGGAATGGAATCTGTAACCATCTGGATGAGATAAAGCTGCCTCGAGCGCTACTCTGACAAGACAGAGCTCATCATTTTCAGAAACGCCATCTCCGCATGGGACGACTCCCGGTGGCCCACATCTCTTAGCACCCTTCCTTCACTGAATGAGCATGCCTACAACCTAGCCTTCATCTTCGACTCCTCCTGATCTATGACCGACAGTTAAATTGTCACCTCCTCCTGCTGGCGTAAAGTCTGGAAAGTTTTCAAATGGATCCCAGCAGACTGCCACAGGATAGTCACCCACGCCTTAGTCACAAACAAGCTTGACTACGGCAACGCTCTCTATGCCGGCACCACGACAAGAAACATCGAAAAGCTACAAGTTATCCAGAACACTGCCGCCAGACTTGTCCATAACCTCCTACACCAAGAACATATCTCTCAGCACCTGAGGAACCTCCTCTGGGTCCTGATAGAAAAACGAATGACCTTCTAGCTACTCACCTACGCGTACAAAGCCATAGATAACGTCGGACCGACCTACCTGAACCACTGCGTCTCCTTCCACGCCCCGCCAGATCCCTCTGCTCCTCTGGCCACTATCCCTCGCATTCGAAAAACCACAGACGGAGGGCGATCCTTCCCCCTGCATCGCAGCTAAGAGCTGGAACAACCTACCCCTATACCTCACACACAGCCCATTGCTCACCATCTTCAGGAAGAACTTTAGAGATGTGGCTTTTCGGATGTGGATCTCACTATTTCTCCCCACCAAGCCCCCCCGGCATCTGGAGACCGTCACAAGTGAATAGCCCCACTTCACAAAAACTGATTGATAACCTCCCTGTAAACTTAGTTTTTTTGCTCTGTGTGTGTGTGTGTGTGTGTGTGTGTAGATATATATATCTAGCACCTTGCTTCCATAGAAAAAGCATTTTTTTTTACTTGTCTATATCTTTGGAAACGTTTGACGAATCTTTACAAAATCTTCCCCCCGAAACTGGCCTGATGATTCTTATTGCACATGGAAAGATTTGAAGGTTATCTGTCAAGCAGGGGCTGAGGAAAAAAAAGGGTGGGGGGGTAAATAAGTGTTGAATTTCCTATGTTAATTACCATTGGACCTTTAGACATGAATACAGCCTGAACGGCTGGATGGAATTATACCAAATTTGGCAGGATGCTGGCTTTCTGTACGCAGATAACACTTTCACTTTACTCAATTTTGAGAAATTGAAGGGCAAATATATTTGAGTAGCTAGGGTTGCGGATCTTTTGTGTTGATGATTTGTGAAAAAAGACAAGCTTATGCAGGGAAATTCACAGCTGTGATTGGCTGCCAACACTTCAAACCTGGAAGTGTTGGCAGCGATTGTGGGACTCTTATTTAAAAAAAAAAAAAAAAAGTGTTAAAAGAAAAAAAGGGGTCATGGTGCCAGAGCAGAAAAACATTTTTTATTTAAAATCTTTTGCCACAAAGTTGCATCCTTTTTGCAAATTCACTGGAAAAAAAAATTAAAAACTAAAAAACACAAGCGTCTCCTGTGCTGTGTTTTTTTTATTTCTTTTTTATTATTTCTTTTTTATTTTTAATAAGCCTCTGGGTGCACCAGGTCCCTCGGGGACATAGCTGTTTGCTGTGGTCTGATGAAGGTAGAGCTGTCAAACAGCTCTCCCTTCAGCGGAACTGAGGTTTCCTCTGCCTGCCTGCCTGCAAAGATGCAGGCAGGGAGACAGAGGAACCAATTGCTCTCACAAAGAAGGAGCTGTTTTAGCTGCTCCCTCTCTGTGACAGCAATGCTGGCTCCCACAGGAGGTGGAGAGCCAGCTAGGACCGTGGGGACCATAAGAGTGCCCCAGGGTCCTCAAGATAGTGACTGGGTGCTCTGGGCTGCACCAAGGTCACATGGCCGCACCCAGGGGGGTGGGGTCCCTGGGACCAAGATCGTTTCGGGGGTGGGGTCCCTCTCCCTGCCCCCCCAAAAAATTGAAATATTTAGTCTGGATCCCGGGGGAAGGGGTCCCCAGGGCAGAGATCAGCCTGGGGAGGTGGGGCCTTGAAGGGATTGGGTTGTTATAGGGGTTGGCTGCTGTGACTGGCCCCAGGCCAGACCCTGTGACCAAGCCCTGCTGTGCACAGCCAAAGGTTGTGCACAAGGTTGGGAGGCTATAGGGGTTGGTTGCAGGGGCGAGCCATCGCATACAGCCAAAGGCCATGCACGGTGTTGGTTAGATAAACGTATAGTAATGAAAATTACTTTAAGTTTAAAAAAAAAAAAAATGTAGAAATTCTTGGGGGTGGGGGAACGAAGATTACAGGGTTCCTAAGGGCTGTAGCATGTGTTGTGCCACCCTAAGGGACCCCTCACCATGCACACTGCAATTGCAGATTGTGTGTGCTGGTGGGGATAAAAGGGCAAAGTCGACATGGCACCATTTGCAGGGTGCCATGCCCACAAACCATTGGGTGTGGCATAGGAAAGTCACCTCTCTAGCAGGCCTTACAGCCATAAGGCAGGGTATATTATACCACAGGTGAGGGCATAGTTGCATGAGCAATATACCCCTACAGTGTCTAAGTCTGTTCTTTGACATTGTAAGTGCATTGTGGCTATATTAAGTGCATGGACAGAGAGTTGTCATTACGAACTCAACAGCTCCATGATGTCTTCACTGACGGCTGGGAAGTTTGGTATCAAACATCTCTGCACAGTAAACCCACACTGATGCAATGTTGGATTTATTGTACAATGCACACAGAGGGCACCTTAGAGATGCTCCCTGTATTTTACCTAACCCTTTAATGTAAGGGTGACCAGTCTATGCTAGCCTGCCACTAACAGACAAGTTTCTGACCCCATGGGGTGAGAGCCTTTGTGTTCTCTGGGGACAGGAACAAAGCCTGCTCTGGGTGGAGGTGTTTCACACCTTTCCCCTACAGGAACTGTAACCCTTGGCAGTGAGCCTCAAAGGCTCAGGTCTCCTGTTAAAGTGCCCCAGGGCACTCTAACTAGTGGCGATGCCTGCCCTCCACACCAAACCCCACTTTTGTCGGCAGGCCTGGTGAGAAAATTGGGTAAAACAGGGAGTGACCACTGCAGCTAAGACCACCCCTAATGTGTCCAGAGCTGAAGTGGCCCCCTCCTTGCATAATCCTCCATTTTGTTTTGGAGGATAGGGACCGATAGAGTTAGGAATGCCCCCACTCCCCAAAGGGAGTGGGCGTACAGGAAGGGTGTTGTCACCCTCAGGGACAGTAGCCACTGGCTACTGCCCTCGGACTCCTCTAACACCCCTAAATCTAATATTTAGGGACACCTCTGAACCTTACTCTCTGGATTCCTGGCGACCTCGAGAAAAATGGAGAACTGCCAAGCGGACCCCAGCAATGAAAACTCCAGATGACAACAGACTTGGCCCCAGCCGTAAAGTCCTGTCTGCAACTTCAAAGACCCCTGCTCCAAGAAGGGGACTGATCCTGCAGGACCAGCGACCTCTACAAAACCCCAGAGGACTGCCTACCCAGCAGAAGACCAAGAACTCCTGAGGACATCTGCCTTGTCCAGATGAAACCTCCAAAAAGGGCTCCCTACCACTCTGCACCTGACGCCCATGGCCCTGGTACAGGTGGCCCACCAGTCAAGAGGAGGATCCCAGGTGATTCTGACCTTGAGTAAACCCTGGGTTGACCTCTCCTGGCCAACACAGCGACACCGGCAGTCTGAATCCAGAGGGCCACCCCCTGACCACGACTGAATCCGATAGATAGCCAAGCCAAAGGAAACCCCTGCCCCCACAGCCCCCTGGCCTTGGAGAATCTGACTGGTCCAGCCATATCCAGTGGGCACCTCCCCTACCTGTGCAGCCTTTGGTTTCCCGGAAATGACCACCTTGGACCCAGCCTACAGCATCTTTTGTGACCCCTGAAGTCCCCCTATTGAAAAGCATTGGGCGTCCAGCTCTGTTTGCACTCTGCTACCACTGAGGGTGGGTGTTTGGTGTGAACCTGTGCCCTCCCCTCTTGGTGCTGACCTAAACCCCCCAGGCCTGAGTCCTTTAACCGTGGTACTTAACTACAACCTGCTTTCCACCAAGCACCCCCAGTCCTCCTAGGATTCCATTGTAAACCTGATGCAAACTTTGATCTCCTGACCCAGCCGACCCCTTGTTGCTGCTGGTGCAGTTTTGTGGTCAGCCTAAACTTAAACCTGTGGGCATCCTAACCCTCGAAGACTGGAATTTTTGTTTCACGTTTGTATATTGGTTTTAAAGATTTATGGAAGACATTATAATATTATGTTATTCAAATTGACATTTTTACAGATAACAAAATACATATATTAACAGATTGCTTTGACAGTTTCTTCAGAAAACATCCTTACAGAGTGGCTTACAAACATTTGTTTTATATAGTAGCAAAGCTTTAAACTGAAACAAACATAACCGTGCTTGCATGTGCTTGTGTATGATATAATGGGATGAAGTGGGTGTTGTGTATCGTACACTAACTGTCAGAAAAGAGGGGTTGGGGGGGGGGGGGTTGCAGTGTAAATATTCACCGTGGGCATCTTGATGGGTGTACATATGTAGTGTAGTAATGCATTTATCAGTGAGGACCTCGTATCCAAGTGTGGATTTAAATCATTTCTGGCCTCCACATTCAGAACCAGGGGGTCCCAGCATTCCACTCCCATATGAAAGATACCACAAGCTCGAAGCCAGCGGAGATGGTGAGCTTCTGCTTTGGCCCAGATTAGCAAATCTTTTAGCCATTGGGTTATGTGCGGGGGAGTCGTAGATT
This sequence comes from Pleurodeles waltl, assembly GCF_031143425.1. Lineage (NCBI taxonomy): Eukaryota > Metazoa > Chordata > Amphibia > Caudata > Salamandridae > Pleurodeles > Pleurodeles waltl. The sequence goes on from NC_090440.1 coordinate 812,706,905, forward strand.
TCCATGACATAGCAATCCTGCGCTTAAATAACAGATGCTAGATCAATGAACCTGTGAAGATATTTATCTCTTTTTTTTTTTTTTGGAGCGAATGCTGAGTAAGCAAGAGGTCGGTGTTATGGGTAGGGGATGGTTAGTCATCTCCAATATCATCGCAGTTATCATATGCCAAGTGGTCTGTAACACCGGACAGTCCCACACCATATGGTAGAAACCTTCTAAGGGTGAGTCGGAACACGCAATACCGGGTCATGTGTGCGATAAATCGGTGGGTGCGTCGAGGATCAAGATATGCATGGTGTATATAATTAAATTGGGTGAATCTGAACCTGGCATTCCGGGATATTTCGTTTACCGACTGCACTGCCTTGCCCCAGTCCGCTTCAGTCAGTGGTTGTGGTAGTGCTGTGTTCCACTTTTCGTGCGCAGTTTGTAGAAGGTTACCTGCAGATACGTGTAGTACAGCAGGGTGGTGATAGTGCGTTTAGTGCTCCTGGCTGATAAGATGGAGTTTAATGCATGATATGGGGGGGGGGGGGGGGAGGAGAGAGGGGGGGGGGGAGGAGAGGAGAGGAGAGGGGAGGGGAGTGGGGGGGGGGGGAAAGGGAAGAGGGGGAGAGAAGAAAGAAAGGAGGGGGGGGGGGGGGGAGAAAGGGGGGGGGGGAGGAGAAAGGGGAGGTGTTTAAGTATATATCGCGCCCCAAGGCCGCGCGTGATCTGCAATATACTATAATAAGTTGTCCAGGTGCAATGCGGTGTTCTGTGACCATTTCTTGAAAGGATCCGAGTGTACCCTCCAAAAATAAATGTCCCGGGGGGTAGCCCCGTTTTCCATCCAATGGGCGCGATCATGAGCTTGTGTGTTCTGTTTTACCCCGGGCATCTCCCTAATCGAGATCTCCTTTGAGTAGGGGATGTAAGGGCCCCTTGCGTGTAAATATTGCGCCCCAAGGCCGCGCGTGATCTGCAATATACTATAATAAGTTGTCCAGGTGCAATGCCGTGTTCTGTGACCATTTATTGAAAGGATCCGAGTGTACCCTCCAAAAATAAATGTCCCAGGGGGGTAGCCCCGTTTTTCATCCAATGGGCGCGATCATGAGCTTGTGTGTTTAGTTTTACCCCGGGCATCTCCCTAATCGAGATCTCCTTTGAGCAGGGGATGTAAGGTCCCGTTGCGTGTAAATAACGGTGCCAGCATATGTGTGCTTCTTTTATTAATGGGGTCATAGTAGAGGAGGGTCCATTGTCATCGGTTAGCCAAGGGTATACTGCAGTGCTCCCCAGATGGGTTTGTATAGCACGTATTTCCGGATGTGGTGGTGAAACCAACCAGGAAGTCGGCCATTTCAACTGTGCCACTGCGTAATATATCTCGAAGTTTGGAGCACCCAATCCCCACCCTCTGTTAGAGGCCTCTGGAGTTTAGAAAGGGCTACTCTACGGCGTCTGTCGTTCTCCCCCCCCCCCCCCCCCGATCAAATCTAAGAGCAAGCTGTTCAGTGTTTTAAAGACGGTGTGCGCTATGACTATAGGTAGTGCTGAGAACAGATACAGCAACCTGGGTAGGATTAACAACTTGGATAATGCCACAAGGTCAATCAGAGATAACAGTAGTGATTGCCAAAAAGTAAGGGATGAGTGTATATATTCGCAGTTGCCTTTCGTAAGTTGCTGTTGAGGAGGTTATTTGTCACATGATAGATATTAACTCCCAGATACTTGAAAGTATCATATTGCCACTGCAAACGGGAGTCGGCTGTGGTAATTCTGTCCACAGGGAGGCACAGGGCCAGCGGGAACACGCATGACTTAGGCCAGTTAACCTGGAGACCTGAAATCCTCCCAAAGGCTGCTAGTAGTTGTTCACGCTCAGGTAATGTAGTACACGCAGCTCTAAGATAGATGAGAGCATCGTCCGCATAGAGGGATACCATGTGGAACTGTTGTGAGTCCCGTATCCCCCAAGCCTCAGTTCCGCAAATAACATGCCAGGGGTTTCATGGCCAAGGCAAAGAGGAGCGGCAAAAGTGGGCGTCATTGTCACGTCCCCCGTTGTATGCTAAAGCAATTTGATATCACCTGCCTTGTCTTCACCCTAGCCAATGGCTCCCTATACAACGTTTTAACCCATCTTAAAAGATTAGGTCCGAATCCCATTGTTTCAATACATGCAAGGAGGAAATTCCAACCTAGGGTATCAAAGGCTTTTTCTATGTCTAGGGAGACTGCCATTTGATGAGTATCACCAGTTGACATGTTGTGAATAATATGTAAAAGGCGCCTTATATTTAGAAATGTGGTGCAGCCCGGTATAAAGCCTGACTGATCATGGTGTACTAATGTTTGCATTACAGGGAGTAATCGGTTAGCTAGTATCTTACAATCCAAGTTTAGCAAGGACAGAGGGCGGTATGATCGTACATCCATTGCATCATGCCCTGGTTTAGGCAGCACCACTATCGGGGCCTCGTGTAAGGAGTGTGGTAGGGAGCCTTGTTCAAAAGCCTTGTTATAAATCTCCAATAATCGTGGAGTGATGGCAGTGGAATATGTAGTATAATAGTCAATGGATAAGCCGTCTGCACCTGGCGTTTTGTTGCGAGCAATTTGAGTTATGGCTTCTTTGATCTCCTCTAATTGAATAGGCTCTTCTACAGTAGTGCGTTGTGTGGCAGTGAGACTAGGGAGAGATACTCCTTTCAGAAAATCCTGCATATGGCTCACAGATACAGAACTGATGGAGTTGTAAGGGTGACACAGTTCGCCCCATATTGTGTATTTCCTTGTGACACAAGTCTCATTCCACCTCAGAGAGGTCCCGTAGTAATTGCCATCTAACCCCTCCAGGTAGTAGCCATGCATTGTCCATGGTTCACTACTTTATCATTTTCCAATTCTATCGCTCGAGATGAGGCTGAGCCAGTATTCAATATGAAGTATTGCCGGATGGTCTGCGATAGTGCCTTGCGGAATGGAAAATCCAATAGAGCCTCCGCTTGTAGGCGCCAGTTAGGTATGGAGGGTCGTGATAAACCCCAATTCAGTACCGCTGTCAGTGTGTTATGGTCGGAGTGTGTTTTTGCTAAGTATTCCAAACAATCTAGGAGGGGCCCGTTGTCAGTGGTGCTAAAAAGGATATCTATCCTAGTGTGTAGGTCATGCACAGGGTAGTAAAATGAGTACTTGCGTTCTTGTGGGTGACCTATGCGCCATATATCGCCAAGCCCCATATGTGTACTCCAACTCTTGATGTGGTGAGTAATGCAGTTGCTGGGTGCGGTAGGTAGTGGGGGGTGAGAGCGGTCTAGTTGGAGATCCAGCACGCAGTTAAAATCTCCACCCCATATTGTCTGAGTTAGTGGGTCTTGAAAAAGCACCGGTGTTAAACAATCTAAGAATTGTATTTAGTTCACATTAGGGGGATATATACGGCCACCAAGTTAATGAGGGTGCCATCTAGCCTACCTTCTAGAATGACATAACGACCGCCTGGGTCTATGTTTTGTCATAAGGGCAAAGGGTATCTCAGGAGCCGCCCTTATGAGAACTCCCCTGGCATATGCGGATGCGGTTGTCCCCGCCACCTAGATCTTACACTACCTAGTTCTGAGGCCGTAAGATTTGTATCCTGAAGCATTGCGATATGTAACTGATGGCGTTTGAGATACGAGTATACTCCATGGCGTTTGATGTAGGATGCCAGGCCCCTTACACTCCAGGTCAAGAATCTATATTGTGGAGTGTGGGTCAGTGAGGGCATGCTAGCACAATGTGTGAGAGATAATACCTTATCTACTAGTTGTAACTTGCTAATTAACCCCCAGCTGCATTCACAACGGTCACCACTCCTGTTTACCCCAGTGTTATTATCCCATGCACTTAACAGCAATGCCGCACACAGTAATAAAATGTTAAGCTCAGCAAAGCAAGCAGGTAAATCGAAGAACACCCCAACTTCCGTAGCAAACCCCCAAGGGCCACAACCATGTAGTATACCGCCCAATGCACATAGTTATGCACGAAGTAACATTTACCATGATACCTTAGTGAACAACGTGTCCAAAGATACATCGTGTGGGGCGGTGTCAACAGGTATATTGTGGTGCCCCACAATAGGGCCCGTGTCGTAGTGTGAAAGAGGACCCCGGAGGAGTAAGTGCCTGCAGGAAGGTCCCGTTGATTGGCGAGGGAAGGGGTGCTGGATTACAATGCAAAACCCATTGGTTGCTTGGATTCAAATAATATCGTCTACTGATCCAGGTGTAATGTGAGCGTCTTTATTGCTGCCAGTCGAGGAGATCTCTGAGTCGCCAGTGTTGGTCCCCGATGTTTGTATATGATTGGAGCAGAGAGCGGTGAAGGAGTTATTTCAGTATTGTCGCTGCTACTACTGCTTGGGCCTGTTCCACTGCTGCTTGGTTTCGATCTGAACGGGAGCTGGGTGGTTTCCTGCGATGTCATCGTGGTTTAGGTGTCACCCATTTGTCTGTTTCTTTCTCCTCTCCAAGTGGCGCTGCTAGGCCTTTAGCATGCAATCAAGTCCACACATCCTCCGGAGACTGGAAAATGTACGTTTTGTCATAGTCCATGATTTTAAGTTTCGCTGGGAAAAGGAGAGCATATTTGATTTGTAGGCTGTGTAACCGTTGTTAAACCTGCATGTAGGACCCACCTTTACTTTGCACTGCCATAGTGTAGTCTGGGTAGGCTGAAATCGTTACATTGTCGAAATGCCATGGACCTTTGGTGTGGAATAATTGAAGGATGAGGTCTTGATCGCTAAAGTTCAATAGGCGGACTATAAGACGACGCAGTGCAGCTCCCACTATGGGAGGAGGGGGGCATCTTGGTATGTGGTGAGCCCTCTCTATAGAGAACAAATAGGGTGTTTTTATCTTTTAGTACTGTCAACAGAAGCCACTCTTCTAAGAACAGTTCAGCACAGGGCGTTTCTGAGCGTTCCAGAAGCTGTTAAAGTGATTATTGTTGTGCCGTGACCACAGTCCTGCATTTTCAGCTCTGTGGTGTAGTGCAGATAACTCTTTTTGCATGGGTGTTGTTTGCGTTTGCATGGACTGGAGGGTCGGCAAAATAGTTTGCATGACTGATTCGGATCGGGTAACCCTATCTGCTAGCTTGCGATGGTCTGCTCTTAATAAGTTCACTTCCAGAGATACAGAGTCTATTTTAGCCTCCAGTGAGGTTTTAGTGTCCAGTATCGCATGTAAAGTTTTCTCAGATTTCTCAGAGTGGTTGTTAAGCGTGGATTCAAGATGTCGAAACTGATCAACTTGTGATGGAGGGGGGCTGTTGAGTATCAACTTGTGATTGAGGGGGTCTGTTGAGTAGCGACTGCTTGCATGGTTGTGGCTTCCCCTTATCTTCATGAGGGAAAGCTCTATGGTAGTGAGCGCGCTCTCGTGTTGCTGGTTCAGCAGTAAGATGACCTTATGGTTCGCTTTAATTGCGACACACAATCAGTACTGTCGCGTACTTACCTGTTGTTAGAAATGGGGTCTTTGGTTGACAGTCCGGTTACCCCCTGTTCAAGCAAGGACCCTCACTCTAGTCAGGGTAAAAGAGAATCACCCTCAGCTAACCCCTGCTTACCCCCTTGGTAGCTTGGCAGAGCAGTAGGCTTAACCTCAGAGTGCTAGGTGTAAAGTATTTGTACCAACACACACAGTAACTTAATGGAAACACTACAAAAGGACACAACACCAGTTTAGAAAAATAGGAAATATTTATCTAAACAAAACGACAAAAATCCAACATACACAAGTCAAGTTATACATTTTTAGAGATTAAACTCAAAAATAGCGCTTAGAAACAAAAATGCTTCGATGAGATGTTAACACAGCGTCGTGACAGAGTCGTTCCCAACAAGCCGACACCAGCGGCGCCGGACACGGAGTCGTGTAGACCCCCCAAGTACAGTACCTTTGGTGAAGAGTGAGAACAAGCCGATGCACGAAGTCGGGGAACGCGGCGTCTGTGCAAAACGTTGAATCTGTGCACTTCGAGCGGCGTCGGTCACGACGTGGTGCAGCGACTTCCACGGAGTCGCGGACTTCAGCGGGGCTGCTGCGGTGTCGGGCCTGTGAAGAGCGTCGTGTTCCAGCGAAGGTCACGGCGTCTAGTGCAGGCGGCGTTACCGGATTCAGCAGCGGCGTCGGTCCAAAGTCGATTTCCTTGGATTTCTACCACCTTTCCTTTCAAGGGCCCAGGGACTGGATAGGGCACCACTTGTCAGAGCAGGAGTCTCTCCAGAGACTCTAGGTGCTGGCAGAGAGAAGTCTTTGCTGTCCCTGAGACTTCAAACAACAGGAGGCAAGCTCTAAATCAAGCCCTTGGAGATTTCCTCACAAGATGGAAGGCACACAAAGTCCACTCTTTGCCCTCTTACTCTGGCAGAAGCAGCACTGCAGGAAAGCTCCACAAAGCACAGTCACAGGCAGGGCAGCACGTCTTCCTCAGCTATCAGCTCTTCTCCAGGCAGAGGTTCCTCTTGGTTCCAGAAGTGTTTCTAAAGTCTGTAGATTTGGGTGCCCTTCTTGTACCCATTTTAGTCTTTGAAGTCACCTTTCTTCAAAGGGGACTCACACCTACTTGTGAAATCCTGCCTTGCCCAGGCAAGGCCTCAGACACACAGCAGGGGGTTGGAGCCGGCATTGTCAGAGGCAGGCACAGTCCTTTCAGATGACAGTGACCACTCCACCCCTCCCTCCTAGCAGAGATGGCTAATCAGGAAATGCAGGTTACACCCCAGCCCCTTTTGTGTCACTGTCTAGTACGAGGTGAAAAACAACCCAACTGTCAAACTGACCCAGACAGGGAATCCACAAACAAGGCAGAGTCACAGAATGGTTTAAGCAAGAAAATGCTCACTTTCTAAAAGTGGCATTTTCAAACGCACAATCTTAAAATCAACTTTACTAAAAGATGTATTTTATAATTGTGAGTTCAGGGACCCCAAACTCCACATGTCCATCTACTCTCTAGGGGAATCTACACTTTAATCATATTTAAAGGTAGCCCCCATATTATCCTATGAGAGAGACAGGCCTTGCAACAGTGAAAAACGAAATTGGCAGTATTTCACTATCAGGACATATAAACCACATTACTATATGTCGTACCTTATCCATACACTGCACCCTGCCCTTTAGGGGTGCCTAACATGTAAGAAAAGGGAAGGTTTAGGCCTGGCAAGTGGGTACACTTGCCAAGTCGAATTTACAGTGTAAACATACACACACAGACACTGCAGTGGCAGGTCTGAGACATGATTACAGAGCTACTTATGTGGGTGGCACAACCAGTGCTGCAGGCCCACTAGTAGCATTTGATTTACAGGCCCTGGCACCTCTAGTGCACATTCCTAGGGACTTACTAGTAAATCAAATAGGCCAATCATGGATAAACCAATTACATACAATTTACACAGAGAGCATATGCACTTTAGCACTGGTTAGCAGTGGGAAAGTGCTCGGAGTTCAAAAGCCAACAGCGACAGGTCAGAAAAAAATAGGAGGCAGGAGGCAAAAAGATTCAGGATGACCCTGCATAAGCAAAAGTCCAACACCTGTTAACTGTGCTAACACTTTCCCCCCAGGACTCTATTGACCCCTATGAAAAATTGCAGTGTGTCAACTTTTGAAATTGAAAAGTGTTACTTGTAAACTCTTTTATCTGCAAAAAACAAAGTACATTTGAACCATATACTTGATATCTATCTACAACAGAACTCACCTGCAACAAATATGTTCTGGTTTTAGAAATAAATTGAAAAAATTTTTTTTTGCTATATAAAAACCATTGGCCTGGAGTTAGTCATTGAGTGTGTGACTCATTTCTTGACTGTGTGGTACAACAAATGCGTTGCATTACCCTCTGATAAGCCTAAGGGCTCCACCACACTACAACAGAAGAAAGCATAAGTATTAACTACTCCCCCCGCCACCAACCCCTCAGACTCTGTGCACACTATACCTCATTTCCTGTTTTTGTTGCCTGTGGATGAGTAGTTTTCTTAAAGGAGTCACAATGTGAGCATTACTCCTTCTTCCCAACACTATTCAAACGCGTGTCTTCCAGCTTGCGGCCTTTGTAAAAAGGGGTTAGGTGCTCGCCCCAAATGCAGTGTATTGGGAAAGTTACATTTTCTCCTTTTTAAGTGATGCAGTTTTTCTTCTTAAACGACCAGGCATTCCTAAACACCTATACGGTGTGGACTGATGAGAATGAAATGCAGAAATTATTTAGGATTGTGACCACAGCGCTAAATTCCGGTCTGTGTGCTGCCAAAATGATTGTCATTTCCTTTATGAAAATTGTGCTGGTTGAGACTGGCTGTTTCAGTCAGCCCTGCTTGAGAACGAGCGGCCTATGAATTAAACGGCAGGGTGGTTACTACGTGTGATCAATTGTGTATGAAACAACTGAGGTTGTTTTTGTTTCTGTACATGCATATTAATGTATAGAGCAATCGCACAAGTTACTGTAATGTTACTTGAAAGTTTTATAGTATGTCGAAACAAAGTGCTTGCAACTAAAGGGTTACACTGTATTCTGTGACCTGTACAGTAGGTTTCATTGGCTGCTGATTTGAAACAGGATGCAATGACTGCGTTCAGTCTTCTGGCGTGAGTGCAAACAGATGAGGAAACGCTGGAGCAGACACTCCAGGACTATGGTTGTAGCCAAGGAAACCGCGTGCGTCATACTCGCTACCAATTAGCTTGCATCTTTTTTTCCCCCGATGTTAGGGTTCATTTAACTTTGATGTAGCCAAGTACGGAAAAAGGATATCTCCTTTTTGCAGAGCTCTGATAGGAACTGCTCTAGGATGATTCAGCCACCAAAGCATAAACGGAGGATTTAACGCCGTTATCCATATTTAAAACGCGTTAGCCTGATGGCTCGTTTTATTTTTATAATATATAGTTAATAACTATAAAATCGTTCGAAAACTTTAAGTTGCAGGGTATTTTAAGTTTCATTTAGCTATACTATTTTAGTTTGCTAAATTAAATTGCCATTGATCATGTTTGTGTGTTTTCCCTCTGTGTTAATGCATTTTTGCTCAGACCTACGTTCATTGAGGTTTACGCATTTGCAAACGAGTAAAATAGCCTTTAAAGATGATAATATATTTGCGGTAGATGTGTGTACAGATTTGAATGGTGGCTGGACCTATTTTGTCTTCCATATTTAAGAAAAAAATAAAATGAGCGATCAGAGGTGGTGTTAGAAATTAGAATTAATAACAAGCATTGACAGCCACAATAAGTCTCAAGTTTGGGGCCGTTTGGTTTACCAGCTCACTCCTATCATTTTGTAGGTATGTGTGGTGACGTGTTCCTGCATTATTATGCATGAGCGCCTACTGTATGATGCAGGCACCATCTTTTTCTTGTTGGACCTGACAGTAGTAACTTTTTGCCTGCCTCCCTCCACTTTCTAGATAGTGTTTTTAAGACTCTGCACACTTTACCACTGCTAACCAGTGCTAAAGTGTATATGCTCTCGCCCTTTAAACATGGTAACATTGGATCATACCCAATTGGGCTATTTAATTTACCTATAAGTCCGTAGTAGAGTGCACTATATGTGCCTAGGGCCTGTAGATTAAATGCTACTTGTGGGCCTGCAGCACTGATTGTGCCACCCACTTAAGAAGCCCCTTAACCTTGTCTCAGGCCTACGATTGCAAGGCCGGTGTGTGCAGTTTCTCTGCCAATTCGACTTGGCATTTAAAAGTACTTGCCAAGCCTTAAACTATCCTTTTTCTACATATAAGACACCCCTAAGGTATGCCCTAGGTAACCCATAGGGCAGGGTGCTGTGTAGGCAAAAGGCAGGACATGTACCTGTGTAGTTTACTTGTCCTGGTAGTGTAAAACTCCTAAATTCGTTTTTACACTGCTGTGGGGCCTGCTCCCTTCATCGGTTAACATTGGGGCTGCCCTCATACATTGTTTTAGTGGTAGCTGCTGATCTGAAAGGAGTAGGAAGGTCATATTTAGTATGGCCAGAATGATGATACAAAATCCTACTGACTGGTGAAGTTGGATTTAATATTACCGTTTTAGAAATGCCACTTTTAGAAAGTGAGCATTTCTCTGCACTTAAATCTTTCGGTGCCTTACAATCCACGTCTGGCTGGGTTTAGTTGACCGCTCCCTGTGCATTCACTCAGACACACCCCAAACATAAGATACTCAGCCTCACTTGCATAGATCTGCATTTTGAATGGGTCTTCCTGGGCTGGGAGGGTGGGAGGGCCTGACACTTGCATGTCAAAGGACAGTAACCTGCCATCACACAAAGGACTGCCACACCCCCTACTGGGACCCTGGCAAACAGGATTGAACTAAAAGGGGACCCTGTGCACTTCTAAGCCACTCTTAAGTCTCCCCCACTTCAAAGGCACATTTGGGTATTTAAACAGATCCTCTGCCCCTGCCAACTCAGACACTTCCTGGAGAAGAAACTTGAACCAGAACCTTGCATCCTGCCAAGAACTGCCTGCCTGCCCAAAGGACTCACCTTTCTGCTTTCTGTGAAGGACTGCTGCCTTGCTGTTGCCCTGCTGCCTTGATGCTCTCTGGCTGTGGTGAAGAGGTGCTCTCCAAGGGCTTGGATAGAGCTTGCCTCCTCTTCCCCGAAGTCTCAGGACCAAAAAGACTTCATCTCTACAAGGACTCCTTGTGCGGCAAAATTCGACACACAGCCTGCCAGAAACAACGCACAGCCTGCACTGCAGTGAAAATGTCACCGCACGCCGAACCGGAACGATGCAGCCCGACTTCGCATCGAGAAGGTTGACTCCGCGCCAGCGTAGTGACTGGAAAATTCAAAGCAAGACCCACCGGAACAATGCACAGCCGAGCCAGCACGACGCAGTCTGATTTCCAGAGAGGAATCGACGCAGGGCCTGCGGTACGGTAGGAAATTAGACGCACCGCCCACCGAATTGACGCAGCTCCTGTGACTTCGTCCTGCCAGCGCAGGAAATCCACGCCTCATCCCCGGGGTGTCCAAAAACACTGCAACCCGAAGAGGATCCACGACTGAGCACCAGAAATCGACGCATAGCCGTCCCTGCGTGAAAACTAAACGACGCATCGCCGTGTGTGGCCTGAGAAATCGTCGTACACCCCCTTTGTGTCCACGCATCTCCTCCTCTGCGGTTCTTTGCGGAGATTTTGCACGCGAACCAGGTACTTTGTGCTTGAAAGACACTTTATATCACTTTTACAGTGATATCTCAACATATACTTATTGCATTTTAATCGTTTTGACCTGCATTTATCCAGATGAATATATATTTTTCTACACACTGTGTGGTGTATTTTTGTGGTGCTATACGGTGTTAGTTTATGATTTATTGCACAAATACTTTACACATTGCCTTCTAAGTTAAGCCTGACTGCTCAGTGCCAAGCTACCAGAGGGTGGGCACAGGATAATTTGGATTGTGTGAGACTTACCCTGACTATAGTGAGGGTTCTTGCTTGGACAGGGGGTAACCTGACTGCCAACCAAAGACCCCATTTCTAACATTTCTTATCTGAGCTGGATAGATAAGCTTAATTAAAAAAAAAAAAAAAAAGCTCCACAAAACAGTTTAAGTGAAGGGGTCTGCAGCAGTTTTACCCCCTGTTTCCATTGGTTAAGTTTGGGCACCCGATTTTGTGTTGGCACCCTGCACCCTGCTGCCCTTGTGCACTGAGGGTGCAAGTTTGGTCACGCCTTGTACCTCCCCTCTCCCCCGTGCTTACCTCAACCTTAGGAGAGCAGCCTCTGACACCGCTTATACTCAACTCTGAGCAGCACATCTTCGTTCACCCCCCAGTCTTCATTGGTTAGCATTGGCCACCCGACTCATTTTGACCTCTGCACCCTGCCCCCACCCCTGTGCAGCTGTGGATGCACTCTTGGTGCCAATTTGAACCTTGCCTGGCGCTGACCTAAAACCCAGAAGACTGGATTTGTAAGTCATGTAATTACCTGAAAAACTGCATTCTTGTTTTCCTCCCTTAGGATAACATTGAAGACTCTGGAAATTGCACTGCCGTTTTAAAAAAAAATACTTGTTTTTTTTTTAACTGAAATGCATTTTTAATGTAAGAACTGCTTACCTTATAACGAAGTTCTTTGGTTTAAAGGACATATAAAAGCAATTGTTATTTTTCTGAATTGGTCTCAGATTATTTCTTTGAGGGTGTGTCTCATTTAGTGCCGCTGTGAGTAGAACAAATGTTCAGCATGACTCCTTGATCAGCCTACCTGCTCACCCACTCCACTTCAGAGTATTAGACCTGTCTGTTTTTGCCTCTTCAAACCTTTGGAGATCCACTGGACTATCTTCACAGTGTACTTCATTTTAGTACACCATATAGAGAGCCAGCTTCCTACATAGGCTTCAACTCAATTTTGAATAATGGAGGTCGCCATCTTCCCTCTTTCAACCCATAGAAGTCCCCATCTTTCCCAAGTTGTGCAGAATAATTGTCATGTCTGCTATTACATACAGATGTCACCTAACAGTATCTTTCTAAGAACTGTGAAAATGCCAAGTCCTTCGGTCGATGCCAGAGATATAACCACCAGTGTGAAACTTGTATATCAAATGTCTATTTTCCACCATGTCAAGATTGATTAAGAACAAATACAGACCTATAAGCAAAATAGCGTTGTCTGAATTGATATCCTTTTACCTTATAGCCTTATATGTTCATAGGGAAATGTCTAGTACTCGTACCTTGATGCTCATGATCTATGTTAGACACAATCTTCAACTTTCCAATTCCTTATAAGGCTTAGTATAAAAGACAGCTTTTGCTGATAACAAGGTATGCAGTGTCTCTTTTCCTCCTAAGAAACTGTAGACAGCAAGTTGCTCTGCCTTCCACTTTCTCTTCATGTAGCACCTAGAAGTAGATACTAGGGTGTCAGGTTCTAGATGACATTTTAACAATGTTGCAAATGCTCATTCTAGTCTCCTTATTCATAACGTGCCTTCTTGCTGTTTTTATAATCTGTGTAGTTAGTTTAAATGTGAAGAGAAACAGATTGTTCCTGTAGTTATAAGTACTTTTAGCTTAAGTGTTCATTATTCCAGAACAGGGTGTATGAAGCTGTGAAAAACAAAATAAGGTTTGTTGCTGTTTCCATGGTGTCACAGTCCCTTTATGGGATAGTTAGTAACCCAAAAGCATTGCTTCTACGTCAATTACACATTGAATAGTTTTTTGCGGGTCTATAATAACCTGTCTTTGACATTCATCGTTGGCGCATAGAACCAAGTTCACCTGTGGGTGGGAAAGTACACGTATAAGTTACATCTTTCCTGTAACTCTACAATAGTGCAGTTTACAGAATGTGATAGGCTGCGCAAACTGTTGCTCCCAGTTTTGTAGCAAATTGAATAGTTGAGGGGCAAAGTTATTGTAGGACATTGGGTTATTAGTTGTGTGGCCTCCACATATTCCCCTTACTGGGAACCAAGTGCTCCATTGTAGCACTTGTCTCTCAATGTAGCGAAGAGGAGCCCACAAGGGATGTGATGTGGGCTAGTAATCACTATCGCTGGCACGCAGTAATAACACCCAACGAATGATTGTCCAGGCAGTGCGTTTTCATTAGAAGACGGAGAAGTACATCTATTATTCACACACACACACACACACACACACACACACACACACACACACACACACACACACACACACACACACACACACACACACACACACACACACACACACACACTCCACAATATTTTACAAATATTTAGAGCCAGATTGAAAATGCCATATACAACATTGCGCAATCACATCTGACCCTAAATGGTAGTGTCGTCCTATATCACAGCAATCTCCCAATCCTGTACTAGATAACACATCACAATATCAGGAGTATCATTTTTTTATAAAACAGGTATATTGGCTTTATTACTGGGTTCAAGATCAACAAATCACATGGTAAAACACCCCCATCATTTTGTGCGTAAATGTAATAACCAGGTGTGAATGCACTTGTTAGTGTTAATAAAGCATAACATATATCTCTGTGCATAATATATACTTTCAAACCATAAAAATGCAATCGTAAAAATAACCCTCAGAGTGCACCACTTTTTGATCTCACAAAGTGCAATCATAGATCCAGACCCCTCCCCCCGGGGGAGCTCTTAATTTCATGTATTTTCCTTTTACACCTTGGTGCTATATTAAATAGACATAGAACTAGCTCATTGAGGACACTACTCTCCCTACTGTTAGGCAAAACTTCTAGCCTTGAGTGCTTAAAACAAAAAAAAAAAGACATGCTTCAAGGTTTATAGATTTCTTGACCCTGCAGACATGGGGTCAGTTTATACAAATTACTTTGGTGGGGGGTGAGGGGGGGTTTCTGTTGTAACTCCTACCACCCCCCACAACGTATTCTAAGTTAATTAGTGGTGCCCCTGTTGTCCTAAGGCCACTACAAGACAAGAAAATATTAAAATTTGCCATGCATTATGGGGCGCTCCAGCTAGCAACTGTGAATATTTTATTAGCGGCTCTCTCCCCTGTGTGGTAAGAGCCTCATAGCCTTTTGTTTTTCCAGGGCAGGGTGTGCCCTTGCTGACTTTCCACGCTGGCACCATCTCAACTGTGTAGTGACCAACCCGCTCCGCCAGAAAGACGCATGGGGAGCAGGGGACATTCCCATCACAGGTGTGGTGGGGTGGGATTTAACAGTTATCTCCCTTCATTTTTGTGTCGTTCCCCCAGGAAGATTGGGTTCCCTGGGGTAGGAATAAGCTTGATAGGGGGCCCCACACGCACCCTCTTCTTGGGTGATCTCAGTAATTCTTGCACTGACCCCTTGGCCCATCCCGAGGGTATTGTGCAGTGGAGCCCTATGCTCTTTGTTTTTGATAAAAGGTAGCCAATCTTGAAAATGCCATAGGTCTGGCCCTGCTGGGCCAATTTGGATGACTTAGGGTTTCTTTTGCTCCTGGTGGCGAGCTCACCACAAGGATCATTTTTATCAGACTTGATCACCTCCAAAGTTGTGTAATCTAGAGGGAACTGGTTCTGCTGGGTCCCTGTGCCAGCTTTCCTCCTGGTCTTTGTCTCTGGGTGCAAACGTCCAGGGTTTTTTCCCCAACTGGTCCTCAGGGGATGTAATGGGGCCAGCCTCACTGACCCTTGGAGAGGCTCACTGGTCCTGGGATCAACTGGAGTAGAGTTCGTAGTCCTTTTTAGGCCACAGAAGCTTCCTGCTTCCAGTTGTCCATGGCTGTCACAGTCTCATGGTCCAGCGGCAAACAGCACAAACTGCACCAACCAAGAGGGCTCCTCCTGCCATGCTCAAGAGTTTTTAAAGGTGGGTTGGAAGGTTCTAGAAGCCAGGCACTCGTTGCCAATCCTGGAGTGCCACATCTCCTCTCTACCCTGTCCCATCCCTCCATCACAGTATGCTGAGACATTTCAACATGCCTTCATCCAGACTTTTCTGGTCACAGCTGCTCCTGGGGCCTTAGCGTCAGAGCCCCTCCTCTCCTGCAGTGTTGGTTCCAGTTGTTTGGGCTTCTTCCTTTGTTCAGTGGTCCTGGGCTGTTTGCAGCCCTGGTGCAAGTAATTAACAAATGCATTTTTTTAAATCTCCACGCTTTCTTGCTCAGGACCTGAGGGAGGCACTGCTAATTACTCATTTTGTGTGGGCTGGCCTGTGTTCCTGCTGCTGGAGAGAAATGTAATTAACGTGGCACAGCTGGATGACAAAAGACCTGGGTTCTGATGCTGAGCCAGAGAAATACGACAATCCTGGATGACCCATACATTGTACAGATATCCTCTCAGAACTCTAAGATATGGTTTCTTTCACATGTTCTTCCCCATTTTGCTAGGTCCCCATTTTGTAGGCCACAGGGAAGCAAAACTGCACTCTAACGCAGTTCCCCACCTGTTTGTATAATAAAGTGTCACTAACGACAAAACAGTAAATCAAACTGCCATTCCCTATGAGTGTACACAAATATTAAAAGGCCTATCCCCAGGTCAATATATAATCATGCAGTCTCCTCTTTGCCAGACTACCTGGGTGTATTTACTGGGCTGCATACATCAGTAGTCTCTCACACAGCCTTTACATGTGTGCACACACTTTCACATGTAACATTTCAATTGCCCCTTACCCTATCTGCGTTGCAGCAGCTTTATCTTTAAGGTGAACATTGGCGCGTAAACAAGTGCAGTCCATTTTCCATATGATTACTGTGGGTGAGACCCATGCAGTGAGACTCAACCATAGTAAAAAAGTCCACAACCAGGTGTTCCCAAAAGCAAAAAATCTTGACGTAATGAATGGGTGGAACCTAATTGCATCAGTTATATGGAGTATGCAGAAATGCATTTTTTTATGGAATCGAGATACAGTTGAAACTAAGGAAGTGAATGCTGCCTCTGTGGCAGCAGGTCTGTAGTTAAATTTGAGATAGGTAGTACATAGTATTAGTGTATTTTTTTTTTTTGGTCGCTGATATGTTTAGCTCTATGTATTTCATGATTGTGTACTAAATTTTCAAAACCGTATGCATGCATTTAAGAATTATCCTGGTCAGCTTTATGCAGACTACAGAGTTAGGAGATTACTATGGAGACATAAATTCTGCATTTCCCACTCAGTTACGCAGAAATTCTCTTTCTTTATAAATAAAACTGCTGTATATATTAACACTAAACTTAACTGATAGCAACATCTTGCCATTGATTCCTTACTTTAGAATCTTCCCCAGGTGTGAACATGGATCCAAAAACTTTTGTCCCGTAGCATGTCAGCGGATTGGGAGCTGGCGCTACAAGACTCTGTATCTACGTCGTCCAATGGAAGTGATGACGGCGGAGTCCACATAACACCCTTATAGACTTCAGTACCACCTTTTCCGCGCTTGCAATGGGGATGAGAATGGTGAGTCGGGCCATTTGCGGCCTACTTCGATGTTTTCAACATTGGAACAGTGTACTATATCTTCGGGGTTCTTCTCATGTGGGTCCTGTGGACAACAAATAACTACTACAGACCTTCACTCGATTTGTATGTGGTGCCTGGGCTTGCACCATGCCGCCGAAGAGTGCGACTTCTGTCTGCGGGAGCGTCGTGTAAAAATTCTGGCCATGTAGACGTCAGAGCCATCCCAGTCTTCATGCCGGCCATGCTTCTTGTACTGCCGTCGGTTTGCGGGCCTGTTGAAGGAGTCGTTCTTGTAGACACCATTCTCCATCAATGTCAAGAAGTAAGTTTTGATGCTATCGGTTGAAGTCCTGGAAATGGCCGGCTTCACTGCATAGGCCTCTCACCATTCCTCGGTTGAGGAGTCTGGGTCAGAATCTACCCGCATCTCACTTCCTTTTCAGGGGACGGGGTGACTCTAACCAGATGCATGACTATTACGCTTGCCTTCATGCTGTCTTTTGTGAATCACCTTCCTCTGGGAGCACCAGTGGGTCCCAAGGAGGTGCAAAGTGCCTTGACTCTGTCCCCGCTGGTGGGTTCGCCCGCAGCTTCATTTAGGCTTTCACTGTTAGTTAACAAAACAGTTATGGCGCAGGTGCACAGCCCTTTGGGGTTTCCACCATTGGTGATGGTATCCGATCAGCCATCTCAGTTTGACGCCCCTGGCGGAGTGGCCGTAGTCGAATCCCCCTCTCAGTCTGAAATCGATGACGAGGAATCACCTGCTCGACACTGGTCGATGTCTGGTATGGCACCAGTCATGTCGGTTATCCCTGATCTTCCTCCACATTCTGGAGAGTCCCATCATGTTTAGTCTTCTGAGGGACATGGTGGAGAGGTGCTCCTCATAGAGAGGACAGCTGGCTAGCTGATCTAACTGCGTCTTGTGGCTTGGATTCATCTCCAGCCTCAGGCCTACTTCCTCCCCTGGACTTGCTACAGAGGCGAGCTCCTCTTTTGCTGACATGCTGAGAAGGGTTGCTTTAGTGTTGGATCCAACACTTAATTCAATAGCATTAACTTCAGCTCCTCTAATTGATGTCCTCCATCAAGACCAAACAGGGATTGAACCAGTGCCTCCTTACAGCAAAGCTCTACACAACGTTTTGTTGGGGGCTTGGGCTAAGCATTTATACAGGGGCAATGGTTGATCGGGTTCTGTCCCACAGGCACTGACCTAACCCTGGTGATCTGGCTTGTCTCATAAGACACCATACTCATCGAAGTTTGGTGGTATAGCTAGCTTTGGCCTCACATGATATTGAGTCTTCCCCACATGTCCCATCTGATAGAGATTCCAGGAGTCTATACGTCTGTGGCAGGCATATTCTTTCCTTCACAAGGTCTGCTCTATGCTCTGTAAATACATCTTGTGTTCTTGTACGTTTCTCTCATTCTTTATAGTACTCCTTGGGAAACGCTTTGCCTATGCTTCCGGAAGATACCGGGGACACTGTTACCCCAATCATTCAAGATGCCAGCAAGCAGCTAAAATAATAATTTGCTGTGATATGGATACTTTTGACTCTGTGGGTCGAGCTATGGCTTCTTCAGTCGCATACATCGATGTGCCTTGTTACGTACTTCCGGGGGGAAAAGTGAATTAGCTTGATTCCTCTCTACCTTTTTGTCTTACTTATTTCGCAGATGAGCCGTACTTCGGCAGGGATGTGAGGCTTTTTCAGTTTTATGTCTGTTCCACTTAAAGGTGGCACCCAGTGGGTGTTCCTGCTTTTGGCAGATGTTTTTTCCTTAAATTGTCAAGATTATTGGGGTGTATAGCGCCCTGGGATCCTCTTGTGCTTTTCATGCCTTACATTTCAAGGCTAATTTCAATATTGTTATTGGTAGAAGTGGTGGTTTTCCACTGCAAGATTGTTAATTACAGCCTGTTAGAGAGTTATCACTTTTTAATACACCTGATGTAAAGGTGATATTGTTAAGTTTTACTCCGAAGAAGAGCTTGTGCTCAAGAATTGTCGTCTTTTGTGGTGTATATACTATTCTACATGTGAAGTATTTGCTTGTATTCTGGTAGCACTTATATATGTGCACATTCAGTATTCCTTAACTTGTGGGCTATTATACCTTCATTTGGGGGTACAGAGTTGCTTCCTAGTTTTCTAACTTGTGAGATTATGGATTTATACTAGTATACATTATGATGAACTTGTAATATTAACAGCTGCTGGGGAGTGTCAGTATAGTGTTTCATCTCTGTACAAAGAGGTTTCTTTATAAGGATTCTACAGCTCTAAGGGGGTCTGTTTACTAAATCCTTCTTGTGCTGTCAAATAAGGTTGCTGTTGATCTACACTAATTGTGGTGTAACTTCTACTTTTATCTGTCATATGGTAGTAGTAGATGTGTATGCTGTCAACATGTTCTTTGAACATTACTCTCTTTTTCCTGTCTTTTGTCAGTTTATCTTTGGTCTTCATTTAGACGTCTCTCTGTAGATTCTGTTCAGTCTCTTGTATTTATTGATTCATATTATTGACTTTTTAGGAGTTATTCTGCGCTTTTGTGTTTGAATTGAAGACTTACTTCTTTTTGTAAGGGCGTTACCCTCTTCAGGGGTATTTATTTATTCTCTATGTAGATATTTATATTTGTGCATGAGGTGGTTATATGTTAATCACTCATCTAGGTACAGCTGTTTTCATCGTTACCTGACTAGTTGTTGTAGGTCGGGCTCACATTTTTTTTTTTTTTTCTTTTTTTTTTTTTTTTTTTAGAAGTGTTGTCATAAGACCAAATTGGATGGATTTAAAAAAATAAATAATTTTTTTATTCAGAATCCTGTAGTTTTTCTGTCATTGACATCTTTTCTTCATCTATAGGGGAGTCTTATTCGTTATAAGAGTTAACATACTCACCTTGGTTTCTGCCACACTTCCAAGTCCCACTTTTCAACCTGCTGTTTTATTCAGCAGTAAAAAAAATAAAAAAATAAAAATGAAAGAAATATATACATTATTTTGTTGGTTACAACATGTTTGTTGATTATATTCCTATTTCAGGTAGGGGGGTGAGTGTGTGTGTGTATGTATGTATATATATATATATATATATATGTGTGTGTGTATATGTATATATCTTTATATGTATGTATGTGTGTGTATACATATATATATATATATATATATATATAGTATCCTGAAGATGTTTTTATCATTTCTAGCTGCTTTTTCTGGGGAAAAGTATAATTACATTCCAAATGGTCGCTATTGTTGTCAGTCAAGAGAACTTTATTTCGGCCACAGGGGCCATAAAAGCACATAGCAGCAATAAATAAATACACAAGGTTATATAAAATATGTACAGTACATATAACTAAATAAAAATAATAAAATTAAGTGCACTCCCAGAGTGAATTGATACATTCTTACAAAAACTATTATACAGATAATAGTTTTCCTCTAACAATCCAGCTAGCCCCAAGTTACTTGGCAACAGCAATCACTAACATCAAGCGAGTGTCTGATCTGAGAATTCAAAGGGCTATGTCTGATCTGCAGACTCCCAGCAGTCTACAAGCCAGGGCCAACCATTTCCTCTTGAGAGGCAGCATATGCAGGGCAGACAAATGAAACACGAGGGAGGTTTTCAATAGGTGCTTTGCAAGCTGGGCAGATGGATGTTTCTTGATATGACCAGCGAATGGTAAGTGATCTTAGTGGCAAGGTGCATATGGGGAACTGGAAGAACCATTTCCTTTCCCTAGGCACAGTGATTAAGGCCTCATATTTGAACGTCTCTTTTAGGTTGGCAAATTCACATGATAGTGTGGAGTGAAGTACAACCCCCCCAGATCTTTAGAGTCTGTTTGCCAATACAATTTTTTAGGTTGATTTTTGATGGAAAGGAGGCAGTAGTTAGAGAGTCTCAGAGTTCTCTAAGCCCAAGTGAATAAAGTAACCCCTTGATGTGTCTGAGCTAGGGGATACTGTGAGAATGGTCAGCTTCTAAAATGACCTTCAGGGCTGCAGTAAAGGAAGCAAGCTCTGGGGTTGTCCAAAGACGCCTCCAGTACAAGAGGGGACATAGGTGGGCCTTGTGGCCAATACGTTTCATGCCTAGGCCCTTAAAAAGGGGGAACAGTGGAGTGCTTGGCGGGAGGGACACGAGATTTCTTGGAAAATTATTTTTACAGAACGTTATTTGTTGAGTTTTGGCACAGCCCATAGTTCAGCCCCATAAAGAGCCGAGCTCACAGCCTTGGCTTCATATATCTGGATTGCAGGGCATATTGGTATGGTGTGAGAGAGATTAAAATCCTTTATTAAAACCCCTGTTTGCTTTAGTTCTAGTGCCTGCTTTGCAATATGTGATTTCCAAGGCATTTTTTTCAGTTAACATTAGGCCCGGGTAACTAAATGTTGCCCACCTTTTCAAGTGGGGAACCCTCAAGGATAAACTTCCCTCTTAGGATCTATGGGGATTGAGAGTTATTAATTTAGTTTTGAAGGCATTGATTTCAAGTCTCCGCGTGGAATAAAATTCCTCAAAGCACGTGAGGAGTTTCCATAATCCTCTTGGGGTCTTGGATATCAGGCGTGTATCATCTGCAAAGAGCAAGACCGGAATTTTTTGTGTGCCTAGTGATGGTGCATCACCCTTCACTCTGAGTAGAGAGGGAATAGTATCATTAATGTACAAAGAGAACAAGGTGAGGGCAAGGACACACCCTTGCCATACACCCCTTGACACCTGGATTTTGTCAGTTAGCCGCCCCTTGTTATCCCACCTGACGTGTTATTACCCTCATGAAGCTGAATTAATAGTGCAAGAATGTACTCTGGGATTCTCATTAGGGAAAGAACTTCCACCGCTTGTTACGGGATACTAGATTGAATGCAGATTTCAGATCCACAAAAGCAACATACAAATTTCCTTTGCCAATAAAAACTTCCGGTATAAAAGCAAAAACCTGAGGGCTTGCTCAATGGTGGATTTTATTTTATGAAAACCTGCCTGAAGAGGACTAAGAATGTTGTGTTCAGCCATCCAGTCTTGAATCTTGCCCAAAAGGCAGTGACAAAACACTTTCTGCACACAGTCTATTAGACTTATTGGCCTATAATTACGGGGGAGGGCTCAGTCACCCTTTTTAAAAATCAGGACTACAATGACACCCTTCCAGGACTCGGGGATTGGTGCACCAGTTGCTATTGCATTCAATATGACGGTGATACATCTTGACCAGGTTTCAATGTCGTTAAGAGCCAGGTGCCCTACCACGCTTGAGAGTACTTAAGGAATATGCTATATCCGCATGGGAGAGCAGTTTCTGCACTGAAGGGATGGGTGTTTGTTTATGCTCTGACCTTAAATATCATTCTATCGTGGTCATAGGAGCACAACACACTAAAATTATCTACCCAGTCTTTTGGAGCAAATATTAGTTGTAATGTTCAGTGTGCTATTTTCAGGGCTGCGCGCTGCCAGGGACCAGAACGCACTACAGTTCCTCTCTTGTGCAGCGTCATTAAGTGCAGCCCACCACTTGTCATCTTGTTCACGCTTGGTTTTGCAGACCGGTGATTTGTAAGACTTTCTAGCTGAGCAAATGGCGTTTACATCCTTAGATTGGATTAAATGCTTGTTTGAGGACCGACACTCTTTATAAAACCAGCGATGCCTACCCTTAAGCCTCTTGCCATCAGGAACTATATCTACTGAGAAGTGGGTCGCATTGCGCTCGAAGCATGAGGTATGAGTTAAGCTTATTTTCTCGTTGGGGATTGCGGGACCCACCTCTCAAACCATCAATGTGGTCTTCAAGGTGTTAGCGGCACTGATGAGCATTGGTCAAGCCAAAACCTTATTCCACTTTAGGTGACTTTTGTCATTAACCAGACTAAGTCCCTCTGGTGCTGTTACTGGGGTATTAATCATGGACAAGTGGTTACACAAAGCAGACATTTGGACTGAAAGAAGGTTATGGTCTCTTTCAGATCTCTCAATAACCATGTTGATGACTAGGAGCCATAATCTTATGTCGACTAGACAATCAATTCTACTAGTGTGGTTGACTTTGCTATATGTATGGCAACCCTTTGTGTCCAATTTAGTCCTACCGTTAAGTGCCCTGAGTCCAAATTCCACGGTCAATGATTTTACTTGGACAGCAGCCTGCATCCACCTTTTGATGGGCGGGATATCCATGGCAGGAATAGACCATGCCTGATCCTCCTCGTGGGTAAACCCAAGTTCATCCCAGTCAAGAGGTTCAAATTTGACATTGAAGTCACCTGCCACGTTGATTTTGTGATGCCGGGGACAATTGTGCAAAAATGTCTCCAGAACACACAGGGTTTTGGAAACCTGACCCCTGCCCTCCCCCCAACCCCTCTAGTATAGATGTTAAAGATGATCACAACTGTGTCTGTCCCAAATGATAGGCGAAGACCTAATAGGTCTGGGTAGTCGAAGGATAGCTGTGATATGCAACAACAAGTGATGTTCTATTCCAGGTGGTTAAGCCCCCAGAAGGCCTACCCCTGGTACTGGGCAGAGCAGAGATATGAACATTTGAGTAGTCAGTCCGAAAACGTGGATCAGTCTACCATATCTCCTGAAGAAGACATATGTCATGTTCCTCAAACAAAGGAGGTAAAGGACGGAAGGGGGGAGGGGCGGATTTCAAACCTGCCACATTCCATGAGACAAGTCCTACCCCAGTGATTACAGGGACCGCCATGTCCACTGATGTGATTTTGAAGGGTTAGCTACCAGACATTGGTTTGGCAGGTGGAGCTGGTTGAGCGGAGGGGGTTGTTATCACTATTGCCCGGCAGGTTCTTGGGTTGACTGGTGGTATCCATCTAGGGAAGCTAGCCTAACCATAGGTGTAGTGTTGTCACGCTTAGCTGTCTGTTCCTGGATTGGCAAGTGATGTTCATTGTAAAAGGAAAGTACAATGTTATCACGGTTGTGCAATGAGTCCTGGGAGTCTGGTGGAATCTCTTAGGAAGAGGAACGTGGGTGCTTGTGGTGTCAATGTTGGGAACTACAGCCAGACCAGGGACAGTTGTTTTATGAGTCGGAGGGAGGTTCAACATGTATTTTGGATGGGTACTTCAAGTCAGTCTTTCTCACTGAGAGCAGATAGGCTACCTGCTGGATAATGGGTAGGGCAAACCCCATAATGCACAGGCAGCCTAGAGTATTTGAACTGGATACAGGATTGCCCTAGGGCACTTGTCCATGCGTCTAGGGCCACCAGATTATCCACCATGCTCCTGTCCCTAAATGTCGACTGTAACATATCAAAGCGTGTCTGGGTCAGGCCTTCTGACTGCATCAATTACATCTTCAGGTATTACAGAGTAGCAGCCTCTCACATGGCGAATCCAATGAATTGCCTTATTTCTGACAGAATCTCCCTCTTCCCTTTGTGCCAGTGGGTGTAGTTTGGGAACATTGACCATTAGAACAGTGTTATTAAAGTGGGACCGGTCATTGGGAGGCTGTGCAGTTCATTTAAGGACAGTGTCGCTCGTAGATTTAGGGATTTGATAAGACACCAGATGCCTTTCCTGCGCCTAAGCTGTTGTGTGGGGAAGGCTGATAAGAGTTCTTGATCTTAGCACCCGCTAGAGGTTGGCCAGCACAACTAGTCGCAACTTTGCGCAGCTTCATCAGGGTACCTGATGGATTTGGCATTGGGCTAACGGTATGATTCATGATGGCCGTGGTGTATGAAGGAATTAGCTGCTTGACTTTTGCGATTAAGGAATCAACCATAGACTTGAGTTCTGACACCTTGCTCTTTAAATCTTGTATGCATAAGATGTACTGTGCATTTGTCTGGGATAAATTCACGTTTATGTCTACTGACCCACCCACCCTGATTCCTGGGTCGTCATGTGGGTCTGAAATATTGATTAAATGGCTAAAGCGGTTGATAAACTGAAGAGTCACTAAGATCTAGTGATGGCTCATTCACTGGTAATGAGGGAGCGTGGGTGATTGCATTCCTACCCTCCCCCTGCCCTAAAGCGGCTGTGACCTGTTGACCACGTTTGACAAATGTCAGCAATTTTCTTGTGACCCACCCCCTTCCTGACTGGGGAGCCCTTGCCCCCAGTTTCGTTGGAGCCACTATTCTGGGGAAGAGATTAACATTTCTTCGCATTCACCCAGAAGGTTGTCAATTCTGTCCATAACACAGTTATTAGCTGCATGCTTATGCCTATTCCGCTTGGTTTTTAACACCGCCCCTGGCCCACCCTCTGTTGCTTTCCTTTTACCCATCAAAGGACTGTAATTAGTGGATAAGTGTTCTATACAAAGTAGTTCAATGACACAGCCTGCAGGAGGATACAATAATAAAAAGGAGAGAGTCAACCAGGCCTACTTGGAGATAGATGTTAGGGGGGTGGCCCAGTCCAGCCTCCTCTCGGCTCTGACAGGTGTGGATGGGCCCGCCTTTGACCTGGGCTTTGCCCAGGTGCGTCCCACACACGTCCCGCACTGTGAAGTGCCCCCACGCGCTTTATAGCGCTCGTTGGTCTGGTCAAGTGGATGCAAGTGCTAGTAAAAATGGACGCCTCCTGGGGCCACAAAGCAGTCTGGGTTATGTAGTCCCACTCTGGATTTCAGCGCATCCTGCGCTGTGAAGTGCCCTCACGCACTTTATAGCACTTGCTGGTCTGGTCAAGTGGATGCAGGGGCTTGATTCGGTGTGTCACTACAACACGTTTTGGTGAGGAGAACGTGGTTAAACTGTTTCCCTCAGCTCAAGACGTCGGGCTGTGATAGCTAACTTTGAGGTTGGAAAGGCGCCCACCGTCATTCTGCCTTCAACTTCTTTTTAAAGAGGGCAATTGTGTGTTTTCTGCAAGAGATGAACACTGTGTGTCTTAAAGTGTAGATCTAGTTAGGATATAACTTTACATGGCAAGAGATATTACTCAGTGGCATGTTATGCTGCTCTGTGCTCCAACAGGCTGGAACATGCAGTTGCGGTCTACTAGCTCATTTGGGAATACTGTCTTACTGTCTTA
Organism: Pleurodeles waltl; assembly: GCF_031143425.1. NCBI lineage: Eukaryota > Metazoa > Chordata > Amphibia > Caudata > Salamandridae > Pleurodeles > Pleurodeles waltl. Next base: position 812,732,935 of record NC_090440.1, read on the forward strand.
CGGTCATAGGTAGTGCTTCTTGCCCATGTTTTATTGGTCTTTTATGTCGTCACTTCCGTGGTCCTTTCCACAGTATTGATGTGGTGTTCGTCCATGGGTTCACATCCCATTAAGGGAGCAAGTAGCTTAAAATTCATTTTGTTAGTTCACCTCTAAGACCGATTGGTCATATTAACATTAATTTTCTTTGCTCTGTGTTTTGAATGTTTGACTCCTTATCCGTAGTTCATCCCGCAAGTTTTATGTTGTGAAATATGTTAAGGCTCACCTACATTCTTAAGAATGCACAGTCTTTTTTAATTATTCTAGACCAGATTAGTTCTAAGGACATATTAATGGTATTGATCATGGGTGATGCTATCTTCCTGCTGTTAATGTTTTGGACTTATCACTACTGTGGTCCTTTACCCAGTTCTCTTTGTAAAGAGGATGTGTTTCCGCATAGGTATTCTTATGAATGCATGGTCTATTTCTCTTGTACTAGACCCATTTTCTTCTGGTTAGATGTTCTCAATGTTGATGGCCGCTTCTGACACACATTTGACATACTAATACTAACATGGATGAGCTTATTCCCATGTTTTTCATGTCGTATTGTTTTATTTACCAGTGGTTCCTTCCACAGGTTCTGATGTCAGAGTATATTGTTACTCACTTTAATGATTATGATTGTCTGGTATTTTATCTCTTGTTCTAGACTGGTTTTATAATAATTAGAGATTCTTTCGATTTTTTTATTTTTCTTATTTGTTTCGGAGGTCTCGGCATTCCCTCACGGAGGGGTTACTATGACTTTGGTTTCTAATTGTGAAGTAAGGAATCTGTGGCTAGATGTCTCTATCAGATGAACAAGTTAGATGCCTTTGATAACGCATTTTCTGTTTATAGACAGGATCGAGCCTTCATGACCCTTTCATCCTCTGTGAACTAAGTCCTCTTTGGTCTCAGAAGATTCAGTTATGAAAATGAACACCTTGAATTAAGAATTCAGTGATTATTTCACGCAGGAGTGTCTTTTGTGCTAGCACACTGTTTCAATAGGCAGTTCCTATATGTGGCTCCAAATTTGAGCCCAGAAAATAGTCACAGAAGAAACGGATGTTGACAAGGGGGTTATATAGACTCCACTGATGTCACATTGTGGATGACTTTGATGCAGATTCACGCCATGTCCTCTTCTGACGCTCAGACATGCTATGGGAAAAAGTCTCCAGATACAGGCTCTTGCCTGGGGAAGATTCTAAAGTAAGGAATCTGTGGCTAGATCCTGTCTCCAGCAGATAATGTGTTACTAAAGGTAAGTAACTTGTTCGTGAAGAAAATGAAGCTTGGTCAAACCTATACTTTCATGAAGATTTTGTGTAAATCTGCTCAGTTTTTGAGAAAATGACAAAGAATATACACAAATACCTTGATGGTCAGTTTTGTAAAATTGTTCACGTACTGAAATTTCAATCTTCGTTGGAACAAGATTGCTTGGCAATCTGACCCTTTTATCTTGGCTATAATGCTCTATTTTGTTGAACAGTCAACCACTTGGCAAATGTCATTGTAAAAAAAAAAAAAAATGTTCTCGCCATAGTAATCACATTACAACACCAAGAATGTTTGGGTGTGCTATTCACAGTGGGGGTAATAAAAAAAAATACATTTTTTTAAAGAAGAAAGTTAATCTTTACATTTTCAAATTAATAAGCAGACTTTATTTTTATTATTTATTGGTTTTGCAGTAAACACAATGAGAAAAAGAAACTTACACTTTAACATCCCAAAAACCACATCCAGTTTCTACTATGCATTTCATTTACACACGTTTACGGACAAGTAAGTACATTGACTGTACACCTCCCTCCTCCCTGTCATTATCGCTCATTCCTGGGTCAGTAATGTCCAGTGTATTTATAAGTTTTTCTAATGACCATCCGTCCTCCCGGCAAGTGTTATATTGCATCTCATCTTATCTCTTCTCCTCAACGGTGGGATCTGTCCCTGTGGACTCGTAGCTGTGGGGGAGGACACACATTTTTCCCCGCCAAACTTGCTGAAGGGCCAGGGTTGATCCCTTAAATTGAGGCAGATAGCATACTGTTCAGATTCTGGAGCAAATATGTGTTCAGTGGTCCCCATATACATTTTGGAGCGTGAGGTTGGGGGGGGGGGAGGGGGTTGCAATGCTGCATAAACCTTCAGCTGATTATTACAGTATAGCAAGTCTGATAGCCATTCTTTGAATTTGGGCGCCCTTCCTGTTCCCCATCTGCATGCCACCCTCCGTTTTGCCAGCAGGATACCTAGGTCTGTATACCTACGATGTGCGCCCTCCATCTCCTCTGTATAGCCCAGCAGCACTATCATGATATCAGGAGGGATATTGCCCTTTCGACTTCTTTCGAATACCGCAATACCAGGGGGCACAGCCAAGCCAGGTGTAGGAAACCCACACTCTCTGCCCCACACCTAGCGCAGCTTGCATCTGGCCGTATACTACACGTCTATGAAGCATGGCGCTTCATGGGCATGTAGTATAACCTGTGTAGGAATTTATAGTGTATAATTCTCAACCTACTACTTGCTTTGCAGTATATCCATTGTTTATCTGAAAGAAGCGTTTGCAACTCTCCGTCCCAACCTTCCTGTGCTCCCCACTGATTATCTGTTGCTCTTGCCACATGTGGTGGTAGAGTGTAGAAACCAAGTGTTGTGGTGAGTTTGCTTGTAGCAGTATATGAAATGTGTTCACCCTGAGCGGTTCCAGGGGAAGGTCAATGTAATGTCTCTGATGCTGCGCTCAAGGCGAATATACAAGAAATTGTCCAGTGGGGTCTGCAACATACCATTTGGGAGTGCATCTCGCTTCTGAAAGTGGGCATCATTGTACAAACATTCAACTTAGTAATTTTGTACCTGCTGTTTCGCATGTAACTGACACCGCCTCTTGCTTTAACAGTGGTATGTACGGTGAGTACAATAAGCTCCTCCCTGCCTGGCTTGCTATATTTTGCCAGGCTCTTTGCGTGCAAGCCACCGTGGAGTTGTGGTGGAGGGGCATGGGGGGTTGTTGCGTGGGTTTTTTTGGGGTAATGAAGTGCGATTTCCATGTCTGGCCTCAGATATGTGAATTGGGGTGTTGGGTCATTTAACCCTGGTCTACTGCCTAATGTGCCATGTATGTGGGTGGTTGGTACCAGTAGTGTGCAAAGTGTGTCTGCGCACAGTTATAGTAGAGCTCTAGATCAGGGGCTTCAAAGCCCCCTTTGGCAAAGGGTTGAACGAGGATTTCCCATTTGAAACGCAGCTGTTTACCAGCCCATGCCAGTCTGATCATTTGCGTCTTTAACAATTTAAAAGTGTCTAGTTGGGGCAATGGTATATTTAGAAATAGAGTAATTTGGGAAGTATGACCATCTTCATTAGCGAGATGCAGCCTCCCATCAAAATGGGTAGGGTGATCCAGCGCGTGATGCTGGATTGTATAATTTCCATTGACGTCCCATAGTTTAACCGCATTAGTTCTTCCTTGTTTCGAGTGAGCTCTATGTCCAGGTAGCAGGGATTCATATCTGTCCATTGGAGGGGAAAACCTGAGCTGAACCGGGTGTGTTTGCAGTCAATGGGTAAATGTGTAACTTTACCCAGTTTATTTTAATACCAGACATGTGGCCAAATCTTATAAATTCCCGTAGCACAGAGTTTAAGCTCTCTGCTGAGTTTCTGAGGTATGGTGTAACATTGTCTGCATATAGTGAAATTAGTATATGTCTTCTAGGTGTACGGATAGCTGATTTATTGTGGTGCTGATTAAGTATGGGCGCCAGTGCGAAGAGCAGCGATGATAACGGGCATCCCTACCTGGCCCCCCTTGCTGTGCAGAAGGACGTAGATCGGACTCAGTTGATCTGCACAGTTGCTAATGGGCTGGAATACAATAATGAGATCCAGGCCCTGTAAGCGGGAGGGAAACCCGTATGTCTCAGTATGACCATTAAGTAATCCCACTCAAGGGAATCAAAGGCCTTCGTGGTATCTAGTAATATTGCTGCTGCTGGGATTTCAGGATTTATGCTTTGTTGTAGGGCAAATAATGTGTGGTGTAAGTTATGTGATGTGGGTCTACCTGGGACAAACCTTCATTGGTCTGGCCAAGAATGTAATTAATAGACTTAGTCAATTGGTTACGACTTTAGCCAGTTTCTTTATATCACAGTTGATTAGTGATAGTGGTTTTAGTAATGCAGTTAGCAGGGCCTTGTATCCCATCCTGTTTAGCCTCAGCTTAGACCTCCTTCTGCCTTGGGACGATTATAGTCGCATAGATTTTATAGAAGTCTGAGCATGCCATCAGGTCCTGGGGCTTTGCCAGACTATAGCTGCATTATGGCTTTCCGTATCATCATGTTCGAATTCAGCCGGAAGAAATTTCCGCTGTGAGTCACTGAGCCATGCTAATGCTACATCATCTAAATAGCTGTCTGTCTGGAGGTGATGTCCTACTTGAGCAGTATAGGTTTTCATAATATGCCACAAATGTCTTAAGTATGTCAGGGGTGACCCTAAGTATGCGTTCAGAAGGGTCGTATATCTCAATTATGGTGTTGTCTCAACGTGTCATGTGAATGGTATTGACTAGTGCCCTGTCTGATCTCTCCCCCTGCTCCGTAAAACCGTGCCCGAGCGTTTTACCCCTGAATAGGACCTTTCGCTCCATTGCCTCCTGATAGTCTGTCCCTTAGACACTGAGGTATGTCCGCAGTATGCATTATAGCCAGTGCATTTTTGATTTGATTTCTGTTTCCATGCGAGTGAGGGTGAACCGGATATCACGTAGGTCTCCAACGCCCTTTGCCAGACAGATTCCTCTCATTGTAACCTTGAAGGCCTCCCATACCATGCCTACTTTGGTTACCGTACCTCTGTTCCCATCCAATAATTCCACTATCTCCCTTTTGAGTTCCTCGTTAAAGGGGGTCATCTGGTAGCATATTTGGGGATAGCCGCAAAGTAATAAGTGGTGAAGCAACGGCCGGTAGTGCTAGCTTAAGGGTGACCAAATAGTGGTTAGTATGTGTGCGGGCCAGTTGTGGGATTCCTCTAATCCACTGTACCATAGATTGGGATATGAATCAATAGTCCAATCTAGACCAGCTGGAATGTGCGGCAGAGTATAATGTGCCCTCCCTGTCTTGCGCGTGTAGCCAGCGCCAGCTATCCACCCCGTCGTGTGCAATTGTGCTGGCGCAAATCACTCCGCAGCTTTGTAGCTTTGTTGCGGTAGGGTACCGCCCCAGTCCGTGAGGGTGTCTATGGCCAGGTTAAAGTCCAACTCTACCCTCTCCCCCCCACCCCACTAAATATTTCAATGCTATATCCACCACATGGCTCCAGATAGTATCAAAGAACGTGGTATCATCCATTTTTGGTGCATAGCAGTCAACTATTGTGATGGACCATTGCGCTATTCTGCCCTAGACGATTGTGTATGTTCCCTGTGGATCATTTCTAGCACCTTGCGGTATGTACTGGGTGCCTTTGTGTAGTAGAATTGCTGTGTCGATGGAGTAACAGGAATAGGTGGTATATTGTTGATGTGAAGCCCATCCTTTTGCAAACGAGACCTGTGCCCTGTGTGCGAAGTGGGTCTCCTGCAGCAATGCTAGGTGCGTATTGTGCCTCTATAAGCATACTAGTATGTGTCTTTTCTTGCGTGGATCGCCCATCCCCCACGTGTTCCATGTAAGGCAGTTTGGTATATAGCCAATTCTAGTTGACTGGGTTTCTGTTCTGTTTTCTGACATCTAGTGATGTTTATATGGGCTGGCCTTTGTCTGGAGAGGCTGCTGTCAATAATACCGGATGTGTGGTGTTTGGGTGCGTGGTTGTGTAGCTGTGGGTAACATTTAAACTTCCATTCCTTCCCACATTGACGGCCCAATTCTGCCAGGTATATCCCTCCATTTGAAATCCCAAACCATTGCTACCAACATTTAACCGTTGAATCTTCAAGGGTCATGGGGTGTTTCCCAATGCGGGGGTCAGCCAGAGGGTCACGCGAGATCCTCCCAAAAGAGAGAGGTTTCCTGTTCTTCTAGTAGTAAGCCCAGGGAGGACCAAAACTGGCTAGCTATCTATTATCTCAAGTGTGTTGTGGATCATCTTATTTCCTCTTGAGCTACAATTATTGGATGTTGGGAGAAGTGTGAGGATTGGCTCCTCTTCTTGTCCACCACATGGGAGCCGACCAACTCTGTCCCAGTGGTTCTCTATTTCAGCTCCCCGCAAGATCTGTCTTGATCTGACAGAGTAGAGGCCGGTCCTGGTCCAGAGCGGGCGCAATGCTGTGGTGACTCCCTCTCATGGTTGCATTTTAAGTATTCACTGGTGTGTTGCCTGTGGCAAAGATTAAATCTTTGCCCTTATGCGTGATCTTTAGGCGAGCTGGATATAGGCTTGCATAAGGGATATTCGCTTGTCTCATTTTCTGCTTACCGGTGGCATTTTTTTCCCAAGCTTCCTGAACTACCATCGTGAAGTTGGGATATATCAATAGCTCATTACCTTCAAATTTTAGAGGGTGCCGTTCAGCAGACGTGCGATTATCAATCTGGGCCGAGCCCTCAGTGGTGGCTTTGTCATCAGGCCTCTTGTGTGCTCTCTCTACCACCAAAACCTTGGAAAATGCCTCTGCACCAAACAGAGTGGTAAGCACGCGTTCCATGTACTGTTCTATACGTCCGGTATCTGTGGATTCCGGAATGCCCACTATGCGCAATTTGTTCCTCCTGGACCTTGCTTCCAGGTCTTCATTTTTGTTTGCAATGATTTTTAGAATTTTGTCCATTTGTATTAGTTGTTCACTTTTAGCTTGCACTTTGTCTTCAACATTTGCGATACGTTGTTCAGCCTCTGATATGCCGCTGGCATGCCTCTCTAGTTTATTAGTAAGCAAGTCCAACCTGGCGTTAATATTATTCATTTGTCTGTTGAGGAGAGGTTCATTATCAGCAGAAGAGCTTTCATTTCTCCCATTCCTGAGGTCTCCCCCAGTGTTTGATTATGCGTATTGCTGTCTATGGTGTCTGGCTGCAACCTGGTTGTTTTTAAAAAAAATATTTTTTTTACCCTGAACTGTAGTTTTATTTGCCAATCTTAAAGCCGGGTCCTCATTCTGTCTCTCTGCCGGGGCCTTTGGGGGGGGGGGGGGGTGGAGGTTTGGGGAATTCCGGTCTGTGGCCAGGGTCAAGTCTCAACATCTCAACTCCTCTCCTCTCTGGTACCTTGCCTCACCAGGGCCCTTCTGTTATTGTCTTCATCCCCCAGCAAGTGATTCTTAGGCCTGTGTTTCGCTTTCTCGCGGGGGTGGAGCGGGAGGTCCACCTGTCCCGTATATACTGGGCCCAGTAGTCCAGGCCACATGCGGTAGCCGGTGTAGTGGATGTCTCAAGCAGCACCCTGTCAAGCCACAGCCTACTCTGGTTCACTCGTCCAAAATCGCCTCTGACCCCCTGCTCCAGCCACTGGTCAGGGCCCGGCGTGCTATATTATCACTTCTCTCCTGCTGGCCGGGCCCTGTTGCACATGTTGCTTTGTCTACAGGCAGCTCACTTTCCTCCATGCAGGCTGCACCTCACCCCGCTGATTTACCTCGGCCAGCTGCATGGCCACAGCTGCAGGATCCTGAGATCTGCCAGCAAGCCCCACCCCTCCCCCCCCCTCCCGCTCTTCACCCACCCCCGGGCATCCTCCTTCTCTGGGAGCAGCCGCGCACGGTCTTCAAAAGGCCCAACTGAACCACGGCCTCCGCAGTACGGGCATCACAACCTCAGCGGCCCTGGGGCGGCCAGGTGTTCACTGTTCTCCTCTGCCATTCGAGTAGGCCCTTCAGTTTCCTAGCCAACCCCTGCAGCAGCGTGGGCTAGTGTTCGCCATAACTCAATTCTTTTAGCTGCTCGTGTTTCACTGCAGTTATTCACCAACACTGGGAATCAGTTTGTGGCATTTTGTTTCCTGTGGGCAGGATTATGTCAGAATGTGTCTGGGCTGCGAGAGCCTCACAAGAGTGCAGCCATCCCGCTCACTAGCTCTGTAGCACCCCTAAGCAGACTTCCTTGAGTTGAGGATATTTGGTTGTATTAACGTTCCTGTCCCATACAGTATCCTATTATCTGTCAAAGTTTCTCCTGTGAACTGGCTTTGCTGCACCTCCAATTGGTACAGGTCCAGATTAACAATGACTGTAGCCTAATAAAAATTGGGAACTACGCTTGGGCGGCGGATTTATGGTGACCTGTTCATCCAACATTTGTGCTGTCTGATGGCCCCTTTTTTTTTTTTTTTACCCCAAAATACCCCAATACCCTTTGCGACGAGTGGATTTGTGTAGACCCCCTCACTGCTTATGAAGGAGATGTGCATAATGGGGCAGCTTTAAGCTGCCGCCCTAAATAATTTTGCATTGTTCACCCACCCTTCGACAAAGTGGTTTGAAGGAGAGTTTTTTTTTTTTTTTTCTGGTGTCAGGTGACACGGGGGAAGAGAGTTCATGAATCCCAAGTACCTTTATCAAAGCAAGTGAAGTGGGATGCTTAATTCACTCCTTTGGTCCTGGCAGGATAATACTTCACCCTCAATCTCGCCATGACCATTTGCGTATGAAGTAGCACTAGTTCTCTTACTGTACTGTTGTTTTTCATGTTTTTGTTTTGAGTGTCCAGTGCACATTAGTGTTCATGTGCATTGGGCTACTATTGCGTTCATTCCAAGTTGGGCATAGTTAAGCATTTTTAAAAGGTTACATACTTTTGGCCCGACTACAAGTATAGGTATTATTTATTGCACCAAGTAAAAAACACTGCTACGGGGTTCGTTAATTATTGGGTGCAAAAAAAGAGCACCTTCTACAGGTTTCTGGAAAGTAACATGCCTATTTTGTTGTTTAATGAACCAAAATCTACATATTGGGTAAATACCATATGTTTTACCCTGTTTCCCTATGTATGACCTGCTGAAATTTAATGAAGGGCGAGTTATTTAATGCTTCCGATAAAGATTGAATGCATTAAATACCTTTTAAAAGTTCGCAATTCCGTTCCAGCCATAAACATGGATTGGAATATTAGGAGCATATTTTAATCAGGCCTTTGGGAATATGGAGTGAACATTCCCATTTTGCATTATACCTCAAAACAGCTGAATGGATTTGCATCAAACCAGGAACAGGCACTTAACTGAAAGGCTTGAGTGTCTATTTTTTTTTTTTTTTTTTAAGAGGATCCTTGGTTAGGAAGTTAAGCATGCACACACATTACTGGTGGCAAATCCCATTATAAAGACGAGTGAAATAATTTTGAGAATCTCCCTTTTTCCCCATTATAACTTTTTTTTTGTTTTTACTTTTTATACAATCCGCAACAAAATTGGCAGTGTTACATATGTCCTCCATTATTGTCATTCCTATCCGGTTGGGGCATATTGGTGAAAGGGGCGTGGTGCGCAGTTATTGAGTACAAAAATCTAATTTCCTATTAAGTGAAGTGATAGCCATAGCTTTGGAGTTGTAACTGCACATTTAATGTTTTGAAAGAATGTTTTCCTGAAATGCATCATGTTTAAAATGACAACCTTTCTTTTCCTTATTCAGAACCAATAATCAGCTGGTCTAGTCATTACTGTTAATAGAAATGGTGAAAGACTTTAAAGTGGTGTTACGGTGGTCTATTGCATCAACGTTGCTGGCCAGTGCAAGACATTCTTGCTTAAATAAGTGTGCCATGTTTTTTTTTTTTTGTTTTTTTTTCAACGCTCTTTGATCAAATAAACTGCTTTAAAGGAATTGGCTGCTTTTCTCTGAAGTAATGCAACCCCAGTGTGCTGCTGCACTTTCATGACGCATAAAAAGGGAGGAACACGGATATGTAATAAGTGTTTCCTCATAAACAGCAGAATGCACCGCCAGCGTGATAATCGTGGCCAAAGATCAAATTTGTGTGGCCTTCACTCCCCTCAGGGACAGAGATGAAGAGCAAGTAGATGTTTGTGGCACCCGGACTTGTTGAGCATAGTTTATCGTGGCCCTGGAGGGGAGCATAAGGAATGTCTAACTCCTGCTCATGGACCCACACACTAACCTGCAATGCTGTGTGTGGAATCATCCCCTAATGTGGAAGCCAGTTTAGTCTGCCTCAATTTGTTTAAAAAAAATATATATATATATTAAAATTCATGAGCCTTGGTTCAAGACTTCATTATCTGGTTCCTAGTGTAAAGAAAATTGGGGGCAATAGATTGAGGCTCTTTTATTTGGTGTGCAGTACTCTTATGAATTTGGGACTGATAGCCTAAAACTTTTCGAGACAGCAGGAATTAAATCACAGTAGTTTCTCAGAATTGGGACTTAAGCTTCAGGAATATCATATGGTGTTTTGGAGAAACCATGCTCTGATTGTTTGATTTTGAAACTTGATTTTTTTTCTATACACCTAACAACATCCAAAAGTGATTCTAATTGTTTAAAGCGTGCAATGAAGGATAGATGCAGCAAAAGAAAACTAGCGGCCAAATATGTAGTCAGAGTAAGAAACATTCTAGTGATTCAAAGACCAATGGCAACCCAAGGCAGCCACGCAAATTGCTGAGAATTGTAAGAGCCAGAATCCTCATGTGTAACAAATAGAGGAAGTCTACCCTATTAAAGTGTAATTAATGTGTAAGGATCCCAAGAGGCTCAATAACACCAATAAGAATGCAGACTTTATGGAAGAGTGGTTAGAGCACACTGAACGATACTCTATTAAATTTTGGGGAACACTTGTCAAACATGCACAGGTAATTACAAATAGGTAGAAGTGATCTAAAAAAAAAACAACTAGAGACAAGGAAAAAAGACAAAACGGAAGACCATATTGCTAAAAAATGTGAGAAAATCTTAAGATGCAGAAATAGTACACAGGATAGGAAAGCACATAAATTTGATCGTGATAGGGCTATCAGTATGGTTGAGAGTAATTGTTCGTCAAAGTATGAGTCATTAAAAGTAAAGAAGAAAATCGAAAACAACTCTGTATCCAGTGTGAGTGAACCTAAGGCAAACTAAGCTCCCAGATGCTCTCCGAGTCCTGAATTTCTCAATTTCCTTTAGAAAATCAGGTTATTCAACAAGGCATGGAGAGAGAGAAGCAAATGTGTAAGCAGCAATAAAGGAAATGTAGGACGAGGAGGGGGCAAGCAGGGATCATCAAAGAATCTGAGACCACATAGTTCCACGGTTAAATTATGGTTATGTTTTTGTCCAATATCCGCCCCAGATTTTGCCAACTTGAGTTTTGTTATACAAATTGACTATAAAATGAAAATTATGGAAGTACATTGCGATCCCATAATTCATTCAGTCTGAGCTGATAAATTTATATCTGTCTTTAACAAATGGATATTCCAGAGGTAACAAATGGAAGCACTGATGCATGATGTGTCCAGCACTATTAAAAGTATCAAATACTGAAACAGTTTTAGTATGTGAAAGAATGGGTTTTAACACAGATGCCAAGCAGCTGCAAATCGAAAAGCAAATTCTATCCACAATTACCACCAAGCAACAAAGTAGACCTCTTCCATGAGCCTATCATTGCAGATATCAACAAACTGTAAGAAGTGAAGCTAACCATCATTACAAAGGAATCATGTCTTGGAAAGATTGGCAAGAGACCAACTTGTTGAAATGGGATGATGCAATAATAACCATAAAAGCCTCTGATAAGGAGCATAACATTGTTCTCCTGGATAAAACCTTGTATGTGACTGAATCAATAGACAGCCAAACATCACGTAGCACTATGGGGAATTGAAAGTCAGCATACTGAAAAACTGTAAGGGAGTATCGTCAAATACTTTGTAATTGGATTGAAAAGGATTGCTGAAATAGAGGAATGATTATTTGAAAGTGACACATGCAAGAGGTGCAGGTCGGTGAGATTCTTAGTGTGCTGAGAGACTGAAAGACCGGATGGGTCAGGGGGATAGCTGTAGCGATTTGGTTTCCTAGCTCCTTTGCTAGCAATTTTACTGTTGATCACAGCAGAATTTTTTTTTTGCTAAAATCCAGGAAAATTACAACAGCTAAAAAGGGCACCAAAGGATATAAATGGATTGTCGGAAATAAAAAAAGTAAAAGAAATGCTGGTGAACTGATGTGAAGGGTGATGCTCGTATAGTTAAAAGGCACATGGGAATGCTGCTCAAGAGACAAACTGCTTCCAACCTGCCCACAGACAAGGTCAGTCTTATGACATTGATGTGATTTTGAACTCTGAACTGAGGTTATCTATCCAACTGCGAACACATTATATTAGTACGGGACATTAAAATCGAAGTCATGCAATTGTAACTGATAAGCTAATACACCACAATGAAAGCATTAACCATGGGATTGTTGAGCACTAAGGGGGCAGTAACTATATAACTGGTGGCAGCAGACAGGAGGGAGACGGACTGAAGGAGCAAAAGAGATAGCCCAGCCAACGGGACTGAGCACTCAATTAGATGAAACAACAAACGTCAACTCTTACAGAGGCTAATATGGTGAAGGAGTGCCAAACTTCAAATAAATAAAAGTGCTCAAGACGTTTTTCTCCCTGTCCGAGCTATCTGAAAGCAGTGGGATAGACAAAACTGAAAGTGAAACATCATTAGCAATATCATTATCTGAAGAATCTGACAATCCAGCTCAAACAATTCTCACGGCAGACAATGTAACAAATGTAAAGTTAGTGCCCTTCCTAGCCCTCAAGTGTCATTGAAATGGAATTATTCAGAAATCCATCTGACATATGGACCGATAGAGGAGACAGCCAAACAGATTGAGCTAAAAGAGGATGGTTCAGACTCCTAGTTTTAAAATGATCAAAGACTCTTTGGCCCTGCAATGAAGAAACGTGACTTGAGAACTAAAAGGCTTCAACCTTAATTAGAAAGCTAAGGGGCAGTTCTTAAGATAGCAAAAGTATGGTTGAGTGTTGGGCATCAACTGCAGTAGCGAACCTGTCTATTTGTGTATAATGCTAATCTCATTGGGTGCACAAGTGACTGGGTTTGAAGAATTAATCCGTGGAAACTCAGAGACTTTAAGAAACTCCAGCAGTGCAGTAATCTTTAGACTCTTGGCATCCTGGGATGGGCAGAAAGCCGCACTCACACAAGCAAGAAATTATATAATAAAGATATACAAGCTATTCTTTCCAGAGTTGAATATTTGGAATTGGGAGAGCAGGTTCAACTTGCACATCGGTTCCCGTTTAAAGGTAAGCAGCGCAAGGCAGATCAAACATAAAAACCTGGAGCTATTTGTTGTACATTGGTGTAAGAAATCGGGTTATTATTTGAGAGGGGTGGGAGTCCCACTCAAACAACAAACAAAATCCTTGTCGGGGTGAACCACAAAGTTCACTAAATAATCTATGCTTAGTCCTCTGTTACCTTGGGTCAAAGCAGTCAGGCTTAATTTAGACGCAATGTGTAAAGTATTATGCAGCACTCAAACAGTAGTAAAGTAAAACGCAAAACAAGAAAAATCTAAAACCAATTCATAAATTAGAGTAAAGTTTAATGAATAAAATGGCACTAAATCGACAAAAATGTACTTAGTAGAACAAGAGAAATTAATTTCTCAAGTTTTAATTGAATATAGTGTAAGGAAAAAACACAAAGCGCCAATCTCCAGTATCTGGTCATGCTGGAATGGATTAAAGTCACAATCCAGTCTGACCACAATGGAGCACAGGTTGGATACAGAGACCTGGTTCGTCCCAGTGAGGAATTTACCTTCTCTATGTGCAAGTCCACATGAGGAGAGTCAGCTGGATCTTCGCATTGGAAGGGACCGCAAGGAAGTTTTTGTCAGCACAAAGAGCAGTTGTTGCCTGGAGAAGCAGGCTGTTGCTGTTTGGCAGGAAGAGCAGGTTGCTGTTGGAATTTCATGTTGGTGGGAAATGCAGCAACAGTTGGCTACCTGAGGATCCCGCTCACAGTTTTGAAGAGCTTCAAAACATCTGGAGTTTCACCTGGAGTAGAGATTTTGTAGATTAGAAAGAGGAGTAGTGCACGCTAATACCAGCCAAGGGCCAAGGACCCAGAAAAGGGTGGAAGGGGGCCTCTTGGAGATCGGTAGTCGCTCATGCAGATGGTGCTGGTTAGCTGGATAGTTGCAGGAAGGCTTCTGGAAGCTGCTTCTGTGCTTGTAACTCAAGAGGTCAGACAACTGATCCTTGAAATTATTTCTGGAAATCTTGGGTTCAGTGCTAGCAGTCCTTCTGAATCTTCCACCGGTCCAGGAATGGTCTGATGAAAGGTTTCGAAGGTGAAACCGTCTTGCATCCAGTGCCAGATTGTGGGTGGGGGAACGTCACATATATCTAATCTTCCACTTTTTCTAGGTTTGGCTCCAAACTGTTCAGAGAAACAAAAGGCAGGCAGGCCTAGGTGTGAGTTGCATTTGCCAGAGGGAGAGTAAATAGTGTCAGAAATCAGTCGCAATGGGTGCTGCAGCCCACTGCCAGTGTTTAATTTACAGGCCGTGTGCGCAGGTATTGCCATATACGAGGGTCGTGTAAGTAAATTAAATGTTCCAGTTAAAGGTATGCCAATTTTACCATGTTTAGGGGAGACAGCACAAGCATGTAACTACTGGGTAAGAGGAATAAAGTCCTTAAGCCAATAAAAAGTAATTAAAAAAATATAGGGAAGAAGAGCTTTTGGATTGGGGAGAGGGGTGTGGTGTCTTTGGGCATTGGGGTGACAGAGGAGGTGTGAGTGGTCTGGGTGAGAGGTTCACAAAATTAAAAAATAGTCAGAACAGACTTAAATAATAGGCCAGAAAAACAAGAAAATGGGATGAATTTGAAAAATGTAATTGAATTTTAAAGGTCTTAACTAAGTAAAAGGAAACAGTTGGCATTAGAGCTTGCCTGCATATGGCAGATATAAAATGGCTTCAGGAAGCCCATACAGTATATCAGAACAAAGAGTGACTCCGTGACATGAGCTGTATGGTAGTTGGCAACGCCACGCAGCATGCCTCAGTCAGAGGGGCTGAAATGTTGGCAAAACAAGGAGTGTTTTAATTGCACTTTGAATAATGTAGATGGATGATCTCAGAATAAACTTAGGATAATATTTATTTTACCATCCGCTGTAAGTATAGGCCAAACCGAGACACCCCTTCGGATTTACAATTTGAGCCAAGGGTTTGCACACTACATAGATAATTTGTGAGGGAATTGTAACTGTTGCTTTAAAAGTAGAAGTAAATCTCAGTATTACAGAGAGTAAAACTGTATACATCACAAACCTTAATGCAGATATGTCCCGGGTGCCCAGTGAAGTATTCCATCCATCCGATCCATGATGTTCATTATGTTTGTATCCACATAAAAAGATACCCCCCCCCCCAATATATTGACAGACCCTCAAAAAGTCACTGTCTAAAACAATATTGGACTATAAACCGATTATACTTGTAATTAATAATAGTATATTGAGCAAACTGATAATGTGGAATTATGATAGGACACCATTAAAATATGGAATATATTCAGTACGTGAAAAAATGATTCATTACTATTTTGATTTAAACATGGACTCCACAAATTCAAATTTTGTCTGGGAATCACATGAGACCGCCATTAGGGGTATGTCCCTGAGCAATATCATTTTCTGTTTTAAACCTGATACAGTCAATATCTGCAATTTGCAGAACTTGAATTAAAACATGCACATGCTAGTCTTAATAAGAATAAGAGAAAATGCAGAGCTAGATTGCTATAAAAAGCAGCAATTCTAGGCAACTGTACAAGCTAAAACATGTGCAGTTACTGAATGTATTATTTACGGGCATAGAGATTCAGTTTGTAAAGTGCTGTCTCAGAAGATGCCCTACAAGATGAGTAGAATTAACATAAAAACTATCTCATATAAATAAGGAGATTTGGTAAAAGAGGGGGTGATAATGCAAATATATTATCAGTAGCTATAAAGGGAGGAGTGACAACCTAACCAGACTATAATGGAAGAGGATACATCTGACTAGCTTAACAACGAAGAGCCTGCAATGCTTGAGGCTACAATTAGGCTAGAAGAGCTTGTTATAGACTGGAAAAGTTATAGGCCCAGATGTCATTCTTTAAGAGTTTCATCCGGTATTCTCTCGATTATAGATAAATCAGTGATATACTTGATGACAAAATTTCAGAAGTGGCATTACATTCCAAGCTCATGGGTAGGGGAACAAATACCCTCATAGTAGACACATTGACAACAGTGACAATTTGGCATGACCATTTCCAAGGTTGTAATACCCTAGCAGCATGGTTTGATTCCCAGTAAAATTATCACTGAACGCATCAATAGGGTGATTGAATTAATTGATCTTTCATAAAAGCAAAATTAACCCTTGCCAGTGACCCTGCTAGATGCTGAAAATACTTTTGATCAGGTTAAGTGGGAATATATTTGGGGTAATATAGGTGAATGGGATTTGGCTAACCATTACATTAAGTATTGTACAATTGTCTGATGGCTAACTACAGATTATGGTGGACTCCCCAGATAATACTATACTAACTCATTGGATTAGACAGATGTCTGTCCTCCTCACTCATAAGGAAACTACTAGAAAATCAGTGCATTCTAGTAATAATGTCAAACAGCTATCTGAGGAAAGTATTAGATTATGCAGATAATATTGCCATTATAACCTAGTCTTCAAGAACTATAATTGAAAAGATAGAAGGAGAGTCTAAAAGTTTTGTATTAATATCAGGATATTTAATGGATTTAAAAAAAAAAAAAAAAAAACACATCTTAATTTACCACTATGTTCTGCTGTTAGATCCCCATTTAACTAATCAAGCGACTTATTTGGGTGTTAATGTGACCATGAAAATAGAAACTGTTATTATCAATTATGATCCATTGTTACACAGAATTAGATAATCTAAAAAAAATGGGATAACTTTCACTTCCCATTGATTGGATGATGTAAAATACTAAGATTGTCTCCAAGATTTATTTGTGACTCCAGGAGGCAGGGCTCTCTCTGACAAATTTTAGCTACTATTATTTCTCAGCGATATTATGTCAGATTAAGAACATGAGCAATGGGGATGAAATTGGAACATTTTAAGTGGAGGGAATAAGCCAATCATTTTTATTATGTAACTACTCAGGCACAAGCTATTTTTTTTTTTTTTTTTAAATAAAGGTGCAGTTTAGAGTTGTAAGGAATGTCATCACGCAGTGAAAACTAAATGTTGAATGTTTCAGCAATCACTATTATGTTCCTTTGTGGCACTTTTCTGTTCTACTCTGTTTTCTGAGTCACTTAAACTAGAATGTGACATAATACTGAATTTCTCGTTCGGAGGCATGTGAAGGGACAACTATTCCTGCTATATTTGCTTAACCTAAACAAACTTTATTTACAATTTTACAGTTTAGAAATTTTGCACAACGTAATGATGCCAGTCAGTTTAGTATATCCCCTTGTTCTTTGCTGATGATCACCACTGTAAGTATCAAGGTCAAGAGTTGTGTAAGATATTAATTTAAAAAAAAGATATCAGTGACCTTGGAAATCAAGCATTAAAGTGGAGGAACTTGTTGGGGGAGGTTATTTCAGCTACCTATATGAGTGAGGCTTTAAAGTTAGGAACTTATTTTCAGTATCCACCCGGCCAAAATCTCAACCTTACAAGGCTTTACATTCTGTATTATACGCCTGTTATTTATATTTGGGGATGCCAACTTGACTATCTGTACCTAATCCCGTAACAGATACCATACATATACTTGTCTGAGATCATTTTTAGCTTTCTGAGCCTGTTAGCCAAAAAACTGATTAGTGGGACTTTGAAGCTAATAATCTTATTATGAAGATTAGCTTAGATATCACCTTGGCTCATAATGCATACTGAAGGGCAAAAAAATAAGATCCAGGAACATCTTTTACATAAAGTTGAAAGAAGTGACTGTAATAAAAGAAAAATACATAACCTGCAGTATATATTCAATATGGAATTCAACATTTAAGTATACTGTTGAAATTTCGAATATACTTTATCATGAACATTTTAAGAAAGTATGTAGGACCTCAACCCAGTATTGCGTACAAGGATCATTCACCCAGTATTCACTATTTATTGATGAAATCTTTAATAAATTCCCCTGTCAACTGGCTATCTGACGAGAAGGAACGATTCCAGAAATGTGGGTCCTGCAAGGCCTGCACTGTTAGTGTTCACAAGAAAGAATATGTAGGAAAACAACCTATAACAGAACATACAACATAACTGAATGTTATATATTTACTGGAATGGCAGTGCTATAAATATTTTGGCAGCATGATGCAGTATGATACAGAAGGTTAAAAAAAAAAAATATCCTGCAGCACCTCTGGCGTCAAGAACCATGACAGTAGCAACCAGATCGCTAAGCACACCTGGAATTAACCTGTTTGAGGACGTGATACATTCCAATCTTATGGATGTGAAACCACATCCCAGAGGTTGGTGGGGGAGGATTGGAATATTGAGAAAGAGAATCTAGATTAATCATGCTGCTGGGCACAAAAATGACACTGGCCATAATGTAGATGCCGAAATACATGTGCATCTTTGAAAGTTTAACAAGCAAGCAAATGAGTTTTCAAATCTCACTGATTATGATGAGCTTATCTTAATATGAGCATTCATTTGTGACATTGGTTATCAACTGCTGTGTAGGTGTAGTGAATATGGTTGTCTTTAATTTATTTATCATTTTGTGTAATAATTAAGGAAGGCTCTTTGATCTCCAACATGCCAACGTGGGGACCACTTATGACTGATGAAAATGTCAGCTGTATTTACTTCACTTCCAGTTGGTTGAATAGAGTGTTAAGTTGATGTAATAATTTAACTATAGTAGGATTTGATGTAATTTGTCCAATAAGATGTAAACCATCTTGTGCATTGCTCACCCTATCACATCCAACATTAGAACATATTTTCAGGGGTAGCTTCTGCATTTTCAAGTGTGAATTTGTATTGTTTGGGACATGCCCATAATTTTTGGTTCACTTTTTTCAAAATAAACTTTTTATTAGTTTTCAACTGCAGTGTGGCAGTATCTCTGATTACAGAAATACCATGTGACAGTGTGTGTATAGTCAGCACTTATCAACGTTTCAACCATATTAAACCACCAGGTGAAATTCAGAATAAATCTCCAATCCTTATCACACTCCCCTCCCACTCTCAATAGTTTGATACCATCATTCCTTATTGCTTCAGAAACCCTTAATGGTTTATTTCGTTTCTCCAATATCCATGGGGCATCTGAGCAGGGTTCTAAGCTTGTTCCTCTTGCCTCTGCCCACCCTAACCATACCTTAGAATGTTTCCTGAGACAATCTTGTGCCCTGTAGATGGGGCGCTCCAAACCCATGCAGTGGACAATGCTCTTAGCCCACCCCTCAGCTGACTGTGCAGCAACATCCTTCCATACTTTCGCAATATCCCTATTTGCTACCATGAGGCCCAACCATAAGAGCGAGCGCTCTGTGATAACGTGTGCCCCCCAAGTCGTTTGTGGCAAGTTACAGCACTAGCTTGGGGTCTCTCAGTATATTTGATCCTAACACTTTCCCCCAAAAAGGGGAGAGAGCAGAACAATGCCAAAACGTGAGACAAGACCCCAGGTGAACACTTGCAGTAGAAATCATCCTGTGCGATAAAGTTGAGCCCTTGAATAGCGTATTTGGTGAATTATTTTTACTTGGATATGTCTAAATTGTGAAGCTATGTCTGCCTCCCTGGGTGCCTTCTATGCCTCTTCAGTCCTCTTCCTCAAATTCTCAGAGCTCCGTCTCACAAGCCCTACATACCACCACCTTAGTGTCAGCCATGCTTCTTAGAAGCATCTCATATGTCTGTGACAGTTTGTTTGCTAATGTTCATCAAAAGGAGCTTAGCTTCTAATGGGGAAAACTCCGTATTCTCTGGGAGCACCGGCATCAACTGGTACCAAAAACATTGTGCATGGTGTAAATCATACTCCTCCTGCAGCTTCTAGAATAATGCAGTAGTCCAGTTCTTACAACATCACTTAAGGTTGATAAGCCAATAGTGTCCCAGGCTGCAAAGCCCCATAGGGCCGCCACACTCAGGAGGTAAGTTCCTTTCCAGAGCAGGGCTTCCAGCGTCAGATCACCCACCCACCTAATGGCTTTTTTGACTGCCTCCCAAACCTCCAGCACCACCCGAGTAGCCGTTGGTAAAAAGTCCTGCACATTGTCCCCATATCACAGATGAGGCAGGCCTTCCTGTCCCATGGCCCTCTTTTTGAGAGCATAAGATGGATGATTTTGCAGTTGGTAGAGAATATCCCAGAGGCCAGAGTACACACCAAACACTTAACATCTGCAACGCCCTAGAAGCGAATGAGGTCGGATCCCCTAGGTACAGAAGCACATAGTCCGCATATAAGGAGATCCTGTCAATCACCTTGTCCTCTCATTGAAAGCCTTGAAACCAAGCATTTACTTGCACCGAGGCTGCCACTTTCTCATTCGCAAATAGCAACTGGGACAAAGGACACACGTAACTTAGTCCCCTCGTCACCAGGAACCACTCTCAGACCATTCCCTCTACAAGTACCCTGGATTTAAGGTCCGCATATAAAAGGCAAATATAGCTGATAAATTTGGGGCTGCATCCTGTCCACTCAACAGAGTGAACAGGTATGCCCAGTCCATCTAGTCAAAGACCTCTTGGAAATTTACTGACATCAGGGCTCTCTGCTTTCCTACTGACTCGCTCACAGCTATAGCATTTGCACTTGTCTCAGGTTATGCCGGGTAGCTCATTGTGGCAAAAACCCTGACTGATCCGGATGCACCAGGTGTTTAATGACTGTCCCCATGATTGGGCAACACCTTTGCTGACACCTTAACCTACGTATTTAGTAGGGAGATGGGCCGGAAATCCTCGAAATGCGTCTTGGAACATTTCTAGCATTGGCTGACCCAGCCTGAGGCCACACCAGGTGCCAAATTCGGTCCAGGTACCCTGCCTGACTGTAGCTGAGCCAGAGCTGCCCACAATTTTTCGCCAGTAACATCGGCTTCTAAGGATTCTCTATCTTCTGGAGACAATATGGGGACCGGCATGTCATGAACAAATTGCTGTAGGCCTGCTTGTGGACGCGAAGGGGCCTCAGACTATAGGTCCCCATAGTAGACAGCAAAGGTCCTGACCATATGCTCGCTACCCATGACCCATCCTGTAGTTCTAGATATGCCACAGGACCACCATTATTCCTGTGGTGCAAGGCCAATCAGGGTCCTGCTGGCCATGTCCCCCTCCTGATAGATCCTACTGTGCATGGCTTTCCAAGCGGCCTGCGTCTTTTGCATTAGTTGCTGCCGAAGCAGGGCCTGTGTATGCAGTGAATCGTGTAATGAGTCCTCTTGACCGGAGGTCGCAAATTGGTCCTCCGGGTCGAGGTTACGTTCTTCTTGATCCTGGACCCTCTGCATACCCCTCTTTTTATATCGTTTAGCATAGCTAAAAATTTGCCTCTTAATGTAGCCTTTTGGGCCTCCCAGAGTACTCCCGATGAGGGCACCGGCCCTCGATTGTCAGTAAAAAAAAAAATGATGTGCTCTGTTGCTGGCACGTGTTCCTAAAGTCACCCTTTTGGAAGTACTATCAGTCCAGCATCAAACCAGCACTTGTCCTTGCATGAGATGACGAAACTCCATCACTCTGACACTCCTGGGAAGGCATAAAAAAAGTCTAGCCAGGAGAAATTCCAGTGAGCATTGGAATAGAAAGTATAGCCCTGCTCAGTTGGGTGGTGTGCCCTCCAAAGATAAACCAGATTATGAGCAAATCGCTGATCGATTCATGCCTATGTTGCACACTCCATTAAGCCCTCCAACAACCCCCCCCTCAAAAAAAAAAAAAGATCCATGGGGCCTCGAGTAGCTCTCCTAACAAATCACTCAGTATGGACAAGAAGCCCATGGTGAGCGGGGTTAGAGCATACACACACAGCACAGACATGGTTAGGCCTTACAAAGTTCCAGTGATTGCCTTGTAGTGCCCCAGGCCATTCTGCGAGTGGGGTGCGCTTCCGTATCAGAATGGCGTGCCCCGTCACCTCTAAGAAAGCCCACGTGATAGACCTGAGAGTACCCTTTGGATGCTAGGAAGGGACAATTATTACCCAGTATATCGGTTTCCTGCAGAAGGACATAATCTGCTTCTGTTCTCATTACCATCTTTAGTACTGCTTCTCTCTTAATCGTGTCTAGTAATCCATTCACATTTCAAAATAACACCTTAAGGGTAGCTAACCGAGTGAAAGCTGGATCACCACTCTCAAACAAGATTGAATCCGCCATAAGGAAACTTGTTTAAACATTGCGTCTGCCACCGTTGTAGGTATCTATTCTGAACTTTCACATCTAAACCAAAGGAACAAAAAAAACAGTCCATCCCCCTTCACCCCTCCCAATACTTCGCTAACTAGAAGTACCTATTATAATGTGTCTAGGGACCGAGCCAACTGGGCTAACTTGTGACAGATATCGCCCACTACACCGGACTCTCCCTCACCAACCAAACTTAAACCCAACATGATTGGGAATGTGGCTATTCACTCAATTGACTCAGAGCCCCCCCTGCCCCCTCGTGCAGATAGTAGATCATCACTATCTTTGGATTCAGTCTTCCTGCTGTGCTGCTGCCAGCGGCCCCTGCTCATGATCCATAAAATCCTGTTGAGGTCCCTGGCCGACCGAGGAGATGGCCACATCTTTCCCCTCTCCCGAGAGTTCGGGCCCTAATGTGTGCAATCATTTCTCTCTCCTCTTGGGCCTATGGCCCAGGTCATGCTCTATTCAGTCTGCCTACCATTGTTCGTGCCCCTTCCTCTGAGGATTGAGGAAAGTGCCAGGGCGGGCACTCTTCGATCCAGTTCCATACCGCCTCTGGGGTGTCAAAAAAGAGCGATGTCCCTTGAAAAAGAACCTTTAGGCAGTCTGGAAGCAGAAGCATATATTTAAGGCCCATGGGCCCTTAATTTTGGTTTTGATCGCCAAGAAGGAGCTGCGCTGCTGCTGAACCCACGCACAGGCGGCCCATAACACTCCTCTCTTTTGCTGCCGCATGGTCACGGTCACAGCTGCTACAAGGGTCCCTGCGCCCGCTGGCCGATTCGGGCTTTGTGTGGGGCTCGCTCATGGATCAAGGCTGCTGATGTGCTTAACTTGGGAGAGAGGTCCTGGGCAGCGGCAACTCTGGTCGGATGGCCTGCACGGGTGCGGAGCTCTAGCAAAGTGCGTCTGCCATGTTTTGCGGCGTAGCCACGCCCCCCTGTAGTTTGCTGTTTCTAATGTTTTTACCAATGATGTTCGGGTGAATATAGGGATTTGCACTTGACACAGGTGATTTTCATCTTTATGGGAGTAACATCTTAAGTGACTTAATCAGTGTGTTGATTATGAATGTGATCTTCATTGGAAGCGGATTCTGCACATGGCACTTTAAACCCCTATGCGCACGATCTTTCACCAGATGATTTTTGCAGTGGATGAACTGAGTCAAAAACATACATATATCAGTTTAATAATGGAGCCATTTTGGCAGGGTACACATTCATGCATAGTAATAAGATGGAAATGTTAACGTAAATTATCTACACAGTACCCTGCTACTCAGTATATGTGGTATTTTCGTGAAGGCACAAGTGACTTTAATACTTAGTATAGAAGATCTTTCTCCTACATATTTTGTAAGGATAATGGGTCCAGTTTTGCATGTCACGTTATTCCACGGGCCACTTTAATAATATTAACATCTATATGCAGTTGACACTTTAAATATGCACATGGCTTTTAAATTTTTTGTAACCTTAAACTATAAAAGCACTCTTAATTGTATCTAAATAGTAATGTAACCGTATACATATCATTTCATGTAAACTGGTTTAAATGAACTGGACCACTAACAACTATTTTTTGAGATCTCGTATGGGGGCTCTGGTAAACAGTATTAATATGCGAGTTATTGATAAAGGGTTATTTTTATGAAAAGCTCCAATGCACCACTTATGTGAGAATGTGTATGAAATTAATTGATGGGTATGAATTGGGTATGATGCAACCAGTTATTTATCGTAAATTTATTTTTCCGTCTAGCAGAGGTAAACTGGTGTAAGCTTATCTAAACACTTAATAGGTGGATTTTTAGATGATTAAATGCTGGGAAATGTGCATCAGGGAGAGGAAAGATTGCCAAATACTTTGATATGCATTAGCGGGTGAGATAACGATGCAATCGGACAGTATCTTGAAAAGACATCTGGTAAATGTAGAAAAGAGATAAGAAAATATATAGATTTTTTTTTTATGTGATGTAATTCGGTAAATCAATTCTTTATTGTGAGAATGTAAGAAAAATACATAGAATTATATATTTAAAAAAAATAATAGCCATTAGTATAAAGAGAGGTAGCTGTTTTACGTAGTTATTACTTTGTAGAAGGGAACAATGTTTTACAGAATCTAATTGTTGTATGAAATGCTTCCATTCTGTTATATATTCAAAACCAACAATGTGGTGGTCTACTCATTGCTGAAAATAAAAATTGGTAATAGACTTAAAATTGGTGTTGATAATTAGGACCGTTACATACATATACTGATCCAGTGGAAGTGGTTCTTGCCAAAACGAGTTAGCCATTTTTTTTTATTTTTTTTTTACGCTATGTGATCAAATAAAGGTTTGAGATGTCAGCAGTGGTGTTTTTTTTTTTTTTAACATGTATTTTGTGAGTTAGTTCAGTATAGGAAGCTGGGTTCTGGTTGCAGTACTCCCCTCTCCTTTTGTCTGTTTTTTGATGCAACATTGAAGTGCACTGGGTTCCTTCTAACCAGGTCCCCAGTGTCCGTGCTCCTTCCTCCAAACAAGACACCTGGTCACTTGATCCCCAAGTGGCCAGGACTTTTAGCACCTCTGTAAGTACCTAGTAAATGGTACCCCTGGTACCGAGTGCATGGTTACTGAAGAGGGGGCTCTAGGAGCTGCATCACAACTTGTGCCATTCTAAGGGACCCAGCACCAACTTCATGTAGAATACCATTGGAGGCTGCGTGACAGAGTGCTCCCTAAAAGTGAAAACAGGACATGGCATACAGACTGTGTGACATAGCCCCTAAACACTGCATGTAATATTTGTAAGTCACCCCTACACTAGGCCTTACAGTCCTAAGACAGGGTGCAATATAGTATATGTGTGGGCATATCTGCAAGATCAGATATGTCCCTGCTATGTCTTCGTCAATTCTTAGACGTAGCTAGTGAGCAGTAAAGCCATTTTAAACATGTGCTGGACTCTGGTCAATAAGAGTTCCCCAGCTACATGATGCCTGCACTGAAAATAGGGATGTTTGGTATCAAACATCTCATATTAATAAACCCTCACTGCTTCCAGTGATGGGTTTATTAATACATGTGCCCAGAGGGCACCTTAGAGGTGTGCCCCTTGAAAACCTACCAACTGCTGGTGAGCTCACTGACCAGTTCTAGTCAGATTGCCACCAACAGACAATCTGACCCTCATGGATGAGAGCCTTTGCGGAGGTGAGAACCTTCCTTCGGAGGTCAGAAACAAAGCTGCTCAGGCTGGGGTGTTGAACACCCCTCCCCACAGGATGGTCTGCATTCCAAGGCAAGAGGTTTCAAAGAAGCCCATTGCCTTTGGTATGTAGATTTGGCCTCTCTGAGGGAGATGGCCTCTCCCCCCCCCACCCCAGGACCCATCTGGCACCCAGACAGGCAAGTAAATTAGATATTCAAGTGGCATGTTACCTTTCCAGGCTGGACACACCCTTTTCATTTCCAGCCTGAAATGCACACAACTTTAGAAATTCTGCCATCTTGTGTGTGGTGGAATTTAGGAATTCTGGGACAGGGTGATGCCCACTCCGCAAGGGAAGTGGTCATCTAAGTGGTGTAGTTACCCAAAGGGTCGGTAGCCCATTAGCTACTGTCTTTAACTCCCCTTAACGTCCTGTATATTGAGTATTTAGGGGTCCCCTAGATACTAGATCCTCAAATGTTAACTGTTCAAAAAGGAAGGCGTGGACAAGAAGCTTGCTGAGCCTGAGAAATGAGGATCACAACTGTCTTGGCACCAACCCTGCCAGCCTGCCCTCTACACCTGACCCTCGAGGAGCAATGGGACCAAAGAAAGAATGGTGAGGACCGGGACTGGCAAAAACCATACACCGGACATCACCACTGTGCACCCAAGCCACCTAGCCCGATGTGAAGTGGGCCAACAGTGTCAAGCTTACCTTGAGTCTGCCGACTGTTGACTTCCCGTCAGAGTCTGCAGCCTGTTTTCACAGGACCCCTTCGGTCCCCCATCCCCTCCCCTCCCCCAACTGCGAGTAGCTTTAGTACTGGACCCAATACAAAAAGACACCACTGCACCCAAGCCCCACAGCCCCTCCTTTGTTTTCCCTGGACTGACTTTCCAGTCCCAGCTTGCAGCAAATTTCTGACCGGACTACTTCCCATTGAAGTGAATGGGACAACCAACACTGTAACACCTCTGCATACGGATGCCCCAAACACCGTCCCCGAGGTGAACTGTTGGTGTGGCTTTGGACCTTGCTCCATACTCACCTCAGGTCCAGAAGAACAATCCTGTAGGTCATCGCTAAGTGTGCAAGTTGCATTACATGTTTTTCCCCCATAGGATAACATCGGCCTCTGCACCCGGATACCCCAGTGTCTCCCAAAGTGACCTGTTGGTGCTGCTTTAGACCTTGTCCTATATTTGCCTTAACTCCAGTAGATTGGTCCTGTAAGTTTCTGTTAATTACCAGTATGCAGTATATTTTTTCCCTCCATAGGATACCATTATTGCTCCAAAAATTGGACTGTCCGTTTTGGAAACCTGTAAAAATTCATAACTCGAAAAGTACTCACCCGATTGCGATGATCTTGGCATCAAAATTTATATAAATGTATGGATTATTTTTATAAATTGGTGTTGGATTTCATTATTGTGTGTCTCACTTATTGCCTATGTCTGATATGCCTAACTGCTCACTCACACTGCCGCATTTGAGGTGTCATTTGCATTTGTAATTCCTTTGGGGTTTGCTTGGGCTCTTTCCACAATGTACCCCTTTTTGGTCCACTATATAAAGAGCCAGCTTTTTACACTTAGTAAACAATAAGTGATAAACTTTAGTTTTTTTGTTATTTTTAAACATTAGTTTTGTGTTATTTTAGCTCCTAACTATAGCGTCACTTTACTGTTTTTTTGGTTTTTTTTAAAGTGAAGTTCTGTGTTTTTTTTTTTTTCCCTCCTCACATTCATACAAATCAGCTGCTTGAACAGCTTTTGGCAGGCTGCTAACCCTCGTTATGTACACCTCCCACCCCCAAACTCCCCCCATCCCTCCTTTGCAGCCTTTGGTCATGTCTTTTGGTTTCAACCGCCTGCCTTGAATCCACTACACAGTCGCATAGTCCCCATTGGGCACCGCCCCATTAAGTATATGTTTTTGTCGTTCCATGACCAAGTGTCAGGTTCTGTGGACTTTCCATGTTTCA
The DNA here is from genome assembly GCF_031143425.1 of Pleurodeles waltl. NCBI lineage: Eukaryota > Metazoa > Chordata > Amphibia > Caudata > Salamandridae > Pleurodeles > Pleurodeles waltl. The sequence goes on from NC_090440.1 coordinate 812,760,591, forward strand.
TCCAGTGATGCTTGCATGGTCCTATGGTACAACTGCTGCAGGAGTATTGTGGTATCGTAAAGATGGAGGGGCTGCACTTTGTACTTCAAGAGTACTGTGATTAAAAAAATAAAATGTTTCTGATGGATACAACTACCTGTGGATTCCTCACCTAATGAATACTCCCATGGCGCCAGCATTCGACGGAAATCTTCTTACTAGTCTCTGCACGTCGACGAGGACGTCACTCTAGCCCACGCGACACCGTCTGACGTCATACAGGCAATAAGTCCTCGCCGACGTGCCGATGACAGTTCCCTTTTTTCCGTGCATTCGAAACGGTTATCTTCGAGGGAGCTACTGTTACCTTCGTGGTTACAGTGTATTGTCTGCTGCGTAGTCTTCTCTGCGGTAATAATGTCTCAGAGGAAGTCGGGTTTCAAGCCCTGTCGAGAGTGTGGGGGCAAGATGTCAGTTACAGATCCTCACTCCGACTGTCTATGGTGTTTGAGCTCCGACCACGACGTCTCGACTTGCGATTCATGTCAACACATGAATCCGAAGGCCCTCAAAGAGCGTGAGGCCAAGTTATTCATGGCAAAGTCAAAGAAGAAGGAGAAACATCATAAGAAGTCTTCTTCGCCAAGGTCTCACCGGCGTCATCGAGACTCCCGGCGCCGTAGAGACTCACGACGTCATTCCAGCAAGGAGTCTCGTTCGAGGTCACCTTCGGCTCGGCGTCGGAGGACTTGGGAGGTCAGCCCCACGGTCACGCCGCATCCATCGACGCCGTTGCCCTCTCCGGCGTCACTGACTTCGCCTGGTCAGGCGTCGGTGATTGAGGTGGTGCAGCCTCTTGTGTTTTCTCCGGCGTCGCAGACGTCGAGGCCGGCGTCGGGGTCGCCCTCGATCCAGGCACCCCAGTATCCGGCTTTTCCCACTCCTGGAGCCGATAGTACCGCGTTTCTTAATGCGATGTATACCATCTTTCAGCAGATGGCTCCAGGATCTGCTCCGGCTGGTCCTTCGGGGCCCCTTGGCCTTTTCATTGGGTGATCCTGCGCCTCTTCGGCCGGCACCCTTTATGCCCTTTCTCCCTTTTGGGAATGTGGGCTCGGCGCCGGTGCCGGCGTCGGTGGCCGCTCCGGTGGCTTCGGATGTTTCGGCCCCGGAGGTTGCCCTTCCGTCGAAGTCAGGATTTTGCCCTGTGACTCCGGTTGGTCCATCGGCTCCAAGACCTCGTCCTCCGGCTCCTGCCTTGGCGCCAAAGCTGCCTGTGGCGCCGGACGCGGCGTCAGATGCTTCTGGAGATCGGAGCCGTTCTTCGACGTCGGCGGAGGCCATGTCGACTCCGCGTATCGAGGAGAGACTTCATTCGAGGAGGCGTGCTCTCCGTCTTTTAGAAGAGCAGGAGTACCAGCGAGTCTTAGAGGAGGGAGAGATTGAGGACTCTGGAGACGGACTACATGGTCTGGATACAGCCAGTGGGCTGGACACTTCCCCTGAGTGGGACCTTTCATCTCCAGGGGAATATACGGAGGAGGCTGCTTCCTTTCATGCTGTGGTGAGGAAGGCAGCAAGCTTTTTGGACCTGCCTTTGCCGGTGGCAGAGGCGAAGCAGAATTTGCTGACAGAGGTATTGCATCCGGCCTCTGCTGCAGCTGAGCCTCTCTTGCCATTTAATGAGGCTTTGCTGGATCCGGTGTTGGAGGTGTGGAAGAAGCCGATGTCTTCCTCGGCCGTTCATAGGGCTGTGGCCAGGAGGTATCGAGCTGCACCATCTGACCCTGGCTTTCTCTCTAGACACCCTACGCCGGAGAGCTTGGCGGTGCAAGCCTCCTGTTCCTCAAAGTCAGCGCCTGGTTCCTTCCCGACGGTGCCTGGAGACAGAGACTCCAAGAAACTGGATGCGCAGTCCAAGAAAATATTTTCGTCATGCAGTTTGGCGTTGAAGGCCACCAACGCAATGTGCATTCTGGGGAGGTACATCCATGCTCTGATGGATGATATTTCGTCTTCATTTACGGAGCTCCCCCAGGGTCTCTTGGATGTGGTCTCGGACGCCCAGGCTGCCGCGACCCAGATTATCCAGTCTGGGCTGGACACGACTGACTCGGTGGCCAGGGCGATGGGCACGGCTGTGGTGGCAAGAAGACAGGCCTGGCTCCGAAACTCAGGGTTTTCTGCGGATGTGCAGTCGACCCTGCTGGACCTCCCGTTTGATGGGGACAGACTGTTTGGAGCCAAGGCAGATTCGGCCTTGGAACGATTTAAGGAGAGCAGAGCCACAGCCAAATCGTTAGGACTGCAAGCTCCTTCTTCCTCTGCCTCTTCTAGATTTTTCAGGAGGTTTCGGGGATTTGGGCGTGGCTCTTCTTCCTCTTCCTTTCGGGGGAGGTTCCAGCAACCCGCCTCTTCCCTCCCCTATAGGTCATTTAGAGGGAGGGGGAGGGGTGGGGCCCGTACCAGAGGAGCCTCTCAACAGCACTCTGCCTCTTCCTCGTCCTCTGGAGGGGTGCAGCAGGGGAAGCAGCCTTAGGCTTCCACCGTTTCCCACTCACTCCTCTCCTGTAGGGGGAAGATTACAGCATTTTCTCCACAAGTGGAAGTCTATCACAACGGACACTTGGGTTCTCGGCATTGTGGGGAAAGGCTACGCCCTTCCCTTTCGGGAGTTCCCGCCCCTCATCCCGCCCCGCCCATCTTATTGTTCAGAAGAACACCTCCTGTTGCTAGAACAGGAGGTTCAAGGCCTCCTTTCAAAGGGCGCGGTAGAGTTGGTCCCAGAGCAGGAAAAGGGTCGAGGTTGTTACTCAAGATACTTCCTGATTCCCAAAAAGGATGGTCAGTTGAGACCAATCCTGGATCTGAGGATCTTGAATTGGTTCCTCAAACAGGAAAAGTTCAAGATGCTGACCCTAGCACAGGTGCTTTTGGCGTTGAACAAGGAAGATTGGATGGTGTCTGTCGACTTGCAGGATGCTTACTTTCATATCCCGATACTCAAGTCGCACAGGAAGTATCTCCGGTTTGTGGTAGGGTCGCAGCACTATCAGTTTGCGGTCCTCCCGTTTGGTCTTACTTCAGCACCTCGAGTCTTCACAAAGGTGATGTCAGTGGTTGCGGCGGAGCTCAGAAGGAAGGGGATAGCAGTATTCCCTTACTTGGACAACTGGTTGATCAAAGCCAAGTCCCCGGAGCTTGTGTCGCATCATCTGCAGTCAACAACCCAGTTGTTGTTCGACCTGGGCTTTTCGGTGAACGTGCCCAAATCTCACCTGGAGCCCTCTCAGCGCCTCCTGTTCATAGGGGCAGTACTGGATACAACATTGAGTCGAGCCTTTCCTCCGCCTCAGCGGATTCAAGATATTCAGGAATTGGTTCCAATGTTTCGAAATGGAGCGGTAGTTCCAGTCCTCAAGGTCCTTCGTCTGCTCGGTCTGTTCGCCTCCTGCATTCTGTTGGTCACGCATGCTCACTGGCACATGAGGGCTCTTCAGTGGTGCCTCCGAAGGCAGTGGTCTCAACACAAGGGAGATTTAGAAGGTACTGTCAAGATCTCCAGAGATGCTGCTGTGGAATTGAAGTGGTGGATTGCGGGCAACAATCTTTCACAGGGAAAGCCGTTCGCGCAGTCGCCACCAGTGGCCACGGTCATAACGGATGCTTCCACCCTAGGATGGGGAGCTCATCTGGGGGATCTGGAGATCAAAGGGCTTTGGTCTCCAGAGGAACAGGTGTTTCATATCAATCTGTTGGAGTTACGGGCTGTACGTCTGGCTCTCAAGGCCTTCCTCCCATCCCTTCGTGGTCAGTCGGTACAGGTCCTGACGGACAATACTACCACGATGTGGTACATAAACAAACAGGGAGGAGTAGGGTCGTACCTTCTCTGCAGAGAAGCTCTTCGGCTATGGTCCTGGGCAAAGGACCATCAGATTTGCTTGGTGGCAAATCATCTGGCCGGGGTCTTGAATGTACGTGCGGACAGTCTCAGTCGCCAATTCTCGGCAGACCACGAGTGGCGTCTCCATCCAGATCAAGTCTGTTTAATCTTCCAGATGTGGGGGTTTCCTCGGATAGATCTGTTTGCCACTCGGGAGAACGCGCATTGCCCGTTATTCTGCAGCCTCCAGTATCCGATGCAGGGAGCGTTGGGGGACGCGTTTCAGATAACCTGGTGCGACCAGTTGCTTTACGCGTTTCCCCCCATACCCTTGATTCCTCGAGTGTTGAGGAAAATTCGCCAAGACCGGGCCCAAGTCATCTTAATAGCTCCGGATTGGCCAAGGAGGGTATGGTACTCCGACCTTCTCCAACTCTCACTGTGCCCTCCGCTCCGTCTCCCTCTCAGGGCAGACCTCCTCTCGCAGTCGCAGGGGCAGGTTTTACACCCCAACCTCCAGAGTCTGCACCTACATGCTTGGAGATTGAACGGGGCAACCTGAGTTCCTTCTCTCTCCCGCCTGATGTAGTGGATGTTATCTTAGCGGCCAGGCGACACTCCACTAAATCTATCTACGCTAATAGGTGGTCTAAATTTGTTGTGTGGAGAGAGACAGATTGATCCCTTACATGCTCATCTGTCACATGTTTTGTCTTTTGCACTGTCTCTAGCGCAGAAAGGTTGTGCAGTGGCTACCATTAAGGGTTATTTGTCGGCCTTGTCAGCCTTCATTTGTCTTCCAGACCAACCATTGTTATTTAAATCCCCTATTGTTCTCAGATTCTTGAAAGGTCTTCTGAATCAATATCCTCCAAAACCATTCGTTATGCCTCAATGGGATTTGTCCTTGGTCCTGACTTTCCTTATGGGGTCCCCTTTTGAGCCTATGCATTCTTGCCCCTTAAGGTATTTGGTTATTAAAACAGTATTCCTGGTAGCTATAACATCTGCAAGGAGAGTGAGTGAGTTGCAGGCCTTATCGGTTAATCCCCCTTATATAACGTTTTATGGGGATAAGGTGGTGTTGAGGACCAAGGCTGCTTTCCTTCCGAAGGTTGTTTCACCCTTCCATTTGGCTCAGACAATCACTTTGTCCACGTTTTATCCTCCGCCTCATCCTTCAAAGGAGGAAGAAAGACTACATCGCCTGGACCCAAAAAGGGCGTTGAGCTTCTATATCGACAGAAGGAAGGATATCAGGCTGGAGGATCAGCTGTTTGTCGGATACGTGGGCAAGAGGAGAGGAAAGGCAGTACACAAGAGAACACTCTCCAGGTGGGTTGTTCTTTGCATTAAAATCTGTTACTCTTTGGCAAAGAAGGATCCGCCTGAGGGCATTAGAGCTCACTCCACCAGAGCTAAGTCGGCCTCTTCGGTCTTGGCCAGGGGTGTTCCTGTGGTCGACATCTGCAAGGCCGCAACTTGGTCGTCCCTTCTCACTTTTGTGAAACATTACTGTTTGGACTCTGAGGTCAGAAGGGACGGTCATTTTGCACGGTCAGTGCTGCAGGATTTCTTGGTTTGACCATTTAGGCACCCACTGCCGGGCGTGGTACTGCTTTGGGACTCTATTCATTAGGTGAGGAATCCACAGGTAGTTGTATCCATCAGAAGAACGAGTTACTTACCTTCGGTAACGACTTTTCTGGTGGATACATTAGCTACCTGTGGATTCCTCACGGTCCCACCCGCCTCCCCGTTGCCTTTTTGGTCTCTCCAAGCAATCCTTGAGTGTGCTCCTTTTGGTCTTCAAAGTTGCAATACATTTTGCATATATGATATGTGTATATTTATATATAAATCTATATATATTGTGTATATACATGATTCGTATGTATATATTTATTTGTTTAAAAAAAAAAAAAAAAAGAAGGTTATATTAAATCTACAGCTATTTTATTGCAATGTTGTGTGATTTACAATATTAAGAGATGTTGCTTTGCTCTTTCATTACATTGGGTTATTATTATTCTCATGCACGTAAAAAATGTTGGTACTGTCATCGGCACGTCGGCGAGGACTTCTTATTGCCTGTATGACGTCAGACGGCGTCGCGTGGGCTAGAGTGACGTCCTCGTCGACGTGCAGAGACTAGTAAGAAGATTTCCGTCGAATGCTGGCGCCATGGGAGTATTCATTAGGTGAGGAATCCACAGGTAGCTAATGTATCCACCAGAAAAGTCGTTACCGAAGGTAAGTAACTCGTTCATTTGGCCACTTTGCTGGGAGGAAGGGGTCTTGCTTGGGTCCCTACCCTGCTCCCTTGTAGATTATTTTTTATATTCATTCAGGGCACAATGACTTTAATGGTGGCCACATCATTTAAAAAAAAGTAGCAGACAGCCAGTCAGATTGTTTAGTCTTGCAGGTTTGAAAAGGCCAACAGGGGAACGTTCTTTCAGCCAATCAGTATCCTTTTTTGTACGCTGAGACTTCATTAAGGACCATGACCTATGGCTTGAGGTTTTTCTGAAAAAGGCTGATTCAGCACTAGAAAGGTTCAAGCATGGCGCAGTCTTGAAGGAAATCAACAGCAACTAAGCAATTTCTTCACCAATACAGGAAACTAAGAGGCTATTCCAGAAGACCAGCTTATAGACAAGACTATTCCTATCAACCTGTACAGAAGCAACCTTATTTTTCCTTTTGAGTCTTCAGACTTAGCATAAATGGTAGCAGTCCAGCATTTCAGCAGGCACAGCAATAGTCCAATTCTTTCTTCCCTGGTGCAGCGGATTCCAGGTCATTTTAGTTTTCCCCTGCAGACTCCTGCCTGACCATTTGGAGGCAGAGTTCTGCATTTCCACCCTGGCTGGAGGTCAGTCATGGCAGACAAGTGCATCTTGCAAATTGATACAAGGCTACATCCTGCCATTCATTTCCTCCTCACCCATCCTCACTCAAAACTGTAGTGTCTTTCTTGGGATTACTCCACCATCCTGATGCATGAAGTCAATCTTTTCTTGTTGAAAAAGACTTGGTACCAAACTTAGAAACGGGAGAGGGATACTATTCACATTACTTTCTTGTTCCATAGGTGAAGTCATCAGGCCTGTTCTAGAACTTTGCCTGCGAAACGCCTTTTTAAGTACAGACTGGTTCAGTATGTTTACTCTGGCTCAAATCTGGTCTTCTGTGGACCCAGGAGTCTGGATGATGTCTTTGGACATGCTGGCTGCATATTTTCATTTACCTGTCCTGCAGTCCGACAGACATCTGTGGTTAAAGGTGGACCAGGAAAACTTCCAATTTAGCGTGCTTCCCATCTGCTTTACCTTTGTCCCTTTGATCGTCTCAAAAGTGATTACTGTTGTCATTATCCAACTGTGGAGGTCAGGAGTACACTTATGACTAGCTGTTGAAGGTGGGTTGCCACAATCAGTTGTAGACCACCTGCGGGCGATGTCTGTACTCCTGATGTTGTTGGGTTTCAGCAATGAGCTGGTGTCCAGTGCAAAAATTGTAATTTATTAGGGCAATTCTGGACACAGTTTCATTTAAAGACTTTTCTATGATGTAGTGATTCCTGGACATTCAGATGATAAGCTTATCTCGGGATCAGTCCAGGGTCTTTGTGATAATGGCTCAGGGTCTTTTGTTCTTCTGGCTTTATGTATCCTCCTTATCCAGATTGCCAGTTAGCACATGTGCGCTTGGCACTCTCATGGGCACTTATGCTTCATTGTTCCCAGTGCCAGGACTTCCTTCAGATCTCAAAGGAGATGGTACAGGATCTGCAGTGGTGGTTGACAGATGCCAATCTGGCCTGCAAGATGCCACCCTCTTTCTCACCTAAAATTCATGGTGGTGATGGAGGTGCTGCTGCTGGGTTTTGGAGCTGGGGTGGTCACCTGGGGAGATTGGGATCAGAGGTCTCTGGCCTCCAATGGAGGGGCAGCTCTATATCTATGTTCCAGAGCTTTGGGTAACCCGTCTAGCCCTAAAAACCTATCTTCCATCCATCAAAGGGAGGCCGGTGCAGCTCCTTATGGACCGTATCGCCACAGTGTGGTTCTGCAACAAGCACGTGGAGAGTGGTCTCTGCTAGGAGGTGCCACGCGTTCTGGAGGTTCTCCATCCCAAGGTGATGTGGCAGTGTTCGATCAGTAGGATTCTCTTTGGCTGAATATATTCACCACTGTTGAATGTGCAATGTGAACAGTTTTCTTTCAAAGTGCTTTTTAGATGGTGCATTCCAGCTGAAATGGACAGACAAGCTCCTGTACTCCTTTCTTTTGGTACTTCTCCTGCCTCTGGTTTCGATAAATATCAGGACAGGTTGGGCCAAAGTCATTCTCATTGTTGCAGATTGGTCCAGGAGATCATAGTACCTGATGTTTCTAAGCATTTGTCCTTCGATCAGGCTTCTACTTCAGGAAGTCCTCATGTCCCAGCAAGGGCACTGTCCTGCATCTGAGTCTTCACATCTTATCTCTCTATGTGAAAATTGAGTGGCAGCAGCTGAATGAGTTTGACTTTCTGATTGAGGTAGTCGTCATCCTTGCTGCCAGATGCCCTTCCAGGAAGTATGACTATAGTGGTCTTCACAACAAGTTTGTTGCTTGGTGTGGTGTCCAGAACACTGACACCATTAAAGCTAAACTTACTGATGTTCTTCTGTTTGTTATTCTCTTAAACCATCAAGGCACAATGAAAGGTTATTTGTCGGGTCTCTGTATTTACTTTACCAACTGTGATTACATCACTGATGCATTACATAAAAGGGTTTGGCTCACCTGTTTCGTTAGCTGCCTCTTGAGGCTTTTGGCATTTAAACCATATTGTCAGCACACTGTGTGAGTGAAGTGCCGGTGCTGTTGGTGCGTCTGCCCTACACCACCTTCTTTCTGGACAAATAAGTTGTGAAGATCTGTGAGGCTTTCCTACCCAGGGTTATGACTCCCTTTCACGTAGGCTAATCCATAACTTTGCCAGCAGTTCTTTGCCCCATCTTGCCCCTCCAGAGAGGTGACTGCATTGCCTTAAAGCCAAAGCAGACCCTGTTTTTACATCAACTTCTCAATTGGGTGAATGATAAACTTTGTGGTCCTTTCCAGTGCAAAGTAAGACAGGGTGGTGCAAAAGAGGGCCTTTCAAAGTAGATAGTTCTCTGCATCAAAATCATCTGTGCACTGGAAAAGTAGTAGTCCCTTGAAGATCTGGGCCAAGGCTGCTGCAAGTTTTTTTTGGCACAAGGGGTGTGTTTTATAATTAGGTTTATTCTTTTATAGGTATTCCCTTTTTAAGTTGCTCTTGTTAATTATTTAGATACAAGTAACAAATATTGGATGCATGCTACAGTCATTGTTTTATCGCAACATGATCAAGTCTGCTTGAATATTTTACTAGCTTATTATTTGAATTGAATTCTTAGTTTTAATTATTGAGTTGTAAACATGGTTTCGGGAAATTGATAATTTAATTTCTTGTTAATCATTCAGAGTGCATGGTTTCACAGAATGAAAATAAGAAAAAGTTAATCAAGTCCTTTTTTGCTAATGGTTTAGTATGGAAGATTCAGGAACAACCAGATAATGTTAGATAACTTAAGAACAGCATGTAAAAAGCTAGGGAGGAAGCCCATTCCAGAAGACCGATGAGGCGAGCTAGACAGAATTGTACTCCCTCTGTTGGAGTTCACCATAAGGCTCACTTAGCCTTTGTTTGCTGGACTGACCAGCCAGCCTGCCTGCCAATGCAGCAAGGAAATGCACACAATAGTATTATACTGAAGAATGGTCTCCTTGTTGAAAGCAGGTATGCAGATGTGAACCATCTTTGAAACTTGAATTAGGGTGTTCTTTTTGTGCGGAGTTGAACTTAGTAAGCAAAAGAAATGAGGGTAGGATTTATATGTAGGTTACAGCCAATATGTTGTAATATTTTCTGCTGTTCACACTTACTGTAAAAGTTTCAGCTACTCTTCTGTTTGTTTTTTAAAATTACAACCCGTATTGGGTGCACTAGGTTAGGTTGTTGACTTTAAAGTAAATATTGAAAAGATATCTATTTTCTCCTAGTGTTCTTTAATGTGCCTTTCTATTTTGAATGAGGGGTTGGATTCCATTAATTATCCCTGTGATGTTTTATAGAGAGGATACTTGAAATGCATCCCACTCATATACTACTCCGTAGTTTGCAGTCCAGCTGGCTTTTCTGTCTCGTGTTGGCCAATGATAGTCCTTAGTGGCAGGTGTTTACTCTAGACATATGTCAGGCTTTGATGTGGGCATCTGTGCATACATTCACAAAGCATTACTGTGTCGGCAGTCAGGTCTAGGAGAAAGGGCACTTTGTCTGTTAGGTTTTGCAGGGCTCTTAAGCTTGAGTCCACTCCCATAACCTCCACTTTTGGGATGTACTGCTGTTGTATCTATTTTAAAGGTGGGGAGTCTGTGGCTGGAAGTAAACATCAGAAGAACTAGCTACTTACCTTTTGGTAACTGTCTTTTGTGCCCTCACTGCCCTTCCAGTTTCACCTTATGGGGAGTCTCCTCGTTCACATGTAACAATGTTAGAGAATCAGCACACAGACTTAGTCAGTTTGTTCTATGTTCTGCATCTGAGCGTGTGGAAGGACAAAGATGCTAGAAACTGACAGCACACAGGCATGGTGCTTAGATGCAGCTCTGCTCTGTCAATTGTGAGCCAGTATGACGCCACTGCAGAACAACATAGTGCTACCTACTGGTGCCTGAGAACATTGCAGAGGAACTCTCTAAAGTTAGTCCTGCGCTTGGGGATATTTTAAAGGTGAGGAATTTGTGGTTACAAAATCCTCAGAAAAGAACATTGACAAAAGATGATGTAACTGATTCACCTAGCAGAACTGTTTTTTCTTATTTTTATCATCGTAGGTTCTAGTATTTCAGCTAATAGAATAACTCCTCAGAAATTATTTTGTACATCAATTCATTCATCTTTTATCGGTTAAACAATAAAAGCAAACAAATAAAAACAGATACAAATTAATGTACTCTCACTTTTAAATAAACGCCCAACAGCAAAGCACACTTAAGGTGATAAAATTATCTGTGAATAAAGAAATGCAGGCTGCATTGTACATTGTTAGTATTTTTAAGACTGGATACAAGGGAAATCTGATGCGTAAGCTTATAAGGTTTACAAAAAAACAAATTGCATGGCACATTATTGCAGGAGCAGAGGCAAATGTTTTCTTTGAATTTTCTTTCGAGAGAAAAAGATAATTAGTATTGTATGTGTCCCAACCTGAACCGGGTAAAGAAATGTCAATTCCTAGGATCATGAATATTAAAGAAATGGGTAAAACTTAAAAGTAGCATTAACCAAAATATAAGACTTTAGATAACTTGGGATGTTCTCATGAATTCTATGTTGATTTAAGTAAAAAAGGTCTTGGCAAACAACTTGTCTCGCTTTGTGATGGTCTTTGGAAGATCAAATATACTCGGTCTACCTAATTTAGAGCAAAGAGAATTGACAGATCCATACTGTATTGAGCTTCAGAAAAAAATCTCCATTGCCGTCCACCCATCGCCATATCCTTTCCATAGTGAGATGGTCTTTTTTTCTACAGTCTGTAATAGTCAGGTAGGACGGTAGCATTGTGAATCTCGTCTTCTAGTTTTGTTTTATGCACAGGGACCACAATCAATTAGAACCATAAGTCTGGAACCCTTAGCAGCCTAGAAGCATTATGAACTGTTGAGACAATTTGGGCTCAGAGATCAATGTTATTTTACTTAAGCCCATAGGGATCCCATCCGGGCTGGGTGCTTACATGCAAGGGCTCTAATAATTGCATTTCTAACCTCTGAGTAGTAAAAGGTAATTTTCAGGCTAGTTTTGTTCGGGCTCTGTTGACAGAAAGTGATTGGGAGTTGACAGAGAGGCCTCATTATTTATACGTATGTGTTTTTTATATATATATATATATATATATATATATATATATATATATATATATATATATATATATATGTGCATAAGAGTAGCATGTTTTGTTGATATGAGCTTAAATGAATCAAGGACCAAACCATCAATTTTCGATTAAAGTCAGCCAATTGTAAACATCATTAAGATTATTGATAATGTCTTTTTTAAATAACAGTGGGTTAACCCTCTCCCATTTTAATATCTGACCAACTTAAGTGGCTAACAGTTCCTTGTGTACTGTCAGATTGGTGCAGCAAGTTTCTTGGCAACTTTGGGGTGAAAGCAGCAGATTATGATCACTATAAATGATGTTCTGACAAAAGAACTCAGAAATGTATGTAGCAAGTCCCAATATATGAACAGAATTGATGATCGTTGATGTGCCTCTGCTAATAGCGGTGAGTATACAATTGTGAAATTGTTGGTCATACCATGTACATCAAGTGAATTCTTATCAAGTATAAAATTCAAGAAGGAGGAACCCTGGTTATTGCTACTTTCTATAGCACTTGTAAAGTCCTTGATCAGATGCTTATATGGGTACAGATCACCAGACATAAACATCCTATCAACGTTTCTATTTAAATCACCCGCAATAATGACTTGCTTATTAAAGCTCAGTGTTTTTTGCTTGATTAGTGTAAGCATCAAGCATGTTGAACTACATTATTTATATTTGTATGGTAAATAATGTGGTTATTAAAATAAAAAATGGTAATGTTGAAACTTTGGCTCCTTCTCAAATGAATACCCAGTATTTTCCAGGAGTCAGTTGGGAGACAGCTAATTTACTGATTCAGCAAGGTTGCAGCCTAGATATCAAGCCTCCTTTCGCCCTACCAGACATGGCAGGGGGTAAAGAAGGTAATATAACCAATTAAAATGGTGTGGAACAGTGGCCCTGGTCTCTTGAAGTAAAATAACTTGGAATAGTTTAAATAGGTCCAGCCATAGCAGATCCATAGATTTGAAATGTAAGGCAGCAATATTCAATGACAAAAGGTTAAGATTACTTGAACAATAAGGAATATCAGAATCAGTAGCCCAGTTGCTATTCTGGATTACAGCATCAGGATCATCAACCATGTTTAAATTATGAAGTGTATGACTATTGGTATTTTGTTGCAGTTAAACTGTTTTCCAGGGGCTTTCTCTGCACATTACATCATTAGCACTCAAAGGATCCAAAACATTGGTTAGTTTGTTTCCACTAGATGTGCCATGTCAAATAATAGAAATAAAATATTCCAGGGCTGCAAAGTGGATAGATGTTGAGATTGCTAAATACTATTTTTTTCATCAGTTGAATGTAACTGCCCTTTGCAGTGGCATCCTAAAAGAGTATACAGGTTTCTAAATTAAAAAACAAACCTATAAAAAAAAAAAACTGCCATTATAACACTGTTGGTTAGTTTCACCTTTTCTAGACAAAAGCCGATAAAACAAAGTAGGATTGGGAAAATTAATGAGCACATAGTGATCATCGCAGGTTTAGATAGACTCCCCTATTCCGCAATTTCATCTACAATTGTTAAAGCTTGTCCCCCTATCTGTCACCAGTTAAGTTTTGTATTTTTCAGTTCTTAAACTGTTTTAAGCATCAAGACAGGGAACATTAGTAAACCGTAACAAAAGGTTTTTCTGGTAGGCATGGGGAGGGGAGTGGAGAAAGGAGGGGGGTGGTTACACTCCTTCTTGGCCTTAGACAGTGTTAGGTCTAATGGTCAGTGCTACATCTGTAGGCATGACAGGTGATATTAAAGAAATACTAGTAAGGACAGTAGGAGTATTCCTACTATTGATTGTGTTTTTAACATGTTTCATGCTCACATGAGATTGAATTGCCCCAATCAAGGACTCAGAATGGCCAGGTGCCACTGAAGAGTCCCTCGAAGTCCGTAATCCAGTTTAGACTCTATGCAAACTTTCGGCTTTAGATTCAATTATTTCAAGACTTTGATGCAAACAGTCCAGATGGGTTGAAAAGCAACTAAAGTTTGAGGTATCAAATTATCAAGCAAAGAATTATTCAAAGCTTTGGATAGGTCTTCTTGCATTGTAGAGACATGATCAACATTTGATATACTAATGTTTGTTTAGAAGGTCTTATTGATAAAACTCCTTCCAAATCCTGTGGCTGGCTTAAGCCATACTAGCCTCTAACTCATCAGTTTTGATACTCATTGATATATTGGAAGCACAGTCAATCACTCAGTAATTTCTAAAGTGCAGCTAATCACCCATAGGGTCTCAAGGCATGGTTTGCGGGCGTGCGACTCAATCGAAAAGCCAGATCTTGAGGTCCTTCTTGAACTGCTCCAGTGATGCAGTCTGTCTGCATTTGAGAGGTAGCCGTTTCCATGTCGGGGCTGCTAGGTAGGGGGAAGTATCTTCCTCCTGCTGTGCTTTTTTGGATCTTGGGAGCGGCTGTGAGGGTGAGCTGTGAAGAGCAGAGTTCTTTTTTTGGTTCATAGAGGGTGAGGCGGTGGTTGAATTATGCTGGTCCTCTGTTGTGTAGTGCCTTGTAGATGTGGATCACAAGTTCCTGTTTGATATGCTTGTTGACTGGGAGCCAGTGTAGGCCTCTGAGGTGGGAGGAGACATGGCTGTTTTGGGATGTCCAGGATAAGTCTCTGGCTGCTGCATTCTGGAGTCTATGGAGTCTTGATAGCAGTTTCTTGGTGATACCGGCATAGAGTGTGTTGCCGTAGACTAGTTTGCTACTGATGAGTGCGTGGGTGACTGTCTTCCTTGTGTCAGAGGGGATTCACTTGAAGACATTTCGAAGGAGTCGGAGAGTTCGGAAGAATGCTGATGAGACGGCATTGACTTGGTAGGTCATCGATAAAGAGGAGTCTAGGATGATGCCTAGACTGTGTGTGTGGTCTGTGGGAGCTGGGACGTTTCCCAATGCAGGAGGCCACCAGTAGTCATTCCAGGCGGAAGGGGTACAGCCGAATATGAGGATCTCTGTCTTGTCCAAGTTGTTTGAGCCAGCTGGCTTCCATCTAGGCAGCGACTGCTCTCATCCCATTGTGGAAATTTCTCTTGGCCTTTACAGGGTCGTCTGACAGGGACAGGATCATTTGGGTATGGTTGGCGTAGGAGTCTGTTTAGCCCTTGTTGTTTGATGATCTTGGCCAGCGGGCCATGTAGATGTTGAAAAGTGTCAGCCGTGCCTTCGTGGTCTAGTATGGTGCGGATGATGTCCATGGCTGCTAGAGGTGCTGTTTCGATGCTGTGGTTCCTCCTGAATCTGGATTGGGATGGGTCTAGGATTTGGTGTCTCGAGGAAAAAACGGTGTTTTTTTTGTGATTGATGGCCTTTTCCGATACTTTGGCTTTGAAAGGGAGCAGAGAGATTGGTCTGTAGTTTTTCAGCTCCCTTGTGTCTGCAGTGGGTTTCTTGAGTAGGGGGTTGATCTTGGTGTGCTTCCAGTCTGAAGGGAAGGTAGTGGTCTCAAAGGATCGGTTGATTGTTTGGCAGAGCTCAGGTGCTATGGTGGCGCTGGGCAGGTTGAAGATATGATGACTGCACAGATCTGAGGGTGCTCCTGAGTGGATGGAGTTCATGAGTCTTTGGGTGTCCTCTTTGGTGATGGTGGTCTAGGAGTTCAGGAACTGGTGTGGTACTGGATACGAGGTAGTATTTGTGGGTAATGCAGGCGGGTTTTGGTTCTTGAAGCCTTTGTAAATGTTCTGGATTGTTCTGTGGTAGAAGGTGGCTAGGTTGTCGCAGAGGTCTTGGGAGGGATTGAGGGAGATGTCTGTCCCGTGGTTCGTGAGCTCCTTCGGGATGGTGAAAAGCTGTTTGCTGTTGTGAGCGCTGGTGCTGAGGCATTCTTGAATGGCGTTTTTTTGGGGGGCTTTGGTGTGTGGTGACTGTGTTTTTGTAGGATATGCGGTCATGATTTGTTGTTCCTCCATTTCCGTTCATCGTCTGCAGGAGCGTTTGGACTCTTGTAGGTCTGTCGTGAACAATTTAGGTGTTTTGCAATGTCTGTTCCCTGAGGGAGGGGCTACGCTGTTGACGCATTCTGATAACCAGTGGTATAGATTACATGCGGCTTCATTAGCGTTTGCTGCGTCTGGGGGGGGGGGAGAGAAGAGGGAGTGGCTAAGAGCGTTCTTTGCCTCAGCAACTACTGGGGGTGGGGGGCATAGTGGCACCCAATGTTCTTCGTGAAGGTAAAGTGGACCCACTTGTGGTTGGTCCAATGGTGTTCGGAGGTGTGAGAGATGGTGATGTTGTTCCCTGCTGAGAAGACTGGGTCGTGGATGTTCCGCCTCTGTGGGAGGGTACGTTGACAAGTTGTTTGAGGCCAAGTATTGGAAGTTGTCCAAGAAGTTTGTAGTGTTGGGTCATCGTGGATATCAAGGTGAAAGTTGAGGTTGTCGAGTAGGATGTAGTCGGAGGAGGCGAGTACTTTTGGGAGCGGGTGGGGTGCGACAAGGTCGGCAATGTCTTCACAGAATTGAGGTTTGGGTGGCCTATAGATGAGTGTGCCACGGAGGGAAGAGTTGGGGTTGGTATAAATCTGGAGGTGTAGGCATTCATGGGTTGGCTGAGACTGTGACTGGTTGCTGTTTGTTAGGTGGAGGGTGTTCTAGACTATAGCAATGCCTCTTCCAGGCCGGTTGGCTCTGCCCTAGTGGATGATTTTGTAGTTGTCTAGGATGGCCGTGGCGAGGTGTGGGGGTGATCTACGTCTCAGTGAGGAATGCGACTTCCGGGATGGTCGAGTTGAGGAGGTCCCAGACTTTTTCTACTGTGTCCATGATGAGGGAGCGTGTTGTTGAGGAGTATGCACTTGAGATGATCATCCATGCTTGGTTCAAGATTGTGTGGTGGTTGTTGGAGGGTGCGTGCGTGGCACGAAAGGTCCATGAGGGTTCCTGAGGTCGGCTAGGTGGCAGGCTGAGGATCTTACCGGGTGTGTCTGAGTTCAACCAGCAGATGGAGTGAGGACCAGGGTCCATGGCGCTAGACGCAGATGGGCTTGCCTACGGTGTGGCCTCATAACAGCTGCCATTAAGAAGGGGAGGGAGGTGGGGGGTCCAGCCATCCTGGAGGTGGAAGGGCAGCAAAATGCTTTGCAGGGAGGGAGGGAGGCAGGCCGCAGGAGCAGCAGCAGCAGGGGAAATTGCAGGGAGAGTGAAAGGAGAGAAATAAAGACAGAAAAATAAGCAGAAGTAAAAAGCAGAAGTGAAAACAGGAGTAAAGAGATAGCATGACACTTACATGCAGATGACCACTAGGCCACCAGGGATGAGATGCAGGCTGGAGCTGCAGGTGGAAGTAGGCCTCGAACTGAGTCAGGCAGGCTGTCAGTTTGCTCGCAGCAGAGGCAGCAGCAAACAGGTGGAGCTGCACATAGTAGGACGAACAGACGCTGGACAGGAGGTCAGCACAAGGGTTTGAGGCCAAAGAAGTCTTATTAAAGCCTGCAGATATTCCTCAATATGTGCTGTCATTGATTAAAGTGGCCTGCGTGGGACAAATGCTTGGCATGGGACTAGTAGGATATTTTTCTTTTTCAGCAATTTTTATGTCCAAGGCCCCTGCTTTCCATGCTAAGAAGGAGTGGATTAACCCAGGGTGGGGTTTAGGGTTGGAGGGGTAGGTTTTTGGGTGGGGGCAGTGCATTTCTTGAAACAAGTTGCTTCTGTAAGAACCCTAGGACTTTTTCTGTTTCCCATTGTAAAGGACGTCTACCGTCGAATGTAGAGGCCAAGAGGGGTGGCCTAGACTTTCACTGTCTCTGACAGATCAGTCCTCGTCCAGGTTGTTGTGCTGTGGGTCCTCCAAACAAGTGCTATAAAACTGCCTCCGCCTCCTCCTACAGGCAGCTTGTAAGTTCAAGGGAGCCTGAGAAGTATTCTGCTATTCTCCCAGGCAAAAAAAGCAGTCCAGAGTGCCCAGTGCTGTGGGGCCGCCAATCTCACTATTTATCACTTCCTCCAGCTCCTTCCCACTAGCTGGTAAGTTCCAGGTAGCCTTGAAGTATAGTCCTCCCTTACCAGTCAGGAAAAGGAATCCTGAGTATCTGTATATCAAATACACCCAATCTACAAGAAGAAGAATCTCTATAAAACAGATATTTAAACATTTTACCAATTTATACAGTTAAGCCATGTCCCAGAACGCAGAGTTTTGCGGAGAAAAAATACAAAAAAAAAAAATATGTATATATATATATATGTGTGTGTGTGTGTGTGTGTGTGTGTGTTCGATGGCATGTGTAGCTGCAGATACCCATGCTATGCATAGGTCCTGCCATCTAGTGTTGGGCTCGGAGTGTTACAAGTTGTTTTTCTTCGAAGAAGTCTTTGAGTCACGGGATTGAGTGACTCCTCCTTTTCGGCTCCATTGCGCATAGGCATCGACTCCATCTTAGATTGTTTTCTTTCTGCTCCGGTAGTTCGAGTCGGAAAAGTCCTAAAAACTCGAATTCGTCGGTATTGTTTTGATCGTGTATCATCTCTCACCAACACTTCGGTACCGGCGGATCCAACTTCTTTACTCGCCCTTCGGGGCACCCACGCCCAACTCTGGCCTGGTCAGGCCGACCGCGTGGAAGCCTCATGGACCGGACCCCATTTCGCTTTTGTCCTCGGTGCCCCGCAAAGTTCCCATATACAGACCAACATCTCGTCTGTAACCTTTGTCTATCTCCAGACCATCGAGAGGATACTTGCAAGGCCTGCAGATCCTTCCGCTTGAAGAAGACTCAACGAGACAGAAGAGCGCAAAGGTTGGAAATGGCGTCGAGAAGCACAGAACGTCTCGACATGGAGGAAGAGGAGATTATGCACACCGTAGTCTCCTTCTGAGGGTCCGATTCCAGGCAGGAGTCCGAGGAAGACAGACCGGTCACAGCAGGACAGCAAGTGAGTACGCCTGTCCAATCCAAGCCCAAACACAAGGCCTCGGGAACGCCACTGCCAGAAGGCCATGGCTCCACCCGCAAAAAGACTTCCGGTGACGAAGCAACAACTTCAGCACGAGAAAGGCCACGCCACTGAAGCCTTCGGACTTGAGCCGAAGCACAGGCTCCGAAACAGGCAGACACCGACCGATTTGCGTCAAAGCCTCGAAAATCCCTTTCAGAGCGGAGTCCAACATCTACTCCTGGTCTTTCGATCCAGAGAAAACCGGCTTCGGAGCTGAAAAGACCCATCTACACAGAGGAGCATGGACTTTCAAAACAACTTAAAGCCATAGATTTTTGGAGGAACTGACCCAAATGGAGGAAATTGATGAAAGGCAGGCCAGAATTCATATTCATAAAGACACTGGCAAGATCCCAACTGCACCTCCTCTGAAGACTAAGAGGAAGCTAGCCTTTCAAGGATAATTGGACACTGATCAGTCACCAGCTAAAGTGCCAAGGCCTAAACAAAAAACTCCACCTCCACAATTTTCACCTCATCAGTCTCCTCCTCATTCTCCTCACCTGTCTCTCCACCTACTACTCCTACACAGTCTCCAGTACACTCTGCAGATTCACAAGACATTGTCAACCCATGGGATCTTTACGATCCAGATCCCATTTCCGATAATAGCCCAGACTGCTATCCTTCCAAACCATCGCCACCTTAAGATAGCACTGCATACACTCAGGTTTTGGCTAGGGCGGCATAGTACCACAATGTCGCCATGCACACCGAGCCTTTTGAGGATGATTTTCTCTTTAATACATTATCTCCACTCACACTACTTGCCAGTCCCTTCCCATGCTTCCAGGCATGTTAAAGCATGCACATCAAATATTTCAAGAGCCAGTCAAAGCCAGGATCATCACTCAGAGTGGAGAAAAATATAAACCTCCTCCCTCTGACCTGGCATTCATTACTCAACAACTGCCTCCTGATTCAGTAGTTGTGAGTGCAGCAAGGAAAAGGGCTAACTCTGTCATCTGATGCACCACCACCAGACAAGGAGAGCAGAATATTCGATGCTGGCAAAAGAGTAGCATCGCAAGCAGCCAATCAATGGAGAATAGCCAACTCCTCAACAATACTGGCTAGGTATGATAGGGCCCACTAGGACGAGATGAAAGATGTTATCCAGCATCTCCCCAAAGACCAACAAAAGAGGGCACAGCAAATAGTCGATGAAGGGCAGGCTATTACTAACAACCAGATTAGATCAGCCCCAGACATAGCAGCTAGGACAATCAATACTGCTGTTACTATTCGGAGACACGCATGGCTTCGGTCGTCCGGGTTTAAGCCTGAAATCCAGCAGGCTGTCCTTAATATGCCATTCAATGAGAAACCGCTTTTTGGCCCTGAAGTTGATACGGCCATTGAAAAGATGAAGAAAGACTCAGACACCGCTAAAGCCATGGGTGCTCCTGTATACTACGCAATACAGAGGTTCATTTCGGAAACCTCAATACAGGGGTGGTTTTAGAGCACAAACACCTGAGGCATCCACCTCACAATCCAAATCATCTTACTAGCCTCAATGGCAACGAGGTGGGTTTAGAGGAACTTCTAAAGGGCAATTCCCAGAGGTAGGGGAAAATATCAGCCAGCAAAACGAGCCTCACAGCCAAAACAGTGACTCCCTCCACCTCTTCCCTCATCACACTTCACCTGTGGGAGGAAGACTGCAAACGTTCCACAAAAATTGGTTACCCATTACAACAGACAACTGGGTATTGTCTATTATAATGGTTACTGCATAGAATTAGCACAAATTCCCCCAAATATACCTCCAAAACCACACAAACTCTCCTCCCAACACATCTCCAGGTTGCAAGAAGTACAGTCACTATTACTCAAACAAGCCATAGAGCTTGTACCACAAAATCAGATAGGAACAGGGGTTTACTCGCTGTACTTCCTTATTCCCAAAAAAGATGGAACCTTGAGGCCAATACTAGATCTCGGAACTCTCAATGTTTACATCCTATCAGAACACTTTCACATAACACTACAGGATGTAGTCCCACTGCTACAACAAGATTTCATGGCAACATTAGACCTCAAGAATGCGTATTTTCACATACCCATCCATCCAGTGCACAGAAAATATCTCAGGTTTGAAATGCAGGGAAAACATTACCAGTTTAAAGTGTTAACCTTCGGGATAACCACAGCTCCCAGAGTATTTACAAAATGCCTTGCGGTGGTTGCAGCCTACCTAAGAAGGCAACACATGCATGTCTTTCCATATCTGGACGACTGACTAATAAAATCCAACAGTCATACTCTGTGTCAAATCCATACACATTATGTAATACAAACCCTACACACACTATGGTTCTCTATAAACTACCAAAAATCCCACTTGCAACCTGCGTAAATTCTACAGTATTTAGGAGCCACACTAAATACACAAACAGCACTTACAAGCCCAAGTCCACAAAGGGTACACACATTCCACAATGTATTAGCACAAATTCAGTCAAACCAACAGTACACAGTCAAATTTGTAATGAAACTGTTGGGCATGATGGCATCATGCATCGCCGTTGTCCCAAATGCAAGATTAAACATGCGTCACATGCAAAACAATGGTCACAGGAACACGGTCAACTTCAAGATCTAGTGTTGATAGACCGCCAAACACGCATATCACTTCAATGGTGGAATTCCACACATTTAAACAAAGGGCAACCATTTCAAGACCCTGTGCCTCAAACCACACTTACAACAGATGCATCAATGATTGGCAGGGGGGGCACACCTCAACAATCACAACATTCAAGGACAATGGGACACCAAACACAAACAACTTCACATAAATCACCTAGAATTGCTAGCCGTATTCCTAGCATTCAGAGCCTTTCAACCTCTTCTCGTTCTCAAACACATTCTGATTAAAACAGACATGACTACAATATATTACCTAAACAAACAAGGAGGGACCCACTCATTGCAACTGTCCCTTCTAGCACAAAGGATTTGGCATTGGGCAATACACAACATTCACCTGGTAGCACAGTACATTCCAGGGATACACAACCAATTGGCAGATGTTCTCAGCCGAGATCATCAACAAACACATGAGTGGGGAATTCATCCCTAAGTGCTTCAGACATACTTTCATCACTGGGGAACGCCAGACATAGACCTATTCGCCACCAGCGAAAACGCAAAATGCCGAAACTTTGCGTCCAGGTTCCCACACCCTCTATCCAAGGGCAATGCTCTGTGGATCATCTGGTCAGGGATATTTGCTTACGCTTTTCCCCCTCTCCTGCTCATTCCATTTTTATAGATCAAATCTGTTTATTAATTTCAAAGTATAAAACATTGCATACAAACCACATTTCAGTGTGCCATTAGGCTCATACTTAGCTTACTTCATGCGAAACAATAAGAAAAAACAAGAAAGATTAAATACAACAGCATTTCCCCGCGACTGGCTATTAGTGCAAAAATCAGATCATCTCGGGTTCCTTTATAATATAATCCTGGTCATGTGTGGGCCTCCCCCTGAAAACTCGCCCTCTATACTCAAGTCAAATTCAGGACTCTCAAATAGGTTGGGCATGTCAATTCAGAAAACTCCCCAGAAAGAATACGCAAGTATGGTTGCCATAATTCTTTAAAGTCCCCACTCCGATGCAGCGAGGCCAGGGTAAGCTTTTCCATAGCGAGGATAAACCAGAGCCTATGTAACCATGAAGTCGTTGTCGGGATCTGCTCAGAGCCCCACCCGGAGAGCAACAATTGTATTGCGGCATTTAAAGCTAAAGCAATCTGTCATCCCCTCAGTGACCTCAAAGGAAAGGAGACAGGGTTGGGATGGCCCAGCAAAATATATGCAGGGAATCGGGGAATCTGAGTGTCAAAAGCCATGTCAACAGTGTCCAGTATGTATTCCCAGTACTGGTGTAACTTGGGACAATGCCATAATAAATGTACAAGTGACCCCCCCATCCCCTCCAACAGAGACTAGATTTAGTGTGATCCCAGGCATGAATCCTTGTTGGGGTGTAATACCAGGAGGTGGTCACTTTAGAAGCTGTCTCTGTACCTGCTGCGTTATAAGCTGTGTGGTGTGCTCTATAAAAAACACTCTCCCACTCATCCTCCGATAGCTCTCTCCCCAACTCCTTCTCCCACCTCATTTAACCCTTCGTCTTGGGCAGAGGGGCCTCCTCCCGCAAGAGGGCATAGAGTTCAGAAACCATTCGCTTGTCATCCTTTTTCGTGAGAATCCATTTTTCAAAAGGTGTTAACGGCCTGTCAATTAATACTCTATTGGCTGGTTGCAGGGCCCAATGTTGAATTTTATAGTACATCATCCTATCCGCCTCGGTCAAACCATATGTCTCCCTAAGCTGGTCAAAGGGAATAACTCCCTGCTCATCGAATAGGTATCCCACCCTTTTACAACCCCCCTCATACCATTGACGTAATGCTTCCGGCTGTACTCCCAGACCAAAATCAGGATTCGCACCCAGGGGGGTCATTGGGGACGGAGAGGTCGTCAGGACACCTCTGCCAGCGACCCGGTCCCACACCCTCATCGAAACCTCCGTGACCGGGGATATGTACAGGCCCCGTGCTCTATGCTGACACCTAAGCCAGGGTTCCTTCCATATGTGAGATCCGGCCACCGCCTGATCCATGAACCACCTGTGCTTCTCTAAAGACGGACGGCTTAAGTCCAGGAGGAAACACAATTGTGAGGCTTGAAAAAACCGTAGGAGTCAAGGGACCGCCAACCCACCCTGCCGCTTAGGACGATACAGTACCTGTTGTGGTAGTCGCGCCGCCTTCCCCTCCCATATGAATCTTAGAACTGCCGATTGGAGGGTCGCTAACGTTCGTGGCGGGGGCTCCAGAGGAAGCGAGTGAAACAAGTACAATATACGCGGTAAGATGGTCCTCTGAACTGCTGACACTCTGCCCAGCCAGGACAATTTAAGCCTCCCCATGTCTCTAGGTCGCACTGCACCTCCCGGGTCAATCTCGCGTAATTCAACGACGCTGTGCGGGCCACTGTGGATCCCAGCTACACGCCCAGGTATGGGAGCCCCGAGGGAGACCACATGAAATGGAATCGGGCCCTTAGGTCCCGTACATGCTCAGGACTGAAACTTGGCCATAGCCTGTGATTTTAGCATGATAATTCAGAACCCCGAGACCCGACCAAATTCCTCTAAGACATCCATTAGCGCCGGCAGTGAGGTCATAGGCTCCGCCAAAGTAAGGATGACGTCATCCGCGTATAATGATATTAGATGCTCGTCCCCTCCAAACCTCACACCCATAATCTGATGATTGTCACGGAGCCTCTGAGCCATAGGCTCCATGGAAAGCGCAAACAGGAGGGGCGAGAGCGGGCAGCCCTGCCTAGTCCCCCTCTGGAACGCAAAGGGCAAAGAGAGCGTCCCATTAACCCGCTCCGCCGCTCGAGGCGCCTGATAAATGCAGCAAATCCATGCCATAAAGTCCGGCCCCAGTCCGAAGCGCGAAAGCACTTGAAACAGGTACGGCCAGTAAACCCTGTTGAATGCCTTTTCGTCATCAATGGTCAAAGAGCGCCTCTCTACGAGAGTGCTCCGTCTTATCCAATAGGTGGAGCAATATCTTGGTATTATCGCTACACTGCCTGTGCGATATAAACCCCCCCCTGATCAGGATCCACCAGGCCCGGCATATAATAATTGAGGCGGTGTGCCAAGATACCAGTAAATAGTTTGGCATTGATATTCAGGAGGGAAATCGGCCTGTAAGAGGCGCACTCCTCAGGGTCCTTCCCCGGCTTCGGGATGACCACGACCACGATAGTGGCATCCAACATGCTAGGCGTGAGGGTGCCCGTTTGACGAAAGGAGTTAGTCGCACCAGGACGGGTGCGAGTTCCACACAGAAGGTTTTATAAAGAAGCGCAGAAAAACCATCAGGGTCAGGTGATTTCCCAGTCTGCAATCTAGCAATTGCAGATATAACCTCCTCTGCCCTTATAGGTTGGTCTAACGAGTCTGCCTCTTTTGCTGTCAAGGACGTAATAGCTATATCCTGTAAAAAGGATTCTGGTGTTGAGACGCCAGGCTCCTCTGCCCTATATAGGCCTTCATAAAATTCCGCAAAGGCCTCTGCTATTTGGTCGCTCGTATAAGCTTCTGCTCCCGAAGGGGAGCGGACCATTTTAATCAGTGACGCTGCCCGCTGCGCTCTCAACCTATGTGCCAGCAGTCTCCCGCACTTGTTACTTCCTAAATAAAACTTTTGTTTGAGGCGGATATTCTGCCCTGTCCCAGTCCAGCCTCCTCAACTGCTTCCTCAATTTCTCGAGCTCACGC
This sequence comes from Pleurodeles waltl, assembly GCF_031143425.1. Taxonomy (NCBI): domain Eukaryota; kingdom Metazoa; phylum Chordata; class Amphibia; order Caudata; family Salamandridae; genus Pleurodeles; species Pleurodeles waltl. The sequence goes on from NC_090440.1 coordinate 812,785,707, forward strand.
CATACTCTAGGAGCACCAGTATGTTTATGTGAACACTCCAATGCCCTTACTCTCTGCTCTAGCCCCTCCCTAAGCTGTCTCCTCGCCCTGTTGTCCCTAGAAGAAAGCGACATCACCTCACCCCTCAGGACAGCCTTCAGTGCCTCACACAACGTTGCAATACTTATGGCCCCATCATCGTTAAACCTAAGATATTCGATAATTGCCCTTCGGATCACCTCTACTGTTGAATTGTTCTGGAGCATCGAGTCCCTAAATCGCCAGCCCGGTGTGCCCACCCGCACCATGTCCATGTGGATCTCAACTGAAATTGGGGCATGATCCGACAGGCCACGCGGCTCAATCGCTGAGTTTCTAATCCGGGGGAGAAGCTCCTGAGTTGCCAAAAAAAGGTCCAACTGAGCATATGTTTTGGTTGCCGATGAATAAAAGGAATAGTCTCTCAACGAGGTGTGCGCCCTCCTCCACACATCCACCAGGCCACACTCACTCAGCTACTGCCAACCGGCATCCGACAAAGACCCCGTCTGCCCATACCGTTGGCCTGATCGGTCCAAATCCCCGTCCATCACCAGGTTAAAGTCGCCCCCCAGCAATACTCCTCCATCAGGAGATTGGAGCACCGGAGTCAAAGCCTGTCTTAGGAAGGTTTCTTGTTTGGAATTAGGCGCATATAATGAAGCGATCGTAAAAGAAAAACCGCCCACTCTAAGCCTCATGGCTAAAAGCCTCCCCGGGACCTCATGCATTTGTGATACTACTTCCCCAGGGAAGGATCGCAAGAGAAGTATCGCCACCCCTGCATGCTTTGATGGTAGAGAAGACCAGAACTGCCTGGGGAACCACTTAGATCGCATACGATAGGTGTCTTTATAGACAAGATGCGTCTCCTGGAGGAGACATATATGACTCCCCGATCTCTCCAAGGCGGTGAGGATGGCAAGCCTCTTGGTGGGGTTATTGAGCCCCCTAATATTTAAGCCTATACATTTAATTGTCATAACCTATGCGGAGGGGATCAAGCAAAGGAGCAGAAGCACACCAGGGGGCCGCCCCACATAGAACTCCAGATCGCTTAAAACCCCCAGGTCCAGGAGTGTCACTACAGAAAGCCAGTATCGCAGGTATACCCAGCAACAAATAACTAACAAACACACCAGGTGCCTAAAACACAATAGTCCTCGATCATCGAACTCCACGAGGTAAAGTCTCCACGGGGCAGTATATCCACCCATTGCAAGTAACCAGGTCCATCTCCCCCGCCGCCCGACCCTCCTCGACAGACAGCATGCTGCTAGCAGCGCGGGCCAAAGCAGACCCAGACACCCACGAGCCACCTCCTAGGCTGAGGTTCCGGCGGCCACATTGTTCAAGGCGGATTCTCTCTCCGATCTCAGCTCCGAGGCCGTTGGGTGCTGCACCTTTCGTCTCTTCTCTTTTCTCTGCCAACGAGGGGGACCCTCCGACGGAAGGGCCGCCTCCCCACAAGCCTCTCGGCCTATATCCTCCAGGCCCAAGACACGGCCAGCCTCCTGGATGGATTTCACCTGCCGAAGCCGCTCCTCCCAGCGGAAGACCAAGCGGAACGGGTGGCCCCAGGAATACAACACGTTATGGGCTCTCAAGTGATCTGTGATCGGTTTGAACTCTCTCCGCCGCTGCAGGGTCCGCACAGATAGATCGTGGAATAGCTGTAGATCATGCCCTTGGAAGGCTACATGCTGAAGATTGCGGGCCTGCTGCAAGATCTTTTCTTTAAGAGCAAAGTTATGGAGGCAAGCCAGGATATCTGGAGGGCGTCCTCCGGGGCCCCCGGCACGCCCAACCCGATGGACCCGATCCAGGACGACCTCCCGCGTCTCCTCCAGGTCCTCAAGGAGCGGAACAAGTCCACCACGTAGGCTCCAATGTCCTCCTTTTCCGCGCCGACCGGGGCCCCTCTAATACGAATATTTTGTCGCCGGGAGCGGTTTTCCAAGTCCTCAGCCGCCATCTGGAGGAGATCCTGCTGCTCACGGAGGCGGACTACCTCTTGCTGCAGTCCCGCCACCTCCTCGCCACGAGGGATCTCATTATCTTCTAGCTGCAACACGCATTCACCCTAGGAGGAAACCTCTCCTCGCATCTCCCTCACCTGCGAGATGTCCCTGCGTAGCTCTTGAATATCGCCCCTGAGCGAGTCAAACAGGGAGGTCAAAAAGCCCTTCGTTACCGGAGAGCTCTCCTCTGAGTCTGTCTCCGCCCCACTCTCCGGGGTCCCGATCCCAGACACCTCCTCCGGCGTGGTCCCCGATGCCAGGTGCATTCCGGCAAGCATGTCCCTCACTGAGCGCTCATGTTTTGATTTTGCCATCGCCATTTCGCACAAACCTGGTCACGACTCGCCAGCTCAGTCTCCCGGGGCCACCAAAGTCTCCATCCAATGCCGCTCCGTTACTGCCTCCCTGTTAAGGACCGCACCTGGTCCAGCCGACAGGAGCCACCGCTCACCAACTTGTTCAGCAGTCCATCGGTTGCAAGCAGCGATGTAGGGCCTGCCACCGGGCCCTCAGCCTCCGTCAGGGTCCCGCGCTCCACCAATCCTCCATCAGCCGGTCTGCGGAAAGGATCACCGGCGCTGGGACCACGAGCCAAGGGCACAGGCCGGGGCCCCCCAATCCAGCGCGCCCAGGTAACCAAGGGCCAGCACCCACAGCACAAATCCACAGTTCAGGGGCCCAAGGGGAGCCCCCGGGTCCTCCTACTCCCCAAGCGCCAAACTCCAAGGGCCGCCGGTGGAGAGCACACACCGTGGCCCAGGCCGTCTCCTCGGCCGAGCCGCGACCACGCCCCAGCCCAGAGGCCGAGCCCTGCTCTCCCGCAGGAGCCGCGAAACCTGTTCCGGGCCGACGCCGAACGGCAAGTGCCCCGAGGGTGTCTCACAACTCGGGGGGAGCCTCCAGACAGGCCGCGCATCGCTGATGTGGGTCGAGGCGGCGGAGCGCTCAAGGATCAGTCCTAGCGCTCCGCCATCTTGGGCACGCCCCCCTCATTCCATTTTTAGTCAACAAACTGCATCAAATCAAACTCATACTTATAGCACCAACGTGGGCACGTCAACCCTGGTACACAACACTGTTAGATCTGTCAGTAGTACCACACAGCAAACTCCCCAACAGACCAGATCTGTTAACACAAAACAAACAGGCCAGGCATCCAGATCCAGCAATACTCAATCTAGCGATTTGGCTCCTGAAGTCTTAGAGTTTGGATATCTACATCTTCCAACAGAACACCAGGGTTCCCTGGAACCAAGGAACATCCTATTAATCAAGGCTAGAGTGAGGTAAGCTCTGTTCAAAACATTTAACTAAATATACTTGAATCGAGTCCCTCTGGATACTGTATGTGAATATTCCAGAATCTTGAATCATAAATATCCCTGGACCTACTCAGTGGTCACAATTACGACCACTCATTACAATGTGATTCCCTTTCTCATAGAAAAACATTTTCTTTTTTATTGACCCTCACCCACTCTAGTAGTAGCATGCTTCATCATCATTGACCTAGAGGCCAAGGTGGGCTCAAATGAGTGACTGAAGCACTTAATATAGATCCTACAGGGGTCTAAATAGAAATACCTTACTAGCCACCAGGTATCCATCCCTTTATTAGTAGTGTCAGTAGGTATGATTAAAATATAGCAGTAGAAGGGGGTGGGGAGGGTTCTAGGTATTTTATGGTCCTAGGAAGCTGGTCTAGGTAGATATATTAAGTTAATCCAGTGTCGACATGTTTCAGCCCTTGCGAAGGCCTGTGAGGTCTGAGGCGTTCATCAGGAAAGGTATGTAGTAATATGCCTCTGAATAGTGGTCCAAACAGGCTACAAGCACATACTTCTGTGTAAATGTATGGGAATTGGAAGTACCTTAGCTCACCTGTTTGGGGTCAGTGAAGCATCTATGTGGTCCTAGAAAGGAAAGAGCAATCACACATAGGCACCATCATGTGGACACAAAACACATAAAACATTTGACATTAACAGTAACATCTTTTTGGCTTGCGCAAACACAGTGACTAACAGACTTCACCACTAATTTGATATGTATTCGTAAATCCAATATGTGGGCTCAGATGATACATAGCCTCCATCTTTTGCTCAAGTAAAAAACACTTTGTGTCACAAACGATACACACAAAATGAATTATGAAAAAATCTGGGTCACTATCCCGTGCCCCACACATAGATATCTCCCCAATGTGATATGTTGTGCATGCTTGATGTTGGGCCATCTCTTGACTGCTGTAAGGGTTTTTTAGCCACCTGGACTCCTACGACCACTTGTCTTTTTCACGAAAAGGCCCACACCTCCAGTGTAACATGCACTGCTGAAAATGTGACATGAAAAGGTGTTGTAATTTGTCAGCTGTGCTCTGCTAAAGTATACTCTTCCAGGGATATAGCTACTAACGATATCCCTACTATCCACATGGCAGTATCCTCATTCATTCATATATAATTAGTGCACTCACCAATTTTCAAGAGCCACCAAGTTTCTCACGGAAGAGAAGAAAGCACCCCCGGTAGTTACACACTGAAACACAGAAATTGCGTCAGTTATAGGCCGGGCTATCAAAGAAACCCTCTTAACTTAAAAACGGGCTTCGTATTGCTGAACATCGATCCTTTCCCAAACGTAGCACTTATTTAGTCAAGGAGACTTTGCCACAACTCGTACCTACGTGGCTCTCCCACCAGGCTCTCAACGCCATTTGAGGTGAAAAGTAGGATGCGTAGTCCTTCTTTTAAAAAAGACCTTGTGTATGCAGCAGCCCGCCTTTGCACAATTAGTGACCCACACATAAAGAGCTGAATGGCACCTGATTTTATGTCAGTCGTAAGCCTTAGAATGACCAGGTCACTATCCTAGTCTGTCTTATTCCAGAATCTTGGCCTAATCTGTGTCATGAAAGGATCTGGCAAGGCTGGCTTTCCAAGCATTTTGAAGTGGTAACGAGACCTATTGAGCTATTGCTGAAATAATCTATAAAACCACCTTATTTGCTTCTCCCATGCTGTCACTCACTGTGTAGTGTCTGGTAAACCTAATGTGTTATGGGTATGCGAAGTCTAGTATTAAAGAGGGTATGAAAGAAGTGTAGAATATGTGCATAATTAATAAATTGTCCGGGCAAGCAATCACCCTTTGCCAGTAGTGTAGGAAAATCAAGTATCTCACCATTATGAAAGAGATCACCAGTGGTAAAGTGAACAGCCGTTTGCCAGAGTCGTAGATGTCCCATGCTCAAGTGTCAGTAGGTAAGGGCAGACCTAGCCAGGGAATAACTGGAGCAAAAGGCTTTTGTGTGCCTGTTAATTTATTAGTCCTGGCCTAACAGGCCAGTGCCAGGTGGAAGAGGCATGTGTTTTGAGGAGGCAGATTTGTAGAAAGGAAAAAGATATATTGCAGAACATCATCCATGAAGTCAGCCAGTGAAAGGCCGTTTCGTATAGGGAGCGACCAGAAAGCCAGTGGGCTACACACTGCAATTCTGAAGTTGCGTAATAACATGTGAAATCAAGTGGGGCAATGCCTCCTGTGGCCACCAGGAGTTTCAGTGTAGCAGTGTAGCAAGAGATATCCTTCATTGTCCCTAAGCCCAAATTAAAGAAGAAGAAGAAGGTAGGGAAGGTTAGCAAAATAATGAAGGAAGCTGGGCAGTACGACCACTTTCACCAAAGCCACATGACCAATATACTGACAGGGATGACTAGAATGTTAATTGCGTTATGAGTGTTCTCATTGCAGTACCGAAATCGCCATTGCTTAGGCCGCTAGGTTAATAAAACACATTGACACTTAAGTATTGAAATGCAGTTGTTGTCAATTGTAGCCTAGGGTCCAACAGGGAGTGGTGGAAGGGTCTGCCCAGTTGATGTAAAGAAAGGAAACAGGATTTAGCCCAATTCACTTTTAAACCCTGTAGGGAAGCAAATTCAAAGAAAACCTGCATGATGGTGAATAGATTAACGTCTTTGTCTTGGACATACAAGAGGAAATCATCAGCATATAGAGACAGTATGTGGGTGGTATCATGTACTGGTATTTACAAGGTTGCCCTGAGGAGGTGCAGCTTCTCCACCAAAGGTTCCATGGTGATAGCAAATATTAATGGCGAAGGGGGAACAACCCCACGGGTGCTTCTTCCTATGGGCTGTGGTGCCAAGATATACTTCCCAGTCTTCAATAGAGCCAAAGTAGCAGCGTATAGAATTTGTATCCCTCTCCACCAGTATGGTCCTGTCCCAAATAATCCCAGCTCTTTGTGCATGTAGTCCCAATGTATTGATTCAAAGGCTTTCTCCGATTCCAATGAAATATAGACCGCGTTTGGGAAAAGAAGCTACTGATTCACTCCGAATATGCCACAGCCTGCAAAGGTTTGGATGATTGTTTCAACCTAATATAAAGCCCACCTGTTCGTTCTCAATTACGTTCGGTAGCTCTGTTAACAGAAAACATGCAGGTCATTTAGTTAAAATGTTATAGTCTGTATTTAAAATAGAAAGCAGATAATGCAACCTCATGTATTTTGGATGCTTATAGTGATTCAATAATGTGGAGGTGAGTGCGGTATTGAGTCAGGGGTGTGGAAGGGAGTGGGCCTTTAGGAAAACATGGCATTGTATAATATTAGTTATTGAGGTGCCAATTGCTGAGCAAACTGTATATAACATTCAGCTGGGAGGCAGGGCGCTAAGGATGAAGAGAATCTGGTGCCATAATCAGTGTGTCATTTGGCATTGGGGATTCTTGGTTTCGAGAAGAAATTGGAAGCTGGGCAACATAGCAATCAAACTGACTTTGAGGCAGAATCAGTGGAGCAGCCTATAAGTCCCGATAGTAATTGTGAAAGTCAGTGTTGATAAACATTTGGGTTTGAGCCATACCCCTAGAGGGGAGGGAAATGGTGAGCAGGGTAGAATCATGCAAGTTAAGATGAAACCTAGTGCACCAGTAAGCGACTAGATTTGTCCCCTTTGTTGTGGGATCTAGCTAAATAGGCATTATAGTCATGGCACTGAAGCAGTTCAACTGTGTCAAAGTACTTAGCTTGCGTGCTTCACGCAGCACATCTGTTCTGTCAGGGAAAAAAACACTGCTTGTTCCTCCTCTGACAGGGCCAATTCAGCTTGTTGGATATTCCCTGTGAGCACTCTACTGACTCCTATTGTGGTTTTAATGCACAACCTCCTTAAAGGTTTCCCATTCGACCAAACTAGAGGAGGAGGTTACCTCATTTTCTTGAAAAAGGTGTCAATGTTGTTGGATACTGTCCAGTGGAACACTGGGTCATCTAGCAATGAAGCATATGGCCTCCAAGTATGAATCGGTGGAGGAGGAATAGCCCAGGCTACCATCATAACAAGGGTTATAATCCAATAAATTGCAAGGATTATAGTTGATGGAAGTAGGTGTTGTAGAAAATGTGGAACAAACAAAACAATTCAGTCGGGAATGTAATTTATGGACTGGGAAAAGGAAAACTCTCTGCTCCTTGATTTACTAAGGCATTTAGGCACTAAGGGTTGAGGATTAGTTAATAATCTGGTCAGGAGCGACCATTCCTGAGGCTCTTCAGGGTACGTTGTAAACAGGCGCTTGGCTTCTTGCGCCAGTTTGGTGTATGTGAGTACCTCAGTCACAGTAGCCGGTGAGTCCCCAACATAATCCTGAAACGGCTTAAATTTACTGTCCAAGTATAAGTCCCCCAGTGTAAGAATGCTTTTTTCCGCAATATTGATAGCCCTCCAGGAGCTATGTCTAAGTGTACCCCATAATAATGTTTAATCAGAACTTTCTTAGAATAAATTGTTGGAATATGGCATAGATTGGCAGTTCATGCCATGTCCACATGGTACAACACACTGTGTGAACTTCTTGAGTAGGTCTGGGAGGTTTGGTGAATGGAGCCGCTGGCAAGGGGGGTATGGTACATCAGATCCCTCTCCAAAACCACGTGGGGGCAGTCTGCTGTTATGGAACCAGTGGTGAATGTATTGTATTTGTGCCACTAAGTAGTATAGTTCAAGGTAAGGGGCAGCTAATCCACCCTTATTATATGGTAACTGTAGTGTGTTCCAACTGATGCAAGGTTGTCTGCCCGCCCAAACTAGGCTATTCATGAGGGAGCGGAGTTGAGCAAAAAAATTTTTGTTGAGGGGTACTGAGTTATTTTGGAAGAGGTATAATACGTAACTTAGGAAGGATTACCATCTTTATTAGGGCTACCTTTCCTGCTAGCGAAAGAGGGAGTGTTAGCCACTTGTATAGGCAGGGCCTCCATATAAGTTCCATAATTAACCTTCATAAGTGTAGGGTTATCTGTATAGTAATGTATACCTAGATACCCAACCGGCTCGGTCTGCTACTGTAAATGGTATTTGGTGTTCAGTCTGTTGGAAGCCAGTGTGAGGCAACATTATTGATTTGGACCAGTTTATTTTTAGGACAGACCAGGTTCCATAGTCTATTATCTCTTGGATAATGGGATTTAAGTTAGCTGCTAAGTTTTTATTCAAAAGCAATACATCTGCGTACATGGTGATTGAAGTATGTCAAAAATCCCATATTTATCCCCTGCCTATGATGAAATTCACGCAGTGCACAAGCCATGGGTTACACCGTCAGGGCAAAAAGAAGGGGTGACTGGGGGACATACCTGTCGCGTTCCCCGTGCAATCACAAAAGTCTCCGATAATCCCCTGTTCAAGCGTACCTTAGCCTGTGGAGCTGTGTATAAAAACTTTACTCACTTCACAAATGAACTGCAAGGCCCATTCTGTTTAATACTGAAGTGAGAAACGGCTGCTCAACAGTGTCAAACTCTCTTTCTGCGTCAAAAAAGGTTGTTACTACCGGTAGTTAGCGATCCATTTGATGAGTAATGGCAAAGAGGGAGCTGCGGTTAGCAGTCATGGAAAGGCCTGGAATAAAACCAGACTGATCCGGTCGAGTCAGATCAGGCATTAAAGGCAACAGGCGGTACGCCAGCAGTTTAGCTAGAATTTTATCGTCCACGTTTATCATAGTCAAGGGACGGTACTAGTCACACTTATTCGGGTGTTTGTTCGGCGTAAGGAGTGCGATTATGATAGATTCTTATAGGGACAATGGGAGTATTCCCTGCTGAAATGCTTCAGTGTATACCTCTCATAATATAGGTGCCATTCATCCGCACAAGCTTTATAAAACTTCATTGGGAGCCCATGGCTTCCAGGAGACTTCCAGTTTGTAATTGTTTAATGACATGGTTAATTTCCAGAAGTGTAAGGGGTTTGCCTAGTAATTCCCTGTGTTTGGTCTAGCCATGCCAGAGTAACCTGCCGTAGATACGTATCTGTATCCTCAGGGGTGGGAAGTATATAGTCTCCAATAGAAGGCTGCAAACTCCTTGTAATAGCTCTTCAGAAGTGTGCTGGGATTTCCCATTTGGCAAGTCAATTGTATAAATGTAGCTCGCGAACTAGCTAGGTTTAAGCACCATCGCTAGTGTGTGTCTGGATCTGTCACCCTCCCCATATCTCTGGCCTGTGCATATTTACTAAGAAACCTAACCTCTCAATATGCTTCTTCACAGAATTCTGACAGGGCCTGCTTTGTAAGTGGTAATACTTTTATCTTTGGTACTATCAAATCGAGATTCTAGGCTACTTAATTCTTTTTCCAGCTTCGCAAGCCTTTCTCTAATTGACCTAAGGATGCCGTGCCCCTTGGCGATAAATTCTCCACGGATCATGACTTTCATTGCCTCCCAGTAAGTCTCCACGGTAGGGACTGAGCCAGCATTTGTGGCAATATGTCTTTATAGCAGATCGGATCTCTTCCCTGAATACTGTGTCAAGTAACTCAAGTTGGATTCTCCAGAGCGGTATTTGTGTCCAGGTGGTGGGTATAGCTAGTGTTAAAACCACTGGGGAGTGGTCTGACAAGCTTCTGGGTAGATGCTTCACTTCCAGTGCCCACCCCATCACTTCCCGGGTGCCCATGCAGAAGTCCAGGCATGAGGATGTTGTGTGCTGAGAAATGAAATGTGTATTTCCGGGTCCCACTGAGTAATTCACTCAAGATATCCAAGAGGTCTAAGTGAACCATAAAATCCAACAGTGCTGTATGCGCTTTAGTGAGGTGGAGGACTGTGGAGTCTACATCTGCATTCAGCACTAAATAAAAATCCCCTACCCAAATGATCGTGTTGGTGTACTCTATTAGACAGTCTTTCAGAAGATTATAAAAATATTTTGGGCAGTCAACCCATAGGGACCATAGGTGTTGATTATTGTGACCTGGGTGTAACCGATTAGCCCTTAAAGTATTAAGTATCTGCCATCTAGATCCGCAATTGAATTAATCTGGCGGAAAGGGATCTTCTTCCTTATGAGTATGGCTACCCCTCTGCAGTAGGATGAGTATGAAGCAAAATACTGATATGGCTCCCAGGATTTAGGTATGGCATTCCCCCCTCCCCGGAATAAGTGTTTCTTGCAGATAAATGATAGCCACATTGTGGTGATCAGGATATGCAAGAAACTGCCAACTTATTCTGGGTTTATTTATTCAAACATTCCATGTGATGAATGTTAAGGATTGTTTTCCACATAGCAGATGTCCATTCCATCTGGTAGTGTAAGTGTACTCAAAATGAACGCATATGGCTGAATCCTCCGTTGACAAGAGTAGAAGCTTGCCCACTTAATTTCAGAACAGAGCTTCCCATCCATCCCTCCCAGACCCTCTCACACTGGGACCCAATTTCCCAGCGGTTCCCCGAAGCATAACACAAACATTATATGGTCTACACGACGATACTTAGTTAACCCTTCTTGTAACAATATTAGAAACAGGGCCCTAGGCTAGGGGTGGCCTGAGCACTATTAGGGTAGAAATACCAGCAAAACATTGATAGCAACAAATGAGTCCAGGGGGCAGTAGTAAATGGAGCACTCTAAATGTGTAATCAGTAAGGATACAGAGCATGAGCCTCTCTTCATAGTGCAACTCCTTGAGTCCAAATAAGTCATGTGTAGTGCACAAGGTGATCGGTCTAGTCAGCTACTGTGTAAATTTTGTGGGGGCAATGTGAGGTGAGGCCCGCAGTCACTCCACCCCGTCGATAGAGGAGGCGTCACCTGGTCTTGCCTTGGGAGACGAGGACCCCCCCCCCCCCCACATAGTGCAGGGCAATTGTGAGCGTGATTTTCTTCCTCTCTGGGCCTCCTTGCTGTTTGGACGGAGGGGGCGGCATCCACACCCCCATAGTCGATGGGGAGGCCCCACAATAGTAGGCCTGAGTCACACCCTCGGTGCTGGATGGCAGCATCACACCCGCCTGGCTCTCCCTGGCCCCGACGAGTTACACCGAGCAGCCCACGGTGCTGGATGATCTGTTTAGCTGTAAAAGCGGCTCCTGTTCCTCAAGGCTGGCCAGGTGCAGGCCCCCCGGGCAGTAGCTTAATTAATCCACTTTTTCAAAGATCTTACTGAGTTGTTCCCTCTCAGAATTCTCCAGCATGCTTATTATCTGCACATAATTGCTGCGGTAGCGGCCCTCCGCTTTATCCAATTTACTCTATTTCAATGGGTAGTCCTTCTAGAATCGATTGTTTGCTTTGCTTTGTGTTGGGTGGAAAGTTTCAATTCACCTATGGCATGGGTATTTGCATGTATTCTTTCAGAGTTTTCGTTGTTTTTCTTTGAGGATCGCTGTGTCATGGGTAAATATCTCATTTGGCCTCATTAGCAATGGCTTCTAATATTTGGCCCAGTTCATTAATGGGAGAAGCCACCTATGGGGAGGGGTCCACTTCCCCGAGTGAGTCCGCACCAGTCTCCATGTTTGCCTTCCTCTGAGAACTGGGAGCAAAAAAGGCACAAAACCTGAGTAAAGGGATTGGGTGGTGAGACTCTTCCTTTTTGCCCCCTGCCTCGTAAACCCATGGGATATTAGAAAAGTAGGCCCTGAGGGCAGAAGACTCGGTGGGGGTATCCAATGTAGTCCAGAGTCCAATGATCTGCCTTGCCCATGCAAATCCTGAGCATATATTGGGGGTGGGGGGAGGGCACACAAGCATTTCCAAGTGTAACAATTGGGTTGAGCCACATCCTCAGAGTGCTTAGTGGGCTGCTGCATCGCAGGGTGCAGAAGTGCAGGGCCAGCGGCTTAACTCACTGCATATCTCCCAAGCACAGAGCAGCACCTCCGAGCATGGCACTTTGATGAAATGCGTTCCCTGGGCTCCCAGCCGCTGAAGTAGACTGGGTAGGCTACGTGCGGCCTCTGCATGACAAGGGTGCTGACAGATGGCGGTGGGGTCAAGGAACTTCCCAAACTCACATTTACCATGTTCAGTTGTCCAACCACATCCCCAGATTTTTGCAAAGTATATCCATCTTTCATTACTTTTTTTTTTTGTAGCACCAATTAGTTTTGCATATCACTTTTTCTCTGTTATATACTTAATACAGTTTTTCTTTGCATGCTGAGAAAGTGGGTGGGCTTTCTGCTTTTCAGTGAGTGGTGATTACTGATCTTGCCGCAAGAGTTGCACTGAACCACCACCTCCTTTTTGCTTCGGATCTTAGAACCATTTGGATTGTGCTTCCTAGTTAGAAAAAGAAACTTGTTCGATCTTGATGTTTATAGATTACATTACCAAATGACATTTTATTTAAATAATCCTTTAATCGCGCAATTCCTGAGCATCTTTGGCATGCTTTAGAAATACTTGGGTTTCGTTTATGTACGAAAACAGGAGTATAATACAGCAACCATTGGGCAAACAGTTGCATCCTTTTGAAATTAGAACCTCTTAAGATTTTTACCCTACACTCCAAAGCCTCTTTTCATAGTGTTTCATTAATTGTGACAGATGTTGCTTTGAGCCATTTTCCTATATCTGATCTTTCATTAAACATGTATTGTTTTTAAGAGAACAAAGATACCCAGTGACCTATTCCCTGAGGGGATTGTTCGTTCCTTAAATAGGCACATCACGACTTTCATAGGGCTTTCAATTTCTGAAATTGATACTTTAGAGGGATGACTCTGTAATTGTCTATATGCAAACTGGTACCACCACATATTGGAGCAGATTTTGTTCTTTACCACTTTGTGCGTAACTATGCTGCATTTGATTAAACAAGCGCACTTTTTTTTTAGAAGCTGTAAAAAAATGTATTGCTTGTTGGGGTTTCTGGATCCCTCTTCAAGAATCAGCCACAATCCTTGTCAGGGTGAGGCCACAAGCAAAACATAAATTAACCTTTGCAGCATTTCACACAGTAATTCAGTGAAAACACAATCCAAGGAAAATCTCACAATCAATAAATGAAGTTGATACCAAAACAACAAAAATCCAAACCGCAGAACTTGAAGATGAGCAATTTTAAAGATTGAAGAGAAAATAGCACCAAAAAACCCAATGTGTCATTCGTGGCTATCTGATAGTGCAAGACTGAGCGAGAGACACAAGTTCAACCATGATAAAGCGCGAGTCAGATAGAGGGACCAGGTTAGTCCGCTTAAAGACACCTCAGTTCAGTGCCAAAGAGTTCTATTTGCGGTAAAAGGGGCCATGAGGAGCAGGGAGAGTGTCGTGGGTGCCTGAAGTACCTCAAAGACCCTGCTAGGCATTGCAGACAGTCATGGATGTAGAGTGAGGATCTTGTCAGTGTTTCAGACATTCGGGCTGGAGCTTTGCACTATGGGCGGTCGATGCTGTGGTGTGAAGAGTTGGTTTGCTGGAACATTGCGTTAGTGTGCTGGCATGGGTGTCAAGTCTTGGCACAAATGGGCCCATTTGCAAAGAACTCAAAAACGTCAGGGGAGCTCAGCTGAGCCACACCAAGGTTACCACTTGTGGGGGTCAGGAACTCAACCCAGCAGAGGCCAGCAGGGCTCAGGCAGGTCCAGTTGCAGATCCAGGCAACCAGACAGCAGAGCAATTGAAGGGAGCCTCAAACGTATGTCCATGTAGCTCTGAACTGGAGGTCAGTTGGCTGACCCTTTGTCACTTTGCCTGGGATGGAGGGTGCAGGTCCAGTCTTCCTTCTCAGCAAGCAGGACAGTAGAGCAACAGAATAGCAGAGCAGCAGAGTAACAGTCCTTCTGGCAGCAAAGCAGCACATCCTACTTCCTTCTATAGTATCTACAGTCCCAGGAGTGTACTGAAGAGTTTGTGTCTGAGAACAACTATTTATACCTGATACCTCTTTTGAAGTGGAAGAAATGTCTTGATGTTTCCCTTTGAAATGCACAGGTTTCCTGCCTCCCCTGGCTCTTGCTCCAGAATAACCAGAGTGGGTATGTAAACCTTTATGTGAAGACAGAACACAGACTTCAGGTTTTAGTAGCGTTGTGTCTAATTCAGCTCTCCCACCCTGCCAGTGATGGCCCTTGTAGGCACACCTAAGTTCTCTATTGTGTGTGGCTTTGTAGAAGGAATACACAAAGACCAATTGCCTACTAGACACAGTCATGTGACCCAGAGACAGGTTGTAGGCACTAAATGGTTAAGGCAGGAAAAAGTTCTAAAAGTGGCATTTTCAAAATTGTAATCAAAAATCCAACTCCACCCTAAAAAGGGTTTTTCCATTAAAATTCCAAAGACCCCAAACATGAACTGTTTACTTGTTTCCATTTGGAAGTTGGAGCTTATTAAATATAATAAGGTGACTCCAGTGGTATCCTATAAGAGAAGTAGGCCCAAAAGCAGTGGAAAAACAAATGTAAGAATTTTTCACAACCAGGACATGTAAAACTTGAAAATGTATGTCACACTTTTTAAATACATGGTACCCTGCCCTGCGGGCTGTTTAGGGCGTACCCTGTGAGTGACAAAAAGACAGGTTTGGGCATGGCAAACAATATGTTTGTCCTGGTCAAAATAGCAGTTTAAAATTGCACAGATACAGGCTCCACTGGCAGGTTGAAGACATGTTTAAAAGGATAACCTAAGTGGGTTGCTTAGGGAATTCTAAGTAAGTACTCCATATAAAGACTAAAAGTAAAACAACAAAATTCCAATGTATATGATAATACCTGTTGTAAGGAAATGCCTCCTTGGCATGGTTGCCCCCTGACTTTTTGCCTTTTATTGATGCCAGTTATGATTGAAAGTGTGCTGGGACCTTGCTAACCAGGCCCCAGCACCAGTGTTCTTTCCCTAAACTGTACCTTTCTTCCCACAATTGGCACAGCTCTGGCACCCAGATAATTCCCTAATGGTACCCCTGGTACCAAGGGCCCTGATGCCAGGGAAGGTCGCTAAGGGCTGCAGCATGTCTTATGCCACCCTGGGGACCCCTCACTCAGCGCATGCACACTGCCTCACAGCTTGTTTGTGCTGGTGGGTAGAAAATGACTTAGTCGACATGGCACTCCCCTCAGAGTGCCATGCCCACCTCACACTGCCTGTGGCATAGGAACGTCAGCCCTAAGGCAGGGTGCACTATACCACAGTTGAGGGCATATGTGCATGAGCACTATGCCCCATACAGTGTCTAAGCAAACCCTTAGACATTGTAAGTGCAGGGTAGCCATAAAGAGTATATGGTCTGGGAGTTTTTCAAACACGAACTCCACAGTTCCATAATGGCTACACTGAAATGTGCGAAGTTAAGTATCAAACTTCTCAGCACAATAAATGCATACTGATGCCAGTGTGGCATTTATTGTAAAATACACCCACAGGGCATCTATGAGATGCCCCCTGAATACCAGTCCGACTCCTAGTGCTAGGCTGACCAGTTTCTGCCAGCCTGCCACAACCAGACGAGTTTCTGGCCACATGGGGTGGTGAGGGCCTTTGTCACTCTGTGGCCAGGAAGAAAGCCTGTACTGGGTGGAGGTGCTTCTCACCTCCCCCTGCAGGAACTGTAACACCTGGCAGTGAGCCTCCAGGACAGTAGCCATTGGCTACTGCCCTCCTGACCTAAACACACCCCTAAATTTAGTATTTAGGGGCGACCCAGAACCCAGGAAATCAGATTCCTAGACCTAGACAAAGGACTGCTGACCTGAAAGCCCTGCAGAGACGACGGAGATGACAACTGACTTGGCCCCAACCCTACCGGCCTGTCTCCAGACTCCACAGCAAAGCATCCGACAGGGACTAGCGACCTCTGAGGACTCAGAGGACTGCTCTGAACCCGACGGACCAAGAAACTCCAGAGAACAGCGGAACTGTTCAACAACAGCAACATCTTTGCAACAAAGAAGCAACTTTTAGAAAACTCACTCTTCCCGCCAGAAGCGTGAGACTTCACACACTGCACCCGATGCCCCCGGCTCGAGCTCCAGAGAACCAACACTGCAAAGAGGACTCCTAGGTGTCTGCGATCTCATGAGTAACCTCAGATGACCCCCCTGCACCCCTGCAGCGACGCCTGCAGAGAGGATCCAGAGGCTCCCCCTGACTGCGACTGCCTGGAACAAAGAACCCAACGGCTGGACCTAGCACTGCACCAGCAGGCCCCAGGCCCAAAAGGAACGAACCTCCAGTGCAGGAGTGACCATCAGGCGGCCTTCTGCCTATCACAGTCGGTATCTGGCCCAAGAAGCCCCCCTGTGCCCTGCCTGCATCGCCTAAGTGACCACCGGGTCTCTTCATTGCTTTGAATAGCAAACCAGACGCCAACTTTGCACACTGCACCCACCTGCCCCTGTGCCTCTGAGGGTGTGCTTTGTGTGCCTGTTTGTGTCCCCGCCAGTGCTCTACAAACCCCCCCCCCGGTCTGCTCCCCGAGGACGCGGGTACTTACCTGCCAGCAGATGGGACCAGAGCACCCCTGTTCTGCATAGGCACCTGTGTATTTTGGGCCCTCCTTTGACCTCTGCACCTGACCGGCCCTGTGTTGCTGGTGCGGTGACTTTGGGGTTGCCTTGAACCCCCAGCGGTGGGCTGCCTATGCCCAGGAAACTGAACTTGTAAGTGCTTTACTTACCTCAGAAACTTAACCATACTTACCTCCCCCAGGAACTGTTGATATTTGCACTGTGTCCACTTTTAAAATAGCTTATTGCCATTTTAACCTATACTGTGTGTACTACTGCTTTAATTCAAAATTCCTTACGTACCTCTATGGAGTACCTTGCATTTTATGTATTTACTTCGAATTTCAATCTTGTGGTTCTAAAATAAATTAAGAAAAGAGATTTTTCTATATAAAAACTATTGGTCTGGAGTAAGTATTTGGGTGTGTGTTCATTTATTGCCTGTGTGTGTACAACAAATGCTTAACACTACCCTCTGCTAAGCCTACTGCTCGACCACACTACCACATAATTGAGTATTTGAATTATCTAATTTTGCCACGATCAACCTCTAAGGGGAACCCTTGGACTCTGTGCACACTATCTACCACTTTGAGATAGTATATACAGAGCCAATTTCCTACACCTGTGTATACAAATTTCCAATTGATAGTAAATATGCTAGACAAGGTAATGTCATTGCTAGTCTAAGTTTCCACATGAACAACCAGAAATCCTTTTGTTTTGCTGCCACAAAGTTGTTAAGTTATAACATTACAGATGTCAGGATCCAAACTTGGATGCCTCCTATTTAATCAACAGCACATGGAGACATGTTTAAAAGGGCTACTTAAGTTGGTGGCAGAATGAGTGCTGCAGGCCCACTAGTAGCATTTAATTTGCAGGCACTGAGCACATGTGGTGCCACTTTACTTGGAGCTTTTAAGTAAATTTAGCATGCAAATTGAGAATCAGCCAATGTTGGCATGATTTGAGGAGTGAGCACATACACTTTAGCATTGGTTAGCAGTGTTAAAGTGCGCAGAGTCCTAAAAGCCTACAAAAATGAGATGAGCCAAAATAGAGGTGTAAGAGGAAGACAAAATGTTTGGTGGAAGACTACTCTAAGGGGGACAGAACACATTCTCTCCTTTATTCTCAGTCTTTTGCAGGAGGGGAGTCTCTGAAGCGGATAGTTCCACAGCACAGAAGATGTTAATGACTAGAGTTCACAACTGGGTGTCAGCCACAGTGATATGCACATCAAAAGGTTAATCCCGGAACTCCTAACCCAGTCTTTATGATTTCCCTATCCGCACCATCTCCTTCCTAAGATATGTACAAGCACCTTCCCTGTGATCTCCCACTGAATCAAAGAATGCCATTTGAAGTGCACTCTCTCCCTTCTCTAATATTACCTACCCAGCTCTCAGGAATGCAGCAATACACTAGTATGTGCTTGGGCAGGGAGGCGAGAGCAGGGGTATGGAAGAGGAGAATGGGTTGGGGGAGGATTTCTGTACTCTGCATGACTTCACCAGGCAGGCCTGGGCTTCCAAGAAAGGAACCCAGGGTGCTTCATGTTATGTACCATCGCCAGGAGCATTTACTCAGTCTACATTCACAGCACACTTATTGTTCAGTGCTATACTTCTATGCATCGTATGTACCCTTATATGTACACATGCATTCAGCACACACACACAGTCTGTGCACTGGTGAGTACTGTAGCCTTTATGTTGTCATGGTGTGCTACTTGCAAACACACACCCTACCAGAGCACACATCAATCTTGCAAGCACTGCACAGCACTCCACCATTCCTGTGTTGTATTTTTTTCGCATGCACACTAACACCCCACACATACTTCTACTGAGCACGCACAGCACTAAATCTCTCCTAAAATGTATTCCTCACAGGTGTACATACTCAGTGCATGCACTCACCTTGCATGTACTGCACAACACTGGTCCCTCCCTGTACTGTACCCGTCCCAGGCACACATACAACTAGCATCTTCTCACCACTCCTGCACTGCGTAGCAATTTATATCTAACAGATGTAAGCCATGGGTGAGTTAAGCACGTAGCAGTGGAACTTAAAAAAGTGAGTGAGCCTTTTGGGTATAAATGACCTGTCCACTCCTGCTGATCACTACACGGCGTGTCGGCACCACCACAGTTGTGCTTCTTAACTCCTGGTGAAGGCAGTACCCTTCTGGCACTGACTGTAGCGTTTTGGGCATCCCTCCCGATCCAACAACACCACAACCTGTGAGACAGGCACATGTCCTGGTGTGCATACATGATCAGTGTTTGCCTAGGAGTTAAAAACTCAGCATTAGGGTTCTAGCGGGTCGGCAGGGGTATACGTCCTTAACCATGCAGAGGACTTCTCCATCACAACAGTACACAAACATTCAGAACATTTTGGCAGCTCAAGAAGCCAAGTTGTGCGCAAAAGAAAACTGGGAAAAAAGCCCTTCAAAGCAGTGCCTCTGGATCTACAATTTCATCCAACCACGAATGGCCATGATGGACCACCGCCTCCAAAGCTAATAAAGGACATAACCATTCTTGTTCATCTGCCCAAAAGGACAGCTCCATAACTGTAGCCAGGTTTATTATTCTTATGTATTCACTCCTGGATCAGTCGCTGCACTTCAGCACATTTTCTTCTACTGCCTTGCTACTGTTATATTCTTTGTGCGGTACTTTTTGTTGCTGTATTTTTATTTCCTGCTCGGTGTGCGCATTTTTTTGTGTTCATAGCGCTTCTTCTGTGTTGTCATCTTACAAAGAGAGTTGTTTGTGGTGCAGGATGAAACCACAGTGTGTCTTTGTTAAGCCCTGGGGCTTCATAATTTATCTAATGATTACTTTCGAACTAGCCAGTTGTGGCAGGGTGGAGCACAAACTGTTCTGCCTTTACTCTGTCTGTTACTGAAAGTATCTTCTAGTGACGTGCAAGTCTGTGTGTTCTTGAAGGACTCACTAACATTATGGTACAGCTAGAGGAAATTATTGGAATAAATCTTGAGCCACAGTAATACAGGGCAGTACTCACCCCAGGCCTTAGACTTTTCACCATCCTCTGAAATGTAACACTTGTGCAGCCAAGCAGCGTTTTAATTTGTCAGGCTTAACATCAGTGTTTTGTTATTTGACTTTATTAAGTGTAAAATATGAATAATAACAGTATAGACAGTCAAAATGTAAAGTGTAAACCTAATGCCCTAACGGGAGCAACTGGTTTTAAACATAAATATTTGAATAATTATAGAATGTGGAGTTAAACCCATAGTAGCATACATAGAAAGCAAAGGCTGCAGTGTGGTTGATTTAGATGTGCATAAAAATATGCAACCCTGGCAGGCCAAATTAGAAAAATCTACATACTAGGACAAACTATACAAATATGACAAATTATTAATATTCTATTGAACAAAGAAAGGTTTCTGGCAGTCCAGCTCCCATTTAGTGTGGAAAAGGAAGGAAACACTGGCATTAGGATTTCTGTTGCTGACGAATGAAGGATAGCTTAATTAACATACCCTAAGACCAGGCAGAGAAACTATTCTATGTCTTGTACCACCACTCAGACAGTACTTACATTTTCTCCTCTTAACTCTGCATCCGCTGTTCCATTTCAGAACACCTTCACCTAAAATGTCCCACAGCAACAAATCCTCTCTTTATTCCTATACTCACCTGGCACTCCCACCTTGCGTAACTTGTCATTCAGCTCTCTGTTAATTTCTTCCACTCATTCTCTGAGTAAACACGACCCACATTGACCCTGCCCATCTCTTCCTTCTTCCATCACAACTTCTTTACTCTATCTTCCCTTCCGTCTTAAGACCGAACAATGAATTCTGACTTATTACTGTCTCACCCTCCCATGCTCTCTATCCTACAATCTTCCAGCCCCCATTTTTTCCCCTCAGCCTGTGCCACAGTTTCCCTCTAGAAGCTGTATTTAACTACCTCCCCAAGAGACTTAATCATTATTCAATCTATGTTTATCCCAGATGAAACCTCCCACACCATATATAATCCACTCTATATTACTTCCCAGGTCTTTACATCCCTCACCTAATCTGTAATCTTTAGCACGGTTACCAGATAAGTACACAATTTATGATTCTAGTTTTCGGGGGTTGGATGTCCACAGGTCAAAGTTTAGGCTGACCCCAAAAGTGCACCACCATGAAAATGGGACAGGCTGGGTGCAAAGGTCAAAGTTGGCTTCAAGTTTACAATGGAATCCCATGACGACTTTGGGTGCTCGGTAGAAAGCAGGTTGCAGGTAGTTCCAGTACACAGGCATTTTGGGGCGGGGCTTCAGTCATCACCCGGGTTGGGGCCACAGCTGCACACCACAGAGCTGGGCGTCCAGTGTTTTTCAATGGGGGACCCCAGGGTCACAAAAGATGCTGCAGGCTGGGGTCCAGGAGGTTGGTTCTGGGAAACCAAAGACTGGACAGGTAGGGGAGGTGCCTACTGGGGGTGGGGGCCACAGCTTCACACTACACACACGCACACTCAGTGGCAGGTGGGTGCAGGGTGCCAACACAGAGCTGGGCACCCAATGCTTTTCAATGGGGGACCCCCAGGGTCACAAAAGATGCTGCAGGCTGGGTCCAGGAAGTTGGTTCTGGGAAACCAAAGGCTGGACTGTTAGGGTAGGTGCCCGCTGGATGTTGCTGGACCGTCGGTCAGATTCCCCAAGGCCAGGGGGCTGCAGCTGCAGGGGTCTCCTTGGTCATTGGGTATTTTCGTCGGATGCGGGGTGGGCGGAAGGGGCGTTTTGGTGGGGGGGGAGGGAAGGCTCTGGATTCAGGCTGCAGGGGTGGTTGTGTTGTCCAGGAGGGGTCAACCCACGGTGGGCTCAAGGTCGGAATTTTCTGGAGACCTTCCCTGGACCAGTGGGTCGCCTGGACACGGGCCGTGGATGTCGGGTGCAGAGTGGCCAGGGCGGCTCTGCAGTCCTTCTGGAGGGTTTCTTCTGCACACTGTTCTCCGGAGTGCTTGGTTCTCTGGTAGGCAGGCAGTCCTCTGTGGTTTTGTAGAGTTTGCTGGTCCTGCAGGATGTTGCGTTTTTGGAGCAGGAATTTTAAAGCTGCAGACAGGCAGGTAGGCAGGCCTAGGGCCAAATCAGTTGTCAGTTGGAGTCTTCACTGCTAGAGTCAGCTTGGCAGTCCTTCTTTTTTCTTGCGGTTTCCAGGGATCTAGTGAGTAAGGTTCAGGGTAGCCCCTAAATAATAGATTTAGGGGTGTTACAGGGGTCAGAAGGCAGTATCTAATGGCTACTGTCCCTGAAGGTGACTACACCCTACCTGTGCCCACTCCCTTTGGGGAGGGGACTCGTTCCTATCCCTATTGGTCCCTCTCTTCCAAACCAAGATAGAGGATTCTGCAAGGAGGGCGGGGGGTGGGTCACTTCAGCTATGGGCACCTTAGGGGTGGTCCCAGCTGAAGTGGTTACTCCCTTGTTTTTCCTAATTTTCCTGCCGGACCTGCTGCAAAAAGTGGGGCTTGGTCTGGGGGACGGGCATCTCCACTAGCTGGAGTGTCCTGGGGCGATGTAACAGGAAGCCTGATCCTTTGAGGCTCACTGCCACGTGTTAAAGTTATTGCAAGGGGAAGAAGTAAAACACCTCCACCAAGGGCAGGCTTTCTTTTGGACCTGACAGAGCACAATGGCTCTCACCACATGGGGGTCAGAAACTTGTCTGTTAGTGGCAGGCTGGCACAGACTGATCAGTCCTACATTAAAGTATGGGTAAAATACTTGGGGCATCTCTAAAAATGCTCTCTGGGTGCACTGTACAATAAATCCAACACTGGCACCAGTGTGGGTTTATTGTGCTTGAGAAGTTTGATATCAAACTTCCCAGCCTTCAGTGAAGCCATCTTGGAGCTGTGGAGTTCGTAAAGACAAACTCCCAGGCCATGCACTTAATATGGCCACACTGCACGTGCAATGTCTAAGAATGGACTTAGACACTGTAGGGGCATATTGCTCTTGCGGCTATGCCCTCACTTGTGGTATAGGCACCATACCTTTGGCCTTTAAGGCCTGCTAGAGTGGTGACTTACCTATGCTACAGGCAGTGGTTTGAGGGCATGGTACCCTGGAAGGGGTGCCATGTCAGCTTTACCTTTTCTCCTTACCAGTGCACACAATCTGCAATGGCAGTGTTCACGTGCTTGGTGAAGGGTCCATTAGGGTAGCACAATACATGCTGCAGCCCATAGGGACCCTCTCCGGTTGCAGAGCCCTTGGTACCACTGGTACCTTTTACTAGGGACTTAGCTATGTGTCGGGTGTGTGAATTGTGGATACAATGGTACAGTTTAGGGAAAGAACAATGGTGCTGGAGCCTGGTTAGCAGGATCCCAGCACACACTCAGTCAAGTTAGCATAAATATCAGGCAAAAAGTGGGGCTTAACCATGCCAAAAGTGGCTCTTTCCTGCATACTCCTCCGGCATGCACTCCAGTCGCCATCTGCACTTCCAAGGTGACATACTTTGTCATTGCAGTCTCCATGCTGTTCCAAGACTCCACCGGGGGTGCAGATTGCCGAAATAAAGGTCCAGGTCTTCGCACAGGCTTTGGTCAAAGTTGAAGTTGCCAATTACCAGGTCTACATCTAGATCGCGACAACCTCATCGATCCAGAACGTGCCATACTAGGCATAGAACACACTCCTGGCCTACCATGTCACGTTCCTCTGTGAGGGATTAAACAGCAACACTTTTGTGACACGCCTCCTGGAAATGTTTTTCTGGTGAATTACCTTAATTACATTGAATGATGCATTAATCAGAGAAACAGACCATCTGAATATTGACTTACCTGCACCTACCACAATGTTCTCAGTTATATTTGAGACTCTGCATCATAGAGCAGCATGTAGACAACTCCTCTCTTTCGTACCTAGCTTGCTAGAAGCAGTAATGCAGCTTTTTCTGACTCTGTGCCATCATGGATCGTGAAAACGTACAAGCACGGAACCAGGATCTGTTATTTCTAAAAAACTGATCCATCACCAGACTTGGTCATTGTAGGCATAGCTCCAAAGAAGCACTCTGTCGCTACCGGTTTATCAGTGCCTCCGGATAAAGAGAGCATGCAGATCGACTCTATAAGTAATAACGTGCAGTACATCCTCCTCTTTCATGAAGGTGGCCAGCATCTCTGCCTTGCTTGGAAGGTCCCACGTGTTATTCTGGGACTCACTTTCCAGGTTCACAGAGAAGCTACTAAAGGAGGACAGGCAGGACTACCAAGAAATCTTCCAAGAGGGTGGCTTAGTCTCCAACCAGTTTATTAGTGCAGCTGTGGATGCATCAGACCTGGCTGCGCAGGGATACTCCTGTCTGTGCAAGAATGACGTCCTGGCATGGCCTTACAGGACTGAAAACTGATGCCCAACGCAGGATTCTCAACTTCCCGTCCAGTGGCACCTCACTGTTTGGCTCGCATGCAGACAACAAAATGGCTAAGATGAAGACCGAGCTGGACACGCTCAAGGTGGTGGGATTGAGAAATAGAAAGAATTCCAAAGGCGATACAGGACTTATGGTAAGCAACTTTATCAACAGCTCCAGACCCCATCGCATTATCATCCCCGCAGACCAGCTCAAGGGAGAGGAGCTCCTCGTCCACCAGCATTCTCTTAAAAAAAAAAAAAAACACCAGCTAAAGAATGAGCCCTTTCTCACCCCTTCTCTGTTACCAGCATCAATGGAGGAAGTATCATCAGGTACTTAACAGAAGTGTCACACGTGTCTCTTGAATATTTAAAATGGCTACTCACTTTAAGTCTCCTACCAAAACATCATGTCATTAGCTAGTCCTCCTGCAAAAATGAAGTCACCAGTCTGCTATAAAAGGAGGCCATAAGAAGATGTTCCGTTATCCCAAAGGGGACAGGGCAGTTACTCCCTCTATTTCCTAGAAAGATAAAAATGCTCAAACCCAGAATTCAGACGCATTCTGGACTTAAGAACACTGAAAAAATGAATACGCAATGCTTGCCCCTCCCCCCCCATCAGATTTATCCCCAACTCCTCAGGAGAACTGGATGTGTTACATTGATCTCCAGGATGCCTATTTCCATATTCCAAGCTCTATGGTGCACCAGAGGTTCCTCTGCTTCAAGTTAGCATCCAAACACTACCAATACAAAGTATTACCATTCGGCCTGAAATCAGCACCTCAAACATTCTCGAAATACATGGCCATAGTGGCAGCATACCTGAGGAGGAAGAAGATATTCGTCTACCCCTACTTAGATGATTTGCTCATAAAACGTTCCTCCCCGTCCCAGATGAAAAGGCATTATCACACCTGCATCAAGAACCTACCAAACCTAGGTCTCCAAATCAATCTCAGAAAATCAATACAAACTCCATCCCAAAAAATACACTACTTAAACGTAACTCTGGACACAAGGGCTGCAAGAGTGTTTCCTTCGGAGGAGATGTTATCCTCAGTCTGAAGTGTCAGTCTCCTGCACACCTGTCATCCATTGGCCAGACAGGTGGCATATCTTCTCGGATCGCTGGTCTTTCATTGTCCCAGGTTGCCATGAGACCTCTGCAAAAGCTAGAGGATCAGTGGACCCGGTTCTCAGACCATTGAGAAGACAAGCTGACTCTCCCATAAGACGCACTGCAATCACTTCCGTGATAGACTCTCAATCAAAATCTACTGGTAGGAATCTCCTTTTAGCAGGAAAAAAAGAAACACACACACACACACACACACACACACACACACAGACACACACACACAGACACACACACACAGACACACACACACAGACACACAGACACACACACACAGACACACAGACACACACACACAGACACACACACACAGACACACACACACAGACACACACACACACACACACACACACACACACACACACAGACACACAGACACAGACACAGACACAGACACACAGACACACAGACACACAGAGACACAGACACACACAGAGACACAGACACACACAGAGACACAGACACACACAGACACACAGACACACAGACACACAGACACACAGACACACAGACACACAGACACACAGACACACAGACACACAGACACACAGACACACAGACACACAGACACACAGACACACAGACACACAGACACACAGACACACAGACACAGACAGACACTCCACCCCCCTCCCCCCCCCACCAGGTGTTGTGTGCCCACATGAGTCTCCTGCTACCCCAAGTACTGTGGTTAGACAAGAAACAGCAATATCTCATCAACATGCTGGAGCTGGGGGCAGACCATCTAGCCCTCAAGGCTTTTTATTCTACTATAATGAGAGGCTCTCTTCTGGTCCAAATGGACAACACAACCCCACATTGCATTACTTAAACAAAAAATTGTGGACTCGTCCACTGTCCCTGGGAGGGCACGCCATTTGGAGCTGCCTAATAGCCAGGAACCTAACATTTTCAGCCATTCTTCTGCCAGCAGTCCAAAACACCCAAGCGAACTCTGTTGGATCTTCACCGAAAATCATAACTGGATTGTACATAACAATGTCGTACATGAAATTTGTTTAAGAATGGGGTCATCCGCAAATCGACTTGTTTGCAATGAAAACAACAAAAATGCCTTTAGCACATCCAGGTTTTCCCGACCAGGGTCACAGGGGAAAGCCCTTTTGATAGACTAGTCAGAAAAATTTCTCTACGCGTGTCTCCCGGACTCCATTGATCCCTCCAGTGATCAGCAAACTGTACAGGTTCAGAACAGATGATGATCATAGCTCCGGAATGGCCTTGCCAGTGGTGGTTCCCAAATCTTGTATAGCTGTCAGAAAAAGACCACACAGGAGGCTGCCTTGGAGACAGGATCTCCTCTGCAAACGCAGAAGGTCCCAACCTGACCTCTCTGAGCTTGGCAGCATGGTTCCTGAATTTCTCCAGTATGGCCATTTACGCTTCTCGCAGGATTGTATGGACATCCTCAAACAATCCAGAAGATCTTCTACCAGGAAATCATATGCTTTCAAATGGAAGCGGTTCTACTTATGGTGCACCCAAAATAATCATCATCCAGTTTTGGGTCAGGAGAATATGAACTTAACTGAAGGTGAGACCTCCCTAATTGGAAGAGATAAGTTTTCTTCCATGAAGTACATTTAGCAGCTGTTTGCACTTAAAGAACGTCCCCCACTCAGACTTCTTTCTTTCAGATGTCTGTGGTTAAGGATTTTTTTTTTTTTTTGTTAGATGGACTGAAGAAGGTATTCCCTCCTGTAAGATCACTTTTTTCCCTGTGGGAAGTTAATGCTCTATCAAAAGTCCTGGGCCCTCCTTTTGCACCTATACACACAACCTCCTTCCAGTACCTTGCATGGAAAGCTGCTTTCCTAGTAGCTATTACTTTAGCATGTGGAGCCAGTGAGATCCAGTCGCTGTGTGCTAAAGAACCCTGTACAGTCTTTCATGCTGATACGGTGGTCATGAGAATGCATCCAGATTCCCTTCTCAAGGAGGTTATGACTTTCGAATACACCAAACCATTTCCTTGCCAACGTTCTTCCCTAACCTCTCCACCCCTGCTGAGAGTGCTTTGCATTCTTAAGACATCAAGCAAGTTCTTGAAACAAAAGATATCAGGCAATCTGACCATCTAATTGTCAACTGTGGTTCAATGACAACAGGATAGGCTCCAAGCAGACTATCTCTGGGTAGATAGTATCCTGTATAGTGTTCTTCTTCAAGTTAGCCAACACACACTTAACGGCCAGGCCTAAGGCCCATTCTACTAGGGGCAAGGTGGCAACAGCTGCTCTACTGAGAAATGTACCCATTTCTGAGATATGTAAAACTGCAACTTTGAAATTGATACACACCTTTACCAGGCATTGCTTTCTAGTCTTAGGCACTCAGCTACTCAAGTAGGGCAGGCCTCTATAAGGATTCTTTTTTGATAATTGCAGCGACTGCTTTTGAAGGTTCTAGATTTGTCCACAGGTGTGGATTGGGCTTGCTATTATATTCCGTGCTTATGACTATTGATGAGGATCCCCCTGGTAGAGAAGGATAAATTGCTTCCCTGTAATCCTAGTTCTCTTCCAGGGGAATCCTCATCAAAAGTCATATGTAACCCTCCTGCCTCCCCAGACAATTTTTTCATGCAGCAGCTTACTCCTCCTTTGTTCTGTTTTTCATGTTACCTTAAAAAAAGAACTGACCTAACTCACCTGTGGCTTATGATGCGATACAGAAGGACCTGTGAGGTCGTAAAGGCAAGGTGCCTGCTTTTCTCCTGTTTAAAATGCAGCCTTGGCTAACAATGCCTTTCATTCCATTTCCGTTATTCTTTTTAAATAAAGGCTGTGATTACATTTTATAGTCAAATTTTTCTGCTGTACAAAAATCTTTCATATTGTGAGATGGTTCTAAATGAAAACTCAATGTCATGTGGGCATTTTTAGCCCTTATTATAGACTGCATATGTATGTGTTAGAAATGGGGTCTTTGGTTGGCAGTCAGGTTACCCCCTGTCCAAGCAATGATCCTCACTCTACTAAGAATAAGTCACACATTATCCTGTGCCCACCCTCTGGTAGATTGGCACTGAGCAGTCAGGCTTAACTTAGAAGGCAATGTGTACAGTATTTGTGCAATAAATCGTGCAATAACACAGTATAACACCACAAAAGTACACCACACAGTGTTTAGAAAAATATTTCTGATGAATACAACTACCTGTGGATTCCTCATCTTATGAATTCTCCCAATGCGCCAGAATTCAACGGAAATTTTTTTCCCAGCTCTGCACGTCGACGAGGGCATCACAATTGCCTGACTCCAAGCGACTCCGTCTGACGTTATTGTGGCAATAAAAGCTCCTCGCCGGCGTGCTGACGTCAGTTCCCTTTTTTCCGTGCCTTCGAAGTCTGACGGTTTTATCCTAGCTCTTGGGAAAGGTTACTGTTGTCGAAGGTGCTGATTGTTGTTAGAATGTACCCCCCCCCCCCCCCCCCCAGGAAATCTGGTTTTAAACCTTGTTGGGAGTGCGGGTGTCGGATGTCTGTGACCCATCTACACAATGTTTGCCTGTGGTGCTTGAGTTCTGAGCATGACGTGGAGGAGTGTGGGTCCTCCCAGAACTGGAAGGCGCTCAAAAAGAGGAAGGCCACATTATTTTGGCCAAGGCGAAGGAGGACAGGAGTCATCGGAGGTCTTCTTCCAGTAAATCTGCGAAGTAGATCAAGAAACGGCGCAGACACCATTCCCGGCATAGTTCGTATAGAGGTCGGTCTCTGTCGAGGTCTCTATCCAGTCTGCGATGTGGGAGGTGAGCCCGACGGTGACTCCACAGCTGAGTCCTCAGGCTTCTCCGGTGCCGTGAGTTTTCGAGGTGGTTGAGCCTCGGGGAAGTCCTCGCTTCTCACCTGGAGCACAGTGGGATGTTCCGGATCCGGCACCAACGCCGCAGGAGGAGCAGCGGTACCCTGCCTTCCCCACTCCAAGAGCAGATCCGGCGGCATTTCTGAATGCTATGTTTAATATCTTCAACACCATGGCTCCTGGTGGTGTACCAGCTGGTCCCACAGGTACTTTGGCCTTTACATTGGGCGCTCCGGTTGTAAGCCGGCGAAGTTTATGCCCTTTTATCCTGCGGAGGGTGTTGGTCCGGTGCCGTTGGTATCGCCTGGAAGACCGTTGATACCGATGTCTTCACCTGCTAGATCAGTGGCGCTGATGGATTCGGTTCCGGTGCCGGATGAATCCGGAGATCGGGGTGTGTCTGCTGGTAGTCAGTCAAGCTTGAAGCCGACTTCGTCGAAGTCCATGTCGACGCTGAGAGGCCAGATTAAGATCTAGGAGAAGAGCACTGAGGCTCTTAGAGGAGCAGAAATATCACAGGCAGCTCCTGGAAATTGCTGAGCCCCTGGGAGACTATCAGGGCTTGGACTCAGCAAGTGGTTTAGACACTTCCCTTTAGTGGGATCTAGCTTCTCCAGGAGAATACACAGAAGAGGTGGCCTCTTTTCATTCGGTGGTACGAAAGGCAGCAGAGTTCCTGGACCTCCGACTACCTGCTGCAGAGGTTAAGACCAACATCTTGACTGAGGTCCTGCATCTTGCTTCAGCTGCTGCAGAACCACTACTTCTTTTTAACGATGCTCTTGCGGAGCCCATTCTGGAAGTTTGGAAGAAGCCTGTGATACTGTCAACAGATCAGTGGCAAGAGGGTACAGGGTGGCTCCGGGGCTCCTATCCCAACACCCGACACCGGAGAGTTTGGTGGTCCAGGCTTCTTGCTCCTCTCGTTCGAATCCAGGTTCCTTCCATGCTACACCTTCAGACAGGGAGTCCAAGAGGATCGAGCTGTCAGCCAAAAATACCTTTTCATCCTGCAACATGGACCTCAAATCTGCCAATGTGACTTGTGTATTGGGCAGGTACATTAAGGCCCTGATGGACGCAGCTAAAACTGGGGTACCTGATCTGCCTCTAGAATTGCAAGGACTCCTGTCTGATGCACAGGCTGCACCTAGGCAAGTCATCCAGTCGGGCCTGGATACTACAGACTATGGCCAGGGCGATGGGCACTTCCATTGTCACCAGGAGGCATACGTGGTTGAGATCTTCAGGATTCTCTACAGATGTCCAGACAACCCTTTTGGACCTACCTTTTGATGGGGATAAATTATTTGGAGCTAAAGCTGACTCTGCCTTACAGCGTTTTTGAAGAAAGCAGGGCTACTGCCAAGTCCTTGGGCCTGCAGGTTTCCACTACCACATTCTGGTTTTTCAGAAGGTTTAGGGGGTTTGGGAGAGTAACTTCCTTTCGTGGGAGACCTCAGTCGGCAGCCCAGCAGCCATGAAGTCTGCCCTGTAGGTCCTTTAGAGGCTAGGTAGGGTTAGAACAAGAAGGTCCACCCAGCAGCACACTGGCTCCTCCTCTTCATCAGGGGGGACGCAGCAAGGAAAGCAGCCTTAGTTCTCCGCCCATTATGTCTCATGCTTCTCCTGTAGGGGGAAGGTTATTTCATTTTCTCCGTGAGTGGGAGTTAGTCACATCAGACTCCTGGGATCTCAACATTGTGGGGAAAGGTTATGCCCTAGCTTTTCTGGAGCTTCCTCCTCCTTTCCCTCCCTGTCCATCCTTTTGCACAGAAGACCATCTCCTGTTGCAGCAGGAAGTTCTAGTCCTTTTATCGAAAGGGGCAGTGGAGTTGGTTCCAGAGCAGGAATGGGGTCAGGGTTGTTATTCAAGATATTTCCTGACCCCCCAGAAGGATGGTCGGTTGAGGCAGTTCCTGGACCTGAGGGTTTTGAATTGGCTCCTCAAACAGGACAAATACAAAATGCTGACCTTAGCGCAGGTGCTTCTGGCATTGAACAAAGAGGATAGGATGGGGTCTGTCAACTTACAGGATGCTTACTTTCATATCCCTATTCTGAAGTCGCACAGAATGTATCTCCGGTTTGTGGTAGGGTCGCAACACTACCAGTTTGCGGTCCTTCTTTTTGGTCTTTCTTCAGCACCTCGTGTCTTCACAAAGGGGAAGGTTATGGCGGAGGTTGCAGCAAATCTCAGGAGGAAGGGAATATCTGTATTCCCTTACCTGGACGACTGGTTGATCAAAGCTGTCTCCAGAGCTTGTGCTGCATCATCTGCAGATGATAACCCGGTTGTTGTTTGATCTGGGTTTTTCAGTAAACGTGCCCAAATCTCACCTGGAGCCCTCTCAGCGCCTCCTGTTCATAAGGGCAGTACTGAACACAACGTTGGATCGCCTCAGCAGATTCAGGACATTTAGGCATTGATTCCAATGTTTCAAAATGGAGCGGTTGTTCCAGTCCTGGAGGTCCTACGTCTGCTCGGTCTGTTTGCTTCTTGCATTTTGTTGGTCACTCATACACGCTGGCACATGAGGGCTCTTCAGTGGTGCCTCCGCAGGTAGTGGTTTCAACACAAAGGGGATCTCGGAGTCAATCTCCAGAGATGCTGTGGCAGATCTACGATGGTGAGCTGTGGAAGGCCATTTTCACTACCGCCACCTGTGGCCACAGTCCTAACGGATGCTTCCACTCTAGGGTGGGGGAAGCACATCTGGGGGACCTGGAGGTCAAAGGTCATTGGTCTCCAGTGGAACAGATGTTCATATCAATCTGTTGGAATTGCGGGCAATACATCTGGCTCTCAAGGCTTTCCTCCCCTCCCTTCGCGGTCAGTCGATCCAAGTCCTGACTGCTAACACTACCGTGATGTGGCACATCAACAAGCAGGGAGGAGTAGTGTCATACCTTCTCTGCAGGGAGGCTCTGTGGCTCTGGTCCTGGGCTCAGGACCATCGGATTTGCTTAGCAGCAAACCATCTGGCCAGAGTTCTGAACATGCGTGTGGACAGGCTGTCGGCATTTCTGGGCCAATCACGAGTGGCTGCTCCATCCAGACCTGAACCATTACATCTTCCAGATGTGGGGGTTTCCTCAGGTAGACCTGTTTGCCACTCGGGAGAATGCGCACTGCCCGTCGTTCTGCAGCCTCCAGTATCTGGTGCAAGGAGTGTTGGGGGATGCGTTTCAGATGTCCTGGAACGGCCAGTTGCTTTACGTGTTCTCCCCCCCCCCTTGATTCCTCAGGTTCTGAGGAAGATTCACCAACACCGGGACTACGTTATCTTAATAGCTCCGGATTGGCCGAGAAGGGTGTGGTACACAGACCTTCTACAACTCTCACTCTGCCCTTTTTTCCGTCTCCCTCACAGGGTAGACCTCCTCTCGCAGTTGCAGGGGCAGGTTCTACACCCTCACCTCCAGAGCCTGCACCTACATGCCTGAAGATTGAACGGGGCAATCTGAATTCTTTTTCTCTCCCGCCAGAAGTGGTGGACATTATTTTATCGGCCAGGTGACACTCCACCAAGACGGTCTATGCCGGTAGATGGCCAAAATTTGTTACTTGGTGTGGGGAGAGACAAATTGATCCCTTAAAGGCCCATTTATCTTATTTTTTGCACTTTCATTGGCACAGAAGGGTTGCGCAGTTGCAGTGGTGAAAGGCTGTTCATCAGCGCTGTCTGCTTTTCTTTGCCGTCCTGATCAACCTTCCTTATTTAAGTCCCCTATAGTTCTTAGGTTCCTTAAAGGGTTAACTAAAAAGTTCCCTCCCACTCCGTTTGTTATGCCTCAGTGGGATTTTAATTTAGTTCTCACTTTTCTGATGGGTTCACCGTTTGAACCTTTGCATTCTTGCCCATAAAAGCTATTGGTTTTGAAGACAGTTTTCCTCACAGCCATCACGTCTGCTAGGAGTGTGAGTGAGCTACAGGCTCTTAGTGTAAAACCCCCTTTCACATCCTTTCATGCAGACAAGGTGGTGCTGAGAACCAGGGCGGCTTTCCTATCAAAGGTAGTTACTCCATTTCATCTGAAGCAATCCATAACACTCTCGTCCTTTTACCCTCTTCCCCATCCATCGAAAGAGTAGGAGAGACTGCATCGACTTGACCCAAGGAGGGCTTTAAGCTTTTATTTTGAAAGGACAAGAGAGCTTCGAGTGGACGATTAACTCTTCATTGGCTATGTGGGGAAGAGGAAAGGAATGGCAGTCCACAAGAGAACACTGCCCAGGTGGGTCATTCTTTGCATTAAACTATGTTATTCTTTGGCAAAGAAGGTTCCTTCTGTTGGTATTAGGGCCCATTCTACCAGGGCTAAGTCTGCCACTTCAGCCTTGGCAAGAGGTGTCTTGGTTGCTGAGATCTGTAAGGCTGCAACTTGGGCTTCCCTCCACACTTAAACTAAGCATTATTGCTTGGACTCGGAAGTTAGGAGGGATGGCCATTTTGCACGTTCTGTGCTGCAGGATTTGTTGGTGTGACCATTCAGGCACCCGCCTCAGAGTGCGGTACTGCTTTGGGACTCCATTCATAAGGTGAGGAATCCACAGGTAGGTGTATCCATCAGAAGAACAAGTTACTTACCTTTGGTGACACCTTTTCTGGTGGATACACTAGCTACCTGTGGATTCCTCACAGTCCCCTTTGCCGGTCTGGTCATACCAAGATTTCTTTGGGTGAATATTTATATTCGTTTTTGCTCTTTTTATTTAAATAAATATATGTATTATATTTGATAGATGTATTTTTATATTGAGTTTGTGAAGTCGGTGATCACCTGTTTGCCTCAAAGGCACGTAAAAAATGGTGAAAACTGACGTCAGCACGCCGGCGAGGACCTTTTATTGCCACGATGATGTCAGACGGAGTCGCGTGGAGTCGGGCAATTGTGATGTCCTTGTCAACGTGCAGAGCAGGGAAGAAAATTTCCGTTGAATTGCTGGCGCATTGGGAGAATTCATAAGGTGAGGAATCCACAGGTAGCTAGTGTGGCCACCAGAAAAGGCGTTACCGAAGGTAAGTAACTGGTTCATACTGTTTATCTGATTAAATACAGATCAAAATGATCAAGATTTGATAAGTACAGTAAGATATAAAGTGTCTTTAGTCTCTTAAAAAGCAAGAAGTGTCTCTTGCAGACACAAAGTGGTTTGCGTTCAAATTCTCCACAAGGGACCGCAGAGGAGGTGATGCGTAGAAAACAGGGAGGTGTATGTTGATTCCTCTGGGTGCACACAGACCATGCATCAATTTTCCAAGCAGGGAAGGCTTTGTGTCACTTTCTGGCGCACTGACTTGGATCCTCCTTCGGGTTGCAGGGTATTCGGCCGTCCCGGGACGATGTGGAGAAATCCTGCGCGTGAAGGACGAAGTCACAGGAGCTGCGTTGATCTGGTGGGCGATGCAGTGAAATTTGTCGCACAGGAGGTGCTGCGTCGATTCTTATCGCAGGAA
This sequence comes from Pleurodeles waltl, assembly GCF_031143425.1. Lineage (NCBI taxonomy): Eukaryota > Metazoa > Chordata > Amphibia > Caudata > Salamandridae > Pleurodeles > Pleurodeles waltl. The sequence continues at coordinate 812,820,372 of NC_090440.1, forward strand.
GTCGGGCTGCGTCGTTCGGCTTGGCTATGCGTCATTCCAGTGGGCCGTGCATCAAAGTTCCGGTTGCAGTGCTGGTGCAAGCGCTGTGTCTATCTCCTCTCGGAGAGCCGGGCTGCGTCGTTCCGGTTTGCGTGTAGTGATTTTCTCACCGCAATGCAGGCTGTATGTCGTTTCTGGCAGGCTGTGCGTCAAATTTTCACCGCACAAGGAGTTCTTGGCTGGATTAAGTCTTTTTGGGCATGAGACTTCAAGGAACAGTAGGCAAGCTCTATCCAAGCCCTTGGAGAGCACTTCCGAGCAGAGCCCGAGGGCAGCAGTCCTTTACAGAAAAGCAGTCAGGTGAGTCCTTTGGACAGCCAGGCAGTTCCTCTTGGTAGGCTGCAGGGTCTGGTTCATTTTCTTCACCAGTGGTATCTTGTCCAGAAGTGTCTTAGTTGGTCGGGTCAGAGGCCCTGTTTGAATACCCAAATGTGCCTTTCAAGTGGGGGAGACTTCAAAGAGTGGCTTAGAAGTGCACATTGTCCCTTTTCAGTTTCATCCTGTCTGCCAGGGTCCCAGTAGGGGGTGTGGCAGTCCTTTGTGTGAGGGTAGGCCACTGTCGTTTGACATGTGTCAGGCCCTCCACCCTCCCAACCCATTCATTATACAGATGTGTGTGCAGGTGTGACTGAGCATCCTGTATTTGTGGTTGTCTGAGTCAAATGCATAAGGGAGCTGTCAGGTAACCCAGCCAGACATGCATTGTAAGGCACAGAAGGATTTGAGTGCAGAGAAATGCTCAGATTCTATAAGTGGCATTTCTAAAATAGTAATATTAAATCCAACCTCACCAGTCAGCAGGATTTTGTATTACCATTCTTACCATACTAAATATGACCTTCCTACTCCTTTCAGATCAGCAGCTACCACTCAAACATAGGGTAGCCCTAATGTTAGCCTATGAAAGGAGCAGGCCTCGCAGCAGTGTAAAACTAATTTAGGAGTTCTACACTACAAGGACATATAAACTACACAAGTATATGTCCTGCCTCTTATCTACGTAGCACCCTGCCCTATGAGTTACCTAGGGCCTACCTTAGGGGTGACTCATATGCAGAAGCAGTGGAGTTTAAGGCTTGGCAAGTACTTCTAAATGTCAAGTAGAAGTGGCAGTGAAACTGCACTCACAGGCCTTGCAATGGCAGGCCTGAGTCATAGTTAAGGGGCTACTTATGTGGGTGGCACAATCCGTGCTGCAGGCGCACTAGTAGCCTATAATCTACAGGCGCTGGGCACATGTAATGCACTTTACTGGGGACATACAAGTAGACTAAATAAACCAATTGGGTGTGAACCAATATCACCATGTTTTAAGGGAGAGAGCATATGCACTTCAGCACTGGTTAGTAGTGGTAAAGTGTGCAGAGTCCTAAAACCAGCAAAAACAGTGTCCAAAAAGTGGAGGGAAGCAGGCAAAAAGTTAGGGGTGATCACCCTAAGGCTGTCAGGTCTAACTGTGTGTGTGTGTTCTCCAGGGTCAAGCACGTGGGCGGGACTATTCAGTGCTTATGACTTTGAGGATTCCCCTGGAAGAGAATTAGGATTACAGGGAAGCAATTTATTCATATTCCTCCTATCTTGCATGAAAGCCCTTGACTGTTTTCTAGCTACTGGACCACTTTACTCTGCTGAATGTAAACCTGATTAATATATACTCCCAAAGAGACTTATTCCAGGGTTTGTAAAAAATAAAAAATAAACTCACTTTTGGGAATGCTCACACCATAAAATGTGATCTCAGCTTCCCATTGCACCTCCACATCAACCTGCCTTAGTCTCAGGTATTGACCAGACCATGGAAGATTCTAAAAGGTGACAAATTTCAGCTAGAGCTGATGGACCCTCTGACTGTCAACCAGTTCCACTAATGGTTTTTGGAGACTTTCTTCATAGTGGTTATTAAAGACTCACAAAACAACCATCAGAAGGCTGTGCCTTGATGTGAAGTCACAAAGATGCAACTAGAACACTTGAAAAACTCTGGAGAAACACCCAAGACTAAAGTGGAGAACAGCTCCAAAGATAGAAAAATAATGAAGCCATCAAGAAAACCACTACTTGGAGCGTTTTTCTGTTGCCTCAAACCAGTCCAAGAAGCTCTTTAACATTATCTCCGAAGTTGGTTACCAGGGCTGCATTGAGTTGAAGTTATTCATTTTTACTACTGAAGAGAGCAGGTAAAGAGTTGTAGGGCATGTGAAAGTTGTTCTCTGTGGCTTGAATTCAATGCAGCTCTGGTTACAAAATACTTTCAAATGCCCTGCAGTCTGTTACCTGCTCTCTTCAGTGGTAAAAATTAATAACTTGAAGTCTTACTCACTATAGAACAATTGGTCGCCTCATGCATACCCACAGTTTTGAAACCACTGAACCAAAGTTATTTTATTTTGCTTTAATAAACTATGGAAATAAATCAAATCTGTCTCCTTTGCCACATTACTAGCTGACCCGTGCCTCTCTAAAACATTTTTCAATACCTACTCTTTGAATCGCTTGCTATATTCCTGCTGGAGCAATCTATCAACTTTACTTTACAATTCTCAGATGGACTAAAAAACTCCTACTTCGAGCCAATACTGAAAAACTTTACTAGAATTATTTGACCCAGCAGTCTACAAACTTAAAAATTGTTCGTTCCTTGGGAAGCTCATTGACAAAGTAGCTTTCATAAAAATCTGATTGTGTCCATCAATGCATCCTACTGTATGACTTTCTGAGTCAGAACATGTCGTTAGCATGTGTTAGTTACAACTTTGGATGAGCTAAAGAACACAGTTCACTCAAACGCCTGAGTATCACACAGCTCATTGAAATATCATCAGCATAGATCACTGTTAAGTGTGAGAGTACCTTTATCCTTGGTCCCAATCATTTGCTCCCTTTCTCTGCAGTACCATTATTAAGTGAATTGTTCTCCAGTATGGCTTAACAATTGACCCACACTTTTTAATGTTTACATGTCCCTGCACCGCAAGCCAAGGAGAACTTGTAACTCATTACAACACCCAGACCTTAGTAAAACTGAAAAAATCCTCTGAGCTGGAAAGGTCAGAACTTCACCATTTCCTTTCTGTAGTATACACTGAGATTATTCAAAATAACCATAATTTGTAGGCTTGTGGAGTTGGGCAATGTGAGTCTGTAAGTTCCTGAATATGATTTGCATCTTGCAGTTGGTGCTCAGTATTTCTTTTAACCTATGAATAGTTTCTTTGGGGGCTTTGAGTACTGTGAGACCTGCATGTTTAATGTAAAGACTCAGGAAGTCCTGTGTGGCTAGAAGATCTGCCTGCTATTTCCTTAACAAATGCTTTTTATGTGGCAAATTTGTTAGCCTTGTGCCCAACACAACCTCGAGGACTAGTGGTTTGAGCTTTATCTGATCTCTACCCTCTGAGCTGTCCGGTTTTAGTGTGACCATGCCAGATGATTAAGCTTCCTACAGTGTAGCTTTAAGGTCACTGAGACAAGCAAGGCCTTTGACCACTTCAAAATGACGATCATCAGATGATAAAAATTAATATTGCTAAAATTTAGAATAAACTGTATCTGCCCCAGACTCCCCTGCAGAAGAAATTAGACAGGAAAGCGGACTGTTATCTGTCTCTCTGACTACCTGTTAATCATGTGACCAAAATGCATTGTTCTCACCATGCAAATCCTGAAAAGAATGTTCCTTTAACTGGGGCTCTCTCGTGTGGGTATGACCTCTAGAGCTCCATTTTTGTCATAACTAGACTGCGCTGATGGCCTTTACATTGGACTAGCCAAGTGTCTGATCTGCAAGTTAGAATGAATCCTGTACATTGAAGCAAGAAAAGTGCTAAACCTGAGACTGTGTTTCCATTTCTGCCCGGCCCTAAGTCCTTTCACTGGTCGATAGTATGAGTTAAGATGTGTTGTTTATTTTGTGCTGGATGAACCACATCTATGCTTTACATTTGTATTTTTTGATATAGTGAATTCTCCGGTTTACCTATTCTGGGATGTACATGTGGCTATGTCCAGTGAGGGTTGGGTCCTGCACTTATTGCATGCAGGAAGACAGTCTTCACGGTCCGGACGCATGGTCAGTAGAGTGCATGAATGAATGTATGTGTATATGTATGTATATATGTAGGTGTGTTTATATATGCATGTGTGTGTATCAAAGCTTAAAGTAACGTTATAGTTAGGTGAATGACTACAAACAATGTTCTGAACTCAAAAAAACACAAATTCACCAGTTTTTGTTAGCATAGTTAAGTATAACATACACCCTCCCAATGCACTGTTTATGACCTCACATATCTCTTATGACATTTTCTGTGACATTTATGACATCACAAACACATGATCCAGTGAGTGTGATAATTTACATAGTAGTGGGTAATTACCATATAACCTTTCTTCCTATTTGTATACAACCTGTGTCCAGCTAATCGGTGTACGTTTACAGAATGTGGATGCTTCTAATGCATCACAGGAGTCTAGAGGTATTGAATATGTTGCAAATCAGATGCAGTTGAAGACTTGTGTCCAGTATGTTCCACTCAATTGTTTGGTGCTGCATAAAACGCCGCTAAAAGGCAACAAATCTTTGTATTACTTACTAAGAATTGTAAGTAACCCTGAGTTATTAGACATTATCGTCTCAGCATGACAGTTTCTACATAACTTATGACTACCTGCACCAGGTACTAACCTATGTACATGTGCTTGTATTACTTAAGAAGATGGCCATCTGTAAATTATTAAACCGCAATATGAAGGCTGCGGGTAGTATGAGCTTTAGCACCCTCAGGCCTTGGTGGTTTTAAAGAAATGGTGTCATTTTTTTTTACAATTGTTGCATAAAGTATACACTGTTATTAGTAGACAATCTTGTCTGTAAGCAATGTGATAGAGTAAACTTTCTCCATATAGTAAAAACTGTTTATAGTACCCACTTTTCTGTTCATATAACTTTATTTCTCAATATAGTTTTTCGTGGTTGTGAGGTTTGACACAGATAAAATATGTTGGTAGCAGGGCATTCATTTTGGACCAGACATTCAGTATCTTGAGGAACTTTTTTTTGTCTGCATAGTTAGACGTATTGAACACAGAGTAGAAGAATACTTTTCCATCTATTTGTTGTTGATAATGTGAACTAGGCTCCCTGTGAAGAGTATGGAGATGACGCATGCTTGCTACACCTAAGGAAGTTGTATCTGTGATGGCATTTATGATGACCTATTTTGTACCTACTTTCAGGCCTCTGATGCCATACTAGCTTATAGAGCAATGTTTGCAAAAGAAGCTTGGATAATATCAATGATGTCATAAATTGTCATAGAACATGTCATGAGTGATGCAGTATGTGAGGCCATAAGCAGTGCCTGGTGGGAGAGCAAAGTTATATATATTTTTTAAATAAAGTAATATTTTATTACCATATGTGAAGCCAACCCCATGCAGCTCACAGTGTTTGGGCATTCACAGCAGGTAGTTGACCACAGGGTTTGGTCTGCTGCCAGGCCATGTGTCCATACCCACAGCAGGCTGCCAACCCCACACAATCTTTGGCGTGCACAGTGTAGGGTTGGCCTTTGGGACCAGGAGGCCCCATCCCCTGTGGTAAAAACATATATATTAAGGAGAGGGTGTGGATAGCTCTCTCCTTGACCCTTATTTGGCCACGAGACCACTCCACTGTTGCCAGATAAAATAAGGGGAGGGGCCGTGCAGCCACCTCTCCACAAGTCGTCTTGGTCCCTGGGGACTCCATCCCCCTGTGGCTAAAGTCCATGGGGAGGGGGTCCACTCTCTGAGCCTAATTAGGCACTGGGGCTGAAATATAAATAAGAGGAAGGCCTGCATTATAAACAGGTGGATTCTCTGGTGCTGCTACTTATCTCAAGACACTATAATTGTGGTCTAAGGTAACTATACCCCATGCACAGTTTTCTTATCAATAATTTTATTGCAAATGTTTCAATGATATTATCAATTATGTCAAAGAAGATGTCATTTCTGACTTAATATGTGGGTTAAGTAGCAGTGCCTGGCAAGGGTGTGAGTTATAGCTACCTTAGAACATGAGTTATTGTATCTTGAGATAAGTATAACTGTTGAATTTCTGTGGTTTTGTGCATGTAAAATCTGAACCTAACTATAACATCCGTCTAATCTTTGAGGTTTTTTGTGTGAATTTCTAAGGTTTTCTTTTATTCTATTTCCTAAGTATAATGTCCCTGTAACCTTTATTTTTTTCACGTTGAGTAATATTAAATTACCTTATATTAATTCAGCCTTTGCTGCGCACGGCCTTCCCCATGCGTGTCGGGGGTTGCCAAAGGGTGTGGGTGGCGCAGGGTTGGATGCCTGGGGGTGTTAGTCGCAGACCAGGCCCTGCAGCCAAATCTCTATAGGCATCCAACCGTGCGCCATGCACTGCCTTTGGATGTGCATGGTGGGAGTTGGTCTCAGCGACTGGACTGCCCTCAGCCATTCAACAACCCAGCGCTGTACATGGTAGGTGTTGGTCATGAGGCTTGGCCTGTGGACAAGCCTTGCTTCAGACCTCTTCTCTCTTCCCCTTCCCCCATCCCCTCCCCACCCACCAAAACACAGCACTACAGAGTCTTCGGCCGTGTGCTGCAGAGGTTGCCCACAAGCGTTTTTCAATGTGAAATTCCAGAGAAAACACCCTTGCTTTGGATAAGTTGGAAGGTTTCAACTGGGCTTCAACTGGGGCCCCTACTATGTTGATATTCCTAATTGCCTCCAGTTGAGGTTTAGTTTCTCTATACTGAGCATCAGTGCCAGAAAGGATTCTCACCTGCTTATTTTACCTAGTTTTGTGTAACTGTGAACTGCGGTGGGAGCCTCTTTTCCCCCTGCATTCCCATTGCTTCTTCATGCAGGGAGCAGCAAGAACAGCTTCTCCTTGCATTGAGGAGCAATTGTTTGATCTGTTTTCCTGCCTGCTTAATAGCAGGCAGGAAAACAGATGAACATTTATCTGTCAGTGGGCAGGAGTAGTTTTCTTCCCCTCGCCTGCTGAGAGTAGACTTGCAGCCCTTCCTCCTTTCTGTTTGTAGGGCCAGCCCCAGGAAGGTGGTTGTCCCCACGTGCTGAATATGGCCTGGGGCGGGGGCCACGTGGCCCTCCTCCCCTTTTACATATTGGTTGTTGCCCGGGGGAAGTGTGGTGGTCCCTGGTACCCTACTGGCCAAAGGTAGGGGAGGTCTGCGTGGCACCCCTACAATTTCTTTATAAAGCCCCGGGGCTCCCTATGGGCTTAGAAAGTTGGGGAGGGGAGGTACGCAACCTGTCTCAGGGATGTGGTGGTCATCGGGGCCAAGATCAGCCAGTGGGGGAAGGAGGGGGCGCATGCACCACCCTACTCATAATGTATAATCTTATATGCCCCTGGGACATGGCCCACCTGGGGGCTAAAAGTTTATCAAGCATGGGAGAATGCACTTTTTATTTTTTTCTTATTTGCCGGGATTCTCAGATCCTCTGCGATTTAGTGGCTTTTTTTTTTTTTTTAATGCTTTTCGGCCCAGTCAGGGTCCCTGGGTGGCCCCAGCACCAGGCCTAGGGCATCAGGGTATTCCAGCCCCTGAACCTTTTTTCTTTATTTATTTTTTACGAGAACTCGGCCGATTCCCAAAATGTCTGCCAACACTGCCTTGTTGAATAGTGTAGATAATATGTAGTTTATAAGTTGGCAATAGCAGCTCTGTATTTATTGTTAGATCAGGGGTTCTACTGAAAAGCCATTTTTATTGTGGCAATTATATTAGCACCGTTTTCTGAAACTGCAATACATTTTTACAAAAAACGTTTATCTGGTTTAAGATCAGCTCACTGATTTCTGTACAGATCATTCAGGAGAGAGGGAAAACAATTTGGGGGGGATGGAAGGCATCAAAAAACTGTGATATTTCCCATTTTATCTTTGTGTTCTGCTTACAGGTACAAAACCCTTAACAGAATTAAACCAAAGTTTGCATGAAACCGGAATTTTGAAAAAGTACTTTTGTTTGGTTTGGTATAAATCTTTTCAGTAGTTTTTGTGAGAAATGTATGTTAATGAATTCTAGGATGGGCTTTGGACGTTTAAAACATGGGTGCTGACCGTTTTGACAGTGTTCTTTCATTTGCCTATAACTTTAACACCCTTTGATAAAATTACAATATATTTGGTAAACGCTTGGAATGTTTACCATACTTTTGGTATTTATAAATGTGTGCACATCGGTCAAGGGGGAGGCCAGTATTTCTTTATTTACACTAATAACTATGTATCGTATCGTTTGATGCATCCAACTGACATTTGGCAGGCATTTATCATGCTGGGTGGTCTTAGGATATGTAAAGCTCCTTGCTGAGTCACTTTGTGGGGATGAAGGGGACTTAACACATAAAAATGTTTTCCTCTTGTTTTTAAGTAGTTTGGTGTTATGTGATTCTGCATGGAATTTATAAGGCTGTTAGCAAGTTAAGCTCACTGCAGGAATCTCTATTTTGAGGCGCTCTGTGTCAGTGTGTGAGAAAGACAAAATCTTTGCATTGCCAATACCTTAATTCCTTTTTGATGTGAACAGAATTTGGTAGACACTTGCCATTATTAATCATACTCATGATATGTTGAGTTGCATGCATATCCATCAACAAAAGCTTGGTTAACAAGCATTGGCAAAGCCAATAGATCTCACTATGCAAGAGGTATGGCTTTGCCAATGTGTTTTAGCCAGGCTGTTCACCAGCTTGGTTGCCAATAATTAGTGTCATAGAGCAGAGTGGTGGGCTGTGCCGTGGAGTGGAGTGGCAGAAATTTGATTATGGGAGTGGCATAAAGTCGCGTATAGTTGCATATTCTGGAGTGGCGTAGAGTGGACTGGTGTATAGTGTTGCAGAGTATAATGGCGTAGAGGGCAATGGCATGGAGTACAGTGCCTTGGAAGTCAGTGAAGTCCAATGCAACGTCATAGAATGCAGTGGCGTAGATTATAGTTGAGTGGCAGGAGAGTGGGCTGTATTGATGCAGAGTGTATTGGCACAGGGTACAGTTGCCAAGAATGCATTGGCATAGAGTAGAATGGTACAGGGTAGAGTAGAGCATAGCTGAGTGCAGTGGTGCAGAATAGAGTGCCATAGAGTTCATAGTGTGGAAGCACAGCCATTACAATTGAAATGAGCATTATGTTTGCACAGACATACGGTTATGCTAATATACCTATACAGTGCACAGGTTAAAAAGTGGAAATCGTATCACCTAGTTTAATGATTCATTTTGATCATATTTAAGTGTTTGTTTCCAACACACTTCAGATATAACAAAATATGTTTTGTTTGTGCATTCCTAATTTTGATATATTCTGAAAGACTTTCCTACCCTCACTATCCCAAAAGATTGTGACATAAATCCTCTCACTTTGACATTGGAGAAGGAAAAGTAAACAAGCATCCTTGAAAGACAGCACCTGATATTTGACCTCTATCTTTGAATGTACAGCAAAAGTGATGTGATAAAAACAAGATTTAAAGGCCTGGTAATAGAAAGAGAGTTTGTATAAGGAGAGCCTAAAGCAAATAAAGTTAGTAAATGGAAACCCAGAAAGTTTGAGTTACATACCACCAAACCAGTAGTAATCAACAAGTGGAATGCATTCCAAAATCAACTTTCTGAAAGTCCCCAAAAGGTCTTTAGCAAACCAGACAATAGGGCTGTCTAGTAGGCTGCAACATAAAAATGGAGAGTGACAAAAAGTCATTGTTCGCTTTGGCACAAAATTCTAAAGGAAATTACATGTTCTGATGGATACATCTACCTGTGGATTCCTCACCTTTTTGAATACTCCCAATACGCACGCATTAGACTGAACATTTTTCTTCTATCTCTCAATGTCAATGAGGACGTCACAATGGAACGGCTCTGCACGTGACTCCGCCTGACATCATCGGACTAATAAGTCCTCGCCGGTGTGCTGACGTCAGTTCCTTTTTTTCTGCGCCTTCGACACTAATGATTTTTCTATCTCTCCTGGTCTTCTACTTTCTCAAGGGAGCCTCTTTGTATCGAGATTCTTTGTGTAACAATGTCTCTGCTGAAGAACTCAGGCTTTAAGCCTTGTAGAGAGTGTGGAGGTCTAATCAGTTACTGACCCGCACAAAAATTACTTCTGGTGCCTGAGTTCATACCACGACGTTAGGGGAAGCTCTTTGTGCCAGAGTATGAACCCGGAGGCACCGAAGGAAAGGGAGCTGAACTGTTCCTGGCAAAGACTAAAAAAACAGAAGTGGGACCTTTAAAGATCCAGGCCTCGAGAGGAGTAGTCATCCCATAGGTCTTCGAGGTCACACAAGTAGCAATAGGTCTCAACGTCGATGTTCCCGAGGTGCAAGCCTGAGATCTTTGTCACCAGTGTACAAGTCTCTGCCGTTCGACCTGGGAGGTGAGTCTCACCCTGTCTCCCACCCAACCAAAGTTGCCTGAGATCTCACTGGTGCTGTCTTTGGTTGAGATCTCTGCGTCACCTGTGAGTCCTGAGGTGCAGTTCTCTCCTGTTAATCCACCAGACCAGGAGATTAAAGAGTAGGAATCAAGTCAGGGCGATTTTTTTTTTTTTTTTTTTTTCGGCTCCAGGGACAGATTCATCTGTTTTCTTAAATGCTATGTTTAGCATTTTCAACAGGGCAATGACCCCCACTGTTGTGCCGGCAAATCCCACGGGTACTTTGGCCTCTAGCCTTGGAGGCTTCCTCGGGCGGTATAGACAGGCTCCTTTCATGTCTTTTCTGCTACTGCTTCATTACCTTTGGGGATGACGGCACTGATATCGTCGTCTGATATATCTCGTCTGCCGTTGAGCCATTCTACTCCTGCTCAGAGTAATATCCCGGCTCTGGCTTCACCGGCGCTGCAAAAGACATCCTCGACGTCGGCACACTCACTATAAATGCTGCGTCTGGAGTCTAGATTGATATCTAGAAGGGAAGCCCTGAGGCTCTTGGAAGAGCATCAATACTTGGAGGAGCAGCAAGAGCTGGAGGAAGGAAGATTCCTTTACCTTCTCTTGGTTTTGAAGGTATTGAGGTGGCTGGTGGACTGGACAACTTCTCCGTAGTGGGCATTATCATCTAGGGGTATTCCACCTCCGGTGGTTACTTCTTATCATGGAGTAATCGGGAAGGCAGCTGAATTTTTAGACTTGCCATTACCCACATTGGAACTGAAATCTAACATCCTGACTGAGGTTTGTCACTCCTCCTCTGCTACATCTGAATCTCTGCTGCCATTTAATGAGGCTTTGTCGGAGCCAGTCCTAGATCTGTGGCGGAAACCTGTGACTACTCCAGCTGTTTCTAAAGTAATTGCCAGGTGGTATAGGGCTGTGCCAGGTGACCCACAGTTTTTAAGTCCGCATCCAACACCTGAACGTCTGGTGATCCAGGCTTCTTGTACTTCAAAGACTACTCCTCGGTCCTGCCCTACTACTCCGGCAGATAGGGAATCGAAGCTTATGGAACAATCTGCTAAGAAGATCTTTTCCTCATGTAGCATGGCATTGAAATCAGTAAATGCTACATGTGTGTTGGAAGATATATCCATGCACTGATGGATTTTGCCAAGGAGGTTGTTCCCAAACTGCCGAAGGATGTACAAGAACATTTTAAGCAGGTGCTGCAGGATAGTCAAGAGACTGTCAGGCAGGTTATTCATTTGGGCCTGGAGGCAGCAGACTCAGTTGCTGGAGCCATAGGGACATTGATTGTGAGCAGAAGGCATACATGGCTTAGGGGGTTCTCCCCTGATGTACAGTCCACCTTAATGGACCTCCCTTTTTACGGGTCCAGGTTGTTTGTAAACAAGGCTAACTCAGCGTTAGAAAGGTTCAAGGAGAATAAGGCCACTGCTAAGTCCTTAGGTCTTCAGACACTCTCTCCTCAATCTGTAGACCTTTCCATAGGTTAGGGGGTTTGGCTGCAGCTTCTCTCTTTGTGGGAGGCAGAAGTACCAGGGTCAGCAGTCTGCCAACCCCCTCTATAAATCCTACAGAGATCCTGGTAGACTTAGGCAGTGTGGTGCCATCCAGCAACCTTCCTCCTCCTCCTCCAATTCATCCTCTGCTGGGTATCCTTTCTGGAAAGCAGCCCTAGTTCTCTTCCCTTTCAACCACATTTGTTGCCTGGAAAGAGGGGGGGAGGGTTTAGTTCATTTTCTCCAAGAATGGGAGTCGATAACATCAGACTCTAGGGTGTTGAGCATTGTAGGAAATGGGTATGCCCTTCCCTTTTTGGAGTTTCCCCCTCTGTTCCCTCCCCATCATACTTTTGTTCAGAAGATCATCTGTGTTGAGCAGGAGGTACAAAATCTGCTTTTAAAGGGCGCAGTGGAGTTTGTTCCGAAACAGGAAAAGAGTCCAGGATGTTATTCAAGATATAACCTGATCACCAGGAAGGATGGTTGTTTGAGGCCCATCCTGGATCTATGGATTTTGAATTGTTTTCTCAAACAACAGAAATTCAAGATGCTGACCCTAGCTCGGATGCTTCTCGCCGCTGGACAAGGAAGACTGGATAATTTCTATCGACTTGCAGGATGCGTATTTTCACATCCCTGTTCTGCAGTCACACAGGAAGTTTCTGCAGTTCATGACGGACACAGCACTATCAGTTTGTGTTCCCTCCGTTTGGTCTTAATTCCGCACCTCGAGTCTTCACATAAGTGATGGCAGCAGTTGCAGCTCATCTCAGAAGGAGGGTAATATTGGTATTTTCTTACCTGGACGATTGGTTGATCAAAGCCAAATCTGCAGAGTGGGTTCTGCGTCATTTGCAGGTGACAACCAAATTGTTTTTCAGCCTGGGCTTTTTGTTAAACATGCCCAAGTCTCACCTGGTGCCCTCTCAGCGCTGCCTGTTAATAGGGGCACTACTGGACACAACATTGAATCAAGCCTACCCTCCTCCTCAGGATTTGGAACATTCAAGCTATGATTTCAGATGTTTAAGGATGAACTGGTTGTTTGAAACCCAAAGCGTGCTCAATCTGTTCACTTCCTACATTCTGTTGGTCACTCACACACGTTGGCACATGGGGGGTACCCAGTGGTGCCTCCACAGGCAGTGGTTTCAAAACAATGGAAATCTCAAGGAGTCAATAACAATCTCCAGAGACACTGCAGTGGATCTTCGATGGTGGAGTGTGGATGGCAGCCTATCACAAGGGAGACTGTTTTGTCTACCGCCTCCAGTGACCACAGCCATTACAGATGCTTCCACTCTAGTGTGGGGAGCACATCTGGGGGATCTGGAGATCAAGGGAGTTTGGTCTCCAGAGGAATAGATGTTTCATATCTATCTATTAGAATTACAAGTGATCAGTCTGGCTCTCAAGGCCATCCTTCCTTCTGTTCGCGGTCAGTTGCTTCAAGTCTTGACAGACAGCACTACTGCGATGTGGTACATCAACAAATAGGGAGGAGTAGGGTAGTATCTTCTCTGCGACTTTGATTTGCATAGTAAGAAATCATTTGGCGAGAGTTCTCAACGAACATGCAGAAAGTCTCAGCCGGCACTTTTCAGCTGACCACGAGTGGAGACTCCATTCGGAGGTTGTTCTTCAAATTTTACTATAATGGAGGATGCTTCAGACATGTCTGACACCCGCGAGAACGTGCACTGTCTGTCTTTCTGCAGGCTCCACGTTCCAATGCAGGGATCATTGAGGGATGCGTTTTAGTTGAGCTGGAGCAACTGGCTGCTTTATGCGTTTCCTCCCATACCCTTGATTGCCCAGGTTCTGAGGACAATTCGCCAAGACCTGGCCCAATTCATATTAATAGTCCAGGATTGGCCCATAAGGGTGTGATACACAGACCTCCTTCACCACTTGCTTTGCCCTTCGCTCAATCTCCCTCACAGGACAGACCTCTCGCAGTCTCAGGGGCAGGTTCAACACCCCCACCTCAAGAGCCTGCACTTACATGCCTGGAGATTGAAAGGGGCAATCTGAATTATTTTTCTCTTCCCCCAGAAGTGGTGAATGTTATATTATCAGCCAGACAACATTCCACCAAACTGTCTATGGTGGTAAATGGGACAAGTTTGTTAAATGGTGTGAGGAGAGACCCTTTGAGCCTATAGAGGTCCATTTGTCCAATGTTTTACAATTTGCTCTTTCCTTGGCACAACAAGGTTTTGCAGTTGCGACAGTGAAGGGCTATCTGTCTGCACTGTTGTCATTTATTTGTTTACCTGACTAATCTTATTTATTTAAGTCTCCTACAGCTCTGAAGTTTCTTAAGGGTTTGGGTAATAGCTTTCCTCTCACTCCGTTTATAATGCCTCAATGGGATTAAAATTTAGCTTTAACATATCTGATGGTTACAACACTTGAATCATTGCATAGTTGTCTATTGAGACTCCTTACATTTAAAACTGTTTTTGTCATAGCGGTCATGTCGGCTAGACGTGCTACTGAGCTGCAGGTACGGAGTGTAAAACCCCGTTTACCATTTTCAATGCCAAAAAGGTGATTTTGAGAACCAGGGCGGCTTTCCTGCCAAAGGTTGTGAATCCTTTTACATTTGAGGCAGTCAATCACCCTTCTGTCCTTTTACCCTTCTCCCCTTCCCTGTTAGGAGAGTGTTGGGCTTCTACGTGGTCAGGACGAGAGCGTTTAGGACGATGATTAGCTCATCATTGGTTAGGTGGGTAAGATGAAGGGCAAAGCTGTCCACAAAAGAACGCTATCAAGGTGGGTCATTCTTTGCATTAAAACCTATGCATTGGCAAAGAAGGATCCTTCTGGGGGTATAAGGGCTCACTCCACCAGTGTTAAGTTTACTACTTTTGCTTTGGCTAGAGGTGTAGCTGTTGACATCTACAAGGCAGCAACTTGGGCATCCCTCCACACCTTCGTAAAACATTACTACCTGGACTCGGAAGTGAGGGGGCGCAGACATTTTACCCGTTCTGTGCTGCCAGATTTCTTGGAATGACCGGACATGTGCCCACTTCTGATTGTGGGGACGACTTTGGGATTCTGTTCAAAAGGTGAGGAATCCACAGGTAGATGTATACATCAGAAGACCAAGTTGCTTACCTTTGGTAACACTTTTCTGGTGGGTAAGGTATCCTCACGGGCCCACCCACCTCCCCGTTGCCTGTCTGGTTATGTCAAAAAGGAAATGTTTTTTTTATATTGTATGTGTGTATCTCTGGCAAATTGTATATACAGAATGTATGTTTATATATGGATGTGTGTGTGTATATGTGTGTGTGTGTGTGTGTGTATATATATATATATATATATATATATATATATATATATATATATATTTTTTTTTTTCTTGTATTGAGTTTGTTGTGCTTGTGATTTTGGTGTTCACCCATTTGCCTCCAAGACGGTAAAAAAGTGGATGAAACCGTCAGCACACCGGGCTTCTTATGGCTTTGACGTCAGACGGAGTCGCTTGCAGAGCCGTTTGATTGTGACGTCCTCATTGACATGAAAAAAATTCTGTTTAATGTTGGTGCATCAGGAGTATTCAAAAGGTGAGAAATCCACAGGTAAATACTGTAGCTAACAGAAGAAGCGTTACCAAAGGTAAGTAACTTGTTCTTTACTATTCTGCTTCAAGTAAAGCCCAGTGCAGGGAACCAAGGTTTCATGCAAATGTGACAAGTACAGAAGGGTTTGAGTTAAAAGGGTGTTGAAGAAAAACCCACTGATTTGCTGAAATGTTTGCACCATTTGCCATAATTGCTCAGAAATTGTTAGTAGGATTGGGTTTAATTTACAAACTGCTTGACAGATGGTGATTGTCTGCTTGGGAGTTTCTGAGGTAAGCAACCATTGTACACTCCTGAACGTTGGGTTCAGTGGGGGGGGGGGGTGTTGGCTTCTGGATGAGTGTTGGGTCCTGGCCTGGTTGAAGACCATGCCTTGAGGTAAGTACATGCTCTGTATGGCTGAAGGTAATGATCAGGGGGGAGGTAGCCACTTGTGGAGATTGTTGATTTAATTGTAGTTTTGTGTATTGTAGCAAACCTTAATATGCATACCAAATGTCTGTCCTGTAAATGAGATGGCTTCAGAGCACATGCTTAAATAACAAGTACACAAATTATACTGTATCCAATACTGTCATTCATATTGTTAGTGGTAGAGCACAAATTGGGAAGTCTTGCTAGATAAGCAGCAAAAGCCATAATTTCACAAGCCTTCGGGCAGCCATCTGATATCAGACCATTCCAATCTCCGAGAGAAACCGCAGAGCCTTTAGGAATACAGGATTTCAATAGTTGATATGTACAACGTATTAAAATTACCCAATCTAAGACGTTCAGTTGCCCTCTGAAGTCTAAATCTGCCTTGACGGATACGGGCATGTGACCACCAGAATATCATATTTGTGAGCAGGGAGTTTGTTTTTCTTTGAGCCATCCTGCTAGCAATTTTAGCACTTAAGAAAGATTCTCTAATAGTGGCTACATTGTATTAGATTTTGAGGTAACAGGTGATTTTATATTCTCAGTTATGGCATGATAATCATACTCTTCATCAACATAGCTGTGGCTATGAAGTTGCCTGTTTGTCACTCCAGAGTAGTGTAAACTGAGCCAGCTCTGGTGTATTATGGAAGCGGACCCTCAACCCCTGCAGTCTATAAGCACTGTGATTTAAATTGTGTCCAAGTTAGATGTATGCTTCTGTCCAGTTTAACGTTTAAGCATTATAGATGTATTCCGCATTTATGCTGGCATTGAACGTTTATGTTCGTTCTGCTTACTTGAATTCTAATTTGTTTTAAACTACATCAATTTTCCAAAAAGAGTGACTGGGACACTTGTTGGTAAAAAGTCCAATAGGACTGCAATTTTGGTGTCTCATGCTACTCTTTAGTCGCCTCCATTCTGTCCTAGGACTGGTTATCTAGTATCTAATTTTTCCATGTCTGATAGTTTACACATGCTTAGTAGGACATAAACTGCTAGCATGTCGCAGCATAGCGTACACATGTTTTGGAAAAGGATCAAAGCTGCTGGTGAATTAGTCGAGGTTGCCAGGTGTGGGGACTTCTCACCAAAGTTCTGGCACAGTTGTGACTTGAATTTCTTTCTCGTGTTGCCTTGTCTAGGTGATTGTGCATCTGAAGGAATATCTGTCATTCACCGGCAGTAACGTTTTTAGGGGCGAGTGGTCAACATGCAGAGGCATCTGCAGCCATTTGGGTTGGAGGCTTTGAAAGTGACCAAGATTATGCACACTTAGATCCTTCCAGCTTTGGTAAATTTCAGTACCCTTTCATTTGGTAAAAGTAACACATTTACAATATTTAAAACCTTAAGTCAAAAACTCTGGCAGTAATCTTAACTGTCTGCTAGAGCTTTTGCCACTACTCAAAAAGCAATACAAAGGAATGGGTCTTGCTTTAATAAGAAAGCATGAAAAACAGGTGTGCACCATTGAGCATTTAGGCATGCTAGGGTTTGCATATGATTATTAAAGCCAAGCTCAAAACCATTTTAGTTTGTTAAAACAGTTGTCTCACAAGCCAAAATTTGCTGAGTCCTTATCCGCTGTTCATGGGACACAGTCTTTTTATGATATTATAATTATTGCTTCTGGTTTTATAGTATGTACTTTTTGAACATTTTCGTCTGTATTTATCCACATTTAGATCCACATTTATTCCCCCAATAATTGTGCATTCATCCTTGAATGTGCTAAAACTGACGGGTACCAATCGGGCAACTTTAATAAAGCTATAAACCTACATGAAAATATTTGCTTAATAGCACAAACATTTTGAGAAACGCAGTTAATTGAGGAAATGTAATGCGTTTTTAACCCCACTTGCACTCTCTACATGACTGTCGGTTGAGACATCATGAACAACAACATGGGGAGATGTTTAAGTTTCTGTATTTTTCCACTTTAATACTGTTTTTGTCTAGTGGAAAAACCGAGAACTTGGGGCTTTAATTATAATTTTTCATGCTTAATATCATTGCTCCAAAAAAGGTAAGCATGCTAATGGACAGAATGTGCTAGACTGCAGAACCATACCTACTACTTTTGTTAGAAATACTCGAGTAGTTCCAGTTAATGTGCATACACTGAGAAACCATTTGAGACTGGTTTCATACCAACTCTTTTGTTGGCCTTGCATCCTAGACAAAACACTAATGTCCAGCAGAGTTGTTTTTATAAACCAGGTATTTATAGATTATTTTTTAATGTAAATGCTCCGTTAATGTCTTACGTGTGTGTCAGCCAATGGCCAACACCATGCTACCTCCTCAGTGCTTTTGTTGGCCACCATTGCCAGACACAAGGGAAGGCAAACAGTCGCTCTGGTGCAACGCACCAGAGGGATTCTGTTATTCAGTTTTAATCTCTGGCTGCTTTCTAAGAGCTTCCTGAGCTGCCAGTCTCTCTTGTTTTTCTCTACTGCAATGACTATCAGTGCGCTGGATGCCTTGATGTCACAAGCCAATAGGCTCATTTTACTTTCACTGCATCAGTGGATCGGGAGGAATAACTCAACCCCCGAGCACTGATTGGGGTGGGAGAGAGATCATTGCAAATGCGAGAATCTCCCCTTTCCAATGATAACTCTGCCCAGTTGATCCCAGCTTGGCCAGGAGAGCGCAGCTAACTTCCAATATTGTCCAACTTCCAATGGTGAATGGCTGCACCGTCTAGGGTGGTGTTCCTTTCGTGGATTTCATGGGGTTTGCTTATACACAATGCCCTTCAAACCTCAAACGTTGCCTGAAATCACCCATTTTCCTTATATTTCTGTGATGGAAACTTCTGGAATTCACAAAATTCCTACCACTCTGTATTAACTCACTTGTGCTGATAAAGGCGCTGCACCACTTGTGTGGCTGGACCAAGTGCTCACAACAGGAATAGATAAAACTGAGGTTATGGAAGACCTCGCTAGGGGACTCCCATTCACTTGAATTTGATAATTTCTGTCACAGGCTCTAGTCCCAGCCTCAAGTGAGTTTTTGAAAAAGTGAAGGCGTGCTAGGTTTTTCTATATGCCAACTTAGCTAGGGCCCAAATTCTACAGTTATCAATGTTGCAAAAAAAAAAAAAAAAGGCAGTTTTGAGTAGAAAAACGATGTGTCCTTGTTGCATTTTGGGCCATTTCCTGTTGTGAGCACTAGGATTACCCACACAAGTGAGGTACCCTATTTATAGGGAGACTTTAAGGAATGCTATGTGGAACAAAGTTTGTGTCTCCCAACAGGTTCCAGAGCTTAGTATCAGAAATATTTGTTTGTCAAATTTTGAAGGTTTGCAAGGAATTCTGGGTAAAATCTGATGAGCCATGCACTTACCCCACCCTGGATTTTCCTAATTTTAAAAAATCTACAGGTTTTCTAGGATTCCCCTATGTGGCGTCTGAAGTAGGCCCAACTTCTACAGCTACGCACATGGGGAGAAAGAGTCACTTTTCCGTGGGAAAATATGATGAGTCCATGTAGCATTTTGGCCAGTTTCCTATCGTGGGCACCAGGCCTACCCACACAAGTAAGGTACAATTTTTATTGGAAGACGTATAGATGTGGAATGGCGGAACATTTGTTATTACCAATTTGATTTTCCTACATTTGTGCATTCCAAATATAAGCCAGAGTGTACGGGAGAAGACATGTTGAGAACTGCCCTCTAAACCACAGACTACTATGGGTACCCACAAATTCAGAGATGTACAAATAGCCACTGCTCCTAAACTCCATATCTTGTGACCAATTGAGAAATACATACGTACTTTTTCTTGATACTCATTTTTCTAGGGGGAAACCCCAGCAGGTAAGGGGTTAAAAATGATAGGCTTCAAAACTTTGAAATCCACAGCGATGTAGCACAGAACAGTGCACAGGAAAGTTTGGCTCTTTAAAAAAAAAAATATATGTATTATATTATATTATATATATATATATATATATGTGTGTGTGTTTTTTCTGCCATCTTGCGAAAAGGAAAATAGTGTCCGAGGTCATTCCACCAGCACACGCCCACAGAAAGATGCAACCACCAGGAGCAGTGCATTATCATGCCACTTTTAACCCGATGCTGTACATAAGCAATTGTTTTTTTAAAGCCAATAGGGTAAGAAGGTGAGACCAATTGGCAATGCTTATTCTTCTAGTGATGTGATTTCTCGCTGCCTCAGAACACCCACAATTAGCAGCCCATCCAGCCTCATTAGTCTTGCGATTCCCATTTATTATCAAGATCGATGATACTGTACTCTGTAATTCAGGAAACTGTATGACCCCTTTTATGTGACTCAGTGATTTTCCAGTAGCTCCTAATAAACAGAATCAATTTTAATTGCTTCAGCTTGTAAGTCTATATTTGTCTGAACCAAAATAAGCCAAATTGCATTACAGTTGAATGTGTGCTTGATTATACCATGCTTTGTTTAAATGACTTTGTTGGCTTAATGTAAAATGTTGTAAGAACTATTTCTGTCTCAGCATTTATCAGCCTCAGATCAGATCATTTGTGTTCTACAGTTCTTATGACTATACCTATAAACAAGCCAAATTGTATTACTCTTGGGTTTCCTGCGTATGTTATTAATTGGCCTATTCGCTGTGTTGTCCATGTATTTCATAAATTAGATGAGGGTGGATACCTCTATTGTGCCCAGTGCTCCTAAAATACCTTGTACACTTTTAATGACACATGGCAGTTCCATCTGCAGGACTGAATAAATAGTCTTAATTGACAAACAGTGGTGTTCTGCTATTTTTATAGTCAAAGTATGGTGCAGCTATATCTTAGTATTGGTTCTTTGCCTGAACTGGTGATTGACCAGTGCTTACTGTCATCCTTGGAGTTAATGGTTCCATGCTTCTAAGGAAGAGACATACCTATCTTGAAATTTGATTTGTTTTGTAGACTTGCACCCTTAAACTTTGTTTTTGCAGCATACAACACCATACCGAAGGCAGCTATTTTTTGTTTGTTCAATGCTATTGGGTCAATTATTTTCTGAGAGGTGGAGAGGAAAATAAACATATGATGAGTGTATCACATAAAAGTTGCCTTCTTACCTGGGAAGGACTAGAACTTAAAGTTAGAACTATCTAGGTGGATACACTATTTTTATTATTGTCAGCAGCAGCTATTGTGATATATTGTGCAAATGTAGTTTTCTCCTTTTTAAATTGTATGCAAAACATATACAACAGAAGTAGCTATTGAAGTGCTTGTGTCCAGAAGGGATCAGATCACTGCATCCTAAGGTTCTGCTCTGAATTCATCTTGGAAAAGAGGGATGTTCTTTAACAAATGGCAGCATGGTTCATGCAACACATTTGTCAGGTTACTCAAAACACAATTAGAAAACATGCATTGTGTTGGACTTGCAAATTTCTGCTGAGTCATCCCCAAACTGGTTACCTTCACCCTCCATTTTTCTGAACCCGTTTTTGTTGTCTTTAGGACTATTGCACTAGTTAGAGTGTGTGTCCTCAGTCCTTAGAACATGGTAGAATTGGCTTACACCCAATTGGCACATTTAATTTACTTGCAAGTCCCTCGTAAAGTGGTACTACTTGTGCCCAGGCCATGTAAAATAAATGCTACTGCAGTCTGTATGTACAGTTGAGAACTGCCAATTCGACCAGACAAACAAAACCTTTTGCAGGCCCAGACCTTCCTTTTGAATACATGTCATCCCTCTAGTAGGCCCTGAGCTGCCCAGAGGGCAGGGTGCATTGTATTTAAAAAGTTGGACATGTACTTTTTAAGTTTTACTTGTCCTTGTAGTGGAAAAAATCTAAATTTCCTTTTTCACTACTGCACGGCCTGCCTTTCCCATTGGATAACTTTGGAGTTACCTTGTTAAATTTAATAAGCTGCATCTTGGTAGCAGGTAGACAAGTTGAATTTAGTGTTTAAAGAAATGTAAATAATAACCCTCTTTAGCGATAAAATGGGGTTTTTAATCACAATTCTGACATCACCTGCAGAAATTCAGCATTTTCGTGTTCTGTTTGGTATCGGCAGCCTGATTCTGGGTCACATGAATAGATGTAGCTGGCAGTTTTCTTTGTGATCCGCTACAGTGAGACAAAGGAAAGAAATGTGTTGGCTGGATGTGCCATTCTAGTTTTTTTTTCTTTTTTTGATACTTTCTTTTACATTTTTAGTTGTATCTGTGCATACCACATTAACAAAGAGATAATTGGCATGGCTTGGAACAGTTATTGGCTTAGAACTATATCATTTGTGTTGAGTGATAGAACAAACTAGATTTAACACATTATTAATGGGTTGATACACTTGAGTACAGTAAATATATATTGCATGCCCTTATGCTTGCAGTGATTGGTATGACACTTGTCACCTGACTTGTGTTACCCATCATTCCCCTTCAGCTATACTTCAGGCCACCCCCTCAGCTGGTCCAGTGGGTCTAAATTCAATGTTTGCGTGGTCTGGCCTGCACACTGAGATGTAAGCTAGACTCAGATTCACTCTCTTCCTCGCTGCGGTCTACCGCCACCCCATCCATGCCCGAAATGCCTGGTAATGGTCCCAGATGTCTTTGGGGCAACTGCATGTTTTTAATATTTTTCTGTAAACACACTTTGTTGCAGTATGTCATGTCTGCAGACCATTCTTTTACTGTTGGGAGTGGACCTTGTGCCCATTGCAATGCTATTCTACGCTTGGTGAGCAGTAAGCCTATAGCTACCAAGTGACGCACAGTAGCCGGTATCGCATTATCATACCCCAGTAAGGCAAGCAAGGGCATTGTCGTCTCATTGTCACCTATAATATCCTCAAAGGTCTGCGTGCACTGCCTGCCAGACTCTCTGTATGCCTGGGCAAAATCACACCATGTGTGCGAAACCCGCATCTTCCGACCCAAATTGGGTGCCGTTGGCACTGTCCTGCAGCCCATATTGGAACAAACAAGCAGGTGTTTATTGATGCATTTGAAGTGGATCAGACAATGTCTGCTATTTAATGAGACTGATCACACCACCAAGCAGCATTATATCCACCTTTTATCACTAATAGGTACATCTGGCTCCCTTTGCCATTCCAGTCTAACTCCTAACCCCAAGCCTGCGTACCTACCGCGCCAAAGCATAAGATGCTGTGGCGTGTTTGTAAAAAATACATCATTGCTGGCATTTCTGGGGCTCAAGTAGTTGACCCAGAGTAAGGCTTGAATTGAATACTGGCCTAGGTAGTAGTGGAGCTGAGCTAGTATGGAAGATTTGGTGCATTGCCCACTAGCCAGCTCCCTTGTACGCATTGTACCGTCCGGAAAAAATAAAATAAAAAATAAATTACCATATAGGTCACTTCCTCTTGGAGCAGTGCACTGACTATGCTTTTTTCTTGTTTCTAGGGGAACCATGTGCAGCTCTCCGTTGGGATACAAGGTGCACATAGGAGGGAGAACTCCCCTGTCTATTCAGTACCCTATACCAAGAGCAGACTGTAATATTACGCTGGTTTAAATCATTGTAACATCTGATAGCTTTCGCTAACTGAGCGCTGGGCAGTGTCATTGGGGAAGCAGTGTTGAATTCAAGCCACAAAAAGGGGAAGATCTTCTGGTCCGTGTAACCAGTAGTGAGCGTGCATTCATCTCACAGCGTGATAGTAAGCCTTTAGGTCCGGGGCAGTCCTGAAGTAGTTGAGGTTGACAGGGGTCTTGTTGGAGTGCCAGTGTCTCTCTAGTGTCCTCCATCGTTGTTTGAGAGCTCAGAATTCAGGTGTGAACCATATGGCTTGCTTGGTGGGTTTGTTGCTGGAGGTTCTTTTCAGGAGGGCTATGGTGTCAGTGGCAGCAGTGGGCCAGTTAGAGAGGTTCTATAAGTAGAGTTTGAGGGTGTCAGTTGGGAGGGAGTCTGGCGTTTTTGAGAGCGATGATCTAGGTGTTTTCTGTGACTTTTACCCAGTTGCATCAGGGTACGGTGGGAGGTCTTGTTGTGACATTGTGGTAGATCGATGGTGAAGTGCACAATGCTGTGGTCTGTCCAAGGTACTTCGGTGGTGTGGGGGAAGTTGGTTATGTTGCTGGTGAAGAAGATTGGGTTCATTGTGTGTCCTGCGCTATGGGTTGGGGTGGAGACCAGTTGAATAAGGCCGATGGTGCTCAGATTGTCGAAATGCTGTGGAGCTGGTGTCATTCAGGTTTCCTAGGTGGAAGTTCAGGTCTGCCAGGAAGATGTAGTGGTCGGCGTCCAATGCCAGAGGGGCAGTGAAATCTGGTATGGAATTGCAGAAGATGGGGTGGGGACTCTGGGCCTATAGACGAGGGTTCCTCTTATAGTGGTGTTGGCATCCGGTATGATCTGGAAATTGAGGTCTGAGTTGCCTGATTTTGTTGAGGGGTGTACCGGCAACAGGCCAGGGTCCGGGGTCCTGGCGCTGGGCGAGATTCTGGCACAGATGGGCTTGCGTGTGGCGTGCCCTCCTCGCAGTTGCACAGCAACCACCATTAAGTAGGTCTTTGGGGGGGGGGGGGGGGGGGAGGGTGCAGTGGGAGATTGGAGCAAAACGGTAGGAAAGGTGTGGGCTGGGAGCTCGAGTGGGTAGAGGAGCCCTAAACGATGAGGAACAGAAGGACAAAAGCAGACAAAAGGACAAAGAAAGGATGGACAACAGCACAATGAGCACTAACAACAGCACTAACAGCGCCAAAGCACTAACAGAGACAACAGCACAAGCACTAACAGGGGTGACAGAAAAGGGGTGGCAGAGGATCAAGAGCAGACAGGAGGTGCCTTGCTAAACGATACATGGACACCTAATCAAAAAGGGGGAGGCGACCATAGCAATGGGCCGGTTAGCAGGAGGCAGGCAGCTAACAAGGAAAAAACAGACAAAAGGGCAAAGAAAGGAGGAACAGCACAATCAGCACTAACAGCAAACCACAGGGATGACAGAAATTGTATAACACCAGGATGTGGAAGGATTTAGTTACTGCTGAAGAAGTACACCTATATGGCAGCAGTCTTCAAGCCTGACAAGCTATAACCACCATGGGCCACTCAAGTTAGAGAGGGGAGTAGCTGTCTCCTACCACACTTGCAAATCACAGAGGCTGTGCTGAGCACTCTCACAGAGGGTTTGACACTGGTGTTTTGTGACCCCAGGCAAACTGGGACCAGGAGAGGGAGGAAGGGAATGCCTGACTCCTAATTTAACGTGGACACCAGATATGTGTTTTGATCTCAGACCTCACCACTTGTATACACTTTTGGATCTGTGGACACTGCAAAGAACCATGACTGTGTGCTGCTGAAAGGACTCCCACTCTGAAGGAATTGCTGCCTTACTGTGCTGACCCGCTGCCCTCTTGCCTAGATGAGAAAGACTGGTCTTGAATCTCTAAGCCCAGGACCCCTAGTTACTCCAAGGGCTATTTGGCTGGCCTCCTGAATCTGAAGCCTCCGGGAAATAACAGGCCTCAAACAACCTTGGACTCCGGCATCTGTGAGCCCTGCCCTCCCAAGTGGTGCCACCCCAGTCCTAGTTTCTTGGAAGTGGACCTGAAGGTGCCCTGCCAGCCCACCTATGGAACCAGCCTATCCAGTGCACCTCCTCCGTGGCATGGCACATCTCCCACAGAACCAGCGCACCACCTTTGCTGCTTGACACATTGCCCTTGAAACCTACATATTAACTCCTGCTGCATGAAGTTCCCCAACACAAGGACTTCGCATTACCATTGCAGTCCACTGAAGCAAATGCAGTGACATTGCCTCGCCCAACACAGCCCATCGAAACGGCTTCTGCGCATCACAACTCCTCACCCGGACTTCTTATCGCCTCTGGTGCATACTAGACACAGGACTCCGCATTGCTTCGCAACCATGATATCAAGTGCTTTTTGTTAGCGGGTCTAAATGAGTCCCTGTAGCCGGCCCACGCTCACTCCATCGTTATCTGAACTTCCATCATTGTCCCAGTCTGGCACGACCAGTAACCAGAGTTTTGTGCTTTTTGGAAATGTTATATTCTAGTTTATTATTATTATTTTTTATCTTTAATCATTGCTACACAGCATTCAAGTGAATCAAGGTATCTGGATGTACTGGATCTTTTTTTGGCACTATTTTCACTTACATTTTTATTCTGCATCTCTCTGATTCTACTATTTGGGTTTTAGTTGTTTTGATCGAGACCTGTAGATTAACATTTTCTCTTTTTCTAAATTGGTGTGGAATTTTTCTTGTTTTTTATTTTTACTTTAGTATTGTGTGAATTGCCTCTAATTAGGCCTGACTGCTCTCTGCCAAGTTACCAGAGGGTTGAGCGCAGGTTAATTTGGGGTTTGCTTGTGACTTCACCCTGACAAGGATTCTGGTTCCTGCTTGAGTAGGGTTTCACCCCCTCTATCCGCTCACTACTAACTTACTTTTTCCATATACACTGATAGAAATACATTGTAACCATAAAAAGCTGTAGGCTTTAGCACCATTTGAAACTTGACTGTTAAATCGGAGACCTGTATAACCAAAATTGTGCGGTTTACATTTTGTTCTATTTCTGGCAACACAACTGCAACTTAACGTTGCACCTAAATTGTTCTGCTTATTCAAAAAGCGTGCATATAAGAGTGTTTAAATTTGTTCACAAACTATATTTTTGCTTGTATGAAATAGGGTCATTATTGTGAAGATGGTGATTTAGAAACCAACATATGGTGGAAGGGGGTATATATTTTTGTACTGTAAATAAACAGTTAAATTAGAAATACATGTTTTACATACAGTCCCTAATCAACTTCTATTCTCCACCCCCTCACCTCTTTATATAAGCTGTAAAATACTGCCACTAAAACATAATTTAAATGTGCACTGTCTTGCAAGCAAAGTTATTAGTCTACACGAGTACTAAGGAGCATAGCCAAAAGGCAAATTGACCACACTGCACATGTGACCAAGGGCATGACTTTAAGAAGTTGACAGTAGCTCCTGTGTGTTGCTTCAATCAAGCAACACCGCACTTGAGCAACGGTCATCAAAGATTCTCTTCAACATTTCAGTTTCTGGGCGATTTTATGCTTGCTGCGCTTACTTACATTTTCTTTCCATTTCTCCTTTTCAGTCAGTTCTCAAACTTTTTTGTAGCAGTTATTACTATTATTTATGGAACCGCAGAATCCAGACAATAACGTATGTTTGCTGAATTGCCAAGTACCCCGTTTTTACCCTTTGGTTTTCAGGGGATATTTGTGGTTGTAAAGTAAAAGCTCCTTCTTGCAGAGTAGTGTGGGAAGAACTGGGGTTGGGAGCGGGATGGGGAGGAGTCGCCCAATAGTGCACGTGTTACTAACAAGAAATTACTTAATAATGTAAAGAAATAGCACTGTCTGACGATATAAGATTTGATATCCATTAGGAAAGATGCTTAGCAATTTAAGAACGTTTGATCATCTGTCTTTAGACTGAACACTCGTCTAATTATAATTTGTATCTTAAACTTAGGGCACGCTTGTTCTGCTTTCGTTTGTAGCAGGATTATAATGGCAGTGGGAGAAAAATGCTTTTGGTCAAAGTGAAACCTCTGATTTTATATCTCAGTTAAGATTTAAAAATAAATCTTAGTTCGTCATTGTACAGGTATTAGTTTTGTGTGGAAGAGAGGAGGGTGACATGCTTTTGAAGAGTTCTCCGGTGTCCCCAAAATGTGAAATCTGTTGGAACATAGTAATAGTTGGGAGCATCATTTGTTCCAACGTGGCAGAGTAATGAGATATGTGGTGGGCTGAAGTGCAGAGTTAATTAACAGTGACAGACACACAGAGGCATTGCCATAAGATGAGGGATTGAGAGTACATAGACTGGCCGAGTCAACAACCTACAATATTGGTAATCATTCTTGGAACAGTGCAAGAGCTGTTGGGCCGCGCAAGGGTTTGGTGACTGCTTGAATTGTATCACAGACTGCTCTAGAGGTGTTAGGTGGGGGAAGGCGAGGCTGTGAGCATCCGGTTCCTATGGACAAACTACCTCAGCTGCCATAAGGTGAATTGAGAGGACTCTATGAATTGATCATTTTAGGTGCTATGTCTCAGCAGCTTTGACCTCTCCATTCAGCTCTTAACTGTATTAGGAAATGATTGCTTTTCGTTTTTTTCTCAGTACTAAGTAGTTGGCTAATGTTTCATTAGTGGTCTCCTAAAATAAAGTTACTATTGTTTTGCTTTCAAATCTTTGTACTGTGGAAAAAAAAGTAACATGAATTCTAGAGCGCTGGGTCTCCACTTCTTTTCACTTTAATATTTAGAACTGGAGCTTGCCGCGCTTCTCAAACTAGAACTCCATGCAGCAGTGTGCCCTGGACCTGAATTTGGACAAGAACAAGATATTTCTCTGGGACGGTAGGCTGGCCCTGTCCATAAAAGTGCCTCCTTTATGATCAGTTGCACCTAACTTTACAATGATTCATACGGAGATGGTAAAGACCAGTGCAGGGAGGCATGTAACCCACAACTCTTAATCACCTGCCGACAACATCTAGTCATGCCATGACTGGGTCTTTGAAATGTTAGTCAACCTTGATAAAAGAAGTATATCACTTTGGGTGTGTCTCTGTCATTCAGTAGAGATAGCACTTTTTTGTGAACAAATTCATTGTGTGCCTTTACACAGGAAAACCTACGGGGTAGCTAGCATTGAGAATATGAGCAGAATGTCATCAGGCCACTACACTGGGGTCTGTCTATTCCAATTGCGTACTTTGTGTTTTTATAAATTTATAAATACAGATCAGATTATCGTATGTATGTTAAAAATAGCTTAAATATTGCAACATCACGCACATAAATTTTACCACGCAATGATTATTCAAATTAAATTTTAAAATATATTGGTTTAAATGTACGTCTCTCGGCTCGCTTAAGAGCAGTAAAAAGGCAGACTTCGAAACTAAACTTGTTTAATTGCAACTTTTCTTCTAGCAGTCCTACTTATTTGCTACTGAGGCACAAGTCAAGAGTCAAATGCATATTATATAGGAGCTTCAAGCATCGCCTGAAGTCCTGATATTCCTTTATCTTCTGAAGTGTACAGTGTTTCCCAGCCAGGCTTATATTTAATGAAACCTTTGCACGTTTCGTGACCTTCATCGCCTCCGCCTTAGTTGATTCTCTAAGCAGTGCAGTCAACCACACCATTAGCCTGTTCCCGTCTCATTTATCTTTTGAACATTTTTCTACTTTCCATTTGTCTTCCTGATCCTGTTTGTGTCCTTTCATCTTGCTTACCTCTATTGATGTAATTTCCATACAAATCTTTTAACTGAGTTATTCCTCCACATTGCCTGAATATTTTCAGAAAATTGCATGTCTGCTTGAATAACAAACTCTTAATCCCATATCGCTTAGCCCTTCTATTACACTCTTAACTGCATTCTCGAAGTGCACTCTGTTCCCAGTTGATGTACATTAGGCTGTGCACAGTAGTGGTTCAGAGTGGGCCCATCTTTATTCTGGACCAGTTCCTCTGTGGGCAGGTAACCCTCACCTTTTTTCAATTTAATATTTTTTTTTAGCAAACTTTTTATTTAAATTGTTTTCTAAAGCCGTTTTTTATACTCTTCGTTTCATATTTTTGAAGAAGGCTCTGTGGTACTTTTTCGGGTGCTGGTTAACTGTCTCCAAGATGACACTTGGCTAATTCACTCCAAAAATATGCTTTCCCTCCACATTGATTGTAGCATATGGAGAACATGTGCAATATGCTGTTGTGCTACTTCTGGAGGATTTCAGGGTAAAAGGTGTTTTTTGCTCAGCTTCTTCCTTTTACTGGCTCTGCATTGTGGCTCAGGAGTATACATTAGGGTGTATAAATCTGCTGTATTTAATTATGCCACTGGTGTTGACATGGTGTTGATACATTCCTTAATGTCTGCGCCGCAAGACCAAATCATAAAGTGCTTGCAATCTTTTGGGCATGCGATAGTTCCTGTTAAGCATGTGGTATTTTTAATCTGTGCTTGCTTTCAGAGTCGTATCTCTTTTTAAAAAGGGTGATGTTTTTAAATGCACAGAAATGTTGGCGTACTGTCTGCTCACTGTTTAGCCTGACATATCACTGTTTTAAGTTATGGACACACTTCATTGGATGACACGTTTGTATTATTTTTGGTTAGCGGAGCATATAACCAATATGTGATTTGAGAGCACTCACTTATCACCATGTTTGTTTACTTTTGTTCTTACTCGAGTGTCAAAGTGAAAGTTTTGTTTTATAAATATCAAGTTAAGATCTGTGATCAGATACTATAAACTCAGGTACCTCTGGCATATGATAGAGGGACTTTTCCCTGGTCATAGAGAATAGCCGAGCTATTGTTTTTGTAACGAAAAGTTGATGCAGTGCGATCTAGCTTGAGAGGAAAATGCTTACTATTTACTGTTTCAGTTCAAATTTAGTATAGCGCCTATATTTAGCTCTAAGATGTTATGGACTTGCTAACCATGTTAGAAATTATCTTTCTGTTTTTACTGACCGTGGCATACATCATTGCATTCCTTTTTGCATACTGTCAGACCTGCCAACTTGAATAAAAAACTCACGGTGAGGAGAGGGCATGGCCTTGGAGGGGCGGCTGCTGCCGATATCCTGGGGTGTTTAAACACCCATTAATGGCAGTTCATAGCCTCCGAAAGTGTTCAGCTAATTTTACCTGCCACCGTGCAATATCAGCTCTTCACTAGGTGACCATGTGATGGGAGTCGATATAGTGTCACATGGTGGCACCATGTGAGTTTGCAGGTCTGTTATGTGTGGTTACTGCTCGTGTTTTATTTACTAAACTAGAATTTAAAAATAAACATTTAAAAGTACCTCTATTGTGTATTTGTGACATCGAGTGTCGTTCTTTGAGGGATGAGGGTTTGGTGTTCTCCTGTGTCCCTAAACCAATTTTGTTCACTCTATTGCTCGGTGCATTGTGTACAGGTTACAGTCCAATTGGATTTCTCAATTTTAATGGTCCATTGACCTATCATTTTACCAGGGATTTAGAAATCATGCCCCTATCTGGTTTTAGGAGGCAGATCCTTTTAAGACTTTCTTCTGAGGTGTGATTTTTTTAAAAAGAAAAAAAAGAAAATCCTCACTAGCTTTTCTCATCCCAAATAATCAGCAACACCAGGCTTTAACGTTGTTACCATCTCCACAGCACCATTTTGCTGTCTTTCGTTGGATAGGCTGCCCTTGACTGGTTCTTGCTGCTTCCAGGCTTTGTTCAATCTGTTGGGATACTATACAGGTGACCGCTGAAGCGTCCTCCTTTATCTCGCTGCCTCTTAGGGAAGACAGACAAAATGATGTCCTGCTAGTTTCTCCAGCATCTGGATTAGTTTATTGGTAAGTGTTTGAGTGCTTAAGCAAATAAATAACGCCTTTGTTTTTTTTTTTTTTTTTGGTGTGAACATATTTAAGTAATTGATCCTGTGATGCTGCAACACTCTTTCCAGGTTCATGGAATTAGATTGGAAACGCTGAACTTCTTTTCTGAAAATCCAGTCATTTTTGTGAAGTTGTGTTGGATTATCAAAACAGTTTGTTTATACTGTAACAGGGATTGTACTGCAAAATTTGCTTGCAAGTCCTGGCTAATGCCCATGCTCTGCACTAGCCTGTGCTGCTTCCGGCGCACAGCCCCAGGATTCTTGTGGTCTCTGGAAAGGCCCTGCATCTAACCCACAGCAAGAGTTTCCTGGAGATGGCCAATCCACTGCTGGCTGTCAACTCCCCAGTGCACACAGACGCTGTACCCGACCTTCCATAAGTGGACACTACCCACTGTGCACAGCCAAAGGCCTGTGCAGCAGTGATTGCTCATTGTTTGGACCTTCAACAGGCCCTGCATCTAACCTGCTAGGAGTGGATACAACAATGCGCTTGTGCATGCATTATCACTTGTGAGACGTTGTAGTAGTTAGAAAAGGGCTCGGAGCCCCATCCATGTCATGTCAGTGTCTTTCATTGGTTCGTGGGCTTGCAGTCTGCTTGCTTTCATTAGTGGAAGGCGTGCATGCATCATGCCTTTTCCGGTGGTTAGCCCTCCTCAAGCGCAGCGACCAAGTACTGGAAACATACAAAGCTCTCTGTTTTCCGTCTTGTTTGTGGACTACTTTTTCTCTTTTTTTCGCAGCGCGATCTAGCTTGGCAGAAGTCGATCGCTGTGCATGACATCGACCCTGTTACGTAGTTAATTGCACTTTTGCCGGTTATGTAGATAATTGCACTTTTGCCGATATGTTTCACTGCGAGTGAACTGTAGCAGCCCGATCACGCTTTTTTTTCCCTTCCATTTAATGAGGCAAGAAAAGTCCGGTTGGGAGTTTACAACTCAGAGAAATGCGAGACCCGTTGCATTGCAAATTCTTGTTTCCTTTTGTGGATGTCCAGTTCTTCAGTTGGAGCTGCAAATGCAGAGGAAGCTTAATGGCAAATTATCGTGAACCTTGGCCAAACATTTTGGCCCATGTGCTCTTGAAGTTTGCCTCTTTTCACTCAATGTGACTTGGATCCACAGATCCACGAAGCCCGAAATTATAGCCTGGACCATGTGCCTTTTGGTTGTTCCACAGTCTACAGCTTCCATTTTATGTATAGGAGAACTGTAGTTCGTGCAGCTCCTGAAAGTGTTTACGACTTAAAAGGGAGGCCGTTGTATAACCCTTTTAATTTGGCCAGGAGGTCAAGGTGTGTTCACCATGCCCCCTGTAGGAAGTTGGCTCTGTATATACTATCTCAAAGTGAGAGATAGTGTGCACAGAGTCCAAGGGTTCCCCTTAGAGGTTGATAGTGGCAAAATTAGATAATACTAATGCTCTATTTTGTGGTAGTGTGGTCGAGCTATAGGCTTATCAGAGGGCAGTGTTAAGCATTTGTTGTACACACACACACACAGGCAATAAATGAGGAACACACACTCAAAGACAATTCCAGGCCAATAGGTTTTATATAGAAAAATATATGTTCTTAATTTATTTTAGAACCACAAGATTTAAGATTCAAGATTTGAGGTAAGTACATACAATGCAAGGTACTTCACACAGGTAAGTATGGAACTTTGATTCAAAGCAGTAGTACAGACAGTTTTAGTTAAAATGGCAATAAGCTATTTTAAAAGAGGACACTGCAAAAATTAACAGTTCCTGGGGGAGGTACGTTTGGTTAGGTTTCTCAGGTAAGTAAAGCTCTTACACAGTCAGTCTCCTGGGCATAGGCAGCCCATCGTTGGGGGTTCAAGGCAACCCCAAAGTCACTGCACCAGCAACACAAGGCCGGTCAGGTGCAGAGGAAAAGGAGGGCCCAAAACACATAGGCGCCTATGAAGAACAGGGGTGCTCCAGTTCCAGTCTGCTAGCAGGTAAGTACCTGTGTCCTCGGGGAGAAGACCAGGGGGGTTTTGTAGAGCACTGGTTTGGGGGGGGGGGAGGGCGGACACAAACAGGCACAGAAAACTCACCCTCAGAGGCACAGGAGCGGCTGGGTGCAGTGTGCTAAGTAGGCATCGGATTTGCTGTTGAAAGCAATGGAGGGACCCGGGGGTCACTTAGGCGATGCAGGCAGGGCATAGGCGGGCTTCTCAGGCCAGCCACTGATTGGGCTAGGAAGAGGGCTGCCTGCTGGTCAGTCCTGCACTGGAGGGTGGTTCCTCTCGGTCCTGGGGGCTGCGGGTGCAGTGCTTGGTCCAGGCGTCGGGTTCCTTGTTACCAGACAGTCACAATCAGGGGGAGCCTCTGAATCCTCTCTGCAGGCGTCGCTGTGGGAGTCCAGGGGGGGTCGACTCAGGTTACCTACGTCATTTAGCCGCCTGTGAGTCCTCTCTGTGGTGTTTGTTTTCTGGAGCTCGAGTCGGGGGCGTCGGGTGCGAAGTGGGAAGTCTTGCGCTTCCTTAGGGAAGAGAGAGTTCTTTGGAAGTTGCTTCTTAGTTGCAAAGTTGTTGCAGGTTTTGAACAGTGCCACTGTTCTCGGGAGTTTCTTGGTCCTTTGGGTTCAGGGCAGTCCTCAGAGGTCGCTGGTCCCTGTCGGATGCATCGCTGTGCAGGTTCTTTGAGTCTGGAGACAGGCCTGTAGGGCTGGGGCCAAGTCAGTTGTCGTCTCTGCTGGGCTTTCAGGTCAGCAGTCCTTTTTCTTTCTTCAGGTTGCAGGAATCTGATTTCCTGGGTTCAGGGTCATCCCTAAATACTAAATTTAGGGATGTGTTTAGGTCTGGAGGCAGTAGCCAATGGCTGCTGTCCTGGAGGGTGGCTACACCCTCTTTGTGCCTCCTCCCTGAGGGGAGGGTCTACATCCCTATTCCTATTGGGAAGGGAGGTCCTCCAATCTCAAGATGGAGGATTTCTAAAGGCAGGAGTCACCTCAGCTCAGGGCACCTTAGGGGCTGTCCTGACTAGTGGGTGGCTCCTTGTTTTCCTCATTATCTCCTCCAGCCTTGCCGCCAAAAGTGGGCATAGTGGCTGGAGGGGCGAGCATCTCAACTAGCTGGGATGCCCTGGGGTGCTGTAACAAAAGGCATGAGCCTTTGAGGCTCACAGCCAGGTGTTACAGTTCCTGCAGGGGGAAGTTAGAAGCACCTCCACCCAGTACAGGCTTTGTTCCTGGCCACAGAGTGACAAAGGCACTCACCTCATGTGGCCAGAAATTCGTCTGGTTGTGGCAGGCTGGCAGAAACTGGTCCGCCTAGCACTAGGAGCCGGACTGGTATTCAGGGGGCATCTCTAAGATGCCCTCTGGGTGTAATTTACAATAACTCCCACACTGGCATCAGTGTGCATTTATTGTGCTGAGAATTTGGATACCAAACTTCCCAGATTTCAGTGTTGCCATTATGGAACTGTGGAGGTCTTGTTTGACAAACTCCCAGACCATATACTCCTTATGGCTACCTTCACTTACAATGCCTAAGGTTTTGCTTAGACACTGTAGGGGCATAGTGCTCATGCACTTATGCCCTCACCTGTGGGATAATGCACCCTGCCTTAGGGCTGTAAGGCCTGCTAGAGGGGTGCCTTACCTATGCCACAGGCAGTGAGAGGTGGGCATGGCACTCTGAGGGGAGTGCCATGTCGACTTAGTCATTTTGTCTTCACCAGCACACAAGGCGGGATGCAGTGTGCATGTGCTGTGTGAGGGGTCCCCATGATGGCATAAGACATGCTGCAACCCTTAGAGACCTTCCCTGGAAACAGGGCCCTTGGTACGAAGGGTACCATTTACAAGGGACTTATCTGGGTGCCAGGGCTGTGCCAATTGTGGGAACAAAGGTACAATTCAGGGAAAGAACGCTGGTGCTCGGGCCTGGTTAGTAAGTCCCAGCACACTTTCAATCATAACTGGCATCGACAAAAGGGAAAAAGTCAGGGGATAACCATGCCAAGGAAGGCATTTCCTTACACCCCCTTATAGAGCCCAAAGCTCTTATTGACAAGCCACAACTTAGAAATCTGCTGCTGCCATTACAGGAAAGTTAATTCAGTTTCTACCTTTTTGAGAAAAGTAAAAATGAAAGTATCCATACAAGTATTCCCTAGCTCAGGTGGGGAGGCAGGAGGCATCAGGCAGGGAACCAACAGGCACCACCTTTTAAGTCGAATTGTTTTTTTTTTTTTTTCTAAGTACATTTTCTCAGGATGGCTCCTAAATCTGCAAACTCTGCTTTAGAGGTTCAGTCAGCTTATCTACAGTGGAAATTGCTGTTGGGTACTAGTCTCTTGTTAGAAATTGGGGTTTTGGTTATCTGAGGCATGCACCCTTTTCAGGCCGGAACCACAGTCCTAGTCAGGGTAAGTCACAAACGCACTTTAGGTTAACCTGCGCTCGCACTCCGGTAGCTTGACGCAGACCACTCAAGCTTAACTTGACAGGCAATGTGTTAAGTATTTGCGCAGCACTTCATACAATAAATCAGTGAAAACATCACACAAATATAGTCCACACCAGTTAAAGAAAATAGAGGTTAATGTAATAAATAAAACAAGACAAAAAACCCCACTTCCAATAAGTTGAAATGGAGATATGAATTCTTAAAGAATGAAAGTAAAATAGCCCTTAAAAGCAATAAGCGCTTAACTGAGACCTCTAGTTGAGCTGGACTGGGGCAAAGTCAAACGTTTAGGCAGATCATGATGGAGCATGGGCAGGGTACAGGCAGTCAGTTGGGCCTGCTAAACAAAAGTTCCTTGTTCTGATGCATTGCCGTTGACAAAGGTGCGAGGTACAGCCGAAGTGAAGTGATGTCTGTGTCGAGCCACACCTTGGACGGGATGTGTTGATTTTCTCTTCGCAACTGTGGCTGTGCGTCAGATCGGAATGTCATGCTTGTTGAGAATGTGATGTGAAACTGCTGCTGCCGCAGTGAGGGATACATTGATTCCACAGGTGATGCACTAGTTCCGAAGGCAATGCGGAGTGTTCGTTCTGCACAACGAGTATGTGCTGGTTCTGATGAGGATGCGTATGTTCTGGTTGAAGCAACACTTTATACCCTCTTCCAAGGGCCCAGGGCTGGGTTGGCACCACTTGACAGGGCAAGACTTGCAACAAGCATATTCCAGGTGGTGTAGCAATGTGAGTTGAAGTCTTGTGTTCCTGACATTAGTCAGCTGGCCCTTGGAGCCACTCTAGATTTTGTGTTGTAAGAGGTGTAGGTACAGTCCTTCTCACTCTAAGGCAAGAGGGCAGCAGATCAGCAAAGCCGGAATCCAGCAGGGCTGCAGCTTATCAGAGTGGCACTTCTCCTAGCAGCTCAGCAATCCTACTTCCCGGCAGAGTAACCAAAGGTTCAGAAGTGTACTGATTTGGTGGTGTCAG
The DNA here is from genome assembly GCF_031143425.1 of Pleurodeles waltl. Taxonomy (NCBI): domain Eukaryota; kingdom Metazoa; phylum Chordata; class Amphibia; order Caudata; family Salamandridae; genus Pleurodeles; species Pleurodeles waltl. Next base: position 812,857,239 of record NC_090440.1, read on the forward strand.
AGGCCCTGTACTTATAGCCATTTGTCCCGTTGGAGTGGGGAGGGGGAGGGGGAAGACTTCAAAGAGAGATCTTTGAAGTGCACAGAGGTCCTCTTTTCCTGCCCTGGCTCGAGACTCGCTGCATGGGGTATGCAGCTCTGTGTGTGTGTGTAGGGGGGGGGGGGGGGAGACGGACACTGCCTGTCCAGTTGTAAGTGTGAGCTCCTCCCATCCTGCCCCAGAGGGCCCTTCAGGTTGTTGATGGCCCATCAGTCCCACCTAATCTTCCTTTGTATGTGGCTATATTACCAATATGTATAAAAGGGGCAGGTTTGGCCCTGCCAAAAGGGTTATTTTCCAGGTCAAGATTGCAGTGTGAAACTGCACACAGGCTCTGCTATGGCAGGCCTGAGACTTGGCTAGAGGACTACTTAAGTTGGTGTCACAATCAGAGCTTCAGGCCCACCAGTAGTATTTAATTTACACGCTCTTGGCACATGTAGTGTACTTTACTAGAGACTTAAGAGTAAATTAAATCTACCAGTTGGGGTTAAGACAATGTTGCCATGATTTAGGGGAGAGAGGACGAGCACGTTAGCATTGGTTAGCAGTGGTCTAGCGCACACTTCTAAAGCCAACAAAGAGGAGTTACAAGGAGTGCGTTACATCTGTTGCACGGACCTAGCAGTTGTGCATTCTTTGAGCAGTGTCCCTGTATGTGGTTGCATGACTATCTTTACAGTTTCTGGTGTATTTAAAGCGGGTCAGGCATTTGGGAGCACGTTCCCTGTTATGTACGTTCCTGGTGGCTGTGGCATCCTTGAGCAGGCTCCCTGTATGTTGTTCAATTACCCTTTTGCCTTATTTTTACTGAAGCTCTGGAGTTATCGCTGATTAGGCACATGTTGGGTCTCTGCATAAACTCAGGCCCTACATCAGAATTCTGATGGATACAACTATCTGTGGATTCCTCACATTATGAATTCTCCCAATGCGCCAGCATTTGAAGGACATTTTTTCTTCATAGCTCTCCACGTCTACGGGGACGTCGTAATAGCACGGCTCCGCACACGACTCCATCTGACGTCATCAAAGCCATAAGAAGTCCTCTCTGGCATGCTGACATCAGTTCCCTTTTTTCCGTGCCCTCAATGGTAACGGTTTTCTACCTCTCTGTTTTTTCTCAACTGTTTTGAGGGAGTTTATTACAACGCTACCATATCTCTGCAGAGGAAATCCGGCTTCATACCTTGTAGCGAGTGCGAGGGTCACATCTCGGTGACTGATTCGCATGAGAACTATCTTTGGTGCTTAAGCTCTGATCACAGTATTGTGGGTTGCTCGTTCTGTCAGAGCATGAATCCTAAAGCTCTGAAAAAGGTGAAGCTCTTTCTATCAAAATCCAAGAAAAAGAGGACTTCTTAGATCCAGGACAGGGGAGGACACTTCGCCGCACACATCGTTGAGATTCCACAAGAAGGGACGTAGTCATTGATCATAACGCCGTTCGCCCCGAGATGACAGGCCTTGGTTGGTATCTCTGACTTTGAGATCATGGCGCTGCATGACTTGAGAAGTGACTCCAACTCTATCTCCCCAACTGAAGTCACCTAAGGCGTCTCCGGCGCCGTCTTTGGTGGAGATTATGGTGTCAGCTTCAAGTCAAGTGTCTCAATTTTCACCTGTATCTGTGCAAGGTCAAGAGTTGAAGGATCAGGCGTCGGATCAAGCCCAACTTCCACAAAAGGAACAAGAGTATCCTGCCTTCACGACGGGAGCGGATCCGCCTATGTCCCTAACTATGTTTTGCATTTTCATAAAGCAGTGATCCCCTCTGGTGCGCCTGCTGGCCCTTCGGTTCCTATAGCTTTTACACTAGAGATGCTGGCGCCATACAGGCAGGCTCCATTCATGTCTTTTCTACCATCAACTCCATACAAATGGACCGGATCAGCACCGAAAACGACACCACCTTTGTCCGAGATGACAGCACCGGTACCCACGTCGGATGAACTTTGACCTACGTCAGCTCAATCTACCTGTGTGCGGAGCATGGATCAAGTGCCACCTCCGGCTTTACCTTTGCCTACATGGGCGTCGTTGAGACTGGAAAACTCTTTATTGACGCTGCGCCTGAAATCCAGGCTGAAATCAAGAAGGAAACCCTTAAGACTGCTTGAGGAGCAGCAGTATTTGGAGGAACAGCAACAACTGGAGGAAGGAGAAGTACCTGTGCCTTCCAATGACTATCAAGGCCTTGATGGATCCTCACTGCTATGCAGGATCTTTTGATGCCGAGGGACGATGCCTGGGAATCCTGGGCATGCGGGATGAAGTCACAGGCGCTGCGTTGATCCGGCATGGTGATGCATCAGTTTCTTTTGCACGGCAGGCGCTGCGTCGATTCTTCACTCAGGAAGTCAGGCTGTGTCATTCCTGCTTGGCTGTGCATGGATCCGGTATGGCTGTGCGTCGAAGTTCCAGTCGCAACGCAGGTGCTGCATCGATCTCCACTTGGGGAGCCGGGCTGTGTCCTTCCGGTTCTGTGATGCGGTGATTTTCTCACAGCTGGGCAGGCTGTGCGTTGTTTCTGCCAGGCTGTGCGTCGATTTTCACTGCATAAGGAGTTTTCTTGAAGAGAAGCCGTCTTTTTGGCCCTGAGACTTTAGGAACAGGAGTCAAGCTCAATCCAAGCCCTTGGAGAGCACTTCTCAGCTGTCAGAGGCCAGCAAGGCAGCAGTCTTTCATAGCAAAGCAGTCCTGGTGAGTCCTTTGGGCAGCCAGGCAACTCCTCTTGACAGGTTTCAAGATCTGGTTCAGAGTGTCTGTCCCAGGAAGTGTCTGATTTGGTGGGGTCAGGGACCTGGTTTATATAACCAAATGTGCCTTTGAAGTGGGGGGAGACTTCAAAGAGTGGCTTAGAAGTGCACAAGGTCCCCTTTCAGTACAGGTCTGTCTGCTAGGGTCCGAGTAGCGGGGTTTGGCACTCCTTTGTGTGAGGACAGGCTGCTAGCCTTTGAAATGTAGTTGTCAGACCCCTCCACCCTTCCAGCCCAGGAAGACCCATTCAGTATGCAGATGAGTGCAGGTGTGACTGAGTATCCTGTGTTTGTGGTTGTCTGGGTGAAATGCTCAAGGGAGCGGTCAACCAGCCCAACCCAGACGTGGATTGGAGATGGGCTGTAAGGCACATGTGGATTTTAAGTGCAGAGAAAGGCTCACTTTCCAAAAGTGGCATTTCTAAAATAGTAATATAAAATCCAACCTCGCCAATAAGCAGGATTTTCTATTACCATTCTGACCATACTAAACATGACCTGTTTACCACTTTCTGATCGTAATCTACCACTCAAACAGTATGTGAGGTTAGCTCTAATGCTAGCCTATGAAAGGAGCAGGCCATACAGTAGTGGAAAACGAATTTAGGAGTTTTACACTGCCAGGACAAATAAAACACACCAATGTATGTCCATCCTTTTACCTACATAGCACCATGCACTATAGGTTAAGTAGGGCCTACCTCAGGGGTGACTTGTATGTAGAAAAGGGGTAGTTTAAAGCTTGGCAACCAGTTGTTTTAAATGCCAAGTCGAAGTGGCAGTGAACTGCACACAGGCCTTACAATGGCAGGCCTGAGACATGGTTAAGGGGCTGCTTATGTGGGTGGCACAATCAGTGCTGCCGACCCACTAGTGCATTCAATTTACAGGCTCTGGGCACATGTAGTGCGCTTTGCTAGGGACTGCCAAGTACATTTAATATGCCAATTGGGTATAAGCCCATGTTACCATGTTTTTAGGGGGAGAGCATATGCACTTTAGCACTGATTAGCAGTAGTAATGTACGCAGGGTCCTAAAACCAGCAAAAATAGTGGAGGGAGGTAGGCAAAAAGTTGGGGGATGACCACTCTAAGGGTGTCCGGTCTAGCAGAGGCCCATTCTGGATCTGAGGATTTTGATTTGGTTCGTCAAACAGAAGAAATTCAAAATGCTGACGCTAGCACAGGTGCTTCTTGCGCTGCACAAAGAAGACTGGATGTTGTCCATCGACTTGCAGGATGCTTATTTTCACATTGCTACTATGAGGTTGCACAGGAAGTATCTCTGGTTCACGACAGGGTTGCAACACTACCAGTTTGCGGTCCTTCCATTTGGTCTTACTTCTGCACCCCGAGTCTTCACAAAGGTGATGGCAGTGTTGCAGCGCATCTCAGAAGAAAGGGAATATCTGTATTCCCTTACCTGAACGATTGGCTGATCAAAGTCAAGCCCCAAGAGTTGGTGCTGCACCATGTTCAGTTGCCAACCCAGTTGTTGTTCACCTTGGGCTTTTCCTTGAACAAGCCCAAATCTTACCTGGAGCCCTCTCAGTGCCTCCTGTTCTTAGGGTCAGTACTGGACACATTAAATCAGGCCTACCCTCCTCCGCAGAGGATTCAGGACATTCAGGCTATGATTCCAGTGTTTCAAAATGGAGCATCTGTTCCAGTCCTAAAGGCCCTACTCCTGCTTGGTCTGTTCACTACCTGCGTTCTGTTGGTCACTCACACACGTTTGCACATGAGGTATCTCTAGTGGTGCCTCTGCAAGCAGTGGTTTCAACACAAAGGGGACCTTGAGGAGTCCATAGCGATCGCCACGGACCCTGCAGTGGATCTGTGATGGTGAAGTTTGGACGACAACCTGTCTTGAGGGAAGCCGTTTTGTCTTGCACCTCCATTGACAGTCATAACGGATGCTTCTGTTTTATATAAATCTATTGAGGTTGAGGGTGATCTGTCTGGCTCTCAAGTCCTGCCTCACATCCATTTGCGGTTAGTCGGTGCAAGTCTTGACTGACAACACTACCGCAGTGTGATACATCAACAAACGGAGGAGTAGGGTCATACCGTCCTTGCAGAGCGGCTCTGCTTCTGTGGTCCTGGGCTCAGGCCCATCGGGTTTGCGTAGTAGCAAACCATTTGGCCGGCATTCTATATGTACGTGCGGACTGTCCCAGCTGGCACTTTTCGGCCGATCGCGAGAGACGTCTCCATCCGGAGGTAGTTCTTCACATCTTCCAGTTGTGTGGAATGCCTCAGATAGACCTGTTTGCCACTTACAAGAGCGTGCACTGCCTGTTGTTCTGCAGCTTCCCGTACCCTTGACAATTCTTCCTCAGAACTCGAGGAATCAAGACCGATCCCAAATCACATTAATAGCCCTGGATTGGCCAAGAACGGTGTGGTACACAGACCTTCAACTCTCGCTGTGCCATTTCCTCCATCTCCCTCAAAGGGCAGACCCCCTCTCGCAGTTGCAGGGGCAGGTTCTACACCCCCACCCCCAGAGCCTACACCTACATGCCTGGAGATTTAACAGGGCCATCTTAGTTTCTTTTCTCTCCCTCCAGAAGTGGTGGATGTAATTTTATCGGGCAGGCGACACTCCACCAAGACAGTCTATGCTGGCAGATGGGCAAAATGTATTAATTGGTGTTGGGAGAGACACATTGACCCTTTAAGGGCCCATCTGCCCAATGTGTTACAGTTTACTCTTTCCTTAGCACAACAAGATAGCGCAGTTGCAACAGTAAAAGGTTATTTATCAGAACTGTCAGCTTTTATTTGTTCACCTGATCAACCCTCTTTATATAAGTCTGCTATAGTTCTTAGATTCCTTAAAGGTTTAACTAATTCATTTCTTCCCACTCCATTCATAATGCCTGAGTGGGATTTGAATTTAGTTTTAACTTTTTTGATGGGTTTACCATTTGAACCAGTGCATTGTTGCCTGGTAAGGCTCCTAGCTTTTAAGACAGCTTTTCTGTTAGCTGTCACGTTGGCTAGGTGTGTTAGTGAGCTTCAGGCTCTTAGTGTAAAACCCCTTATACTACCTTCCATGCTAATACGGTGGTGTTGAGAACCAGAGCGGCTTTCCTGCCTAAGATAGTCACTCTCTTCCATATAGGACAATCTGTAACCCTTCCGTCCTTTTACCCTCCTCCGTATACATTGAAGGAGGAGGAAAGGCTGCATTGCCTTGATCCGAACCGGGCCCTCTGCATCTACATAGAAAGGACTAAGGACGTCAGATTCAATGATCAGCTCTTCATTGGCTACGTCGGCAAAATGAGGGGCAAAGCCATCCACAAGAGGACTCTATCAAGGTGGGTCATTCTTTGCATAAACATTTGTTTCTCGCTGGGAAAGAATTATCCTCCGAAGAGCATTAGGGCTCATTCCACTAGAGCTAAGTCTGCCACTTCTGCTCTAGCCAGAGGTGTGCCTGTTGCTGATATTTGTAAAGCAGCAACTTGGGCTTCCCTCCACACTTTCGCAAAACATTATTGTTTAGACTCTGAAGTGAAGAGGAATGGTCATTTTGCCCATTCTGTTTTACAGGACTTGTGGTTTGACCAGTCAGGCACCCACTTCCTAGTGCAGGACTGCTTTGGGATTCTGTTCATAAAGTGAGGAATCCACAGGTAGAGTAATCTATTAGAAGAAAAAGTTACTGAACTAAGGTAACGCTTTTTCTGGTGGATACTGTAGCTGCCTGTGAATTCCTCACAGTTCCACCCGTCTCCCTGTTGCCTGTCTGGTCATACCAAGAGTAGTATTGATTGTATTTGTTTGTATTATAGAGGAATGTTTATCAAATTGTGTGTGTGTGTGTGTGTATATATGTATATATGTGTGTATATGTATATATATATATATATATATATATATACACACACACACATATATAATTTTTGTATATGAAAGATTTTTCATATATGTATGAAGTTGGCACATTTCTTTTCCAATATGGCTGCTTAGTAAACAGCTGAACTGGGTGGCCATCACTGTTGTTCTGATTGAGAGTGGACATAATATTTCTTCTAACACAGTGATGCACAATGAGCAATAGAATTCTAAGATAGTCACCCAGTTTAGAAGCACTGGCTCCACCTATGAAACAAGTGGCAAGTGCGAGTCCTAATTAGACTGTCAGGAGAGTTGCAGGATGCTCTTTTTAAAGAAAAAAGGAAAGAAATGAAGGAGGACCTATAAAGAAAAAATAGAAATCAGAAGAAGCAATTACCAAATCCATGTGCTGACGTGCACTTGTTTTCAGGCAGACAAAAATTTTAATCGGACAAATTGTTATTGGACATACGGCAAAAAAGCCAATGACAGAAGTTGGCTAACCCATTGTCTCATGCAGTATTTTGACATGCTAAGACGCAGTATGTGAATGCAATTCTAACAGACCAGATAAGCCTGAAACCCAAGAACCTCCATCTGATGTTTTTTTGTTTCAAAGGTCTGATAGTCAGCTACACCTGTCAGGCCTTCCTCAAATGATCTGGCAAGGCTTATCAGTGTACAAATCTTGCAGAAGACCACTTATTCCAAAGGAAGTAACTGACCTCAAAATCCTTGATTAATTCAATAATCAAAGATTCCATGTAGCTCCGACGAGGAGGTCATTACAATGATTATCAAAGTGCAAATCTTTTAACTTGGATTTGTCAAAGGAAATTACTAACACCAAATTGTTGACTTTTATAGGGCAGTTTGAGAGACTGTGTTATAATCTGTAGGCTAGTATTTTGGAAAACAATGTAATGACGATCCGCCCTTGAAGGTCTGTTTGTTTCAACATACAATTTTCATATAAATATGCCAGTTTACTACATAGGTCATAAATGTTCATAATAAACAGATTAGACCTATAGCTTTGATCAAGTCACCATAACAAACCCAATCATTCTGTGTTGAGCAAAATCTTTACCACAAGGTCGGAAGTGTAGCATGTGCACTCATTCAGCGTAAGCACACAGCTTATGGCTAACCAAAATCTGTAATCAAGAAAGCTAACATTTGGGTGCAGCCTTCCCCCCACCCCCCCACCTCTCGGTAGTGCTGCTTAAAGTTCTTTCTGTTGCTCACAAGGTGTGGTAACGGCTGTACTGTCAAGCCAGACCTATACCTAAAAATTCTTGTCATATCTGCAGTGATGTGGTGTTCCAGCTAGCATACTCCACCACTTCAAAGCATGGTAGCATCACCTACTTTATATACTCACTGTTTCCATATCATGACAGCGTTCCCTTTCCGTTAATGCTTTTACTGATTCATCATTTGGCGTCTGCTTTGTTTTATCTGCAAGGAAGAGCTTGGCAAAAGAACTATTATACTTTTTGGGTTACCTCTTGTCAGTTGTTTTTGGTATTAAAAAAAACATGGTCATGCTGTATCAGTATTGTTTTGCAACTACTCATGTCTCATTTACAGAGTACATCAATTGTAAACATATACTTTTTTTATTGAATCTTTTTTTAAACATGATCTTAATCCACAAAAAGTGTAAAAAAAATTAACAGTTTACCTACCAGACATTGTAAGCTATCTGTTTTCAAAAATACCTATTTTCTGCTAACAGTGGGCTTTGAGCCTATTCATTGCTTTCCAGTGGTTGCCTTTTACTGTAATGCTCATTTGCTTGTTTTTCGTTTGTGACCTTGTGTGGACTTTCTTTCCCAGAACATGGACGGCTTACTTGTCTCCTTCAACTTCTTCCTTTTCAAGCCCTACTATTTTCTTTTGGATAAAGCACGGGGGTGTTATCTCTTGTGTTCTTCTTTCTTTGTCCACACATGTTGCTCTGTCACCTGCATGCTTTTTCTCCAGCTCTTGCTCCCATTTCTTCTCCTCCCACCTTGGTCCTATATGTTGCTTTCTACCACGAGTGATTTAAAAAAAAATGCTCTCCCACTTTTTATATTTACTGATCCAGGTTGTTAGATTAAAAACTTTTGTAGGCATGTGCATCCATGGTCATAGCGCTGTTTTTATTTTTTGTGTTTTCTTTAGCTGTGCTGCACTACATCAAGAAGGCTGTGCAGTATGGCTAAAATAATTGGCAATGCCAAAAGGCCCAGAAGGTAAGAACTACTGTCTTTATCAATGCTTGTTCCTGTATGCCATGATTAATGAACAAGCAAGGTGGAGAAGGAGCTTTGCAGTGAACATAGATACTTAACGCCGCCCTACCAGAGTAGCCGCTATTGCTATCTGTCAGTTTCACCCTCAGCTGCCCGCAGGTCCCTCCAGTGGCCATTCTATGCCTTCCGTCTGTAGTCCTGGGCCATGTTGGCCAGGAGCTGAGGAACGAGGGTTTGAGGAGTGGTCATGGCAAGCGGTGAGGCAGGGGGCAGTTGAGAGCTGTGATAGGAGGCTGCAGGAAGGAAGATGGAAGGTTTACAGCCAAGGGTGAGCTGTACCATACGCCTCCCTAGGGCTTCAAGCACACAAGGATTGAGGCACTTAAAGTCAGTAAGCTGCCAGCCTAGCAAGCAGTTTTCTGCTTGTTAACCAGCCTGGCAGCCTGCCACTTGTCAAACACATCTTGTCAAGACCTGCCTCCACCGGTCAGTGAGTCTGACCGCTATGAGGTGCGTATGACCGTAGGTGGTATTACAATGTAGGTAGAGCCCCGCAGTCATGGAAGCATCTTGGCTAACCTCTGGTGCAGCTTGTGGTCTGGGTGAGCTCCCTCCGTCCTGTGCGGTCTTCCCTGCAACTAAGTCTGTGAGGTACACTGTGGAGTGGCCACTTCTAGTGTGCCCAGACCACAAAACTGCTGCTCATCTACAGTCTTCCCAGGTTGAGACCAGGTTTGGCAGGACAAGGAGAGCCTTACCTACGGCCCTGAAGCCCAGGAAGAATAAGGCCGTTCGTTTGTTGGACTCAGTCCTGTCTGGGGAATCCCCATCCCCGACCTTGCGCTTGGACCTATGGCCCTGGCCTTAAATCCCACACTTAACCCTGCCCCAGTTAGCCCCTAAATGCCAGGTCAAACGGGCTCACACCCCGCCACTCTTCTCAACATTCTCGTCATAAAATCCTTGAATGTTGACACCACATACATTACAAGAGGGGGTCTCGTCCATAAACACCCAGTGCCGGCTGAGGCTGGGCCAGCAAGTACCATTGTTTATGCAACTGTCCACACAGCCCACCGTCTCAGTGCGAGAGTGGCAATGGCGATAACATCGATGAAGACCAAGTCCTGCCATAAGAACTCAACTACTTCATCTGTTCCAGTGGTCCATCCTACATGCTTCACCACAAGCCTTATACCACAGGCTTTGTCTGATGTCACTACCACCATCCCATTTTTACCACCTCTCCTTTACTCTGAGGCAGTCCTAGCCTCCAGCATCCAGGCGAACGACCTGCAAGGACAACTCGCTTAGCCTCTCAAGGCCCTCAAGTAAGGGGTCCATGTACACCTAGCAGCACAACATTGGCTGAACCCAATCTTGGAATCAAGCATAAAATACCCCTTCATTCCTCCAGCTGCTCAGTGGAACAAGGCTTCAGTGGAAAGCATTCTTATTTTACCCACTGAAATCTTCCAAGCCTGACAGCACGGGCCACCTCCAGCCTAAGATGATTTGCACGAAATCAAATGATCAATCACTTCCAAGTTATCTTTGTCCTTTTCAGATGAACCTCGTAGTCGTGGTTCACCGGCAGCGCCCTCCCCCGGCCACAGTGTGTTCCTTCTGGCCTCACACTTTTGAGCCCACATTATCCTCCCTCAGTTACCGTTCTGACAAGTTGTTCCTTTATGTAGATCTCTTTAACACCCTACCTGTTTAACTGCTGGGATTGAAAACAAGCTTGACAATTGAAACAAATGTATACTCCTTGTCCATTTTACTTCCATTTGGCACAGGCTGTTTGCTTCTGCTCCTCAATCATCGACCATTTGTCATCAGTCCCAGCCTTTCTCAACATCATTTTGACTGAGGTAAAAGGGGTTAGGACTGGTTCTGGGCAACCGACAATTCTAGCAGAGGCAGCAAGTCTCCAAGCCCCCAAAGCTGTTTAAGCTCAATCTCTGGAATCTTCTTCCTTGTCAAACGGTCTTAGCCCCGATCATGTTGGAACATCTCCTTAGGAAAATATGGTCATTGCTACAGCAATTTCGCATCTATCTGCACTACAATGGCTGGTCACGCCTTAATCCAGCCTACCCCACCCCTAAGCAAAAGAGAGAAAACGTTGTGAGAAGCAACAGAACAAAAACAGCAGAAACTCCTTGTCACCGTCCACCAATTGTGCCTGTTCATAGAATGGAACTCAAGGAGCCCAGGGCCATTCGAGGAAGAAGGTGGCATCCTCCAGGCCATGAAGGTCCAACGTCTGACGTCATCTGAGCCTTAAGAAGTCCTCGCCGGCGTTCTGATGTCAGTTTCCTTTCTGCGCCTTTGAAGCTAAAGGTTTTTCTACCTTTCCAGGTGGTTACACTGTGTCGAGGGAGCTTCTTTGTCGAGTTTTCTTCCTGCGACAAAGTCTCAGCTGAAGAAGTTGGGCTTTAAGCCTTGTAGAGAGTGTGGAGGTCACATGTCAGTAACTGACCCACACGAAAATTCCCTCTGGTCCCTGAGTTCTGACCACGACGTGGACAGATGCTCTTCTTGTCAGAGTATGAACCCGAAGGCACTAAAGGAAAGAGAGTCAAAACTGTTCCTAGCAAAGTCTTAAGAAGAAGGGGGGTGGTCTATCCAGGCCGCAAAGGGAGTTGTCCACCCACAAGTCTTTGAGGTTGCACAAAAAGTGCAGTCGCCACAGCTCTGTGTCGCTCATTTTAAGATGCTAGCTCTCGGTCTTTGTTGCCAGCTTCCAAGTGTCGGCGTTGTTCGACCTGTGAGGCGAGTCCTACCCTATCTCCTCCAAAGCCAAAGTCGCCTGAGATGTCACTGGTGTCATGTTTGGTTGAGCTCAGCGTTGCCCACAAGTCCTGCAGTGCAGTTCTCTCTTGTTACTCCACAGGACCAGGAGCTTGAAGAGCAGGAGTCAAATCAGGCCCAGCCTCCACAGGAATATCAGACCTTTACCACTCCTGAGGCGGGCCCATGTGATTTTTTTAAATGCTATGTTTAGCATATTCAACAGAGCAATGGCCCCTTCTGGTGCGACTGCTGGCCTCACAAGTCTTTTGGCCTCTAACCTTGAAGGCTTTCTAGAGCTGTATAGGCAGGATCCACTCATGCCTTTTCTGTCCACAGTGCTGAGAGACACATCACCTTTGGAGATGACTGCTCCACCGGTGCCCATACCAACGTCAGATAAATCTTGTCTGGCGACGAGTCATTCTTCTGCATGGAGTAGGATCCCGGTTCTGCCTTCACTAGCGCCACAACAGGCATTCTCGACGTCTGTGCACTCACTATCAATTCCGCGGCTGGAGTCCAGATTGATGTCTAGGAGGGAAGCCTTGAGGCTCTTGGAGGAGCAGCAGTATTTAGAAGAGCAGCAAGACCTTGAGGAAGGAGACATCAGTCTGCCTTCTCATGACTTTGAAGGTATTGAGTGGGCTAGACACTTCTCCTGACTAGGAGCTGTTATCCCCTGGGGGTATTCCTCCTTCGGAGGTTACTTTATATCATGGACTAATCAGGAAGGCAGCTGCCCACAACGGAGTTGAAATAGAACATTCTGTCTCAGGTTCTTTACTCATCCTCTGCTGCATCTCAATCCCTGTTGCCTTTAAATGAGGCTTTGTCGGAGCCACTCATGGATCTGTGGCGGAATCCTGTGATTACTCTTGCTGTTTCAAAAGCCATTTCCAGGAGCAGTGGAGCTGCGCCAGGTGACTTGCAGTTTCTGAGTCAGCATCTGTCACCTGAAAGCCTGGTGGTGCAGGCTTCTTGTTCTTCGAAGGCTGCTCCTGGTTCCTTTCCTACAACATCCGGAGGTGGTTCTTCATGTCTTCCAGTAATGGGGGATGTCTCAAATGGACTTGTTTGCCACTTGTGAGAACGCACACTGCCCGTCGTTCCACAGCCTCTAGTATCTGATGCAGGGAGTGTTGGGGGACGCATTTCAGTTAGACTGGACCAGTCAGTTGCTTTCTAGGTTTCCCCCATACCCTTGATTCCTCAGGGTCTGAGGAAGATTCGCCAAGACCGGGCTGAAGTCATATTAATAGCCCTGGATTATCCAAGAAGGATGTGGTACACAGACCTCCTCCTGCTGTCACTATGCCCTCTGCTCCATCTCCCTCACAAGGCAGACCTCCTCTCTCATTTGCAGGGGCAGGTTCTACACCCAACCTCCAGAGCCCGTACCTACATGCTTGAAGTTTGAACAGGTCAACCTGAATTCCTTTTCTCTCCCTCCTGAAGTGGTGGATATTATTTTATTGGCCAGATGACACTCCACCAAAACTGTCTATGCTGTCCAAGCAATAAAATTTTTTTTAATTAATAAACACATTTGTGTTTCAAAATGAATATTAACGTTTTAGATTATGGTGTGATTTAATGTGATATTTCAGAAATGAAAAAATGTTTGTCAAAATACGTGAAAACAAACATGTTGATCCTTTACAGGCCCATTTGTCCAATATTTTGCAGTTTGCTCTTTGGCACAACAAGGTTGTGCAGTTGTGATAGTGAGTGGTTATCTTTATTCACTGTTTCCATTTATTTGCTTACTTGACCAACTCTCTAATTCCCCTATAGTTCTAACATGTCTTAAGGGTGTGTCTAATATGTTTCCATTCTGATGGATACAACTACCTGTGGATTCCTCACCTAATGAATACTCCCACTCTCCATGAATACTTACCACTCTCCATGCTAACAAGGTGGTTTTGAGAACTAGGGCGGCTTTCCTGCCAAAAGTAGTGACTCCTTTTCATTTAAGGCAGTCCATCACCCTTCCGGTTGTTTACCCTCCTCCTCCTCATCCCTCTGGTTGTATATATTTTTTATATATATGTTCAGTGGCATATGTAGCTGCAGATACCCATGCTATGCATAGGTCCGCCGTCTAGTGTTGGGCTCGGAGTGTTACAAGTAGTTTTTCTTAGAAGAAGTCCTTTTCAAGTCACAGGATCGAATGACTCCTCCTTTCGGTAATAGTGCGCATGGGCATAGACTCCTTTGATTGTTTTCTTTCTGCTGTCTGGTTCAGACGTGTTTCCTCTCGCTCCGAGACTTTCAATTTGGAAACTCTATAATAACTATATTTCACCGGTATTGTTTCGATCGCGTTTCCATCTGTAATCGAGCCGATAGTAAAGTCGGAAAACAGAAAATGCCCTTTTGGGCACACGCGAGTCCGACTCTGGCCTACTACACCGGAGCTTGATGGATTGGACTCCATTCAGATTTTGTCCTTGATGCCACGCAAAATTCCTGTATACAGATCAACACGTGGTATCTAATCTCTTTCTCTCTAAGACTGTGATGCTTGACAGTCGTTCCGGTCGATAAAGGCACTGCGTGACCGGAGAGTGAGGAGACTTGAAATGGCGTTGAAGCATACAGAGTACACCAACACTGTAGAAAAACAGGCACAGACCGTTTCGATCCAGGACACCAACTCTGAAGCAGACTCTAATGAAGACAGCCTACTGATCACTGCGGCTCAGCATGTGAGTACAACTGCCCCTACACCCACTTCCAAGAGACCTATTAAGGCCTTGGGTGCACCACTCCCAGAGAGCCATGGTTCCACCCAAAAGAAAATAGTCTGTGACCGACCTTCAGGTTCAGCGCCGAAAGAGGCCACATCAGTGTCGATGCCGGAGTCAAGTAAATCTATTAAAAGCTCCACAGCCGAGCAGACGTCCACACTCTTCGGAGTCGAAAGTTCTACATCCAGCTTCAGAGCCGAAACAGGCTGTACATTCGGGACCGAAAAAGTTGTCCACTTTGGAGCCGAAAAAATCTGTTTATACAGAGGAACGACGACTTTCAAGCAGATTAAAGCACAGCTCAGACATTCCATGATCAATCCTCTAAATTGCCTACAACATCAGAATGTATTTCAGAAGAATCAGATATTCAGCCTGTACCTGAAATCATTGACGCCAAACAAATAAGTATACATATCCAAAAAGAGACTGGGAGGGTCATTGCTTCACCTCCTCCACAAACCAAAAGAAAGTTGGTGTTTGAAGAAAATCTTGATACTGCTCCACCACCAGCAAAAATCTTTAAAAGGAAGGAGAAACCATTACCTTTGCAAATTTCTCCACCACATTCGCCGCAACTTTCTTTCTCACCACCACCACCTCCTACCCCACCACAGTTGCCTTCACCAACGAACTCTCATACATATTCGCATGGTAATACAGTTGACCACTGGGATTTGTATGATCCTGATCCCATAGCACTAAATGACCCAGACCTCTATCCTTCCAAACCTTTGCCACCAGAGGATACCACAGCATATACACAGGTAATTTCAAGAGCAGCTGCATACTATGGGGTACAAATGCATCCTGAGCCTTTGGAGGAGGATTTTCTTTTCAATACATTGTCCTCCACCCACTCACAATAACGGTGCTTGCCAATGTTGCCTGGCATGCTCAGACATGCAGACTACTTATTTAAAGAACCTGTTAAGGCTAGAATTTTAACAGCATGAATAGACAAAAAATACAAGCCTGCACCAACAGACCCAGCTTACATCACGCAACAGGTACCACCAGACTCTGTTGTCATCAGCGCTGCTACGAAAAGGGCCAATAGCCAATCTTCAGAGGATACCCCTCCCCCTGACAAAGGAAGCAGGAAGCTTGATGCTGCTGGTAAGAGGGTAGCTAGACAGACAGCTAACCAATGGCGCATTGCCAATTCACAAGCCCTACTAGCGAGATATGACAGGGCACACTGTCACGAAACGCAGGAATTCTTACAACACCTGCCAAAAGAACATCAAAAAAGGGCTCAACAAATTGTTGAAGGTCAGGCAAATAGCAACAACCAGATAAGATCTGCTCTTGATGCTGCTGATACAGCAGCTAGAAGTATAAATACTGCCATAACCATACGTGGGCATGCATGGTTAGGATCTTCTGGTTTAAAACCAGAAATCCAACACGCAGTTCTCAATATGCCATTTGATTTAAAAAAAAAAAAAAAAAAAAAAAATATATATATAATATTTGGTCCTGATGTTGACACAAAAATTGAAAAGCTAAGGAAAGACTCTGACACTGCAAAGGCTATGGGAGCTCTATACACTACACTTTATAGAGGCTCCTTTAGTAAACAACAATTTAGAGGAGGTTTCAAGCCCCAATCTGCAGACGCGTCCACCTCAAAACCTAAACAGGGTCAACAGCAACACCAAAGAGGAGCATTTAGAGGCTCTTATAGAGGTCAACACTTCAGAGGCAAATTTCAAGCCTCAAAGAGTGTCACCACCCCATCAAAACAGTGACTTCCTCAGTATACCGCAACTACACACATCTGTGGGGGGCAGACTGCAGCAATGCCATTCCCAATGGCAAAATATCACCACACCACAGACCAATGGGTATTTACCATTATCTGCAATAGTTACTGCCTAGAACTAATTTCTACTCCTCCAAGCATTCCCCCTCGTTATCACAGGTTGTCTCCAGAGCACAACGTTCTGTTACAACAAGAGGTACCATCGCTACTACTAAAGGAAGCAATAGAATTGGTTCCAAAATCTCAACACGGAACGGGGTAGTATATTCACTATACTCCCTCATTCCCAAAAAGCATGGCACTCTCAGCCCCATTCTGGATCTCAGACCACTAAATCTATATATCCTGTCACAACACTTTCACATGATAAAACCGTAGAACGTCATTACACTACTGCAAAAACAAGATTACACGACTGCAATGGATCCCAAAGATGCATATTTTCATATCCCCATACATCCAGATCATCGAAAATACCTAAGGTTTGTAATAGCGGGAAACCACTAACAATTCAAAGTTCTTCCATTCGGCATAACAGCTCCAAGGGTTTTCACAAAATGTTTAGCGGTAGTAGCAGCTTACCTAAGAAGACAACACATACATGTCTTTCCTTATCTAGACGACTGGCTAATAAAATCAAGCAATATTATACAATGTCAGCAACACACTCAATGCACAATAGAAACCCTACACACATTAGGGTTCACAATCAATTACCATAAATCTCATCTTCAACAAGCACAGGTTCAACCTTACTTTGGTGCTATTCTCAATACCCAGAAAGCATTAGCCTATCCAAATGCACAAAGGATACAAGATTTTCAAAATTTCATATCACAGATACAGCCAAATCAACATTGCACTGTAAGGTTTATTATGAAACTATTTGGAATGTTTGCATCCTGCATAGCAATAGTACCACATGCAAGATTAAACATGAGAACACTACAACAGTGCCTCTCACAACAATGGTCTCAAGCACAGGGTCAGTTGCAGGATCTAGTGTTGTTAGACCGCCAAACACACAGATATCTTCAATGGTGGAATCACAACAATTTAATAAAGGGGAGGTCTTTTCAGGACCCTGTGCCTCAGGCCACAATAACAACAGATGCATCAATGATAGGTTGGGGAGCTCACCTCAACAACTTTACCGTACAAGGGGAATGGAATTCAATACAGTTAACTTATCACAAAGATGATTTAGAATTGTTAGCAGTGTTCCTGGCCCTAAAAGCTTTTCAACCCCTTCTCAAGCACAAAACAATCCTGATAAAAACAGACAATATGGCAACAGTATATTATCTGAAGAAATAAGGAGGAACACATTCATCTCAACTGTCCCTCCTAGCCCAAACAATATGGAAATGGTCAGTTCACAATCACTTTTACTTGCTAGCGGAGTACATCCCAGAGATACACAATCCGCTAGTGGACCTACTAAGCAGGACGCAGCAACAGATACACAAATGGGAAATTCTCTCTCAGGTGCTTCAAATGTGGGGCACACCAGACATAGACCTATTCACAACAAGCAAAAACGCAAAATGCCAAAACTTTGCATTCAGACACCCACACCCTCTGTCCAAGGGCAATGCTCTATGGATCAACTGGTCAGGGATATTTGCTTACGCTTTTCCCCCCTCTCCTGTTAATTTCATTTCTGGTCAACAAACTGCATCACACCTCTCTCACCATGATTCTCAGAGCCCCCATGTGGGCACAACAACATTGGTGTACAACACTCCTAGATCTGTCAGTAGTACCTCATCGCAAACTTCCAAACAGACCAGATTGGTTAACACAGAACATAGGTCAAATCAGGCACCCCAATCCCAGTGTTCTCAACTTAGCGATTTGGCTCCTGAAGTCACAGAATTTGGGTACTTACACCTTCAATTAGAATGTATGGAAGTTCTAAAACAAACACACAAACCTACAACTAAGCAATACTTTGCTAACAAGTGGAAAACGTTTCGTTTACAACTGTCAGCCTAAAAATATAGACCTACCTAAAGCATCAATACAAGATATTGTATGCTACCTGCTTCATCTACAAAAAGCAAATTTTGCTTTTTCTTCTATTAAAATTAATCTTACTGCTATATCAGCATACTTACAAACCATACAACATACTTATCTCTTTAGAGTCCCTGTCATAAAAGCCTTCATGGAAGGACTTAAGCGTATTATTCGACCAAGAACCCCACCAGTGCCTGCATGGAATCTGAATGTTGTACTCACAAGATTGATGGGACCACCATTGGAGCCCATACATTCATGTGATATTCAATTTCTAACTTGGAAAGTTGCTTTCTTAGTAGCAATTACTTTGTTAAGAAGAGTTAGTCAAGCAGTCACTCTGGAGGAATCTTTTTTTCCAAGTACACAAACATAAAGTAGTACTTGGGACAAATCCAAAATTTTTGCCAAAAGTAGTTTCTCCTTTTAACATTAATCAGTGTTCTTCCCACAACCAGACTCAACTGCTGAAAGAGCTATTCATACTCTTGACCTTAAAAGAGCTCTAATGTACTATGTTGATAGAACAAAAGAGTTTAGAAAAACTAAACAGCTTTCCGTATCTTTTTAACAACTACTTAAAGGAAATCCTATCTCTAAACAAGGATTAGCTAGATGGATTGTAAAATGCATCCAAACATGTTAAATTAAAGCAAAAAGGCAACTTTTAATAACACCTAAAGCACGTTCCACTAGAAGGGGCTTCCATGTTTCTTTTTTTTTTTTTTTTTTTTCCCAGGTAACATACCAATGGCAGACACATGTAAAGCTGCCACATCGTCCACTGCGCATACATTTAGAAAACATTACTGTGTGGATGTATTTTCAAAGCAACAAGCAAATGTTGGTCAAGCAGTACTTAAAACTTTATTTCAAACTACCTCAACTCCTACAGGCTAGCCACCGCTGTTTTGGGAGAAGGACTGCTTTTTATTCTGTGCATAGCATGTGTATCTGCAGCTACACATGCCACCGAACGGAAAATGTCACTTACCCAGTGTACATCTGTTCGTGGCACATATGTACAACCGGGTAAGTGACATTTTCCATTTCTGGCAGGTTGCCTATACAGAAAGTATGTTTATATGTAAGGATGAATATATAAATTCTTGTGTGGAGTTTTCACATGTTGTGTTTTTGATTGTCACCGATGCGCCTCGAGGGCACGGTAAAAGAAAGTGGGTGAAACTAACATCAGCACGCCTGTGAAGACTTCTTAAGACTCCGATGACGTCAGACAGAGTTGCTTGCTGAGCCGTTCCATCGACATGGATAGCTAGAAAGAAAAGAATTCAGTTGAATGCTTGCATATTGGGAGTATTCAGAAAGTGAGGAATTCACAGGTAGATACTGTATTCACCAAAAAAAGGGTTCCCTAAGGTAAGTTACTTGTTCATGACACGCAAGGACCCCACTATATTGTGAACAGGGGAAATATCTTAAGGCTAATGAGTTTGTGGCTCCAAGGGATGCACAAATTTCTGAACCCATGCTGGTGACTTTCACCTCTGTGGCCCATATTCAAAAAATCCTATCTAGAGAAGAGATTTTCAACTCCTGGGGCATCAGGCTTAGAGCCTTTGAGGAAAGTGAATACCCTGTGTTTTTTGCAAAACATCAGACAGAAACAGTAGTGCCCAGGCAAGAGGCTTATTGCATTTTTTAAAAATGCATTGGCCCACTCACTCGCAGCCCCCAGTGAACATGAGATGGTGGCACGCATCCCTTAATGGAAGACTGGAGTTGGGTGCCCTCAGCTTTAACCGGCGGGCTTTCGAATTGAATCGAGGGAAGTGATCATTCCCACTCGGAGTCTTTAGTCATCTCCTTATGTTCATTGAGCATCAGTGGTCTTGCCCCAGAAACAGCAGTTCACAGACCTTTTAGCTTATCAGAATGTCTTTGAAGCCACTGCCTTACAAGAAACATGGTCTGTTATCAGTCACCCGATTACTAGCTTCCTTGAGTACAGCAAACCTGCTTCTAAAGAGCACAAAAACAGCAAACCCAAAGACTGTCTGTAATTGTATATTTCCATAAAGCTTTGGGTGTCGATCAAACCCTTAACCATGCAAGACAACTGGTTACAAGTAGTCAAACTGCTCAGTAGGAGACTCCATCACTCGCCCCTGTTAATTAACACTTAAACTAACCCCTGTACACAGGGGGGCCCAAATTGAACCACCTTATATTGGCCTTATGTGGCATGGACAGAGATCAGACTGTCTGATAATGGGGGACGTTAATGTGTACCTCTTTCAGTACCACTACAAGGAACCCCCGGGATTCCCCAAGTTCATTTGGAACTTCACAGAACAAACTAGGCCCAAAGGTTGCCCATGAAGGTAGTTGGGGGAACTTGTGGGCTTACAGCTTAATAATTTGGACTTTAAATTCCTAAATGGGAGATTTCTGCAGGACGTCTCACTGAACTGGACAAGATCAGACAAATTCAGTCTAACTTTATTATTCCATGTGCAATGTGGAAATGTTCAAGTTACTTAAAATACTGTATAGCCTCTCTATTTCAGAGTGGCCACTGCCCTCAGGTCAAAAGAATCAACTCCAGTGTGGCACAACACGCCTTGACCTGTGTTACCAGTATGGGAGCTTTTACTGAGAGCCTCAAGCGACTTAAATGGAAGGATAATTCTCACGTTAACATCATAGCTGAATGCATACAAACTACTACAGGGGCGTCCACTGGAAACATCTGCCCGATCGCTGAGTGGGCCAGCTTAATCTTTCTGTCGCTCGCAAAATTCCCATCTACAATGGTAGTTGCTGCTTCATCATACCACACCAAGCATTTCCCGCCAACTTCCATGATCTTAAGCACAAAGAAAGGTTGGAACCTCGATCTGAAAGCAGTCCGTAAAAATCCCGGCAATGAAAAGTCCGTAATGGAATTTGAGCTGGCCCAGAAACTCTACAAGCAAGCTGTTTTGGCAACACTTTCATATGAAAGCAAAAAACACTAACTCAAGGAAATTGTGGGCTTTAGTAAACTGAAAAATGAACAGAGCTGGCAGTGCAAACGCCTCTGAACTGGAATGGTCATCTTTACTCTGGAGGCACTTTGTCTAGCGATTTCCTACAGCCATACCTGCCATGTCACTGGGCTGGGGAGTGAGGCTTTCTCCAGAAGTACAACAAAGGTTTTCATTGCCGCCACTTGGAAGGACGGACCCTTCCATCATAGAGACACCATCTCACCAGCTGGATGCACTAGGTTATGGCCAAGGCTAGATCAGACGGGGGCCCCTGCACCAAACAGCTTACCACAGGCTCTCTTTAAGCAGAACATTTCCTTTTGATCCTGCAAACTAATTCTGCTATTCAGTTACTGCCTAATGAGCTTGGTAATACTGGATTCTTGGCACGGGCCATTATTCAACCCATCTTTAGAGGTGTTTGCAAATCTGACCCTAGCAGCTACATACTGATAGTGCTCTAGGATAACAAAGCAGAATTGTTTGCTAGCTTACTCTTGGAGGACCTGCATTAATGGCTGGGGTCGAAGGGGGCTTATCCTGAAGAATCAAACCAGGTTTATCTAAAGATAACGCCACCCTGACATCTGCTAGCTACATCCTTGCTTTCGGAAAAGGTGATAACATCATGAACTTTATCATTGTTACACTACTAGTGCTTTGTTGATTTCAGTGCAGCATTTAACTGTGCTCCAAGGGGGTTCTCTGGACAAAGCTAAAGAAGTGGGGAATCCCACTGAAACTCCTTGAGGCTATCATTCAGTTACAAACTAATACATGGGTCCACATCAAATTGGGTGATGGTTTCTGCGTATACAGGAAAATTGCAACCTCACAGGGAGTTGAACAGGGTGTGTGTTGGCCCCCCTACTTTTTAACTTGTTCTTTTCTGACTTGTCCAGAGCCCTTGATACCACCAACAGTCATCCCACTAAGATAGGAGGCGAACGCATCAGGAATCACCTTTATGCAGATGACTTAGCATTGTTTAGTTGCACAAGAGTTGATTTGCAGTGCTGCGCTCTTATTCCATCTCCAGCTGTTTGAAGGTCAACTTAAGGAAAACCAAAACAATAACACTTGGAAGTAAAATCGACAAGGGGGTGTATGGCACGTAAGAGAATAAGATCACAAAGGATACAGTCATACAAATACCTGGGTGTCATCGTAGATGCAAGGTGCACCTTTGCTCTGCGTAGGAAGGTACTTGAAATCAAAGCTTTGGTCCTCCATTCGTCTTTCTCAAGTGTCAGGCTTGTTGTGGAAGGCAAGCCTTCTCCCACACTTGAAGGTATTGAAGGCAAAAATGATTACATCCCTTTCTTATGGTAGTGAAATTCAGTTGGGGAGCAATGGCAAGCTTTTAAATACGATGTTCAGTAAGATATATGTTTGCTCTTCACCTGCTGAGATCATTCTTAGGTGCCCAGCTCCATCTGGAGTTGGGCCTCCTTGACCAGGGGGGTGGCTAGGGCAGGTGCGCTTTTAAACTTCTGCCACAAACTTCGGCTTGCCAGGAGAGAATGCCTAGATGCCCTACTGTGGGATGAAATTCCATCCGGTGGCCTCAGACAACCCTACTCTCTGTACCTTGAGGGCTGCCATGGTATTTTAAATGCTGGAGAGCTCTGGGCCTTCCACTTGAGTCATCACACTTTTAAGCAATGCATTAAAAAGTGAGTGTGCTTCCTTTCATGCCAGGCCATCATGGAGGACCTAGAAAATCACAAGCATGCGTGGAATGTCATCAGTTCCTACCACCAAATGCAACTTTTACCTTTCCTGTCTTGCACATACTCAAAATACAAAAAACAAGCATTTGCTATTCAACGGGTCTCTCGTTTGCTTGAGTAGAGCAATTAGCATTGTAAACTCCTAACCAGACTTTTCTTGCCACATAAATTGAAAATGAAAAGTAAAACAGTTTCACATAACTAACAGGACTTTTCTTGCCATATAAACTAAAAAGTTAAGGTTTCACATAAGCGAGCCAACTGCCGCCATCAGCGCAAAGCAGACACACAAAGGGAAATATAAGTTTACTCGCAGTGAAACCTATCTGCAAAAGTGCAATTATCCATGTAACCGGCAAAAGTGCAATTACCTATGTAACAAGATCGATGCCATGCAAAGCGCTCGACTACTGCCCAGTGAGATTGCGCTGTTAAATTAACCACTTCGCTGCCAGGCCTTTTCCCCCCTCCTGTGCCAGGCCTTTTTTTGCCTATTTGGGGCAGTTCGCGCTTAGGCCCTCATAACTTTTTGTCCACATAAGCTGACCAAGCCAAATTTGCGTCCTTTTTTTCCAACATCCTAGCGATTCTAAAGGTACCCAGACTTTGTGGGTTCCCCTGAAGGAGGCCAAGAAATTGGCCAAAATACAGTGAAAATTTCGTTTTTTTCAAAAAAATTGGAAAAAGGGGCTGCAGAAGAAGGCTTGTGGTTTTTCCCCTGAAAATGGCATCAACAAAGGGTTTGCGGTGCTAAACTCAGCAGCTTCCCAGCTTTAAGGAACAGGCAGACTTGAATCCGAAAACCCAATTTTTCAACACAATTTTGGCATTTTACTGGGGCATACCCCATTTGTGCAATTTTTTGTGCTTTCAGCCTCCTTCCAGTCAGTGACCGGAATGGTCATGAAACCAATGCTGGATCCCAGAAACCTAAACATTTCTGAAAAGTAGACAAAATTCTGAATTCAGCAAGGGGTCATTTGTGTAGATCCTACAAGGGTTTCCTACAGAAAATAACAGCTGAAAAAGAAAAATATTGAAATTGAGGTGAAAAAAACATCAATTTTTCTCTACTTTTTACTCTGTAACTTTTCCCTGCAATGTCAGATTATCGAAAGCAATATACCGTTACGTCTGCTGGACTCCTCTGGTTGCGGGGATATATAGGGTTTGTAGGTTCATCAAGAACCCGAGGAACCCAGAGCCAATAAATGAGCTGCACCCTGCAGTGCGTTTTCATTCTATACCGGGTATACAGTAATTCATTTGCTGAAATATAAGGAGTAAAAAATAGCTATCAAGAAAACCTTTGCATTTCCAAAAAGGGCACAAGATAAGGTGTTGAGGAGCAGTGGTTATTTGCACATCTCTGAATTCCGGGGTGACCATAGTAGCACGTGAATTACATGGAATTTCTCAAATAGATGTCTTTTTTACACACACCCCTATATTTGGAAGGAATAAATGTAGAGAAAGACAAGGGGCAATAACACTTGTTTTGCTATTCTATGTTCCCCCAAGTCTCCCGATAAAAATGATACCTCCCTTGTTTGGGTAGGCCTAGCGCCCGCGACAGGATATGCCCCAAAACACAACGTGGACACATCACAGAAAACAGAGCTGTTTTTAGCAAAGTGACTACCTGTAGATTTTGGCCTCTAGCTCAGCCGGCACCTAGGGAAACCTACCAAACCTGTGCATTTCTGAAAACTAGAGACCTAGGGGAATCCAAGGAGGGGTGACTTGCGGGGCTCGGACCAGGTTCTGTTACCCAGAATCCTTTGCAAACCTCAAAATTTGGCTAAAAAAACACATGTTCCTCACATTTCTGTGGCAGAAAGTTCTGGAATCTGAGAGGAGCCACAAATTTCCTTCCACCCAGCGTTCCCCCACGTCTCCCGATAAAAATGATACCTCACTTGTGTGGGTAGGCCTAGCGCCCGCGACAGGATATGCCCCAAAACACAACGTGGACATATCACAGAAAACAGAGCTGTTTTTAGCAAAGTGACTATCTGTAGATTTTGGCCTCTAGCTCAGCCGCCACCTAGGGAAACCTACCAAACCTGTGCATTTCTGAAAACTAGAGACATAGGGGGATCCAAGGAGGAGTGACTTGCGGGGCTCGGACCAGGTTCTGTTACCCAGAATCCTTTGCAAACCTCAAGATTTGGCTAAAAAAACACATGTCCCTCACATTTCTGTGGCAGAAAGTTCTGGAATCTGAGAGGAGCTACAAATTTCCTTCCACCCAGCGTTCCCCCCAAGTCTCCCGATAAAAATGATACCTCACTTGCGTGGGTAGGCCTAGCGCCGGCGACAGGAAACACCCCAAAGCACAACGTGGACACATCCTAAATTTTGGAAAAAAACAGAGGTGTTTTTTGCGAAGTGCCTACCTGTAGATTTTGGCCTCTAGCTCAGCCGCCACCTAGGGAAACCTACCAAACCTGTGCATTTCTGAAAACTAGAGACCTAGGTGAATCCAAGGAGGGGTGACTTGCGGGGCTCGGACCAGGTTCTGTTACCCAGAATCCTTTGCAAACCTCAAAATTTGGCTAAAATAACACATGTTCCTCACATTTCTGTGGCAGAAAGTTCTGGAATCTGAGAGGAGCCACAAATTTCCTTCCACCCAGCGTTCCCCCACGTCTCCCGATAAAAATGATACCTCACTTGTGTGGGTAGGCCTAGCGCCCGCGACAGGATATGCCCCAAAACACAACGTGGACATATCACAGAAAACAGAGCTGTTTTTAGCAAAGTGACTACCTGTAGATTTTGGCCTCTAGCTCAGCCGCCACCTAGGGAAACCTACCAAACCTGTGCATTTCTGAAAACTAGAGACCTAGGGGGATCCAAGGAGGGGTGACTTGCGGGGCTCGGACCAGGTTCTGTTACCCAGAATCCTTTGCAAACCTCAAAATTTGGCTAAAAAAACACATGTTCCTCACATTTCTGTGGCAGAAAGTTCTGGAATCTGAGAGGAGCCACAAATTTCCTTCCACCCAGTGTTCCCCCACGTCTCCCGATAAAAATGATACCTCACTTGTGTGGGTAGGCCTAGCGCCCGCGACAGGATATGCCCCAAAACACAACGTGGACATATCACAGAAAACAGAGCTGTTTTTAGCAAAGTGACTACCTGTAGATTTTGGCCTCTAGCTCAGCCGCCACCTAGGGAAACCTACCAAACCTGTGCATTTCTGAAAACTAGAGACCTAGGGGGATCCAAGGAGGGGTGACTTGCGGGGCTCGGACCAGGTTCTGTTACCCAGAATCCTTTGCAAACCTCAAAATTTGGCTAAAAAAACACATGTTCCTCACATTTCTGTGGCAGAAAGTTCTGGAATCTGAGAGGAGCTACAAATTTCCTTCCACCCAGCGTTCCCCCAAGTCTCCCGATAAAAATGATACCTCACTTGCGTGGGTAGGCCTAGCGCCTGCGACAGGAAACACCCCAAAGCGCAACGTGGACACATCCACAATTTTGGGAGAAAACAGTGCCTACCTGCGGATTTTGGCCTGTAGCTCACCCGGCGCCTAGGGAAACCTACCAAACCAGTGCATTTCTGAAAACTAGAGACCTAGGGGAATCCAAGGAGGGGTGACTTGCGGGGCTCGGACCAGGTTCTGTTACCCAGAATCCTTTGCAAACCTCAAAATTTGGCTAAAAAAACACATGTTCCTCACATTTCTGTGGCAGAAAGTTCTGGAATCTGATAGGAGCCACAAATTTCCTTCCACCCAGCGTTCCCCCAAGTCTCCCGATAAAAATGATACCTCACTTGTGTGGGTGGCCCAGGTGCCTGCAACATAATAAGGCCCAAAACCTGAAGGGATAGAAGGGATAGCACAGCAAGTTTATAAGGGCATATTCTTTTATACATCTTTAGACGGACTCTGCTTTGGGGACCCACATAAGTGAGGTGTCATTTTACTTGGGAGACTGAGGGGAAAACTGGGGAGTAGGAATTTTGTGCTGGAGCGGTGATCCTACTAAGAAAAATCAGGAAAATATGCTTTTTTATGCAAATTGTGAGGTTTACAGAGGAGTCTGGGTAAGAAAATGTTGGGGGAGCCACACAAGCCACACCTCCCTAGACTCCTTGGGGTGCCTAGTTTTAAAAAGTTTCTGGGTTTTGTAGGTTTCCCTACATGACGGCCGCACCCAGGACCAAAAACATAGGTGGGCCCTCCCCCCCAAACACAGGTATTTTTGGAATATATCACTTTGATGTGTGCACATACGTCCGTGATGTGCCAAACACTAAAATTGTGAAAAGAAACACACTTAGGTTATGTGAAGAAGACCCCTCACCCACTACAAGTTGGTGGCATGCTTCATCATCGGGGTCCCACCTGAGGCACCTAGCGTGTCTCAAGTGTGCTGCGACGCCTGATTACAGCGGAGCAGGTTTTGTCATTTGTACCACACATACTGGTTGGATTTGGCACGAGGGTGAGTGATGGTTCAGTAGATCAAATTTTATTAACAAGAGATTTCACAAAAGTGAAATGCACTGGTAATAACTGAAAGGCCAAAAAACTGAACCAATGACTCACAGCTCGTGAGCTGTAAAGCCACGACAAGGCACCAACCGCTTTACAGTCCATTCACACACCTTTCATACATGACATGCACTAGACCATTCACGCCGCCAGCCACGGGCCCAGCACATTACAAGACTCGCATCCACAGACAGCGCCAGTCAAGGGCCCATCACTTTCATACGCCCACATGCCTGATACAGCAATCACACCAGCTGATGAGTGTGTGGACTGGCGTTTGGCCGGCACTGCCAGCCAAGCGCCACCCCACCCACACCACCAGCCAAGCGCCACCCCACACACACCGCCAGCCCAGCGCCACCCCACACACACCGCCAGCCCAGCGCCACCCCACACACACCGCCAGCCCAGCGCCACCCCACACACACCGCCAGCCAAGCGCCACCCCACACACACCGCCAGCCAAGCGCCACTCTACACATGCCATCCCCTTTTTTTTGTTTTTAAACAACAAAGAAACCACTAATCATAAATTAGTACAAAACTACAAACACAAAAGCTCTAACTGAATACATGACTAATGCCAACCGTGAAACCGAACATATAAAAATATAAAACACCAGTTTACGCTCACGGAATTTCCCAATAATTCTTCTGTGTGTGGTAGCTCCTGAAACAGCCACCCACACACAGCCCAGGCTTTGAAGGACAATCAGGGCAGTACATCCTAGTCTCCTTCCTGATACCTCTTCGAGCACAGACTCTACATCTCTTAGCAGGAAAGTTTTTTTTGGCCGTGGGAGGAATGTGCTCAGCAAAGTGACGATCTTTCAATCTAGCCACATCCTCCACCACTGCTTCTCTAGGAACTCTTGCCTGTTCCAGCACAACAAGGCTAGCTATGAGAGACTCCTGAAATTTCACAAATGTCATCCTTGACTCTGGAGAACTATCCTTAAACACAACAAAAGCATTAAAAGTTGCCAAGTGGAACAAGTGAAGCGCTAATTTCTTATACCACACATAAGACTTACGAGCAGCAGTGTAAGGTTGTAACCTCTGATCTACTCTATCAACACCACCCATGTGCTTATTATAGTCTAAGATGCACACAGGTTTGCGCACTTCGGCAACCTGACCCCAAACAGCCACAGGTGAAGTACTCTCATCATGGATGGTGCTTAGCATGTATACATCCCTCTTGTCTACAAATTTCAGAGCTAGCAGCTCATCATTCCGCAAGGCACTGCACTGTCCCTTCTCAAGTTTTTTACAGACAAGCTCTTTTGGATAGCCTTTCCGATTAGAGCGGATTGTGCCACAAGCAACAGTGTCCACTCTGAACAACTCCTTGAACAACCGAACTCCAGTGTAGAAGTTATCTACATATAAATGGTGACCTTTGTTAAACAGTCGTCTACCAAGTTCCCACACAATTTTCTCACTAACTCCAAAAGTGGGAGGACAACCAGGGGGGTCAATATTGGAATCCCTACCAGTGTAGACCCGGAAATTATAAACATATCCTGTACTACTTTCTGACAGCATATACAATTTAATTCCATACCGTGCCCTCTTGCTAGGAATGTACTGCCTAAAAACCAAACGACCCTTGAACAGGACCAAAGACTCATCTACAGATATTTCTTTCCCTGGAACATAGATCTCTGAAAACCGATCTACCAAATGATCAAGGACAGGTCTAATCTTAAAAAGACGGTCAGAATCAGGATGATCTCGTGGCAAGGCTAAAGCATTATCTACAAAATGCAACATCCGAAGAAGAAGCTCATACCGGTTACGACTCATGATGGCAGGAAATATAGCAGTTGCCATCAAGGGACTAGTAGACCAATATGAAGACAGCGACGGCTTCCTTATCAGCCCCATCAAAAAAGTTAAACCCAAGAACTTTTTCAACTCTTCCAGATTTGTGGGAATCCACCGGCTAGCTCTAGAGTGTGGCCTAAGTCTGGCAGCGTTGTCCCTCAAAAACTGCTCTGCATACAAATTAGTCTGCTCAACAATCTCTTCCAAAAATATATCGTCCATAAACAACTCAAAAAAGTTGACGGGCAAAAAGTTTTCCGTATTAACTCGACACCCTGGAAAACCAGTAAACGCAGGCAACTGTGGCTGCTCCATGTTTGGTGCAACCCATGCGTCAGGTCTTCCAATGGGAAGCCTTTCAGCCGCTGGCTCCTGCACCATTGGCACATCACTGTCCTCCTCTAAAACAGGCCCTTCATCAGCACTGAGAGTGGCTTCATCATCAGATGATTCATCTCTGACAGAAAATTCACTTCCAGAATCCTGCACTTCCTCCTCTGCCTCAGATGCAGAGTCAGTCTCATATTCATGGTCAGAAGATGACTCAAAAAGCACACTAACAACCTGCTGAGCGGTCATCCTACGGCTGGCCATGATCCTTCCTACTAAAATTAACTGGACAAATACACCACCAACAACCAGCACTGTGTAAGATAAGTAACAAAGTATAGGTTTATCACTAAGAATTATAAACTCAAAAACTATACTGCTCACTTGCCTGAAAAAGCTTGACTCACCAGCAACTACTCTGCACAGCCACAGCAATCACCAACGATATCCCACTAAAAAGAGAAAAAAAAAAAGCAAATTAGACATAAGACAACACAATAATCATTGTGCATAACTCTAAGGACAATTTCACACACAATCCTGCATTCAGTACACCACCTACAAACATGTCATTCATGCATTGCAACAATACTCACTTGGAGTAAATTTATTTACTTACCTAAAACATGCAACTACGCAAACCGCAGGACAACTACTGCCAAAACTGCAACAAGCCACAGCAAAGTCAGCAAAAGCTTTGAACTAAAACAAAAAGGAGAAAAACTGTTATTATCATAAAAGCAAATACTTCGCCAGTTGACAAACACTCCGCCACTAACCATTTTTTCATTTTCCCGTGTCTAGTCTTCTCTGCTTGGGGGAAGATGGGCCTAAAAAAAAAATAGGCCAATCTACCCCCAAGGGGAGGGGGCAGAAATCACCCAGATTACATTGCACCCTTTGGGGGGGGGCGACCCTTGCCCAAGGTGCCACACCCCCACACAAAGCACACACACACATACATAGTATCCCTGGCGCTATGGGCATTCTGCCCCCCTTGGGGACAGAAAGGCCTAAAAAATAGGCATATCTGCCCCCTAGGGGGGCAGAACTGCCCAAAAATACATGTGGGCCCCTGGGGGCGACCCTTGCCCAAGGGGCCACCCCCCAACACAAAAAATAAAAATCAACAATAAAATCCCTGGTGTCTAGTGGCTTTCTGCCCCCCTTGGGGGCAGATCGGCCTAAAAATAGGGCCAATCTGCCCCCAAGGGGGGCAGAAACGACAATAAATAAATTGCGCCCCTGGGGGGAGCGACCCTTGCCCAAGGGGCCACCCCCCAACACAAAGCACACATACATACATACTATTTCTGGCGCTATTGGGATTCTGCCCCCCTTGGGGGCAGAAAGGCCTAAAAAAAATAGGCCTCTCTGCCCCCAAGGGGGGCAGAACTGCCCAAAAATACATGAGGGCCCCTGGGGGCGACCCTTGCCCAAGGGGCCACCCCCCAACACAAAAAATACACATCAACAATAAAATCCCTGGTGTCTAGTGGCTTTCTGCCCCCCTTGGGGGCAGATCGGCCTAAAAATAGGGCCAATCTGCCCCCAGGGGGGGCAGAAACGACGTAAAATACATTTGCCCCCAAAGGGGAGCGACCCTTGCCCAAGGGGCCGCCCCCAACACAAAAAATACAAATCAACAATAAAATCCCTGGTGTCTAGTGGCTTTCTGCCCCCCTTGGGGGCAGATCGGCCTAAAAATAGGGCCAATCTGCCCCCAGGGGGGGCAGAAACGACGTAAAATACATGTGCCCCCAAAGGGGAGCGACCCTTGCCCAAGGGGCCGCCCCCCAACACAAAAAATACACAGCAACAATAAAATCCCTGGTGTCTAGTGGCTTTCTGCCCCCCTTGGGGGCAGATCGGCCTAAAAATAGGGCCAATCTGCCCCCAGGGGGGGCAGAAACGACGTAAAAAGCATGTGCCCCCAAAGGGGAGCGACCCTTGCCCAAGGGGTCGCTCCCCTACACTAATATTCACTCTCACACACACACATACAGAAATCCCTGGTGTCTAGTGGGCATTCCTGCTGCCCGATCGCATCGCGATCGGGCAGCAGGAATGCTCAAAGAGACATCGAGGGAAAGGAAAACCCTTTCCTTTCCCTCGATGCCTCTCTGAGAGCACCCCCACCCCGCACGAAGGTGAAATACTCACCTTCTCCCTTGACGCGCTGGAAGCAAATGGCTTCCAGCGCGTCATTCCCCGTTTCCATGAAATCAGCGCGCGATCGCGCGCTGACGTCATGGGGGGGGGGCAGGGGGGGGTGGGCGTGAAAGGGGAAGGGATTCCCCTTTCAGCCCTGGCCTGGGGGTGTTGGGGGGCGGCCCTCGGGGGAAGCGCTAGCGCTTCCCTCGACTGCCAGTCCCTGGACGTAATGGTTACGTCCATGGCGCCACACGGGCGCTGCCATGGACGTAACCATTACGTCCGTGGCGGGGAAGGGGTTAAGAGAAAAAGTAGTCCAGACACCGGACAGGAAACATGGAGCCTCCTATGTTTTCATTAGTTGGTCGGTGCGCTCGAGGAGTGCTAAACACCGGAAGAGGCATGACGTATGCATGCTTTCCACTAATGAAAGCAAGCAGATTTTAAAAGGCAAGCCCACGAACCAATGAAAGAGATTGACGTGACATGAGCGTGGTTTGAAGCCTAAAGATTACAACACAGGACACCCCTAAAATAAGATCCATGGCCCTTAGGCTTGGTAACTGTCTGTTCCTGAAACATGTAGCTTGGTGGTGACGACCCTCTGAATCAACAATGTGCAGGGGGTGTGGCATTTATGACAGTTTTCCAGCATATCATGTGCAGCTGCCCGGCCTTACTCGAGAAACTTTCCTAAATGTGGAATGGAATAAACTTGGCATATGTTCATGCCGGCTGGCAATTATCAACTCTCTTAACTCTGATAACCTCCCTCTGAACATTATGCTGGGTAAGTTTGTGGCTCTAGCAGTAAAAAAAAAAAACCTCTGCTTCTTAGGGGTACCATCAAGTGGCAACAGTCTGAGCACCTAATGGAGTTTCCCGCAGGTGCTTCCTTCATAAAGATGCATCTTTTGTGCGAACTATTTGATGACTAAGAAAGTACTGCACATATCCTTGGTCACAGTGATATTTATATTTTTATTTAACTAGTTCTCACCTGTGTTTGTTCATGAAATTTTACTTTTTGGTCACAGTGATGTTTACTTTTTACCACGTGTTTATGATTTTTTTGAAAACATTTTTTAATTAATACAATATAAAATAATGCATACAAAATTGCACTGTACTGTAACCGCATTACTTTAGTGCTAAATTTCAGGCCTAGTGTCCAAGCGATTGTAATGTCCTAGTTTCCATCTTTGTATGTAATGCTACAACACAGTGTGTATGGAGAAACAACACAATGATGGCAATGTAATAGGCTTTCTCAAGTCTTATAGTACTCAGACAATATAGAGACAAGCAGCATTATCTACAACAATTGCAGTGCATAATACATAACATTTTTGACTATTGAACATTAATACTGTAAGATTTATTTATCAGAGATAAACATGAAGCGAGAGCAATGGTTATCGTCCAGTCATCCAAACCATCGGGCTCAGACTGGGAAGGCGCCTGGGAGTGGGGAGCAGTAGGCCGCCAGCCTGCGGCCGAGCAGGCACTTTAACTTATGTGAGAGAGGGGAGGGACATCTGATGGGGACACAGAAACCAAGAGGGAGGGGCGAGAGGAACCCATCCCTTGGAAACTCCCGACCGTTCACCCATAGGCCACATACGCATTGCCCGATCGGCCTAACCACGGTCAAAGATCAACTAGTGAAAGCATAGGTTAAAGAGTCCTCTCCATCACTCATGCTCTCCGGGCGGCCCATCAATCATACTCCTCCAGATCACGCTCAGTGTGTTCATCCACATGAACCCTACCTAATCAGCACTCCTCTGCAGTCGCCCATTCAACAAAATCACCTAGCCAAGTAATATGTAGTGGAGGAATCCGGCTGGCCCACCGGATCGCAATGCGTCTCTTAGCCAAAATAAGCCCTAACTGCACAAATCTATATGCCATTTTGCACCCTTTTTTTGTGAATGGGGGAGTAGACCCAGCAGGCAATGTCTCATTGTAACCTTCACTCTAACAGCCGCCACCTCTCTGTGTCTTCACCACCCAGCACCAAAAGGGCTGGATAGAGCTACAGATCCACGTTATGTGCTCAAAAGTAGCTGAAGTCTCGCCGCAGCGAGCACAGCTGTCAGGCTTTGATGGGAATATTCTATGTAAGCGTTGAGGTGTCAGGTATGCCCTTTGTAAATAATAAGTGTCAACTTAAATCTAGCTTTGCTAGGTGCATCCCGTAACAGGGAACAAGTCCTATTCCATTCCCCATCCGTAAGTGGTGTTCTCAGGTTTGCATCCCAGCGGTCGCTAGTCCCCTTTATGTCTATCAGCCTATCTCTTTTTAGGACCTTATATGTTCGAGAGAGGGGACCTCGGTCACCGCCAGGGTCAATAAGTGCCACTACGAGGTGGGATTCAGTAGGTTCCCCCCGGAAAGGATGTCCAAATCTCCCAGGCCGTCTGCGATATGCTTGCATATTGCAGGAATTGTCTCTGGTCGATTCCAAAAAGAGATTCAGCTTCCTCCCGCGTAATAAACGTGCCATTTTGATATAAGTCCCCTGCATTATTACAGCCCCCTGCACGCCACTGCGCAAAGTCCAACATGTCAGTAGCTCTGGCTAAGGGCCGGATCCACCGTAGTGGAAGTAGGGGCGCATATGGCGTCCTATGCAGAACCCGCACAATAGCCCGCTCCCATACCTGCGATACCTGCTCTACCAGGTAGGGGGAATCCCGCAGAAGCCTAGAGCCGCCCATTAGAAGGTACGGTAGACATGACACACACATATAGAGCCATCTAAAAAAATTCCCAGTTGGGGGCATCGTCACACCACCGGGCTGCATACTGTAGCAAACCTGGCAAGTAATATAAATGTAGGTCTGGTAACCCCAGGTCCCCGTCAGCTAGGTTCAACTTCAACACCACTATGCGGACACTGCATCCCTTACCTGCCCAGGCTAGGGATAGTAGTAGATTATCTAACTGTCGAAACAACAAAGGGGGTAGTTCACAGAACGAATTTTGCATAACATTCAGGCACCACTGGAGGAAGATCATTTTACTAAGTGCGATTCTTCCCATAACCGATAGCGGGAGGGAAGTCCAAAATTGAATAGAGGCACGGAGACCTTCCATCACTCCCCCATGTTCAAATTATATTGTAGTTAAGGGGAATGTGCTACCTGCATGCCCAAATACTGAAAGAAGTCAGTCTCCCAAGCCAGATCCAATTGTGGTAATTCTGATGCCACCTCAAACGACAGACCCGCCATAGGGAATAACACCGTCTTCCGACGGTTAACCCGGAGGCCCGATACCCAACCAAAAACATCCATCATGCTTAACAAGAGAGGGGCCGATTGTTCTGGGTCTGTAATGTACACTAGAGCATCATCTGCATACAGTGATATAATGTGTGTTCTTGTCCCTAATTGGATGCCCCTCCTATCCAGGCCTGTCCGCAGCTGGATGGCCAGGGGCTCCATGGCCAACGCAAACAGCAGTGGCGACAAGGGACTTTCCTGTCGTGTGGCCGTTTCAATAGTAAAGGAGTCTGACACTATTGCCCCTATATGCACCTGCGGCGCTGCATATAACAGACGCACCCATGATAGGTAGTCGGGACCTATGCCCATCCTGCGCAGTTCCTCCCACAGGTATTTCCAGGATAAAGTATCAAATGCCTTTTCTATATCTAGGGCTACCAGTGCTGTATGGAGTGCAGAGTCACGAGTCTTGTGCATTATATGCGATAGGTGCCGTAAGTTCATGTGGGTCCCTCTCCCAGGTATGAATCCGCGTTGATCTCCCTGCACTAAATGAGTCACCACTCGACTTAATCGAGTTGCCAGTACCTTAGCTAGCAATTTTACATCAACATTAAGCATGGACAGCGGTTTATAGGAGTCTGGGTCTTCAACATCTTTTCTTGGTTTCCGTAACATAACTATCAATGCCTCTCTCATGTGTTTTGGCAGAAGGCCTTCACTACGTGACTCATGAAGCTTTTCCAACAATCTGGGAAGAACCACTGCGGAATATGTTTGGTAGAATTAAAACGGTATCCATAGGGACCATGCGCTTTCCCTAACGCCATATCCCCCCAATGCCTCCTGTATCTCCTCTAGCAACACCTCCCCCACCAACTCCTCAACTTGAGCTTCTGTAAGGCGGGCAGCCAGAGTCCATCCAGATACTCATGCATTTGAGAACTATCTACACTCTTCAGTGAGGTGTATATATTCCTTAGGTGCTCTCGCAGATGTAGGTTCACTCACACCTGCCCCAAAATCTTTTCCTCAGAAGATCTGCAAAGGGATAAGATGATGGGGTGTTCACGCCTGAGGAGCCAAGCTAACATGCGCCACAAATGATCCCCCTCACGATACATCCACTGTCTAAAGTCCCGACGGACATGATTATCCAGTCTACCCCAAAGGTTTTCTATTCTACCACACACCGCAAGGCAATCAGACTCCTATGCATCTCCATTGTCTACTTGACGCTGCAGGGCCATCAGGACGTTTTCCTGCTGCGTAAGCTCCCAGTCCTGCTTTTTCCTGATACTGTATTTACTAAGGCTTTCGCTTCTGGTGACTACCTTTAGGGCCTCCTATTCTATGCCACGGGTCCGGGCCATGCCCCAATTCACACTAAAATATCCTTTCAGCGCCGCCAGCATGTCCCTCTTATATTCAGGATCTCCAAGTAGTTCAGGTCACAATCGCCATAGGGGGGGAATCGCTGGTTTGGGCGTGTGTGTCACATTCTAATAGCAGGGGGGGGGGCATGATCTGATGGGAATCTGACTTGGTAGACAACGCGGCGAATATCAAGTGTGCTGTCATTAACAAGGAGAAGTCTGTCTAATCTGCTATATGCCCCCTGCGTAGGTGTGTAGCAAGAAAATGTTCTGGATGTGGGGTGCATTTCTCGCCATACATCTACGAAGTGCAGGTTATCTTAGTGCTCAACTTTGGGGGGGGGGGGGGTCTCTATCCAGAGTGCTGTCTAAGACACAATTAAAATCACCCATCCAGATGATGGGCATCCCTGTGTAAGGTATTCATTCTTGTTGGAGCCTTTGATAGAACTCCGCATCATCTGAGTTAGGGGGCGTAAATATTTAAAATGTAGAGCTTGTGGCCATCTAATTCTCCGTGTAAGAATATGTATTGGCCTTGCACATCCGCCGCTACACTTTTTAGTTGGAAAGGAGTCCCAGGGGTAACCCCTATACACCCCCCCCCCCCCCCCCCCCCCCCCCATCGTAGGAAGAATGTTACCGAATAAAACTGTCCCGCCACTTTTTCTGTAATTATTGCCCTTCATTCTCCAACAAGTGCGTCTCTTGTAGGAGTGCAATATGCACACCAAGCCACCTAAGAAATGCATGCACTCTTTAGCGCTTCACAAAGAAGTTCAGCCCTCTCACTTTCCTTGTAACTATTCATGTTAGGGTACCCACCATGATTCATGCCTACTCACACCCATCATGTCATCTCTCGACCATCTTCCCCCA
Source organism: Pleurodeles waltl (assembly GCF_031143425.1). Classification (NCBI taxonomy): domain Eukaryota; kingdom Metazoa; phylum Chordata; class Amphibia; order Caudata; family Salamandridae; genus Pleurodeles; species Pleurodeles waltl. The sequence goes on from NC_090440.1 coordinate 812,894,515, forward strand.
CATCTGCAACCTCCCCAGCCCTCTGGTCTGGTGTACTCCTAATAGTGTAACTCTGTGTCTCTTCTTCATTATAGTGCATACCGTATTCACAGTGCCAAAAACAGAACTCCATCTCCAACTAGAAACCACATACAATTTCCCCCATCGCACCCTGGGTAAACACCACCCTCAACTAGTGTCTGCCCAAACCGTGTGTGTGCGCGCGCCCGCTATCTCCTCCAGAGTCCAGAAGAAAGGGATAGCAATCACAGTCTCTGCTCGATAGCCAGGTACTGGTCCGGACAGTGCACTGGCTCCCCTGCCTCACGCAGAACTATCCAAGACAGACAGACAGACAGACAGACAGACAGACTCACACACTCACACACTCACACACTCACACACTCACACACTCACACACTCACACACTCACTCTTTAGAAAAAGATAGGAAAACGGTTAATCATGAAGAAGAACAGGGGGTAGAGCAAATACACACACCGTCTCCGCCCTGTGTCCAGTTGCTGTCCCAAACCCCCGCTCCCCCAGCACCAAAAGGCAGCAGGATAGGGGGCAAGAAAGAGGAAGGAGAGCAAAAGGAAGGAAGAATATGATCCCCAAGCCTGAGACAAGTCTAACTCGCACCGTCCAATTCTGTGCTTCAACAAAATCCCTCAGGTGTCAGCATTATCCATATCTGGAGACAGTCTGTCTTTGCCACACGGTGACCTGGATCGAGAGGATGCCTCAGATGTGATGGATTGCACTAGCAGCCGAGCCTCCTCATGCTCCTGCCTTCTTCAGTCAAGACTCAGGGTGCCATCCGGACGTACTATCACTCTGTCTCCACAGTCGGTACGATGGCATCTGTTATTTCTGTGTGCAGTGGCCTGTACCTAATCTGCCCTCTGTTTCTCCCGCGTGTCTCCCTTTGTGGGTACTCCAGGGTTCCTGCCCCATCACTCTGTTCCAACCAGTCCCAAACTGCTTCAGGAGACTGGAAGAAATGGGAGCGGCCCGCATGGAGAACCTTCAACTTGGCTGGATACAGCAGCATATACTTAAAACCCAGTTCTTTTAATTTTTGCTTAACACCTATATATGATTGTCTTTGGAGCTGCACCGCTCTAGTGTAGTCGGGGGGGGGGGAAGCAAATGGTGTGATTCTCATAGGTAGGGTCTCCTTCTTTGCGTACCTCCTGTAAGATAATGTTGCGGTCCCTATAGTTGAGAATCTTTGCTATAATCGATGATAGGGAGGCAGCAGGTAGTGTTTTTTTTTTTTTTAAATCCAGTCATCTAAAAAGGCCTTGACTTTCACTCCCTCTGCGCCTTCTGGGAAGCCCACTTTTCAGAGGTTACATCTTCTCGTCTTGCCCTCCGCATCCTCAACCCTCACCTCCAGTTTGCAGGTTTTAACTTCGAGGGTGGCCACTGAGGCCTTCAATGTATCGATATCAGACAGCATACATGTCACCTTTTGGTCAGTAGCCACCGAGCGTTCTGCCACTACCCTCAAGTCAGCTCTCAGTAGATTGACATTGGCTGCTATGGCCACAATTTGCATTTGCACCGCCTGACCAGATCTCTCAATGGCAGCCAGGATTTGTGCCCCGGTGGGCTCTCCCCCCCTTCTCCATGGAACAAGAGGATTCTTTTTGCAAACTCCCTCCAGTGTTCTGGGCTGTGTATTGTTCCATCCGGGTTTGCTACACTCCTTTGCTTGATCTGTCTTTGCCCATGTTGTACACCCTGCGAAGCACCGGCCACCACCAAATTCACAGGTTACTGGGGGGTCACAATGCCGGCAGCAGCTCAAGCGCTCGATGTCCGCACTTCCAGAACTCACTGCATCACAGTCACCAAGGGGCTAGCTCTCGTCGAACCACTCCAGGTCAGTGACCAGCACAGGCAGTACCAGAGCTGGTGTTCGTCGTGTCTCAGTATGCTGTCCACCCCACCGGCCGGCTCCGCGCCCAAGGGACCGATTAACAACGGCTTATTCAGCCAGGGGGCCGTGGCGGGGAGACCGCACCCGTACCACCGGTCCAGCAATGGGCTTAAGGTGCCTCCGCAGCTCAGGTGCGCCTCCGCAGCCACTAGTATCATGCAGTCAAGGTGCCCACCTCAGAGGCCAGTCAACCGGGCAGACGCGCCCCACCTCCCTTGCCGCACTGTCTTTCACAAGTCCGCTCTCCCGCCGGGAGCACCCCTGCCTTCACCAAGCTGAACACCTACTTTCACTAGGCCTCTTCTGTCGATCCTCCAGGCCCAGGCACCCACCGCCATCACTGCTCACACCGCGCAGGCTGAACTCCTCACCGTAGAGGATCCTTCGCCAGGGCCTCACTCACTCGGGCTCCACTGACCGGGCTCAGCGTTCAACTGCTGTTGGCCAAGTCCACCTTCGCGGGCTCCATGTTAGGGTCAGGTCCACTCCACAAGCACTTCCCCTCTGCTTGATCACGGCAGTTTCCTGTCTCGCACACCCCCATCCCGAAGCCTCCACCAACCGTTCTCCTGGGTCCGCGGGGATCTGGGGTGGCAGGATGATGGAGGATTAAGAAGCCGGGGCCGAGGGCATTCCCTTAGTGCTTCCAATCGGCCATCTTGCCGGCCCTGTTTTTGAAATGTTCCTGTAATTTTGCTGCACGTTTTACTAATTGTATTTGGCACTTAGTCATTGTTAGCTATTAGAGTTACCGCTTACAATAGTTTCACTGCACTTTAAGTTGCGTGACTCTAGTCACTGTTCAAGCACTTAAGCATCTTTGCCTATCTTTTATATGGTGCTTTGTACTTCGTCTTATTAACCGCAGGTCCTCGTCTGTTGTCTAAAAGTGGCCCTAGCGCAGGTCCCAGGTGCAAAAGATAGGTGGACGCTGTTGTTGTTAACAGCTGAATCTGCTCATATCTTGCTTCTATTTCTATATCGCAATTTGCACTCTGTCTTAACCAACTAGCCTTTTCTTTCTTTACTTTTTTTTGTTTTAGAATTGGTATTGATGCCAGCTCTACTATGCTTGTCAACTTTAAACATGTTTCTCTTTGTACCATCTATTGGTTGATAAAAGCGATTCCTCCTCTAGATTGCATGTTGCACTTTGTTCCTATTATGTATTGGAGTAACGTTCCTTTTCATGTTTTTTACAACTGCCATAAGTTTGTCACTTAGGCCAGTTCCCATAGTAAATATTGCGCTCATTGTGTGTCTTGGTATTTTGCTAATTGTAAAATTGCTGTGGGTTCTTTCTCAATTTTGAATGTTGAATATTGTGTATGTTATTAATTGTAATGGTTTTAATTAACCAAGCAATAACAAATGTAATGAACACATTTGTGTTTCAAAATGAATATTAAAGTTTTAGATTATGATGTGATATTTCAGAAACTAATAAAATGTTAAGCAATTAAAAGTTCCAATGAGTGTGAACTGTAAGGTATTTGTGCAGATTCCCTTCAAGTTTAAGTGCTCCGAAAAGAGCCCTTAGTTCGGTGTATAATTCCTTTTCGCTAATGTTCGGAACAAGCCTTGCATGCTGTCCATTTCAATTCACAGGAAAGTTAAGGGACCGCCTCATTTGTACCAAGCGCTGTTACTAGGCAACTGCTGACGTCACTCACTTCTGCTCATGGTCTGTGTGTTGTTTATCTGTGGAGGGAAAGGGCAGAAGTACGGGCCGAGTACCATGGTGATCCCAAACGTAGTGTTTAAAGATAAGTTGCATCGAGAATTTCGTTGTAGCTGCTTTTTTCAGTGTATTTGGCATCTATGTAGCAGTGAAGGGGCTACAAAAGCCAGTATTTTAAGCGAGCCCAGCGTTTTTTGTACTTTTTAAGACTGAAAAGCAACCACTATGCCATTTATCTGCTTAAAAACTAAGAGTATCGCTGAAAAGCTTCTCCTTGGAATGTTGGAGACGTTGATTGTTATCTTACAACAGTGTAAGAGCTAAAGTATGATTCTAGGCAAACGGTTTAGTAGCAGAAAATGTCTGCTGCAAAACCTTCTGTTCCACTCCCGAAACACCCTGCAAATTGAGGCAAATTTAAATAGTGTGTGAGGAGCGTTGAGTCGTGGTGGATAAGCGTCCGAGCACAGTAAAATACAATGTGCTATGCTATGCCTATACTGATGTGTGCAGTCATCAATGGCGTACATTTAGCTCGTGTTGTGCCGTCTGCTATCCGAAATTGACTTCTTGTCAATCCCTCCGTTCCCTTTCTAACTCCATGCAGCATTTACTCAACTCATTTCAAATACTGGTGAAGGTAAGTTTTCATCCCTTCTGCTGCAAGTACTAGAATATTTCCTCTTTACTTTTACGTGAAACCCTTTAGTACCACGGCGGCATCACCAATGAAAAGGCCTTCGACGAGCTGCAGTAATTGGTTTAAATAATTCAACATGGTGCAAGAGGCTGCTAGTACTTGACGAGGCTGAATGCAAAGCATGAGGTGAGATAGAGTAGCAGGAGCGGGGGTCCTAGAGCTTTCGTGCAGCAGTTGAATTTTCTCTGGCACTAAGTTTCTATGTATCCATTTAACATGGTTAAGACCAATTTCCGACATCTGATTATATCACGGGCATTTAGCCAGAAACTATAGATCTCCTACAGATTTAGACTTATAGGGGGTGATACTTTTTTATAGGACCTTTACTCCTCACTGTGTAGCGATAAAACTACACCAGCAATCACGCTCGTTTGGAAACTTCAGGTCATCCGTCACTCAACAACCGACCCTGGTTGACAACATATTGAAGTCGCGTTCTGTAATGCACTGGCTGTTTTTATACATATGAAATGGATACAGCAACCTAGTGCTGTATTAAGTAGACGTGTGTTTGCAAAGACTAATTGTTTTGTCTACAAATAGTTACCCTGAACATTTTCTGCACAGTAATTATTTTATAACAAATATCTTTCTTTAGATTTTCTGTGCAGTGTCATTTTAAATGCTTTTAATAGGTGATGATTTTACGGGGAGAAGTCCCTTTCTTTGATGATACATGTAGTGTAATATATTAAAAGGCATGTATTTTTTCCTAAAAACACGTGTCGTAGATTAAATTCTTGTTAATTTTTTTTTTTATATGGAGGAAGGATACCCGGGGGTGTATTTGTTTTTTTGTTTGTTTCAAGGATGCTCTGCCCAGCAGCACCGTCTCCAGGTGGAGTACCAAACACAAAATTACGAGGGGTAGAGAGGAGGCAACACCCATTTATTTGTGACTCCACGCACAGGTCAGGAGGAGACAAGAATTTTGTCCCTTCAAAAGACTTTTCTCTATCAACAGATACAGCTGTACCCCAGCCATCCACCAAATGGCAGATGCAATCAGTCATTTCGACCGCATGCACCAGGAAGTGCTCTGGCACTTCTAAGGAAAGCCTGTCACCTCTTAATTCACCATAATGTCACGTGCTTCCGATCCCATCTAAGAGATGCCAGCAATACACATGCTGTTGGAAGGAAAGTTACATATCCCCCATCTTGTACTCTGCTCACGTTTTTGGGTTTACAAAATGGAACCTGCAGACCTGCAACACTACTGCATGGCACCTAGAGCTTCTAGTGTCAACGCACTGCATGGCACACTAATGATGCTTGCATACATGCACACAATGTCATGTTTAGGATTCTGGGTTCATCATGAGCAGTAGTACTTTAGTTGGATGCACCAGTATTCACACAATCATATCCCACAAGTGACTCTAAAGAAGTTGCAGTACCATGAAATACGGAACTCAGCTCTCGCATCAGATGACTGCCAGAGAACATCCTTATCTTGAAAATAATCTGCTTCCCCCCAACCTTTCCATTCCTCTTCTGTTACTTCTGATCTGATAGAGACTTCTAGTAGCAGATTTCTTACCTTAGAATTTGCCCCAGGCATTAGACTGGATCTGGAAATTTTTCTTTGAGCAGTACCCTTGCACGCCATTAAATGGTGTTGGTCGACTCTGCGTTCGTTGTTAGCGTCGTGATGACGTTGGGTGTCGTAACTAGGTGCCGTCTTGGCATGGTGATGTCAGTTTGTTTCTTTCCACGTCGCGTTTTGATTAAGAGAGGGCTACCCTTGGCGTTAGTTGACAAATTTTGACACTTTTTTTGTTTTTTTTGATGACTTTTGTTGTGTCGAGGATGTCCCCGAAGACTGGGTTCAAACCATGCGAGGACTGTCTCCACATGATGTTGGTGACAAATCCGCACTGGGTCTGTTTATGTTGTTTGGAGCGCAACCTCGACCCGAAGTTGTGGTCAGAGTGCTGGGCCATGCATCCAAAGGCCTTGAGGGAGTGGTCCCTAAAGCTCATGGTGGCCCGGCACTAGACTCTGCATCTCTCCCAGTCTTGCTCAAGAGGAAGGTCTTGACCGCTCGCAAAGTCACCACCACTCGTCTTTCAAGTCTTTGGGTCACTCGGATAAGTTGTCGTAGAAGTCGTCTTCCTTGACTTCACCCTGTTGCTCGGCTGATGCGACGGAGGAGCGTCAACGCTCCAGGCCTCCCTCTGAGGAGCGCACTTCTGGGTTCGCTTCGCACCTTGCAGAGGTTCCAGGAGGAGGAGCGACCCCTGCCCAACTAAAGGAATTCTATAAGGCCCTGTGTCTCATGCTTGGGCAGTCTCCCCCCTCCGTCTGGGCCTGGGGGGTTTGGCTAGTGACCCTTCGGGTTCCACGCTGGCGGTCTCGGCTTCTGAGAGGCCTTCATGATCCACTACCGGATCCGTGCCAATGCCAGTCATGCCATTGTGACCTGCAATGGCTAAGTCGTCGATGCTCTTGATGACAGTTGGCCCCACGATCAGCATTAAATCCTAATTCCTGACGACCCGGCCCCGGAACAGGGTTGGCCGATGCTGTTGACTTAGATTGGGCCTACTCACCCCAGGTCGGACTCGGACCCTTTTTTCTATGTGTATAAATATGAGGCAGGATTGGAGGGTGTTAGGAATAGGGTCTTTGGTTGGCAGTCAGGTTGCCCCCTGTCCAAGCAAGGACCCTCTCTCTAGTCAGAGTAACACTCACACAATCCTTTGCCCACCCTCTGGTAGCTTGGCACTGAGCAGTCAGGCTTAACTTAGAAGGCAATGTGTAAAGTATTTGTGCAATAAATCGTGCAATAACACAGTATAAACACCCCAAAAAATACACCACACAGGTTTAGAAAATATAGAATATTTATCTGGTTGAGATAAGGTTAAAACAATCAAGATTTGATGAGCACAAGATGAAATCTCACTTTGGTAATGATAAATAAAGTCTTTAGTTCTTAAAAAGCAATAAGTGTTTTGCAAGCACAAGGTACGGTTTGTGTTGAAATTATCCGCACGGGACCGCAGAGGAGGAGATGCGTGGAAAAAGGGGAGGTGTGTGTCGGTTTCTCCGGGTGCACACAGACGATGTGTCGATGCTTTCCCTTGCAACAAGTGCTTTGCGTTGATTTCCAGTGCGCAGACTTGGGTCCTCTTCGGGTTGCAGGGTATTTGGACACCCCAAGGGCGATGCAGAGAAATCCTCTGCATGCAGGACCAAGTCACAGGAGCTGCGTTGATCCAGTGGGCGATGCAGGGAAATTTCTGTCGCTTGGCAGGCTCTGTGTCAATTCCTTTCTATTTTGCTTCGCTAATGACTGAGCCTGAACACTCATGCACTGACAAATCTCTGGAATGCGCTTCTTAGTCCAAAGAAGACATCTATTATTTCACTACGCAAGGTTCATGAAAGGAGATTAGCATGCTGGAAGCAGACGTTTAAAAATGTTCACAGCAATGAAATGAAAACATGTACAAATGATTCTCCACTGCAATATACACAGCAAATATATGTATCTATATTATAATGAAAAGCAAATAATGAATTAAATATGTATTACCATGAGAAAAGGGCATCACTGCCTCATCTCCCTCCTATTCAGCATCAGATCACCTGATCCCAGAATCGATCAAGGAGAGAGAGAGAGAGAGAGAGAGAGAGAGAGAGAGAGAGAGAGATCAATTATCCTCACGGGAAGGATGACACTCCAGCGTCCTTGATATGCTTGAGATCTGCAAACACTCTGTCCCCAGTCCATCTGGTCTCAGCCTATTACACTTTGAACAAACAAGAGAGGAACATTTTAGAACCTCCCTCTCCCTGCAGAAGATTATTTATAAAAAAAAATGCAGATTGCTTTATGCCAGTTTTAAATATAACACGTCAGGACTTGGCCACAATCCCAAGGTGCCAATTCAAAATAAGACCATTCCCTGCCGTCTGAGTACATTCTTATCTGTCTAAGCCCATGGTGGGGAAAAAACACGAAGAATAAAAACATGTGCACATTGTACAATGTGGAAAACTACTTGCATCTTTTAATGTGGCAGTGGCTAAGGCTAAAAAAAGTCAACAGGCAAAGTGAAGCTGGTGGTCACTAATGGGACGGTGTGCTGTTAGGCTAAGTGCAACGTGGAGTCCGTGGTCAAAACTCACATATTACACTCTCGCAGGAAGTCGGGTTGCGTCATTCTGGCTCAGCTATGTCGATCCAGTGGACTGTGCGTCGAAGTTCCGGTCGCAATGCTGGCGCTGCGTCGGTCTCCACTCGGGGAGTCGGGTTCGGCATGATGTGATTTTTTTTCACTGCGATGCAGGTTGTGTATCGATATTTCGCTACACAAGAAGTTCTTTGCAGAGATTAAGTCTTTTGGCCCTGAGACTATAGAAAACAGGAGTCAAGCTCAATCCGAGCCCTTGGAGAGCACTTCTCAGCAGAGCCTGAGGGTAGCAAGGCAGTAGTCCTTTACAGCAAAGCAGTCTCGTGAGTCCTTTAGGCTGTCAGGCAGCTTCTCTTGGCAGGTTTCAGGTTCTGGTTCAGAGTTCCTTCCCCATTAGATATCTTGTCCAGAATTGTCTGAGTTTGTAGGGTCAGGGACCCAGTTTATATACCCAAATGTGCTTTTGAAGTGGGGGAGACTTCAAAGAGTGGCTTAGAAGGGCACAAGTTCCCCTTTCAAAGCAATACTGTATGCCAGGGTCCCAGTAGGGGCTGTGGCAGTCCTAGTGTGAGGGCAGGCCAGTGTCCTTTAAAATGTCAGGCCCTCCACACTCCCAGCCAAGGAAGACCCATTCAGTTTGCAGATGTGTACAGATGTGACTGAGCATCCTGTGTTTGGGGTTATCTGAGTGGAATGCACAAGGGAGCTGTCAACTAACTCAGCCAGACGTGGATTGTAAGGCACAGAAGGATTTAAGTGCAGAGAAATGTTCACTTTCTAAAAGTGGCATTTCTAAAGTAGTAATATTAAATCCAACTTCACCAGTATTTTGTATTACCATTCTGGCCATACTAAATATGACCTTGTTACTCCTTTCAGATGAGAATCTTACTTAAACAGTATATTGGGGTAGCCCTAATGTTAGCCTACGAAAGGAGCAGGCCTCACAGCAGTGGAAAAATGAATTTAGTAGTTTCACTCTACCAGGACATATAAACTACACAGGTGCATGTCCTGCCTTTTATCTACATAGCACCCTGCCCTATGGGTTACCTAGGGCCTACCTTAGGGGTGACTTGTATGTAGAAAAAGGAGAGTTCAAGGCTTGGCAAGTACTTTTAAATGCCAAGTCGAATTGGCAGTGAAACTGCACACACAGACCTTGCAATAGAAGGCCTGAGACATGGTTAAAGGGCTACTTATGTGGATGACCCAATCAGTGCTGCAGGCCCACTAGTTGCATTTAATCTACTGACCCTGGGCACATGTAGTGCACTTTACTAGGGAATTATAGGTAACTTAAATAAGCCAATTGGGTATGAGTCAATGTTACCATGTTTAAAGGGAGATAGCATTTGTACTTTGGACCTGGTTAGCAGTTGTAAAGTGTGCAGAGCCCTAAAACCAGCAAAAACAGTGTCAAAAAGTGGAGGGAGGCAGGCAAAAAGTTGGGGGTGACCACCCTAAGGCTGTCCGGTTCGCTGGACCCTTATAAATACCTGCTGGATGACCCTAACATGGACTGGGCACAGGAATTGGGCAAGGCCAGTGGTGTGAATACTTTGCCAGACGTTGACATACTTTCTCCTCCTACTGTGGCTACGGTGAGGGAGCCTCGTATTCAGTGGTGGTTAGTAGGGCATCTGAGGTCCTAGGCCTCAAACTGCCCACTGTAGCGGTCAGGACTAATCTCCTGACGGAGGAGCTTCAGCCTGAGTCCTCAACTTCAGAGACTTCACTCCCATTCCCATTCAGTGTAGCCTCACTGATGTCCTTCTGGGTACTTCAGTCCCAGCACAGGGTTCCTGTGAACAGGACAGTCGCCCGCTGCCATCAGCCCACCCCGAACAACCCTAAATTCCTGTCCCAACACCCCACTCCTGAAAGTCTTGTGATTTAGCCTTCCTTTTCTTCTGGCGCATTCTCCTCCCCTTCCCTGGATAGAGAATCAGAGACTGGACCAGCTTGGGAAGATGTTCCAGTCTGGCGTTGTTGTCAGTGAACACTTCATGCGTTTAAGGTCGCTACAACCACTCATTTTGGCAAACGGTTGTGCAATTCTTGCCTCCGATCCCAGAGGTGGCCCTGGCTATCTTCTTATACTGTTGTTGATCGGAGAGATGTGGCGAAGTTCACTATTCGCTGTGGGCTGGACACGACTGACTCTCTGGGTAGATTGGTTGCGTCAGGAGAGGCCTTGATGATGCACGCCTGGTTGAGGAAATCTGTTTTTTTGGGGGATGTTCAACAGTCCGTTATGGACATTCTCTTTGATGGCACCTGTCTCTTCGGAGACAAGGCGGACTCTGTGCTTGAGGTTCAAGAAGTCCTGGGCTAAGGCTTGGTCCCTTGGCCTTTCAACTGCCCCTTGCCTACAACAGTCCACCCTTTGCCTCTTTTGTGGCCACAGACAGGGCTTCCTGTTGTAGAGTCTACCCAGCCCACCCCTGCCCCTGCTGCAGCCTCCAAGCCTTCCTAGTTTGTTCCACTGCCTCAGACCAGTTGGAGGCAGGATTTGCCATCATCTGCCCCACTGGGAATCCATCACAACAGCCAGGTGGGTTTTGCAGATTGTCTGAAGGCACTACTCCCTCTTCTTCGAGACTGCGCCTCAAAGCCATGCCTCCATCCTACAGCTGCTTACTGGAAGATCACCTGGCAGTTCCCCACGAGGAAGTCTTTCTTGCCAAGGAAGCCATAGAGAGGTTACCTGCACCAGAAGTTGGTTGTGGCTGTTATTCCCGCTACTTTCTGGTGCCCAAAAAGGACAAGTGCTTACGTCCTATCCGAGACCTTTGGGCCCTGAATCTCTTCCTCAAGAAGAACTTCTAAATGCACACTCTGGCTCACCTTCAGACGAACGTGAATTTTCGGCACACATTGGGGTTCACTGCAAATATGCCAAAGTCACACTTGACACCCTCTCAGTCGCTCCCTTTCATCTGAGCTGTTCTGGACATAGTGCAGCTTTGGGCCTATCCTTTGGAAAAGCGAGTCCAGGATAGTCAGGCTATGATTCTGTTGTTTCAGCCTCTATCCTGGGTTCCGGTGTGAATGACTCTGAGGCTGCTGGGCCTCATGGCCTCCTGCTTCCTTTTGGTGAGACATGCCAGATGGCATATGCAGGCTCTGCAGTGGGATTTGAAATTCCAGTGGGTGCACCATAAGGGGCATCTCTCTGACATGGTCCAGATCTTGGAGGGGACTGCAGAGGATCTGCAGTGGTGGCTTTCGAATCAGGATTGGGTCAACCAGATCTTACAGTAGTGGCAGATGCGCCACCCCTGGAATGGGGCAGCCACATGGGAGAGGCAGAAATCAGGTGTTAGATTTGGAGTCCAGACTGTGCCGAAAACCAGTCTTCTGGAGCTCCGGGCGATCAGACGTGCATTAAAAGCATTCCTTCCCTCTCTCAAAGGGAAAGTGGTGCAAGTGTTCACGAACAACACAACCGCCAGGTGGTACTGCAACAAATACGACAGAGTGGGGTCCTGGACCCTTTGTCAAGAGGCTCTGCGCCTCTGGGCGTGGCTGGCACATCAGTGCATTACCCTAGTAGTGCAATATGTGGTGGGCTCTCTGATCGGCAGAGCAGACAAACTCAGGCGTTGATGCATAGTCAATCACAATTTCTCCATCAGGAGGTGGTGCACGGTCTCTTTTGGCAGTAGGGAGAGCCTTGGTTAGATCTGTTCGCCTCTGCTGAGTACAGCAGTGTCAGCTCTTTTGCGTGTTGGTGTTTCCAAGGCAGCACTGGCTCGGCAACGCTTTTAATCTAGAGTGGAACTCAGGCCTTCTTTACGCCTTCCCGTCTATACCACTTCTGTCCAGAGTTCTGAAGAAGATCAAGAATGACTGGGCCCAAGTAATCCTTGTAGCTCCAGACTGGGAATGGAGAGTATACTATCCAGAGATACTGAGCATGGCCACAAATCCTCCAGTCAGACTGCCCCTTTGGGAGGATCTTTTGTCACAGCAACGGGATGGTCCTCCACCCAAACATATGCAATATTCAGCTACATGTGTGGAGATTGAGTAACAGCAGTTGACCGCTTTTGGCCTTGCGCCCAAAGTCTGTGATGTTTTCTTGGCAGCCAGACGTCCCTCCACCAAAACGGTATATGCCTGTTGTTGGCATAAGATCCCCTCTCTGCTCCTCTCTTGTGAGTTTCTTTTGTTCAACCTTTCACCCATTTGTTTCCTCCCACTCTGTTTATTATTCCTCAGTGGGACTTCAATCTGGTCCTCACTTACTTAATGTGTGCCCCTTTTGAACTGTTACACAATTACCCCCTGCAGCTCCTTACTCTTAAAACTACATTTATTGTTGCCATCACCTCTGCTCGCAGAGTGAGTTTCAAGCTCTTTCTTCCAAACCCCCATCTTCGTCTGTTCTTCTTGACGAAGTGGTGCTTCGTACGAGGGCCTCCTTCCTTCCCAAGGTTGTTGTGCCTTTTAATGTAGGCCAATCCATCACTTCGCCTACTTTATACTCACCCCCACATCCAGAGGATGGGTGGGTCGGTAAGGAATCTGCAACTAGAATTTGTCTTTACCAGATACATCGTTACCAAAGGTAAGCAACTTGTTCTTTGCAAGTCCCGAAGCTCCTCCGCATTCTGGAATGACATTGAGAAACATTTAACATTTTCTATTTCACTTACAGGCTCTGGTTTTTCATTTGATTCCAGAATACCAGATGCTAATGCACATTACTTCTAAAACTCATCAGCGTAAATATTGCCCAATGATACCATGGCATCTCTGCTTCCATAAGTAACACATTTTACGACTGCAATCTTTTTCAGGATTTGTAAGGGTTCTAGTAAACCTAGAATTCATGGACCATTTTCTACAGGTGGACAAGACAGTGTCATTAAACTCCTTTGTGATCACAGCTGGCCAAAATCATAAAACCCTCAAAACCATGTTGACTATCTGTCCAGATTGTAACACTCAATCCACTGGTCATGCAGCATGCTGTTGTAATTAAGATCAGGTTTGTCATTGGTGCTGATGTTAGAGTGCACAAGGACAATGCCTCCACAGTATTATTGTAAAGACTGCATATGCTGCTTAAAGCGTTCCATGATTGTCTCTAAGACAAGAACTATCCACAAATAAAGTGAAATCTGCCAGCTTGAGTAGTACATCTTGAAAGTAGTCTTGGTTTGCTGCATAATTTTCATATACATACACTTTAGTAATTTGCAGTACACGTTAGAATGCAGTCTGATATTTGAGACGTGCAAGTCTAAACACCATTGACCTAGCACACGATGTGGCACAAGCAAAATAAATGATTTTGTTCCAAATCACGTGTCTCACAACAACTAAAATTGCATGACAGAACTCACCATGCAAGGTTAACGCAAGGTGTATACTTTCTACTATCTGATGATGTCTGAAATAAGATTACTGCACTCAAATGGCTTCCATACCCAGGACTAATACTCTACTTACAGAGACTGCAGTGTAAAAATTGGCAACTAATCCCAAGAAGGGTAAAAGAAATCTCTTATGATCAGATGGATATGACCTCCGGAAACTACCAAATATTAATCTGGATAGATTTAATAATGCTAAAATGCAAATATTCTGGAAACCTCAATCTTAAATGTGAAAATTGGTGTTTACCTGTCTAGTGCCATGTGTTAGGTAGTGACATGTGGATTAACAGCCTGTTGTTGACATAAGATTTAAAAAAGCCAGCAAGTGAATAAAAATTGGGTCATCATGCACAGAGTTCAATTTTCCCTCATGCCCCCCAATTCAGCAAAGTCAGAGTAAATCTGCTCACCATCTGCTTTTGTGTAATGTGTTCCAGTTCAGTGTTGCTCTCTAAATTCCTTCCAGGGTAGGGAAATGGACCACCTCAGGAATGTAGAATTCTCTTCACCTTATGCATAAATCACCTGATTGGTCTGTGGTTTCACTGAACCTGCAACTAATTTCCCAGGAAGAGGTGGTTTATTAGAGCCCAAGCGCACCAAATGACTCTTTCGATGGTATGCCGCCACTGTTATTGTGTAGTATCACAAAAGGTCTGCCTTGGTACTCCTCACTTTACTGTCCATATAGCTTCTCTGAAACATCTGTGTGCACAGCCCCTTTCCTGTCGTTGGATGCCCTTGGAACTGGTGCAGATTGCAGTGCTTCTTTGAGAATGTCAGACATTCTGACACTGATCTCCAGTGGAATATCTTTCACAGCTTTTAGGAAGTCTGCTTACTTAAGAGTGGAGGAATACTCTTCTTGTACCCTTTTACATATAGAATGAGGCATGAAATATGTCCCCTGGGACACTGAGAGGCTCCCAGGCAACAGTCTCAATATTAGATTGGATAGGCTGGCAGAACTCTGCCAACTTTTTGGCCAAGTTAACTGAAGACCCCATCTCACACCTATCACCTTAAAAGTCATGCCTGAGGCTCTAAACTGCAGTGTTCAGGTAGGTGACACTGACGTTTTCCAGACCAGCCGCAGTCTAGTTAATAAGCCTCTTGAAGATGGCAGAGACAGTTTTTCAAACCAAAGGACATCATTTTAACAAAGTGGTCTTCTGGCACAGAAAATGAAGACCTCCTATTCGTCCCCTCTGTTTGTGCTATCTGCCAGTACCTAGCTGTAAAGTCGAAAGTATACAAAACTGCCTGCCTCAAACCTGTTTGTGGTCTTCACTTGGTATGGGGTGTGTGCCTGTCTCGGGGGCTTAGTTGAGCTCTCTATATTCAATATAAAATCTGAGTTATATAATGTGAAGTCTCCTCTGGCACCAGAACTTCAGACTTGGACCAAAGAGTACTAGATGGTTTACCCACTCACTGGGGCAACATCTTGCCAATATTCTCTTAAAAGCTGTAGTTTACAAGTCTTACTTTTGAAAAGGCTTACTGTCACCTTAGTATTGTGGGTCCAGTGAGTGAGTTCTGAGTCTCTGAAAGTAGCTCAGTGTAATGACCAAGTAACTGGTGACAATCCTGCTGCTGCTTCAGTGAATAGAGATTTACTACTATCCTTCTAATTATGTCCCTGGTAATCAAGTAGTGCCTCTCCTACAGCTGTCACCGTGAGCATCCCTGTGCCAGCTGTGCTGTATCTTGGACTAAGATGGTTGACAAGTAGTAACCCCTCAAATTTTGGGGTGGCAAAGTCCACAACATAAGTCACCTTACCATCCTGCACTAGCACATTGTTTGGCCTGGGCCAAACTTTCACACAGGACCTATGCACCATTCGGCAACTTTAACATGGTCCATTTTTGATCAGTCCACAGTTTGATACAGGATCTTAAGTGGTAATGTGCAGGGAGTAGAGCACTTAGGTTGTTCTTTATTTGGATCATTCACCGGTCCTGATGACACATGCATGGGCTCAAATTCCTGCTTGTTTTTCCGCATGGCGCCTGAAGCTCTGAAGGGCCTAGACTTCCAGTCTAAACACCATGCTGCTGTGGGGTGCTACCTTGAGGCCGGTAGGGTAACTACAGGCATAAGAGATGTTGCGTGGGAGGCACTCTGTCGTCCTGCAGGAGGAGTGTATGGTGAAAACATATGACATTAGGTGACTATTGCACAGGGAATTACGCAACCAGGAAGATAAACCAACTCAACTCCAGCACGATAATCAGCCAGACCATGGAACATGCACAGAGCAGATAGAGATACAGAGATTCAAAGGAGAGGTGTGGGCTAGATTAGTTAAGTTTACCTTAAGGGAATAAAGACAGTGGTTGCATAAATATAGTGACAGAAGATTGCTGGCCTTTGTGATACGCATAGAAATATCAAGGCCCACAAGTCTGATGCTCAGGGATGAAAGGGGGAGCAGGTGGTAACTCAAACTAGAATAAATGTCACACTTCAGTGTTAATTAGCGAATCTGTACAAAATCCCTGAAGATGTGGATGATTTGGAATCAGGAGGATTCATTAACACACTGCAGCTCCAGAAGGTATTGGCTCGACTTGAGAAGGGCCTGACAAAGGATGAAGTGGCTGCGGTGCCCAGGAACAAAACACCAGGCACTGATGGTCTGTCATCAAAATTCTATTACTACTACTCTACAGAGCTGCTGGTGAGGAAATTGCTTGAGGTGTTTGTGTAAGCTAGGGAACTAGAAGAGCTTTCCTACACTGTGTGGAAGGCATTGATACTGTTGCTTCCCAAGCCAGCCAACGACCCTACAAAGCTGGGGGATATCACCTGTTTTCTATATGTAACATGGACGTGAAGGTTCTGGCCGAAATGCTGGCTAACAGATTGAAGTGAATCAGACCCATCCTGATACACAAAGAACAATGCAGGTTTATCCCGAACAGAAGCACACTCCTGAATATCTGCAGATTGACTCTTATTACGTACTCTGCTCGGGTCTGAAGCAGCCCTGGTCACATTGAGAAAGTCTTCGATATGATTGGGTGAGATTATATATGGGCGGTGCTGCCCCAAATACCTAAATGGAGTAACATAGCTTTACACGAAACCCATGGCCAAGGTGTGATCGAGTGGGTATATCTTATGACAGTGATACATTGGGCAAGGGACCAGACCGGGATGCCCCCTTTTGCCTCTCCTGTTTTCCCTGGTGCATCTGTGCTCTACGAAATGTGGGGGAGAGGGTGGTTCGGATGTGAGATACGGTGCATACTGTCTCATACGTGGATGATGTACTTCTGTACCGGAGGAGACAGGAGGAGGCTATGCCAAGGTTGATGCAGGAGCTACAGCTTTTCAGGGGGTTGTCAGGCTTAAAGTTAAACACAAATAAGACCTTAGTCTTCATGCTGGCAGGATGTGTTGGGCTTCTTGGGAGCTAGGGAAATTTTGCTAATTGGGGGTGCAGATCGCGAGCATGGAAAAGAAACAATATTCCCACAATCTGGGGCACATGTTGGTGAACTCGCAGGCCTTAGTGGCCTTCTGGAACAAACTTCCACTGTCCGTTATGGGTAGGATTGGGATTGTAAAAATGGTGATCGTTCCTGGATGCATCTGTGCTGCAGGACACGCAATGTGAGATGCGTACATAGAGACGTGTTTAAAGAGAAAGGTAGCCTGTTAATCACCCTTGTATAGTCAGGGAAGGGCAGGAGGATAGGGCTTAGACCCAACCTACCCTTTCCCACAACCTGCTTGAGTAGACTGCCAGATGTGGAATTATACTACTTGGCGGCGGAATTATAGCATGTGGTGCACTGGTGTGCTGGAATTGAGAACTAGGAGAAGCTTTTGCTGGCAGAGATACTGCACTTGGAACAGCTTCCTAGGAGTCTAATGGTGACTCATGGCTTGACAGTCGTAGCCCCTATGTGGTTCGACAAGTAGCACAGGCATGTGAGAGGATAGTAACACATTTGATATGCAGACCACAATTCTGTAAGCAACTGTAGTTTCTGTGGCTCAAACACTTTAACAACATAACTAAGAGCATGACTATGGCAGCATAGAGGGCTGGTGGTTGTGACATTCTTGGGGATTTAGATCAAGGAGATCATTGCATTACATTTCAGGAAGGCCAGGAGTGTTTTGGGGTAGGCCTAGGGCAGGTCCTGCAATTTGTTAAGCTTACAAAAACAGCTGGTGAGGTCTGGGCAGGTTTCCCTGGAACACAAGAAACAACACACCCTGCTGGATATAGGGTCCTTCAGGCATCTGGTGTACCGCCGCAATGGGGCGTTAAAGATTGATAGGCAAAGAAAGGAGTTTCCTTCACGATATAGACAGGATGGAGATCTTCCTGAGCCCATGAGGAGTGGGGTGTGGCGCATGCATTAGTTCAAGGGGTGTCCAGCAGTGCCTGCCTCAAGCTGGCACAGTTCTATATATTGCACAGTTCATACCTCTTGCCAGTGCGACTATGTGTCATATCCCCGGTGAAGTCTGATGCATGTCCCAGGTGTATAATGGGGCTGGGACGGCTGATATTTCACACTTTTGGAGCTGTGTGCAAGTAGAAGCATTTTTTAAAGGGGGGGGGGGGGGGAGTAGTGGGATGATTTTGGTCGGTTACACACTTGCAATTAGAGGACCATATTAAATTCTGCCTGTTAGATCTTTTTCCACGTCCCAAAATGGGAAGATGCAGCAAAAAATATATATTATTGCGATTGGTCTTGGCAAAGCCAAGAATGGTTATTCACTGCATGTCCCCTGTTACCCTCCCAGAGTACGGACCAAGAATATAGTGGAGTGGGCACTATTGGAGGAGAGATGCATGAGATAGATCGGGACTGATAAGCCGGAAGAGGATCGTCGGTCATGGGCACTGATGCGTTATCTAATGTTATGGAGTGACGGACACCACTGATTGCACCCATTGGGACCCTCACGGGTGGTGATCATGGGGATCGGACTGGTTGATAGATCCTTGTGGGCTGTGGGGGACAGGGAGGGTCCTGTGAATTGTGGAATTGAATTTGGGACCACCTTCTTCCCTTGGCCAATGAATTTATATGCACACTTGACCATTGTACGTTTGAATCTTATGATTGCCCTAATTGCACATGTAAGTTGGTTAGTTTTTTCTATGCTGAAAAATTATAAAATAAATATGGGAGGAAAAAATATCATGGTTTGGTTATCTTCTGACTGACTTTTTAAATGATTGTTGGCCTCTGGGCAGTAATGGACCCAAGTCATTGCACCTACACCTAACATCTTGTATAGGTTTCTTTGAGCTTTATCTCACAATCCGACATGAGACTAATTTATCATGCATTAGTTTATATAGATTTTAATGTTTATTTGTATAAGAATGATTGAAACTAGTTATCACCTATGTGCAAATGTGTGTTATACGTAGACCTTTGGTGCACAATGATTTGCCTTTCACATTGTTCAGTAGACACTGTAATTGGTGTTATTTTATTCCTTCACATCAGCGATTCATGCTTTTCATGCACAGCTGCAGTGCTGTGTGACTCGTATTCTATGGCCCACATTACATATTGCTATAAAAAAAAATTGTGTTAAATTTGAGCTACTGTCAAGTTTGGCATATTTTTGTTTCTTCAACTCTTTGGCCGTTCCAACGTGGCTGTCTGTTTACCTTGCATGACACGTGACTGCAACTTTAAACTTTGCACACACTCATTTATTTTTCCCACAGTCCCTCCACAAGCGTCTTCATTCACCTACTTGTTACATAGTTGTTACCTTTACCCTTAACATTTTGAAGGACCAGTCAACGTCTTTTGAATGCTGCTTATATGCTGCCACTGGTTTTGTAAAATGCTGGTTCGATGGCATATGTTGCTGCAGATACACATGTGTGGCACAGTCCGCTGACCGAAGGACTCCTCCCTCCTCGGCTCCATTGCGCATGGGCGTCGACTCCATCTTAGATTGTTTTTTTCCGCTGTCGGGTTCGGACGTATTCCTTTTCGCTCCGTGTTTCGGTTCGGAAAGTTAGTCAGAATCTCGGAAGAAAGCGTTGGTATTGTTCCGTTCGGTATCGGGATAGTTAGGTACATCGACACCGATCATCGGAAGACTTTGGGGTAGTTTCGATCCCCCACCGGGGCCTGGTCGGCCCGACCGCGTGCGACATCGAAGCCGATGGAACGGACCCTGTTTCGTTTCTGCCCAAAATGTCACAGTAAGTATCCTTATACAGATCAGCACTTGGTCTGTAACTTGTGCTTGTCCCCCGAGCACAAGGAGGATACCTGTGAAGCCTGTCGAGCCTTCCGGTCCAGAAAAACACTCCGGGACCGAAGAGCCAGGTGTCAACAAATGGCGTCCACGTCGACAAAACAACGTTTCGACGAGGAAGAGGAAACATTCTCGGTTCCGGAATCAGAATCCGGAGACTCCGACGTCGAACAACAGCAACAAACTGTGAGTAAGACGTCAAAGTAAATCCATCGACAAACCGAAAGCCCAGGGGACGCCACTGCCAACAGGCCATGGCTCGACCCATAAAACAGGCGACCCGTCGAAGGCGCCGAAAAAGGGCACGCCCATAGCGAAGACACCCGACTCCGGTCGAGGGACCGCCATGGAGCAACCTCGGAGCCGAGAAAGCGGCTCCGAGAGACAAAAACAAGATACCGGCACCGAAAAACATCGGCACCGAGAATCCATGCCGAAAGGAACAAAAATTCTGTCGGTGCCGAAACCGAAAAAAGATTCTCTCTCGGCGCCGAAAAATACCACACCTTCATCCTACTCAGAGGAACAAGGAATAAGTGGCCAAATGCACAGATTTGGACAAGAGCTCCAAAGTGTAGAATCGGACTACACACAAAAGAGACTGTACATCCAGCACGACACAGGGAAGATTTCAACCCTTCCCCCAATCATGAGGAAAAGAAGGATCGAACTTCCAAAGGATGACGCACAACCACAAGCCAAAGTGGTTAAAAAAGTCACGCCTCCGCCCTCTCCACCACAGGCATCGCCGGCACAAACACCGCCACAAATGCACTCACCAGCGCAAACTACCATAAGTCATGACGATCAGGATCAAGACGCTTGGGACCTGTATGACACCCCAGTGCCGGACAATGATCCCGAGTCATACCCCACAAAGCCGTCACCGCCAGAGGACAGTACCTCATACTCGCAACTGGTGGCTAGGGCAGCAGAATTCCACAATGTCCAACTGCATTCCGATCCTATAGAGGATGATTTTTTATTTAACACCCTCTCGGCTACACACAGCCAATATCAATGTCTCCCAATGCTACCAGGGATGTTACGGCACGCAAAACAAATTTTTGAAGAGCCCGTAAAATCAAGAGCCATCACCCCAAGGGTGGATAAGAAATACAAATCACCACCCACAGACCCAGTGTTTATTACTTCGCAGTTACCACCTGACTCCGTGGTAGTAGGGGCAGCTCGCAAGAGAGCAAATTCACATACATCTGGCGACGCCCCACCTCCGGACAAAGAAAGCCGAAAATTTGATGCGGCAGGGAAAAGAGTAGCATCACAGGCAGCCAACCAGTGGCGCATCGCAAATTCACAAGCGCTGCTGGCCAGATATGACCGAGCACACTGGGACGAGATGCAACTTCTCGTAGACCATCTTCCCCAGGAATACCAAAAAAGGGCGCAGCAAATAGTGGAAGAGGGACAAACGATCTCAAACAATCAAATCCGCTCTTCACTAGACGCAGCCGATACTGCAGCAAGAACAGTCAACACTGCTGTCACCATAAGGAGACACGCTTGGCTACGCACTTCAGGCTTCAAACCTGAAATCCAGCAGGCTGTCCTTAATATGCCCTTCAACGAGAAACAACTTTTTGGCTCTGAAGTGGATACAACCATTGAAAAACTTAAAAAGGACACAGACACGGCCAAGGCCATGGGCGCACTCTACTCCCCGCAGAGCAGAGGCTCTTTCAGAAAAACTCCATTTAGAGGGGGGTTTCGTGGCCAACCCACAGACACCACCAGCCAACAAACAAGAACCACACCATATCAGGGTTCCTTCCAAAGGGGAGGTTTCAGGGGATATCGGGGGGGTCAATTCCCAAGGAGTAGGGGAAGATTCCAGACTCCAAAAACACCTCCACCTAAACAGTGACTTTCAAGTCACGCAACCCCTTCACTCAACACCAGTGGGGGGAAGACTAAGCCAATTCTACCAATCTTGGCAACAGATTACAACAGACAATTGGGTATTAGCAATAATCCAACATGGCTATTGCATAGAATTCCACAACTTCCCACCAAACATCCCCCCCAAAACACGCAAAATGTCACCACAACATTTAGAACTTTTAGGACTAGAAGTTCAAGCACTACTGCAAAAGGATGCAATAGAGTTAGTACCAGTACAACAAAAAAACACAGGAGTTTACTCCCTGTACTTTCTAATTCCAAAAAAAGACAAAACATTAAGACCAATATTAGATCTCAGGACACTAAATACCTACATCATATCGGACCATTTTCACATGGTCACACTACAAGACATCATTCCACTGCTCAAACAGCAAGATTACATGACCACATTAGACCTAAAGGATGCGTACTTTCATATACCAATACACCCTTCTCACAGAAAGTACCTACGGTTCGTATTCAAAGGAATACATTACCAATTCAAGGTGTTGCCATTCGGAATAACAACTGCACCAAGAGTGTTCACAAAATGTCTAGCAGTAGTAGCAGCACACATCAGGAGACAACAGATACATGTGTTCCCTTACCTAGACGATTGGCTAATTAAGACCAACACAGTAAAAAAATGCGCAAACAACACCACATTTGTCATACAAACCCTTCACAAACTGGGGTTTTCCATCAACTATACAAAATCACACCTAGAACCGTGTCAAACACAACAATATCTAGGAGCAACCATCAACACATCAAAAGGAATTGCCACTCCAAGTCCACAAAGAGTGCAGGCATTCCACAAGGTAATAAGTGCTATGTTTCCAAACCAAAAGATACAAGCAAAACATGTGCTAAAACTTCTAGGCATGATGTCATCATGCATAGCCATTGTCCCAAACGCAAGACTACACATGCGACCCTTACAACAGTGTCTAGCATCACAATGGTCACAGGCACAGGGTCAACTTCAAAATCTGGTGTTGGTAAACCGCCAAACATACCTCTCGCTTCTATGGTGGAACAGCAAAAATTTAAACAAAGGGCGGACATTTCAGGACCCAGTGCCTCAATACGTTATAACAACAGATGCTTCCATGACAGGGTGGGGAGCACACCTCAATCACCACAGCATTCAAGGACAATGGGATATACACGAAACAAAATTTCATATCAATTACCTAGAACTGTTAGCAGTATTTCTAGCGTTAAAAGCCTTCCAACCCATAATAACACACAAATACATTCTTGTCAAAACAGACAACATGACAACAATGTATTATTTAAACAAACAAGGAGGAACACACTCAACACAATTGTGCCTCCTAACACAAAGAATTTGGCAGTGGGCGATTCACAACAACATTCGCCTAATAGCACAATTTATTCCAGGAATACAAAACCAACTAGCAGACAACCTTTCGCGAAACCACCAACAAGTCCACGAATGGGAAATTCACCCCCAAGTTCTGAACAAGTACTTTCAAATTTGGGGAACACCCCAGATAGATTTGTTCGCAACAAAAGAAAACTCAAAATGCCAAAACTTCGCATCCAGGTACCTACACCGCGAATCACAAGGCAATGCTCTATGGATGAGTTGGTCAGGGATATTTGCGTACGCTTTTCCCCCTCTCCCTCTCCTTCCATATTTAGTAAACAAGTTGAGTCAAAACCAACTCAAACTCATACTGATAGCACCCACATGGGCAAGACAACCTTGGTATACAACTCTACTAGACCTTTCACTAGTACCGCATGTCAAACTACCCAACAGGCCAGATCTGTTAACACAACACAAACAACAGATCAGGCATCCAAACCCAGCATCATTGAATCTGGCAATTTGGCTCCTGAAATCCTAGAATTCAGACACTTAGACCTCACACAAGAATGCATGGAGGTCATAAAACAAGCTAGAAAACCTTCCACTAGACACTGCTATGCATCTAAGTGGAAAAGATTTGTTTACTACTGCCATTCCAATCAAATACAACCATTACATGCCTCTACTAAAGACATAGTAGGATACTTACTACATTTGCAAAAAGCAAATCTCGCTTTTTCATCTATAAAAATACACCTCGCAGCAATATCTGCTTACCTACAAACTACTCATTCATCGTCTCTATTTAGAATACCAGTTATTAAAGCATTCATGGAAGGGCTAAAAAGAATTATACCACCAAGAACACCACCAGTTCCTTCATGGAATCTTAACATCGTCTTAACAAGACTCATGGGTCCACCTTTCGAACCCATGCATTCCTGTGAAATGCAATATCTAACCTGGAAGGTCGCATTTCTCATTGCAATCACATCCCTCAGAAGAGTAAGTGAAATACAGGCATTTACCATACAAGAACCATTTATTCAAATACACAACAATAAAATAGTTCTAAGAACAAATCCAAAATTTCTGCCAAAAGTAATCTCACCATTCCATTTAAATCAAACAGTAGAATTGCCAGTGTTCTTCCCACAACCAAATTCTGTGGCTGAAAGGACACTACATACATTAGACATCAAAAGAGCACTAATGTATTACATTGACAGAACAAAGCTAATCAGGAAAACAAAACAACTGTTCATAGCTTTTCAAAAACCACACATAGGAAATCCAATCTCTAAACAAGGCATTGCTAGATGGATAGTCAGATGCATTCAAACATGCTATCTTAAAGCCAAAAGAGAATTGCCTATTACACCAAAGGCACACTCAACCAGAAAGAAAGGTGCTACAATGGCCTTTCTAGGAAACATTCCTATGAGCGAAATATGTAAGGCTGCAACCTGGTCTACGCCTCATACGTTTACTAAACACTACTGTGTAGACGTACTAAATGCACAACAAGCTACAGTGGGCCAAGCTGTACTAAGAACATTATTCCAAACTACTTCAACTCCTACAGGCTAAACCACCGCTTTTAGGGGAGGTAACTGCTTTATAGTCTATGCCACACATGTGTATCTGCAGCAACATATGCCATCGAACTGAAAATGTCACTTACCCAGTGTACATCTGTTCGTGGCATTAGTCGCTGCAGATTCACATGTACCCTCCCACCTCCCCGGGAAGCCTGTAGCCGTTTAGAAGTAGATCATAAATCTTAAACATCTGAACATTTGTAAATAATTATTAGAAACTCTTAACGTACATACATATTCACTCCATTGCATGGGCACTATTTATACCAAACAACTCCATCCTCACCCTCTGCGGGGAAAACAATCTAAGATGGAGTCGACGCCCATGCGCAATGGAGCCGAAGAGGGAGGAGTCCTTCGGTCAGCGGACTGTGCCACACATGTGAATCTGCAGCGACTAATGCCACGAACAGATGTACACTGGGTAAGTGACATTTTCATTCATCTACACTCCCTATCTGCTTATCACTATCCGCAGGCGGTATGTTCCCATAAGCGTTAAATTGCTCTTTTTTTAGGTCACAGCCTACCAGATAGCACAGCTGTCTGGTTTGCAGAATACTATTGGGGACTTCCAGAAAGTTGACTTAAGAATGCATTCCACTCGTTGATTACTAATGGCTTGGTGGTTTGTAAATCAAACTTTCTGGCTTTCTGTTTACTGGCTTTATTCGCTGTAGAGTCTCCAGGTTCAGTTTATTCCTCCCATTGCCTAAATCCTGTTTACTGTGTTCTTCCACAAACTTGCTTTCTGTAAATAGGCCTTTAAATCTTCTCTTGTTACATTTGTTGTGCATTCAAAGACGGAGATCAAATGTCAGGCTCTCTCTTGCAAGGAGCTTGGTGTTTATTTTTCTTTCTCTGACTTAAAAATGAGAGAATTTGTGACAATTATGATGAGTACCCATGTAAGATAAAAGGGACGTGCTTTTTTCTTTTTCTTTTTCTAGCACAAAACAAAAATAAACTGATGACATTTCAGAATATATCAGAATTGGTACAAGTGAAGCACATTTTTTTTGTAATTCTGAAGTGTGGAAGAAACAAATTGAAAACAGTCGAAATGTATCAATACACTAGGTGATGATATTTGCACACATTCTTGTTTATGTGCAGTAAAGCCTTATTTCGGTGCAAATGTAATAGTAATTTCAATTGAAATGTGTTTCTGTAATGGCAGAGCACCACCACACCATGCATACTCCACACTAAACCACTCTAGTTGTTCTAAACCAATCAACCCCACTCCACTCAGTCTACTGCACTCCACCCAAATCTACCCCACTCTGCTCCTATCTACTGCAGTATAACCCATTCCACTCTGTCACACTCCATTATACCACCGTCCACCCCACTCCAATGTTACTCAGTCAAACCCACTCCAATTTACCCAAATCCACTCCAACATACCCCTCTACTCCACCCTAGTTTCCCCCACTCCATTTTACCCTACTTCAAACTCCACTTCAGTCTATCCAAACCTACTCCACTCAAATCTACCCCATTCCCCCTCAATCTACCCCACTCCACTTCACTCCAGTGTATCTCACTCCACCACTTTACTTTCAAATCTATCCCACTTCATTCTAATCCACTCCAATCTAACTCACTGCTCTCTACCACAATTTATCCTAATCCAATCTACCCCTCCCCAATCTCTCACACCAGTATTATCCCTAAGTAATCCATTCCAATCTACCCTGCTCCAAACTACCCCACTCCAATCATCCCTTTTCAGTCTACCCAACTCCAATCTACCCGATTCTGTTCCAGGTTTCCCTACTCTAATCTACCCAATCTACCCCACAGTACCTAATCCTAATATACCTCACTACACTCCAGTCTACTCCACTCTTCCCCAATTTATCTCCCTCTGCTCGAATCAATCTAGCTCCACTCCACCCCACTCCACTCTAAAACTGCAATCTTCTCCACTCTAATACACCTGCTCAAGTCCCCCTCCATCTGCCCCTCTCCAGTCCAGTCTACCCCACTCCACCCCACTCCACCCCTCCTCTTAACTGTAATATACCACTCAAATCATGCCCCACTCCAGTCTCCCCTATCCCACTCCACCATACCCTACCCACCGCCAGTATACCCCATCCAATCCGCCCCACACAAGTCTACCCCAATCCAAACTCTCACTCCAATCTACCCCACTCCACCCCACTCAACTCCAATCTACCCCACCATAATCCACCAAATCTGTCCCACTCCACCCTAATCTACTCCAATCCAATCTACTTCTCTCCACATCAGTCTACCCCGCTCTACCCCACTATAGTCTATTCCCCCTCCACTCTGATCTACCCCACTCAGATGTACCCCATTCCAAACTACCCCATTCCACGGTAATCTACTCCACCCCAATTTAAACCAATTCATTATACCCCACTCTGCTCCACCCCACTCTACCTCACATCACTCCAATCTACCCCCTCCCTTAGTCTAGCCCACACCACTCTACCACACTCCACTGTACCCAAATCCAGTCCACTCCGCTCCAATCTACCCCACTCCAATTTATCTCACTCCAATCTTCCCCACTGCCGTTTAACCCACTCCAGTTTACCCCCTTCATTCCTTTCTACCCTATTCTAATCTGCCCATCTACCCCACCCTGATCTACCCCACTACTCTTCCCCAACCTCTCACTCCACTCTCGACTCCACTCCATAAGCTATTCCCGCCAAATTTGAATCCCTTTTTCCCAAATCCAGGGGATTCTAAAGGTACCAAGGGCTTGTGGATTCCTCTGGAGGGAACTGAGAAGTTAGTCATAATACAACTAAAATCTGGATTTTGGGGGATAAAGGTACTGCAAAAGAAATCATATGTGGTTTTTTTCCCTCTGCAAATGACATAAACAAAGGGTTTGCGGTGCTAAAATCAGCATCTTCCCAGCTTTCAGAAGCAGGCAGACTTGAATCAGCAAAAAAAGAAATTTCAACAGTTTTGGCATTTTACTGGGACAAAGCCCATTTTTTCCAAATTTTTTTTTTTTTGCTTTCTGCCTCCTTACAGATAATTGATAATAACACTGGTTCTGCTATTCTGTGTTCTCCCAAGTCTCATGATAAAAATGGTGCCTCTTGTTTTTGTGGATAGGCCTACTATCCAAGAAAGGAAAAGCCCCAAAATGCAACGTGGACACATCACATTTTTCCCTGGAGAACTGACTTGTTTTTTTGCGAAGTGCCCAGCTGTGAATTTTGGGCTCTAGCTCAGCCAGCTCCTCGGTAAACCGAACAAACCTGTACATTTTTTTAAATTAGACACCTAGAGGAATCCAGGATGTGGTGACCTGTGGGGCACTCACCAGGTTCTGCCACCCAGAATCCTTTGCTGTCGCGTGGCGACGGCTATTGACCTTGGTTGAATCCGTTCCTGTCGCTCTTAGGCAGCCACCAACTACTGTGAGGTACCACTTTCCTGACCACACCTGGGAGTAAGAAAGCCACTGGACATTGGACAACAGAAGAAAGAGAAATTGTCATCATTCCTGTCTGGAAAAGGATGGAGTCTTCACTTAGCTTTTTACCCCAAGGAAACAAAGATACAGAAATATATTTCCCTTGAGTCTGGAATTCACCAAAAAAGCTCCTAGACGTTGGAGAGCAATTAAATTATCCAGCGGTTCTTGGTTAAAGTTGAGAGTGGGCTCTAGAATATTTCCCTGAAGTGGAGGGTTGAATAGAATTCCTCCCTGGGGAATTTGCAGCCTAACTCCATACAAGCTTCTGGAACTGTGGGCGTATTTGAGTGGACCACCCTACAAGGTAACTGACTCTGCCCCTTCTCTTTCAGCCTATCTTAGGCAGGACAGTATTCTGGTAACACTTTTGTTTTTGGTTGGGAAAAGACAACCAGTAGCCTTTTTTTATAATTATTTTTATTTTGGGCAATACATCCAGACTTTCATGGACATTGGTCTGCCGATTGGCTACCGTTTATAATTCTTGCATTTCAAAAACCCCATTGAAGAACTCTAAAGATGGTGGCTTCCTGAATTTTCTGTTAGAATGCGGGCTTCCTGGTCATCAGAAGAGGCTATATCCATGTATCCATCCACAGTGCTGGCCAGTGGGATTCACTCGAGAGCAGGAATCCTCTCAGCAAATCTTGCTGGAAAATTGCTGTAGCCTTATGTCAGTGGTGGCTGCTGGACTTTAATGGTCCCCAAATCTGTAGACTGGCCAGTCTAAGTAAACCTGAAAAGTATGGCTGATCGCAACAGTAGAGAAATGGGTGCCCCTGAGGAAGTACTGCAAAACTGGCAACAAGGGCACTTATTTAAAAACAAAAATAAAACTCAGACACCAATCCACAGTGGGACCAGTGCCCACCCCTGGTCCGAAGTGGTTAAGCCAAGAGGCAAGTGACCCATAAGGGGGTGAGGCTGCATCAGTCTGTCTGTGGAGGCCCACCTCCCACAGCAACTGATCAAGAGTGGCCTGTAAAGCTTTTCTGCCTGTGGAGATTTAGGACCTATCCTGTCAGACCAAATTGGGGTGAGTTGGGCGAGGCATTGTAATGGTCTGATAGCTCGATGGTAAGTAGGTGTTCTGAGTGTGCTGCCATCGAAAAGAAAAGTGTTGGCCCCTGATGAACTGTAGGGTCAGGGAAGTATGCTTGACCGTACTGCCTCACTATAGCTGCACTCCAGCCAGGCTGATCCACTAAAACTTTGAGGAAAGCCCCATAAAAACTGACTGCCTGTGTGAGACCAGAAAAAAATGCAATCCCCCTTCAATCTCCCAACTGGGCTACTCACTGAGATGGCCATGTGTGCACACTTCTGAAGCCCCTGACCCCCACCACCGAGTAGTATGGAAGTGATGATATGACAAACGCATAGCTTGAGGTGGTCGTGGACCAGCTTCCCTTGGCATCCTTTGGACCGCTTAAGCCCCAGAGTTCTAGCACCTCGATGGGGGTGATTGTGCAAAACCTTAGAGAATAGGCCTATGCACAGGGGCTGCCGTGATGAGTCTGACACAAAGACAGGAGCCAGGGGGAGGAAAGAATTCAACATCAGACCCTCCCCACTAAAATGTAGCTTGTAATATGGGTAGCAACAAAAGGGGCATAACAGTGGCTGACACTGATGATCCTGCAGATTTCCAGGTTGACCTGGACCAAACTAGAACTAAAGACTTCCTCCTGCTGACATTCCTAGACGTTAAGGAAGGAATACAAGCTATTATTTCGGATTTGCAACTATAGTGGAAGGATTTAAGGAAGGACATCAACCACCCAGGGGACAGGACTAACAAATTTTAATTTGGGTTGTACTAGCAAGGTGACAACTGCTAACTAGTGACTACCCTAAATTTTCTCCAAATACTGGTCTATCTAGATTAGAAACTTCCCTTGTTAGGGGCGAGCGCAAAGCGCTCCGTCCCCTGTAGTAATCTCTCTTTGGGCTTCCAACCACGTTCATGTCACGTAAGTCACTTTCATTGGTTCGTGGGCTTGCCTTTTAAAATCTGCTTGCTTTCATTTGTGAAAGGCATGCATACGTCATACCTTTTCCGGTGTTTAGCCCTTCTGCACAGCACCGGTAAACTACCAAAAACATAAGAGGCTCGATGTTTTCAGCATGGTTTCCGGACTACTTTCTGTCTATTTTCCACACTGCACGATCGCGCTGGGGTTTACATATCGCGATCGCGCTCGGTTTTTCCGTTTTCAATTTCATCATGATCGCGCTGCATTTTACATGGTGCGATTGCGCTGCGTTTTTTTTTCTTTTAATTTGTGTGGTAAGAAAAGTACGGGTAGGAGTTTACAATGCTAATAGCTCTAACTCGAGCAAATGGGAGACCCGTTGCATTGCAAATGCTTGTTATATTTGACTTGACAGTCTGCTGGATGACTTCATGTTTTAATAATAATTTTAAATGTATATAGTTGACTTTTTCCTGGCTCCACCCAGAGAAGCATTATTTGGTCACCTCATACGACCAGCTGGCAATTTTTCATTCCGCCTTCCAGGGGGTGCTTTCATTAATATGCACAAGAGATTATTCCAAATTTGAAAAAATAAGTTGACTGTGCTGTTTGTCTACTTCAGTTCTTTTTCTCCTATATGCATTCGACATAGAAAGTAATATTGATGCTACTTATTTAAATCGTTGGTAAAGCTAGGAGGGACAGACTTTAATGCTATATACAGCATTTACGCATTTAAGGCATGCAAAACCGAATCTGAGTATGCCTGTCTTTACATTTGTTTTCAAGATATTTGGTAAAACATCCGGTCACCTTAGCCAAGCTGCACCATTTGTCAGCAAAAGCAACCCTTTCTACAACCGTTCAGATGCGATATAGTGTTTATAAAGCAAATGCTTGCATTTTTTAAAAACAATTTTTTTTTTTTTTTTTTAGCAAAAGTCTAATAAAGCCTGTGATCCTTACTTCTTCGTGAAAAATAGATAGTTGCCAACACAATGGTGTGGTAACCATTATTAGGCAAACAGATTTCGAAAACAAGACTGCTGTTGTGCCAAAAAATAAAAAAAGACGTAATTGGTCTGTCCGGACAGGCATTTGCTTGCTAATGTGAGAATGGCAGGTCTGGTTTAATTAGATATATAGTGCCTTTAGGTGAAACGAAACAACGCGTGTTCGTAAGCAATTTACAGACCACACTGATGTACAAATAAGAACTGGGCGGGGTGGGGCGGAAGGGGTGATACTTTACATCTGCACTAAAATTAAAACTTGTTTAGGAAGTGTTAAAACGCTGACGTACTTTATACCGCTATGCCTTTAAAAATGTAAATGAACTTTCCGTTTGAAATGGTTCTGTAGTAGCCTACGATTACTCTTCTGTCACTGTATTCGGTCTCGAATAAGTTATTTGGCCACATTTTTAAAATCTCAATAGGATAAAGAGGCAACTCTATAACCTTGATGTCGTGTAAATAGTTTAATTTATTTTCTCTCCCCGGAGGTAACAGTAGCATGAACCCGATTGACGTCATTGAACCCGATAGCATCTTCAGATTGTGCTGCTGACGTTTCTCTGTGGTTATGGTGGTTAGGTGGCTGAGTTACACATGCATTCAACCAGAAACATCAAAGACATTATATATAGATAGCAATGCTACTTATGTTTCATTAAATAAAATGAATTGCCCGATTTTGTCTTAGTAAGGTGATGCTCGTTAACACGTGTATAAATAACACAAAAATGGTTATTTGGTGCAAAATGGCAGCCAAGCCCTGTGAGGTAACGCAGTCACAAGGAAAGATCATAGAATGTTAAGTGAGTGGATAGTTTTTGTTATCTATAATGAGCTCCCATCTTAGTCATTTTGGTTTCAAATGCAATGTGCCAAAAAGAAAAACCTTTACATGTTTTGCCAGCGTTTGTTGGATTTCTCTGAGTCTGGTGTTAGTTTTAAAGGTGGGCTGTCTGTGAGATTGTTTTCCATCATTTGTCAGTGCTTATTGCTTTTGCCCACAGGCAAGTTTTTTTTCTTTCTTTTAAATTCACAGTATGCTGATTGCGTAGGGTATTAAGCTGTTATCTGATACACCAGCAGTGGTCTCAACTATGTGAGAACCGTTAGCCTGAAAGCGAAATGATCGTTTTATGCTTCCGTACACCACGAACATCCTTGGGGCCTCAATCATTATCGAGCCTAACGCCACCTAAATTGAACTGATTATTGCTTTCCATCTTTTAAATCAGTCGTATGTATATTTTGAGATTTAGATAGATTTGCACATTTACAAGTATGTAAATTTTATTGAAAATAAAGATATTAATAAATAAATTATACGTTCCCCCGGCATACCTTGATTAGCATGATATTTGTGTTTGGAGTGGGCGTTTCCACAGATTTTTCCCTACAATTTTCCTTTTTTGTTATAACTTTTCCCTCAGCCCAGTCACACTGGTCGCACCTCTGTAAGGTCTCTATTCAGCTTATGACTTTGCTTTAGTGCAAGTAGGTCAGTTGAGAATACTGCTGCCATTGTTTAGCAACAATGCATGGCAGTAAAAGGTTCTGCAATGGATCTTTAATGCGTGAGTCAAATTAGCCAGACTAATATTGGAGATCAATGTATAGAGTATATATGTGGTGCAAAACCTGCCATTTGCTCATGTCACAGTAGCTTGTTATATGAAACTAACAAACTAAACTACAGAAGATCATCTCTTGAGCATTTACAAGACTGGTGAGCACGTCTTTGGTCCACTTTGATCCATAGTGTTTTACCACTATACACGAACTACAGACGCTAGACAGAAAACGATGCAGCAGTCCTCTGTACGTGAAGCAGCACAATAGCTTAGCTCACTGGCTCAACAGGAGCACATATTTTAGCTGTGAACCAAGAGAAATAATACATTGAAAAAAACTGGTGTATTAACAACTTTGAATGAACAAATACATACATTATGTTAAAGAGAAATATCACTGCAGTGCAAAGAGTAAACCACAGGCTGTGATTAATAGAAAAAAAAGGATATGGCTTGTCCCTGAGATTGTGGTATCGCTGTAGGCCAAATTTAAGTAGGAGTTGATGACCTAGATGGCTGGTGCAAGAGATAGAATACAGGGGTATGTGAGGTGAGTGTCTTTGAATATTCAAGAAAGAAAATATTACAATTGAGTAGCAAGTAAGAAATATATTGCAGATTACCTAGTCTGTTGAAACCAGGGAAAATGATTGAAGTAATCTCATGAGTAATTTTGTAAGTGGAGGAAGACTCAAATGAGCAACATTGCAAAGACACGTGAAAGAAATGACAGCTGATATGTGGCAAACTGTACTCCTTATTTGTCATAAAATAGCCAGGAAGGGCTTAGGCAGCTGTATTTTTGGCTGGTGGGAAAAAATTATTCTCCACGATGAGTCCTTAATCAAGGCACTGTAGACTCATAGGTGAGTAAAGGTGGGGGTCAGGAGTTGATCTCCTGGAGTTGAGATAAGTACAAGGTTGGGGGACCAAGGCAGCACAAAACTTAAACCTTCAGCAGCACAGGGGCGGCTAGCTGCAGAGTGTCAAAACAGTGTCGGGTGTCCTATGATTTTCAATGGAGGAGATCAGTTTCAGAAACAGGCTGTGGCCAGGAGACTGGGCGAGGACAACCCACAGAAGCCAGGTAAGTAGAGATGCCAGGTAAGTAGAGATGCCAAGGGTCATAGGAACACCAACCATCCAGCTCCCTAAGGTCCAGGGCCTCTGGGTGCAGGGGTGTGTTTTGGTATCAAACAGCTTACCGGGCAGGTCGCAGTCAGGGGGAGTCTTTGGATTGAAGCTGCAGGTGTTGCTGTGCAGTCTGGCAGGGGTCAGCCCGTGGTAAACTCTTGGTCAGAAGCGCTAGGGAACCTTAACAGGACTGATGCCACTTGTACTCCGGCCGTGGTTGTACAGTTCCTCAGGCAGACTTTGAAGTTGGTTTCTTTTGGACAGGTCCACTGTCCACTGAAGTTCTTGGACGTTATCGAAGGCAGGAAGTCCTCCAAAGGCTTTGGAGGTCGCTGGGCTGCAGGACAAGTCATCTTTTGGGTGCAGGTTCTTCGAAGGCTGCAGACAGGGTGGTAGGGCTGGGTCAAGTCAATTGATGTCTTCAGTCTTCTCTGTTGGTGTGACTTCTGTGGTGTCCGGCTCTTCTTTCGTCGACAGGAATCTGAGTTCTAGGGTTCAGGGGTGCCACCTATATACTGATTTTAGGGGCGTTACAGGGTGTGCCAGGTGGTAGCCAATGGGCTTCTCACCTTTAGGGTGACTACACCCGTCTTATAACCACATCTTTTGGGAAGTGGGCATAGCCCTAATCCTATTGGACTAATTCCTTCCACACAGGATTGAGGAATCTAAAAAGTAGTGTCCACTTCAGCTTGTCTATCTTGGGGATGGGACTGGCATGAAGTGGGAACTACTCCAAATTTAACTTTTGTTTTTTCTCCAGTCCTGCTGCTAAAAGTGGGGTCAGAAACTAGGGGTCGGTCTTCTCTACCATTTGGAGAGGCCTTGGTCGCATTTCAAAAGCAGCAAGGCATTTGAAGCTGCTCCCTGCATGGAATGCCCATTCTGCCTGGGAGAGGAGGTCACACCTCTGCCCAGCGCAGGCCTTTGTTCTGAGCTCGCGAACATTGGCTCTCACCTCAGGGGGTCAGAAGTCTAAGGTGGCTATACTATACTGGTAGGTTTTCAGGGGGCACCTCAAAGGTGCCCTCAGGGTGCATGTATTAATAAATCCATCACAGGATTCAGCGAGGGTTTATTAATATGATGTTTGCTACCAAACATCCCTATTGTCAGTGAAGCCATCATGTCGCTGGGGAACTCTTAATGACTGGAGTCTAGCACATGTGCTTAAAATGGCTTCACTGTTCACTTACTATGTCTGAGAATCGACAATGGCAAAGCAGGGACACATCTGCTCAGGCAGGTATTCCCTCACGTGTAATATAATGCACCCTATCTTTAGAGCTGGAAGGCCTGCTAGAGGGGTGACTTACATGTTTTGCATGCACTGTAATGGGGCTAGGGTACACAAGCTGTGTGCCATATCGTATTTTCATTTTAGTTCTGCACCAAGACATGCACCCTGCAAAAGCAGCACTGTGTGCACTTACTGAGAGGGTCCTTGAGGGTGGCACAATTTGTGGTGCTGCCCTCCGAGGCCTTCCTTTAGTACCCCTTGCCATAGGTACCCTAGGGATTTATAGTGGTAGCTAAAGGTTTGCCAATTGGGAAAAACTGTGCACTTTTGGCGACGGAAATCTGGCTTTGGGGACAAGTTTAGCAGAGACCCAGAGCACTTTCTATCGAAATTGCACCAGAAACCAGGGAAAAAGTAGGGAAGTGACAATGTCAAAAGAGGCACTTTTCTTCACTGAGTTTTATCAAAATGTAAACTGCTAAAGTTGCAAAGGGCACATATTAAAGCTGGCAGTCATCCTTTGTGTGAAAACCCTACCCAGGCAATAACCACAGTCCCTGTCACAGTGAATCACAAAAGTCACTAAATTAAGGTGTGCTTAACCCTCTGGTAGCTTGGTACAAAGCAGTCTGGCTTAATTTAGAGGCAAACTATTTAGTACTGTTTGTACTGGATAAAGTGAAAACCAACACAATCACAAAGCAATCTGGAAAGCTAGAATAAATGTTAATGGATAACATTATACTAGAATAAAAAAAGTCCAATCAGTAAAACCAGAGATATTCAGTTTTAAAGTTTTAAACTGATATAGCGCCTAAAAGCACAAAGCACATCTCGCAGTCATCTGGTTGTGTTAAACTGCGGGAAAGTCACAAGTTCATCTAACAGCAATGAAGAGTGGGCCTGACACAGGGGGTAGCAGGTTAGTCCAGCTGAAAATATTACCTTAAAGTCTGGCATGGAAGACGAGACCATGAGGATCAGGAAGCATTTTGGCGATGGTTGTTGCTGTAGTGCAATGATCCAGTGGGATGCTGCAGGCTGTTGTTGCTGAAACTTTGTGTGGGAAGTCACAAGGGGCTGTTGCTGTAAGGTGAAGTGCAGGTCTTGCTTTGCCGGTTGTCGCTGTAGCACAGTGTCCGGTTCACCTGAGCTTCGCATTGGCGGTTGTCACAGGAGGCAGAGGCTTGGTGTGAACAAGCCTGTTAGCATTCACGAACAGCCCAAAAAGTAAGGATTTCTCCTGTTCACGTAGAGAAGTGCATTCTGATGCCAGCTAAGGATCCAGGACTTAGAGAGGCACCTCGTGCGGCTCAAGGACTCACTCTTGCAGAGGTCACCAGGGCTTAGGAAGGTCCAGTTGCATCAGCTCTGCTGGGCAGTTGCAACAAGGCCTGTGGAGCTTGTTCTGTCACTGTAGCTCAGAACAGGATGCCTGCCAACTGATCTTTGGAGTCACTTGGGTTAGCCTGGGATATAGGGATGAGCTCCAGGCTTCCTTCTCAGAGAGCAGGACAGACCAAGTAAGAGGGCAGTCCTCTGGGAAACAAGGTAGGCTACTGGCAGAAGCACAAATGCTTAGGAAAAGAAAATGCCAGCCTTCTAAAAGTAGAATTTTCAGAATTGTGACTTGAAATCAGACTTTATCATTAAAGTGGATTCTAAATTGCAGTTTTCGTTTAAACACAACGTTACTATCTGCTCCCAGTCATAAGTTAATACTTATTAAATGTAATACAGTAACTCCATGTTGCTCAATGGGATAGATAGGCCTTGCAACAGTGAAGAACGACTTAAGGAGTTTTGCACTGCTAGAACATGTAAAACTTAACCCCAGGTGTCCTACCTTTTCAAATACACTATACCCTGCCCTGTGCACTTTTAGGGCCTATCTTAGGGGTGACTTGTATGTACAAAAAAGGAAGATTTAGGCATGGCAAAAAGATTACTTTCTAGTTTCGAAATGTCAGTTTAAAACTGCACTGCAGGCTCCAGTGCTATGTCTGTGAAATGTTTTAAAAGACTGCTTTAGTTGGTGGCACAATGAGTGCTGCAGGCCCCACTAGTTCTATTTATAATACAGGCCTCAGAACCTGTAATACCATAGGGACTTAACAGTACATTAAACGTACCAGTTAAGTATATGCGATTTGTGCTATGTTTTAGGGAATGTACAAGCAACTTTTGCACTTTTCCCTGCTAGCCAGTCCTAATGCCAACAAAAATGGATTCAGCTAACAGAAGGAAAACGTCTGTGGAAGACCGTGCAAAAAGGGCTAGGTCAAACAGAACCTGTATGTTTATCTTGTGATATACTCCATCGGCCCTGTAGCATTGGTCTTGATAATGGTAATGCATTTCACTGTGTGGCTTGCTCTAAAAATAGACTGGCTTAGGTTCAGCTAATTCCTATTAGGCAGCCTACTGGGTGATCAAGAAATTCCTTAAACTGTTGCTGTAGTGGAGGAAATGTTTATGCAATGTGACCTAACAATATACCAATCAATACAAAATAAAAAAAAATACTGATCACAGACAACTTATCTGAAAAATTTGTTGTTGCTCGAAATCCTCCTGTTAGGTAAGGATGCTGAGCGGTAAGTTTGTTTTTCTAGCTGAGTCTAAGTGGTTATTAGTTGTTAAGCTCCGATTCAAAACCAAACTGCTTCAGGGGTTGATATCACACAATGGAAAATTGAACTTCTCTTTGGGGAATTACACTGATGTCAAGTGTATCACATAAAGTGGTGTCTGGGTCGGTTTGCAAATATGGGCTAACCTATTGATTAAAGCTCCCTTTGTTGCTAGGGATCTTTCTTTATGGTGCCTAGAGATTGATTTGTTTCTCTAGAACAACAAAAAAGGGACACTTGACTGAATACAGAGTTGAATTGTAAGCCAATTTACTCCAGTGCTGTTTTTAAGAAACATCTGCTGGTAGTGTTTGCTAACATCTTTGCTGACGGGACACTGTTTTAACATCTGCTGAAATTGCCACTTCGACATGCTCATCTGTAATGGCGTTTCCTCTACCGCTTCTATTGCAGTACCTGATAACACCTCTCTGACCTGACATTTTGATAGATCAGAAGGCTGCCTCTGGGTGGTGTTCAATATTAATAGGTGATGCAGTATAAACTATATTTATTCTCCAAGGCCATTGATCCTTAAAATGGCAATTGTGCCTCTCCTAAACTGTATTTGGTCTTAAAATGTTAAATATGGGCGTGTGCTGGCTTTACATGATGTTTAGGATATTCTAAATCTTGGGTGCTGGTAGATAAACTCTCATATGAATAAAATGTTATGAGAACTAAACAGATTAATGCAGGCAAGGGGATATCATTTTCTTTAGTGGCAATAGAAACAAGCATTTACAATGCAACGGGTCTCGCGTTTGCTCATGTTAGAGCTGATCGCGTTGTAAACTCCTAAACTGACTTTTCACCTATCGGGCAAAAGTGCATTTATGTACCTAACCCGAAAAAGTGAAATTAACTATGTAAAGCGCTCGACTTCTGCCAAGCGAGATCGCGCTCGTAAATTAGAGAAAAAGAAGTCCACGAGCCAGATGGAAAACAGCAAGCCTCGCATGTTTTCTGTAGTTGGTCGCTGTGCTCGAGGAGGGCTAGCCACCGGAAAAGGCATGAGTTATGCCTGCCTTCGACTAATGAAAGCAAGTAGATTTTATTAGGCAAGCCCACGAACCAATAAAAAACACTGACGTGAAGTTGACAGGGCTCCGAGCCCTTTTCTAAATACAAAAGAGTCTCGCTGCGATACGCATGCGCGAGCGCATGCAACGCAGGCTCAACCCTAAAAATGGGGTGCAGATTGTAATTCTAAAGTCCATTTGGCAAGGCTGGCTCAAATCTGCATACCTTAGGAGGATTGAGGGGCCTTTCCTGGGCCTTGGCTATAATTGTTGGATAGATGTTAGCAGAGGTCCACATGCCCTTCCCCTTGTACTTTATCTAGGAGCTGGGTTCTGTGACCCCACAGGAGGCATCCCATCTCTTCACCAGAATTAATTTAAGGTGTAAAAATAATGTCAACTATCTTGTAAAAGACGGACTCTGTAAGCAAGGCCTCCACCAGCTGCATTCGTGGAGGATGTCCCTTTTGAGGCATACAACATCACGTTTCTGCAGGCTTGGTAAATGCCTACAATTGAGAAAGGGGACAGGCCGTAGTTGGAAGAGAAAGTATTGGTATCATGGTTTACACCAATGTCACAGTTGCCTATAATTTTAACAAGCCTATCCTGAATGCAAAGACGTGGAGTATAAGCTTGGAAAAGTGAGAAAGTTAATTCCTACTTAACCAGATGCATAAAGTGGCCAGGATCACTAGGTAAATGTGTGCTTGAAATGCGTTATCAAATGGATGCTTCGGTAAGACTCCTGAACAGCCACCAAGGACATGGAACCCTGCTTTGCTTTGAGCTTGGGGCTTGCCTTCTGAGGTTAAAAGCCTAAAGTTAATTGAATATTGTAATGTGTTTTCCAGGCTGGGAACACTACCCCCTAGCTATTTAGAAGTGTACTGCATCTTAGGTAATCAGTCCTGAAGGCCTGCAGATGAGCATGCTGGGTGCTGCCGTAAGACATTTGTGAAAAATCTTGAACAATCTAAAATGTTTTTTTTTGTGGTCAACTAAGGGGATTGCAGTGCATATTGGGGAAAGCTACATCCCTTGAAGGGGGACATGTCGTGCTAGTTAGTAGGAGCTTCCTCTGCGAGCTATAGTCAACCAGGTTTTAAATTATGATTATCTGTTTTCAATGTAATTTAAAGACCTGGATTCCTTATTTAACACAATATATAGACCTTCCCACAAAATACAAATTAGAATCTAGGTCACATTCCCTATATACCTGGACCCAACTTCAGTTCAGCCACATACACTGATGGATTTACATCTCTGGGATTCAAGGTCTTCCAAAGATTCAGTAGAGGGTACTTTTGAGAGGTTTAGGTTTTCCATCAATTAATATTGATGGGTTTATTTCCATAGTTCATTGGAGGAATGCTTTTTCTTTTAATCTCTTGCAACACTTTTCTTCATTTTTGTGCTCTTTTGTTCATTACAGCTGTTTTACCTTCCTTGCCCATTGAGATTTGTCTAGATTTTGTTCTTTAATAGTTTGTTTACTTTTTCAACCTTTTGTTGCACATGTGTGTCTGTCAGGTTTCCTTACTCTTTAGTCCAAGCTACCAAAGATACCCTTATGAAAGACTGATTCATTTCTTGTAGTTTTCTCTGTTCGAGCATTGCAATTTTGTCACTGCTTACATCAAGATCTAGACCTCTCTCCTCCATTGTCAGGTTCTTTACAGCTGCACTGCATCTACTGTAGTTTAATGTACTGGCCCTCTATATAATTGTAATACTGTTAGTACAGTTGTATGTGTTAGTCATGGGGAATTGTTGTGTGAGCGTGTCTTAACTTATTTGTTATCTTAATTAGTAAGGGGACGCATCCTTAGGCCGATGGACCTTTTGACTCATTTAACATGATCACACCATTAACTCTATACATCACGTGAATATCACCAAATAAACAATTCAATTATTAAAATAAATAACTGTACACACCATGACCCATTTGGTCACGAAAAACCACACATTTTAGTATCGGTTAGAATATTTATTTCCCTATACTAACAATCTTAAGATCACGTAAATTAGTCTCAAAGCCAAATGATAAAGATACAGAAACAGCACTGGTTGACTGAAACGTCTAAAGAATCAACTTTTTCTGATGGATACAACTACCTGTGGATTCCTCACCTCAAGAATTCTCCCAATGCACTAGCATTTGGTGGAAATTTTCTTCCCAGCTCTTCACGTCGACATCACAATTGCATGGCTCTGCACGCGACGCCATCTGATGTCATCATGGCAATAAGAAATCCTCGCCGTCATGCTCCCTTTGACGGTTTTCTCCTAGCTCTCAAGAAGCTACTGTGTCTTATTGTACCTGTCACAATGTCTCCTCCTTAGAAGTCGGGGTTTAAACCTTGTCATGAGTGCAGGGGTCATATGTCTGTCACGGACCCTCATGATGTTTATGGTGTCTCAGCTCGGACCACGATGTAGATGAGTGCATGTCCTGCCAAAGGATGAATCCGAAGGCACTGAAAGAAAGAAGCAAAGCATTTTTTAGCTAAAGCGAAGAAAGGACACAGAGGTCACCCAAAGTCCAAGACAAGGGACTCGTCATTCCATAAGTCGTCGAGGTCACACAAGAAGCGGCGCTAGCACGACCCTCGACATCGTTGTTCTAGAGATCGATCTCCATCTAGATGATGTCGTACGGCGTGAGAGGTTAGTCTTACTGTAACTCTCCAGCCTCAAAGTCCTCCGGCTTCTCCGGTGCCATCACTCATCGAGGTGGTCGAGTCCCCGGCGAGTCCTCCAACTCACTTTTTGCCTGGGGTTCAGGAGTCTGTGGCACAGGTTTTGGCTTTTCTGATTGCTATGTTCATTATCTTTCATAAGGCTATGGCCCCGGCTGATCCCACGGGTCCTTTGGTGTTCTCCTTGGCTCTCCGGCTCCATGCATTTCAGCTCAGTTTGTTCCTTTCTATCAGGCTGATGAGATCTCCTCATATGCCGATAGGCGCCGATGGAGTCAACTCCGGCAGCGGATGGGTTCCGGTTGGGACGGAGTGCATCTCCTTCTACCTTACTGTGCCCATCTATTTTGAAGCCGGAGTTGTCGACGCTGGATGACTCTGTTGAGGTCGAGGAGGAGAACGTTAAGGCTCTTGGAAGAGCAAGAGTACCAGAGACTGCTATTGGAGGAAGGAGAGATTGCTGACCCCTTAGGAGAGTTTCAGGGCCTGGACTAAGCTAGTGGGCTGAACACTTCCCCTGAGTGGGAATTTACGGAAGAGGGGGCTTCCTATCGTTCTGTTATTAAGAAGGCTGCAGATTTTTTGGAGCTTCCATTGCCAGCTGCTGAAGTTAAAACAAACATTTTGACTGAAGTTTTGCTTCCTTCCTCTACTTCAGCGGAGCCCCTGCTCCCTTTCAATGATGCTCTTAAGAAGCCTATTTTAGAGGTTTGGAGGAAGCCTGTTACATCGCCAGCTGTGTCCAGAACTGTAGCAAGAAGGTACAGGGTTGCTCCTGGGGATGCAGGATTTTTGTCACAGAATCAGACTCCTGAAAGCTTGGTGGTCCAGGCTTCTTGTTCGGCTCGTTCTGCACCTGGTTCCTTTCCTGTTACTCCATTGCACAGGGAGTCCAAGAGGATGGAGCAAGCGGCTAAAAAGACTTTCTCATATTGCAGTATGGCCCTAAAATCGGTCAGTGCTACCTGTGTGTTGGGTAGATATGTGGTGCCCTGATGGACAGGGCTAGAGCTGTAGTGCCTATCTTGCCGCAGGATATGCAGGGGCAGTTCGACAAGCTCCTGTTGGACACCCAAGCTGCGGCCAAGCAGATCCTCTAGTCTGGTTTGGATTGTGCAGATTCAGTGGCCAGGGCAATAATGGGTAGATCAGTGGCCACCAGGAGACATGCGTGGCTAAGGTCTTGTGGATTTTCAACAGAGGTCCAGACAACTTTATTGGACCTCCCTTTTGACAGTGAAAAGTTGTTGGGGCCAAAGCGGACTCTGCCTTAGAGCGCTTCAAAGATAGCGGGGCCATGGTGAAGTCTTTGGGACTGCAAGCTTCTACATCTATTCCTTTAAGATCCTTTCAGAGGTTTGTCCGTGGAGCTGCTTATCGTGGAAGACCTCAATCCACAACTCAACAGCCCGTTAACCTTCCATATAGGTCCTTTAAAGGGTGGGGGAGGGTTAGGACACGATGGGCCACCCAGCAGAACCCTGCCTCCTCCTCTTCCTCTGGGAAGCACAACAAGGAAAGCAGCTCTAGTTTTCCATCCATTTTATGTCCTGCTTCCGTAGGGGGGAGGTTATTTCATTTTCTCCATGAGTGGGAGTTAGTCACATCGGACTCCTGGGTACTAAATATTGTGGAGAAAGGGTATGCCCTTCCTTTTCCTGTGTTTCCCTCTCCCATTCCTCCCCGTCCTTCGTTTTGTTCAGAAGATCATCTCCTGTTGTTGCAGCAGGAGGTTCAACTCCTTTTATCAAAAGGCACAGTGGAGTTGTTTCCAGAGCAGGAAAGGGGTCAGGGTCGCTATTTGAGATATTTCCTGATTACTAAAGAAGGATGGTCGGTTGAGGCCTATCCTGGATCTGAGGATTTTGAATTAGTTCCTCAAGCAGGAGAAATTCAAAATGCTGACTCTAGCGCAGGTGCTTCTGGCATTGAACAGAGAGGATTGGACATAGTCTGTCGACTTGCAGAATGCTTACTTTCATATCCCCATTCTCAAGTCACACAGGAAGTATCTCCGGTTTGTGGTGCGGTTGCAACACTACCAGTTTGCCGTCTTTCCTTTCAGTCTTACTTCCGCACCTCGAGTCTTCA
Organism: Pleurodeles waltl; assembly: GCF_031143425.1. Classification (NCBI taxonomy): domain Eukaryota; kingdom Metazoa; phylum Chordata; class Amphibia; order Caudata; family Salamandridae; genus Pleurodeles; species Pleurodeles waltl. Next base: position 812,938,344 of record NC_090440.1, read on the forward strand.
CGAAGGTGATGGCCGTGGTTGCAGCAAATCTTGTAAGGAAGGGAATATCTGTATTCCCTAACCTGGACGATTGGCATATAAAAGCCACATCCCCAGAGCTTGTGCTGAATCACCTCCAAATGACAACGCAGTTGTTGTTCAGCCTGGGCTTTACGGTAATCGTGCCCAAGTCTCACCTGGAGCCTTCTTAGCACCTCCTGTTCACAGGGGCAGTACTGTATACAAAATTGAATCAGGCCTATCTTCCGCCACAGTGGATACAGGACATTCAGGTGTTGATTCCAATGTTTAAAAATGGAGCAGTTGTTCCAGTCCTCAAGGTACTACGTTTGCTCGGTCTATTCGCTTCTTGCATTCTGTTGGTCACTCGTGCACGTTGGCACATGAGGGCTCTCCAGTGGTGCTTCCGCAAGCAGTGGGTTTAACACAAAGGGGATCTCGAGGAGTCAATAACGATCTCCAGAGACGCTACAATGGATCTACGATGGTGGACTGTGGACGGCAAACTTTCCCAAGGAAGGCCGTTTTCTCTACCACCACCGGTGGCCACGGTCATAACGGATGCTTCCACTCTAGGGTGGGGTGCTCATCTGGGGGACCTGGAGATCAAAGGTCTTTAGTCTCCAGTGGAACAGACTTTTCATATCCATCTGTTGGAATTGCGGGCAATACTTCTGATGGATACAACAACCTGTGGATTCCTCACCTAATGAATACTCCCATGGCGCCAGCATTCGACGGAAATCTTCTTCCTAGTCTCTGCACGTCGACGAGGACGTCACTCTAGCCCACGCGACGCCGTCTGACGTCATACAGGCAATAAGAGGTCCTCGACGACGTGCCAACGTCAGTTCCCTTTTTTCCGTGCATTCAAAACGGTTATCTTCGAGGGAGCTACTGTTACTTTAGTGGTTACAGTGTGTTTTTTGCTGCGTAGTTCTTCTCTGCGGTAAAAATGTCTCAGAGAAAGTCGGGTTTCAAGCCCTGTCGAGAGTGTGGGGGCAAGATGTCCGTTACAGATCCTCACTCTGACTGTCTCTGGTGCTTGAGCTCCGATCACGATGTTGTGACTTGCGATTCATGTCAGCACATGAATCTGAAGGCCCTCAAGGAACGTGAGGCTAAATTATTCCTGGCGAAGTCGAAGAGAAAGGAAAAACATCACAAGAAGTCTTCCTCGCCAAGGTCTCATCGGCGTCATCGAGACTCCCGGCGCCGTAGAGATTCACGGCGTCATTCCAGCAAGGAGGCTCGTTCGAGGTCGCCTTCGGCTCGACGTCGGAGGACTTGGGAGGTCAGTCCCACGGTCACGGCGCATCCATCGACACCGTTGCCCTCTCCGGCGTTACCGACTTCGCCTGGACAAGCGTCTGTGGTTGAGGTGATGCAGCCTCTTGTGATGTCTCCGGCGTCGCCGAGGCCGGCGTCGGGGTCGCCTTCGATCCAGGCACCCCAGTATCCGGCTTTTCCAGCCCCTGGAGCCGATAGTACCGCATTTCTGAATGCGATGTATACCATCTTTCAGCAGATGGCTCCAGGAGGTGCTCCGGCTGGTCCTTCGGGGCCTTTGGCCTTTTCATTGGGTGATCCTGCGCCTCTTCGGCCGGCACCCTTTATGCCCTTTCTCCCTTTTGGGAATGTGGGATCGGCGCCGGTGTGGGCGCCGGTGGCCGCTCCGGTGGCTTCAGAGGGATTGGCTCCGGATGTTTCCATCCCGTCGACGTCGGGATTTCGTACTGTGACTCCGGTGGGTCCATCGGCTCCAAGATCCCTTTGTCCTGTTCCTTCATCGGCGCCGAAGCTGTCTGCGGCGTCGGATGCGGCGTCGGATGCTTCTGGAGATCGGCGCCGATCTTCGACTTCGGCAGAGGCCATGTCGACTCCGCGCATTGAGCAGAGACTACATTCAAGGAGGCGTGCTCTCCGTCTGTTGGAAGAGCAGGAGTACCAGCGAGTCCTGGAGGAAGGAGAGGTTGAGGACTCGGGTGATGGACTGCATGGTCTGGATACGGCCAGTGGGCTGGATACTTCCCCTGAGTGGGACCTCTCATCTCCAAGGGAGTATACGGAGGAGGCTGCTACCTTTCACGCGGTGGTGAGGAAGGCGGCTAATTTTCTGGGCCTGCCTTTGCCGGTGGCAGAGGCGAAGCAGAATTTATTGACTGAGGTGCTGCATCCGGCCTCTGCTGCAGCGGAGCCTCTCTTGCCGTTTAATGAGGCTTTGCTTGATCCGGTGTTGGAGGTGTGGAAGAAGCCTCTATCTTCCTCGGCAGTTCATAGGGCTGTGGCCAGGAGATATCGGACTGCACCATCTGACCCTGGCTTTCTTTCAAGACACCCTACGCCGGAGAGCTTGGTGGTACAGGCCTCCTGTTCTTCAAAATCAGCGCCTGGATCCTTCCCGACGGTGCCAGGAGACAGGGACTCAAAAAAACAGGATGCGCAATCCAAGAAAACATTTTCTTCTTGCAGTTTGGCGTTGAAGGCCACCAACGCAACTTGCATTCTGGGGATATATGTCCATTCTCTTATGGATGATATTTCATCTTCTTTTACGGAGCTTCCCCAGGGACTCTTGGATTTTGTCTCAGACGCCCAGGCTGCCGCAACCCAGATTATCCAGTCTGGACTGGACACGACCGACTCGATGGCTAGGGCGATGGGCACGGCTGTGGTGGCAAGGAGACAGGCCTGGCTCCGTAATTCAGGGTTTTCTGCGGATGTACAGTCGACCCTATTAGACCTCCCGTTTGATGGGGACAAACTGTTTGGAGCAAAGGCAGATTCGGCCTTGGAGCGATTTAAAGAGAGCAGGGCCACAGCCAAATCGTTAGGGCTGCAAGCTCCTTCTTCCTCTGCCTCTTCCAGATTTTTCAGGAGGTTTCGTGGATTTGGGCGTGGCTCTTCCTCCTCTTCCTTTCGGGGGAGGTTCCAGCAAGCCGCCTCTTCTCACCCCTATAGATCATTTAGAGGGAGAGGTAGGGCCCACACCAGAGGAGCCTCTCAACAGCACTCTGCCTCTTCCTCTGGAGGGGTGCAGCAGGGAAAGCAGCCTTAGGCTTCCACCATTTCCCACTCACTCCTCTCCTGTAGGGGGAAGATTACGGCATTTTCTCCACAAGTGGGAGACTATTACAACGGACACTTGGGTTATCAGTATTGTGGAGAAAGGCTACACCCTTCCCTTTCGGGAGTTTCCGCCCCCCCTCCCGCCCCGCCCATCTTATTGTTCAGAAGAACACCTCCTGTTGCTAGAACAGGAGGTTCAAGTCCTCCTTTCAAAGGGCGCGGTGGAGTTGGTTACAGAGCAGGAAAGGGGTCAAGGTTGTTACTCAAGGTACTTCCTGATTCCCAAGAAAGATGGTCGGTTGAGACCGATCCTGGATCTGAGGATCTTGAATTGGTTCCTCAATCAGGAAAAGTTCAAGATGCTGACCCTAGCACAGGTGCTTTTGGCGTTGAACAAAGAAGATTGGATGGTGTCTGTCGACTTGCAGGATGCTTATTTTCATATCCCGATACTCAAGTCGCACAGGAAGTATCTCCAGTTTGTGGTAGGGTCGCAGCACTATCAGTTTGCGGTCCTCCCGTTTGGTCTTACTTCAGCACCTCGAGTCTTCACGAAGGTGATTTCAGTGGTTGCGGCAGAGCTCAGAAGGAAGGGGATAGCAGTATTCCCTTACTTGGACGACTGGTTGATCAAAGCCAAGTCCCCGGAGCTTGTGTCGTATCATCTGCAGTCAACAACCCAGTTGTTGTTCGACCTGGGCTTTTCGGTGAACGTGCCCAAATTTCACCTGGAGCCCTCTCAGCGCCTCCTGTTCATAGGGGCAGTACTGGATACAACATTGAATCGAGCCTTTCCTCCGCCTCAGCGGGTTCAAGATATTCAGGAATTGGTTCCAATGTTTCGAAATGGAGCGGTAGTTCCAGTCCTCAAGGTCCTTCGTCTGCTCGGTCTGTTTGCCTCCTGCATACTGTTGGTCACGCATGCTCGCTGGCACATGAGGGCTCTTCAGTGGTGCCTCCGAAGGCAGTGGTCTCAACACAAGGGAGATCTAGAAGGTGCGGTCAAGATCTCCAGAGATGCTGCTGTGGACTTGAAGTGGTGGATTGCGTGCAACAATCTTTTGCAAGGAAAGCCGTTCGCGCAGTCGCCACCAGTGGCCACGGTCATAACGGATGCTTCCATTCTAGGGTGGGGAGCTCATCTGGGGGATCTGGAGATCAAAAGGCTTTGGTCTCCAGAGGAACAGAGGTTTCATATCAATCTGTTAGAGTTACGGGCTGTACGTCTGGCTCTCAAGGCCTTCCTCCCTTCCCTTCGTGGTCAGTTGGTACAGGTCCTGACGGACAATACTACCACGATGTGGTACATAAACAAACAGGGAGGAGTAGGGTCGTACCTTCTCTGCAGAGAAGCTCTTCGACTATGGTCCTGGGCAAAGGACCATCAGATTTGCTTGGTAGCAAATCATCTGGCCGGGGTCTTGAATGTACGTGCGGACAGTCTGTCGCCAATTCTCGGCCGACCACGAGTGGCGTCTCCATCCAGATCAAGTCCGTTTAATCTTCCAGATGTGGGGGTTTCCTCGGATAGATCTGTTTGCCACTCGGGAGAACGTGCATTGTCCGTTATTCTGCAGCCTCCAGTATCCGGTGCAGGGAGCATTGGGGGACGCGTTTCTGATAACCTGGTGCGACCAGTTGCTTTACGTGTTTCCCCCCATACCCTTGATTCCTCGAGTGTTGAGGAAGATTCGCCAAGACCGGGCCCAAGTCATCTTAATAGCTCCAGATTGGCCAAGGAGGGTGTGGTACTCCGACCTTCTCCAACTCTCGCTGTGCCCTCCGTCTCCCTCTCAGGGCAGACCTCCTCTCGCAGTCGCAGGGGCAGGTTTTACACCCCAACCTCCAGAGTCTACACCTACATGCCTGGAGATTGAACGGGGCAACCTGAGTTCCTTCTCTCTCCCGCCTGATGTAGTGGATGTTATATTAGCGGCCAGGCGACACTCCACTAAATCTATCTACGCTAATAGGTGGTCTAAATTTGTTATCTGGTGTGGAGAGAGACAGATTGATCCCTTACATGCTCATCTGTCCGATGTTTTGTCTTTTGCTCTGTCTGTAGAGCAGAAAGGTTGTGCAGTGGCTACCATAAAAGGTTATTTGTCTGCCCTGTCAGCCTTCATTTGTCTTCCAGACCAACCATCGTTATTTAAATCCCCTATTGTTCTCAGATTCTTGAAAGGTCTTCTAAATAAATATCCTCCAAAACCATTTGTGATGCCTCAATGGGATTTGTCCTTGGTCCTCACTTTCCTTATGGGGTCCCCTTTTGAGCCTATGCATTCTTGCCCATTAAGGTATTTGGTTATTAAAACAGTCTTCCTGGTGGCTATAACATCTGCAAGGAGAGTGAGTGAGTTGCAGGCCTTATCGGTAAAACCCCCTTATACAACTTTTTATGGGGATAAGGTGGTGTTGAGGACCAAGGCTGCTTTCCTCCCGAAGGTTATTTCACCCTTCCATTTGGCCCAGACAGTTACTTTGTCCACGTTCTATCCTCCGCCTCATCCTTCAAAGGAGGAAGAGAGACTACATCGATTGGACCCAAAGAGGGTGTTAAGCTTCTTCATTGATAGAACGAAGGATTTCAGGCTGGAGGATCAGCTGTTCATCGGATACGTGGGCAAGAGGAGAGGAAAGGCAGTCCACAAGAAAACACTCTCCAGGTGGGTTGTTCTTTGCATTAAAATCTGTTACTCTTTGGCAAAGAAGGATCCTCCTGATGGCATTAGAGCTCATTCCACCAGAGCTAAGTCGGCCACTTCGGCCTTGGCCAGGGGTGTTCCGGTGGTCGACATCTGCAAGGCCGCAACTTGGTCGTCCCTTCACACTTTTGCGAAAAATTATTGTTTGGACTCTGAGGTCAGAAGGGATGGCCATTTTGCACGGTCAGTGCTGCAGGATTTCTTGGTTTGACCATACAGGCACCCTCCACCGGGAGTGGTACTGCTTTGGGACTCTATTCATTAGGTGAGGAATCCACAGGTAGTTGTATCCATCAGAAGAACGAGTTACTTACCTTCGGTAACGACTTTTCTGATGGATACATTAGCTACCTGTGGATTCCTCACGGTCCCACCCGCCTCCCCGTTGCCTTTCTGGTCTTACCAAGTAATCCTTGAGTGCGCTCCTCTCGGTCTTCAAGGTTGCAATAGAGGTTGTATATATGGATACTTGTGTATATTTATATGTATATATATATGTATATATCTTTGTGTATATACATGATTTGCATATATTTGTTGGTTAAAAAAAAAAAAAACAAGTTATATTACATTTACAGCCATTTTATTGCAATGTTGTGTGTTTTACAATGTTATGGGATGTTGCCTTGCTCTTTCATTGCATTGGGTTGTTCTCATGCACGTAAAAAATGTTGGTACTGACGTCGGCACGTCGTCGAGGACCTCTTATTGCCTGTATGACGTCAGACGGCGTCGCGTGGGCTAGAGTGACGTCCTCGTCGACGTGCAGAGACTAGGAAGAAGATTTCCGTCGAATGCTGGCGCCATGGGAGTATTCATTAGGTGAGGAATCCACAGGTAGCTAATGTATCCACCAGAAAAGTCATTACCGAAGGTAAGTAACTCGTTCGTCTGGCTCTTGAGGCCTTCCTCCCGTCCCTTCACGGCCAGTCAGTTCAGGTCTTGACGGACAACACTGCTGTGATGTGGTACATCATCAAGCAGAGAGGAGTAGGGTCGTACCTTCTCTGCAGAGAAGCTCTGCTGCTCTGGTCCTGGGCTCAGGACCATTGTATTTGCTTGGTAGCAAACCATCTGGGCGGGGTTCTCAACGTTCGCGTGGACAGTCTGTCGGCATTTCTCAGCTGATCACGAGTGGTGTCTCCATCCAGACCTGGTCCTTCACATCTCTCCGATGTGGGGTTTTCCACAGATAGACCTGTTTGCCACTCGGAAGAACGTGCACTGCCCTTCGTTCTGCAGCCTCCTGTATCCGGTGCAAGGAGATTTGTGGTTTGCGTTTCAAAAGTGTTGTGCAACCAGTTACTTTATGCGTTTGCCCCTATGCCCTTGATTCCTCTGGTTCTGAGGGATAGTCGCCAAGATCGGGCTCAAGTCATTTTAATAGATCCAGATTGACCAAGAAGGGTTTGGTACATAGACCTTCTCCAACTCTCACTGTGCCCTCCACTCCATCTCCCCCACAAGGCAGACCTCCTCTTGCAGTCGCAGGGGTGGATTCTACACCCCCACCTCCAGGACCTGCACCTATATGCCTTTAGATTGAATGGGACAATCTGAGTACCTTTTCTCTCCTGCCAGATGTGGTAATGTTATCTTATCGTCCAGGCGTCACTCCACCAAGACTGTTTATGCCGGCAGATGGGTGAAATTTGTTGCTTGGTGTGGAGAGAGACAAATTGATCCCTTAAAAAGCCCATCTTTGCCTTTACTTTAGCACAGAAGGGTTGTGCAGTTGCGACTGTCAAGGGCTATTTATCAGCGCTGTCAGCATTTCTGTGCCTTCCTGATCAACCTTCCTTGCTTAAATCGCCTATAATTGTTAGGTTCTGAGAGGCCTGACTAGTAAGTTTCCTCCCACTCCGGTTCTCATGCCTCAGTGGGATTTATATTTGGTTTTACCTTTAATGAGTTCACTGTTTGAACCTATGTATTCTTGTTCATTAAGGCTGTTGGCCTTAACCCGTTCTGGTCCCAGGACGTAATGGTTACGTCCTGAGGCACAGTGTTGCTGTGCCCATGATGTAACCATTACGTCCTGGGCACACAGCCCAGAGGGAGCGCTAGCGCTCCCTCTGTGGGGTTCCACCCCACCCCCCCAAGTCCGGGATGGAAGAGGAAGCCCTTCCCCTTCCACCCCTGACCCCCCTACACCCCCCTGTGACGTCAGCGCGCACGCGCGCTGAGATCGGAAGAGGAAGGCTTTGCATTTCTCTTCCGATCATGTGGGGGAGGCCGAGAGAGGCTTCAAAGGGAAGGAAACTTATTTCCTTCCCTTTGAAGTCTCTCTCTGTGTTTTGGCAGCCGGATTGAAAGCAATCCGGATGTCAAAACGGCCACTAGACACCAGGGATGTCTTTTTCAAAAAGGGAGCGACCCCTTGCCCCCCTCCCCCACCCCCCACACACACACACACACACAAGTGAGGTACCATTTTTATCGGGAGACTTCGGGGAACGCTGGGTGGAAGGACATTTGTGGCTCCTCTCAGATTCCAGGACTTTCTGTCACCGAAATGAGAGGAAATATTTTTTTGGGGGCAAAATTTTGAGGTTTGCAAAGGATTCTGGGTAACCGAACCTGGTCAGAGCCCCACAAGTCACCCCATCTTGGATTCCCCTAGGTGTCTAGTTTTCAGAAATGTGCTGGTTTGCTAGGTTTCCCCAGGTGCCGGCTGAGCTAGAGGCCAAAATCCACAGGTAGGCACTGTTTTCTGTGAAAAAATGTGATGTGTCCATGTTGTGTTTTGGGCCATTTCCTTTCGTGGGCGCTAGGGCTACCCACACAAGTGAGGTACCATTTTTATCGAGAGACTTGGGGGAACGCTAGGTGGAAGGAAATTTGTGGCTCCTCTCAGATTCCAGAACTTTCTGTCACCGAAATGTGAGGATTTTTTCTTTTTTTTTAGCCACATTTTGAGGTTTGCAAAGGATTTTGGGTAACAGAACCTGGTCAGAGCCCCACAAGTCACCCCATCTTGCCATCTTGGATTCCCCTAGGTCTCTAGTTTTCAAAAATGCACAGGTTTGGTAGGTTTCCCTAGGTGCCGGCTGAGCTAGGGGCCAAAATCTACAGGTAGGCACTTGGCAAAAAACACCTCTGTTTTCTGTCAAAAACAAACAAAAAAATGGGATGTGTCCACGTTGTGTTTTGGGCCATTTCCTTTTGTGGGCGCTAGGCCTACCGACACAAGTGAGGTACAATTTTTATCGAGAGACTTGTGGGAACATAGAATAGCAAAACAAGTGTTATTGCCCCTTGTCTTTCTCTACATTTTTTCCTTCCAAATATAAGAGTGTGTGTAAAAAACACGTCTATTTGAGAAATGCCCTGTAATTCACATGCTAGTATGGGCACCCCGGAATTCAGAGATGTGCAAATAACCACTGCTCCTCAACACCTTAGCTTGTGCCCATTTTGGAAATACAAAGGTTTTCTTGATAGCTATTTTTTACTCTTTTTATTTCAGCAAATTAATTGCTGTGTACCCGGTATAGAATGAAAAAAAAACCTGCAGGGTGCAGGTCATTTATTGGCTCTGGATACCTAGAATTCTTGATGAACCTAAAAGCCCTACATATCCCGCAACCAGAAGAGTCCAGGAGACGTAACAGTATATTGCTTTCAAAAATCTGACATTGCAGGAAAAAGTTAGAGTAAAACATAGAGAAAAATTGCAGATTTTTTCACCTCAATTTCAATATTTTTTTTTCCAGTTATTTTCTGTAGGAAACCCTTGTAGGATCTACACAAATTACCCCTTGCTGAATTCAGGATTCTGTCTACGTTTCAGAAATGTTGTGGTTTCTGGGATCCAGCATTGGTTTCATGCCCATTTCTGTCACTGACTGGAAGGAGGCTGAAAGCACAACAAATCGTAAAAATGGGGTATGTCCCAGTAAAATGCCAAAATTGTGTTGAAAAATTGGGTTTTCTGATTCAAGTCTGCCTGTTCCTGAAAGCTGGGAAGCTGGTGATTTTAGCACCCTTTCTTGATGCCATTTTCAGGGAAAAAAAAACACAAGCCTTCTTCTGCAGCCCCCTTTTCCCATGTTTAAAAAAAAAAATGAAATTTTCACTGTATTTTGGCTAATTTCTTGGCCTCCTTATGGGGAACCCACAAAGTCTGGGTACCTCTAGAATCCCTAGGATGTTGGAAAAAAAGGACGCAAATTTGGCGTTGGTAGCTTATGTGAACAAAAAGTTATAAGGGCCTAACCGTGAACTGCCATAAATAGCCAAAAAAAGGCTCAGCACAGGAGGGGGAAAAGGCCTGGCAGCGAAGGGGTTAAAGACAGTTTTTCTTATTGCTATCACGTCTGCTAGGTGTGTGGGTGAGCTTTAGGCTCTTAGTGTCAAACCTCCCTTTACCTCATTTTATGCTGACAAGGTGGTGTTGAGAACCAGGGCGGCTTTCCTTCCTAAGGTTGTCACTCACTTCCATATGGAGCAGTCTATTACTCTTTCATCCTTCTATCCTCCTCCTCACCCTTCAAAAGAGGAAGAAAGACTCCATCGCCTAGATCCAAGAAGAGCTTTCAGTTTTTATGTTGAAAGAACAAAAGACTTTCGTTTGGATGACCAACTCTTCGTTGGCTATGTGGGCAAGATGAAAGGCAAAGCTGTCCATAAAAGAACCATATCCAGGTGGGTCATTCTTTGCAAAAAAGATCTGTTATTCATTGGCAAAGAAGGTTCCTCCTGAGGGTATTAGAGCTCATGCCACCAGGGCTAAGTCTGCCACTTTGGCATTGGCTAGAGGTGTTCCAGTAGTGAATATTTGCAAAGCAGCAACTTGGGCTTCCCTCCACACTTTCGCAAAGCATTATTACTTGTATTCGGAAGGTAGGAGTGACGGCCATTTTGCACGTTCTGTGTTGCAGGAATTCTTGGTGTGACCGGTCAGGCACCCACCTCCGAGTGCGGTACTGCTTTGGGACTCTATTCATAAGGTGACGAATCCACAGGTAGTTGTATCCATCAGAAGATCTAGTTACTTACATTTGGTAATGCTTTTTTTGGTGGATACAGTAGCTAGCTATGGATTCCTCACAGACCCACCTGCCTCCCCATTGCCTGTCTGGTCATACCAAGACTTCTTTATTATAAATGTATATATGTTCTTGATTATTTTTTTATATGAATAAATGTTGTTTATATTGTATTTGAATTGCAATGTGTGTGTGTGTGTGTGTGTGTATATATATATATATATATATATATATATATATATATATGTTCGATGGCATGTGTAGCTGCAGATAAACATGCTATGCATATCCCTTCTGACATCTAGTGTTGGGCTCGAAGTGTTACAACTTGTTTTTCTTTGAAGAAGTATTTTCGGAGTCACAGGATCGAGTGACTCCTCCTCTCGGTTCCATTGGGCATGGACTCCATTGTTAGATTGTTTTCTTTCCGCCGTCTGGTTTGGATGTGTTTCCTCTCGCTTTGGGATTTCGATTCGGAAAACCTTTGAAAACCTTCTTATTCGTCAGTATTGTTTCAATCGCGTTTTCCATCTAGCATCAATCCAGTAGTACAGTCAGAACCTTCTTTTTCGCCCTGCGGGGTGCGTGCGCCCAACTCGGGCCTACCACATGGAAAGCCTGATGGATCGGACTCCATTCCGATTCTGCCCTCGGTGCCACACTAAGTACCCCTATAAAGACCAGCCCTTGGTTTGTAATTTGTGCCTTTCTCATCCCATCAGGATGAAAATTGTGAGGCCTGTCGATCATTTTGTTCAAAGAAGACTCTCAGAGATTGCAGAGCTAGAAGACTTGAAATGGCATCGAAAAGCAGTGAACATCTCAACGTTGCTGAAGAAGAGCAGGCGCAGGCAGCAACCTCCATCCGTGACACAGACTCCGAACAGGAATCTGAGGATGACAGACCCATCAAAGCTGGACAGTATGTGAGAACGTCTGCCCCTACACCCCTGCATAGAAGACATTTAAAGGACTTGGGTACGCCACTTCCGGAAGGCCATGGTTCGGCTCGAAAAAAGACTGTCGGCGACCGTCCTTTGGGGTCGGTGCTAAAAAACGCCACTCTTCTGTCTAATTCGGAGTCGAGTAAATATGTCAAAGGCTCCATTTCGGACTCCAGTAAAAAAAAAGCCCATTGTTCGGAGTCTAAAATTTGGCAGTCTGGTTTGGAGCCGAGACCTTCCACTAACTTTTCCGGGCCAAAAAAACAAACTTCAGAGCTGAAAAAATCCTCATAAACAGAGGAAGAAGGACTTTCAAGAAAATTTGAGAGAAAGCCATAAAACCTCTGAGGAAGAGCCTGACATTGAGCCCATTTTACAAATGATGGATGTGAGACAATCCAGAATACACATCCATAAAGAGACAGGGAGAAGTGTCACCGCACCTCCTTTAAAAACAAAAAGAAGGCTTGCTTTCCAAGAGGAACTGGAGTCAGTACAGCCACCAGCATAGGTGCAAAAACAAAATACAATACCTCTTCACACTTCTTCTCCTCATTCTCCACAATTATCTGTCTCACTTCGCACCAGCCCACCACAAATGCCTTCTCCAACACATTAATTATATTCACAAGGAGATACAGCAGATCCATGGGATCCTTATGACCCCGATACCCATCCCAGATACCAATCCAGATACTTACCCATCAAAACCATCTCCACCAGAAGATACCACTGCATACAACCAGGTCATTTCCAGGGCAGCAGCTTATCATGGGGTAACCATGCATTCAGAGCCATTGGAAGAAGATTTTTTTATTGAATACACTATATTCTACACATTCCAAGTACCAATGTTACAAGGTATGGTAAAACACGCAGGCCAAATGTTTAGCGAGCCTGTAAAAGCTAGGATTATTACACCTAGAATCGATAAAAGTATAAGTCTGCACCCTTTGACCCAGATTACATTACTCACCAGGTCCTTCCAGATTCAGGGGTGGTCAGTGCAGCAAGAAAGAGGGCAAATTGCCAGTCCTCAGGAGATGCACCTCCTCCTTACAAAGAGAGCAAACAATTCGACACAGCAGGAAATAGAGTTGCTACATAGGCAGCAAATCAGTAGAGAAATGGGAATTCTCAGGCACTTTTAGCTCGCTATGATAGGGCCCATTGGGATGAAATTCAGGATATTATACAGCATCACCCAAAAGAGCACCAGAAGATGGCACAGCAAGTAGTAGAAAAGGGACAAGCCATTAGCTATAATCAAATAAGATCTGCCCTTGATGCTGCTGATACAGCTGCAAGGAGCGTAAACACTGCCATCACAATCAGAAGACATGCATGACTGCGCTCCTCTGGCTTTAAACCAGAAATTCAACAGGCTGTCCTTAACATGCCTTTTGATAAAAAGCACCTCTTTGGCCCAGAAGTGGACACAACTATTGAAAAACTGAGAAAGGGCTCCGATACTGAGAAAGCAATGGGTGCTTTGTACACCACCCCCTTTTCGCAGGCCACAGTTTTGAGGAGGTTTTTAAACCACAATCCTCAGAGGCTTCCACCTCCCAAACAAAGCCACCACAGCAAACCCAGTATCAATGATGTGGGCTTAGAGGAGCCTATAGAGGTCAATACTTTAGAAATAGAGGTAAATTCCAAACCTCTAAACAAGCATCAACACAACCTAAACAGTGACTTCCTTCCCTCCTTTCTACTCTACACATCTCCTGTGGGTGGAAGACTGCAGCAGTTCCACTCTCATTGGCAAAATATCACCACAGACAACTGGGTATGATCAATTATCCGCAATGGCTATTGCCTAGAATTGATAACCACCCCTCCAAACATTCCGCCAAGATATCACAAGTGGTCCCCGAACGTATAGTTCTGTTACCACAAGAGGTACAATCTCTACTGTTAAAACAAGCAATAGAATTAGTTCCACAGTCCCAACAATGAACAGGAGTATACTTACTATACTTCCTAATTCCTAAAAAGATGGCACCCTCAGGCCCATATTAGACATCAGGCCCCTCAATCTATACATCTTGTCACAGCATTTTCACATGGTAACTCTGCAAGATGTTATTCCACTACTGCAAAACAAGATTTTATGACTGCTCTAGACCTCAAGGATGTGTATTTCCATATACCCATCCACCCAGCTCACAGAAAATACCTCAGGTTTGTCATATCAGGAAAACAATACCAGTTCAAAGTGTTGCCATTTGGCATAACAGCAGCTCCAAGGATATTCACAAAGTGTCTAGCAGTCGTAACGACATACTTAAGAAGACAACACCTCCATGTCTTTCCATAACTAGACGATTGGCTAATAAAATCAAGCAATCTTACACAGTGCCAAAAACATACTCATTATGTGGTAGAAACTCTGCACACACTAGGGTTTTCGATAAACTACCAAAAGTCACACCTTCAACCAGCACAAGTACAACCGTATCTAGGTGCTATCCTAACTACTCAACTAGCTCTAACATATCCAAATATACAAAGGATACAAGCTTTCCAAAATGTAATACCACTCATGCAGCCAAATCAACAATACACTGTAAGATTTATCATCAAGATTCTAGGAATGATGGCATCTTGCATAGCAATAGTCCCACATGCAAGATTAAACATGAGGCCCTTACAACAGTGCCTTGCACAACAATGGTCCCAAGCACATGGCCAACTTCAAGATCTAGTGTTGATGGACCGCCAAACACATGACCCTTCAATGGTGGAATCACAGCAATTTAATGAAGGGGCGGTCATTTCAAGACCCTGTGCCTGAGACCATAATGACAACAGATGCATAAATAATTGGTTGGGGAACTCACCTACACAATCAGACCATTCAGGGGCAATGGGATGTCGAACAGAAACAGCTACACATAAACCATTTAGAGCTGTTTCTTGCCCTAAAAGCATTTCAACCTCTTCTCAAACAGAAGAATGTTCTCATAAAAACAGACAACATGACAACCATGTATTATCTCAAAAAATGGGGAGGGACACATTCATCTCAGCTGTCCCTTCTAGCCCAAATAATTTGGAAGTGGGCAATTCACAATCAAATTCGTCTACTAGCACAGTACATTCCAGGAATAGACAATCTGTTGGCAGATCTCCTCAGCAGAAATCACCAACAGACACACAAATGGGAAATTCACTCCCAAGTACTTCAAAAGTACTTTCAGAGGTGGGGGAACGCCAGACATAGATCTATTCGCAACAAGTGAAAACACAAAATGCCAAAAATTCGCATCCAGACACCCACATCCCCTATCCAAAGGCAATGCTCTGTGGATCAATTGGTCAGGGATAGTTGCTTACACTTTACCCTCTCTCCCACTCCTTCCATTTCTAGTCCACAGGTTGCGTCAAACGTCACTCAACATGATACTCATAGCACCGACATGGGCATGCCAGTCGTGGTACACAACACTGTTAGACCCATCTGTAGTACTTCTCTCCAAACTCCGAAACAGAAAAGATTTGTTAACACAAAACAAGGGTCAAATCAGGCATCCAAACCCCAATGCTCCCAATATAGCGATTTGGCTCCTGAAGTCATAGAATTTGGTTATTTAATTCTTCCATCCGAATGTATGGAAGTAATTAAGCAAGCATGAAAACCTACTACTAGACGGTGCTACGCAAACAAGTGGAAAAGATTGGTCTACTATTGTCAATCTAAGATCATAGATCCACTTACAGCATCTATACAAAACATTGTATGCTATTTACTTCATTTACAGAAATCAAGTTTAGCTTTTTCATCCATAAAAATACACCTTACTGCAGTATCCGCATACTTACAAACTATTCAACATACTTCTCTATTTGCAAAGCCTTCATTGAAGGATTAATACTCATTATTCCACCCAGAACACCACCTCTTCTATCATGGAATTTAAATAATGCACCTACCAGACTTATGGAACCACCTTTTGAACACATGCATTCTTGCCAAATTCAATTTTTAACTTGGAAGGTTGCCTTCCTTGTGGATATTACTTCTTTAAGAAGTTAGTGAAATACAAGCATTCACTCTTGAAGAACCTTTTTTCCAAGTGCACAAAAATAAGGTTGTACTAAGAACAAATCCAAATTTTCTTCCAAAAGTAGTATCTGCTTTTCACATCAATCAGTGGAATTGCCAGTCTTCTTTCCACAGCCAGAGTCTGTGCCAGAAAGAGCTCTTCATACCCTAGATCTCAAAAGAAACAACTTTTTGTTGCTCTCCAACAACCACATACAGGCAATCCTATATCAAAACAAGGTATAGCAAGATGGATTGTTAGATGTACACAAACATGTTGTATCAAAGCAAAAAGACAACTTTTGATCACTCCTAAAGCACATTCTACAGGAAAGAAGGGTGCAACAATGGCTTTTTTTTGGAAACATACCAATGTTTGACATATGTAAAGCAACTACATGGTCAACGCCTCATACATTTACAAAACACTACTGGTTTGATGTATTCTCACAGCAACAAGCCACTGTAGGCCAAGCTGTCTGACATTATTCCAAACAACTTAAACTCCTACAGGCTAGCCACCGGTTTTTGGGAGGACTAACTGATTTGTAGACTATGAATAGCATGTGTATCTGCAGCTTACCCAGTGTACATCTGTTCGTGGCATGTAGTGCTGCAGATTCACATGCACCCTCCCTCCTCCCCGGAAGCCTATAGTCGGTTAAGTTACTAACATTTGTACATATGTATATACATTTACATTTGCATGGACATCTCTTTTATTTTCTGTACTCTATCACTCCTTTCTTCACCCTCTGCGGGAAAACAATCTAACAATGGAGTCGATGCCTATGCACAGTGGAACCGAGAGGAGGAGCCACTCGATCCCGTGACTCCAAAAAGACTTCTTTGAAGAAAAACAACTTGTTAGACTCCGAGCCCAACACTAGATGTCGGAAGGTATATGCGTAATATGTGAATCTGCAGCACTACATGCCACAAACAGATGTACACTGGGTAAGTGACATTTTCCATATATGTGCTTTCGTGAGGACAGTTTTCACCTGTTCGCCTAAAGGCACGTAAAAAAGGTTGAAACAGACGTCAGCAGGCCAGCGAGGACTTCTTATTGCCACAGACATCAGACAGTCGCATGTGGAGCAGAGCAATTGTGACGTCCTTGTCGATGTGAAGAGCTGGGAAGAAAGTTTCCATCAAATGTTGGCACATTGGGAGAATTCATAAGTTGAAGAATCCACAGGTAGCTGCTGTATCCACCAGAAAAAGCATTACCGGAGGTAAATAACTTGTTCATCAAAGCATTAATGACAAGACTCTCAAAAGCGACAATACAAATCAATATCAATAGCAAGAGTAATTGCGCAATGGAAATAACGTACATTTGATCACCAATTGAATGATGTCAGTTCTTTGTCAAAACATGGATTAGAGAAAACACCTCACTAACAACAGATTAGCATTAGCATGTTGGGCTGCACGCAAATGTATTAGTAACACAAATTTGGAAAACATCTAGCTATGGCTCTATCAAATAGGCAGCAGTTGGTACCTAGAAAACAAAATACAAATCCGCAATACATATTTCAGCATATACCTATATTTAAGGATCAGCAAGCAGCGTTGTCTTTATCAGGGGACATCAGCATCAGGACAGAAAGGATTAGGGAAGGGGAGGATGGTTCAGAATCGGGGCTGTAAGTTCTCAGAACCATCAAGTTAATATCTTAGGCAGGCAGCAAAGCGCTACAGGCGCTAAGCATTGAGCGCTAAAATAAGAACCAGCATCATTGCATGGTGCATAAGAAATAAACTCAAAAATAGCAAAGTACCAGAATGTCAGTAGACATAAAGAGTGTCAAAGGGATGAGGATTGGAACAATGGCTGAGAACTCTAAGAACAGTGCATTTAAGTTAAAGTTGTCCCACGTTGTCATTAGCCAGAAGCATCTTGCGAGAAACGATTGTCCAATAATACGTTTATTCGTAATCAGTGATATAACTAGATAGTCTTTCACACGTCTGATTGGTTCCTCTCCATTTACAATAATAATCAATTTTGTAGATCCTTCTGTCCTCAAGCAGTAGGCCCATTGTTAGTTCATGAGAATGTTGCTTTCCCATACGCTTCATGTCAACAGTTAAAATGATGTAGAAACATTAAGGGTTTACGCATATGTCCTTTGAAGAAATACATTTTGTTAATACAGGTTTTGGACTTAAAGGATTTGCTATATAGCGTACATGAGATCATTTTTACTAACGTTGCATTTTTCAGTATTTGGCAGACATTCCGTTTTGGCTTGGGCCTCACTCTCTTGAGGCCTTTTAGTTAGCACAAGTAAAATTCATAACGTTTAGCCGTAATTACAACAGAGTACTGCAATTTCGTATATATGTAAACTCTTAATACATTTTAATATACTATCAATGAATAACTTCATAATTGATGGTGGCCAATCAAATTGGCACATTTTGAGTCGCACGTTATATTCTATGTTAATACAGTTTCTATGTTAAATCAAATACCGGAATACATGAAATAATTATAAATGTTAATGTCAGCGCTCACAATCCTCCCTCTGATGACTAAATATGTAATCCCACTTACATTTCAAATACATTTATTTATTTTGTTGTACATTTTCTTTCAGGATTTTTTTTCTTGCATATTTTTATTTATTCTTTTTGCCTTTCAATTTTCCCTAAACAATTTTTCCATTCAGATTTCCTCCCTTTGCTGATTCTGTTTCAATCTTTTAGTTTAAATCATGTTATACAATGTACGTATTCCCCATACTCCAATTAAACAAATTATAATAATCAAAATCCCTTGTATTATCTTCATCAAGATTCCTTTTCCCTGGTTGCCAAGCCAATATCGCACAGAAGCAGTTCCTTTGCCAACATTTTCCCAGACAGTAGGTTCAGTTAGTTCTTTCAAATCAACTTCATCTTTGGTTAGATTGTGACCAAGGCATCTAATTGCTTTGCTTTTACCTGGTATATGTGAACAGCAATGTTGCGAACTAAGAAATTTACAAACCCCGCCATCCTTTGCTAAAACGATGTCTAACGCAAGGCAGTTCTCAAGAGTCATAGCTCTTACCGCAGCCATCTCTGGGTCCATTAGGATAATGGCTCCTGAATAATCTGTCAGCATGTTATCCACAATAGTAGACAACTTCTGAATTTTAATAGAATTCAGAACAACTCCCACTGAGGTAAGTATTGCTCCAAATATGTCTCCAACAATGCTAGAAACTGATTCCTGCTTTTCTCTTTTATGATGTAATTCAGTCATTTTAGGTAATTTGCTGAAGTTTTCAAGTTGGTACATTTTCGGTAACACTGTCCCTAAGTAACACGTGCAATACCATCCTTTAGGAATACTGTAATATGCATTTGTCTCCCAGATGTAATAAACTCTAGGCACTGCTGGGTCCTGACCATTCAACATAAATGCCCATTTACTCTGAAACAAAAACACATGCCTACATTTACTCCTTTCCACAAATACTCTATCTACAGAAGATTTAGGCCTGTATATACAAAGCTTTCCTACATGTAGTGCATCTAATGCTAATTTCCCTTGCTTAGTTATGTCAGTAAATGCATAGTCATTTCCAGGTTTTCGTGGAACTAATCCTTTGTCTATTTTTGCCTTTAATGCCCTTCTTCTTTCGTCTGTGTGATCCAGAGAGCTCTTTTCTACGAGTGTGAGTAAGCATGTCAGGTTATTCTTATGCGCCAATGCAGTTCCAAATGTTAAAGTAGGTTCAGAGAATCCTCTCATTAATACTATGTCATTGTCCTTACCTATTCTACTTAAGTACTTAATTATACGGAGAAAAGAAAACACAAGATCGTGGTTAGAGTAGAAATATTGAATGTATTCTTGGTTATAAATCCTTGTTGGTAAAAGACTACAACATATGCCATAACTTAGAGGCAGACTAGGATAGGTTACTCCTTCCTCGACAGAGGCCGGAATGTGTGTACAAACATAACACCCTTTTGCATCCATTGTGCCAACATACTCGAGCAATAAGCAATAGAAAACATTTGAAGAAAGTTCTCCCTTTGTGTTATCTATGTAGAGATATTTCTCATCTAACTTAAACCTATCTATTTCAGAGCGTAATAGTAGTCACTACAGCTGAGGTATGGTTGGCCTCATTCTTGTCAAGAACAGTTACACCGACAGTCAATATCAGGCACACTATCTCACAAACAATTGCCAAACCAATACCCATATATTTACAGCATCTATTTTTATTGCCCTGCTGGCTGTTGTTACCCATGGTCTGTAAAGAATCAGAAAATAGAAACAAAAAATGTATAGCTAAGCAGCAAAATCAAAAACAATCTTCAATCTTCTTCAGAAATTATTTACAGCTTTCAGTCTTTTTCAGGATCCTTTTATCAAAATTGGTAAGGTTGTCAAAAATCAGATAGCAGCTTGTCAAATCAGGTTTTCAAAGTCTTTTCTGGGTTAAATTTCAATAGTCTCTTTTTTTTGCACTTTCTCAGTATTACAGCTTTTAAAAGAAGCAAACATCATCAAACAACTCAAACCAGCGCCTACAAATAATATACCCAACACTAATTCTGTGGGGAGAGCTCTTGGGAACGCAAACGGGTTCAAATTGCAAAGAAAACCGCAGGAGAGACTTGTCCCCTACAGGAGCACCTCCATTCCATAGCGCAGGTGAACTTAAGAGATGAAAAACAACAGAGAGGGAAAGAAAGAGAGAACAGAACAGAGCAGGGTGAGGAAAAAGAGGGAAAGCAGCTCTGCCAACATAATACTAGTAAAGAGGGGGGCACACGTCCGTATCGTTGCCGGTATAACCGTTGCAAATGAACCAACAAGAAGTAGCTCAAAGTCAGCTCTCCATGCGCATGAGCTGCAAGAAACATCACCAAGGGGGCCCAGATATCCCTCAGACGGGAATCCTCTGGCATCAACTCCCAATACACCGCCAGCTGCTCCTGACAGTATGCCGCGTCTCTCAGCCAGTCGTCACAGCGAGGTACCTGCTTCCATCCCCAGCACATAGCCACCTGGCGCTTAGCCAGGAGCAGCAGCAGGCTCACCAATCACCTGGACACAGCGGGAACCTCCTCCACATAGCCCAACAGCGCCACCATGGGAGCATGCGGCAGTGTAAACCCATTCATCTCATTTATTGCATGCAGTATCTCCGACCAGTAGTCATGCAGCGCACCACAATCCCACGGCAGATGCATAAAGTCCGCCTCCGAGGCCGAGCAGCGCGCACAGTTAGCATCCGCTTTAAGGCCCTTTTATTTCAGGCGACTAGGCCTATAGTACAGTCGGTGCAGAAAGTTAAAATGGATTAGGCACAATCTATAGTTATGGGAAAACGCCCGCATTTGAGTAGAGCAATAGCACCACTGCTCCTCTGAAATAGGTGCACCCAAGTCTGTGTCCCAGTGAACTCTGGCCTTGGAATCAGCCCAGGCCCGGTGGCTTGCACGCAAGCATACAGGCTCGTAATGAATAGTTCCAGCACACGACAAAGAGGGGGCTCCGCAGGGAAGCAGGAATAGTGCACCCGCAACAAAGCCCAAATCCTGAAAAAGAGCAAGCGATATAGTGCAGTATCACGGCGCACACCCAGGGCCGCCTCCAAGGAAACAAATCTCCACACTGAAATCCAGGACCCCAAAGTGACCATATCTAACACCCAGAGACGTTCAGCTATCTGGCCATCCTCCAGCAGGGGGAAGCCCACCGCAACACAAACCAGCATCGAAGGCGTAAAGACCTCGCACACTCCCATCCGCCTCAGTAGACACGTCCAAGCACGCATCGAGCACCTCTCAGTGTCCACATCCCGTCGATGGGGCCCAGCAGGGCTACCTATTACGCCATTCAGCCTGTTCGGACAAACCGAGACATGTTACACTGCCAGATACGGCAAATAGCGTTTAGGATGCAACCAAAATAAAGTGGGCCTGCATGCAGTTATAGTACAGTTCCAAATCTGGGACTGCAAGACCTGCCTGTTCAAACGGCAGAGTCTCCCATGCAATTCTGGCCAGTCCCCCCACCCACACAAGAGACACCAGCAAGGAGCGAAGCCGTTTCAAGAAACCCGACGTGAGCAACAGAGGCAGATTAACAAACAAATACAAGAACTTGGATAATACCACCATCTTAGCTATCGCGATATGTCCAGTCGGTGATAGTGAAAGCGAACGCCAGACCGCTACCCTGTCCTCCAGCCACACAACTACCACACCGTAATTAGCCGACCACAGTTTATCCACCTTCTGGCTCAGCCAGATACCAGGATAGCGCACCGGCCCATCTGCCCAACATAAAGGATATCTAGATCGGCATTGGACATTGGCATCAGCCACCACTACTGACTAGGACCAATTTATGTTTATCCCGGAGAGCCTGCTGAAATGAACAATCTCATCGAGCAGCACATCTAGATGCACCTAGGGATCACGGACATACAGCGCCACCTCGTCTGCATAAAGAGAAATAGGGACAGGCCGCTGCAAAACGCCAGCCCCCTAGATTATGGTGTTGTCGCAGTTGCGCCACCAGGAGCTCCATGGCCACGCAAAAAGCAGCAGAGAGAGGGGGCAGTCCTGACGGGTGCCTCTAGCAATCGAAATAGGAGCCGAAAGCGTCCCGTAAATTCTCAAGCAGGCAGCCGGCTGGGAATACAGAAGGCGGATCCGTTGGCTAAATCTAATGCTAAGGCCCATTCTAGCCAACAGAGCAAACATATATGACCAGTCCAGTGAATCAAACGCCTTTGCTGCGTCCAGAAAGACTGCCACAGCACGGTCATCAGGTCCTATCATATTAGAAACTGCAAAAAAGGTGAGCAAGTTATACAATGTCGAACGTCCAGGCACAAAACCGGACTGGTTCGGTTTTCAATAGTTCAGTTAATCGACTTTATTCAAGTCCCAAAGTATTGACCTGGAATGTCTCGATCAAAACAAAAATGAAAAATTTTTTTTTGCCATTTATTGGTAGTTAAATATGCCCAATCAGGGCGGGAGTAGCTTCGATTTGCAATTATTTTCATTTCAGCTTTTGATCTCCACTTAATTCACCATTACTCAGATCTTTTTTGGTGGTGTCAACTTCTTCCTGGACTGGTGTTAACTGAGATTATTTCCTTTGCCTTTGGCTGTGATACTGTCCACTTGTCACCTTTCAATGGTTTTCTAGTCAGTGCTCATTTCAGTATTGGACATGAGTTACCTTCTTTTGATGTTCCCACAACAGGACCAGGAGGAGTCAAATCTTTTTGGCTTTGATCTGCCTCAACTCCTTTCCCGCTGGGGTCAGTCCTTTGTTCTCTCTGTCTTTCAAGACTTTTTGTTTCTGGGAAAACCCTTGTCTGGTCAGGTTCTCCTATTGTTCCACCTGAGGTCGGTTCATTTTCATTCTTCTATGATCCTTCCACCTTGTCTCACAGGAGTGGGTTAGTTGGCTGTAGGGTACTCCGGCACCGTTTCCAGTTTGATGCCTTTTCTCTTGCCTTGGAGTGCTTTTGGATGTTGTTGTTAATCTCAACAACTCTTCTTCTTGCTTTGTAGGATTTGGGTACGTTCCGAGTGTGGTTGGTGTGGACCCAGTTCAGAAGTCCAACACACTTCACAGCTGTGGTAGTAATTAGTACCACCTGGTAAGGACCTTTCCACTGAGGCTCCATAAACAACTTTGTCACATGCTTTCGGATCAAAACCCAGTCACCTGCTCTCAGGTTGTGTCCTTGATCTTGAGATGGTTGCAGTGTGGTAGCATCCACTGATGAGAGAAAGAGAGAACCTCATCAGCCAGGCCTTTGCAGTAGTACCGTATCATCTGTAATGTTCACAAGAGCATTTGTAGGAACAGCTGGCTATCTCATGGCTCTTCCCATGAGAATTTAGTGTGGTGGCAGTCCGGTTTTCTTGTGAGGCGGGCTTCTCATTGACATCAGAACTAGCTGTAATGCATCAGCCCATTTCAGATTTGTGGATGCACACATTTTTGCCATTCTCCATTTCAAAGGTACCATTGGTACAAGTCCTGAGGCTTCGGGGCGGTAACTACAATGTAGATTGTGCTCAGTATGTAACGTTGAACATAGCAGTTTGATCACTTCATTGTTGAAGTGGCTTCCCCTATATGATTCTAAAGAGACTGGGAAACCAAAACTTAGAATTAACTCCCTAAGCTGTAACTTTGGTACTGTGAGACTGTCATTTCTTTGTGGAGGATAAGCTTCAATCCAGTGACTAAAATGCACAGAATCACCAACACATCTCAATCCTCCACACATACGCATCTCAAATAAATCCATTTGCATTCTGCTTAATGGCCCTCCAGCTTTTCCAATATGGCCCAAATTACCACCTGCGTTCATTTGTGGGCATATGACACACCTGTGGCAAATTGCTTCGGCAACCTGTCTAAATTTTGGATTAAACCAGTACTGTTAAAAGGTTCTGACAATAGCATCCCTCCCCACATGTGCTTGACCATGAAAGTAGCTAGCCATTTGAGTCAACAAGCTATTGGGTGAAACCACTTTTCCCTCTCCCGAAATCCATATGTCGTCATCCATTTGCATGCACTTCAATTTTAACCACTCCTTCCGCTCTTCTTTTGGAGCATTATCCTGTAAGGTCTTTAACCCTTCCAATGTATCTATAATGTGCATTGCTTAATTTGCATAGATTTAATCATTTTCAGGTAACAATTCACACTTTTCCTTGAATGGTAACCGTTCAAGGTGCAAAACCTTTCGACTTGATCCGCATATCCATTTCTCATTGACACAAAATTCTGTGCTCTCTGATGTGCACTGCACTTCACCACAGCAATCTTTTCGGGCAATTGAATCGCTTGTAACAGTTCATGTATTTTCTCACTGTTTCTTACTGGTGAGCCAGAAGAGGTCAGAAAACCTCTGTATGACCACAATTGGCCAAAATCATGCACTATGCCGAATCCATATTGGCTGTCTGTGTAAACGGTAACTCTTACTTGGGTTGAAATATGGCATGCTCTATTAAGAGCCACCTATTCTGCCACCTGCGCAGAAAACTCTCTTTGAAGCTATGAAGCTTCTAGTATGCCCAAGATGGTACACACGGAGTATCCTGCTCTCAATGGGCCCATGTTATCTCTCAGGTCGGACCCATCAGCAAAGATAATTTGATTGTTCTCCCCCAGACAAGAATCTCTAATATCGGGTCTAGGTTTTGTACACCATTCAGTTATTTCCAGATGGCCATGTTCAGTATCATCCATTTCATCAATGCCAATATTTTCATTTGGAATCAAAGTTGCTGGGTTAGGCACTGTAAAGCTCTTAATTGTCACATTAATAGATGCTAGGATGGCGGTCTTATACCTGGTCAGCCTCTTGCTGGTCATGTACTGAGTTTTAGATTTCGTGAGCAAGACTTCAAAAGAAAGCGGGACCATTATAGTGCGGGGCTGTCCCATCACAGTGCTCACTCTGAGCGAGGCTCTGTTCAACTGCTGCAAGGGACCACAAACAGCCTGGTAAAGCTGCTGCAACTGGGTCCAAAGTGTCTGAAAAATATGCCACTGAGCGATTCACACCGCCATGCGTTTGAGTCAAAACAGACAAATAACATGCATTATGTTCATGACAAAACAATAGGGTTTCGTATAATCAGGCGTAACCAAAGCTGGGGCTTGGCACAAGCTCTTTCAAATCTGTAGACGCTTTCAAAAAGGCTTTATCTAGCACTAGAGGATCTGAAACTTCTTTGTGAGTCAGTTTCTGCAAAGGCTTTGAAATGACTGAAATATTTGGGATCCATTGGCGGCAGTAGCTCACCATTCCCAAAAACATCCTTATATCTTTCTGGGTAGTTGGGACTGGCATCTGTAATATGGTTGAGACTTTTCTCTGGAGATTTTCCTGATTCCCTTTTCAATAAAGTGACCCAAATATTTTACTACTCTCTGACAGTACTGCAATTTGGTTGGAGACACCTTATGACCACTGTCTCCCAAGTGGTTCAGTAACACAATTGCCATATTTGCACCCTTCTCTCGTTTTGGACGCGATAAGTAGATCTTCAATGTACTGCACCAGTGTCGACTGGGTAAGGCATTGTCCATGACTCTAAATTCTTTTTCAAAATCTGGTTGAAAATTGATGGTGACTCTTAGAACCCTTGTGGGATTCTACACCAACAGTAAACTCTATTTAAGAATTTGAAACAGAAGAGAAATCTGCTATCCTCATGAAGAGACACAGAAAAGAACATTTGACAGATCCACTACAGTGAACCATTCAGTATTGCATGGGATTTGAAACATAATCACTGCTGGATTTGGCACCACTGGCCAACTTTTAACCATAATGTTATTGATTTTTCTCAAATCCTGAACAATTCGAACTTTCCCACATGGCTTGTGCAGTCCCATTATTGGTGAATTACACGGGCTGCTCAGCACTTCTTTCAAAATTCCTTTGTTTAGGAATTCTGCAATTATCTGTGCCACACTTTTGATTGCCTCTTTTGTTATGTGCTATTGCTGAATTTGGAGAAAACCTCATTAGGCTTAACTGCAATTCTTACTGGCTCACCCCCCCTTTATCAAGCCAATGTCTTTTCCTGAAAAATCCCATACCTTTGACACAACAGATTTCTGTAATTCGGAAGGAAGATCTCTCACAGTGAAGACTGGAAAGAAACTGATTAGAGGAAATTCCTCAGTCACGGTGTCATTGTTTACATCATGTATCAGGTCATCTTGTTCATTACTGTTTGTCTGAATCTCAGTACCATCATTTGAGAAAGTAATCGAGCATTTTGTTTTGCACAATAAATCCCTTCCCATTAGGGAAACAGGACTTGAGTCACAGACTACAAATATGTGCAGTCCCCAAAAACTGTCAATTTTGACCGGGACTGGTTCTGTGATTGGGTTCGTCAACTATTGGTTTGCAACTCCTACAATCTGAACTGTCTTTACTGAGAGGGGCAGGTCTGCAACATCTGCAGTTCTCACTGTAGAGCGTGTAGCTCTAACGTCGACCAAAAATGAGGTCTTGTGACCATTCACCTTTCCTTTAACGTAGGGGCCTTTTCTGATCTACCTCTAGTGATGCGGCACACATTCTTTCTCATCTGAACTCTCGCTTATCCAGTCATCGTTTAGTCTATTCTCACTGTGTAGGGCGAATTGGTGCACAGTATTATTACTCTGGTTAAGTCTTTGACCTGTGACCATCTGAGAAAGCATCACCTACTGCTGGTCCATAGGGGCTTAAGGTATTTGAATTTGTTGTCTAGGCACCAGCTGAACCTGTGTTTGCATCTGCTGTATCTGGGGCACTTGTACATGTAGTGGCTGTACGGATTGAATGGACTGAAAACCTTGCATCGGATTCACAATTTTCTGAAAATTTGGACTGCTCATTTTTGACCCTCTCATGTTCTGGAAAGAATTGACATCACTCATATGCTGAAACAACACCTCCCTAATTTACCATCGGGCACTCCTGTTTCCAAAGCATAAGGCTCCGCAAGCGTGACATGGCAACATACTTCTCATTCCTTTGCTTCCCCCTGTACCACCATTGTATTCAAATCAGGACCACGATTCACACTTCCCATTCCTTCACGGCCTCTGCCTCGTCTTTGAAACAGCATGTTTCCCTGCGGCTGCTGCTGAGGCTGAAAATTTCCAGCCTGTGCAGCCTTGATCTGCATAACCATTGCCTTCTCTTTTAACTTTTTCTGGTTCAATTCAATCTCGTCACAACAGTATTTCACATACTGCAACACCTCATCAATCTGCTTTGCATTCCAGCAAATCATATGACTCTTAATCATCTAATTTCAGGTCTCAATCCTTCAACATATCTGAACACTAAATGATTCATGTCTTTCGGCTCAATTGTCTCTGTACCACTGTAATGCTTAAAAGCCTACAACAATCTCTTGTAGTATGCGTGAATTGATTCTTTCGCTTCCTGAGCTGTCCTGTCTGTGTATGCGCTGCCAATCAATGTTCTTGGGTGAAAGTCTAATTTTCAAAAATTCAGTTACCTTATAGTAATATTTCATTACTTCATGGGATGATGCACCTGTTGCTGGATATCGCTGCGGCTCTTGTTAGCCAATCTATGCTCCTTTTGCATTCAATCCATAAGTCTGCTGGAGCGATCTCTAAAAGGGTGTTCAAATCCTCCCACAGGCACTTTGCAAGTTTTATGAACCTGTCTGTCTGCTGATGCCTTTTTAGTGGCTTCTCCCTCAGCCTGGGGATAATCATTTGTGAATGACAAAATGTCACTTCTACTACAGGGGACAAGTACAAAATTCCCTCCTGGAATCTCCTTTATTGGTAAAATTTGTACCGGATCCTCAGCCTGTTGCATGTTTTCAGGGGGAATGTCAGAATCCCTCTTCTTTTTATCCCGTTTCTTAACCCATCTGCCTTCCCATTTGTCTAATGCTCTCATGTCTGGATGCTTTGAAGTAATTCTGTAAGTTGCATTTTCATTCCGGCAGTTCTCCTGTGTTCGAGATATTTGTGTCAAACTTTACCCTGTAACTTCTCCTCAAATATTTAGGTTTCTCAATGTCTGTTGTATTTCTCTGCTAAGCCTGCTAACCTTTGATTTACCTCACCTGCTTCCTTAGTAATTTTCGGGCACAAGTGTCACAATTCTGCTTCTGTTTAGGACTCGAGTCGATTTAAACCCATGGTTCCCTGAATGAGTTAATCTGATTTCATCCTGAGCATAGTATAGTTTAGATAATTCCTTCCACTAGAAGCATCTAGAGGGCTATTAAACTTCTCTAACCATTTGGTTAATTGTTGAGCTGTCAAACCTTGCAGTGAGATGTTGTTGGATTGAGTACTTTGTAACTGTTGTACAGTTAAATTTGGTCGGGGAGTCATTAACTTCAAGTTGGGACCGATGTGTGACCCTGCTTCACTATTCAGAGGTGCTCTGTAAGGACTCAGATTTAACAATGACCCTGTTCTATCAAAGGTCTGTCCCAGAGGTGAGACTGTTCTGGCATTCTCATTGAGTCCTCCTCACATTAGACTCTGACTCAGGATTTTCTGTCCATTTATGCCTTTGTTTCCCTGAGCAAACAATGGTATGACTGGATCAGTGGTGACTAGTATAGATACAGCATCTGGATTATGTCTAACATTTGCGTTCTGAGACTGCATCACTCCTGTGTTCTGTCGCATCAATACAGACATTTCTGTCTGTGTCT
The DNA here is from genome assembly GCF_031143425.1 of Pleurodeles waltl. Classification (NCBI taxonomy): domain Eukaryota; kingdom Metazoa; phylum Chordata; class Amphibia; order Caudata; family Salamandridae; genus Pleurodeles; species Pleurodeles waltl. Next base: position 812,967,340 of record NC_090440.1, read on the forward strand.
CTGGTATAGGAGTGTATTTTGGAATTGTTTGAGGCTGCATTTGAGGCAGTAAAAGTGGAGTTAGCTCTGCCTGAACCAGTGTTGGTTTCTGGTAAACCTGTCCTGTTGGCACTATTAGATTGGTTGCAGCATCCACAATAGGAACATCTGGGTAAATCCTAGGTATACTCAGCTGTGGCATCTGATTGTGTGCTGCAGATGTAGAAGACAGGTTAGGAATGTTCTGCATTCTGCAGTCTGCACTGAGCTCTGTGTCACGTTAGGATTAACCTGTACAGGACTCATGGTCATGTTAGGGTCACTCTGTAGTTGACTGTGGAATGTTAACCGGTGTTGGTGCAGAGAGGTTCACACTTATACTCGGACCGCTCTCTTGTGCTACATATGGTGGAGGACGGTTTCCCAACTGTAAAATAAATTCATCGTAGTCTTACTCTTCGTCAGGCATTAAGGATTTTCTTGTCTCTTGATTTCTGCTCTATATCCTCAGAAGTGCTCCTGTTGGTTTTTCTAGTAGCTTTCCTTCCATCGTTCTCACTGTCCTGCAAAACGCAGGAAACATTCTAATTCCCAGTAAAGCGTCTAACCTCCTGTATTTCTGATCATATACCCATCTAGCCTCCGCTAGTGTCTTCTTTGCCCGTTTCATCTTTCTTTCAAATTTAAACTTTAGTTGTCTGGCTACTAGCTCCCAGATTGCTAATGTTTCAAACTGAGCTGGTATTGGTGGAGGTTTTAAATCATGCAGAACTTGTCTCAAATTTTTAAAAATTCCAAAATTAAAGGTTCCATTTACGGGAAACGCTAAACTCCCTTCCTTCTCTGTGATTTTACACCAATGTTTTAACCAAAGACATGCTCCGGTACCTCTCTCCTCAATTACGATATATGCTGGAGTACCTTCTGGTGGACAGATTTCCCCTACACAGCTGGAATATACTCATCTCACCTAGGTTCACTCATTAATGGTTTGAACGACGTCAGTTCTTTGTCAAAACAGGGATTAGAGAAAACTCCTCACTAACTTCAGCATGTTGGGCTGCACACAAGTTTTAGTAACACAAATTTGGAAAACATTTTGCTGTGGCTCTATCAAAAAGGCAGCAGTTGGTACCTAGAAAACAAGACAAATCAGCAATACATATTTCAGCAGGTACCTGTCCTTAAGGATCAGCAAGTGGCTTTGTCTTCAGGGGCACATCAGAATCAGGACAGAAAGGATTAGGGAAGGGGGGATGGTTCAGAATCAGGGCTGTAAATTCTCAGAATTATCAAGTTAATATCTAAGGCAGGCAGCAAAGCGCTACCAGCTGTGAGCATCGAGCACTAAAATAAACACCAGCATCACTGCATGGAGCATAAGAAATAAACTAATAAATAGCAAAGTACCAGAACTCAGTAGACAGGCTGGCAAGTGTCAAAATGACAGAGTGTCTCGTAAAGAGTGTCAAAGGGATGAGGATTGGAATAATGGCTGAGAACTCCCAGAACAGTGGGGCTAAGTTAAAGTTGTCCCACATTGTCGTTGGTAAGAAGCATCATTGTCCGATAAGAAGTTTATTCCAAATCAGTGATATAACTAGACAGTCTTCCACACGTTGATGGTTGGTTCCTCTCCATTTGCGTACATCAGTTGATACAATAAGAATCAATTTTGAATATCCTTGCATCCTCTATCAGTAGGCCCGTTGTTAGTTTCATGAGAATGTTGATTTACCATATGCTTCGTGTCAGCAGTTACAATGATGTAGAAACATTCAGGTTTACGCACATTTCCTCGAAAGAAATACTTTTTGTTAATACAGGTTTTGGACAAGTTAAAGACTCAGACAAAGGATTTGTTATTCAGTGGACATGAGATCATTTTTCTAATGTTTCATTTTTCAGTATTTGGCAGACATTCAGTTTTAGGTTGGGCCTCGCTCACTTGAGGCCTTTTAGTTCGCACAAGTAAAATTCATAACGTTTAGCTGTAAGTACGACAGAGTACTTCAATTTCTAATATACATAAACTCTTAATAGATGTTAATATACTATAAACGAATAACTTTGTATATGATAGTGGCCAATCAAGTAGGCACATTTTGAGTCACACGTTATTTTCTATGTTAATACATTTTCTATGTTAAATCAAATACTGGAATACATGAAATAATTATTCATGTTCATTTCATTGCTCACATTTGCACGAGTTACATAGCTAACACTTTTCTGTAGGACTTTTTGAGGGTTCCTTTTAGAATGTCTGCTCATGAATGTCTATGTGCTACTGGGAGATCATCATCATTGTTGTATTGGATAGTGTTATTGTATACTGTAGCGTTCCATTATAGCCTTGGAGCCCGCCGTAGCGGGCTACAGCAGCCATTAAATGGCCCCTCCAACATTAAATGTCGGACCCGAAGGTGAGAGCCTTTAACAAGGGAGCAGGACTTAAATTACCAGTATAGTCCAGCTACCAAGGGCGATGAGGCTATTAGAATATTCTGCCACTAAAGAGCTAAATGTTCTAATAAATAAAACAAAGTCCTCATGGAGCCTGAGGGGATTTAATTCCCCTTGGGCTCTGTGAGGCCTTTGTTAAAACCTATGGCTGTGAACAAAGAACATTGGAATTCTGACGCTCTGGGCTTTTAACAGCCAGTAAAAGCCCAGAGTGCTCCATTGTCTCCAGTGGCGCCCCCAACATTCCAGTGCTCTAATAAGGCAGCACATTCTCTCTAGAATGGTTGCCTTTAGCGTTTTGGATAGTAACGAAAAAGTTGAGTGGTGGACAGATGACTAGGCTAAGTGTGTTAATTCTATGAAGTGCGTGTCACGGAGGAGGAATGGCTAGAAGAATTGGGTAAATATAAGGATATAAAAGCTGTGAGCCTGTAACTTAAAGATGGAAATTTAGGAAGGATTAATTTACAAGATTCTGATGGCATGATAGGACATTTCAAGAGTAAAAGATGAAGTCCCTTGACGAGATGGATTGTTGATGAGTAGTTTAAGGTTAATTCCACCTGTTAGAGCAGGGGCATCAGGACTAAAGTCCCCGCTCTACCTGGGCCCAAGGCAGATGGACCTTGTCCATAAGTAAGAATGAATCGGGAACTGTAAATCAAAACCAATTCATTCATCCTAGTTTCAATTTCAATCTTGGAAGTGAATGATGAGATCTGGTTTGAGTTTCAAAGCTTTAATTAAAATATTTTAGTAAGTAAATCTTTATTGATTATCCTCAGAGGAAATCAGTCAACTAATCAATATAAATCATTAATAACAGTACAATTGCATAAAGTGTGTTCCATAAAGGAAAATTCCCTATTCTAGGCTATGGAGAAAGAGACAAAAGCGTTAGTCAGAACTTATAAAGATATCTAAATTCAAGAGTTAAAGGCATGAAGCTTTAGCATTAAATCTCAAATTATAAAGCAGATACAGAGAGGTACAAGAAACTTAGTAGTCTAAGAGCGGCATACATTAGGCAAGGGGAAAAAAAGGGTCTCAGAATGAATCTGAGAAGTGTCAGCAAAGAGTCTGGGTCTTAATATATCTGAAGTGAAGGTCTCATTTCTCAGTCTTCTGCTTTTTGCCTACTCTGGGAACACACATCTTGTAATGCTTCATATCAACTATTCGCAACAAATTGTATCCATCTTCAGTCAGTCCAGCAAATCAATGCACAAGGTCATCCTGGCAACAAGAAAGCTTCCGTCGTCAGAAATTAAACGTAGAAATAATCATTTTATGTACATTTAGCAAGTCGAGGTATTTTATGTATAATTCTCACCATTCATTTGCTACAAGTCAAAAACTGTTCTTGGTTAGGCCTGTACGTTACTACATGAGGTAATGAGTTTCTCACCCATCTAAGCTAATAGATGTTATTGTTCATTTAAAACATTCTGTGGAAATTACCAAAACATTTTAATACCTTATTATATTTCGTGAAATCTATGCATATGGGAAGGTCAAAGTATAAATTTGTTTTGTTAAATCCATCTATCTCCGCACATTTGCTTCATTAAATGTTTAACAGCTTACATTCCTGGCCTAGGTCAGGGTTTTTGTGAAATGAAAATGTATTTCATATTCTTTTAAACTAACATTAGTTATGAAAGCCTACTACTGTCTTTTTTTGCGTTTAAAATGCAGCTTTTCGTCTGAGGCCCACACATTTATTTTTACATATTAATTAGATTAATTTTCATTATTAAAATGCTCCTGCACATCTTTGAGTGTAAGACTGAGATTTTGGTAATTTTGCTCACAGTGACATAAAGGCACATGCAAGGCTACAGGAAGATTGAAGAGTTACTGGTGGCCAGGAATGGATTTACAGGTTGGAATAGTATTACAGGAGTGTGTGGGCTGCAGTTTAAGTGATGAATCCAACAAAGTTAAACATTTCTCATGGTAAGTAGGTAGCTTCCAAAAAAGCCATGAGAAGAGGTTTCTTTAAATATACTGGGACTTTGGACTTTTGGGTCCATGCCACGATATTGAGGTGCCTAGAAATTGCCATTTTTGATGTACCTTCCTGGTCTGTCAGTGTTCAACCAGATTTATGCTTAAGAGAATAATCCCAAAATCCTTATCATAGACAATAGAGTTCAATTGGTTTCCAAAGAAATGAACGTTTTGTGTAAATGAGGACAGAATCTTTGTTTTATCCTGAAGCAAATGACATGTTTACCAGAACATTGAAAGAAAGCGTTCTGTTGGCAAGAATCATGATGAGAGATTGGTAAAGTGAGATGTGCAAAAGAAAAGTGCAGTTTTACACCTCATGCTGCTACTGGAGAAACACCTTTTGCACTGCTTAGAGAAAGGAAGGCTTGTAACGTGTCACTTGCTTGAGTCAGACAACACAATTATTGAGGGGAGTAGTGAATTCAAGAAGTGTGAATAAAGAATTGACCAAGTCAAGAGGAAATTGTACTTTCACAAGAGTAAACCTGCTTGTGAAATTGATGTACAGGTGAGAGATTTAGTTGTGGCGAAAGTTGCTAACGACATTGTGGGAAACTCTGAATTTAGTTCACTGCTTACAGTTGTAACATTTATTTAAAGTAGATGTACAATTAGAAGACAGTTGTATTTGGAATTTGAGTCACATTGGACTTCGAAGGAAAAATTAAGATTTGTTTTGACAGTTTTCTTTTATTCTTATCTTTGTTTTTGTGTGTTCTCTCTGTTTTTTAAAAGTGGATGGTGTCGTATGTTGGATATAGGTGTAGGTGTTAAATATTTGGCTTATACTAGTATATGTTATATAGCTAATACTTTCTTAATAGAACTGGCAATGTTGGATGATGGATGGAGTTCCTGTGTTGGAAATAAACTTAACTTTATTCTTCCCTAAACCTGCTGTGGATTCACATTCTTCTTGGGAGAACACTACAATATTATATTAAATGACAAAAGATGCAGATCGATCAGTAACTACTGTTTTACTCTTGCATACTGCAAGAAGAGTGATGGTGAAGAAAGACCTGTGCGCAAAAGTTTTCAAATTGGGATTATTGGCTAAGGCAGGGTGAAAGGTGACAGTGGTAAGTATTTTGGTCTATTGTCTTTGCTAATGAAGTTAAAACCTGGTAGGAGGCTGCCAAGGTGAAGGTATAGATAGAAGTGCAAGGTGACCCACAATCAGCTATGCTGTAATGAGGTACTGTAGTCTTTTTTGTTTTTTTTAAATTAAGTATTTCAGCTTTTTCAGTTGTTCAGCCCCATGAAGTGTCTTGCAGCCTAGCGAGATACCATTTGTTTCAAAGCAGAAGGATGTGGAATAGCTACGTCCCTGAATCGTATAGCAATTTATGAGGTGTTGCTTGTTGGAAATGTATTTAGTAAATGTGTGGTCTAAAGTCAGTGTATAGCTTGCTGACTGAACTGGATGCAACCTTTAAAGAAAAGTTCCGTCTGTGAACATGAATAAAGGGTTATACAGAATGCACCAACATAAAAAGCTGTACATTTTGAAAAACAAGTGCTTTGATTACCAACATTTGCTTTTCTCCCACTTAACTCATTCTGTTTTTCCTCTAGATAACCCGCTTTGTTTGTTACATATATTAAGAATGCTAATTCTAGAGGGGGAAATATTTGTAGGTTTCTTTTTGTAATCGGCACATAGGAAGCTGTGAGTATACATTTGATATAGTGTAGTAGTTTATCTAGTAAAGAGTGATATCTGCTGTTGGTGGTTCTGCTCAGGTGTTAGACCTGAGAAAATATACGAAAGAGACCATAGCCAACACTCAGTTTTGTGCATTTCCGAGCGCAAATATGTAAAGAAGTTTTAGCTATATCAATGTTTTAAAAAAATGGGCGATGTGAAAAGCTCGAACTACAGCTCAAATTAATGGGAATGGTTACAAAGTTGACACAATTTTGTGTTATTTTGTTTTCTTTTTAATTTTTTTTTATATAGGGTACATGAAGTACAAACATTTCCTGTTCAGGAATCAGTCTGATCTCATACTGCACTATCCACCCTTTAGCCCCTTCAATAGTGTAGATAATGGCTTCCTCCTGCCTACGTTGTCTGGCTGCGGCATATCTTTCTCTCTCTCCCTCAAACATAGACAGGAAAATATATATATTTTTTTAGTCTATGGAAATTATTTTATCGTAAGATAACAGTTGGCAACTTGGAATTTTGGCTTGAAGACCAGGGAGTGGCTACGGTCCAGCAACGACTGGCACAGACCTCCTGCTCCCAAGTTACAATGTTTGTCTTTCTGTTTTCCCTATTTAGTTTGAAACATTATACACCCATTGGGTGTAATGCTCTAATAGCCATTATAGCCCTTCGTCCTTGGGGTTTACTATTTGTTAAAGGCATTTTCCCTCTTTACAGTTCCTCGATCACTCTGGTTAAGCGCTTTTAAGTGAGGTCCTCAGCAGCAGGTTATAATTTACATAAAATATGCATCATTTAAATGTTTTATAAAATTGCCTAAATCTTTTCTCTAGAACGACGTTCCAAACTCAAGCAAATGGCAATAATGAAGTCTAATGGGAAGAAGGCACACTTCTGCATTAATCAGGTCGGACATGTAGAGTGCGGCCTGTCACCTGAGAAAAGGGTATTCAGGCACCTGCTGAAGGTATTAATCAAAGAGCCTGGTCTTGGGCCCTTTCCTGAAGTGGGGGAACTGTGCAGAGGGGGAGGGCGCTCCAGGCTTTTGCGGTGAGATGGAAGAAGCAGTGTCCTCTGGAAAGGCAGTGGCATATGCAAGGTATCTGTGTGACGGCAGTACGCAGTGGAGGTTCCTGGGAGGTCGATGGAAGTGCAGGTGGTGGTTCAAGTAGGCAGGTCCTTGGTCATGGAGGGCTTTGTAGGTGTTGATCAGGAGTTTGAACTTGCATCTCAACTGGATCGGGAGCCAGTGGAGGTACTTAAGGTGCTGGGTGATGTGGGTTCTCTTGGGCAGGTTGAGGATCAGTCTTGCAGCTGCTTTCTGAATCATCTGAAGTCTTTGCATGAATTCAGTGGTGATGCCTGCTTAGAGTGCGTTGCCATGGTCCTGTCAACTGGTGAAGAAGGCCTGCGTTACTGTCTTCCTGATGTAGTTGGGGAGACACTTGAAAACCTTGCAGAGCATATGTACTGAAGAGATGGTGTTGACCTGACGTTTCATGGAGAGTTTGCTGTAGAGGGTGATGCCGAGGTTGCAGGTATGGTCTTTGGGTGTGGAGGTGAGTCCGAGTTCTGACAGTCACCAGGAATCTTTCAAGAGGGCAGTGGGTCTGCTGAAGATCAGAACTTCACTTTTGTCTGTGTTGAGCTTCTGGCAGTTGCCCCTCATCCAGACAGATACATTCTTCATACAGTTGTAGAGTTTGGTCTTCATAAAGGTGGTGTCGGCTGAGAGCTAGAGAATGAGGTGCATGTCGTCCGCATAGAAGATGATGTTTATGTGCGATCTGATGTCTGTGAGTGGTGTCATGTAGACATTGAAGAGGGAGGACTGAGCTATGAGCCATTGGGGACGCCGCGTGCTGTTAGGCTGTAGCATGGTTTTCGTTGCACACATCCACCAAGCACTTTTGCTGGGACAGTCCGGTCCATTGGGATGGGCACTTTGCCTGTTCGGTCTTGCAGGAGTTCTAGTCTAATTCAAGTTTGCTGCCCCATCTCAGGGGAGGTATTGCTTGGATGTCGATTCTAGGGTAAGGAATCTGCGTCTGGAAGGCTTTGAGAAGAACAAGTTACTTTCCTTTGTTAACACCTTATCTGGTAGAGACACTATCTAGCCACAGATTCCCTATAAACCCACCTGACCGACTCACCCATCCTCTCTCTGCGAACTGATTTTAAATACAGGGCTGTTCCCTTTTCAGGCTTCTAGTTTCACAGTAGTAAGTGTTAATTGTGGTTCACCGCTACTTGTGTGGTAAATTGTGGAAAGAAACTGACGTCAGTGCACTAGAGTAGCACCTATTTAGGCACCATGCTTGTCACTTCGGGTGCAGCAGAGACTGCCATGTGGAGCCAAATTATGCCAACTACTGGCATGCAGGGTTACTGCTGACAAAATATGTCCAGCTGCAGTCTGACACCTGGGAATAATTCTAAGGCAAGGCATCTGTAGCTAGATCAGGGGTCTCCAACCTTCTTTTAATACACGAACTACTTAGGATCAATTAAATGAATCCTGAATTATTACTATTGATTCAATAGTGACCACCCCATCTAGGATTGCCAGCAGTGACATCACATCAGTGCATCTGTAATGGTTACCAACAGTAAAGTAAAAAAAAAAAAAAAAGAAAAGTATGCTGAATTTGGAATGCCTTTAAATGGGTATTACATGATAGCCATAACTTCAGTCCCACTGACACTTAAGGTAATAATGTGAGTTATAAGTCTCTCCAGTGCCACATGATTTATAATTCAGACCAGTAACTCACAAGCTACTTGTTGGAGACGTCTTGGCTAGATTGAGTTTGTACCAGATATGGCATTAATGAAGGTAAATAACTTGTTTGTTTGTCTCCTTAAAAAGTGGAAGTGAGCTTTGGTTCAGAAAGGGCTATTGCTGTCACTTCTGGCTGGACTGTTCCTTTGGAACATGATCAAGAATGATTAGCGTATGGCTGGATCCAAACCAAGGTTACATGGTGTGCGAAATAATAATGGACCTGGATGCGGGCTGAGCAATTACCACTGGATGAGATTAATTTAAGTATTCTAGCCATCACTGTTTTGTATAATTCACTGCCTTTTTATGAAAGCAGGTATAGTTCCTACGTTGAGCTTCTGCATTAAGTTTTAAAGTGAATCAGTGGCTTAATTGGGAGATAGTGTGTTTTGTAAGATTGGTTTAGCGAGGAGCGACAACTATCAGTCTGGCTGCAATATTCTGGATCACTTTTATTTTATGTGGCAAGAACTGAGACATCTTAAGATTAAAAAAGAATTGCTTAGGCCAAACAAGAAAAAATTAAGCTGTTAGCTGTGTGTATCGTGTTCGTTGAAAGGTATGGAGAATCTTTTTCAGGAACCTTCTGGGAAGAATATGAAGAAACTATTGCAAATATTTGTTCAGTCAGGTCCACCTGTTGTTCTGTGCAACTTCTAAGATTTCGTTCAATTGGGCGTTGTTGGGATAATGACTTACTGTGAGCTTTAAGAGCCCAGCCACAAATCTTTGTCTATTCACAATTAGAACTTCTGTTGACATTTTAATGACTCTTACTTCCCATCCACTGCCGTAGAGATTGCATAGTTGCATAGAGAGAGGATCTAGCGCAGCTGTTAGAGCGGCTGCCTCGGGAGCTGGAAATATGGGTTTGAGTCTCGGTGCAACGTTCTGTGATTTTGGATAAATCGAGTAATCTCCCCTTGCCGACGGACAGCGCCTTAAGACCCTCACGGGTGATAAGCCGCACTACATAAATCTACCTTTTTTTTCTTCTAATTTAGTGGCTAGAGTAATTACTGAGGTTTCTGGGTGACATCAGCATACATATATGCATTCTTTCCACCCTCACTTAATCCTTTAGTAAGTGAAGTATTGTATTGTAATAGTATTTATATAGCGCTTACTACTCTTGATGAGACGTCAAAGTGCTTTTCAGCTAGTAGCATGCTACTCTGGAATCCAAAAAGAATTAGTGGTGGATTAGTATAGGGAAATAGGAGTACAGTATTAGCATTAATATGAGTTATTTGAACAGAAGATATGTGAGTTTGTTAGTTGGATTGACTAGAGTAATGGAGGGATAGAAGCGGGAAGAAACCAGAAGTGTTTATTGGGATTTTATTGCAATAGGACGAGGCTTGAAATGAGTAAAGGAGAGATGGAGGAGGGAAGCGTCAGTGGAAAGGGTTAGGGAGATCATAGTAGTAGTAAGGGTTTTGGATGAGTCAAGGTGAGATAAATGAGGGATAATTTAGTAGGGTTGTTTGGAAGATCACGGTAGTAAACTGAGGTTTGGGGTGAGCTAGATGTGGTGCAGGAGGGAAAAGCTTAGGCAGGGTTATTTTGGAGATGAAAGTAGTAGAATGGTTTGGGATGAGTCACAGTGGGGATGGAGGATAGATTGATAGAGACATAGGGTGATAGACAGAGTAAAACTTATTAGAAAGTAAAATCATATTTGTATTTATTTATTATTTCATATGTATGTAATTTTATATTAATATTTTTTCTTTTTTTCTTTCATTATCTATATTTTAACTAATTTATTTATAGTTTGAATTTCATTTATAGATTTTATTGTATTTAATTGTATTTAAAAAAAAATCTAGTACAGTAGGACTAAAGTAATAAATATATATGTTAATACATAGTAAGGGAATATGTGCAAGGAATATAATAATGGGTAGAGTAATATTATGAGAAGAAAAGTAGTATTGTATAAACACAGGCTTTCAAGATTTGTAATATTTGAAGGTAACTAATAAGTGTACTTTTCTAACATTCATTTCTTTCCTCAATTTTTGAATTGCGGAATACTTATAATAATGAAACATTTGATATAAAAAAGAAATATAACTTATCTAGGAGCTATGCAATGACCTCTGACCATGTTAAGCATAGAATAATATACACATATATGTGCATATATATACACACACGTATATATTTAACCACAAGCAAATATACATTTGTTAAACAGGCTTAGAGTATGTGTTTAATTTATTATTATTATTACATAGCAACGATACATATTTCCTAAAGAACTATACATATCTAGAATATATACCTAATCAGATTATAAATATTTATCAACACAGGCACATGCAGTCCATTGCTGTTTGGATATGATAGTTACGAAGGAAAGAGCCAACTCTTGAGTAGTCTTTTGAAGGCAAGATATTCATCTTATATTTGGGGGGTAATCAGTTCCATAGTTTGGCTGCTTGGACGGAGAAGGGTGTACCACTTATTGTCTTTCTTGTATGGTGGTGTTCTGAGGCCGGGTGGAGGTTTCTTTGTTGAATGGTTTTGGTTATTTTGTTTCTGATGAAAAGTGGTCCTGTTCCATGTATAGCTTTGTTCGTGATACAAAGCAGGTTGAAGGTGGGTCTTCTGGCAACTGGTAACCAGTGTAGTGCTCTCAAGGCATGGGAGATGTGGGCGTGTGGCTTAACATGTAATAGTAGCCTGGCAGCGGAGTTCTGAATACGTTGTAGTTTTTTCATAATAGAGATGATCCATGGTAGAGGCCATTGGCATAATCCAGTTTCGATGGTACAAGAGAGATAGTAGCCTGCACCTTGTGTGGAAATCCGAGGTGGGTAAAGATGCATCGCAGAGTCTTCAAGGTGATGAAGCTTGATTGTGCTAATTTGTCCACTTGGACATTCATTGTTAACTTGGATTCCATAGTATTTACAAGGTTTTTAACTTCCTTGGATACTTGAGGAGGTGGTCCGAGTTAGTCAGGCCAGGTGCACAGTGGGTCATAATTTTCCCAGTCACCACATGAGTATTTCCGTTTTGGAAGCATTCAGTTTGAGAAAGCTCCAAGTCATCCACTGATAAACTGCTCTAAGGCAACTGAAGATCTGTGAGTTTTCAATGTCTTTGGGACATTCCAATTTAAGTAATATTTGTGTCATCTGCATAGTTGTAGCATGTGAGTTGAAAATCATTGATCAGTTCTGGTAATGACATCATGTAGATGTTGAAAAGCAAAGGTGAATGATAAGGGGAAGAATAGATATTAGTTCTGTTTTGAAGGTAGGCTATAATCCAGTCTGCAGCAGTCCCTTCTATGCCAGTTTCCTGGAGTCTTTGAATTAGGGTGTCATGGTCCACAGTATCAGAGGTCCAAGAGAAGTAGTGCAGCAACTCCATTGCGGTCGACTGTGTTTTTAAGATCATCCCAGATTGCTGTGGTGCCAATTCAGTGCCTCTTCCTGGGTGTCACAGAAGGTATGATGAAAGATTGTGTTATTTTGATGTGCTGATTTGTGGTCTTATTTTGTTTTGTGTAATAGTGAGAGGAGATATTGATGTAGTGGTTTTCTGTGAAGGATTTGTATGTGAGTTAGTGCTGGTGAGTTGTATTAGAATATTATAGTGTGTGTTGATGTGTTTTGGAGAACTGTATGAGATGTGTGAGGGGATGGATGTGGGTCAGGGGTGTTTGTGTTAGTGTGATTGTATGGTTGTGTGTAATTGGTGAAGAGAGTGGGGGGGCGTTTGTAGATTGTGTTTTGGAAGGCTGGGTTTAGGTATTGTCATGATAAAAAGGGATCTGGCAGGAGCAAATAGAGGATATTGCTCTTGGTTTGTATGAACAGGGGTTGTGTATCTGGATGGTTCATAGTAATGTATCATGTGGTTTTGTGTTGTGTGGGCCATGGCAAGTTGGGTTAGTGGGAATTAAGAGAGTAGTATTTGCTGTGAGAATAAAGGTGTTTTATTGTTGTAGGTGTGGTGGATATGTGTAAAGTTGTAGTATGTGGGTTTTTGTGTTGGTTGATGAGACATTGTAGTCTGTATGAGATCAGTTTGAGATGCATGAGTTGGATGTCTTTTCTGATATGTTTACATGTTGATGGATTTGTAGGGCGTAAGGTCCTTTCTGGCAAATGGGAAATTGAGCAGCATTTCTGGCCCGAGGCCCGACCAGTCCCAACCAGGCCCAAAAAGGCAACTGCCTTGTCCTCTCCACCCTTAGCCTCTCTGCCCAGGCTGAGACGTCCTGAGCCCTAGGCTTAAATAGCCATATTAGCTAATAGAACCCTAGTCCTAACCAATCAGATTCGTAGGCCTAAATCCCACAACCAATGGGAAAACCAACTCTATTCTACAATCATAGCCCTAGTCCTGACAACCAATCACAACCCCAACCCTAAAAACATGAACCAATAAGAATCTCAACCCTAGTACCAATCACAACACCAACCCTAAAAGCATGAACCAATAGGAATACAAACCCTAGTACCAATCACAACACCAACCCTAATCCATAAGCCAATAGAAATAATAATCCAAACAACCAATCACAAGAATATATGCAACAACCTATAGAAACTTATATCAGGGCCAAGTCAATTGAAGCCCAAGTCCCTGTGGGCAGGGAGCTGCTGCTCTATTAAGAATCTCCTTGGATATAGACAGGCTGAATCCACACTTCCAAGCTAGGAGAGTCTACTTTCCAGGTAAGGGAGAGCTTGTAAAAACACTGAAATACTGCTTGTCGCGCACTTGGATGTTTGGCTTTTTTGAGACAAAAACTGGTGATGCAGACTGTTTCTTAACACAATGAGTGGGGGAAAGTTCCTGTCAACTCAGTTAACTGCAGTTTTACTCACCAGCTTGACTACTTGGACACTTCCAGAGAGAAATAATTTAAACCATTTACCTGCGACTTTAATTGGTATCTACTGCCCCAACATGGTCAAGAAGAATATTGTTGTTGACTGTGTCAAAGGCAGCAGATAAGTCTAGCACAACTGGAACGTAAAGGTGCCAGAAGTCTTAGTTCCCCTCAATGATCATCGAAAATAGAACATTTGACAGAGGAACAAAATCAGAGCTGTGATCTGAGCAGAACCTCTCCTGTAAAGAAGCTAGTAACTTAATGGTTTTCAGATAACCGCATGGTTGTTTTCCAAAATGTCACTTTAAGATCTTTACAGCAAAGGGTACGAAGGAGTCAGGATGTTAATTTCTTTGAGAAATGTAGTATCTGCACCCGTTTTTTTTTTTTTTTTTTTAGCAGTGGAATTGTTGTTGCGTGACGGATGGAGGGCACAGTATTGTGCTAAGGATTTATGAGGAAGAAACAAGAGTATGGGGCATATAGTGCACTTAAACATCTTGTAGGTCAATGCAGGGCAGGGATCAAAAGAATATAGATTTACTAGCATCAGTTGTATTGTTGCAGAAGGAAGATGGTTAGGCCACCTGTAACTCTAGTTTCTGTCAGGAGAAAAAAACATCTTGTTTGATTCTCTAAATGCTGTAAACTAAGAGGAAAAAAGTTCTAACAGATCGCAAACATCCTGTGAATGCTGGATATGGTGGGATATCTGTTATATTTGAAAACCTGTTAGCTGAATGTTGTGGACGGTACCCTTACTGTTTGATAAGTATGTCTGTCTGTGTGGTTTGAAAAATTAAATGTTTATAATTTCGCATCGCTGCATTGTGTTTTGCCTCATTATTATTGCAAAATCACCATAATCGTTCTAAGTGCCAGGGATAGGTGTAAGGGACACATTTGAAATGATATTTCGGAGAAGCATTGGCTACAGGTAGAAGATCTTCAAATGTAGAGAGAGTAGCCAGTTAAAAACATGTGACAAGTGTCACCACATTTGGCTAGGGTGTGGGTAAGGGTGAAACGTGGCTTGAAAGAAGCAAAAGTTTAAGAAAAACAACTCAAGATAAAAAAAAATCTAAATGTATAGGCAACTGCCATGCTGATGTTGTAATAAAAGATTAATGATCCCAAAATAATTCTAATTTGAAATTAAGGAAACCATAATTGTAATTTGCACCCCAGTCAAATGCCATACTATAGTGTGGTCATAATCCACTGGTGATTTAGCTGCTTAAATCTAGTGTTTTTTTTTTTTTTTTAGCAAAAAAGAATTTGTGATACTTAATTTCAGTTGATTAGTTGAAAGGGATAATTTTCTGTAATGTTCTATCAAAGAAAAGAATCATCATTATTTACAATCGTAATTTCAAAATGATATATAACAGGTCTCTTTTGTGAAAAATTTCATGTTGGGTTATTTTTTTTTTTCTAGATGATTCTATGGGATTGGGACTTGAAACACTGGTACAAGCCTCAGTATCAAGTAAGTATGTTATAACCTATCCTATAAGAGTGCTTTAACTATAAAAATGGTAAATGCAATCCTTGATTATTCAAGTCTGTAGGAAAAACATTTTCTTATCTAATGACATTGTGTTGAATAACGCCATAACTAAAGTGTGGGCTAACAGAGCATATCTGCCTAGATGTGCTTTCATTTCTCTTTTTGGTATCAAAGGTTTAGGTTTTCTGTTGTAGTGAACCTTTCTGCTAGGAATCAGAATCATGGCATATAGCTATTGGAGTTACTCAACAAGGATTTGTCTACTGGATATGCTGACAGACTCTCTCAGATCTCTTACCTGCTCACTTCAAAACGAGAGTGTAGATGTGAATTAGAATCCTTGCCATTCCCAGCCCGCAGCTGTTGCTGATGAATAAAGCTGTGGTGATGGATGTTTTCTTCCCTCATCTTCAAATTTAGGACCATAGAGGCACCCGCCTGCTATAGGACACTTCTGTAATATAACCATGTTTTTGCAGTGTGAACCTCTTCTAGTTTCACATGCTGGTTGTTATTCTGCCATCTTGTGTCTGACTCCAGATATGGATGCAAGTATAAAGTATTTCAAATTTGAGCGTTGACCACAATGGAGTCAGTACCATTCACTGACGTTGACTGTAAGCCTACATACCCCAGTACATGACCTCCATTTAAATTATTTTTTCGGCTGATGGGTTCAGAGGTTTTTCTGAGTTCCTGTGGAAGATATTGAGACTTCAATAAATCAAAAAATGGACTTGGACAATTTGATGATTGACACCAAGGAAGATTCCTTTTTAACGGAGACCTTTCAGATTGTCAAAGAATGCTTTCTCAACATTTGTATTGAGTCACAACATTCCATTAGTTATTATAAGTATGTGGGTAAAATTTTGCCTGAACTGCATTCAGAATATTGCCTTTATTGATAACTAATATTTGTACTGTATTGCAAAACTCTATATGGCTTAAGTATGTTATGCATGTGTGCCCTATAAGCCTAAATCTTTAATAGACATTGATTGAATTATCTTGGCTTACTCAGTTAAGATGGAAAGTTCAGGAGACACATTTGTGATGATGTAAAGGAAGAATGGTCTTACTATTAAGGCAAAGGGTCTCATTTCACAAAAGCATGTTTTTCTGGCTTTAAAGAATCCTCAGGTGGAGCATTCATGTGATTCAAAGTTCAAGGACATAATCTCACACTTATATACAACAACTTTGAACCTCAATTGGACACTTGCAACTCACCTTCCCATCATGTCTGTAGAACTAAGCTTGTCCTTGTTGCCCACTGCGGCTACCATGAAGAAAGTCTACTCAAAGCCCCCATCTGACCCTGGTCCTCACGACACCTTCACCAAAGGACTCCTCCTGATTAGCATAGCACTAACGCCCATCGTAAGCACCTCCATTGATTCTGCCACATTCCCAGACACCTGGAAACATGCCATTGTCATGCCCGCTCAAGAAAGCATTCAATGACTTAACATGCGCTCAAACTACAGACCTGTCTACCTCCTGCTGTATCCAGCCAAGGTCTTAGAGAAACTAATAAACCAATGCCTCACCAACTACCTAAGCAACTGCCAGCTCCTCCACATCACACAGTCGGGATTCATGTGCAACTTTAGTGCAGAAACAGTACTCATCATCAGCACAGATGACATCTACATGATCCTGACCATAGGAAACAAGGCAGCCCTCATTTTCCTGGACCTTTCTGCATTGAAAACTTCAACAAGTGGCTTACCAACTGGGCTGACAAACTGTCCCAGAGAAGCAAAGCCACACAGATAAACTAGAACACAAGCAAGCTAGTACATGGAAGAACTCATTTTGACAAAGCAACGCTACAAACACAGGCCTTGAAAAATCATAAAAATGTTACTAGACCTGCAGGTTGAGTAGCTTGAATAATCTACTTGACCTAACTGTAATGTACTTGACCCGGAAACGGGTCTCAAATTGTGTGATCGTAGACAAATATTGTATTTTACAGTTGCCTTTTTCTTCATTCTCTCATATGAGTGTGTAAGGAAATGGCTCTCTGTTGCAGTTACCCCCCACTTTTTGCCTGTTACTGATGCTCACTTGACTGAGAAGTGTGCTGGAACCCTGCTAACCAGGCCTCAGCACCAGTGTTCTTTGACCTAAAATGTACCATTGTTTCCACAATTGGCACACACCTGGCACACAGATAAGTCCCTTGTAAAAGGTACCAGTGGTACCAAGGGCCTGTCCCTATGGGCTGCAGCATATGTTGTGCCACCCTAAGGGACCCCCTCACCTAACACATGCACACTGCCATTGCAGATTGTGTGTGTTGGTGGGGAGAAAAAGGCAAAGTCGACATGGCATCCCCCTCAGGATGCCAGGCACACAAAATACTGCCTGTGGCATAGGTAAGTCACCCCTCTAGCAGGCCTTACAGCCCTAAGGCAGGGTGCACTATACCACAGGTGAGGGCATAGCTGCATGAGCAATATTCCCCTACAGTGTAAGTCTATTCTTAGACATTGTAAGTGCAGTTTAGCCATATTGAGTATATGGTCTGGGAGTTTGTCAAAAACGAACTCCACAGCTCCATAATGGCTACACTGAATACTGGGAAGTTTGGTATCAAACTTCTCAGAATAATGAACTCACACTCATTCCAGTGTTGGATGTGTTAAAACATGCACACAGAGGGCATCTTAGAGATGCCCCCTGTATTTTACCCAATTGTTCAGTGCAGGACTGACTGGTCTGTGCCAGCCTGCTGCTGAGAGACGAGTTTCTGACCCCATGTGGTGAGGGCCTTTGTGCTCTCTGAGGACAGAAACAAAAGCCTGCTTCGGGTGGAGGTGCTTCACACCTCCCCCCTGCAGGAACTGTAACACCTACCTGTGAGCCTCAAAGGCTCAGCCTTCGTGTTACAGTGCCCCAGGGCACTCCAGCTGGTGGAGATGCCCGCCCCCTGGACACAGCCCCCACTTTTGGCGGCAAGTCCAGGGTAGATAATGAGAAAAACAAGGAGAAGTCACCTACCAGTCAGGACAGCCCCTAAGGTGTCCTGAGCTGAGGTGTGACCCCTGCCTTTAGAAATCCTCCCATCTTGATTTTGGAGGATTCCCCCAATAGGAATAGGGATGTGCCACCCGACCCTCAGGGAGGAGGCACCAACAGGGTGTAGCTACCCTCAAGGACAGTAGCCATTAGCTACTGCCCTCCCAGACCTAAACACCCCACTAAATTGAGTATTTGGGGGCCCCCAGAACCTAGGAAACCAGATTCCTGCAACCTGAAGACGAAGAAGGACTGCTGACCTGAAGCCCTGCAGAGAAGACTGAGACACAAACTGCCTTGGCCCCAGCCCTACCGGCCTGTTTCCCCACTTCGAGAAAAACTGCAACAGCAACGCGTCCCTCAGGGTCCAGCGACCTTTGAAGCCTCAGAGGACTACCCTGCATCTAAAAAGACCAAGAACTCCAGAGGACAGCGGCCCTGTTGCAAAGAAACTGCAACTTTGCAACAAAGAAGCAACTTTTAAAGACCACACGTTTCCCGCCGGAAGCAGGAGACTTTCCACTCTGCACCCGACGCCCCCGACTCGACCTGTGGAAAACCAACACTACAGGGAGGACTTCCCGGCGACTGCGAGCAGCCAGAGTTGATCCCTCTGAGCCCCTCCTGCGACGCCTGCCGAGGCAATCCAGAGGCTCCCCCTGACCGCGACTGCCTGCTTCAAAGAACCCGACACCTGGTAAAGACACTGCACCCGCAGCCCCCAGGGCCGGAAGTATCCGACCTCCAGTGCAGAAGCGACCCCCAGGTGGCTCTCTCCCTTGTCCAGGTGGTGGCTACCCCGAGGAGCCCCCCCCCCCCCCCTTGCCTGTCTGCCTGCATCGCTGAAGAGACCCCTGGGTCTCCCATTGATACCTATTGCAAACCCGACGCCTGTTTGCACACTGCACCCGGCCGCCCCTGTGCCGCTGAGGGTGTACTTTTGGTGCTGACTTGTGTTCCCCCCCCCCCCCCCGTTCCCTACAAAACCCCCCCTGGTCTGCCCTCCGAAGTCGCGGGTACTTACCTGCTGGCAGACTGGAACCGGGGCACCCCCTTCTCCATTGAAGCCTATGCGTTTTGGGCACCACTTTGACCTCTGCACCTGACCGGCCCTGAGCTGCTGGTGTGGTAACTTTGGGGTTGCCCTGAACCCCCAATGGTGGGCTACCTTGGACCCAACTTGGAACCCTGTAAGTGCTTTACTTACTTTTTAAACTAACCAATACTTACCTCTCCCAGGAACTGTTGAATTTTGCAGTGTCCAATTTTAAAATAGCTTTTTGCCATTTTTGCCAAAACTGTACATGCTATTGTGATGATTCAAAGTTCCTAAGATACCGGTGTGAAATACCTTTCATTTAAAGTATTGTTTGTAAATCTTGAACCTGTGGTTCTTAAAATAAACCAATAAAATATATTTTTCTATATAAAAACCTATTGGCCTGGAATTGTCTTTTGAGTGTGTGTTCCTCATTTATTGGCTGTGTGTGTACAACAAATGCTTAACACTACCCTCTTATAAGCCTACTGCTCGACCACACTACCACCAAATAGAGCATTAGAATTATCTCTTTTTGCCACTATCCTACCTCTAAGGGGAACCCTTGGACTCTGTGCATGCTATTTCTTACTTTGAAATAGTACATACAGAGCCGACTTCCTACAGAGTGCATCTTCGAATACGTGAGTTCAGCATTTCTTCCTCTTTCGTTTGATTAAATACACTAAATTTTTGTCTGTGTATAATAAATCTAGCCCACATATAGGGTACACGTGACCCATGCATGACTTGCCTCTTAGTTTACTATTAGTTTTGTCATCAGGGCAGGAGTGTTTCTCAGTTTGTTTAAGCACCCAGTTTTAATAAATATATTACTAAAGCATGATGTGGTAGTGCCCTGTCATTTACAGACTGTAAATTTCCAAGAAATGTCCACAAACCTTACCACTAACTTGCAGCTTTACCAATAAAATTGTATAGTGTATTAATAATCAGTGAATATTGGGTTTCAGAAAACATTTATCATTTGCACATCACCAAGTAAAGTGTACTGACTTTTTAAATTCTATTAAAATGTTTTTCATCACAGAGAAGCACAAAAAAATGATCTTTCACAACTACTGAAATATATTTTGAAATGTTTGCAAAGTTGACTTAGTTATGTAGATTTTTTTTTCAAGCCCTAAAACAACTGGAAGAGAAATAGCAAAGGGGAAGTGGAAAAAGAATCTTTCAATACCGCCCGGAGAAGATAGTACCAGTTGATCTGAGAAGCTAAGAGAAGGCCGTAGTAAAACTGTTGAAATCAAGCTCCAACTGTAGTAAAAAAAGAAAAAGTTAATAGTCTCGAACCTCACCACACCCACATCTACCTTTTAGCAACATCAGCTCATCACAAGAAATGTACAACAAACTCTCAAACATTTGCAGCAAAGTCACAACCATATATATATCAACTTCTCCTTGCAACCAGATCCCCTGACCCTCTCCAGAAGTCTACTAGCCGCTAACCAAGAGCACACAAGGAACACCATTAGCACATAGGAAACCACAACAATCATGAAAATCATGCTTTCTGGGGCTCTGGCCCCCATCATACCTTTGACAAAGGAGTGATCCCTATTAGCGAAGGCCTTAACCTAACCCCATCAGTACATCCACCTTTCTGGAACCATGGAAATAAGCAGCCTTCGGGCCCTCTTAAAGTAAACCTCAACAAACCCGACCAAACTCTACAATTACCGACTGATATTCCTCCTCTCCTACCCAGCCAAGATCTTGGAAAAAGCCATCAGCAAGCACCTCTCAAACCACTTAACCAAACACCAGCTTTTTGATGCCACACAATCAGGATTTAGACCCTACCACACCTTGGAAAAAAACCCTCATTGCAGCAATGGATGTAGTTTAGATGTTCTCGGATAGGGGCCGGGGGGGGAGAACCGCAACCCTTATCTTTCTAGACCTATCCGCAGCCCTTCAATATTAGCTCTCATCCCGTTCTAATCTGATAACCCCATAAAGCAGCCATCCAGGAACATGTCCTAAAATAGATCTGCTCCTTCCTTACCAGAAGAACTCAAATTGTCAAGGTGGCCCCTTACTCTTCTGAAGCCCGAGGACTAATCTGGAGAGTTCCACAGGGTTCTTCTCTCAGCCTGAAACACTTCAATACCTAAATCGCTCCTGGATGACACCCTACAGGTTCACAACCTAAAAAACTTCACATACGCTGACGACACACATCTGATACTGCTGCTGCCAAAACACCCAACACCAGGGTGAAGTTCACCAAATGCATGATCTAGAGCCTACCTGCATGAATTCCAACTGCCTCAAACTAAACCTTGACAAGACTGAAGTGGTGGTCTTCAGAAAAGGCGCCTCGCCATGTGGCTCCACCTGGTGGAGCAGTACTCCGACTCAAGCCTTGCTCACAAGCAAGAAACCTAGCAATCATCCTAGACAACAAACTGTACATAAGTGCTCAAATCAATGCAGTGGTCTCATCTTGCTTCAGCACCTCAATGACTACTGGACTACCCAAGGAAAACGATCATACAAGCCCCTCATCACAAGCAGACTAGCCCATGGGAACACCCTGTATGTAAGAATAACCAGTCAGCTCGCAAGATGTCTTCAGACTTCCATGCTCCACATCTCACCACACCTTGGGGAACTCGACTGGCTCCTGTTACACAAGCGCACATGCTTCAGACTCCTCACTCACAAAGCAATACACAACACAGGCCCTGCCTACGTGAATATCTGCTTTAATTTGCACCAACCTTCCAGACACCTCTGCTTCATTGGTCTCTCATAAGCACACACCCTACACATACACAAAAGCAGAGCATGGGGTTGTGTCTTTTCATACCTGGCTCCTAAAGCCTGCATCTACCTAACACAACACAAAACCTCCTCCTTTGTGTTTGACTGTTGCACAAAGCCAAAGACCAGACTTTCTGAGTAAGCCCTCCAGGGCTGGCTTCATCACTTGGATACCCTCACATGTGATTAGTGCGCTATAAAAACAATGATGCCATAACAGTATTTGACATTTTCACACCCCGTCCTCCTCAGGCACCTGCACTTTGTCATCCAAGGTCGTGCTCTGGATCTGCTCCTTAATGGATAGAACACAAGCTGTCAACCTGGAACCTTGCTCCTCGGAAGCCCGCAAACTCTGCTGCAGAGTACCTCAAGATTCATCAGTCAGCCCCACCCTTATGAATGCATACATGATCCCTCCTACCAGCATCATCCAAGCTCACAATGTTAACATCTTCTATGCCAACAAGCAACTCGTACTCCCTAGAGAAGACCCTTCCAGTGCAAGAAATCAAGTTCACCGCCTGCATGACTCAAGTAGCTAAGTGGATGAAAGGCAACTGCTTTAAGCTCCACACCGAAAAGACCGAAGTAGTGATATTCTGCAAGAATACCTCTCCATGGGACTCTGGCTGGTGCCTGGCTGAAATGAGACCCCCACTTAGCACTCATGCCAGGAACCTCAGAAACATTGACATGTAACCGGACCTGACCACACAAATCAATGCCATCACTGGATCCTGTATCCACATCCTGAAGATGTTGAGAAAGATGGCTCCCAAGCAACAGCAGAAAAACAGATTCACCAGCAAGTTGTATTACAGGAACACCCTCTGTGTTGGGATTGCCAAACTACTCACCAGAAGACTACAAGCCATGCAAAACCTGGCAGCCAGACTCATTCTCAAACTCCCATACAGAACTCTCATCACACCTCATGGAACTCACCTGCTCCCTGTACACAGATGTGCTAATAGCTTCATACTCCTCAGACACATACATTCAGAGTACTACACAACTGTGGCCCCACAAATCATGAAGGGTATAAAATGTCCTAGAGAAGACACTGAGCCCATAATAAAGAAAGATGGTGAAACCTTTACCTTTAGAAGAGCAGGACGATCAGGATGAGTAGACAGTCCTATAGACAATGTAGGGCAGGAAGAATATGCTCAATGGCATGTCTGGCTGTAGATACGTCACCTCCACATCCAGGATGGTACGGGTTGCATCATTGCTTCCCCCCGTTACCTTCAAGCGGAAACTGTTTAGGAAGCTCTGGACACATAACCACCTCCAAAGATGATCACTGACAAGGCTACCACTATTCACAAGCCTTTTCGTCTCCCTCACCTCCTTATCCACCACCTCAACCACCTACACCTCCTCCCCTCCTTATTAACCTGCCTTGTCTACTGCCAATTACTGATACTGGTGCATCACCAACTCAGAAGAACGATATGATCTGGCCTACTGGGATGAGATAGAGGTGCTCCTCCAATATTTCACAGTGAGCAATGCAAAAGTGGACAACAGATTGGCACAGAAGTGCAGACAATCAGTAATAACTTCATTAGATGTTCCTGGATGCCACGGACACTACTGCACATGATATAAATTCCAGCGTCCTAGTAAGACGACATGCCTGGCTTAGATGCTCAGGTTTTAAGCCTGAGGTGCAACAAGTAGTACTAAACATGCCCTTCGATAAGGAGCATCTTTTTGGCGCTCAAGTGGACCCCGCCCTTGAGAAATTGAAAAAAGACACAGATAGCACAAAGGCCATGGGTGCTTTACAGTCTCCCTCCCAAAGAGGTACTTTTTGTCTGCCCACATTCAGAGGTGGTTACAAACCAACATCCTCAAAGGCCTCAACATCTCAGGTCAGACAGCCTTCAAGTTCCTTCTCACGAGGCTTCTGTAGAGGCACCTATGGAGGTTACAATACAAGAGGTAGAGATTCGAGCGCCACCACCTGCCTGTCTGCATCAACATCTAAACAGTGACTATCCACGTCTTCCCACTCTACACCTTTTGGGGGACGCATTCTAAATTTCCATATGCAATTGATCAACATCACTTTGGACCAGTGGGTCCTTTCCATTACCCAGTATGGGTAATGTCTGGAGCTTATTTCCATTCCCCCAAACATTTCCCTTCACTCTCACAGGCTCTCTCAAGAACACCTTCTTCTCAAACAAGAGGTACAATCCCTTCTTCTCAGAGGAGCCATCGAGCCAGGAACAAGAGTATACTCTATAAATCTTCATTCCCAAAAATACCAGACCAGACCAGACCAGTTCTGGACCTAAGGCCCTTGAACCACTAAATACTTTCTGAACACTTATATATGATCACTCTTCAAGATGTTATCCCCTTTTTTTCAACAGGGCAACTTCAAGACCATCCTAGATCTTAAGGGCGCCGACTTCCATATCCCCATCCCCCCTGCATACCACAAATATCTCAGATTTGTGATTGCAGGAGAACACTACCAATTCTAGGTTCTTCCTTTCGGAGTCGACACAGCTCCCAGGGTATTCACAAAGTGCTTAGAAGTAGTAGCAGCACATTTCAGGAGACAAAACATACAGATATTCCTTTACCTAGATGGCTGGCTCATCAAAGCCAACACGTCCCAATGCCAACGCCACACTCAGATGACAGTGGACTTTCTGCAGAACTTAGGTGTCTCACTCAACTTTCTCAGATCCCACCTTCATCCTCTCCAGATACAGCCCTATCTAGGAGCTATATTCAGTGCGCGGTTGAAGATTCCATACCCCAATGCGACTCATGTTTACAACTTTGTCTCTCCTCCCTCAGTTTCGAGAGAACACATAATACGCGGTCAGGACTGTGGTGCACCTGTTAGGGATGATGGCTTCCTGCATTGCCTTGCCATTGTTCCCCATGACCGACTCCACATGTGTCTCCTACAGCAGTGTCCTCGTCAGTGGGCTGAATTATAGGGTCACTGGTAAGATCTAGTATTGTTAGACCACTTTTCTCACCCCTCTCTGCAATGGTGGAATACCAACCTGTTGAAAGGGTGGCCTTTTCTAGACCCTGTGCCTCAGAACATTCTGACAACAGATGCCTTACACAGGCTGGGGCGCTAACCTTCGAGACTTCACAGTACAGGGCCATTGGGATCCTCATCATCAGCCCCTACACACAAATCTCCTAGAACTTTAGGCAGTATTTCTAGCCCTGAAAGCATTTCTTCATCACCTCAGCCACAAAATTGTCCTAGTCTGCATAGACCATATAACAGCGATGTACTACCTTCAGAAACAATGAGGGACACGGTAACTCCCTCAGACAATATGGAAGTGTGCTCTCAACCATCACATTCACCTAGTGGCAGAGTATCTCCCAGGAACGGACAAAGACTTTGCAGACCTGCTCAGCAAGATGCAGCAACAAGTCCACGAATGGGAACTCCACCTGCAAGTCCTTCAAAAATACTTTTTTGGAAGTGAGGCACACCTCAAATAGTTCTTTTAGCCACAGCAGAAAATGCAAAATGCCAAATCTTCGCCTCCCGGTACCCACATCCGATATCCAAGTGCATTTTAGATTTGCCTGCGCTTTTCCACCTGTCCCTCTCTTTATTTTGATTCAGTTAAGTATTTTAATGCATATCTCCTACCAAAGGGCGAATGAAGGCTAAATAGGAGGTAATTGTTGAAGCCCAGATGTCTGGCTCCAAGTTGATCTCTGTTGGAAGCTGGAAGTTGGAAGTCAATCAGAAGGCAAGGCGACATGGAGGGACTGAGTCTGGAGGCCGGTATTGGGCGTTATGGAAGACTTGCCCAGTGGAAGTCGGCACGGGCTGCTGCCGGAACACTGGAGCACCAAGAACTGAAGGACTGAAATGTTGAGGGGGTGAGGTGCATTGTACGCAGCGCAGCACGGGGTCTGAGCAGAACAGCATTGAGGATTCTTGCTGGGCCACTAGCTCCCTCGTACGTGGCAGCTAACCCGCTCCTGCTTCTCAGCTCCTCCCAGCCGCCTCCTGAGCTCACTTGACTTGCTTGCCTGCCCAGGGGTGGCCATCTGCAGGGTAAATGGAGCTCGTACTCTTTTGACTGCTGCACTCGCTCTTACCTGACCTCCCTACCAGCTGCCTATATGTATTTATACCGCTGCCTGTGCCTGGCACCACCCGTCCTGCAACAGCATTATCCATATTAATATCAACAATATTACCATTCCCATCAATTTTATTGAAATTAAATAAATTAAATAAACAGCAATAAATAATAAATAAGTTGTGCTCGTGCCCACCTATCTAGCACTCTGGCTGAGGGGAGAGGTGGCGCATAATCGGAGCAAACCAGCCCTGCAACGTGACCTCAAGAACGGAAAGCGAAGGCATGGAGCATCAGTCCAACCCGCAGAACTCCCAGCAAAACCCTTTTTAAAAATTTTTTTTCCTTTCTGGCAGCATACATGTTAGAGGGCTCAGTCAGGGGGTAGTGCCAGAGCCAGCTGAGGCTAGGTCCCAGTGCTGCTTGCTGACTCTGGGTTCCCCAGGACCACTTGTCTACGGAAACCACATTGATGGCCCATCAGGAAAAAGTTAATCCACAGCCTAACAAAATTTCAGAGCGTGCACATCCATGCCCCTCCACAAAACGCTCTGCTTTGCCCTGTGCTGCCACTCAAACAGGAGACCCTCATGCTGATCCCCCCCCCCCCCCCCCCTCCTCACTCGCATCACCTCCCGGTGGACTCCCTGGCTGGACTTTTAAGCACATAACGACTACCTGAGGACCAGAGTGCATCTAGTGGCAGGTGTGCTCGTGCCCCACACTAGCCCAAAGGATAATCTGCGGCAGGTACAAGGGGTGTGGCTGCGCAGAGAAGGGCCAAGCCAAGACCCTGCATGCTGTTTGCCAACAGAAGGAGACTTCAGAGCTACTAATTGAGGAGTGTTTCCACCTGACAGCTGACACCGGAGGGCACCTAACCCCTGCTGCATAGATTGTGCACTTTTGATGGGGTAGGCAGACACTGTGGCTTCTGAAGTTCTGTCTGTGCACAGGGGCTGGGAAAGATTCCGGGGACTGCCGTCTTTTAAGGTGAAAGCAAATGTGGACTAACGTTCCAGGTTTTTGTATATACTGTATGACTTATTTACGTTGGCATTGGTTAACACAGATGTTGATATATAACCGGTAATAAGGGACATAAGGGTATTGCATGCAAGATTGCGTACATGTATTGCACAATATTAGGAAAGGCTCCACATAACTTGTTCATTTGTTATCCCCAGCAATGAGCTGGAAATGGTCATTGTGTGGGTAACTTTAATTCAGAAGGAGCTGAATATGTGTTTTTGTTTGTCATAGAGGGGCAGCTGAGAAGCTGATGTTGCTAAACCTTACCTCCAGATAAGGTCTAAACACTTAAATTAATGTTCTGGATCTAATGTTTAGAACTCATTCCATGGACTAAGACAATGGTTCCCAAACTTTTGACTTCTGTGGACCCCCACTTTATTATTACTGCAAACCGGGGACCCCCTCTGAATCATTATTGGAATCTGGGGACCCCCCACTGAGTCATTACTGAAAGCTGGGGACCTAATCTGTTAATATTTATTTTTCTGAGCAGTCGCGGACCCCCTGAGGAGGCTTTGCGGACCCCCCAGCAGTCCCTGGACCACAGGTTGGGAACCACTGGTCTAAGAGATACATGGTTTGAAAAGGTTATCTTCTCTGAGCATGGAGAATTGTGACCAGGGAGGTCCAGTTGCATTTGCAGGTTAAAGTAGAGTACTATGGATTAATTAGAAGTAGTTGAATCCTGCATAACCAATTAACTAGTTGGATGTAGTCTATGTAATTTGAAATTGGGGGATGCCAATATGTATTCTAATGTTTGACGTAGAGGGACTGCTGAAAGGCTGATACCATTAAACTTTACCTTTTAAGTACAATCTAAACACTCAAATTACTGCCCTGGATCTAATATCCAGAAGTCCTTCTGTAACCTAAAAGGTGCATGGTTTGAAAAGATTATCCTCTCAAGCTTGAAGGGAAGTGACTAGGGGTTGCCGGTTGTATGTACTGTTTAGAGTTGGAAAAAATGGCAATTCTTATTTAAAAAATAGTTGACGTGCTTAAAGGTGGTGGCGGTGAGTCCATGTGTATATAAATGAAAAGTGGCCACAGTATGATGATTTTGTAATGTTTCTTTCATATTGTTCTTTTAAATGTGTATTGCAAAATTGCTAAATTTTCCTGCTTTTGAAATTATTTGTGTAAGTTTTAAAAGAGAAGTAGTATTAGACTAGATAGATAGGTTAAATTTGGACATAATAGGA
Organism: Pleurodeles waltl; assembly: GCF_031143425.1. NCBI lineage: Eukaryota > Metazoa > Chordata > Amphibia > Caudata > Salamandridae > Pleurodeles > Pleurodeles waltl. The sequence goes on from NC_090440.1 coordinate 812,995,831, forward strand.
AAACAAGTGATTATGGAGATTCCCTTAGCACATATGCAGAAGGTGTTTCCAAATAATCAGAGAAAATTACAACAGTTTTGTTTAGAATGGTTTAAAGCCATCCAAAAACCTACTAATCCATGGCCAAAAGAAGGGACATTTGATGAGGGAATAATTGAGTGTGTTGTTATATACCTTAGGAGTAAATATGTAGGAGCCAAATTACAGAAAAGGGAAATATTTTAGCTTTATAGCAAGTGTCTTGTTAAAAATCTAAAAACCCCTTAAAAATGAATACCTTCTTGTATCCTATCTTTACCGCCACCCCCATATGAGGACCTCTCCCAAGGTACCCAGTATTTATCCAGTGATTCAGACACCTCAGTGGGACTTGAGAACCATGAAATTGAGACCCCTTCATGAGCCCCAAAAGTTAATCCTAATGTTGTTCCACACATACCAAAGCCAAAATATGAAAGCACACCTAGGCAGCAAGCAAAGATAAGTGAATCCCAGTTGTCAGGACAATTAGAAGCACATTTCATCTTGCGTTTAGACCCAGCCTTTCCTGAGGAAAGCAGAAGTGAAGAGCAAAGTCCATGGGATAGTGATGACCAGTCACATGCTTCATCACCAGCATCACATTTGTTGCAGAGGAGAGAGCCAACAAGAAGGGTAGGTAGGAAACAGATGTCTACCCCACAGCGAATAAAGCTAGATGCTATTAGAGTGACTATGTGGACAGAACTGCTAGTATGGCATGATGGCCAGCATCCCAAGAAAAGATAGGGACTGAAGGTAGTCTACCACCTTGACAGAAGAAGGGAATGTAATAGTCCACCACTAAGTGAGGAGAGAAGGTTACAACAATGACTTTTCAGGACATATTTAGGGAGGTGTTGGGAAAGTTACAAATAAAATAGAGCCTGTACATAAGTGTGTGGATAGAATAGGTGAGCTGCTTCAACCACCAAAAGTTAGGCACTTTACCTATGATCTTGGTATTCATGAAAGACCCCTTATTGATCTGGATCACACAAGTGGTGCAAGGGGATTACCTGATCGTGTTGATATTATAGAGGGGGAGTTGTGGCTACGATGCGGGCGGTGTCGGCCTGGCAGCAGAGGTGAGGTGAGTTGGGTGGGGCTTGGGTGGCCAGACCCTGACAAGCTTGGCACATTGTAAGCCGGATGAATGTGTCAGGAGGTGGGAAATGGAACTGATTTTGCTTGTGGCCTGTCTTTGTAGCTACATTGGCCATTTAGGTGTGGGGGAGAGGCACAGTTGCACCAGCTTGACGTATATCTATGGACCACCTCAGGCGACCGTGAACATTTTAAAGAGTGCCAGTGCCTAAGACTAGGGGCAGTTGCCGCCTGGAACTTCGACAGAGTCAGTGGACCCTGCCTACCCTGGATAGTCACACGGAGGGTTTAAATGTGAGGCCACAATAAATATATATTTTTAAGGACCCTGCCAGGCGGTAACCTGCTGCTCTGAGCCCGAAAGTAGTACAGATGCTGCTTCTGCAGGCAATCTGGGGACTTCCATAAGTCTACAAAGGGCAACGTCAGAAATAAACCACTGCTCGCGATGCAGGGCTTTGAGGAGGCCACACCACCCCTGTGAGGTAAGCTGGGCTACCATGATCCTTCTGAGGGCTCCACCCACTCGCATTTGGACAGCGTTCTGGCCACAATAGCGGCTACAAAAGCCAAGTTGCAGCAAAATATAAGTGCGGTATCTGTAGGATTAGGACGGTTGTGATCTGAGCACCAAAAACCGGCAGATCATGTCAAAGGAGTGGAATCCACGATTGAAGAAATTAAACCAGAGCAGCCAGTCCTATCCTGCAATGTTCAAGAACTTACTGAACGGGTGAGTATCTTAGAAAGCAGAGGGGCGAAACCGCTGTAACATTTTGGTGGTGGGACCCTCTGAGGAGGCGGATGGGCCAAACGTGATTACTTTCTTGGAAAACTGTCTCAGGAAGGATGTGGCTCCGGTCTGCCTTGCATCGTTCTTCACCCTGGAGAGGACTCACAGGGTCCCGGCAAGACCGCCAGCAGCAGGATCCCCCCCTGAGACTTGAAGTGGCGAGGCTCCTGCACTTCAGGAATAGGGATACTATCCTATAAAAAGGACAAGACAATGGCCCTTTTGGGATAGACAACACAGTTCTAGTATTCCCGGACTTCATGGCGAAGGTGAAGTCTCATTGAACGTCCTACCAGGGGGTTAAGAAAGCCCTTCTAGAGCAGGGTATACAGTACTCGCTGATGTTCCCGGTTAAATTATGGATCACTATTGATGGTAACACCCACTTCTACAACACCCCGGAGGAGGTATAGACATGGCTGGAGGACTCGCCGGAAATGCTGTTCCTAAGGTGACACCCCAGTCAGGGGAGGAGCTGGTATGATCGACACTCTGAGAGATGGGCGCTGAGCTATGGCGCAGCAGATGGGGGCCACAGAGCTCTGACCACAAGGTTAACGGCCAGCAGTTGCTGGGCTGCCCTTGGGTGCTGGAGTTTGTTGTAGGCGTTGTTTTGTTGGTGACTGGTGTCTCAGTGGGGTTTGCAGACTGCGGGCAGAGGATGGGGAGATATATAATCAATTGACTGGCTGGCGGATACTAGACATACAGTAACCTTTATATCCTGGAACATTAGGGAGGAGGGGTCTGCAGCTAAACGGCACAACGTTCTTAGATACTTAAGGAGACGGGGCGCACAGATAGTTATGCTACAAGAAACACACCTACAGGACACAGAGCTAGTACGGCTGAACCATAGGTGGTGAGGACAGCTCCATGCAACAGCGTACTCTGCTTACTCTCAGAAGGTGTTGATATGGATAAGGGTAGACCTGCCTTTTGAGTGCTTGCACTCCTTAATAGACAATGATGGCTGATATGTCTTGGTCAAAGGTTGATTGATGGGCAGGGAACTCACCATGTGCTGTCTATATGCCCCAAATCAACATCAAGGGTCATTCACAGAGGGGTTCAATATCCCACTGGCCACCATGGGGACAGGAGACTTTCTGCTAGGAGGCAATTTTAATTGTGTAGCTGATGTGGATATAGATAGGTCTATGCCTCCCCTGTTGGGAGCTCCAGCTTGTAGAATCACAAGGAAATTTCAATACTGGCTGCAGCATTGGGCTCTGACAGGTTTTTGGAGAATACAACATGACCATGAACACGAATACTCCTACTACTCGCACATATATAACTTAAACAGCAGGGTAGATATGTTCACATGCTCCACCGCGATAGGACCACATGTTACAAACATAATACCTCAGGCGCACTTTCTGACTGTAGCCCTCTGTTGCTGAAGTGCCAGCCTATAGCAGACCACCCAGCGCTACCCCTGTGGAGGATTAATCCCCTGATACTGGAAGATAATTACTTTACTACCTCACTCAAGTCAGTCATAGAAGACTATTTCGAACAAAACTAGGGGTCTGTATCCACTGTGTCGATGGAGTGGGATGCACTGAAGGTAGTGGTGCAGGGATATTGTATTAGACTGAGGGTGGGGGCTCCCAGGGAACTCTCTGGTGAACTCAGTCAGTTAGAGGCCAGGCTGCATGACTTAAATAACCGACTGGGTTTGAAGGAGAGTGCACAGAATTTATATAGAGAGACTAGGGAACAATATCAAAGGGCGTTTGAAAGGCTATGCTGCCTCGATCAGAAGGATTATGTATCTAAAGTACATGATGAGGGAGGCAAAGCTGACAGGCTGTTGGCCTGGTTGACTAGAATGGATGCCCAGAGTAAACTAATCCTGCAGATAAGAGCGGTTGATGAAGACCTCATATATTCTCTGGGGACATTAACACAGCCTTTTGAGAGTACTGTGAAACCCTTTACGGTGCCCCGGAAAATCTCCCTGTTGGAGAGTTGGATGAGTTCCTGGCCACTATATCTTTGGGGGAGTTGGACTCAGAGGTCCAGAAAACATTAGGAGCTCCAGTGACCGCTCTAGCGATAAAGGCAGCTATGAAAGAGATGGCACCATGTAAGACCCCGGGCCCAGTTGGCATTCCAGCTGAATTTTTTTTCCCTATTCTCCCATGTGCTAGTGCTAAATTGGTATTGCTATACGCAAAATCTTTAAGCATGGGTACTTTACCGGAGTCCACCAGTAATGCACTAGTGATCCCTCTGCCCAAGTCCACAGAATCGGATGTTAACTCAACTGCATTCTGCCTGCTCCCAATGCTTAACTTAGACTTTAAACTTCTTAGCAAAGGTCTCGCCCTGCGGCTGGCTTCTCGCTCATATGTAGAGCTTGGTATACCCAGACCAAAATGGGTTCATCCCAGCTTGGGGCACCTCCCTTAATCTTTGTAGTCTATATTACATATTAGAACATCCGGAAGTGTGCACCCATGAGGAGGCGGTTGTGGTGTCGGTGGAACTTGAAAACGCCTTTGACTCCATCCAATGGGATTTTCTGTTCTGTAATGCTCAAAATGGGATTTGGTGAGGCCTGGGTGAACTAGGTCAGGTTACTATATGCACACCCCGCAGCTAGGGTAGAAACAAGTGACACGGTCTCAGCCAAATAGGAGATACATAAGGGAACTAGACTGGGGTGCCACTTGTCCGGCTAATGTTTGCACTGGACATTGAGCCTTTAGCAGCACTTCTCCGCACAAAAAAGGAGGGGATGTGGAATAACTTTCTTGAGGAAATTTGCAGTTTACTCTGGACTGGCAGTCAATACAACTAAAACACATTTGTTTCCCATGACACCCAAAGCACGGAGGCCATGGACCTTCCCCCAGGACTTAGTCTGGTCCCTAGTATCCTTCAAGTACCTCAGCATGCGAGTTTTTCACTCCTCAGTGGATTTGCAGTATGCCAACTCGGATACTGCACTTAGATCGCTCAAATTAAGTGTAGCCTTTTTGAGATCATTTAAACTCCTGAATATGGTGTTTATCTCTTTATCCAAAATGGTAATGTTGCCTGTATTACTATATTTTTTTGTCCATCTGCCTGTTAGGATCCCTTCTGGCTCGTTCCAAAGACTAGGCACATTCCTTCTGGAACTAATTTGGGATGGAGAGTGCAGCCAGGTCTCTGCAGCATACCGAATAAGGGGGATTGGGGGCCCCTGATTTTTTTATTAAATTATCTGGGTGCAGTGGCTTACACAATGGTCAGCTGGGGAACACCCAGAGGAAATAGGTCACATAGAGAGAATACTCTGGGTACATTGGTGGCAAAGTTGCTTAACGAGATGAGAAGTGCTTTTGGAGGTAGTTCTGTAGTGTTGGGGGAGATGTCTTAGGCTATCAACTGGGAAGCCATTTTACACATGCGTGCTGCCTCTGGTGGGGCTACCACATGAAGACCCAGGTATTGTTTCACACGTCAAACTCTGTCCTGGATTGAGATGGGGGTTGGAGACAGTGGGAGACTGCTACCAACAGGGACTTGTACTCTGCTTGGAAAAACTGATGGACCAATATAAATGAACCGAGGGCAATTCTTGACACATCAAGCACTAGCACATGCATTTGGGTAACTGTGGCCCACTAGCGAATGGGTTTAAGAACCTCCTGACACAAGGGCAGTTAGGGAAAGATGTCTCAGACTCTGAGTGGTGGATGGTCCTGGCTTACCCACGGAGAGTCTTTTGTTATACCAGGTTCAAATACATTCAATTTACGTACATACACATGGCATATATTTGACTCTCCATAGGTTTCGTACCATCTATGGGGGGGAACCCCAGACCATGCCCGAAGTGTGCAACCCCAGATGCGGATTATGAACTTGTGATGTAGAGCTGTCCCACGATCAGTCGATTTTTGATGGCTGTGACAGACACTTTCTCGGATGCACTGGGCCGTTCTCTGCACAATGGAGACGGGTTTGTTGGGGCTGCTCATTAGACCAAAACTCAGGAAGGCAGGGACTAGATTTATTAATCTAGTGCTGGTGTTGGCCAAATGATGCATCATCAGAAGGTGGAAAGCAACAGTAGGGCCGAGGGTGCCAGTATGGATGAAAGAAGTGACACAGTGGGCAAGGGAGGAGGAGTGAGCACTGATTAGGGAGGATGTGTAAGGTGTGAGACGACGGCCAGTGGCAGGACTGTGGTCGGAGGTGCTGATGGCTTGGGAAACCTGGTAAACAGAGTGTTGAGCGATGAAACAGGGATAACAGATCCACTGGGAGAACATTAGGTATATAGGAGCCATGGGACATAATAACTGAGTTGGGCTGTACTATGGACGGCAGACGGGAAGAGATGCCACTTGAACCCACCCCATTGCAAATCGTAAGCCCTGTCCCTCAATGGTAACTCAATGTTACTGCTGTCATTTAGAGATGCTCATAGGGATCGCCCTTGGGCTCTTGTACTCTTGTATGAGAAGGAGACAACACCCTCCCATCCCCCCTCCCTCCCCCCCCCACCCCCAGTTGAATGGATAAGGAACTTAGATATGCCTGTACCATTGAATGCCTGCAGTTGTAATATGTCTCAATGAGTACCAGGAATGGTGACAACAATGTGAAATACAAGTGACATGACAGATTGTAATTGCGTATCATTAGGTTTGGTATATTTTTTGGAAACGCCAATAAAGATAAGGTTAAAATAAAAAAAAAGAGAGGGCAAACAGAAGATGTTTTCCAGAGTTAAGAAAACTCGAGCGACAGCTTGAGCCATTGCGGTTTTAGGGAACACGCGCCTCAGTACTTGTAAAGCGTGGCCTATCACTCCTGGGGTCTCAAGGCACTGTGAGGCGATGGGAGGGTTGATACTACAATATAGGCCAGTGCACCAATTGAGTGCTCATTCAGCTTTACGCAGCACAGCTCTCACCCCTAGTGAGATAGTTGCTGAAGTACAGTGTTGTTCCATATATAAAGAATTAATGGATTGGACTGAATAACTAGCGTCACAGTTAAGTCCATGGCCAGAAGAAGGATCCTTTGATCTACGTAATATGGCACTACTGAAGATTGCATGCTTTATGGTGAGGGAGATCCAGACAGGGATTATCCCTATATGCGGAAGTGTTTGTGTGTATGGAAGAAATATGCTGGACAGCATAATCCTTAGCGTTCTACCACTGCTTCACATCAGATGCTCCTGATACACAAGAGACCTGGGGCACCTCATTACTTTCCATGGTCTCAAAATGACAAGAAAAGTCTTAGAAAATTGTTGCTGTTGCCTACAGAGGGAACGGGGAAATGCATTAGAGCTTTTGTAAAACAATATGCAGGTATTACCTTAGAGGTAGGTGACATAAAGAGGCTGCTTAGTTCTCTTATAGGAGATGAAACAGACACAGATTTTCAAAAGGTTGGAGTGAGAAACGTTACCCTCACTGAAACTAGATATGATGGGTCTTCATTTAATTTAGTAAGGACAGCCATTTGGCATCAGTTGAGGAAGATGTATCCTGATAGACAGGATATTGGATCTCTCATGGCTTGGTCAGTGCTGCCAAATGAGGGTCTGTCTTAGTTCCTTAATAGGATGAAAGTGAAATGGACCCAAGAAGTAGGTCAGGGTTGGGAGTTAACAGGAGAAAATGCAGTATTTTATGACTTGGTGAAAAAATGGTTACCCTCTGATGTACAGAATAGCCTAGATCACCGGTTCCTAAGCGGTGGCCAGCAGCCCCTCAGGGGTCCTGACACATTTCCAGGGGGTCCGCAAGCCTGGGCTGGCAGGAAGGCACTTCTCCAGCTGGGGCCTCTAGACAGAAATATGTTTTTTTATTTTTTATTTATTACTTCCTTAGTGAAGCAGTTTTAAAAGCACTTCAGAGGTTCCTTTTACATCTAACAGCTTTCTGGCAAAAATAAGTGTCAAGATAACTCTGGTGATTAATGTACCTGCTGGAGAGAGATTGGAGTTTTGGTTAGTGGCAGTTCTGAGTCATTTAAGGTAGTGTAGATGGTTAATATGCCTGCTGTACAGAACATTTGTGATACCAAGAACAGTATTTTAGTGGATTACTGCTTTTGTCACAGATTCTTTTGTTACTGTGCGGTTCATCAGTTACAATCATAATCTAGCACAGATAGCTATAAACTGCCATCAAAGAGCAGAATGCTAACTGCGTGACACAAATTAGAAAGTTTTTTTCCCTAGTCTTTCATTATCCTTATGCTGCTAAAAAAGGTTACCTTGTGTGGAAATAAATTCTTGTTGTTGACAGCTGACCTGTGTTATGTTCTGAATCCTGAGTTTGTGTTTCTCCAGACCAAGCACTACTGGAAAATGCCTACCATGTGGATGAAGTATGAATCCTACACGTTGAAGGCCCCTGTAAAGTGCTGACACCATGCACTTGTATGAGAGGTGCTATAAAACTAATGAATTACATGAGACAGGCTATGAAGAGATGAGGCCCTTAAGGTTTTACTTCCTTTCCACACCAAATATTTATGTGAAAAAGCTTTCTCAGATCTATTGTACCTAAAAAATTAAATACTGAAATTGCTTGGGAAATGTGGAATCTGACCTGCTGATTCAGTTTTCCTTGATCAAACCAAACATTGAAAAGTTAGTCGCCAAGATGCAGCATCCTCCTTCCCAGTATCGATTTTTGCATATTTTTTCCAATATAAAATAAGTATTTTGAATATTTGTTTGATGTGTACTTGTTTGTGCATTTTTTGCGAATTACTGTTTTAATGTTTGAAATTTAAGTCAGACAAATTGCTTGGGGGGTCCCTGGCCTGCAGCAGTGATTCAGAGGGGGTCCTCAGGAGTCAAACTTTGGAAACCACTAGCCTAGATAATATAGTGACATTAAAAGGCAAGCCCTGGACAGAGATACATGAGCACGTAATTTATTTTTGTAAGAAGAAATATGAAAAAGAAAGAAGAAACAGGAAGTGATGGACACTGCAGCAGCCAAGTTAGTTCAGCAGATGTTGGCAAATAAATGAACAGTAGAAGGGACTGTAATGGCAGTTGCCACTCGGATGATTGCAGTAACTGTGGAATCAGTCCCAGGGACCACTCAACAACTACTATCTGAAGCAACAGGACAACGTAAGGATACAGGGAAGTAGTAGAGGAGGACAAGGAGAAATTGGAAGAGGTAGAATGGGTCCTCAAAGATTGGATCCGGTATGTCCTTATTGTCAGATATGTAAATTTTATTAGACTTTAGAACTAATATATGGGATGAGCAAAATGGAAGGGTAGGAGTTTGATCAGCCAGGGAATACAGTAGTACAGCCACAACCAAAGCCATCACAAAATATATAGCCACCAGTAATGCCTCAAGCATAACAGGTGCTGCCTCAGCAAAATTATCAAACCCCTACTACATTGACATCACCTCAAAGTAGATGATGAGGTGTAGCTCTGAGAGGAGGGAATCCTTGTTAGATGAATTCTGTGGAAGGATATGCACAATGGAGGTGCACACAGAGCATTTCTATGTGTTCAGTAGTGTTAGTGACATACAGACCAGATGAGGAACCCACTGTGATGATAGCTATCACTGACAAAAGGTGTGCGTTCCTCATAGATACAGGAGCAACTAGATTCTGTAATAGAGAGGGGCTTCAGATTTCTATCAGATTAGTGAACACACACATATTCTCCAGGGAAGTAATGAGGATTCTTTACACTAAAGCAGCGGAGTTGGAAGTAGGAGGGAAAGACATTGATGGCTGTTTTTCTCCAGCTGCCCATCCTAACCTATTAGGAAGAGATCTTATGGCCAAATGAAATATAACCGTTCATTTTGAATTTGATGGCACCATGGTTTGTTCGAACTCTGGAGTTTAACATTTCAGAGTGATGGCAGTAACAGTAAATTTAGCTACTGGAGACCAAATAGGAGCACAACTTGCTGATATGGAGGTGTTCACAAGAACAATGTATACGCTTACAGCAGAGATGCCAGAGTTATTGGGAAAGGAGGTTCATTTATCTAGAGAAATCCTTTTTTTTTTTTTTTTTGCAACAAAGGCAACTCTCTTAGATGCCTGATCCTGAACTAATATTGCAAATGGAGGCAACACCCATCTATTGCACACTTACAGCCAGTGACCTTAATCATGTCTTATGGCCATGTATTTTCATAGAACCAGGAAAATGGTAAGTGAAGTGTTGGATGACTAACTGTATTGTGAATACAATTCTAAGAAAACAGTTGTACTTTCTGAGAGTGCTATACCACTGAGGACAGTGTTGGAGTTAAGGACATCCACACCGGCTAGAACAATGTAGTGGTGCAGGAATTTCCAATTGTTCTGGACCCATCTATCATTTTGAGGACATTGTTGACTATAACAGTATTGATAGGGCTACTCTTTAATAATTGTGTATAGTGACACCTTGTTGAAAGGGCAGATATAATTCGATTTAAGGCACATGAAAACAATTTATTAGAGTCCCAAATTACTATTAGTGATAAAAATATTGTTGACTCTTATTTGCAAAGACACACCTGAGCTCCTGTTGTGGACATCAGATCATGTAGCCAGCTTTCTTGAATTTCGTCAAGCTCTGTGCAAATCTCTCACTTGGGGTCTATCTAATTATACTAATTTTCACCTCTTTGTTTATGAATGTGAAAGGTGTGCTCTTGTAGTAATTACCCGGCAGGAGGGCGAACATAAATATAAATATATGTATGTGTGTGTGTGTGTAAAAATCTAAGGTTACAGGGATGTTATAGTTAGGAAATAGAATTTAAAAAACCCATTGAAATTAATTTAAAAAAAAAAACAGTTACATGGAAATGATTGTGAAGTTGTGAATTTACTCGCACAAAACCATAAAAATTCAGCAGTTAAAGTTAGTTATTTCAAGTAACTTTAACTCTCAGTTTAAGGTAACTATAACTTGTACCCCTATGAATTTCACTGATTTTTTATTTTTGTTAAACACAAAGTAATTTTCATCACTGTGCATTAATCCAGTCACTGCCGAACACTCCTATAACCACCCAGCGCCACACACAGCCTTCAGCCATGTGTGGTGGGGGTTGGCCACAGGGCCTGGTCCTGGGCCAGGCCCTGCAGCCAACCTCTGGTCCGTGCACAATCTTGGTATGTGCACAGTGGGGGTTGGCCATAGGGCCTGGCCTGTGGCCAACCCTCTTAATCACCCAACCCCACGCTATGCACGGCTTTTGACCATGCGCAGTGGGAGTTGGCCGCAGGGGCTGTCTCTGTGAGTATGGGAATACTGTCTGGGTGTGAGACTGACTGTGAGAGTGCCTGATTGCGCTTCAATAGAATAAATTATTTTTAGGAGGGCCCCCACCCCTGTCCGAGTTCAGCACAGGGAACCCCATCCCCTAGAACACAGCCTCACTATTAACTTTTTTTTTTCTTTTGGGGGAGGGGGACCGCACAGCCCCCCTCACCCAACGGATTTCAGCCCCGGGGACTGGCCATCAATCTTGTGTGCCTTGCAGGGTACCAAGTGTGAATTGGGGACTGCAAGAAAGCCTCAAAACCACGGCGGTCCCAGCCAGCTCTCTGTCTCCTGCGGGAGCCGGCATTGCTTTTGCACACAGGGAACTGCTAAAGAAGCCGCTCCCGGTCTGCAAAAGTAGTTGTTTGACAGCTCTCACTTGCTGCGAGCGGAGTGTGTGCTGTGACTTGCGGAACTTTCATTTTGTTTTGAGAAACTCAGCTGCAACAGAGTCCCAAGATGGCTGCCAACACTTCCTGGTTGAAGTGTTGGAAGCAAATCAGAGCTCTGCGCTTCCCTGTACAAGCTCTCTAGTATTTGCAAAGTTGTCAGGGAGGATCCGTGGCCCTAAGTCTACAAATTTGTGAACAAATTTACACCACATAACTGAAAACATAATCTGCGTACCGAAAGCCACATTTTTGCCAAATATGGTGTAATTCCATCATGTTCAAAACTCCTATGGTAATTAACCAGGGTATCACCCTTCATCAGCCAGGCTAGCTTGAATCCAGTGGAACAGTGAGCAAGAGACCCAGATCTGGTCATACCCGTCCCACTTAGGGCAACTTTAGAAACACAAAAGGATGATGGACGGAATGCTGAAACTTTTCAACCACTCACCCCCAGTCACAGATCTGGGTTTAATCCATCGTTCTTTTGCTCACCATGCCACCCCAGTTTGGACCCAGCCATATGCAAATCAGTCTTGACCCTGTTCGCCATGGGAACAGTCCAGCCCGAACTGCCAGGCTCGGTCCTCCCTGGACCGGAAGCAAGCATCCTGGGACTGGCTTCATGGTATCACCCATCATCAGCCAGGCTAGCTTGAATCCAGTGGCACAGTGAGCAAGGCACCCACGTCTGGGCATACCCCTGCCACTTAGGGCGCACAAAGCAACATCACAAAATAAAGTGATGGACGGAGTGTTGATTCCTCACTTATGAATTCTCCCATGCGCCAGCATCTGACGGAAAATCTTCTTCCCAGCTCTCCACATCGACGAGGATGTAACAATTGCACGGCTCCACACGACTCCGTCTGACGCCACTGTGCCAATTAGAGGTCGTCGCCAGCGTGCTGACGTCAGTTCCCTTTTTTCCGTGCCTTTGACGCTAACGGTTTTCTCCTAGCTCTTGCTACTGTTGGGGGTGTTCCACCTTGTTAATAGTTAGTGTCTCCTGCTAGGAAGCCAGGGTTTAAGCCATGACGATTGCCTTTGGTGTCTAAGTTCTGAGCATGACGTCGAGGGGTGTGTTTCCTGCCAGAGCATGAATCCTAAGGCTCTGAAAGAGAGAGGCCAAACTCTTTTTGCGCAAGGCGAAGAAGGGGCATAAGAGTCATCGTAGATCCTCTTCCCATACTTCGTCAAAGAGACACAAGAGATGACGTTGGCATGACTCTCGGCGTCGTTCGGCTCGTAGCCGGTCAATATCAAGGTCTCCATCTTGATGGCGCCGTGGGAGGTGAGTCCGGTGACTCCGCAACCTCAGAGTCCTCAGGCTTCTCCGGTGCCGTCAGTCTTCGAGGTAGTGGCACCTTAGGAGAGTCCTCGATTTTCACCTGCTGTATCAGAGGTCCAGCAAGCACAGGTGCAACATTGAGACAAGCGGTATCCTGCCTTCCCGGCTCTGGGAGCGGATCCGGTGGCATTTTTAAATGCCATGTTCTCGGTGTCTAAGGCTATGGCCCCTGCTGGTGCACCGGCTGGTCCCACTGGTCCATTAGCTGTTTCGCTTGGCTCCCCGGCTCCTTACAAGGTGGCGTTGTTTATGCCCTTTTATCCGGCTGAGGGTGCTGGTTCGGCGCCGGCGCCTCGAGGTCCTGTGGTTCCGTTATGTTGCCTTCCAGACCTATGGCGCCGATGTCATCGCCACGTCAGTCGACGCCAATGGTGGAGCCTTATATGTCCTCGGCGCCGTTAGGATCCACTCCGGTGCCAGATCCGGATGATGGATTCGACCAAAGCCAACCTTCCTCTCCTGTTCCGCATCTTCAAGTTTGGAAGCCAGTGTCATCGACGTCGGCCAAATCTATGTTGACGCAGAGGTTGGAGGCCAGGCTGAGGTCGCGTAGAAAGGCCTTGAGGCTTTTAGAAGAGGAAGAGTACCAGCGGCAGTTGTTGGAAGAGGGAGAGATTGTGGAGCCCTTGGGTGAATATCAAGGGTTGGATTCGGCCAGTGGGCTTGACACTTCCCCGGAATGGGACCTTTATTCACTGGGGGAGCTCACGGAGGAGGCGGCCTCCTTCCACACAGTGATTAGGAAGGCGGCAAACTTTTTAGATCTTCCGTTGCCTGCTGCAGAGATTAAGACAAATATTTTGACGGAGGTCCTACACCCTTCTACAACTTCTGCAGATCCTTTGCTTCTGTTCAACGATACTCTTACGGAGCCCATATTAGAACTTTGGAGGAAGCCTGTGTCATCACCTGCTGTTAATAGGTCTGTGGCAAGAAGATAGTGGTGCCTGGAGATCCTGGGTTCTTATTGAAACATCCTACCCCAGAGAGTGGTTGTTCAGGCCTTTTGCTCCACACGGTCTGCTCCAGGCTCCTTCCCTGTGATTCCATCAGACAGGGAATCCAAAAGGATGGAGCAATCGGCAAAGAAGACTTTCTCTTCTTGCAGCATGGCTCTCAAGGTTGCGAATGCTACCTGTGTTCTTGGAAGATATGTACACGCCCTGATGGACTCGGCTAGGGCTATGGTTTCTGACCTGCTGCAGGATGTACAGGGTCAGTTTGGTGAACTTATATGTGATGCTCAAGCTGCAGCAAAACAGATAATCTAGTCTGAGCTGGATTCCACGGACTCAGTGGCCAGGGCAATGGGTACCTCTATTGCTACCAGGAGGCACACTTGGTTGAGGTCCTCTGGGTTTTCTTCTGATGTGCAGACTATTTTATTGGATTTGCCGTTTGATAGAGAGAAACTGTTTGGTGATAAAGCGAACTCTGCCCTAGAGCACTTTAAAGATAGTTTGGCCACTGCGAAGTCTTTGGGACTGCAAGCCTTCTCTGCTACCCCTTTCAGGTCCTTTCGGAAGTTTAGGGTGTTTGGGTGTGGAGCCATCTACCGTGGGAGACCCCAGGCCACAGTCCAACAGCCTGCCAGCCTCCCATATCAATCCTTTAGAGGGAGGGGGAGGGTTAGGACAAGAGGGGCCACCCAGCAGCACCCTGCATCATCCCCTTCCTTTGGAGGGCAACAAGGGAAGCAGCCCTAGTTTTCTCCCCATTTTCGACCACATTTCTCCTGTAGGGGGAAGATTACGTCTTTTTCTCCATGAGTGGGAGTTGATTACATCAGACTCACGGGTTCTGGACATTGTGAGAAATGGATATGCTCTCCCTTTTCAGGAGTTTCCTCCTCCCATCCCTCCCTGCCCCTTGTTTTGTTCAGGAGACCATCTCCTGTTGTTGCAGTAGGAGGTTCAGATCCTGTTGTCAAAAGGTGTGGTGGAGTTGGTTCCGGAGCAGGAAAGGGGTCAGGGTTGTTATTCAAGATACTTCCTGATCCCCAAGAAGGACGGTCGTTCGAGACCAATCCTAGACCTGAGGATGTTGAATTTGTTACTCAAACAGGAAAAATTCAAGATGCTAACTCTGGCACAGGTACTTCTGCCGTTGAACAAAGAGAATTGGATGCTGTCTGTCGACTTGCAGGATGCTTACCTTCATATCCCTATACTCAAGTCGCACAGGAAGTATCTCCGGTTTGTGGTGGGGTTCCAACACTATCAGTTTTGGGTCCTTCCATTTGGTCTTACTTCAGCACCTCGAGTCTTCACGAAGGTGATGGCAGTGGTAGTAGCAAGTTTCAGAAGCAGTGGTATATCGGTATTCCTTTACCTGGACGATTGGTTGAACAAAGCCAAGTCTCCAGAGCTTGTGTTGCTTCCTTGCAGATGACAACTCAGTTGTTGTTCAGTCTGGTTTTTATGCTAAATGTACCCAAGTCTCACCTGGAGCCCTCTCAACGCCTCATGTTCATAGGGACAGTACTGGATACTACATTGAATTGGGCCTATCCTCTGCCTCAGCTGATTCAGGACATCCAGGCGTTGATTCCAATGTTTCAAAATGGAGTGGTTGTTCCAGTCCTCAAGTTCCTACTCCTGCTTGGTCTGTTCGCTTCTTGCATTCTGTTGGTCACTCATGCACGTTGGCACATGAGGGCTTTCCAATGGTGCCTCTGCAAGCAGTGGTTTCAACACAAAGGGGATCTTGAGGAGTCGATAGCGATCGCCAGAGACGCTGCATCGGATCTACGATGGTGGGCTGTGGACTGCAACCTTTCTCAAGGAAGGCCGTTCTCACTGCTGCCTCCGGTGGCCACGGTCATGACGGACACTTCCACTCTAGGGATCTCATCTGGGGGACCTGGAGATCAAGGGTCATTAGTCTCTAGTGGAAGAGACTTTTCATCTCAATCTGTTGGAATTGCGGGCGATACGTCTGGCTCTCACGGCCTTCCTCCCATCCCTTCGTGGTCAGCCAGTTCAGGTCCTGGTGGACAAAACTACTGCGATGTGGTGTATATAAACAAGCTGGGAGGAGTAGGGTCGTATCCTCTCTGCAGAGAAGCTCTGCGACTCTGGTCCTGGCTTCAGGACCATCGGATTTGCTTGGTAGTGAATCATCTGGCCGGAGTGCTCAACGTACGTGCGGACACTCTGTCAACATTTTCCGACCGATCGCGAGTGGCGTCTCCATCCGGATCTGGTCCTGCACATCTTTCTGATGTGGGGTTCTCCAGGGATAGATCTGTTTGCCACTCGGGAGAACACGCACTGCCCGTCATTCTGCAGTATCCGGTGCCAGGAGCTTTGGGGGATGCGTTTCAGATATCTTGGTGCAACCAGTTGCTTTACGCATTTCCCCCATACCCTTGATTCCTCGAGTTCTGAGGAAGGTTCGCCAAGATCTGTCTCAGGTTATTTTAATAGCCCCAGATTGGCCAAGAATGGTCTGGTACACGGACCTTCTCCAACTCTCACTATGCCCTCCGCTCAGTCTCCCTCCCAGGGCAGACCTCCTCTCGCAGGGGCAGGTTCTACACCTCCAGAGCCTGCACCTTCATGCCTGGAAATTGAGCGGGACAACCTGAGGTCTTTTTCTCTCCCACCAGATGTAGTGGATGTTATTTTATCAGCCAGGCCAGGCGACACTCCACTAAAACAGTTTATGCTGGCAGGTGGGCTACGTTCGTGGCTTGGTGTGGAGAGAAGCAAATTGACCCTTTGAGGGCCCGCCTCTCCGATATTTTATTATTTGCTTTAGATTTAGCAAAGAAGGGTTGTGCAGTGGCTTCAGTTAAGGGTTATTTGGCTGCCCTGTCAGCCTTCCTTTGCCTCCTGGATCAGCCCTCCTTGTTTAAATCGCCTATTGTGATAACGTTTTTTAAAGGCTTAGTTAATAGGTTTCCTCCCACTCCTTTTCATATCCCTCAGTGGGACCTAAATCTTGTTTTAACCTTTTTAATGGGGTCGCCTTTCGAACCCATGCAATCTTGCCCGCTAACGTTTCTGGTGCCTAAAACAGTTTTTCTCATTGCTATAACCTCGGCTAGGGCGGCTTGGTGAGCTTCAAGCTCTTTCTGTTAAACCCCCCTTTACCTTGTTCTTCCCAGATAAATTGGTGTTGAAAACCAGGGCAGCTTTCCTACCAAAATTTGTCACTCCTTTTCATATAGTTCAGACCATTACCCTTCCATCTTTCTACCCTCCTCCTCACCCCTCGAAGGAGGAAGAGAGGCTTCACCGTTTGGACCTTAAAAGGGCACTTAGTTTTTATATTGAATGGACGAAAGACTTTCGCCTGGAGGACCAGCTGTTCGTGGGGTATATTGGACAGAGGAAGGGCAGAGCAGTCCATAAAAGAATAATCTCCAGGTGGGTCATTCTTGGTATCAAGATTTGCTACTCGTTGGCAAAGAAAGTTCCCCCTGAGGGTATCAGAGCCCATTCCACCAGGGCTAAGGGCCATATGTATGAAAGCTTTTTCCCATAGACACAGAATGGATAAAATCCTTTCGTACATCTGGCCCTAAGTCCGCAACTTCGGCCCTGGCAAGAGGGGTTCCAGTGGTGGATATTTGCAAGGCAGCAACTTGGGGGTCCCTCCACACCTTCGCAAAGCATTACTGCTCGGACTCTGAGGTTAGGAGGGACGGCCATTTTGCACGATCTGTGTTGCAGGATTTCTTGGTGTAATCAGACAGGCACCCACCTCCGAGTGCGGTACTGCTTTGGGACTCTATTCATAAGGTGAGGAATCCACAGGTAGTTGTATCCATCAGAAGAACAAGTTACTTACCTTCGGTAACGCTTTTTCTGGTGGATACAATAGCTACCTGTGGATCACAGTTCCACCCGCCTCCTCGTTGCCTGTCTGGTTACATTAAGATATGTGTTTCTTTATAGGTGTATATATGTTTTGATGTCTTTTTCTGTATATATAAATGATGGTTTTGATTATATTGCATCATAGTGGTTTTATGTATATATATATTTATTCGAGCTATTGTGAGGTCGGTTTTCCCCTGTTCGCCTCAAAGGCACATAAAAAATGGGTGAAACTGACATCAGCACGTCGGTGAGGACCTCTTATTGGCACGGTGACGTCAGACGTAGTTGGTTGGAGCCGTACAATTGTGACGTCCTTGTCGACGTGGAGAGCTGGGAAGAAGTTTTTCCGTTGGATGCTGGCGCATGGGAGAATTCATAAGGTGAGGAATCTACAGGTTGCTATTGTATCCACCGGAAAAAGCGTTCCCGAAGGTAAGTAACTTGTTCTTCTCAGTCTGAAAAATCTTACGGATTCATGTGACTCTCCAGCTTTGCTGAGGACAGAGGAGTTAGAACAAAAAAAAAAAAATCCAAAATTTAGGTCACCTTATAGGCAGTGTGGACTTATCTTCGGTGTCATGGTGAGTTATCACTTCATTGGTTGACAACCCCAGTTAAACAAGGTTATACTTTTCTTACACTTCTGGACCCAGCCACTATGTAGTAGAATAATGTAGAGAATGTGAAATTGGACTGGCTTGAAATAGCCAAACTAAAAAGTTAGTTAGTGGAATGGAGATAGTGGTGTTAGTCACAGTTGGAAAGTAAGAGTCGTGTGGTCAAAACTGAATTAAACGTAAAGTGCAGAATTTTTCAACCAATAAACAAAAAAATAAACCTGTTTCTTCACGAGGTGTGCTATTTTGAGCTAAATAGAAACAAACTCAAACCAAAATCAATAAGGATTATGTTGGATGCCCAACCAAAAAAGTGAAGGTGACTGGCAAAGCTCATTTCTTTCTAGAGCGCTGTGAAGCCTGCACTACTTAGAAATATTCCCATGCTCTTTCCTGAATATTAAAATTTGGCAAGATATGACCGAAATGGATGCCGAAAGGGCAGGATTTTAACCTGAGAGCAGCACGCCTTTTTGAAATGAGCTTCGACAGGCGAGTTTCTGTGCAGAAAAAACAGATAGTGAGTTTATTAGCAATCAGCATATACCTGCGACATCCTCTCTGCTGGATCTTTCTGCCCTCCATATTGACTGTGTTGCATAGAAAAGAACATGCCGCGCAGTTGCCTCCTTGTAAATATTAAAAAATATATATATAAATAATGTTTAAAAAAAAAAAAAAACCTCCGCCAAGTTATTAATTCAGCAGCCATTTTAAGACAGTAACTACGTGTGCCACCACTGTAAGTTTGGATCAAGGAAGTAGAGATGGATTAGGAGTTGAGGGAAAAGGAAGAACATAATAATGACAGCCTAATGGAAAATTAAATAAGTAAAGGGATAGTCTGTGCAGCTGACAAGATGTACAAGTAGAACATATGTGATTGATACATTAATGCTGATAAACAGTGGGCTGCAACCAAGCTAAAATAAAGTAATGAAATTTAACTAACTTGTGCCATATGTTTTGCTCCCAGCAGTCTAACACTACCAATTGGATGAACACATTGAAGGATGTCAAGTGAGCCAATAGCATAGTATTTAATTAGTTGATGTAGGATAAATGTTATTGCTACCTTTGACGTCAGAGTACTCATCTGTACATTACAATATTTGCATTTTGTTAACTGAAGTACTAATAGATTTGTTGTAAAGTGGTGCACTAAATGTCTATATGAATGTATATTCACTGTAGAGAATAGAACTACAGTGTGATGGTATGGCACTAAAACTTCATGTATAACCAATTAATTTAATTGTTTGTGATCCTCTGATGATAATGTTTTGCAGTAAGACGGCAAGGTATTTCAGAAACTGAGGTACAGACCTCTGTACCCTTACTCTTCAGAATTCTTCCCTGACCCAACAAGAAGACTCTTGACTGAGCTTCTGAAATGCTGACACCCTGCTTTTTGCCCTTTTGCTCGAGATGTCATTTTTCCAAGTTGTTTTTGTCCTTTCCTTTAACTTATTACCCACATGTGTTTTAGCCCACCACGTTAACGTTTGACTTACTGATACATATATTTCTGGGAGCAAACATTAAAGCTCATTTGGATGGTTTATATTACCTGTAGAGGTTGGAGAATGAAGGTGGTTGTTGGTCAGTTCTGATTTTCTTTCTTTTTTTTTTTTACGAAAATCTGCGGCACTCAGAGATAAAACAGGTTTCTCCGGGTTAATATCGGGGGGGGCATAAAACTCTGTAAGTTGGGGAATTGAGGAGAGTGGATTGTCTAATGTCCTCATTTTCTTTGTTTTCCTAAGCTGTAGTCAATGAATGTAACTTTCATAATATACCCTGAAATGCCAACTGTCTGCCCGCAAAGTAAGTGTTTCTGGTTGTGCATGATTTTAATTATTTGTTAATCTCGTCTATTTATATTTCACATCTGTGCATTATTGTTGAGGAAATATTTTTCTGTTTTAATTATGCTTTTATGGATTCTCGCACATCCGAATAATGGTATCTAATAGAGACTCCTAGCTGCAGATTCCTTACCTTAGAATTCCCTGGCGTCTGCTTCGAATCCGGAATTTTTCTGCTGAGCAGTACCCTGCGCGCGCCATTGCGTGGCGTCATCCGGCTTCGCATGGTGGCGTCAGTGTCGTTGGAGCCAACTGTGATGTCACGGTTGTCTATATAGACACCACCTCGGTGCATGTACGTCAGTTATTTTCCTTTCGCGCTGGTTAAGTGTAGATCCTGATAAGAGCTACTCTTTTCGTCGACAGATGTCTACGTTTTTCGATCTTGATTGTTTGAACCATGTCTTCCAGAAAGACTGGATTCAAACTGTGTGGTGCATGTCATCGTAACCATGTTGGTAATGGATGTGTGTGTCTTTGGTGTTTAGAGAAGGATCACGACTTCACTTTGTGTTCCAACTGTCGGGCCATGGCTCCGAAGGCCTTGAGGGAGAGATCCCTCAATCTTCTTGCGGCCTGACAGCCGTCTTTGTCGGCGTGACTCTGAGGAGGTCCTGGTCACGCAGTAGGAGGAGGTTGCGGCACCGCTCCCGGAGCCCCAAGTTCTCTTCCTCGCATTTGAGGTCATCTGATCACTCAGGTAAGAGGCACAAGAAGAAGACTTCCACTTTGCCACACCTGTCGGCCGACAAGGCATCTAGGGAACGTCGACATTCCGAGCGCAGTTCTGCGGAGCCATCGCCAGGTTCGACTCCACGTCTTCCCCCTTTTCCGGGAACTGGAGCGACCCCCGCTCAAAGGAATTTTACGAGGCCATGCGCCTTGTTTTTGAGCGGGCTGGACCCTCGGGTGGGTCTTCGGGCCCTGCGGGGTCAGCAGGGGCCCCATCGGGTTTGACATCAGCAGCTTCGGCCTCGGCGCCGTTGGGGACCCCAGGATCCGATACCGGATCCGGACCGGTGCCAGTCCCTCACAGTCGACCTCCGGCGCCAGGTCCGACGCCGACGCTTCCTCCACCACCGCCGCACCCACCAGTGGTAGCCCCATCCTCATTCTGGATGATCTGTAGCCGGAGCGACGTCGTACGGAGCCGACTCCTGCGCCAATTCGTCCCAGATCATTGCCTGAGCCTTATTCTGATCAGCCCGGCACAGGAGAGGAGTGGGAGGGGTCTGTGGACCCTTTAGAGTATGACCTGTAACAAGAACAGGACTGGTACGAGGATCTAGGGGAGGCCAGTAGACTGGACACATCTCCAGATACTGGTATGCTCTCTCCTCCGAATGTGGCTAGGGAGGAGGGAGCTTCTTATGCTATGGTGGTGCGTAGGGCAACTGAGGTCTTGGACCTAGACTTGCCCACGGTGCCAGTCAGGACGAATCTCCTGACAGAGGTGCTTCAGCCGGGGGTGACAACATCAGAGCCGATGTTGCCCTTCAGTGAGGCCCTAACGGACGTCCTTCTGGGAACATGGTCCAAACCCAGCACAGGGGATCCTGTGAATAGGACAGTCGGCCGCCGCCCTAGACCCGGTCCGAGTGACCCTAGTTTCCTTACCCAACACCCCACCCCGGAGAACTTGGTGGTCCAAGCCTCTAATTCCTTTGGTGCCTTCCCTTCCGCTCCCCCAGAATCCAAGAGGCTGGATCCGCTTGGAAAGAAAATGTTTTCTTCCTCCAGCCTGGCATTGAGGTCAGTAAACCCCTCTTGCCTATTGGGCTGTTTTTCTCATATTTTATCGGATACAGTGGCATAAGTGCTGCCCCAGGTCCCGGGGGGCGTACGGGACACTCACCCAGGCTGTCAAGGATGGAAGAGATGCAGCCAAGTTTACTATTAGGTGTGGATTGGATGTGACCGACTCGCTGGGTAGAGCGATTGCATCAACAGTGGCCCTACGTCACGCCTGGCTACGTTCAACTGGCTTTTCAGGGGATGTCCAGTCAAGTTTGATGGACATGCCCTGTGATGGCTCTCACCTTCTCAAGCTACGTCCAGATCCTTGGGCCTCTCAGTGCCAGCAGTCTGTCTTCTGCCCCTTTCGAGGAGCTTCTAAGGAGCTGCATGTTGGCAGATTCAGTGTTATTATGAGAAACCGTGTTATTATTGCTATTATGCAAGCCCATAGAACTGATGAGTCTGCGAACCTTAACCTATTTGTTAAGTAAACAAAGAAGTTTTGAGAACTCATCTTTTTCTACCTAGAATAGTTTCACTGTTTCATTTGTATCATAATATTTCTATTTTTATCAGTCACCCTACACTGTCAAATATCTAGCTGTTCCTTACATGTGAGAAAGGTCGTGGTCTTACTTGGATAGGATTAAATATTTGGAGATGTATAGCCAACTCATTAATTTTGGCCAATCCAAGTGTTTGCTACCTCAGAGCATTTTCTGCTCTAACGGGTTGTATTGTCGATGGTTTGCTAACAACTAGTTGCTAGGCAAATGAAAAAACAAGTTGCTGAAATTGAAGCTGCTAATATTGTTTGATCCATTAATATGCCTGACTGTGATAAATGCAAGGCTAAGTGAATCATTTTACACTATCTGACAGAGACTTCTGGCTGGAGATTCCTTACCTTAAAATTTCCCCAGGTGTCAGACTGGATCTGGAAGGATTTTTGTGAGCAATGTCCCTGCCTGCCAGTAGGTGGTGTAGTAAATCTCAGTGTGTGTTGTCGGCCTCCTCCATGATGGAAGTGATATCTGCGGAACCTATATAGGTGCCACCTAGCCGTGCTGATGTCTACGCCAGCCAGCACAGATATGGAGAAGAGCTACCCCATCAGTCACTTTTTGACTGAACATTTTCAATGTTTTGTCAAGTTATTTTTGAGGTTTTCTTCCTGCTGTCGCATGGATGTTATCTTAGAGGGCCGGATTCAAACCCTGGGGTGCCTCAAGCGTGATCATGAAGTTGTGCTCTCATGCTGCGTCACCCAAGGCCTTGAGGCAGTGATCCCTCAAGCTCCTGGCGGCTAGAACCATGAAGATCAACGTCCCAGTGGGGAGGAAGGCCCTGGGAGCAGTCCTGGATTCTGAGATCTTCGTTGCACTCCAAGTTGTTAGGCCACTCCAGTAAGTCCTGTCACAAGAAGCATTGAAGAGGCCTACGCCTTCTCTGCGTGCATTGGCCGATTTGCAGGAGCATCAGCATTCGAGACCTGGCTCTGCTGTAGAGCCTGCAGTTGTGCTGACTATGTGCCTCCCTGATTTTGTTTCTGGGATCTGGAGCGACCCCGCCCAACTTAAGAAGTCTGAGGCCATGCGCCTCATACTTGGTTAAACTGACACCCCTTTGGCCCCCGTGCACTTTGGGCCCCAAGGATTTGGCTGGGGCACATTCAGCGGCTCCAGCTGGGCCTTGAGGATCCTTTTCTGGATACGGACTGGCACCGGTCGTATCACCTTGCGCTTGTTCAATGCTGGTCCTGATGCTACCGGTGGCAGCGGCACCCCCATTCTAATCCTCGACTCTGACATGGAGCCAGAGGTGGTCGCTCGCCACTGTTCCCGGAGCCATCTGGAGCCATGCCTTCCAGGTCAGAGACTGAGCCTTGTTCCTAGGGCCTAGGACACTCAGGAGGGATGGGAAGGGTCTCTCTGGACCCTGTGAAATACCAGCGTTATGAAAACCCTAACATTTACTTGTGTGAGGAACTGGGTGAATCAAGTGGAATGGATACTTCTCCAGATGCTGGTATGCTTCCTCCTCCTACTGTGGATGCAGGAGAGGGAGCGTCATTGGTGGTACGGAGGGTAGCTGAGGTCCTTGTCCTTCAGTTGCCCTCAATGGCAGTCAAGGCTCATGTTTTGGCAAAGATGCTTCAACTGGGAGTCTCCCCCCTCAGAACTGCTACTCCCATTTAACAAAGCCTTCACTGACCTTAAGTTGCCCTCGATGGCAGTCAAGACTAATGTCTTGGCAGAGGTGCTGCAACTGGGAGTAGCCCCCCCCCCCTCCTTCCCCAAGTGCCGCTACTCCCATTTAACAAAGACCTCACTGATGTCCTGACATAGCACAAGGGCTCCTCTGAATAGGGTGACTGCTTGCTTCTGGGGACCCAAACTTCCTCACTCAACACCTTACCCTAGAAGAAGATATTTTCTTCCACAAGCCTGGCATTGTGGTCCATGAACACTACATGCCTTTTGGGCTGCTACTCCCATGCTCTGCAATTTGCACAGGTACAGCCAATGGTTCCGGAGGAGGCCCAGTCCATGCTCTGTCAGGCTGTCACTGATGGTAAAGATGCAGTTAAGTTCACTATACAATGTGGACTTGACCAACTGACTGGACACAGCGGTTTCATCGATGGTGACCTAGAGGCACCAGGCTTGGTTGCGGACTACTGGCTTTCCAGGGGATGCCCAATCCTCTCTTATTCACATACCCTTTGATGGTTTACATCTCTGAGAAACAAGGCGAATTCAGCACTGGTGCACTTTAAGGGCCTTTCTATGGCCCCCATGTCACCCACAATCCATCTTTCGGTCCTTTCTTAGCTACGGAAGGGGCTCCAGCCATGCCAGTACTCTCCCAGCCAGCACGCTGTGCATGCTCCCCAGCCTCTGCAGGGCCAATGGCACAGTAGCCCCACCCCCCACCCCCACCCACCCACCACCACCACCACCACAGACCCTGTGGGCAGCCGGAGGCCCGGTCAATAAGTCCTCCCCCCTCCCAAGTCACCTCACCCAGTCCCATAGCCGCCACACCCCTGCAGTGCAGCCTCCAAGCTCTTATAATCCGCCCTTATACCATCATGGGTATCCAGTTAGGGGCATCCAGTTGGTGGCAGGATTCGCCATCATCTGCCCCACTGGCAGTACATAACATTGTCAAAGTGGGTTTTTGCAGATGACCAAAGGGGCTATTCCTGCCCCTTCATGACTACCCCTCCCCCCATGCCACCATGTTATGACTGACTGCCGGAGGGTCATCTAACCCTTTCTCTGCCAGGAAGTCAGGGCTCTCTTGGACAAGGCAGCCATACAGAGGGTGCCAGTGCCAGAAGTGGGTCATGGTTGCCATTTCCACTACCTTCTGGTGCCGGAAAAGGATGAAGGCCTTTACCCTATTCTAGACCTATGGCCCCTCAAGTACTTCCTCAAGAAGGACAAGTTATAAATGCTCATGTTAGCTCAGGTCCTGTCTGCTCTGGTCACAGGCGACTGGATGGTAGCACTGGGCTTAAAGGGCACTTTTCCGCATTACCGTCCTGTCTGTCCACATGCCTTCCCTGCGGCTAATGGTCAGCCAGGGGATTTTCAGTTCACTGTGCTGCCTTTTGGCCTTAACAGTGTCCCTCAGATGTTTACAAAGGTGATGGCGATGATGGTAGCTTATCTGCAGAGATCAGGTGTTTCAGACTTCCCCCTATCCCAACAACTGGCTTCTGAAGGTTCTGAAGTCCCACCTGACTCCCTCTCAAATGCTCACTTTCATCAGAGCTGTTCTGGACACTACAGTTTCAGGCTTGTCCTCCTGAGCGGCGAGTCCTGGGTATTCAGGCTATGATACCAATGTTCCAGTCTCTGTCCTGGGTTTCGGTGAGAATGACAGACTGCTGGACCTCATGGCCTCTTGCATCCTGCTGGTAACACATGCCATATGTCATATGCAGGCTCTGCAGTGGGATCAGAAGTTCCAGTGAGCACAGCATCTGGGGAATCTCTCTGACTTGGCCCAGATCTTGGAGGGAACTATGCAAGCTCTGCAGTGGTGACTTTTGAACAGTGATTGGGTCAGAGGCAGATCCCTTTCCCAGCCAGATCTGATGGTAGTGACAGATGGGTCACACCTGGGATGGGGGTGGCTAAATGGGAGAGGCGGAGATCAGAGGTGTCTGGGCTCCACATCAATCTTTTGGAGCTCCGGGCAATCAGACTGCCATTGAAAGCATTCCTTCCCTCTCTCAAAGAGAAAGTAGTGCAGATGTTAATGGAAAACACCACTGCTATGTGGTATTACAACAAGCAGGGTGGGGTGGGGACATGGACACTTAATCAGGAGGCTCTGCGCCTTTGGACATGGCTGGAACATCAAGGCATCTTGCTGGTGGTTCAACATCTGCCGGGCTCTCTGAACACTAGGGCGGACAAACTCAGCTGACAATGCCTGCCTTCAGCAGTTGGGGAAGCCTTGGCTAGTTCTGCTTGCCTCTGCAGAGAACGTGCAATGCCGGCAGTTTCCAAGGCTTCACTGGCTCGGCAACGTTTTCCGTTGTGTCTGGCCTCCTACAATCCTTTCGGCATATATCACTTCTGCCCAGAGTTCTCAAGAAGATCAAGAACTACCAGGCCCAAGTAATCCTTGAGGCTCCGAACTGGGCACGGAAAGTCTGGGATTCTGAGCAATTGAACATGCTTAATTTCAACTCACCTCTGCATCCTTCGAAAGAAGTGGAGTGACACCACCGCCTGGACACAAAAGGAGCATTGATGTTCTATCATGATTGTACCAGAGTAGATGATGAAATCTTTGTAGGTTATGTGATTTCAAAGAAAGGCCGGGCAGTGCAGAAAAGTCATTTCCAGATTAAAATGTGTTACACATTGTCTAAAAAGCAACCCCAAAAGGTTTGAGCACTCACTCAATAGAGCGACAGCTGCAACCACTATGTTAGCATGGAGTTCCAGTCCTGGACATCTGGGAGGCAGCTACGTGGGACTTCCTGCATACGTTCACCAAACACTACTGCCTGGACAGTCAGGTCCATAAAAACAGGTACTTTGCCCGTTCGGTCCTGCGGGATCTCCTAGTATGATTTTGGTTCTAAGACCCACCTCCGGGGAGGGTACTGCTTTGGTATCTATTCTAAGGTAAGGAATCTGTAACTAGAAGTCTATCAGATGATCAAGTTACTTACCTTCGGTAACATCTTATCTGGTAGAGATGTATTCTAGTTGCACATGCCTTATTGACCCACTCATCCTCCTGCTCTACAAACTGATTTCTAGGGACAGGACTTCACTTTCAGGGCCCTTGTTCTGACGCACCAGTGATCAGTGTTCTTCATGCCTCACTGCTCCTGGCGTGGAAAGTCGTGAAAAGAAACTAAAGTCAGTGCACCAGGGTGGTGCCTGTATAAGTCCCACAACATCATATCTGGTATGCACTAAGCCGACGATTGAAGCAGAGCCAACCGACACCACCTAGCTGTGCGCAAGGATACTACTCAATAAAAATCTCCGGATCCAGACTGATGCCTGGGGAAATTCTAAGGTAAGGAATCTGTATCTAGAATGTCTCTACCAGATAAGGTGTTTCCGAAGGTAAGTAACTTTTTATTTATTTAACTTCCACGCTACTTTTTTTTTATAGATTTGTGATTAAACCATTCATGTTTGTATTGCTTTTCATTTTTGTTTTTAGAATGCTGGTGGAGCCAGTGGAGTGGATCTTTCTGTGTTGAATGAGGCTCGTAACATGTTATCTGACCTCCTGGCTGATCCTTCTCTTCCTGCGCAAGTGGTTTCTTCTCTTCGTAGCATAAGTAGCATGATGGGTACTTTCTCTGGATCATGTAGACCTAAAACAAACCCGTTTACCCCATTTCCTGGCTTTTACCCCTGTGCTGAAATGGAGGACCCAATTGAAAAAGGAGACCGAAAATTGCACAAGGTTGGCTATAATAAAATTACTCTGCTGTTGCTCCAAATTTGAGTTATGTTACAAATTATTGTACTACGTGATACATGTATGCACATAATCTCTCCGCCACTAATCTTTTTACAAAGGTTTTCCCATTGCACCTACGTTATACAGTCAAAGCTCAAATCAAAATGACTGACTTAATTCGAACTCCATGTGTAATGTGCATTTCATTTCGGTGCTAGTCGAAGTCCTAGACGCTAACTCCTGTTTAGTCTTGCAGAGAACAGTCAACTTCATTTGATTTAGGTACCTTTTTTTAAAGCCCTTATCCTTTTAATCAAAAAAGCCTGCTTGGCTGCAAATGTGACATTTGCTGTGGTTTACTGTGTTGATATTTTATTTTTCCTTCCAGATATAGCCCATTTTGTATAGCTGAATGTTAATTGAGGAGACTGCCTGGCTGCTAATCGATAAAATATTTATCACTTTTGTTGAGTCCTCCTGCCCTTCTCAACCCCTCATCCCCACTCTATGAAGTCATTTTTAGGTCATGTTTACTAGATAGCGCATTGTTGTGAGACACTTGTGTAGCTTACTACATTTGGTTCACTTCACTATCCATGATTCTCCTCCAGGTATATACTGGTATAATCTGGATGTTGTTTGTTTGCACTTCTTTTTGACCGCCTTAACTGCAGATGGTCAACTTTGACACTGCTGCTGTGTATACTCCTCGTTACTTCGACTATGCTAATTTTTACATTAGGTCAGATGTTGTAGTCTGTTTTCCTATGCCTATTTGTAGGTATGTTTGTTGCTAAAAATCCTTTGTGAAGCTAGGAATTTCTCTTACATTGAATTTCTATATTAACTGCAGTATCTCTATGCAAATTCAACACTACAAAATTAGATTTTACTTTACTGTTTGGTAAGTTCCACACCCAATGCTTGTACCTGTTGAAGTATTGGTTTACATACATTTTTATACAGCGCAGGTTTACAAATTTAAAGCACGTCTCATTGGACTTGTGGGCATTGTCTACATGGAAGTCCTTATTCACTAGATGTGTTTTCATATATAAAAAACCCTATTCAAGCAACATCCACAATTCCTTTCTGGGTAAGGTCACAAGCATCCCCAAATTAACATGTACTCAGTCATCTGATAGCTTTGCACAAAGCAGTCAGCCTTAACTTGGAGGCAATGTGTAAAGTAATCGTGCAACACTTCAAACAGTAATAAAGTGAAAACATAACACGGAAAATCCCATCCCTATGTAGAAAAAGAGCAAAATTTAATGAATTGACACCAAAATGGCAAACATCCAATCAGGAGAACCGTACATATGCAATTTTAAAGATTTAAGTAGTAATAGTGCTTAAAAGCATAAAGCGCCAACTGTGATTATCTGGTCCCTCTGGACTCGGAGAAAGTCACAAGTTCAGGCTGCCTACGATGGAACATGGACCGGATGCAGGCTCTTAGTTAGGCCCGCTAAACAAAGTTCCTTATCTCCTGGCTGCAGAACGTTGCAGGATCCTGCTTTGAAGAAACTTCTTGCAGCTGTGTTTCTGATGAAGCCATTGACTGAGGTTTGCAATGTGCAGTTGTACGTTTGGGGATGCATCTCTATAGCAGCAGTTCTGAAAAGCTGTGTGGCTGTGAGGAGATGTCCTGTGTCCCGCAAGTGTCCTGCAGTGACAATTCCGATGTGGAGCTGCAATGAAGATATGTTGCGCTGCATTAGTTTTACCCAAAAAAACACAGCTGGACTGGCAGAGCACCTTCAAGCCCACTTCCAACTGTCATGGACTGGGGTGGCACCACTTCGACTCACAGAAGACAGTCAAGGTACTGGATTCAGGGTGGTTGGAGCCTTTACTGTCCCTGAGGCTCCAATCAGGAGGGCAGCCAACTAGTCCTTGAAGTCACTCTGGTGGTCCTGGGCTCAAACTGAAGGTTCAGTCTTTTTCACTCAGGCAGCAGATAAGCAATTCTCCTTGTAGTACAGCAGTCCTTCAGTGTCTTCCACATACCCAGAGGTGTACTGAAGAGTTGGGTTTGAGGGTAAAAGATTTATATCTGATGTCCACAGTGAAGTAGGAGAAACTTATAGAGTCCCTCCTCCCTACAGACATGTCTGAAATTGTCTGCGTCCTTGCGCTGGCCCAATGACAATTGGATAACCTTTGTGAGTGCGCTAAGGCAGAGTCTTTGTGATCTGCAGGTGTAGTAAGTGACAGCCCATCTCCCCTATCAAGTCAGAGGTGGCACATCCTGCAAACATCTGTTCCCTTTTAATACACAAAGACCAACTACCAGCTTCTTCTAGTCATGCGACCCAGGACAAAGCTATAGGCATCAAATGGGTGGGATAAGAAAAAAACAACTTTATAAAAGTGGCATCTCCCGAATTGTGACTTAAAATACTTTAAACATCAAATTCTGCATTCCTACCAGCTCCCAATTAAAAGTTATCACTTAAATGTAATAAGGTAACTCAGTGTTATTCTGAGGGAGAGGTAGGCCTTGCAATAGTGAAAAATGAATTTGTTTTTCACTACCAGTACATGTAAGACTTAAAAGCACTTGTCAAACCTTTTTAAATACACTGCATTCTGTCCTTAAAAGGGAAGGTTTAGGCCAGGTCAAAGGTTTATTTTGCCAGGTCTAGATGGCAGTTTAGAGCTGCACACACAGACTGCAATGGCAGACCTGAGACAGGTTGAAAGGACTTTTTAAGTTGGAGGCACAGTCTGTGTTGCAGGCCCACTATTGACATTTACTTTACAAACCTTGGGTACATGTAGTACCTCTTTAATAGGGACTTGGAAGTAAATTAAATGTGTCAGTTGGATGTAAGCCAATTTCACCATGTTCAAAGGGGAGAATACAAGCACTTTAGCACTGGTTAGCAGTGGTAAAGTGCACAGAGTCCTAAAAGCCACCAAAAACGGTTTCAGAAAACAGGAGGGTTAAGACACAGCCTTTGTGGATGACCCAGCAGCCATGTCCAACACTGGTGCACCAGAAGTTGGTCAGATGCTGCTTACAGACCATTTTACAGTAATTCTGTGAAAAGCATACAGTGACCTTTTGTGGTACTACACACTTCACTTGACACACTTTTTATGATGTGGGTTGCATAGTATAGTTTTAGTGGCACACAGAAACGCACACAGATTGGGAATGTTTTTTGTGCGCACTGATAGAAAACGTGAACAAATGGTGGTTCAAGTTTTCTTTTGAAGGATTCTTCTAAGCAAATATAACCCTGAAGACGGTCTCATGGATGTTTACCATTTAGAGATCGAAATGTCGCCTATTTACACAGAGCAGCCCATATAAAGTAGAACTGTGTATGTTACAGTCCTTTGTGTATTTACTCTTAAGATTTTGGTGGTTGTTCACCAGATGCAACTTTTTTGTGAATCCAAATCATTTTTAAGTCTTATTTGGTGGATTTTTGTATATTTGCATCCTTTTGTTTTTGTTTGTACTTCCTTGACTCATGTAAAATGTGTGTGTGTGTGCGTATTAGTGTGTATCTACATCTATATAGATATATGTACCTGGTTTCCCGTTATCAAAAATATTGATTTTTGATTTTGCAAACTGTAGTACAGAAAGAATACTTAACTATCTTGTTTTCTGTGTCCTCAGAAGATTCTTTATACATAAATGCTATTCTTCAATTGAGTTGGCTTGATTTGATCGTGTGACCAGTCTAAAACTTCTAACAAATATTTTAAAATAATTATTTCATAAGCTTTTTGTTAACATTTCCGGACAAAAGCTTAGGGTTCCTTATTTTGTTATAGGTGCATACATTAAAGCAGAATATTGTGGCACATGCAAAATCCACTTTAAAAAGATAGACCCCTTATTTAAGCAACTAAATGTGACAATGAAGATTCATCTCACGGGTACTCCTCTGAGTGCAAAAGTGGAATCTGTGTGTCTACTACAGTCCTACCAAAATGGTCATCCAACTGTTGTAATCTTGCTGCAGTCCATGTGGTCAAGCTACCTCATTTGTTTAACAAACTTTATTGCATTTTCAGTTTACTTTCAAATGGTGTTACAATCACGTTCATATATTTTGCATAATGTACTAACATTTATTCGTACATGTCAAGATTACAGAACTTGGTTAAATGAGCATTAGTTTACAGATTTGTAAATAACTCTTAACTTAACTATCCTCCCTCCTGAACCCTTGGCAACTGCAGTTATCTCTTGTGTCGCCTTGCTACCTTATATGCTTCTAAATGTAGCGGTCTTCTTTCTATGAAGACATTTGTCTTTTTAGCCTTGTGTAGCATTGAAAATGTGTCTAGGACAACCATTCGAATGTATTAGGTTAGGTTACTGAATGCTTTGCTAAAATGAAAATGTACTTTAAGACCTGTTAGTTTCGTTTGGCCAAAAAGTTTCTTTGCCTCTGATTCCAGTGGCAATTAAGTCAGGGGCAGACCACCATCTTGACATGATCCACAACTGATTTGCAAGGATAAAACATGAGAGAAACCAGGGGTGTGGTGGCTAAAGTCAGGACCCTGTTTGTGTGCTTGTCTCCAAATGCCAGTGTCAAAGGTAGTATATATATATTCTTTTGCTGTGATAGCTTAACGGCAGATAAGGGTTGCTTCTTGGTACGCTTGCTGTTAAATAAAAAGAAAAGTAATCAATTCTGGGCATGCAGAACTAACCAGCAGCATAAATAGATGTGGTGTAAATATAACGTCCTCCAAATAGCCAAGCTATTGTTAAATTGATTTTCAATCATGAGATGAATCCTACAATGATGTTTCCCAGTTAAAAACAGGGAATTAGTTGATCAAGAGAGCCATATGAAAAAGTGGGTGCTTATCACTCTTGCACTGCAGAGCTAAGGATATGTACACAATTTTAGTTTCACATGCCTATGCGACTCATTATGCAACTTTCACCAGGGTGCCCTCGCTTCTTTTTGGAAAACTTCATAAAAGTTAATGAGACTCAAAAAAAAAAATAAGAAAAAAAAAAAAAATTAAAGAAAAGAGATACACCCAACAGCAGTGTACATGAAAAATACATCTGAATACATCACGAAAGTCTATCAGACAGATCCTGTACGCATCTCACATACCTCTTGGGGTGGAAAAGACCGAGGTGCTACTGCTGCATCTACCCATGCTTGCAACAGGTCCATGGAGGGGTTATAAGCTCCTACAGCTGATATCGACTGAAAGCCCACTACATTGTCTCTCCTACCAAACAAGCTCATCCATATTGAGGGTCATGTGCAGTGGAGGCAGCTATAGACCTTGTAAATAAAAAATAAAAAAAGTTTGTACAAATTGTCAACCATCTTAAATGGAACCTCAATATATATATTCTCAGGTAACTCCCTGATTATGGTAGAGTTCTTTGCTGGCTAAAATTTAAGTGTCATTTGTCTGGAGAGGCCAGTCTTTATTGATGAGCTTATGTGGTGCTATATCTAGCCTAAGCTCGTGTGCCTGCGCTCCCCATGGGCTTCCCTCCCACACACCCCCAGTCGGGGATGGCTTCCCCTTTCTTAGGCAAGGGTCGCTCACCGGGAGAGCCAAATCATTTTTTAGGCCATTTCTGCCCGAGGCAGACCCCCCCCCCGAGGCAGATCACCCTAAAATAATTAGGCCGATCTGCCGCTGGGGGGGGGGGGGGGAAGAGACCTCTAGGCACCAGGAAATATATATATTTTTTTATTTACTTTGTTTTTATGTATGGGGAGAGACCCCTTAGGCAAGAGGGACAAATTGTATTTAGACCATTTCTGTCCCCCTTGGGGGCAGATCGGCCTATTTTTTTTTTAGGCCAATCGGGGGGCAGAAACCACTAGACACCAGGGATTGGTGTGTGTGTCTGTGTGTACGTGTGTGTTTTGTTTGGGGGGCAGCCCCTTGGGCAAGGGTCGCTCCCCATGGGGGTACATTACTCTTGGCCAAATCTGCCCCCCTGGGGGGCAGATAGGCCTATTTTTGGAAGGCCCATCTGCCCCCAGAGGGGGCAGAAAGCTCACCAGAGACCAGGGAAGATTTTTTTTTTTTAAATAAGAGTGTGGGGGTATGGCCATACCCCCACCCCAAATAAATGGGGCCAAAGTTGTTCTGCCCACCAGTGGGCAGATGGGGCAATTACCCCCGATGCACACACCCGGGGCAGAAAGTCTACTAGATGCCATGGAATAAAAAAAAAAATAGTGGGGTGGTGGCTACCAACCAGTATGGGCCTGGTTATGCCCCCACTCCAACTGAAGGGGGTAACAGTCTTTCAGCTCTCCCCCGCACACTTAAACATCTTTTCCAAAGCAAGCAAGAGGACATTTGATTATTTTTGGTTTTGGTTTTACATTTGGGCCATGAGAGCTTGTCTAACTCTCAAAATCGTCCCACTTGAAATGGTGAGGGCTGCACTTTTTTTACTTTGGGACGCTACCATATAGAAAAATCCACAAGACCTAGACACATCTGAAAACTAAATATCTGGTTGATTCCAGGGTGGTGTGCTTCACATGCACCCCACACCATTTTCTTACCCACAATGCCCTGCAAACCTCCAACTTTGCTGGAAATAACACATTTTTGTGATGGAACCTTCCGCATCCACAAAATCGTTACCACCCAACATTGACTCATGTATACCGATAAAAATTCTGCTGCACTTGTCAGCCTAAAAATGTTTTTTTTCCAAACTGCCCTTTTGGACCCCGCTTTGGTTCCCCCTCAATTTCCACATGTTTTTGGCTCTTCCCTGTCACAGGCACTTGGCCCACCTACACAAGTGAGGTATAATTTTTACCAGGAGACTGAGGGGAAACGTTGGGTGGTAGGAACTTTGTCCGGGTGTGGTGATCCCACACAGAAATGTGGGGAAAAAAGTGATTTTGTTTTTAAGCTAAATTTGAGGTTTGCTGAGGATTCTGGGTAATAAAACATTGGGGTTCCACGCAAGTCACACCTCCCGGGACTCCCTCTGGTGTCTAGTTTTCAGAAATGTCTAGGTTTGGTAGGTTTCCCTAGATGCTGAGCCCAGGACCAAAAACGCAGCCCCCCCCCCCCCCCCCCCCCCACCACAAAAACAGTTAGTTTTGTACTTGATAATTTTGATGTGTCCAGATAGTGTTTTGGGGCATTTCCTTTAGTGGTCACAAGGCCTACCCACACAATTGAGGTACCATTTTTATCAGGAGACTTGGGGGAATGCTGGGTGGAAGGAAATTTGTGGCTCCTCAGAATCCAGAACTTTGTCACAGAAATGAGAGGAAAAAGTGTTTTTTTGGCCAAATATTGAGGTTTGCAAAGGATTCTGGGTAACAGAACCTGGTGAGAGCCCCACAAGTCACCCCATCTTGGATTCCCCTTGGTGACTAGTTTTCACAATGCGCAGGATTGGTAGGTTTCCCTAGGTGCCGGCTGAGCTATAGGCCAAAACCCACACCTAGGCACTTTGCAAAAAATGTCAGATTTCTATGTAAAAATGTGATGTGTCCATGTTACATTTCCTGTCGCGAGCATTAGGCCTTTCCACGCAAGTGAGGTACCATTTTTATCGGGAGACTTGGGGGAACACAAAATAGCAAAATAAGTGTTACTGCTCCTTGTCTTCCTTTACATTTTTTCCTTCCAAATGTAAGACAGTGTGTAAAAAAGACGTCTATTTGAGAAATGCCCTGTAATTCACATGCTAGTATGGGCACCCTGGAATTCAGAGATGTGCAACTAACCACTACTTCTCAACACCTTATCTTGTGCCCATTTTGGAAATACCAAGGTTTTCTTGATACCTATTTTTGACTCTTTATATTTCAGCACATGAATGGCTGATTACCCGGTATAGAATGAAATCCCAGTGCAAGGTGCCGCTCATTTATTGCCTCTGGGTACCTATGGTTCTTGATGAACCTACAAGCCCTATATATCCCCGCAACCAGAAGAGCCCAGCAGACGTAACGGTATATTGCTTTAAAAAAGATGACATCCCAGGAAAAAGTTAGAGTAAAACGTGGAGAAAAATTGATGCTTTTTTTACCTCAATTTCAATATTTTTTTAATTCAGCTGTTATTTTCTATAGGAAACCCTAGTAGGATCTGCACAAATTACCCCTTGCTGAATTCAGAATTTTGTCTACTTTTCAGAAATGTTTAGCTGTCTGGGATCCAGCATTGGTTTCACACTCATTTCGGTCACTAACTGGAAGGAGGCTGAAAGCACAAAAAATCGAAAAAATGGGGTATGTCCCAATATATTGCTAAAATTGTGTTGAAAAATTGGGTTTTCTGATTCAAGTCAGCCTGTTCCTGGAAGCTGGAAAGATGGTGATTTTAGTACTGCAAACCCTTTGATGCCATTTTCAGGGAAAAAGCACAAGCCTTCTTCAGCAGCCCTTTTTCCCTTTTTTTCTAAAATAATGAAATTTTCGCTGTATTTTGGCTAATTTCTTGATCTCCTTCAGGGGAACCCACAAACTCTGGGTAACTCTAGAATTCCTAGGATGTTGGAAAAAAAGACACAAATTTGGCGTGGGTAGCTTATGTGGACAAAACGTTCTGAGGGCCTAAGTGCAAACTGCACCAAATAGCCAAAAAAGGCCTGCCACCTGAGGGGAAAAGGCCTGGCAACAAAGGGGTTAATTTATTTGACACCAAAATGACAACAGTCCAATTAGTAGAACTGGAGTTACTAATTGTCAAAGTTTAGGGTTCAAAATAGCTCTTAAAAGCAAAAGTTGCTAACCACGGACATCTGGTTGCGCTAGACTGGAGAAAAGTAAAAAGTTAAGGCTGCATGTGATGGAGTGCATGTTGGATGCAGTAATTGGATTGGCCCGGACAGCGCTTGCCTTCGAACACAAGAAAATAAAAAAATAAAATAAAAAATCGCTGAGAAGATAAAAGTTCAGTGGGACAAGGCTTCTGGAGGATCTGAGGAGGGAGCTATGGAGTGAAGCCACAGTGATGATTTTTACTTAGTGGCTGAGCTCAAAGTTGAAAATCTCCAGCGGGACAAATCAGAAGGCTGTAGGTGAAGAGTTCCACTATGTTGTATACCCATTTGGCGAAGGACCGCTGATACTGATTTGCTGCTGTGGAGAGGAACATAGTGAGAGAAGCTGTGAAGTCAAATCAGACCGGCGATGCACCTCAGGCGAAGAGGATGGTCCTGGTCTCCTCCTACTTCTCAGAGCACCTTTTGGCTAAATTTTGACTAGGTCCTCAGTTTTGGAAATTGGCCACCTGGGTAACTTTAGCATCACAACCAAGGCCCAGGAGTGATTGGAGACCTCTTGGGGGTTCAGGACTCACTCGGGCTGGGTCCAGGTGTGAGTTCAAGATGGTGGGTCTGTTATGTCGCTGTGACTCTAAACAGGAAGCCAGCACATTAGCCATTGAAGTCACTTCTGGTAGTCCTTGGTGCAGGTGTAGATGCAGGGCTCAACAGCAGGATTGGCCTCTGGGGGTTTGAGGCAGGCTGTATCTAGCAAAGCAGTCCTTCCAGGTGCTGCAGCAGACTGGTAGAGTGCATAGAAGGTCACAGCAGCAGGCAGTCCTCAGAGTCCTTCCGCAGGTCCAGTAGTGAACTGAAGAGTGGTATTTAGAGCACTATTTGTCCTGCTTGTAGGAGGCAAGAGAAGCTTTCAGAAAGGTTCTCTTAAGTTTCAGGAGTTTCCTGCTTCATCTACCCTGGCTCCGAGGTGGTTGTACTGACAATAGGTTGTTAAAACTATTGTTTGGTGGCAGGGCACAGCCTATTAGGTGCAAGTAGGGCTGTGCTCAGCTGCACCTCCTCCCCATCTTGCCAGAGGAAAGGCCATTCAGGCTCTCCTAACTCCACTATTTTGTGACAGTGTGGGGTGAATCCACAAAGTCTCAACTGCCAGTTACACCCAGTCATGTGACCAAAGGTAGGCCGGAGGCATAGAGGGCTAAGGGCAGGAAAATGCCCACTTTCTAACTGGCATTTTCAAACTTGTAATAATAAATTTTACTTTACTGTTAAAGAGTGTTTATCATTAGAAGTTCATAGGTACCAAACATCATTTTTCTACCTCCTCTCATTTAGAAGTTACAGCTTATGAAATGTAATAAGGAATCCCCAATGTTATCCTGTGGGAAGGGTAGGCCTCACAGTAGTGAAAAACAAAGTTAAGAGTTTTTCTCTACTAGGACATGCTAAACTTAAAAGTACGTCCTACCTTTTAATTACGTAGCACTCTGCCGTATGGGCCCGTCTTGGAGGTGATTTATATGTAATAAAAGGGGAGTTTAAAGCTTGGCTTGGGTTTTAAAATGCCAGGTCGACATGGCAGTGGGTCACTGTATTCAGACTGCAATGGCAGGCCTGGGACATGTTTTCAAGTGCTGTTTAAGTGGGTGGCTCAATTAGAGCTGCAGGCCCACTGGTAGCATAATTTACAGGCACTGGTTGTATATTATGCCACCCTACAAGGGGCCTACAAGTAAATTAAATATGCCAATCAGGTATATGGCAATGAAACCATGTTTAAGGGAGTGAGCCCATGCACTTTAGCACTGGTCAGCAGTGGTAAAGTGCACAGAGTCCCAAGGTCAGCAAAGCAAAAAAAACAACAAAATGTAGGAGGAGGAAGTCAAAACTATTGGGGGTGACCCTGAAGATAGGGCCATTTCCAGCACAAGGAAGCGTGTGAAACCCAGGCATTTCTGAAAAATTGAAACCCAGGGGAGTCCAGTGTGGTTGAAGAAGATCCCTCTGTTTTGTTACCCAGAACCCATTGATTTAGTTTTTTAATGATTTTAAAAATATCTTGTGTCCAGTGAAGTTCCATGCCCCCCAACCCCAAGATGTTGAGAGTAAACCACCCAGCCTGCCCTTTGAGGAGGTGGTGGATTGAAGGACTGTTGGAGTTTTTAGTGGTGTTCGTCCTGCTCCCAACCCACGACTGAATGTTTTTTTTTTTTTTTTTTTTAATATATCTGAAAATCTGTTGCTCTAGTAGGCTTTCTGACCCTTCCCCAAGGGAGGACTAGGTTAGGTTAAATCCCACAGTCTTTTGCAAGGGGAGGGCAGAAAGTCTGTTCATGCCATTCAAGTGTGGGGTAAGGGGGTAGAGTTCATTTCTAGTGTGGACTACCACGACCCCTGCTTCAAAACAAAATTAACATCCCTGGCTCTCTTGTGGGTGACTGGAGGGCAGACTTTCAATTTGTTTTTGAGGAAGGGAGCACTTAATCATGCCTTGGGGGCTGCCCTCACTCCAGATTCCTTCTGCCTCCCCACCCACCCCAAGATGCCCCTGGTGGATTGCGGTAGGTCCCTGCATGCTAGTAGTCCTCCTGCATTGACCTCCAGGCATGGATCCCCTTGGGAGAAGTACCATAGGAAAAAGGACATTTTCTCCTTTTGAGCAGAACCACTCCTGTTGATCAGTTCTCTTGGGCTCAGATATGCTCTCTGACTACTGAAAAGTGTGAATGCAGCTGGAGCCTCTTTTACTTTGTGTGATGTCAGCTCATTGTGCATCTTGATTGTGTCAGTGTGGACAAAAGTGTTCTTGGACTACAAGAAAATGGCTTCTCCCCCATCTCAAAATGCTCTCTCTGGGGATTGCCCTTGAAATCGTAAGGAATGAATAGTCCCACCCACATGCTAGGATCCTGGAGCAGTTATTTTAAAGTCAGCCACATCTACTTCGCCTTACTGCGGAGCAGCCAGAAAACATATGTAGCAGACATGTGAAATTTGTTAAAACAGGCTACATTGCCAATGTTTATTGAAATTTGTAATAATTTAGAAGGAAAAAAGGGTCAGACACTCGAAAATCACTTAAGGAAAAAAAGAAACGTGATCTTTCAAAAACATTCTTAAATTTTTTTTACTTGTTTTTAAAATAAGCTAAGGAGTAGTACAAAGCAGTGAAGCCTGTATAGGCTGCAAGCAGTGAAATAATTTAAAAAGGACACTGCACCTTTAAGGACCTTCAGTGTCCAGTCATACCCTGTAGACGGCAGTTTGCAGTTCTTTTTGATGAGTAAATTGGTACTATAGTGATATACATGTATTATCTGTTCTGTCGGTGAGGAGGAACAAATGCTTATGATTTCAATGTGGACTCACCTGAGGGAAAACTAGGATTACAGGTAAACCATTCCACTCCATAGAAGTTTGTGTTGGGAGGATCCTACATTACTTTATCATTCTCTTCTTCCTTGTTGCCAATTTTGTCGGAATTGCTTGATTTATAAAGCAGGCTTGACAAAACTTTCTCTAATAAGAGCACTGTCACTTAAAAGAATTTAGAGCCCAAAAGGCAATCTCCTCTTAATGTCAACCCACCCCTTTATATATAATGCATCACAACTACGTGCAGTTGGTAACTTACCCGCCTCATGAAGGAAGACGTGATCCACTTTTGTGCGCTTCCCCTTTTGAGCAAAGAGGAGGGCAAAGTCCTTGAATTTTGAATATTGAAGAAATCAACTGCCTTAATTAAATATGCCTTTTACAGCAAAGTGCACAAAGTGCTCTGCAGCTGACCTACAAAAGACCTGCAACTTATTTTTCTGGTGAATTGGCTTTTATTGTACTTACGTATTTTCAGTACTTGCCTTTAACATTGGTCATAAGAATTTAACATTTGTTGATCCTAACAGGTGGTGCCAAAGGAGATCATAGACTCATTCACAGGATAAAAGCTGTCATACATTGAATGTGTTGTCAGGACGATCTTCAAATTGACCTTTCTTCTTCTTAAATGTAGAAATGAAAGGTTGGCACACCAAATGTGCTAACTTGTAGGAGGAAAGTACAGACTGCCCACCTTTTTTGCCACTGATGTAGTGATATGCTCTGCCTCACTTTTGCCAGTAACTAACTTTCATTCTGGGGCAGAAAGTGACAGTAACTTGTCAGAAGATCAGTTGTTCACTGGTAATTGATAAAATGTTTGAAGTGAATCCTACTGATGCAATACAGGGAAGGGGTGTGAAACACACAGCAGCAGAGGACCTCAATTAGCTTAGACCATTGCCTGCTCCATTGCACCCTCAGGTAGATACAGCTATGTGGGATGACAGGGGTCAAGCCAGCCTCTTCTAAGCATGAAGTTGCAGACCCATTACACTAAAAAGTTGAGGCAATTTCCACCCTGAGCTTGGGATCCTGAGATCGTCTCCAGCTGCCCAAGTAACTCAACACTTGGAGTTGGAGTCAAGACCAGCATCTCATGGAAGGGATCTCTGTGGCAGTCGCCACCTGATTATATAGGATAATAACCAAACTCCTCCTTTACTTCTACGCTTGACCCTTGTTCATCTCTAATATAGATGGCTTTTTTAATATAGTGCCATTCATGCAGCAAGGCACAGGATACATGTCTGCCTTTATGCACCTTCAGCCCGCTCTTGGAAAAAAAAAAGTGAATAAAAATAACAGAGGCACCAAACCCCCTTGTGGTTGCTCCTCTTGACGCTGATATGCACTTGTTCTGTTGAGTGTTTGCCATGACTCCACAGGAGCATCACAACTAAGAGCATGGGACCATTGTGCATTTTTTGCTACTCATCCACTTCTAGGAGTGTAGTGATAATTGTGTTTTAACCACGGACTCCATGTTGCACCACTTTGCACTTGGCTTAGCTGTCCACCGTCACATTAGCAGTCACAAGTTACAGAATTCATTGTGTGGTCAGCTTAGCCTTAGCTTCACCGCCACGTTAAAGGTGCAAGTACTTTTCTGATGGATACAACTACCTGTGGATTCCTCACCTACTGAATTTTCCCCATGCACCATCATTCAACGGAAATTTACTTCCTAGCTCTGCACGTCTACGAGGACGTCACAATTGCCCGACTGCCATGCAATGCCGTCTGACGTCATCCAGGCAATAAGAGGTCCTCGCCGGCGTGCTGATGTCAGTTCCCTTTGTCCGTGCCTTCGAGTAACTTTTTTTTCTTCGAGGCTCTAGGGAACAACTGTATTGCTGATACTGATACTTGGTTTTTATGTCTCCGCCACGTAATTCTGATGGATACACCTACCTGTGGATTCCTCACCTAAAAATTTTTCCCCCACGCGCCAGCTTCGATGAAAATTTTTCTTCTAGCTCTGCACGTCGACGTCACAATTGCCCGACTCCACGCAACGCGTATGATGTCATCCAGGCAATAAGAAGCCCTCGTCAACATGCAGACGTCAGTTCCCTTTTTTCTATGCCTTCGAGTAACGG
This sequence comes from Pleurodeles waltl, assembly GCF_031143425.1. Classification (NCBI taxonomy): domain Eukaryota; kingdom Metazoa; phylum Chordata; class Amphibia; order Caudata; family Salamandridae; genus Pleurodeles; species Pleurodeles waltl. Next base: position 813,037,983 of record NC_090440.1, read on the forward strand.
TTTTTCTTCAAGGCTAACAGGGAGCTACAGTTTTACTTCGGTGTTACTATGTCTCAGCAGAGAAAATCTGGTTTTAAACCTTGTAACCAGTGTGGGGGTCGGATGTTGGTCACGGACCCCCATGAAAATTGTTTATGGTGCCTTAGTTCAAAATAATTTCTAGCCCGTTCAAAGAAGAGGAAGGAGAGGCGTCATCGCAGAGTCTCTTTCGCGATCTTCAAAGACTCATCGACGTCATGGGGACTCTCGGCATCGTCAAGAATCACGGCGCCGATCGAGCAGGGACCGATCCAGATCTCCGTCAGCTCAGCGGTGGCCGACGTGGGAGATTAAGCCCGACTGTCACGCCTCCACCTCCGACGACTCCGGCTTCTCCGACGACTCCTCTGTCGGTGTTTGAAGTCGAGCCTCATCAGGAGCCGACGGCTTCTCCAGAGCAGGAGATGCCTAGTCCATCATCGGCTTCTCCTCCGGCACTGGTTCCATGGCGCCTGGTGGAGGGTATACGGGTCCGTCAGGTCCTTTGGCCTTTAATTTGGGTGCTCCGGCTCCTTACAAGCCGACACCCTTTATGCCCTTTCTTCCTTCTGGAGACGCTTCTGCGCCGATGCCCTTGGTGTCGCCCAGAAGGCCTGTGACGCCGACAATGTCTGCTGTCCCGCGCCGATGGATTCACCACGGATCCAGTCTACTTTGAAGTTGCCTGTGGCGCCGAAGGGACTGGCGTCTGATGGATCTGAGAAGCGGCGCCCATGAAGATCATCGGCGGCGGCCGACGTCTTATCGACGCCAGGGCTCGAATCCAGACTCCGATCCAGGAGATTGGCTTTACGGCTCCTGGAGGAAGAGGAGTATATCTGACAGCATTTGGAGGAAGGTGAGATCATGGAGCCTTCGGGAGACCTACAAGCCTTGGACACAGCAAGGGGCCTGGACACTTCCCCTGAATGGGATCTGGCTTCCCCAGGGGAGTATACGGAGGAGGCTGCTTCATTTCATGCTGTAGTGAGGAAGGCTGCAGACTTTTTAGACCTTCCTCTCCCTGCTGCAGAGGTGAAAACAAACCTGACCGAAGTGCTGCATCCAGCGTCGGCGGTGGCGGAGCCTCTCTTGCCTTTCAATGAGGCTCTTTTGGACCCCATTAAAGATATCTGGAAGAAGCCAGTGACTTCGGCAGCTGTCAACAGGGCGGTAGCGAGATGCTATCGTGTGGCTCCAGGTGATCCGGACTTTCTCACCAAGCATCCAACTCTGGAAAGTTTGGTTGTTCTGGCGTCGTGCTCCTCCCATTCAGCTCCAGGTTCGTTCCCCGGGGCCCCTCGGACAGGGAGTCTAAGAAAATGGACCAGGCAGCAAAAAAGGCCTTTTCTTCTTGCAGCATGGCCTTAAAGTCTACCAATGTGACTTGCATTTTGGGGTGTTATATTCATGCCCTTATGGAGGAGACTAAGGGTCACCCTGGTTTGCCACAGGAGGTATTGCACCTATTGTCGGACGAACAGCCGGCGGCGACCCAGGTGATTCAATTGGGGCTGGACACCTCGGATTCAGTGGCAAGAGCTTTGGGCACATCCATAGCGACGAGGCGGCAGGCTTGGCTGCGTTCATCAGGTTTCTCCCCGGATGTAGAGACTACTCTCCTGGACCTGCCATTTGACGGAGATAAACTCTTTGGAGCAAAAGCCGATTCTGCTCTTGAACGCTTTAAAGAGAGTAGAGCCACGGCGAGGTCGTTGGGACTTCAGGCAGCCACTTCCTCTACTTTTAGATCTTTTAGAAAATGTTGAGGTTTTGGTCGTGGCACCTCCTTTTGTGGCAGGATCCATGCGGCAGGGCAGCAGCCTGCAAGAACCCTACCTTACAGATCCTTCAGGGGCAGGGGTAGAGTACGAACTAGAGGGGCCACCCAGCAGCACTCTGCCTCTTCCTCTTCCTCAGGAGGGGTGCAGCAGGGAAAGCAGCCTTAGTCCTCCACCACTCCCTACTCACATGTCTCCGGTAGGGGGGGAGACTTGCCTGCTTTCTTCCCATGTGGGAGTCCATAACATCAGACTCCTGGGTCATCGACATCGTGAAGAAGGGGTATGCTCTTCCCTTTTGGGAATTCCCTCCTCCCTTCCCTCCCCGCCCCTCCTTCTGTTCGGACGACCATCTTCTGTTATTGCAACAGGAGGTAATGTCCCTTTTTGTCGAAAGGCGCAGTGGAGTTGGTTCCAGAGCAAGAGAGGGGTCAGGGCTGCTATTCAAGGTACTACCTGATCGGCAAAAAGGATGGTCGGTTATGTCCAATCCTCGACCTGAGGATTTTGAATTGGTTCCTCAAGCAGGAAAAGTTCAGGATGCTGACCATGTCACAGGTTCTTTTGCCGTTGAACGAAGGAGATTGGATAGTGTCTGTAGATTTGCAGGATGCATACTTCCATATTCCGATCCTCAAGTCGCACAGGAAGTATTTCCATTTTGTGGTGGGGTCGCAGCACTATCAGTTTGCAGTCCTTCCGTTTGGTCTTACTTCAGCACCTCGAGTCTTCACAAAGGTGATGGTGGTGGTTGCAGCAGAGCTCAGAAGAAGGGGGATAGCGGTATTTCCTTATTTGGATGATTTGTTGATCAAAGCCAAGTCTCCGGAGCTCTTGCGGCGTCACCTGCAGTCGACAACTCAGTTGTTGTTCGACCTTGGCTTTTTGGTAACTGTGCCCAAGTATCACCTGGAGCCCTCTCAACACCACCTGTTCATAGGGGCAGTACTGGACACAACATTGAGTCAGGCCTTTCCTCCGCCCCAGCGGGTTCAGGACATTCAGGCGTTGATTCCAATGTTTCGAAATGGAGTGGTAGTTCCAGTCCTCAAGGTCCTTCGTCCGGTCTGTTCGCTTCTTGCATTCTGCTGGTCACTCATGCATGCTGGCACATGAGGGCTCTTCAGTGGTGCTTCTGCAGGCAGTGGTTTCAGCACAGAGGGGATCTCGAGGAATCGATATAGATCTCCAGCGACGCTGCAGTGGATCTACGATGGTGGGCTGTGGACTGCAACCTTTCCCAAGGAAGGCCGTTTTCGATACCACCTCCAGTGACCATGATGATAACGGATGCTTCCACTCTAGGGTGAGGAGCTCATCTGGGGGACCTGGAGATCAAAGGTCATTGGTCTCCAGTGGAGCAGATGTTTCACATCAATCTGTTGGAATTGCGGGCGATATGTTTAGCACTCAAGGCCTTCCTTCCTTCCCTTTGCGGTCAGTCAGTTCAGGTCGTAACAGACAACACTACCAGGATGTGGTACATCAACAAGCAAGGAGGGTTAGGGTCGTATCTTCTCTGTAGATAGGCTCTGGGGCTCTGGTCCTGGGCAAACTATCTGGCTGGGGTTCTAAACGTACGTGCGGACAGTCTCAGTCTACACTTCTTGGCCGATCACGAGTGGCGTCTTCATCCAGACCTGATCCTTTACATCTTCTGGATGTTGGGGTTTCCTCAGGTAGACCTCTTTGCCACTCTGGAGAACGCGCACTGTCCGTCGTTCTGCAGCCTCCAGTATCCGGTGCAAGGAGCAATTGGGGGATGCGTTTCAGATGTCCTGGTACGGCCAGTTGCTTTACGTGTTTCCTCCCATACCCTTGATCCATCAGGTTCTGAGGAAGATTCGCCAAGACCGGGCCCAAATCATCTTGATAGCTCTGGATTGGCCAAGAAGGGTGTGGTACACAGATCTTCTCCAACTCTCTCTGTGCCCTCCGCTCTGTCACACTCACAAGGCAGACCTCCTCTCGCAGTCGCAGGGGCAGGTTCTACACCCCCAACTCCAGAGCCTGCACCTTCATGCCTGGAGATTGAATGGGGCAATCTGAGTTCCTTTTCACTCCCACCAGAGGTGGTGGATGTTATTATATCGGCCAGGCGACACTCCACCAAATCGCTCTATGCTGGAAGAGGGGCAAAACTTGTGGTGTGGTGTGGAGAGAGACAAATTGATCCCTTACGTCCCCATTTGTCAGACATTTTATCATTTGCATTATCCTTGGCTCGGGGGGGGTTGTGCAGTTGTGACAGTTAAAGGCTATTTGTCAGCACTGTCGGCCTTTCTGTGTCTTCCAGATCAAACCTCTTTATTGAAGTCCTCTATAGTTTTAAGGTTCTTAAAGGACCTTACTAATAGGTTTCCTCCCACTCCCTTTGTTATGCCTCAGTGGGGTTTAAATTTAGTATTAACATTCCTGATGGGTTCACCGTTTGAACCCTTGCATTCATGTCCTTTAAGGTTTTTAGTATTAAAAACAGTTTTTCTTACAGCCATCACATCGGCTAGGCGTGTTAGTGAGCTTCAGGCGCTCATCGTTAAACCCCCTTTTCTTTCCTTTCATGTGGACAAGATGGTGTTGAGGACCAAGGCGGCTTTCCTACCGAAGGTTGTTACACACTTTCATTTAGGGCAGTCAATAACACTCTTGTCCTTCTATCCTCCTCCCCATCCATCAAAGGAGTAGGAGAGATTGCATCGTCTGTATCCAAAAAGGGCGTTGAGTTTCTACGTCGATAGGATGAGAGGATCAGCTCTTCGCTGGTTACGTGAGGAAGAGAAAAGGGCAAGGCTGTCCACAAGAGAACTCTCTCCAGGTGGGTTATTCTTTGCATCAGAGTGTGTTATTCCTTGGCAAAGAAGGTTCCTCCTGTGGGAATTAGAGCCCATTCCACCAGGGCTAAGTTGGCCTCTTCGGCTTTGGCTAGAGGTGTTCCTGCGGCCTTACGAATGTCAGCCACAACTTGGGCATCCCTCCATACTTTTGCAAAGCATTATTGTTTGGATTTTGAAGTTAGGAGGGATAGCCATTTTGCACGTTCTGTGCTGCGGGATTTCTTGGTTTGACCATTCAGGCACCTACCGCCGAGTGCGATACTGCTTTGGGACTCTTTTCATTAGGTGAGGATTCCACAGGTAGTTGTATCCATCAGAAAAACAAGTTACTTACCTTCAGTAATGCCTTTTCTGGTGAATACACTAGCTACCTGTGGATTCCTCACGGTTCAGGGCACTCTCTTCTGGGGTTCTCCTTTGTTTGTCCCTTTGACATTTTTTCCAGTTAAATGTAGCACAGGCTTGGCCCAAAGCATCAGAATACCCAGAATCACAGAATGTTTAGCCAACGCTGAAACTCAAACCTGATTCCCCAGTTCTAAAGGCAGCATCTTGGGCCATTAGATCACATCTCTGCCGCTTTGTAGGCTCCATAGTGGATGGAGTAGGCTTTTTGTGACCTTTCAAACCAGGAGCAGCTGATTCTGGAGTACCAAGCTCCTCCTTTTGGATATGGCTGCGACATTCACTCATGTTATCATTAGCCCTCCCCTTGAAGACTTTATTTTATGCCCTTAATGTGTAGCTGAATACTAAAGCTATGCCTCAACCTCTTCTGCGTAATATTAAAATGAAATCCCACTTGTCCAGTCTAAGAAATCATACTGTGGACAGAAACCAAGATTATTATTTAATCTCTTACAAAGTGTTGGTGATGAGATACAACAATAGCATAATAAGTTGCTTTTCTTTTAAAACTTGGCACTGCTACAACTGGTTTATCTAGTGTCCTGTAATCTGGTGCAAAGGGACCACACTCATGGCCACTATAGAAGCATATTTGTAGGGGGACACCTTCAACACTTAAATTGTTGCTTTAGTAGTATACTGAAAATGTATTGTTAATCTCTGCTGCCAACTAGACACTACTGAAAGGCCTGACGCACTTGATTTCTCTGTTATGACAGCCTCCACCCCATAGGACACAAATTTATTTCTCACAAACATGATCTTACAAGCCTTTGAAATTAGTGGTGTTTTGCAACATGAATGTACACAACTGAGGCTTGAGCCCGACACAGAAGTGAGCCACACGCCTTCTGGACTTCAGAGCCTTTTAGTATGCTCCTTAAGGACAGGTTGATTCTCCAGACTGGCTTTTCTCTTATTTGAAAGTATTGTCTAACTTCCATGAGAACAAAAATGTCCTAATTCCTCAAAATTATTTCCCACGTCTGCATACTTCTTGGCTTGAGGAAATAAAGCACAGTACGGAAGTTAAGAGCACATTGCTCTTTTCTCCGGACCAAAACAGGATTCTCACTTCAGAGACGTTATCATTCTAAACGCTTCACGCAATGTTGCCCACCCAGCCGTTGCTAATGGCAACAGTGCCCGACACCTTGTTTATCACCCACTGTTAACCACTACATGTACACTCCATCTGGTTTTGGGTTACACTTCCCCTAGAGTTAAGGTGATTTTTGTTGACTTGTATCCTGTAGGATCTATGACTTGTTAATATGCGGGCTATGCTACTAGCTTTATACCATTCAATGATTTTAAGGCTTTCTCCTGAATTAGAACATTGGAAAGTTAGGAGCGCCATTGGAGACAATAGAGTGCTCCAGGCTTTAAAAGCTGGGGTGCACGAGTAAGGCAAAGTTGCCTTATGAGCGCTCATTATTAGTATGCATACGTTTTACTGTTATTAGCATTCTCCCACACATACGCCATTGGTCAGAGTGCAAACACACATATATTGTCTCCTTTTTTATATATATATATATATATATATATATATATATATGTATATGTGTGTATATATGTATATGTGTGTATATATGTATATGTGTGTATATATATATATATATGTGTGTGTATATATATATATGCACAGAGAGAAAAATAAAATCGAACGAACTAGGGAGGACGTACAGACTTCAGGGATTAAGATGTGCCAAATATTGCATAGATGCTACAGATAAAGCAAGCTCTGTTTGGAACTGCTAACAGTTGAGACAAGTTACTGAACAGTAGTTGCCGTTTACTTAACGTTATCTTTTCTGGCCCATTTGCTCAAATGTTTGGGTTAACAGAGTCTCAGAACCTACTTAAAGCCCGGTGCATGCAAGTGTGCAGTTGATTCATATTGCCTTGGATGAGAAACTCAATCCAGGGTTTACAAAACTCTTAATGCTGTTCCTTCATTTCATTGTTTGCCCATCCCCGATAGTTAAGAGAAATTGCTTCTTCTATGATGTTGAGTTCTCCTTAGAATGTGATAGTTAACCCAGATCACTCAGCGTGCCCCAATGCAGTCAATTTTTTCCAAATTTTTGAGAATTTGGCTATTCAAATAAAAGAAAAGTTTTCACCATCTGCTCTGGCCCTTGTTGATGTACTTGATTTGGAGCCAAAGCCAGTAGACGAAACTAGCATTCTACCATCTGTTAAAAGCTTCTCAATTTAAAAATTAAGATATTTTCTAATACTACAGAATATTGACTTAACACAACGCAAAGCATTTTCACGCAGTAATGTTGATGACAATGATGGGTTGCGTATTTTTTTTTTTACCCCTTCCAAACAGGTTCCATCGTTATATTTTTTTGAGTGGCAGCTACTATCTCTTGTCAGTCATCCGATGTATTTTCCAATGGATTGTGGTGTAGTGTTCTGAGCCATCTGTATCAAAGTGCTTAGCTGAGAAGTATAGGACACCATGGATGAACCAATTGTATTAATTTCTTCCTGTTTATTTTGCAGTGGTCACTGTAGCTGTGTGTAAGAAAGCGTCTTTTTTCTGTTTTTGTTTCACACAAACCCTAGAGCCCCACAATGCAACAGTGCCTTCTACAGGTCAAATCTGCATTCTTAATGGCAGTTTACAGTCTCCCCAGATGGGAAAATCGGGGGAAACTTGCGAAATTTCATACTTAGGGCTCAAAAGAAGAATATTTCTGGCTTGCAGAGGCTAGAAACAGACATGAAATTACATGAAATAGGTCATTATCTTTTTGCATCCAAAGTTAAGTCGAAACTGAAAGGTCTGAGGGTCCAGCCATTATTTGGTGTCTATTACCCTGTAATGGATTTACTGTTGGCTGCAAAAGTTATGTGACTTCTCTCAATGGATTGTGTTGCCAGTCGTGGCTCGCATTGGGGAAAAGGTGTCGGGTGGAAAGGTGGTGGGAGGGATGGTGTGGAGGAATTGACAAAAAAATATATAATGATTTAAAAAAAAACTTGCCTTTCTCGCCGCGCTGTTTTGATCCGCTCTTCCGGCTGCCAGAAGTTAAAGGCACAGGCTCCCAGCCTGCCCGTCGGCCAATCCTAATGCTGCTTTCATACTGCTGGCAGCATGTAAGCAGGGTTAAGATTGGATGGAGAACCCTGGCTGGGTGCTCCGGGGCAGAGTGGATGTGTCTGCCTGCTGTCTCCAACCCGGCCACACAGTGCTGGGTTGAAGAGAGCCTAGTGCATATGTGTGTTTGGCCAGCCCGAGACGGCCGGGCAAACATACATGCGCACGGAGAAGAGTGCTGATTTCCCTCTAGGTCCCCGTCATGCCCCAAGGACTAGCCCCTTTAACAACAACACCATAATAAACGTAATGTAGTTCTGCAGCTTGGGGGTAGGGGGGGTGTGATGCTCCTCCGCCACAACAGAGGAGCTTCCTGAGTGTTGGAGAACTGCAAACAAGTATGGAAACTGCTAAGTAATTGAGTTTTCTAATTACTACACCAAAAAGCAGGGTACTTTCCAGGTGTCTCAAACTTAAAACTTTCTAAGTTCTAAGGATCTTATCAAAAGGAAAGCAAAGATGTTACATTTAAGCAGAAATAAATGCTTTCTGCTCTGCAGCCGCCAATGACTCTTCAAGAAAGTCAGCCTCCCTTCCCCTCATCAGTTATAATACTCGAGTAATTCTTCTTGGGGCATGCTTCCAGGTAGGGGTATCCTCAATTGATTTGCAAATTGTCCTATTGGAAAAGTAAGAGCATCATTAATTTAATATTTACAAGCTGGTATCCCCAGCATCATACTAATGTCTGCCAAATAACTGCTTCCAGATACTCTTGTGTGCTTTACCTCACAGAAAGTAATTTCTCATCAATTGTTAACTCCTAAGTAGTGAACGAATGTGCATGAGCAGACAAAGGTTTTACCCAAGATTCTGCCCCACTCCAGTCTGCCCCATTCCAATCCAAAGTAATCTGTCCCACTGCAATCAAGAACAATCTGCCCCCACTCCATTCCATTCTAATCCACCACAATTCACCCAAGTCCAATCCACCCCGATCCAGTCTGCACCATCCCCAATCTAATCTACACCATCTTAGTCCAACCTACACCACTCCATTCCAATCTATTCCACTGCATTCCTATCTTCACCACTCCAACCTTCACCACTCCAATCCACCTCACCCCAATCCATTCAGTACCATTCCACCACAACCCAGTCCACTTCACCCCCGTCCAATTCACCCACTCACTCATTTCAGTCCAACCCACTCCAGTCCAACCCAACCAGTCCAGTCCAATCCATCCCAGTCCAGTACTTCCCACTCCAGCCCACTGTAGTCCAATCTAACCCAGCACACTCCAGTCCATTCCAATCCAGTCTACCGCATTCCAAACCAACCCACTGCACTCTAATTCAGCTCACTGCACCCCACTCAAATCCACCCAATTCCAATCCAGTCCACCCCACTCCCATCCAGCCAATGCCAGTCTAATCCACCCCACTCCACCCCACCCCACTCTAGTCCAATCCAGTCCACCCCACTCTAGTCCAATCCACCCCACTCTAGTCCAATCCACCCCACTCTAGTCCAATCCACCCCACTCTAATCTAGTCCACCCCACTTCACTTCAGTCCAATCCACTCCATTTCACTCCAATCCACCCCACCCCAGTCCGATCCACCCCAGTCCAGTCCAATCCACCCCACTCCAATCCAATTTACACCAATCCAGTTCACCAACTCAGTCCAGTCCACACTAATCCAATTCACCCACTGCAGTCCAATTCACCACAATCCTCCCCACTCAAATCCAGTCCACTCCAATCCACCCCAGTCCAATTCCAACAATTCAGTTCCACCCCAATCTGGTCAACCCACTCCAGTCGATCCCACTCCCATAAAACCACCCACTCCCATAAAACCACCCCATTCCAATCCAATCCACCTCATCCCAGTACAATCCACTCCACACCAATCCAGTTCACCTACTTCAATCCACTCACCCCCACTTCAGTCCACCCCACTCAAACCACCCCACCCCACTCCACTCCCAATGACCCCACCCGACTTCAATCCACCCCTCTCCATCCCATCCCACCTCACTCCAATCCAGTCCACCCTACTGAAATCCAATCCACTCAAGTCCAGTCCACGCCACTGCATTCCACCCCAACCTTACTCCAGTCCACCCCACCCCAGTCCAGTTCACCCCACTCCAGTCTACCCCAGTTCACCCCACCGCAGTCCAATCCAATCCATCCCTATGTACCCAACTCTAATCTACCCCACCTCAGTCCAACTTTCCCTAGGCCACCCCACCCCTTCCATCCCATCCAATCCACCCACTCTAATCCACCCCACTTGTATACAGTCTGCCCCAATCCAAACCACCCCAGTTCAGTCAGCCCCACTCCAATCTGTCCAGCCCACCCCACCCCACCCCACTCCAGCCCCATACTACCCACTCCCATAAAGTCCACCCCCCTCCACCCCACCCTATTCCACCCTACCCCATTCCACCCTACTCCATTTCGGTCCACCCACTAAAATCCACCCCACTCTAATCCATTCTGCTACGATCCATCTCACTGTACCCCAATCCAGTTTGCCCCAGTTCAGTCCATCCCACTCCACTCCATCCCACTCCCAACCAGTCAACCCTACTCCAGTTTACCTCACTATAGTCCAGTCCACCCCAACCCACTCCACTCCAGTCCACTCCACTCCACTCTACCCCACCCAGTCCAACCCACCCCACTACCTCAATCAACCAACTCCATCCTATTCCATTCTATGGCACTCTGCCACTGAACTCAACTTCACTCTGTTCAACAACTCTACTCTCCCATCCTCTCAACGACACACTACTCCAACAAATCCACTCTTAGACACTGTACCCCCCCAATCCACTATATGCCATTCCTCACCACTAGCTTTTAGCCATGCTGAACAGCACCCACACTGGTGCACAACATGGCAAAATCACATTGCCTAAGCCAATAGCTATTTGTATGTGTGTGTGTGGGGGGGAAGGCAAGGGGGGGGGGTCGCAAACCCATTGGCTTTTCCAGTGCTTGTTCATGTGTGTGCTTTTGATGCACGGGAGCAGGATGAATAGTCATGCACAATTTACAATTACTGTGCAAATTTAAAGAGGTAACAGGAAAAGCAAGATTTTATATCGGGAATGATGAATAAAGGAGGCTCTCTTGAATATTTCTCCAGTTGTAGGGTTACACTTAATTTATGTCCCTGCTATTTCTTGTCCAACTGCAAAAATGAGAAGGACCCTGAGACTTTTTTTTTTTTTCCCTAAGCTTTGTTACCACCAGGGGCGGCTCCTCCACAATGACGGAGTGTTTCCCCTCTGGCTAAGAGCCAGGAGATCTAAAATAAAACAATATTTCATTATCGTTTATTTTACAGCTGCTGGCTCAGCCAGCAGCAAGTGCACAGAAGGGTGCGGGTGGGGGGAGAGAGGGTGGTGGGTGGGGGAGTGGAGTCTGTGAACTTAAATTCCCATGTGTGTTTGGCCGGCCAAACGCACATGCGCACTTAGGTTTCTCTAACCCGGCTGTGTTGCACAGCCGGATTGAAGAAACTTCACAGGCTCCAGTGTGTTGTCTGAATGGTAGACCAATCTTGACACTGCTCTCATGTTAGGTTTAGCGTGAGAGCAGCGTCAGGATTGCTGGGAAGATAAGTGTGTATGTATATATGTGTATATATGTGTGTGTGTGTGTGTGTATATATATATGTGTGTGTGTGTGTGTATATATATATATGTGTGTGTGTGTGTGTGTGTGTATATATATATATATATATGAGTGTGTGTGTGTATATATATATATATATATAAAAATTCCCCCTTGAGATATGCAGCCGCCGCTAGTTACTGCAAGACTTCTTTTAAGATTAACGAGAAAGCCACAGCTGTTTGTTCATATGCCCATTTTTCTATAAAACTGCCATGTTTTGGCAGGTGTTAAACGCGCTCCCAGATGAAAGCTGAGTCACTGGTCAGACAAGCCATAAATCAGGGGAAGGTAGATAATGTGGTTAAAGAACTGTATTTTCACTACATATTTTCCACAGAATGCCCACATTTTATTGACTTTCTTTATCGTGGTTTAACAAACAGTGCAGACGTAGCATAAATCGGCATACAAACCAATATCTCCAACCCCACGTTTTCCCTCCTATATTTTCCCTCTACAGTTCCACATGTTTCTATAGTCCAAATGAGATTGAGTGTGTTTATGAAGGTTATTTCTGTGGTGATGGTTCATCGGTACGTTGACTAGCTGCTTATCTGGAGAAAATTCTGAAACTTTCTAGCTGGGATTCTGCATCTCACACTTCTGTAAATAAGAGTGGTGAAAAAGTCCCCAGTTGGTCTACCATTTCCACCTCAGAATCACATTGAATTCTTGAAACTGGTGGCCTATTTTTCAAGCTATCCATATAAGTCTTCAAGCTTACGGCCTTCATGGCTACCTAGTCTACTTTATTCCCTTGACTCTGCTCCAGATGTGTTACTCAACGCATGTGAAATTGTGAAGAAGTTTTCTCTTTACTGTGTTGGACTCAAAAGACCAGTCTTGTAAAGGAGTTTCCTAGGAGTTTCCTTTTCGGGGTTTAACCCATACTGTTGTGCTCACAGTATTCCTCAGTAGTTTCGCAGGTAGGTGCTCCTTCTTGGAACTATCAGACTCTGAAGTTCTCCATGCAGAAAGGGTTGTACGACTTTACAGCGCATGTCTTTACCACACATGCATTTACATGTGTTTTTTTTTTGTTTTGTTTTTTAACAGTACAAGCCTTTACCACGCAGGTAGGTATAAACAAGTTAAGTTAAATCTCAATCTCTCTCTATACACACTCTGACACACACATCCCCTACCCCCTTACACATACACACAATGGGACTCTTGGCACAAAACCTGAAGGTTAAACTTCAGCAGGACTGATGTGGGACTATATCTGGTTCGTACTCCATCGCAGTAGCCCTGATCTTTTGACTTTGACCCAGTCTAGTGTGACCAGATAAATCTGGTAGGTGCTTCTCAATTTATTGTTCAACTCCTTGACTGCTAAGCCTTTTCCCCTTAGAATGCCAAGCTATGTTTGTTCTCAATCTGGGGTAGTCCACACTCAGGCATCCATGCCTTTTTTCATTGTAAGGTATCCACGCCAAATTTGTGTCCTTTCTTTTTTCCATGATCCTGGGGATTATAAAGGTACCCAGAGTTTGTGAATTCACCTGTAGAGGACAGAGAAAATAGGAAAAACATAGCGAAATTGTGACTTTTTGGGAAGAAGAAAAAAAGTCCTCTGCAAAGTCATTTTTTCCCCGAAAATGGCATCAACCAGAGGTTTGCTGTGCTTATGTCACAGTTTGCCCTGCTTTCAGGGATGTGCAGAGCTGAATCTAACAGCCTTTTGTTTTTACCACATCTTTGGCATTTTTCAAGGAGAGAGATCCCATTTTATCTATGTTTTCTCCTTTCAACTTATTTCCAGTTTTGTTGGAAACCTCTGTGAAACCCATGGGCGATCCTAGAGAGCTATGGATTTCTGAAAAGTAAACAAGATTTTGAATTCAGAAAGGAGGTAATTTATGTAGATGCTGCAAGGTTTTCCCAAAGAAATAAACTGTTGAAATAAAAAAAAAGTGAAAATTATTATGAAAAAACGTCCATTTGTGACATTTTCATTTGCAGTTTCTTGTCACAATGGCAGATTTACAGAAGCAATATACCATTACATCTGCTAGTCCCCTCTGGTTGCGGGGATGTATATGGTTTGTGGGTTCTCCAAGAACTCGCTGTACCCATAGCCAATAATTGAGATGCACATTGCAATGGTTTTCAATTGTGTAGCTGGAATAGAGCAATTCATGTGGTAAAACACGAAGAATGGAAAATGAGTGTCAAGGAAACCTATGTATTTCCAAAATGGGCAAAAGATATGGAGTTTAGAAGCAGTGGTTATTTTCACAATGCTGAATTTGTGGGTACCCATACTAGCATGTAAATTAGAGGGCTTTTCTCAAAATGTCTTGTTTCTTACATGCTGGCTTATATTTGCAGAGAAATAAAATTGGTAATAATGCTTGTTCTACTATCCTGTGTTCTCCTATGTCTCCGCTAAAATTGGTACCAAACTTGTGGGGGTAGGCCTAGTGGGCACGATAAAAAGACCCCAAAACGCAGCATGGACACATTCTTCCACTGTCACCTGACCTTTTTTTTCAGTGTGAATATCTGTGCATTTGGGCTCTAGCTCAGCTGGCACCTAAGGGAACCTAGCAAATTGGCACATTTGTGAAAATTAGATCCCTGGGGGAACCCAGGGTGGGGTGACTTGCATGACTGTCACCAGGTTTTCTAACTTAGCTCTTGCAAACCTCAGAACTTAGACTATAAAAAATCTGTTTTTGTCATTTCTGTGATGAAAAGTTTTGGAATCTATAGGGAGCAACACATTTCCTACTACTTACCTTCTCCTGATTAAAATAGTACCTCACTTGTGTTGCTGGGTGTAGTGACTTGACAGAAACCGATCAAGCCAAGGTCAGTGAGTGTTCCTTCACGAGGACTCCTATTGACCTTAGATTGATTTCTTCGGTCACGGGGACTAGGCCTAGCCGCCCAAGTGGGGTATCATTTGTATTGGGACAAGTGAGGGAATACTGGGTGGCAGGAATTTTGTGGATTCAGTCTGATGGAAGAATGTCATGTAAATGCACAGGAGAAAGTGTGACTAACAGGAAATTTTGATGTTGCAGGGCATTGCGGGTAAGAACATTTTGTGGGATCCATGAAAGCCACATCAGTGTTCTCACCCTTGGTGTCTCATTTTAAGAAAAGCCTGGGTTTGATAGGGTTCTCCGGGTGTGAGTTGTGTATGGTACAATTTAAAACATGTGGGCACACATGGCAGGATTAGGAGGATGCTCAGGACAGTACTCGACTCATACTCCTTTTTGGACACAGAGTATTTACATTTCGGACAAGATAAGTCTTTTGGGTATTGGAGGAATGTATTCAGGAAAAGGGCAATCTTTTATTTTAGCCACATCCTCCACCACTTTTCTTCTGGGAACACTTGTCTGCTTAACTGCATCAAGGCTGTCTATTACACACAGCTTAAACTGTACAAATGTGATCTTGGATTCTGAAGAACAAACTTGTACCAGATATAGGACTTTAGAGCAGCACTTTAAGGCTACAGCCTTTGATCTGCTCTATTTACACATCCTGTGTGCTTATAGTCAAGAATGCACACTGGTTTGCCAATTCTGCAACCTGACCCCAAACAGTCACAAGCGAAGTACATTGATCATGAATAGTTGTCAGCCTGTGGACTTCTCTTCAGTCTGAAAATTTCACAGCGAGGAGTTCATTACTGCTCCTGGAACTGTTCTGCCCCCGTTTAAGTTTTTTTACACACAAGCACTTTAGGGTGTAACATTCATGGTTAGAGCGGATTGTGGCACATACCGCAGTGCCCACTCTGAAAAGTCCTTAAAATAATTGCACACTTGTGTAGAAATTGTCCACATATAACTGACAAGTTCCCACACAGTTTTCTGACTGACTCCAAAATTGGAAGAAAAACTAGGTGGGGGGGGGGATCAATTGAAGAATCACAACCAGTGTACATTCTGAAATTATACGCATATGCAGTAGCACTTTCACACAGCATTAGCAGCTTAATACCATAACATGCTGTTGTGTTGGAAATGTATGGTCTGAAAACCAGACTCCCATTAAACAAGACCAAAGACTCATCTACAGGTATCTTTCCCCAGAGCATAGATTTCTGAGAAATTATCTACTAAATGGTCAAGAACAGCCCCAATCTTGAAGAAATGGTCACAGTCAGTGTGATCTTGTGGCAATGCTTTAGCATTATCTGCAAAATGCTGCATCCACTGCAGTAGCAAATACCAATTTAGACTTAAAGTTGCTGGAAATGTAGCAGTTGCCATCAAGGGACTAGTAGACCAATAGAAAAACAGTGATGGCTTCTTTATCAATCCCATCAGCAAAGTCAGGCTGCACCATGTTAGGGGTAACCCAGGGTTCAGCACTTCCAATGGGAAGCCGTTCAGCTCCTGCCTGCAGTCCAGCTTGAACTTGCTGCACTACTGGCATAAAACTGTCCTCCTCTAAAAGAGGCACATTATCAGCTCTCATAGTAGATTTATCATCATGATTCCTCTTGAACAGAAAATTCACTACCAGAATTGGCATCTTAGTCGCCTGCCTCTGATGCAGAGTCATACTCTCAGCCATATTCAGAGGCAGATTCAGAAAGCAAACCTACAACCTGCTGAGTGGTCAGCTGCGGGCAGCCATAATGCTTACTTAGGAGACCTAACACGCCAAACAAGACAGCACTAAACATGTGTCAAATCAGAACTCAAGAAACTCATCTGTATTAAAGAGTAAATATATCTATTGACAGAAAATAATCTTCGAAAAAACTATCAATACAATTCACTCAACGAACTTGATACTCTAAAATTATACCTCTCACTTGCCACAGACAGCTAGGCTGAGTAGCAGTTGCACCTACTTTGCACAGATACAGCAAGTACCAACGATATCCCACTATAAAGGAAAAGCAAAAAAAAATTACGCATAACACAATATAGATCTTACACGAATCAATGAGAATTTGAAAAAGAAAATAATTCATAAACTAAATGTTATTACA
The DNA here is from genome assembly GCF_031143425.1 of Pleurodeles waltl. NCBI lineage: Eukaryota > Metazoa > Chordata > Amphibia > Caudata > Salamandridae > Pleurodeles > Pleurodeles waltl. The sequence continues at coordinate 813,054,752 of NC_090440.1, forward strand.
ACTATTAGAAAAAACAGTCAAGCAGGACAATGATACTCATTTGAAGTAAACATTACAAAAAATGTTTACTTCTGATGGATACAACTACCTGTGGATTCCTCACCTTATGAAGCCTCCCAGTGCGCCAGCATAAGACGTAAAAGTTTCTTCCCAGCTCTCCATGTTGACAAGGATGTCCCAATTGCATGGCTCCGCACGCGACTGTCTGACGTCACCATGGCAATAAAAGGTCCTCGCCGGCGTTCTGACGTCAGTTCCCTTTTTCCGTGCCTTCTACGCTAACGGTTTTCTCTTGGCTCTCGGGAGGCTACAGTTTCAAAGGTGTCTTCTTGTACTCTGTTACGATGTCTCCTCTAAAAAGTCAGAGTTTAAACCTTGTTGGGAGTGTGGTGTTGTAAGTCTGTCACGGTCCCTCACGACGGCTGCTTATGGTGTCTCAGTTCGGACCACAATGTGGGGGAGTGCGTGTCCTACCAAAGGATGAATCCGAAGGCGCTCAAGAAAAGAGTCTAAACTCTTTTTAGACAAGGCTAAGAAGGAACACAGAAGACTTCAGAGGTCTAAGACTAGAGCTAGACTCGTCATCCCATAAGTCTCATAAGAAGAGGCGCCGACACTACTCTCAAAGTTGTTCTTCTGGAGGTCGGTCTCAGTCCCGGTCTTCATCCAGATGGCGTCGTATGATGTGGGAGGTTAGTCCCACCCTAACTCCCCAGCCTCAAAGTCCTCAGGCCATCGATCATTGAGGTAGTTGAGTCTCCAGTGGGTCCTCAGTTTTCACCTGGTGCTCAAGAATCAACGCAACCTGTTCCGGCCCAGTCATCTCCTGAAGATTCGAGGTTTCCTGCTTTCCCGACTCCGGGAGCGGATCCTGCAGCATTTTTGAATGCCATGTTCACTATCTTTAATAAGGCTATGGCCCCTGCTGGTACACAGACTGGTCCCACGGGTCCTTTGGCATTCTCTTTGGGCTCTCCTGCCGCATACAAGCCAGCTCCGTTTGTGCCTTTTTGTCAGGCTGGGTATGCCGGTTTGGCGCCAGTGACATCGCCTATTAGGCCTCCGGCGCCGATGACTTCACCTCATAGGCCTCCGATGCTGATGACATTGCCGCTTGGACAGATGACCCCTGTGGCAGCGCCTCATTTGCCAATGGCGCCGATGGAATCGGTGCCGGATGGATCCCAGTCGGGACGGAGCGCATCTCCTTCTCCTGCTCCGCGCCCATCGCTTTTGAAGCCGTCATTGTCCACGTCAGCAAACTCCATGTCGACGCCTGGATTAGAGGCCAGGTTGAGGTCGCGGAGGAGAGCATTGAGACTCCTCGAAGAAGGAGGAAGGAGAGATTGTTGAGCCCTTGGGCCCATGCTGCAGCCAAGCAAATCATCCAGTCTGGTCTGGATACTACAGACTCAGTGGCCAGTCCGGTGGGTACTTCAGTTGCCACTTGGAGGCATGTATGGCAGAGGTCTTCTGGATTTTCATCTGATGTCCAGACAACTTTGTTGGACCTGCCTTTTCGATGGAGAAAAGTTGTTTGGAGCCAAAGCGGACTCCGCCTTAGAGCGTTTTAAGGACAACAGAGCTGCAGCGAAATCTTTGGGACAGCAGGCTTCCACTACTACTCCTTTCAGGTCCTTTAGGAGGTTTAAGGGGTTTGGCTGTGGAGCCGCTTTTCGTGGGAGACCTCACTTCATGTCTCAGCAGTCTGCCAGCCTTTCCTATTTGTCCTTTAGAGGGAGGAGGAGGGTTAGAATGCGACGAACCACCCAGCAGCATCCTGCCTCATCTTCCTCTGGGGGAGCACAACAAGGAAAGCAGACTTAGTTCTCCATCCATTTTAAGTCCTGTTTCTCCCGTAGGGGGAAGGTTATTTCATTTTCTCCACGAGTAGGAGTTAGTCACATCGGACTCCTGGGTACTGAATATTGTGGGGAAAGGGTATGCCCTTCCCTTTCGGGAGTTTCCCCCTCCTATCCCTCCCAGTCCTTCGTTTTGTTCAGAGGATCATCTCCTGTTGCTGCAGCAGGAGGTTCAGGTCCTTTTATCAAAAGGCGCAGTGGAGGAGGTTCCAGAGAAGGAAAGGGGTCAAGGATGCTATTCAAGATATTTCCTGATTCCCAAGAAGGATGGTCGTTTGAGGCCTATACTGGATCTGAGGATTTTGAATTGGTTCCTCAAACAGGAGAAATTCAAGATGCTGACTCTAGCGCAGGTGCTTCTGGCGTTGAACAAAGAGGATTGGATGGTGTCTGTAGACTTGCAGGATGCTTACTTTCATATCCCCATTCTCAAGTCACACAGGAGGTATCTCCGGTTTGTGGTGGGGTCGCAACACTACCAGTTTACGGTCCTTCCTTTTGGTCTTACTTCCGCACCTCAAGTCTTTAGGAAGATGATGGCGGTCGTTGCAGTGCATCTCAGAAGTAAGGGAGTATTGGTATTCCCTTACCTGGACGACTGGCTGAGCAAAGCCAAGTCTCCAGAGCTTGTGCTGCATCATCTCCAAATGACAACACAGTTGTTGTTCAGTCTTGGTTTTACGGTAAAGGTGCCCAAGTCTCATCTGGAGCCCTCTCAACACCTCCTGTTCATAGAGGCAGTTCTGGATACAACCGTGAATCTGGCCTATCCTCTGTCTCAGCAGATCCAGGACGTTCAGGCGTTGATTCAGATGTTTAAAAAAGGAGCGGTTGTTCCAGCCCTCAAGGTCCTTCGTCTGCTCGGTCTGTTTGCTTCTTGCATTCTATTGGTCACTCATGCATGTTGGCACATGAGGGCTCTCCAATGGTGCATCTGCAAGCAGTGGTTTCAACACAAAGGGGATCTCCAAGAGTCGATAAGGATCTCCAGAGACGCTGCAGTGGATCTACGATGGTGAGCTGTGGATGGCAATCTTTCCCAAGGAAGGCTGTTTGCTCTACCACCGCCAGTGGCCACGGTCATAACGGATGCTTGCACTCTAGGGTGGGTGCTCATCTGGGGGACCTGGAGATCAAAGGTCTTTGGTCTCCAGTGGAACAGACTTTTCATATCAATCTGTTAGAATTGCGGGCGATACGTCTGGCTCTCAAGGCCTTCCTCCCATGCCTTCACGGTCAGTCAGTTCAGATCTTGATGGGCACTACTACTGTGATGTGGTACATCAACACGCAGGGAGGAGTAGGGTCATACCTTCTCTGCAGAGAGCCTCTGCGGCTCTAGTCCTGGGCACAGGACCATCAGATTTGTATAGTAGCTAACCATCTGGCCGGAGTTCTCAACGTATGTGCGGACAGTCTCAGTCACCCTTTCTCGGCCGACCACAAGTGGCGTCTCCATCCGGATCTGGTTCTTCACATCTTCATGGTGTGGGGTTCTCCGCAGATAGACCTATTTGCCCCTTGAGACAACGCACAATGCCTGTCGTTTTGCAGCCTCCATTATCCGGTGCAAGGAGCGTTGGGTGACGCGTTCCAGATGTCCTGATGCAGCCAGTTACGTTACGCGTTTCCTCCATGCCCTTGATTCCTCAGGTTCTGAGGAAGATTTGCCAAGATCAGGCTCAAGTCATTTTAATGGCTCCGTATTGGCCGAGAAGGGTGTGGTACACGGACCTTCTTCAGCTCTCATGGTGCCCTCTGCTCCATCTCCGTCTCAGGGCAGACCTCCTCTTGCAGTTGCAGGGGAGGTTCTACACCCCCACCTCGAGAGCCTGCACCTACATGCCTGCAGATTGAATGGGGCAATCTGAGTTCCTTTTCTCTCCCGCCAGAAGTGGTGGATGTTATTTTTATCAGCCAGGCGACACTCCACCAAGACTGTTTATGCTGGCATATGGGTGAAATTTGTGGGTTGGTATGGAGAGAAGCAAATTGATCCCTTGAAAGCCCATTTGTCTGATGTTCGGTTTGTTTTTACTTTAGCACAGAAGGGTTGTGCAGTTGCGACTGTCAAGGGGTATTAATCGGCGCTGTCAGCCTTTCTTTGCCTTCCGGATCAACCTTCCTTGTTCAAATCACCTATAGTTGTAAGTTTCTTGAAAGGCCTAACTAATACATTTCCTCCCACTCAGTTTCAGATGCCTCAGTGGGATTTAAATCTAGTTTTGACTTTAATGGGTTCACCGTTTGAACCTATGCATTATTGTTCTTTAAGGTTGTTGGTCTTAAAGACAGTTTTTCTTGCTATTACGTCTGCTAGGCATTTGAGTGAGCTTCAGGCTCTTATTGTCAAACCTCCCTTTACGTCATTCTGTGCTGACAAAGTGGTGCTGAGAACCAGGGCGGCTTTCCTTCCTAAGGTTGTTACTCCTTTCCATATGGGGCAGTATATTGCCCTTTCATCTTTCTATCCTCCTCCTCACCCTTCAAACGAGGAAGAAAGATTCCATCGCTTAGACCCGAGAATATCTCTCAGTTTTTATGTTGAAAGAACAAAAGACTTTCGTTTGGATGGCCAACCCTTCGTTGGATATGTGGGCAAGATGAAAGGCTGAGCTGTCCATAAAAGAACTATATCCAGGTGGGTCGTTCTTTGCATTAAGATTGGTTATTCATTAGCAAAGAAGATTCCTCCTGAGGGTATTAAAGGTCATTCTACCAGGACTAAGTCTGCCACTTCAGCTTTGACTAGTGGTGAAGTAGATATTTGTAAAGCAGCAACTTGGGCTTCCCTCCATACTTTTGCGAAGCACTCTTGCTTGGATTCGGAAGTCAGGAGGGATGGCCATTTTGCATGTTCTGTGTTGCAGGATTTCTTGGTGTGACCGGTCAGGCACCCACCTCCGAGTGTGGTACTGCTTTGGGAATCTGTTCATAAGATGAGGAATCCACAGGTAATTGTATCTATCAGAAGAACAAATTACTTACCTTCGGTAATGGGTGGATACACTAGCTACTTGTGGATTCCTCACAGTCTCACCTGCCTCCCTATTGCCTTTCTAGTCCTACAAAAACTTTTTTTATTATAAGTGTGTATATGTTTTGATTATTGTTTATATTATTAAATGTTGTGCTTGTATTGCATCCATATGTATATATGGGCTATTGTGAGGTCAGTTTTCACCTGTTCGCCTCAAAGGCATGTAAGAAAGGGTGAAACTGATGTCAGTACGCCAGTGAGGACCTCTTATTGCCACAGTGACGTCAGGCGGAGTCGCGTGCGGAGCCATGCAATTGTGACGTCCTCGTCGACGTGGAGAGCTGGGAAGAAAATTTTCAGTCGAATGCTGGCGCATTGGAAGAATTCATAAGGTGAGGAATCCACAGGTAGCTAGTGTATCCACCAGAGAAAGCGTTACCGAAGGTAAGTAATTTGTTCTTATGAAACACATGAAACTATACAACCTGCAGATCTACCAGTTCCGAAACCACAAGCAGAAGTCGCTGCAAAAGAAATCAAAATCTTTGCACTAGAATAAAAAGGAGAAATAGAACATTGAGATCACAAATGCAAATGTCCCTAGAGAGTAGTGACCCTTAACCCAGCCAAACACTACTTCACACCCTCCACCATGCAAACACCAGCAAAATTCCCAATTCAAACACACCATCAACCAAATGTCCGCCACATGCCAATCTACACACACTGCCAACCAAATTGTAGTACACACACAGAGCCAGGCAAATGCCAGGATACGTGCAGACTTCCTGCCAAAACACTAGTTCATGCAGACTGGAAAAACTGATCAAAGGCTGCAGAATCGATGCAGTGCCTGTCTCACGGCTACAAAATCACTACATTGCATGCTGGATCGACACAACACCTGTTGCTTCTTCACAGTGCGATTTGGATTTTTCACGCATCGTCCCTGGGCCTCAAAATATTGCTGCATTGCACTGAGGAACTAAGGCTGTGCTGCATGGAAAGAAACGATGCATCACCTTCGCCGCATGGGAAAAACAGATGCATCGATTTACTTTCCTGTGCATCTCCTCCTCCGCAGCCCTCTGCGTTCTTATTTTGCAGGCGTTGGATTGTTTTTGCCGCCGTGGATTTTCTCCTTAAAATTAGGTCTTTGATGGGTCTGCGACTTGATAAAAGGGGACAAGCTCAGTCCAGTCCCTTGGAGAGCCCTTGTGGGGGAAGGCAGAGTCCTAGCAGTCAGGGGCCAGCAGGACAACAAGCAGAAAAGCAGTCCAGATGAGTCTTTTGGGCAGCACAGCAGTCCCTCTGACTGAGTCCAGTTGTAGGTCCAGAAGTTTAGGAGGGGGTCACCGACCCTGTAGATATACCCAAATGTGCCTTTGAAGTGAAGGAAAACTTCAAAGAGTGGTTCTAAAGTGCACCAGGTACCCTTTCAACCCAGTCCTGTTTGCCAAGAGATCTGTGGAGGGTTATCAGTCATTTGTGTGAGGTCAGGCTACTAGCCTTTGAAGTGTAATGGAGAGCCCCTCCACCCTTCTTCCCAGGAAGACCCATCAGTATGCAGATATTGCAGATGCAGCTGAGTGTCCAATGCTTATGGCTGTCTGAGTGAAATGCACATGGGGAGCTGTTAAACAGCACAGACCAGATGTGGACTGGAGACAGACTGTAAGGCACAGAGAGTAGAAAGTGCAGACAAATGCCTACTTTTTAAAAGTGGCATTTCCAAAATAGTAATGTTAAATCCAACCTCTCCAGTAAGCAGGATTTCTTACTACCATTTCAACAATACCAAACAAGACAATGCCACTCATCTCAGATCAGAAATGACCACCTAAAAACATTAATGGAATTTCCAGTGCTGGTCAGATCAGGCTTCACAATAGTGAAAAGCGACTTTGGGTGTTTTTCACTACCAGGACATGTAAAACTTACCAGTAACTGTCCTGCCTTTTACTTACACTGCACCTTAGGGGTGACTTATATGTAATAAAAGGGGAGTTTAAGGCTTGGCAAATAGTTTTAAATGCCAAGTCGAAGTGGCAGTGAAACTGCACACACAGGTCTTATAATGGAAGGCCTGAGACATGGGTGGCACAATCAGTGCTGCAGGCCCACTAGTAGCCTTTAATGTACAGGCCCTTGGCACATGTAGTGTACTTTACCAGTATAAGTAAATTAAATATTCCATTGGGGTATGAGCCAATGTTACCATGTTTTTAGGGAGAGAGTGTATGCGCTTTAGCACTGGTTAGCAGTGGTAAAGTGTCCAGAGTCCTGAAGCCAACAAAAATGAGAGACAAAGAAGAGGAAGGCAAATCATTTGGGGTAACCCTTCAGTGCTAAGGTGATAGAACATGAACAGTGGCCCACTACTGCAATGGCCTTTGCTAGTTCTTTGCCTTTCTGCGCTCCGTTGGGTCCCTCTGTCTACCCTCTCAGGAGCCACCGAACTGACCATGGGATACCTTTCTTCTCACCTGTGGACTCCATCTGTGAAGCACCTAACCTTAATTTGTCAATGGGCAGACTGTACCACCATGGCCAACAACATGATGTGACCCATTCCACCCTTTGGGTTTGACTTCTGTCCCCAACCAAGGGAAACCTCTGTCCGTAAGGACAGCAACCAACAGGGTCCACTGACAGCTGTTGATGTCAAAGGGCCCCAGGTGATGCTGGGCCCTTTGACCTCTGAAGTTTCTCAGAGTGGGGGTAGTAGCCCCAGTTGACTTGCACCCTGTCTCTACTGTACCTCCCACAAGTTCAGGGGTGGTATCCTGCAACTGGTCCTCCAACCTGTCTGTGCCCTGGGGATGGACAGTGGGCAGGGATGAGTCCTCCATCATCCTGCCCCAACATCTGAGCTCCTGTTGGGAGTGGTACTTCTAGACAGCTGAACTGTCAGGGTGCCATAAGGGGCCACCCCTGTCAGTTCTCCTGCCATTGGGGGTAACTCATTCCCCAGAATGCAGTCTATGGGCTTCTGGCTACTAACTGACCCTGGCTGGTGTACTGCTCTGGGGAAACTAAGCTCTCCCCCGTCATGGTATGACTATCCCTGGTGTCCATCAGAGCAGTGACTGGGACCCCATTAACTCCCACCTGGTGGAAGTGACCCCAGCCCTTGGATCGCGAGTTCCCCCTCTGAGTCTTTCTCCCAACTGAGGGAGATTATGGCATGGACTATGACCTTCCCTTAAGGCCACATTGGCCACCCCTGTCGAGGTCCCACCAGTGGATCGTTTCTTCAGACAGAGTTCTCATTCTTTTGTCCTAGCTGGCAGCATTCAAAACAGCGGGGTTAGAAATAGGATGCCCTGGGCCACTGCACACCAGAACCACCATCCTGTTTCTCAGATGGGGCATGGAAGCCCTTTCTTCCTCCCTTACATTGGGACTTGTCTGGGTCATCTGTAACCTCCCCCTCACTCCACTGGGGGGAATCTGAACAACCCTTCTTGAGGTCACTCCCAGATACCTTTTTTGGACACTTTGATGCTAGCCCAGAGGCCCGCCTCCACATCAAGCTTCCTGGGATCAGTCACCTTACTGTCAACTAGGTGCTGACGCAGCTCTGTCAAACAAATACTGAGCAAGTGGTCGGACGTGATCAAATTGCACAGCCCAACATAATCATTAACTTTGCTGCCCCATACACAGCCATTCAGTGCCTTACTGTAGTTATCAGTGAAGTCTACCCAGGATTGCTTGGGCTTGTGACTGTCTCTGAATCTTTGGCGATACTTCTCAGGGGTCAGTCCAAATTTGGCAATCAAAATGGCTTTCATGGGAGTGTACTTGGTCCGGTCCCCAACTACTAATGTTAGAAGTGTGACCCTCCCAAGTGCTGGCATGTTTCCACAGACCACCACCCCATCCCCTCCCCCCCCCGGTGCTTTTCAGGAACCCCATGTATCCTCAGTGCAACTTCATAAGCAGAAAACCACTTATCAGTGTCATCTCCCACCACATAACTGGGCACCAAATCCTTGGGTATATGTACCTTTTTGTCTCCCTTAGGTAAGGTATGTATGCTGCCACCATTACTGCTGAAATCCGCCTGCCTGACCTTGAGTTCCAGCTCTTTTAGAGTCAGTTCATGAGCCAGAGGTAGTTTCTTCTCTGCTAAGGTTCTTTCAGCTTTCCTTTCAGCTCGCTTGGGTTCCATCTCTGCCTCTATTTTTAATCTTGCCAACTGCAGCTGGCATTTTCTCCTCTGGTCAGTCTTTGTCTAGAGGCACTGCTCCCTGCCCTCACAGGTAGCACAAATCCAGGGGTGTCGCCCTCAAATATTGCACGTAGCTCCTCAGAAGAGCCATTCACAGGCTCCCCCAACTCATCATCCTCTCTGGTGCGCTACTCTACCCAGGCCCTCAGCGCCATTTGAAACCCCACGTTCTTGGTGGCTCCTTGGGCAGGTACCTCCAGCCCTTTGCAGAAGCTTTTCAATTGGTTAACTGTGCAATCCTCCTGCTTAGCCAGCTCCAACTCCATGGTTCCACTTGTAGAACCAGCCAGAGACATGATGTATAGGTTGTATTAAAATGCACAGCAGGGACAATTGCAAAAAAAGAAAAACAAATTGAAATGGTCTTTAACTGTGGCTAGGTAGTGTACATGTGGCTATTGTATGGCACTGCACAAACAAGTCCTAGCCCACCACTGATCACCAACCTGAGCTTCTTCATAGAGTCAACTTAGTTAAGGGGGCAACAATGTGCCATATCTCTTAAAACATATTTTGTAATAGCCAGTGAGACCTAGGAAGGCTCTCGCTTCGTTTTGGGTTTTAGGTGGCTGCCAGGCCCCGATGGTTTCAATCCTGGCCTGGAGGAATTTTACCTTGCTACCACCTACCATGTGTCCCAAATAAACCACAGAACCTTGCCCAATTTGGCACTTGCTGGCCTTGATTGCCAGGCCTCCCTATTGCAGGGCCTGAAGCACCTCATGGAGGTGATGCATTTGTTCCTCCCAGCTGGCACTGCAGACAGCAATGTCCCTTAAGTAGGCGGCACAGAAAACCTACTTGCAAGCCTTGTTCCAGTGCTTTTTCTGGTTCCTGACAGTAGGATGCTAGAATAGTGTGCTCTGAATGTTGGTTTCTTCCATTGGAAAACCATTAGTTTTTGGGTTCACTCAACATATTTTAAATTTTCCGACAACAAATGACGTTTTACATAACAATATTTGTGATCTTTTTGTGAGGTCTCCATGCCATAGGAGAAATAAAGCCCAGACAAACTCTATTGTAGTTTGAATGGTTTGTCTGCTAGAGAACGGTAGTCTGGAAGACTGCTAAAGAAAAATGTCCACTTGGACATTAAAAGACAGAAAATCCATCTTTAGGTTGTACAAGATTCCCAAAGGAAAGGCCTGGGTTCAACGTCTGGAAAATCTGAGGAGTACATAGTGGGTTCCCTCTACTACTTGCCATCCCGGTCTCTAGAAACTTCCAGAGAGGGAGATATAAAAAGATTTCACAGCAATAAACAGTGTTCCCGATTGAAGTTGTTGTCATGAAGGACCAGTACAGTAGCTGGTTGTTTGCCATTGAGACCAACTACACCTTGAAGCGTGGATAGTGTAATAATCCACATTTGAGAAGCTGGTTTAATTTAAATCCATAAGGTTGATTCTTCACTAAGAAGCCCTGTACCATCCTGCGTCCTCCACTATGCCTGTTGAACCCCAAATGCCAGTGTACAGACTCCTACCATCTCATCATTCTAGATCTTAAACCATTACATTCTATAGCACCTTGAGGAAGACTGATGCAGGTATGCAGAATAGTAAGAACATAATACTTTAACAGACCAGTGTATATTTATTAAACAGTCAGTGCTATATATAATACCTCAGCCTACCACAGATAGACATTAAATTGACAATCATTGAAACATGGAGCAGTTCCCATTTTCTGTTAAATCAGGAGGTTGTCTGAAATTTCAGACTGACTATTCGAGAATATTTACAAACCTGTTCAGTAGATTCTGCCAAGAGAAAAGGAAGGAATATGTAGAGGACACTACAACATATATTTTGCATGGCAATATTGCTAGTAGATTTCAGGGCTGTCAATGGTTACGCGAATTCCAACAGCAACATAAAAAAAAATTGTCAGGCAAAGGACAGCAGCAACCGTCGGAAGCCAAAGAAAAACCATCACAGCGGTGGCCATGCCCTCTGTTTTCAGTCTGCTACTCTGGTAAGGGAAAGCATTGCAACCAGTCAAAAGAATAGCAAAAACTCATACGCAACAGATGGGTGCTGAATACTGTGCAAATGATTCTCCAGCAGCCATTATATCAAAGGAGCCGGTTTCATGTGGGCCAGCTTCAACAAAAAGTCTGTGTCCTCAAGAGAATGAACCTGTGGAGCAGTGTTTCTCTTGCCCTAAAGGCAAGAATATATCACTGTCTCTTTGGTCTTTTGCTTAGTGTTTTGAAATTTTGAAAGAAGAGTACAGTTTTATCCTTAACTTGAAAGTGACAAACAAATGGATAAAAAATGGACTCTCAGTGCTAGCACTGCACTAAATTTACCTGCAATTCCATCAATGCGATTGGACGTTCTCTGTAGCCCTTGTAGGTGCATACATTCATGATCCAGTAATCAAGAAACACTGAACGTTCCTGAGGCTTTTTGTTGTAACATACCATTATTAATTGAAAGTTCTCCAGTTTAGCTTGAGATCTGGGTGGGAGAACCTTCTCAGACTGCATGTAAATAGCAGCCTAACCGAGAAGACATTATTCATCTACCCTTACTTAACCAACTGGCTAGTCAAGGCCTGGATGCCTCAGGAAGATTTGCAATATTACCAAATGGCATTGTCCATGCTGAATAAACCAGGGCGGCCATGAAAAAGCAATATCAATTTCAGTTTCCTCCAGCCATTACCAGGGAGTATTTCTGAACATTTTGGCAGCAAAAGGGTATCCTTCAGAGACAATATTTAACATCTGCCTGTCAGTCACCAGGAGATGTCACTGGTGACTAGGCATACAATTTCATTTTTGCTAGGGTACATGGTTACCTTCATGTTTCTGGTGCCATGTAGTCAACATAAGATGAGCCAAACTCCCCCCCCCCCCCCCCCTTTTTCCTCCTCTGGGCTTTGGGTATACATGAAACCAGTACCAAGACAGTTACGTCACTAACTGATGGGTCTGCAGCTGCTCTGTCTGCAATTCATTAGTTTCCTTGGTAATGAAAGGCAACATATCTTCTGACGGGAGTAACATTTTACCAAGATCTAAAGTTTAATTCCTGACTAGTGCATCACTGAAGAGCGGAAGTGCTGTCTTGATTACCTTTGAGACCTTTGAGTACAAGAAACAAAGTTTCCAAAAGAATATTCAAACCATATCATGCTACTGAAGTTAAGGGTTGCACTGCTGTAAAACATGGCTAAAAAACATTGATGAAGCTAATACATCTCACATAAGTGAGACCTATTAGCTTTGCCAATGCTTGTTCTTTATCTGCACACTTCATGGGCATGTGTTCATAGCTGTTGCATGGCCTCTTGCCATGGGCCATTGCCGGTATTGTACAGTATGTGGTGGTCCATTGACTTAGGTTATGCTATTCTGCGGCTGTCATCAGGAAAATAAGCTGTTCTTTTGCTGAGCAGGCAGAAGCAGCTGACCTCAAAACTTGCATTTTCTTACCAGACGTGTTTGTATTCCGTTGTAGCCATTCACTGTTAACATTAAAGTTCACTTTGGTAGCTACCAAGTTTGCTTCTTCAAATTCCTGTTTGACAGTACTTTTAATCAATGTATGTTGTATAGATTTAAGTGAAATGCAAAAGCACCATTATTAAAATTAGATCTTGGGTGTTTTTGGAAATGCTTTATTTATATTTGTAGGCTGGCTTGGATATTTTGCTAGGTAAGTTGGAGAAGAAAGAAAATGAAATCATTAAAATTAGACCCCGGAAATGGAGAAACAGGTGGCAGTTATCCCATAGACACTAAAAGCTACCAGATCGTCATTTTGTTGCTACCACCAATTTACGTCTTAACAAACATTCAGAAAGTCAGTACGTCTGGCTTCCGACTTCGGAGCTGGCGAGCCAGGTGCAAGTCTTGAGGTTGGCTCAATATCCTGAGAGTCTGGGCAAAAACTGGCGCTCATGTTAAGCCCTCATACCTTTGGGTCCGGTTTAGTTTATGCTATAAAACAAATGCCAAACAATGTAGTCCCTCACTCACAGCGTGATCAGCGGACTGACACTAATTAAGATTAGTTAAACTGTACTTCCTAGTGATGCCTCGCATATTCTGCCGAATTAAGACGCAGTAAAGATAATTAATATTTGTTGCAACAAATGGTAACTAATGGGCGGACTAAAAGCCCGTTTTTAGAGCGATCTGCCTGCAGACAACCTGAGAAAAAAAAGCATTTGCAATGCAATGGGTCTTGAGTTTGCTCGAGTTAGAGCTATTAGCGTTGTAAACTCCTCACTGGACTTTTCTTGTCACATAAACTGAAAATAAAAAGTAAAACAGTTAACATAAGCTGCCATGAGCACGAAAGAGATACAAAAGGAAAAACGTTTGCTCGCAGTCAAACATATTGGCAAAAGTATAATTATCCATGTAACAGGGTTAGTCTCCAAAGCGGCAACAAAACTGCCACAAGGAGGGTCAAACGTAAAGCATTTACCAATGTCATCAAATAATTTTTGAAAGGTAGGCCCACAAACGAGTAAAAGTGATTGGTGTGAGGTGGCATGGTTAAAAGCCCAACTAGATATCAACACGCCAGAAAAGCAGCACTTGTGCGCTGCTATGCTCAACCTAACAAGACAAGAATCACCACCTCATGGGAGTCACAACATTGGACCACAGAAAATGAGTTACTGTGTTTCCTGTCTTCTCATCACTTCTCTCTAGAAGGAGATTGGGAGGCATAATGTAAACATGTAGTTTATTTGCACTTCCAGACAGAAGTCTGGCAGTCTTAAACCACAGTGTGTTCCAACACTTTTCCTGTGGAAAAAAAAGATACCCCACATGTGTGGGTGTACCTAACACATGCCACATGAATGGTCAAGAACTGTAAATGTGTGAAGACCACATTAACAGGACAAAGATGTCACACAGTCCAAGTTTTGATGGGTTCCTGCTGTGGGCAGTGGGACGTCACACACATAGAGTACTGTTCTTATCAGCAGTAAAGTGCGACACTGAATGGGAAAATGTGGTGATTTTAGCAGAAGTTTGAGATTTGGATTGCTTTCTGGATAAGAAAAAGTAGTGGAATCCAGCCAGGGCACACCACCCTGGACATACTGGAGTATCCAGATTTCAGAAATGTTTGGGTGTGGTAGGTTTCCCCGTCTGCCAGAGGAAACCAGCTGCCGCAGCTCTAGGCTACAAAAATAACATGCATTACTTCTCAGCACTTTCTCTTTTCAGAAACAAAAGCGCCTTTTCTTTAGTTCCTCCAGGGGAAATCATGAACTCATTTAAATCCTCACCTTAAGTTGGAGGGATGCAAATTTGCCCATCTTACTGATTGTAAAGTTTTAAAGGCTATAGTGCCAACTGACCCAAATATCTTAAAGGGGTCAGGAATAAGACTAAAAAGCCCAGCTCTTACTGGGTAAAAACCATCGAATATACATCAAAATGTATCCATTTGCAATGCCTACTTTCCAAGAATATTCACACCCATTCAGCAGAAAGCTTTTTATTGTGAACATGTCTACCATCATGGACACACTCCTTTTCAATTTATGATGACGATTCACAAGACTAAAATAAACCCTATCCTTCTTTATCTTTTCTACCAGCATATAATGACACTCAATTTCAGCACCACTTTCCATATTTTCCATTCAAATGTGACCCTACTAATGTAATGATTCCTGTATTTACTGCTGATAGACTGCACAAGTTAGTAGCGATATTGAAGTGCAGTCATGTAACCCTTTAGTGGTTCATTGATTGGAAGCAAAAGGTATCCATTAACACTCCGATTTTGAAAAGTATTATAAAAATGCCCACCTCTGAGCTTTGATTTTGCAATTTCATGTATTTAAAAATGCAACTTTGATGGTGCTTTATGAAACAGGTTGCTGATTTAGTGGGACAGGGACTCCTACACAGAATATTGGGCTCATTTTAAGATATTGATTCGAGACAAAATCTTCTGAGGACTCCTGAGATATATCAACAAGACAAGTTGGATCTTCCATATCGAAGCTGCCCCACCCCATCTTCCTCTTGATTTACTGCCTGGCAGCTCCTGCATCCCCAAGTTGCTTCTCTATCTACTTTTCCTTTTCCTCATATTTTACTTTAATATTGTTTTGGTTATGTGGACTGTCTGGCTCTATTGTTTACACTTATAAACTAGATAGTGTTAAAAAATGCAACTGTAGAAAAACTGTGCTAGATGGTTTTATAATTACTGACCTCGCATTAAGGTTTATCAGTTAAGTATAGTTGACTTAAGTTTTCCAATTCTCATTACGTTTTTTGTGGTGTTTGGTCAATACAGTTTAAATATGTTAGCCACATTACATACATTTAATCTTTTGTTTTAAAAAAAAAAAAAAGGCAAAGCAATGTGATTTTTTTCTTTTCTTCTTGAGATGGAGAATGTAATATTTTCACTCGTTTGTGGGCTTGCTTTGCAAAAATCCCTTGATGTCATTTATAAATGCTTTACATTTGTCCCACCTTGAGGCTGTTTTGTTACGACTTGCAGACTGACCCTGTTACATGGATTATTGCACGATTGCCAATATGTTTGACTGAGTGAACTACTTTTTTCTTTTGTCTCTCCCCTTGGTGCTCCATGGCGGCCATGGCACTTTGAAGTTGCGAACAACGTGAACTCCATCCACGGTATTGGAGTGCTCGTCACATTCTTAACACTATTAACAACTTACATACTGTTTACCTTTTTTTTTTTTTTATGTTCAGACTATGCAACAGATGTTGGATTTAGTGGCAAATGTGCAAATCCATAATATCTCAAATAAAAAAATAAAATAAAGCTGCAGCTTTGGAATCTCATCATAATTCCAGTGACCCTGCTCGTAAGAAATCAAAACTTTTCTCTTTAGCCCTGTAAAACCAGGCGATCCAGGTGTCAATCTTGTTTTTTTGTGTGGCCGGGACACACTTGTTGTACATTACATACGCTCTGATATTTATATTTCTGATGGATACAAACTACCTGTGGATTCCTCACCTTATGATTTCACCCTTGCGCCAGCATTCAGCAGAGCATCTTCTTCCCAGCTCTCCACATCGACGAGGACATCAGAATTGCACAGCTCCACGCGACTCCGTCTGACGTCACCGTGCCAATAAGAGGTCCTCGCTGACGTCATTTACTTTTTTTTCCATGCCTTCGACGCTAGCGTTTTTTCTCCTAGCTCTCACTTCTGTTGTAGGTTTCATCTTGTTGCTCTTTGAAGTTACAATGTCTCCCCCTAGGAAGTCCTGTTTCAAGCCTTGCCGAGAGTGGGGGGGTTGCATGTCGGTCACTGACCTTCATGAAGATGGTCTTTGGTGCCTTAGCTCTGAGCATGACGTCGAAGAGTGTGCGTCTTGCCAAAGCATGAATACTAAGGCTTGAAAGGAAATGGAGGCCAAACTCTTTTTGAGCAAGGCAAAGAAGGGTCATAGGAGCCATAGAAGATCATTCTCCCACGCTTCTTCGAAGAAGCATAAGAAACAGCGCTTTCATGATTCTCAGCGCTGTTTGGCTCGGAGCCGATCAAAATCGAGGTCTCCATCTCGTCGGCGCCGTGGGAGGTGAGTCCGACGGTGTCTCCTCAACCCCTGAGACCTGAGGCTTCTCCGGCGCCGTCCGTCTTTGAGGTTGTGGATCCTCAGGACAGTCCGCTATTTTCACCTGCTGCTCAGGAGTCCGATGGTCAGCAAGCACAGGTGCAACAGGGAGACCACCGGTATTGTGCCTTCCCGGCTCCGGGAGCGGATCGGGCATCATTTTTTAATGCCATGTTTACTATGTTCAATGCCATGGCCCCTGCTGGTGCACTGGCTGGTCCCACGGGTCCATTGGCATTTTCGTTGGGCTCCCCTGCTCCGTACAAGGCGGTGCCGTTTATGCCACAAATCTCACATGGAGCCCTCAACGCCTCCTGTTGATAGGGCAGAGCAGTCCATAAAAGCGGGCTCTGGTTATTTTAATAGCCGTGGATTGGCCAAGAAGGGTGTGGTACATGGACATTCTCCAACTATCGCTGTGCCCTCTCAGGGCAGACCTCCTCTCGCAGTCGCAGGGGCAGGTTCTACACCACCACCTCCAGAGTCTGCACCTTCATGCCTGGAGATTGAACGGGGCAACCTGAGTTCCTTTTCTCTCCCACTGGATGTAGTGGATGTTATTTTATCGGCCTGGCGACACGCCACTAAGACCATTTATGCCGGTAGATGGGCAAAATTCCTGGCTTGGTGTGGGGAAAGGCAAATTGACCCTTTGAAGGCCCACCTTTCTGATACTTTATTATTTGCTTTGGACTTAGCAAAGAAGGGTTGTGCAGTGGCTACGGTTAAGGGTTATTTAGCTGCTCTGTCAGCCTTTCTTTGCCTCCCAGCTCAGCCCTCATTGTTTAAATCACCTATTGTACTTAGGTTTCTTAAGTGCGAAGGGCTTTCGCCTGGAAGATCAGCTGTTCGTGGGGTACGTTGGACAGAGGAAGGGCAGAGCAGTCCATAAAAGAACAATCTCCAGGTGGGTTATCCTTTGTATCAAGATCTGCTACTCGTTGGTGAAAAAGGTTCTCCTGAGGGTATCAGAGCCCATTCCACCAGGGCTAAGTCTGCTACTTCGGCCCTGGCTAGGGTGGTTCCGGTGGTGGATATTTGCAAGGCAGCAACTTGGACGTCCCTCCATACCTTTACACAAAGCATTACTGCTTGGACTCTGAGGTTCGGAGGGACAGCCATTTTGCACGATCTGTTTTGCAGGATTTCTTGGTGTAATCAGACAGGCACCCACCTCCGAGTGCAGTACTGCTTTGGGACTCTATTCATAAGGTGAGGAATCCACAGGTAGTTTGTATCCATCAGAAGAACAGGTTACTTACCTTCGGTTAGGGGGAGGGACTCCATTTCAGTGCATCTCACCAGGCATCACTGTGGTAACTCTGACTCCACACCTTCTGCTTCTGCTGCGGTCTCGTCCGAGCCTCCTTTGACATCACATCCGTTATTCCCTCACTCCTGGGATAAAAATCCAGCAGGATCCGCAACTGGAACCCTTGTCAGTGCTCACCACAGCCATTTATCTATTAGTTTCAGAGCAAGTGAAAAGCAGATTTGTAAATATCAAACCCAAACATGTAAGCTATTTACTATTATTTTAATAGCTTTTGAAATAATAAATTCCATACATTTGAGAGACGGATTATGTTGCAGATGTAATAATGCATATTTAAGTATTAATATTCTGCATTTATTCAGGAAATATAGTCCAGAATAATATTTGACTTATGTTTGTATCGCCATATTTTTATCAATGTAGTGATCGCTGTTTCGAGCAAGTATCATTTCTGTGTCCTCCGAGCAACCCATTTTCTGTTGCACTTACTAGTTAACCTTAGAGTAATATACCTTAGCCACTGTGTAAAATCACATGACAAGCAAATCAGGTCATCTCCTAGTGCTGTGGATCATGCATGGATGAGCTTCTTCAGTAAACCTAAGAGGATTTTAGGAAGGCTTTCACTGAAGATCTTGTTTTTTAGCTCTGAAGCTGCTTTGCTCACAGAGGATCTCTGAATATAATCACATTTGACGTGATATTCAGCCCATTGAGAGCTACATTTTAGTTTTTTTGCTGTAGGTAGAGGAAGAAGGTAAATGCAAGTGCTTTACTTATATACAAGGCCACTGGAATTATGTGGCAGAGAAAGACTAAATTATGAGGTGGGGTTCACCAATTTATGTGGCAAGAAAAGTCCAGTTATCAATTTACAACACCAATAGCTCCAACTCAAAAAAATGCGAGACCTATTGCATTGCAAATGCTTGTTTTCATTATTTCATTTTCTCATGTTATATTTTTCATCTGAAAGAATACTTTTTTCACAAAGTAGCGGGAGGTTGTGGGATCCAATTTGTTTATTATTCTTTTGCATTAAATGTAATGATCATAAACATTACTTGCTGCCTTAACCCATTGTGAACATTTGATCATACGCACATGGTAAAAGCCTAGCAAACATTACTGGGGCATCTTTGGTTTGGGTTTCCCAGAACCGTTGGCAAACATTTACCTTGATATGATGATGATGTCTGTGAGATAGATAAGGGCTGCTAACAGAGAACAACCCTATTTCACACTGTATTACCTGTTCTTTGCTTAGGTTCTGCAGTGTATTTTGAAAGGCAGACATATCTCAGATTACTTTGTAAGGTTGGTAATACAGGCCCATCATGATTGGTCAAACCTTTGTAATTGTGAGGTGCCCTAAATTATGACTGACAGTGATCATTTCCCCAATTGCCTGGCCTTGCAGATAAAAGGTCATTGCATCTTTTGTACTTGCATTTGCATACACATTGTTGCATTAGTATATGGAAAGTGTGGTGGTGCTGCCTGCCCACTTCCTGGCTAGGAATAAGTCTATTCTATCTGTTGACCTGCCATGCTGTTGCTTTGTCTGAAAAGCTGTGATCCAATACCAGTAGTTTAGAAAATGGATATATCATTTTGAGACCTGCTCTACCCCAAGGCTGAAGACCTGGAGGTTCACTGCTTAAACTATCTCGATGAATGCTGATGTTAAAAAAAAAAAAATAACATTTAAAAAAACATACATTGAGCTCATACATTGACCTTGTTGAACCTATGCCCAGAGTAAGGCAAACCCTTTCACAGATGGACTGCTGCTTTTATGCAGAAGAGATGATTGGTGACTCTACTGGATCGATACACTTGGCGTGTCAAATGTGCAAGGAAGGGTATGCTCAGCAGGCACTCAATTGGCTAGCATGAACCTGAGACATCCTGGTCTATTGTGACACACTTGTATTAATCTTGTTTCTCCCAAAATCGGTTTACTTTTCTGGTGTTTGTATCTGCGCATACACAGTCTTGAAACACTGTCCCAATCTGTATACATTTAGGGTTGAAAACAGCATTTTAGAGATGCAAAGTAACCCATTTTGGTAGGGAAATTGCAGTCACTCATTTAAAGCTTTGTGTGCATTAGCTGTTTGCACACCTTCAATTTCTGAATACATTGTGCCTTTAATTGGCTCTGTCTTTCGATCCAAGTGTTCTTGACTAATCTACCTCAAACTGGTCTATAAGAAGGATGTATCTTGCTGAGGCTATGCGGCTAAGGAGGTTTGTCGTTGTTATGAATCATCCACCACCACTACAGCTGTATCTTGGCTATTACCCACAGGTTGAACTTAACTGGCACCTTTTCTTGACATTTCAAGGTCTGCGAAAGCTATATTATGTACTCGGGACCTCCTAGTTGCACACCGTGATCCTACCACTGTTAATGGATGGAGTAGTCAAGCTCCAATATGAGACTCCACTTCCTGTCATCTGATGAGATGCAAACTGGCCTCTCTGTCTCCCTTTCCACACACAGCCTGCCCTTCAGCTGGTGGTCACACTGTTAGGATCTGCTGTGGTTATTTTATGACACTCCCTCTGTTTCTATGCTGCAGGTTCTAAGATCCTGGATAGTGAATTTCCTGATGCTCTCCGACCAACATATGCTCCCCCCCCCCCCACTGGTCAGCTGTTCTACTGTTTGATAGTTGTTATGGGAAGTTAGTTGACATTGAAGTCTACCATACCCCACACCCCCTTAGACTTCATGGAACTTTCCTGTCGGAAACAGGTCAACCAACCACATTTTTGTGTCCTATTTTGAGACAGCTGGTGGATGGTGCCTATATAGGAAATACTCTCCTTCATTTCAATGCTGAATAATTGGAGCACAGCCTGGGGCCTCCTTCTCACTGATCCCCTAGATTACACTGCCTTCCAAGCCCTCAGAACATATATTCTGATTAACCCTGGTTAATATAATGGGCCATTTTCTGTTTGGTTTCTTGGTTGCCATTGACATCCCTCTGCTTGCCCAACTGCTGTCTTGAAAATATATTTCTGATGGATACACCTACCTGTGGATTCCTCACCTAAAGAATTCCCCCCCCCCCCCCCCCGCGCCAGCTTCGACCGAAATTTTTTCTTCTAGCTCTGCACGTCGAAGATGACGTCTCAATTGCGCGACTCCATGCGACGCCATATGATGTCATCCAGGCAATAAGAAGCCCTCGTCGACGTGCAGATGTCAGTTCCCTTTTTTCTGTGCCTTCGAGTAACGTTTTTTCCTTCGGCTACCAGGGAGCTACAGTTTCACTTCGGTGTAACTATGTCTCAGCCGACAAAATCTGGTTTTGAACCTTGTAACCAGTGTGGGGTTCGAATGTCGGTCACGGACCCCCATGAAAATTGTTTATGGTGCCTTAGTTCCGACCATGAGGTTGAGTCATGCGGCTCATGCCAACGCATGAATCCTAAGGCCCTTAAGGAACGAGGGGCAAAATTATTTCTTGCCCGTTCGAAGAAGAGGAAGGAGAGGCGTCATCGGAGAGAGTCTTCTTCGCGATCCTCGAAGACTCATCAATGCCACGGGGACTCTCGGCGATATCACAAATCATTGCCGACGTGGGAGATTAGCCCGACTGTCACACCTCCACCTCCGACGACTCCGGCTTCTCCGACGTCTCCTCTGTCGGTGTTTGAAGTCGAGCCTCATCAGGAGCCGACGACTTCTCGGGAGCAGGAGATGCCTGGTCCATCATTGGCTTCTCCTCCGGCGCTGGTTTCTCAGACTTATCCGGCTTTGCCAGTGCCGGGTACGGATCCAGCTGCATTTTTAAATGCAGTGTTTAACATCTTTGCCACCATGGTGCCTGATGGAGGGCATGCGGGTCCGTCCGGTCCTTTGGCCTTTAACTTGGATGCCCCGGCTCCTTACAAGCCAACACCCTTTATGCCCTTTCTTCTTTCTGGAGCTGCTTCGGCACCGATGCCCTTGGCATTGCCCAGAAGGCTTATGACGCCGATGACGTCTGCTGTTCCGGCACCGATGGATTCACCACAGATCCAGTCGACTGTGAAGTTGCCTGTGGCGCCGGAGGGTCTGGCGTCTGATGGATCCGAGGAGCGGCGCCAACGAAGAACTTAGGCGTCGGCTGACGCCTTATCGACGGCGGGGCTCGAAACCAGACTCCGATCCAGGAGATTGGCTTTACGGCTCCTGGAAGAAGAGGAGTATAGCAGGCAGCAATTAGAGTAAGGTGAGATCATGGAGCCTTTGTGGGACCTACAAGGCTTAGATACAGCAAGTGGCCTGGACACTTCCCCTGAATGGGATCTGGCTTCCCCAGGGGAGTATACGGAGGAGGCTGCTTCAATTCATGCTGTAGTGAGGAAGGCTGCAGACTTTTTAGACCTTCCTCTTCCTGCTGAGGAGGTGAAGACAAACCTTCTGACCGAGGTGCTGCATCCAGCGTCGGCGGTGGCGGAACCTCTCTTGCCTTTCAATGAGGCTCTTTTGGACCCCATTAAGGACATCTGGAAGAAGCCAGTGACTTCGGCAGCCGTCAATAGTGCGGTAGCGAGACGCTATTGTGTGGCCCCAGGTGAACCGGACTTTCTCACCAAGCATCCAACTCTGGAGAGTTTGGTTGTTCAGGCGTCATGCTCCTCCCGTTCAGCTCCTGGTTCGTTCCCCAGGGCCCCTGCGGACAGGGAGTCCAAGAAAATGGACCAGGCAGCAAAAAAGGCCTTTTATTCTTGCAGCATGGCATTAAAATCTACCAATGCGACTTGCATTTTGGGGCGTTATATTCATGCCCTTATGAAGGAGGCTAAGGGTCACCCTGGTTTGCCACAGGAGGTATTGCACCTATTGTCGGACGCTCAGGCGGCGGCGACCCAGGTGATTCAATCTGGGCTGGACACCTCGGATTCAGTGGCAACAGCATTGGGTACATCCTTAGCGACGAGGCGGAAGGCTTGGCTGCGTTCATCAGGTTCCTCCCCGGATGTACAGACTACTCTCCTAGACCTGCCATTTGACGGAGATAAACGTTTTGGGGCAAAAGCCGATTCTGCTCTTGAACGCTTTAAAGAGAGTAGAGCCACGGCGAGGTCGTTGGGACTTCAGGCAGCCACTTCCTCTACTTTTAGGACTTTTAGGAAATTTAGAGGTTTTGGTCATGGCACCTCCTTTCGTGGCAGGGTCCATGCGGCAGGACAACAACCTGCAGGAACCCTACCTTACAGATCCTTCAGGGGTAGAGTACGAATTAGAGGGGCCACCCAGCAGCACTCTGCCTCTTCCTCTTCCTCCGGAGGGGTGCAGCAGGGAAAGCAGCCTTAGTCCTCCACCACTCTCTGCTCATATGTCTCCGGTAGGGGGGGGGAGACATGCCCACTTTCTTCCCATGTGGGAGTCCATAACATCAGACTCCTGGGTCATCGGCATTGTGAAGAAGGGGTATCCTCTTCCCTTTCAGGAATTTCCTCCTCCCTTCCCTCCCCCTGTTCGGGCGACCATCTTCTATTATTGCAACAGGAGGTGATGTCCCTTTTGTCGAAAGGCGCAGTAGAGTTGTTTCCAGAGCAGGAGAGGGGTCAGGGCTGCTATTCAAGGTACTTCCTGATCGCCAAAAAGGATGGTCGGTTACGTCCAATCTTGGACCTGAGAATTTTGAATTGGTTCCTCAAGCAGGAAAAGTTCAGGATGCTGACCCTGTCACAGGTTCTTTTGGCATTGAACAAAGGAGATTGGATGGTGTCTGTAGATTTGCAGGATGCGTACTTCCATATTCCGATCCTCAAGTCGCACAGGAAGTATCTCTATTTTGTGGTGGGGTCGCAGCACTATCAGTTTGCAGTCCTTCCGTTTGGTCTTACTTAAGCACCTCGAGTCTTCACAAAGGTGATGGCAGTGGTTGCAGCAGAACTCAGAAGAAGGGGGATAGCGGTATTTCCTTAGCTGGACGATTGGTTGGTCAAAGCCCAGTCTCCAGAGCTCGTGTGGCGTCACCTGCAGTCGACAACTCAGTTGTTGTTCGATCTGGGATTCTCTGTGAATGTGCCCAAATCTCACCTGGAGCCCTCTCAACACCTCCTGTTCCTAGGGGCAGTACTGGACACAACATTGAATCAGGCCTTTCCTCCGCCCCAGTGGGTTCAGGACATTCAGGCGTTGATTCCAGTGTTTTGAAATGGAGCGGTAGTTCCAGTCCTCAAGGTCCTTCGTCTGCTCGATCTCTTCGCTTCTTGCACTCTGCTTGTCACTCATGCACGATGGCACATGAGGGCTCTTCAGTGGTGCGTCCGCAGGCAGTGGTTTCAACACAAAGGAGATCTCGAGGATTCAATCATGATCTCCAGAGACACGGCAGCGGATCTTTAATGGTGGGCTGCGGTCGCTACCTGTCGCAAGGAAGGCTGTTCTCGCTGCCTTCGCCAGTGGCCACAGTTGTGACAGATGCTTCCCCTCTACGGTGGAGAGCTCATCTGGGAGACCTGGAGATCAAAGGCCTTTGGTCTCCAGTGGAACAGAGGTTTCACATCAATCTGTTGGAATTGCGGGTGATACGTTTGGCTCTCAAGGCCTTCCTCCCTTCCCTTTGCGGTCAGTCAGTTCAGGTCCTGACGGACAACACTACAGCGATGTGGTGTATAAATGAGCAGGGAGAAGTGGGGTCGTATTTTCTCTGCAGAGAAGCTCTTAGACTCTGCTCCTGGCTTCAGGACCACGAGATTTGCTTGGTAGCAAATCATTTGGCCTGAGTTTTGAACATGCGTGCTGACGTTCTCAGTTGGCGCATCTAGATCGATCACGAGTGGCGTCTTCATCCGGATCTGGTTCTTCAAGATGTGGGGATACCCGCAGATAGATCTGTTTGCCACTCAGGAGAACACACACTGCCCGTCATTTTGCAGCCTTCAGTATCCGGTGCAAGGAGCTTTGGGGGACGCGTTTCAGATACCCTGGAAGGGTCAGTTGCCTTACGCGTTTCCTCCCATACCCTTGATTCCTCGAGTTCTGAGGAACATCCGCCAAGACCGGGCCCAAGTCATCTTAATAGCTCCGGATTGACCAAGAAGGGTGTGGTATTCAGACCTTCTCCAACTCTCTCTGTGCCCTCCGCTCCGTCTCCCTTACAGGGCAGACCTCCTCTCGCAGTCGCAGGGGCAGGTTCTACACCCCCACCTCCAGCGCCTGCACCTTCATGCCTGGAGATTGAACGGGGCAATCTGAGTTCCTTTTCTCTCCCACCAGATGTGGTGGAAGTTATTTTATCGGCCAGACGACACTCCACCAAATCGATCTATGCAAGCAGGTGGGCCAGATTTGTCAGTTGGTGTGGAGAGAACCAAATTAATCCCTTGATGGCTCACTTGTCTGACGTATTATTTGCTCTTTCCTTGGCACAGAAGGGTTGTGCAGTTGCAACAGTTAAGGGCTATTTATCAGCGCTGCTGGCTTTTCTGTGCCTCCCTGACCATCCCTCTCTGTTTAAGTCACCTTTGGTATTGAGGTTCATTAAGGGTCTCACTAATAAGTTTCCGCCAACTCCGTTTGTTATGCCACAGTGGGATCTTAATTTAGTATTGAAATTTCTAATGGGATCGCCATTTGAGCCGATGCGTACTAGTTTTAAATACTGTGTTTCTAGTGGCCATAACATCGGCCAGAAGAGTGAGTGAGCTACAGGCTCTTAGTGTAGAGTCCCCATACCTTTCCTTTTTTAGAGACAAAGTGGTGTTAAGGACCAAGGCAGTCTATTACTCTCTCTTCCTTTTACCCTCCGCCTTATCCATCCAAAGAGGAAGAGAGGCTTCACTGGTTGGATCCACGAAGAGCGTTGAGCTTTTTTGTCGACAGGACGAGGGAGTTCAGGCAAGACGATCAGTTCTTCGTTGGATACGTGGGGAAGAGGAGAGGCAGAGCAGTCCACAAGAGACCGCTGTCCAGGTGGGTCATTCTCTGTATTAAACTTTGTTATTCCTTAGCAAAGAAAGAACCACCTGTGGGGCTTCGAGCTCATTCCACCAGGGCTAAGGCTGCTTCATCGGCCTTGGCTAGGGGTGTTCCTGTGGTTGACATCTGCAAGGCAGCAACTTGGGCGTTCCTCCATACTTTTGTCAAACATTAATGTTTGGACTCTGAGGTCAGGAGGGATGGTCATTTTGCACGCTCAGTGCTGCAGGATTTCTTGGTTTGACCATTCAGACACCCACCTCCGGAGGTAGTACTGCTTTGGGACTCTATTCTTTAGATGAGGAATCCACAGGTAGGTGTATCCATCAGAAGAACAAGTTACTTACCTTCGGTAACGCCTTTTCTGGTGGATACATTAACTACCTGTGGATTCCTCACAGTCCCACCCGGCTCCCCGTTGCCTGATTGGTCTTACCATGAATTCCTTGGGTGAGCACCGTTTTCTTGTATATTTGTATATAATGATGACATGTATATATGTATTTCTTTCCATATATGGTATTTTTCAAAGGAAACATGTTTGAACTTGAATATATATATATATATTTGTTTCCATATTGGGGTGTTGTTTCCATTAGTTTCATTTTATCTTATTGCAATAAAAGTTGCTATATAATTTTAATTGATGTAATTATATATCTCTGCAAGGTCAATGTTCACCTGTTCGCCTCAAAGGCACGTAAAAAATGGTGATAACTGACGTCTGCACGTGGACGAGGGCTTCTTATTGCCTGGATGACGTCATACGGCATTGTGTGGAGTCGGGCAATTGTGACGTCATCGTCAACGTGCAGAGCTAGAAGAAAAAATTTCTGTCAAAGCTGGCGCGTGGGGGAAAATTCTTTAGGTGAGGAATCCACAGGTAGTTAATGTATCAACAAGAAAAGGTGTAACCGAAGGTAAGTAACTTGTTCCTTAGTGCTTTTCCTGTTACTGTCATCAACATGAGTATTTTGTCCTGTCTGTCCCATCTGGGCCTCTTATGCATTGTCTGAGGAATTGTGCAGTCTTCCTTCCTTCAACTACGCACCAGCCAACCAAGCTATTTTATAAAGAGTTTCCCTCTTAACTTTAAAGATGGCCTCTTCAGATCTTGACTGCCTTTCAAAATATTTCTCCAAATCAGGAACCAGCTCTTTTATAGATCACCTCTCCTCTGAATCTATCAAAATATCTGGTGAATAATTAAAACACTGTGTTCTGAGAGAATTCCTGGAATCCCTTTTTGTTGAACAAAATCATTGCACATGAATGACGACCTCCTAAAATAATCACCTCCTTTCCACGCACAACACCTACATATAAGTTCTTGAACATCTCCTCAACAACTAACATCCCTTTGGAAGCAAACTTAAATGCACACTTTCTTCTACATTCACTCTCCATTTTAACAACTGATGATTAATGTTTTAAGCCAATGAACTCAACCACTGTTATGCTTGACTGTCTTCCTGTCTGCCCAGTCTCTGTCTCAGTCTTCCTAAGATACTCTCCAAAGCCACTTTTGCCACTCTTTAAACTCCCAGATGATCCAGGCACATCCCCATATCCCTTCTGAAAACAGCTCGCATTGCACATTACTTTCACAATGTCCTCCTCCCTTCAAGCCCCACCAATTCTGTGTATAATCCTCACAGAGCCTTTTTCATTCTAATAATCCCCACACCGCTACTGCTCTAGGTCCTTCCCCTTTCAACCACAAATCTCTACACCATCCCTCATAACTTGAGCCTTGATCCTCTTACCTTCCTCCTCCAGGCACCCTTCCGCCAAAACCTGCTGCCCAGCCTTTGCTCCCCTGCTCCCCTGCTTCCCTGTCTTCCTTCCTACTGACATATCCCCCCTAACCTTCTCTCAAACTACCCACTTGCCTATAACTCCTCAGTCTTAAACTGGTCCTACCTCTTTGATCTTCCTTACTCTGATCCTAAATCCACTCTCCTCTTTTTCTCACCACATCTCTGCATATCTCCCCCATCAACTCAGCACCTGCTAGTCAGTCAGTACTAAATACTTAAATAGCATCAACTTGCACTACTTATATTGTCCCATCTGCCCATATGTGAAACGCCCTCTACTTCTTTTACTAACTCTCCCTTAAAACTCATCTTTTGTTGAATACCTGTCTGTAAGGAAATGCCTCCTTGGCATGGTTACCCCCTGACTTTTTGCCTTTGCTGACGCCAAGTTATGATTTGAAAGTGTGCTGAGGCCTGCTACCCAGGCCCATGCACCAGTGTTCTTTCCCTAAAACTGTACCTTTGTCTCCACAATTGGCACACCCTGGCATCCAGGTAAGTCCCTCGTAACTGGTACCAAGGGCCCTGATGCCAGGGAAGGCCTCTAAGGGCTGCAGCATGTCTTATGCCACCCTGGGGACCCCTCACTCAGCACAGACACGCTGCTTGCCTGCTTGTGTGTGCTGGTGGGGAGAAAATGACTAAGTCAACATGACACTCCCCTCAGGGTGCCATGCTAACCTCACACTGCCCATGGCATAGATAAGTCACCCCTCTAGCAGGCCTTACAGCCCTAAGGCAGGGTGCACTATACCATAGGTGAGGGCATAGGTGCATGAGCACTATGCCCCTACAGTGTCTAAGCAAAACCTTAGACATTGTAAGTGCAGGGTAGCCATAAGAGTATATGGTCTGGGAGTCTGTTACACACGAACTCCACAGCACCATAGTGGCTACACTGAAAACTGGGAAGTTTGGTATGAAACTTCTCAGCACAATAAATGCACACTGATGCCAGTGTACATTTTATTATGAAATACACCCAGAGGGCATCTTAGAGATGCCCCCTGAAAACATACCCGACTTCCAGTCTGGGCTGACTAGTTTTACCAGCCTGCCACACACCAGACATGTTGCTGGCCACATGGGGAGTGTTCCTTTGTCACTATGTGGCCAGGAACAAAGCCTGTACTGGGTGGAGGTGCTTCTCACCTCCCCCTGCAGGAACTGTAACACCTGGCGGTGAGCCTCAAAGGCTCACCCCCTTTGTTACAGCGCCACAGGGCATCCCAGCTAGTGGAGATGCCCGCCCCCTCCGGCCACGGCCCCACTTTTGGCGGCAAGGCCGGAGAAGATAATGAGAAAAACAAGGAGGAGTCACTGGCCAGTCAGGACAATCCCTAAGGTGTCCTGAGCTGAGGTGACTGACTTTTAGAAATCCTCCATCTTGCAGATGGAGAATTCCTCCAATAGGATTAGGGATGTGCACCCCTCCCCTCAGGAAGGAGGCACAAAGAGGGTGTAGCCACCCTCAGGGCTAGTAGCCATTGGTTACTAACCCCCCAGGCCTAAAAACACCCCTAAATTGAGTATTTAGGGGCCCCCAGACCCAAGCAAGATAGATTCCGGCAACCTGAAGAAGGACTGCTGACCTGAAGCCCTGCAGAGAAGACACAGACACCAACTGCTTTGGCCCCAGCCCTACCGGCCTGTCTCCCCACTTCAAGAAAAACTGCAACAGCGACGTGTCCCCCAGGGTCCAGCGACCTCTGAAGCCTCAGAGGACTACCCTGCATCTAAAAGGACCAAAAACTCCAGAGGACAGCGGCCCTGTTCGAAAGAAACTGCAACTTTGCAACAAAGAAGCAACTTTTAAAGACCACACGTTTCCTGCCGGAAGCGTGAGACTTTCCACTCTGCACCCGACGCCCCCGGCTCGACCTGCGGAGAACAAACACTACAGGGAGGACTCCCCGGCGACTGCGAACCCGTGAGTAGCTAGAGTTGACCCCCCTGAGCTCCCCCAGCGACGCCCGCAGAGGGAATCCAGAGGCTCCCCCTGACCGCGACTGCCTGCTTCAAAGAACCCGACGCCTGGTAAAGACACTGCACCCGCAGCCCCCAGGACCTGAAGGATCTGGCCTCCAGTGCAGAAGCGACCCCTCAGGAAGCCTTCTCCCTTGCCCAGGTGGTGGCTAGCCCAAGGAGCCCCCCTTTGCCTGCCTGCATCGCTGAAGAGACCCTTGGGTCTCCCATCGAAACCTATTGCAAACCAGACGCCTGTATGCACTCTGCACCCGGCCGCCCCGTGCCGCTGAGGGTGTACTTTTTGGGCTGACTTGTGTACCCCCCTGGTGCCCTACAAAACCCCCCAGGTCTGCCCTCCGAAGTCGCGGGTACTTACTGCTGGCAGACTGGAACCGGGGCACCCCCTTCTCCATTGAAGCCTATGCATTTTGGGCACCACTTTGACCTCTGCACCTGACCGGCCCTGAGCTGCTGGTGTGGTAACTTTGGGGTTGCCCTGAACCCCCAACGGTGGGCTACCTTGGACCCAACTTTGAACCCTGTAAGTGCTTTACTTACCTGAAAAACTAACCAATACTTACCTCCCCCAGGAACTGTTGAATTTTGCACTGTGTCCAATTTTAAAATAGTTTATTGCCATTTTTGCCAAAACTGTACATGATATTGTGTTGATTCAAAGTTCCTACGATACCTGAGTGAAATACCTTTCATTTAAAGTATTGTTTGTAAATCTTGAACCTCTGGTTCTTAAAATAAACTAAGAAAATATATTTTTCTATATAAAAACCTATTGGCCTGGAATTGTCTTTGAGTGTGTGTTCCTCATTTATTGCCTGTGTGTGTACAACAAATGCTTAACACTACCCTCTGATAAGCCTACTGCTCGACCACACTACCACAAAATAGAGCATTAGAATTATCTCTTTTTGCCACTATCTTACCTCTAAGGGGAACCCTTGGACTCTGTGCATGCTATTTCTTACTTTGAAATAGTACGTACAGAGCCAACTTCCTACACTGTCCCAGTTACCAGGCCCTCTGAATGCTAGAACAAATCCCAGTCCTGGCACGTATGCTCATTATTCTAATGAGACTACAGGATTTGAGCGGCAGAATCACTTGCGCTTTGGGGGACTGAGTCTGAACCCACTACAAGAGGCACCTGTCAGCCTAATCTGGGTTTTGCTCTAGCTAACTAGCAGTGCCTCATCTCCACCCAAGAGCAGGGATGATTGGGCAGCCGAGCGCATGACACAATTGATTCATCAGGTAAATCGGTGTCACTCAGATCGCATCCATTTCTCTCAGTTACATTAGTCTCACGTATACAAGGACAATCCGAGGCAGCATACGTTCCAATACGATTTTAATGAAGCAACTGCATCTTAGATAATAGAGCATGTACTGCAATAACCAGGATGGCAAAGCATGACAGGATTAAAATTGTGACAAGGAGAGTAAAGCATAAAAATAACGCTACCATGTCACTAGAGTCATTAAAATAATTCCTGCCTAGGATATATTAGAGCACAGCATGTTAATCCCTAGTTCTGCCTTTGAGGTTCCCCTGGGAAGACTTCCCTCATACCTGAGCAAGAGGCCTGGAGCCTACAGAAGCAGCTGTAGCGAAGCAAACAGCATGCAGTTGTGGTCATCTGGCTGAAACCTCCCTCTAGCGTGTATGGGACAGAGCTGTTTTTATAATAAAACAGCTGATGTTCCAAGAAAGAATCCCTACATAAGAGTGTGTATGTTTCTATGAACACTAGAGACAAAGTGCTACCACGTTTGCCAGCAACCTATCTTACGGCATCCTTAAGAAAAGCACAGAGTGAAAGAAATGTCTTGTTTAAGTACGCAGTGCTGGCCTAGGCAAAGAACAACTAGATGGAGAGAAATAAAAGAAGACAGCAAATGTGGCTATTGTTTGTTAAAATAATTAAACTGAATACAATATATCTAGGTTAAAGTGCATAGCGGCAGGCCTAGTTTGCTAAAATAACGGGTATGGAGCTATTACTAACATGGCTACACAACAGTCCCAATACAGAAATACAACTCATGCCCCCTCACTGAGTCATGCATGCCACCTCCTTCTGCCCTAATCAACTTCTTGATCCATCTTTCAGAGAAAACAGACATTTCATCTCTAGGTCTGTCTCAACTCTGCTCTTTGATTTCCAGATATTATTGGTACATACAGCCAGTATAGCTCCCTATCTGCAAAACTAAACATTGGGAGATCAGTATTCTCAGAAACCGCTGCTGCCTTAGACCAATAGAAACTATCTCCCAAAATTGCCGACATCACTGAAATCCATGATAACTCCAACTCCTCCCACAAGTTGATGTCCAACCATGTCCAAGTGAATTTCCATATCTCTCGTATGAACCTCAGACCACCTGATGGATCTTCCACAGCTGCAGTGCAACCTGTGAACATCAAAGTGCCCACAGACTACCTAAAATAGCCTGTCTCAAAACCTTCCAATTCCTCACTATTGTGCATGATTATTAACTGCCACTATGCCATCAAACATTGCCTGGAGATTGCAGATAAGATCTCGAGCTTCAAACTGGATATGATGGTTCTTATAGAAACTTGACTTAATGCGTCATGGAATAATAATTTCTGCTTTCTTCTTCTCCCTTAAAGCTCCAGTCTCTGCTGCAACCATAAAGGTAGACTTGGGGAGGGGTTAGGTAACGGCTATTCCCAAAAACTCAGATTGACTTCTTCTTGCTACTCTTTCATTCCTTCCTGATTCTGACCCTCAACATGTTTGCCCACAAAACTACTAGTCTTAGGACAAGTGTTAAGAACCATCCCCATCTGAAAATATCACCTTTATTGAAGAATTAATTTAGTTTATTATTTCTCAATCACCTATCCTCCTTGGGAACTTCAGTCTACACTGGGGTGGAAAGTGCAGCAAACCTGTGAACATCCCTTGCTCTTTTCTTTGAGACCATGATAATCTAAATCTCTGGAGGAAACTAATACAATGTAAAGGTTCTACTTTGCACCCCTACCATCTCTAAATTATTTCTCCTGAGTGCTAAAGACCCCCATCCCAGTAGATTGATCTGACCACCAACAAATTATGTTCACATTATCCTTTATCCAATCCTAAATCTCTGGCCAACTAGAAAGGACATAATATTGCTCAGTGATCCCAAACGCATTGGTAGCAATGCCTTTTGAAACCAGGTTTAATCTAACATTCACCATCTCTCAACAAAAAATCAGTACAACTGCAGACAGTTAGAATGTGTATGGAATCCCTGATTGCTCAGCTTGCCCTTTAGAGGTACAGATTCTTCATACACAACCCCCCTGGTTCACTAAGAACCTTCATGACAAATGAAAGTTTGAGAAAGAATGGAGACAATCACTCACTCACTTAAAAACTGACAAGACTTAGAGCTGTGAGAAGAATTACAAAGACTATATTTTTAAAACCAAGACTTCATATGAAATCCCTCCCGCTAGCCTTCAATGAGAGACCTAAACTCATTTACAAAAGGATTAAATAATCAAACTCAATTTGTGTGAAGAGTTTTGGTAAAGAAATTGAAGTCTGTTGATTTATCTCTTCCGCCACACTCAGTCTAATTGTTAGCAAGCTGATATTCAAAGGACCTTCTCAGTCGCATTTTGACTCAGTCTCTGACTGAGCTACTGGACATAAAAAATGAGGTCAAACCATGTTACTGATGCTATACTGGGCTCAATCAGCAAACATCTTACCAAAGAGTTTTTTTTATGCTAATAGTTCACCTTGGTCAACTCCTCTGTTAAGCAAGATGTCCTACTAGATTGTCTCTCCACTCCTTAAAAAAAAAAAAAAAAAATAATAATATTTGGATCCCTATGACTTGAAACATTCATTCTCTCTCTCTCTCCCCCCCCCTCCCAATTCGTAGGGAAGGTGACTGAAATTTGCATAACTGCACAGCTTTCCTGGCACCTATGGATAAAGAGCCTCCTAGACACCATAACGTCTGGCTTTCGATATGGTCACAGCACAGAAATTGTCCTCTTGCAGTTTATCAATCTCACTCCTAATCCTGGCTCCAGAAACTGTTGATATGTTTTTCTTAATCTCTTGCTCCCTTTTGATAGTCAACTGTTGTGCCAGGATAAAGCGCTTTAAGAGATTGAATGGGCATTAATGGAGTAGTTTTTGACTGGTTAGCTTCTTGTGACGAGATGCCGTAAAGGAGCTCTATCTCCATCAAAGTCAGTTTACAGTAAGGGGTTTTATAAGCTCAATCCTCACACCAGCCTTATTCACCCTTTATATAAAACTATTAAGTGAGGTTTTTAGCTGCTTTAGATTGTTGTCGCCCCCCACCCCTCTATGTGGATGTTACTCAGATCTGCAGAGCTGATTGCCTGATGACTACATCCTTCTTTCCCAACACGCTGTCAAAAATGGAAGTCAACCTACTTTTACAAACTCAACCCTTCTAAACATGAATTCCTTTTAGTCTCTTAACAGAAAGCTAACCTTCTTGCCAGGTGGATGGAATTCTCCCCGCCCCAAATTTCATACCTGCCATGATAGAGAATATATGGTTTTTGGGCTTCATCCTGGATAGTCTGCTTAACCCAAACCAGAGGCAAATCGCTGCCTGGTGCCAACTAAAACTTGTTTGGGCAACAGAAATTTCATACCAGAACCGCACTTAAAAGATATCCTAGAAGGGCTTGTGCTTTCCAGTTGGACTATGGAAATTCTCTTCTCTCCGGTCTACCAAAAGCCAACTTGGCTCCCCTGAGCTCAGTTTTGCAGTGGCTCATTTTATCTCATGAGACAGGGTGTTTGGTCACATTGCTCCTATCCTTCTGCTCCTTCAGTGACTTCCCATTGAAGCCAGAGTTCAGTTTAATACTGCTTACATCACACACAACACTCTACATGACCCCTCTCCCTCCTACCCTAGTGCAAAATTTAAAGTCTCTGGTGCTTTGAAGATTTAATACTTTAACATTTTCTGGCATGTTTACTCTTGATTGCCGACCCTGTTCTGTTATGAAATACTCAAATGGCCATAAATATTTTGAGCTCTAAACATTTGATCCTTTATGTACATTACATAGATTTACCCAGGCACACTATTTTCATTGTTCTGTTACGGTTAAAATCTCCTTTATTTGGTTTCATTTGTTCACAAGAGATTACTCTTTCTTACAATCACTGGTTCCTTCTAGTATTGTATTATATTTGTGTATAGGTTTGTATGCTTTCCATTTTCTTGTTACATCTGATAGAGACTTCGATCTGCAGATTCCTTACCTCAGAGTATTGGAAATTTTTTGAGCAGTCCCCTTAAATGTTCATAGGAGGCATTGTTCAGCTATGCTTTGCAATGTGCAGTGTCGTCTGCGCCTAAAGTGACAGGCTCGGTGCCTATATGGGCACCACCCCAGCGCACCCACCCCAGTTCCTGCTTTTCCATACCATCAGCGTAGATCCAGATTGATTTCACCTCTGGCTCTTTTTGATTGACTTTTCAACCTTCTTTAGACTTCCTTTAATAGTGTGCCTTTTTTCCATCCTTTTTGGGTATGTCTCCCCAAACAACTACTGGTCTAAACCCTTCTGGTGCCTGTCATGGCCAAATGACTGCAATATACCCGACTTGGTGTTCTTATAGTGCTTAGAAAGGAACCATAACTCCAAGGCCTTTAGGGATTGTCAAACCTTGAATCAGAAGGCCATTCATGAGCGGGTAATGAAGCTTCTGGCTGCTCGACGTGTGACTTTGCACCACTTCAGGTCTCCTTTGCGAGGGAGGCCCTGGGACAACTCTCAGGATTGCTTGTTCCAGTTATGATTGTGCTCCTGGACTTGAGGTAAGTACCATAAGACCTCCAAGAAGTCGAAGCGTTCTTTGACTTTCCTGCACCTGTCCAATTCATCATGCAAGGCATGAGAAAGACTCCACAAGTCCAGGCTCTGTTACTAGGTTGTCCCTGTGGAGCTGCACATGAGCCTGTGTCTGCTCCATGTTTACTCGAGTTTTCCAGAGTTAAAGCAGCCCCCTGCACAACCTAGATCATTTTAAGAGGCCATGAGCATGTTCTGGGCTGCCAGACCCCTCTGGAATGCCGCCTTACCCCGCTGTTTGGGGATGGACTCCTAAGGGGTTTTTGCTGGTGGATTTACCTGGGCGCCAATCCAGCCCTCAGGACATGTTGGTGGATCTGAGCCTGCTGCTACTAAGTGACCCCTCGTGGGAACCAAGACCAGACTTATACTCAATCCTCCCCAGCCTCAAAGCCTATTCCCTCACACCATCATGGGCAGCCAGTTGGAGACAAGATTAGGCATTACCTGCCCCCAGTGGTGAAACAACATCAGATAAATTGATGCTTAAGATCGTCCACCTTTCCAACAGACCCTGCCACTTTTACCATCGCCCCCATCAGCTGATGGAGGACCACCTTTCATGACAGGAAGTGCGGACTCTTCTGGCAAATGGAGCCGTCAAGAGGGTGCTGGGGTCAGAAATAGATTGTTGTTGATTTTCCCTTTACTTGTGCTGAAAATGGACAGTGTCCTTAGCGCTGTACTAGACTTATGCCCTTTCAACTAGTTCCTGAAATGTAAAGTTCAAGATGCTCACTGAGATGGCTCAGGTTCTGAATGGTCGAGTTGGGCCTACTTCCATATCCCTGTTCTGCCTGCCCACAAATGTTACATTTGGTTCACTGTGGGCCATAAGCAATCGGTTTGCTGTGCTCTCTTTTGTCCTTACCAGTGCCCCTCTGGTGTTCACCAGTGTGATGGTGGAAGTTGCAGAACGTCTGCGATGACTGGCTGTTGAAAATGAGTTCAGCCCAGGCAGTAGTCTTGCACCGCCAGACTACAGTGGACTTTCTGCAGTAGCTGGGGTTCACTATAAACCTGCAGAAGTCACACTGGACTCCCTCTTAGATGCTTCCTTTCATCAGCGCTGTTCTGGTTAAAGTGCAGTTTTGGGCCTATCCTCCGAAACAGCAAGCCGAGATATTCAGGCTATCTTTAAGACGTTTCAGCCTCTCTCCTGGGTTTGAGAGTCTGATTTATAGGCTGTTGGGTGTCATGGCCTCCTGCATCTTGCAGGTGAAGCCTGCCCATTGGCATATGCAGGCTCATCTTTGGACTAGAAGTTGCAATGGGTGCAGCATTAGTGGGAATCTCTCTGACCTGGTCCAGATATCTGAGAGGACTGCAGAAGATCTGCAGTGCTAGTTAATAAAACATGATTGGGTCTGTGACAGACCCCTCCCAATTTTCAACTCAGAACTCACCGTAGTGACAGATGCATCACTTGTGTTTGGACAGCCACCTGGGAGAGGTGGTGATCAGACAACTAGTGGAATCTGAGGTTCGCATAAACCTGTTTGAACGGGATAATTCACCTGGCATTAAAAGCCTTTCTTACGCCTATCAAAGAAAGGCTGATTCAGGTGTGCACAAACACCGCCGCTATGTGGTACTCCAACAAGCAGGGTGTAGTGGGGCCATAGACCCTTTGTCAGGAGGCTCTGCATGTCTGGACATGGCTGGAACGTCAAGGTTTTCCTGGTAGTTCAACATTTAGTGGCTTCTCCAAACTACACAACAGACAAACTCAGCCATCAATGTCTCTGTGATTAGGATGTTGCCTCCACCCAGAGGTGGTGCAAGGCCTCCTCAGAGATAAGGGAGAGCCTTGATTAGATTTCTGCACAACCGCCAAGAATGCGTAATGTCAGCACTTCTGCGTGCTGGAATTTGCAATGTGCATCTCGCTCAGAAACTCATTTCGTCTTGACTGGAGCTTGAGTCTCTGGTTCGCCTTCTGTAGGAAGATGGCTATCTATGTAGTATACCAGTGTAAGGGGACAACATGCAGATAGTCCAGAGCAACTCTTAGTGGTTAACAGGGGTTAAAATAACCCTGTAAACTCTGTTGTAGTGTGGGCGAGCAATTAGGCTTATTTGAGGACAGTGTTAAGCATCTATTTGCGCATGCAGAGCAAGTAAGAGTCACACACCCATTAAAAAAACACTGACACCAATTCATAAAAATAAGTTATAATAAATATTTTTATATGAATAGCGATGCAAAGACCACCATAATCTGTACTTTATGAGATATTCATTTTTACAGGTCTGAAAAATCAAACACAGTGGAATTTCTGGAGTTGTTATATTATCCTATGGGGAAGATACATACTGCATTCATGCACTTAACAACAACTTATAGGACTGTTCTTCTGGAGTTAAGGTGAGTATGGGGCAAGGTCCAAACAGGACCAACAGGTCTCTTCAGGCGACAGTGTGGTGTCTGGGTGCAGAGGTGCTTTTCAGCCACAGGTGCCCTAATGTTATCCTGTGGAAAAGAAACAGACCCTGCATACAAGTACTTGGCAATGACTTACAGGACTGTTTTTCTGGACTTGAGGTGAGTATTGGTCCAAGGCCCCACTCCAACAGGTCACCTTTGTGGGGGCTTTGGGGCGTCTGGGTGCAGAGGTGTTCTAAGACATCAGGTGTCCCATTCACTTGAATGTAGATTGGTCTGGTTAGAAAGTGGCTGCAGGCAGGGACTGGTGGGGCCAGTCTGGGGGAAACCACAGGTTGGTTCGACCCTTGAGATCATTGGGCACGTAGGTACACCGTTTCCCTTCTCCTTGGGCTGTGGCGCTCGGGTGTCTTTTGGCGTTGGTTTCTGTTGCAGGGGATACTCGCGGTTGGAGGGACCCTGTAGAAAGAGGCTGTAATCGGCGTCAAGAAGTTCAGTGTTGGCAAACCTAAGGTAGACTTTGGCTCTGGAGGGCCTGGGGACCACACTGGCACCGTTGACCCATTTCACCTTGGACTAGGGGGCACAGGTGCAGTGGTGCGGTCTGGTGTCTGATGTCTGGTTTTGGCAGTCTAGAGTCTCATGAATAGTCTTTGGTGCCTGCCCAGTGCAGGGATGCAGTTCCACTACTCCACAGGTGAGATCCTGGTTACTTCTCGAAGTACTGGCAGTCCTCCCAGATCTTTGGGAGCACAACAGATGCAGGACAAGTCGTCTTTGGTGCAGTTGTCAAGGACAACAGGCAGGTCGGTGGGGTTGGGGCCAAGTCACTTGCTGCTCCTCAGTTCTTGCTTTTCGCTGCTCTTTGGGCCCTTCTTCTTTGTTAGTCCAGTGAATCTGAAGTCCTGGTATCAGGGGGTCCCCTAAACACTCAATTTACGTAAATACTCAATTTAGGGGTGCTAAGGGGAGTCAAGGGTAGTAGCCAATGGACTACTAACCCCTGGAGTCACTGCACCCCCTACATGACAACTTCCTTTGGGGAGTGGGTATCGTCCTGTCCCAGAATTCCTACTTACACCACACAATATGGTGGAATTACTAATTTCGTGTTCACTTCAGGATTGTCACCCTAGAGGTGTTTACAGCCTGGCAGTGCAACACACCTTCTGCATAGCTAATTTTCCCATCTGTCCTGGTGCCAAATGGGCCTCAGTGCAGGGACTTGCCTCTCCCGGGTCTGGGGGAAGCAGGGGTCGCAACCAAAGGTGGAAGGGACTTTGAAGTCCCTGGCCTTGTTATGCAGATTGTTGGCGGAGGTGATAACACCTCCTGCCAGAGGAGGCATTGTTTCTGACCTCTGAAAGTAGACGCTCTCCCCTCTAGGGAGTCAGAATCTTGTCTGTGGTGGCAGGCTGGTTGAAACCAGTCAGTCAGCACACTAGAAGACTAGTAGAATTCAGGGGGCACCTCTAAGGTGCCCTCTGGGTGCACAAAATATTAAATCCAATACTGGCATCAGTATGACGAGGTGTTTGACACCAAACACCACTATTTTCTGCTCGGCCACTTACTATGTCTAGGAATGGAACTAAACATCACAGGGAGATATCTGCTTTTGGAGATATGCCCACACGTGTATTACAGTTCACCCAGCCGTAGGGCTGTTAAGATTTGCTTTCAGGTGACTTGCATGTACTGCATGCAGTGACTTTAAAATGGCATGTATTTCCACTCCAGGCTTGCACCCTGACACGCAGTCTGTGATGCCAGACTGTGTGCAATTTGTGTGTGGGTACCTCAGTGTGGCATACGTTAAGCTGCAGTCATTATGGATCCTCTTTAGTACCCATGCCATAGGCACCAAGGGTACCATCTACTAGGGACGTACAGGTGTGGTCAAGTTATGTGCCACTGTAACAATCGGACATCCCCTGTATTAAGGAAAGTAGTTCCAAAAAGGAGCAAGAAGTGGGGGGCATCTGCAAAGGGGCAAAAAGAGGGGGGCATCTACAAAGAAGCCCAGTTTTGTACACCTTTCCACCAATCCCTCATGTCC
This sequence comes from Pleurodeles waltl, assembly GCF_031143425.1. Taxonomy (NCBI): domain Eukaryota; kingdom Metazoa; phylum Chordata; class Amphibia; order Caudata; family Salamandridae; genus Pleurodeles; species Pleurodeles waltl. Next base: position 813,094,767 of record NC_090440.1, read on the forward strand.
TGAGTTCCTAAGAATATCAGTATCAACTGGGTCCAAATCATCTTGATAGTTCCAGATTGGGCACGGAGAATATGGTATCCTGATCATGAATATTTGCCCTCCAATCATGCTGTCCCTGTGGGAAGACTTGCTTTCGCAACGACAGAACAGGGTTCTGCTTCCGATCTGGCACACTCTTAATCTACATAGATGGACTGGTGACAGTTGAGAGTCGTTGCCTTAACTCCATAAGTGTGAGATGCCATTCTGGCATCCAGCCAGGCGTCTAACAACTAAATTGTATAAGCCTACCTAAGGGACAAAGTTGTTAGCTGGTGTGCTGTCAAGTTCATTCATCTTTTGTCTGCACTTTTGTCTGAAGTCCTTTTGTTTGCTTTTATCACTTTCCCAACCAGCCCTTGCTTTGGACACAGTTAAAAGGTACATTTCGGTCATCTCTGCTTTTCTGCAGTTGCCGAATCAACCATCCCTTTTAGTCACCCATTATGACTCGTGTCCTGAAAGGTTTGCAGAACATGTTCCCCCTACACCTTTCATTATGCTCCAAAGGGACCTTAAAGTAGTTCTCACTTTTTAAATGTTACCCTTTGAGTCCAGGCACAGCTGTTGTCCATGACTGCTTACCATTAAAACAGCCTGTTAGGAGTGGTAGCGAAATGCAGGCACTTTCTGTCAACCCTCTGTATACTACTTTGTTTCCGGACAAGGTGGTCCTTAGGACCCATGTCGTCTCCTCACACTAGATGGTCACATGTTTACATGTCTGGCAAGGTGTCATACTGCCTGCTGTCCCCCTCATCCTACCAAGGAAGAGGTGATACTCCACCGCCTAGCCCCAAAGAGAGCATTGTCATTGTATGTTGTTTGTACCAGAGACTTCTGGGTGGACAGCCAACTCTTTATTTCGATTTGTGGGTGTGAAGAAAGGAAAAGCAGTGCAAAAGAGAACCGTCTCCAGATGGCTAAGAAGCAAACCCCTGGGGTTTGAGGGCTTACTCTGCCAGAGCTGTGACTATTGATCAAGCTTGCGGTGTCCCAGTGCTGTGCATCACTACACATAATTGTTAAGCATTACTGCGTTTTGACAGTCAGTTCGGCAGTATGAGCATTTTGCGTGTTTCATCCTCCAAGACTTCTTAGTGTAACACAACAGTCCACAGAACCACTACTGGAGAGAGATTGCTTTGGTATCTGTTGCAGAATAAGTAATCTGCGACTAGAAGTTTCTGTGGGATGAACAAGTTACTTACCTTCTGTAATGCCTTATCTTGTAGAGACTCTATCCAGCTGCAGATTCTTTACCAACCCTCCCATTCTCCGTGGTCTACAGACAGTAACATTTGTCTCTACAGATCTTTCGAGGACTCACTTCGGTCACATTTCCTGAATATATCTCCATGCTTCTGGCAAGGAAAACAGTCATGAAACTGAGGGGAGCCAACTGGGGGAAATGCCTATAAAGGGACGGCGCATGTCACTTCTTGCACGGACAATGCCTCACAGACCCAAATGATGCGCAAGGGGACTGCTCAGAAATCTTTCCAGATCCATGGTAATGTTCTAAGGTAAGAAATCTGCAGCTGGATAATCTCTACCAGATAAGGAGTTAAGGTAGGTAAGTAACTTGTTCTTTTTTTTACTCAGGACCTTTATTAGAATTTGTTTTCAAGACATCAAGAGTTTAACTTTGCTGCAGTGGTGCAAATAATTGAATGGAATAAGCATTTCTGTGATGTATCCCAATTACATTAGATACATTCCGTTGTGGCATTGTAGGGCTCTGATATTGTAACACAATGTGTTAATGAAATAAACTAGGAGGTGAACTCAAAGGTTTCAAAATGGGGGGTAGTTCATAATCATTGGTGTGTGTCAGTAAGGCAGCGGCAACACACTGCTTAGTAGAAATGTGTCTTACAAAAGGAAAGTGAAGCATCAGGGGCGGGGGTTCTCACTCAGTAGGAGGGGATAAATCAAAGAGCTGTAGTGATCTGCGCCTGGGTGGGTTGGAGCAAGTGAATTCAATACAAGTAAGGTAGCATAAGAGGGGTCGCCATACGGACCTGAACTTAGTGTCAGTTTTGGTAAGATTGTGGGAAAGTTATTTCATCTCCTTGATATGCCACAGATGAACAAACCATTGGGTGGGGGGAGCATTTCTTCCATGCCAGGGCTAATAATTGTCTGGTTGCTTGAAGCATATAACTAATAAGGGTCCACTCAGTAGGAGTCATTGTTTTGAGGGATATGGTTATATCTCAAGGATGGCCATGTGATAGGATGCGAGGCGAGAGTATCCCACTGTGGCCTTGATGTGACTAAGTACCTCTTTCCAAAAGGTAGCTATAATGTTACAGGAAAACTACACATGACAGAAATCGCTCGTCAGTCTTGCAGCTCCAGCAAAGGGAGATATGAGGTGTAGATATGAGTATCAACTGGGTCCAAACCATCTTGGTATTCCCCACAGTTAATCCCATTGTTTGGGAAATATCCATTCTACATTAGCAGTTTGCTATGAGGTCTGATAAAAGTGTGGGTGGAGGGGTATAGTGTTGAAATATGCATTATGTGTTGGAAATGAGTTCTCTCAACCCCTCATACACTTAAATCAGCTTCTTGAACGGAGTGTAGGGTTGTGTGACCTCAGGTTAAATCAGTGGGTGAAGGACTTAGTGACTCAACAGAAAGTATAGTAGCCAGGCTGTCTCAGGGAGATTATACTCTTCTTTACACTGGTCAAAAGATTTGATAGTACCCCCTGTGATAAGATTGTGCATTGTCCTGCATTCACCCTGTGCCCAGCCCTGAAATGTGTGTGCAAGGACATCACTTGAGGGGAAAGCTGGGTTGCAAGCTATAAGTATGCTGGGTGAGTGAAAGGTAATAAGCCCCTTCCTGGTCAGTTTGTTCCAAGTATCTAGCACCGTCTCGGTGGGTGTGGCAATGTAGGTGCTGCGCGGCCTGGCATGATTGGGGAGTCAGACATGATCAACAAACCACGCTGTGTCCATAAAGAACCAGTGCTTCTCCCTCTCCACCCACTCTGAGAAGAATCGAAGGTGGGCAGCCCAGTAATACTGAAGGAATTTAGGGCATCAAGACCCCCCCCCCCCCCTCTATCCCTTTGGTTGCATCAGTAGAGCACGGGAAACCTGTGATTGTTTACCATTCCAGATGAAAGCACATATACCATGCTGTAGGCACATGATATTGTCCTGGGGGTTCAGGGTAGGATAGAGGGCTTGTGGCAGCACGTTCTTTTTTTAAATTTATTTTTATGATGTTGATCTGCCCAACCCCAGCCATGATATATATGATATATGGAGATGTTTACATGGCCATAGATCCTCCAGGATAGAACGGCAGAGAGTAGGCCAGTTAGCATGGGTCCAGGTAACTGGTGTTGGAGTGAAATTAGGGCCCAGGTAGTTTAAGGTATTTGTGGCCAATTGAAACTGTGCCAGCTCCTGTAGGTTAGGGAGTACATGTTGTGGTATAGTGCTCTGGATACGGACATGTTGATTTTGAAGCCGACACCATCTCGAAGGCCGTCAAGCTATCCACAACTGCTGGAAGGGATGTAGCAGGTCATGTAAGAGTGCGTAGCAGGTCATCAACTAAGAAGCTATCTTTATGTGCACGGCCCCTGAAGGGGTTGCCTTCAATTTCGGACAAATGGTGATGGCCAGGTGTTCGACAGCTAGAGAGAAGGTGTGACCACAGACAACCTTGTTGTGTGCTCTTCTGAATAGTTATGGGTTCGGTGAGTTTGAATGTTAATACGGAGTGTAGCCACAGGGACAGTGTAAGAAGCCATGGTTTAAACAATAATGCCTGGACGCAGTCCCACTTTGTGCAGGATCGCCCAGGGGAAAGACCAATTTATCCTGTTGAATGCCTTACCAGCATCAAGCGATTGAAGACATGCGAAAATACGATGACGATGCACCTTCTCAACAAGGTGTCCTATGTACTGCACATTATCTACCCCCTGTCGATGGCAAATAAAGCCAACTTGATCAGGGTTGATGAGGCACAGGAGGTAGCATTAGAGCCTGGTAGCTGCGATCTTGGTAAAAATATTGGCATCAGTGTTGAGTGATCTGGGGCAGTAAGAAGAGGTAAACACTGGGTCCTTGCCCAGTTTTGGAATGAGTGAGATCTCTGCTGCTGCCATAGTAAGGTGTGTGTGTGTGTAGGAGTTAAATAGGTGTCCCGTATGAATCTACAGTTCTGTCAAGACCAGACGGTAGAAGCTAGCTAGGAGCCCATCATGGCCTGGTGTCTTGCCAAGGGGTGGGGCTATGAATCTCATCAGTTATGATCGGAGTGTTCAGATGTTCTGCGTGCTGTGGGTAAAGAGACTACCAGTCACATGTAGCTAGGTAGCCCTCTATCATAGTGGATGAGGCCTCTTTATGGTCATAGAGGTTTTGATAAGATTCACAAAACATTTGAAAGATTTGTTGCAGGGCATCCTGCTACGGATTCTCAACCTCACCCTGCGGTAAAAGAAGGGTGCTAAGCTCTAGTGTCCTCCGACAGGGGATCGCACTACTGGTGCATTGTCCAATATGCTCTATCAATGCGAGAGAGCTTTGCAATGCAAAGTGATGGTGACAGTTTTTGTGTCTTTTAGGGAGACAAGCGATATGAAGGCCATCCAAGCTCCCAAAGGCTCTTAGATGCTGTCTCTCACTGTGTGAGGTACCACATGTCAGTTGCACAAGGTGTGGGGTGCTCTCGTGCCATGATGCCCAACAAATGCCTTAAGGCTCCCTTGGAGTGATTCAAACTCTACAGACCAGCCCACTTTAGGAGATGCTAGTTTGGTCCCTGTTGAACTGGCACGCATGGGAGTGGGGCAGCTAAAGAGGCACCAAGCCAGTGCTTGATTGAAGGGTCCTTCCAGTGTGGCCATATACATGGGGATGGCACCCCACAGCCGGAGAGCCGCCGTATAGTCCCTGCCCACCTTCCAGCACTCTGACTATATTTGTATGTGCGGCCACTGAGTCTCAGCACACTAGGAGACTTAGCCCACGCGACCACTCCAGGCTCCCATGTGGTGAGCAACTCAAGCAGACCGCCCCCATTCGGGTAGCACTGCAGCTGCAGAGGGTGAGATGGCATATGTGCCAGTCGCCGCCCCTCAGGAGATGAGAAGCAGTGCTGGAGCAGGTGGGTCCACTAGTTACGCAGGCAAGTTCGAGGAGGGGACCGCTGCTGTCTCAGTCCCCAAGGAGTACTTGCATTGCATCTATGGCTGCCATCCAGCGCAGCCCACCAAACTCAAGCTAGTGGCTCCCATGGCAGGTGGCAAGTGGCACCCCTGTGTAGAGGCCAGGGGCACTGACACACCAAAATTTGCCCCATGTCAGTCAGCAGGAGAGCGTGTCAGTCAGGCCCGAGTGTCCAGAGAGACCCTAGTGCTGAGGATTGGGACAGGAGTACCACAAGGGACCGAAGGGTCAAAGAAACATGTCTCACACCATGTTGAGTCAGTCCACGCCCCTGAAACTTGTTCTTTTGCACTGTAAATATATTTAAGATATTATATTTTTAAACGTATTGTAAAACACAAGACCATGGCTACAAACTACTTCAGCACAGCTGTGATAATTGTGCTCTGCTGTATTTGGACTTGCCTCCTACATCTGCTTTAATTCATCCTTGTCTGGTGGCCCACTTTTTCCCAGATTGCAGGGTGAGGCCAGCTTTTTGTTGTGGACTTGTTAGCTTAGGCACTGGTTACTAGAGTACCTCAACTTTTTCCTTTGAATGTGGCTAGAGGTACCTGCAACTGTTATAATATAAGGAACTTGACATTACTCCAGCCCTTAGTTGAGGGCTCCTTGGAAGTCACATTGACTTCACAAATACCATTGGAATAGTCATTTTGTTGGATGCCAGTAAACCACATTTGAGTCAACCTCACATATAGTAGTATAGAGTAACTCTAGCAAGTAATGTCCCATTTTCCAAGGCTATTAAGGAAGTTTATATACCGCCCCTGCAGTCTTTAAGACAGTAAACTCCCCCCCACATAACCGAACCAGCTGAAAACATGTAGAGTTTGATTTAACATAACAATTTTTTCTGTATATTTTGCGAAACAGTTTAGCCTGTCATTGACTGTGTCGAAGGGGTAACATTTTTTGTGGATGACAGTAAAACCAATTTCTGTAACTTTTTTCTGGGACCAGTTGATAAAACCTAAAAGAACCCAATAAAGGTGGCACAAATAATGAGTATTCTGTGTTTACTTTATAATTAAAGTTTTAACTAAAAAACTTAAGTGATGAGATTTCAGTTGTCTGTAAATGTATTTATTAAATGCAGTGAATCACAAAAAAGGGTAGGCAATATCCAATAATTAAGGAATCACGCTCCTTGAGGGCAGGCAGTGCACTTAGTTAGACCCAATTTCAGAAGTTTCCAGAATGTCACATTTCACTATGCCAACAGTCAGATATGATCTAGTGGGGAGTGCAAATCTGAAAAGAGATGGCATCCAATAGTATCAGCATTGTGCACATAGTATGCAAAGGTATACAAATTTTCAGAATCTTGCTTTTGAGTGCCAAGATTGTTCTTCACCTCTGCTCTGATAGGGGGACGTCTAGTTAACAGGTTTCAGCAGTGTCGAGAGAATGAGGCCATTTCATCAGGTAAATGTGGCACAGAGTAACTCCTATTTGACAACCCTGCCCCTTGCCTTGTGCTGCTCATAGCACCACTCATCAAGCTTGTTAATGTTTATAATTCTTTACCTCACCATCTTCTCTACAGTCCTTATCAAGAAAAATCATCTGTGTGGTATTTTATGATTCCAAATAAATTCTCTAAGTATTGAATTCCTCTTTGAACATCTTTGTGAACCAGGGCTGAGGGATTATATAGGGTTACTTTTGTATTTGGTAAACAAATAAGGGACAAAACCACCTTCTTAAACATTGATGATTGGCCTAGTACAAGGTAGAGAGTCCCTGAACTGCACCTCATTGGTAAACCAGTCAGTTTATGATAATGTTTGTGTTCATACTTTCAAAGTTACTAGTACAAGGATTAGCCTTTTTCTGAAGCAACATATCCACCCTTCTTCTTACTTTATTTGAAGGGCCCCTTCCGTAGTTCGGATAACATTATTACAAAGTAGTTTGCATTCTCTGGAATTATAAATCTGCCTTTTTCAGGTTCTATCCTTTTTGGCAGCCACCCAGTAGTCATTCTGGCAGCAAAAACACCACACAACTACTCGGTGCCATCAGATAGAGAGCAAGAAGTTGTATTTTGTGGGCCACAAAGTGTGTGACACTGCTGCAAATTCCATGAAAGCAGCAGCCCTTCTTCGCAGATACAGACAACAAAATGGTTAGGATGAAATCCAAAATTGACACCCTTAAAGCGGTAGGCCTGAAAAGCCCCAACAAACATAGGAGACCTTTCAAACCTTACCAGAGCCTTTACTATCCTCAGAGGGTTCAAATCCTTCCTTGGTATCAGGGGGAGCCATTACAACAACAGGAACGACCTTACACACAGCAACAAGGGCAACCTGGAGGAACAGCATCACAACAATCAGCACAAGGAATAAAGCCTACAACAGGCGCAAAACCTTAAAGGTTTCCGTCCCCCTCTTTCCTTACCCACTCTGGTAGGGGTATGTATTTCTCAAACCTAGATGATTGGCTAATACAGGCATCAACCTTCCAAGAAGCCTAGCTTCATTTCAGTTGGATATGCTATCTCCTACAACGATTGGGACTTCATACCAACCCCAGTTTATACCTCGTGTCTTTTTCTCATAAAGCCTCTCATCCCTAGATGAGGATGGTCTCATTCCCTCTGCAGCTCAGTGGTATCATGCATCTTCCTCACTCCGAATGCCTGTCACCACATACGACTTCTCCAAAAATGCCTTGTGGACCAATGGGATCACCTAGCAGGCAATTGGGAGGACAGAATCTAACTGTCCCTTCTTGCAAAACATTACCTGAAATGGTGGTGCTCCAATACCAATCTGCTTCAAGAAATGCCTATTTTCCAACAGCTTTCTTCTCAGATGGATCATCTGCAAATCCAGGGTGTGTGGCCTCCGAAGGAGATGACATATCACATCAAGCTCCGGGCGGTTCATATAGCTCTCACAGCCTTCCGCTGATCATTCAAGTCACATATCCTACTTGTTCAGACAGACAATACGACCACCATGTCCTACCTCAGCAAGCAGAGAGGGACGGGGTCCAGACCATTGTCACTAGAAGACTGGGCAATATGGTGATGGTTAATCACCCGAAAGCTGCGAATCATGGCGACTGACCTGCCATGTGTACAGAATGCACATGCAGATGCTTTCAGCAGGGTCCTGCAATAAAACCACGAAGGGGTCTTGGATGATGATGTTGTTCTCCACATCTTTGAACTGTGTGGAACTCCAACCATCGACTTGTTCGCAACCACAGAAAACAAAAAATGCAGCAGCTTCGCCTCGAAGTACTACCAACCAGGGACACTAAGAAATGCCCATGGATCTGTTGATCTGGCATATTTCTTTACAAATTTATGCTGATTCACCTGGTACCGGTAGTCCACCTGGCTGTCGCACTAGAGCCAAGATGATCCTCATAGCTCTGGAGTGGCCATGTCGACAAATTCACAGACCATAGTCAACAGTCAGCTTCCACATCTTAAGCTACCATGCAGACAAGACCTGCTAACTAAGTACGGAGATCAGGTAGTTCACCCCAATCTCTCCTCTTTGAATTTGGCTGCTTGGCTTCTGAGCTAGTGCAGTATGGACATTTAAAACTGCCACAAGACTGCAGAGAGATCCTTAAGGGGGCTAAGCGTCTATCAACCTGGTCTGCATATTCCTTGAAGCAGATGATTTTGCATCTGGTGTTACTACAAGATTGACACCCTTACATGTTGCCAAGCAAATGTCATTCTTCCATACTTATTACCTCTGGCAAAAGTAAAGGTTGAAGTTTTTCCCTCCAGTTAGACGTCCTTTACCTCCTTGGGAAGCTCAACGTAGTTCTTTCACGCCTCATGCAAGATCGGTTTGAGCCCATTCATAAGGCATTGCTTCAACATTTCTCTTGCAAAACTACTTTCCTTGTAGTAATAACATTATCCGCAGAGTTAGTGGCATACAAGCACTAGTTTCTCATGAACCATACAAGGTATTTCACTCGTAACAAAGTGGTCACAAGGACGTGCCTAAAATTCCTACCTAAGGTTTTTTCGGATTTTCATTTTAACCAAACAATTTAATTGCAAGCATTCTTTCTTTCTACCCCAGCAGAGAGATCAGTTAATTTTAGAGATGTACTGAGGGTTTTATCTTGATGAAACACAATACATTTGCAGATTGGACCAATTATTTATTAATCATGGTCCTGTTCATACATAGCTAGCCACATCCAAACAGTCCATTGCAAGACGGATTGTGTCTTGCATCCTGTTAGGCTATCTGAAAGATAATAAGACACCCTCAGCCAGACCTAAATCACACTCCACTAGGGGTAAAGCAACTTCTGCTGCTTTAATGAGGAATATCCTCATTGCAGAGATTTACAAAGCAACTATATGGAGGTCTGTTCACACATTGACGAAGCATTACTGCCTGGACTTTCATTAGGGTAGATGCTCAAGTAGGACAGGCCTCCCTCTTTAACCTAGATAGTTCCCTTCTTCTTCCTCTGTCTTTTCCACCGCTAATAATACGGGCGGGCTTGCTATTCTATTCAGTGCTTATGGCTATCAATGGAGAGCCCTATAAGAGGAGTAGTTTCTTACCTGAAACTCCAGTTCTCTTGTGGGGGAATATGCATTGAAGTCATAAGTAACCCTCCCTCCTCACTGGTGGACTGGACAGAGGTAATGATGGGACCTTTATATCATCCACACATCTCCTCAATAAGAACTGAAGCAACTGTCAACTGCTGAGCATGATGGGATACTGAGAGCCTTTAGGTTCGTAAAGGCACAACCTCTTTTTTTTTTTAACTCTTATAATGAGACAGTGGGGCTACACTGTCTGGGTCTCCTTCATATATGTACTCTATTAAAAAGAGGTTTGTGAAAGATTTATATTGTTCTACAGAAGCATCATGGATTTAAATGCATATACACTTCTCCTGGCCCCTTTTTTAACTATAACATGACGAATTGGGCCACTGTAGCCTTCTCCTATAGGCTGCATAATATTTTTCTTAAAGTGATCCTGCAGGTCTTCCCGAAGAAAGATGAACATCTACACTTAAGAGATTCTTGGAAAAAGTGCTCTGGGGTCCCCTCGAGTGGAAGGGACTGTTCCGTGCTTAAGACGTCAATGGAGATTCCCCTTCAAGAGAACTGGAGTTACAGGTATCAAACTATTTGTTACTTAACGTCTTCCCTTCTCTACCGACCTTGCAGAGGACAAGTGCCTTAGCACCACATAGCCAGGAAAACAACCCCCTGCAGCAGAAGCCCTGTGGCTGTAAGTTTGCAGTACTGCAATACTAGTCTGTGAATGAGAGTTGTCTGCTGTGAAATTAAGTTTTGTGTCCATATTTAAAAGGTGTTGAAACTTGTATTTCTGTATTTCGCAGGTTCCTCACCTTGTGAATACTCGCCCAGGTGGCAGACAGGATATGAAAACTCAAAAGCATTACTCGTACACACCAGTAGATAGTGTTGTGAGCTCCCTATGACATTTTTCTGCTCCAGAAGTTATGAGTGAAGCTTCATATAAGCCTCACCCAGGCATGCTGATGTCAGTTCTTTTCTTTCAGCACCCTCATATGTAGATATGGAGCTCTGCTCTTCTTGCTTTTCACCAACATTCTACTTTTTACAGGTGTGCAAGGGGAATATGTCAACCGCCCAAATAACAGGTTTTAAGCCTTGTAGGGACCATTAGAAACATATGTCTGTGACAGACTCCCAGGAGGTATGCCTGTGGTGTCTAGGATCAGAACATGAATCCAGGGCCTGCGAAAACTGTTCCAGGTAGAACCCAAAGGACATTAGAAACTGCGAGTTGAAACTACTTCTCCAACCATCGAAAGACTTTGGATCATGATCATTTGAAGTCAAAAGGAAAGTCCCTTTCCCGTGGCAGATTCTTGCTGTGCAAGTCCAAAAATAAGAACCTGAAATCGAAGCCGGAATCAGCTCCTTCCCTCCACTCTAAAACAAAAAGGTGCTACGGAGTCAGGATGCCCATCTTTCATACTCCAATACTCTTGAAGAGACAATTCAGAGGTTGGCACTTATGCAACACAAATATGTAGGTCTGTCTGAGATGTCCAGCTAATACAGGCTCTTAGGGAAGCCGTGCTGTGCATATTTCACCTACTTCCAGCCCCCTTTAGCATGCTTTCATGACCCAAGGATCTGCAGAAGCATCCAGTCAGGGCCCCGCCAGTGAGTTCACTCTCGGCACCGTCTGTGCCTCTTGAATCTACTTAAGGTCCTGCATTGGCATTGGTGCCAACTTCGCTGCCTGCACCATTCCCTGCACTGGTTCCTTTCACATCTATGCGATTGCCCTGAAGTGGAGCTGTTACCTATAGTACATTCTGACTCTAAGCTGGCTTCCTCTCAACCTCAACTGAGGCTGCGCTCTGGTGACATTTGAGCACAGATATAGCCATTCCTTCTGAATCTGATACCTTACCTTTTTCACATGGCTGAGCCCATACTTTGCACTGCTGTTTGGCACCGGTTCAGGCAATAACTACTATGGGGGGGGGGGGGGCAAGCTACTCATGAGTCACACCCCTTTTGTTGATATGCTAGAGTTCCAATACCGCCTATGCTAGAACCCACCAGTAGCACAGCAGCCTCCTTAGCCATTTAATGGTTGAGGTCATGTCACCCTGAACATTGTCTCTGGGTACAATGCCAGGCTCTTTCCCTTGCTCCTTTGGCAATAACAAAAGTAAAACTACTTGAGTGTCCTTTTTGATACACAGCCGCCCTGTAGGAGACAGGATCAGACATTTTCTCCAAGGGTGGTGGTAGTGGCAAAGTGTCACTTTTGATGAATGGATCCACCAACTTGTGATCATTTCTATCTACCCCACTGCACCTTCCACCCCTATCAGCTGACTGGTATTTCCATTTTTGCAGAAGGAGCTGCATGCCTTTTCAGTCAAAGGAACGATAGAGAGGGTTCTGGCAATGGAAGTGGGAACTGGTTGTTAGCCCCGCTGCCTCCTTGTGCTGAAGAGGGACAGAGACCTTCACACTTTATGTATCCAGCCCTTTAATACCTTGCTGCAGAAGGTTTTATTCCAGATGCTCATGCTGGCCCAGGTCTTGTCTGCCCTACAGCATGAAAACTGGATGATGGTATTGGACACGTATTTCCATATGCTTAACTATTCACAAAGGTCATGGCTGTGGTCACAGCACACCTTTGAATATTAGGTGTACCAGTCTTCCTGTAACTTGACGAATGGCTGTTGAAGTCAGGCTCCCCCAAGCCGTTGTAGACAGACATTTTAATAGTTAAACCCCAACGATATTAGGAGGTTGGCTGTCATCTGCAGGTGAAATCTTGACTCTTGCGTAGACACTCCTTTTCATCTGAGTTATCCTGGACACAGTATAGTTTCCTTCCTTCCCTCAAAGTGGCACATCCAGGATGAATGGGCTATGATAATGATGTTTGCTGTCTGTCCTGCATCTCAGCGAGGCTGGCATTGAGGCTGCTGTGACTGTTGGTCTTCGTCATTTCTCTAGTCAGCGACGCCTGATGGCACATGCTGGCTCTACAAAGGGACCTGAAGTCCCAGTAGGCACACTGTAAGGGGACTTCAGCTCCATCCAAGATTCAGATGTCACCTCCAAACATCTGACTTTTGGCAACTAGACCACAAATGAGCGAGTGGCAGACTCTTCTCCTTACTTCACCCAGAGTTGATGGTAGTACTCGATGGATCACTACTGGGCCTGGGATTGGTGGATAGATAACTCTTGTCTCTGGTGGAAACACACCTTCCTATCAATTTGTTGGAACAGTGGGTGATAGCTTGGCTTTGGAGGACTTTCTATCATCCATTAAGGGGTGGCTAGTACAGATTCTCACAGACAACACTACAGCCATGTGATACTGCAAAAAGCATGGTGGAACGAGGTCTTGAGTTCTTTGATCATGAACCACCTGGCAAGATCTCCAGAATCCAGGGCGAATTCACTCTGCTGTTGATGACAAACACATCACGAATAGCAGTTACTCTTGGAGCTGGCGTAGGACGATTTCCTACAACGGGAAAAACCCTGGCTCGATCTGTTCGCCAAAGCCAAGAGCATGCAATGACATCCTTCTTGAGAACTTGAGCTCACAAAAAGGCTCTCTCAAATGCATTCTTACTTTGAGAAATCCTCAAAACCAACATTTGAATGTACTTTGACTGTATCATTGCATGTTCTTACTAATGGCAAAATGTGTTCTATACAAATGCATAAACATACTGCTCAACCCTATAAATAAAATCCAACATCATTACACACCATACGACACTATGCTGTTTAGCACACTACCTTGCTGTGGATTACACTGCCCCATTATACTATTGCATGGTACACTGCACTATATTTTTACTGTGCATAACACACATTGGTCTGACAAGGCCAGATCATTTGCTGAAAAAAAGGTATTAAACAGTGGTTAAAGGGCACTCATTCACAGGTCAGAAGTAGAAAATAAGAAACGCTTTTTTTGTTACTAATTAAATACTAATCACAAATAATTTCATGTCTTCTACATAATTTACAATGGAAATTGCATTTCCAGATTACATGGTAATGTTCTAATCTGAGTGTTATCTGAACATGTGCAGCAGTATTGCTAGTCTCAAGTTCGATTTGGCCTGTCATTAACTTGTGCTGAAATTCAGCAGTGGGTTCCTAAGAGAAAAATCACTGTAACTTATTTGGGCTCATTGTCAAGATGGGAATGTCTTTTGTGTTTTATATTAGTTAAATGTTCCTTTCCATCCAGTTAAATATCAAATTCCAATCTTTAATTCACTCATATAGATTTAGCTGAAACCTTAGTCTTAGGTCTGGTTTCCCCCCAGGATGCATGAAAATGCAGCAGCTTTTATTAAATAGTTCTTTACACAGGACAGTGTATTCATGCATTTTCCACTATTTATTTTTAAATATATTTATAAAGCGTTCTAAAACCCTGATGTGTTCTGACGCTAACTCTGGTTTTGACAGGGAAAAGACCAGGCCTAATTCCTAAAGAGACAGGTTTGGAGCTCTTTCCTGAAGGATAACAAACTTGAAGAGGTTCTGATGTAGAAGGGCAAGTGATTCCAAGCCTTGACTGTGCAAGTTAGAAAGCTTCTTCCATCCCAGTTGACTTGCTTGAATCTGGTAACAACCAGGGTCTTAGCACCAGTAGAACAAAGGTTTCTTTCTGATGGATACAACTACCTGCGGATTCCTCAACTAAAGAAATTTCCCCATGTGCCAGCTCTCAACGGAAATTTTCTCCTAGCTCTGCACGTCGACAATGACGTCACAATTGCCATACTCCCACACAACGCCGTATGACATCATCCAGGCAATAAGAGGTCCTCGTCGACATGCAGATGTCAGTTCCCTTTTTTCCGTGCCTTCGGGTAACGTTTTTTCCTTTGAGGCTACCAGGGAGCTTCAGTTTCACTTCAGTGTAACAATGTTGCAGCCAAGGAAGTCTGGTTTTAAACCCTGTAAGCAGTGCGTAGGTCTGATGTCGGTCACAGGCCCACACGACAATTGCTTGTGGTGTCTTAGTTCTGACCACGAAGTCGAGGCGTGTGGTTCATGTCAACGCATGAATCCAAAGGCCCTGAAGGAATGGGAGGCCAAGTTGTTTCTGGCACGGTCCAAGAAGAAGAACGAGAAACATCATCAAAGGGAATCTTCTTCTAAATCCTCAAGGTCTCATCGGCGTCATCGGGACTCTCGGCGCCGGCATGGATCATGGCGCCGGTTGAGTAGGGACCGCTGCCGTTCGAGGTCGCCATCGGCTTGACGTCGGCCTACTTGGGAGGTCAGCCCAACTGTTACGCCTCCGACGACTCCAGCTTCACCAACGTCTCCACCGTCGGTGTATGAAGTTGATCCGCATCAGGAGCCGAGGACTTCTCCGGGGAAGATGGAGATGCTTGAGCCGACGCCGGCTTCGCCTCAAGCACCGGCTCCTGAAAGTTATCTGGCGTTCCCGGCGCCAGGCACGGACCCAGCAGCATTACTTAATGCTATGTTTAATATCTTCGCCACCCTGGTGCCGGGAGGTGTGCATGCGGGGCCGTCGGGTCCGTTGGCATTCAACATGGGTGTTCCGGCTTCTTACAGACCGATGCCCTTCATGCCCTTTCTTCCTTCAGGAAGTACTGGTTCGGCGCTGATGCCTATGGCGTCGCCTAGAAGACCGGTGACGCCGATGACGTCCACCGCCCTGGCGCCGATGGGTTCACCACGGATCCAATCGACATTAAAGATGCCTGTGGCGCAGAGGGATCCGGCGTCGGTTGACTCAGAGGATCAGCACCGTCCGAGGTCTTCGGTGTGGAATCCAGGCTCCGCTCCAGAAGGTTGGCTCTGAGGCTGCTAGAGGAGCAGGAGTATGAGAAGCAGCACTTGGAGGAAGGGGAGATTATGGAGCCGTCGGGGGACCTGCAATGTTTGGACACGGCAAGTGGTCTAGACACTTCCCCGGAGTGGGACTTGGCTTCTCCGGGGGAGTATACAGAGGAGGCTGCCTCTTTTCATGCCGTGGTGCAGAAGGTAGCAGACTTTTTGGACCTTCCTCTTCCAGCTGCGGATGTTAAGACCAACATCCTTACTGAGGTGTTAAATCCAGCATCAGCTGTGGCGGAGCCGCTTCTTCCATTCAATGAGGCTCTTATGGACCCTATTAGGGAGGTGTGGAAGAAGCTTGTGACTTCGACTGCCGTGAACAGTTTGGTGGCGAGAAGATATTGAGTGCCCCCAGGTGATCCGGCGTTTTTGTCCAAACACCCGACTCCGGAGAGTTTGGTTGTGCAGGCTTTGTGTTCTTCTCGCTCTGCCCTGTGATCGTTTCCAGGAGCTCCCGCAGACAGGGAGTTTAACAGAATGGACCAGTCAGCTAAAAAGGCCTTCTCTTCATGTAGCACGGCTTTGGATGATATATTTATGCCCTTGTGGACGAGGCTAAGGGGCACGCTGGATTGTCTCAGGAGGTGCAGAACCTCTTGTCGGACGCCCAGGTGGCGGCGACCCAGGTGATTCAATTTGGGCTGGACACCTCGGACTCGGTGGCCAGGACTATGGGCACGTCCATAGCGATGAGGCGGCATGCCTGGCTGCGATCGTCAGGGTTCTCTCCTGATGTTCAGACAACACTGCTGGACCTGCCATTTGATGGAGACAAACGTTTTGGAGTGAAAGCCGACTATGCCTTGGAGAGGTTTAAGGAGAGTAGGGCCACAGCAAGATCTTTGGGACTGCAAGCAGCCACCTCCTCTTCTTTAAAATCATTTAGGAGGTTTAGGGGATTTGGTTGTGGCGCTTCCTTTCGTGGCAGGCTCCATGCAGCAGGACAGCAATCTTCAGGAGCTCTCCCTTATAGATCCTTCAGGGGCAGGGGTAGAGTACGCACTAGAGGGGCCACCCAGCAGCACTCTGCCTCTTCCTCTTCCTCCGGAGGGGTGCAGCAGGGAAAGCAACCTTAGTTCTCCATCACTCCCTGTTCACTCATCTCCTGTAGGGAGGAGACTGTCTCACTTTCTTCACATGTGGGAGTCAATAACATCGGACTCCTGGGTCACCGATATTGTGGGGTAAGGTTATACTCTTCCCTTTTGGGAGTTTCCTCCTCCCATCCCTCCCCGCCCATCCTTCTGTTTGGAAGACCATCTTCTGTTACTGCAACAGGAGGTGCTATCCCTTTTGTCAAAAGGTGCAGTGGAGTTGGTTCCAGAGCAGGGGAGGGGTCAGGGCTACTATTCAAGATACTTTTTGATCCCCAAAAAGGATGGTCGATTGAGCCCAATCCTGGACCTGAGGATTTTGAATTGGTTCCTCAAGCAGGAAAAGTTCAAGATGCTGACCCTGTCACATGTTCTTTTGGTGTTGAACGAAGGAGATTGGATGGTGTCTGTCGACTTGCAGGATGCTTACTTCCATATTCTGATCCTCAAGTCGCACAGGAAGTATCTCCGGTTTGTGGTGGGGTTGCAACACTACCACCATTTGGTCTTACTTCGGTGCCTCGAGTCTTCACAAAGGTGATGGCGGTGGTTGCAGCAGAGCTCAGAAGAAAGGGGATAGCGGTATTTCCTTATCTGGACGATTGGTTGATCAAAGCCAAGGCTCCGGAGCTCTTGCGGCATCACTTGCAGTGAACAACTCAGTTGTTGTTCGATCTGGGCTTTTCGGTGAACGTGCCCAAGTGTCACCTAGAGCCCTCTCAACGCCTCCTGTTCATAGGGGCAGTACTGGACACAACATTGAATCGGGCCTTTCCTCCGCTGCAGCGGATTCAGGACATTCAGGTGTTGATTCCAATGTTTCAAAATGGAGCGGTTGTTCCAGTCCTCAAGGTCCTTCGTTTGCTCGGTCTGTTCGCTTGTTGCATTCTGCTGTTCACTCGTGCACGCTGGCACATGAGGGCTCTTCAGTGGTGCGTCCGCAGGCAGTGGTTTTAGCACAAAGGAGGTCTTGAGGACTCGAAAGGATCTCCAGAGACGCTGCAGCAGATCTTCAGTGGTGGGCTGCGGTCGGCAACCTTTCGCAAGGAAGGTCGTTCTCGCTACCTCCTCCGGTGGCTACAGTTGTAATGGATGCTTCCACTCTACGGTGGGGAGCTAATCTGGGGGACCTGGAGGTCAAAGGTTGTTGGTCTCCAGTGGAACAGAGGTTTCACATCAGTCTGTTGGAACTGCGGGCGATACGGCTGGCTCTCAAGGCCTTCCTCCCTTCCCTTCCCTTCGCGGTCAGCTGGTTCAGGTCCTGATGGACAATACTACTGCGATGTGGTACATAAACAAGCAGGGAGGAGTGGGGTCTTATCTTCTCTGCAGAGAAGCTCTTCGGCTTCGGTCTTGGGTCCAGGACCATTGGATTTGCTTGGTAGCAAATCATTTGGCCGAAGTTCTGAACGTATTGCGGACAGTCTCACTCTGCGCATCTTGACCGATCACGAGTGGCGTCTTCATCCAGATCTGGCCCTTTACATCTTCCATAGGTGGGGATATCCACAGATAGATCTGTTTGCCACTCGGGAGAACGCGCACTGCCCGTCGTTTTGCAGCTCCCAGTATCCGATGCAAGGAGCTTTAGGGGACGTGTTTCAGATGTCCTGGAAAGGTCAGTTGCTTTACGCGTTTCCTCCCATACCCTTGATTCCTCGGGTTCTGAGGAAGATCCTCCAAGACTGGGCCCAAGTCATCTTAATAGCCCTGGATTGACCAAGAAGGGTGTGGTATTCAGACCTTCTCCAACTCTCTCTGTGCCCTCCGCTCCGTCTCCCTTACAGGGCAGACCTCCTCTCGCAGTCACAGGGGCAGGTTCTTCACCTCTAGAGCCTGCACCTTTATGCCTGGAGATTGAACGGGGCAATCTGAGTGCCTTTTCTCTCCCGCCGGAGGTGGTGGAAGTTATTTTATTGCCCAGGCGACACCCCACCAAATCGATCTATGCAAGCAGGTGGGCCAGATTGGTGTGGAGAGAACCAAATTGATCCTTTGAGGGCCCATTTGTCTGACGTCTTGTTATTTGCTCTATCCTTGGCACAGAAGGGTTGCGCAGTTGCCATGGTTAAGGGTTATTTATCAGCGCTGTCTGCTTTTCTGTGCCTTCCAGATCAACCCTCCTTGTTTAAATCGCCCATTGTATTAAGGTTCATTAAGGGTCTCACTAATAAGTTTCCGCCCACTCAGTTTGTCATGCCACAGTGGGATTTTATCTTGGTATTGGCTTTTCTTATGGGATCGCCATTTGAGCCAATGCACTCTTGTCCATTGAGGCTTTTGGTTTTGAAGACTGTTTTTCTGGTGGCTATAACATCGGCTAGCAGAGTGAGTGAGCTCCAGGCTCTTATCGTAGAACCCCCATATACTTCCTTTTATAGGGACAAAGTGGTGTTAAGGACCAAGGCGGCTTTCCTTCCGAAGGTTGTTACACCCTTTCATTTGGGACAGTCCATAACTCTCTTCCTTCTATCCTCCACCTCATCCATCCAAGGAGGAAGAGAGGCTTCACCGGCTGGATCCAGGAAGAGCATTGAGCTTCGTCGACAGGACGAGGGAGTTCAGACAAGATGATCAGCTGTTCGTTGGTTACGTAGGGAAGAGGAGAGGCAAAGCTGTCCACAAGAGAACGCTGTCCAGGAGGGTAATTCTTTGCATCAAGTTATGTTATTCTTTAGCAAAGAAAGAACCTCCTGTGGGGCTCCGAGCCCATTCCACCAGGGCTAAGGCTGCTTCATCGGCCTTGCCTAGAGGTGTTCCTGTGGTTGACATCTGCAAAGCGGCAACTTGGGCATCCCTCCACACTTTTGTCAAGCATTATTGTTTGGACTCTGAAGTTAGGAGGAATGGCCATTTTGCATGCTCAGTGCTGCAGGATTTCTTGGTTTGACCATTCAGGCACCCACCTCCGGGGGCAGTACTGCTTTGGGACTCTATTCTTTAGGTGAGGAATCCACAGGTAGTTGTATCCATCAGAAGAACAAGTTACTTACCTTTGGTAACGCCTTTTCTGGTGGATCCTCACGGTCCCACCCGCCTCCCCGTTCCCTGACTGGTATTACCACGAATTCCTTGGGTGAGTGCCTGTATATTGTACATATGTATATACTGATGCAAGGTTTATATATGTGTGTATATATATATATATATATATATATATATATATATATATATATATATATATATATATATATATGTGTGTGTGTGTGTGTATATAGTTCTTTCTGTGTGTGTGTGTATATATATATATATATGTATGTATATTTATGCACATATTTTGTATTGTTTATTATTGAAATAAAAGTTGGTAGATAAGTTTAATTGATGTGTTCATATCATATCTGTAATGTCAATGTTCTCCTGTTCGCCTCAAAGGCACGTAAATAAATTGTGATAACTGACGTCGACGAGGACCTCTTATTGCCTGGATGACGTCATACGGCGTCGCGTGGGAGTCGGGCAATTGTGACGTCATCGTCGACGTGCAGAGCTAGAAGAAACTTTCCATAGAGAGCTGGCGCGTGGGGAAAATTCTTTCGGTGAGGAATCCACAGGTAGCTAGTGTATCCACCAGAAAAGGCGTTACCGAAGGTAAGTAACTTGTTCGTTGGGCTCATACTTTTACAAATGTTGCTTTAGGTGATGGGACCTATGTCATGTAGTGCCTTATAGGCAGTACAGAGAGCCTTAAGCTTACTGTGATGCCTAACAGGGAGCCAGATAAGATTACTGATTATTTGGGGATCCTAGATAGTAGCCTGGTGGCTGCATTTTGAAGCATTTGCAGCTAGTTTAGGGGCTGGTGCTGTATATTTAGGTACAGTCCATTACAGTAGTCCAGTTTAGATAGAACCAAATAAGTGACAACTGTTGTTTTGTAAATCGAGAGTGGGATATAATTGAGAGTTTTTTTTTGTTTTTGTGTTTTTTGAATCGGCCTCAGGGTAACAAAGATGGTTGTGGTGACCACATTAACCTGGTTGCCAAAGTGAGTTTATTGTCCCTTTGGACTCCTAAATTTCTGGCTTTCCACACCAGTGCTGGGAGGCTGCCTAGTTCCAAGATAGTGACCCAAAGGATGTCTGATTTCCTAGGAGGTTGACTTCGGTCTTACCTGAATTAAGTTTTTAACAATTATTTCCCATCCATTTACAGATGGCAAGCTTGCCATCACAGAGGTATCATGATTTGATAATGATATGACAATTTGCATATCATCAGCATAAGAAGTAAGTGAAAAGCCAAAGGATCTATCAACAAGGCCAATGAATAGATGTACTTGTTAAACAGTGTAGAGCTAAGCGAGGCACTCGGCGGGACCATGCAAGACAATAATAAAGGTTCAGAAACAAAAAAGTTAAGTGCTGCTGATTGTACATGTGCCGAGAGGAAGGAAAGGAACAGTCAGTGCTGCCCCATTTACTCTGATCTTAGCAAGACAGTTGTTCAAAAAAACTCAAATGATTGACCATATCAAAAGCTGCTGATAGCTCAAGCAAGATCAGGGCATCTTTACCTCCATCGTCCAGGGCCACTCTGATCTCTTCAGAAGCTTTGTTCAGAGCAGTTTCAGTACTGTGGCTACTTGTGAAGCCATACAGAGTAGTATCTAGAAGCTGATTGTCCAGAATACAGTCAGATAACTGAATATTCATGGATTTTTCTACTAGCTTGGCAGGCACCGGGAACCGTGAAATGGGGCTGAAGTTTTTGGGATCCGGTGGGCTTAAGCTATTTTTTTTAAAAATTAAAGGCAGTATGGAAGCTGCCTTCCGTGCTTTAGGAAAGTAGCCTATCTGATAGACTTTTAGCTGCAGATTCCTTACCTTTGAATTCCCTGGCGTCTGCTTCAAATCTGGAATTTTTGCTGAGCAATACCCTTCGCACGCAGTTGGATGGCGTTGTTTGACTCCGCGTGGGGTCGTCAGCGTCGGAGCAGTCTGTGACTTCATGGTCTGCTATAAAGGCACCACCCTGGCACGCGTATGTCAGTTCTTTTGCTTCCATTCCAGTTAAGTGCAGGGCTGGGATCGAGCTACCCCCTGCCTTTTTTGGCAGGCCTTTTTCTACCTTTTTGTCGAAATGTTTTCATCTATGTGAGATGTCAGTGAGGAAGACTCCGTTCAAGCTGTCTGGTGCATGCCATCGCGCCATGTCTGTGATAGACCCCCACCAGGTATGTCTCTGGTGCCTCGACAGAAAGCACGACTCAAAGTTGTGTTATGACTGCTGGGCCATGGCCCCGAAAGCTTTGAAGAGCAGTTTCTGAAGCTCTTAGGGGCCCAGCAGTTGACGTCGGTTGGTGCGACTCCTAAGAGGTCACGGTCCCACTTGAGGAGGTTGCGGGACTGCTCCAGGAGCCCCAAGTCATCTTCTCTGCACTCAAGGTCCTTGGTGCACGCGGGGAAGAGGCATAAAAAGAAAAGCCCAAGAGAACTTCGACTTTACCATGCCCGTTGGCCGATGAGGCGAATAGGGAACATCAAGGTTGAACAGCCAGGCACAGATGAGGAATGGGAGGGGTCTGAGGACCCTTTAGAATATGGATTGGAGCAGGACAGGTATGAGGATCTAGGGGAAGCCAGTGGACTGGATACTTCTCCAGATACTTGAATGCTCCCACCTCCTTCTATGGCTATGGCAGAGGGAGCTTCATATGCCATGGTGGTTCATAGAGCAGCTGAGGTATTGGACCTAGAGTTGCCTACAGTGCTGGTAGGACTTAACATCCTGACAGAGGTACTTCAGCTGGGGGCTTTCCACATCTGAACCGATGTTTCCCTTCAACAAAGCCCTCACTGATGTTCTGCTGGGGACATGGTCCTAACCCAGCACAGGAGCTCCTGTAAATGGGACAATCTGCCATGCCGGAGAGCTTGGTGGTCCCAGCCTCCACTTCCCATGTTGCCTTTCCTTCCGCTCCCCCAGATAGGGAATCCAAGATGCTGGATCATCTTGGGAGGAAGATGTTTTCTTTCTCCAGCCTGGCATTGAGGTCCGTAAACACCTCATGCCTATTGGGCCGTTTTCCCCATACTTTATGGGATACGGTGGCACAGGTGCAGTCCCAAGTCCCGGAGGGCATACAGGCTACTCTCACTCAAGCTGTCAAAGATGGGGGAGACGAAACTAAGTTTACGATTCGGTGTGGTTTGGACACGACTGACTCACTGGGGCAGTTATTTTAACCGACATGGGCCCTTCGACGCCACATCTGGCTTCGTACTTCAGGCCTTTTAGGGGATGTCCAGACAAACCTTATGGACATGCCCTGCGATGGCTCACACCTTTTTGGAGAGAAGGCAGAATCTTTGCTTGAGCAGTTCAAGGACTCTCTGGCTACGACCAGATCCTTGGGCCTCTCAGCGCCAGCTCGTCAGCAGTTTGCCTTTGCCCCTTTCGAGGCTTCGGAATGGGTGGGGTTCCACGCCATCCTCTACTCAACCATCGTTCTCCATCATCTCAGCATCCAGTGCGAGCACGAGGTCATGGTACCATTAGACCCAGATGGTCTAGTCAGAGGTCCGCCACCACCCTGCCCCCCTTCTCTACAGCACCTAAGTCCTCCTAGTGAGTTTCTGAAAGACCACACGCGCCCAGTTGGAGGGAGAGTTCAAGTTCATCTCCCTCACTGGCTGTCCATAACATCGGAAGTGCTATTCCCTCCCTTTCCAGTCATTCCCTCTCTTTATCCCTCCATTAAAAGATCAGCTGATGGAGAATTACTTAATTTTGCTCCGCAAGGAAGTTAAGGCTCTCTTGGCCAAGGGAGCTATAGAAAGTGTTCCGATGTCAAAAGTAGGCAGTGGTTGTTATTCCTGCTACATTCTGATTACCAAAAAAAAAAAAACAGAACAAGGAACTACACTGCTCAATGTGGTACTGCAACAAGCAGGGCAGTGTGGGATCATGGACCCTTTGTCAAGAGGCTCTGCGTCTCTGGACATGGCTGGAACAGCAAGGCATAACCCTGGCAGGTTCTCTGAAGGCCAGGGCAGACAAACTCAGCCGTTGGTGCCTAGCGGATCACAAATGGTATCTCCACCCTGAGGGGTCGCAAGACCTCAGCAGTGGGGAGAGCCTTGGTTAGATCTTTTTGCCTCCACAGAGAACGCACAATGTCAGCAGTATTGAGCATTGGAGTTCCCTAGGTGGCAGTCGCTCAACGACACTTTTCGTCGTTAGTGGAGTTCAGGCCTCCTGTATGCCTTTCCACCCATACCACCTCTGCCCAGAGTACTCAAGATCAGGAACGACCGGGTCCAAGTAATCCTAGTGGCTCCGTATTGGGCATGGAGAGTCGGGTATCCTGGGCTTCTGAAAATGAGCATCAATCCTCTGATCAGGCTGCCCCTTCGGGAGGATCGTCTGTCAAAGTAGCAAGGGAGGGTTCTCCACCCAAACTTGTCAACTCTGCGCCTTCATGCGCGGAGATTGAGCGGTGGCAGTTGATGGCTTTTGACCTTCCTCCTGAAGTCTGTAAAGTTATTTTGGCAGCCAGGTGTCCCTACACTAAAACTGTATATGCCTGCTGTTGGAAACACTTTGTATGTTATTGTACAGAGAGGTCTATTGAACCTCTTTCTGACAGCTTTCTCTTTATAGATGGGCACAAATTCAGTGGGGACCCAGACTTGGTTGTTTGGATTTGGTGCAAGACTTGATTGGCCGTACGTAGAGAATTCCAAAAAGATGGTCTGTTCTGTGTTTGGCGTGGCATGCCAGTTTCCCTCTACAGTTTTATTCTTAGGTGTTTCAATCTTATTGTATATCCATCCCACTTTATTTAAGAAGAAACTTGCATTGGAGTTGGAGAGTGTTTGACTGCTAATGGTCTGATCCTTGCATGGAATCGAGTTTGGTTTCGACACTGTCCAGAACAGGTTTTTTTGGGAGTTTTTGGTGGATTTCATCTGTAAAATCAGGCCAATTTTAGTAAAAAAAAGTAAGGACTTGTAATCAGCCAGACATTATTTATATTTTTCTTTAGTTTGGCAGATATAGTCCTTCTCCACTTGCGTTGCATTGCAGAATTGTTTCTGTTTCCTAAGACAGTCTGTATACGATGGAGCAGTGGTGCTACTGCGATGAGTGTGCACTAACTTCTCTGGGGCTAATGATAAAGAAGCTAAATGCAGCCAGTTGGTTTGATTTGAGATAGCCTGATCTAAGTCCATCAGGCTGCAAGAAGGTAAGACGCGAAGTTGATCTGTTTTTTTTCTGTTCCAGGCCCAAAACTTGTGAGGCCTGTAGACAGCATTATAGGGCTGTGGTTTACGCAAGAGGTCATATTGAGCATTTCATTGTGATATTCTGACCATGACCGAGGCAAGGAGCAGCGAGCCTTGAGTAGAATGTTTCTAGAAAAAATTATACCCAGCAAAAGGCCAGCAGAATATGTGGGCCCTTGAATAACTTATACAAGGCCCGTGCTGGTCATAATGTCACTGACAATTCCATATCATTATCCTCTGAGATCTCAAGGTGAAAATTAGAATTACGAAGCACTGTAAAATCTTTGGCTCATAGCCCATCTTCCAGTAAGGAACCACAGTTCAATGTGAACGTGCTTCTTGGGCATGAGAGACTATAAAATAATACTCTGTTAAAGGATTGAAGTTTGAAAAGTTGTAGGCAAAAGGAGAGAGCTTCACATATAAAGGAAGATGCAGTACGTAAGGTGGCTGACATAAAGTCACGATAGAGGGTATGTCTAAAGTGTGGTAAGCAAACCCAAGTGGGATAGCTTCTACCACACCCGGCCCAGAAGAGGGGTCAGTCCAGGGTTTGCTGATAAAAGCTATATTGAGCGTCTGGCTCTCTAGAAACCCAATGAATTCTACACTGTTTCACCATGGATCTGGCATTTATGAGAGTGCAACGTGATGTGCTATTAGAATTTAGTTGGGTTACCCGTATTAGTAGAGGTCCTATTCTTGGTCATGTTAGAGGTCTGTGCAAACAGGTTGATAATTTGTGTACTGCATTCTCAGCAAAAAATCTGGGAAACATTAACAGAGGAGCCTAAGATAGTACAGTTAGGAATCTTACCTCTGTTATTCAGAGCATAGCTCTGTTCTTGAGTACTGTTGTATTGGCGGCATGTGGGGGGTGGGGGGGGGGTCAAAACTGGTGCTTGGCAATCCGGGTGCGAACAGGCGCAGGCGGCCTTTGCCTGTCAGTTGAAATATTCCTTCATGCAAGGGAGGGGCATGGCAACGAGCCCAGGGATTCGCAGCGCATGAGCACAGACAAGTGGGGGAAATTAAAAGATGTAGAAATGAGGGTCCAGCAACCCCGCAATCTGCTCAGAGACTGCCCTGTGAGAGAGATACTGGTAAAATAGCACATTCAAATAAAGGTTAGAAGTCCAAACATAAAATGATTAAAAAATTAGGGAATGCTCCCTTTCAGTATGGCACCAAAATAGTAGGAGCCAGGCACCTCCTAAAATATAGTATGATGCATGCTTATAAGGGGAAAAAAAAAAGCAGGAACTTCCAAAAGGTCCATAGCTGCACAGATAACCACTCCAATAAAAATCTACCATACCTCCTGTTGTTTTTTTTACTGCATTTTGTGTGAAGAAAGTCTCCCTGATATCTGCTCAGTTTACTTCAGAAAAACCTTGCATCTTCTGATAATTCGGTGGTCAGCAGAATGAATCTGTTAGGAGGCTAATATAAACAGCTAAAAAAAGGCTGTTTCAGGCCTTGTGGTACTTTTGAGAATGAGGCTATAGTCAGAAGACACCCCCAAGGATTGAATCCGCTGCCTACACTGCTCTCCGAAGGTAAGACTGCAACTTCTTTTGTGTTTTTTCTACTAAAACCTTAAAAGACAGGGTAGACTATTAATTTGACTTAAAAAAAAGTCTACTAAAAAGGTAACAAATGAGACTCCTCCAAATTCCAATCTTCCAAACATTGGACGGAACAAGAACTCATTCCTCCCAAAAAGGTTTTAAAGCCTGTCATCTGAACATTAGTGTAGAGAAGATGTATCTTCCCAGCACAGGCCAAGATCAGAGCCTTCAACCCCATCAGAACAGTTAACTCTTTTTTTTTTTTTTTTTAAGGCAAAAAAAAAGAAAACACGGCATCATCGACTGAACTGTTGCTGATGACTAAAACTGTTGCTGTCAGGGCAATCGTCAATTAGGCCCTTGTCAGTGAGGTCACGTTACTCGCATCAGTATAAGTAGCTGCAACAACATTGACTACACCCCCTGCAGGTGCAGTGAACTGCCTACCTGTTAATGATCACTTCCATCTAACTTGCAACTTTCACATCAGTGATGGAAAAATCCCTTTAATTAAAAGGCATTCCCACACAATTGATGCCAGCACATACCTCACCTATCAATATGTCATCTTTACCACATTGCTATTTATTGGATGTTAAGGATTTGGATGTTGGGTCCTTTGGTCCAGCTTGCATTCCAACAAATCTTCATATCAAGTATCAGGAAGAAATTCAGGAATATATGGATAGTGAATATTTTCTTTCACAGACCAACCCCTAAGAAACACGTAAAGTTAGACCGTCACAATACTTTGAAGAATATGAAATTTCGAGCATGAAAACTGTACCAGGAAAAGATGATGAAATCAAAACTCTTCGCACCGCTTTCAAAGGTCAAATCACCAAAAATAACCATCAATACATCCACAATCACCAGTTGCCATGCCTCCTACTCTTTGCACTCCTGACTCTGTTCCTTCTTTTCCAAGTCTGTAACTGAAAACTCCTCAAAGTTTGCATTACGAACAGCTAATAAAAACAAAAAACAATTCTGATAACGAAGAAGTTAAAGTACCTGATGATAAGGATTTATGCTGTAAATGGGATGACTCTGGCACCCATCTCCCCACAGCTGCTCCACATCCAGGTGATTCACCTTCGAACAATATTGGTGACTTTCATGCACTGCTGGACAGAGCATCTACTTATTTTCTTTGATTTGAAAGAGCGTTCTTGAAAACTTGTCAAAGCTATCCAGATAGTTGACTTTATCTGGAGTAGGAAGTTGAAATAATGCAACACCCAGCTAGAGCTTATTTGCTACCACATATCTGGATAAGAAGTATAAAATACCAGATGATTCATCTGCCTGTTGTTCAGATTTGTAGTGCATTATCCCTTGGGACTGTATATTGGCACTAAGCAGAAATGAGTCGAGCAGCACCTAGGGTCTAGTGGGAGTTCTCAAAGCTTCTTGCAGAATTCCACAAGTGAGGAGATATAATGTATAGCAGCAAGTCGTTACACTCTTGAGGAGCGGTGTAGGAGATAGCTTGATCTGGTTTTACATCTGAATGGGATTTTTGCAAGTAGGAGTCTGGATGAGCAGAGGTGTCTGGAATTTTTATGAAAGCAGATGGGATTGTTGAGGTATGCCGGGCCAGAGTTATATAGTGCCTTGAAAGTGTTGATGAGGAGTTTGAATTGTGTACATTTGTGAATGGGGGGGCCAGAGGAGCTTCTACAGGTGTGGTGTGATGAGTGTGTGGGTAGTCGAGAGTGATTCTTGCCACTGAGTTCTGAATGTTTGCAGCCTTCTGGTGAGTTTTTTTTATTTTTTTATCCTAGGATAGAGGTAGTTCCTGCAGTCCAGCTTTCTTGTGACCAGGGTGTGCCTGATGGTTCTCCAGGTGCTGATTGAGAGGCATTTCAAAATGTTCCACAGCATCTTCAGAGTATGAAAGCAGGAGGAGGTGATGACTTTGACTTGGGTGGTAATGGTGAGTGCACTGTTGATGATGATCCTGATTGTCTTGCCATAAGTGATGGCGTGAGTGTCAGTCCTAGCTCTGTTAGCCAACAGGTGGAGTCCCATGGTGATGTACTCTTCCCGAAGATCACGGTTTTTGTCTTTAGACACTTACGCTTCTTCTAGTGGGCGATTTCAACCATGCAGTTATTGAACTTGATCTGTGTACTAGGCGTCTTGTCCGTGAGACAGAGAATGAGTTGTCACTGTCGGAGAAGTTGTTGATATCATGAGAGTGGATGATGTTAGAGGGATCATGTAATGTGATGAAGAGGGTTGGGCTCAGGGAAGATCCTTGCAGAACTCTGCAGATGAGGTCACAGATGTTCAAGGTGTTTGGTGCCATGCTAACTGACTGGGTCCTTTCAGTCAGGAAGGAGCAGATCCATTGGAGTGCTTATCCTTGGTTTCGGATGTCATGTAGGAGTTGGATGAGGTTCGGATGTAAGACTTTTTCAGATGCTGCGGAGAGATCCAGGATGGTGAGAGCCACCTTGTCTCCTCTGTCTAGAGTGTTGAGGATTTCATCTGTGGCAGCGATGAGGGCTGTTTTCATGCTGTGGTTTGGTTTGAAACCAGACTGAGCGGTGTCAAGGAGTTAGTGGTCATTAAGATATTTCAATGAAGTGTCCTTTGTTGATTGTCTCTAAAACGTTGGCCGCTTGTATCTAAGTATCTGGAAAGGTCACAGAAGAGGTGGAGGCAATTACAGTGGTTATGAGCATGGCTCTGATGGGTTGCAGTTCTCTGGAGTAGGTGTGGATGGGGGCAGGAACCCAATGGGTCTGCTGATTGAATGGTCTTTATGGTGACAGCCATTTATTTTGGGGTGATGACAGCCATGTGGTTAGCATTGGTTCTTTGGATAAGATCCAGAGTCATTTGGTGTGCTCTGACTGGTCCGGGTTGTGGGCTGAATTGCTCTAAATGGCAATGATTAATTTGATGAAGATTTGTCAGATTGTTGCAGAGTCCCTGTGAGAGAAGGGATCGATTAGGAAGCGTCCAATGATGAGGTGAAATCTTTCACAATGGCAAAGATTTCTTAGTTTCTGTCAGTACTGAAATCGATGCGGTTCGCAAGAGCAGCTCATTTTGTGGTTTCGTCTCAGGGGAGATTTGAATGTGCTCCTGTCTGTATTGTCTTGGCTCATTCTCCATTTCTGCAGCAGTTGTTTGCTGTAGCGTTTCGTCAGTCTATCAACTGCCCTGAGGTCTGGATCTTGTATAGATCTGTTTTAGGGGAGGTAGGGAGTAGGCGCAGGTGGTGATCCAATTGTTGAAGGTCTTGATTGCTTTGGGGAGACTGTTGCTGTGTTGGATCACTGGGTATTGAGAGCAATGTTCCTATCCTTGTCAGTGATGATGTTGGAGTTTCATCAGGCTGGTTTGGTGGTGGTGCATGAGCATTGGACTGGAAGAGATGCTGAACTTGACAAGGGTGTGGTCTGTCCACATAATTGATGTGGGCTCTTTGACTGATGTTGCTGAAGTCGGTGACTTGGTTAAGGCTGGGCTTTCAAGGTCTTCAGTGAGTGCTCTTGAGTTGGGGGTCCCCGTGCTCTTCCAGGTGGAAGTTAAGGTCTCTTTGTAGGATGTAATCGCTAGCATCCAGGGCGATTGGTATGACAAAGTCTGGTAGGGGTGTCTGTAAAGTTGGTGTGTGGTCCCTGTGGTCTGTAGATGAGTGCTGCTTGTGGTGAAGGTGCCAATGACATGAAGCTTGAATGACAGGTGTTCCATGTTGGAGGATGATATCTGTGGATGTGGTGCAGGTTATGGTATTCATGTGTAAGAAGGCATTTCTGCCTCCAGGCTTGTGAAGTCTCTCTTGCCTGACAATGTTAAAGCCAGGATGGGTGGCTGGGTCGATGTCAGGTGCCAGTGCAGGGTTCAGCCAGGTTTACGTGAGAAAAAAGTCAGTGGCATTAGTGTGCAGCAGGTCCCAGATTTCTTTGGCGTGTTTGGTGAGTGAACTGGTGTTGAGAAGCATATTAGGAGTTAGGAGTGTGGTATGTTGTGTGGGTGGTTACAGGACAGTGTGTCAGAATGAGGTGTTGAGTGCTGTTGGGTCCTTCTCCCATCCCCAAGCTTTAGCACCTTTCTCGTCCCCACCAAATATAGGAAGCACAGCAGAAGCATGAGTAGCCTCTTCCACTAATTTTTAGGTGAAATAGTGGCTCTATCCTTCCATGGCGATCTACCATCCATCAGTTCAGACTTTTTTGGCAAAGGGCAACCTAGATATTTAGAGAAGTAGAAAAATCTATGTTTACGTTTTCTGCTCTTCTTTGGCAGATTGGAATTTTCTGTCACTAAAATCAAGGGGAGCTACACAGTTATCGTAGAACAAATGGAGAGTTATAGAGATTGGAACTAAACAGTTAAAAGGAATCGACCCCTACTAACACCCTACATATAAAGCCTAAAAACACAAAAGGGTATGGGGTTCACTTGTAATGAGGAGCTGTCCCCAAGGGAGATTATCCAGGGGCTCCTAGACCTCAATGGGTGTGTGAATGAATTGTGAGTGCTGTGCAGTGATGATGGGGTGGGGGGTTCCTTTACGGACTAGGTGGTCTCACACACTATATAGTGTTATGCTTCATCATTTAACCACCTAGCCCCACCCAGGTAGGACAATGTCACCTGGGCGGACTCAACCTCACCGTTAAAGGAACGGGAGGGAGTGCGTAGTATATTATTATCTGGAATAAGCGGGATTCAGCTAAGCCAGGGAAAGTTATAAAAACACCTAGGCAGTTACCGGTGTGCAATCTACACTTTTAATAATGGTGTCTGCTGGTGTACTAAAAACAAGGATGGGACCCCAGGGTGAGAACAAGGACTCACTGGGTCACCTATCTAAAAATGGCCGACCTGTTTCTGCCCTCTACAATGAGCCAAGGAAGGTCTGGGGGGCATTCTTCAGGGCCTAGGATCCCTAAACGTCATGCAGTGCAGAGACAAACATCCAACATGTTCCCTAGGGAGTATACCTATGGATTTATTCAATCTTCCACTGATTCATGTTTCTTTTACTTATATTACCTGCAGTCCCAGCCTATTTCTTTTCCCTTCTCCTAGAGTGTGACTATAAGGGGACACTCCCCCTCCTGGAATCTGGGGCAAGTAGCCTTTAGACTTGGGGGTAAGATATTATGTTCTTGGTAGATATATGTTACACCTTTTGCATGCCATAACTTTGGCTTGCTGTGTCACCCCTGTGTGTGTGTTGCTGTGCTGTGTTTTTTACGAAACGTTAATCATGCTCCTCTTCCCTTAGGCCTACGTTAGGTAATTCTTCGCCACAGGTAGGCCTCATTTCTCACTTTTTTGTACCCACTCTCTTACTGAGTGTTGGGTGTTTGTCTCTGATATTGTCCTACCTGGGTGGGGATAGGTGGTCAAATGATGAAGCATGACACTGTATAGTGTGTGAGACCACCTAGTCCATAAAGGAACTACCCCCTCCCCCCCCCCCTTCCCCACACATCACCACTCCACAGCACTCACACTTCACTCACACACCCATTGAGGTCTAGGAGCCCCTGGATAATCTCCCTTGGGGATAGCTCCTCATTACAAGTGAACCCTTTTGTGTTTTTTTAGCTACAGTTAGCCTGGTCTGCAACTGTCGGAGGATGAGGACTGAGGATGAGGATGGATACATTTTATTTATTTTTTAACACCAAATCACTCAAGTTGGTATCCTGCTCATGCTCTTGCTGTAATACATGTGTGTCCACTGCAGACAGGTGAGACCTTTTCCATTTTCTTTTTATGACTAACACACTGTATTAAAGTACAGTCTCAAATCCTGGTGTAATAATAGGCTTGTGTGCTGAAAATAGAGAGTTGGTGGGCATCATTCCCTCTACCATTAAAAGTGGCCTGACAGGCATGACACAAGATTTTCTTAGATACACACATTTGATTTGCTACTATTGAAAAATACTACACATCCCCAGTGCACTGTGCTATATCTGAACATGTGTCTTCCAAAAGGACTGTACAAAACATAAACCAGTACATCTTCAATAGTGTGCTATAAAATGACATCCTTCCCTCCACCCCCACTTCACCTCACCACAAAAATAAAATCTACAGTTTAACAAAATCTAGAGAGGCAGACCCACCTACATTGCTTTTTGCAGTGTAGTGCTTTTTGCAATATGGTGCTGATAATAAACCATTTTCCATGTCTGATAGTTGCCAGTCTAGCCAAATTTTCCTTGCTTGAAGTAAAAAAGATGATATAACCTTCAATCAGATTGAGTTGTTTCTTAAGGAAAGGTTTCAGCTCTTAAAACTGCAAACCAGAAGGCTTGGGTAATCTCAGTAGATGGGAAAACTTTTTCAACTACACATACTGTTTCCAGTAACATGCATTGTCCCATTATCTGGGCAGCACTGACTGAGGCTGTCATGTTTCAAAGCTCTTTCTTGAAAGCTCATTATATATTTAAAGTTCGGAGCAGAGACGGCTGGTAACTTTAGCAGAGTTGGCGGACGATGGGACACACTCACACATACACTCGATCACACCCATGCATACACACCCACACACGCGCAGGCGCACACACATGCGCTTTTGCACACTCGTGCATACACACAAATCCACTCAACACTACCAAATATGTATACATGCAAGCATGCATGTACCAAAAATTAATTTTAAAAAATCATCTTATCTGCAGCTCTGCTTCTGAGGTTCCAGGAGTGTTTGGACTGCTTCCTTCTCTCATTGGCTGTATGTGGGACGCAGCTTGTGCAGAATTAACACTTCATGGTAGTCATTTTTACCATTGGCTTGGAGGCAACCTTAGCTTTGTGTGTTTGCCCAGCAAAACCATAATTAAAATACATATGTGTATGCCCTTTCAGTTAAAACTCATCATCCATTTATCTGTTAAAGTGTCCATCACATTTTGCTTCTGCCCACCACAGCCTACAGGATGGTAGATTGTTCTGCCCACTTCAGCCATTGGCTCTCTCCACTGTACGTGACAGCATTTTGTTCTTGCATGAACTGAGATCTGTTCCTCATTTTTTTCAAATTAATATTGTTTTCTGACTCCTAGTTAGAAAATAGGTGTAGAAGTTAGGTATGACCTGAATGGTATGACCTCATAATCAAGCTGCAGTGGATATGACTGTAATGACAACTTTCATTACCTCTTTAACAGTCTTGCTTAGCTTGGTCCACGATGATTGAATTTTCTTGCATTTACAGGCCAGGTGTAGAATTATCCCTTTCCCAACATATCAGTGGGGTGTGAAGCACTAATTTATGTAAGCATGGCTATGTTTAAATAGACCCTTTACTAGCTAAAAAATTGTTTCTTCAAGGGCAAATGAGACTTTGAGAGAAATGCTGATTTACATATTTCCTTACATTTATTTTGTTCTATTGTGTGACTGTTTTTGATTCTCAGATCCTTCACTCAACCTTTTAGCTGTGCCGTGCCATTTAGAGTTTCATAGTGCAGAGTGCAGATGATTTATATAATTTGGAGGCCATATGACCTTGGGTAGCTGATTTATGCAGAAGAATTTGCTAGCCCATCTGGTTACTTCTGATAATTTAAAAAGTTCATTCAGTCACACACACCTATGAAATTTTATATTATCTAGCTTAAATTTGGTTTGGACATCTTCAAGGAGGGGAATCATGTGATCCCTAGTCCTTGGCCAAGTGGTTGTCAGCCTTGTCATTTGGTCTTAATGGTAGTGTATCACTATATATGCAAAAAGGACATTTAGGAGGCCGGTTAGTGATCATTTAGCTCTTAAATTTATAGTTTAATTATGGCATGGACAGAATCCCCTAAGATGCATTTAAAATGTGGTGTGTTTTTGTCAAAAGTGGTGGCAGAAGCTAAATAATTCAGAATGAGGAAATGTCTTTCAGTTTTCTGCCATACAGGGAGGTCTCTGGCCT
The DNA here is from genome assembly GCF_031143425.1 of Pleurodeles waltl. Classification (NCBI taxonomy): domain Eukaryota; kingdom Metazoa; phylum Chordata; class Amphibia; order Caudata; family Salamandridae; genus Pleurodeles; species Pleurodeles waltl. The sequence goes on from NC_090440.1 coordinate 813,129,217, forward strand.
TTGGAAGTAGCAAAAGGGAACTTTGCCTGTGTAAGTAATCAGTTTAAGCAGTCGGTTTAAGTGAATAATAAAATATTTGAAAGACTTCTTTCAAGATAATTGACAATTGGCAGTTCCTTTGACTTTTATCTTAATCTTTTCTATTCTTTGCCACAATGGGTATATAGATGACAAGGATCAAGAAGTGTTTCAACCTTAGAAATCATTACGTTCTTGTAATATTTGGCAGAATTCTGTACATCATCAAACCAGAATCAGTTTGTTTTTAGGTAGGAAGGCTTCCAGGGGAATCCTGAGGTCCCTAGTACATGTTTTAGTTCATTGGTGGTTGAGTGCACAAACGTTTTTGTCTTAAAGGAGTTTCATAGCCCTCTGCATACTTCTGTGTTAATAGGTGAAGTTGAAATGAAAGTTTCTGATGGATACAGCTTACCTGTGGATTCCTCTCCTTATGAATTCTCTCCCAATGCACCAGCATTCGACAAAAATGTTTCCTAAGCGATCCACGTCAACAAGGACGTCATACATGCATGGCTCTGCACGTGACTCTGTCTGACGTCATCGGAGCCATAAGAAGTCCTCACCGGCGTGCTGACATCAGTTCCCTTTTTTCTATGCCTTCGATCTGAACGGTTTCCTACCTCTCTGTCGTTTCTCAACTGTTTCATGCTACTATGTCTCTGCTGAAGAAATCTGGCTTTAAACCTTGTAGCCAGTGTGTGGGGAGGGAGGGGTGGTCCTATGTGGGGGACTGACACACAAGAGCCGCCTTTGGTGTTTGAGCTCGGATCATGACATGGCAGGTTGCTAGTCTTCCCTGCGTGTAAGTCCTGAGGCTCTAAAGCAAGTGAGGCAAAGCTTTTTCTCTCGAAAGCAAATAAAGAGAATAGAGGACGACATAGATCAAGGACTTGGGACACTTCATCGCACAGAGATCATCGAGGTCCCTCAAGTGTCGTCGATGACATGATTTACTGTGCTGTTCGTCCAGAGATGACAACTCTCGGTCGGTATCTCTGACTTAAAGATCTAGACGCTGCACTCCTTGGAAAGTCAGTCCCACCTGGTCTCCCAAACCAAAGTCACCTGAAGCGTCACCGGTGCCGACTTTGGTAGAGATTTCAGCGTCACCTGCATGCCCAATAGCTCAATTTTTACCCTGCATCCTCTCAAGGTCAGGAGTTTGGGGTTCGGGTGTCCGATACAGCCCAACCACCACAAGGGGAACAAGAGTATCCTGCCTTTCTGGCACCAGGAACAGATCCGTCTCTGTTTCTAAATGCTATTTTTAGCATTTTTAATAGGCAATCGGTCCTCTCTGGTGCACCTGCTGGCCCCACAGGTCTGTTGGCTTTTTTGCTGGGGACGCTGGTGCCGTATAAGCAGGCTCCATTTATGCCTTTTATACCAGCAACCCCTTTGGATCGTTCTGGCATGGTGTTGAGGATGACACCACCTCTACCCCAGATGACTGTGCTGGTACCGGTGTCCGATAGACCTCGAGAGAAGTCGGCTCTGTCTTCTCCGACGTGGAGTGTGGATCTGGCTCCTACTCCAGTTTCGCCTTCTGCTTTAGGGGCTGTTGTCTACGTCAATGAACTCTTTATCACCGTCACATTTGGAGTCTAGACTAAGCTCTAGAAGGAAGGCCGTTAGACTACTGGAAAAGCAGCAGTATCTAGAGGAACTGCAACAGCTGGAAGAAGGGGAAATACCTGTGCCTTCAGATGAATACCAGGGACTTGAATTTGCTAGTAGGTTGGATACATTGTCCGAAGTGGGAGCTATTATCCCCTGGAGGTGTTCTTTCGTCGGACGTGACGACTTACCATGGGGTAATTAGGAAGGCAGCAGAATTTTTAGGGTTGCCCCTGCCTGCATAATCGTTTAAGACTAATATTCTGACAAAGGTGCTGCATCCATCAGCCTTGTCTTCAGAGCCCCTTCTTCCATTCAGTGATGCTTTGACGGTACCCATATTAGAGATATGGAAGAAACCAGTCACGACTTTTGCGGTTTCAAAAACTGTAGCCAGTAGGTAAAAAGTTGCTCCAGGTGACCTGCAATTTTTAACCCAGCACCAAACTTCGGAAAGCATGGTAGTGCAAGCTTCTTGTTCCTTAAGGTCGGCTCTGGGGTAATTACCTACAACACCAGCAGATAAGGAGTCAAAGCCTATGAAGCAGTCATAAAGAAGAGCTTGTTCTCTGGAAGAATGGTTTTGAAATAATTTAATGTGACTTGTGTACTGGGGAGATACCTCTATGCTCTAATGGATACGATGAAAGAGGTGGTTCCTAAATTGCCACAGGAAGTATAGGGACATTTCGCTGAACTGTTACAGGACAGTTAAGTGACAGCCAAACAAGTGATCCAGTCAGACCTGGACACTGCAGACTCAGTTGCTAGAGCCATGGGGACTTCAATTGCAACCAGGAGGTATGCTTGGATCAGAAGTTCTGGCTTTTCCTCGGATGTGCAAGCTTCATTGATGGACCTCCCTTTTGATGATGCCAGACTGTTTGATGCAAAAGCAGACTCTGGCCTTGAAAGATTCAGGGATACTAGAGCTACTGCAGAATCTTTGGGCCTTCAGACATCATCTGCGGTACCCCCCCCCCCCCCCCCCCCCCCCCCCTCCTCTACAGGTCCTATAGGGGTTGTGGAAGAGTTTGAATGCGAGGAGCCACCCAGCAGCGTTCCTCACCCTCTTCATCCTTTGCTGGAATCCAGCCACAGAAGCAGCCCTAGTTCTCACCCCATTCACCAGCATGTGCTGACTGTAAGGAGGAGGTTGTTTCATTTTGTTTGGGAGTGGGGGTTAATAACATCAGATTCTTGGGTGTTGAGCATAGTGAGAAAAGGTTATGCCCTTCCCTTTCGGTAGGTAGTCCCTCAATGCTGCCCCCTTTGCCCCCCCCCCCCTTTATCATCCGTCATTCCTTTTGCTCAGAAGAGCATCTTCTGTTGCTTCGGCAGGAGATGCAGAGTCTTCTGTTACAGGATACAGTGTAGTTGGTTCCGGAGCAGAAAGGGGGTCACGGATGTTAATAAAGTATTTCCTGATTCCCTAGAAGGATGGTTGTCTGAGGCCTATCCTGGACATGAGGATTTTGAATTGGTTCCTCAAACAGGGAAAGTTTAAAATGCTGACCCTGGCATAGGTGTTTCTTGCGTTGGACAAGGAAGACAGGATGCTTATTTTTACATCTCTGTTAGGAAGTTGTACAGGAGGTATCTCCGGTTTATGGTAGGATCGCAGCACTACCAGTTTGCGGTCCTTCATTTTGGTCTCACTTCAGCACCTCAAGTCTTCACGAAGGTGATGGCAGTGGTGGCGGCGCACCTCAGAAGGAACGGAATATCTGTATTCCCTTACCTGGATGATTGGCTGATCAAAGCCAAGTCCCCAGAGTTGGTGCTGCACCTTTTGCAGGTGACAACCCAGTTGTTGTTCAACCTGTGCTTTTTGGTAAACGTAACCAAATCTCACCTGGAGCCTTCAGTGGCTCCTATTCATAGGGGCAGTACTGGACACAAGATTGAATCAGGCCTACCCTCCACCCGAGAGGATTCAGGACATTTAGGCTATGATTCCAATGTTTCAAAGGGGAACGGCTGTTCCAGTCCAAAAGGTCTTACGGCTGCTCGGTCTGTTCTCTTCCTGTATTCTTTTGGTCACTCACGCTCGTTTGCACATGAGGGCTCTTCAGTGGTGCCTCCGTAAGCAGTGGTTTCAACACAAAGGGGATCTCAAGGAATCTATCCCCAGAGATGCTGCATTGGATCTGTGATTGTGGAGTGTGGACGGCAACCACTCCCAATAAAGGCCTTTTTGTCTTTCACCTCCGGTGACCACAGTGATAACGGATGCTTCCACTCTAGGGTGGAGAGCACATCTGGGGGATCTGGAGATCAAAGGCCTTCGGTCTCATCATCTGGGCAGCAGTTGCGGGCGATACTTCTGGCTCTCACGGCCTTCCTCCCATCCATTCGCGGTCGGTCTGTACAAGTCTTGACAAACAACACTACAGCAATGTGATATATCAACAAACCGGGAGGAGGAAGGTCGTACCTTCTCTGCAGAGAGACTCTTGTCCTGGGCACAGGACCATCGGATTTGTGTAGTAGCAAACCACTTGGTCCGGAGTTCTCAACGTACATGTGTATGGTCTGCCGGCTCTTTTCGGCCGATCGCGAGTGACGTCTCCATCCAGCCTCAAATAGACCTATTTGCCACTCATGAGAACGCGCACTGCCTGTCGTGCCTCCAGTATCCGATGCATGGGGCACTGGAGAACGCGTTTCAGCTGACCTGGAGCAACCAGCTGTTTTACCTGTTTTCTCTCATACCCTTGATTCCTTGAGTTCTGATGAAGATTTGCATAGACTGGGCCCAAGTCATATTAATAGCCCCGGACTGGCCAAGAAGGTTGTGGTACACAGACCTTCTTCAACTCTCACTGTGCCCTTGGCTCAGTCTCCCTCACAGGGCAGACCTCCTCTCACAGTCATGGGGGCAGGTTCTACACCCCCACCTCCAGAGCCTGCATCTACGTGCCTGGAGATTGAACTGGGCAATCTGAGTTCTTTTTCTCTCCCTTCAGAAGTGGTGGATGTTATTTTATTGGCCAGGCGACACTCCACAAAGACTGTCTATGCTGGCAGATGGGCAAAATTTGTTAATTGGTGTGGAGAGAGACAAATTGATCCTTTAAAGGCCCATTTGTCTAATGTTTTGCAATTTGCACTTAGCGCAAAAAGGTTGCACAGTTGTGACAGTGTAAGGGTATTTATCTGCTCTGTTGGCTTTTGTTTGTTTACCTGATCAACCCTCTTTATTTAAGTCCCCTATTGTTCTTAGGTTCCTGAGGGATTTAACAAACAAATTTCCTCCCCCTCCGTTTGTAATATGTCAGTGGGATTTAGGTTTAACTTGTTTTGATGGGTTCACCGTTTGAATGAATGTATAGCTGCCCGTTGAGGCTTCTAGGTTTTAAAACAGTTTTTCTAATAGCCATCACGTCAGCTAGGCATGTTAGTGAGATTCAGGCTCCTGGTGTAAAACCACCTTTTACTACCTTCAATGCTAATAATGTGGTTTTGAGTATTAGGGCGGCTTTCCTACCTGAGGTAGTCACTTCCTTCCATTTGGGACAATCTATAACCCTTCTGTCTTTTACCCTCCTCCCCATCCATCGAAGGAGGAGGAAAGGCTGCATTGCCTGGATCTGAAAAGGGCCCTTAGCTTCTACATAGAAAGGACGAAGGACTTCAGAACAGATCATCAGCTCTTCATTGGCTGTGTGGGTAAAATGAAGGGTAAAGCCGTCCTCAAAAGGATCCTATCAAGGTGGGTCATTCTTCGCATAAAGATGTTATTCACTTGCAAAGTAGGTTCCTACTGAGGCCTTTCGGGATCATCCCACCAGGGCTAAGTCTGCCTCTTTGGTTTTAGCTAGAGGTGTGCCTGCTGCCGACATTTGTAAAGCAGCAACCTGGGCTTCCCTCCACAGTTTTGCAAAGCATTTTTGTTTAGACTCGGAAGTGAGGAGGGATTGCCATTTTGCCCTTTCTGTTTTGCAGGACTTCTTGGTTTGACCAGTCGGACACCCACCTTGGAGTGTGGGACTTCTTTGGGATTCTGCTCATAAGGTGAGGAATCCACAGGTAGCTGTATCGATCAGAAGAACAAGTTACTTAACTTCGGTAATGCTTTTCCTGGTGGATACAGTAGCTACCTGTGGATTCCTCCCAGTCCCACCCACCTTCCCGTTGCCTGTCTGGTCATACCAAGACTAGTATTGATATTGTTTCAATAATGTGTAAATATATAGGTGTGTGTGTATGTATGTATATATATATATATTATGTGTGTGTATATATATATATATATATATATATATATATATATATATATATATATATATATATATATATATATATATATATATATAGTTAAATGGCATGTGTAGCTGCAGATACACATGCTCTGCATATCGATTCCGACATCTAGTGTTGGGCTCGGAGTGTTACAAGTTGTTTTTCTTCGAAGAAGTCTTTGCGAGTCATGGGATTGAGTGACTCCTCCTCTCAGTTCCATTGCGCATGGTCATTGACTCCATTGTTAGATTGTTTTCTTTCCGCCGTTGGGTTCAGACGTGTTTCCTCTCGCTCTGAGATTTCGATTCGGAAAACTTTAGAAAACCCTTCTTTTCGTCAGTATTGACTGGATCGCGTTATCCAACTAGCATCAAACCAGTAGTACAGTCGGGAAACCTCTTTGTTTGCCTTTTGGGTGAGCGCACCCAACTCAGGCCTATTCGGGCTGACCGTGTAAAGAGCATGATGGATTGGACTCCATCTTAATTATACCCTCGGTGCCACGGCAAGTACCCATACACAGACCAGCATTTGATTTGCAACCTGTGTCTTTCTCCAGAAGGAAAACTGTGAAACCTGTCAATCGTTTCGATCAAAAAAGACTCTTGGAGACCGAAGAGCAAGAAGGCTGGAAATGGCATCGAAGAGCAGTGAACATCTCAACGACACCGAAGAGGAGCAGAAGCAAACAGCAGTCTCTATCTGAGACACAGAGTCTGAGCAGGAGTCCGAAGACGACAGACCCATCACAGCCGGCCAGCATGCGAGTACGTCTGCCGCTGCACCCCCACACAAGAAACATCAGAAGGCCTTGGGTACACCACTGCCGGAAGACCATGGTTTGGCCCGAAAAAAGACTGACAGTGACCAACCTTAGGGTTCGGGTTCGGCCACACTTCCAACTACTTTGGAGTCGACAAAAAATATCATGGCCCCATTTTGGACTCCAGCAAAAACCAGCAATGTTCGGAGTCAAAAATTACAAAGACAGTTTCGGAGCAGAGACCTTCCACGGCATTTTTGATACTGAAAAAACATCAAACTTCAGAACCGAAAAAGACAGGTTATACAGAGGAGCAAGGACTTTCCAAAAAACTACGAGAAATCCATAAAACCTCTGAGGAAGAGTCAGACATTAAGCCTATTCTACAAGTTATGGATGAGAGGCAATCTAGGATACACATCCATAAAGATATGGGGAGAATTATTACAGCACCTCCTCTAAAGACAAAGAGAAAGCTGTCATTCCAAGAAGAACTGGACACTGCACAGCCCCCAGCTAAAGTACCAAAGCAAAAAGAGAAGCCAGTACCTCCTCAGTCTTCTCCTACTCATTCTCCGCACCTTCCTACCTCTTCTCACACCAGCCCTCCTCCAATGCCTTCTCCAACACATTCTTTTGATTCCCAAGAAGACATTGTAGATCCATGGGACCTTTATGATCCTGATCCCATCCCAGATAATGACCCAGACACCTACTCCTCTAAACAATCTCCACCTGAAGATACTACAGTATACAATCAGGTCATAGCCAGGGCTGCAGCATACCATGGGGTAACAATGCACACACAACCATTAGAGGAAGATTGTGTGTTCAACATGTTATCCTCAACACATTCTAGGTACCAATGCCTCCAAATGCTACCAGGCATGGTAAAGCATGCAGACCAAATTTTTAATGAGCCTGTGAAAGCAAGAATAATCACACCTAGAATAGAGAAGAACTAGAAGCCTGCACCCTCTGACCCTGATTACATCACCCATCAGGTGCCTCCTGATTCAGTGGTGGTTAGTGCTGCAAGAAAGAGGGCAAATAGCCAGTCTTCAGGAGATGCACCCCCTCCTGATAAAAAGAGCAGGAAATTAGACGCTGCAGGGAAGAGAGTTGCGTCCCAAGCAGCAAATCAATGGAGGATAGCTAATTCCCAGGCACTACTAGTCCGTTATGATAGAGCCCATTGGGATGAGATGGAAGATATCATACAGCATCTCCCAAAAGAGCACCAAAAGAGGGCACAGCAGGTAGTAGAGGAAGGGCAAGCTATCGGTAATAACCATATAAGGTCTGCCTTTGATGCGGCTGATACAGCTGCAAGGAGCGTGAACACAGCAATTACCATACGAAGACGTGCATGGATGCGCTCCTGGTTTTAAACCAGAAATCCAACAGGCTGTGTTAAACATGCCTTCTGACAAGAAACATCTTTTTGGGCCAGAGGTGGACACTACAATAGAAAAATTGCTAAAAGACTTCGATACAGCCAAGGCAATGGGTGCTCTGTATACTACACCATATAGGGGGTTGTTTCAGTTATGAGGCGGTTTTAGACCACAATCCTCTGAGACATCAGCTTCACAAGCAAAACCAACTTAGCAAACCCAGTACCAGAGAGAGGTGGGTTTAGAGGAACATACAGAGGACAATACTCTACAAATAGAGGCAAATTCCAAACCTCTAAACGACCAGCGACACAACCAAAACAGTGACTTTCTTCACTTTCTTCCACTCCACACATCTCCTTTGGGGGGAAGACTACAGCAGTTCCACACACATTGGCAAAATATCACCACAGACAACGGGGTGTTATCAATTATCCGCAATGGCTATTGCCTAGAATTGATAAATACTGCTCCAACTATTCCACCAAGATATCACAAATTAACCCCAGAACATACAGTTCTGTTACAACAAAAGGTTCAATCTCTACTACTAAAACAAGCAATAGAATTAGTTCCACAGTCTCAACTAGGAACAGGAGTTTACTCACTATACTTTCTAATTCCCCAAAAAGATGGCACCCTCAGGCCAATATGAGACCTCAAGCCCCTACATTTGTACATCCTATCAACCTTTTCACACGTTAACTCTGCAAGATGTTTTCCCACTGCTACAAAAACAAGACTTTGACAGCCCTAGACCGCAAAGATGCGTATTTCCGCATAGCCATCTATCCAGCTCACAGAAAATACCTCAGGTGTGTCATACAAGGAAACATTACCAATTCAAGTTGTTACCTTTTAGCATAACAGCTCCAAGGGTGTTGACAAAGTGCTTAGCAGTAGTAGCAGCTTACCTAAGAAGACAACACATCCATGTCTTTCAATATCTAAATGATTGGCTAATAAAATCAAGCAATCGTACACAATGCCAAAATCATACATAAACTCTGCACACGCTAGGTTTTTCTATAAACTACCAAAAGTCACACCTTCAACCAGCACAAGTACAGCTGTATTTAGGTGCTTTCGTAAATACTCGACTAGCTCTAGCGTATCCAAATACACAAAGGATACAAGCTTTTCAAAATCTAGTTCCACTTATACAACCGAATCAACAATATACTGTAAGATTTGTCATGAAAATCTTAGGAATGATGACATCTTTCATAGCAATAGTCCCACATGCAAGATTAAACATGAGGCCCTTACAACAGTGCCTTGCACAACAATGGTCACAGGCACACGGTCAACTTCAAGATCTAGTGTTGGTATACCACCAGGCACATATATCCCTTCAGTGGTGGAATTGCACCAACTTAATAAAGGGGCGGTCGTTTGAAGACCCTGTGCCTCAGACCATAATTACGACAGATGCATCAATGATTGGTTGTGGAGCTCACTTAAACAATCACAGTATTCAAGGGCAATGGGTTGTCAAGCAGAAACAGCTACACATAAACCATGTAGAATTATTAGCTGTTTTTCCTGCCCTAAAAGCATTTCAACCTCTTCTCAAACAGAAGAATGTTCTCATAAAAACTGACAACATGACTACCATTTATTATATTAACAAACAGGGAGGGACACACTCATCTCAATTGTCCCTTCTAGCCCAAACAATTTGGAAAATGGGCAATTCACAATCATATTAATCTATTAGCACAGTACATTCCAGGGATAGACAATCAGGTGGCAGATGTCCTCAGCGGAAATCACCAACAAACACACGAATGGGAGATTCACCCTCAAGTACTTCAAAAGTACTTTCAAAAGTGGGGAACACCAGACATAGATCTATTCGCAACAAGCAAAAATACATGATGTCAAAACTTCGCATCCAGACACCCACATCCTCTATCCAGAGGCAATGCTCTATGGATCAATTGGTCAGGGATATGTGCTTACGCTTTTCCCCCTCTCCCACGCCTTCCGTTTCTAGTCAACAAGTTGCATCAAACTTCACTCAACATGATACTCATAGCACCACCATGGGCACGTCAACCGTGGTACACAACACTACTAGATCTATCTGTAGTACCTCACTCCAAACTCCCACCCAGACCAGATTTTCTAATACAAAACAAAGGTCAAATCAGACATCCCGACCCCAATACTCTCAATCTAGTGATTTGGCTCCTGAGGTCATAGAAAAGTTGGATATTTAAAACTCCCATCCAAATGTATGGAAGTCAATAAACAAGCATGAAAACCCACTACTAGACAGTGCTACGCAAACAAGTGGAAAAGATTTGTCTATTATTGTCAATCTAAAACCATAGATTCTCTTAAAGCATCAATAAAAGACATTGTATGTTACTTACTTTATTTGCAAAAAATCTAATTTAGCTTTTTCCTCCATAAAAATACACCTTACAGCAATATTTGCATACTTACAAACTATTCAACATAGTTCTTCATTTAGAGTTCCTGTTCTTAAATCCTTTATGTAAGGGTTAAAACGCATCATTCCACCAAGAACACCACCAGTTCCATCTTGGAATTTAAATATAGTGCTTACAAGACTTATGGGACCACCTTTTGAACCCATGCACTCTTGCCAAATTCAGTTTCTAACTTGGAAAGTTGCCTTCCTGGTGGCAATTAATTCTTGAAGAAGAGTAAGTGAAATACAAGCTTTGACTCTGGAAGAACCTTTTTTCCAAGTACACAAACGCAAGGTTATACTAAGAACAAATCCTGGTTGAAAAAAATACTTAACATCTGAAAGTATTGCAAATGAATATTTGGAAGTCGTGGTTCGATTCAGCGATACAACTTGAGCTGGGGCTTATAATCATCAAATTTAAATATATCCGGAAATTATTGAATCATTGGGGAGAATCTTAGAAGCTCCAACGTGTATTGTTAGCACATATTGAAATATTACGTACAGTCTGGGAATTCAAAATCACGGATGATGATTTTGAAAAAAAAAAAAAAAAAGAAAAACTAAACATTGTGGACCCGAATGGGTCCTTGGATTAGGGAATATGGCAAAATGTAGGAAAAACTGAAAATAATTAAAAACCTAGTTAAAGATTCAGCTACCCTATGCTATTACTGGTATTGGGTTTAACGTCTCCATCTTGCTATTTGTCTGAAGCTGCTGGGTCAGGCAAAAATGGAGCACTATCTAATAAGGTACAAAGGCAAGGTGTTCTAGATGCTGTATGATGATGCTAACTTTGGACCAGATGCATCAGTTCATAGAGTGGAAGACTCCGAAAACCGAGGTATCCTATTCTTCAGGACATTTTTTAAATTGCCCATCTTGCACAAACAGACCATGGAAATGGAGTCAATAATTAGTTTTTTGTTCAGCTTTCTTAGAAGAAGGGAGGAGGTTGCAGCTCCCCGTTTCTTGACCCCAGGACACTAGAGTTGTCGCTTCATTGTTCAGCTTTACGATGAAATGTGAAAACATTACCCTGTGTTAGAGATTAAGCCATTTTTGTAAGAAAATAATCTCAAGGTTTAAGGCCATAGTTTTAGAGGGCAGTGGATGATCCAACGCTAGCTTGTAGTTCATATAAGTTGAGGTGTGCTCAACGTATTAATGCATTTCTTAGTTTGAAGATAGTACAACATGTAGATAGAATATATGCACTTCACATTTAGGACACCTTAATTTTAGAAGCATCAGGAGTTGGTTGATTGACTGCTGCTAGCTATTAAACAGCCACACAAGATAGGGGTTGTAGCCAATATAATTTAAGGTTGTGACAAGGGCGTTAATGAATTTCAGAGCTAAAAGTGGCCATAGCAAGCAAATAGAATACCTATGCACAATTAACTATGATGTTTTATAGTATGATGGATTATGTTTTACTGGCACCGCTTAGAGTTGATTCAGTATTGGCTGCTAGTTCACAAATTAATACTTATTTTTGCCTGGATTTTTTGTATTGCTTTTATAGGCATGTTATAACATTATCGCTAACGTCAAAAAAGGATTCTTAACTTTTGACTGTTAATGAACTTGAGATTGTATGTTTAATTTATTTAATGCATGCACTGTATAATGCTCTGAAGTGACTAAATGTTGGGTTATATTCTTTTGTGAGTTTAATTTATTAATTTCTCCATGATTTAAAAAATCCATTTATGGACGGAGAAATATACATAAAGTTTAGTTTTTTTTTTTTTTTGTACTGTAGGAAGCTGGATCTGTACATACCACCATATATTAAAGTGAGATATAATGTGCACAGTGTCCAGGGATTCCCCATACACTTAACAGATTTTAAAGTAGATAACACTAATGCTTTCTTTTGTGGTAGTGTGGTCGAGCAGTTAGGCTTATCAGAGGGTAGTTCAAAGCATTTGTTGTACACACATAAAATAGATGAAGCACACACTCAATGACTTAACTCCAGACCAATGGTTTTTATATAGCAAAAATATATTTTCTTTATTTTTAGAACCACAAGATTCAAGTTACAGGTAAGTACCTTAATCATGTTGTATTTCACACAGGTATCAACAGTGCTTTGTTTGAAACAGGTAAGTAATACCGTTTTTGAAATATTGGCAAAAAGCTATTTTGAAAATGGACACAGTACAATTTTCAGAAACAGTTCCTGGGGGAAGAAATGTTAGGTTGTTTTACAGGTAAGTACAACACTTAGTTTCAGTCTCTGGGTTTTAGCAAGTCCACCGGTTATGGTTGAAGCTAACCCCAAACACCCACTACCAGCAACACTGGGCCAGCCGGTTGCAGAGGTCAAAGTTGAGCAAATTTAATGTGGGCTCCTATGGAGACAGAGGGTACTCTGAATCATCTCTGCCAGCAGGTAAGTTCCCTCAACTCGGAGACCAGACCAGGGCGGATTAGAAGAGCACTGGAAGGGGCCACAAGTAGACACCAAACACACCCTCAACTGCACAGGGGCACCCGGGTGCAGGGTGCAAACAGGACGTTGGGTTCCCAATGCTGGTTTATGAGGAGACCCCGGGGGTCACTCAGAGGCTGCAGGCGAAGTCCAGGGGGGTGCCTCGGACACACCACCGGTTGGACAGGGAGCAGGGCCGTCTGCTGAACGTTGAGGCACTGAGGGTCGGTTTCTCCAAGGCCTGGGAGCTGCGGATGCAGTGTGTTCTTAGGCGTCAGATATCTTCGTCTGGAGCTTTGCGGTCCGGGCGGTCCTCAGGAGTCCCTCCATAGGTGTTGTCGTGGAGGGGTCAACCCAGGGTGGACACTTGATCGCAATCACCTGGGGACTGTCTTTTGCTGGGTGGACCGCCTGGACACGGGCCGTGGGCGTCTGGTGTACAGCGGGTCAAGAATCACACATCCAGAGTGAGGTGGGAGTCCTTGGTTGTAGGTTTCTTAAGACAGAGCTGCTGTCCTCTGGAGCTCTTGGTCCTTTGGGGTGCAGGGCAGTCCTCTGGAGTTGGCAGAGGTCGCTGTGCTCACTGGACGCGTCACTGATCTTTTTGCAGGTCCTTTGAAGCAGGAGACAGGCCTGTAGGGCTTGTGCCAAAGCAGTTGTCATCTTCCTTCTTCTGTGCCGGATGTTTAAGCTTAGCGGTCCTTCTTCCTCTTGTAGGCCACTAGGAATCTGGTGAACTGGGTTCAGGGAGGCCCAAATCCTAGATTTAGGGGTGTTTTAGGGGTCAGAGGGGAGTAGCCAATGGCTACTGTCCCTGAGGGTGGCTACACCCTCCTTGTGGCCACTCCCTTTGGGGAGGGGGGCACATTCCTAACCCTATTGGTCCCTGGCCTCCATACCAAGATGGAGGTTTCTGTAAGGAGGGGGCCACCTCATCTCTGGAACACCTTAGGGGTGTTCCTGGCTGGGGTGGTCACTCCTCCCTGTTTTCCCTAATTTTCCCACCAGACTAGCCCCCAAATGTGGGGCTTCATCTGGGGGGGGGGGGGAGGGTTAGGTGGGGGCTGGGGGGGTGCAACTCGATTAGCTGGAGTACCCTGGGGCACTGTAACCCGAAGCTGAAGCCTTTGAGGCTCACTGCCAGGTGTTAGTTATTGTAGGGGGGAGGTGTGAAGCACCTCCACCCAGGACAGGCTTTGTTTCTGGCCACAAAGTGCACAAAGGCAGTCACCCCATGTGGTCATAAACTTGTCTGAAAGTGGCAGACTGGCACAGACCAGTCAGTCCTACATTAGGAGTTTGGCTAACATACCGGGAGCATCTCTAAGATGCCCTTTGTGTGCATTTTTAAATAAATGACACAATGGCATCAGAGTGGGTGTATTGTGCTGAGACGTGTGATACCAAACTTCTTAGTATTCAGTGAAGCCATTATTGAGTGACTAACTCCCAAACCATATACTCAATATGGCTACACTGCACTTACAATGTCTAAGAATGGACTTAGAGACTGTAGGGGCATATTGCTCATGCAGCTATGCCCTCACCTGTGGTATAGTGCACTCTGCCTTAGGACTGTAAGGCCTGCTAGAGGGATGACTTAACTATGCCACAGGCATTGGTTTGTGGGCATGGCACCCTGAGAGGGGTGTCATGTTAACTTTGTCCTTTTTTTCCCCACCACACACACAAACTGCAAGGCAGTGTGCATGTGTTGAGTGAGGGGCCCCCTAGGATGGCATAATACATGCTGCAGCCCTTAGGGACTTTCCCTGGCCCGTAGTGCCCTTGGTACCATGAGTACCTTTTACAAGGGACTCAACTGTGTGCCAGGGCTTTGCTAATTGTGGAAACAAAGGTGCAGTTTTAGTGAAAGAACACTGATGCTTGTATCAGCAATAGGCAAACGTGGGGGGGGGGTAACCATGCCAACAGTGGCACTTTCCGCCAAGTGTGTTTTGCAAAATCTGCATAGTATCAAACTTAATAAACTTAAATTTGTAATTTGACAAATAGATCAATGTAATGTACGTATTTAGTACAGAGTGACGGTTGAGCATTTTTTTATGGTAGCCTAGATTGGAGTAGTAATTTCCGATTTTCACTGCTATCTAAATGTCTGTGAATAACATTATCTTTAGACTTAATGGAATTGATGTGTGTGTGTGCTCCTTGTGCTTCAGGTACTTCACAAGCACCTTACGTGCCTCATTTGAGTCACATATGTTTTTTGATTACGGTTTTAAATTTTGACCCGAAAACCCACTTTTTTTGGCTTAGTATCAGATTGTATGCATACTTAAGTTTCTTAAACCTCACTGCTTTTGATTTGGTTTTGGAACAATAATGTTGAAATTGTTTAATTTCGTTGTGTAATTTATTTTTCTGTAATATTTTATCTTATGGGTTATATGGTACTGGCACTTAAGTCTCACTGCTCTTTTGGGTATAACGACAATATCTGAAGAGAGGAACATTTATATTTAATTTCTGATTTGAAATGGGGAAAAAAGTTGCCCTAAGTTTTTGAATCCTTTAGTAGGTTTTTTGTTTCAGAATTTCTTTGGAAAGAGGATTCCTAAAAGTGTATGCAATTGTGTGGTGTAAAACTAGCAAAGGTTCTAGATCGGCCTTTTACGTTAGTGATAAATCAACGCCCTCCACTCAAATGTTGTCTTCCCTTGAATAGCTTGGTTTGTAGAATAATAGAAAGTGAAGTCTTGACCTACATTATTGTGAAAGTCTGCACATCTTTTAAATCCAGGTATGAATGTAATTTTTATAGTAATGAAATTTCGAGGGTCTGTGTTTATACCGTAGCTAATGGTCTCTTTCAAGGGGAGATTTAAGTTGACCATAGTTTGACATCCGTGGATAGTACTGATTATTTATTATTCTGCGTAACTACAATCTGTCATGTCTGCTTTTGGGCATGTATGTTAAAGATCTACACCTACAACCTCGTGTTTTCTTTATTTAAGTTGGTAAACAGCCATCTTCCTTCATTCTCTCGTTCACTCGGTACTTGTCAGTTTCGATTTCTTATAAATCGCCAATTATTGCGTTTTTTTCTTTTTATAGGTTTTGATCAAGCGGTTTAGGCCCTCCATTGACATTTCACACACGATTTTTGGTGTAATTTTTTATTAGAGCATAAGTAGTGTCCCCATTTAACCTGGCCTAATAGTATTTCCCGACTACTAATTGGGCAATATAATCCCATTATGTTGAAAGGTATGTTCAATGACTCCATATATGTGCCCAACTGTTTGTCCCTACATTGGGAAATAATAGCAGGCGACCGCTGGAGCAGTGGTTGTTTATGGTAATACATGTCTGTCAAAAAGGAGAAGGTGCTGCTGAGCAACATACCGAAAAAAGCTACAAATGAAGGAATGCTGAAATAAAACGAATGCTGTTATTCCCTTTGAATGGAAGATTTTCAGGAACTAAATAAAATGGGGCCAAAAGTCGGATGATGTACTGTCTTCAAGATGCTGCATACTTATAAATCATTTTAGGTAATGACAAGTAAGCACCATAATACCAGTTTACTTCTGTGTTGAATAGGTATTCTGCTATGAGCTGGTAATCTACCTAATTTATATTTCTAGGCTGAGTCTTCTGGCACGCTGCCATCTGTTATGAGGTGTGGAAATGTTTACCTTCAAAATTTTGTTCGTGCCGGGAACAAGCATTGGATATGCTAAAGATCTTTTCTTATGCACCAGATAATGTCATATTGTCCTTGGTTTCTTCTTATTTATAGTTCACTCCCCTTAAACCAGATAAGTATGAAGATTGATTCAAATTAATTTTGTGAGTTTGAGGTACATTGAAAGGTATAAGACACCTACACTTTTAATGGTGACAGGAAGTGGGAGATCAGAAGGTGTCACTCGGTGGAGGAACTTAGTGGGTACACAGTGGGTCATGTGGCACAGAGCAAGTAAGTGACCACTCAGTAAGAGGCTCTGAGTGCCTTAAAAAGCAAGTGGGTTGATGTGGTAAACACATTTTAACCAGAAAATGTTATCAGTTCTGGCATTCACCTCTTCACTATTTATTTTGTGTGATATTGAGCATAGCATCTTCACCTTCCTTGTGCCACAATTGTTATAATCTGCTGACATTGACGCTGCCCTCCCTATTCTGTATAAGTTAGGTCATAGAATTGTTTCATTGGGTCTAATAAGAAAAAGTAATTTCAAATAGTTGCAAGAAATAGTCCAGCAGATTGGCACAAGGTGAGCTTTTGCAGGAAAGGAAATTGCTGGGTGGATGAAGGTAAGGACCTATTAATAGAAATGCTGCTGTGTAGAGGAAGAAAGTGCCATCCTCAATAATGTGCACATGTGCTGGTGTCTACTACAGACTGCTGTTATATGGTTCATACAAATTAGGTTGGACTATGTACTGGATCAATGTAAACTTCAGGCTACAGGGACTCAGTCAGTCTCTACCATAAGGATATGTTGACAATTCCCAGCTAGCCCATATTGCCCCATCTGAACCCCTAAGCTTACCTGGGTACCAGGTGGTATCAGCGACTTTGAAGCTGACTACTCTAATTCCCAAGGAAATTATGGAAACAGATTTACCCTTTCATTGTTACTTTGCATGCCCAAGGTAAGACACAAGAGAGATATAAAAATGTATTTTCAAATATTAAAACAATTGTATTCTTGTATACAAAGCATGAGCTGCAGTTAGGCAGAAGACAAAGCATGGTAACCAGCATGACAAATTGTAGAAACAAAACTTCAACCTTGATAATGTTACTGTGTTGGTACACACCCCTTTGTTACTACCTACACTATCGTGAGCATAATGGGAGTAGCCTCTATCAGATCAGTTGAGCTAGCCTAACCCCCATATTGGGTAAGATGTACCGGGAGGCCAGGAAGCCATTCTGATGTAGTACAGACTGTCGTCCTTTGCAGGTTAGAGGTCAGGGTCAGCAGGGCTGTATCACGGTCACAGTGCACCTTGTTGCAGGATAATCCGGAGTGTAGCACAGAGGCAGGTTATATATAGTGAAAGCACTGTTAATTTCCACACTGTGTCAGAGGTGCAGAGCTGATGTGATCATTTGTCTGTGGCTACGGAGCTGTCTCCAGTGGGCAGTCATGATAAAAGGGTATTGCTTTGTCTGTGCCTAGCCTTGGACGGGGTGTACATACTTCATGGCAGCAACGCTTAAAAGGAATAGGCTGAATGTACAGCATCTTCACAGTACATTATCACATAAGTGTGAAAGCATGTAAAAAGTCACTGTTAGAAAAAGATGTCACGCTAAAGCAATCTAAAATGGAGACTCTGTGCGGGTTGTAATGTGCTCCACCACACTGCTGAAAGACGTTAAAGGTGCCTCAAGGGACAATAATGATATAACAAATGAGTAATTGAACTCTGAGACTGTGGAGAACCAATACTGTCCTATGAGGAAGTAGCTTTGAAGACACTCAAATATATGCAAAATTAATTGTTGTATCATCCTTTTGTTACTACCTTCTGACTTTCAATAGTAGTTTCTAACATCATTCCAGCCAATTTGCATGCCAAGTTTGTCACCAGTTTTGCAGTTGCTTGGTATATTTTTTGTGGTGCTTGTTTACCAGTAGCGTCATCACAGTCTATATAAATATGAACTGGACGAACCTCTTCTTCCAGGTCTTGATATGGTTTGCGATTAAAAAAATATATAATAATTATGATAAAGGATGGCGCTTGTGCTGAGCCAGAATGCATTTTCCAGCGATGGGTTTGAGTTTGTTTCCTATATTTGTTTCCTGAAAATTAGGATTTGCATTAGTGATGCAGCAGGAGCTTAGTAATGGGGGTTGTGGAAGGTGCTGCATGGTTTTGGAAAGTTAGGCATTTGTAAGGATTCCTGCCGGAGGTCCACCCAAGAACAGACTACTATGAGGTACTCACAGCATGTTGTGCACTCTGATGTGGCATGATTGTCAACATGCACTGTGCTAGAAGTTGGCACAGTAACGACGGACAAAGCACTGTATGTGTGAAAATTTCACCACTGAAAGTATGACACCAGGTTGTGCTACTGTTTCATTATTTAAAATGACCTGTTGCCTTTCAGTATCATCTGGCGTATCTGATAGAGACTTCTAGTTGCAGATTCCTTACCTTAGAATTTCCCCCAGGCATCAGGATCCGGAGATTTTTCTTCAAGCAATACCCTTGCACTTCGGCAGGTGGTGTCTGTCGACTCCACGGGCATCATTGGCGTCGTGGTCGCCGTGATGACGTCGGGAGTAGTATATAGACGCCGCCTTTGGGCAGTGATGTCAGTTCTTTTCTTTCCGCGCTACGTGCTGATCCAGAGAAGAACTACCCTGGCTATTTTTTAGCCAAATTCGACCGTTTTGTCAACTTTTTCTGCTAAACTTTGGGGCGTCGAGGATGTCACCAAAGACCAGGTTCAAGCCATGCGAGGACTGTCATCGGACGATGTCGGTGATGGATCCTTATCGGGTTTGTCTTTGGTGTCTCGAGAGCGACCACAACCCGAAGTCGTGCTCTGAGTGCCGGGCCATGCACCCGAAGGCTTTGAAGGAGCGGTCCCTAAAGCTAATGGCGGCCCAGCACTCGACTCCATGTAGGTCCCGGTCCCGATCAAGATAAAGGTCTTGGGATTGGTCGTGGAGTAATCACCACTCGTCTTCTTCTAAATCCTCGGGTCAAGGTAAGAAGAAGAAGAAGAAGAAGAAGTCGAAGTCCTATCGATCGCCGACTTTGCCCCGTCGCTTGGCCGACGCAACGCGGGAAGAGCGTCTACGCACAAGCTCTCCATCCTCAGAGTCTGCGTCTGGGTCGGCTCCGCGCTTCTCTGAGTTTGCCGGAGCGACCCCCGTCCAGCTTAGAGTTTTATTGAGGCCATGCCTCATATTTGTGTGGTCCGACCCCGATAAGGCTCCTTCGGGGCCCAAGGGGTTCAGCTGAGAGGCATTCCGGTTCCGCGCCGGCAGCTTTGGCTCCGGCCACCGAGGTCACCTCCGGATCCATGCCCGGATCCACATCGCCACCGATCGCACCCTTGAGACCTTCTCCGGTACCGGGTCGATTATTGACGCTCCCGATGTCGGTGGTGCCCACTATCAACGTCGACCCAGTTCTTATCCCCGTCGACTTTGAGCCTTCGGCTTTGATGGGGCTTATTCGTCCCAGGTCAGATTCAGACCCTTTTTCTTATGGGTACGAATATGGGGAGGAATTGGAGGGGTCCCTGGACCCTTATGAATACTAGGATGGTTTTTCAGGTTTTTCAGGTTTTTCAAGGGAGCTATAGAAAAGGTCCATGTGTCAAAAGTAGGTTGTGGTGGTTATTCCCGTTAACTTTCTGATACCAAAAAAGGACAAGGGCTTACATCCTATCCTAGACCTTCAGGACCTAAACTACTTCCTCAAGAAGGAGAAATTAAAAATGCTCACCCTGGCTCAGGTTCTGCCTTCTTCGGACCCAGGAGATCGAATGGTAGCGTTGGACTGGCAGGACAAATATTTCCACATCTCCATCCTGTCTGCCCACAGGCGTTACCTACGGGTTGTGGTAGGTAACGAGCACTATCAGTTTACTGTGCTCCCTTTCTGCCTTACCAGCGCCCCTTGGGTGTTCACGAAAGTGATAATGGTGGTTGCAGCTCATCAGCGCAGGTTAGGGGTCTCAGTCTTCCCCTACCTCGACGACTGGCTGTTGAAGGCAGGTTCGTCCCTGAAAGTCGTCTCCCACCTTCAGACTATGGGGAACCTCCTGCACACCTGCTGCTTCCACTGTGTTAGCACGCGGAGATCCTGTCCTGGGTATCTGCCAGGCAGCTATGCGGGTGTCCCTGCACACGTTTGCTAAGCACTACTGCCTAGACAGTCAGGCCCGTTGGGACAGCTGTTTTGGTTGTTTGGTCCTGCAGGACTTCCTAGTATGATCTTGGTTCGCAGCCCACCACCAAGGATGACATTGCTGGGGTATCTGTTCTAAGGTAAAGAATCTGCAACTCAACTAGACGTCTCTATCAGATGTACAAGTTCCTTACCTTTGGTAACTAAATATCTGGTAGAGACATATTCTAGTTGCAGATTCCTTACCGCCCACCCTTCCTCCCCGCTTGCGAACTGATTTCTAGGGACAGGGATTCCCCCTTTCAGGTCCTTAGCTCTGGCGCACCAATCTCCATGTTGTCAGCGGCTCTGCGCTTTGGCGTGGAAAGTCGTTAAAAGAAACTGACATCACTGCACAAGGGCGGTGTCTATATACTACTCCTGACATAATCACGGCGACAACGGCGCCAACGACAACCGCAGAGTCGACCAATGCCACCTGCTAAAACGCAAGTGTATTGCTCGAAGAAAAATCTCCGGATCCAGTCTGACACCTGGGGGAAATTCTAAGGTAAGGAATCTGCAACTAAAATATGTCTATACCAGATATTTTGTTACCAAAGGTAAGTAACTTGTACGACAGGTGTACATGTGGAATACATGTTATTTGGATACCTGAAAGTACTGGGTTATTTTGAGTATACAGTTTTGACGTTTTCCTCTACTTATTCTGTTTAGAAAAGTTCTTATTATTGTTTACAAATATTGAGTTTATGCTGTGGTCCTTTGTTAGGAGTAGGATGGTGGCTAGTGTGTGCTTCTTCATTGTTGGCTTCATGTGAGGCGAATTTCATTCCGGTGCATTGGGTTGCAGTGTCCCCTTACCTGTAAAGCAGTGGGAGTTAATTATTTCCATACTTGCGTTGTAAAATAAGGCGAAGAGTCTGTTCTGACTCTGTGCGCATTAGTGTTAAAGGGTTGGTTGGTCCTTTGTGCAAAAATGGGTAAATTGTGCTCCCCGCTTAAGTATGCAGATGAGCATGATAATGCGACAGTCCTGCATGTGTGCAAGGGAGTTTGAATAGGCTTCTGGGTTTGAGTAGATTATAAGGTGTTTTTTTATGGACGAAGCTGGTTGTTCGTTGGATATATATTTGCTGGATAGAGTTGTTTAACCCTGGTGTGAGGCTTTTACCTCACCAGTCCATAGTCCTTTATTAGGTGGAGCACACATGCGCTCTGACCTATTGTTAGTATTGTAGGCTTTTAACCACGCCCTCCGCGCGCCCATTACTATCACTCGTGTGTGGGCTTGCCTTTCAAAAATCCTTTGTTTGGTAGGTGCTTTACGTTCATCCCTCATTGGGGCTTCTTTGCTTGCTGCACTTTGTGCTTAAGCCTTCAAAGTATTATTATTTATTTTTTTTTGTGTGTAATATTTTTTTACCTGTTGGGGGGGATTCCAGAGATACCCGAGTATTAGGATTTTCACTGCTGGGAACTGAGAAAACAGCCAATTATAGCATTTTTTTCTCCTTAAAAAACACATACAGCTCATTAACAGAAGTTCTCCTGTGCTACGTAAAAATCTTCTCAGCTTTCAGGAACAAACAGGGTTGTTAATAAGAAAATGCAGGCGTTTTTGCATTTCCCTAAGTGGTAGTCCATTGTTGCTCATTTCTGTGGTTTCTTCCTACTTTTAGTTTGAGCGGAAATAGTTTTGAAACCCATGTGTGAACGTGCAATGCTTCTAAAAAGTAGACATAATTCAAAATTCAGCAAGGGGTCCTTCATGTAGATTGTCCAACGTTTTCACAATGATACTGAATGTTGAAATAAAAAATAATTTAAATAAGTAGGAACATTAGCAATTTGTAATAATTTCCTTCTGTATTGCTTTGCTCAGTGGCTGGTTTACAACAGTAATATACCCTTATGTCCGCCAGACCAAGTCTGTTATTTGGGTCAAGACGGGGAATACCAAGATCCAAGAACTGAGCTATAGGTAAATATTTTTTTGTGTACTGACCATGTATGTATTCAGAAGGTAAAAAATTAATGAATGAACAATGGATATGAACGCTAGACATGAGTTAAGGAATAGTGGTTATTTATGAAGCTGCCAATTTGGGGTTACCCATACTACCCTGTTATCCACAGAGCGTTTTGCAAAAGGTGTTCGCTCTTGCACATTGGATTACACTTAAAAGCCAAATGCAGCAAAAAAATCAGTTGCTATGTGTAAGGAAATGCCTCCTTGGCATGGTTACCCCCTAACTTTTTGCCTTTGCTAATGCTAAGTTCTGATTTGAACGTGTGCTGGGACCCTGCTAACCAGGCCCCAGCACCAGTGTTCTTTCCCTAAACTGTACCTTTGTCTCCACAATTGGAACAACACTGGTACCCATGTAAGTCCCTTGTAACTGGTACCCCTGGTACCAAGGGCCCTGATGCCAGGGAAGGTCTCTAAGGGCTGCAGCATGTCTTGTGCCACCCTGGGGACCCCTCACTCAGCACATGCCCATTGTTTCACAGCCTGTGTGTGCTGATGGGGAGAAAATGACTAAGTCGACATGGCACTCCATTCAGAGTGCCATGCCAACCTCACACTGCCTGTGGCATAGGTAAGTTACCCCTCTAGCAGGCCTTAAAGCCCTCAGGCAGGGTGCACTATACCACAGGTGAGGGCATATGTGCATGAGCACTATGCCCCTACAGTGTCTAAGCAAAACCTTAGACATTGTAAGTGCAGGGTATCCATAAGAGTATATGGTCTGGGAGTTTGTCAAACACGAACTCCACAGTTCCCTAATGGCTACACTGAAAACTGGGAAGTTTGGTATCAAACTTCTCAGCAGAATACATGCACACTGATGCCAGTGTGAAAATGATTGTAACATACACCCAGAGGGCATGTTAGAGATGCCCCCTGAATACCAATCTGACTTTTAGTGTAGGCTGACCAGTTCCTGCCAGCCTGCCACACACCAGACATGTTGCTGGTCACATGGGGAGAGTGCCATTTTCACTTTGTGGCCAGGAACAAAGCCTGTACTGGGGGGAGGTGCTTCTCACCTCCCCCTGCAGGAACTGTAACACCTGGCGGTGAGCCTCAAAGGCTCTTCCCTTTTGTTACAGCACCCCAGGGCATCCCAGCTAGTGGAGATGCTCGCCCCTCCGACAACTGCCCCCACTTTTGGCAGCAAGGCTGAAGGAGATAATTAGAAAAACAAGGAGGAGTCACCCACCAGTCAGGACAGCCCCTAAGGTGTGCTGAGCTGAGGTGACCCCTGCCTTGAGAAATCATCCATCTTGCGTTTGGAGGATTCCCCCAATAGGATTAGGGATGTGCCCCCTCCCCACAGGGAGAAGGCACAAAGAGGGTGTAGCCACCCTCAAGGACAGTAGCCATTGGCTAATGCCCTCCCAGACCTAAACACACCCCTAAATTCAGTATTTAGGGGCTCCCCAGATCCAAGGAAATCAGATTCCTGCAACCTGAAGAAAGAAGGACTGCTGACCTACAAGCCTGCAGAGAAGGAGGAAGACAACTGCTTTGGCCCCAGCCCTACCGCCCTGTCTCCAACTTCGAAAACCTGCTCCAGCGACTCATCCAACAGGGACCAGCGACCTCTGAAGCCTCAGAGGACTGCCCTGGACTACAGGACCAAGAAACTCCTGTGAACAGCGGCCCTGTTCAAGACCAGCTTCTTCTTTGCAACGAAGAAGCAACTTCCAAGGACTTCAGGTTTCCTGCCGGAAGCGTGAGACTCTACACTCTGCACCCGACGCCCCCGGCTCGACCTGCAGAACACCAACACCTCAGGGAGGACTCCTTGGCGACTGCGAGCCCGTGAGTAACTAGAGACGTCCCCCCCCGCCTCACCGAGCCCCCACAGCGACGCCTGCAGAGAGAATCCAGAGGCTCCCCCTGACCGCGACTGCCTGTAACAAGGGACCCGACGCCTGGAACCAACACTGCCCCCGCAGCCCCCAGGAGCTGAAGGAACCGATCTTCGACGCAGGAGTGACCCCCAGACGACCCTCTGCCTTGCCCAGGTGGTGGCTGTCCCTAGAAGCCCCCCTGTGCCTGCCTGCACCGCTAGAGTGGTGGGCTGCCTATGCCCCAGGGCTGAGATTTGTAAGTGTTTTACTTACCTCCTAATCTAACCATTACTTACCTCTCCCAGGAACTGATGATTTTTGCACTGTGTCCACTTTGAAAATAGCTTATTGCCATTTTTACAAAGACTGTACATGATATTGTTTTCATTCAAAGTTCCTAAAGTATCTAAGTGAAGTACCTTACATTTAAAGTATTAACTGTAAATCTTGAACCTGTGGTTCTTACAATAAACTAAGAAAATATATTTCTCAATATAAAAACCTGTTGGCCTGGAGTAAGTCTTTGAGTGTGTGTTCCTCATTTATTGCCTGTGTGTGTACAACAAATGCTTAACACTACCCTTTGATAAGCCTACTGCTCGACCACACTACCACAAAATAGAGCATTAGAATTATCTACTTTTGCCACTATCTTACCTCTAAGGGGAACCCTTGGACTCTGTGCACACTATTTCTTACTTTGAAATAGTATATACAGAGCCAACTTCCTACACTATTATCAAATGTTCTACCGTTCT
Source organism: Pleurodeles waltl (assembly GCF_031143425.1). Lineage (NCBI taxonomy): Eukaryota > Metazoa > Chordata > Amphibia > Caudata > Salamandridae > Pleurodeles > Pleurodeles waltl. The sequence continues at coordinate 813,154,634 of NC_090440.1, forward strand.
TTCTTCCTACACTTCTTCCAGTAAAATTGTACTCCACGGTTCTTATTGATGTGGTAGACTTGAATGGTTGACCCGCTGGGGAAAGTATAGCTTGCCCCAATTTAAATCTTTATTTGGGGTAAAAGTGGAAAGGGGTCAACACAGACTCACTTTGATATTCGCCCCCGCATCACTGATTTATGATGTCAGCATGCGTACAGATTTGCTTATTTCATTGGCCCACTGGGCAGTGCACACAGAGAAGCAAGTAAGGCAGCTCGATGTCTCCAGTGCATTTTCTGCCCCTCTCCACCCCCCTTCATGTGGGGAGAAGGATTTCAGGAAAAGGGAGTTGCTTTTCCCAGCTATGCCACTTCAAATATGATTCTGGCTTGAACAGGAATCACTAGATGCCAGGCAAGTTTATTTAGGGGTGGGCAACCCAGATCCACACCCATATGCAAGTTCTCCTCCTACCTTTCCAGCCAACACCAGTTTTTTCAGATGGACACCTCCAGGTCATAAACCATTTCTTTTTTTTGTTGAGTCCACCATATTGTCGTCTGGAAATTTGAAGCATTACATTAGGCCGGTGGGTGCTACGCTCACAGATCTCAAGATTCTCCACTATGTATAAGATACACAAACTCTACGTGAAAGTCTCCTCTACTTCAGACATCCAGGGCCTCAAACACTGCTTGCAGATCATCCAGATCTGGATGTTCACTGCTTACTTGAGACTCAACCAAGATGTTCTTGGTATTTGACTAGAAAAATAAACATGGTGCAGTACAGACCTGGTTCAGTGACATAAACCTTGATGGCTTCAAAGCAACTGAATGCCTAGCCACTTGGATTCGCCCTGGACACCAAACTCACCATCAAGGAATACGTTGTAAAAAAACCAGACTGTCTGGTACCAACTCTCTTCTAAAAGGCAAGCCATTCCTTTCAGAAGCTACGTCAAAAATGTTGTTCAATACCTTGCACTCTTGCATCTGAAAGGTGGTAATGCCCTACTTTCACACTGGCACCCCTTGGGGGGCATGCTGCATACCACAGCTTGTCTCATCCAGGGCCTGAAGAAATGAGATCACATCACCCTCATCCTGATGGAACTCCATTGCTCCCACCCCTTGCCAGCCTGCATGATCTTCAAACCCAGCTGCATCATTTACAAAACAATCACAACCAACACCCCACATATCTTGGAGACAAGCTCATCATCCCTGGTGGAGCTCCGCACACCCTCCGCAGGACACCATCAGACTGAATATTTAAATGAGTGAAAAGGAGACAAATAGGATGGCAGACCCTTTCCTCAAATGCACCAGAGTCTAGATCAACATCACTGTATCCATCAGGACCGCCCCAGTGCTGCTGTATTTAGGAAATAGTTGAATACTTGCCTCTTTAAAGACGACTATATCACAATTCATTAACAGTCTACAATCTTGTTGACATTATGCTTTTTGCTGTCTTTTGGCTAGGTTCACACTATAGAAATACCATATACATATATGGACCTGGGTGTGTTTCTGGTCGTTTTGTATATCTGGATGACTTTAACCAGGTGGGCTGTGGCTATGCATAACTGGCTCAAAACTGTTTGTGATGCACTGCTGTTCTCTGTTAGCATACTTTTATGTAAGGCGCTCTCTCTCTACCATCAGGATTTCTGTATAGGGTGCACTTTGCTCTCGATCACTTATCGTAACAATCTACATTCTTGCTGCACAAACGGTGATAGCCTCTTCATTTATGGACTCTGACTTCCACTGCTGTTGTGGGAAGTAACCAGGCTTCCAGGATAGGCTTTAGCAGAGATAGGCCTTTGATAGCAATTACAGCATGTACTCTCAGCAAACCACTGCTGCACTTCAACTTCTGGAGACAGATACAGAGTTTTAGAAGAGGAAAACAGTTTAACACTGAAATGAGCATCATCTTTAGGTTGGGGCATCAGTCTCCTAATATCCTTTATACCCACCAGAGGCTGCATGGGATATTTAATAATAAATATCATGGAAGTTCCTGCTCTTCCCCCAAATTATGTTTTTGCACTTGGAGCATAAATTCTGCAGTGATTGTGCAATAAAAACCTTGTGTTAACACAAGGAGAAGTTTTGGGCATTCTGTGTATTAAACTATTGACGGTGGTGGGAGAAAAATGCTGGTTCTCCCACATGCCTGGTAGCAGGACATCAGCTTGTAGGGCCAATGAGAAAGGGTAGAGCTCACACCAGCTGGCAGAGTGGCCCAAGATGAAAGTTTTGCACTATTCCCTATCAGTCAGTGCTAAAGCCATCTAACTCTAATAGTATTGGTTTTCAAGTATTGCTTTCTGCTAGCTGCCATTTTGTTGTGCCGTAAAAAGTCATTGCCTGCTTGCACTATCACATACTCAGACTACTTTGCGTACCATTATCTAAGCCTTAATGATAAGTCAGTAGTACAGTATAAACATCTGCAAAATGTCATGGACTTGAAGGACCAATCATCAAGGCAACAACAGCGTATTAAAAATGCATCTAAGCCAAAGATTTAAGGGGTTGGGCAAAAACAGTTCTATATACTTTTTTAAAGAATTGATGACGTGGACTCCCTTATTTAGGGTTAATGAGGCTGTGTGCTTGTTATTCCGTGCCAATATTGAGAATCTATGCAATAGCAGTGATTTATTTCATGTTGGACATTTTCTAGTTCAGTGAGTGTTGCCCTGTTATTACTTATATATATAAAAAAAACATAACTGACTTCCAGGTGACCTCTTACCTTCTTGCCCTGTCCCACAATAACTGACTATACTCCCACCTCCGCAACTTGACCAATCTATTTTAAATGTTTTTGTGCTCCTGCCTCCCATGTGTGTTTGCTTTGGAACCTTTGGTCAAGTGGAGTTTCTACACATCTTTCTCAATTGTGAATGGGATTTAATTTGTACTTTCTTTACATGTTTTCCATTTATTAGCACAATTAAAACATGCTGGTATAAAGTAGGTTTTGTTTATAGTGTACCTTTTTAATTTCTTCACTTTCTCTGTGAGATAAATATATAGAGCTTGCTTAAATGTATTTGTTAGGTTTTGTTATATTTGTTGTGATTTCTGGTACCTGTTTGTACAGTGTATCTTGCAAAAGGTATGGCATTGATTACTTTAATAAAATTGATATTTGTGTAAATAAAGTTGCATGATGGGAGATCCAAGACTTGCAATCAAGTCAAGAAAATATCGATGCTCAAAGTATACATTATGAATTGTTACATTACAAAATTACTATGCTCTATAAAATTGGGGTGCTAACAATTACATTTTTCATGACTATATCCAGTTTTATGCATGACTATATTATGCAAAGTTCATATTACCTTTTAATGAGCCTACTTTACAAAATGACTGCTTTAGTTAGCATGCATTACTAAGTAATGTATAGAATTTGCTGCACATGTGACTTGTAATACAATTGTCTGTTACCTGATCACAATGAGAGATTCTGTACTTTTACCTTACTAGGGATTAAACAGTAGAAATAGTTTACCAACACCTCAGCTGAGACGAAGCTCTGGAACTTCTAGCCTACAAACCATTGAGACTTCGTCTTCAAGATGGGAACGCAGTAATGGCAAACGATTGTACCAAGACTATGGTGCACAAAGGTAAAACATCTCCTTTTGAGTACTTTGTTTGGTGATAGATCATTTATTGATGATAGTAAAAGCTAACTGTTGTGTTGATAATTATATTTTTAGTTAATGCTAAACGCTATGGTTCACACACCAGCCCATAAATTCTCCTTATTCAGGTTAATTCAACGTCCCATCTAAATTCATGTTTTGCTGCTCCCTTTAAGATTAGTTATTAAGTTGCGTATTCATTTCTTATTGTCCATGGTTTTGTGCACATGGATCTGAGATGGGTTGAAAACAAAGATTTGTAACATACTCATTCAGTATGTGATACAAGACTCAAATCAGGAGTCCCATATTCAAATTAAAAAAACACTTTATTTTGGACACAAATGTGACCATAAAATTGTACAGGGTTAATATCACAACCAGACACATTAAAAATGAAACAAAAAATATGAAAACCTGCCGCAGGATAAAACTCCATGAAAACATAGGTTATTCACAGACGAGGCAAAAATGTACTCAAAAGCAATAAACCAGCAGTGTGCTAGAATGCAGCTAAAGTGAAAATTGCATTGCCTAAATCAGTAAGGAAAAATCCTTTAGGAGGCATACAGCTTTCATGCAGATGTTAGGCCATCAGACTAAAACATTAGAAGTTTTCTTCTGATGACAGCATATTTCTGAAAGGAAATATTTTATACAGCTAGTAGGGGAATCCAGTTGTTAATACACGAGGGCTGCACCTGAGGTTCTGATTGCCCTACTTTGTATAATTGGAATTAAACAGTTTTGTCAGGTCTTCAAAAAATTTACAAAAGAAAGTAAAATGTAAGAGGCTTTGTGGGGAAGGTCCCTTACATGGACGACCAAGAGGGAAGCTAAGATACCACCTCACAAATCCTAGCCTGAATCTGGTAAGCAGACACCTACCCCAAGAGTTATCAATCCACTCAAGGTATGGCTCCAGGGAGGGAGAAAGGTGGAACTCTGTGAAGTCTCTGATGGACTGTTTATCAAATTCCAGATGCTCCCTCTCTCCTCTTACCCTGGCCTTGAAAGCAGTTTTAGCCTACACAAAATCGGTCTTCCATATGGAGTAGGGGTTGTTAAACAAATGGTCTGCCCACCTTTGTCAATTCAGTATGAATATAATTAAACCTAGAGATTCTCAGGCCTTTCTCACACATGAGTCAATGTCTTCTCTATTTAGCACGGCATGGGGATTGACCCCCGATGCAACACCAAAGGAGCAGGGGAGCGAGCTTAATGGCATCATCAGCATACTCCATCCCAAGCTCCTGATGGACTGTAAAGGTGTCACACACAGGAGGGAATCCCAGGAGCATCCGAAGAGCTCTATTTTGTTCCACCTGATGGGGGCTTGAGTTGACATAACCCCAAATTCCGGCACCTTAGGTAAGGATTAGGAGACATTTTCTCTTGTAAACCTCCAATAGAGGGGGATACAGGGTTTTTACCAATACTTTAAGCCAGTTTGAAGATGCATCCCACTGCCTTGACAAATGTCTGCCTCAGTTTGGCTATGCACAGCCCTCAATTGAACCTAGCATCCATAACAACCCCCAAATAAGAAAACTTGGTAGTCTGTGCAACAGGATGACCGTTTAGAGTAATACTCCTTATCCGTTTGTGTCTGGATTGACATACCATAAAAAAAAGTCTTTGCTAGATTGGTGACCAGGCTCATTGACACCATAAAGGAAACACATTACTGAAATAGAACATTAAAGCCATTGGAAATTTTGGATAAGAAAACTCCATTGTCTACATATATAAATCTGGGACTTTTTTCCTGCCAATTGAAGGGGCATCTGAGACTACACCAGTGAGGGCTGAAATTATGCCATTTATATACAAAATAAATAGTATGGGGGCCCAGAATGCAACCCGGTTTCACATCTTGACCCAGCTTAAAGCTATCTATGCACCCACCTAGGGGGGTCAAACCACATTGATTCAGACAGGTCAAAATTATGGGCTCTTAAGAACTGCCAGGTCTGCCTCCACCCCTAGCTCAAGAGAATGTCCCATTATGTTGACCTAACAATGCTGTTGAATGCACATGAGAGATCCATGGAGGCCAAGCAGACTGAGCCCTGCCTCGCAATAGCATAATTGCTAAACTATTGATGTAAATGTTGGCATTGCTCGATCGTGCTAAGTCCCTCCTGGAACCCATGCTGCACCTCCAACAGCGCATCAGACACCTTTAGCCGGGAAAGGAGTTGTTCCAAAATAACTCTCCCCGCTAGCGTAACTGCCAAATCCAGTAAAGCTATCGGGCAATAGCACCCAGGGGATTGCGGATCACCCTTCTTGAAATATGGTATTATAACAGCAGTATGCCACAAAGAAGGGAAACCCACTTTACAAGCGGCGTTAAAAGAATTACTAAAAAGGGGGCCCAAGATCCAATGCAAATTTAAACAGATCCATCAGAACTCCTTCCGGGCCTGGTGCTTCATGAGATGGACTCTTGTGTATTGCCGCCAGAACTTCCTCATAGGTAAATTTCAGAGCTAAGGAAAACACAACCTTTTCTTCATCATAACACTTTCTGATGGATACAACTACCTGTGGATTCCTCACCTCATGAATACTCCCATGGCGCCAGCATTCGACGGAAATCTTCTTACTAGTCTCTGCACGTCGACGAGAACGTCACTGTCTCGCACGCGACGCCGTCTGACGTCATACAGGCAATAAGAGGTCCTCGACGACGTGCAGACGTCAGTTCCCTTTTTTCCGTGCATTCGAAACGGTTATCTTCGAGGGAGCAACTGTTACTCTTGCGGTTACAGTGTATATCTTGCTGCGTACTCTTTCTCTGTGGAAATAATGTCGCAGAGAAAGTCTGGATTTAAGCCTTGTCGTGAGTGTGGAGGCAAGATGTCGGTGACGGATCCTCATTCCGATTGCCTTTGGTGTTTGATCTCCGACCACGACGTCTCGACTTGTGATTCATGTCAGCACATGAATCCGAAGGCCCTTAAAGAACGCGAGGCGAAGCTGTTTATGGCCAAGTCAAAGGAGAAGCATCACAAGAAAAAGGCTTCTCCAAGACATCGGCGTCCTCGAGACTCCCGGCGCCGTAGAGAATCTCGGCGTCATTCAAGGGAGGCTCGTTCCAGGTCTCCGGATCGGCGCCGGAGGACATGGGAGGTCAGCCCCACGGTGACGCCGCATCCTTCGACGCTGTTGCCCTCTCCGGCGTCTCCAACTTCGCCTGGACAGGCGTCGGTGATTGAGGTATTGGAGCCTCAAGTGTTTTCTCCGGCGCAGACGCCGAGGTCGGGGTCGCCTCCGAGTCAGGCACCCCAGTATCCGGCTTTTCCCACCCCTGGAGCCGATAGTTCCGCATTCTTGAATGCGATGTATGCCATCTTCCAACAGATGGCTCCAGGGGGTGCTCCGGCTGGGCCTTTGGCCTTTTCTTTGGGTGATCCTGCGCCTCTTCGGCCGGCACCCTTTATGCCCTTTCTCCCGTTTGGGAACGTGGGCTCGGCGCCAGTGGCCGCTCCGGTGGCTTCGGAGGGATTGGCCCCAGGGATTTCCATCCCGTCGACGTCGAGATTTCGGCCTGTGACTCCGGTGGGTCCATCCGTTTCAACTGCTCTTCAGTCGGCGCCGAAGTTACCTGTGGCGCCGGATGCGGCGTCGGTGGCTTCGGAAGATCGGCGCCGGTCTCCGACTTCGGCGGAGGTATTGTCGACTCCGCGGATTGAGCAACGACTGCATTCAAGGAGGCGTGCTCTCCGGGTACTAGAAGAGCAGGAGTACCAACGAGCCCTAGAGGAAGGAGAGCTAGAGGACTCTGGTGATGGGCTGCGTGGACTGGAGTCGGCCAGTGGGCTGGACACTTCCCCTGAGTGGGACCTTTCGTGCCCGGGGGAATATACCGAGGAAGCTGCTTCCTTTCATACAGTGGTACGGAAGGCAGCTAGTTTTTTGGACCTGCCTTTTTCCGGTGGTGGAGGCGAAACAAAACCTTTTGACAGAGGTGTTGCATCCGGCCTCAGCCGCGGCGGAGCCTCTATTACCTTTTAATGACGCTCTGCTGGATCCGGTTTTAGAGGTGTGGAAGAAGCCGGCATCTTCCCCAGCAGTTCACAGAGCCGTGGCCAGGAGGTATCAGACGGCTCCAACTGATCCTGGTTTCCTATCTAGGCACCCTACGCCGGAGAGCTTGGTTGTGCAGGCCTCCTGTTCGTCCAAGTCAGCGCCTGGTTCTTTTCCGACGGTGCCGGGGGACAGAGATTCAAAAAAGCTGGAGGCGCAGTCGAAGAAGATTTTTTCGTCCTGCAGTCTGGCTTTAAAAGCCACCAATGCAACCTGTATCCTGGGGAGGTATATTCATGCTCTGATGGATGACATCTCCTCTTCGTTTACAGAGCTTCCCCAGGGTCTTTTGGATCTTGTCTCTGATGCCCAGGCTGCTGCGACCCAAATTATCCAGACGGGACTGGATACCACCGACTCGGTAGCCAGAGCAATGGGCACAACTGTGGTGGAAAGGAGACAGGCCTGGCTCCGTAACTCGGGCTTTTCGGCAGATGTACAGTCCACATTGTTGGATCTCCCGTTTGATGGGGACAAACTGTTTGGGGCTAAGGCTGATTCGGCCTTGGAACGGTTTAAGGAGAGCAGGGCCACGGCTAAGTCGTTGGGACTCCAAGCTCCTTCTTCCACGGCCTCTTCCAGATTCTTCAGGAGGTTTCGTGGATTTGGGCGTGGCTTTTCCTCCTCTTCCTTTCGGGGAATATATCAGCAACCTGCCTCTTCCCATCCCTATAGATCTTTTAGGGGGAGGGGTAGGGTCCGCACCAGGGGAGCTTCTCAGCAGCACTCTGCCTCTTCCTCATCCTCTGGCGGGGTGCAGCAGGGGAAGCAGCCTTAGGCTTCCACCATTTCCCACTCACTCCTCTCCTGTAGGGGGAAGATTACAGCATTTTCTCACCAAATGGGAGACTGTTACGTCAGACACTTGGGTTCTCAGTGTTGTGGGAAAAGGCTACACCCTTCCCTTTCGGGAGTTTCCGCCCCTCATCCCGCCCCGCCCTTCGTATTGTTCACAAGAACACCTCCTGTTGCTAGAACAGGAGGTAGAAGTCCTCCTTTTAAAGGGCGCGGTGGAGTTGGTCCCGGAGCAGGAAAGGGGTCAAGGAGTTTACTCAAGGTATTTCCTGATTCCCAAGAAGGATGGTCGTTTGAGACCAATTCTGGACCTGAGGATCTTGAATTGGTTCCTCAAGCAGGAAAAGTTCAAGATGCTGACCCTAGCACAGGTGCTTTTGGCGTTGAACATGGAAGACTGGATGGTGTCTGTCGACTTGCAGGATGCTTACTTTCATATCCCGATACTCAAGTCACACAGGAAGTATCTCCGGTTTGTGGTGGGATCGCAACACTACCAGTTTGCGGTCCTTCCGTTTGGTCTTACTTCAGCACCTCGAGTCTTCACGAAGGTGATGTCGGTGGTTGCGGCAGAGCTCAGAAGGAAGGGGATAGCAGTATTCCCTTACTTGGACGATTGGTTAATCAAAGCCAAGTCCCCGGAGCTTGTGTTGCGTCATCTGCAGTCAACAACCCAGTTGTTGTTCGACCTGGGCTTTTCGGTGAACGAGCCCAAATCTCACCTAGAGCCCTCTCAGCGCCTCCTGTTCATAGGGGCAGTACTGGATACAACATTGGGTCGGGCCTTTCCTCCGCCTCAGCGGATTCAAGATATTCAGGATTTGGTTCCAATGTTTCGAAATGGAGCGGTAGTTCCAGTCCTCAAGGTCCTTCGTCTGCTCGGTCTTTTTGCCTCCTGCATTCTGTTGGTCACGCATGCTCGCTGGCACATGAGGGCTCTTCAGTGGTGCCTCCGAAGGCAGTGGTCTCAACACAGAGGGGATCTAGAGGGTACTGTCAAGATCTCCAGAGATGCTGCTGTGGATTTGAAGTGGTGGATTGCAAGCAACAATCTTTCACAAGGAAAGCCGTTCCAGCAGTCGCCACCAGTGGCCACAGTCATAACGGATGCTTCCACTCTAGGGTGGGGAGCTCATCTGGGGGATCTGGATTTTTCACATCAATCTGTTAGAGTTACGGGCTGTACGTCTGGCTCTCAAGGCCTTCCTCCCTTCCCTTCGTGGTCAGTCGGTACAGGTCCTAACGGACAATACTACCACGATGTGGTACATAAACAAGCAGGGAGGAGTGGGGTCGTACCTTCTCTGCAGAGAAGCTCTTCGACTATGGTCCTGGGCAAAGGACCATCGGATTTGCTTGATAGCAAACCATCTGGCCGGAGTTTTGAACGTGCGTGCGGACAGTCTCAGTCGCCACTTCTCGGCAGACCACGAGTGGCGTCTCCATCCAGATCAAGTCCGTTTAATCTTCCAGAAGTGGGGGTTTCCTCGGGTAGATCTGTTCGCCACTCGAGAGAACGCGCATTGTCCGTTGTTCTGCAGCCTTCAGTATCCGATGCAGGAAGCGTTGGGGGACGCGTTTCAAATGACCTGGTGCGGCCAGTTGCTTTACGCGTTTCCTCCCATACCCTTGATTCCTCGAGTATTGAGGAAGATTCGCCAAGACCGGGCTCTAGTAATCTTAATAGCTCCGGATTGGCCAAGGAGGGTGTGGTGGTACTCCGACCTTCTCCAACTCTCAACGTGCCCGCCGCTCCGTCTCCCTTTCAGGGCAGACCTCCTCTCACAGTCACAGGGGCAGGTTCTACACCCCAACCTCCAGAGTCTGCACCTACATGCCTGGAGATTGAACGGGGCAACCTGAGTTCCTTCTCTCTCCCGCCTGAGGTAGTGGATGTTATATTAGCGGCCAGGCGACACTCCACTAAATCTATCTACGCTAATAGGTGGTCTAAATTTGTTGCGTGGTGTGGAGAGAGGCAGATTGATCCCTTACATGCTCATCTATCGGACGTTTTGTCTTTTGCTCTATCTCTGGCGCAGAAAGGTTGTGCAGTGGCTACCATTAAAGGTTATTTATCGGCCTTGTCAGCCTTCATATGTCTTCCAGACCAACCATCTTTATTTAAATCCCCTATTGTTATCAGATTCTTGAAAGGTCTTCTAAATCAATATCCTCCAAAGCCATTCGTTATGCCGCAATGGGATTTGTCCTTAGTCCTGACTTTCCTTATGGGGTCCCCTTTTGAACCTATGCATTCTTGCCCCTTGAGGTATTTGGTTTTAAAAACAGTCTTCCTGATAGCTATAACATCAGCAAGGAGAGTGAGTGAGTTGCAGGCCTTATCAGTAAAACCCCCTTATACAACTTTTTATGGGGATAAGGTGGTGTTGAGGACCAAGGCTGCTTTCCTCCCGAAGGTTGTTTCACCCTTCCATTTGGCTCAGGCAATTACTTTGTCCACGTTCTATCCTCCGCCTCATCCTTCCAAAGAGGAAGAAAGACTGCACCGTCTGGACCCAAAGAGAGCGTTGAGCTTCTTTATCGATAGAACAAGGGATTTCAGGCTGGAGGATCAGCTGTTTATTGGATACGTGGGCAAGAGGAGAGGAAAGGCAGTCCACAAGAGAACACTATCCAGGTGGGTTGTTCTTTGCATTAAAATATGTTACTCTTTGGCAAAGAAGGATCCTCCTGAGGGCATTAGAGCTCATTCCACCAGAGCTAAGTCGGCCACTTCGGCCTTAGCCAGAGGTGTTCCTGTGGTCGACATCTGCAAGGCCGCAACTTGGTCGTCCCTTCACACTTTTGTAAAACATTACTGTTTAGATTCTGAGGTTAGAAGGGACGGCCATTTTGCACGGTCAGTGCTGCAGGATTTCTTGGTTTGACCATTTAGGCACCCACCGCCGGGCGTGGTACTGCTTTGGGACTCTATTCATGAGGTGAGGAATCCACAGGTAGTTGTATCCATCAGAAGAACGAGTTACTTACCTTCGGTAATGACTTTTCTGGTGGATACATTAGCTACCTGTGGATTCCTCACGGTCCCACCCGCCTCCCCGTTGCCTTTATGGTCTTGCCAAGTAATCCTTGAGTGCGCTCCTCTTGGTCTTTGAGGGTGCAATAGATGTATATATAATATATTTATATATATATATATATATATATATATATATATATATATATATACTTGGTGTGTGTATATATTTTAAAAGAGAGAGTTTTTTATATATATATATATATATATGTACATAAAAAGATTTACAGTTATTCATACAATGTGGTGTATTTTTACAATATAATGGATGTTGCCTTGCTCTTTCATTGCATTGCCTGGTTGTTCTCATGCACGTAAAAAATGATTGGTACTGACGTCTGCACGTCGTCAAGGACCTCTTATTGCCTGTATGACGTCAGACGGCGTCGCGTGCGAGACAGTGACGTCCTCGTCGACGTGCAGAGACTAGTAAGAAGATTTCCGTCGAATGCTGGCGCCATGGGAGTATTCATGAGGTGAGGAATCCACAGGTAGCTAATGTATCCACCAGAAAAGTCGTTACCGAAGGTAAGTAACTCGTTCGTTCGACCCAGAGTTTGTAAACCTCCTTAAAGTGGTCTACCCAAGCTTCCCAGCTTATAGTGGTGACAACCGAGTTATACTTAGCACCTGCAGACCTAATCCTTTTTGCCTCCCACCAAAAATCCCCAGTATCCTTCAGCCTACACGCCATAACCAATTTACCCCAGGTTTATTTTGCAATTCCTTATTCCTGTTTCGGAGGGCCACTTATATTCCGTCCTCCATTTTGTCATTTTAAGAGTGTCCCAAGGATTCATGGAGTAGTGTTGAGGCCTTCCTACAGCACAGATCAAACCACTTAGTATTCGGAAACCCCGGTTTACTGGGCTTCAAAAGCAGTCGGTTGACTTCCAAATTCAGCGGGACAAAGGATCTAGCCGGCTTGCTTTATGCGTTTGATTGGCTACGGCAATTAAATACCAGAGGCAAATGCAGTGAGCATAAATTGACCAAAAGGGTACTCATATCTGTATTCCTCCAAGCCAGGTACAGACCCTTGGTCTTAACTAATAATAAATCTGAGCCCACACTCTTGCCACCCTTCCCCCTCTTTGGTAAATGAAGGTGCAGACATAGGGGGTTATGATCGCTATAAATACTGGGGACAATTAAAGCCCCCCTCCACCTTAGCCAACAATTTTCTAGTTACAAAAACATGATGATCAAAGGTGACTTTATCTGGGTAGGTAGGATCGCAAGCCTCAATGACGTTAACCAGGTCAAATAATTCAATCAAAAGGATCAAAGTGTGTCCCCTTCGGTCATGTTGATGGTGACTACCTAAGCTCAGGGTCATTATAAATCCCGGGTAGAGGTCATCTTCTGACTGAGTCAGCTCTAGTTTAGCATTAAAAACCTCTCCTAAGATAAGTTCATATCCTTTGTGCAAGTAAGCAAGCTTGGTATCCAAGGCCACAATACAATAATTAACCATGTTAACATTTAATAAGCAATCCTGCTCAAGAACCGTTGTAAAAATGTATACAAACAATATTAGTGTTAATAGACAACGTAAAAGGGAGTGGAGTGCTCAGAGCAAAAAACAGTCAGAGGGAATTATGCTGACTCTACAGTCCAGAGTGATTTTGATCCAGGCCATGAGCACCACCCTAGCTCTGCTTGACGTGGATGGAACTCCAGGAACAGAGTACGGGTGGTACCCATCAGGGCACAAAATGTCGATCACCCACGTCTCCTAAGAAATAAAACATCATGACTGCAAACAAACTTAACCCACTCCTTGCTGTCCATTTTGCTGGCAAGCCCCATGTTCCAAAAAGGACATTGAAAACACGAGTACATGTAGCAAATATTACAGAGCTTTCCTTATGACTGGACAAAGGGCTTTCGGTAGGATTGACCACTGGCTGATTGATGACAGATAAATCTTGCAAAGAACTGAGGTCATACACTGGTGAAGGCTCATGTCTTTCGGCATCTTCAAGGGACCGGTGCTCAGTCACACCACAGGAAGCCAATCAGTCATTATCAGAGAGATCCCCTTGTAGAGAAAAGCTATTTTGTACAGGTAAGCTAAAAAGCGATGGCTGCACAAACTTGGATGAGGGTAGTCTTGCTCTTCCATAGGCGTTCATGGCCAGATCTCTGTAGAAATAGCCCAGAGCAAATATTTTGACTTTGCTGTGGTTAGCTTACCCTTCTCTAGAGACCCTGAATCAGCTCATCTGCAACTCTGGAATTTCTAAAGGTAACAATACTGCAATCCCCAACAATTTATTTGTGCATCTTCCCCACCCATCCCACTCTCCTTGGCATCAGAATCCCTGGGAGCATATTGCCACTACAACTTACATTCCCCTCGACCCGATGAGCAGCCTTGATTAATTCTATTGTAGACCCCTTAGCTTCTGGCGCAGCCCCAGGACAGCAGGTAAAATGATGACTTTTGGACAGGCAGCAGAGCTGAATCACAATAGGAAATAATTCTATGAGCAGAGGTCTCTTTTATGGGAGATTACTTGGGAATACTCAAGGAATTTAAGCCATCTATCAAACAACACCAAACAAATATTTTAAGCAACGACGTTTCATTCCAAAACTACCAGGCACCTCACTATTAGTATAGTATCCAACCATCTGAAACCTAAACTGCTTCACAAAGACTGTACCTCACTCCCAGACTCCGTATTAGAAAGGTATATTGTGAGAGATCAACTGCCGTTAGACACTGAAGAATAATATCTCAGGAGGATCAGAAAATCAAAGGAAACGGTCATGTGGGGCTCCCGTCAGGCTCCGTGACAGAGAGCCCAACGGAGCAGCAAGATGGAGGCCTCCCCACCCCCCCACCCCACCCCACCCCACCCCACCACACCAAGGCCCAGAAGTACAATATTGAGATATTGAGGCGATCAGAAAGGAAAAAGACTAAAACCTAAGATAAGTAACTGAGGCAGCATGCAACACGAGGTCGAGGGGCAGGGCGGGAGCTTTTTTTTTCTTCTCATTATGGGAGTTGGAGGAAATGACAGACGTCTTCAGAATTAGTGTGAGGAGAGGATGAGAAGGTAATAACCTCAACCATTATTGTGGAAAAGACTGTCGAACTATATAAAGCTAGCCACAAAGATGGAAGTTATATTTTAGGGAACTTCTTAAGGTGAGACTTGTTTTTTGGAAGAGAGTGAAGAGGATACATAGCAGCTGTTGAAGGGCTAAAAGCTTGCTGAGCAAGTAGCTCTGCAAAAAGGTTGGGAGACTACTACCACAAGAGTCAGTACATTGCTTGAGACTTTTTTTAACCTAAATTTTAGCATCCATGTGACGTTGGAGTAAAGGGAGAGCAAACAGCCTGTCGTAGCAGCATTGCCTAAGTTCAATAGGCACATCTGGGAGGTGGGGGAGGGTTCAAGGGAGTGACGGAAGAGGTCCACACCATGCGGATGCAGGTTGTTGCCCCCTTGCTCCCCTATTGAGGACTTCTCACCTTCTGTCCAGTTTCTTGTCCAGTCTCCTCTTGTCTCGTCTTGCTTCATGTTCCCCCTGCAACGCCTTTGATTTGACACTTTAATGAAACATGTGACACCGGATACAGGCTATAAGGCACGGTGGATGGGAAAACTTGTGAAAGGACCTAAAACTAAGACTTTGACTCCTACCACAGGAAGGCAAAGATATAGCTCTGAACAAAGAAATCTGGGGGGAATTTTGAGGGAATTCACAGAAACACAGGACCTGTCACAGGACGTATCACCTCCCTTTTCCTCTCTATCCCTTTCTGCATCTATGAAGGCCAGTCTGTCAGAAGGTCATGAGCAAGTAGGATCACCTTCAACGCAACTCGTTGAACTATTCTCTCAACCCCCTACTGCCACACTGAGCAAACAGATTAGGGAGTTGCATACCTTCTCATCCGTTCCATTTGCAGCTAGGAACCTCCCTGTTGCAGCATCTGTTGTAAACTTACAACATAAGGAGAAACCTGCCTATCCCTTGTTTTTAACCACTAGCAATAATGTTAAGGGGGCATTGAAGGCATTGGAAAGGGATAAAGCAAAAGAGGGAGGACAAGAGAAAGCAATCTCGCTTATCAAAGAAAGTGCAGTGGGCAGTGGACTATTTTCTGGAATAACTGTAAATCCTGCACTAGAAAGCTCCTGCTTGGCCTTATCCAACTAGACACCATCTAATGCTAATATACTTCCTCGAATACCCTCCTATATTCCTAGCACCAACAGTACGGATAACTCTGCATGCAGGGTGACTGGTATCCTCTTAATGGAGGGAATGGATGGGGCAGATTCTAGTCGATCTTCGAGCAATAAAACTATCTCAAGAGGAAGCTTGCAAGGAGACCAAGGATCAGCTCAGTCAATTGAATACTTACCTAATCCATCTCTCTACAAGAATATCCCAAGTGGAGCAGAGAATCTCTGATTGAGAAGATGGCGAAAATCAAGGGGAGTCGGCAGTATCTCCGATCCAGTCAGAACTTGAGGAACTTCAATTAAAGATAGACGAGATGGAAAACAGGTCCCGACGCTCGAGTCTTAGGTTCGTAGTGCTCCCTGAAGAGATTGAGGTAACTTCATCCGTTACTAAGGTAGTCTCTGATCTTATTTACAACTGCATCCTTCCGGACAAGGCAAAAACTGAAGCAGATCTTTCAATTATGAGAGCATTTAAGCGCCCTGCAAATTCAAAGTATCCTTGCACAATATTAGTCAATTTTGGAGACTACAGGATTAAGGAACAAATTCTTTCTCAAGCCATATAAATGAGGAATTTAGTCTGGTGACAATTTCAGATTCCGCATGTTCTCGGATATGTTTATCGCAGCTGCCCATCAGCGCCTTGAATTCGTTGGTCTGATAGATGAGTTTGACATTGGGGGCTCCGGCTGGTATTATGCAATTAGCCAAACTTAGTGTTTCATAAAGGACAAGCGCATGTGTTTCAAGGCAGGAAGCAAAGAATTTTTTTAGAATTGCTAAAAAAGTGATGATGTGGGTTGTGGCGTGAGGATGAAGAAAAAGACGGGGAGGGAAAAGGAGGAAAATCGGTAATATGTTATCTCGGTCCTTTGAAACATCTTGCTCATTTGAACTGCCTCGCCATATGTTTTTCTCTCTGGGCTCCTCTGCCCGGCCGCCTTGCTGCTCTTCTGTGATCAGGCTCTAGGAGTGCTCTGCCACCCTACTCTTTGTTTGGGTGGAGGCAGGTTATGGGTGGAGGGGTGGAGCCTAGTTCGACAGGACCACAATGGGTGGGGTTTGGGGGAAAATTGCAGGTGGAGGTTAGTCAACTACATCCCTTATTTAAGAATAGGATACAGGACGGAAATGTGTTTAAAAAAAAATGCAGATGAAGCACAAATGACCATGGAGATGGCTGGGTGGAATATTAAGGATTGAGTGGGTATACGGTAAAAATAGCTTTATGTAATTTAAAAGGGGCTAATAATAACGTTAAAATTCAAGCAATATTTAAACGGCTTTTAACATTCCCAAGTACAAGTCGTTCTTCTGCTGGAAACCCATTTGAAGGCTAAGGCTACGTTACCCAAACTCTCTGGGTTTATTATCCATTTGTTCTTTGCATCGGGTAATGCTGCAGTATGGGGTGTGGCCGTTTTGATTTCTAGAAAGTTTCTGGGGATGGTAAAGGGAGTCTTTAAAGACCCGCAGGCAAGATGGATAGTAGTTACTACTATAATGGCAAATAAGGAGATTCACTTTGTGAGCTTTTATGGTCCAGTAGAGGACGATATAGCACCAATGTGGGATTTATACTCATATCTATCTTCACTTTCAGGCTACTTTATAATAGGAGGGGACTTTAATATCAGACCTAATATCCAATGGGACCCATCACGTAGGAATAAAACACAGAATAAACCGAGATCCTCTCAAATGTTTTTTAAACTGATCCCGGATCTAGCACTGGTAGATGTGTGGCTGGCCGATCATCCTCAGGCAAGGGAATTTACATGCTATTCTAAAAGGTGCAATACCGCATCGAGGATCGATTATATGCTAACCTCATTTGCGCTAATGCGACAGGGGTCAGAGATACTTGCTAATTCTTTTTCCGATCGCTCTGTTCCTTGGGTTAGTACTAATGAATCAGGAATCCAACTGAACAGCCCACAATGGAGCTTGGACAAATCTCTCTTCACAGAGGATGGCTGGGCAGCAACTCTCAAAGCATCGGTTGCTGAATTTTTAGAGATTAATAAGGACTCAGCCTCTTTCTTTAATATCTTGGGAGCCACCAAAGCTTATATACGAGGAGAGGCAATTTCTTTTAAGGCCTACCTAGGGAAGACAGCTCATGAGAAAAGTAATCTACTCCAATGGGAGCTAGAGTAGGCTTTAAAAAGAAACCAATCATTACCTAATCCGGAGACGGAATCTATATTGGGAAGAGGTCAGGCCAAATTAAGATGCTTGTGTGTGTCTCGGGAGATACTTAATAGACACACAAGCTTTCAGAGGCAATGCGAAGAGAGCGCGCATGTAGGTCGACTTTTAGCCTGGTCAGTAAAAAAAAAAAAAAAAAAAAAAAATGAATTCTAATTTGATAAAAGCCATCTTAAATGATGGGCATGGTGTAATGGTTAGCCAACCTTAAGAGATAGAAAAAAATATTCCTCTTGTATTATAGAAATCTATACACTGAGACAATGCAAGCAAACTCATTACAAATCAAACAGTATTTAGAGTCAGTAGTGCTGCCAGGCTTAGATTAAGAAACACAGAATATACTAACACCCCCTATCACTCTCGCTGAAGTAGTAGAGGTGATACGGGAAACCCCTAACAGAAAAGCCCCCCGGAGCAGATGGTCTCCCAGTGGAAGTCTATAAAGTTCTAGAGGGCCAAATAGCTAAAATACTAGTCAAGTTATTTAATTACATTTTAGAAGGAGCAGGGGTTGCTTCCTCATTCCCTAGGGCAGTAATGGTTAGTTTTGTTAGAAAAAAAAAAAAAAAAGATAAACCACTGTAAAATTTCTCTCAAATCGCCTGATCAGTCTTCTGAATCAGGACTATAAATTATTCTCTAAGATTCTTGCAGTTCGTGCGGTTCAGGTGGCACAAGGACTGATACATGAGAATCAATGTGGATTCCTACCTGGTAGGCTGTTTTCAACTAATACTAATTTCCTAGTCCAAGCAATAGATTATTTTTCACATAACCCTCATCTGGCGGCAATCATAATGCTTGATGCCAAGAAGGCATTTGATCTAGTACAATGGGAAGCATTGTTTATGATTGGCTTCCCAGGGAAGTTTATTTAGACTTTCTGAAGGTTATACATGGGGCCCAAGCCAGCATTTCAATAAACGCTCAAATAGGAGGGTTAGTACATATATCACCGGGCATGCAGCAGGGCTGTCCGCTGTCTCCGGTGCTGTTTGCACTTTTTATTGAGCCATTAGCAGCAGCAATCAGGCAGGATCAATATATACATTTGCCGTTCTCTCAAGCACCGAAGTTGAAATTAATTGCCGATGATATGTTTGTGTCTTCGTGCAGATTTGCACAACATCGATAAAGCTTTCTCTAAGATTAAGGCTTTTTCGAACTTGGGAGGATACAAAATCAATCAGTCCAAGTCAGAAGCTCTCTTATATAATGCAGATACATCAGGTTTACCAAATGATATTCAGATGCTCTACCTCTATTAGGTATCTAGGCATATATGTGTCCAATAATTTGGCTGATCTGTTTCACTTGAATTATATAAAGGTTTTTAAAAAGATTCAAGGCTTACTCCTAAAATGGCAGGAATCTACTATGATTATTATAGGGAGGGCAGCACTGGTGAAAATGATGATCCTTCCCTTACTATTTGCTTTTTCTAGTATAGTCTTTAGACTCACTAAAAACAAATTCTGAGAGGTGGATTCACTGACCAGACAATTCATATGGAACCATAAGAAAGCTCACTTACAGCTAGAGAAGCTAACTCTTACAGTGGAAGATGGGGGCTGGCACTTCCGACTGTTAAAACTTACTATGAAGCTTCTTTATTAGATTGGGTTTCAAGAGCTGCTTTAACACCAAATGCTTTAGCAACACAAAAGGATGATGGACGGAGTGCTGAACAATGCAAACACTCACCCCCAGTCACAGATCTGGGTTTAATCCATCGTTCTTTTGCTCACCATGCCACCCCAGTTTGGATCCAGCCATATGCAAATCAGTCTTGACACTGTTCCTCATGGGAAAAGTCCAGCCCGAACTGACAAGCCAGGTCCTCACTGGACCGGAAACAAGCATCCTGGGACCGGTTTCAGGGTTTCCAGTCCATCACTTGTTCTTTTTGCCTTAACACCAAATGCTAACTTCTATTTTAATCAGATGTTGACGGACACAGGTTCGCAGCTCTTGCGATTTCTTAAACACCCTCTCCTCCCAAAGATCCAGATTAGTGTACTTCTGATACAAGCCAAATAGCAAATTTGTACGATTCACTCGTCAGTCTGACTTTGGGATGCACGGATGGTAGGATTAGAACTTAATCAAGGATATGTTCAGAAGTGGGAAGAGGCAGGGGTCAAGACCTTCGCGGATTTCCTAATAGGGGAGCATATCAAGACATGTGGTGCAGTGTGTAGCGGAAATAAAATGCCAGCCCAGAAAGCCTTAAGTTTTCCTTTTGCCAAATTCAACACTTTATGCAAACAACGGAAAAAGTAACTGATGGCCCTAATCGAGCTATCTTCCAGGCTTTCTGTGGAAATCGATTGGGCATCGGCAATTGGTACAAGACACTTCATGATGGGTATTCAATAAAGACAATTTCCCAATTCTTGGTTAAGGCAGAAAACATTACAGGGTATAAAATGATTTTTTTTTTTTTTATTGTTTATTTATGCATAAACACATACAACTGTGTACTGCATTATAGCATATTACTTTGGTTGGGGGGCAACATGCAGGCTTGTATAATTATTTTAAGCAAATCATATTTGTGGCTGCCTTGCTAGCTAAATTGTTGATTCTCCAGGCATGTACCTCACCAGTGCCCCCTACTTTTGCGGCATGGGAGGCAAAGATGGAGGCAACATGGGCGAAGGAAAAACTGTATGCTCAAAGGGTTGGAGGAGAAGGATTAGGTCAGGAATGGGAAAGTAGAGGTTGAGAGGCAAGGCCCACCCTCCTTATTCGTTTAAATGCTGTTGGGATATTAGTGCCTGAAAGGATTGCTGTACGTAGAGCTATTTTACAGAAATTTAAAGTCAAGATAAATCGTGATCAAGCTTTGAATTATGTAAATGTAATTTCACCTGCAACAAAAAAAGAAAAAATAATAATATCTCACTTACACCAACCGCTGCTCCTCATGTGGTTGTAGAATGGAGTTTCTGAAGCTGTTCAATCTTCTAACGCAATTTATTTTTTAAAAGGTCACATACCATATCACAAAACAGATATGTGGGTGTGGCTCTGTCACCATGTTAGAATAGTTTAATTCCTAAATAAAATACAACCATTATTGTGTGATATAAATATGTACTGCAACCTTGGTGGGGTTCTTTTTAAAACCTATGTAAATCAGTAATAAAATCTCAATTAAGTAATTACATATGTGGAATGGAAGAGTATCTGTTGCACAATGGAAAAATGTGTAGAAAGTTCACATAGCTTTACTCAGGTTCGTTGCATAAGCATGGCCCATATTGCTGGTTTAGAAAGGTTCTAATTCGGAATAAAATAAGACGTCACATGCCCTGTGATACAAAGATTTGTAGAAATGTTCGCAATTCAAAAATTAAAGGTGTGGCATTCTGTATTGACAATAATAAATGGACTTTATTTCAACCACGCATCTGTCACTTTGTCATTCTTACAGAGATGATCTAAAAAGCACAAATGGAGATGTAAACCTTTACGTTTTAAGATCTAAACCTTAAGAAATATATTCACGTAACCAACTCTATAAGGGTGTCAATCAATAAATAGCACTAACTATTATGCCACATCATGACCAATGTGTTAAAAAAATTCCTTCCAGTTTAGCACATTTATTAAATCAATAAAAAAAAGATAATACATCAAAATATTAGTTACCAAGAATGTCCGATAAAATGTCTAAGCCAGCCCATTTAAGATTGCAATGTCTGTTACCAGAAGGATTAAGATGCAATTGTGATGTAAATACATCTGACTTCAGAACGGTAACCGTCAGGCTTGTCACCTCTCTGAAGACTTCCTATATTGCACACTCTTATTATACCCTTTCTACACATGCAAACCAAACCTCCCACATTTAACAATGGTCTTTTCAGCCTCACCCAATCCAACAACTTTCAACGGTCAGATGACACCCTTTGCGCTAGTCAGTCATGCAATACTAGGGCATTTGGCCCAAACTACAGCCATATTAATAAAAAAAAAATGAGAGGCAGGATTTCGAAACACCCTTGTCCCAAAATACAGATTTATAAAGCTTGGAAACAATAAATTTGGTCACATACTATTCTTGTTTAAATTTAATTCAGTCTATAACAATTTATAAGCCCCTCTACCCGGTGCAAATGCTTCTAGTTTGTTCCCATAAGTAGCAGTTTGAGCTCTGTTTTACTGTGCACACCTTCACAACAGTCAAGCATATATACTTCTCTCGCACTACAGAGAGATAAATGATTTCTGCGTGATTCCACTTGCAGAAGAAGTGATGCAGGTCTCCCTGATCCCATCACAGTGAATTCTGAGAAGGGGTCATCTAGTCAGGTTGTGCACTTGGCTTACAAGCAGGTGGAGAGAAGCAGCTGCTTCCACATGCCTGCAAATGGCTGCAGTGTGTCATGGCTTGGCTTGCATTTTAATCCAGGAGGTGGCAAAAGGGGTTTCAGGTAGCTGTCCAGTAACGTCAGAGGTCTAGACGATATCGGTTACATACATTTTCAATGTCTTTATTAAAAGTAAGCTCTGTTCTTCCTGAGCCTGCTGAAGCCAAAGAAAGGAAGGGAAAAAAAAGGCATGGGCTGTCAAAGCAAAAAAGTCTATCATGTATTAACCAAGCTCTGAGCTACTGGCAGTGCTTGTTTGTTTAGATTTGTGGAAGCATAAGAAAAAATCAAAAATGATCACCAGTGCACCAGTATGCATCTGCCAGCAGGGTGGTCCATCTTGGAATGCTTTGTTTTGTACAGTGTGACAATTTTGAAGAGTGGTCGCTGGTACATAATGACACATGCACCCATATGAGTGGCCATCTTGGGATGATTTGTCGTTGTGGCATGCTGCTACCCTTTTGGCTATCGTGAAATGTTTGTCATCCTGTATTAATTTACTGATCTAAGAACAGGATGGATGGGAGATCATTGAATTAATCATGGGCAAGGTAGAAGTCAAGGAGGCAGAGAGTGAGGATGCAATAACATTGATTTTTATATGATCAGGCAGTCTGTGCTGGATATTTCCAGTACACGTCTTCAAAGAAACCTAAATATTAAATCTTAAAACCATTTGCATGTATAGACATTCATACCTCATGCATTCTAAAACTTTTCACACATCGATACACATACTTAAAAGAAATTGTTTATCAATACCAACATTGATCTTGAATATTTCCATATTCTTTTATAAATTTCTATTTTCATTCTATACATATGACAGAAGTACACTTATTCAATACTACTGTGTCTTACATTAGATATCTAAGCCACCGTAGCGTTGAAACATTATACTAGTTTTGGATGCATGAGGTATGACTGTCCATACAAGAGTGTTTTTAAGATTTAATATTTGTTTCTTTGTAGACCTGTGTTGTGTTGAAAATATCCATGACAGTTTGCATGACCATATGAAATCAATGTAATTTCCTTGAAAAAGAGTTGATTAATTTTTAGATATTTGTGTAAGAATAATAATAAAATATAAAAAAAATTGTAACCCTCTGGGCCGTACATAGACATGTGTATTGGATATTTAAAGCTTAATTGGAAAGAAAAGGTTGCCAGGGGAACTTGTCTCTATTTAGAGTCTTCAGACATTGACAGGAACTCCTTTCATCATTGAGTTTTTATCCCCTATAGAAATAAGTAACTTATTAAACAAAGCTGTTGAGGAAGAGCTCCAAATAATGTGTACCCTCCTTAAAGGCTGCATTTGCTCTACAGTTTCCTTTGTTTAATGACCAAGATGAGGTCAGTTGATGAAAGATCTCAAGACTTCTATAAAGTATTGCATGGTCACTACTGTGAGCAAAATTTGCTTGAAGTGATGAGAATTTGTGAAACAAATTATAACTAACAATAATGTAATTGATTATAGAAGATCTAAAAATGCCTTTTTTCGTGAATGACTCCGGTATATCTCTATCTAAGGAGCACACCATTTATATATGATACCAGGTCTAGAAGCAGTCTTCCTTGTTTATTCACCATTTGGTTTGGTAGGACAGAGGAGTCAAGGATGTTGCAAGCTGCATCGGAGTCCTTATTTTCATGGGCAGTCAGTTCTTCATTGAATATTTTTGCACTACAATCTCCCATTATGGTCACCTGAGCAGTCTCTTCCGAATCTAAGATGGTTTCAATAACTCTGAAATTCTCCATTTAAAGTGAATCATAATGAGATCTAGGGGAACATATATGTTAATTAAAAATAGGATATCTGCAAAGTGTTGACTTAGGTAGTTTGATCCTAATACACTGGATATTTGCTGCAAGGGTGTGTTAGTACTTCAGAGTTCCACTGAAACTTTATGAAGAGGAGAATAGCCAGCTACTTTTGGCATGTCATTTCTTCACCCTGTGAGCTGGAACATAAATTATGTAGATTTTTCCTTTATTAAAATAGGTTATGGACCAAGTCTCTTGGATGCAAATAACTGAAGGATTAGAATGTATACATCTGTTAAGTTTGTCTACTGGGAGTCCTGCTAAATTCCAGGAAATTATCCATAAGCTATAGGTAAAATGGGAGCTTAGAGACCTTGTTTGATTTGTTTTCATTCAGTTTTGTAGGAAGCCAGGACCATGATAAGTCTACATTTTTGTTAACCAATACCGAAGGATGTCTATTTCTTATTTGTCTTTGCTCTTGGTCGACATGTAATTGAATCAGTAAAGCCCTTGCTAAAAAAATACCAACACTTCCAAGAGAAATAGAGTGAAAGGAGTATGAAATTCTGCTCATTACTGGTTCAGTAACTCTGTTGTAATGAAGGAGAGCAGATTATACCTCTAATATCAAAACCATTTTATACAGTCTTTCACAGTCTTGTGGAACTATAGAAGGAATCAAGTTAGACCAAACCTCTACTTGTGCAATAGTGTAATCATACTTTTTAGGTAAAGACACCAGTTTTTTTTTTCAGGCGAAGAAACAGAGGCAAATTGAGGAATACTTCCAAGTACCCCTAATATCCTTTCTTTATTCAAAGAGTTGTCATCATTGGGGAAAAGATTGGTGATCTCCAAAACTTGATAGCTGTAAGATAGAATTCCTACCTTCCTTAGGTCAGAATTGTAATTCTGTTAACTCAGTACTAAAAGATGGTTGACCTTCTTCCAGAGATTATGTACTGGAGAATTCAGGAGCGTGCAGATTTTTCACCTCTGCTGCACTTCGAGCAGCATAGGAAGAGGAGAAGCGGATACTTGGGTCTCTTGGCTGGGAGTGAAGTGTTATTTTCCCATTTACTTCAGTATATTTTATTTTTAGGCCACTCACTCATTTCAATTTTGTTAGTTGAATTTTGTTCTTCTGATACTTCTCTTAGTGAGTCGGCTAATTGTTTTCCTTTTTTCCCCTAGTTTCTTTTTTCTGACATTATCTGTCCTTCTTGGAGAGTAATCTTGTGAGGGTGGCGAGCATTGAGGTATTGAAGATTGATTTTCTTTGATACTAGACACTTTTTGCATATTGAAAAACTAGTTAGAGGAGATGGTTTGGAAGACGACTCCTGCATTATTAAGTTTCTGCAAATAATTTCCAAATTAAGCATACTGTTCCTTTCTCGTTTTCCTTACCCCTAGTTTTGTTTTGCCAGTTTTAGTCGCGGTTGATATTTTGCCAGGATTTCGTTCAGATGACAGTACTACTTCTGCTGACAGAAAAGCAGTTTTATCTAAGTCTTTACTCGATGGAGGGACAGATTGACTTGTTAAAGATTTTAATATTGGAGTTTGAATCTCAAGAGTATGGTCAGAGTTAAAAGTTGCCTTTTCAGTGAGTATAATGATGGATTCAAATATCTTTTAGTGAGCCTGCATACCTTCAGAAAGGTGGACATAATCACTGAATGTATGAAACTAAAATTTAAGGGGAAAATCAGGTGAACGCACAAGATTATCCTTAATCTTGGAGCTATTACTAAGTGAGCTCTTATAGAGCGCCAACTTTTTTTTTGCTTGAATATTCTTCCTAGTAGAAGAACTTATTCACACGGTTGTCCAGTAGAGTAAAATCTGAAGGAATAACGGGGTAAAATGTCATCTGGGGTAGAGCACTACTACATTTTATGTTGAACTAATATTACATATTCCTGTATCTGAAGAAGCTCTTGGAGATAAGTCATTGTAGTCACTTGAGAATCATGTTAGTATATATATTTTTTTCGTTGACAACTTTTACTTCATTTTCTGATGTTCCTGTAGTTAGTATAGGAAACTTCTATTTCTTATTTATTTATTTTTTGTCCTATTGCAGTCAGTTTGTTTATCCCTAAGTAGTCTCCAATTGCTGCCTCCCTCCACAAACAAGTAGTGATTAGAGCTTGATAATAGAAAAGGTACAAATTGGCTTCAGATTTCAGCAGACTTGGGCAGAAATAGTAGCTAATTGGGCCTTTACTGGGGACAGAAATAATTGATGTTGCTATACCGTATTGCTGCTGCTCTCCATCCCTGCTCCCTGAGGGCAAGCCATGGTACATTAGGGAAAGTCACTCCTGGCGGCCATGCAGGATTCTCAACACTCAGCCCTTACTGCAGGTGGGGTTCACAGAGCGTCCATCAAGGAGAAAGGGGTGGAGTGGGGTAAACCACCACTGCTGCTGATATGTAAAGTGTCACCCTTTGTTAGGAATATTCATGTCACAGCTTCTTTATCCTCCTGTTTTTTCAGCAGCCTGAAGTTCTGCTGTGAGGAGGTGCTGGCTCCCTGAATCCTGTGACCTCAGCTCCAAAATTCGAATGAGGGGGGGGTTTGCGGGCAGGCATGAGCATGATTGCAGAAGGCTAACCATTTCACTCGATTTCTGCTTCTGTTCACGCCGACTCGCTATCCCTAGAACAGTATTTGCTTGACCCTGGTGTCCCCCTTCATGTCAGCGACCCTTTGACTCTCTCTCTCTTGTCTGTCTCTGCAGCTGGATACACAACTTACTGGCTCTGTAGTCATCTACAGAAAACTTTACACTTAATTGCAATAGCTGGTGATTTTAATGTTCCAGTGCCCTGATTATATGGACATTGTGACTGGGTTACTGAAATCCGAACTAATGCCAAATGATTAAAAATCTGCTTCTTTAATATGATTCAAAGGAAAATATCCAGGAGATCATAAAAGAAAGTATGACAGCTCAGATAATACTAGTGCACTTAAGTACTCATTGCTGTAGTCAGATGCAAAATCTGACTTTACCTTGCTTTAACCCATGTACACTAGAAAATTCTGGACCTTTCTTTTTCAGATAGCCAATGGAGAATGAGATAGAAACGAAGTGAGATACAAACTGACAAGCCTTTGGGCACAGACCAGAGCGACTTTACCAAATTCAGTTCAAACAATGAAGAAAAGACCAGCAAGTTCTAATGCCCAACTGAAGAACTCCTTAACCCGTGGTCCATGGTTTCCATTAGTCAGTGTTGCCCACGGACAGTCCGCAAATAAGATATTAGTAGTTATAAAGTGTATCCATTCATAAAAAAGCAAAATTTTAATTTTGAAACACTCCGTACATTTGAAGAAATTTCAAACTAGAGGCTAAAAATTAAGTTGGTATCCTTATCTTGATTCATAGATGCAGCGCTATACAGCAAATTGAATCCATTATCGACAGCTCGTGGCCTAAACTGAAGTCTTTGGTGCATGCTGACAAAAAGATAGTGTGCGTTAAAAGCAAAAAGACAGTGATACTCTAGAGTCTAGCATAGTGTTTTGTCTTTGGAATTGCTTTGGTGTGGTCTCTGCCTTTCACAGTGAATTAAAGGTGGTCCACAGACGTCAAAAGGTTAATGACCACCTCCCTACTATCATATAGCCATCATACCACCAGCACTAGTAACATTTCGGCCAGCTGAAAAAGTTATCTTGAGGGGGAGGCAAACAGCAGCTATGTGGAGGGCCCCCACCTAACTAAACAAATACTTTTGCATCCTGTCACCACAGTCCAGTTCTCTGGTGTGACTAATTTTAATTTTCTGGTTTGAGAAAGCAGAAAAAGCCAGATGTCTCATTAAGCAGGAAAAGGTCTTTCTCGCCTGGGTTCTGTGAGGGTGTCCATCTTCCTTTTTCCAAATGCCAGATAACAAGAGAGACCTCCTCAGGGGTTCCTGAAAGAGCAATTTTGATGGAAAAGAGGGATTGGTGCAGAAACAATTCTTGTCACAGTAGCTTTATTCAGTGATTTCCTAACCTATTGTCATAAGAAAAACTGTTGAAAATCTCCTCTTAACAACTGACCAGGTTATCCCAAGTAACAGTGGGGTATAAATTAGGACAGTGTATGTAACCCTCAAATGTTCTCGATTGTCAATCAAATTCATCTTGGTTGGCCTTCAAACCAACACATATATATTTCCTAAGCAAAGGACAAGGCTAGATATACTGAATCTTTGTTAAAGAAACTTGGAAAATATTGCATTGGCAACTCCAGAACTCAGCAGAAACCATGTAGGCAGAACAATTGAGTGTTAAAGTACAATGTGCTATCTAATGTGTGGAGGGGGATCAACAAAACTAGAAATGTAACAAAGAAAATTGCAAGCGTTCCTGTGGAGAAAACAAATACGATAAACATGGGAACTGTCCAAACACCTACCAATGTTATATCAGATGGTGATTTTGTTCCTTGGGGTTTCAAATAGGGCGCACTCTGTCAAGAAGAAAGAAGCACATTACTGTCAGGTAATTTTCATCAAACAGAAGGATATAAAGATTTTATATGCATGCGTAACACTAGATCTCAAAGAATTTGCGGACTTAGCTTAATTGCTGCTTCCTCACATTGTCTTTGTTACACATCTAGGTTCACTTAAAGTGCTAACCTATGACAGCCAACATGGCTATTGCATAGAATTCCACAAATTCCCACCAAACATCCCTCCAAAAACACGCAAAATGTCACTACAACATTTAGAACTTTTAGGACTAGAAGTTCAAGCACTACTGCAAAAGGATGCAATAGAATTAGTACCAGTACAACAAAAAAACACAGGAGTTTACTCCCTGTACTTTCGAATTCCAAAAAAAGACAAAACATTAAGACCAATATTAGATCTCAGGACACTAAATACCTACATCATATCGGACCACTTTCACATGGTCACACTACAAGACATCATTCCACTGCTCAAACAGCAAGATTACATGACCACATTAGACCTAAAAGATGCGTACTTTCATATACCGATACATCCTTCTCACAGAAAGTACCTAAGGTTCGTATTCAAAGGAATACATTACCAATTCAAGGTGTTGCCATTCGGAATAACAACTGCACCAAGAGTATTCACAAAATGTCTAGCAGTAGTAGCAGCACATATCAGGAGACAACAAATACATGTGTTTCCTTACCTAGACGATTGGCTAATCAAGACCAACACAGTAAGAAAGTGCACAAACACCACATATGTCATACAAACCCTTCACAAACTGCGTTTCTCCATCAACTATACAAAGTCACACCTCGAACCGTGTCAGACACAACAATATCTAGGGGCAACCATCAACACATCAAAAGGAATTGCCACTCCAAGTCCACAAAGAGTTCAAGCATTCCACAAGGTAATAAGTGCTATGTTTCCAAACCAAAAGATACAAGCAAAATTTGTGCTAAAACTTCTAGGCATGATGTCATCATGCATAGCCATTGTCCCAAACGCAAGACTACACATGCGACCCTTACAACAGTGCCTAGCATCACAATGGTCACATGCACAGGGTCAAGTTCTAGATCTGGTGTTGGTAGACCGCCAAACATACCTCTCGCTTCTATGGTGGAACAGCAACAATTTAAACAAAGGGCGAACATTTCAGGACCCAGTGCCTCAATACGTTATAACAGATGCTTCCATGACAGGGTGGGGAGCACACCTCAATCACCACAGCATTCAAGGACAATGGGACGTACACCAAACAAAATTTAATATAAATTACCTAGAACTGTTAGCAGTATTTCTAGCGTTAAAAGCCTTTCAACCCATAATAACACACAAATACATTCTTGTCAAAACAGACAACATGACAACAATGTATTATTTAAACAAACAAGGAGGAACACACTCAACACAATTGTGTCTCCTAACACAAAAAATATGGCAGTGGGCGATTCACAACCACATTCGCCTAATAGCACAATTTATTCCAGGGATCCAAAACCAACTAGCAGACAACCTTTCGCGAGATCACCAACAAGTCCACGAATGGGAAATTCACCCCCAAGTTCTGACCAATTACTTTCAAATTTGGGGAACACCCCAGATAGATTTGTTCGCAACAAAAGAAAACGCAAAATGCCAAAACTTCGCATCCAGGTACCCACACCGCGAATCACAAGGCAATGCTCTATGGATGAGTTGGTCAGGGATATTTGCATACGCTTTTCCCCCTCTCCCTCTCCTTCCATATCTAGTAAACAAATTGAGTCAAAACCAACTCAAACTCATACTGATAGCACCCACATGGGCAAGACAACCTTGGTATACAACTCTACTAGACCTTTCACTAGTACCGCATGTCAAACTACCCAACAGACCAGATCTGTTAACACAACACAAACAACAGATCAGGCATCCAAACCCAGCATCATTGAATCTAGCAATTTGGCTCCTGAAATCCTAAAATTCGGACACTTAGACCTCACACAAGAATGTATGGAGGTCATAAAACAAGCTAGAAAAGCTTCCACTAGACACTGCTATGCATCTAAGTGGAAAAGATTTGTTTGCTACTGCCATACCAATCAAATCCAACCATTGCATGCCTCTACAAAGGACATAGTGGGATACTTACTACATTTGCAAAAAGCAACCCTCGCTTTTTCATCTATAAAAATACACCTCGCAGCAATATCTGCTTACCTACAAACTACTCATTCATCGTCTCTATTTAGAATACCAGTTATTAAAGCATTCATGGAAGGGCTAAAAAGAATTATACCACCAAGAACACCACCAGTTCCTTCATGGAACCTTAACATCGTCTTAACAAGACTCATGGGTCCACCTTTTGAACCCATGCATTCCTGTGAAATGCAATATTTAACGTGGAAAGTCGCATTTCTCATTGCAATTACATCCCTCAGAAGAGTAAGTGAAATACAGGCATTTACCATACAAGAACCATTTATTCAAATACACAAAAATAAAATAGTTCTAAGAACAAATCCAAAATTTCTACCAAAAGTAATCTCACCATTCCATTTAAATCAAACAGTAGAATTACCAGTGTTCTTCCCACAGCCAGATTCCGTGGCTGAAAGGGCACTACATACATTAGACATCAAAAGAGCACTAATGTACTACATTGACAGAACAAAGTTAATCAGGAAAACAAAACAACTTTTCATAGCTTTTCAAAAACCACACATAGGAAATCCAATCTCTAAACAAGGCATTGCTAGATGGATAGTCAGATGTATTCAAACATGCTATCTTAAAGCCAAGAGAGAATTGCCTATTACACCAAAGGCACACTCAACCAGAAAGAAAGGTGCTACAATGGCCTTTCTAGGAAACATTCCTATGAGCGAAATATGTAAGGCTGCAACCTGGTCTACGCCTCATACATTTACTAAACACTACTGTGTAGATGTACTAAATGCACAACAAGCTACAGTGGGCCAAGCTGTACTAAGAACATTATTCCAAACTACTTCAACTCCTACAGGCTAAACCACCGCTTTTAGGGGAGGTAACTGCTTTATAGTCTATGCTCAACATGTGTATCTGCAGCAACATATGCCATCGAACTGAAAATGTCACTTACTCAGTGTACATCTGTTCGTGGCATTAGTCGCTGCAGATTCACATGTGCCCTCCCGCCTCCCCGGGAAGCCTGTAGCCGTTTAGAAGTAAATCTTAAATCTTAAACATTTGTACATTTGTAAATAATTATTATAAACTTTTTATGTACATACGTATTCACTCCATTGCATGGGCACTATTTATAGCAAACAACTCCAGCCTCACCCTCTGCGGGGAAAACAATCTAAGATGGAGTCGACGCCCATGCGCAATGGAGCCGAAGAGGGAGGAGTCCTTCGGTCCTGTGACCAAAAAAGACTTCTTCGAAGAAAAACAACTTGTAATACTCCGAGCCCAACACCAGGCAGCGGACTGTGCTCAACATGTGAATCTGCAGCGACTAATGCCACGAACAGATGTACACTGGGTAAGTGACATTTTCATTTTCTTCCAGGGGATCCTCATCAGTAGCCATAGGCACTGAATAGTCCCACCCATGTGCTGGGACCCAGGAGCATATATAAACACACAAGTATATACCTTAAATGTATATGTAAAAGTAAAAATCGTATAGAGAATTTTAGTACATCTATATCATATACATGTTTAAGCAATAATGCATTCTGTCTACACAAACAGCCTATAAATGTCTTATTTTGTAAAGTTTTTCTTTAATAAAACTCTTCAACTAGAGTTAACAGCTTTCTGTAATCAAAGAAGAGGGCCTAGAACGTATAAGCACTCATATAGAGAGAAAAACTGTAGTGAAAATGCAAAGGCATTATTAGCCAATAGGCTGCATCCCAATTAACATAGCAGAACCAAAAAACTGGCACCGTGCCTTTAAGGCCCTGAGAACCTCCAGTATCCCACCATGTCTCAGAGGTGAGAGTGAGGTGACAGTTGGGCTATAGAAAGGTCATTTCTTTTTTCCAGCTTCTTCTGTTAGGATCCTGGAGCATTGCGCTCTCATTTTCTGGGTTTTTCAACCAGAAAAATTGCATAAAACAACAATTTTCTACATTTTACTCAACGTCCTTTTTCATTTTCTGAGTAAAATAACATTTTTCTCTGAAGAAAATGCTAGCCCTTTTTGTAAAATGTCCTGCTTGTGGTAAAAGAAGGTTCAGATTGATCCACACTCAGTCTGCATAGTGTGCTTACTTCAAAGCCACTGTCCTGAGACCTGCAACCATTGCCAGTCTTTCAAAAAGAACGTTGAAAGACAGAGTATTCAGCTCCAAGGCCTACAAGAGAGGGAAAAAACTACATCCACTTCTCTTCAAAGGAAGGTCTCCAGAGAAAAAAGTGTGAAAGACAAATGGCGAGCAAGATCTACCTCAGCAGGTAGGAAAATACCTGTTTGTTCTGCGCCATTGGTTCCGTCATCGCCGCATCAACGTCTTCAACAGACATTGAGAAACACTTCTCAGTCAACGGTGACACACGCAACATCAAGGGACATGATGTCGAAGACACAGTTGACTTCGAAGGATAAGTCTCCGTTGGCGGTCATCCACTGATCGACGTTGAGCCAGCAACGACATTCTGATACTCCGTCGAGGGTTCACCATGACCCTTTGGCGTTGAAGCAATCAACTTCAAAGAAGACAACATAACATAAATTGATATCAAGGCAAAGATCAATTTCTCTGTCGACTGTAACAAGATGCCGTTCGACGTCGATACACACCCCACTGATGGTGTCGCACTTGACGTCAAGACAGTCAATGACAAGTCATTCGCCGTCAAGACATTCAATGTCTAGACATGAGCGGTCTCAGTCTACGGCACTGCATTGTTCGACGTCGAGACACACCTCACCTATTCGGTCAACGCCGAAACAAACTTCGTTGAAACAAGGCGTTCATGTTCTCCACGATGTCGACCAATGGCGGCAAATCGAAAGAGAACACCTACTACTACTTTAACGACCTCGGTGCCTCAAACACATGACCCTATAACAACCATACCAAGTAGGTCATATTTGAGAGCCTAGTCACTTTCTGGGCCAAGTCTTGCCCATAAATCTGTCACCAAGATGGTTGGAAAGTCTCAACAAGAGCCCGGCCCATCAATCTCCGGACTGGCAATACACGCTGATGTATTCTCCTTCAGCATCCCTTCCATGGATACTGTGAGAAAACAGGGTTGATTGCAGAGGCCCCCTAACGTTTTGCCCCCATTTTCCACTTTTTGCTGGTGTTTTCCTGACTCTGATGGTGCCCTGGGTACTGTTAACCAGTCCCAGGGCCTGTGCTCTGTGTAAAATGGATATGCAAATTAGGCTAATTATAATTGGCTAAGTTAACCTACCTGTAAGTCCCTAGTATATGGTAGGTATGTAGGTTTAGGGACCACAGCATAGGTGGTGCACCCATAGGTGCACTGCTGAGGTGCCCAGTGTCATTTTAAAGGCAGGCCTGCCTTGCTGGCTGCTTTTAAATTAAAGTTATATGCAAATTCGACTTTGGAATTAAAAGTAGTTCCAAAGTCTTAAACTACCTTATTTTTACATATAAGTCACCCCTAAGGTGTGCCCTATGTGCCCCTAGGGCTGGGTGCCATGTAACTATACGCAGGGACTTTATAAAAATAGATTTATAAACCCTGGTGAGGTAAAAACAGCCAAATTCGTTTTTCCCACATTGAAGTAAATGGCCTGCATAGGCTAGAATGGGGAGACTTTATTTTAAATTTTAAAGTCTCCTTAAATGTTGCAAACCAACAATTTGGTATCAAATTCATTGTTGTAATAAATCCCACAACTTCCAGTTGTTGGATTTAATATAACTTGTTCAGGTAAAAAGTTTTAGACTTTACCTAAAAAGTTGCCAATTTCAGCCCTGCATTGTTTTTGCTGCTGTGCTCTGATTGGCCAGCCTGCAGCAGCTTAGCCAAGCTGCCTTGATGAGGTGTGAAGTGGCCTGGCTTCACACAAAGGAATGTGCCTGTGGGAGAGAATCTCCCCTCAGCAGATGGTGAGGCAGGAAGGGGGAGGGCTGCCAAACTGGTCTTCAAAGACAGAGAAGGACATTTGGAGCAACCAGCAACACTCCCACATCCTGCAACCCCAGACAACTAGGTGCCCCCTTGATTAGATTAGGAGAGGGGTGTGTTTATGATTTTTAGCCACACCAGTGGGTGGGCTCAGCCAGATGTAACCTCCAAAAATCAGATTCAGCCATGTTGGATTTTTAGAGAATGTTGCCTTCTGGGCTGGATTTTTGCCACACTTCCCAGGAAGTGGTCATCACAGGGGGACAAGCCTGTACCTGATTGGAGAACCAGGACCCCCCTGCTTTTCACCCAGGAGCAAGGATAAAACTGGCAGACCTGCACCCACACCTCCGATCCCCACCAGATTTCAACAAGAAAAGAACTAAAGGAGAAGGAGGACTGCCCTGCTGGACCCCTGGCCTGCACCTGGAACCTGCACTCAGAAGGACTGCACCAGCTGCACACTTGGGCTTCACCACAAGAAGGACTTTGCCTGGCTTCAACTGGTTCAAGGAGGGACTCCCTGTTTGCTACAGGTGAACAATTGCTATCCAGAGTCCCCTGCACCAACTCCTGAAGAAAGTGACCAGCTGACCACTGTCCAGTGGCCAAAAAGAAGTTTGCGCCAGGTGCATTCTGGGAGTTGTAGTCCGCACCCCCCAAGGACCATCTCAGAACTTCTGGACCCTTGGGGTGAGCTGTGGACCCCAAAAGAACCTTAAAAGAACATCTGGGTGAAGCCCCAGAAGTTTGGAGAAGATTTGAGAATTTTTGTAAAAAAGCTCCATAGAGGGACCGACCCGCCGCGGAAATTCTAGCCGGCTTGCCTCAACCGCGACCCGGCCTGATTTGGTGGTTCGTCCCGGTAAAGAAAAATCTCCGAAAAAGAGACTAAGTCCGAAGGTAAAAAGTTGACCGGGACCTCCCAGCCATCGTATCCGAGAAGGGCTCCATGGACGTCGGATCAAGATCCAGGTTTACCCCGGTCGAAGGATTTTCACCTCGAAAAAGAGACTAAGTCCGAAGGTAAAAATCTCCACAGAGGAATCCAGCATCGCGTATCCGGAGAAGGGCTCCAGGAGGTCGGATAGGACTGGCAGGTTCGTCCCGCTGAAGAAAATCTTCAAAATAAAGACTAAGTCAGAAGGTAACTTTTTAACCGAGGCCTCCCGCGACCTGTAGCCGAGCAGGGCTCCATCGCGGTCGGCCTGAAACTTTGACTTTGCCCCGGTCGAGGTGCAACCAGATGACCCGATTGGCGCTTTTTGTTTCTAAGCGCTAGAAAAATAATAATTCTTTAAAAATTCATATCTCCGGCTCCCTGTATCCGATTTTATTCGTTTTGGTGTCATTTTAAAGATAAAAATATAAACTATTTTTATAAATTGGTTTTGGATTTTTAAACTGTTTCCTGTGTTTTATTTAATTACTGTTTGGTGATATTTGAATGCTTTACACTCTGTCTCCTAAGTTAAGCCTTGACACTCGTTGCCAAGCTACCAAGGGTTGAGCTGGGGATAATTTACTGAGACCTAACTGGACCTAAGTGGAGGTTAGTGGCTTGTTGCTAGGAGTAGGTACCTACCTGCCCTTACCAATAACCCATTTTCCAACAGATACCATCACCAATGCCGCCAACCAAGCGGGCGACAGCACCATCTACTATGTCACCCCACACTGCAAAAAAGGCGCAGGGCTCCTCGGTCACGCATAAGGAGTAGATCGCCACAAGCGTCCAGACCAAGGTCAAGATCTCAGACATCTCGATCTCATCCCCAAAGGCACAGATCATCTTCCTGGTCTTCTATTAGACTATTTGCCCACTTTAACTGATACTCCTCCGAGATTCTCTCCAGTAGACGACATAAACACATTCAATTAAGTGTTGGTTGGAGGAGCTCATAAACATAATATAGACCTCCCTGAACCTGCAGTGTCATAGTCTGTAATATTTGAAACTCTGCACCATCACTCCTCTTCAAGGTAGCTCCTTCCTCTGGTTCCAGGACTTTTGCAACCAGTCATGGAAGCTTTCCTCACACTTACATGCAACACCGGCAAGAATTCTAAAGAAATACAAGGGCCCAGACCAAGACCTGTTATTTCTCAGATCTGTTCCTTTGCCGGATTCTGTCATTCTAGCTGCAGCCAGGAAGGCCCCATTCAGTGGTGCCCTCATCAACAGTTCCTTCAGACAAGGAAAGCAAGCATCTAGACTCTTAGGGGAGAAAGATGTGTGGTACCACTGCTTCCTTCATGAAGGTATCTAGTGCATCTGCACTTTTAGGAAGATATGATCGATCTCTCTGGGATTCGCTAAACAGGTTTGTTAATAAACTACCTAGAGAAGACAGACAGGATTTCCAATAAATCCTACAGGAAGGAGGCCTGGTAGCCAATCAAGTAATCAGCTCGGCTGCAGATGGTTCAGGTCTAGCTGCACAAGGATATGCGCATGGTATATGTGCAATACATTCAACTTGGCTCCGCCTAACGGGACTCAAACCAGAGGCACAACATCGCATCATGAATCTTCCATTCACTGGGAATTCTCTATTTGTGTCACACACAGACGAAGAAATGGCTAAAATGAAGTCTGAATTGGACACACTGAAGGATGTGGGTCTAGAAAAGAGCGAAGAATACGGCAAAAGATAGAGACCTTATGATAGACGGCCATGCCAGCAGAGGGTTCAAACCCTTCACTGGGCCCAAAGATGATAACAAAGGCAAGGACAACCTTTCTACTAGTCATGAAAATAAACAAGGGAACGAGGTACGAACAGACAAAATCAGTCTGCAGCCAAAACATCAGGGAAACAATGAGGTATTGCTTCCCCTGATCCTGTCACCCACTCCAGGGTGGCTGGGGGTGAGAGGGGAAGATGGGGCAGTGGAGGGGGTTGGGAGGGAAGGGAGGAGTATTACAAACTATATAAGCGAGCAGTGCTCCATAACAGAAATCAAATGGGTTCTAAATATTGTCGAAATGGGTGTTCTCTACTTTTCAAATCAACTCCTCTTCCGGTACAACCAACAAAAATGGCTTGCGATCAACAACCTCTCCTGCAAAAAGAGCTTCTCACTGCTACAAAAAAGGCTATCTAAGAAGTCCCACCTTTGCAGAGAGGAAAAGGAGTGTACTTCTGCTATTTCCTGGTACAGAAAAAAGGCCCAGACACAGCCTTTAGACCCATTTTAGATCTGAGACACGTCAACAAGTACATTTGAAAAGAATAATTCAGAATGCTTGCCCTTCATCAAATTTTTCCCCAACTCCATCAAGGGATGGATGTGTTCCATAGATCTACAGGATGCATATATTCACATCCCAGTGGCAGCAAAACACCACAAATTCCTTTGCTTTGCTTCGTATTTGTATCCCATCACTACCAATACAGGGTACTGCCCTTTGGACTAAAATCAGCCCGCACACATTTTCCAAATGTGTAGCAGCACACCTGAGAGAGAGTTGTATGTACCCATACCTTGACAATTGGCTACTAAAAAGCAGCACTTCATTTGAGACGATGTAACATCTCAAAATTAGCTTGAATACCTCCAAAACTCTTGATCTTCAAGTAAATCTACATAAGTCTATACGAACCCCAACCCAGCAACTCCACTACTTAGAAGCAACATTGGATACAAACCTCAAAAAAGTGTATGCTTCGGAGGAGTCTATCAATAAAGCAGAAGTGTCACAGCTTCACACTCTATGACCAACGGCCAGGAAAATAGCATCACTCCTAGGTTCCATGGCCTCCTGCATTTCCATTGTTCTAAATACCAGGTTACACATTAGTTATCTCCAAGAGAACCTTGAGGATCAGTGGAGCCAATTTGCAGACAAATGGGACGACAGAATAATTCTCACCAGCGGCAAAAAACTCACTGCAATGGTGTCCTCACTGACAGCATCTGTTAGTAGGAGTCCCTTTTCATCAGAGCATTCAAACTCAAACACTGGTAACGGATGCATCGCTTCAGGGCTGGGGGCTCACATAGGCTCTCTCCAAGCCCAAGGACTGTGGTTGGACAAGGAGCAGCAATACCACATCAACTTGCTAGAGTTGAGGGTGGTTCATCTAGCCCTCAAGTCCTTTTACCCATCCATCAAGGACAACTCCATCTT
Source organism: Pleurodeles waltl (assembly GCF_031143425.1). Taxonomy (NCBI): domain Eukaryota; kingdom Metazoa; phylum Chordata; class Amphibia; order Caudata; family Salamandridae; genus Pleurodeles; species Pleurodeles waltl. Next base: position 813,193,515 of record NC_090440.1, read on the forward strand.
AGTCCAAACAGACAATACTACCACAATGTACTATCTAAACAAATAGGGGGGCACTCGATCTCGCCCTCTATTTCGAGAGTCACAGACCATCTGGCATTGGCTACTAGCGAGAGGGACGTTGATCACAACGGTTCACCTCCCAGGAGCCCAGAGCACACTAGCAGACTCCTTCAGTTGAAGCTTCTCAGACTCCCATGACTGGGTGCTTCACAGCGACGTAATAAGAGACATTTTTCAACAATGGGGGTATCCACAGATGGATCCGTTTGCCGACGAAAACAACAGAAAATGGCGAAACTTTGCATCCAGGTTTTACCAACCAGGGTCAAAGGGGAATGCCCTGTTGATAGACTGGTCAGAAACATTTCTCTATGCTTTTCCTCCCATTCCCCTAATTCCCATAGTGGTCAACAAATTCTACAGGGCCAAAACCAGGATGATACTAATAGCCCCGGAATGCTCTCATCAATGGTGATACACGGATCTCCTCCACCTGTCAGAAAAACCTCACAGGAGGATCCGTGCAGTATTTCATCCCAACCTTCCCTCTCTGAGCTTGACAGCATGGCTCCTGAATTCCTGCAGTATGGCCATCTAGGCCTCTCACAGGAATGCATGAACATTCTAAAGGAGTCCAAAAGACATTCAGCACAGCACCCTTATTCATTCAAGTGGAAAATATTCTACATGTGGTGAATCCAGAACGGCTCCAATCCAATTCTGGCTCAGGAGGAGGTTATTCGGCACTACCTTCTTCACCTTGCAAACTTAGGGTTGCAATTTTCATCAATTAAGGTACATTTGTCAGCCATTACTGCGTACCGAAAATCGCCTTCTCAAGTGTCATTCTTTACAATGCCAGTGGTGAAAGATTTTCTAGAGGGCTTGAGAAAAGTTTTTCCACCACTTCGTACACCTTCCCCTCCGTGGTAATTGAATGTGGTTTTGTCTAAACTCATAGGTCCACTCTTTGAGCCTATACACAAAGCTTCTTTGCAACATCTTACGTGAAAGACAGCTTTTCTTGTTGCTATTACTTCAGCCAGAAGAGTCCGTGAAATTTTGGCTCTCTGTTCTAAAGAACCCTACACAGTATTTCATGATAACAGGGTGGTTATGAGAACCCATCTTGGGTTCCTACCTAAAGTAGTTTCTGACTTTCATATTAACCAGCCCATCTGTCTTCCAACATTTTTTCCCAAACCATCTACTCCAGCAGAGAGAACTTTACGCTCTCTAGATCTAAGAAGAGTGTTAAAGTTTTATTTCAATAAGACTAAAGGTATCAGGAAATCTGATGAATTATTTGTAAACTATGGCCCCATGAGAATGGGCATAGCTGCCTCAAAACAAACTGTTTCCAGGTGGATAGTCTGATGTATTGTATTTGCTTACGAATTGGCTAACAAACAATTGACTGCCAGACCCAAAGCCCATTTGACAAGGTGTAATGCGGCAACAACAGCTCTTCTGAAGAATGAACCTATCACCCTAATCTGTAAAGCTGCAACTTGGAGATCGGTACATACTTTTACAAGGCATTACTGTCTGGATTCAGATGCTATGACAGGCACTCAAGTGGGTCAGGCTTCTTTAAGAAATGTATTTAATTAAAACAAGTAAACTGCTTGGTCTTCCACCTCTTCGTCCGCAGGGATGAGGGATGGGCTTGGTAATCTATTCAGTGCTTATGTCTATTGATGAGGATCCCCTAGAAGAGAAGGATAAGTTACTTACCTGTGAACTCTTGTTCTCTTCCAGGGGAGTCCTCTTCAAAGTCATAAGCAACCCACCCGCCTACCTGGACGTATTTCTGGAGGTACAGCAGTTTAATCTTCTAGCTTACTTCTCTCATCACTGTAAGAAAGTACTGACCTAACTGTAGCCCAACTGTCACCTCAGTGGTGGGATACTGGAGGTTCTCAGGGCCTTAAAGTCACAGTGCCAGTTTTTTGGTTCTGAAATGGTAATTGCCTATTGGCTAATAATGCTTTTGTATTTTTACTGCAGTTTTTCTCTCTATGTGAGATTGTTTATACTTTCAAGGCTCTCTTCTTTGATTGCAGAAAGCTGTTGACTCTAGATGAAGAGTTTTATTAAAGAAAAACTTTACAAAAATAAGACATTTTTAGCCTGTTTGTCAACATAGACTGCATTATTGCTTACACATGTATATGATATATATGTACTAAAGTTCTCAACATGATTTTTACTTTTGCATATACATTTAAGGCATATACATGTGTGTTTATATATGCTTTGAAGTCCATGCACGTGGGTGGGAATATTCAGTGCTTATGACTTTGATGAGGATTCCCCTGGAAATGAACTAGGATATAATCTTAGTTCTTAATCCTTTCGGTGCCAGGCCTTTTCCCCCTCGGGTGCTGAGCCTTCTTTTGGCAATTTGGGGGTAGTTTGTGCTTAAGCCCTCATAACATTTCGTCCACATAAGTTACCCACACCAAATTTGTGTTATTTTTTCCAACATCCTATGGATTCTAAAAGTACCCAGAGTTTGTGGGTTTCCCTGGAGGAGACCAAGAAATTAGCAAAAATACAGCTAGAATTGTTTTTTCAGTAAAATAGGGGAGCAAGTGCTGCAGAAGAAAGCATGCATTTTCCTTGAAAATGGCATCAACAAAGGCTTTGTGTTGCTAAAATCACCATTTCCCCTGCTTTCAAGAACAGACAGACTTGATTCAGAAAAACATATTTTGTAGCACAATTTTGGCATTTTACTGGGATATACCTGATTTTTACTAAAAAAAAATGTGTGTGCTTTTAATCTCCGTCCAGTAAGTGACAGGAATGGCTTTGACAAGAATGCTGGATCCCAGATAGCTAAAGATGTCTGAAAAGTAGACAACATTCTGAATTCAGCAAAGGGTCATTTGTGTAGATCTGTCAAGGTTTTCCTACAGAAAGTAACAACTAAGCTGAAAAGAATTTTGAAATTGAGGTAAAAAAAAGCCATTTCTGTTCATGTTTTCTTCCATAACTTTTTCCAGCTATGCCAGATTTTTTTAAAGCAATATAGCGTTATGTCTGCTGGAATCTTCTGGTTGCGGTGATATATAGGGCTGGTAAGTTCATCAAGAACCCTAGGTACCCAGAGCCAATAAATGAAAACTAACAAAAATAAATATATAAATGTCAAAATAACATGTAGTCAAGCAGTTGAAAGGTCCTGCCCTCAAGAAATGTTGCAAACCATTTCAGGTCACTGTCTTTTATACCTATCTTAGAACTGCTCTGCGTAAGTATTGCATGATAAACAGTATCAAAAGCTGCACTGAGGTCCAAAAACTTGATTACTGAAGAGCCACCTCGATCGAGGAGCCATTTAACTTTCTCCACCATGGCTAACCATGCCATTTTCGTACTATGTTGACGATCTAAAACCCATTTGTGTTGGATGGAGGATGTTTCCTGATTACCAAAAAAATGGACAAACGTTCATTTACATGTTTCTCCAACAGTTTAGACACTCTTGGCAAATGAGTGCTATGTCAAAAGCTTCCGGGACGCAGTGGGTCCAAACTGGGCTTTTTCAAGTGTTGCTTTACCACAGTATGTTTACATTGCGGGAGAACCAACCCACTAGTTAGAGATTTAATACCTCCAGCAAAACAGGAAAAATGACCCTCAACTCTTGTTTAAAAATGGCATGGGGAGTTGGGTCAAGGGGGGTGGAACCCAGACTTGACTATTTTAAAAGGTTCTGAAATAAGGCCTTTTATAGAGTCAGGAAAGGCATACAGACCAGATTCAAGGTCCTTAGGCAGTCTCCACTCTGAAGAAACCTTTGGCTGCTTATGCCTGTCCGGAAAAGATGAATAGATATCCACAATCTTTTTTTGAAAGACCTTAGCTAGACTACTCCTACGTTCCACAGTTACTTCTGGGGAAGAACGTTTTGACCTAGGAGCTGTAAGAGATTTCAAGAGCTGAAAAATTTATTTAGGCGAATTAGAGGATTTGTCAATTTTGTCAGAGTAATAGGTGGCCTGTGAGAATCTAATTTCAGAATCCTAATTCCTGATTGCCTTCCTATATTCTTGTTTGCTTGATTCGTCATAAGACTTTCTCCACTTCCTCTCTAAACGTTTGCACTCCTTTTTGTGAGACAATAGGTGAGAGTTAAACCAAGGAGATTTTTTTCAATGTTAGGCACAGCTATGCCAAGTCACCGGAATGACCTGGTTCAAGAGGTATTAATGCACTCGAGAATTTGGAGGTAGTGGCGATAATCTGATCGCCAACTTCAGGTCTAAGCTTACAGAAGGCAGTTTTCAACTCCCCAAGGTCCAATTTCGACCAATGGCACTCATGCTGCATGGCCCGAGGTGGAGGGCATGAGGGAAGGGCAGAACAAACCGTGACAGGTATCAGATAGTGGTGTGACCAGGCACTATGGCAACGGTTGTGATACCTGTTAATTGTAGATATTGCCAAAGACTTACTTCAATAGTGTGTCCTTTTACATGGGTGAGGCCTTCAACCCTTTGAGTAAGCTGCAGAGATGCAAGGTCTTGAATAAGATTTCTTGATACACTGCTCTTATCATCAAGATGTATGTTGAAATCTCCCAGTAAGGTAAAGTTGGATTTGTTTATGACCAACCTTGCAACCACATCAGGAGGTGCCTGGATAAGCTGTGCCATAGGGCCAAGAGGCATATACGAAAGTTACAGAGGGGGCAAACGTGGGAGTGAGCAAAAGTGAGATTGAAAGACTTTCACAGTTGGGGAGGGTAAGAGGAGTAGAAGTATGCCAGTGAGGTAGTCCGAGGATAAGGATTGAACTAAGTCAGGTGCAGAACCCTCATGAACCAGGTTGTGGTAAAAAAAATAGCACATCCGACTCAGTGTGGATAGGTGAGAAAATATCCATCTATGGCTTGCCAAGTAACGGCCATTAATCAAAAACAGGCGCCACTCTACCTGTTCTTTATTAGGAAAGGCTCCACTGTGTTGGAATTCAGGGCATAATATGTAAGTTTTACAAAATAATTCTGACTGACAAATATCAATTGAATGAAAACAGCCTTTGGATATATCCCGCAAAACGTGTAGTTGAATTGAGGTATGTGCTATATTATTTTGCTTAAAAGGGGCATAGTGTCCGGCCCCTGCTCCCAGCAGGTGCAGATGGGCATGCCTTCGGCGCGACTGCGGCGTATTCGTGCCACGACCTTCATTTATGGAGAAGCGCCCCCAAAACAACTAAAGTTCCTACCAAAATGGCAGCTGTAAATGCGGAAAGGTGGCAAAAGTAAAGTGCAACAACACAGTTTCTAGTTTGTTCAGATAATCGCAGAATTCACCGAACTTAACCATTTTAAAAACACCCCCCTCTTATTTCAGACAGAAACTAAAACTTAAATTAAAAAAAGAACCCACCGCCAAAGCTGAGGCAATGAAACACTGTATGTTTAAGTGTAAGCTCGTGAACGTAATTGCCTCCAAGTTCAAAAAGTTGATCCTACTAAGAGGCCGTACTGAAGTTAACATTCCCATTCTGACACAACTGAAATAGGAGTAAATGTCTGTTTTTAAACATCTCTATGAAAGTGTTGGAAGTAGCTTGCCCCTACCCATGAAGAAAAATCTGTATTTTAGCAGCTGTTACATAGATGGAAGGATTACACTTTTGAGAGTAGCAGAGGTGAAAGCTTGAGATTTCCAGCCGCTCAGTTGCTCAGTACTACCAAACTTACTTGCTAATGTTAAGCCCAAAGAAGCTGTTCCTTGTAGCAGATACAGATTACTGTTGGTTAGACATTCTGGTAACTTGAATCTGTTAACGTCTGCCATCATTTCTGTATTTTTTTTACTGGCAGTTTAAAGAACATTACATTGTACAGTGATCTGCCATCATGTATGAAAGAATTAATAAAAAATATGGAGACACGAAAACGTAGTAGAAGGACATCTGGTGGATGCGTACATTCGTATACATTATTGCACATTTTTTGGGGGTGGGACAACAGGTCTGTTTCAAAGTGAACAAAAGCGGGGGTTTACTGCATTCTGGACAGAATAGGAAGAGTTAAAATGATGCTGAGCGCTTTTGTGTGCAGGCCATCAGTGATGAAGATGTTCCAGGAGGACGGTGGTCCCTAATGTGTGTTACCATTTTCTCCGCTGAAGTCTTCTCCTCCCTGCCTTAACACTAGGCTAATAGGAAACCAAATCTTTGTGCAATTCAGTATCACTTCACATGGTGCCCTGTTGCATCATGGTTGCTCTTTGACTTCGTCAGTGATAGAGCACCTAGGATTAGAAAATATGAGTTTATTCTAACTTTAATGAGATTCTAACTTGTTAAATTGTCAGAGCCATCGCTGAAACCCATAAACATTTAAAAAGTGCTTCTAGTGTCCGAACTGGATGCCTCGAAAATAAAGTAGTTGGGCAATAATGCTCAACCCTCTTGTAGCCGTGCTCTTGGAACTTCTACTAGAGAAGAGGTCTCCAAACGTTTTAATGCTGCGCCCCCCAGTTGAAAAAAAAAAATCATTTGGGCCCCCCTCTGAATTTTTCACAATTATTTTATAAACATGGCAATGTTTAAATATGTCTAAACCTATTTAAACATTGCAGTTAAGTACTGTTACCTTTTTAAAACTGCAATAACATGCTTCTGCTTAAAACAAAGGCCTGTTATCTGTATAATATTTATTTTGGCCAGAGTCTGGGGGCCCCCCCCTGGGATCACTTCAGGCCCCCCTCGGGGGGCCTGCCCCCCAGTTTGAAGACCTCTGTACTAGAGTTAATACTTAGCAACCCTGCACTGGGTTATTCAAAAGGAGTGGGTTTCAAAGGGATCATGCACAATGATATTTCAGCTTCGCTTGCTGTATATTTTCTGTTACTTGAGTTATTGCTTCTTCTAATTAGTGTTCATCATAGGTACAATCGGACCCATGTGGTGCCGCACCTTCAAATAACAGCGATCAATATGTATGTGTAGTTTTGAATATCCCATTATTGAAGTACTGCTAGCGATATAAGGCGTGCTCATTTTTTTCAGCCTACAAGTGAAACAGATGTTCAAAATTATATTTTTTTCATTTTAGAAATACCGTGTGACATTTTTATTGTATCTATAGTTAATGTTTTTTTGAATGATTCGCATGTCATTGTTTTTTTCTGGTTGGGGTCCTACTTTGGCTCTTTGAGCTCTTAACCTTTCTAATCCTTACAGAAAGATGGTGAAAAAAGTTTACCATTTGGTCTGTCATGTGTACATAGGACGATACATAGGGCAATGTAGCTTTTTGCCGACCTCAGTCAAGCTGACCGTGTTAAGTGGTACTGCTTTTGTAATACAATGTGCTTAGTTTAATGTGAAAGGTCGCAGTGTATAGTCCTTCAAAAGAAAGGTTGCACAATGAAGCAGGCTTACTCGTCCTGCCACTAAGGGAAATAATAAAGTTAGCCAAATGAGTATTTCTCCTATTTGGGCTAGTCCACGCTGCACTATAGAATGTGTTGAGTGTTTTTTGATTTAAGATTGTACAGATGAAGTGCCGGCACACTTGAATTTGATCGAGATTTGCCATTTTGCAAAAAGCTACATAGACCTAAGGATAATCTTAGGTTCACATCAATTGAAGACCGAAACGTCAGTGTTTTCTGCATCTTTCTAGATGATTGCATGCCAATCACAATGTTTGTCACATATACCCGTGAGAATCATTTACTGTTACAGTACATAAGTAAGTTTGATTTTAATAGATCTTTTATAGTATATAAAAAAATCTAAATGCTATGCACATTTTGTTATCGGAGACAGTGTAGGCCTCTCACGTGTTTGATTTGTTTTAGGTCATTTAATTCGTTTTTTAAGAAATAACAGTGTAATGTATCGCTAGATTTATTCAGTGAAACATGGTCAATAAAATAGTTTATCCCTAGCAGAAGCGTTGGAAGTTTACTCAGTCTCCTGACGATTTCGTGGGTTGCCCTAGTATAATTCGGGTTCTTTGAATATGGAATTGCTATATCAAAAACCCACAGAAAGAAAATCGACATGAAAGTGTGCTTCAGGTTTAACGTTAGAATTCAGTGCAAAGCTCAGACAATGGAAGACAGATTGGTCCAGTTATGTAACTTATACAAACACATTATTCTTAAAAACATTAAAAAAACGTAACCTGGCCTACGTATTGTGTATGTCGTCTTGTTACTGTGAAATGTTTGTAAATATAGTTTTAATGAGTATTCACAGTAGAAACAGTAGAGGGCAGTCTTTAACAATATTTCCTTTGGGAAGGCTTCCACAAAACCACGCAAACTATTTTGTAACGATGCTCTTTCTGAGAGAATAACACCATTTACTGATTTATTGTAGTTGTAGTACAGAAGCTCAGTTTAATAAATTGATATGGGCATACAGAGCATTTTTTATACGATTCTGACTTGAAAGCCACTGGCAACTTTCAGCAGTGCAGTCAATTTGCTCTTAATTACGTGTGCAGTAGTGGATGTTTTTCTTTTTTTTTCCAACGGAACATTTTAATGCGAATAAATAAATTAGTAACCTCATCTTACAAATTCTTTAAATATTTATTTATAATTTGTGAGCATCCTCTATTTTTTCTAATATAGACATGATTTTCAGGGTAGATGCCTACAAAATCTTTGGTATTGCTTATAGTAGAATAGGCAAAGCACTGGTTTTAAATCACACTGGAGTTAGGTTACTTTATTGGTAGCGTTCTGGGCGGGGGTAGCTCGCTAGCGACAAAGTTGGGAAAGATAGTAAAGGCTTAACACATTGTTTTCTTCACATTTAGACCCAGTGTACAGATGGACTAAGCATCCAGAAGGCACCACTTGCTTACAGTTAAATGGTTTGGTGAGAGAAGTAGAGATGACCTTATTTTCCGGAAATAGGACATACATTTAATAATGCATTGCTAAACCCTACCCTTTGCTAAATAAAGCAGTAATATCCTATCTGCTATCAAAAGGAGCAATCATGTAATGGGGATTAACTAATGTGGTTTACAATGGAAATACTGGTGTGAGATTTAAAATTATTAGTTTGGGAACCGTATTCTTCAGTAGTCTGATTAAATATTTTGTGCTCCCGAGGCCGTATAAGGGGATTCGAACTGACCTTCGCCTATTGCTTTCGGTTCTCGGGCATAAGTGGAGAGAAACAATCATGCTGATGATGCTGTCCTCATCAGCAGGTCCACACAGTCTTAAACAGGTCCAGGAGTGTTCAAATGAGCTGGTGGAGTAGAGGCTATTTTATTATGTGTGTTAGTTGGGGATTGGTGACTTTTCCTTCTAAAATCTCGACAGAATTCTCAAAATCCAGCCAGCTTACTTTAGTAGCAGCTTCTGATAACCTCATAAAAGTCTTTGTTCAAGATTTCCGGACTCTGGCTACTCTGTTAAGAGCTTGCATTCTTCTCCTAGGTTCTGCCCTATGGAAACTGGACCCACCTCCTTTGAGATACAAGATGATTCCCTCCCCGAAACAAGGACAGACACAAATGTCTGAGAGAGATCACTGGTTCAGGTGCTTCTTCCGCACCTAGTCCCTTCTAGACATAACCATATTAAAAACGTGGCCTGGGGGATGTCTTTTTGATACTATCCGATCCTCTGTACTTCCAAATGCCCCGTCCCGAGTTAAATGACCAGCAATTACCATTCGCCTACCTGCCAGAAGAGAGCTCTGTGTAGCACAAGGGCCATTTTTGAAGCACAACCAGTGATTTTACATTATTAACTTTCTAAGATGAAAAATGGACCTTTACCATTGAAAAAAACTACTTAGCTACCGAAATCATGAAACCCAAATCCCTTTACTGCCATATTAATATACACAGTCATAAAAGGTGTCACTTGGACACCCTTATAAGGTAAGTATACATCAATAAAGAAAGGGAGCCTAGCGCACTGCAGCCATTATTTTTTTAACCCCACTGATTTGGGGTGTGGAGGGCAGGGAGGTTGGGGAGGGGGACTCCTTGTGCTTGAGTTGTTTCTTTCGGAGTTTGCTTGTGCCAATCACTTATTAGCACTTGTAAACTATGAATGAAAAGGCTTGGTGCTCACTTCTAGGCCACCTCATTAAGACACATGTGATATCACTAGTAATGCCACAAACACTGGATGGACAAGGTTGGGATTCTCGGGTACCTCCAAGGGTTGAGCTGCTGGGTTGGCCTATTTAGAGAGAAAAGGGGCAACTATTACTGCCATCCGCTTCACCATAATCATACCCACCTCACCGAGCTACCAGCAGTAGTAACCAACCAAGAGGTGAGTATTGGAAGGCCATGGCATCTGGGCATCCACTTCTAATACCGGTCTGCTGGTTTAGTTTCAGGCAACTCCCCACTCTTGCAATACTCCTCTGTGAAAGTGGGATATTGCATGAAGAAGCACGGAGCCATATGCTGTTTGAATTTTTTCAATTATAAGAAACCATCAAACAGCACTTGGCTTTTGACTGGAGTGCAGTCACTATCTCACGCACACTCATCCCTTTGCATAATCACACAGTTGCAACTATGTAGTTATAGTTAGGTCAGATGTTCCACATGCAGGTGTTTTTGTTTCACTAATAACTTTGGTGCCAATTGACGAATTTGCATGAAATTTTACAAAAAAGTTAATCCTCTTTGAAGTTTTGTGCCAGTTTATCAAGTGGGGCCATTGAAAAAGAAGGGGGTGTGTGTAAGAAATTGGGTTACTGATTGAGGGGTTGAAACGCTTCTTAAGCAGCAACCACAGTTCTTCTCAGCCACAAGCAAACACCAAAATAGCCTGTGCTCAACACTCTAGCACAGAGCAGTCCGTTTTATCTCGGAGGCAATGTGTGAACTATATGTGCAAAACTTCAGTTATTCAGTGAAAACACACCACAACATAGCCCACAACAGAGCTGGGAAAAAAAGAGTAATTTTAATAAATAAAGACCAAAACGACAAAAATCCAATTCGAACCGGAGCTATTGAATTTTAATGTTTTAGTAAAAATAGCAGTAAAAGGTGTAAAGCATTAACTGGATAACTGGCCACACTAGACCAGGACAAAGACAACAAGTTCAAGCTGACTGCGATGAAGCGTGGGCTGGCTACAGGGACACCCTGTAAGGCCCGCTGAACAAAAGTACCTTAAATCCTGATTTGCAGTGTGTTGCGTTGATCCATGTCAAAGGTGCGTTGGTTCTGCAATGCGGCAAAGCTGCAGTGCGAGGGCCTATTCTGTTGGCTTACAATGAAAATACTGCAGTGAGATATAAAATTATTAGTTTAGGAGCCTGATTCTTCAGTAGTCTGATTGAATATTTAGTGCTCCGGAGGCAGCATAGGGGGATTCAAACTGACCCTTGCCAATTGCTTCCATTTCTCGGGCATAAGTGGAGAGCAACAATCATGCTGATGATGCTGTCCTCATCAGCAGGTCCACATAGTCTCAACCAGGTCCAGGAGTGTTAAAATGAGCTGGTGGATTAGTGCCTATTTTATTCTGTGCATTAGTTGGGGATTGGTGACTTTTCCTCATAAAATCTTGGCAGAATTTGCAAAATCCAGTCGGTTTACTTTAGTAGCAGTTCCTGATAACCTTGCTGCAGATTCTCACAGAAGCCTTTTTTTCAAGATTTCAGGGGTGTGCGAAATGAAGTTTGGCATCCAGGATGCGACGATCGGTTGGGGCGCTGCTTCGGTTCTGAAGAGCCATGAGGTTGCCATGCAGAGTCCAGTAGCATCATGGATGCTGCAGTTGAGCGATGTGAGGGTCTCTGCCGAGGATGTTGCGCAGCGGTGGAGGGGCTGTGGCAGCGATTAGAGTCTTTGTGATGGGTCCAGTCCAAGCAGCAGCATGAATCTGTTATTTCTGCTCAGGGTCGCAGAGCAGATATGTCTGTTATCCAGTATTGGATCTTTCATAAATTCACATGTTTGAATCATCCCCGTCGTCGAAGTGGGAGTCCCACAGTACATAAAAAGCAATAATTAATATATTTTTTTTTTCTATAGGCTATAATGGTAACACAATTCACTCATATAGCCTAAGTCCTTTTGTGAAGGATGTCGGATTCTTCTAGGAAAGGCCTTTTCCGCCCTTGCAAGACCTGTGGCAAGAAAAGGCTCCATGTGGATGATCCACATAAAGACTGCTTATACTGCCTCTACCCACAACACCGGGTGAAGGACTGCAAGATATGCTGTACTTTCTCCACAAAGACCCTCAGAGACCGTGAGGGTAGACTTCTGACATGGTTACAGGCAAAATCCTGTACTTCAGGTGAGGAGAGTGGGTCACAAAGGCCACACAAAAGGTCCATATCTGTGGACCTGGGCCAGGCGGAAAGATCCAGAAAGTGGCCGAAATTACACCATAGAGAAGGTGCAAAAGGCTTACAGGGCTCAATTTCTTCTGAGCCATCCTCTCCTCGTCAAAAGGAGTCGTCCCACCGTTCTCCTTCCTCTGAACCTTCTACCTTTAGAAAGGTATCCATCAAAATTAAGTCAACGACGACACCACCGTGATGACGGTGTTCACATCTACTGTTTCCACCACCTCGTTGACAAGACCATCGTCGGCGACAACTACCTTGACGTCAGTGGTAAAGGCTACTATGTCTTCTATTAAACCTCAGTCGACAAGGATTCCAGAAAAAGTGCGTCACTGACAACGTTGATGCCCTAGTCAGCGAGAAGATCGTCGTTGATGACATTGTCTACGAAAGCCCCGTCGTCTGCAACACCACCGACAAGAGCTTTGTTGGCTGTATCACTGTCGACGATGACACCGTTGACAAGGCTGTCGTCGACGAGACCGTCGTTGATGGAAGGATCATCTGTTATGACGGGACCATCGTTGTTGACACCATTGACTAGGCCAGTGGTGCCTGTGAGCCACATAGAGGCCATTCCTACCTCTTCTGGGTCTCCTGCTCTTCGAGCCACGGTTAAGATCACATCTTTGCCCAGATCGGCGATTTACCCCACAGACACTTCACCAAGTAAGGTATCAACCTTATTACCTAGTCATTTGCTCGACTGGGAGGAATCGGATGAGGGTCTATTTGGAGATGCACACAGCCCATCCCAGTTGCATGTCAAATACCTGGAAGAGGATGAGGATTATGATCAATATCAACCTTATTACTCTCATCAGGAGCGCTATTATCAACCACCTCAACCAAGAGACTGTCTAGATGCCTGCCTCCTTGATCCAGGACTTAGTCAATGTTGCAGGATTATAGGAGGAGGTTCCCAGTTACAGCAGAAGATCATCCGCCACCGCTGAGTTCTCTTGTTACACCAAGGAGCGTACCTCCACCTCCAGCTACTCCTAGGATGACTCATTCCGTGTTAGCTGCTCCCCTTGGAGATGAGGTTTCAACATAAGGGGAAGAGGAGGAAGAAGGGGAGATATCAATGCCACAGCATCCTACGGAGGAATGGGATGACTAATTTGCCCCTACTCCTTCTCCACCGCCGCCTCGCCCTTCAGATTCTCCACCGGAGGATATACGTGGTTTTCACAATTCAATGGATAGGGCAGCCGCACACTTCCACCTGCCAACATCTGTCTCGCAGTCTGAATGCTTCCTAAATGATTCTAAAGAACACGCAAGGAAGTCTGTAAGCACCATTCCTATTATTGACTTTATATAGAGCGTGGGTATCAAGATCATGCGCAACCCGGCAACAGTTCCACCAGTGCCACAAAAGCTTGACAAGAAATACAAGCCAACTCAGGACTTTCTGGCATGTCTAACTGGTCACCCAAAGCTGGACTCTGTCATCTCTCAAGCGGCTCAAAGGTGTTCTAAGAACCTGTCGGCTCCTATCTCTACTTCTCCAGATAGAGAAGGAAGGAGATTAGATAACGTGGGCAAAAGGTTCTCGTCCATGTCAGCAATTACTGTTCGGGCAGCAAATTCCTTTGCGATCTTGGGTCGTTATGATCGACAAATGTGGTCTGATATGCAGGCTTTTATGGACCTCATCCCGGAAAGCAAACAAGCAGAGGCACGGAAGATGCTCCAAGAAGCGTACGTCTGAAATAGATAATTGACTGCGCTCTAGATATAGCCTCCACCGGGTTTCATCTGTTAGCTGGTGCTGCGGTATAATGCCGACAGGGTTGGATCAAGGCCACATCTTTCAGACCGGAAGTGCAGTCCAGAATTCTTGACATGCCTTACGACGGAGAATCTCTCTTCGGCAAGCATGTAGATGATACATTGCAGTCCATCAAGGCTGTCACTGATACTGCTAAGTCCCTAGGTACCTTGCAGTACCATAAACAGCCCTTTCGGGGTGCAAGAGGAAGGGGATTTACCTCATTTCAAGGTTCCTTTCACAGGCAGTATCAGCAGCCCCAATATAGACCATCCTATCAACAGCAGTATAGACAACCATCCACTGCCTCATACGCCAGACAGGAAGGAAAGAGAAGACAGGGTTCCCAAAACCGGGATCAACCCAGAAAACAATGACCACCACCAGGCCCGGGCTGTTTTTCCCTTATATTTACAGACTCAACAAGTGGGAGAGAACATCTCCAATTATATCCAGGAGTGGAAAAACATAACATCAGACAAATGAGTGCTGGATATAGTGACACGAGGTCTTACCTTGGAATTCATCCAAAAATCACCAGGAACATCCAACCCGTTCCATCTTCGCCTGCTTCAGCAAGAAGTGTTCCTAATGCTTGCCAAGGGAGCGATAGAAGAGGTTCCGGTTCAGCAAAAAGGTCTCTATTCTCTATAAAGGTTCTATTCCTGGTTCTTTTTGATAAAGAAGTAGTCAGGGGAATGGAGACCGATACTAGATCTCAGGAAGCTGAACAAGTTCCTTCGGAAATAATCCTTTCAGATGATCACGCTGTCTGATATCCTACACCTTCTCAATCCTGGAGATTTTATGACAACAATGGATCTCCAGAATGCTTATTTCCACATACCAATACATCAAAAACATCGCAAGTATCTCCGCTTTACTTTGGCCGGTGCCCATTATCAATTCAAAGTTCTCCCATTCGGTCTGAAGTCAGCTCCACGAATTTTCACTTAATGTCTTGCCCCAGTCGCAGGTTTTCTCCTCAACATGGGTTTTCAGGTGTTTCCATACCTGGACTACTGGCTCATAAAAGCTCCTTCTTCACTACTAGCGTCCAGGGCTACAAACGCTTGCCTGAAATTATTTCGCAGTTTGGGGCAAACATTAAACCTACAGAAGTCAGTCATCCTTCCCTCACACAAGAGAGTCTTTTTGGGTGCAGAATTAGACACCATCAAAAACATGGCATACCTCACCCCGGCATGACAGCAGAAGCTAACCAACTTGGCTGTCAGTATTTCCAGAAAAAAGTTTGTTTCAGTAAGACTGTTCAAGTCGCTTCTAGGCATGATTTCCTCAGCCATCGTCCTAGTTTGTCTAGCAAGATTGAGAATGAGACCTTTACAAGAGGAGTTACAGCTCCAATGGACCCAGACGCAAGGATCCTTCGACGACTTAATAAGTGTTACACCAAGAATTCGGCAGGCTTTGCGATGGTGGTCTCAGACCAACTATCTCTCCCAAGGGCTTACTTTTCTAACGTCAATAGCAGATTTTATCATCACGACAGACGCTTCCTCGGAAGGCTGGGGAGGCCATTTACAAGACATGCGCATTCAGGGAAGATGGTCGGATGCTCAGAAAGGAATGCACATAAATCTGTTGGAATTCAAGGCGATCCACCTCGCGCTCAAGGCTTTTCTTCCATGCATTGCAGGGTCATCAGTGTTGGTCCGAAAGGACAATACAACAAGTATGTCTTATATCAACAAGCAGGGAGGAACAAGATCCCTCTCAAGGGAAGCTCAATCTCTTTGGGGCTGGCTCACACTGCACAATATTCGCCTCAGGGTGTGGAGCACCTGCCAGGTGTCAGCAACATCCTAGTGGATTCTCTCAGCAGGATGGACGACAACTGCCACAAGTGGGACCTCAACCAGAAGCTACTCGACGACGTCTTCCAACGCTGGGGACAACAGATCCTAGACTTGTTTGCCACCAATCAGAATGCCAATTCTACGCCAGTCGATACCCACTCCCGGGGTCGTGGGGAAATGCTCTTTTGATGAGATGGTCCAGGATCTTTGCCTACGCTTCCCCCCCATCTCGTTGATCCCCAGGCTCCTCAGGAAGATGAAGTCGGAGTGCTGTAGGATTATTCTCATAGCGCCCAGATGTCCCTGGCAGTATTGGTACACGGAGCTTCTACTCCGGTCCGTGCCCAATCCCATGCGCCTTCCCTGCAACCACGACCTTCTCACGAAGAATCAGGGTCAGATTCTTCACCCGATCCAATATTTCTTCAATTGCATGCTTGGCTCCTTAGTGCCGAACGTTCCAGGATATGAACATTGATCAGGAATGCAGACGGATTTTATTTAGGGCACGAGCGGACAGTACAAATAAGATGCACAAGCTCAAATGGAAGAGATCTTGTGTTTGGTGCTCTCAGAACAAGTTCCATCCTTTACAGATTAAGCCAGAACAAATGCTCTCGTACCTTCTCACCCTCTCAAAGGCCGGTCTATGCCATGCATCGGTTAAGATTCATTTGGCAGCTATAGCCTCCTATAGACACTCTGCTGATATGCCCTCACTCGGCTCATCCAGGATTATTAAACAGTTCATGAAAGGCCTCTTCTGCACTTTCCCTCCGGTGTGTCCACCTCAGCCAGAGTGGCATTTGAATGTAGTCCTGTCCCACCTAATGAAAGCTCTGTTCAAACCTATTCACAGAGCTGAACTCAAGTACATCACATGGAAAGTGGCAACTCTGCTTGCTCTTACTTCCACCAGGAGAGTCCGCGATATACAGGCTTTTACTACTAAGGAACCTTTTCTGTTTTTTTCGGATGACTTTGTTCTGCTCAGGACCAACCCCAGGTACATTCTTAAAGTGCCATCATCATTTCACCTGAATGAGCCTGTGATACTACAAACTTTTTCCCCAAATCCATCTACAATCGCAGAAAAGGCTCTGCATTCTTTGGACATCAAGAGATGCCTCAAATTTTACCTCCAGAGTACCAAACAAATAACGAAATCAGATCAGATGTTGGTGTCTTATGCTCATGGATGACAAGGAGCAAGGGTCACTAAGGCCACCATAGCCCGGTGGATTGCTTCTACAATTCAGTTTTGCCACACCAAAGCAGGAATACCGTTGACTAAGCGCCTGAGAGCGCACTCCACGAGAGCAGTCTCCACATCGGCTGCTCTGTTTCAGGGCATTGCTCTGGATAAAATGTCAGGCTGCGACATGAAAGACTACGCACTCCTTTACGCAGCACTACTGTTTGGAGTTGTCGCAGAGAACTGACTCTAGTTGGACAAGCTGTCTTAAGTTATCTCTTTCACGAAGGTGAAACCTTTCCTTTATTATGTAGAAACTATTCTATAAAAAATAGTCCATAATTGCTATGCAATATAGTTTGAGATACTGGTATATATATATATATATATATATATATACATATATATATATATGTTTGCTGAGTTAAAATTGGGCATAGATATGTTGATTGTCTTCAGGTTCTTGCATGTTTTAAGATGGCCGCTGTAGTATATCACATTAGAATGCTATGAAAACAAATGATGGATTTTAACTCGTATATATATATATATATGGTGCCGGCCTGATGGCCGGATTTGTCCAGTAGAAGGCGTTTTGCTGAAACGCGTTGACATTTCATTGCAGGACTCTGTGTCACCATCACAAGCAATTAATTTAATACAAACTAATTTAATTCAACATTGTTGAATATGATTTCGTTCGTTCAAATGGTCGAGATTTAACTAATGGGATTGGTGCAGCCGTCAGATGGTTATTGTTCCATCTGTTGAGGATTATTTTGTACGTGATCTCCGGTACACGATACGGCTGGCACGCCGGTTGAGTGCGCGTGGAATTATCAACTGGAGGAATTTGAAAAGTGTTTTACACGCAGCACCGTGCCCTCGCTATCTGGATGTGAACACAGCTGAATTGACACGGTAGGATTGTTACTTTCCTCTAGGGGGTTGGAGAACGCCCGCGGGGTGGAGGTTTCATTCCTCTTTGCAGTTCGGCTATTAAACATTCAGTGCTCTACAGCGTATTTGAAATTGCCACACGGCCCGGAAAACAAACAACAAAAAGACTAAATGTCAGTGTTTATAATACGGCACTCCCTAGATACATTGTTACAAGCTTAGAATCCATTTGTAAGAACGAATCAATAAGTATAAAGTATCCAGTTAATCACCGGTGGTTATTTACACAGCGTCCTGCATTTTAGATTTGTTCACTCTTCGTGGTCGTTTCCTTCATTTAGTGGCGTTAAATTGAACATTATCCTTTGACTGTATAGTTCTGGTAATTCCTGTTCATTATAATTATAGCTGAACAGAGAAGGCTGTGGGAACAAGCAGCAGCCAAATTGTTTGACAATACCAAGATCAGCAATGGACCCCCAGGGGTTCAGATGCACACTACCTCAAGCATTATTAATCAGTTAGAGAAAGCACGCATCTCGGAACTTAAAAAGTGGTGGGAGATGACATCATTAACTATATTGAAAGTGGTAGAGTGCCAAGGGGCCTTCGCATCTTAATACTACC
Organism: Pleurodeles waltl; assembly: GCF_031143425.1. Taxonomy (NCBI): domain Eukaryota; kingdom Metazoa; phylum Chordata; class Amphibia; order Caudata; family Salamandridae; genus Pleurodeles; species Pleurodeles waltl. Next base: position 813,212,170 of record NC_090440.1, read on the forward strand.
CACTTTAGGTGACATGGATCCGGATTTGCTTGAGGACTGGAGAACACAAACAGCAGACTGTTCGACCAAACTTATGGGAACACTAATTACCCAGGCTAAAAGACGAATGGATGAACAGATTATGAAGATTGAACAATTAACGAAAGATTTAGAGAAAATAAGAAATGAACAAGAAGTCTCTAATCAGTTAGCCAAAATGGAAGAATGGATTAAAAGCAAGGAAGAAGAAATCAAATCACGTAAAGCGCATAAGTTTAATAGAGACAGATTGGATTATGAGCACGGAAGAATCTACACTTTTGCTCGGAAATATGACATTGCAAGAACAAAAGATGTGTCCATAAGCGGAGCAGAGGCTGTTAATACATCATGTATCCGCTGATGACAGCTCGGAGATAAGTTCTTCTGCAGATGAGGCACCACGAAATAAATTGGATTTTCAGGGGGAAATGCGTCTTATGCAAATGGTCACGCCACCCCCTGGTCAAAATCGCAGACGTGGCAGAGGAAGCGGAAGACGAGGCGAGGCAAGAAGAAGAAACAATCAATAATAGGAACAGAATTGAACCCGCAGTCTCCTAGCAGTTTGAACCACTCGAGCACTGTTGTAAACATCTCTAGTAGCGCACTTACAAATAACCAAATACGAATACTTGATCTAGGATTAAGCTTCTGTCCCAATGTCCAATGGGACTATGTCAGCACACGAATTGAGCTCTATAAATTTGTTCGCAAATTACGTCTAATCAAACATTTTTCTAACAAGGATAAAAACCTCCTTGCAGACAATGTAAACAGATGGGCCCCAGTCTCAGGGTTTATTATTGCGGATAGCACAGAACTGACTGCCATTAATGATCTAGCTAAGGAGAGTAATGAATTTGGATGCTTGACATATGACAACATTAACCCCAATACCTCTACGCTCAATGAGATGGGGTTTGTTACCAATTTTCATAATACCAGCCATCTGAAATCGTCAAGCAGATGCAATCCTCCACTACCTAGTGGAAACTTGATTGATACGTTCCATGAGCTAGTAATTGGCGACATTGACAAATTCCGCACAAAAGCTCCATCCAAAACAACAAAGAGATCCAATTTTACTCAACAAGACTGGAAAGATCTAAATGTACTGAGATCTAATACATCTATTATAATGAAGCCCTCTGACAAGGGCGGCAATACTGTTATCATGGACACGTGTGATTATACTAAAGAAGCGTACCGACAATTGATGAACACAGATCATTATGACAAGTTGCGGATCAATCCTATAAATCAATATCAAGTAACATATCATGAGATGCTTAATGAATGGTACACTAAACAACTTATGGACTATGATGAGTTCAGATATTTGAAGATTGAGTATCCCAAAATTCCATGTATTTACTTTCTGCCTAAAATCCATAAGAATAAATTACATCCCCCAGGCAGACCAATAGTTCGCATGAACCAGTCGCTGCTAGAAAACACCTCGCGATATTTAGACCTGTTTTTGTGCACCTTTGTCACTGAATTGCCATCGTATCTACGAGACACCAATGATTTTCTGGCTAAGATACACAACATTCCAAGGCACAAAGATTATCTAATGGTTACCATGGATGTAGCTTCGTTGTACACCTCTATTAAACATCAATATGGGCTACTAGCGTGTAGATACTTCTTACAAACACGACCTATTGAATTTCTTGACCACACTAATATGCTTTCATCCATGCTACAGTTTTGCTTAACCCATAACCTGTTCCTGTTTGATAATGATAGTTTTTTACAAAAACAAGGGACGGCTTTGGGAGCTTCTTTTGCTCCCACGTACGCCAATCTGTATATGGGCTTGTGGGAAAAGGAGGTAGCATGGTCTGAAAATTACATCATCTACATGGATAGGGTCGTGCTCTGGGTGTGCTATATTGATGATCTTTTTATCATTTGGGATGGTACTGACCAGTTATTGTTGGAATATATAAACATACTAAATGATAACCCATTCAACATTCATTTGGAAACCACTTTCAGTAGAGAGACTATTGAATTTTTAGATGTTTTACTGGAAGTGAGGAATTATCTAGAGACCACCATATATTGTAAACCCACAGCATGCAATTCTATTCTACATGCTAATAGCAGGCATCCCACAACACAAAAATGGAGTATACCATACAGCCAGTTTCTCCGGGCTCACAGAATATGTTCAGATGTGAATAGATATGATTTGGAAATTAGGACTATGACTGAAAGATTTCTAAATAGAGGATATCCTCTTAAAATTTTGGTGGATGCACAGAACAGAGTCAAAAACAAAAGCAGAGATGAGTTGCTATTCAATAACATATCCACTAATATTGAGACTATACAATCGTCTCCTAGAATATTTTTGCAATACAATCACAACATAACATTTTGAAAACTATACTTCAGAAGAATTGGCACATTCTACAGAATGACTCCATCATTAGAGACAGTATTGGTCCACATCCATCCATAACCTATTGTAAGGCTTGCTCACTAGGGGACCATCAAACTAAAAGTTTTTTCTCTACAAAAGAGAGTACATCCTGGTTGAGCAAAAAAAGTTTGGTATTTTGGAAGTGTGGCCACTGCAAGGCATGTAAGTATGCACAAAATATGCAAAGATACCAAAATTTTGATGGTCGTTACTGCGACATCAAGGATCGCATTGCTTGTGATACTGAATTTTTGCTTTATGTTGTTGAATGTGGATGTCATAAAAAGTGCATTGGTAGTACTTATCCACAAGTTAAAAGTCAGATTTTTACAGCACTTTAGAGCCATTAAAAATCAAGATAGAACATATACCCTGGCCAAACATTTTTGGGATATACACCAAGGGGATTCCAGCACACTATCATTCTACGGTATTAAATCTATTAAAAATAATCCTAGGGCGGGTGACAGAACATCTGAGCTTAGACAAATTGAATTGAAGATGATTTTATTACTGGGTTCTGAATCTCCCTGGGGACATAACCTTGATGCTGAATTACATGTCCATCTCAGATAAAACACAGAATGTCTATTGTATTTACGTAATAACAGTAGAGGAATCATAAATGTTGTGAAACTTTGCCTACTTAATACTGTGGATATAGTACTATCTCCTTAACTGCCACCAATAGGGGGTGACTCTAATGACATAAATGAAATATAAGTGATTTTACAGAAATTTCAGGAATAGGTATTAGTTTTTAATTGATATTTATGGAATTTTTCAGGATTCTTCTATCTTTCACACTTTTTTAGAATTTTTCTTCCTTCAGAAACCAATATGTACAGAAGAGTGGACATATAGATATAAGTTTTCTTATCACCATTTTTCACTAGTTATAGACACTTTACCTAATAGAGAAATAATTTTGTTTAATCAGCACTTTTGCACTTTAGTCTGTGGCCTCTTTTTATCCATTCATATACATGCATTTAGTAGGATCCTAGAACATAGATCTAAATAGAGAAGATTTACTTCATAAAATAAATAATTGCTTTCAAGATGTCTATGTTACATATCATGATGAAATAAGGTAACTTTAAAGTTTGTTCAACTTATCGACTACATATAAGGGTTATAGTATATGTTGACATGAAGATGTAGACTACACAGAAGATCAAAGTCCAATAGGGTTCAGCTTGACATTGTGATAGTTATTTACATGAGATGGAATTGACATTTTATTATGGGTTTTAAATTTTGAATCTAATAATGAATGAGATCGTATTTATTGCAAATTATAACCATTGTGGATGTCATTTTTACATCGAATTATCAAATAGTAGCTATTTATGCTGATTGATTTATATGTATTAACTTTATATAATATTTTATAGCTTTTCGTAATATGTATTATAATTGGAATACATGAAATATTTATATTTATAGCAACCCACGTTGGAGATTATATCCTATGAATATTTGATTAGAGTGAAGATCATTGAGTAGAAAGATTGATGATATTTGTCTGAATAATGTAGTAATACACTAGTTCATCTATTTATTTTGTCAAAATAAGGATATGTAGTTTTTATTTTATGAAATATGTAAGGTATATGCAATGTTTCCATGTCCAAACCATTGAAAGCATTTCATGTTATGTTTGCTGAGTTAAGATTGGGCATAGATATGTTGATTGTCTTCAGGTTCTTGCATTTTTTAAGATGGCCGCTGTAGTAGATCACATTAGAATGCTATGAAAACAAACGATGGATTTTAACTTGTATACATATGGTGCTGGCCTCATGGCCGGATTTGTCCAGTAGAAGGCGTTTTGCCGAAACGCGTTGACATTTCATTGCAGGACTCTGTGTCACCATTACAAGTAATAAATTTGTTACAACCTAATTTAATTCAACATTGTTGAATATGATTTCGTTCGTTCAAATGGTCGAGATTTAACTAATGGGATTGGTGCAGCCGTCAGATGGTTATCGTTCCATCTGTTGAAGATTATTATATATATATATATATATATATATATGGTATAAATATATTTGTTTTTGCTCATAATACAAGATTTATGAGCTGGATATTTGGTAATATGTTTTAGAGGATTTCTATGCTCGCACCCTACATCCACTGCGAGCATGACGTTTATTAAGAGTACTGCTAGCTATTCAGATTCAAGCATGTGAATTTATGAAAGATCCAATACTGGGTAAGAAAACAAGTTACTTACCTGTAACTACAGTTATCCAGTATTGGTATTTTTCATAAATTCACATGCGACCCACCCTCCTCCCCTATGAAGCTCACATTTCCTCTCAGGTCATAATCTTTTTCACTCTCGTGCTAGAATATCTGAGGGAAAGAGCTTCTCTGGAGAGTGTTCCATAGGGTGCTGGTGCCTGATTGGCCAGCAACCAGGTATGGGTCCTTTCACAAAAGGACTTAGATAGGCGATATGAGTGAATTGTGTTACCATTATAGCCTATAGAAAAAAAGTTTGATTTAATTATTGCTTTTAATATACCATGGGATTCCCACTTCGACGATGGGGATGATTCAAGCATGTGAATTTATGACAGATACCAATACTGGATAACTGTAGTTACAGGTAAGTAACTTGTTTTCTTCTGCTGGGTCTACAGAGGCTGGTGAAGTACCTTAAGCCCAGTTCCATGGCTACAGGACTCTAGGATGGCACCACTTGTGAGGGTAGACTAACAGATGACAGGGTCCTGGTGCAAATGCAAGGTTGTTGGAAGCCTGTTATGTTCCTGACTTTTCAGATCAGGAGGCCAACCAACTAGCCCTTGGAGTCCCTATGGGTTCAAGAGATATATGTCCAGTTCTTCTTACCTAGGCAAGAGCACAGCAGGTCAGCAAAGCAGAGGTCCAGCAGGGTGCAGTCCAACCAAGTGGCAGCCCTTCAGCAGGACAGCAATCCTGCTTCCTAGCAGAGTATCCACAGGTCCAGAAGTGTATTGAAGTGGTGGTTTTTGAGGTCCAGTATATATACCGAGCTGTGCATTTGAAGTGGGGAGAAGCTTCTCCAGGTTTTCCTTTGAAGTTCCTAGGGATACTGCTTTCCTGGCCTAGTTCCAGACTAAGTAGAGTGGGCATGCAGCCCTTTGTGTGGGTGCAGGAAATGGCTTATTCAGGTGTAAATGGGACTGTGCCCCACTCCTCCCTCCCATCCTGCCAGTGATGGCCCATTCAGGCACACCTAAGCGTCCTATTATGTGTGGCTGTCTAGGAGCAATACACAAACCCAGCTGTCAGCCATTTTGTGCCTGTAGCTTGTCTCTGGTCACATGACTTGGTGTAACTAAGGTAGGAAACAAACTTCTAAAAGTGGCATTTTCAGAATTGCTATTTAAAATCAGGGATTCACCATAAGCAAGGATTTTAAATTGTGATTCCGGAGACACCAAACATGACCTTGGATATCCTTTACCATATGGAAATTACACTTTTAAAATGTAACAGGACAACTCTGTTATCCTATGGGAAAGATAGTCCTTGCAGTAGTGAAAAACTAATTTGAGTTTTTCACTACCAGTACATGTAAAAGCTAAATGTCCTGTGGGCTGTCCAGGTCTTACCCGAGGGGTGACAAATATCTATTAAAAAGGAATGTTTGGGCCTTGCAAAAGGTTTATTTTTTTGCGTCAAAATGGCATTTTAAAAACTGCGCACACAGGCTCTGCAATGGCTGAGCTGAGACAGGTTTAAAGGGCTAATTAATGGGTGGCACAATCAGTGCTCTAGGCCCACTAGTACCATCCAGTTTTCTGACCCTAGGCACATATAGTACCACGTTCCTAGGGACGTGTAAGTAAATTATATATCCCAATGCAAGCACTTTAGCCCTGGTTAGCAGTGGTAAAGTGCCTAGGGTCCTAAGGCGTTTATACTTTACTGATTCCTACTTCATTTTAATGGGATAACAGGAGTTAGCGTAGCCTTTGGCTTGCAGTCACCTAGTGACTTATAACCTACTTAGCTTGCTCTGTCTTAGCACATTTAATTATTTATTTCTTCCAAAAAGGCTGCCTTGTTTAGAGTTAGGCCATTATATGTCCTAATACCCTAATGTGAAAGCCCTAACCTCCTACCTAAAGGAGAGCTGGGTTTGTTAAACCAAATCTGCCAATGCCATTTCCATGAGAGGAGCCCCCAAACCTCGTCACCTTGGAATGAGGTCTCTATGTCAGGCTCTGCAGGAACACGAAGACTGGGTCAGCGTCAAGACAACTGCAGCATCGATATCAGCGATGGTGGCGATGCCCTCCGGTCGCAATCCCTCTGATTATCTGTCTAAAGTGCAATATATTTATACAGATCTTCAAGGATGCCTGACATAGGTGTGTTCCCAAACAATAGATAACAGACATGCTTGGGACGGTAATTAATATAAATAATCCCTCGAAAGTATGTAGAAAGAAAATCCGTAAGTGCGAGCACCTACTGTTTGTTTGTCTTTGGTGCTTGTTCTTGACGCCTTAGCGCGGGGACACTGATAATGTAACTCATAACAAGTGGCCTAACTCTAAAGAAAGCAGCCATTTTAGAAGAAATAAATAATTAAATGTGCTAAGACAGAGCAAGCTAAGTAGGTTAAAAGTCACTAGGTGACGGGGGCACGAGTCTGCAAGCCAAAGGCTAAGCTAACTCCTGTTATCCCATTAAAATGAAGTAGGATTCACTACAATACTAGGGATAAATATCTACTCATTACTTCCACAGTGACTCATGAATTGTTCACCTGAACACACTGTATTTCGTTATACTGTATTTATTATGAAATGTTTCTTTTCTTACCATTTCCTGTTCTCCCATTATTCATATAACAATTTGTATGTACCCCTGGTCCCATCACTATTCAACATCAACAAATCACATATCAAAACAAAACAACACTCTAACAACACAATACAAAAAAAAGGATTCAAGGTAATATGCTTCCCAGTTGTTTCAAGCGAGCTGCTATTTGTGCTTCCAAAAATGCAGTCGTATCCTTAGAGGTAGTATAAAATGTCCACAACAGTTAGCAATTATACCATTGTGGCTCATTTACATGGACTCATCATTTCTTCAGTTCAATTAATAAATTTCCAATTCTCCTCAAAACTTTGTCGACGTGTTTCGGCCTTAATCATTTCCAAGCCTCTTCAGGACACAGGAAGACATGGATAAGTTACAGATTTTGAAATTATTTGTATACTGGGAAGACTGTGTTTATGCTTCTCTAAGGAAGCCATTTCAGGCTTTTATACTTTTTCGGCTTCCGATTAAACCTCACAAAGTAAAACGTGTATTCCTAGAAAGAATTAAAGCTTGCAGGGGGTGAAAGACTCGCCTTTGTTCCCTTGTTACATATCGTTGCGCCCAGCATCTCGGTGAATTCATGATTAACTCGAAAATGTTTTTCAATCCTAGTTAAAAGCATTTTTGAATGTTCAAATTAATTGACATGTTTCTGTCTTAGGAAATACTCACATGTCTTTAAGCCTATGTTATGTTTGATTAAAATACATAGTGATATGACTTCAGTTGTAACTACCAGATATTCCTTTTGCCAACCTGTGTTAGCCAAAATTCTCAGAAACTCAATTGTATCTCTTATATGGGAGCTTAGAGACTTTACTATAGGTGCTGGATAGTAATCCACCTATATTGAATGTTCTTAATAGTGATTCACAAGCACTAACAGTTAGTCTTCCTGGTGGGTTAGAAAGTGTCTTGAGTATTTTCTGAAGAAAGTAAATGGTTAGAATCGTTGGATTGTCATTTCTTAAAAATTTGTATTCAGCAACATTTATCAAGAGTTGTATATGCCATTCTTTTAATTTGTCTGAGATAAGCAGTTATTTGTTTTATTGGATTTCTGTCTAACTTCTGATAATTACTAATTAGCGAGTAGCTTCCTTAGCTTTATCACCTGTATAAAGAATGACAATGTTGCCCCCCCACCCACCAGTGTCCGCTGGTTTGATGATTATTTTCTCATTTGCTATTAGATTCTGTAATGTAGTATGTTCATTAATACATAGGATTTCTTTGTGATTATGCTTTTTTGTTTTTCAATTTGTCAGTATTCGAAGATACTAGCTCCAGCAATGTATCTATTTTATTACCTGGTGATGAAGTGGGAAATTTTTTACCTATCTTGCAAATTGCTGTATTTATGTTGACTTGTTTCTGTTGCCAATTCCTGTAGAACGGCATATGCTTTCATCTCATGGTCATCAAGTTAATTCATCCAGGCAAGCAAATATTTTTGTATCTGGTATTTGTTCTATTAATATGTTCCATTCAGCTGATTCAGTACTAATGTCATCTTGCTTTGGCTCTGAAGTTTTTTCAAGGATTATATTTTAACCAACTTGTGTTTTCTGACAAATTAATAAGTGTCGATATGTTTTTTTTAACCTGATTGATGTGTTGTTAGGTACAAAAGATTAGTCCCTTGTTGAATAGATTGCCAAAATCTGTAGTGAGAACTTGTCGAAAAATTCACAGTTAAGTTGTCATTCTGTTGTACTTTCCTTGTCTCTTGTCTAAATTCCTGAGCGAATATTTTCTTCTGCCTTCCTCTTAGGATATTCCTCTTCCTTTTTGTTGAAATTTGCCTTTAGCTGACCTCAACTCTGGTCTCAACGTCTTCCTCTTGTTTTTGATCCAAATACAAAATTTCATCTATTCTTAAAAAATAAAATAAAATAAAAAAACACTTGGTTGCTTTTCTCGTTATTGGAGCAACTTTGCTTTCACTGACATCCATATCTGATTAATTGTTGCCATCTTAAAGCGATGATGGTGACCTAAATATGTATTTACATTACACCTCAGTAGGGAGTCTGGATTCATTTTGGATCATTTCTTTGCGTAGACAAATATAAACAGCGCTGATGTACACACATGTGGCCCTACAAGGAACCTAGGGGATGTTTGAGGTTTTTTGTCTGTGGCTAAGGAAAAATCTAGACCGTGCGTGGCTTCTTTCTGGGGCAGATGCACAAATGTCAGCATCACAGTGAGGCGCCAAAAACTTTGCCAGAGCCTTCATGGGGGTAGAGAAACAAACTTCTGGGTCTTGGGTCATGTGGCACCTAGGTTAATCTACCTACCCCAGACTTTTCTGCACACTAGGCACATGGACAATTCCTGGGTGTTGATCGTTAGGATTCCACTAGTTTTTCTTACTCAGAATTTCCTCCACAAGTCAGTCATTGGTTGAAGAAATTAATTTTTCATATTTGTGTGTTGAAAAGTTCCCTCATATGCTGGCAACAGCAAAACCTTTTAAAACTTCATTTGGTAGGGGGCTAAACGTTTCTTAATGTTTAGTGTATCAACGTTTGTGAATTGTGCTCTCAACCTTGTGGACTTCAATGAACAGTCTGGGGTGACCAAACGTATAAGTACGAACTGTTATCAGTTCAACCGTATGTGCTTCTCAGCAGTTAATTCCAAAATCCTGGGTGCTGGTACCACACAGAAGTATCGTATATGGCACTCTTCCTTCTCCATATTTGTGTACATTTGCTCCAATTCTATTTCTGTTTTTTCTTTTGTTTTTTTCATGTTCCCATACTTTTAACTTGTTAGCTTTAAGATGTATGTTATGACCAGTGCCTTATACTCGGTTTACCCATGACCACAGATGGCCGTTGTGTTATCTATCTTTTGCTTTTGGGAAAGTTGTCTCCTGCATACCATTGCTGTGTGCTGCTGTCAGTATGAGGTTCCTTAGCGAGTGTGCGCCTAGGTTATACAATTTGGATTGCATGCAGTGTCCCATAATCTGGTACCAGAGTTCAGACTCCCTAGGATTTTCACTTGTTGGACTTTCTTCATGTTTTCCCCTAATGTGTCTGATACACCAACTCTCCATTCCTAAGGAAAGTGGACTCTGTCAGCTAGGTTGGAATATTTTGACCAATTCCACCAGGTGTGTTAACAACTGTCCTTGCTCCCTTTGAACCAGAATCCAGGGTTTGCCTCTCCTCTGAATTGTTCTTGGATGTTCTGGCGATAAACTTAAGGTTTGGGAGTACATCCTCATCCCCAAGTGCTTTGTTAACCCATTCACCTGAAGATCAGTATAGGGTTACCATAAAGACATGATCCTCTCAGGCCCTGCCATGCACCTAGAGTACAATCCATTGTGTGGCCCTAGTATATTCCTCAAGAATGAGGGCACCTGCATGATGGTGTTAGCAACAACTCATCATCCAGTAATCCTCATGACCCTCATCAGACGTTTGGGGGAAGCCTTTGTCTCAGCATTCAGTTTCCTTGTTCTTTAAAAACACTAGGCTTGACAGTACTAAGAGGATGAGCCAATCAGTAACTATTGGGTGCATCTGAGTCTTTGGTTTGGCCTGCTAATCCTTGTTTCCAGACTACGTGGAGAACATCGTCATGCTCATCCTGGACAAAGGACCTCCAAAACAAACACTCTGACTTTCTGCAGCCTTAGTAATACACTGGGGCCAAAAACTCTGGTCTCACAAAGCTACACCAACCATGACTTGAGATTGTGTACTGTAACTGAGGCTCAATTGAAAGTAGCTAATTTTCCTTTCAATAGCAAAAATATGTTTTGATGTATGAGATTGAGTCAAATCATGGCATGCTTTCCACCTTTGTTTCTTTCTAAGCTAAGCTGTTCTTTATAAATAGGCGTGAGCTGCATCCTCTTCTTCCACAGGAAACCCAGAGTTGAAAAGGAAATACTTCAGTGGAAAAGCAAGCCTGGTGTCGAAGGTGACCAAGATGTCATAATAACTTTAAACCCTATCCTCCCCTCCATCGCACTACCCCCAGCCCACCCACTAACACCTCTTTTGGCACTCTGTTGAAAGTTTCACCTCACTCCCATGAGGAGTGCTTTTTCTCCACTCTCACCACCTTCCCAGGTATCTGCGAATGTAAGGGATTTTTTTAAGGCTAAACCCGTTTTTTTTCTACATATTTCAATTCCCCTATAAGTGTTCCACAACATTAAGTATCACTTAATAATTGAAGACTCATTCTTCCAAAAGATTTTTCTCTTCTGAAAAAGTTTCGGTTTCTATTTCAAAGTACATATCAAATGTCAGGGGACAAGATCAGCATTTACATTGAAGAGGATGTAATTAGAGTTCCATTTTAAAGTAAGAAAGTTTAATGGTTCTGAATATTCTAGAAGGACATTTAGATCTTCAGTTTATTTACTGGAGCACAACATTGACTCAAATAGTTATCAGCTGTCATTTTGACTGAAATGGAGTTATACTCAATGACAAAAAAAATAGTATTGTACCTACATATGATTAAATACAGGTAAAATTTGCAACAACTTGGAAACAGATTAGGCAAAAATTAAATGTAAATTATTAAAACTATTTCTATAAATTGAAGCATTTCAGTGTAGGTTTAGATTTCGAAGTCCATTTTAAGCCCCATGTAAAAGGGCTTATAGTCTTTATACTATGTTAAAGGTTTTTAAGGGAGGTGGTGCACATCATTTTTTACTGGCCGTGAAGAACATCTCTGGGAGATCGAAGCGCGTTGCCATTAAATTTCTTTGTCACATTATTACAAGCCTGTGGGGTGCTTTTTTTAGCTACCTGTGAGGTGGTACCTGGAAAAGCAGTGTTTTTGTGTAGGCCTGTACTGACATAGGGCTGCACCTCGAGCCCAGTCAGTCTTTTTTTTTTTTTTCTCTCCTGAAGTAATGATTGGGCAAGTATGCCTTCTGTAGTGGAGCATAAAGGGCAAACACAAAGGGCCATATTATAGAAAGTGCCTGGAGATGCACAGATGTTTGTCCCTATATCTAGTCTTCCTTGAGAGTGGGGTTGGTTTGGTGGACTTGAGAGGGCAAAGATGCTTGAGCAGCCCCTTTGTTAACATAGATCATGCGACATACACCTCTTGTGGTTGCTATTACAAGGTAATGTACTTTTATTTGCATGGGCTCCTTCCCCCATGCAACTGAGTTAACACTTTACATTTATGTGTTACATAGAGGTAGTACTTAGTCAGCCCCCTTCTGTGATGGGGCACGGAGTAGTAAGGATTCTCACAGACATTCTGCTACATTCCACTACAGTAATGCATGCAGAGGTATGCCACCCTCTTCCTTCTACAGAACATAGAAGCCGGGCTACTTCCAGTGGAAAGGCTATGCCTTTTATCAATGTGCTCTCCTCCGCACAAGTGTCAATGGTCTGCAGTGAGGGCAGAACATTTTTTGTAATTGGGTGCATTGCCCGTTTTGCACCGATTACATCTAATTGCGTGCCCTGTATGCAGTGAGGGACAGTGCACCCGATGTGAAAACGGGGGCCTCAGGATTTTTTTTTTTTTTTTAGAATGATATCCAGAGCTGTCCTGTCATGGCACCAGATCACACCCACCTCTCCCCAAGCCTTGACCTCCAAGAGCGTTTCTATCCCCTCCTCCCTGTCCATTGTATAAAGCAGATTTGGGGTTTGCGAGGGGAAGGGGGATCAGTGTGTGCCACCTGCAGGGGGACAAAAAGCACACCTGATACTAGTGTTTTATTTTAAAGAATGGTGTGGAGGACAGTCCATCCTGTCAACCTTCACCCCTCGAGGCAAGATAATCTTCCTGCTACCCTTGGGCCCAGATGCCAAATACTGTACCCATTTCCATGGCAAGTAGGAGAAACTGTGATATCATTTTGCTGTAGCTTTAACATATGGGCCAGCAGGGAGGGGGGGGTACCAATTATATATCCCTTTGGGTGGCAGCAATTCTGTCTAGTAGGGTTGAGCTTGCGAGAGCATGTGCTAGCGCATGCGTCTCACTTGGGATACACTGCTGTAAACAATAAGGGCTTCGAGCCCGCCCACTGTTTACCGTTTTTTGGCTTCCCTGGCACTCTTCTTTACAGCCTCATAATTTGTCACTACAGGCCAAGCATCATTTCTGTTTGTCTCTGTGGAGTAGGGACCAAGCACCAATTGATTCAACTTAATCAGTGCCTGGCAGCCCTTCCTCACATCATCGATGTTCTTTTGTGTTCTTTTTAACTTTTAGTGTCATGCAGTGCTTATGACTGGCAAAAATATGCCCTGTAGGGCAAACATAATTGTAAAGATGCATTTTCTATGGTTAACTGTCTTTTATTTTGCCAACTCTTATTTTCTCACTTTGCACTCATGTTTTCTTTTGTTTTTGCTTGAGGCCGCTGTTCTCCAAAGATGAGGATTATCTTGTTCTAAATATTGCAAAGCAACATTGTTTCTTATGTGTAATTTCTGAAATGATACTTGAACAGATTATCGTGCGGTACATACCAATCCTCCCTACTAAATCCAATCCACCCCAGACCAATCCAGTCCACTCCAGTTCAGAGCACTCACCCAAATCCAATCCCCCAACCCACCCCACTCAGCCCCACTCCAATCCAAAACAGGCTGCCCCACTTTAATCCAAAACAATCGGCCTCACCTCATTCTAAAACAATCGGGCCCGCTGTAATCCAAAACAATCGCGGGCCCGCTGTAACCCAAAACCATCGGGCCCGCTGTAACCCAAAACCATCGGGCCCGCTGTAACCCAAAACCATCGGGCCCGCTGTAACCCAAAACCATCGGGCCCGCTGTAACCCAAAACCATCGGGCCCGCTGTAACCCAAAACCATCGGGCCCGCTGTAACCCAAAACCATCGGGCCCGCTGTAACCCAAAACCATCGGGCCCGCTGTAACCCAAAACCATCGGGCCCGCTGTAACCCAAAACCATCGGGCCCGCTGTAACCCAAAACCATCGGGCCCGCTGTAACCCAAAACCATCGGGCCCGCTGTAACCCAAAACCATCGGGCCCGCTGTAACCCAAAACCATCGGGCCCGCTGTAACCCAAAACCATCGGGCCCGCTGTAACCCAAAACCATCGGGCCCGCTGTAACCCAAAACCATCGGGCCCGCTGTAACCCAAAACCATCGGGCCCGCTGTAACCCAAAACCATCGGGCCCGCTGTAGTCCAAAACAATCGGGCCCGCTGTAGTCCAAAACAATCGGGCCCGCTGTAGTCCAAAACAATCGGGCCCGCTGTAGTCCAAAACAATCGGGCCCGCTGTAGTCCAAAACAATCGGGCCCGCTGTAGTCCAAAACAATCGGGCCCCGCTGTAGTCCAAAACAATCGGGCCCCGCTATAGTCCAAAACAATCGGGCCCCGCTATAGTCCAAAACAATCGGGCCCCGCTATAGTCCAAAACAATCGGGCCCCGCTATAGTCCAAAACAATCGGGCCCCGCTATAGTCCAAAACAATCGGGCCCCGCTATAGTCCAAAACTGTAGGCCCCGCTATAGTCCAAAACTGTAGGCCCCGCTATAGTCCAAAACTGTAGGCCCCGCTATAGTCCAAAACTGTAGGCCCCGCTATAGTCCAAAACTGTAGGCCCCGCTATAGTCCAAAACTGTAGGCCCCGCTATAGTCCAAAACTGTAGGCCCCGCTATAGTCCAAAACTGTAGGCCCCGCTATAGTCCAAAACTGTAGGCCCCGCTATAGTCCAAAACTGTAGGCCCCGCTATAGTCCAAAACTGTAGGCCCCGCTATAGTCCAAAACTGTAGGCCCCGCTATAGTCCAAAACTGTAGGCCCCGCTATAGTCCAAAACTGTAGGCCCCGCTATAGTCCAAAACTGTAGGCCCCGCTATAGTCCAAAACTGTAGGCCCCGCTATAGTCCAAAACTGTAGGCCCCGCTATAGTCCAAAACTGTAGGCCCCGCTATAGTCCAAAACTGTAGGCCCCGCTATAGTCCAAAACTGTAGGCCCCGCTATAGTCCAAAACTGTAGGCCCCGCTATAGTCCAAAACTGTAGGCCCCGCTATAGTCCAAAACTGTAGGCCCGCTATAGTCCAAAACTGTAGGTCCCGCTATAGTCCAAAACTGTAGGCCCCGCTATAGTCCAAAACTGTAGGCCCCGCTATAGTCCAAAACTGTAGGCCCCGCTATAGTCCAAAACTGTAGGCCCCGCTATAGTCCAAAACTGTAGGCCCCGCTATAGTCCAAAACTGTAGGCCCCGCTATAGTCCAAAACTGTAGGCCCCGCTATAGTCCAAAACTGTAGGCCCCGCTATAGTCCAAAACAGGCTGTGCCCAGCTCCAGTACAAAACATTCTGCCCGCTCCAGCCCAACTCACCCACTCCACAATTCATCCCACTGAAATACACCACTACCCACCCCACTCCAATCCACACCAACATATTCTACCCCAGTCCAATCTCCCTCACCTTAATCCAGTCTGCTCCATCCCCAAGCAAAACCACCACAATCCACCCTACTCCAATCTAAAACAATCTGCCCCACACCAATCCAAAACAAGTCTCCCCTTTTCCAATCCAAAACAGTCTGCCTCACTTCAATGTGCCCTGCTCAATTTCAAAACAATCCGCCCACTCCAATCTGCCTCAGGCCCATACCCACCTCACCCCAATCGATCCCACTCCAATCCAGTTCACCCCAATCCACCCATATTCAATCTACCTCACTAAAATCCACACCACCCCAATCAATCCCATTCCAATCCAGTTCACCTCAATCAACCCATATCCAGTCTACCCCACTTCAATCCACCCCAATCAATCCACTCCACCCAATCCAGTTCAGCCCCACCCAATCCAGTTCACCTCACGACAATCCTGTCCTCTCCAGTCCAATCCACTCAATCTAAAACACTCACTCCACTCCACCTCACTCAATTCACCCCACTCCAATCCACCCCACCTGAATGGAGTCCACCCCACTCCAGTCCATTCCTTTCCACCCCAGTCTAACCCACCCCACCTCAATCCACCCTAACCCAACCCAGCTCAAGCCATCCCACCCCAATCTAATCCACCTCATCCACTCCACTCTAGTCCAACCTACTCATTGCAGTCCATTCCACCCCACTCTACCCTGAATTAATCCCACTCCAATCTAACCCACCTCATCGCAGTACAATTCACTCACACTCCAATCCTATCCCCCATACAAATCAAGCCAAATATAGTTGACCCCACTCCAATTTAACCCATCATCGCAATCCAATCCACCACTTTCCAATCCAATCTGCCCCACACAAATCCAGCCAAATTAAGTCTACACCACTCAATCCACTCCATCCAATCCATCGTCATCCAATCCCTCCCAAACTAATCATATCCACCTCAATACAGTCCACCTCACTCAAATCTGATCCACCCTACTGCAATCCAATCTACTCCACCTCCAATCCACCTACCCTCACCCCGTGCTAATCCACTCCAATCCACCCCACTCCATTCCACTTCACTGCAGTCCAGTCTATCCCACTCGATCCATTTCACTCCACACCAATCTACTTCAATGTAATCCACCCCATTTCAGTCCATTCCCCTCCAATCCAACCCAATCAAACTCACCCCAATCCTCCCCGCCCCATACCAATCCATCCCAGTCTAATCCATCCCATACTGTCCACTCCACCCCACGTCTAATCTACCCACTGTACTCCAGTCCACTCCACTCTTCCCTAATCTAATACCACCCTACTCCAATCCACCCCAATCCATTCCTCCTGCCTCATTTCATTCCACCCCACTCCAGTCTAATCCACTCGATCCAGCCCATTCCACTCCAGTTCACCCCACTGCAGTACATTCAAACCCACTCTACTCCAGGCCACCCCACTCAACACTTAGTTAATTCACCCCACCTCAGTTCAGTCCACCCACTCAAACCAATCCATCCAGCCCACCACTCCAATCAACCCACTCCAGGCCACCCCAGTCCTCTCCACCCTTAAGGTTGGGGAGCACAGCCTCATCCCTCAGTGTTCCTGGTCTGAGTGTAATTACCATATGCACTGAAACAGGTCCTGCTATCCCCAGTGTAGTTCCCAAGACTTACCTATCCACCCCCTGTCCACTGTACCCCAGTCCACCCCACTATACCCTACTCCAGTCCACCATACTCCGCCCCATTTCATTCCACCCCACTCTCGTCTAATACACCCGATCCATGCACCCCACTCCAGTCCTCCCCTTTGCAGTCTAATCAAAACCACTCTACTCCAAATTACCCCACTCCACACTAATCTAATCCACCCCACTTCAGTCCACCCCGATTCAGTCCACCCCACTTCAGTCCAATCCACCCTAGCCCGCTCCATTTCAGCCCAATCCACTTGAGTCTAATTCACCCCACCCTAATTTATCCCACTAAAAACCACCCTCCTCTAATCCAGTCTACCCCACCCCAGTCCTATCACTACTCCAATCCAATCCATCTAATCCATCCACTCAGTCCAACCTACTCTGCCCCAACCCACCACGATCTACACCAGTCCAGTCCACCCTACTACTTCAATCCGCTCCACCCTATTCCACACCATTGCACTCTACAACACTGCACTCTATGAAACTCTGCCAAAGAACCATTGAATTCTACTCCCCTCTAATCAACACACTGTTCCCCCTACACTAACAAATCCAGTCTGACACTACTTCCCCCTCCCCACTATAGGACATTCCACACCACTAACATTTAGACATTCACTTCCCTCCACAAAAAAAAAAAATGGTACCCCCACATGTGGATGTGGACTTTGCATGGATCATAAGAATTAAATAAAACTGTAACTAAGTGAAGACCAGATTGGCACTATATTTACTCACAAGGCAACTTTTCACTTTCACCCCCGTCCCCCCTGCCTCAACCACCCCAATCCCCACTCCCTTCCCAGGCCTAGCTGTATGGAAGGGTGCCCTGATTGCCAGCTAACCCAGTCCAAAATACATCAGCTATCCATATCCCCAAAATGATTTAAATTCAATGAAAGAAGTGTGCTTTTTTTTGCATTGTATTTTGATAACTTTTCACAGCAATAGGCCAATCCAGATAAGTGAAAGGGGGGTTGGAGCACACTGCCTCACGTCCCAATACAGTTCGTTCCTTTGCATTATGGTAAATGCAGTACACAATTAGCACTTACTTAAAAATTAGCTGTAGGTTTTCACCAAAGTTGCATTGCTGGATATCTCTAGAGAAATGTTTCTGGGTTTAGCCCTTTATCAGTAGAGAGCAGAAGTAGTAGAAAATTAATCTGGGGTTGCAGGAAATGGGGACAAATTCCTCTCAGGTCACAGAACTCACAGGGACACAGGTGCAACCCCAGATGATTTTTCTTTGCTCTCTGTTAATTCTGCTCTCAGTGATGAAGGGCTAAACCCTAGAACATGTCTAGAGATATACAGCAATGCCTGTACCAACTTTGGTTAAAAACTACAGCTAATTGTGAAATGTGTTAATTGTGTACTACATTCACCACAATGCAGAGAGGTGAACTGTGCTGGGATGTGAGAGAGTGTGCTCCCAAACCCCCCCTCTGTTTAAAAGGCTCCTGTAAGCCAGCAAGCCGATGAGTTTTAGAGATGCATCTGTGTGCCTGTGAGTGGTACTGTGACCTGAGAGGAATTTGGCAGCATCTCCAGCATCCCTAGATGATTTTCTTTGCTCTCTGTTGCTTCTGATCTCTAATGATTAAGGGCTAAACCCAGAAACACATGTCTAGAGATATAGTGCACCCTCTAAGGGCTGTCCTTCTCCTCATAGGTTTACTGGTCTTGGCAGGCAGCTGACATCTAGGTACATTCGTCCTCTTAATTGTGCTTGCTAGTCTTGGCAGACTGTCTGGGAGCTCTTCTCATCAAGTGGTACTTTGGGGTTGGCAGCCAGGCAGGGGGCGTATGCTCCAAGCTCAGGGCAAATGATTTTGACTTCATGGGTGATGTCTCCTCACCCAGCAGGGAGACCAGCAGACCTTGGTCCTGAGTCCTGGTTCCAGCAACAAAGCAGTCTTAGTGATATTCTCTCCTGATGTGGCGGTGCTGTTAAAGTGTGTGACCCACGATTCATCTTTGTAGTACAAATCCAGAGACATCTGTGATTTAGTGTCTGGCCTTTGAAATTTGGGTTGGGGTGTTGACTCCTTCGAAACGCTTTCTCTTCTCCACTCTTTGTGAATGTCTACCACAGCAGGAGTGTCCCCAATTCTGAGTGACCCAAAGGAGTAAACAGGGGCTCACACTAGGCTGTCAGCCCCAATGACAAATGCCCCATAAATGTTCAAAGGGATATCTTCCTCTCTATCAAATTGTCTGGTAGTGGCAACTTTATCTGTTCCACCATTTTCCTGACAATGAGCCCAGCCCCCATCAGCCAGTAACCTCTCCTGGAATCAGTGCCCTTTGCTGTGAATAGATGATGCTCTACTTCTCTTTGTAGTGTGTGTGACCCTCCCCTACACCCCCAGCCCTTTGGAATGTTAGTAATACATTGCCTGTCTCAGGGTTGCATTCCTCAGCTCTCAAGGCCCTATGCTTCCAAAATGGAAACCACAGGCCTCTGTTAAGTACCTTTCACAGGCACATACATACAACCTAGCATGCACATGCAAGTATTGTGCTGTCCCAGTGTGAGCACACAGTTATTGTGCACTAACACTGTACACAATCCATGCAGACCAAACATGAGTTAGGCACACAGCCACAGAACTGTCCTGTTGACATTAATAATTCTACTGAACATAAAAATGAGCATGCTACCACAATCATGTATGTGCCACTTAGCTCTAGATGAGGGCAGTAACTCTGTACCTTTAAGACGTCAGTGCTTGGTGAGCCCCTCTTGGTCTGAGCAGGCCACGTTTCCATGAGAAAAACCTAGCTCAGGGGGAACAAGCATGATTAATGTTCACTTATGGCTAACCATCAGTACCAGGGAATCACCTATTGTTACAGCTGGAACTCTACAGACAGGGGTGCACATCCATCATGCAGTGGAATTTTCCGTCCCAACATGTATATTACTAATAATTAATTTTCCTATTTTTCAAAACAAAACAAAATGCTGGCTAAATTATGGCCATTTTCTCAGCTTGCTTCAAGGAAAATCACGAACCCGGGGCACTTTTAGAATCAACATGTGGGATGTGGGGAATAATGCCGCACATTTGACCTGGACATCTTTGGTGGAAATATTCTTCTCCAATCCCTAACTAATCACTGTTCAACGAAACACTCAAGTCATCTTGTCTGACCTTTTTATCATTATCTTCTCGGTCAATATCCCAGATACAATTTCAACCAAAATCCCACCATGCTGCACAGAATTAAGACTTTGGAACAATTAAACATTGAATAGTATGGATCTTCTCTGACTACAAACACCCAAATTGAGGAAAACCTCCCAAAGAAAACTACAAAGCAAGGCAAAAAAATAACTTCTTGTATGACCGAAGAATTAAAGATAAAAAAACAAATCTCAAAACTTAAACAGAGCTGCGACAAATCCAAGTATTCTTAAGACAAAATGTGTCCGTAAAGACATGCCATTATGTACAAATCGTTTGACAGTGGCCAAAAATCCACTACTCAAGCAGCATCCATGATGCCAAATCCCCAAAAAGGAACACCACAAAATTCTATCAGAATCTTTCAATCCCAAAAAGTAATCTCTCCACTCTAATAAGACTTCAGCAATAAGTTAGTGACGCACTACATAACCAAAGGGCACGTACTAGCTAGCAATCAAGCTACTCTGATTTTACAGCCAAAAAACATCCCAACAGACAAACCATCTCCATTGTTACTACTTTGAAGAAATAACCATGTAAGAATTTCAGCGCCTGGTAAAAGTGAGTTGTACAGCAGGTTGCCCTTTGGAAACGTGCCCTCTCCCAGTTTTCATATCTGCAGCTATCCCATTCAAACATCATGCGTAACTCCTCAACCAAAGGACCATAATGAACCTCAAAGTCTTGACATTAAACAGAGCTCAACTCCCCCCACCCCCAGTAGCTATGGACCCGAGAAGAGAGGTTTATCTTAGGGCAATTTGTACATTATTTATACTGTATGATAACAGTAGGTCAAAAAAATAATAATCTCAAACTGAATTAAAAGAATAAAGTATATTTTAATAAACAAAATGACAAAAATCCAATAAGGGGAACAGGAGATGCATTCTGTTAAAGTTTTAAGTAAAAGTGTCTTAAAGCTCCAATAATAGTCCATGGTAGAGGAGATGGGGACCTAGGCATGATTTCAGGCCAACTGTGATGGGATGCAGGTGGGTTACCCCAACCATATTTGTCACTGTCTAAGATTTTTCCTTATGACTGTCTTTTTTATGAAGTTGAAAATCCTTTAGAGGGGCAAATTTGAAGCTGTAACTGAGGAAGGTACCGTGAAATCAGACCATTTTGCAGCAAGGTCCACAAGATGGCTCTGGAGGTTTTGGAAGTCCTGAAATGTTCCAAGTCTCACCTTTTCAAGGTTTCTAGTGAAGCTCTACCACGTCACTTCTTAGCCTCCCAGGACCTCAGTTACAGCACTTTGGGTCCTGGACTCACCTGCAGAGGCCCCAATAAGGCCCAGCCCAGGTCCGTGTAGGACTGGTTAGCTAGTCAAACAACGGCCTTTTGCAGCTGGTCATGTCTTTGTAGCCACACAGGCAGTAAAACAAATGACTTTTGCATTTGCTTGTTACAAGAGCGACCAAGTCCAGTATTTCAGGGCTCCTCTTAATAAGCTTCTCCAACTAAGCAATGTCCAGCCCTCTTCCCATCTGCTGCAGGTCTACATTTTCTGATATGGGTTCTTTGTGTCCCACTTTTATGGCTGTCACTAGCCAGTTGATGGGGTGATTCTTGGACACTGAAGAACAACGGAAGAAAGTTGCTGGTGCAGCCTCTGGTATTCTTAAGTTATTTCTCATATGGTTTGACCCATGTGTCCACTTATTATTTAATACATTTTCCATTTGAAATGTTTGTGGTGAAAGTGGAAATGGTGAAGGCAGTTGGATTGGCAGCCTGTCCTGGAATGCTTTGGCTGGAGTTTCTACAATCTAAGAAAGGATGGCTTATCTTAAGAGATCACCAGTGTGTCTGACGCTTTTAATGGTGATGTCTGTTAGTAAGATGAAAAACACAATTGGGGCACTATTGGGCATAATGACTCATAGTGTCATCATTATCCTACTGGCCAAAATGTTTCTGCCCACTCATCGAGCCAATACTGGTCTAGGGCTTTCGTCAGGTCCTGAAATCCTTCCTAAATGTGTTACGAAGTGAGTGCCTCTCCTAAATCAAAGGTGAAAGGCTCATACATGATACATACTGGGCCTACCTG
This sequence comes from Pleurodeles waltl, assembly GCF_031143425.1. Taxonomy (NCBI): domain Eukaryota; kingdom Metazoa; phylum Chordata; class Amphibia; order Caudata; family Salamandridae; genus Pleurodeles; species Pleurodeles waltl. The sequence continues at coordinate 813,234,817 of NC_090440.1, forward strand.
AGAATTAGCTCAGATAAGGGAGGCCTGTTGGGAAGACACGAAGGAGGAATTAAGGTTAAAGTTAAACCCTGCAAGCACAAGGGCTGTGTGTATGTGAGAATAAACACTGCAAACCACAACACACAAAGTGTAGAATTCATGCCATATGTGATATCACAACCATGCAATTTCTCATTGTTGTGGAGCCAAACAGAACTAGATCCTAATTGCACTGCATATAAAAACAAAGGGACTCAATCTCTTACCCTATAAAATAAGGGCAGGTAACCCCTGGTATATGGGAAAGGGGGGGGGGGGGAGACGCCCCTTATAGTCTCACACTGTGAGAGAACAAAATAACTGAATGAAATGGAATCAAAAGGCAATAAGGGCACATTCCATAAAAAGATAACATATGGTGGGCTAGTACTCAGGAAAATATAAGTTTCCCTAGGGGAATATATGGGCATAATCAAGAAGAGGTCCACTGCAGAGTTAAGTGCCATGTACTCTCCACAGAGTGGGCCTCAAGTTAAAGGAGGTAAACTGACTCTGGGATGCAGATAAGCCCCCAGTGACAGGAGAAAATTGCTCAAAATCGTAATGAAGTCTCTCCTAGTTAGGCATGACAAGTGGACAGTGTTGGAATCAGCCAATGCATGTTTGTCATGGGGCCCCCGCCTCTACTGGCCTTTAAGCAACATGTAACAACAAAAATTACAAAGAAACAGAAGGACTGTCACACCCGTGAGCCTCTGAACTGACGAGCTCGGGTGAAGCACCTGTGCGCCTTCTTGAGTGGTACTTAAACCTGTGAATACTTTCAAGGCGGCATTTCAAGCAACCCCGCCAGCTACACGTTGCTCTTTGCTGATGACGGCCAAATAGCTAGAAACACGTGTCCGAAGATACGGCACTCGCCGCACCAACTTATGGTGAAAAACTTTCAAAACTCTGTTCAAATTCGTGCTAATGACTGCATTTACCATGATGCCTTGGGGTCAGGAATGCTGGAATGGAAGACAGGGTGCTCCCCATTTTGACTGTTGTAATTAAGGCTCCCGTGAGCCTCTGAGCTGACGAGCTCGGGTGAAGCACCTGTGCGCCTTCTTGAGTGGTACTTAAACCTGTGAATACTTTCAAGGCGGCATTTCAAGCAACCCCGCCAGCTACACGTTGCTCTTCGCTGACGACGGCCAAATAGCCAGAAACACGTGTCCGAAGATACGGCACTCGCCGCACCAACTTATGGTGAAAAACTTTTAAAACTCTGTTCAAATTCGTGCTAATGACTGCATTTACCATGATGCCTTGGGGTCACAAATGCTGGAATGGAAGACAGGGTGCTCCCCATTTTGACTGTTGTAATTAAGGCTCCCGTGAGCCTCTGAGCTGACGAGCTCGGGTGAAGCACCTGTGCGCCTTCTTGAGTGGTACTTAAACCTGTGAATACTTTCAAGGCGGCATTTCAAGCAACCCCGCCAGCTACACGTTGCTCTTCGCTGACGACGGCCAAATAGCCAGAAACACGTGTCCGAAGATACGGCACTCGCCGCACCAACTTATGGTGAAAAACTTTTAAAACTCTGTTCAAATTCGTGCTAATGACTGCATTTACCATGATGCCTTGGGGTCACAAATGCTGGAATGGAAGACAGGGTGCTCCCCATTTTGACTGTTGTAATTAAGGCTCCCGTGAGCCTCTGAGCTGACGAGCTCGGGTGAAGCACCTGTGCGCCTTCTTGAGTGGTACTTAAACCTGTGAATACTTTCAAGGCGGCATTTCAAGCAACCCCGCCAGCTACACGTTGCTCTTCGCTGACGACGGCCAAATAGCCAGAAACACGTGTCCGAAGATACGGCACTCGCCGCACCAACTTATGGTGAAAAACTTTTAAAACTCTGTTCAAATTCGTGCTAATGACTGCATTTACCATGATGCCTTGGGGTCACAAATGCTGGAATGGAAGACAGGGTGCTCCCCATTTTGACTGTTGTAATTAAGGCTCCCGTGAGCCTCTGAGCTGACGAGCTCGGGTGAAGCACCTGTGCGCCTTCTTGAGTGGTACTTAAACCTGTGAATACTTTCAAGGCGGCATTTCAAGCAACCCCGCCAGCTACACGTTGCTCTTCGCTGACGACGGCCAAATAGCCAGAAACACGTGTCCGAAGATACGGCACTCGCCGCACCAACTTATGGTGAAAAACTTTTAAAACTCTGTTCAAATTCGTGCTAATGACTGCATTTACCATGATGCCTTGGGGTCACAAATGCTGGAATGGAAGACAGGGTGCTCCCCATTTTGACTGTTGTAATTAAGGCTCCCGTGAGCCTCTGAGCTGACGAGCTCGGGTGAAGCACCTGTGCGCCTTCTTGAGTGGTACTTAAACCTGTGAATACTTTCAAGGCGGCATTTCAAGCAACCCCGCCAGCTACACGTTGCTCTTCGCTGACGACGGCCAAATAGCCAGAAACACGTGTCCGAAGATACGGCACTCGCCGCACCAACTTATGGTGAAAAACTTTTAAAACTCTGTTCAAATTCGTGCTAATGACTGCATTTACCATGATGCCTTGGGGTCACAAATGCTGGAATGGAAGACAGGGTGCTCCCCATTTTGACTAAAGTAAATGATCATGCATATTAATGCTATGGAGACTTAGTATATTCTACTGAGCTGAAAAAAATAAGTGTCAATAAAATAAGTCTGGGGCGGTGAAAAGTACAAAATGATACAGAAGGCGGGGGAGAAGGCGGAAGGAAGAGAAACAAAAAGGACAAAAAACATATAACAGCACACAACACCAAGAAAACAAAAACGAGGGAAGGGGGAGACAAACACCCAGAGTGGATTGTCCAAGCCATGCAGTGTTAGCTCAAAAATTACATAAACGTGGTCATCCCTAGAAAACACTCTACTTGTTTAACATTGACCACTGTATTTCATCATTGAGCCCTATTTAAAGGTGCCACACGTGTGAAGTTCTCAAGACAATTTTTTAATTTTAATGAGATAAATTACATGATCACAGAATCAGGGAAGATTTAAAAATATTCAACTTAAAAGGCAGAACACTTAAAATTAGTAAGTGTAAAGTTTGTTAGCCTGAGATATTAAGGCTATCTTATTTTGGGGAGTGGGGTGGAGTGGTAAAGCACCAAAATGATTTGATAGCAAATATTTTGGACTTTTCCACTGCCCACTAAAATTTGTGCAAGCATTTTTTGGAATGACAAGGTTTTATTCCAGGTTTATTTCTAATTTCGTACTCCACTCTTCTGCCGTCAATCTTCTCAAGAAGGGTGTTCAGTTTTTGTGGAGTTACTTTTATTTTCATATTGTCAAGAGTTTGAGGACCTTAGGCCTGGTGTGTCTTCAGTGCAGTAATTAAAGAGTTTTGTTCCTAACTTCCCGTATGTTGTAACAGACAGCAGTGAGAAGGGAATTGGTGCTGTTTTTAAGCAAAATCAGGAGGGTTTGGAAGTCACTAGCCTTAGCCTCAAGATAATTGAGGGGATCTGTGGTACACTAGTCCACTTTTGAAAAGGAAGCCTTCGTGGTTTACTGGGCGATTAAGAAATTTAGGGAGATTGTGGGGGATGTCCATTTTTAGGTGCTGACTGATCATAAAACTTTACAGGAGATTTTGGTAGGAAAGGACTAGATTGCATTTCATCGTTTACTTTTAAATGGCTGGTGGCACTGAAAGGCTTTCAATTTGTGATTACTTGCTTGGCATAGATAACTAGACAGAGGATTGTCTTTTGGGGTTAGCTTGTGGACACTATAGATAAGAAAGTTATGGAAGATACCTGATGGAAAGAGGACAAAATCAAAGTCTACAATATAACTTTGGGTTGTGTGTCAAAATGAATAGATACCTCAAATGGAGAAAGATGGCATTATAAAAAAGCTTTCACAATCTGTTTTCAATGGGGAGGACAATTAGGAAGGAGATGAGGCTCTCTAGGTTTGGGAATGTTTGAGCTTTCTGTTGTCATTCTTTTACGAAGGAGTATGCTGGTCCTTCCCCTTGTTGTCACAGAACGTTTAATGCATCTTGCCTATGCGGGTTATCAAGGCATTTGTAAGACTGAGAGTGTTGAGTGATGAGAGTTTGAAAGTAAGAACTTCTCCCATGGTTTGTCAGGAGATTTCCATGGAAGTTTGGGAATATTGTTGGACCCATTGAAGTAGGTAACTCTACGAAGTATTTGCTGGTTGCTATGGACATACTCTCTTGTTGGCCAGAAAAGGATGTTACCAAGGAGATCACTACTTCAGCTGTCATTAAGTTCCTAAGTGAAATTTCTCTAGGGAAGGAAACCCCAAATTAATTCGAACAACAATAAAGTACAGCCTCCAAGGAGATGGAATGGTTTCTGGTGGACTATCAGAGGTGTGCCTTATATCACTCAGAAACCCATGATATGGACTGTTGCAGAGACCATACAAATTGGGAAGTACTGTGGGTAGAGCTTGATTCAGTCTGTAAAATGAGTGGAGGAATATAGATTGACCCCTCACTCTACAACTGGGCTAAGCCCCTTTGTTCTATTAAAAAAAAAAAATTAAACCCTTTACCAATGTGTGTCCCCTGGGAAGGGGTTTATTGCAAGTAATATTTAGGATCAGAAGATTTGAATGAGAAGTGTACATTGAAGGGATCACTACTTCAGAAGAAAAGAAAATATGTTGATATCCTCACAGCAGTTAAACCTTTTGCCAATACAATTGGTGGCCTACTAAAATAAGGTTTCCCTGGAAAACAGTTTCACATTTTTGTAAACCACGTAGAATGACAAAGGTATTTCAGGTAGCTGCCACAAAGGAAGATGGAAAGAATTTTAGTTTCAATTGGATTGTGGTTATTAATTTATTGTTTATCACATGCTTCTCTTTTCTTGGTCTGCTCATAGTTTACTGTATTCTTTTCCTCTTATGTTTTTGTATTTTGTAAAACGTATCTTACTTTTCTGTTTGTGACTTGGGAGGGTAAATTGTATTGTTAAATTATTTTTCTTATGGTTTGACACTTGCTTCCACCTATTCTTTTGCATTGAAGTGTTCTGTTCACAATGTTTATGGTCAAAGTGGAAACTGTGAAGTATTGTCAGCCTATTCTGGGATGTGGCTTAGTTTCTGAAGTCTAGTAAAGGATCTTCTCTTCTTTCTACTTGTAGTGCGGCCTTTTTCTGTTTGACTTCCCACAGCCCTACCTGCTTTTTTGTCAGCTCCTGTTTGCCCTACTGCAAACAATCCAACAGTGCCCCTCACTTCTAAAATCTAAGCTGAGTAAACACTTTCTCTCTTGTGCTGAGCTCTTCTGTCAAACCAGAGGAGTTGCCAGGACAATGAAAAGTCTCCTCCCCAGTGTCCACTCTGAAACAGTTTTTTTGGGGGGGGGGTAGCTGCCCTCCACTGAGCTGGTGCCAGCCTGGCTAGTGTGGGCCTTGATGACTAAGGCTTTCTCTTCCTCAGGGCTCCTGTTACACTAAACTTTGAATGAAGAAGAGTCACCTCTGACTTCCAAATAAAGTTCATGTGCCATTTCCAGCGGTCCTTCTTGAGCCGATTGGGATGAAATGCCCCACACCCAGTCCGTCCTACCACCAGACCTAAGCCATTGTTCTGCATTGAGAGTTTTCACGCCTCTTTAAGGCCAAGTACTAGAAATGCAGTTGCTAGCAAGCTAACACGAATTAGCCTCCAAGAGCGTCATGAAGGAAAGGGTAACTTTTAAAGTTATTTCTCCTAAATATTAAAAGTCCAACTTCACCAATGATTTGAAACTTTAATATGAAAAATAGTTCTTGGATAATGTAGTTTGCCATCTTCCTTTCAGTGGCATAGCTAGGGTGCCATGGCTCTTAGGCAAGCCCCCCTCCCTCTGGTGATATATCAGTCTGTCAGCTGCCCCTGAAACTCCTAAACCTCCTTCAACATAGTCTTCATCTCCATTATCAAGACTCACTACCATTGTTCTACACTGACTGTTGTATTGTCACTCCTTGCACTGCATTTTCGCAAGTCAATCATTTTTTTTTCATAAATCTGTTTATTATCGTTTTTTTCATTTAGTTTACATTTTACATCTTGTCATAATTGGTGTTGGTTTCAATACAGTATATTTTAGCGCATGTTCAGTTCGTCACATTTGCGGTTCTTGTTCGGATAACATTGTTTCTGTCACAAGTGTCAGATTGTTACGTTTGGTTGAGAAAAGTAGGGAGAGCAGATAATATGATTTTTCTATAGATTAACCTTAAAGTAAAGAAGAGTAAAAGGAAAGAAAAACATCTATAACAATAACATTTGCCGAGGTCAGCACCTATGTGATTATTTTAAGTTTCGCTGTTTTCGTACCAGGTTGGGGATCAATTGTGACGAATCGGTTTGCAGGTGGTGGGGGGGGGGTTCCTTTGTGGAAATCGTTGCGCATGTTTTTCTTGGTTCTCAATGTCATAGCTTGCTCAGTGGTGTTGTGTGTTCTACCCCCCTATATGGTGTGATCTTCTCATTCGTGGATATCAGTTTGCTGTAGTCTAGCCCTTCCCCTATCGGGTGTGCTTCCGTGTTATATAGTTGAAGTAGGAACCCCTCCCAGCAGGTGGAGATTGGGAATTGTCGTAGCCCTAGGGTTTCTTCACGTTCGAGTGCTAAGCTCTCCGCTCCCGCCCATACCCTGAGCGAGCGTCTCCAGGCCTGTATCGGCGGAGGGTCTGGAGACTTCCACCTTTGGGTCACCAGCCGTTTCGCGACAATTAGTCCTAGGTCTGTGAATCGCGTCTCTGCTCTGTGTTGCTTGTTTCTTGGGAACAGTCCTAGGATGCATGCCTCCCATGTGAAGGGTATTTGTTGTGTTATGCAAGTAGTTAGGTTATCGATCACCGCCCTCCAATAGGCGCCTAGGCTAAGACAGGACCACATCATGTGCAGCATGTCCACTCCGATCTCACGGCATATGGGGCAGGCCACATCCTGACGGTTAAAGTACTTGTTCACACGTGCAGGTGTAAGGTAGGCTCAGTTCACTATATAATACTGGATTAGTCTAAATCGCGAGTTACGTGGTATGTTGAGGTGGCCTGAGAGGGCAGATCTCCATTTTGTTATCGCAATGGGTTCGCCCGTGTCTGTTTCCCATGCCATATGTAATGTATCACTTTCGGGGGCAGCTTGGAATCTCAGAGCGTCCGCCAGCCAGCTGACCTGGTGCTGGCCACAGCCCCCCACCTGGAGGTACTGGGCCAACAGGTAGGTGGGCGGAGTCATTGTGTGTCTCCCCACCTGGAGCTCAAAGACCTCACTAGTGAGCAGTATAAAAGGAATTGGCCAGGTGGGAGACCCATTTCTTGGAGTTTGGCAAACAGTGATAGTTGGTTTTCATCATATGTCGCCCAGCGTGTGCAATTCTAGTTCGTGCCATGCATGCAGTTCTATGTCTGATGTGACCCTAGAGCCCCTCGGTGTGCCCGCCAGTGCTAGAGCGGGTGCAAATGGGATCATCGGTCCCGTAAGGCGGAGTGATCTATGATAGCATTTATGAGCTGTTCTAAGGAATCGTTGTCGTGGGGTTCGTGTGTGTGTGAGAGGGTAGAATAAATGCTGTATTTGTCGGAGCGAGTATGGCCCTGTCTGTTGCTGTATCTGGCAGTTGTTTACCAGCCAGCCATCTGGATATCCACTGAAGTTGGGCTGCCAGATAATAGTGCTCCAGGTTGGGAACCGCAAGTCTGCCTTTATCGGTCGGTAGGTACAGTTTTTTTCTGATGGATACACCTACCGGTGGATTACTCACCTAAAGAATTCTCCCCTCGCGCCAGCTTCGACGGAAATTTCTTCTAGCTCTGCACGTCGACGATGACGTCACAATCGCCCGACTCCACGCGACGCCACATGACGTCATCCAGACAATAAGAAGCCCTCGTCGACGTGCAGACGTCAGTTCCCTTTTTTCTGTGCCCGAATAATGGTTAATTCTTCGAGGCTCACAGGGAGCTACTGTTTCCTATGGCGGTTAGGATGTCGCAGCCTAGAAAATCCGGCTTCAAACCTTGTAGCCAGTGTGGGGGTCGGATGCCGGTTACCGACCCCCACGAAAACTGCCTCTGGTGCCTTAGTTCCGACCATGAAGTCGAGGCATGCGGTTCGTGTCAACGCATGAACCCTAAGGCACTTAAGGAGAGGGAGGCGAAGTTGTTCTTGGCCCGTTCCAAGAAGAAGGAGAGGCGTCATAGGAGGGAGTCTTCGTCGAGATCCTCGAGGTCTCATCACCATCATAGTGACTCTCGGCGCCGTCATGGCGCCGATCGAGCAAGGGGCGGTCCAGATCTAGATCGGCTTCTCCGTTGGCTCGGCATCGGCCGACGTGGGAAATAAGCCCGACCGTCACCCCTCTGCCTCCGACGACCCCGACGTCACCCGGGTCGGTCTTTGAGGTTGAGCCTCCCCAGAGGCCTGAGGGTTCTCCTGGCCAGGAGTTACCTGGACCCTCTTCGGCAGCTTTGCCGGTGCAGCAGTACCCGGCTTTCCCGACTCCAGGATCGGATCCTGCAGCGTTTTTAAACGCTGTGTATAACATCTTTACTTCCATGACACCGGGTGGAAGTCATGCAGGTCCGTCTGGCCCTCTGGCCTTTGATTTGGGTGTTCCGGCGTCTTACAGGTCGGCGCCGTTCACCCCGTTTTTATCGCTGCACCTGAAGCGGCGCCGATGCCTTTTATGTCGCCCAGGATGGCTACACTTGTTACGGCACCGTCGGATTCGCCTCGGATCCGATCGACGTCTAAGAACCCTTTGGAGCCGGAGCCTCCGGCTCCGCACGGATCCGAGGTTCAGCTCCGACGAAGATCTTCGGTGTCGGACGACACCTTGTCGACTCCAGGCTTGGAGTCAAGACTTAAGTCAAGACCCCTGGCTCTTCGTCTCTTGGAAGAAGAGGAGTACGCGAGGCAACACCTGGAGGAAGATGAAGTTATAGAGCCCTCTGGTGACTTCCAGGGACTGGACTCAGCTAGTGGCCTAGACACTACCCCGGAATGGGATCTGGCTTCCCCTGGAGAGGTCACGGAGGAAGCTGCTTCCTTCCACGCAGTCATTCGTAAGGCTGCAGACTTTTTGGATCTTCCCCTTCCTACCGCGGAGGTCAAGAGGAATTTATTAACAGTGGTCCTCCATCCGACGTCTGCTTCTGCTGAGCCTCTTCTTCCATTCAATGAGGCTCTGCTGGACCCCATTAAGGATATCTGGCTGAAACCTGTGTCCACCGCTGCGGTCAACAGAGCTGTGGCTCGGCGGTACAGGACGGCGCCTGGGGATCCGGTGTTTCTTTCCAGACAATCAACTCCGGAGAGCCTCGTGGTGCAAGCTTCATGTTCATCCAGATCCTCTCCTGGCTCGTTTCCTGGGGCCCCTGCGGACAGGGAGTCAAAGAAGATGGACCATACTGCTAAAAAGACATTTTCATCTTGCAGTATGGCCCTAAAATCTTCCAATGCCACATGCATACTAGGGCGTTACATCCATGCCCTTATGGAAGAGGCGAAGGGCCACCCTAATTTGTCCCAGGAGATGATGCAACTATTAGCGGATGCTCAGGTGGCTGCAATGCAAGTGATCCAGTCTGGATTGGACACTTCGGACTCGGTGGCTAGGGCTATGGGCACGACCATAGTCTCTAGGCGGCAGTCTTGGCTTCGGTCATCTGGCTTCTCGTCGGACGTGCAGGCCACACTCCTTGATCTTCCGTTTGATGGAGAGAAGCTCTTCGGCACAAAGGCTGACTCTGCCCTAGAACGTTTTAAAGAAAGCAGAGCGACTGCTAGGTCTTTGGGACTCCAGTCGTCGGCCTCATCCTCCTTTAGAGGCTTTCGGAGATGTAAGGGATTTGGACGTGGTTCCTTACGGGGAAGATTGCAAGGACCACAACAGTCTACTTCTACCCTGCCTTACAGATCCGGCAGGGGCAGAGTCCGTACGAGAGGAGCCACCTTGCAGCACGCTGCCTCTTCCTCTTCCTCGGGAGGGGTGCAGCAAGGAAAGCAGCCGTAGTCCTCCACCACTCCCTGTCCATTCGTCTCCGGTAGGGGGGAGACTTGCCTCCTTTCTTCCAATGTGGGAGGTCATAACATCGGACTCTTGGGTCGTCGACATTGTGAAGGGGGGGTACGCCCTTCCCTTTCGGGAATTCCCTCCTCCCTTCCCTCCCATCCTTCTGTTCGGAAGACCATCTTCTCTTATTACAGCAGGAGGTATTATCCCTATTACAAAAAGGTGCAATAGAGTTGTTTCCCGAGCAAGAGAGGGGTCAGGGGTGTTATTCAAGATACTTTCGGATTCCCAAAAAGGATGGTTGACTGAGACCGATTTTGGACTTGAGGATTTTGAATTGGTTCCTCAAACAGGAAAAGTTCAAAATGCTTGACCCTCTCACAGGTTCTTTTGGCGTTGAACGAAGGAGACTGGATGGTGTCGGTCGATTTGCAGGATGTGTATTTTCATATTCTGATCCTCAAATCCTCAAGTATCTCCGGTTTGTAGTGGGATCACAGCATTATCAGTTTGCGGTCCTTCCCTTTGGTCTTACTTCAGCACCTAGAGTCTTCACGGAGGTGATGGCGGTGGTAGCAGCAGAGCTCAGAAGGAGCATAGCGGTGTTTCCCTATCTGGACGATTGGTTGATCAAGGCCAAATCTCCAGAGCTCGTGCGGTGCCATCTCCAGTCGGCGACTCAATTGTTGTACGACCTGGGTTTTTCAGTCAATGTACCCAAATCTCACCTGGAGCCTTCTCAACCCCTCCTGTTCATAGGGGCAGTATTGGACACGACATTGAATCGGGCCTTTCCTCCACCCCAGCGGGTTCAGGACATCCAGGCTTTGATTCCAATGTTTCGAATTGGAGCGGTAGTTCCAGTCCTCAAGGTCCTTCGTCTGCTCGGTCTGTTTGCTTCTTGCATACTGTTGGTCACTCATGCACGCTGGCACATGAGGGCTCTCCAGTGGTGCGTCCGCAGGCAGTGGTTTCAACACAAAGGGGATCTCGAAGATTTGATAAAGATCTCCAGAGACACTGCAGAGGATCTTCGATGGTGGGCAGCGGTCGCAACCTGTCTCAAGGAAGGCCGTTCTCGCTGCCTCCTCCAGTGGCCACGGTGGTAACGGATGCTTCCACTCTAGGGTGGGGGAGCTCATCTGGGGGACCTGGAGATCAAAGGCCTTTGGTCTCCAGGGGAACAGAAGTTGCATATCAATCTGTTAGAGTTGCGGGCAGTACGTTTGGCACTCAAGGCCTTCCTCCCTTCCATTCGCGGTCAATCAGTCCAAGTTCTAACAGACAACACGACCGCGATGTGGTACATAAACAAACAGGGAGGAGTGGGGTTGTATCTTCTCTGTAGAGAAGCTCTTCGTCTCTGGTCCTGGCTTCAGGATCACAAGATCTGCTTAGTTGCACATCATTTGGCTGGAGTCCTGAACGTGCGTGCAGACATTCTCAGTCGACGCAGCTCGGTCGAGCACGAGTGGCGTCTTCATCCAGATCTAGTTCTGGGTATCTTCCGGATGTGGGGATATCCACAAATAGATCTGTTTGCAACTCAAGAGAATGCGCAGTGTCCGCTATTTTGCAGCCTCCAGTATCCGGTGCAAGGAGCTTTGGGGGACGCGTTTCAGATGCCCTGGAAGGGTCAGTTGCTTTACGCGTTTCCCCCCCATACCCTTGATTCCTCGAGTTCTCAGGAAGATCCGCCAAGACCGAGCTCAAGTAATCTTAATAGCCCCGGATTGGCCGAGAAGGGTGTTGTATTTGGACCTACTCCAACTCTCTCAGTGCCCTTCGCTCCGTCTCCCTTGCAGGGTGGACCTTCTCTCGCAGTCGCAGGGGCAGATTCTACACCCCCACCTCCAGAGCCTGCATCTTCATGCCTAAAGATTGAACGGGCAACCTGAGTTCCTTTTCTCTCCCTCCAGATGTGGTGGAAGTTATTTTACCAGCCAGGCGACACTCCACCAAGTCAATCTATGCTAATCATTGGGCTAAATTTACAAGCTGGTGTGGAGAGAATAGTTTAGATCCTTTAAAAGCTGGCTTGTCTGACATTTTGTCATTTGCACTCCATCTGGCACAGAAAGGTTTTGCAATTGCCACTGTTAAAGGTTATCTGTCTGCACTATCTGCTTTTCTGTGCCTTCCTGATCAACCGTCCTTCTTTAAATCACCAATTGTTTTAAAGTTTCTAAAGGGACTCACTAATAAGTATCCACCCACGCCATTCGTTATGCCTCAGTGGGACCTTAACTTAGTCTTAACTTTTCTTATGGGGGCTCCGTTCGAACCAATGCATTCTTGTTCTTTACGGTACCTAGTATTAAAAACTGTTTTCCTGGTGGCCATAACATCTGCCAGAAGGGATAGTGAGCTTCAGGCTCTCTCAGTGGAAACCCCATACCTTTCTTTCTTTAGGGACAAAGTGGTGTTGAGGACCAAGGCGGCTTTCCTACCGAAGGTTGTTACACCCTTTCACCTGGGGCACTCGATTACTCTCTTCCTTTTACCCTCCACCTCACCCATCCAAAGAGGAAGAGAGGCTCCACCAGCTGGATCCGCGAAGAGCTCTGAGCTTCTACGTCGCCATGACGAAAGAGTTCAGACAAGATGAACAGCTCTTCGTTGGATACGTGGGGAAGAGGAAAGTTAGAGCGGTCCACAAGAGAACGCTATCCAGGTGGGTCATTCTATGTATTAACATCTGCTATTCTTTGGCGAAGAAGGATCCACCTGTAGGGATTCGTGCCCATTCCATCAGAGCCAAAGCAGCTTCATCAGCTTTGGCTAGAGGTGTTCCTGTGGCTGACATCTGCAGGGCAGCGACTTGGGCGTCCCTCCATACTTTTGGCAAGCATTACTGTTTGGACTCTGAGGTTCGGAGGGATGGCCATTTTGCTCGCTCGGTGCTGCAAGATTTCTTGGTTTGACCATTCGGGCACCCACCACCGGAGGTTTTACTGCTTGGGGACTCTATTCTTTAGGTGAGGAATCCACAGGTAGGTGTATCCATCAGAAGAATAAGTTACTTACCTTCGGTAATGCTTTTTCTGGTGGATACAGTAACTATCTGTGGATTCCTCACGGTCCAATCCACCTCCCCGTTGCCTGACTGGTCAAGCCAAGATCTCTTTGGGTGCGCATCCTTGGTTTTGTAATATATGTATATATCTGTTTCATGCATATAGTTGTATTCATTGTATATACTTTTCCTTTGCACAGTAAGATAGTGAAAGAAGCATTTTGGACTGGGTTTATACATATATATATTTATTTCTGTCTAGGATTGAGCATTCATAACTGATTTTTATTGTGTTTTATATTAAATGTTTTATTTTCATCGATGCTGGATGAATGTGTACTCTTTTGGTTTAACCTGTTCGCCTCTTTGGCACGTAAAAAATGCTGATAACTGACGTCTGCACGTCGCCGAGGGCTTCTTATTTCCTGGATGATGTCGTGTGGCGTCGCGTGGAGTCCGGGCGATTGTGACGTCATCGTCGACGTGCAGAGCTAGAAGAAATTTCCGTTGAAGCTGGCGCGAGGGGAGAATGATTTAGGTGAGGAATCCACAGGTAGTTACTGTATCCACCAGAAAAAGCGTTACCGAAGGTAAGTAACTTATTCTTCAGGGCTACCCTGCAGCGGCCGCCGTTCCATATAAATTCTCTCAACCCTATTTCCAGTGCTTTAAGGAAGCTGTGGGAGACATAATGTGGTAGGTTAGAGAAGAAGTATAGGAGTCGCGGAAGTACCACCATTTTTAGGAGTGCTATCCTACCCGCCACAGATAGTGGCAGCGTCCTCCAGAAAGCCATTTGGGATCGGACTGAGGATGTTGCTTTTACTAGGTTACCCTCAAATATGTCTTCTTCGCTGTGGTAGACTTGAATGCCCAGGTATCTGAATGTGTTTGGTTGCCATGGGACTGGACTTTCAGCCAAGATAAGTCTCGGGTCTGGTAGGTTTGGGTCGAATGGGAAGAGGCCTGACTTAGACCAGTTGACCTTAAGACCTGACATTAGCTCGAAGTGCTGTAAGAGCGAACCAGCCCTTTGTGGAATCTGCGTGATGTCTCTGAAATATAGCAAGAGGCGATCAGCGTAGAACGACACTATATGTAAGTCGTCTCCCAGAGGTATTCCCCAGTTGGGTCCCTCCTCGCGTAGGGCGGCTGCTAGGAGCTCCATTGCGAGTGAGAATAGTAACGGTGAGAAGGGGCAGCCCTGTCTCGTGCCTCTACCTACCAGGATTGGTTCTGATATCTCAGAGCCCAGACCCACCCTTATCATTGGTCTGGTGTAAAGTAGTTTAATTAGGTGAGTGAAGAATGGTCCCATGCCGCGGCCAGTCCCGTCTAGCGTATTCCATAACCCGGAATAGTCTTCTGATATTTTGGGAGGTGTCTCTGGCTGGTACAAATCCGTTTGGGTCGGGGTGTATTAGTTCTGGTACGCTTGGTGCCAGTCTTGTCGCTAATATCTTGGCTACTATTTTATAATCAGTGTTTAGCATTGCCAGCGGCCTGTATGAGACAGTATCTATTGGATCTCTTCCAGGTTTGGGAAGGGAGACCCGTAATGCTTCCCTTTGTGTATCTGATAAGTGGCCCTCCTGCTCGGCTGACTCATACACCTGGAGTAGTTTGGGCGCTAGTTGCATCGTGAATGCTTTGTAGAAGTCAACTGGTAGCCCATCTGGGCCTGGTGTCTTACCGGAATTGAGGTCTCTGATGCTGGCTTTGATCTCCTCGAGGTCAAGAGGTGCCTCGAGAGTTTCAGTCTGGTCGTTTTCTAGGTTTGGGAGTTTCACTTTGGTAAGAAATTCTGCACTAGGGTCTTCCCCAGGGGTTGTCTTTGAGGTGTAGAGTGTTGTGTAGTGTCTTATAAATTCGGTTTGTATTTCTGCGGGTGTGTATAATACCTCCCCTGTTTGTGAGCGAATTTCCATTATCGGTTTCCTCTCACAATCCCGTCGTATCAGCCAGGCCAGTAATTTACCTGCTTTATCTGCTGATGCATGAGTTCTTGTGGAATGTGCGGCGTAGTTTAGGCATCTCAGACGCTCTGATAGTGTCTGGTGTTCTGTGTGTAGTGTTGCTAGTCTCTCCTTTTCAGTTTGGTTATTAGTGATTTTATCTTCTGACTGCGGTAGGATCCGCTCTATTCGAGTCAAGTCACGTTCAATAGTTCTGCACATGTTACACTGAGTTCCCAGGCAGTGTCCTCGGATAAAGACTTTGAATGCATACCATTTGATCAGTCCCGAAGTAGCCGTGCCTTCATTTTGTTCAAAATACTCTAGAATTGCAGCACTTAATGATGCTCTAAAATCAGCATCTTCTAAGAGTTCTGGCCTCAGCTTCCAAGTGGGCATAGGTGAGCGGGGAGATCTCCAGCACAGCCGCGCTATTAAAGGGTTATGATCTGAGTGTGTGCGTCCCATGTATACCGGGTTCTGCACCACTGAGGCAAGGTTCGCAGTGCAAAATATGTGATCTAGGCGTACATGTAAGGAATGCGGGCAGAGTAAAAAGAGTAGATTCTGTCCTCTCTATGCCTCTGCCGCCATACATCTATTAGTTGCCATTGCTGAGTCCAGTTAATCAGGCCGCATGAAGCAGCTACCACTGGAGATGTTGGCAGCGGAGGGAAGGAGCGATCTAGTTCTGTGTCTAGCACGCTGTTGAAGTCTCCCCCTAGTATCCATGTGAGTGTACTCCAGTGTGCCAGGTGGTGTGATAAAGTATGCGGAAAGGTAGTTTGGTCTGTGTTTGGGGCGTATATGGAGCCCAATATAACTGTGCGCCCTGCCAGCTTCCCTTTGACAAGTACAGATCTACCCTGCGGGTCTATAATCTGTTCTTCCGCCGCAAAGGGGGTGCCTGCCCTAATCCAGATAAGCGTGCCCCTGGCATAAGCAGAATGGCCTGTCGCATATAATTGTCCTGTCCAGCGCTAGCGCAGTTGGGGGATTTCATGGTCTATTAGGTGTCTCTCTTGTGGGAACGCCATTTGAACTGAGTGTCTTTTAAGGTAGGAATAGATGGCATATCGCCGCTTGGGGGTATGTATACCTCTTACATTCCAGGTAATTGTTGTGTATGTAGCCATGTCTTGAGTGTTAGGTCTTTTTTCCGCTTCGCCCGCCTATGTCCCCTACGTTGCGCTGTTTTGTTAGTTTTCCGTTCCCGGCTGGGATTTAAAAAGATTGTCTTTGGCAAAAACAGAACTTAATTAATACTAACAGAGCAGTTAAACAACAGGTCACCGCCCAAACATTGCAATAAAAACAAGAACATGCAGACGCGTGTCTATACATTTTGTGACTCCACTGATAGGAGTATGGGGGTAGACTAATTGTGCCAGGAGATGATGTAGACTTAGGCCTTGTAGCCTGGCTACGACGGATAATTAAGATGATAGGTAGGAGTACAGGGGGACCCCCAGTGCATTTGTTCATCAAAAAAACCAACCGCAATAAAAGGGGGGGGGGGAGAAGAGGGGCAGAGCAATGTGCAGTGCCGGCCCCTGCCTTCGTCTGCGCGCTCGTAGCTCTGCATGGATTGGCACGAGTGTTTCTTAGTTGTGTTGGCTGCTTGCTCGTCTATTAGAGCGATTCGCGTGGGTGTCTCTAATTGGATGTTTCCTGCAGTGTGGTATGACTTTACGTTGTACAAGAGTTTTTTAGAAGATTTCATCTGCAGTGGCTGGTGTCACAGGGGGTCCCTCGATAGGGCCCGATTCTGATAAGCGGTTCGGTGTGGGGGGACGGTCGCCAGTCATTTGTGAGAGTTCAGTGTCTGATCCAGAGCTCGGGGGGATGCGCCCATCACTGTCGCAGTGTTTATCACTTCTCTTCTCTCCCGGATTAGTTGTTCCAGGTCTGGAGCACATTTGGTTGGCCCTGTATGAGTTGTGTTTCTTTTCCGGTCTCGCTTGTTTCGACTGCGCTTGGCCCGGGGCGCTCGCTCAGTTCGCTCCAGCTTGCCACCAGTGGAGAGTCCTGTCGAATCAAGCCATTCCCAAGCTGCCTCAGGAGTGGGGAAGAAGTACGTTTTGTCCTCAGTCACTACTCGAAGTTTGGCCGGGAACAGTAGCGAATAGGTTAGGTCCAGTGATCGTAGCTTGCATTTCACGGGAAGGTAAGAGGCCCGATCTCTTTGCACTGCTAAGGAGTAGTCTGGGAACAGTAATATTTGCATGTCATGTATTCTGGGTGGTGATGCAGCCCTTACCGTCCGCAGTATGATGTCTCTATCCGCGTAATGGAGGAGGCGTACTCCCCGGCGGTCTCGCCCAAGCCAGAATCCGGTGAGCACGTTCCACAGAGAAAAAAGGGGTGAGCGTTCCATCTGGTACCAGCCCTCGTAGCCAAGTCTCCGAGTAAGTCGTCGGATCTCGACCCTCCGGTAGGTTTACCACACGTATGTTATTCCTTCTGGATCGGCCCTGCGCGTCCTTTGCCCGTCGCTCCAGTTCCTCCACTCTGGCTTGTATGTCTTCCATTCCTGTTTTCAGCTGGGTGGTCGCAGGCAATAGTTCTTGTACTGTGGCTTTAATCTCCTTGGTTCTGTATGATAGTTTGCGGTGGTCCGCATGTAGGAAGATAAGGTCACTCGCCACTCTATCTATCTTGGCTTCTAAAGATGTGCGGGCACCCTCCAGCGAGTCTCCAATACGTTCCACCGCAGCAAGTACTGCATCTAACTTTTGGTTATCTTGAGTTGGGAGGTCTTGTGCTTTCCCAGATCCAGCTCCAGATTGGAGTCGCCCGGTTCCAGCCATAGTTTAGCTTGTTGTGAAGTTCGGTTTAGTTTCTGGCCATTAATCTGCGTTCAGCTTGTCTTCGCTCACATTACTTACCATGGATTGGTGTCCATTGGCAAGTTGGGGAGGGATATGTTGTGAGTTACCAGTTCCCGGCTATTTGGCGAAGGGTTTCCCATTTATCAATCTTTCCTGGGTCTTCAGCATGAGTTCCCCATCATGACTAGTCTTAAAAGAAATCACATTTGGCAGAGGCATCTCAGAAGTGTTTCATTTGTCTTTGGTCTTCAGCAGGTTGCGTGGCTTCAGTGTTGTATCCCCTCAGTTGAGCTCCTGTGTTTAATCAGGGAGGGTCGGGCCCGCATGTCGGGGGTGGGGAGATTGTATCCCTGCGACAGCACGTGCAGCCCAGTCGGTCAACGCCTCCCTCTGAGTCCTGCGCCACCCACCTCCGTTCCCGCGGCGTCTCACGTGCCTCAAGGGGTCCCGGCCGGTCTGGGGGTCCCAGCGTCGCTGTAGATCTGCTTTAGCGATTTTGGCAGCTTTGATATGCGTCAGGGGGGATCTCTGACTGTGTCTTTCCAGGCGTTTTCCCACTGGGCTCCAGTCTCCAGGAGGGGTTCACCACCTTCTTCCGAACGCTTCCACCAGTGTCTAGGTACGTGATCGCCCGGTCCTCACCAGCCCGTTCAGGTGTTCGTGCACGCCGTTCGGGTTCACCTCAATGTACCGCGCAAGAATTGGTTAGGCCGCACCCGCATTCTGCCTCTTCGCCGTCGCTAGCGGGCCTGTCCCCGCCCCAAGGGTTCAGTCGCATCTCGGGCAGGGGGGGCCAAAGTACAAAAGGAAAAAGCGCGCCAGCCCTGGTGTTTAGTTCTGGCTGCAGCAGTCGTCTCTGTTCCCGTGATTATGCCTCTCTGTGAATGGCCCGTATGTCCAGCTTTCAGGGCCTGGTCGCCCCCTCCCTGTTGGGAATGAATTAAGTGGGGAAGAAAGAGGGCCGTATCCTCTGGTGTCCTTCACAGTCTCGGCGTAGCTCCCCTGTAGGGCCTATACACTTTTCTTTTTCTTTCTTTCCTTCTCCATTATTTTCTCTTTTCCTTCCCTCTCCTTTAAAAAAAAAAATGTTGGTGGCCAAAGGGGGCTCCCCAATTCCGATGTGTCACTCTAGTGAGGCTTAATTTAGTCTGCCGGCAAATCCCAGCATCCAGGGCCCCGTGGGGGGGGCATCAGCGTTTCGACTCTAGCGCGCGGCTCCGGCCGCCTCCTACTGCCTGCGTTCACTGCCTCGCGGCCTCGCCTCCAGATGCAGCCCACGCGGCCGCAGCACCGGCCTGGGGGCCGTGTCACCGGAGGAGCGGTTCCAGCCCAAGGAGCTGAGACGTGTCCCCCATGTCCCAGTGCGGGGCGCCGACCTCCCCATCCCCCCCCACCACCACCACCTAGGTACTATTCAGGCCGGTTGCGGCGCGGAGCTCTACCAGCTCGCGCCTGCCATGTTTGGTGGCTTAGCCACGCCCCTTTTCGCAAGTCAATCATACCCTAAAAGGGATTATCAAAGCCTAATAATTAGATCCTTGAAAGGTGCATGCACACAGACATAACATGCAGGGACCACACCCACAATGCTGCTCTCACATAGGTGCACTGCACTCACATGTTCATATGCCCCATTCTGCACTTACACAGGCACAATCTTCAACCTGCACTCACAAAAGACCATGTTAATCTTTCATTCACACAGACACACCCTCAGAAAACTCACTCACAAAATATGGTGGTTGTCCTGCCACCACACACGCACGCTGCTCACACACACGTAAACTGCTCACTAACAAGGAGCAGGGTTTGGACAGGTGGCACAGTTTGAGTATTTGGTATATCAGTCCACTCATGCAATCAAAAGCTCTTTAAGTAAGCTACACTGCAGCCTGAATGTCCATTGAGATTATCTAATTGCCCATCAGCCACATTTGAACCATCAGCAGACTGTGTGATCTTGGTGGTGTTTTGCAGGGAATAGTCTTGGAATGAAAACGTCCCACTGGCCTTCTAAAATAAGGCAGTGGATGTCTTTGTATTGCAAGCACATGCTATAAGAAAATAAAACAGCAAAAGATATGGCGACTAAAAATGGTGGATATTAGCTGCAGCCCAAACTTTTAAAAAGTAAAACTGTTCAGTGATCTAAAATCTTGGAACAATAGAAAAGGTGGTGGGGCATTATGCAGAGTACTGTTTCAAGATGGTGGTATGGTTTTAAAGCTTGCAGCAGTGATGCTTGGCTCTCTGCCTAAGAAGGTTGTGGTCCAGCAGCAATGGCAGTGAAGCTTCCAGTACTCTTATTACTCAGTTAGCACTAGTCAACTTCTGCAGGTGATCTACGGGGCTGAACTAAGTGAAATACATCCCGAGGTTGAACTCCTCAGGATGCAGAGTAAGCAGGCAAAATGTTGTTAATCAGACTACTTGACATGCTAGAGTCCAGTGGTGGTCTACTAGGCAGAGCAAAACATTAGCAGCAGAGCCAGTGACTGAAGTGGGCTGAGCCCCTGCCCGATAGTAGATAGGCTGTTCTGAATGGCTGAACTAATATGTGAATGACACTCCGACAAAAAAATGGAAGTGGGCATACTTAGAGCTGATTTTCTCTAAGCAAGATTCTGTCTTATTTTTCAGTACTCCTGAAGCTGGCGGGCAGCTAAAACATTCTTTTGGTCAGACCTAAAATACATAGAAGGGTATAAAGCTGGCATGCAGGGGGTCCTTGGCTCACAAGTATAAGAAATACAGAACTGGTAAAGAGAATCACAATATTCCCTTATGACATGAAACAAGTATGGTACTGCAGGGCCAGGCAGAGCAAACACCTCATTAATGCTCGCAAACCTCTGGAAAACTAGCATGGTTATTCAGGTGCCAAATAAAGACTTTGAGTGGCTGTTGTAGTTGGGGCCCTCTCCCCACCTCTGAGCCCCAGTGCATTGCGACTGCACCACTTTAGCTACACTAGAGTAAGTTAAAGATTGAAGTTCATAATCTATACTCAGGAATTGTTTTAGGGGTTAGCCACAGTCCTTCCAGTGAAAAAAGCTAATTTACTGAAGGAGCTTGCAAATTTCAATTTTGCATATGTTCCACCTTTAAGTAAATGGCATCCTACCTTATGGGCAACTAGGTGTTCTTGGGGGTGGCTTTTCAGTATTTAAAAGCAGGGTTTCCTGTCTGGCAACAATGGTTGTTATGAGAGATTTGACACTGGGTCGATCTCAGCTTGCACAGGTCATTCTACACAGGGTAGACATAAAGCCATGTTTCACAAGCCTACTCTGTGGACGGCACGGTAAATGCTGCAGTCCACGAGTGACATTAAACTGCCAGGTCTTACGTGTATTTCCTACACCATATACTAGGGACTTATAGGCACGTTAAATATGTCCATCAAAGGGAAATCCTTGAGCAATTTGTTTAGCAGGGCTAAGGTGTGCCTAGTGTAAATATGGTCTGGAAAAAAAGGTAACAAATCTGGGTTGACTATGCAGAAGAGGCATATTTTCTACACTACTCCTGATCTTGCAGCTATTTTTACCACAGGATTTTCTTGGGCAGCCATGAACCGCAGATAGTGCCTGATCGCCCTCAAGACCAGGGGGTGAAAATAAGCATTGTGCAGCTCCATCACCACTATCCATTATCCAGGGTGCAGACAGACCCTGATGAGTGTGAACACCTTGAATTCAGCAGGAAGCCTTTGAGAGGGTGAAGCTATAAAAAAGGACAGAAGCATCAGTCCTTCTGTACAAGGAAGTAGCTGGTGTAACACCCAGTTAATACAGCCAAGGCTGGAACTGTCCCTATGGCTGCTTTGGCAAAAAGGGCCTCCACTTCCTGCCGTAAGATGGGCTGATGGTCCTCCATCAACTTCCCTGAAGCTGGTGGATGTTGCGGCTGGGGAGAAAGTAAGTGAAGGGCATAGCCTCAGTGGACAGGCCTGTTTTGATGGCCTGCCACCCATGCAGGGATTATTTAGTTATGCCTTTGACAGGGTGACTGTGAGGTCACTAAAACAGTTTTGTGGCTGATGAAGGGGCGGGGACTGAGAGACTAGTTGCCCCTTCTGTCCTTCATGTCTCAGAACCATGTTCACTGCCACAATAAGGGTCGGAAGGCCTGCTGTGCTGAAGGTAGTGTCTGGTGCTGGTATCTTTCGATCCCAGGCACCACAAACACAACACAGAGACAGATTTGCAAGAGTCCTTCCAGGTCCATGGTTTAAACACTGTGGTTTTAGGGGGTGGCAATTTCCACTTGCACACTTGAAAAATGTTGGTTTTAACTAGTCATAAGACCAGGAAAAATGTGTGTATCCACACCTGAAGGCACAGAAAGGAATTGACATCCGCAAACTTGGTTGGTGCTTATATGCAGCTCCACTCATCACTTCCGGAGCAGAATAAAATGCTGGTGCTGAGCCACGACACCACATGTCTGCGCTTAAGAGAACTGCTTCCAATGTTTCTGGTTCTAGTCTGACACAAGAGGAATATTCACAGGGTGAGGAATCTGCAATTAGAAGTATCCATCAGAAATAACAGTATCAAACTTATCTACTGCAACTATTTAGTCGACACACAGATAAATCTTGATTTTGTAAGCTCTAAGGACGTAAGAAAATCAAATATCAGCTGATGATTCATAGCTGTAGATGATGATATGGATTTGTCTCGAATTAGACACTTCAAAAAACAAAATACTGCTCTCCTGTGAATGAAGCCATGATTCTGGATCCTTCTGGCTTGGTGAACTGGGCCCTTCACGAGAAATGGCTTTAAAAAAGTATAAAATCTCAGAAATGTCATTGACTCGGCACTCTTGATGAATGCTGAAGTCAAACTGTTTATACACGTAGTGACTGAAAGTCATATTGGTATGTCTTTCCTGTTGCAAGAAGATAATTCTACGCTGTTGAGCTTGTGGGGAACGGCACAGAATCTAAATTCTTGTAATCAACAATCACAAAATTCTCCCAACTTAGGAACTGAAGTTCCAGACTGGTACTGCACATGGTAATTCCAACTTATACGAAGAAAGCTGTTGGTGGCATTACTTTCTTATGGAATTTGCTACCTGAAAATATTGGAGGCAGTCAGATTCATGCAGCTGAGGAGAATTGTTAAGTATATTTTCAACATGATTCACAAGAGAAAATATGTATGATTTCTGACCGCAATGAAGTGGCAATAAAAATTGTGTCAAATAAATGCGTTTCTTCTACTTACATACATGGAAAGTTGGATCAAGTCCACCGACTTGAGTACTTGATTCAGATGTGAACAAAACGTGAAGAACTACAGTTGCAAAGATTGTCTACCCATGTAAACTTAAATTTAAATCCAGGAGTCACCTACTCAGTCTTACAGCATTACATGTACCTCTTAATATAAAGGGTAGGATCGGAAAGTCTTACTGTGTCTACCATTATCTATCAAAGATGCAAAGCTTGATGCTATTGTCTGTCAGACCTACTACTTGTGACACTTTCAGCATAAAGCCACGTCCTGCATGTAACTAACAGTGATCCTTATGTTGCTGCATGAAAATGACTGTTACATTCTATCAAATGCTTCTTGTAGTACTGCCTACCTTAATGTCCCTGCACCTCTTTAACTACTAAGGTAAATATCTTCCAATTCTTATATACACACTCTTCCCTAGGCCAATACCTATCCTCATCCTCTACTCAGTTTAACTGTTCACTTACCTGCCTGCTAGGAATTAATCTCATACATTTTTTCTGCCTAACTAATCAACATTAAACTAATCCTGCAGACAAAAATCTACACTAATGTATGTAGTTCCTCAATTTAAGAAAACAAGATTAATAGCTATTAATGTCAAACCTGTGTGAAAGCAGTAGCAAACAAAACAGTTGAGTGCCCACTAACCCTGGGTTCTTGGAGTAGTCTACCACTTGCCGCAAAAGCACTACAATGCCTTAGCAGGGTTAGTAAGAGCTATAAATTCAAATACAATTAAATGGAAAAAAATGTAATGCTGCCATGCTGCATGTTGAGATCTTTCCTACAACAAGGGTCCGACAAACTCACATAAGCACAGGACTTTTTATGTGGAGAAGTGGAAATGCTGGGTGGTAGAATGTTTGTCACATACCTACAGATTCGATAACTTTTGCCAAAATCAGAGTGTCTTCATATTTCTGTGAAGTAAAGTTATAAAATCTGTTGGGGGGGGGGGGGGTGCAGTGCCAGGATGGGCGAACCTGTATTATAGTCTGTTCTTTTTTGGTTCCCTGGTAAATACCCTAATCTGTCCAACCAAGGGGGGCTGAAAGCTCAACAGACTTCCATGGGGAAATAGTGAGAAAAGGGATGGCCATGCTGGCATCAAGCCCTACTCTCTGACACTGGATAATATTTGTCACCAGGGGGAGGAAGAATGGGGATTTTACCCCCTCACTGCTATCCTATCTCTAAACTATGCCCAGGGACATCTGTTTCCTCTCACTTTCCATGTTAAATGGCTGCACTACTCGGTCTCTGGGTTACCCACCAATGGGGAAATCCTACCAAACCTGGGACTTTTTGAACCATAGAATCATGGGTAATGTGGCTTGCTTGGATCCAGGCTCATATCTAGAACGTCATGTAAATGTAAATGTATGGGTCACAAAGTTTTTTTTCCCATGTTTGGGACAGAAATCTTGGACTCTTCAGCCATTTGGGAAAGTCTTACCATCCTGCTTTCCCGCAATTCTTACAATTAACAAGCCACCTCCCATATGCAGGTTGACCTAATGCATGTCATTAGAAAGTACCAAAATGATCCATAAGAAGACCTCATTGACACCAAATTGGCTTCACATGGTCCAGGTTTTGAAGGGTTC
Organism: Pleurodeles waltl; assembly: GCF_031143425.1. Taxonomy (NCBI): domain Eukaryota; kingdom Metazoa; phylum Chordata; class Amphibia; order Caudata; family Salamandridae; genus Pleurodeles; species Pleurodeles waltl. The sequence continues at coordinate 813,259,520 of NC_090440.1, forward strand.
TTGTTGCCGGGGATAGGCCCAGGTAGAATCGTGGGTTACTGTTATTTTTGGGATTAGAGTGTAAATGCTTGTTGGCGGTAATTTTGTGGATCTTCCCCACACCTTACAGAACTTCACCTCAAAGAAATATAGGGAAATCTGTGATTTTAATGAGTTTGAAGTTTGCAGGGCATTATGAGTAAGAAAATGTAGTGTGATCCACTCAAGCCATTCCACACTAGACTTGCCCAGGTGTCTAGGTATCAGAAAACTACTGGGTTGATAGATTTTCCTGGGTGCTGACTGACCCTGGGCCCAAATACTGCAACCACACCCATCCCCAGAATGCCTGAAATTTAAAAGAAAAATGCAGATGTTGTAACATTGCATTTTGGTTAACAATAAACATGTGTTCTTATCTAGTGAATATTATTAGATTGTTGGCTTGCGAAGAGTACGCAAAAAACCAATTTTTTTAAGAATACTGTCAGAATACCTGGCATAGTGGGTAATCTCAAATTCAGTGTAGTACGAATAAGCCCTAGGCCTAAACTAAGATTCGTAGGCACATTTCAAAAATTCATAGTTTTCCTCAATACCGTTTTTCCCTCCCATTAGATGGTTGATACATGATTGAAATGCAATTTAAAATCATACACTGCAGCTTGGTTGATAACTCTGGGTGACCTGTGTCTTTTGGCAAACAGCAAACATTATATATATCTTTGTGGTAGGACAAATCACAGACAGAGCGGTATACTATTTGTGTAGTGTGACTTTAATTAAATAAATAACACATGAAAATAGTGTCATCTATTTCTTTTAACAGAAAATTGCAAAAACATATGTTTTTGCTACAACTGTGCCTTTCAGTGAAATCTGGGAAGAGCATTATCATAGTACAGCAGACCTTTTGTTAATGCTATATTTAAGAATAAAAAAACCTTTCTTATAAAACGCTTTTCCCCATTTTTCAGAAAAAGTCACATTTTACCATTTGCTGGATTCGATCAATGGGAAACAGCAAACATTGAACTTTTCATTGGATTTCTGCCTCCTTCTTCTCAATGTTACCAAGCCATCACGCCCCCTCCAGCCAAAAATCCATCTACATTTAAAGCAGTTGGATGCAGAGTTCGTCAGGCCTCCTTGCTTTGTTCCCTTCTTTTAAGTCTTTCTGACCTATCACTACTCTTACTCAATCAATCAAAAAATGCATTAAGCGCGCTACTCACCCAATAGGGTCTCAAGGTGCTGTTGAGGGGGAAGGAAGGGGGGAGGAAGGGGGGGGATGCCGTTTACTGCTCAAAAAGCCATCTCTTGTGTGCCTTCTGAAAGTCAAGAGGTCCTGGGTCTTGTGTAGGTTGGTGGGGAGGGAGTTCCAGGTCTTGGAGGCGAGGTAGGAGAAGGATCTGCCTCTGGTGGTGGTGCATTGGATGCAGGGGACTAGGGCGAGGTCAGCAGAGCGGAGGAGTCGAGTGGGTGCGTGGAAGTTCACTCGTTCATTGAGGTAGGCTGGTCCAGTGTTGTGGAGGGATTTGTGAGCGTGGATGAGGACTTTGAAGATGATCCTTTTGCTGATGGGCAGCCAGTGAAGGGATCTGAGGTGAGTGGAGATAAGTTCATGGCGTGGGAGGTTGAGGATGAGACGTGCGGCTATGTTCTGGATTCGCTGGAGTTTCTGCTGAAGCTTGGCCTGTGGTACCAGCCTAGAGGGCGTTTCCGTAGTCTAATCTGCTGATGATGAGTGCTTGGGTGATGGTTTTTCTGGTCCTTTACACTGTTATCTCACAATACTCCGCTCATCTGCCTTGATGACAAAACTATGCAAGTCAAACACTGTTTAAAAAGTGCATGCTTGCTATTATAAAGTGAGTGAACAACACTGCCCTCAGACTCCACTCTGGTAAACTAGAGGTGCTAAGCGTTGGCAGTTCCAGTCTTTGATCACTGCATGACAGCTGATTGACCTGGGCTCCCTCCCCCTCCTTTTTTTCCAGCAGAATCAGCCTGCAAATTGACAATAATTTTTGAGCCCACTTTTTTTCTTTCTCTATACTAACAGCGCCCTAACGTTTGTTTTTCACCAATGAGGATAACAAAAAAAAAAAAACTCTCCCAAATCTTCCTTCAAAATACTGGAAATTATTACTCCAGGGTCCTCATCTTTGAATTTAGACTGTCTATGTTGGTCTTCCAGCTTATTCCTTTGAACGTCTTTAATGCATTCAGAATAAGTGATTTGACTCACGTTTGGCCTCTGACGAGCTAGACATTCAAATACTCTTTGCTTCCTTTAATAACTACCTATTTGTAAAAGCTGCATCTTCCAAGGCTCTGTTTTTGTCCCAAAGTTCTCTTCACATCAAATTCCGGCTACACGTCTCATCTTGTCAAACAAAGGGTGCCATTCATTTCTTTTTGTTCTAGCTCTAACAATCTTTTGACCATTACTCAGTTTCACAAATCTGGCATTGGTGGCCCTGCTTTTTGCTTGCTGACGACCAGAGCCTTGAACTCTCTCTCTCAATTTAGAATCTACCAGCAATCGGTATACCTTCCATAAGATACTAAAATGTTGGGGAAGAATTTCTCATGTTAGGCCACTTCCTCACAGCGCCTTAGCACCCTTCACCTGGATAGTTGCACGTTTTTTTTATATCGCCTAATCAATCATTCTTAAAGGTAGTCTGCGTGCATTGCAAACGACTGTTGCTATTTAAATGGTCGGCTATAGGCTCTAAAGAAGAGCAAATAGTTAGATTCACAAAAAGCCCAGTCTACCCTTTTTAATTTTAGCCTGCCATTGTTCTTTGTGTTAAACGTTTTTCACATCTCACCACTAGCTTAAATAGAAACTGAGTCGATCTAACTCTTTTTTTTTTAACAAGCTATTCTAAAGATGAGCAAGGGTATGAAAAACTCTACATTCACAGTTCTAGATACGGAGCATTTACATAGATAGAAGCATTCAAGTCTTAAGGTGAGCATGAAGTGAATAACACAAGAACGAGAAACAGAAGGTGTATGCTGTCTTTGTTAATTCAAAAGCTTGCAATGCAGCAAGCACGTATGTAAGTATTCAGATCACCATTTACTTTACACACATTAAAAACTGAATATTACGACTCAGTTTGATACTTTTACCTACGCCCGAAAAGTAGCCCAGCAATGATTTGTTTATGCCGCATAGGGCTCACGTTTACATAAGGCCTATAGCTCCCTGAATTATTTTTAAGATTAGAACTTGTGATATGCGAGTTACATAAGGCTCCCAAAAACAAATGTATGAACCCAGTGTGATTTTTGCCAGTAGTTTGAACCTTTGACTTAACATACTCCCCATATTGTCTACAAAGAATATTAACATTGCTCCCGAACTTCAACTCTGTGGTAAAAGTGACATATCAACAAGTTGAAATCTGTCTGCACAAATATTTCTGTACAAAGTGTGATATGACATGGAATAAGCATGTATTTGGGTTTAAGCGAGAAACGTAGGAGCTGAAGATTGGTGAATTACTTGGTTGCACAGTGAATTTGGGTACCAAGAATGGCTGTATGCAGGAAAGTGAAACCGGCAAGGAGTTTGCACGCACTGTGTGCACTGGAAAAGAGATCCAGTGGAAGGTGTCTGAATGACTCTGAAGGCTACAGGTAATTGTTAGCCGGATTTATAGTGCTCACATTGAGGGTCTGAGGGATAAGAGAAATACTTTCAGACTACCAGATGATCAGCTAAGAGGGTCCGAGTGCCAGTTGGTGTACCTTCCAGGGCTAAATGGTCGGATCTAAAATGATTTTGTTGAGTTATTGGTTGGGATGGCTGGCACAGGGTGTAGTTTCGGTGCTGAGAACCGTCTGAAGGTCCATGAGCACAGCTGATGGTCTGTGAGGTCTGCTTTAGACAAGTTTGGTCAAGGGTCTTCTGGAAACACTGATGGCCGGCAGAAGGTGACATGTTGAAATGCCCGCAGTTTCATTATGTTTGTGGATAGGTAGGTTTCTTGCATAGGTTGAACATGGGCCCAGTGGGTTTTGGCGTCAACATAGTGGGCATCATGGTCAGAAATGGTGGATGAGAACCTGCTGAGAATTTCGTATGGCCAGCTGTTGGTCCCTGAGGACTGTCAGTGGATCACTCTCTTAGGATGTAAGAGAGACTGCTTGAGGGTATGGTTGGCTAGCTGAGGGGTAGACTGGTATCTTAAGGTTTGTGGGAGACTCTTAATACGCTGGTAGAGGGTCCAGAATATAATCTGTAGCCCTCCTAACAGTTGGGGAAGGGTGACCAAAGTGTCAACAGATGGACTCTTAGAGGCCTGGGGAAAAGGCAGTGCTCAATTTGAGCCATTGTTTTCCAGGGCTTGGCACAGTCACTTAATTCTCGACACCTGCACTTATGACAGTCTGCCACAGGGTGACGATGTCTGTATCGCTGAGAGAATAGCACAATAGCATGCGTTTCTTATTTACATATACATTAAAAATTGCAAAGAAATCCTGCTGAAGTCTTTCTTTTAGCTTTGGGGACAAAGAAAAGCCAGAATTGCCACATTTGTAGAAGTATGACGGTCAGTAGTTGTGTTGGTAAGAAAATTGACACTGCCGGCAGGGGTGGTGCACGCTGGGGTGGCCTCCTGAAGAGGGCCTTGGCACTTACGTTTTTACAAATTAAGCACTGGGAAAAGATCCAGGAATTTGGCTAGCCAGCACAGGGGCTTTGAGCAATAACAGGTTCTGTGTAATGATCGAGGTAAAAGTCCCCTCCAAACACTTCAGATCTCTGTCTCAAAAATGTATGCTGAAGGAATTGAGAACGAGGCAGAGGAGCCTCAGTGTAGGCCACTGTTCACTCGTCTCTCAAGTGTGCATGTTCATTTATAAAATGGTCGTTTAGAAGATCCACATCTGCCTACAAACCCTTTTGGTGTCAGGAAGTCCTCAGTCTGCTGTGGTTCGCACTTTGACTTCGGCTGCCCTTGCTATAGCTGTTTTGTCTGTGTTGTAACCCATTGCTGTACTATACTGCAGTGCTACCTGTGAGAAAAGCTTGTCTTTGCTTATTTGCGGTTTTTGATGCAAAGTTTGTATTGCTGTTGTCCGTGCTATACCTACTATTTGTGTTGATAAGTTCGCACTGCTGCTTTACCCAGTCAGGTCACTTAAAGGGACACAACCAATAGTCTCTTAACTCATGGGCATAAAAAATCCTGAAATCCACTAGTGTACCATATCGACTGGCTTGGCAACAAGATTTTAGTATTCCCTACCTTAATTGAAAGTGCTTGACTAACTCTTGTATGGTGCTGGTATACCATGGAAGGTGCCCTACTGTGCAGTTGTTTCAGCTATGTGTGTGTTTCTATAAACTGAGAAAGCCTGCTACGTTTGACGGTGTAGATATGTGGCCACGATTCAGAGTGACGTTGTTAAAACCAGATGGTTGCTAAAACATGGTTGACAATGTTTGGTACTCCAGGTGATGTCAACACCTAATTTAATCGTTTCCAGAAGGACTTCAGCACATTATAAAGCAGATTGAGAAGAAACCGCACAAAAGTGAAATGAATAAAGATGACCCAACTGTTCATGGCTCCAGCCTGAAGTGCACTCAGAATGCAGACGAGTCATTGTAGAAAACTGAGTGTGTTTTATAAAAGATTGGGTTCTTGTCTTCTGCATTAATGATTTTCATAGTTATTGAAATGTCTTTCATTTGAAAAAAATATTTTGACAATGTGCATTTCTTTGTTTAGCCAAGGATCATATCCAAATGGTCCCTTAAGTTCCAACCTGCTGACAATCCCAAAGCAGCGGTCGTCCTCTGTCACACTGACCCATCACATGGGCGCCAGACGATCTGGTAGGAAACAGATATTTGCCTTGTATGTGAACATGTTTTAGTATTCTACATCTATTTAAAAACTTTTTTGTTAATAAATCGGTCATATTTTGATGAATAGTGACTTTTTTCAAGTAATCGTAAAAGCTGCTAACTGTTTAACGAGTGTCTGAATTCACTTTTTTGTCTTCAGGATTTTGTCCATCAGAGAAATGGTTAATGCGCCATTGGAATCATTCTGAATGCTCTGTATACTTTTACTTATTTTCCTCTTTTATTTGTTAGGTCTTTCCTTCATTTGATATTGTTTAATCTGTTTTGCTTTTAGCATGTTCCATTATAGGGGGGGGTATGTATGTTTCAATGAAGGGTTTGGCCGTTTTATTATGAATTTTTCAACTTTTGCTAAAGCAAACCTGTTAAAACATAAAAGGTGAAGATGTTAGTTCTGAGCACAGGGACGTGGTGGTAAGTGCTTTTAAACCTGATTTGCTGTATTTGTATTCATGTCCAAGCGACAAAATGTTAAACGCACGAAAATGCACAATTGAGAGTCCTATTTATGAATTTCTAAAGCACTTTAAGAAAAATGTATGTGGTCTGCCACAACTTGCATTTTCTCTGTTTATATGTCTTGAGGTAATGGATCAATTCAAGTGATTCAAAATTATTTTCTGAGCAGGGTGACTTACTCTTGCCTTTCTACTGAATTTATAGGAGGTAGGTCACGCATTAGTGTAAGTAAACTTTGTAAATCGGACACTGTGTTATTCTCTGACTATTCAGTTCAGGGAGTTGAATTGTAGCTTTGGTGAAGGCTTCGGACTGTCCTTAAAGTTCCTTAGAACAATTTAATATGCATCCGTATTTCAAGTTCATTACAAAAAACTGAGCATTAGACAGCATTTGGTAATAGTCTTCTTTTTCCATCTTACCCGAGAGATGCTGTGACATGGCCCAGATATTTCGGAGAGTGTTGTAAACTCTGCAGTTTTCCATTGACACTTTGGGCTGGTCATGGTGAAAGTTGAATACGCAAGCCAAGGCCGACAGTACTGTCTTCCTGGACAGTCAGGCAGATTGATAAAATTGGATTAGCGGTGGGACAATGTTAGGTCATAACTTATGAGTAGCAGTTAGCCAGGGAACGGATAAAAAACAGTCTATAACTTGTGTTAGGAATAGAGCAACATCTCTTAAGAATCGAGGGGGCAAGCGTGTAGAAGGGATAGGAGTATGTGGGAAACAAAACAAAAAAAGACTGAAGGAAGTCACCTGGGGCACCACGCCAAGGGCCAGAAACATACTGAGAGGGATACAGTGATGGGGCAGAAAAAGGATGGCTAGTCATAATGAGACCCATTCTGGAAGTACACACCGTGTGGAGAGCATACAGTGGAATGCACGAGGCACGCAGTGATGTAAGCAATTTGCAGGGGCAGTATTGCTGTGTGGCCTACTATAGTGTTATGTTGTCATGGTGCTGGTCGGGTTCGGGATGGAATGTGTGCGGGTGATGGAACTTGTGGGGGTGAGCGGTGGTTGAATCGGGGCAGTTGGATGTGACTGGCAACAAGGAAGGAGACGGTTTTGTTCGAGTGTCAGCGTGTCACGGATGTGACTGGATCACATCCCACCTTCGTCGCCAAAAAGTGTAGTAACGGGACTGACACGCAGTTTGAGGTAATCCATAAGATTTATTCGAGTCGAACAAGACCTCTTGGTTGTCTGATGTGGTAGTCTCTGGGGCTGGTACCTTTGGGGTTGAAGATTGGGAGCGCTGTATGGAGAAGGATACTATATTGAGTGAAGTTGTACATATGGTTTTAAAGGGGAAAAAGAGAGAGAGTGCAGTCAGTATAGCAGTGCGACCCTATGTGAAATTAATCGATCAATTGACATTAACCAATGGAAAGCTTTTAATGAGGAATGACAAATTTGTACCTCCAGAGGGTATCGGAAGGAAGATTTTCGCATTAGCTCATGAGGGTCATCTGGGGCAGACTGACAAAAAAAAGAGTTAGAGAGAATTTTTGGTGGCCTGGTATGGATGATTTGATTTCTCAATGGGTGGAAGATTGTGAAGTATGCAAAGAAAGCGAAAAGAGATTAAAAACTGGAGCCACGAGTGTGTGTGGACACATAGAAGATCCGGGTTCAACATGGAGTACTGTTTGCTTAGATTTAATTGGTCCTATTCAGGGTATAAGGAACAATTTTCAAAATGCTTTAGTCATGGTTGATGTTCATCCAAGATGGATCATAGTCAAATTCCTCTGTGATATCACAACGAGAAGTACCATTGATACCTTAAACAGTGTTTTTCTTGAAGAGGGTCTTCCACGTATTTTGATAACTGACAATGGGACTCAACTTACATCAAGAGAGATGAGGGAGTTTCTTGACAGTCAGGGAATTATTCATCACCGCACTGCTTTATACAATCCTCGTGCCAATGGTATGGTTGAGAGAATAAATCGTTTGGTGAAAGGTACCATTCTTATGGCCATTCAAAGTGAGAAAGAGGTAACGAAAATGGTGGAGGATATGGTGTGGGCTCATCGCACCACCATTAACAAAGCAACAGGTTGTTCTCCATTTGAAATGATGAGAGGCAGGAAACCAGGTTCGAAATTAACTCCTGCTTGGACGTGGTATAATAACACCAAGACTGTTGAAACTAGGAATGAAATGGAAAGAAAAAGTGATATAGTCGAAGGGGATTGGGTTAAAATCAAATGAGGGAAGTTATCTGGTGGTCTTTCAAAATTTATAGGTCCATTTAAAGTCAATCAAGCATGTAAAGATTATGTGGTGGTAGAGAATGGGAATAAATAGAATAAGACGGAGAGTAGCATTATATCAAAAAGGGAGTGATAGAGATGTGAAACTGATGCGTGATGTGTCGAGTGGCAACAATTTTATGATGATGAGTGATGAAGAATTGGGCTGTACGTCAAAGAGTAGAGTTCCTGATGACCATTCTGGAAGCAATCTTTCTCAAAGATGTGATAGTAATCCTGGTGATTGCCCTCCAGAGTTGAACATGTACTATCGAAGTCAAAGGGCTCGCAAACCACCTCGTTACTTGGAAGACTATGTTCAACTCAGATGAACCCATTATTATACTACTCATGTTAATGTTGTGTACACTTTTCTGAGCATTGGTTTTGTTTTAGCAAATTTGTTTTAGTTTTGTTAGTTTTTTTTTAGAAAGGAAGGAGATGTGTTATGTTGTCATGGTGCTGGTCGGGTTCGGGATGGAATGTGTGCGGGTGATGGAATGTGTGGGGGTGAGCGGTGGTTGAATGGGGGCAGTTGGATGTGACTGGCAACAAGGAAGGAGACGGTCTTGTTCGACTCGAATATATCTTATGGATTACCTCAAACTGCGTGTCAGTCCCGTTACTAAATATAGTAAGGGAAAGAGAGTAGAGCAAGAAAATGCTGCCACCAGTAGAGGGCTTAGGGGGCAGAGGGGTGCATCCATTAGAAGTAAACGGATTCACACAAGGAGCCGTGAATGCCAAGGAGGGAAGCAGTCCAGAAGTGTGAGCCGGAATGCAGCCCACCTGGGAGTAGAAGGAAATAAAACCGCTCAGGATCCGATGGGATGAAAAACAGCCCCAAAGATAACAATTTACTGTGCCAGAGCCAGTCCGTTGAGGGATCTGTGTCACAGCCTATGGGAGGGAAGTAACAGGTGTGACGAAACGTATCCACTTGGCTGGAGAGAGGGACGCAGGGGACACTGCGGTTTAAAACTCAAAGAACTAACTGATCGCGCTCAGTAGACCCGTGTACGTGCAAGACAGGAGGACGTAGTCTCCTTCACAAGGATGTTGACAGATTAAACAATTAAGGAAACATCCAAATTGAATCGTAAGGTAGGACAGGGGAAAAATCAAGAAAATACAGAAAGAGCCAAAAGAAAACGAACATTGGCAAAAACCAATACGTCTCTTATATCCGAGAGCTATTGCCTTTGCTAATGTAAGGCTTCATTTATTTAGTATCCTTTTAACACCTAACTGAAGCAATCAGCAACTGAAAGGTGACCAGTTAACCTTTGCAAAGAGCTTTCTCGTACAAAGGCAAATGTGCAGTAGCTTTTTTTTTAATAAAAACTCTGTATATGCAGATGACGGATTATGTGGCAATTGCAGCAAATTAATTTTGAATGTGGAAAATGTTGGAGCAGCGGAATCCCATAATCGCGCTAGCCATGACCATAATTCTCCTGATTGATGTATGTATATGAAGTGGTTTTGCAGTAGATTCATTAAAAGAAAACCAGGTAATGACCGCTCACTGTGCCCCCACAGGCCCCGAAGAAGCCTCACGAACTCCGCAGTTGTGATGAAAAGTACGCTACTTTTGTTTCGGCCCTGCTGAACATGATAATGCATCGTTACCTCAAATTAACGAAGAGTTTACAGAACTAAAAAGTGAACAAAGAGCACTTCTGGGCTATGTTTACGCAGACGAGTATTAAACAATAAGAAGTAAAATGCATCGATTAGTTGAGCCAGGTAAAAAAAAAAACATACAAAAAAGTGCCCTCAACTAAAACTATGGAAAGGATTACAAATATACATTTTTCTCCTCTGAAAAAGTGAATGTGCATGCCTCAGCTCTTAGGATGACTTTTTCAGCAAGAGTTGCCTTCTGCCTAGGAACTGCTACTGGACCACAAGACAGTGCTAGCATTACTAATAAACAGTACTGAAAAACACAACTCCTGCCAAGTGGCTAGACGCTATATTTAGTTTGTGTGCCCAAAGACAAACAATTCACCCAAAAAAATCTGTCCCCCACTCTGAAAAAAGCCAAAAAATAGAAAGGTATGTATCTGCAGGTGTAACTTGAAAGTCATGAGTTGGAATTCCCGCATAGGCCATTAACCCTCCCATCTCGCTGCAGCAGAAAAAAAAAAGTATTTCTGACATGGCTAATTCTGGTGTTTGTCATTACAGAGCATAATAACGAGAGGTTATGGTTTGGATGGCATGGCATTCCTACTAGATATATGTGCATGCTTGAGTAGCTGCACTTTAAGGCACTATGTGTAAAAACTGGCACAGAGTTTACTGTCTCCTAATAATAGCATGTCACTACTTGTGAGTGTTTAGGGGCGTGTCAAGTGACCTAGGATAATGTCTGAGCCCGTGGCACTTGGGGATGCGGCCAAGAAATTAGCCAAAATACAGCAAACCTTTTGTTTTTTTCAAAAAGAAAACGGAAAAAAGGGCTGCAGGAGATTTGTGTTTTTTCCCCTGAAAATGGCATCAACAAAGGGTTTGCGGTGCTAAAATCACCATCTTCCCAGCTTTCAGGAACAGGCAGACTTGAATCAGAAAACCCAATTTTTCAACAAAATTTTGGCAATATATTGGGACATACCCCATTTTTACTATTTTTTGTGCTTTCAGCCTCCTTCCAGTTAGTGACAGAAATGGGTGTGAAGGCAATGCTGGAGCACGGAAAGCTAAACATTTCTGAAAAGTAGACAACATTTTGAATTCACCAAGGGGTAATTCGTGTAGATCCTACAAGGGTTTCCTACAGAAAATAACAGCCTAAATGAAAAAATATTGAAATTGAGGTGAAAAAAACCAGCAATTTTTCTCCACGATTTACTCTAACTTTTTCTTGCGATGTCAGATTTTTGAAAGTAATATACCGTTACGTCTGCTGGACTCTTCTGGTTGTGGAGATATATAGGGCTTGTAGGTTCATCAAAAACCCTAGGTATCCAGAGCCAATAGATGAGCTGCACCTCGCAATGGGTTTTCATTCTATACCGGGTATGCAGCAATTAATTTGCTGAAATATAAAGAGTGAAAACTAGGAATCGAGAAAACCTTTGTATTTCCAAAATGGCACAAGATAAGGTGTTGAGAAGCAGTGGTTATTTGCACATCTCTGAATTCTGAGGTGCCCCTACTAGCATGTGAATTACAGGGCAGTTCTCAAATAGACGTCTTTTTTTACACACTGTCTTACATTTGGAAGGAAAAATGTAGAGAAAGACAAGGGGCAATAACACTTGTTTTGCTATTCTGTGTTCGCCCAAATCTCCCGATAAAAAAGGTACCTCACTTGGGTGGGTAGGCCTAGCGCCCGCAACAGGAAATGCCCCAAAACACATTGTGGACACATCACATTTTCCCAAAGAAAACAGAGCTGTTTTTTGCAAAGTGCCTAGCTGTGGTTTTTGGCCTCTAGCTCAGCCGGCACCTAGGGAAAACTACCAAACCTGCGGTTTTGTGAAAACTAGACACCTTGGGGAATCCAAAATGGGGTGACTTGTGGGGCTCTCACCCGGTTCTGTTACCCAGAATCCTTTGCAAACCTCAAAATGTGGCCAAAAAACAATTTTTTGTTTCCTCACATTTTGGTGACAAAATGTTCTGGAATCTGAGAGGAGCCACACATTTCCTTCCACCCAGCGTTCCGCCAAGTCTCCTGATAAAAACAGTACCTCACTTGTGTGGGTAGGCCTAGTGCTTGTGACGAGAAATGCCCCAAAACACTATCTGGACCCATCAAATCCGAAACTACCTGTTTTTGCTGGGGAGGGGGCACATGCGTTTTTGGTCCTGGGCTCAGCAGCCATCTAGGGAAATCTTCAAAACCCAGACATTTCTGGAAACTAGACACCCGAGGGAGTCCAGGGAGGTGTGACATGCCTGGATCCCCCAATGTTTTCTTACCTAGAATCCTCAGCAAACCTCACATTTAGCTAAAAAATCAAATTTTCCCCACATTTCTGTGTGGGATCACTGCACTGGGACAAATTTCCTACCACCCAACGTTCCCCTCAGTCTACCTGTAAAAATGATACCTCACTTGTGTAAGTGGGCCAAGTGCCTGTGACAGGGAAGAACCAAAAACATGTTGAAATTGAGGGGGAACCATAGCAGGTCCAATAGGGTAGTTTGAAAAGGAAAACAAAAAAAAAAAAATCATTTTTAGGGTGACCAGTCCAGCAGAATTCTTATCGGTATAGATGAGACAATGTTGGGTGGTAGGAGTTTTGTGGATTCCTGCAGCTTCCGGAAGGTTCCATCACAAAAATGTGGGAAAAATGTGTGATTTCCAGCAAAGCTGGAGGTTTGCAGGGCATTGTGGGTAAGAAAACGGTGCGGGTGCATGTGAAGCACACCACCATGGAATCAACCACATGTTTAGTTTTCAGATGTGTCTAGGTCTTGTGGATTTTTCTACCTGGTAGTGTCCCAAAGTCAAAAAAGTGCAGCCCTCACCATTCCAAGTGGGACGATTTAGAGAGTTACCAAGCTCCCATGGCACAAATGTAAAACCAAAACCCAAAGTAATCAAATGTCCTCTTGCTTGCCGCGGGATAAGATCTTTTAGTGTGTGGGGAGAGAGATGAAAGACTGTTACCCCCTTCAGTTGAGGTATGGGCATAACCAGGCCCATACCGGTTGGTAGGCACAACCCCACAATTTTTTTTTTTTTTGTTTTAATTCACTGGCATCTATCAGACTTTCGCCCCCCCCCTCCCCCCCCTCTTGGGGGTGTGGATCGGGGGTGATTACCTGATCTGCTCACTGGTGGGCAGAACAACTTTGACCCCATTTATTTGGGGTGGGAGTATGGCCATACCCCCACCCTCTTATTTTGAAGAAAAAAAAAAAAAGTCTTCCCTACTCCCTGGTGGGCTTTCTGCCCCCCCCCTGGGGGCAGATGGGCCTTCCAAAAATAGGCCGATGTACTCCCAAAGGGGGCAGATATGGCCACAGGTAATGTGCCCCGATGGGGAGCAACCCTTGCCCAAGGGGCTGCCCCCACCCAAACAAAACACACACATACACACACCAATCCTGGTATCTAGTGGTTTCTGCCCCCCTTGGGGGCAGATTGGCCTAATAGAAATAGGTGGAAATGGCCTAAATACAATTTACCCCCAGGGTAGTGACCCTTGCCTAAGGGGTCGCTCCCCATATATAAAAACATGAAGTAAATAAAAAAATATATATATATATCCCTGGTGTCTAGAGGTTTCGGCCCCCCCGGGGGCAGATCAGTCTAATTATATTAGGCTGATCTTCCCCTGGAGGGGCAGAAATGGCCTAAAAATAATTTGGCCCCCCGAAAGGGACCCTTGCCTAAGGGGTCGCTTCCCACACATATAAAAATAAACAAACAATTATCTGTTGCAAAAGCATTTCTCTTCCGGGATCATGCTGGAAGAATGCTTCCAGTGCAATCCAAGGTGACCTCTGATGAGGCCACGCGCGATGTGCGTGCTGACGTAATCAGACGTCACTTGGGTGGGGGGAGGGTCGGGGTGGCAAGGTGAAGCGATTGCTCTTCCATCCCTGACTAAGGGGTGTGGGAGGGAGGCCCACGGGGGAGTGCTAGCGCTCCCCCGGGGCTGGGTGCAGGACGAGCTGGTCTCTTCCCAGGCACACAGGAACCAGCTCGCCCGCGGCACCCAGCGGGTTAAAAAGAGGAAGTAATTATAGAGGAATTAACAAGAAAAAGAAAGTCAGTAGTTTAAAAAATAGTCCGTTACTGGTGCAATAAAAAGACGCTGTCTGCTAGATGAGGCATAAGGAGAAAAATATTACATTAACAAGCAATAGGCACAAATTAGATACTTAATCTGTACATACATGATCATTTATATATAAAAAATTGACAAAATTAAATAATCTTGTGACCCATCTGCATTCACATTTGTTCAGTAGAAACCAGTATATTGCCCCTTCTATTTGATAATTTGGTTGCCGATTTAAGGTTTGGCAGATTCAGTACATTCCATAACAGTAGCAGAGGACATTACCTTGGCCATCTTGAAGGACTACCATCCTTCACATTTAGAGATGACTGCCAGTCCTGTAGTTACATCTGTACATGGAAAGGAAGCTGCCACCCCGGCTGTTCCTTTTATTGAAAATACATTTTGGTTCATGACTGCCTTCTGTTTTCTCCCAGCATGTGGATGGTAATTATTTTTTTCCTGTCACCCGGTAGTCCTCCCACCACCCGTTTCAGATGAAAAAAAAATACATCACATCTTCAACCATAAGTAGGGTGGGAAGTGTAATGTCCTTCCTCTCATAGCCCCTAATCATTTGGGCTGTCAGCAAGTTTTGCATCGGTGGAGGTAAGCTGTGACTGTTGACTGAAAAGCTAAGGTTTCTCTCATCTCAAAATGAGTCTAAAGGACTAAGTTTGGTGATCTGGGTGCTCTCTTTACATAACTCTAGATTGGTTCCTTAGTTTCCTCACTGACCGACCAGTTCGCTGTAATTTTGGTACAGTCATATAGTGTAAAACAGTAGGTGCATTTTATGTTTTTAGCAAATTCTACTTTTGCGTTTTATAAAGCAGTATTTGATTGTTTTGCTTTGCTTCTTGCTTTGTTTGTCCAATGTAATTATGATCACAAGGTTACAAACAGCATGTGAGATACTGGAAGAATTTTAGATAGTGTGCACTCCCAAAATGTGAACCATGTTATTATGTTTGAAAGTTCTAGTCTCAAAGATTTGGCAAGAAAACCAGCAACTTTCCCATTTAAAATTTTCTTTAGTAGGTGGCTTTGACCATAGATTAGTAAATTAATAATTTTTGGGTGCCCAGTTCGTGGCTTTGCCAGCTGGTTCTGAAGGTTGTTTCCTCTTTTAAAGAAGAAAAGAGGTGAGTCAGTCACCAGGCCACAAGTCCTTAGACCAGGCAAATATTTCTTCCTGATTTTAGACACTTCCTAGAGCTAGGACTAAATGTATTGACACACCCAAGGTACTGATTAGCAATTCTGTTGTGTGGCATAAATAATACCTCATGGGGACAATATCAAGCATGTTCTAGTGTATTAGAAAGTAGACGTTTTGGGTAAATCCCACCCATTAAATTCTTCAGGAAGACACAAGCCTCTTTGAAGTAGTCTTTTTTCCCCCCCCTTCCAATTCTGATGGTGCCATAAGAATTGACCGTGTGGCAGTCCATCACTTTGGCTTCTGGAATTTTACTTTCTTAGAGGTGAAAGGTCTGTGGGTTTGTGATTCAAGAAAGAACCATATTTACCATCAGCCACTTTGATGTTGAGGTTCAGGAAAAAGATTGGGAGTCCTTGAAATTCAACATGAATGTCAAGTGTTGATGAGTGTTACTGAGATAGTCAGCAAAGCATTTTCATTAATCAGTATTTCCTGTGCAAATTACTGAAATATCATAAATGTACTGCTTTCATACGCAGATGTTAATGAGAAATATATTACGTAGAGGAAAGAAACTTGTTGATCTGAGTCTTTTATATTACCCAGTGGCAGTTGCAAATTCGTGAAATTGTGAAAAGGAGGGGTCCCAAAATGTATTTTCCCCATTATTTGTCCCCTAGGAACTTTAGGTACAGCTACAGCCTAAACCTCTTATTTGTATTTTTTTTTTTTTTTTAACTCTTTATTGTTTTAACATAGAGGAATAATGCATGACATCACCATAATTGGAATGGTATATTCGGACTACATCGGATACGTGGGATGTACGCCAATACAATGTGTCAATGTCCACAAATGTAAACTCAGCGTTGCAGCAGTATAGAAATGAACCCACACTGTGTCGCAGAAAAACATAGCAATATCATTTCAAGGTATTTATGTACTGGATAGAGCGGTTACAGCCCCATCAGAACCTGCCGGTAGCTCTGCATCTTGGATATTTAGGCGGTATGTGCGCAGTGGCTGCCAGACATCCCTAGGGTGGGTAGTAGGTGGTTGCATAGAGGCATACACTTCACTGGTCGTGTGGCAATACATGAGGCTTCTGAGCCATGAAGACTTGCGAGGAGGGGTCCTGGAGCCCCAGTATATGGCTATCTCACATTTGGCCTGCAGCATTGCCACTTCGTGTAACACCGTAGGGGCTTGGATATGGACTCCATATATCCTAATAGGGCCAGCAAGGGATCCGGCAAGACTAGGACTTCAAGCATGGAGGACAAGATCGTGAATTCTTCATGCCAATATGAAGAAACAAAGGAACAGGTCCACATCTTGTGTGAGAAATCTGCATTCTCCGTGGCACATTTCAGGCAGGTGGAGGATCACAAAGGATCAATGTTAGCGAGTGCGGCAGAGGTCATGTAGCTTCTGTGAATACATTTGTAATGGAACAGTTTGTTTATGGTTCGGGGACACAGTGCAGGTCACAGACACCAAGCATACCACATACAGCCTCAACCCCTGAACAGATTTACTCTAGATTTGACAGAAAGCTAGATCTAGGTACAGAAATTGTGCTTTTTGTGTTTTGTTGTATATCCGTTCAGTAGATTTTGATCAATTAAGGCTCAAAAACTTTGTTTATCTAGGGATGCAGAGACTCAGTGAACACCAACAGATTTCAAAGTGATATCTGATTTCCTGCCACCACTTCATCCAGGAACAGGTGGCAGACTATTTGAGACTTGACCCGAGTACTAAGACAAAAATGTTTAAAAAAACACAAAGGGGGCAGGGTAGGAATATCCTGACTCCCTAGGTCTGGTGGCCAGGCCCCATCCCCGGAGCCCAGCATGATTCAGGGGAAGGGGAGCACACAGTGTTGTTTAGCCATTTAAGCTATAGTTTTATACACAATATTTTAGCAAACTAGGCCTGCCGCAGTGCACTTTAACCTAGATATATTTTATTCAGCTTTGTTTTAATATTTTAACATTAGCCATATTTGCGGTCTTGTTTTATTTTCTCTAGCTGTTCTTTGCCTAGGTCAGCACTGCATTCTTAAACAAGACATTTCTTTCACTTTGTGCTTTTCTCAAAGTTGCAGTAGATAGGTTGCCGGCAAAAGTGGTACCCTTTTGTCTCCAATATTAACAGAAACATACACACTCTTACATTACTGAACTTTGCTGTGTATCCTGCCTGTACAGATTTTCCAAGTACTTAGACGGAGCTTGCTCCCTGTTCTGAAGCCTCAGGGCCATCAAATGCTTCATCTGCCAGCACCTGGAATCTCTTGCTGAGACCCTATCCTGCCAAGTGATGCCACATCTAGTCCCTGAGCCCTTGAAAGGAGAAGCTGATGATCCCAATGTGAAAATCGCCCTAGAGCCGAGCAGCAGAAAAATCGATGCAGCACCTGCAACGTGGCTGAAAAATCGACTCATCGATGATAAAAGCAACACATTGCCAGCTCAGTGCAGATTCTTTGCTGCCCTGGGTACAGATTTTCCAGACATTGTCCCTGGGTGTCAAAATTTGCAACATGACCGGGCAGACCTAAGGATGCTTGCTGGAAATCGATGCATCTCTTCCCTGAAAGGAAAGAAAAAATGCATCGCTTGCCCAGCAGAGAAAGAATCGATGCACTGCCTCACTTGCGAGTAAGGAATCAACACATTACTTGCTTTTCTGATGCACGCTCGCCTGTGCAGCCTTATTTTTTACATATACCAGGTAAGTTGTGCTAAAACGACGCATCCATTGATTTCTATGGATTGACTCTTTTCACTTTAAAAATTCATATCTTTGCTTGTGTATTTTGGATCTTCGTCATTTTGGTCTTGTTTGATTTACATAGCAATTGACTATTTTTCTAAACTGGTGTGGGGTGCTTTTGTAGCGTTTTCACTGTGTGTTTGTACAAATACTTTACACATTGCCTCGGAGGTAAGCCTGACTGCTTGTGTCAAGCTACCAAGGGGGTGAGCAGTGAGGGTCCCTGCTTGGACAGAGTGCCAACTGACTGTCAACCAGAGACCCCATTTCGAACACTGCCTTTACTGAGGTTGGCCACAGGGCAGGCTATGTGGCCAATTGCTCACAGCCCAAGGTGTGCACAGCATCAGAATAGGTGCATGGGGGAGGGCAGTAGCTGCAGGGCTGGCCCTACAGCGTTCTCCAGCCACTCTCAGCCTCTGGCTGTGCATGCAGGGGTTAGATTTACGTATTGTAGTTAAATATTACCTTACGTTGAAACAAACCCCTAGAAATTCACTGAAAAACCTAATGGTTAAAGTAAGGTTATAGTAAGGTTAAATGTAACAGCATACTGTTTTAAACTGTGAAAACCACCAGTTGTAGTAGGAGCTCTCTGAAGTGGCTGTAACTCATGTCCTAACGTAATCATAACTCGTGCCCTTGCCATGTACTGCTAATTACCTCACATATTACATCAGTCTTGGCATCTTTTATCAAGTCATTAATACTATCATTGCAACATCTGCAGTTAAATTATTGAGAGAAAACTGTGCATGATGGGGGGGCGCAAGTTATAGGTACCATACAGCACGAGTTATGGTTGAGATAAACTATAACTGGTGGATTTCTGTGTTCTTTTTTTGTGTCATATAATAGTGAAGTTCAGTGTAAAGCCCACCATTTCTTTGTAAACAGATTCGAAATGAAAATAGTTCTTAGTGTGCAATGTCTTACATACATATTAGGAAACTGGTAGGTACCCTCATGGGGGATGGTCTAGAATTAGCTATGTGTTTGAATGTAGTGAAACCCAAACTTTGGAGAGTGTTAGAATATTATTCTATATCCAGACCAATCAATCATTCAGTGAAAATTTCAAAATCCACCAAAAATGAGTGCATATCTTCATAATGTCCAAATTATTTGTAACATAGGTTTGTGTGGGGGGATGAATAATTAAGAAATGTAGAAGTATTTGCTCAATGGCTCTAAGACTAATCTACACCTGACACAATGGGTCTGCCAGGGGGATTATTGTGGTTCTTGTAGACCTTAGGCATAATATGTTACAGACGTTTGTTGTGGCTTACTGTTACGGAGTGAGAATTAATTGTGACTGAGTAAGACATAGTCTTTAGCCTGTCTTGTGATTTTTAAGATGGAATGTTTGACCTGTATGAGAAGATTACATGAAAAAGTTCAATGTTTAGTGTCCGCATGTTGCCTACGGATATTGTTGCAGTAGTTGTCTGTTGCTCAAAACATTGCCACCCCTTTTTTTTCCAGGGAATGAATGCATTCATTATGTTTTTTGTTCAAGTTGAGTGCAAGGAGTTCTGGTGAGGTTATACAGAACAAATTCGGAGGTCAAAAAGTGTGTTCCATACCAATTTCTCAAATGTCAAGATTTCTGTTCACATTGCAGATGATGGGGGAGTAAGAGGATAAAGGGCAAAGACCATTGGCCTTCTTGATTGTAGTCAGGCTGGTGGGCAAAAATAATTTATAGTTGTCTAAAAAAATGTTAACAACTCTTATTGTAGTGTGACAGAAATTAGTGGGATGTGGAGAGAACTTTACGTAAACTGATTTCATCTGAGAATAAGATGTAATTTGAGGGATTAAAAATGGGAATGGTGTTTTGGTTGTTTTGTGACCCTGTTCTGACTCGAAAGGAGGTGGCAGTTAGGGGCATTATGTTGATGGAGTAAGGTGGTCTTCTGGGTATCTCATACTGGTGGTACTCCATCTGTAATCATGTCTACAGGTCTGTGTTCACCTGGATAATTGTGGACAGATTGCCTCTGCCTTGACCCCTGCACAGTTCCTTGTCAGATTGCTGATCTGAAAAAAGGTGGGTTGCATAGACCACCAGTAGAGTTACTCTGGTTGATCCTTTTCTTCTGTTAAGCTAGCTGAGAATGCAGAAAATGATATTGTTTTTCTAAATCCGGCCCAAGGTGTTTTGGATCAGTGATATTAAATATTGTCTAATGCTGGTCTCTAAGGCTAAAAAACATTTGAGAATTTTTTATGCCCTTTAGTATTTTAATAATTTTTTTATTCAGTCCAGTTTCTAGAATTTGGACTTCCTTCTCTTTTGTTTGGTATTTTTGAGTACAGTGTCAATTTCATTCACCATCCACTTCCTGGATCTAGTGGTCGCTAGATGACTGAACCCATAGCAAAACGTAGGATATTAAGTATGAATAGCTTTGTAGTCAAGCAACTGCACTATACCAGCACTAAACCACGGGATACTAAAAAACGGCACCATTATTATTCTGTAGGAATTGCTACGTGTTAAAGGACATTTCAGATGTAAGAGCTGCTATTTGTTAGCAAACCTTTGAGACCTCACTCAGTGTGGAGGTAATGGCTTACTTCAACTCTTACGATTTAATAAATGTTTTCTGAAGTCCCTCTGATCCAGTTTGCATTAGACAAACTACACAAACAATAAAATATTGCATTATTCAACTCAAAATTAGGAGTTGCTGTAAATCAGAAAATGCATCCATTGTTTAACACTGTATGGCTATTGCCCGTACATAAAATGAATGTAACTGACTGGTCATTTGGCAAATTAACCTACCACCTAGTGGGGACAATATCAGTTGTTATTGAATAAATGTGATTGCAGGTGGGTTACAAGATGTAATCCTGTGTTACATGGTCTCAGTATGTTGAAAGAATCGAATACCAAGATTATCATTATCAAACCCATTATTTAACTCACGTAATATTTTGCTCATTATGACAGAATAACATGTTCGATTGTGAGCCCCACCGGTCGGACCACATTTCATTACAGCAGTCACTTGCAACCCCTTATGAATATTTTTGAACCATGGCTTTTTACTTTTCTTGTTAATTTCTGTATAATTACCCTTTCCTCTTATTACTTTTGACATAAAGTTCCGATGTGTGTTCAGTTTACCCACTACATCCTGATGAATTTAAGATTCCATTGGCCGAAACCGTACACACAAATGGCTATTAAAACTTAGTTTTAAACTTTTTGTTTTGGCAGAGGTATAAAAATTGATTTCTAGGAGCTTTAATATTACTGCTTCCCCCTGCAACTACTTGTACTTATTCTGTCACTGTTATTTCTGTTGACCACGTGTTCGGGCTGCCTTCAGTTGCTAGCACTGTGTTCACTTGTCACTCTTTACATCTAAAGTTGTAAGTGTATAAAACCCTTGAGCCTAGTCTATGCTACAACATATATTGAGAAAAGGAAGCTCCAGTAGGATAGATTGAACAGCTAAGTAGCCCAGTAACTCATTAATTGTTATTGCTGAAAGAAAAATTAAAACGGACTATTTAAACATTTTCTCATACCTGGACATGTTAGTGTGTTGTGTGTAAACCAGGCCATCACTTCTGTACAGAGCAGAACAAGTACCATAGGGAACAAGGTGAAGCATTTGTTACTGACTCTGTTTTAATAGGCAAAGGTTCATGGATAGTAAATGTGCAAAAACATGCTTATAAAAAATAAAAAAAAATTATTCATATATATCAGGCACAATCCTTGCTGAATGTAGAATGTATTAGGGTACACAGTGTGAGCCGGTTCTTGGTAATATGAGCACAGTCTCCAGGTAGAACGCTTGGAAAAAGAGGTACAAGGTAGAGGACCCTGCTCTAAGAGATGATGATTCAAAATGCCAAAATGTTCGAGTAGTGGTTTATAGAGGAAATATTTTTCACTTAGATTTGTAGATCTTTTAAGGCAACTCCTGATGTATCTTTTACTCTTTCAGCCTGAAAGAATTGCTGCAGCGTGTCCTGATTTTGAGAGTGCAGTGCATCCGACATGGCTCCCAGGGAGAGACTGGCTGCAGGACGCATCAAGCTTTACCCTGTCCTCCGCTCGGTCCCTTCCATTGGAAGCCGTGCTGGATACGCTGCAGGCTCCAGAGTGTAGGTTATAAAAGTTGTACTTGGGAGCTAGTCTCTGACTGCAATTGTAAAGAAATGAAAAATACACAAATCACTTAACTGCATGATTTGTTTTAGTTGAATTTCTAGTTCTTTCTCAGCTCATCGTGCTCCTTGTCTGGGTGAGTCATCCTGTGTTTGTGGGTTATCTGGAGCAGCTTCCTTGTAGCCAGTCTTTTCCTTGCTGTTTTCTGTAAAACAAGAAAGGCATTTTACCAGCAGCAACCCATCCCTCATGCCTTAGGGAAGACACATCTTCAATTTTAAGAAGAATCCACTTATTGTCCTAGTCATGGTCCCAGGTTGGAATTCTTTTCCTGATGCTCTGGTGCCAGCGGATGTTCTTAAGGTGAGGAATCTGCAGTTAGAGTATCCGCCAGAAAGATAATTAATGAAGATAAACACCTTGTTCATCAAGTCTCTGCATCATGACTACCACCAGAAATTGATAATCTTGCCTGTGAATTGTATGTCTCCAAATAATTAGGTAGTTATAGTTAGGACCTAGTTTCCTTTGAAAGAGATTTTTTGACTTGCATGTATCATTGGCGCTGGTTGAAAAATCTTCACAAAATTTTCCCAGAAAATTCAACACTCATTTAAGCTGCTATCTGGGAAGTTTCTGGGTGATCCGTCAAGCAGGGGCTGAAAAAAAAAAAGGGAGGGGGAATCCCAAAACACGTTTTTTCCATGTTAATTTCCATAGGGGATTTGAACACGACTACAGCTGGAACTGCTGGACAGATTTACACCAGATTTTGCAGAAAGCTAACTCTTGGTCCAGAAAGCACCTTTTGTGATTTTGTGTTAATCTGTTTAGTAGTTTTCTAGTTATTGAAGGAAAACCAAATTTGAATATACAGAGGCGTGGATCCTCCTCTGATTCAGAGAAAAGTCAAGGCTCTGATCGGCTGGCTGCAACCTGACAAACATTGCTATTGCCATTTTGTTTCTTGCAGTGCCTGGGGTGTGGGTACAGATTAAAAACATATAAGGGGTCTGAATACAGATATCCTGGCACAATAGGACACTATCAACCCATCATGGGCAACAAATTACCTTTTTTTTTTTTTTGCTGCGATTCACGCATCCTCAATTCCAGGGAAAAAGCAAGGCCCTGATTGGTTAGACGCAACCTGACAGAAATTTTTACGTGTGCGTTACAAAAAGCACAGCACTTCACTGAAAAAAAAAACAAAGGTTACAGGGATGTTATAGTCCGGTTGATGTTTTACCCATACAAAACCATAGAAATTCAGCAGTTAGTTATGCTTATCTGAAGAAACTATAACTCATGCTGGAAAACATGTGCTTCTAAACATTCAGCCATTCGTGCCAGTGTTGGACCTGGTTATTTCAGTGGGGTATTAAAAAAAAAAAAAAAAAAAAAAAAAAAAAATGCCTGTGTACTTTAGTTTTATATGTCCTGACAGTGGGAAAACTTCTAAAGTCATTTTTCACTCAACCATGATTAGCTCTCCCACAGACTAACACTGGATTACCTTATTACACTTAGTAAGTAATACCTTCAGTTTGGGAGCAGATAAAAAAATGCTGCTTCCATTTATTTGAATTGTAGTTTAAAATCCTCTTTAATAGTAAAGTCAGATCATACATTAATAACACCACATATATCATTATTCATGCAATAAACTGATTTGACAAATGTACAGTTCCTTTTTACAAATTCACTTAAAGCACTAAGTACTGGAATTCTACTTGGAAAAAATATAAATGATACTCCATACCTGCAGGAGTTAACCTCAGTACTTAATTTGTACCAGTGGGCAACACCTGAATTTCTATTGACAATCAGAATTTTATTTTTAACCCATACCACAGGCATCCATCCCGAAGATTAGGAACATGTTGATCTTAACTAATTTGGTGTTGTTGACACTAATCACTTGTTACTGGCATCCTTGCAGCTTGTCCTGGATCTATTGAGAAACACACTGCCTGTGTACTGTTTCTCTAACCTATCAACACAGAAAGGCAAGTTTCAAGTAGGTATAAGGCACTGCAGGATGGATGTGACCAGTCACCTTGAGGAGTTCAGTGAAGGTGTGCTTTAGCAAGGTTCCCAAATGGTGCCAAACTCTTTATTGTCTCTCTAACAGTGAAAACAGCAAACCTGCCATGGTGCCAGAGAGCAAGAATTCACATGACCCTTTCTAATTACAAAGATTGTCTATAGTTAGTTATTATTTGTGCATGGCCTCTACCACTGCTCCATGTTTACATTTGTGCTGAAGGCCTGTAGTGTAGAAATGATATGCTTCAAAATGTGCCATGTAATTCCAGTGTACAGGCAGTAATAACTGGAGGCATTATGAGGGGCGCAGCTAGACCAAGCTTTGGGTTGGTGCTTACAGGCCAACCAGTGGAGATAGAGTTAACACTTCAAACAATGTGGTGGAGCTATCCTTAGAGCCAATACTAGAAAATATTGATAAAGTATGCGTTTTAAACGTATTGGTCAATCTCAATACAATTACAAAAATCGTGTTTTAGTGGAATTGACCATGTTTAATAGGCTACTAATGTCTTAAAAAAGGTGAATGAGTAATTTGACAACCAAAAATCCGCTTTTACAGATTTCAAAGCACTTTAGAACCAGTTTTGCAAACTTGTTTCACGTCAATGACCCATTTTTGCCAATGCTTTACAAATCCTTCTGTTAAGTACTTTTATTTCATCTTCTGAGTATGCTAGTGCTTGACTGTTGACCAAAAGTAAGTTTTAGTCTGTTCATTGGGACGTTGCATATGCTTGTTTGACGTCACACATGTGCACAGGACTAAAAATATTGATTTTAGTGGGTTAATGCCCCTGATTCCAGGTTGTGCAACTGGAAAGTCACAGGCTTTCTTGCTAATGCAATTTGCATTCCTCCTTTGATTATGTGAATGCAAATCAGTTAGCAGGATTGATCTGCCAGAAATCTACGCGTTCCTAAATCAAAATAAAACAGCGTTGAGCAGTTCTTATGAGTTGACTGAGCTACATCCAAGCAGTAAGCCATCACACCTAAAAATCTGGGAAAAGCAAGTAGTTGTCTTGAAATATCTTTGCAGCAAATGGTGTTTTGGCATACAAAGAATGCAAGTATTCCTTTCAGTCTCCAGAACACAGAATATGTGGCTGATAGGTAGTGCCCTAAAAAGATGCCACTCTAACAAACAGAAAGCATGCTTATTTGTTAGTGTCAAAACCACTAAAATATAATTGTTCTTATTAAATCCTGCAGTGGCAGTATGTATTATAAAAAGTAGCTTGTTATAAATTTCTCCAAAATTATTTTTGGAAGAATGACCATGTTACTCCTAAAGGTTTAAACTAATTATGGCAGTTGGCTTGGGTTGTGTAGTGAAAGTGCTACTCTTGAACCAGGCAGACAATATTGTTACAAGTTTGTCATTAGGTTGAGTGTAAGCGTACAGCCTATATTTATTGTGGGCTCTCTGCGTTTTCATTGGATTGTTTCACTGTCCTTAAAGAATCCTTGCTTGCTAGTGACCAATCCTTCCTCTTTGTCCCTCCTTTTCTCAGTTTTACAGTTCCCTGGAGCATGGCCCCAGAACTTGTACCTTTCCACCTTTGCCACTATAGCATCTGCTTAAGGACTAAGTTACTTTTAGGCTAGGAGCATTTGACTAGAGTGCTAGATATTTTCAATGGTTCCTGTTCCTTTTTGTAACCAGGGCTGTAAATCATGTTCTTCTCTGGTTACATGTGATGTGCCTTCAAAGAAGGAGGTCAAATGTTAGAGACTGTTTTCTGGTGAACCTGTTTCTACCCCCTGCCAGACAAAGACAATTGTGACTACAACTATGTTTACATTACATGCTGCCCATCTGTAGAGAAAATCGCTACGATTACGACATTTAATGTTTATTGCCCTAATTTAAGATGGCGGCTGCACGTCATGCGCGATGACTTCATTACCGTTCTTGTTTTCGAATTCTCATGAGAGGATGTTCCCAACATTGATTGAGCCTATAATGGGAGTCTCGCTCTGCTCTGTATTAGTATCTCCATGTAAAGTTGTACAGGGCAGTGTGACAGTCCCTACAAAAGTCACACCCTGTTACCTTTATGATCGGGTATATATATATATATATATATATATATATATAGCTTGTCTGCCTATCAGGCATCTGTGACGTGAGGCGTGCACCTAATGACAGTAAAGTGCACTCGCACGCATCGCATTTTTGCAAGGGTGTCCACCATGTGTGCTGAGCCTGTTTATTCATAACACCTCAAGTAAGGGTTTGAGGCCTGCGTTGCTCGGTGCAAGTGATCCATTCAGGTGCCTGCCTGTTTCAGCACTCCCTCCCAACAGGACACGGTAGCACGGGTAAAGTAGCGATCACCGCTTGCTTGGTAGTTAAGCGTCCTTCGTTTGGTTGCTTCACAGATGCAGGCATTGTTAAATGGATATATTATAGTGCTAATTGAGAAACATAAAGGCCTCCTGGTATGCACGTGGACGCTCCTGCTTTCTGCCGCAGAATCTTATTACAGAGGGCTGTTGAAAGGAAGATTGATGCGTGCTGGAGCGGTGGCTGATCTCCTGTTTCAGACTGTGTCCCTGTGAGGAGGCGGGCAACATAGATACATGTTTCATTTGTGGTAAAGATTTTAGGTTCATCCATGCTACCTGTTTGTAAATAAACTAATGCCTCAGAACTGAACACGATGGAAACACGAAAGTCCATGGTTGCAGCGTGAATGATTCAATGACATGGTGTTTGTCTATGATAAAGGGAAATATCATTCTGCTAAAATGTGAGCAGCTTCTGATCTTCAAACATTCCCGCAGAGGTCGACTGTTACCCCGGTTAAATCATTCAGGCTGACCTTCAAATTGAAGTTATTCACTTTTCTTGTCGCTCTGAATGCTGGGGTAGAACTGGTCCACTGTGCAGCAGAGAATGCAAGCAGCAGTCACAATAATATCTTGCAATTAAAGCCATACGGTGCAACACTCACACCCTGCCACCTTCACACTTAATTTGTCCCTTTTTATTTTTTGATAGAGTACTTCACATTGAAGTTTTGTCATTTCTAAGCACTGTAACCAACAGCTTTGTGTTTCTTCTCATAATAATGAGACTGGGTTTATCTAATTTGGACACACAGGCCCTCGGTGTGGGCTCATCTTGCCAATGGATAAATGTCAGGAGGGTTGGGGCATTTGTCACTGGAGTTTATCACCATTGTCTGACGCTGGTCAGGCAACAGGGAATTCACTACATGAAGTCCTAACTAGTTCCTGAGAGATGCCTTCAACTCCATCCTCTGGTTGCACCTCGTTGCTGCCAGTATGTAGCACAGTGTTGCTAGTGATGGAACAAGTGTATGGACTGAGTTGACAGAGAGAGATTATTGAATCATAATTTGAGATGGGTTTACTGTTAATATATGTTCAGCTATGCAGTTTCTGATCCGACATTAGGAAGATGTAAAATGCTTGGTATTGGAGTTCTGCTAAGGCTGCATTTTAGGATGCTGCAGCTGTGTCTCTGTTCATATATCCTTTACACTCCAAACCAAAACACATAGGTAAAAGACACATTTACAGCACAAGTAGCTCTAACTCTCACCAATGTGAGACATATTGCTTTGCAAAGGCTTGTTTTAACATGTAGTCACAAAGTAGTGTTGGCACTGGGCAGTGCATTTGTAGTGACAATCTATATTATACTTAGTATCAGAGTTCTGCTGCTTTTGGCAGTCACAAGCTTAGTTTGACAGCAGAATAAAGTTTCTCAAGCATCTTACTGCCAAACGACCGTAGTTTGAAGATGCAGGGCATAGTGATGCAATGCCTAACCAAGAGAAGTGCTGGTGCACTTTCTCCATCCTGGCGAAAAAACCCACACAAACAGTATGTTAAAGCAAATTCTACAAATGTCTTAAAATGGACTCTGAGAATCAAATCTTTCTTCAGATGGAAGAGGTATCTTTCACATCGCTAAGCAATCTCTTAGGCAACCTATGGGTAATGCGCTAGAGACCTGAGCCTTCTCTCTGGTGACCAGTTTTTAATTTGTGAAAGTGTTGTGCTAGGGATCAGGTTTTGCTGAAGTCCATGGCCAATGCTGTTGAAGGTCAGAGTGCCTAGTACAACAGCTTGGTAGTTTTGATTCCACCTCGTGCCTCTTTAATCCACTAAAGGATACTCCCTGACTCTTTATCTCACTCTTTCAGGGTCTTTTTCGTCGCTGTTTTCTACCTTGTGCCACTTTTGTGATACTCTCTAGGTCCCACTTGCCACCACCACCAGCTCAAAATTGAGCACTGCTAGTGACAATGCTCCATCACCAAAGGACAGACCTACAACCTATTATTTCTGGTAGGATTCTTCTAAAATAGCCACCAGCATTGTTTACTGCCTAAAGGCAGCCACTAAATATATTGAAAACCTCTATGTAAAACAGAACTGAGTTGTTACTTGAAAAGTTAAGTGAACACCTTTGGGCATCTTGCTGCTAAACAGATAACACCAGAATAGGTAATCAATAGAAGATGAATTTTAAGATTCTTCCCCGATTTTGTGCAGACCAGGATGGTGTGCATTCCAACTAGATGAAGCATGTCACTAGCATTGGCATAATTCAATCAAGAAATTATGGTAACATTAACAATCAGGCTTTATGATACAAGTGCAACAGCAGCACGAGGTGGCTGAAATGTCATCATTGTAATCTTGTCTGATGTAATTCAGAGCAGCCACATGGGCAGTCTCAAGTGTGTGATGGGAGAGGCTAGACAAGCCAATATCTGCCGTTTATGGAGTAGTCAGTGAATATACAGTTTGAACTACATAGAACACGGTGCTAGGAAAGTGCAGAGATGAAAGAAGCAAACCATGGCAGATGCATACTCGGGGATTCCGGCACTTATGAGGCCGAGAATGCATCCAATTAGCGCGACGGCAGCCTTTGTAAAGTGGAAAAGCCATATGAACTTCACAGTAAAAAAGCAGTGCCCAGAGCACTCACGATATACTTTGCATAAGGCAACAATACTTGGGATCAGGAAAGAGGACAGGATTTGCTGGAATGGGGCATTAATCACAATCATTACTAAAACCCGATAACAAAATATGTGATTTTTTTTCAATTTCTGTTTACATAGTGCCAGTTATGATTGAGTTTAAAGCATTAGGAAGATAAAACACCAATGTTTCTGCCATATCTGTCGTTTGGGCCTCAGGGATTAAAAAGGTGCTATGTAGATCACTATATACTGGCTCTCTTCATTACATTAAAATGAAATCTTGCATTCTCTGACTTGTGTTGAAGTTAAGCTGTGTATTGGTAGATGTGGTGGGAAATAACGACACCTTTCATCCCTATTGATCTGTCGTGAGGTGCCTTAAGTAGCCCACCAGTTACACGTTGCACAGTACAGTACAGCATGGTGCGGCGCAAACTCAGCACCAGAATTTAACAGTACCATGCTGTAACAACCCACCCGTTGCAAGTAGGTAAACGACATGGAATAGTGGATTACCGTGTGAAGCCAAATTTACAGTGTTACCTTTTCTGTGGGATATAACACGCACATTTACCACCTGCTCTAAACGGGTGGCAAAAGTGTGCAAGGGTTCTGTGGTAAGTGTCCAAGGGGGTTGCGGTAAAAGTGTGCAAGGGCTATGGTTATGTAGAGAGGGTAAAGGAAGGAAGGGACAATGTTAGCTGCTGGAGGAGGGGAAGTCTATAATGATAAACCCCAACCATTCTCCATTTTGTCTGAGTTTTAGGCACTGATTATGGAAGGGGTCCGAGGTAAAGTGCAGCTTTTTACCCACAGTAATTTTACCTGCTGGATTTTCTGGCTGATAAAATCGAGTTCGTTGTTCCTCCACCCAGTAAATCCAGGTGAAGGAACACCATACCTCTTTAATAGTGTGAAATTGAATTCCACCCTGGAATTCCGCTTTGCACATGTCCCAGTTTGAGGCCTTTGTAGGGCTGATTAGGCAGTGAGAGCTCAACACCGCTCCCCCCCCCTCCTCCTCCCCTCTCCCCAAAAAAGAATAAAGAAATAATGTTGCCAATCTTTTTATTAGAGTTACGTTAACAGTTTACGTACATTTTATTCATAAAGAACCATTATAGAACAGATAATGCCAACCTTCAGGTGCCTCTCATGGAAGTGGAAAGATTCTCCTGTTCTGTTAAACCAAAGGAGAGGCAGAGAAATGTGAAATGAGCCTTCTTGCTAAGGTGCCTCCCACCTGAGCGAAATGTTGTGTGCAGTTGGTCAGTCAGCAAATCTAAAGGCTGCTTGGTAGCCAGTAAAATGGTTTTAATTGATGGACTTCGGGGTTTATGGTGACACAGATTTATTTTTTAAGAGGTGTGTTTTGGCTGAGTTCTGGAGTGCTCCATTCTAATGGAAACCTATTAAAGTTGGGAGAAAGTCTGATTGCATATTACTAAAAATAAACATTTGTAATTCACTTGTTTTATGTTAAACACATTAATGACATATTTACTAACTTTTCACACAATACAGCAACTAAAGTTGCCAACTGCGTTTTGTGAAACAGAAGAGTGCCACATTTACTAGGACATGGTTCTGTTTTCCTCTCTCCTTGCTCTGGTGCAATTTAGTCTGCCTTGCACAATGCAAAGACCCTTACACAGTAGTACAAGGGTGTATGTGTGATGTCAGCCATATTGTGCAAGGGTGTATGTGTGATGTAAAGCATAGGATTTGTACTTGTACTGACGCCTCCAAATTGTTCTGTAATACTTATCTTATTTGTGCTGTACAATGCAGAACACTTGCACAATTCAGCAACTTTTTGAAGTTACGCCACTCAATGAGGCATATGCTAATGGCTCAAATGCCAGTCCACCAATGTTATTAGATAGATTTGGGACAAAACCTGTGTATAACTAATGTTATTAGATAGATTTGGGACAAAACCTGTGTATAGTTTCATGGGAATGCCCTTGTATCACGCATAGTACACCCATTGAAACAAAGTAGTCCTTGGCGCAGTGCTGCATTGGAGAGAGCAGGCAGATTCTCCCAGTCTGCCTGGGAACGCCCTGGCTGGGCCCCTGCTGTTCGTCATCCTCCCCCCACTTCACCTCGCCATACCCCCACGCCACCCTGCCCCTGCCATGCGCTGCAAGCCACTCCTGATATTACAATGTGAAAATGTCTTGCATAGTCTCAGTGTCTTCAGATGCTGGAAGGGACATCAAAGCACAATAAATGTCAGTATCTGCTAGTGCATCAATTGGACATCAGTTCTGCAACTGGTTACACACACAGACATCTACAGCGATAGTCTTTCGTAACATAAAATAAAGCATTTGTCATGGAATAGTTAACACAGCTCCCATACTTCTTTTTGCATTTCAACCTGCGTCCTCATGTCCTCCTTGAAGCTCCAGCGCAGGACTCAGTAAACAGCACTAACCAATCCTGGCGCTGCTATCATGCTTTGAAACAGCATGAGAGAAGCATCAGGATTGGAGGGAGCAGCCTCTTTCAGCACTTTTAAGAGCACCAGAAGTCTGGGCTTTTTCTAGCCCTGCTGTCTTAAGACAGCTGAGTTAGAGCAGTTCAAAGTGCATGTCAGGCTGGCCATTGCAAGACAGCGGGCCAAAGGGACATGCACACTTTAAAGTGCGGAGCTTCCTGCTGCCCCTCAGCAGCAGTTGCCCCACCCCGTCCTTACATTCTTTTCAGGATGGGGTGCTGAAAAATAAAGTGGTAATAAACTTTATTACCATTTTATTTTTCAGCTCTGGGGCATTTTTTTTGCAGGGTGACGTACCTCTGCTCTTGTGGAGCAGTCAGCCTTGAGGAGAAGCAAAACATAGCTCTTCAGAAGTTTGTGGATACTTTAGCAGTGTAACAAACGGATGAGGTAGGGGAATTTGTGGTGAATGAAGTTGACTAGACAGAAAATGTGGGAAAAATGTTTAGTATGCTATTAAAGAAAAATGAGAACGCAGGAGTGTATCTGATGTGTCTGTCTGATGATCGTGTAGCTGGTGACCTGCATTGAAAACGGTACATGGTGTTTGTGGAGAAGTCCTAGCCCTGGTGTGTTAAGTCAAGGGCACAATTTTCCCCTCCAACACCTCACGCCACCCCCTGTCACCTCTCTTTTCCCCAGCCACCCCGACGCCACAACTCCCACCCCACAGTATGCCCTACTCTGCGGTTCCTCCGTGGGCATCGGGCACTGGTAGTAGAACAAAACCCCTGTCATTACATTGTGGGTTTTCCAGAAGTTGGTTGCAGGATTCTGTGAGACCTCAAACTATTTTACTTGTAGGCTTCACCACTTTGTGACTCCTCTGGTTACGGTCTCAGAGCATCTTAGTCTGCTTATTTTTATTAATGTACAAGCAGATAGATGAAACACATGCAACATGTACTTTACTGTTTAAGTCAGTGAGATACACTAATTAATTGCCAGAGCTGCCACCGACAACGCTATGCCTCTGTAGTTCATGATACCACCGAATGACTTGTTGCTATTGTGTTAATCACCTGGCAAGAAGGCGAATTCTGGACAGTGAAAGCAAACAAAATTAGGACAAAGCGTCAAAATTAAGGACAGAAATTCAGTACAAAAATTTGAAGGGGTTGAACGATTAAAAAACAGTTGACAGAATTACAAGCCAAAGTAAATTTATATTCTTTAGTTGTATTACATATTCCAGTACCGAGCACATATTCACTTATATTTGGATGTCATTAAAAGTGAAAAAAACTAGCAAATATATACTTCCAGAAGCAGCGCTGTGCTACTGAACGTAAGCTTCGAGTTCACAGGCAGTATCACTTAGAGTGTGAAACTGAGAAAAAGATTATTGCGAGAATGGACCAGAGAAGGACGTATGCAGAGATGAAAAGACAGAAGTTTGGTACAATGAGAGAAGAAAGTAAGTGAGGGTCGGTCAGAAAGAGAAAGAACAGATAATGAAAGAAAAGATGGGGCAGAGAAAGTAGTGGAAAACTGATATAGAGAGATGCTGAGGTTGACGGAGAAGGTTGAAAGGGGATAAAAAGTAGAAGGGACATGTAAAAGGCGAGCTGTAGGGAACGGAGAGAAAGCATATGGTTGAGTGAGAGGTAGAGAAGATTGACTAGGTAGGGTAGAGATGGGAACAGGGGAAAGAGGTTGAACAGAGATTGATATTTTACTTTGTAACTTGCATGTCAGAGCATTGGATCCGAATGCTGTAAATTGCTTGGGGAGCTGAGAGGGATAGTGCACATATTGCTGATATCTGTGTAGAACACTGCATGAGGGCCCTGCACAAAGTTTAAAGTGGACAGTATGTACTGTGAATAAGATTCACAAACGTTCTTAATTTTACCAAAACAAATCCCAAATTTTGTGTCAAAAACACTGCTGAAAAGATTAAACCTGATCTTAAGTAGCCTCAGGCTGAAAAGGTAAAAGACGATCTCCTATGTTGTGAAGCAAGAGGACGGACAAACAGCTATAGAAGAAACACGCCTTCTCTCCAGGGTGCCTGTTACCTGAAACAAGTAAGTGTATGGAATTAGTTAACCAGCAAATCTAAAAGCTGCTGGGGAACCGGTCATGTACTGTGTGAAGTACACTTGTAGGTGGAGCTTGCCAGCCAGTTCAGGAATTTACAGGGGCTTACAGCCTGCCATTGCTTACGTTTGGTTGTTTTTGTCAGTCTTATTTGCTTGCTTCTGTTTCAGTGGCTTTCATTATCCCAGCTGTAAATCTTTTGTCTGTCCTTCCATTGAAGCATAGCCTGCATAGCATGTCTTATTAGCTGGCTTCTGTCCTTCTACTGATCACCTTTAGCAAACTTTTTTTCCCTTTTCAGTTATGTACTCCATGATAGTGCTCTTGCCTCTGCATGCGCTCTACAAATGCCCAGCCCTGTGCCATGTTTCTCTGTTGTGTATTTATCACTCATCCTCCTCACACTCGTTGTTCTCGGTCTCATGTGCATCTGATTTTGATGCTGTCATTTTTTGTGCTTCTTGATTTGTTTGCTTCTCCCCCCTGTGATACCTGTTCTGGCTTGTCCCCCTCTGCTGTGTCCTTCACTGTTTCTTCCCCCCCAGCTCCCTGTGTTGTTAATGCCTGTGTGTTTTGCTTTCCCTTCCTCACCCCCATGCTCTCCTCTGTTTCGCCAAGTAACTTCAGTCAATTTATAAGCACCCCAAAACGTATGGCCTACATTTGGAGATTAACACCTTTTGTGAAGCATTCCTTGGTTAGTATCATTTGATAATTTTGGTAGAGCTTTGTGGTATATAACATCTTTTATAACCTGTAGGCCATTTAACATTTAATAGGATTGAAAGCTCCTTTTTCCAATGTATCTCACCCGCTGGCCTACTGACACCCACCTTTAGGTACATGAATTTCACTTTTCCCTTGCTCGCCCTCTTATCCCTGCATAGTCTCCCTGTTCATAGGTCCTGAAACTCATGCTCATTCGTGGAGAACCCATTATCCACTGACCTACAGGTCCAGGTGCACCCTTAGATCTGACTTCTGTTCACTGTGGAGGATGTAAGACAGTAACTCTTGCTCATCATCAGTTGGTCTTAAAACTACCGACGGATCCTCAGTCCCTTAAACTCATTTCAATTCTCTGGTCCTCTGAGAGACATCCCTGAGGATCTTGCTTGCACAGTGAACCAAAGAGGCTTCTCCTCATTTTTAGATGTCCTTGCAATTCTGTTAATTCCTGCTCAGCACTATTTCTGCTTAGATCCCGGTTCACCGTTAAGCCCTGTACCTTTTGCTCACTTATGTGAAAGCTCCTTCTTACCCTCAGGTCAGTGAAGACTATGTTCACCATTAGATTCCCTGATGTTTCTGTTTACTCTCAACTCTCCTGGTGCAACACACACAACGCGCAACACTCACAACGCACTTTCTCACTCTTTCTCTTCTAAAGCTCCTGCTGACCCATAGGCTCATTCTAAGGTTCCTGGCTTATGATGCGCTCAATGTAGGACCCCTCAAGGCTCCAATTTACATTCAGGCCTCAATCTTATTTCCCAGACGCTCCTGCTAACCCTTTGTTCCAAAAGACTCCTGCTTAACCTCAGGTTCTGTAACACCTCTCGCTTTAAGTTTCCTGAAGCTTCTTTTTCCCTTCAGTACCAGATGCAACTGCAGGTCATTAATGCTCCTCTTCTCTTTCCTTTTCCTGTGCACACTGCAGGCCACTGTAGGTCATGGTCACTTACATGTACACAAACTCCATGCTGACACTGTCTACTTAAGGACACTACGTGATCTTCAGGCTTACTTTTTCTCACTTCCTAGGTGTTGACTGAAATATCACTCCACTGTATGAGAATAACCTGCTTAACCATAAGTGCAGCAGTGCTTCAGGAACTCAGGCTGTTATCCCTCTCTCAATGGCCTGTGAGATCTGCTATCTTCGGTCACCTGCCCCTTACAGTGTACTGCCTGCATTTGGAAGCTTTCCAAGGCTCCTTTTCAAGTCAATGGAGTCTCGGAGAGTGGCCAAGAGCACGACTGGTCATAATCCCGTTTGAAGGTCTGAAACAAACTTGTCAAAAACCTGCTACATACAGTCAGATATACTAGAAATCTAGACTCTCACCTATGAATAAAACAGGTTTCCCAAAACAGAGGAATTACTTTGTTAAACAAACATGGAAAACCACTGAATAATTTAAGTGTCTGAAGGTGTTTCTGTACATATGTTCGGTCACAATTTGGACATCCTTACTTCCAACCGATATATAAATGGTATAGATCAACATTTCTAAGCGCCTGCATCTCACGCGTGACACCTAGTTATACCCTGAAGTTAAACTACATTGAACAACATTCCCAGAATACAATTTCCCGGTGGCATAACAGGAAGTGGTAACACCTCCTTACAGAACATATGAACCTACGTCTTCCAGATTTCAAATATTCATATTCTTGTGCTTAATAGGAGCCCTCTGAAGGGTAGTCCCCTCCTTCACAGTGTACCAGGAACTGCAGGGCACTGCATTACACTACTGTAGTTAAAACAAAAAAAAGATTGACAGCGTGAGTAGCATGGCATGGAGACATACCAGCTATGAAAGAGAATGAAACCTGGTGTGCCCTTTTGCTAATCCTCCATCATCCTCAGAAATCAGTGTTTCTTGGCAGATTGTTTTCAATTATCAAGATAAGTCGTCTCAAGAATGAGGCAGGTAGGCCCAGTCTTGATAGCTTTAATAAGCTTTTCTAGCATGCACTAGCGCCAAGCCTGATTAACATGGGCTTGTAAAGAAATAATGAATTGAAGTGCACAGTGCTGCCTTGTATTACCTTCTGGCAGATAGGCATTACATGAATAGTGCATTGATGTTACCATTCATCTCTATCTCAAAATAAACCTATATTTACAAACACTAGTAAACACGCGCTTGTGCCACAATAGTGTGCCTGTCTGAGGCTGGTGTAACGATGATAAATATCTTTATTTCTCCTTTTTATTTTCTGTTTGGATGTGTGCCACAAAAGATATGTTTCCTTTCCTGTACAGTGTTTTGACATTAGGCAGCCACAAGTGTGCCCGTGCTAGAAGTGAGCAGAACTGCACCATATATTTGAAAATACAACGCTGTTGTGGTTTTTCCGTTTCAGGCAACATAGTGCAGCATTTTTACTCGCTGCACTGTGTTGAATGAAATAGTAAATATTCCCACAGGTGTCCAGACATAAATGTTGTCTTGGGTGTTGTATAGTGCTCCACTGCCTTTTGGCTAGGGTTACACTACAGAAATACCATATACATACAGACAGGCAGAAAATCACAGTTTAAGAAAATGTTTTTTTTTTCTTCCAAAGAATGAGGGCGAAATGTATCCAGGGCTCCAGTGCGGAGTGTTTGTCTGGCAGGTTACAGTGTGGCTTTACAGATTTTGGGATTACTGAACACCAGTTTTGTTATGTTAGACATTTTAATTGTGCTGTTTGCTCTCAGTAACTGGAAATGTTCAAATAAAAACTGTACGGAAACACAGGCTATAATAAAATAAAATCCATCTGTTCATAGGCTGTAACTTTTTACTAGTCTGCCCTACAATCAGCTCCTAAATTGCTTTTATCTCAGGGCCTGGGGTACAGCACAGGCTGCAGAAATGCTATCTATGAACCTGGCAGGGCTGACGGTGATGCTGTATAACCCACCGGCCCTCTGGTGTCTGTGCCAACCCATCTGTTGTCCGTGCCGAAATCCCCCGCCACCCCCCACCCCCACCCCCTCTCGGTTGTCTGTGTCAAAATCACCCACCCACCCTCAATTGTCTGTGCCAAACCCACAGTTGTCTGTGCTGAACCCACCCACCTTCGTTCGTCTAAAAAGTGCTATTGTCCACTCTCGAGCAATAGTAGTTGGTTAGAGTCCAAATAGGCATGTAAATTCTCAGGAGGTGTAGAATGTGCAGAGCAAGTGGTTATCATGCACTGCACTACCTCTGTCCCGACATGTATATGTGCTCAGTCGTATTCTAGCTCCACTATATGGTCACTAGCCTATGGTTTACGCAGATTAGCCAGTGTCTTGCCAGCTCTGTCTCCCTCACCATGTCTCCTTGCACAATCCCCTTCAGCAAATGTTGGACCTCCCTCTGCGCCTCCTTTTCATATTCACTTAATCTGGTTCTAATTGCTGAAAGCATAGAGTTGACAGCTGGCGAAGTACTACAGTTCCAATTTGCGGATCTCGGACTCAAGACCCGACAGGTCTCTGTGTAGCACTCACATTATCCCTGCTTGCTTCTCTACACATACGTCTCTCATAACCACCTTGAATGCTTCCCAAGGTGTTGAAGGAGATTGGACAGATTAGTTGATTATGGACACTTTAACAACTCTGTCAATATTTGATCTCTAAGAGCTCCAGGCAGGAGCCGCCAAGTGAATGCCTGTGGCATGCTCACTGAGGGGGTCTCCAGTAAAACAGGGGCATGGTCATAAAGTGTTTGTAGCAGAGGGTCAACCCTAGGAGTCCAAGATTCAGCGTCTCATGTGGCGAGCCAGTAGTCGAATTTGGAATGATATGTTGTGTGTGGTCTCATGTTTAGAGTGCCAGAGGTCAGTTTGCGGGTTATCCTTCATAAGCAGAAGTAGCAAAACAGCAGCCCCTGACTGCTTGCAAGCACTATTGCTGTGGCGAGCAATGCCCGGGTCAAGGACTGCATTAAAGTCCCCACCCCATATGATTGTGCCAGGACCAAGTGTACAAGCCATTCGCCATGTTTTAGCAAAGAGTCAGGTCTGTCAGAGTTCAGACCATGTATCGACAGGAGGCTGAGTGGACAACCACACCATGTGCCAGCAAGAAGTATATACTGGCCCTGGTGGTTTGCATAGCACCTCGCAAGTAGGCCAAGGCTGCACTTTCAGAATAATTACAGCAACTTTGCTGATGTAATCAGAATAAAATGCTGTGTGACTCTCTCCGATCCATCCCGCTCATAAGCGCGTCTTCATACCCTCCATGAGGTGTAGCTCTTGGAGCATGTATATATCTATATTGTGACTCTGTAAGTAAGCAAAGACATCGCTAGCTTTACACTCATTGTCGGACACTTAACTGAATTAGGTAGTGTGGTACTGTGGTATGAGTAGTAGATATAAAATTGGGGCTTCTTAGGCACAAGTGCCAAGGGTGAGGGTAAGGAAAAGAGAGTTAGCACAAACAAAGCATTGAACATAACATAATCCCTATAAATCCCCCCAACACCCACTTTGGGCCAGACTTCGCTGATCCACCCTGTAAACATCCCGAGTAAGTTTAATAGTAAACTTGTCATGGGAATCATCCCTATGGGGGCGTACCAGACCCTGATCTACACAACTCGCAGTATGGCGACAAACTCACCCTCACTCAACCAAGGACAATCTGAAACCAAGAAGCTAAGCTCCACATGGCTGAATAAGAAAATAAAACTTTGTGAACTTCTCGTACGTACCGCTTCTGCTCCGAGTGAAGTGTGTGGAACTGCTCTTGAGGTACCTCCTGCGAAAAGTTGACTTTGTATTCAAAGTCCTCTGGGAAGCCATAGTCCAAGCATAAAAACAGAAAGGTGAAGCATGATTTGACTCGATCCATCCATTCAGTAGCTATTGAGAAGGTTCGAGGGCATCACAGTGTCAGTTGGTCTCCTTCTGGATCTCCAGTTGCAGAGCTGATTTCTCAACTGGGCCCCAGGCACCCTAAATCCACAAGGCCATCGGTGATGTTGCAACAGGTCTAAGCCTTTTAGGAAACCATGTTGCATACATTTTTCACACTTTCAGCTCCCTCTGGTGTGGCTTTGGGCCCCAAAGATCTTAGACATCATCAGCTGGGTTACCGCTAGCAGGTTCATCATCTGTCCCCTTGGACTTAAGAGCTCCATCCATACCGGCTTCGATACAGATTTCTTAGCAGGTGCCACAACTTATCTGTTCCTCAGTTGATGCCAATACTGACGTCGCTGGTGCTGGTGGAGGATCAGGTGCTGGTACCCAGTGTCTGACCCTGAACTGACTTCAGCATGATCCTTACCGATGTTGCTGTGCAGAATTAGCAAAGCACGACTGCTTATCATACAGCTGGGTTTCAACCCTATACTCCTACTAGAGCGGACTTGCTATCAGAGGCTCCATTATCTGATTCTGAGCAAATCTTACCACCAGTCGGAAGTGTGGATGGAGATGACCCCTTCATTATGATGATGGATAATTTACTTAGATCTACAAAAGGTAAGTTGTTTTGATAATTCTCTGATAGATTATCTTCACCTTTAGGACAGCAGCTCTGACCTTTGTGGCTTTATATCCTTCTGCATCCTTCCTTTTGACTATGCCAGGTGGTGTGTGTGTGGGAATATGAAGTTCCAATGGCCCCAGCACCAAGGAAACCTGTCAAATGCTATTGCAGTTTTGGAGGGAAATGCAGGTCTCTACAGGCGAGTACTCAATTGCATTTGGATTGGCAGCAGAGGTCTCTCCCTTCCCTACCTAGATTTGTGGTTAGCTCATGTGGGAGAGGTGAATATCAGAGTGGTGGAGCTCAAGGGACTAGTCTTCGGTGTAAACTCTGCCCCATATCAATCTGCTGGAGCTGCAGACTTCCATCTTGTTTAGAAGGCATTTGTGCTGTCCATCAAGGGGAGGCTCGTATGGATTTCACAAATGCCACATCCACCATGTACATGGGACAGCAAAATGCAGTTCACAGTGGGGGGTCACGGATCCTGTTTGAAGAGGCTCTGTGCATCTGGATTGGCTGGAGTGCCAGGGCATTTCCTTGCTAGGGAACCACATGGCAGCCTTCCTGAATGCCAGAACAGGTGGCATCTGGCAGATCACGAATGGAGCTTACACCCGAGGTGGCACAGGGCATCATCTTATGACAGTGAGCAGAACCATGGCCAGTTCTTTTCCCCACTGTTGAGAAAGCACAGTATTGAAGGTTTGGAGTTTCCCCAAGAACACTCATTAGGAGATCCATTCTGACTGGAATGGAACATGGACTCCTGTATACCTTCCCTCCCCTCCTGTCTCGAGTTCTGAAAAGGATCAGGAATGATCATTGCCATTTCATCCTAAACACTTTGTTTTAGGCCACGAGAGTGAGCTACCTGGAACTTCTGGGCATGAGCATCTGCCCTCAGGTCAGGGCCTGCGTTCGTGAAGATTGAGCGGGGCAGTTAATTGCATTTGATCTGTCATCTGAAGTGGTGGATGTAACTCTTGCCACCAGGCGAATTCCACAAAATCCATTTACGCCAGACACTGGGACAAGCCAGACCCCTTAAAGCTAAACAATAAGATGTCATGTTATAGTTATAGTTTATTGGGTGTTGTAACAATCATGAAACAGACTCAAACATATTGTAAGCTGTCCGCAGGAGAAGCAGCAAGTCACAGGGTGGGTGTGCATTAGGGTGGAGGAGACCGTAAACAAGACATCAGGATAATGGGGGCTGGCTGAACTTGTGTCCTCTAAGAATGGGTGTGCCAGCTTTAGTTAAGTTGCCAGAAAATAGCATTTGAAGTGAAGT
This sequence comes from Pleurodeles waltl, assembly GCF_031143425.1. Taxonomy (NCBI): domain Eukaryota; kingdom Metazoa; phylum Chordata; class Amphibia; order Caudata; family Salamandridae; genus Pleurodeles; species Pleurodeles waltl. Next base: position 813,301,037 of record NC_090440.1, read on the forward strand.
ACCCTGAGGTCTCCCTACTTAGGGGGAAGCAGGAGCTTGATTAAAGCTACTCACCTGCGTGACTTAGGCCAACAGAGTCCTTCTAAGAGGACATGCAGTTCCCAAAAGAATGATTGAGGAAGTATCACAGGGAGATTCATAAAATAATGGAGCGCTGCCATTTTAGCAACCATTACTTGACCTGCTGCTGACAGTGGGAGCGATGTCTAAAAGATTTTTCAGCCCTAATATAGGTAACCGGTGCCAACAAGCTACATTGGAGCAGATCTGGCACGGCATAAAAAACCTGGAACCCAAGTAGCAGACACAGGAGGAGGTCCTATTGGACAGGGCTACCCCTAGGTCAACGACCCGTGGCATGGTTCTGAATACCAGAGGAAACAGACAAGACTTATTCTTGGTGACTGACAGTCACAGGGCAAGTCACGGGCGGCCGAGCATTAGGGTGTAGGAGACAGAAAAGGACTCTGTGGCGTAATGGGGACCAGCGGAACTTGTCCTCCAAGAGCCAGCCTGCCAACCAGTAGGTGAACCACTGTAGTTGAGTTGCCAGCTAATAGTATTTGAATTGAGGTGCCTTAAGGCCTTCCTACTCTAATGCAAGCAGGAGCTTGATTAATGCTACTCTCCTGCGTGACGTATGCCAGCTGAGATCTTCTAAGAGGACATGGTGTTCTGGAAAGAATGATTGAGGGGGTATGACCAAGGGATTCATGAATAATGGAGCACCACCATGTTAGCAACCACTGCTCGACCCCAATGACAGCGGGAGCTATGTCCAAAAAGATGTTTGAGATATAATAGAGGTACACTCTGCCAACAAGTTACATTGGAGTAGGTCTGGTACACCCTGCAGACCTAAGAGGGCTCCGATTGGACAGGGCACCCTGCATGGCTCTGAATACCAGAGAGAAAAGGCAAGACTTATGATATCTGACTGACAGTCCTGACACCTGGCCAAACTATTCCAGGAGAGAAGCTATGGAGGTGAGTTAGGTTGTAATGTCCTGTATATAGATGAGGACATCATTCACCCATAATAATGAGGTTGTGTGTGTGACATCATATAATGGGATTTCCTTTTCTGCCCCACCTGCCCAAACCCTGGAAGCCAGTGGCTCCATAGCATAGTAAACAGGAGAGGCGAGAGGGAACAGCACTGTATAGTTCTGTGCCTGACTAATTGGAATTGAAGAGGGACCCTCTATGGCGAGTTTGAGTTGTGTGGTATTTTGCCTGGCTGCTTAGCTTGTACTTCGGGCATTTTTTGCTCTTCGACCCTGCTGCTCTATGGACAGTATGCTGTGCTGCTCAAGTGATGCCGTCTGACCTGGTTGGTCCTTTGCTGGTTCACCGCTAGTGTCCAGCGCACCCGGGTAGCTAGGGGAGTCGAAGGTGCAGAGGCCCAACTTACCAGTAGCAGGGGCTAAATGTGGTGTACCGCCAGTCTTTTGGGAGTGTGCATCCCTGCTTCTATTTACACTATTTCCAACCAAATGAGCACTTTTCAATTCAAATGCCTGAAAGTTTTGTGCTGATGGAGGTGGTGACAGAGATGAGGAGTCAGACAGTTTGAGTGCTTTATATGCCCTCCATTTCATCAAGCAGTGTCAGTCTTGAGGGCCGCTTGTCCATTTGGACTATTTTGATTTGATTCATATTCTTTAGATTTACATGGTGTACGGTGCAGCTGGGGCATCTTTAATTTGACATTTTAATTGGAGACGCTCTTGGATCCACGCTTGGTGGAGAGTGTTAACTGCATTGGGCACTCTGGTGAGCTGAGGCAGCTGACATTAGGCCGGTGTGGCTTGTTCATGTAGAAGAGCCTTGTTAAGTCTATGTGCACCCTAGTCCTTATGGAGGAACTTTTTTAAGCGAGCTGTAGAGAGCTGTAAAGCTTCTAAAAGTCACAGTGCAGGATCTAAAACACCAAATGGCTTTCCCATTCCTCACTTGGCATCAAACATTTTTTATTTGTGTGGTCAGAAAAGGAATATGACAGCTTGGAAACAGCTCAGGCAGGCTGGTCCATCTAAGAGCCTGTAAAAAGACCAGATCGAATTTCCTTAGGAAAAAGGCTGCACATGTAAACCCAAAGATGAGCAGCTTGAATGCTATCTTTTCCTTTTTCCAAAAGAAGGCTGTTGACATCCATGTTGTTAACCTAGGACTGGGAGATTCCTGTGGCCATCTAGAACTTAGAGCCATTGGTTTAGAAGAGTGATAAGCACCTTTACATTTGGCTTCTCAATTAATGAGTAAATATAGAGGAAGTCACAAGTTGCTTGATAATGCAGTGGTGGAAAAGCTTGGAACTAAAGGTTGTGAGGTACAGGAAGCGATGTTGGGCCACGCGGAAGGCGAGAATTCCTTACAGCTCTTGGAGATGAAAGATAAATATAAAATTTGTGGTTCACAAGTGGGTAAACCTCAAGTTGCGAACCTTTTGAGGGGGCCCAGGACACACAACATTGAGGAAAGTCTGATACACTATGTGAAAACTCTTTTTTAATCAAGGCTCCATGTACCTAGTAGTTCTCCATTCTTTGTACAGGTCTGCTTGTTCGGTGTCCAAGGCATTCCACTTTTTAGGTTTAAAGAGCTGGCAGAAATAACCATTGATAAAGCCCCAGTGCGCACCCAGCCCACAGGGAAAACTTAAGTTATAATGTTCATTTACAAACTTTTTTTAGAAAAAAAAAAACAAACCAAGGATTTGGGGAAAAAAAAAAAAAAAGGCACCAGCAAATACAACTGTTAACCAAAATAGCAAAGTTCTATTGACCACCGATGCTCATTCTGCAAAATCAGCTTTGCCCTTTTCTGTTTCCATGGCAGGAGGTGCAGATGTTTCGGCAGCTGTCTCAACCACTATTCCCTCTTTAAACACTGTCAACCAAACTCAACTCAGCTGCAGAACCCTTTATGTTGTCATCACACAATATAATTTCCACAGGGGAACTGGATCACAATGCCTCTCTGTACCCTCTGATAGTAACTACTAGACTTTGTAGCTTTATTTGATTATAATGTTATTTTCAGTTGTTCCCACCAATTATCTTGTTTTGCAGGCACTGGAAATGTAAAGATGCTACAAACTAGTGACATATATCCCTTGTAACATTATTGAACTTATTAGTGAGTAAGACGAGTTCTTTTCAGTCTGAAATAGTTACAAATTTGGTTCTGTAGGACAGATATTCACTCCGGTCTGAAGAGAGATCAATATAATTGTCGACTTTTGGGTGGCTAAAATTAGTCAACTTTCTGATAACACAAACCATTCTTCTTCAGACTTTTATTTGGCTTCCAATAAGTTATGGGTGAAAATCTATAGTTCCTACAGGCCTCAGTAGTGGATGGAGGGGGGGGGCAAATAGTAATCATGGCATTCGGGGGCTTACATCTGCTCCTTCTATAATGGAAAATGTGTTCCAAATAAGGTTGGCTGGCTGGTTCCCTAAATGTTGCCTATACAGCAGGTTTAAACCATAAAGTTAACAATAATTTAACAGTGGCTTCCTGGAATGCAGCGGGCCCACAGAATAAACTGGAGGAACTTGAATGTTTAAATAGCTTGAAGGCCGATGTAATTTGCATCTAGGAATGCTCAATTCTCTCTTGGCAGCTGTTACGTAGTGAGTAGTACTAAGCTGTCATCTAGGAAAGGACATGCGTAAGGAGGGATAGCAATTTTGTTAAGCAGTAAGTTCAAATGGAATTATAGGAGATTCATGGATCCCTCTAATCTCTTTCAAGCCCTGCGGTGGGTGAGAGTAAGTGGAATTCTATCTTGGTGGTAAATGTGTATATTCCCCCAGACTATAATACATGGCTAAATGATCTTTTTTTTCTTTTATAACGGGGTTTTTGGCCCAGGAGGAAGATCTTCATGTTTGGGTTTTTTTTTTAGTTCTTTTTTTTTTACAAACATTATTGCACTTTCATGATGGACATGTAGCAGCATTTAATTGTGGTACTGTTACGATCTCCACCTTGCTTGGGAGATGAGTAATATCTTTTAACATAAGACATATTAGGCCATATTTAGCAGATTCCTCCATATCAGGTGGCCTTTGCAGCCCTCAGCATTTATCAGTGTACATAGCAGAAAACAGTCCATCATGAAATCACAGTTAACATTCCTTTAACAAACCCCTCACTCTCCTGCCCTGTGGTGTAGCCTTTGGCAGTGCGCACAAGATCTGCTCTATAATTCTGTCGCTTTCCAGGGGATAATCACTAAGTGGAGGTGTGTCCTATTTCAGCCCCTGGCCAGGTGGTGGTGATGTTGACCCATGGATGAGCAGGTGTGACCATAATGTGAGCCTTCAGCTTTCTTTGGGCAGGTCTTCCTTTGTGTGCCTCAGTGAGCTTACTAATGTTCCCCAGGCACATGCTGTATCTAAGGAGCCTTTCCCTTGTTTTGAACCTCAGGGCCTCCCCTCTGCCTCATAGTCTGTGCCCATTTCTGAAGTTCCATCTTTCATTTATGTGGGCTTGGGCCTGGCGGTTCCTTCCAGTGCATCACGATCTCCCACTTTCCAAAGGAAAACTCTTAAGTCCTGAAAGCGACTAGTGACTTTCATCTTCGCTGTATGGCGGAACCATCCCAATAAGCAATGGTGTGGCTCCTGAGAACGGATAACGTCTCCACTACCTCCCCCCAATAAGCAACTATTTCAGGACAACTCCAGAACATGTGGTAGAATTCTGCTCCCACCTCCTGGCATTTTGGGCATGCATTATTTGTTTGCGCAAAATATCTGTTTAACCTTCCGGGGGTGAGGTATGCTTTATGTAGCACATAGAAGTTAATTAATTTGAATCTTGCATTTAGTGGCTTTGGCTGTGTTATGCAGTATGGTCTCCCAATCCTTCTCGCTCATGTCCCGCCCCAAGTCCTCTTTCTTCCTAACCCTCAGGGGCAGCAGCTTGGTCTGGATGTCTCCCCGATAGCGCCGGTATAGGCAGGTGACTGCTTTGTTTGTTCCCGCAGCCATGAGGAAGTATTGAAAGTAGGCAGTTTGTGGGGGATCTGTCAGTCCCAATCCCCAGTGCTTGTGAATAGCCCTTGTAATCCATCTATGCAGAAGAAAATACCCGAGGATGGGTCATATCGGAGTTGTAATTGATCATAGGGCAAAAGTACCCCCTCTTCATGGAGGTCTCCCATGGTGGTTTTTACCTCTTCCTGCCCTGCTGCGATTCTCTGCCACAATCCTCTGAGGAAGCTTCTCAAGGTAGCGCAGCAGCCGGTCCGGTGCATACGGGACTCTGATCCATGCCTTTCGGAGGCCACAAGCCGAACACTGGTGCATTACTTTAAATTCAATTGTCTCTCCTCCATTCGTAAGGGAGGGCCAAGCAGCAGCCTGATCAGCCAGTGCATTTCTGGAGGCATAATTCCCACCGCTCTCCTCCCTGTCTCTGGTCACTTGATTGACACCCATTGCGTGAGCCATTGGAATTGTTCCGCCAAATAATAGGTTTCAAATCAGGGACCGCCAGACCTCCCTCTGTTGTTTGCCTCTGCATGGTAGCTACTCCCGTCCTGACCCATATAAACTCTTATTGATGTCCCAAAAATAGGAGGCCAGTATCCGGACTGGGAGGGTGGATAAGAAGTAGAGCAGTCAGGGTAGTGACACCATATTTAGGAGAGCCACTCTACCAGCAACTGATAGTGGCAGCGTCACCCAGAAGGAAGTATTGGTGCGAAGGAATTCAGTTGCCCTACACACGTTTCCTTATAGCAAGTCCTCAGGAGTATGATAAATACGGACTCCAAGATACTAAAAGGAGTCCGGCTCCCATAACAGAGTGCCAAGGCTCCCCAGGGGCTGCTTCAAATGGTGAACCGGGAATAGGCATGATTTGCGTCCATTCACCTTCAGTCCCGACAAGGAACCATAGCCAACATCTCCCAGGTCCCTCTCAGCGTGATCTGGCCATTAAGGAGAAAAAATACAAGGTTGTCAGTGTAATGCGCTATAAGGTGGGTGCGCCCTCTTATTGTCAGGCCTCGATAAACAGCGCCGGTCTGTTCCCAGCAAACCAAAGTCTCCATCATCAGAGCAGGGGGTAGAGAGGGCAGCCCACACAAACTCTGGCCATTGGGACAGAGTACAGAAGGCATGTCCAGGCCAAGAAGCCCTCTCCCAGGACCATCTCCATCATCACTATATAGAGGAAGTCCCAGTTTATTCTGGACCATGGATTTTATGGTCGCTTTAATCTCCTGGACTGTTATCGCCTCCCCTAGTGCAGTCGCCCAATCTCGCACAAGAGTCAGATGGTGAAAATCCTCCAGGAACTCAGACAGGCTTGCTGCCGTGGGCTCTACGATTCCACTGTACAGTTGGGCAATAGTAGTCATGGAATTCCCGGTTAATATCTTTTTGTCTGTAGAGCCTATCACCGGCATCTTCTCCAGCCGCACTAGAAGTGTGCCAGCCCTGTTGCATTCTGCTTGAGCTCGGGACCATATAGTTGTGATAGGCAAAGCAATGCACTCTTTCCACTTTCAGTGCCACCTTCTCCCGCACCTCCAGGAGCTCCTGTTGGACCTTCGGGCGCCCTGGACATCTTTCTTCAGCTGCCCTAAGGGAATCTTCCTCCTCCAATGTCCCCCTAAGCAGCGTTTGTTGGATCCCCACTGACTATGGAATGCACTGGCCTCTGAGCACTACCTTAAAGGCGTCCCATTCGAAGAGAAGGGAAGTAGCAGTTCCGGCATTCTCGTCAAAATAATGTTGTACTTCTGCCTATGCGTTCTTGAAAGACCTGGTTGACCAGGGACTCGGGTCGAAGGCACCAAGTGGGTATCACACACTGTTCTCCCATCCATTTCAAACCCATAAGCAGCGGATTGTGGTCGAAAATTGTGTGGGACAAATACTCTGTGTTGGCCACTCGCTCATGTATATCAGCTGTGCACAAAAAGGCGTCCAACCACAAGAAGGTTGTGTAAATTAGTGAAGGAGTAATTCCTCTCATGCATATGCTGGCATCTCCATGAGTCTAATAGCCCCCATTCCTGCTGCCAGCACACAAATGCTTGAGACACTAGCGCTCCAGGTGTTGCAGGGGCAATTGGGAGTGATCCAGCTCCAAGTCTGACACACATTTGTAGTCTCCACCTAATAGGACCGTGCCCATCAAGTATGGCGCTAATTTACGAGAGAGCTCATTGAAAAAATCTGCCTGCCCCACATTGGAGCTATAGATGCTGTCCTTTGCTACATCTTGCCCATCCAGGCACACAAGTACTAGCACCTATCTCCCCTCAGGATCTACAATCTGCCCAGTATGCTGGAGGGGAACTCCTGCCCTAACCCAGATTGACGCTGCGCAAAAGCTGAGTAAATTGTATATATAAGCCGTCCTTTCCACCTGTGCTGCAGTGTTACTGCCTCTGCTGCAGTTGTCTTTCCTGGAGACGTGCAATTTGCACTCCCCTCCGCTGCAGGTATGAGTGGTCTTTGTATCTCTTTGCCTTTGTGTGCATCCCCCTATGTTCCAGGTTATAATCTTATCGGTAGTTGGGGTCGCCATACTATTACAATGTCATAGTGTCTCCGGCCAGGCCGTGGCAGGTGTCCACACACTCGATTAAGTGCACAGCCACCTGTGATGTAGTATGCTCATTCTTGGTCGATGCACCACAACTGAACTTTCCCAACATTAACTGATAAAACCTCCAATAACTCCCCACCCACAGGACAACTAGGGTTTCCACCCTCACCCAAACAATCATGTTGGTAATTAGCAGTCATTCAACAGCTGGAGCATCAGCATCACACCCAATATGTGCAGGCCCCCGCCCGACATTGCCACCCCGCCCAGTCCTCCTCCCGCTGTGTCAAATAGCAAATTAAAATACCTCTAATGTTGTGCTGATCATAAATGCTATAGTCTGGTCACTGAGCCCTCAATATTGCATATAGATGTTGGAGCGCCGACAGGGACACTAACATTCATTTTCTGTCTTTTGTACAGACTTGCATCAGGGTGTTAGTAATTCTTTGGTCTTTCAGTCAGATGCAGCAGATACAGCACACAGTGAGACCCTCCTCTCGCACCCCAGTAGGCGCTAGAAGAGGTCATCTGCTGTGTATGGCGTAATTTTAGGAAGACCCTCATCCGTCAGTCAGTCCAGGCTAGCAGCACTGGAGTACCGGGAGTCCTCCCCAGATAACTGAGAGGGTGATGTCCACCCACCTCCACTCAGCACTGCCACCGACTGTATTGCCCAGTGCTGTGCTCCCTGTGCCTCCTCTCCCACTGGAGCCAGCCTCCCCATTGTGAGTCTGCGCATCTTTCTCTTTTTTATTGAGGTTTTCACCCTCTCTAGGGCTTATCCACTGGGTCCTGCATGAGCATGCACATCCAGCCAGCTCTATGCACCTGTGATCATCACTCAGAAGTCCCAGGTCGGCACTCAGTGTGTCAATTTTCATTTCTAAGACTTCTGTGGTGGCTGTACCTGCTTGTAGTATATCTGCAGGGTAGGAACAGGAGTCTCCTCTCCGGAAGGCGCCATGGTTCTGGACTGGGACCCCGGACTCCAGGTCTCTGGCTTAGTCCTTGGCACCTTCTCCATTGGAGCACAATGGCAAGCCCCATCAAGCAGTCGGACAGGGGGCCAGCAACATCCCGTCCACAGGCTGCCCCCCTGGAGGTCAGCTCCTTGCTTCTGATTTCCTCACAGGCTGGCTCCCAAACATGAGCCCAAGCAGGCCCCACCTGGGAAGTCCCCCCATGCCTCTGCAGCGTGCTGCAATGCTGTAGGTCCTCAGTCAAAGATGGGGGCGCCATGCAAGGGTCCGTCTCGGTGCATCAGCCCCTAGCAACTCAGGCTGCCTCCAGCTTCACCAGTCTCGGAATCCCTCCTGGGGAATGTCTGCTGGTACCCAGGGCAAGGGCACCACTCCACCCCCCCACCCCTTTTCCGATTGGAGAAGAAGACCGAAGGACAAACATTAAGGAGATTACTATCAGTCAATATCATAGCGGCCATTACTGCATTAAGACTAGAATTTGGTCTAAAAAAAACTAATTTATACAGGATTTGGCTGAAGCGGTGCAATGGGGTTGCCTTGTTCACAGTGATTATAGCTCCCTACGACACTTGGTTTAAAGAAATGTTTGAAATGAAAAGAGGCATACCTTTATTTTTTATTTTATTTTTTGGAATTTTGAATATGCATCACAGCAATTTGGTCTTGATATAATAGAGGTGTCATCTATGTTGCTGGTACAGCTTGAAACTACTTAGCAGGCTTTCCTTTAAGTTTACATGTGGATCTGGACTTGTGTAAGATTAAAGTACATTTTGATTCAGTAATGAACTTTTTCACTCTGAATAAATCCCAGCATTACGTGTCATGGAATATGGTCCATGGGATTAGATGCCTCTGGACATTAATCTATCTAAATATTGTTCTGGTAAGCATTGTAACAGGCAAATGGTATGGTACGGCAAGCACAAGTCACTAAAAACGGAAGCCAGAATTTGCAACATGTTTTATTTATATGCCCTGCCATGCTGTTAAATCAATTTATATGGCGGAGACCCCTCTTTTAAGATTTTCTGTTCATATGACTGCTGAGACTAGGTACCTTTATGCTGAACCACCAAATTAAATGTTTTGTATTCATATTTGTAACTTTTTAAGTGTTTTTTTTCCTTTGTACCAAATGTAGCTGATTATGTTCTACAGTGCCTTCCAGTTCTAAGAACTTATTTTATTCATTTATATTTTGTATTCCTCAGTTTTATGTGGACCTCCTAGGAGTTACAAATCATGAAATAAATAAAATTTGAATTTGATATCAAGCACAAGGGCTTTCACTCCACGCCATCTGTCTTTAACTTACTCCATTGTTTGAAAAGCCAGTGGGCACTGAAAAAGGTATCTTCCTGGAATCAATTTATTCTGGTCCTTTTGGATCAAACTTGGCAACACTACTCGTTGGGCTAGTATCATACTCCGAATTTTATAGACTATGGTCAGTATTGTAATGGGGTGATAAGAGGTAATGTCCAGATGGTCTTTACCTGGTTTTAGCAGCCACAGCATAGAGGCCCCCTGAAGGGTGGCAGGCAGGCTCCCTGTCGAAAGCACTTTCTCATAAAACCGAAGCAGTTTGGCGGTGGCTAATGTTCCCTGGAATGTTTCATACATTTTAGCCAGGAGACTGTATGTCCCAGGCAATTTCCTGGATGCCAAGGCTGTGATTGTCTCTTTAACTCTTGCACAGTAAAGTGGGTGGAGTGGGGAGGATCAAGGTCCTCTTGCTCGTCTGGAAGGGCTAGCCACAGGAACGCTTGGAGGTTGGGAGGAGAGTACTCCGCTGGAGGTTTGCGTAATATGAGGTGAAGGGGTCCTGTATCGCTTGTTGTAGGGGGAGGGTTTTGGGTGAGGAAGCCCAATGTCCAGGGCTCAGATTTCGGTCACAGACAGTTGTCTAATGTCCTTGTTGGCTAGCCAAGCCACCAGTCTGCCTGACCTGTCCCACTCAGTGTGTGTTCTTGTGGAATTTGTGGCACAGTCTAGACAACGGAGAAGCTCTAGGAGTTGGTCTTCCGTCGCTCGGAGTGGACCCAGGGAGGGAATCCGATGGGGAGTTCGAGGCACGCTTGACTCTTTGTCTGTGTACTCTCACTAAGCTGTCTCTAGGTCACAGATAATTATGGGCCTGATCCCTACTATTGTTTATATACGCTCATCCTGGATTGCTACATTGGAGGCCTTCACTCAATGGCTGGGAAAGAAGCTGTGCCCTCATTATGCTTAAATCTTGGATTTTACTGGTCAATGTGGCATGGAACTGAGAGTTCTTGAAGGTGGAGGTTTGCAGCACCACGTGGGTAGGGGATTGGCTTCCTACCTCACTGTGGGCCTAATAATAAAGGATTGCAATTGGAGAGCTCCCTACCAAGTTAGTCCAATGAGTGTATGAAAAGGCAGATAGAAGTGGAGCAGACTATTCAGTCTAAACGTGCATAAGCACTGGAGAGTAGGAGGAGTAGTGTCTGATGCCTTGAGTATAGTGTTGCCAGACATCTGACAGGGGCCATTGTCTTAGCCTGAGTTGAATACTATTGGTGTTAGTAACTCCGGCTGAGAATAGTCAAAGTAGGGTACAAAACCAAGTTTAAGCCCCCTCTCGCAACCCCTATTAGCCTTGGGAAATGAACCGATTTAGCCATACTAAGGGATAATTGCTGTAGGAATTGGTTTGTTTTGTATGGGGGCATATATGCTGGCCGTCAGTATGTGATTATCATTTAATCGTGTCTTAAGTAGGTCCACTTTTTGAGACAGGTCCTCAAGAGGAGTCCCAGCTTGCACCCAAATGAGTGCCCCTCTTGCATTTGCTGAGAAATTAGAAATGAATGGTGTAAACTTGACCTCTACATCTTTTATGAAGCTTGACTGCCCTCCGGTTGTGTAATATGTGACTCTTGTAATATTCCGACGTGTAGCCAGTGGCGGCTGCTGTAAATATCAAGGGGAGGAGACAACGGGAAACGACAGGTGGGGTAGGCTAGGGGGTGACAAATAACAAAATATATATATTTTTAAAACACTTACCATTGCCACTGACCTCTCTTGCTGCCTCGCTCATCGGCCCTTTCCTGTTCTGCTGTCCCAGCATTCACTGGTACACTAAACGGGCTCCCCAGCAATCCTGGTGCTGCTTTCATGCCAAAGATAGATTGAAAGCAACACCAGGATTGGTCTGAGTGGCTCGGACTGCCTCTCAGCAACCCTGGGGCCTGTGCAGTTTCTCCAGCCCATCTATGTACACAGCCGGGTTGGAGAAACCTAAGTGCTCATGTGTGTTTGGCCTGACCGAGACGGATGGCCAAACACACATGCACACTTACTGCACTCTCTCCTCATCACCCCTCCTACCTCCAGAGGCCCAGCCCTGCCCCTCCCTTCACATGTGCTGCAGTGCCACGAAATCCTAGCTATTGCTTAACTGAATAGTGGATTCTGCGTAAGAGGTCAATGGATCGAAGCAACATAGGATTGAGGGGATGTCATGAATGAGGAATGTAATTATCAACAATAATCAATATAATCAAAGATCATAAACCTTAAACAATAACCACACCAGTTTATTAAGAAGAATTACACATTTATTTCCCTGAATTAACAATGATAATGTCATGAAGATAACTCTCAAACACAAATGATAAGCATATAGAATTAATAGTGGTTGATTAGAACGTGTATATCTGAGTTTAATCAAAACAATCAAGCAAGTAATCTCCAAACTAATTACACTTATTAGCAGTACTAGAATTGGTAATGGCAGAATATGCATTAGAACAAACAGGCAAAAAGTGTCAGTATAAAATCTTGATCATTTGTGGTTAATTACCCTCACTAACCACGAATTAGCATCAACATGTTGGGTTTCATGTAAAAGAATATAGTAAAACAAATTTAGGAAAATCACTTTAACTCGGGTCATTATTAAAAAAACATTATTAGTATGCAGTAGTCAAGTTATAAATCTCAAAGCAAAAGAGACACAAATAACATATCAATTCAATACGTTACCCAAGCAGCAACAACATGCAGTCTACTTCAGCAAGGGGACACCATCAGGTAAGTCTTCAGAGAATCGGGCGTAACGCGACAGCTAAACCCACACTGCTAGTATGACTCGAACCATCAACAGGAACTCCAGAACACAAATCTCATCTCTGCCTAAAACTCTTCCTTCCTTTTCTAAAATCTAAATCTGACTAAAGAAAATACTACTCAGGATGTGATACTAATCTTCAAAAAGCTCATGATCGGTCAGTTCGTGCGGTGGTAACGATTCAGCCAATAATAATTCTAATTGATAACCTAAAATGCAACGACATCACATTAGTCAGGACATATTCCCAACAGTAACTTTTCCTCTTCCGTCTCGTCTGTAGCTCCATTGTTCCTTCCCATCTAAACTTCTCTTCCCAGGAAGAAACTTTCTCTCTTGCAACATTCACTTTCTTCCTCGAGGAAGAAACCACACATTAGTAACATTTTCTTACAATAGAGCATTCAACTTATGCAAGAACTTGGTTAAACATGGCCTTGTAAGACATAACGCAGCAACCCACTAGGGGTAGCTGTGTACACATCTGTTAAATCATCTAACACATGTTTATATAGGCATTGAACTATGGAAAATAACCACAAAGTTTAGTTTGAATTTTGCTCAGAAATGAACTGTGGCGACCATTTTCAAAAGTCACCCATTTTTGCATGTTAATTCACTATATGGTTAACATACCAAAATTATTAATAAAACATATTAGAAAAATTCACTCTCACACATGCTGGCTGAACCAGCAGGAGAAAAATGAAATGATTTTGAAATATCGTTTTATTTTTCTGCTTGTGGCTCTTAGCCAGGAAGGCGACGGCCCTCCGCCATTGTGGAGGAGTCTCCTCTGTGTGCAGCCCTTCCATTCGAAGAATGTATGAACATGAGAACGTCTGGCTGGGGCTTGTATTCCATGGATATTCCAGGATAACACATGTCCAAATTGTCATAGGCCCAGGGTATGGTCTCTCCCTCTCCATCCATTCCCCCCCACCCTTAAAGTCCCATGAAGTCATGTTTGTGAGTCAAGGGAAAGGTTTGTGGCGGAGCCCTGCTAACAAGAAGGCAGTGTGACAATGCCGATCAGTTACATCCAAAAGAAACCAATAAAGAATAACAAAACTGTGGGCAGCATGACAACTGCTGGCCATCTAAACTGGGTAACCAGATCATCCTGTAAGAGGGGTGGGAAGAGAAAGTGGGTGTCTAGATATGTGCGTGGCCAGATAGCTGAAAAGCTGGACGGATTAAAAGGGTGGCCATACTAGAAGAGTACCTGAACTCCAAGCCAGGTCATATCAGTGTGCTAGAACCATGACATTGTGTGATTTTAATGTGTGGTGGTTTCCATCAGGCTATTCAGTGTCATCTGCTGTTTGGGGAGTCACCTGTAGGAGCAAGCAAGAGGCAGCTTGGGAACTCCCACTCTCTGAAAAGATGACTCAGAGTGATCTTCCTGGGGGGGGGGGGGGAAGGAGGGGGGGGAGAGAGTCTCGAAATTTCTCCACCATCTCCAGGGCTGGTAAACAGCTGCCCTGAACCTGCTTGGGAAAGAAGCATCCCCGAGACGGGAGACAGTCTTGGCTGGCTGTGACTAGAGCAGTGGTGCACCTGGATTGTCATCTGAATGGCTGCTGTCAGTCAATTGGGACCTTTGCATTGGGCATTGTGGCCTCCAGCCTGTCCCAGGCCTCGGATAGCTCAGAATGACATGTTTTTCCAGTTGACTTTCAGTTTGGAGGGTAACAGGAGAGCATACTTAAGGTCCAAGTCTCTCAATTTTCATTTGACCCCAAGGAAGGATGTCCGTTGGTTTTGGACTGCCAAGGTGTAGTAAGGAAGAAAAGGATATAGTGATTTTCCTGAAGGACAGTATGGGACTTGTAAGCCACTTTGAAATTTGCTGCAGGAGCTTGTCAGCAATTGGTTGTGGTGGGGCCGCTGAAAGAGGGCGCCTTATGGGAACTTTCTGGGTCCTTTTGATGGATACAAATTGGGTGAGGTCTTCACTCTGTACTCAGTCTCAAAACCAATGTTCCAGGTAGGCCACCAGGTTGGGGCCTTCACTGCCCTCTTGCAGGTGGATGATGCATATGTTCCTGCTTCTGGCTCTCCCTTTCATGTCTTTGGCTTGCTTTTGCAAAAATATTACTTGTTCCTTCAGATCCCATAATTGGTTTTGGAAGTCCAACGTCTGGGACTGGAATTCAGCAAGACTGCTTCATGAGGGTAACACGTTTGGACAGCTTTCTATAGTCCTGCCCGTAGAGGTTGAGATCTTCAGTAATTGCATCCACTTTAGTTTCTAGGCGAACCTGCAAGGTTTTGATGGTCGACAAAAAGGCATCCAGTTTATCTTGATTGAGGAGGGGTGGTTTGGTGTCTCTAGGTCTCGGTCTAGGCTCTGTGTAGGTTGGATCTACATCTTGGTTGGTTTTGTGTGCCCCATGGTGCTGTTTTGGGGTGTGGTGAGTCACTGCTTGGGTCTGCTTGCTTCGCTGCTATTGCTGATTGGTTCGAAGAGGAATCACAAGCTACCCAGTTAAATGTAGGGTGTCAGGTCCATGAGAGATTGGTTTCCCATGAGGTGGGACCTGCACACCTGGTGCACTCCTGTGTGGTGGTGCAGCACAAACAGCTCCAGTAAGTTTAAAGAACATGTGC
Organism: Pleurodeles waltl; assembly: GCF_031143425.1. NCBI lineage: Eukaryota > Metazoa > Chordata > Amphibia > Caudata > Salamandridae > Pleurodeles > Pleurodeles waltl. The sequence goes on from NC_090440.1 coordinate 813,316,322, forward strand.
TCTGAAGTGCCGGCAAGCACCCCTGTGGGGGCAAAAGAGTGGTATCTCTGAGGGCACTGCCTGATCCTAGTCACCGGTCCCTTGTGAGGAGGGCCCCTTTTGGGGCCCATATGATGTTCCTGTGTAGGAGGGAACAATAGGAGGTCCCCATGGGCCTCTCCCTGTCATACGGCCCTCTGGCCCTCCACTGGTATTGCGTCTCCAGAAGGATCGGCTTAAGCAACCTGATAACACTAAGTGGGTCTCAAGTGCTGCCTCCTTGCTGCTGGAGAGGCCTCATAGGGTTGGTAGAGAGCTCTGTTCGTCTGTCTCTTGGGTCTCACTCCAGTTGCGATGAGGCCCATGGGCTGATTGTCAGCCGTCTGGTGTCTCCCAGCTAAGGGGAGGTCCACAGGCCCTGGTATGCCACCACCAGGACGGGCTGTCCCAGAGTGCCAAGGTGCTATGCCTGCGCGCCCCACAACTGTGTCCATCTTGACCTTTGACTGGCCCCTGCCTCGAAATGCCAGTCATGAGCTGGGTACTGGGAACCCCTTCACTCACCTCCTGGGGCCCCTGCGTCCAACAGTCTTAGCCTGGGGCAGGTGCTGCTGCCTAGTTTCTGCCCTCTCATGGCTCCTCACGGGGATGCTTGGTATTTATACCCCGACAAATGTGATTACAGGGCTCCTGCTACGGTGTGTATCTGTGTGTATGTGTGTGTGTGTATATATAAATAATAAATATATACATACATTCTCTCTCTCTCTCTCTCTCTCTCTCTCTCTCTCTCTCTCTCTCTCTCTCTCACACACACACTTTTCAGGTAAGAGCTGCCAAATTGCAGAGAATTATGGTGGAGTGCGGAACTTGAGCATGGAACTCCTTTCCTACGAAACCGCCATGATGCGCCTCCTGGCCACACCCTGCCTGTTACATGTCCTGTTAATTGTTTTAGCTTTGACACAATCAGAACTTGCTGTGGCAACAACTAATGTTTATTTGTTGAACAATACAGACCCCAGCACACAATGTAAACAATAATAGTATGTAAGTAGTAACATCCAAGGTATGTGAATTCCATTGAAGAAAAAGGCACGTAAGTATCCCACATTCTTAGAAGAAAGTCTCTTTAATTGAAAACGCAGTTTGCTTCATTGAGAGAGAACGTCCATCAAAACACAGCCAACACGTGTTTCATCACCCAGGTGACTTTTTCAAGGCTGCAGAAAAACATATATACATGCTAGTGTTTCATTTTGTTCTGAACTGAACACCGTAGAAGCAAAACCGACAGACAAAATCACCATGTAAAAAACAGATAGAGAAAAATAGTGGACATGGCAGACCAGAAAAGATTAGATTAGGATGGTGATCAAACACCATGTGTAAACACCTAAGTGAAAGAAAGACTTCACAATCATCCAAAATTATAACCCACCTATGTGCTCAATCCTAAATAAAAATAAATTAAAAAAAACACCCATCGTGATTGTTAAAAAAGCCAAAGAAAGAACATGCGTAAATTAGTCAACAAAATAGAAAGTAAGTTGACTAAGCAGAAATAATGCATGCTTAAGAGGAGACAGGGAATAAGATGGGGCGTGGCCAAGATGGCGGCCGGAGCGGACGCTTGAGAAAAGAGCTCCGCTCGCGGCCCTCCTTCTTGCCGAATATCCTGGTCCCTGGTTCCCGGTCGGCCATAAAATGCTGAGGCTACCCCCCCAGTGCCGGGGGCAGCCCTCAAGGACACAGAAGTAGCTGCGGATGGCCCCGTGATCAACTGCTGGATTCGAGGAAGCAAGACGCGCCTGGTGCTGTGGATCGGGAGGTGAGGCGGCCCTCCCGCGGCCGGCGAGACGTGGGCACGGCGGTCGGGTCGCCCCGTTCGGCTTCCCCGTGGGATCGCCGGGGGGGTCGAGGGCTGTTGGGCCTGGACCGCGGTGGGCCCTGGGAGCGGGCCTGCTGGCTGGGGCGCGGCCTGGGGGACGCCGCGGCTTCCGGTTCGGCCGCGCTCCATCGGAGCAACAAGAAACACGGGGGGCGCGCGGCAGTGAGCGAGCCCCCCCTGATATGGCTTAGCATCCCTACAGCTCCACGTGGACCCCCTACCAAGAACTGGTAGCAGCGTCGTGCGGTGACGCTGCGGCGAGAGCACTGGGCGGTGTTTCCTTGCGGGGTCGGGCCTTGGACGTGTCGGCGCCAGGAACGGGCGTCTGGCTCGCCCTGGCACTCCGCCCTTGATCTGTGGAGGCGGCCGGCGGACGCGTGCTCGGGTGGAGTGGGGGCCCCGGCGTGCCTTTGGTGGAGTGTACCGGACCGGCTGGGGGGACCTTCGGCCTCTCCTCCCGTGCAGGGCACTGGGCCAGCGACAACGACCCTCAAGCACCAGCACCCAGCACAGAAGATAAAACAGTAGGAAGCAGAGGCGGAGGAGTGGGAAAGAAAGGAAGAAGGAAAAAATTTACAAAAAATAAAATAAAAATACATAAATAAAAAAGAGAGGAGGAGCCAATAAAATCAGAATAAAGGAAAAAAAGAAATAAAAAAGAGAAAAAAAAAAAAAGAATGAAAAAAACAAAAACAGGAAGAAGATAAAGAAATTGAAGCAAGTAGATTGTGAGCGCTGGCACAGAATAAATTAAACGCACATAAAACAACCACGTTGGGTCACTAAAGTATCAAGCCACATGCAAATAAGTGAAAAACCCAACGCACCTGTACCAGGCCAGTGGCATTCAGCTCTCTGCCTTGCAACGAGGAGGGCCTCAGTCAACAAATTAACATACTAACTCCTAATATCCCTGAAAATAAGCAACCACGCCTGGACCACTGATAACGCTAAAATCACCCACTTTGACGTGCGTGGCTCTGCTTCGCCCCACCAGTACACATAGCTGATTTCATACGGCATAATTCTCCCCGGTCGCATAGTGGTCACAATGGTCAAGCCTAAGCATTCCAAAACAGGGACTTCTGCGGAGGGAGAAACCCCCCCCTCCATGGGCCAACTGGACATGCAAAAGGCAACGCAACTTCAACTGAGCGAGACGCTACGCGCACACTCCCAGCAATTTGATAAAATTATGCAGGCAATTATGGAAACCAAAACTTCGCTAGAAGGGAAAATTGATGCCGCAGTGCTGGAGGTCTCCCTACTCCGAGTTGACCACCGCAAACTGTCTGACAGAGTGCATAATGCTGAACTGTCGCTAGAAACGGTTCACCCGGAAATGAAAGACATGAAAAGCAAATTCAAACAGATGGAAACTGAGTTGGCACAGCTACAACGCCGAGCTGAAGAAGCAGAGGGGCGCTCAAGACGTAACAATATCAGATTCATTGGCATCCCAGAACGATTGGAACTACCCAAAGCCGAGGATTTCTTAGAAAACTGGCTGAAAGAAATAATGAAAACTCAGGATGCCACAAAATCACCAATGATAGAAAGAGCCCACAGAATACCGGGCAGACCCCCTCGGCCTGGAGCGCCACCCCGACCCATGATAGCTAGATTTCTTAACCACAGAGACAGAGATTCTGTTCTTCAACACTTTAGATCTTCCAGTCAAATCAGCTTGGAAAATAATAACATATCTGCATACCCGGACTATACGCTGGAAGTACAACGTAGAAGAGCAACCTTTGTAAAGATCAAACAAATCTTGCGACAAAATAATATAACTTACTCTCTCATGTTCCCAGCCCGCCTGCGTATCACCATAGATGAGAAAACGCTCATATTCCCTACCCCAGAGGATGCATGGACTTGGATTCACGCCAAAGGTTTGATCAGCCCGCCAACGGAAAAGACAACAACTGAGGACTGGATAACACCCAGCTCCAGGAGGAAAAAAAAACAAAGCAAGACCACATTGCGCCCAACGAAATCGCAAATGGAATCAGAGCAAGCTCAAATATTAAGGGAAACTAGCTCCTTCACTCGACCACAATCCAAAACCCGAAGTGACACAGATGCTACAGACAGCGGATCCCCAGGAGGGGAATCAAGTGCATCCTCCTCCTTCCTACTGGCCGGCCCTGACCTTACACCGCGCGTTGCGGATGATCTCTAGACCTCGTGAGGGAATATGAACTGCGCCACAGACATGAGTCCGGCGTTGGGACACGCGACCTCCCGCCCTTATGCGGCCTAGAGCGGTGCTTGGTGGTTTCTTTGGGATGGGATCTGGCCGCTAGCTTCCTTGACTGGGACTAACAGGGTAACCAAAGCGGTTGTACTTACAATTTGGACCGAGCAGGGACAAAATTATCCTGGAGACGGGTCGGTTCCCGCCCGGCTATACCAAAACCACGCTCTCCGACAACCAAGTCACTCCCGAATGGAACTTAACTTCGCAGTTTGCAGTTTAGGCACCAGTTGTGCCATTATGTTTATCTCCGGGCTTTACCCGAAATATCCTTTTGCCTATTATTTCTTTTGCTCTCATTTTTATTATTCTCTTTTGATAATGTTGTTTTGTAGGACTGGGGGGGCTGGCGGGCGGGCGCTGGTGGCGGAGGGGAGACGTGGGTGGGCGGCGCGCACTAGACTAACAGCAGTCTCTGGACGCGTCACGGGATCGACCCAACTGTACAAAAAAATAGGTGTGCAACAACCTAACTTAACATGACAAAAAAGGAACCAACATATAATATAATGACGTGGAATGTTAAGGGTATGGCGGGCATAAGAAAGCGCAATAGGATACACGCGCACCTAAAGCGTCACAATATTCATATAGCCATTCTCCAAGAAACGCACATTACCCCTGTAGATATTCCCTGGTTGGAAAGAAAGTGGGGCGGGCAGGTCCACGGGTCGGGAAATTCATCATACGCAAGAGGGGTTTTGATATGGATAGCCCCGGGGGTCCCGTACACTGTGCGGCGCGGCGTTTTTGACATAGAGGGCAGATACATACATTTAACAGGCCACTTAGATGGGGAACCAGTAACACTGAACGGACTGTACGTCCCGAACGTCGGACAAAGTGAATTCCTACACAAAACAATCTCACACTTCTCAAACGACCTACCCTCTACATGTATCTGGGGCGGGGATATGAACTGCGTTCCACATATAGATACGGATAGATCACACCCCCCCATAGCAGCCTCCCAAGCAATCAAAAATTCGCAGATGCTGCGTCAATGGATGGTAGACCACCGTCTCATAGATACCTGGAGGCATATACACCCCCATGATCGCGAATACTCATACTACTCCCCAGTACACCTCCTCCACACTCGCATAGACCTTATCCTCATCTCCCAAGACATCACCCACAAGATCACTAGCGCTGATTACACCGCTAGGGTAATCTCAGATCACTCCCCTCTCATCGCTCATTTCAGATGGGGCAGCCCGCGCGCATGCATCCCAACTTGGCGCCTCCAGACCCGATTGTTACAAGACCCCCCTTTCCGAGATGAATTAGCCATACACATATCCTCTTACTTCATCCAAAACAAGGGGACAACGGGCTCTAGATCAACAGAATGGGACGCACATAAGGCAGTCATACGAGGAACATGCATCTCAGCAACAGTCGGCGCGCGTCAAACACTAGCACGTGAGCTTAGTAACTTAGAAAAGGAAGTACATTCTTTTGAGAAAGACTTCGCCAGGGGCGAGATTACACACACAGAACTAGCTGGAAAGCGCGCACAATGGTACGAAGCTGATAGACGACTAGGTCTGTTTGACCATCGACACTACATAGCTCGTAACCACGCAGAGGGTGACAGATCGGGTAAATTACTGTCATGGCTCATACACAATGGTGGCCGGAAATCCCCCATAGGAGCCATCCGATTAGAAACAGGACTAATAGTAAATGCACAGGCCGATATTAACCTAGCCTTTAAGGAGTATTACAGCACACTATACAAAGCTCCCGTCCCCCCACCCGAAATATCACTGAGCGAGTTTTTTACTGATATCGAGCTGAAACAACTAACGACCGCTCAGGTTGCAGACCTGGAAAGACCAATTGATATCAATGAGATACAGCAGGCCCTAAAACAATTGCCGCATGGCAAAGCACCAGGCAACGATGGACTGCCTATTGAATACTATAGCATGTTCCCGACTCAAACACAAACCCCATATCTAGAGATGCTGACGGAGGCGCTAGAGCGTGGACAATTACCAGACACATGCCGTGAAGCGCTGATAGCAGTGCTACCTAAGCCGGGGAGAGACCCATTGGATGTACGTTCATATAGACCACTATCACTACTGAACACAGACTGTAAGCTACTCGGTAAACTGCTAGCCAACCGTTTGCTCCCATGTATGCCGGACCTGATACATCACGACCAGGCTGGATTTATACCTGGCCGGAGCACATTTAGCAATATCCGAAACTTATTGCGCCTTATGGCGAACTCACGAACGGATGACTATGCTCAAGTGGCAGTATCACTGGACATAGAAAAAGCATTTGACACGCTGGGTTGGCCCTTCTTGATGGAGACGTTGCGCCGTATGGGCTTCGGTCGAACATTCATCAGATGGATAGAGGTACTCTACACTAACCCTTCTGCAAGAGTCAAAACGGGCGACACGATTTCGCAACCGTTTAAAATAGAGAGAGGAACCAGGCAGGGCTGCCCATTATCCCCGCTTTTATTCGCCCTCGCAATCGAACCCTTAGCAGCTCACCTACGAGCGGTAGCCCCTGCATGGGGCATCCGAGACGACCACACACACCGTATAGTGTCGCTATATGCAGACGATGCACTTATTTTCTTACGAGATCACCAAAAATCCCTACCTGAAGTGCTGAAGTTACTGCACAGGTTTGGCACGTTGGCCGGACTCAAGGTAAATTGGTCTAAGTCGTGCATATTCCCTATGTGTCCTGTCCCTGAAGCACACAGATTATCCTCCAACCCTGGCGAACTGAAATGGTGTTACACCACTTTCAAATACTTGGGTGTAAACATATATCACGACGCACGAGATCTCAGGGACGGCAACTTGGGGCAGGCGATTCGATCCATTAGAGGCTCCCTGCCCTTCTGGTGCTCACTCCCTCTATCACCATTGGGCAGAGTAGCCATAGCGAAGATGGTGATCCTGCCCCGATTGTTGTACTTCTTCATGGCCCTCCCACTGACTCTCCCAGCCTCTTTCTTTAAACCTCTGAATAGCCTATTAATAAATCTCATATGGGGCAACGGCAGACGCCGAGTGGCACTAACAAAATTATACCACCCACTAACAATGGGTGGAATGGGAGCGCCTAGATTCGAAATGTACTACGCAGCTTCCCAGTTACAATGGATCTCATCCTGGCTAAGCCGTCCAGACGGAGCTGAATCACAGATGATCCACTCGTCTTTGGGGAACAGGGGCTTAATACAATACTTGATGAATCGCGAATCCCCCAAACACCCACGCAACATACTACTGAAAATTGCGCACTGGATATGGGGCCACCATGTGATCATGAACAATAAAACACCACAATATTCCCCCAGGCTTCCATTTTTGGCCATCTCGAAAATAGCCAACATAGCAGCTAGAGTTGGCCTGAACAGTTGGCCAGAAAAGGGAATACGCACCATCGGCGACATCTATAGTGAAGGACGCCTCCTAACTTTCAATACACTAATTGATAAATATGAACTGGGGCGCGGAAGCTTTATAGCATATGGAGCTGTACGCCAGACACTACGGTTTTGCTGGGGCAATGAAAACTCAGAACCAAATATCTCCCCTAGATTGCATGAGTTGCTAGGTAGCATAGAAGATTCAATAAATGTGTCAAGAGCATACATAATCTTAACTTCTTGCGCTGAAGATAAACAAGTACAATCAAAGAACAAGTGGGATGCAGTGCTAGCAGAGCCTCTACCACAACCCGCTTGGAATCAGGCGTTGACAATGACAAAAGAAGTATCACGCAACCCGCGTTTTCGTTATACCCAGTTTAATTATTTACATCAAACATATTTATCACCTCATCGAATAACCCGTATTTTCCCCCACTCAAAGCAAACATGCCCTAGATGCGCCACTCCCGAAGCCACCTTTTACCACATGACCTGGGAATGCCCCCCAATCCGGAAAGTATGGGAAGACATAATAGTACTGCTTGTTGATTGGACAGCTGTTGAAATGTCCCCCACCCCGGAGCTGTGTTTGCTGGGTGTAGGACCAAGCCTTAAAAGACGGAAACAAACCCTAAGATGCATAGCGCTGGCACTGGTGTTGTACAGACGCCTCATAGCCATGCACTGGAAGGCACCAGCCGCGCCGAGCATTGAACAATGGCGATCGGAGCTGCGGCGTTGGGCCAGGGCCGAAGCCGACACGCTTCAGCTCCTATCAACAAAGGGTGTTCTGGTCAAAGGTCTTGACACCTGGAACTCTTTCGTAGCAATAATAGAAAGAAAAGATGACGAACGCCCGCCCTGAACGATCCCCCCAACGAACATTAAAATCTGCATTTTATAGTCCTAAATAGCTGTAACCCCCCAGTGATAGCGCGCAACCACCCTTCATCAGGCTCGAATCAGAATGTCAAATAGAGGAAGGCGGACAGGAGCTGGGAGAGACAACATGAAATTGTATAACCTAACAGGCGGTAACCAACTAGCAATAACACCAGCACACAAAGGGACGCATGACCCAATGCTCGCGCGCGTGCCTTCCTTTCCTCCTCTGCCCCCGCTTCCTCCGTCTTGGGGGCCCCCCTCGGCCTTTATCCCCCCCCACAGTATTTCCCCTCTTTCTCTTTCTTTCTTTTCTCTTTTCTGTTTTTTTTTTTTTTTTTTTTTTTTCTTTCTTTCCAATGCAACAGGATGCTTTAATATGATGCCCAGTCAGGACTATTCCCCCCCCTGCTCCAGCCCGTGGCAACACGTTCTCTCTGGCAGTGGCGCGGAAGTGGGCGAAGTACAACATAGCCCAGTCATGGTACATAAGCCGTCTAGGGTGATGTGATGAACGAACCTGTTGCAAATGTTATTCTTATTGACAGCTTTCACTTGTGTAATTTTGTTGTGTGATAATAAATAATAAAAACACATTTAAAAAAAAAAAAAGAGGAGACAGGGAATAATGACCTTAACCATACCTAAAAAGCGGTATAATTGTAAAGAAATTTAAATCAATCCAAGTTACAACGTTGGTTTCACATCTGGAACTGGAAGATAAGTAAAAGCAAAAACGAGCATCAGTAAGAGTTCATAAATGGGACTCTACAAAAGCGGTGTCAAAAAATATAATAAGTGTAACAGGTACTAGTTAGTGAGCTACTTGTATTCGAGCAGGCAAATTTAAGCGTGCCACAATGGGAAATGTCGAAACGATTGGACAATAACTGCAAATATGGGACCTTGATGAGTCCAAAGATGCGGTCCTAAAAATATGTCTATAAACACAGGTCAGACAAGGTGAGGCAAAAGCCCATTTAAATAAAGCGCAGCCACTTTTGCATTTACTAGACCAGCCATCCTATTTTAAATCACCTATTGTTTTTTCAAAGTTTGCCACGTTTTCTCCGAGATTGTGATGCCACAATAGGACCATAACTTGGTCCTGAAGTTTCTCATGCATATGCTTTTTCAGCTGATGCTCATCAGCTTGTTGAGTTTTCTGGCCTTAAAGGCTATCTTTCTAATTACATTCACTAAAGCTCCTGTGTGAGTGAAGCTCAGGCACTGTTGGTGCAGCCATCCTGCACCACCTTTTCTCTAGAAAAACTGGGGCTGAGAACTTGGGTGCATTTTTGTCAAAAGAAGTGCCTCTCTTACATGTTGTGCAATCATTCGTTCTCCCACTGTTGTTTACCTTTCCTCGTCCCTTTAAACAGGAGGGGATTGTCCATTGATTGGACCCCAAAAGATCATTAAGCTGTTACATCAATTATACCAAGAACCATTGACTAGATAATAGCTTTTTTTTTTAGTTCTCTGGGGTCAAAGAAAGGAAAGTCTGTGCAAGAAGGGACTCTTGAGGATAGTCTCCGGCATTAAGATCAGCTACTCACTGGCCACAAAGCACCTTCAGGAAGGATTGTTAGAGCCAATTGAACAAGAGTCGAGGCTGCTATCAGTGGGTTGGCACATAGCGCGCCTTTCCTTGACCTCTGACCTAGTATGACTTGGGTGTCATTGCACACATTCATGAAACACTACTGCCTTGACAGCCTGGTCCAAAGTAAAGGCATATTTTCTGTTTTGGTTCTGTAGGGCATTTAGTCTGAGTCCACTCCACATACCCACCACCTTTGGGAGATTCTGCTCTATTATCTAATCTAATAGACAGGAATTTGCTTACTTTTAGTAACGCTATATCTGGTGGATTCTCTAACAGCAGATTCATCACTGCCCTCCCACCTCTGTTTCCTGAAGTGGCCTATCTTGGCATCTAACATGTTGAACACTAGCTTCCCTCTCTGTTCCCTGCCCATTCATCTCACAGTGTTCAGCGCTGTGCTACATGCCCCTTCTGAACACTCAATGCACTCTTCTGTTAGGAATGCATGGTCCATAGTGTACATAGTGGATGTGTTCCAAACCTTTTTTGAAAGGCTGGCGGATGTTGACCCCTTCGCTGCCAGGCCTTTTCCCCCTCAGATGCCAGGCCTTTTTTTGGCTATTTGGAGCAGTTTGTGGTCAGGCCCTCATAACTTTTTGTCCACATAAGCTACCCATGCCAAATTTGTGTCCTTTTTTCCCAACATTCTAGGGATTCTAGTGGTACCCGGAGTTTGTGGGTTCTCCTGAAGGAGACCAAGGGATTAGCCAAAATACAGCAAAAATTTAGTTTTTAACATAAAACAATGGGGAAAAAGGGCAGCAGACGAAGGGTTGTGGTTTTTCCCCTGAAAATGGCATCAACATTATTCAACACAATTTTGGTATTTTACTGGGGACATACCCCATTTTTACTATTTTTTGTGCTTTCAGCCTCCTTCCAGTTAGTGACAGAAATGGATGTCAAACCAATGTGGGTCCCAGAAAGCTAAACATTTCTGAAAAGTAGACAAAATTCTGATTTCAGCAAAGGGTAATTTGTGTAGCTCCTACAAGGTTTTCCTACAGAAAATAACAGCTGAAATAAAAATAAATTTGTAATTCAGGTGAAAAAACAGCCATTTTCCCAACGTTTTTACTCTGTAACTTTTTCCTGCAATGTCAGATTTTTTAAAGCAATATACCGTTACGTCTGCTGGACTCTTCTGGTTGTGGGGATACATAGGGCTTGTAGGTTCATCAAGAACCCTAGGTACCCAGAGATAATAAATGAGCTGCACCTTGGAATGGGTTTTCATTCTATTCCGCGTATACAGCAATTCATTTGCTGAAATCTAAAAAGTGAAAAATAGGTATCAAGCAAACCTTTGTATTTCCAAAATGGGCACAAGATAAGGTGTTGAGAAGCATTGGTTATTTGCACATCTCTGAATTACAGGGTGCCCATACTAGCATGTGAATTAGTTTTTTTTGTTAACTAGACGTCTTTTTTTACACATTGTCTTACATTTGGAAGGAACAAATGTAGAGAAAGACAAGGGGCAATAACACTTGTTTTGCTATTCTGTGTTCCCCCAAGTCTCCCGATAAAAATTGTACCTCACTTGCATGGGTTGGGTTAATGCTCGGGACAGGAAACGCAACATGGACATATCACATTTTTACATTGAAATCTGACGTGTTTTTTGCAAAGTGTCTAGCTGTAGAATTTGGCCTATAGCTCAGCCGGCACCTAGGGAAACATACCAAACCTGTGCATTTTTTAAAACTAGACACCTAGGGGAATCCAGGATGGGGTGACTTGTGGGGCTCTCACCAGATTCTGTTACCCAGAATCCTTTGTAAACCTCAAAATGTGGCTTAAAAAAACACTCTTTCCTCACATTTTGGTGACAGAAAGTTCTGGAATCTGAGAAGAGCCACACATTTCGTACTACCCAGCGTTCTCCCAAGTCTCAAGATAAAAATGGCACCTCACTTGTGTGGGGAGGGCTAGCATCCGTGACAGGAAACACCCCAAAACACAACGTGAGCACATCACATTTTCCCAAAGAAAACCGACTTTTTAGTTTTTAAAAAAAAAGTGCCTAGCTGTGGATTTTGGCCTCTAGCTCAGCTGGCACCTAGGAAAACCTACCAAACCTGTGCATTTTTTAAAACTAGACACCTAGTGGAATCCAGGATCGGGTGACTTGTGGGGCTCTCACCAGGTTCTGTTACCCATTTTCCTTTGCAAACCTCAAAATTTGTCCAAAAAACACTTTTTCCACAAATTTCAGTGACAGAAAGTTCTGGAGTCTGGGAGGAGCTACACATTTCCTTCCACCCAGCATTCCCCCAAGTCTCCCAATAAAAATGTTACCTCATTTGTGTGGGTAGGCCTAATGCCCGCGAAAGGAAGTGCCCCAAAACACTATGTGGAAACATCAAAATGATCAAATATTAAACTACCTGTTTTTGCTGCTGGGTGGGGGTGGACCTGCGTTTTTGGTCCTGGGCTCAGCAGCCATATAGGGAAACCTACCAAACCCAAACATTTCTGATCCCCCAATGTTTTCTTACCCAGAATCCTCAACAAACCTCAAATTTAGCTTAAAAAAAAAATCAAATTTTCTCCTGGTAAAAATTATACCTCACTTTTGTCGGTGGGCCAAGTGTCTGTGACAGGGAAGAGCCAAAAACATGTTGAAATTGAGGGGGTACCAAGGCGGGTCCAAAAAGGCAGTTTCGAAAAAAAAAAACATGACAGAAAAGGCCTTGAAAATAATTGCCCCACTGGTGAGCGACCCTTGCCCAAGGGGTCATTCCTCTTATGCCAATTTTCCTTCTAAAATGATCCCTGGTGTCTAGTGGGCATTTCAGCAGCCAGATCGCTTCACGATCTGGCTGCTGAAATGCTTTGAGCTACTTCAAAGGGAAGGAAATTCCTTTCCTTCCCCTTGAAGCCTCTCAGGCCCCCATTTGGCATTTCTCTTCCGATCCGCGCTGGAAGTCAAGCTTCCAGCGCGGTGGGGCGGCCTTGCGCTAATGTCATCAGATGTCACTGGAGGTGTTGGGGGGGGGGTGGTGTGTGTGGAAGGGGAAGTTATTCCCCTTCCAGCCCTGCTATGGGTGGGTGGAGAAGCGTCTCTCGGGGGAGCGCTAGAGCTTTGACGGAGGACCAGTAGTAGGATGTAATGCTTACATCCGTGGTGCCGCAGCCACGGACTTAACCATTACGTCCATGGCGACCAAGGGGTTTGACGAATATTCAGTAATCTGCATAGGGTCTTCCTAAGGATTTTGGGGTCCCTGGGCAAGACCTATTTTTGGGTCCCCTGTATGGATCAAATCTGAATTTTATTACCCATTTACTGGTAATTCGACCATTCATGATGCCAAGCACTACTAAATTATATGTGAAACTTTAACAGGGTCACAAAAAACAGCTTAACCATGTATTGTGGGACCACAAAAATCCTTAAAAGGACACTGGGTAGAGAGACACTGAGATGGATGTAGTGAGAAAGGTTTAGACTGAGAATTAGTTGACAAAGGTCTAACAGAGAAGTTTTGCTTTCCGGGGGCGGAGGGTGGTTTGGAAGGTAGTGGCCCAGGACAGTTGCCCACTTTGCTCATGCTTCAACCCTTCTCTGCATCTGCATTCATTCACAAAAATGACCTACACATCTTTGGACAGATTAACAGCTGCATTTAATTAAAAAAAAGAAAGTGCTCAAGTCAAATCAATAGTTTTCTATGCCATGACTTGGTATTTATTTATTACACGTTAAAAAAAAACCCAGATATGGTGCAGATTCCTGCACTTAACTGAGCAATCTGCGAAATGTTTCATCTGCAGTGATTGACTGAAAACCCCCACCATCTGCAAAATAAGGCTATAATTACCACCGTGTGAATGGGCAAAGTTTCAGTTATAACAAATAATAATGGGGGCATGCTTAAAAGATCATACTGCCTTTCACAACGAGACGGGAGCCTCCTGCGCCTCCAACACACAAAAAGTGGAGCGCAGTTCCTGTCACAACAATACTACGAATGGCTTCTCTGCACCAAATTGCTGCGCTCTTAAAGACTTTCAAGTGCTTCACCTCCTGCACTCGTGTGACATGATACATGTGCTGCAGGTGAGCTTTGCCAGTGTTGGCACCACCCTCCACCCCCAAATGCAGACCTCTGCATCAGAAAATATTGGTGGGGTTTCATTCCCGGTGCCCCACTGCAAATGGCGCCTGTGGACGCTGGTATGGATCACCAACGCCCAACGCATCACAGGAAATAAGACATCGGTGCATGCCATTAAACCTAAATGCGGAGACAAGGGACAGTAGACATGACATGCGAGGGAGCGATGTTTGTTTAACCACGACATGAAATGTGAATCCGGACAAGCGGCTTGAAAGGGATGCAATCCCTCACATAACTTGATGCGCTACAGTTATCCTGTTTTCCAGGAGTTTTGATGGGGCATATTTACATATTTAAAGGGCGCTGCACTGTATGGAACAGAAAATGTAAATGTCAGACATTCGTTAAGATGTGTATCACTAGAAATAGCGATAATTGCCTGCAAAGCACTTACCTTTCTCTAAGCTACCAGATGCTTCCTTCTTTCGAATTGTTTTCATTCTCATCGTGTAACCTACTCAGAAGCTTAGCATGGACCCCGCCTACCCCCCCTCATGTAGGATAAATCTACCTATTCGGTAAGCCCAGTACTTTTACTTGGTAGCTTCTCGTTTAGCTCAGTACCTTGAGCCATCTCCTCTGCCATGAACAAACACACGCAGCAATTAATAACTTGACTCCCTTTCAAAAAGGTAGTGGTGACAGCTTGTATTGAAGAAGGTGCCTGTTTAAGACATGCATGGTACCGATCTGGAAAAAAGCTCTGAATTAACAGCAGTCGTCACGACAGGCAGACAAGTTGCTCATTAATTGGTAATGGGAAAGAGGACTCCTTTTTAAAGTCTCTTCACCAATTGCTAGTTTTGGCTGTGCATTTAACTTGGTCAGAATTGTAAAAGTTGACTGTTGCTGATCTACAGTAGTATCTAATGAGGTTGAATGCTTGGCCACCATTGAATCTGCTGTTACTTAAGTTTCTGCCTCGCAGGACTAGATCTAGTATTCTGTCTCATTACCTAGATCTTTGTTAAGTAGAGGTCTGACATGCACATTCATAAGTGAAATAGGCCTTATAAAATCCTGAATTCTTTCCAGTATTCAAAATGGGAGTTAATTTTTTTATTTCTGGTGTGTAATTTTCACTGTATTTAAAAATGTTTAATGTGATATGTCTAAAATATCAGCCCTATTGAGTCTTAGAAATATTGATCCCTCTTGGTTTTATCAAATTGCTTTTGCTAATTTAGGGAGGGGGGGCTAAGGGTCTTTTGTGGTCTCAAGTCTTTGATCTCATGATATCTGGACTTGACATTTTATTGCTAATTCTCTATAGCATCAACTCCCATCCGATAGTGCAATATTTTGTTGCCCATGTTTGCAACTGCTGCATTTAATGGCAGTGCATGTCTTGTGATGGCTCACTGAAACAATGGTGTAGAGGTTGGATCTGCAGACCATGGTCTCTGGATAGTTAGATCATTTGTTTTTTATTGTATTTTTTCCCTCTGTCTTCTATAGACCCAATGTTGCAGTTGCTTCCACCCCTGAATCTCCTTTCTTCTCCTGATACTCGTTCCCCTACCCTCCTTCTGATTTAAGTAGTTCTCTGTGCTGCAATACAAATGACTTTCATGTTGCCTCAGTGTCTCTCTATGTCTATACCTCCTGCACAGAAACCTACAGAAGATTAACTCAGGTGATAATCCTCTTGTTTACGGCATCCTGAACAACAAAGCATGACTCTACATCGCAGCCCCGTAGCTCTTCAGAGCCACTGGTGCACGGCGCAACTTAAAAGCAGGACTTTGCATTACAAGACCCTTGACAACTCCGGGGACCGTATTGTAGCTGTGCATCTTCTTAGACCTGCTGCTGCACAATGCATCCTTAATGCGGGATCTCGTAACACACCAGGATTTAATGTACTTATGTTCAGCTGGCCTCAATTGGTCCCTGTAGCCAGCTTGCACTTCATCATGGTCGGCCTGAACTTGTAACGTTGTCCTGGTCCAGCTAGACCATATAACCACTGTTGATGCTTTGTGTTTTTAGGTACTATTTTTATTCAAAACTTTGAAATTGCCTATCTCTAGTTCTACTGATTGAATTGATTTATAAAACTTTACTGTTTTTTTGTATGTAGGTGTGCGATTTTTCTTGTGTTGTGATTTCACTTTATTACTGTTTGATGTGCTACATAAATAATTTACACATTACTTCTAAGTTAAGCCTGACTGCTTTGTGGAAATCTACCAGAGAGTTAAGGACACATTAATTTGGGGCTTGCTTTCTGTTTCACCCTTACATAGATTGTGGTTGCTGCTTCAATTCGGTTCCACTTCCCTCAACCAGTAACCCAATTTCCAACAATCAGCATAAAATAAGTATTAGACAATCAGAAAGTAAATTCAGTATCTTGACTAAAAGAGTTATCAAGTGGCGTGCAGTATGATGTCTGCAGAAACTGGTGATTCACAACGGATCTGTCTGTTTTAGGCAGTCTCAGATTAAATGCTTTTGTTGTGCCTAGTAGGCTTACCTAGTTAATTTTGAAAATTGTTGGAGTATATTAGAAATTGTACTGCTGTGAATATTGGACATGATTCACAAAGGTAAACTTAGACTTATGGTCTAATTTTAGACCAAAAGTCGAATTTTATGACTTTTCGATATTCACAAAGGTAAGTTACGAGTAGTATTTTTACGTCCGCACTCTGGGCATATCATCCACATTCTGTAGGTTCATCCACACTTGAGGCGGAGGAGGTAATCCTTCATACTGACAAACTTGAGTCAGTGCCTACCATCCCCCTCAAACCCATTCCACCGAGCTCCAGCGGAACTCCTTGGGCCACATCCAATCCGAGCCTTGCTGCCACAAACAAACCTTTTCAGACCTTGCAACATTTAGCTGAATGTGTTTGTTGGTTTGGCCCTTGCCAGGTGACAGCAGAATTTGAGGAGGAAGAGCAGAGCAGAGTTAAGAGGATCTTCAGACAAAGTATCAGCTTCTTTGGTATGTCCAGCCAAGATGTCATGGCCAGATACAATTTTTCCCCTGCTGATATCTTGGATATGGTTTGTGAGTGGGAGCAAGTTCTTGACTCTGAGACCTGCTGCTCCCACACCATCCCAGCCTATGTCAAGGACTTAGCAGCTCTCCATTTTTTTTGCTGCAGGGTCGTTCCACAGGGTATTTGGTGATCTTGTTGGCATCTCCTAGGCACTCCAGTCCTGATGCCTGCATCAAGTTCTGTGCTGCTTCAATAGGAGAGCACATCGCCTCCTAAGAATACCCCTTTCATGGGCCAGAAGGCAAATGGTAGTTAGGGATTTCTACCTCTTTTACAGCTTCCCACGTGTGCTGGGTGCAGTTGATTACACTCATGTGGCTCTTCAGCCACCTCACCACGATGCACACACATTCTGCAACAGACACCACTGGCACTCCATCAACGTGCAGGGTGTCTGTAATGCCAGTGGTAGCCTCATTGATGTGCATGCAGTGTTCCAAGACAGTGCCCATGTTAGTGATGTATTCCGCAGATCACCTCTTACCCGGCGGATGGCAGTGAGAGAATTTTGCAACATTTGGCTACTGGTATAATTGTTTTTTAAGATATCCAACCTTTTAACTAAGCTAATCCTCGTACTACATACATGCCCCCAACAGACATGGTATGTACCATTTAATACAATATGTACTGATGCAAGAGGGACATTTACAAATATCACTCCATTTCCCTCAGTTGATGCTGCATATGCACCGTTCCCTCATCTTCTCACACCAGACAGACTTGCAACCACTGTACCCCAGCAGAGGAACAGTAGAGCACACAGATGTACATGTGCCATAATTGAATGCAGTTTTGGTCTCCTGAAGTGAAGATTCAGATGTCTTGACCATACGGGGGGTGGTAGGGGTGTTGCTGTACTGAACTCAAGTTGTGTGCAAGATTATAGTAGCCTGTTGTGTGTTGTACAACATAGCATTAAATCATGCCTTACACATAGCTCTGGACCCTCCTCTAGGTCTGAATCTGGGTAACAAGGCCGTTGTACAAAACAGAGGGCAGAATATGACCAGCTGGTTGACACTTTTTTCACCTGAGCAACATGTTGTGTCATGGCCTTCATGTGGTTTGCAGTATGTTGTCAATGATGATAGTTGGCCTTTTGTCACTCTGTCTATACATTCTACCCTGAGACTACTTTGTAAGCCATACATGATGTCTGTAAACAACAGCCTTTGCCAGTGAGTCAAAAGATCTGCCATGCTTTACATTATGTGCTGATGTCAGGGATTAACGTGGGCAGTCTCTCTTAGGGCTTCATTGACTCTTGGGATTAACTGTCTGCATGTGTGAGGCCTCCCTGGACAGTGTCACAAGAGGGGCCTGCTTCACAAAGAGCCTCTCCCCTTGGGGTGAAGGTGCCACATCAGAGGGGTGAGTTCCTGTACCCAAGGGGAAATTGCTGCTATTAGTGCTCACAGTGTAGTGATCCTGCCCCAAGTGTGGTGACTCACCCACAACTGTGTGGCCCCTGCCACAAGTGTAGAAACCTTTGCAAATGTGTCTGCGACAAATCATGTGGCAGCGTGGCCGTATGTCTGACATATGTACACCATGGAACAAGTCGACCAGTGTAGAGACCTGGATAGTCCATGCTCATAGTTGACATGTTTGGCAGCTGCCCATTAGATGTGCCACTTCAGGCCTGTGGTGGATTATAGTGGAGACTGGGTCTTTTGCTACAAGTTTCACTGTGGAGTAACAGACTACCAGACCCAGAATTCATCATGACCATCTGTCCTGAATCAGCCCATCAAGAATGGATTTGGAAATTTGGCAGGGCTCCATGATCACAAATGTTCCTCCTCATGAAGCAGACTAATACCTACTGGTCACATTCACAATGTGAAGCCATTTTGTATTTTGTGAAATGGAGAATGCATCACACATGCATGTCTCATCTACCCCTCTCATGACCTGTCACTGCCTCTTGTCAGATCTATAGGTATCTTGCGAGATGTATGACATAGTGTGCCACTATCTTGGCAGGTAATTTTGTTCTAACTACCATCACCACCACACACCACCCACCCCTACATAAAAGGTGGGGCACTGTCAGTGCATACCCTGTTGGGGGCCTCTATAGGGGAGACAGCTGGTCCTATGGATCCCATTGCCATACCTTTTGCAGGTGATTGTAGTCACACACTGCACTTGCCTACAAGGGCATTACAAAACTCCCTCAAGTGTGCATGTGGGTTGACGTCTGCACAGGTCAACACAGTGGCTGCTTTAAGACACCTCCTTCTTCTACTTGCCTGTGCCGCCCCAGGGCATCGCAAGTGTGTCTCTGCCCTGGGGGCACTGCATTCAATGTATGGGGCACAGGTTCACCCTCTGCACCTTTTTTTAAGCTCTGCTGTGGTGCTAACAGAGAAAGTGTGTCTTATGTGTAATAAGGCCCCAGTTACCAAGTTACCAATGTGGACAGCGGCATGCATCTGTTTCTTTGGGTCCACATAATACTGGGACAACCTATCAATCACCCCCTCAGTGAATATGTCCATATCAGTATCACTGACTGTGTGGGTGCCTCGTCCACGGGTCATTAAGCCACGTTGGTTGAGATTGGTTCAACAGTGCTGCAGAATGGCAGAGGATATTGCTTGGCAGTGAGGCAGACTCCAAATGACCATTACATGGATGTCAGCCCTCCAAAATTTGAAGGGGGTTTGGCGTGCTGCTTACTACTGATGTTGTACAAAGATCTACAACACATGAGTCTGAGTCACAATGGGCCCCTGCCCTTGCAAGCCTAATTTTGGAGAATCTGCCTCAAGTGCAATCACTGAGGGTTCTCTGCCACTAGTGCATAGGTTGTTTGCAGGGCCAGACTGGGGGTTGGGGGGGGGTGATTTGGTGTTTCCGAGGAGGCTGTAGATGTGGGGGCTGGTTTTGCTTCTGTGTTTTGGGTGTGAACTAGTGCCACAATATGTGCCCCCAGTAACAAAGCAGGAATCCTGCATGATCTATACACTTGTGTTTTCTGTTTCTGTGTGGGGGGCTTGTCTGAAGTACTTGACAGTGCTGTTATGGGTCCCTATTCCTGCTCTGTCCTTGTGTCCAGGGGTGAACACCCCTACCTGTGCCTACTTTGGTGATAAACTACAGTCTCTTCTAATGTAAGTGCCATATGTTGACCACATGCACCATAATGCAAAGGTCCAAACTGTGCTGGACAGTAATGTAGTGTTACGTGTATCTATAAACTCTTACCTTCCTCCATTTGACCGTCTGCCTTTTTACACCTGTTTGCAAATGTAACACTGGTTTGTCCTAGTCTACCGCCCAAGTGTGGAATCTTTGCTCGGAGAGCGTAGAGTAAAGTCAGGATGCTGAGAGTATGTTCTGGGTGTGGATGATCCGCACTAGGGGTGTAGAATCTGACCGGAACCCAATGAATTTTCCCAGGAAATGACAGAGGAAATGTAAGACAGGAAGTTCATGACAGGAAGTTGTAGGCAGCCATTTTATTGTCATTCTGAATTATCCCTACCTACATATAGGATCCTCTGCCGTCCTGCTGCTTTGTGTACTCTAACTGCCCCCAACATGGATGAGGGACTTGATGAGAGGGCACCCTACTTCATTTAACGGGAATCGGACATTTTAGCTCAGAGGTGCTGGAAAATTACTCTCCGCTTTATGGTGGACCATCTGAACAATACAGCACTCGCCCGACTCTAGGAGAGCATTGCGCTGCAGTACAGTGGAGTGGAGCGGGCGTGTGCCACTGGGAGGCCAAAACATGCATCAAGTGCTAGGAGGACCTGAAATGCTGGGCCAGACTGATGACCCAGGAACTATTGGGCCAGTCCTCCCAGCCCCACGTGCACTGGCCCCACCTTATGCCACGGTACAGAACGGTTCTGAGCACAGCCTGGCCGACCCTCCATGCACAGCTAGAGGAGTTGGAGCAGCAGAGACCTGGTAAGTGAAAGGGCTGTGTCATGTCTGTTAGTATGATGTCAGTGGTGACTCATGTCACAGTTTACAGAAACTGAGCAATTGCTTCAGCAGTCATAAGGCCAGTGCCTCATTGGAGCACATTGGTTGCAGAAACTAGGGTGCATCCTGAGACTTGTGTTCTGAATATTATTGGGGAAATGAGCCTCACTTGTGTATTTGAAGGAAGAAATGCAATTCAAACACTTTGACTGGTGGACAAGGGCCTTATCACTGCTGGGTCCAGTGGCAAAGGGATGGGCCAGACAATGTCCAGTGTGGGGTCAGGATATTTTGGGTGTTATATGCAGTATCATGCATGCTTGGTGTGTATGTTTTGTCAGTGTAAAGTATCATTTCATGCATCTTGGAGTAAAGGCTAACTTAGGAATACTTGTCTCACACAAAGTGGTACCAACATTACCAAGGGAAACCAAAGGCACACGTCTCCACATATGACAAATGGATCGTCTAGCTAGCTGTACCAACTATGCATTTGTGCCAAGCAGTTTATAGCACCAGCAGGCAGTCTTGTCATGCCAAATGTGACACCTGCCATGTAGATTGACTCATGTTGTCAGGGATCCTTAGTATATAGACCCACAGCGTAGCAAAGGTCATAACCAAGGCCAGGTTTGTATATGTATACCCATTTAACCATTTGTGTGGAATCAGACCATGCTACACATCAGATGACATGAAAGTCTGTGTAAGACTGTCCAGTCTGCACATTACAGGATGATCATAGATACATGCTTAGATGTGGACAGATCAATCCTGACTGTCCCATCTCGACTTTTAGATGGACTTTGGAAGATGATCAAGTAACATGGACAGGAAACACTGGGCCCAATTTACAAAGGTAAACTCAGACATTTGATCTACGTTTACAACAAACATCTTTCGTTTACTTTTGTGAATCAGGCTTCAGTATTGTAATAATGCTTTAAGATGAGGCTTCATCACTACAGAAGTGTATACAGCCAACAATTGTGTCAGATGTCAAGGTGTGAGAAATGTTAGGACATTAAAGTGATAGTACACATACATTTGGGATCCAAGTCACCTAGAATTGGTTAGTGAGATCAAAAGAGAACAAAGTCGACACTTGCTTGATGTACTCATGTGCCGTGCCCTGATTTGTACATCAACTACATAATGTTATCACTTGTATTTCAGTGGACCCGGCTGGCCAGGAAGACCAGGAAGAGGACCATGGACAGAGGGGATCCTCAGGATGTTGGCAGGCCCGGCTACTTTCATCAGAAGAAGAGCAGGGAGGGTCCTGGAGCATCTTCAGGCACGGGAAGTGCACCCACCCAGAAGGTCCCAACATAAGCCACAGACTGGGTGGAGGCTGCGGACAGTGTGGGGAGGCATTAAACTGGACACCTCTGGCTGGTGGCAGGAAGGGGGGGTGTAGGAATTGTACAATCCCCTGAAACACAATAACTGGACCCACCTGAGGTGTCCCTAGGGCAGGCCGAACCAACACCTGGGCGCCTCTGAATCATCCTTATCTCTTGAGGCCCCCCATTGGGGCCCACAGCTGCACCCCCCTGCCACTAGTCCCCCCTACTTCCCCCCGCAACTCCCCCTTCACCCCCCCTGCAACCTCCCCTCACCCAAATGCCTGCCCCAGTGCCCCAAGGAGCATCCCTGTTGCCAACACCCCACATCCCTCATGTGCAACCTAATCCCCTCCCTGTTAAGTCACCCCTGTGGCTGCATCCCAGGAAGGAATGGTGGCATCTGAGGGGGAGAAGGGCATGTCCCCTCTGCTCTTACAGCAGATCATTGAGGCCACCCTCAATGCTACCCTCACTGCCTTGGTTGCAACCGTGATATCTGCCCTGTCCCAGCATCCTTCCCATACCACCCTCCATGAGTCAATTGGCTTCAACACCAGCCCATACCCCTCATGTGTCCCAGTCACACAGGGTGTCGGGTCCTCCAGCCCAGCCAGAAAGAGACCACAGATGCAGAGGATCTCTGTCATTGAGTAGGATGATGACCAGGATGACGTATGACTGCACAGTGTACTGTGACTGGACATTTGTTTTAGCCCTTGTATATAGTCTGATTTCCCTGATGTTTCCTGTTGTGTTTTATTTATTATGTCCAACCCCCCTCCAAGTCCCCTGCCCATTCTGTATGAAGAGCAGTATTTGATTGTTTCTCCCTTCCCAATGAATGGTATTTTTATTTCTTTCAAATCATATTTGTATTAAGAAAAAAAAGCACTGTCATGTAGTTCATTGTATTTGCTAGAATCAAAGTATGGAAGTATACATCTAGAGTGGTTTAGCTATGCCTTCAATGCAGTATCTTTGTACACTGATGGTTCTACTGATGAACTTGTCTTAGCCATGTTTAAGAACACATTTGTGGCCTACAGCCGCAATAAGCAATTGCTAATCATCAACTATTACTCAGCTTAATTTAAATGTGGATTATGTATTTTACATACATTGTTCTGTGCAAACATATGTTACAGTGCTCATGGGGGATCTCGTTTGTGCTCTTTCGGTGATGAGGATCTTTGTGATGTTGGGCATTGCCTGGGGCCCTGAGGTGCAGATTGGTGTGGTGCCTGTGCTTGTGGGGAGGTGGGGGGGGAGGTTTGCTTCCTGGACAGGGGGTGGTGGACCCTGTACAGTGGGGGTGCTTCCTGGATGGGGGGTGGTCCCTGTACATGGAGGGGAGGGCTTCCTGGGCAGGGGGTGGTAGCCTCTGTGGGGGGGGGGTGGGATCTTTCCTGGGCAAGGGTGGTGGTCCCTGTACAGGGGGTGGTGGTGGAGTGGAGGGGAGAGAGTGCTTCCTGGAGAGGGAGTGGTGGTGCATGTAGAGGGGAAAGGGGGACGTGACTGTCCAGTGGGTGGCGTGTGCAAGGGAAGTGTTGCTGTCGTAGAATGATGAGGGCCCTGTGCAGGTTTCCTAACCAGGGGCTTGGGGGTGATATGATGAAGGTAAATGTTTGATCCCCCTACATCCATTAAGTGTGAAGGCTGATTTGGTATCATTTTGAGTATGCCCGACGTCATCTTCATAGCCACTGCATGGTGTCTTGCACTATCTTTCCTCTGCATGGCCATGATGTAATTCATCCTCTTTTCCCCATGTCTTTCCAGGATGTATCCATCCTCTCCAATGCCTGGGTCTTTTCTATGAACCAATTGTGGGAGTTTGTACATGTCCTGTAGTGAGGCAGACATGTCAGACAGTATAGCCCCCATGTCACAAATGTTCTGTCTCACATCTGACTGATGGTGGATGAAATCCTTCTCCTGATCTACACCATAAATATCTTTCAGCCCTCTCCCCCCCTGTGAAGCAGAGGTTGCAACAGGCTAAACCGTTGCCTTGCAGTATCATGTGGTGCAGTGCAGGGAGTGAGTCAAATTATCTTCAGATCAACAGATGTTTCACAGGTGACCTGGTTTGTGTAAACCTACACGTGACAGACCACACTGTGGTGTTCAATGCAGATATACAATGCAAAAGCAAACTCACCAGTTCCAACTCCAGCACTGTGGCATGAGATCCCCCTTGATGTCAGCTGCTCGACCGGACTTCTTGAGTGTGTAGCAGAATATATGGTCCTCGATCCAGCAGCTTGTGAAAGAAGTGACACCATAGTTAATGTTTTGCATGATTTATATGTGAATATTCACACTTGACGTACACATCACTGATTATGTTTGGTACATTTTACACACCAACTTCAGATGTAATGCTGAAGTGGAAATATCTGCTTATCCCCCTCCACAAGGATTTGGTTATGGTACATGGGTAGGATATCAATTGTCTACAACACTATGGGGGTCATTACAACATTGGCGGGTGGCAACCGCCACCTGCCATGTTGTGAACGCTGTGCTGCCGCACTCCCGCGGTGCCCATTATGACATCCCCACTGGGCTGGCGGGCGGAAACAGAGTTTCCGCCCGCCGTCCCAGCGGGGATGTGGGCCGCAACATGGGAGCCGGCTCCAAATGGAGCTGGCGGTGTTGCGGCCGTGCGACGGGTGCAGTTGCACCCATTGCGCTTTTCACTGTCTGCAGAGCACACAGTGAAAAGCCACATGGGGCCCTGTCAGGGGGCCCCTGCACTGCCCATGCCAGTGGCATGGGCAGTGCAGGGGCCCCAAGGGGCCCGCGACTCCCCGTACCGCCAGCCTTTTCCTGGCGGCTCAAACCGCCAGGAAAAGGCTGGCGGTAGGGTGGACTCGTAATCCCCTGGGCAGCGCTGCTAGCAGCGCTGCCCTGGCGGATTACTACAGCCGGGGCCATTGTGGTGGAAACTGCCGGCCCCGGCGGTGCGACCGCGGTGCTTCTGCCGCGGTCGTAATGACCAGGGGAGCACCACCAGCTTGTGGGCGGTGCTTCTGTCATTTCAGCCCTGGCGGTCCTGTACCGCCAGGGTTGTAATGACCCCCTAAATGGCTTATTTACCTGGCGGACGGATGGGAGTGGGTTTGACTGCGGCAGCCAGGATGTCTCCTAAACCCCTGGATGCTGTCACCCGTATCACTGAAGTAGTCTTGGCAGCAGCTGTAATGTAACATACGTATCCATAACTAAGTGCAAAGGTTAATGGTGATGATGCTGCATGTGCATGTTGGAGGTGTGGACCAGTGATCTACAAGTTACTGGCAGCCCTTATATCAGCCAGGTATCACACTTACAGGCAAATAAGTATTTAGAGGTTACTGAGAGCTACAGGATGAAAATAAGTAGGGTGTCCTCCACTGCTGATCTTTGGAAACACCTTCATTTGTCGGGGCATCATGCATTCTACGTGGTATCTGCTAATTCGAAAAGGAGTCTTCCACAGCATGCAGAGCTGGTTCATTTTTGCAGATCAGATTTTGTCAGTGCATTGCAGAGTACATTTTGATATACGCATTGATCCCTACCTTTACTGGTTTCACATTGTGCAGTTGAAAAACTAGATGTATAACCTTCCTCTCCTCTACACCCACCCACCTCACCAGCCCCAACGCCACTTCACAGACTCAAGCCTGTTGGTATCATCACACCACCATAATTACTTTAGCTGTTGGTTCCTGGGATTTTGTCAGCAAGTATCCATGTCATGGATTTCCAAACAAGTTTTGACTACTCCTCTCTTTGAGAGACTTGGGGACATTTTTATGAGCCCCTCAAGGCACTGGGGCATCATCTTTTGTGTGACTCCAGCTGTGCACACTAGTAAATTATGTCTATGAGGCCACGGCAAGCCACTTTGCATGGTTTGGAATGGCCTACTAGCTATGGAGCGAGTCAAAGCTGCACAAATCACTGTGTTGCCTTACTCTATACTTACTTGAGTGACATTCCATGAACATTTGATGGTGGAGGGGTGGTTCCCACACAATACCTATGCAGAGCCATGTACAACTGGGGAGGCACAAACACTTAACACCTCCTGAGGTCAATCATGATGGCTTGTGCAATAGACTTGCTGCACTGACCTAAGCAAAATCCACCTATATGAGGGCCAATATGAAGACTTGGGTAGGTACTGTACGCCTACATTTTGAGTCGACCTTTAAGTGGCCAACATGTTAGGATTTGGTATACTGTTGTAAGCCAAACGTGAGCATATGAAGATAAGTTACAACAATGATATTAGAGACACAACACATGCTGCTGACATTTAAACCACAGTTTAAAACCATGAGCATTTGGTAGTCATTTTTATGTGTTCGATGGCATGTGTAGCTGCAGATACACATGCTGTGCGCAGTCCGCCGTCTGGTGTTGGGCTCGGAGTGTTACAAGTTGTTTTTCTTCGAAGAAGTCTTTTTCGAGTCACGAGACCGAGGGACTCCTCCCATTTCGACTCCATTGCGCATGGGCGTCGACTCCATCTTAGATTGTTTTTTTTCCGCCATCGGGTTCGGACGTGTTCCTTTTCGCTCCGTGTTTCGGGTCGGAAAGTTAGTTAGAATCTCGGAAAAAAACATCGGTATTGTTTGCGTTTGGTATCGGGTTAGTTAAGAACAAATCAACACCAAATTCTGAAAAGCTCCGGTGGCCTTTCGGGGTTTTTTCGATCCCCCGTTGGGGCCTGGTCTGCCCGGCCACACGTGACTACAAGGCTGATGGAACGGACCCCATTCCGCTTCTGCCCAAAATGCCATAACAAGTATCCGTATACGGATCAGCATTTGGTCTGTAACTTGTGCTTGTCTCCTGAGCACAAGGAAGATACTTGTGAAGCCTGTCGAGCGTTTCGGTCGAGAAAGACATTAAGAGACCGAAGAGCCAGAAGACTGCAAATGGCGTCGACGCCGACAGGACAAGAGCGTTTCGAGGAGGAAGAAGAAGCTTTCTCCATCCACGAGTCGGACTCAGAAGAGCTCGAGGCCGAAGAAACGCCAAAAACCGTGAGTAAGACGTCGAAACATAAGACGCACGAGAAGTCAACTAAAGCCCAGGGGACGCCACCGCCAACAGGCCATGGCTTAACCCGAAAGATAGGTGGCCGACCATCGGCACCGAAAAAGGGCACGCTTGTGGCGAAGTCATCCGACTCAGGTCGAGATACCGCCACACAGCAAGCTCGGACCCGAGACAGCGGCTCCGAAAAAATTCGGCACCGAGACAGCGGCACCGAAGACGTTCGGCACCGAGACACCACGCCGAAAATAAAAAAGGTTTCTTCAGAGCCTAAAAAGACATCTGAAAAAGTTTTGGTTCCGAAACATCCAGCCTCGGAGCCGAAAACAGGTTCCTACACAGAGGAACAAGGATTAACCTCCCAAATGCAAAAGCATAGATTTGGAGTGGAACTTGAAACTGTAGAGCCAGATTACACACAAAGAAGGCTCCACATTCATGAGGACACATGGAAGATAACCACTCTTCCCCCAATTAAGATTAAAAGAAAACTTGCCTTTCAACAAAAGGACAAGCAGCCACAGGCAAAAGTGGCGAAGAGAACAACTCCACCACCGTCTCCACCACCACCATCAATACATGCATCACCAGCAACAACTCCACCACTGATGCACTCCCCAGCTCATACTACAATGAGTCAAGATGATCCCGATGCATGGGACCTTTACGACGCACCAGTATCAGACAACAGCCCTGACTCGTACCCTGCAAGGCCGTCGCCACCTGAGGACAGTACATCTTACACACAGGTGGTCGCAAGGGCAGCTGCTTTTCACAACTTCACCTTGCATTCCGAACCAATTGAGGATGACTTTTTGTTTAACACCCTATCATCCACCCATAGCCAGTACCAAAGCCTACCTATGCTCCCAGGAATGCTAAAACATGCCAAACAAATCTTTCAAGATCCTGTTAAAGGCAGAGCCATAACCCCAAGGGTGGAGAAAAAATACAAGCCACCGCCAACAGATCCCGTTTATATTACAACGCAATTAACTCCGGACTCAGTAGTTGTCGGGGCAGCTCGTAAGAGAGCGAACTCTCATACCTCAGGGGATGCACCACCTCCAGACAAGGAGAGTCGTAAATTTGATGCTGCGGGCAAAAGGGTAGCAGCACAAGCAGCAAACCAATGGCGCATTGGCAATTCACAGGCACTTTTGGCAAGATATGATAGAGCTCATTGGGATGAGATGCAGCATTTCATAGAACACTTACCAAAAGAGTTCCAGAAAAGGGCGCAACAGGTGGTGGAAGAAGGACAAAGTATCTCAAATAATCAGATACGGTCTTCAATGGATGCAGCAGATACGGCTGCAAGGACAGTAAACACTACAATCACAATGAGAAGGCACGCATGGCTGCGTACTTCAGGGTTCAAGCCGGAAATTCAACAAGCCGTGCTAAATATGCCCTTTAATGAACAGCAGTTGTTTGGACCGGAAGTCGACACTTCAGAGCAGAGGCACTTTTCGCAAAACACCTTTTAGGGGAGGGTTTCGAGGTCAACCAACAGAAACCACAACATCACAAGCAAGGCCCACTTACCAGAGCCAATATCAGCGGGGAGGTTTTTGGGGGCAATATAGAGGGGGCCAATTCCAAAAGAATAGATGTAAGGAAATGCCTCCTTGGCATGGTTGCCCCCTGACTTTTTGCCTTTGCTGATGCTATGTTTACAATTGAAAGTGTGCTGAGGCCTGCTAACCAGGCCCCAGCACCAGTGTTCTTTCCCTAACCTGTACTTTTGTATCCACAATTGGCAGACCCTGGCATCCAGATAAGTCCCTTGTAACTGGTACTTCTAGTACCAAGGGCCCTGATGCCAAGGAAGGTCTCTAAGGGCTGCAGCATGTCTTATGCCACCCTGGAGACCTCTCACTCAGCACAGACACACTGCTTACCAGCTTGTGTGTGCTAGTGAGGACAAAACGAGTAAGTCGACATGGCACTCCCCTCAGGGTGCCATGCCAGCCTCTCACTGCCTATGCAGTATAGGTAAGACACCCCTCTAGCAGGCCTTACAGCCCTAAGGCAGGGTGCACTATACCATAGGTGAGGGTACCAGTGCATGAGCATGGTACCCCTACAGTGTCTAAACAAAACCTTAGACATTGTAAGTGCAGGGTAGCCATAAGAGTATATGGTCTGGGAGTCTGTCAAACACGAACTCCACAGCACCATAATGGCTACACTGAAAACTGGGAAGTTTGGTATCAAACTTCTCAGCACAATAAATGCACACTGATGCCAGTGTACATTTTATTGTAAAATACACCACAGAGGGCACCTTAGAGGTGCCCCCTGAAACTTAACCGACTATCTGTGTAGGCTGACTAGTTTTAGCAGCCTGCCACAAACCGAGACATGTTGCTGGCCCCATGGGGAGAGTGCCTTTGTCACTCTGAGGCCAGTAACAAAGCCTGCACTGGGTGGAGATGCTAACACCTCTCCCAGGCAGGAATTGTCACACCTGGCGGTGAGCCTCAAAGGCTCACCTCCTTTGTGCCAACCCAGCAGGACACTCCAGCTAGTGGAGTTGCCCGCCCCCTCCGGCCAGGCCCCACTTTTGGCGGCAAGGCCGGAGAAAATAATGAGAATAACAAGGAGGAGTCACTGGCCAGTCAGGACAGCCCCTAAGGTGTCCTGAGCTGAGGTGACTCTAACTTTTAGAAATCCTCCATCTTGCAGATGGAGGATTCCCCCAATAGGGTTAGGATTGTGACCCCCTCCCCTTGGGAGGAGGCACAAAGAGGGTGTACCCACCCTCAGGGCTAGTAGCCATTGGCTACTAACCCCCCAGACCTAAACACGCCCTTAAATTTAGTATTTAAGGGCTACCCTGAACCCTAGAAAATTAGATTCCTGCAACAAGAAGAAGGACTGCCCAGCTGAAAACCCCTGCAGCGGAAGACCAGAAGACGACAACTGCCTTGGCTCCAGAAACTCACCGGCCTGTCTCCTGCCTTCCAAAGATCCTGCTCCAGCGACGCCTTCCGAAGGGACCAGCGACCTCGACATCCTCTGAGGACTGCCCCTGCTTCGAAAAGACAGGAAACTCCCGAGGACAGCGGACCTGCTCCAAGAAAAGCTGCAACTTTGTTTCCAGCAACTTTAAAGATCCCTGCAAGCTCCCCGCAAGAAGCGTGAGACTTGCAACACTGCACCCGGCGACCCCGACTCGGCTGGTGGCGATCCAACACCTCAGGAGGGACCCCAGGACTACTCTAAGACTGTGAGTACAAAAACCTGTCCCCCCTGAGCCCCCACAGCGCCGCCTGCAGAGGGAATCCCGAGGCTTCCCCTGACCGCGACTCTTTGAACCTAAAGTCCCGACGCCTGGGAGAGACCCTGCACCCGCAGCCCCCAGGACCTGAAGGACCGGACTTTCACTGGAGAAGTGACCCCCAGGAGTCCCTCTCCCTTGCCCAAGTGGAGGTTTCCCCGAGGAATTCCCCCCTTGCCTGCCTGCAGCGCTGAAGAGATCCCGAGATCTCTCATAGACTAACATTACAAACCCGACGCTTGTTTCTACACTGCACCCGGCCGCCCCCGCGCTGCTGAGGGTGAAATTTCTGTGTGGGCTTGTGTCCCCCCCGGTGCCCTACAAAACCCCCCTGGTCTGCCCTCCGAAGACACGGGTACTTACCTGCAAGCAGACCGGAACCGGGGCACCCCCTTCTCTCCATTCTAGCCTATGTGTTTTGGGCACCACTTTGAACTCTGCACCTGACCGGCCCTGAGCTGCTGGTGTGGTAACTTTGGGGTTGCTCTGAACCCCCAACGGTGGGCTACCTTGGACCAAGAACTAAGCCCTGTAAGTGTCTTACTTACCTGGTTAACCTAACAAATACTTACCTCCCCTAGGAACTGTGAAAATTGCACTAAGTGTCCACTTTTAAAACAGCTATTTGTGAATAACTTGAAAAGTATACATGCAATTTTGATGATTTGAAGTTCCTAAAGTACTTACCTGCAATACCTTTCGAATGAGATATTACATGTAGAATTTGAACCTGTGGTTCTTAAAATAAACTAAGAAAAGATATTTTTCTATATAAAAACCTATTGGCTGGATTTGTCTCTGAGTGTGTGTACCTCATTTATTGTCTATGTGTATGTACAACAAATGCTTAACACTACTCCTTGGATAAGCCTACTGCTCGACCACACTACCACAAAATAGAGCATTAGTATTATCTATTTTTACCACTATTTTACCTCTAAGGGGAACCCTTGGACTCTGTGCATGCTATTCCTTACTTTGAAATAGCACATACAGAGCCAACTTCCTACATTGGTGGATCAGCGGTGGGGTACAAGACTTTGCATTTGCTGGACTACTCAGCCAATACCTGATCACACGACAAATTCCAAAATTGTCATTAGAAATTGATTTTTGCAATTTGAAAAGTTTTCTAAATTCTTAAAAGACCTGCTAGGGCCTTGTGTTAGATCCTGTTTAGCATTTCTTTTAGAGTTTAAAAGTTTGTTAAAAGTTTGAATTAGATTCTAGAACCAGTTTTAGTTTCTTAAAAAGTATTCCAACTTTTAGAAGCATAATGTCTAGCACAGATGTGAATGTGGTGGAACTCGACACCACACCTTACCTCCATCTACAGATGAGAGAACTAAGGTCACTCTGTAAACTAAAGAAAATAGCAATGGGCCCCAAACCTACCAAAGTACAGCTCCAGGAGCTTTTGGCAGAGTTTGAAAAGGCCAACCCCTCTGAGGATGGCAACTCAGAGGATGAAGATAGTGACTTGGAGGGAAATTCCCCCCCTCCAGTCCTACTTAGGGAGAGCAGGGCTTCTCAAGCCCTGACTCCACAAATAATAGTCAGAGATGCTGGTTCCCTCACAGGAGGGACCAACAACTCTGAAATCACTGAGGATAACTCCAGTGAAGAGGACATCCAGTTAGCCAGGATGGCCAAAAGATTGGCTTTGGAAAGACAGATCCTAGCCATAGAGAGGGAAAGACAAGAGATGGGCCTAGGACCCATCAATGGTGGCAGCAACATAAATAGGGTCAGAGATTCTCCTGACATGTTGAAAATCCCTAAAGGGATTGTAACTAAATATGAAGATGGTGATGACATCACCAAATGGTTCACAGCTTTTGAGAGGGCTTGTGTAACCAGAAAAGTGAACAGATCTCACTGGGGTGCTCTCCTTTGGGAAATGTTCACAGGAAAGTGTAGGGATAGACTCCTCACACTCTCTGGACAAGATGCAGAATCTTATGACCTCATGAAGGGTACCCTGATTGAGGGCTTTGGATTCTCCACTGAGGAGTACAGGATTAGGTTCAGGGGGGCTCAAAAATCCTCGAGCCAGACCTGGGTTGACTTTGTTGACTACTCAGTGAAAACACTAGATGGTTGGATTCAAGGCAGTGGTGTAAGTAATTATGATGGGCTGTACAATTTATTTGTGAAAGAACACCTGTTAAGTAATTGTTTCAATGATAAACTGCATCAGCATCTGGTAGACCTAGGACCAATTTCTCCCCAAGAATTGGGAAAGAAGGCGGACCATTGGGTCAAGACAAGGGTGTCCAAGACTTCAACAGGGGGTGACCAAAAGAAAGGGGTCACAAAGACTCCCCAGCAGAAGGGTGATGAGACAACCAAAACTAAAAATAGTAAAGAGTCTTCTACAGGCCCCCAAAAACCTGCACAGGAGGGTGGGCCCAGAGCCTCTTCACAAAACAATGGGTACAAGGGTAAAAACTTTGATCCCAAAAAGGCCTGGTGTCATAGCTGTAAACAGCATGGACACCAAACTGGAGACAAGGCCTGTCCCAAGAAAGGTTCCACTCCAAACTCCCATCCAGGTAACACTGGTATGGCTAGTCTCCAAGTGGGATCAACAGTGTGCCCAGAGCAAATCAGGGTCCACACTGAAGCTACTCTAGTTTCTGAGGGTGGGGTGGATTTAGCCACACTAGCTGTCTGGCCGCCTAACATGCAAAAATACAGACAGCAACTCTTAATTAATGGGACTAGAATAGAGGGCCTGAGGGATACAGGTGCCAGTGTCACCATGGTGACAGAGAAACTGGTTTCCCCTGGCCAATACCTGACTGGAAAAACTTACACAGTCACCAACGCTGACAATCAGAGAAAAGTACATCCCATGGCAATGGTTACTTTAGAATGGGGAGGGGTCAATGGCCTGAAACAGGTGGTGGTCTCCTCAAATATCCCAGTGGACTGTCTGCTTGGAAATGACCTGGAGTCCTCAGCATGGGCTGAGGTAGAGCTAAAAACCCATGCAGCCATGCTGGGTATCCCTGAACTGGTGTGTGTGAAAACGAGAGCACAATGCAAGGCACAGGGTGAAAAAGTAGAGCTGGAGTCTGGAAAAATGGCCCAGCCTACCAAGAGAACAGGAAAGTCAGTTGGGAAACCAACTGCAACACAGCAAAAGAAAGGGAACCTCTCTTCTCAGGAAGAAGTTCTGCCCTCTGAGGGAACTGAGCCTTTGGAACTTGAACCTTATCAGGTTGAGCTCTTAGGCCCAGGGGGACCCTCAAGGGAAGAGCTGTGTAAGGGACAAGAAACCTGTCCCTCTCTTGAAGGCCTTAGGCAGCAAGCTGCTGAAGAGTCCAAAGGCAAGAAAAATGGAACACATAGGGTCTATTGGGAAGATGGGCTCCTGTACACTGAGGCCAGAGACCCCAAACCTGGTACCACTAGGAGAGTGGTAGTGCCTCAGCTGTTCAGAGAGTTCATCCTAACATTGGCCCATGACATTCCCCTTGCTGGACATTTGGGACAAACCAAGACGTGGGAGAGGTTAGTCAACCACTTCTACTGGCCCAATATGTCCAACATGGTTAAGGAGTTTTGCCTCTCCTGCCCCACCTGTCAAGCCAGTGGTAAGACAGGTGGGCACCCAAAGGCCCCCCTCATTCCACTTCCAGTGGTGGGGGTGCCCTTTGAAAGAGTGGGTGTGGACATAGTTGGTCCACTGGAACCTCCCACAGCCTCAGGAAATATGTATATCCTGGTAGTAGTGGATCATGCTACCAGGTATCCTGAAGCTATTCCCCTTAGGTCGACTACTGCCCCTGCAGTAGCCAAGGCCCTCATTGGTATCTTTACCAGAGTGGGTTTCCCTAAGGAGGTGGTGTCTGACAGAGGTACCAACTTCATGTCAGCATACCTAAAGCACATGTGGAATGAGTGTGGAGTGACTTATAAATTCACTACACCTTACCATCCACAAACTAATGGCTTAGTTGAGAGATTCAACAAGACATTAAAAGGCATGATCATGGGGCTCCCAGAAAAACTCAAAAGGAGATGGGATGTCCTCCTGCCATGTCTGCTTTTCGCTTACAGGGAGGTACCACAGAAGGGAGTAGGGTTCTCACCCTTTGAACTTCTGTTTGGTCATCCTGTAAGGGGACCACTTGCCCTTGTTAAAGAAGGCTGGGAGAGACCTCTCCATGAGCCTAAACAGGACATAGTGGACTATGTACTTGGCCTTCGCTCTAGAATGGCAGAGTACATGGAAAAGGCAACCAAAAACCTTGAGGCCAGCCAACAGCTCCAGAAGTTTTGGTATGACCAAAAGGCTGCACTGGTTGAGTTCCAACCAGGGCAGAAAGTCTGGGTTCTGGAGCCTGTGGCTCCCCGGGCACTCCAGGACAAATGGAGTGGCCCTTACCCAGTACTAGAGAGGAAGAGTCAGGTCACCTACTTGGTGGACCTGGGCACAAGCAGGAGCCCCAAAAGGGTGATCCATGTAAACCGCCTTAAGCTCTTCCACGACAGGGCTGATGTCAATCTGTTGATGGTAACAGATGAGGATCAGGAGGCAGAGAGTGAGCCTCTCCCTGATCTTCTGTCATCAGACCCAAA
The DNA here is from genome assembly GCF_031143425.1 of Pleurodeles waltl. NCBI lineage: Eukaryota > Metazoa > Chordata > Amphibia > Caudata > Salamandridae > Pleurodeles > Pleurodeles waltl. The sequence continues at coordinate 813,351,727 of NC_090440.1, forward strand.
AGATGGTACAGTAGATGGAGTGATCTACTCAGACACCCTCTCTGGCCAACAGCAAGCTGATTGTAGGAGAGTCCTACAACAGTTTCCTGAACTCTTCTCCTTAACCCCTGGTCAGACACACCTGTGTACCCATGATGTGGACACAGGAGACAGCATGCCTGTCAAGAACAAAATCTTTAGACAGTCTGACCATGTTAAGGAAAGCATCAAGGTGGAAGTCCACAAGATGCTGGAATTGGGAGTCATTGAGCGCTCTGACAGCCCCTGGGCTAGCCCAGTGGTCTTAGTCCCCAAACCTCACACCACAGATGGAAAGAAAGAGATGAGGTTTTGTGTGGACTACAGAGGGCTCAATTCTGTCACCAAGACAGATGCTCATCCAATTCCAAGAGCTGATGAGCTCATTGATAAATTAGGTGCTGCCAAATTTCTAAGTACCTTTGACTTGACAGCAGGGTACTGGCAAATAAAAATGGCACCTGGAGCAAAAGAAAAGACAGCATTCTCCACACCTGATGGGCATTATCAGTTTACTGTTATGCCCTTTGGTTTAAAGAATGCCCCTGCCACCTTCCAAAGGTTGGTGAATCAAGTCCTTGCTGGCTTGGAGTCCTTTAGCACAGCTTATCTTGATGATATTGCTGTCTTTAGCTCCACCTGGCAGGATCACCTGGTCCACCTGAGGAAGGTTTTGAAGGCTCTGCAATCTGCAGGCCTCTCTATCAAGGCATCCAAATGCCAGATAGGGCAGGGAACTGTGGTTTACTTGGGACACCTTGTAGGTGGAGGCCAAGTTCAGCCACTCCAACCCAAGATCCAGACTATTCTGGACTGGGTAGCTCCAAAAACCCAGACTCAAGTCAGGGCATTCCTTGGCTTGACTGGGTACTACAGGAGGTTTGTGAAGGGATATGGATCCATTGTGACAGCCCTCACTGAGCTCACCTCCAAGAAAATGCCCAAGAAAGTGAACTGGACTGTGGGCTGCCAACAGGCCTTTGACACCCTGAAACAGGCAATGTGCTCAGCACCAGTTCTCAAAGCTCCAGATTATTCTAAGCAGTTCATTGTGCAGACTGATGCCTCTGAACATGGGATAGGGGCAGTTTTGTCCCAAACAAATGATGATGGCCTTGACCAGCCTGTTGCTTTCATTAGCAGGAGGTTACTCCCCAGGGAGCAGCGTTGGAGTGCCATTGAGAGGGAGGCCTTTGCTGTGGTCTGGTCCCTGAAGAAGCTGAGACCATACCTCTTTGGGACTCACTTCCTAGTTCAAACTGACCACAGACCTCTCAAATGGCTGATGCAAATGAAAGGTGAAAATCCTAAACTGTTGAGGTGGTCCATCTCCCTACAGGGAATGGACTTTATAGTGGAACACAGACCTGGGACTGCCCATGCCAATGCAGATGGCCTTTCCAGGTTCTTCCACTTAGAAAATGAAGACTCTCTTGGGAAAGGTTAATCTCATCCTCTTTCGTTTGGGGGGGGGTTGTGTAAGGAAATGCCTCCTTGGCATGGTTGCCCCCTGACTTTTTGCCTTTGCTGATGCTATGTTTACAATTGAAAGTGTGCTGAGGCCTGCTAACCAGGCCCCAGCACCAGTGTTCTTTCCCTAACCTGTACTTTTGTATCCACAATTGGCAGACCCTGGCATCCAGATAAGTCCCTTGTAACTGGTACTTCTAGTACCAAGGGCCCTGATGCCAAGGAAGGTCTCTAAGGGCTGCAGCATGTCTTATGCCACCCTGGAGACCTCTCACTCAGCACAGACACACTGCTTACCAGCTTGTGTGTGCTAGTGAGGACAAAACGAGTAAGTCGACATGGCACTCCCCTCAGGGTGCCATGCCAGCCTCTCACTGCCTATGCAGTATAGGTAAGACACCCCTCTAGCAGGCCTTACAGCCCTAAGGCAGGGTGCACTATACCATAGGTGAGGGTACCAGTGCATGAGCATGGTACCCCTACAGTGTCTAAACAAAACCTTAGACATTGTAAGTGCAGGGTAGCCATAAGAGTATATGGTCTGGGAGTCTGTCAAACACGAACTCCACAGCACCATAATGGCTACACTGAAAACTGGGAAGTTTGGTATCAAACTTCTCAGCACAATAAATGCACACTGATGCCAGTGTACATTTTATTGTAAAATACACCACAGAGGGCACCTTAGAGGTGCCCCCTGAAACTTAACCGACTATCTGTGTAGGCTGACTAGTTTTAGCAGCCTGCCACAAACCGAGACATGTTGCTGGCCCCATGGGGAGAGTGCCTTTGTCACTCTGAGGCCAGTAACAAAGCCTGCACTGGGTGGAGATGCTAACACCTCTCCCAGGCAGGAATTGTCACACCTGGCGGTGAGCCTCAAAGGCTCACCTCCTTTGTGCCAACCCAGCAGGACACTCCAGCTAGTGGAGTTGCCCGCCCCCTCCGGCCAGGCCCCACTTTTGGCGGCAAGGCCGGAGAAAATAATGAGAATAACAAGGAGGAGTCACTGGCCAGTCAGGACAGCCCCTAAGGTGTCCTGAGCTGAGGTGACTCTAACTTTTAGAAATCCTCCATCTTGCAGATGGAGGATTCCCCCAATAGGGTTAGGATTGTGACCCCCTCCCCTTGGGAGGAGGCACAAAGAGGGTGTACCCACCCTCAGGGCTAGTAGCCATTGGCTACTAACCCCCCAGACCTAAACACGCCCTTAAATTTAGTATTTAAGGGCTACCCTGAACCCTAGAAAATTAGATTCCTGCAACAAGAAGAAGGACTGCCCAGCTGAAAACCCCTGCAGCGGAAGACCAGAAGACGACAACTGCCTTGGCTCCAGAAACTCACCGGCCTGTCTCCTGCCTTCCAAAGATCCTGCTCCAGCGACGCCTTCCGAAGGGACCAGCGACCTCGACATCCTCTGAGGACTGCCCCTGCTTCGAAAAGACAGGAAACTCCCGAGGACAGCGGACCTGCTCCAAGAAAAGCTGCAACTTTGTTTCCAGCAACTTTAAAGATCCCTGCAAGCTCCCCGCAAGAAGCGTGAGACTTGCAACACTGCACCCGGCGACCCCGACTCGGCTGGTGGCGATCCAACACCTCAGGAGGGACCCCAGGACTACTCTAAGACTGTGAGTACAAAAACCTGTCCCCCCTGAGCCCCCACAGCACCGCCTGCAGAGGGAATCCCGAGGCTTCCCCTGACCGCGACTCTTTGAACCTAAAGTCCCGACGCCTGGGAGAGACCCTGCACCCGCAGCCCCCAGGACCTGAAGGACCGGACTTTCACTGGAGAAGTGACCCCCAGGAGTCCCTCTCCCTTGCCCAAGTGGAGGTTTCCCCGAGGAATTCCCCCCTTGCCTGCCTGCAGCGCTGAAGAGATCCCGAGATCTCTCATAGACTAACATTACAAACCCGACGCTTGTTTCTACACTGCACCCGGCCGCCCCCGCGCTGCTGAGGGTGAAATTTCTGTGTGGGCTTGTGTCCCCCCCGGTGCCCTACAAAACCCCCCTGGTCTGCCCTCCGAAGACGCGGGTACTTACCTGCAAGCAGACCGGAACCGGGGCACCCCCTTCTCTCCATTCTAGCCTATGTGTTTTGGGCACCACTTTGAACTCTGCACCTGACCGGCCCTGAGCTGCTGGTGTGGTAACTTTGGGGTTGCTCTGAACCCCCAACGGTGGGCTACCTTGGACCAAGAACTAAGCCCTGTAAGTGTCTTACTTACCTGGTTAACCTAACAAATACTTACCTCCCCTAGGAACTGTGAAAATTGCACTAAGTGTCCACTTTTAAAACAGCTATTTGTGAATAACTTGAAAAGTATACATGCAATTTTGATGATTTGAAGTTCCTAAAGTACTTACCTGCAATACCTTTCGAATGAGATATTACATGTAGAATTTGAACCTGTGGTTCTTAAAATAAACTAAGAAAAGATATTTTTCTATATAAAAACCTATTGGCTGGATTTGTCTCTGAGTGTGTGTACCTCATTTATTGTCTATGTGTATGTACAACAAATGCTTAACACTACTCCTTGGATAAGCCTACTGCTCGACCACACTACCACAAAATAGAGCATTAGTATTATCTATTTTTACCACTATTTTACCTCTAAGGGGAACCCTTGGACTCTGTGCATGCTATTCCTTACTTTGAAATAGCACATACAGAGCCAACTTCCTACAATAGAGGAAAGTTCCAAAGCCCCAAAACTCCTCAAAATAAACAGTGACTTACAAGTCACACAGCCCCATCACATAACACCTGTGGGGGGGAGACTAAGCCAATTTTTCAAACATTGGGAGGAAATAACAGACAATTGGGTCTTAGCAATCATCCAGCATGGTTATTGCATAGAATTCCTCAAATTCCCTCCAAACATCCCACCGAAAACACACAGTATGTCAAAACAACATATAGACCTTCTAGGACTAGAAGTTCAAGCATTGCTACAAAAAGAAGCAATAGAATTAGTACCAAAACAACAAATAAACACAGGAGTTTACTCATTGTACTTTCTAATACCCAAAAAGGACGGCAGTCTGAGACCAATACTAGATCTCAGAACACTAAATACCTACATCAAATCAGACCACTTTCACATGGTTACATTACAAGATGTAATCCCACTGCTCAAACAACAGGACTACATGACAACACTAGACCTAAAGGATGCGTATTTCCATATACCAATACATCCTTCACACAGAAAACACCTAAGGTTCGTATTCCAAGGAATACATTACCAATTCAAAGTGTTGCCATTCGGAATAACAACTGCGCCAAGAGTTTTTACAAAATGCCTGGCAGTGGTAGCTGCACATATCAGAAGGCAACAAATACATGTGTTCCCATACTTAGACGACTGGTTAATCAAAACCAACACGCTAAGACAGTGTTCACAGCACACAAAATATGTCATACAAATCCTCCACAAACTAGGTTTCTCGATCAACTACACAAAGTCACACCTTGTGCCGTGTCAAACACAGCAATACTTAGGAGCGACAATCAACACAGCAAAAGGGATTGCCACTCCAAGTCCACAAAGGGTTCAAACATTTCACAATGTAATACAGGCCATGTATCCAAAACAAGGGATACAAGTCAAAATGGTAATGAAACTGCTAGGCATGATGTCTTCATGCATAGCCATTGTCCCAAACGCAAGGTTGCACATGCGGCCCTTACAACAGTGCCTAGCATCACAATGGTCACAAGCACAGGGTCAGCTTCAAGATCTGGTGTTGATAGACCGCCAAACATACATCTCGCTTCTATGGTGGAACAGTATAAATTTAAACCAAGGGCGGCCTTTCCAAGACCCAGTGCCTCAATACGTGATAACAACAGATGCTTCCATGACAGGGTGGGGAGCACACCTCAATCAACACAGCATCCAAGGACAATGGGACATACAGCAAAGGCAGTTTCACATAAATCACTTAGAACTGTTAGCGGTATTTCTAGCGCTAAAAGCATTTCAACCCATAATAACCCACAAATACATTCTTGTCAAAACAGACAACATGACAACAATGTATTACCTAAACAAACAGGGAGGGACACACTCGACACAGTTGTGTCTCCTGACACAGAAAATATGGCATTGGGCGATTCACAACCACATTCGCCTAATAGCACAATTTATTCCAGGAATTCAGAATCAGTTAGCAGACAATCTCTCTCGGGATCACCAACAAATACACTTACTTCCAAATTTGGGGAACACCACAAATAGATCTATTTGCAACAAAGGAAAACTCAAAATGCCAAAACTTCGCATCCAGGTACCCACAAGATCAATCCAAAGGCAATGCTCTATGAATGAACTGGTCAGGGATATTTGCGTACGCTTTTCCCCCTCTCCTTCCATATCTAGTAAACAGGTTGAGTCAAAACAAACTCAAACTCATACTAATAGCACCAACATGGGCGAGGCAACCCTGGTACACAACACTACTAGACCTTTCAGTAGTACCTCATGTCAAACTACCCAACAGACCAGATCTGTTAACACAACACAAACAACAGATCAGGCATCCAAACCCAGCATCGCTGAATTTAGCAATTTGGCTCCTGAAATCCTAGAATTCGGACACTTACACCTCACACAAGAATGTATGGAGGTCATAAGATAAGCTAGGAAACCTACCACTAGACACTGCTATGCAAATAAGTGGAAAAGATTTGTATGTTACTGCCATAGTAATCAAATCCAGCCGTTACACGCATCTCCAAAAGATATAGTAGGATATTTACTACATTTACAAAAGTCAAATCTAGCCTTTTCTTCCATAAAGATACATCTTTCCGCAATATCAGCTTACCTGCAAATTACTCATTCAACTTCATTATTTAGAATACCTGTCATAAAAGCTTTTATGGAAGGCCTAAAGAGAATCATACCACCAAGAACACCACCTGTTCCTTCATGGAACCTCAACATTGTCTTAACACGACTCATGGGTCCACCATTTGAACCCATGCATTCTTGTGAAATGCAATACTTAACCTGGAAAGTTGCCTTTTTAATTGCCATCACATCTCTAAGAAGAGTGAGTGAAATTCAAGCTTTTACCATACAAGAACCATTTATTCAAATACACAAAAATAAAATAGTCCTACGAACAAATCCAAAATGTTTACCAAAGGTAATTTCACCGTTCCATTTGAATCAAACGGTAGAATTACCAGTGTTCTTCCCACAGCCAGATTCTGTAGCTGAAAGAGCACTACATACATTAGACATCAAAAGAGCGCAAATGTACTACATTGACAGAACAAAACTAATTCGGAAAACAAAACAACTATTTATTGCTTTTCAAAAACCTCATACAGGAAATCCAATTTCTAAACAAGGCATTGCTAGATGGATAGTTAAATGCATTCAAACCTGCTATATTAAAGCAAAGAGAGAGCTGCCTATTACACCAAGGGCACACTCAATCAGAAAGAAAGGTGCTACCATGGCCTTTCTAGGAAATATTCCAATGAACGAAATATGTAAGGCAGCAACATGGTCAACGCCTCATACATTTACCAAGAACTACTGTGTGGATGTGTTAACTGCACAACAGGCCACAGTAGGTCAAGCTGTACTAAGAACATTATTTCAAACTACTTCAACTCCTACAGGCTGAACCACCGCTTTTGGGGAGATAACTGCTTACTAGTCTATGCACAGCATGTGTATCTGCAGCTACACATGCCATCGAACGGAAAATGTCACTTACCCAGTGTACATCTGTTCGTGGCATTAGTCGCTGCAGATTCACATGCGCCCACCCACCTCCCCGGCAGCCTGTAGCCGTTTCGAAGTAGATCTTGAACACTTGTACATTTGTAAATATATTACTTTAAGCTTCATTATGTACATACGTATTCACTCCATTGCATGGGCACTATTACTAGCATACACAACTCCTACCTCACCCTCTGCGGGGAAAACAATCTAAGATGGAGTCGACGCCCATGCGCAATGGAGTCGAAATGGGAGGAGTCCCTCGGTCTCGTGACTCGAAAAAGACTTCTTCGAAGAAAAACAACTTGTAACACTCCAAGCCCAACACCAGACGGCGGACTGTGCACAGCATGTGAATCTGCAGCGACTAATGCCACGAACAGATGTACACTGGGTAAGTGACATTTTCCATCCTTATCAGTGTCTGTCATCCTCCCAGTGTGTGGAGCCTGACCAGATATCACACCCATACATGTTGCAGAGGTCACTGCAAGCTGTGTCATTGTGGACAACGTCACAAGCCCTTCAGTGGTGTGTGCTTTCAGTTTTACGTTCAAGTTGACTCGTGATACACAACATTACCTAGTTCATTTCACAGGTTTGGCACAGTTCAGAGATTCCATGTAATGTATATGAGTTGACTGATTAAGTAGGAGTTATTGTCCTCTCCTGGCTATATTTACGTACCAGTTTTTTTTTTTTTATATATTTGAGTTTTAGATGTTTACACAATTAGCGTTATACAGGCACATTGTTGAGCCGCCTCTCCTCTGTTACCGGGGAGGGGCAGTCACGACAGTACTGTTTGATCAATTATTGATTATCCTAACGCAACTGCATTGACACACTGTAATCCCTCCACCTTACACATAACAAACTTGGGTCAATTCTTACTCCAATCTGTCCTGTTTAATAGCCACGTAACTTGGATAAGCGTGTTTATTGGCGCTAATGGGTCTAACTCTGATAGTACTTGTTGGCTGTGCTGAGAGGAGGGGAGGACCGTGTCTATTTCAGGGCTTGTGTGTGGCTCGGTGGTAAGCATTGTTTGCCTGTAGCTGGCGCATGTGTGCATTCCGCGCCAGACCCCTGTTATTTCCTATGTTGGTTTCACTCGGGGGGGGGGGGTTCAACTCTGCCATGTGTTGTGCTCCTGGTTTGGTTGCACAGTGTGGTACTCCAAGGGTGTCTGGTGGTTCCTTGCCCACCCATCCTCCCTGTCTGTGTCATGGCGGTCTTTCATCATTTTTGGCAGCTAGTCGGGTGATCAGTGTTTCCCAGGTTTCCTCCCCTGTGTGGTTTTGTCCCGCGCGTTCCAGTTTACCAAGCACCAGGGCCTCTGTCCTGGTCCAGCACAGCATGAGGGAGCACCAGGCCTTCAGATCAGGGACCCTGGGGGCCTTCCAGTTCATTGCTATTAGCCTTTTGTATAGCACGAGTGCTAGGTCTGCAAATTTGTGTAAGTGTCGGTGTTTCTTTTCTCTGGCTCTCAGTCCCAGCAGGCAAGATTTGGGGTCTACTGCAAGTGACAAGCCTGTTATTTCCGCTACCTCTACTGTCAAGCCCCTCCATTCCCTGTGTATGTGGGCGCACTCCCATACCATGTGGTAGAAATGTGCTCCTGAAGCGCCGCGGGCAGTTCGATGTCGACCCGGGGGACATGCAGCATATCTTGGCTGGGGTTAGGTATGTTTGGTGCACATAGTTGAATTGTGTGTAGCGAAACCTGGAGTTTCTGGACACCCCCCTTGTGTTATAAAGGGCTTTCAGCTAATCCTCTTGCGAGATCTGATCATTGAGGACTGTGTTCCACCTGACCCTTGGCCTCTCTTGGGTGCTCTCGGGGGGCTTGCTCAAAGCTTTATACAATTTCGACACTATTTTTGTTTGGTTATCGTGTTGCAGCATATGGTGAATTGCAGGAGAGCACTTAGGTTCTGCGTCCCCCGAGTCCCACGTCTTTTGTATCAGGTGGGTGATTGTATAATAAGATAGAAATTGTCCGGGGTTCACTGCCGTTAAGGCCTGAATGGCTTCAAATGTCATCATTTTCCCGTCTTCAAAGCAATCCCCCACCGACGTTATCCCGGCCTCTGTCCAGATCTTGAGCGTACGTGAACCCACCATATCACTGTTGCCTGGGATCGATTCTAGTGCTAAGAGTGGTGAGTATGGGAGTGTTTTGTGGTCTTTTTGTATATATCTTTGCCAGCATAGTTGCGCTACCTCTGTAAGCGGATTGCCGGGGGTCCCCCTTGGTGTCTTGTTCATTATCCATGTGGTCAGCTGGGCACCTTCCAGCCGCGCTAGAAGCCATTTGGACTCCGCCTGTGTAGGCCTGTGCAACCAGGTCGAAATCCATTGTAGTTGTGCAGCTGCATAATACAGTTCGAAGTTAGGGGCTCCCAGTCCGCCTGCATCAAGCGGGCACTGCAGGGTGGCGAGTGCAACCTTTGTCCTACCGCTTACCCATATCAGTTGCAGTAATACGGTGTTCAGGCCTTTGAAGAAGCTCCTGGGGACCCAGATAGGCAAAGCCGCAAAGTAGTATAGTAACCTTGGCAGCAGCAGCAGCATATTCGCCACCGCTACCCTGCCCAGGGGTGACAGTGGGAGTTTAGTCCAGAAACTCAGTGACCCCCTTCATGGAGTTCAGTGCCCTTCCTAGGTTCCCATCTCTAAGGTCTTCTTTTTTATGGAATATATGTACTCCCAAGTATTTGAATGTGTCGAAGCACCACTTCAGACGGCCAGCCGTAGCATTCTCTTGTCTTGCCGGAGACCATTTAGTTAATGGAAATATACATGATTTGTCCAAGTTTACGACCAGCCCCGATATTTCCCCGAATTTGGTTAGCAAGGATATTACCGAGGGGATCGTCTCAGGCCCTTTTCGCACGTATATTAACGCATCATCTGCATACAGCGATATGCCGTGATGCAAACCGCTCCTGACTACCCCCCAGTTCTTCTGCGCAGCCCGTATGCGAGTGGCCAGCGGCTCCATTGCCATGGCAAACAGCAGGGGGGACAATGGGCAACCCTGTCTTGTGCCCCTTGTGATTGGGAAGTTATCTGATATGACCCTGCCTGTTTTGACCCTGGCATGTGGTTTGGTGAACAGTGTCTGCACCCACTGTATAAAATTCAGCCCTATTCCCATGCATTGCATTGTGGCAAACAGGAAGTCCCACTCCAGAGTATCAAATGCCTTCTCGATGTCAAGCGATAGTACCACCTCGTCATGAGCCTCAGGGGGGGGTGTCCCCCAGTACTCCCAGGAGTCTGCGGATATTTAAAAAGGTATTGCGCTTTGGGATGAAGCCGTTTTGGTCTTCGTGTATCACAGTATGCATTAGCGGGACGAGCCTGTTAGCGAGGATCTTGCCTAATATTTTACATCTAGGTTTAGGAGTGATAACGGTCTGTAGGATTTAACGTTGGTGGGGTCACGTCCCTCCTTAGGAGAACCACCACCATAGCCTCCCTCAGTGTGGGTGGTAGAATTTTGCTGGCCCATGCCTCTTCAAACACCGTTTTCAAGTGTATTTTCAGATGCGGCAAGCATGTGGAGTAGTATTCTATTGGGAGTCCATCTGTGCCTGGGGCTTTATTCCTGGGCATCTGCGATACTGCTCTATCTATTTCCTCCATTGTAAGTGGGGCATCTAGTTGCTGCCTGTCTGCTAACGATATTTGTGTCATTGGAGAGTCCTCCAAGAAGGACCTCAGTTGCTGAATAGTGCACGTGGTACGTTTGGTGTATAAATTAGTGTAGTACTCCCCAAAAGCCCCATTAATTTCGTCCTGCGTGGTAAGCGTTTTACCTGCGTGCCCTTTTATGGACCCAATCGGAGTGTGTTGCCGGTTCTCGCGGAGAAGCCACGCTAGCATCCTGCCAGACCTGTCTCCTTCTGCATGGAGTCGCATTAAGCGGTATTTATGATCGTGTTTTCGGAGGCGGTCGTCTGCTTCATTGTATTTTGTACGAGCCTCTTTCAGTGTTGAATAGGGAACCGCTTTATTTGCCACCGCTTTTTCCAATACTCCTATTTCCTTCTCTAATTTATTTATTTCCGAGTGCAGCGCGCGCCTGACTCCCCAGCTAGTTGAGATGCAGTACCCTCTTACTACGACCTTATGTGCCTCCCATTCCAGTGCTCTGGAGGTGGTTGATTCCTTGTTTATTTCCCAGTATTGTTTCACCTCTACATTCAATCCTTCTCTAAACGCTTGGTCCTGTAGGGCCTCTCCCTGCATCCGCCATGTGGGGATCTGTGAGCCTCTCCTGCCCCAGTTCAGCGTTATTTTTAGTGGGGAATGATCGGACAATGTTTTGGCCAAGTATTCTGCTTTATTTGTCAGGGCGCAGATATCCCGGGTCCCCCACATGGTGTCTATTCTTGTGCATACCTTATGTGGTATGGAGTAGAAGGAATATTCTCTCCGTTGGAGGTGTTTCATGCACCATAGATCAAGTATTCTCACATCCGTTGCCCATTCGAGTAGGGGGCTTCTGACTGTTTTATTTAGGTTTGTTTTTGAAGGCCTGGTGGACCTATCTAACTCTATGTTTGGGATGCTGTTGAAGTCACCTCCCCATATGGCTGGAGATTCGGGGTTATCCAATAAAGCTGGGGTGAGAGTTCCCAGGAATTCAGCTGTAGCACTATTAGGGGCATAGACTCCAACTATTGTTAACTGTCTGCCATTGAGTGCCCCCTCCAGTGCCACATAACTGCCCCCTTTGTCAATCGTCTGGTATGTTATGACAAAGGGAACCCCACTTGCGATCCAGATCAGCACTCCCCTGGCGTATGCCGAATATGTAGTACCCACCAGTTGACCGCCCCATCTTCCGCGCAGTGCACAAAGGTCAGCTTCCAGACAGTGTGTCTCCTGCAGGATGGCTATATGCGTGCCCTGTCTTTTAAGGCAGTCATGAACCCTGTTCCTTTTGCCTGTAGCCCCCAACCCTCTTATATTCCACGTGATTATATTATATTGGTGTGTGGATGGGTTTGCACTCAGCGCCATTTTACATTGTGTGGTTGCCTCCCCTCCCTCCAGCCCATCCATATCCGCACGGGTCCCCTCCTGCTCAGTCCCCTTTGCCCAACTGTGTGTTTGCACTAACAATATTTCCTGTGTTTTGTGTTGACCTTTTGAAATCAGCATAACTACGGACCCCTCTGCACACCCACCACTCACAATCAATTTACGTACCAGTTTATGCTGATGGTATGGGTTGTTGTGCTTCGTGACGTTACCTCCCTGATGGTGCATGGACGGACCTCTGCTCCAGTGTGCGACTGTACTCTGGCTGTATGTTGCAACAAAAGGGAAAGGTCATTTGACACAGCCAAGATTTTTTAAGGTGTTCAACCTGTCACATTTGTACTAAATTGCATCTGCAAGCCAACAGCAGTGGTAAGTGAAAAAGTGACATTATCTATTGCCTTTTACCGGTGTAAAGAGGATGAGGCAGCAGTGATGGGCCACTGTTTGGGACTGAGCAATTGGAAGTTGCAATTGCCACCACAAAGGATTCTGAGACTTTCAGTGCAAAGGACTAGCCCAGGGTTCTGCAAAGTCTGTCCTGGAGAGCCGGGTCCATGCAAGGATTTTAGCATATCCACATTTAGAAAAAAGATGTTTCAGAAATCTACATTTTTCTAAATGTGGATATGCTAAAAATCTGGCATGGACCTGGCTCTCCAGGACCGACTTTGCAGAACCCTGGACTAGCCGATACACGAGGGTCTAACTCACCATGCAGATTGCACATACTTGGTACACTGTTCATGGTCACATTTGTTGAGTGTCATTGACATTGCTTATTTGATGTAATTGTTAGTATCATCACATCTTACCTGGAACGACATTGAGGTAATCACTCACCGGCATCCCATGGAGCAGATGAGGGTCTATGGTGTTGAGGATGTCCTTTTCAAGTGGGGTGAGTTGGAGGTCGGCTCCAGCTAGTACACCTAGAAGATCTCTGACCACCTCTCCTTCACCTTCTTCTACTCATCTTGCCACTTCTTTTTGATGTCAGTCACAGTCCATATATCCTCCCCGTATGCAGTGAACACTGTGGCCTGCTGCTGCCATAGGGCTGTCTCCTGTGCAGAACTGCTGCTGTAGGTTGGGAGACCATGCAGTCTATTTTAGTTCCTGATAATGTATCTGAGGATTATGGTGGTCTCCTCAGTGTAGTGTCTCTTCCTCCTAGAAGATAGCATGACTTCTATGTATGCTGAGCAGGAAGGCGCAGTGTAGTTTTGGAGAAACCAGAACCTTGCTTGTGTGCTGCTTTTATCTGTTTTTTGATGCAGGGTTGCAGGTGGCATTGATGTGCAGGTGCATGTAATTACAACGATTCTGGCCCAATGTCAGATGATCCGCCTGAGCGCGGACACAAAGATCGTACTCATAAATTAGCTTTGTGAATACCAAAAGGCCATAAACTTAGACTTTTGGTCTAAACTATCTTACCTTCATGAATCGGGCCCATTTTCTTTAATCCAGGTTCATCTTCAATGATGTTGCCAGTATATTGTCATCTTGGAAACTGATAGATCATATTAATAATACTACATGCATAAGGGGGAATTGGTTAAGTTCCTACAGCTGTTACTCTGCTGTTAATGTTTTAGTTCAGGCCATCCGTTAGCATAAGGAGAGTAGAAGACAAAATAAGTCACCTTCAGACATTGCCATGTAGGCAGTGTCAGTCACATTTTGCATCGGCTCGCAGAACAGTCCTTTAATATTTGGCTTGTCATTGGAGATATTTTCACTTAGTCCTTCGCCTGATACCGAAGAGGCAGCCATTGAGCAGCAAAAGATCTCACATCGGTCTATTAACTCCTGCTCTTTTTATTTTCATGGTTCATGCAGGTTCCGGCTTCTGCTCTGCTACACTTCGTTGTCACCACATCACAAAATTGTCACATGCTTGCTGGCCTATTAATTTGATCAGCATACACCACCCTCATTTTTAGAGTTTTGACCCGCCCTGCGCTAAGCTAATCCTCTGACCTGCTTGTTAGGTCTATCATGTATTTCTGTCCATCACTTTGAGACACTGGGCTGCTCATTGGTTTGTAGTTTCTGGCAGCAGTGCCCACGGGTGTGCGTTTAAAAAGATTACACTGTCAATACGTTACCTTTCCAGATCTTGACAATCTATTGCCTCAGCATATTGCCTGCTCAACACCATTACTGCCACTGCTGTTTCTTATATTACTGTTATCGCCGCTATAAGCATCATTATGACTACCACTGTCAACATTTCCACTACCATGAACGTTATCACCATTACTATCAATGACACGATTGTCACCACCTTCATTAGTACCACCACCATTACACACTTCACCAGCATTCTATCACTGTACCACAATCACTAATGCCATTCCCACACTGCCACCGCCGCTGTACCCCCATTACTACCCAGATGTCATGTCTGCTGACAGTGCTGTGTGCACGTAAGACAAAAGGGTTATGTTGGTGTGTGGAAGATGTATTTGTGCTATCGGTAATGAATAAAATTTGGCAAAGATTACATTTTCAGCCCTTGTTACTGTAATTAAAATATACTGCTGCTCTGAAAAAAGTCCAACCTAAAACGCAGTCTGTATTGGTAGCATCTTTAAGAAAAGAAAGTGTGTCAAGAGAACTGGCCTTTTTAGGTTCTGGCTAGAAAGCGCAGCTGTTTGCAGGGGTATTTTGTACACATTCTTTAAAACATATAGAGATGGTTTTGTCCCCACTCGGATGAATATTTCTTTCTCCCCTCCTGCTCTTGGCTATTAGGAGCATCATTCCGCCTCCTATGCGCTACTTAAAACGTAACGAGGGATGGAGGATTTTACATCTGAAAAGTACACTTTCAGTATTAGTCTGTTATCCCCGCTTTATGTTTAAAAAAAACATATTTTACTGATAGTTTACTCAGCTGCGAAAGAAAATCAAATTAATTTGGCGTGTGATAGGCTCCAGAGCATTTAAAAAAAGTGATACTAAATCCACATCCCACTACCACTAGATTTACATAAATACAAATTATTATCATTACCACCCAGGCCCCCGACCACCCCACCAACTACTTGACTTCTCCATCCTCATGACGTTAAATAATAGTTTTCCATGGTTTTCAGAGTTACTGAAGAATCTTCTGCTTTAAAAAAAATATTTTATCTGAGGACATATATCGCTTCGCCACAGCCCCACTTCTTGGATTCTACCCAGCTTCCCCTTTTACGTGGCTCGCTAAGTTTCTGCCTGAAATCACAAGGCCTAGTATGATTGTATGTAGAGCACTGTCAAGCAGGTCTTAAGCTCCCTGACTACCCAGTAGAGTTTGTTACCTTGTTATTGCTAGTTCTCTCTTCTTTATTACAGAATATTTTATTTAACTTCCTTCCAAGGTTTTGCATTGCACCTCACCTCACACATGACGTGTGCATGAGGGTTACCTTCTCCAGTTTGCTTCTCAGAAAACCAGAGTTTTTCGTTAGTTGAGTCGCATGGTGATATGGAGCTCATGTGAATGCTAGTTTTCATTATTTAATAACACATTCAACGTTCTATAGAAACAGATATGTTCCATTGTTTTTATGCAAGCAGCTGCTTGGTCTTGCTGAATGTATATAATAACCTTAGATCTTTGCCTATTTTATCCATTATTACACAACAATAAAACAAACCCTTAACAATATTTTAATTGAAACATTCTCAATAGTTATAGTGTTGACGTTCCTGCTATTATCACAGTTACATCTGGTAAGTCACGGTTGGCAAAGAATATTTCTAGTTGATTGTTGCATATATGGTCTATGTTCAGTCTGTGTAATAGGAACACCATGAGAAGTCTATAGCTTCATTCAGAGATGCTAAGCTACCCTCCACTGAAGGTATTACTTGTTCTGTGTCAGTTACACCTAGTTGTGATCCCAAACTTGGGACTCCCAGTTTGTTTGAAATGCAAAATATTTCTAGTTAATGTCTGTTAGAAATGGGGTTTTTGGTTGGCAGTCAGGTTGCCCTCTGTCCAAGCAAGAACCCTCACTCTAGTCAGGGTAAGTCACACACAATCCAAAATCAGCCTGTGCTCACCCTCCGGTAACTTGGCACGAGCAGTCAGGCTTAACTTAGAAGGCAATGTGTAAAGCATTTGTGCAATAAATCATACAACACCATAGCATAACACCCCAAAAATACACCACACAGTGTTTAGAAAAATATATAATATTTATCTGGGTATCTTCAGGTCAAAACGATCAAAGTTGCAATATGAATTTGTAAAGATATCACTGAAAAGTGATATAAAGTGTCTTAAGTCTTTAGAAAGTAAACAGTCTCTTTCAAACACAAAGTACCTGGTTTCTGGTGGAAAATCTCCTCAGAGGGCCACAGGAGAAGAGGTGCGTGGAAAAAGGGTGTGTGCATCGATTTCTCCCCAGCACACACGGACTTGCGTCGTTATTTTCCACGCGGGGAAGTCGGCGTCTGTGGATCGCGGGGATTACCAGATGTCCCGGGTCTGGGCGTGGATTTTCCTGCTTGTTCTCCGGCTGCGCATCGGTCTGAGGAGCTGCGCGTCGAAATTACGATCTCACGGCAGGTGTCGCGTCGATTTCTCCTCTAGACTTCGATCTGCGGGGCTGCGCGTTGAAATTACGATCTCACGGCAAGCGTTGCGTCGATTTCTCCTCTAGAGGTCGGGCGGCGTTGTCCTTGCGAGGCCGTGCGTCGGATCTTCGATCGTCCCCAGAGCGTCGCGTCGATCAGCGTCGGAGTGCGGCTTTTTCTCTCCGCGAAACAAGCTGTGCGTCGAAATTTTCGCGCACGGAGCGTCCAAGTAAAAGAGAGAAGTCTTTTTGGCCCTGAGACTTCAAGAAACAGGAGGCAAGCTCTATCCAAGCCCTTGGAGAGCACTTTCACAGCCAGACAAGAGTTCAGCAAGGCAGCAGGGCAACAGCAAGGCAGCAGTCCTTTGTAGAAAGCAGACAGGTGAGTCCTTTGAGCAGCCAGGCAGTTCTTCTTGGCAGGATGTAGTTTCTGGTTCAGGTTTCTTCTCCAGCAAGTGTCTGATGAGGTAGGGCAGAGGCCCTGTTTTATACTAAGTTGTGCCTTTGAAGTGGGGGTGACTTCAAAGAGTCTCTAAGAAATGCACCAAGCCCCCTTTCAGCTCAATCCTGTCTGCCAGAGTCCCAGTAGGGGTGTGGCAGTCCTTTGTGTGAGGGCAGGCCCTCCACCCTCCCAGCCCAGGAAGACCCATTCAAAATGCAGATGTATGCAAGTGAGGCTGAGTACCCTGTGTTTGGGGTGTGTCTGAGTGAATGCACAAGGAGCTGTCAACTAAACCTAGCCAGATGTGGATTGAAGGGCACAACAAGATTTTAGTGCAAAGAAATGCTCACTTTCTAAAAGTGGCATTTCTAGAATAGTAATATTAAATCCGACTTCACCATTCAGCAGGATTTTATATTACCATTCTGGCCATACTAAATATGACCTTCCTGCTCCTTTCAGATCAGCAGCTGCCACTTCAACAATGTATGAGAGCAGCCCCAATGTTAGCCTATGAAGGGAGCAGGCCTCACAGTAGTGTGAAAACGAATTTAGGAGTTTTACACTACCAGGACATATAACCACACAAGTACATGTCCTGCCTTTTACCCACACAGCACCCTGCTCTAGGGGTTACCTAGGGCACACATTAGGGATGACTTATATGTAGAAAAAGGGGAGTTCTAGGCTTGGCAAGTACTTTTAAATGCCAAGTCGAAGTGGCAGTGAAACTGCACACACAGGCCTTGCAATGGCAGGCCTGAGACAGGGTTAAGGGGCTACTGAAGTGGGTGGAACAACCAGTGCTGCAGGCCCACTAGTAGCATTTAATCTACCTGCCCTAGGCACATGTAGTGCACTCTACCAGGGACTTACAAGTAAATTAAATAGTCAATCATGGATAAACCAATCAGTAGTACAATTTACACAGAGAGCATATGCACTTTAGCACTGGTTAGCAGCGGTAAAGTGCCCAGAGGTCAAAAGCCAACAACAACAGGTCAGAAAAAAATAGGAGGAAGGAGGCAAAAAGTTTGGGGATGTCCCTGTCAAAAAGCCAGGTCCAACAATGTCCCACAGAAAAGTAGTAGAAGTGGATGTGCATAGTTTTTTTAACCTGGGTAACATGTAGAGGTTTGTTCGGAATTGAAGTATCTTATTTTCTTGTCTGAGGCAATTGTAATTATTTTTAAATAACACTACCTTTGACGAGATGTGGAAGCTATTTTCAGCATGTAGCACTCTACTCCGGAACCATGCTACTCTGGAACTAAAGTGGATTAGTGTATAAAACAATACGTTTTTAATTTGAGCAGTGAATATATTAGTTTGTTAGTTGGATTGAATATTATATTTGCACAGTGTGATCGATCAAATAAATAGCTATCTTTTCAAATTATAAGTAGTATATATATTTGTACAAAAAACTACACATCTTAATACATATATATAATCAAATTATACATGTTTACATGCATAGGTATATGTGGTACATTTGTATTTTGAATATGGTGGCTATATAGAAAAGAGCTAACTCTTGACTAATCTTCTGATAAGAGTTATCCGTGGATCTTATGCGTGAGGGTAATTAATTCCTTACGTTGGCTGAACAGTTACTTTGGCTGAATAGAGAAAGATGTACCACCCATGTTTGTTTTTTTCCTCGTATGGTGGGGTTTTGAAGTGAAGTGTCAATCTGTTCCTTTGTTGTGCGTATTTAGTGATTTTATTACTGATGAAAAGTTATCCTGTATCATGTATTGCTTTGTGGGTGATACAAAGCTTCAGGGTGGTTCTTCTGGACAACCAGTAATCAATGTAAAGCTATCAAGGCAAGGGAGATGTTGGCTTGTGGCTTTACATGTAGTAGTAGTCTGGCAGCAGAGTTCTGAATTTGTTTTAGTCTTTTCATAGTAGTTAAATATGATCTGTGGTAGAGGCCAATGGCGTAATGAAGTTTAGACCGTATGAGAGAGGTGATAGCTTGAACCCTGTGCGGAAATCCTAGATGGGAGAAGGTTCTTCGCAGACTGCTCATAGTAACAAAGCTTGAGCTTGATAACTTAATCACTTCGTGGTTCATTGATAGGTTAGAGTCCATGGTAATTTTAAGGTTTCCTACTTCCTTGATACTTAAGGAGGTGGTCATGGACCATCAGGCCAAGTGCAGAGTCGCTCTCCAGTTTCCCAAATCACCACATATGAGTGCTTCAGTTTTGGGCACACTTAATTTTAGATGTCTCCATGTCATCCACTGATCAACAGCTTTGAGGCAACTTAATATGTTTCAAGGTTTTTCAGTTTAAGAAGTATGTGTGTGTTATCTGCATAGTTACAGCACGTGAGCTGAATTTTCTTAATCATTGCTAGTAATGACCATGTAGATGTTAAAAAGCAGGGTTGAGATGATAGCGCCTTGTGTGACCCCCGACTGTTGCTGGATAGTATTGTAATGAAAATATATATGTTTGACCACTGATTTTGTGTTGCACCCCTTTGCATATTAGTTGTTAAGTGTTCACCAGTTGCAGATTACATTTTGTATTCAGTTTAGCTGACTATTGGCTTTATCGTGGCGTTAGACATTGCAGTTGAGCTATGTTTTTCCTTATGGTAAACTGAGCTAGGTTTTTTTTTCGTATTTCTTTCTCATCGAACACGAACAGTTAATTCAGTCAACATAAGAAAGTACAGTGCAGCGCTTTCTCACAGTTGAACGGGATCATCTTCTTGCTGGCATGAGTAAGATGAAGGCACTATGGTGATGAATTTTTACTTTATGCTCTGCTTCGCAATTATGCTATAGTATATTGCAGTTGAGAATCATTTTGATATAGTTTTCTTTCATTGCTGTGACTATTTTTAAACGTGTGCTTTCCACCTACTAATCTTCATTTTTTAGGAACCTCATGGTGAAATAATAAATGTCTTCTTTGAACTGAGAAGTGCATTCCAGAGATTTTTGTCAGCTCTGTCATTAGTGAAAGCAAAACAAGTATGGATGGCGGTTGTCCCATTTTGAAGTATCAGAAAGAACTGTCAAAGGCAGCTGAAAGATCCAAGAGAAGAAGCGCAGCAACCCCTTTCAAGTCTATTGAATTTTTAAGGTCATCCCATAAGATGAGGGCAGATCCTGTACCTCGTCCTGGACGGAATCCTGTTCGAAGTCAGAAAGTATGGAGTTATCTTCAATGAATTGTAACACCGGGTGAACGCTTCTCTTTCCATTAGTTTGCCCAGGAAAGGTCCATTTGTCTGTAGTTGTTTGGGTCATGCAGGTCCAGGTTTATCTTTTTTAATTATGGGTGTATTTTAGTTTTTTCAAGACTTCTGGAAAGACTTCTTTAGTTAAAGATTTACAGATGTTTGTTCTAATTAGTGTGGCAGCAGAGGTAGTTAACAGGATGTTCCTGAAGATATGTGGTGGACAAGGATCAGAAAGGCCATTGACTGGCCTGGTTGCTTTGAATAAGAGCTATAAATTCACTTTCTAATAGTTGTTTGAAGGGATGCAGAAGCTGGGTTAGCCTACTCTTGGAGGGGATTGTAGTAAATGTGTTGGTGCTGGTGGTTTTGCTTTGTTTAAAATATGATTCCAAAATGTCTTTGTAATGATTTGCCAGTTTGTCAGTCTATTATATTGGAAACAGGACAAGTTCTTTCTGTGTGTTCAGGTTTGTGAAATTCAGTGAGGCTTCCTATTTGAATAGTACCTTTCTTTTCGCTGACTTGTAATTCTGTTAAGTTTGTGTAGGTGAAGTTTGTCTTGATTGGTATTTGTTTTGAGCCAGGTGTGTGGCAGCTTTGCTATTTGTTGTTTTATCTTTTTTAGTTCTGCATTCATCCAAAGTGCTATTTTTTGTTTGTCCTCTTTTGTTCTTCTTCCAGGAACCACTCAGTTTTTAAACTGAATGGATTGTCTGTATCTGTTTGAAATGTTAGCTGTATTTTTAAGTACTTAACAGTGAGTTTGTTTCATGGTCGATATTTGGTTGTGTGCAGGGTAGCCTTAGATGTGGTAATTTGTGGTGGTTCTTGTCGGAATGCTAACAAATGGTGGTCAGACCATGTGACTGGAATAATGACATCTAGGATGTGCCCAATGATGTGTGTGGGATTATGGATGATCTGTTGTAGGTTGAATGTATCTAGGCCTGTGACAGTAGTCCTTGGATGGGACATATTGGGTTTGTCCAACCATATGTTTAGGTCACAAAGGATGCTTAAGTTGAAGTGTAGTTTCAAGGTTTGAAACTGTATCTAAAAAGGTGTCTGAGAATATTGCATTGCTAGGTTGGGGTCTGTAAGGGAGGAGTAAGTTGGTGCAGGGTTGCATCTGGTGATGAGGGTCCAGAACCTTGTATGGAAATGTCATCTTTGGTGAGTTTTATTGTTCCTTTGAATATAACAGCTAATCCGCCTCCACTTTTGCCTATGCGATTTTGTGTGATAGTTTAATAGGCTGGGGACCAGCTTCATGCAATACTGAAGACGTGTCATCTCCCAACCATGATTCATTTATGAATGGTAAGTCAGGTCGTCTGTCAGTGAGTAGGTCGTAGATGTGGTGCTTGTTTTTCGAAAGTGATCAATCATTTATTAGTAGGCAGTCTAGAAATTATGTTTTGGTGGTGGTGGGACTTTGTTTTCTCGAAGAGTACGTAGTATTCTTTGAACTTGTGGCAGGTGTAATATAAGTGTTGGCATTAACTGTATCAGTTAAGCAATAGTGTTTGTCTACATCATACTCCTCGTCCAGCAGAGTTATTTTGTTGGGTAGAGGAAGCAAACAAATACATGCACTCCCATTGAGTACTAAAATGAAAATAAGGAACTTGTTCCCTGATTTCAGAAGTGGAAGAATACAGAAAAACCCAATCAGAAACATTGTATAGCTCCAGGGACGAGGCAAACAAAAGAATATAAAAGGAGGTTGTGGGACACGCAGTTCGTAACAAAGATATACAAGAAAGCTATCTATTCATGCGGAAGTGGCAGACCTAAAGCCCACTGTGTGTATTCTATTTTAGACAGTACTCCTTCAACAGGTAAAGGTGACTTTAGGTGTGACCTAAAAAGGAGTTTTGTGTACCATAAAGCAAAATGAGGAGTAAAAGGGAAATGTTTTAAGGTTGGATCTAAAAAGAATGAACCACGTTGTCATCTAAAAATCAATGGAACAACAATAATATAATTCTGTCAGGAGCTGGAGGTGAGGACCAAGCTTCACTCTTTTCGCCCCACCTTTACCAGCATTTGCCCCCCCCTCCTCCCCTCCCCCCCTCCTTAACACCACCAACCCACCCATGCCACCAAACACATGGAAAGCGATGCGAACCATACAACCAACCACCAGGTGACAATCACTTTTTAATTATTGTGAGACTTTAATTGTGTTCATGACGTATGCAGTTCTATCTAATCGCCGACCTTCCTCTCAAACGGGGCTCAGTGGGATCGCAATTCATCGTTCCTTACGGAGAGGTAACGTGCTGGGGAAGCAAACAAGGTGGAGCCCTGATGTCTCTAGAGGGTGCTCACTCTAGTGCAGTGGTCTCCAAACTTTTCAATGCCGCACCCCCCCCCCAGTTGAAAAATAATAATCATTGGGCCCCCCTCACAATTTTTCACAGTTATCTTATAAAGGATGACAATGTTTAAATATGTCTATAACTATTTAAACATTGCAGTTAAGTACTGTTAACTTTTAAAAAATGCAATAACATGCTTCTGCTTAAAACAAAGCCCGGTTATCTGTATATTGTTTCTTTCGGCCAGAGCCTCGCACCCCCCCCTGGGATCACCTGAGGCCCCCCTTGGGGGGCCCGCCCCCCAGTTTGAAGACCTCTGCTCTAGTGGCTGTGCGGTCAGAGTGAACTCTCATTTCAAAGCCTCCGAGGCGGGCAGCTGTTGGAAGAGCCTTGCCTCCCCTGAACTTATCTAGAAGCCTGCCACTCCTCTTGGACTCTGCATTTAAGAGTGGTAAAGAATCCCTTATCAGGTAGATTTCTCCAGAGTTTCTCCCAATGCCGCCCCATGGTGGTTCTGTACTATCTGCATATTACTTTGCGGTTATCGCTGGGACAGGCCCAGATAGTGCTACCCCAGAGAGTGACAGGGTGGATGTTGTCCAGGGCTTAGACCCTCTGCTGAACGCTCCAGGTTCCCCAAATACTGCTGCCTTTATCAACATCGGACAAGGCTGGTGGCTGCAAATACTTAAGGGCGATCCCATTGGCATATTAAAAGGCAGGTGCCCATGACACCTATGTGGAGGAGGAGTTTGTCTCCTACCTTCCTTTTGACTACCTTCCTTACTTTTGACTATAACTTTTGTGATGCAGTGGATGCTTTTATTCACTGGGCAGTAGCCGAGGCTATAGCACCACTGGGGAGGAGATTAATCCAATTAGCTTAAGAGGTAAGATCTGAAGAGTGAGCTTGCCGGCGGAGTATGCAATGGGCTTAGGTCCCACTGCATTTGATAGAGCCCTGGGTCCACAGAAGCGTCCTGAACTGGGTCAGGTCCAGCTTGTGGCCCCGATGTGCTCCCTGCCTGCTGCACCTGCACCTGCACCCTGTCACCTTGCCACCTGGCATATTGCATATTCTGCATATTTACTCCAGCTTTCCTGTTTTTCTTTCCGATGTGTTCGCAATTCTTTTTATATACATTTTCATTGTTGAAACATAACTATGCATCAATTACAAACTATCAGCAAATGATACATTACAATTCACAGAGTATATGCTTAACTCTCAATTCACCATGCAGTCCACTACCCTATCCCTTCCATCCTTACCCCCACCCCTTATATCACCCATACACATTTGCAAATTTAACACCCCATTGTACCATTTGCTTCCATATCCCTATCTTAATGCACTAGACACCTCCTCAGGGAAATAATCTCCGTAATCTTGCCCTGCCCATCTCCCCTCACTGGACTGGTAAATGTTGGATTCACCCCATGCTCCCCAAATCTCTTTGAATTTCTCAATTAGATTGTAGATTTATGGGTATTTCAACCACTTCCCTTAATAAATTACCTGCTGGATCCCATAATGGACACAGATTAGGGCATCTCCTAATTATGTGTATGGATGTGCTTTAGATCCAATTGCCTTGCAAGCATAATACAGTCACTGTTTTTCCCATTTTGTGGAGTAAGAACCTAGTACAGTATGTCCTGTACAATATCTTGGGTTTAATCAGTCGATAATGGGCTTTGATTACAACTGCTGCTGGCAGTCCCAATGCGGTTTGCCAGTCCTCTTCATTCATTTCCCCCATATCTTGTTGTCACCTATGTTTCAGTTATATGAGTGGGTCCTGTGTATTTCTCGTAAGTGCATCGTATGTCAGTGAGATATTCTTTTTACCTATTCTGATATCCAACATACTTATCTCTAGTGGGGATTCCTCTGCAGGAATACTATCGCGGAGTGCATAACTCAACTATTGGTAACATTACCATTGCGTCACAGGCTTTCGATGTTCTGTATGCACATCCTCGAACTGAATCATTCCGTTAGCATCCCAGGCAACAGCTAGTGCACAAAACCCAATAATGTCCTAACCGTGGAAGCCCTGCAGTGGGACTGTTTTCAGCATGATTCTTTCCCACAGGGGTGTTTTAGGAGTGAAGCGTTTGCCCTAATTAATTTCCTTCTGCAATTTGAACCACATACCCACCAATGCTTTGGTGGCATAACCCTCTTTTATATCCAGCTTTCCCCCATATAGCACATGGAGGTAACTTTTATCTCCCGTATTGTCTCTATCCAATCTAAAGGCTGGATCATCCTATTCAGAAAAGGGACATTCATTCACCTATACAACCTGTGCAGCTTCATAATACTTACTCACATTAGTAAGTGCTATACCTCTCTCGTATTTGCTGTGCAGAAGGACCCTCTGCTCTCTGAGGCTGCCCAGGGACACACAAAATCATCCTGTCTATCCCCAAGAAAAAGGAGTCTGGGATTCTCTATGGGCAGTTCTGGAGAAAGTACAAAAGCTGTGGTAATGCAATAATTTTGAACAGAATAGCCCTGCCTAGGAGGGACATTGGCAGATTATACCTGCTCCTAACCTCCACCTGGAAGCATTTAATCATTGGTGACAATTTGACTTTGTGATGTGTGGGTTCATTGCTCGTAATCCAGATGCCAAAATATTTAAATGTTTGTGTTTCTACTCACAATAGAAGTGGTAGCTCCTCCGTTTGCACCCATCCTCCCACTGGATATAATAATGATTTCTCCCACTTATTCACGAATCCTGAGTATCTGCCAAATATCTGAAATATCGTAGTTGAGCTAGTAACTGTGGGTTAGTTAGGTAGAACAATATATCTTCAGCGTATGCAGACATTCCAGCGCCTCGAGCCCCTCACTGGTGATTTGCCTCGTTCTATAAATGTTTGATTTGATCAAAGTACACTCTTCCCATTCCGTGCCTCCCAGCCAACCCCAAACCTGGAGATCTACCCTTACCACCATTGGTCCTATCAGCAGTGGAAACAACATCGGTGAGAATGGGCATCAATTTCTGGTACCTCGTCCTATCTGGAATGTTTGGGAAACACAGCTATTAACATTTACTCTCGTTGATGACAGTAGTCTTACCAAGCCAATAAATTTAGGTCCAAACCCTATTCTGTCCAAAATCCCAAACGTGCATGGCCACTCCACTGAATCAAATGCCTTGGTTGCATCTAGTGAGACTATAATTCTTTGATCCCCCAGCCTCTCTAGTTCTGCAATGATGTTATTATGTAGTCACTTCAGATTTTGTTTAGTCACGCAGCCTGGCATGAACCCATTTTGATCTGGGTGTATCAAGTCCAGCATTACGCAGCCTTGTGTCTAAGGCTTTTTCCAGAATTTTGGTATCTGCATTAATCAGCGATTGGCCTAAATGATTCACATTTATCACATGATTACCATTCTTTGGGGAGCAATACTATTGTCGCTGTTTGCTGATCCTCTGATAGTATCCCATTTTCCAGCACAGCTTTGTAGGTGGCATGCCAGGGGGGCGCCACATGTCTGGACAGTTTATGAAAGAGTTCTGTTGGGCAGCTGTTCGGTCCAGGGCTTTCCCTGTCTGCATTTGTGCCATTGCCAGTGTCCCTTTCTCCACTGTTACTTCAGTCACCAATTCCTTTCTCTGTTCTGGGGTGATGCTACACATTGGACAATCATTGATAAACTCTAGTAGTTCCTCCACAGGGGTCTTGGAGCTTACTACTGTAAAATTGCTCCATGTAATTAATATAAACATCTGCTATCCTGCCACCACCTATCACCCTTTCCCTGTTGTCCAGGACTAGTTCCCTCACTTGTAATCTCTCTCTTTCTTTGCTTCAACGCCATGCTAGCAGTTATCCTGCTTTGTCTACTTCCTTGTAGATCCATAGCTGTTCTTCAGTAAATGCTTTTTTTTACCTCATTCTCAGCCACTCAATGGTATAATCTTCTCTTTTTAACTCCACCTCCTATGAGTGGGAGTAGTATTCAACTAGTACGCCCTCATGTTGTCAATTCAGTCTCTAGTCGAATCAACCTATTGTTTTGTTTCCACCTGTCCTTAACTTCACCTGTAATAGTCATGCCTTTATTGGTAGCCTTGTAAGCCTCACACACTGAGTTGACTTTGCACTGACCTTGTGTTTTCTTTAAAATATAGCCTGGCCGCTTTATCTATCCTCTGGACCGCCTGTTTGTCTGCAAGGCACAGCGTTGCGATCCTCCACTCCAGAGGAGGTTTCTGAGTACTGATGGAGTAAATTATCTGCAACGGTGAATGATCACTGATCTTTCTGTCTAGTATTTGAGCTTCTGTGAATCTATATAGCATATCTCCAGTGGTAAAAAAGTAATCCAGTCTAGAATGCATATGATGTGCATGTGAGTGAAATGAATATCCCTTATCATGCCTAGGAAAAGCTCTTCAAACATCACATAATGCGATCACCTGTATAAACCCTTACAGTTTCCCTCTTGTCACTTCTCCTTCTGGTCTAGCTCTTTGCCTGTCTAATTGAGTATCCATGGCATCCCCCTTTCCCCCCACCAAACTCCGTCCCATTGCTAGCGCGCTCAATCTGTTGGTATCCAGTATATCACTGCAATATTTGACTTCCTCAACAGTTTGGCCTGTTATGCCCGCATTCGCGTTCTTGTCAGTGAAATTCTCTCACCATTGCGTCATCTGTTCCTGCCTGTTTGCATCTGCCAGTCAGCCTCCTTGTTGGATGCATCCGCCGCTCTGGCCCACAACCCATGATGTTCCAGCCAGTCCCACGCTTCTTTTACTTATAGTAAGAAGTGTGCCTTATCATTATGTACTGCTCTCAATTTATGAGGAAAAATAAGCGCGTATTTGAGCCCAAGCACGACCTTTTTCACTGGCATAAATGCTTCTCTCTGGTTCTGAAGCTTGAGTGTATAAACTGGATAGATGTTGACATCTTGACCATCTATTTGCCATGGGCCATGTTTACCTGACTATTGTAGTATATTGTCCTGATATCTATGCTTCATCAGTCTCACTGTAATTGGACAAGGAGACATACATGGAGCTGTTGCCATTGCAGGTTTTCAATGGCCTCTCTGTACTGAGAAGAAACAACTCAGCGTTGCTTGTACTACAGTTTTCTCAAGCCGTTCTTCACATTTTTTTCGTGAGTGCCTTCATTTCAGAATGTGTCATTTCAAGCTTTTGTTTGGTTTCTTTGACCTTTTCTGCAAGTTGCCCGTGGCCGTCCTTTACAACTCCCCCTTCATTCACTACCGCAGGTATATTTTCTTCTAGTGACACTTTGGTGTGTTTAATAGGCACCAGTATCACTGCCGTGTGGGTTGCCAAAGAATGTCCTGCTTGGGTCTTTTCACCCAGCCCAGTAAGGTCCTCTTCACCCTGCATGGTGTACTTTTCCCTTTCACTGATAAGGGCTTCCTCCTTTCAGACCAAGTCCAACTCCTGTAATCTCCAGTGGATACTCAGGCATTCAGGGAAGGTCCTTGCGTGGTTGGGGATGTGAAGGAGCCGGTCTCCACAGACTTAAGTCTCTCCCTGCACCTCCCTCCTCCCCCGCAGGACGCACTGTTAGGGTTTGGACCCTCTCAGGGATTCCCTGAAACAACTTCTGAGTGGTATGCACATTGGTATTTGATTTTCTCCCCCACTCTGTTATGCATTTCAAGAAATATGGCTCCAGTGCCTCCTCTACAGTCTCTGCATTTCACCTGGACTGGGCCCAGATATGGTAATTTCTGCTCCCACCCTCTTTTCTAAAGGGGGTTATGTGCCTTTTGCATGCTTTGGCTTTTAGAAGCATTCCAGCCTTAAGTCATATAGCCCAGTTACTCATATTATTGTTGTGATACACTGTATTATTTGCAATTTTAGTATAAATATGGAACATGCCTTATGTTTGGATTACAATTCTACAGTGAGATGTAACATGCTACTTATGACCTCTTTTGCAGTTCACTCTTAAGCTCAGAAGTCGTAAGCAGGGTTTTAAAATTGATGTTATCAAAAACAATGTACTCGGTGATTGTGTTTTATTTGTATTTTGATTTTACCATTTTTTTAAGGATTTTATATGAATGTGTATTTTTTATTGTTTTGTTGTATATGCTTGTATCTTACTTTTGTGGTCTATATTAATATGACAGAACAAAGTTGATTTGATTGATTGAATGAGAAACCTCTTGAGAAAGAAGCCCGAGCGTGCCTAGAGGCGTAATGTCCCTTCCCCTCCCTCGAGGGGAAGGTGGCCCTAATTCCGGAGGTTGACGCAAGAATGGCTGCGTTCCTAAGTGAATATGTGCAAGACCCAAAAAAGGGAATTGACAGCCTTGCAAAGACAAATTGCTGATTGTTGTAGGCCTTCTTACCTAAGATTGGGTATGGTGGACGAAGTTAAATACTCTGGATCCCTTATATCTCCAGATATATTGTCAGGCTGAGCACAGCAGGGGATTATTCTTTTAGCTAACACCAACTGCGCTCTCTCTACTGAAAGGTGCAGGTTGCTCTTATGAAGGTTGATCCAGAGGTAAGCGATTTGGCCACTTAGGAGACAGTACCACTAGCTCAAGGGGGCTTGTTCGGCAACTCTTTTGTCAAAGAATTAGGGAAGTTTGTGGCAACATCTACATCCCTGGCTATGGGGCAATCGTCTACGAAGCACATTTCACCAATAACTTAACTCCAAGGGCAGTGCTTGATTATTTGGCATTTCTTGGTTTTGATGATCCTTAATTGAAGGCTATTATATCTACAGTAGTCTTGTTTGAAAAGCACGGCCAGACATTAACTCAGATGGAGTTATGCATTTTGAGCTATATTGTGTGCCACCATAACCTTTAAGAACCTTTCAAACTGTTTGATCTGTTGAAATTTGTTTGATTCTATTTCGGCATGCTTAATGTGTTAAATCTTTTATACATCCCTTTAGCTTGAGGCACAATGACTTAATCTTCCTATGATTAATCCCTAAAAATGGCATGATTTGTCTAAATTCTCCTCTAAAAGAAGGCCCTTTGTCAGACCTGACAGTGGATATGCCCAGATCTGCAAATAGTTTATAAAAAGTATTGCTATTGTAAATATGAACAATGTTCATCATATAGTTGCAAAATAAGAAAATACATCTATAAAAATAACTACATAGTCAATTGACTCATAAGAATGGTAGTGTAAACAGCCCCTAGCAAATTTGACATGATTTTCTCTGATGGTGTAGGTGTTCCGGTACAATGGCAAATAAAATATAGCTAAATTTTATATTCACAAATAACACAATAAAAATTGAATACTGTACTTTTACCCTCTGCAGTGCTTTGCGTTAACAGTGGCCACATTGAATTCATGAGCAACATCGACCACCTTTCTCAGCAAAGACAGAGTAAATACAGTTTGTGATCCTTTCAAGATCAGACCCTTTGCTGAAGCAGTGAGTTCACTTTGAATCTGTTAATAAACTGACATTTCCTACGTGGTTGAGCCATTCTGAACTTTTAGCTTTACCACTGGGCCAGATTTTGCAAAAGGTTTACTAAATTAATGATGCTAACAATACATTGCTATTTAGGAAGGCAATATTGTCTCATTCTTTTTACTTATACTTCTTCCGTCCAACCGGTCGTAAGTACCACTGAAAAACAAACCTAGATGTCTTAAATAATTCAGATCCATTTTCTAAATATTTCTAAGTTTGTAGAAATACCCACATTTCTTGGATATACCACACTCCTAGGGCTTTTTTAAGAACACATTGTTTATACATCAACTATTCTATAAAGGTATTCTTAAATCTTTTCAGAACATTGAAGAATTTCACATTACTACAAAAGTATTTTTCTATTATCTCCAGATTAGATATTTTTTATAGGAAAAGGCTTGGACTTGCAGGTAAGTTGCCTTCCCAAGCCTTATACCGCGCTTTGCAGCCAGAGAGACTACAAATATCTTAATGTGATGCAATATCAGTGGATGCCAATATTGATGATCTTTCTACATGGGAGAAAAAATGGTCACACTGGCTAGCAACAGGTATCACTCGAGTCCAGCTTGCACGATCTATACAGCTTTAGCTTTACACTCAAACAACCTCAATAGATAAACTTTGATTTCAATAGTATTGGAACTTAGGAATGCGATTTCCACAATATATAAAAAATTGATCAACAATGCACTTGACCCATTGGTCCGCTTGAGGGCAGCATGGGAGGGACATGTGGGAGCCCTCAACGATGAGGATTGGGAAGAGGTCCTGTGAGTTCCCTTGGAGGTAGCAATATGTGCCCGCTTCTGGCTGGTACAACTCAAGGTGTTGCATAGATCATACAATCCCGAACACTACTGTGCAAGATAGGCAGGGCATCCACACCCATGTGCCTGAGAGGCTGCTGTGGGGAGGGCTCCTTCTTTTATATATTAGGGGAATGTCCAGTAATACAAGCTTATTGGTCCCATGTTGTACAAGTGATGTCCTGGGTTTCCAAGTTGGTGATTCCCCTGGACGCCAAATGGCTGATACTGGGAATCTGGGGAGATCAGAGCATACCAGAATACCAAGGGATCTGGTTGAGATTGGCTGCAGACATAGCTAAACTTGATATAGCCAGAACAAGGTGAGCCCCTTGAGCTCCACTGGTGGCAGCATGAATGTCGGTCTTGGACTGGTGTGGGAGAGCTGAGAAGGTGGTGTACAGGGTTAGTGGCTGCCCACACAAAGGAGTGACGGCATGGAGAGCATGGGAGGAGTATAGGGGTTGTGGTAGTGGTAGGATAGCTGGATACTTAAAGGGATGGCTTTGCCACGATTCCTGGTTTTATTGTGTCATATTATGTGGACCGTAAAAGCACCATAATGCCTCAGTTGTGAAATTTGATGTTATGAAATAGCATTGTTGACTTGCCGAACTCTGTGTAAGCAATATTTGGCAGTCCTTTTGTATGCCCTTTTGCACTTTTGTTGGTTAATAAGAAAAATAACAGTATTGGAATTTGATTTCTACATTACACCTGCAAAATTGAATAAATGGTATCCTGTTAAAGTTTGTACGTGCCCCTGATATCAGCTCAAGAGAACAAAAAGACAAGATATGTCTGTAACATGCCCATTAATCAGGAACGTTTTGGAGGAATTCTTAACTCAGATATTTTTGACTGTCCGGAATGTTATTAACTTTGACACCATCCTGATTAACCCCTTCTGCGCCCAGGACGTAATGGTTAGGTCCTGAGGCACAGAGCCCAGAGGGAGCGATCCCTCTGTGCCCCTTCCACTGGAACACTGGGCTTATTACATTTAATAAATGCTAAATCTTGAATTGGTAGCAGCTAGAAACATAATTCAAGGACTCACTTTATAGTTTCTCAAGATCCAATTTAATATTGAAACTATCTTTTAATCAACAGATACATTTTCCTCCTTAAAGCTGTAAGCATTCAACTGTCACCTGGATGCCTACTCATGGTGAGTAAGTGTATTAACTTCAAAGGGGACTTCCCTGTCACAGGCAGATGTAGTTAACACTATTGTGCCTCTAGTCAGTGGGTCTAGAAGCTGTCCCAGAACTGGTTTGGAGTGACCACAAGGAACAGTTGCTCATTATCATAACCACACCTCTGGGTGAGCATAGGAGCTCTGCATAGAGTGAAGAAGGGTTCTGCCATAATGGATAATCCCAGAATGCTGTGGTTACAGTTTGGGTCAGGGTGGAGGGATGTTGTGGCATCATAAAATTGAGGTGTATGCAGTCTATAATTTTTCACCCAGACATATAAACATCTGCACAAGAGAGATACAAAGAGCAAGACCTTGGGCGTGGACATCAATGACAAGGAGATGCCACTTGATGCCCTGATTAGAACTTTGTCTCCAGGTGCCTTCCAGGTCTAGATGGATCTCTACGGGGCCAATGGTGCTGTCCCCGTTGCCTCCTGAGGATTAGTCGTGGGAAGACTTTGATTCCACTGTCCCCCATGTGTCTTGCAAGACTATCAGGAAGCCATAGGACCTGATGAGGGCAAAGGAGATATTAAGACTGCTGCAGGGAGCCAGTAAAACAGCTCCGCACAGAGTGTGCCACTTCAGAAGCTAGGAGGCCTGCTGAAAGTGCTCTTGTTGGCTAGGGCTCACCAGCAGGAGCAAAAGTAGTAAAGGATCACGAAAATCGACCCCACAGTGCCTAAGATTTGCTCCTTTAAAAATGCTGACACTTGATATTTTTTAAAGGCAATGAGAAACCAATAACATTAGGCTCCATCACTATCCTCCTCATACCACCATGATGACCCCAAAGTCATCACATCTTTATTTGTTCATCCCTTTGCGTTTGGCCCCTATTCCTGTAAGTTGTTTCCCCAGAAGCCCCAATTTCCCCAGGACCGGTACAAGTGTATTGCTTCTGCTTTAGAGACCCATTCCCTGAGACAGGCACCCCTCAGCTTGGTTCATTAATGCCCCCAAATTACTTGGTGGATTGTGGGAGCTGGAGGGGGACTTGTCCTGATGCTGCCCCAGAGCTCAGGCATGTCTGCTTCTGCCACGGGAAGGAGCAGCTCCCAGTGTGGCTGGAGTCAATGGAGAGAGTGTATTGGCTCTCTCTACCCGATGGAACAAGGGTCAGGGAAATGCCAGGAGCCAGCAGGACAGCACATGAGTGGGTCTCCAGCACTGTCCCTTCAAAACAAAAAACAGAAATGTACGGATGTGGAACAAGGGCACCCGTGATGAAAATAAAGGCAGTCAAAACAGCACAGTGGGAGAACTCACTCATTACTATTCACTGCTCTGCAGGAAATAATGTTTTGCAAAGGCTTATTTGTGTACTTTTATATCTTTGTGGTACCCCAAGAAGGGGCAGAGGTTCCCAGCCACAGAATGCTGCTCCCAAAGTTGCGATATCAAATATAAGCACCACCCACATAAACCAATAGAATGGCCCACAGTAAACCCAAAGGACCATTACATTTGAATTGCTCAGTTGTTTCCATGCGGCGACATTTCATGAAGTAATGGGAGGTACCAACACCCCCATTTTATTTATCAATGTCTGTCACATGATACTGTGTCATTGCGCATGCAGTACTCTGTTAGCGTGACCCTCCTATTACCTGGAACTCAATGGCTACTCGGTGTTAATTCCCCACAGTACACTACTGAAAATTGGGCTGTTTCAGTGAGCTCGAGAACATGAGATTGAAAACGGGAGACAGCTTGTCTCTCCATTATATTTAACTCCATGCTGGTGACATGGCGCTCTACATAATCACGTATACGCAAATATAGATTCGGAAGCCACCCATATATGTTACATATGGGTCAAACTCTAATCCAGAAAAAAAAAATAGTTTCAGTCAACGCATAAATCAGAGTCCCAACGTAAGGATGTTCTTCTCTATATCACTTTACCACATTGGCGCACACAAAGCCTGGCTCCAAACATGCCTCATTCCCCAGAGAACCACGAAAAAAATAGACTTCCCAATGATTATTATGACATCTCATACAATATTTATCAATGAATATAAATATTATACTCTAAAAGGGCCCCTGTTGCCACCCACTTTTAAACCAACTAACAACCCTAAACATTGCAGGGAATAGAAAAGTCCTTGACCAAAGTCAGAACTCCCCCCCCAGTCAAGATCCCAGAGGGCAAAATAAATATTATATTTATGTTCTAATTAATAGCCTGATGACCTCATTGAGGCCTTCCTTATATGTTCTCACAGTGAACTACAGTTACTTCTCCCTCTAACTGGATGAGTCCTTTCCAAGATGGTGAATTTCTAGCTACTTTCAAAATGTTCAAATTTTGTCCAATTTTGTAAAAGGGGGCTGAAGATTTATTGTTACGAATGGCTGATTTTTATGTTCATGACCCGTCTCCCTTATATATCCCAAGCCACAAGGGCAAAGAACTGGGGAGATTTGTAATTTCCTTTTACGGCAACCTGTAATACTTTATTCTCAATCAAGGAAGATTACTATGGCTCCATCCGACGGGCATGACAGTGACTGCATCTATTATTACCACACTCCTGATTTTGGCCAGTAATAGATTTTTGGCAGTAATCGCCTTCACTCTCTAATCTCAGGTTCACCAAAATGTTTGTGAGATTGCAATTACTGAATAAGGCAAATGCAGTTTCATCTCATCATTGATAAGTATGTGCCATTGGGAATGTACGATTGTCGAACTTTGTGGTCCAGATTGGAGTGTCCTTTGATACAAACTAAACGGTCATTCCTATTTTTGGTTCTTCTTTTGAACATGACCTGTGTTCTAATATTTAGCTCTGTTAAATGAGTCACTGACCATTGTTTTGGATATCCTCTTCTTACAAACATTTCCCTTAATACCTCTGCATTACCTACAAAGTCCTGCATATTAGGATAGTTCCTCTTGATACGGAGGAATTAACTAAAAGGTATCCCTTGCTTATGGGACTGAGAATGAAAGCTCTGGACTTGAAGCAGGGTATTACTGGTCATAGGCTTTGCATACAGTTTAACCTCGAGCTTCTTCTTGTGATGCTGTATTCAAATGTCAAGGAACCCCACTTTCTCTCTCCTGGCATTAGGTGAGAATTTCAAGTTATCTGACCGATTGATCCAAGAAAACAACTATAGAGTTGTTTTGTTTTCATCTTTTGGCAATTTTTCTGCTATTGCTTGACTTGATAAAGGCAGTCTTCTTCTGTGTTTTCTGTTGACATTTACTTGGGTGTTGATATTTTTATCGCCTTTCCAAAAGTAAAGTCTCTCTTCTCCTCCTGACCTTGTAACATGTTTTTTATTCTGCCATCTGTCTTTCTGCCTGAATGTGCTGAATGTTTGTTTTTTCTTTCACTGCTTTCAATTACTCTTCACTTTGGCATTATCATTATTATTTTTTGTTTGTTTGGCCATCTATGCCTTTTACCTTCCTATGTCAGTTTTGTGACTGCCTCTTTTCTTCTGCTTCGCAAACGCACAAGTTTTTGTCTTGTGATTCCTACCACCACTTTTATTTTGTCGGTTCCACATTGGTGAGTGTGTTTCTTACTTTCCTCAGTTGGACTCGCTTGTCAGTTACTGGTCACCTCATTGTATTTTCTTCTGAAAACTGTTTCCCCTGCTTGACACCAAGTTGTAACGCAGTGGAAAGCATGAAAACGGTACTCTTATTGACCATTAAGTTTATTTTGTTTATTCTATACAGTCATTTTAAATAGGAAAATGGTGTTCCTATAGGAGTCAAACATGTGTAGTATACTCTATTTAATGGCTTACGTTGGACCAGTCCTTGACTTGCTTGCATAAGTACTTTGCCTTCTCTTTCCAAGCTGTGTTTTTGAAAATTCCTAACTCGATCTCGCGTTTTGATCTCTGTGTACAAGGGCTAATAAACAATTCCCGTCA
The DNA here is from genome assembly GCF_031143425.1 of Pleurodeles waltl. Classification (NCBI taxonomy): domain Eukaryota; kingdom Metazoa; phylum Chordata; class Amphibia; order Caudata; family Salamandridae; genus Pleurodeles; species Pleurodeles waltl. The sequence goes on from NC_090440.1 coordinate 813,387,982, forward strand.
GATATTTTGATGGTCTTATACATTTTACATCTCTGGACATTGTCGAGCTTTTCTATTCATACCCTTCTTACATGTAGTACAATATCTTCTGTACTCCACTTATGTACCTCTAGGGCAAGACACTTTTGTACATATCTTAACATCCATGTGGGTTCGCAGGATTTTGACCCACCAATCCCATCATTTTGTCAAGTTTGAATATGCCTATTAGGCCCTATTTCTTCATTCCAATCAGGTGTCGTGTCTCCCAATGTCTGTCACTCTGTCATGGTTGTGAATCACCTCAAAGTGGTAAAGCAAATACATACTTGGCGTAATATTTTGTCTGGTCCCCCAATCAGTCACATATCATATATTTTTGTCCAATTAAACTTAACTGATGATTGCTGCATTGATGCAGTGCCCTCTGTTTCACCACTCTTTGTGAGACAGCAATAATGCCTTACATCAGGAGTGAAATTCCAGCCCCATTAGTTTATGCTCATAGCTTGATAGTTACATTTGTGCTGGTGAACCTTCCCTTAGTAGTTTTCTCGTGTCGTCTTCATCTTTTTGTGAAGACAAGACATTGGATTATACATCCGTTTGCAATGTTTACTTGTTCAGTAAGGGTAAACTATTTTTTTTCCCCCCAAGGTGTCTCTTGAGGAGATCCTGTTGCTGCCTCGAGGTGCAGTTGAACGCATTTTCCAATTTTATGTGGATTACAGGTGAAATTAAAACATACATGAACGTGGGTGATGTAGATAATTAGTTGCGTGAGATTGTCCCACTTTTCATCTGTTTCTTGGCAAAACCTACAATACTTGTAGGGTGCAAAATGGGATAACAAGTCATTTGGTTGCACGTTTCTGTCCTCATTGGCGACATTGAAGATATCTATTAGAATTGTTACGGGTGGAGGAACAGCCACAAGGCATATGGAAATGATGCCCACCATGCTCTGCATGCCTGACATGCAGAAACCCGATGTGTGGAGTACGACTCATACCAGGTGGGTACAGATATTTCCAGATAAGTACAGTAAATGTGTTGCTTAACGTGGTTGATCAGTCATTTCTGAGTTGGGGTTTTTTGGTCCTTCTTGACCGCACACACCAGAAGAGAGAAGTATGATTATTCTCGCAAAATTTGTCAGCTGGTATGTAGTCCCCTCTCTCTCTACCAGGCTTCACAACCAGAAGTATATTGTCCTTCCCTTTGGCAGTAATGTCTGATGGTTTAGGAGGATGACTTTGGGGACTCTACCCACACCTTAGCACCAGGGTTTTTGTCATTTGAACCAAAAAAAAAACTCCCCACCTACTGAAAGAAGGGCTGAGGCAATCTCCTTTCTCAATATTCCTCCATACACTGGGATGATTAACATTTGAGCAATTCTATCTCCTGCTTGTAGCATCAAGTCAGTGCCTTCACTATTCAAGAAAATAATCTTAATTTGTCCTTGGTAGTCTGCATCAATCGCCCCCCATCCCTCCAAAGACCTGAATACCTTTGAGTGGCAACCCAGATCTGGAAGCAGTCAATCTGAAATGCTCTGGGGGAAATATGTTTTCCAACACCAGTTTCACAGAGTGCCATGTCTCTTGGTTTCAAGGCGTGAGCTTTTAATGCATGTAGGTTAAGACCAGCAGATTCTGGTGTGGCTCTGTAAGGAGCTAGGGCTCCTTGTTTTATTTCCCAATACATGATGGAGTTGGTTGCCACATGAGGTTGTATCTTTAATGAGGGGATTAACATTCTCAAGGGAGTCCCAACATTTGTTAGTCGTCTGTTCAAAATTTGGAGGGCTTCATTTAAATGCTCTCTTAAGTTATTCAACGTTTCATCTGGCAGTTTTCGTAATGGGGCTTTAACCAAGCCGTTCATTCTCTCAATCAGTTCTGAGGCTTGTGGTTAATATGGAATGTGATTCATCCATTCAATGTTATGTTGTACACAGTAATCTTGTACCAATTTTCCTTTGAAGTGTGACCCATTGTCATGCTGGACCTGGAGTGGGACTCCATAATATAACATTAACAGGTCCAGAGTTTTAATGGTATTGTACTGAGTGGCACTTTTACAGGGGACCGCAATCAGGTAATCAGAATAGGTGTCCACTACTCTGCAAGCGTATTGACACCTGCGACTAATGGGTAGTGGCCAAGTGTAATCAATTTGCCATATCTGTTCTGGTAGCTTCCTTCCCATCTGACCTTTGACAGTTTGCGGGACCGATCTCTGTTGTGTGTGTTGACAAATAGGACATTGCAAGATAAATGTTTACAAAATCTAGGGAAATGTGCATCCCTCTAGTCTCTGCCCATCTGTAAGTGGCTTTCTCTCCCAGGCATCCACATTTTTGGTGTGCCCATCTAGCTATCCGCGCCAAGTGAGAATCTTGTGTCGACACTTCTGCCTCTGAGAACTTGGCTTTGTTGTCTGCAAGGGGATTGATCTAGCATTCTAGTAAATCAATGGAACAGTGAGCATGTACATGATAATGAGTAAGAGTACTTTGCTCGATCATTTCCCAAATTTCCTGCCACAATTCTTTGCCCCACACCTCCTTGGAATGAATTTGTCAGTTATGTACATGCCATGTGGGAAGCCAGGTGGCTAACCAATTGGTAGTGGACCAAGAATCGGTATAAATGTGTCAAGTTCCAGACAATTCTTGTTTCAATGCCTGCTACACAGAATACAATTCTGGATATTGACTACTCTTCCCTTCTCCTGTAGTGGTCAACAGCTTTTTGGTGACTGGATTATGTGACGCTGCCTTCCAATGTCTTTTGGCCCCACATATTTGGCTGAACCATTGGTAAACCATACATGCTTCCTGTCCTCCGGGGACAAGGATTCAAATGGAACCCCCTTTCTCACTGGTGACTCTTTTATTTGCGATACCTCCTGCACTCACTCCTCATCCGGCACGGGGGCTTATGACACCCGTTCATGTACAGCTGATGTGCCTGCTCGTCCCACTCGGGCCCTGAATGTATGTAGCATTTCCAGCATATGATACTTTTCTTCTTGTGCATGTATGTCCTATACGGTGAGTTTTAGGTGAACTCATCACCCACTGCATTATTGGAATCTCAGGTCTCAAAATCACATTATGACCTAGGGTCATTTGCTCAGTATTCACTAGAGCCCAGTAGCATGCCAGTAACTGTTTCTCAAAGGGAGTATATTGCTCCCCAGCATCAGGTAACTTTTTAGTCCAGAAACCCAAGGGCACCCTTGTTCTTCCCTGTTTATGCCACATGCTCCAAATTGCTATTGCCCCTGAACGGTTACATGCAACTCAATGTCTCCTTCCTGTACTGGCCACAAGTCTAAAGCATGTTGAATTGCTTCCTTTCCCAAATCAAATGCACATTGCTACTTTTCACCTCATTCAAACTCATGCTTCTTTCGGATTGCTTTATACAAAAGGGCTAGTATCTGACTCAAATGAGGAATATGCTGTCTCCAAAAAACAAACAATTCAATGAATCGCTGTGTTTCCTGCTTAATGCGGGGAGTTGCAACCTCTTAAAATCTTGTGTTTTGCCAGCGGCAACACCTCTCTATGTCCCTGATTCCACTGAATCTAAACATTTCATATTTTTAGAGGGTCCCTGAGACTTGTCTGTATTAATCATCTACCCTTTACTCTGCAAGAGTTCCCCAACCCACTCCAACTGAGTCTGCACTTATTCTTGTGTCTCTCCCTGAATCATCAGGTCATCAATGTAATGGGCCAGTTGCACTCCTGGAATGAGATATTTTATCCAGGTGCTTTGCCACCAATCTGTAACAGATGTTGGGGCTATGTATATTTCCCATATGCAAGGATAACATTTGGAATTGTCTGCCAAAATGTGAAAAGGCAAATGTTGTTGACATTCAGGGGCCAATGGTATTGAAAAGACAGTATTAGCAATATCAGTGGTTGCATACCAGGTCGCTGAATGCTTCTGTATTTCAATCAAAGTATGGTGTCAGGGATTGCAGCTGTCAATGTTTATTTAACTCGCGGTAATCAATGGTCATTCTATAGCGCACAGGCCACAGAGGATTGTTCCATTCAGTGGTGGTTGGAGATATTACACCAGCCTCAATCTTTTGTTGGATGGTTTTACTAATTTCATCATGCCCTCCTGGGATGTGATACTGCATCAAGTGGATTACCTTGGTTTCTGGGGGCATGGTCACTGGGGGAATCTTCAGATGAACCCCCCTTATTATTGCCACTGAAATGTATCTCTTTGAGCCAAATTTATAACAATCATCATTCAAATACAAAGTCAACCCCTTTAAAATGTTAATTCCCAGTATATATTCTAAAAGGGGAACAATCGAAACCGTGTATTCTCTTCTTTCTCTTGGCGTTTGCCCTATTTTCATTTGAACAGTAGTCTGCATGGCATGGGTTTGTTTTCCAGCCAACCCTATGATTGTGTAGGACTGACCAGTGAACTTTTTAGGATTTCCATAAATTAAAGAGGCCTCCGCTCCGGTGCCAACTAATGCTCGGACTCTTTTCACATTTTTGTGTTTCCAGTGTTTTTCTAAATCAACATGGGGTCTGTAATCTTTACAAGCCCATCCCTTGTACGGGAGCTTGGCCAGTTTCCTAGTCTGATTTAAACCTGTCAATGTTTGCCCAAATAAGGTCTGGATATATGCTTTCATATCTGCGAACAGGCTCTCCTCCTTTCCTGCTTTTAACGTTTAACCCCTCGCTGTCTCAATCTTTCTCCCTTTCCCTCCTCCTGCTTCTGTGCTTTACTCTGAGTTACTTGTTTATTACCTTACTTGTGAATCTGCCTGCTACCTTCTTTTCGGTCCAGGCCACTTTTACAGTACATCTCCCACAGGCTTTCGGTGTCTATTCCATCAGTCTGCTCCTTACTGAGACCATCCTTCAGTAATGCCATGAACAAATCTCTCTTAGATACTCAGTTGTTGTCTGTGTGACCTACAAACCTCAAGGCTCTCTCTGGTTTGCTCCAATCTTCGAGCTCTCCTAGCTCGCGAACTGCCTCCAGCACATCTTTTATTCTCTGCCCTGTCTGATTAATTAGGAGAGACATTATTACTTGCTTGTAAGCAGGAGGAGCAACACAAATTATTTTATTTCACACTGAACTGGTCAGTGGAGCCTCTAACAAATTGTGAGCCTCAACTAATAGAATAGCAGTTTTCATACTTACTTTAATTCTTTGCATAGCATTTCTTAATGTGTACCAAGGCTTATCATTTGGCGGGCAGTCTGTGACTGTAGTATTTTTGATTACATCCAGTGACTACCAATTATAATAAATTGGTCGCTCCTTGATTCCCATAACTCCTGAATTGTTCTTGTACTAAGGGGGCCAGTACTAGGAGTACAAAACTTCCTTGAGTCTCCTGAATCTAATATCACCACTGAAGCACCAGTGTCAAATAACCTTACCATCCACGTAACCAGTTCTTCCCCACTTTTCTTTTAAAATCTGTCCATAAGATCATTAACTTCTTGTTGAGTGTAATCTTCTATAGAATTCATTTCAGTTCCACCTGGGTTCTGTGGAGTGCCCTGAATCTTTTGTCTCAATATGGGCTGTGCGTGAACCACTCTTGGCTCATCTAGCTCGCACTGGCCTCCACCTTTGTTTAACCTCTTCATCCCAGGAATTTGAAAAATCAGTGCTTTCCCATATATTTGTGTTCCAATCTAATCCTGCCTTGGCAATTGCTAAATTTACTTTCTTTTGATTTATTTTACTGCTGTGTTTCTGAAATTTGTTCAGCATATCTTTGACAATGGCTTTCTCTGCCATGGACAGATAGGTATTGGCCTTATCTTGCAATAGCTTCTTCTGAGAAGACAGCATAGTTACAATATTTTTTTGTTTCAACTAACTACCTTTTCAGTTGCTGAGTCTCCTGTTCTAACTGCTTGCATTTGTCATGCATTTTTCTTTAGGCAGAGAGCAGTATCCACCCTCGCCGCCCTAAAATAGATAAATCACCACTTAATTCAAAAGGTACCTTTTTAAAATATAGAAGCACATTTTGGGGCTCTGTGTCCCAAAGACGTTCATCCCAGGCCCTCAGAAAGCCCCAAAAAACAAGACCACTAGTTCGCCAAAGCATTATACGGTTCTTTGATCTACCCTGGAATCTCAGATGCAATTTTAGGAATGGTTTGTGAAACTGCTTTTGACTTTTTGATAAACATATTTCACTTTTAAATCTTACCCTTTTCAACCTTTCCGACTATGCCAAAGAGTTCTGCTATACTTCAGACTGAGAGAGGACAAAATGAAAGGAATGCCAACAATGCAGCACTCTTAGTCTGAGTAATGAATTTATTAAGGTACTTCTCAAGGTTCGTACAGGGAAAGCTTTTAGGTCAAATGCAGCAACACAAATACACTTCTGAAAATAATCACAGCAGTAGAATAATAATGATCATAGAAACAAACAAAGAAAATACAGTACTCCTACCATGGAGAATATATCTATATGTAGTGAGTATATATTCATGCACAATGCAAAGCTAAAAATAAGAATTACAAATGCATCACCATGGGCATGACAGTGACATCATCTCTTTGCCAGCTTCAAGTTGTGAACCCAAATGACCGCAGAAAGAGAGAACTACACATAATGGGATCTGAGCAAGGCGTCCCCTCCTGGAAATGAGTTATTTCTAACCGCGGTCATCAAGCTTCCTCTTAATACTTTAAACAAGCTGGAGAGGAGAAGTCTAGAAACTTCCCCCTCCCATTGAGTACGTTGTTGTTCAAACGCTTGGCTGTACCACGTCTGTGCCGAAAGAGCACATTTAGAGATTGGCCACATCCCAAGGTGTGCTCCCAAGACCGAACAAACACAAGATTAGTGGAGCACACCAAGAAGCTCAATATATCCAAAGTTTAAAAACAAATATTGTCTTATAAGTCATGTTGGAAAGAAACCATAAATTAAACCATCAGAGTGTTTCTTAGACTGGTGTTGGTACTAATATCATCCAAACAAAGAATAAATATACAAACATACAAAAAGAATATGTGAAAAGACAATGATGCCAAAAAGAAGAGAATTTTATATACATAAAAATATCACAGAAATACAAATGTAATACAAACAATACATAAATAAATACAAAATACAAAGACCATCAGCCGACACGTGTTTCGTCCAAACCGGACTTCAAGGCTGAGAAAATCATAATAAACAACATACCATTATAACATATACATACATTGTTTATAAAAAATATATAATCTATTTTTTGTTAAAAAAAATATATATATTTTATTAAAAGAAAAATAAATAGAATCACCACACCATCACCATAATTATAATGTGACAACTTATAAATTACAAGAAAAAGAAGACCAAGACCATGTATCCATTGTCACTGAATGTTAGATATTGTCAGAGAGAAAAGGTTGCATAGAACACCCCGAGTACAACCGAATGTTGAGATTGTAAAACCATGAAAATGTTATTTTGTATGGCATGCAGCACCTGTGAGTTAAGGATTCAGAAACACTAAGCTCATTTAGGTCCGGCGTAACCCCGTGACACACCTGAGTATAGGTGCTATCTATTATAAATAAGTACCTTAACCATTCAAATGGCACTCGACCTCGTATCCCCCTTTGGGACTATCGAAAAAGAAAAGAAAGACTCCATTATCCTCCTTTACTTTAAAAGACTGGACATGTTGGTATCAACTATAATATCACCCTTACTGACCTGGGTTTAATAAAAGAACCCATCTCTTGATCTCTTCAGATTGCAGCCCACATAGTATTATTAACAACTTCCTTCCATCTTTCTGGTCTGAACTAGGAGACAGCATAGTCTGAATGTCCCTTATAACCTGTAACCACAACAATTGAATCCCCCAGAATTAATCACCAACCTATACTCTTTAAAAAAAAAAAACAATAACACCTAAATACATGGATCCCAACACCAGATCCATAATTAGCCTCATAGTTGAGAATGCTACTCGCCCAATAACATTCTAGGCTTAAACCATAGTTCCCCTTTAAGACAACAAAAGAGGGGATAAAGTCTAGTCAATAAGGACAAAGTATTTCAATACAAACAACTATACCAACTCCCCTGTACCTCAACCTACTTTCTAACATAATCAATATATTAACATCATCATAATGTCTCAAACAGCCAATATTATCTTACCTGTAGTAATAGTCAGCATCTGTATTCAGGTTTTTCCTTTCCCCCGAATTAGCACCAAATAGTATGTACGAGCGTCTCGCCCGAACGTTAGAACCGGCAATTAAGTAGTGAGACTGCGTTGCCGTGCACCCAATCGTAGCGCAAGCTTTAAAATTATCGCTTGCAAGTGGCAGAGTGTATTATAAACAAAGAAACTACGGCAACCATCTTTAAACACTAACATCATATTTGACTATCATAAACAAAGAGAAAGGACTAAACCATTTTGTAGAGCGAGCTTTGCAATTATCGCGCTCGCAATCGGTAAAGTATATTATGGATAAAGAAAAAGGACTTCTCCATATCACCCAAAAAAAAACAGGCGGACATCTTTAAACACTAAAACTATATACAACTAAACCATAAACAGAAAAAAAAAGGACTTAACCGTTTTTTAAACAAAGACCCAGCGGCCATTTTTGACTTCTAACAAACAATTTTTATATGATGTATAACCAATTCCTTTTGGAAAGGGAACCAATCCAGACACCATTACCACATATCACTAGTAATTTAACTACTTTCAAATATCCACATATAGAGCCTTTAATAAAAAGCGGTTTACAAAGATAACCCCAGACCAAAATGTACGTAAAAAAGAACCTTTCTACAGGTATCAATATGCGTTTATATATACCTGAGGATAGAACAAGACAGTGTCAAAATGCATGCCGAAGTATGTTAAAAGTGCCCATACAAGGAGAGAGTAGAAGTGTCACTAAGATGTACATTAGGTGGCAATACTGTATATAAGTCACAAGGTGCAAACATATTGACATTGCCATTAGTACGTAAGTTAATTTCATCTGGTGTGTATTTACCAAATGAACAGTGGTCATATATTTAGAGAAAATGATAAAATTCATCATTCAGATTCATTCCCAATTCAATGGTTCTTAACTTAATAATCCATTTCGCTTAATTTTTTCTTAAGTCAAGTGTTCTGTTACCCCCCCTAGGGTTCATTGGAATATGATTTATGCCCATGTTTTTGACTAAAAGGACCTCTGTACCTGGATGTTTTTCATTAATATGTCGTACTACTTGTGAAGCTGTATCATAATTTCTCAAGGCTCTAATATGCTCCTGAATTTGTTCATTTAAGGGCCTGATGGTACTGCCTACACATATTTGCCCACATGCACATTCCAATATATATACCACAAATTTAGTATTACAATTGATGAAAGTGGAAATTTTTAATTTAGCACTGCCATTGTAGCTTAATTCAGAGGTTTTGTACAGTGCCAGATTGCAATTACCACACCTATAGAAGCCAGTAGTTTTGTCAGAGAGCCATGTTCCATTACAGGAGGTAAAAAACTTTTACACACCTCATTTCTAATAGTTTTGCCTCTTTTGTGAATCATTCTTGGCCTCTCTGGAAGTAAACCCGCAAGTGTTGTCAGTCTGTAATACATTCCAATGTTTACATAAGATACCATATATACTTTGACTGTTCTGACTATATGCTGTGCAAAAATTCCCTGTTCTATATAATGAACCATCTTGCGTTTTGGTATGTTGGCCCAATAGGGTGGCTCTACTTACTTGGTCAGTCTTTTTCCTTGCTGCCCCTATGGTGCGTTTGGAATAACCTCTTTGCAAAAACCTATCTCTCAAGTTATTCAATTCAATATTGCATACATTTTAATCACTGCAATTTCTTTTTAACCTAGTCGTCTCCCCAAAAGGGATGGCTGAGATCTGATTTCTGGGGTGAGCCCTTTCAGCATGTAATATCTAATTACAGGCTGTTGGTTTGCGGTGAATTCTCGTATGAATCTTGTCATCTTCAATGAATATATCCAAATCAAGAAAACAGACATCGTTTTTACTGTATTCATAGGCCATTTGTATATTGAAAATGTTGATGTTAATATAATCATAAAATTCCACTAATAGTTGTTCTGATCCAGTCCAAATCATTAATACATCATCAATGTATCTTCCCCCAAAAAAGATATTTTCAGTCAGGGCAGGAGGGGCCCTCTTTCCAAACATGTATTGCCTAAAAAAAAAACATATACAAATTTGCATAGGATGGAGAAAACCGTGAACCCATGGATACTCCTTGTGCCTGTTTAAACCATTGTCCTTCATGAATAAAGACATTGTTCTCCAATATGAATTCAATCATACACAAAAGCATCTCAGTGTGTTCCATATGGGATGCCGATCTACCAGAAAAATTGTCTCACTGCTTGTAAACCCTTATCTCTGGGGATACATGTATATAGAGAGGATACATCTAATGTGACCAAGGTCATGTCTGATGTCCAAATCATATCCTCTAACTTTAAGAGAACATCCTTTGTGTCTTGTAGATATGAAGGAATATTCTTCAGAACAGGCTGCAAATAATGGTCAATAAATTCAGATAGCCTTTCAGTGGGCGCTCCTATCCCCGATATTATGGGTCTGCCTGGTGGCGAGGTCTTACTTTTATACAATTTGGGTAAAGTATATATACACGGTGACGTAGGATAAGGGTTAAAATGTATTTTGAACTCCAGATCCAAAATTAGCCCCTTATTACACCATGATGATAACATTTTCTCTAGCTTGTCAACAATCTCTTTGAGAGGATTACATTGTAATCTAAGATATGTAAGACCGAACGGTTCCCTGCCATACCATAAACATTCTCTGGTACATCCTGATCTCTCCCTCAGTCCCCCTGCCTTGGTGAGAAAGAGAGCGAAAGGAGCAAAAAAATTGTTGCATAAGTTGTGCACAAAAAATACCTGCACCACCAATATGATGGTTTTTAAAGCTAAGCACAAAATGGAGTCAGTGGTCAAGATGGAACTGGGGGTAAAATGCAGATAGAATTATAGTTGTTAGTGTGAAACTCTCTAGTTACCCCACCGTCCACTTGTAGGGGGATAAGATGGATGTTCTTTAATAATAAGAAAGCCTAAGTGTTTTCCATGTACTGTAAATGTATCTAGTAATCAGGGGCCTGTTTACCGCATGTCCACTGCCTTCTGTAACATATCTGCATACAATGAGCTACATTACTTGCTTCTGGTTCCACAGTGGAAACGTCAAACCACCCAGTGCACCCATTCTAATACATTATACTATTGGCTCCACTGCTAATACAAATAGCAGAGGAAAAGGGGCAACTTTGTCTCTTTATTTCTGTCCCCCGCCAATTGAAAAACAGCAGAAGCATTTTGTGTACTCTTAATCTCAGTGATGGAAATATAAAATACTTTCTCACAGTTTGGCAAAGATGGCCTAGAGATCATCTTAGCCTATACTTTAAATATGAATTGTGATGACAGCAGTTTATCCATGGGTAGTGATGCACTAGCTAGGACCCTGTTATCAGCCCAAATAAGGCAGTTGTAAAGCCTGTTGATGGAACATGATCAATCTATGCTGCATGAATCCCATTCAGTTTAGGAGGAATAGGGTTGTGATAATTATGCCGTTTTAGGACCTTCACTAGTTCTTCAATTTGAATTTTCAGTGTGGAGTTGGAATTACTTTTTTTTCTGAGCATCTCATTGTCATGTTTATCTGCTGATAGTATTTCCTAAAACACCTAAGCATGTGACACTCCACAGTTATAGACCGTATTTGAAAGAGTTTTGCTGGGAGCCAAGGTGATCCTGCCAAATGTCCATGCTGCATTTGTCCCCAGTGCCACCTTATCTCATCCACTGAGCTATTGTTGTACGTCAACTTGAAATCTCTACTTTTAGAAAGATATGTGATACAATAACTGAAATGACTGTATGAAGAGAACTGCTTTGAACTACTATAGCAATCCTGAATCAGCTATAACTGCTGTAACCATACCTCTGTAACCTGTTTTTGTATACTGGTTGCTCTAGGTCTGAGTATCCTTTGGTAACATGTTTGTTTATGTCTGCATGTTTTTATCCTACACAGTGCTTAGATACCTTTATCTCACGTTGGTGTTTTTTAAAAAAACAAAAAAACTTTTCAGTAAGTATTCTACTATTTCTAGATCCGCAATATGTGATAAATTAAGGTTTTTCAGCCACCCGCCACAGCCCCTATGTTCCCTCTCAGGTTCAGTACATGTAGAGGTGCCCTGTAATAGTTTGTAAATATTTGTGCAATTGCTAAAAAAACATGCTGACTGAGATGTTTCTCTTTGACCTAATCCACTGTGATTTATCATCCTGTGTTCTAACATGTATTCAATGCACTGATTTTATTACCATATTGCAAAGGATGTCCAGTACCCCTGTATAGTGAGCTGACTATTTTCCAGTTGCAATCTTCTAGTTATCCTCCCACCCGATGTTGGAGGGAGAATGCTCTTCTGTCTTAATTCAGTGCTAAAACTATTCATAACATGTACATCACATGAAGTAATTCACCCATCCGTTTAGGTATGCACATGAGTTTTTCATTTTTCCATTGAACTGCGTGGATTTCTTGCACTTACCTAGTTCCTAAGGTTGGGGTCTACTCAGTGACTTGATGTTTTTTCAGAATATTTCTTTAATTGATTTTCATCCAATCCATCATCTTGTGCCTTGAGCTGTTGTTGCATATTCTACTTAACTGTGGTTTTAAGCTACTATTAAATGATTGCTGTCCATTTACATGATCTGCTCTGCATAGCCTGTGCATCTGTTGTTTTATTTAGAGTCAACTAATGTGTGACTCCTCTTAGTAAGCAGCCATTAAAATGAGGACCCTTTGGAACCACTTTACTTGCATAGGATGCATGTGCCTATCATTTGATTTCATTACTAAGAAACGGTTGGGACATAGTTAAAGTTTTGGCCACGGAGCTCAGTGCTAAATAATTTTTTCTGTTGGCTGGGTACAGAGACACTCTTCCCCAAGGGCCTTATGTCTACCATCTAGAGGTTACCCTCAATGGATGTAGACAAATGGCTCAAGCCCCCCTGTTGAATGCCTGGTCATTTGCATAATCATAGTGATGTATAACTGACTTTGCGTAAGCCTTGATTAGTCCAGGAGCAGGAAATCAAAGAAAACCCAAGTAAAGTGACAGTATTCTGCCAAGGACAAATTCTTTCGGCCTGATCCTGTTGTCCTGGTCGATCAAGATTAATTACATGACCATCTCTATTGCTGAGACTTCCTCAATACAACAGACTCCCCACAGAGAGCTTGTTGGAACGTCAAGTGAAACCCAACTCCTTGTCTGGGTCCAAGCTACCATTTTGCTGAAGTGGGGTTTCATTGTCTACTCTTGGGCGCTTTACTGTGGGTCTTTTTGTGCTAAGAGGTGGAGCAAGACTGTATCCATGTGTGTGGCTCAGTTGTGCGTATCAAGTTTATTACAGTAGATTTGCACTAGGTGTGAGCCCAGCACCTCCTGTCAGCAGTCTGTGACATAGTCCCAATTTTACCTGATAGTCCCACTTCTTGCCGCTTCCATTCCTGTTGTCTCCTGTGCTCTGCACATGAAGTTTGAAGGGAAGACAGGGTGCAGCAAGATGAGGAAACTTGCCACATCAAAAGTCCAGGAAACTAGCTGAGATACCCCAGTTTTCGGGAACTCAATCAAGCCCCTCAACAGAACCAAATTATGGTCCTTATAGCCTCTCAGAAAACCATAGTCTGTAATCTTGTTGGTAGATTGCCTGACATCAAGGGCACACAGCACCAAAGAGTTGTGACCCCTATCATCTCCATGGGTCTAGATCTTTGAGAAACAGGAGCAAGCACTGATCTCTCATGTATTGAGAGGATTTCATCTCCTTTGGCATTAGTGGACTATCTTCTTGGGACTCTGACCCTTTCCAAATAATCTCACCTTTTCTCTCCTCAGGGTTAGTGGACTTTGCAGGTCTCTCAGACTCCTTCCTAGATGTGCAGCATAAGTAACCAAAGTGTAGGCCATCTTTCTCTAATGACTCAAGCCCTAGGACCTCTGAGGGTGATCCCCAAGCACACACCCCTTTGCCTTCGCTGTATTTGCTGGTCCTACATTATCTTCCAGGCCTAATCTTCTACTCTATCTTTCCAGCAGGACCTTCAGGTAAGCGGCATAGGCTGGTAGATTAAAACCCCAGCCTGCAACCTTTTAAGAAGTCCAGTTTGAAGGATCCAGACATGGACCCAGAGACTGGTACGAGTGGTCCCCTGGTCCTGTGTCTAGCCTGGGACTAACAGGCTTTCATGACCAAGACATTTGCATGTTTGCCTTGTCCACCCATAGAACACTTGGCCACTCGTTTGCAAGCTCAGTTCAGCCTGGATACCTAGACAATGGTCTAATGTCCTATTAGATGTGGGCATTTTTGTATACTTTTACTCAAACTCTGCTGTTTCTAAGAGTGCTCCAAAATAGTAGAGAGGCCAAGAGGTTGGTTGGTTGTTTTGCTAGCTCCATCTAGGCCTTGTCAGATCTGGTTCTTGGACCTGCTGCACATACTTCAGAAGAAAACCAAGCTGACTGTGAAGAGAGAGGAGAAAGTTGAGTGCATGATTGCTGAGTAGCTAACCTTTGCAAATCTCGGTCCCTTTCTAGAGATCTAGGAGCGGCTACTTAATTCAGTCAAAAAGCAATACGTTAACAAAATCCTTTTAATGTGTACTTTATTTAATCTTTATCCATTCTCTTCACCTGGTGGGGAAGGGATCTCTGCTTTCGTGCCCTTCCTCTATAGATTGGTGTGTTTCAGAACTGATTTCCTGCAGCTTGAGCTACAGCCATCTTCCATTTGTGCCATGCAGCTCTATGGGTGACACTGTGGAGACTTCTGCGTTTCCTGAACTACTTCTCTGTCCTTAAATTCTAGCCAGTTCGCTTAAAACCCATGCTTAGCATATTTCATGAGTGTTATTTTTAAGAACACCACAGGTCAGGGCCCCTTGACTTCTCTCAATGTGCCTCATTTCTATCTTGGGTCTAGATTGTGTTGTGTGCAGTTGTAGATCACGTTTCTTGACCTAAATTGACTTAATGTGATAGCCATTTTTCGGGACCATTAGTTAAATGCCTATTTCAGTGGTAGCCCTGTAGATGTCTTGGTAGAAGACTTTGTAAATTCTCTCGACTCTATTTTAGTTCTATGCCATGGATTAGAAATTACCATCTGACAGGTTCTGGGGTTGCATTATATCTATTACTGTATGTACAATATGCATTATTGTATATGCAAACAGTGTACCATTTTCACACCCACCCAGGTCGCTGCTCCAAAGGTCTGGCTCCCACTATGTTTTTTACTGGTAACCACAATCTGAAAAAGATAGTAGGACACAGTTTGGGTTGTACAAATTATTTATAGTTGTTGTCTATTGCCCTGTGAACCTAATCAATCTACTATTACGTGTAGAGGTCGGGTATTGATTGTTAATGATTCATAGCCTGTGTCTATTCTGTTTAATGGGCACGAGGGGCCACTTCACCACCATGGGGTGTATGTCAGGCCACAGCAGCCGTAGCTGGATATTTTGTTTTTATATACACTAGCGTCACCTGGATCTGTAAATCCAGAACAGTTTAATATTGTATGGCTAAGGATGACTTATTATGCACTAAATGTTAAGAGAAAGATTTAATTTATTGGGTATTAAAATGCATTTGCAAACCTTACTGATTGTAGGGAAGGATCATCTCAAACAAGTCAAATTGTTTTGCCTGCGTAGGGGGAGCCGGGCGTCTAGTGTCGTAGCATAGGTTTGTAACACTTGAACTGATTCTGGGTGATAATGGTGGCTTGGGAGCTACTACTGCTTGACTTTCTTCTGTGTAAGGACTGTGACAAGTATAAAGGAGAGAGTAGATAATGGATGACTTACATATTTGTAATATTTACTAGTCTACTCTTTTTTTTGTTGTTGTTGCATTCTGTTAGATCTGTCAGCCGTTGGCATGGTTTCCCCTGTCTTTTGGCTTCTGACCTCCTGTTTTTGATCCTGTGCTGAATTTAGTTTTTGCTGGCTTTAGGCCTCTGGTCACTTTCCCACTGGTAACCAGTGCTAAAGTGCAAGTGCTCTCGGTATAAATGGTATTGGTGATTGGTTAATCCATGATTAGCGTATTCAATTTACCAGTAAATCCCTAGTATAGGGCCCCATGTGTGCCCAAGGCCTTTAAATCAAATGCTGCTAGTCTGCTTGCAGCACTTATTGTGCCACCCACATGCGTAGCCCTGGGACCATGTCTCAGACCTGCCATTTCGACTTGGCAAGGGCACCCACTTGCCAGGCCCAACCCTTACCTTTTACTGCATGTAAGTAATCACAGAGAAGGCCAAAGGCAGCCTCATGGGCAGGGTTTAGTGCATTTAAAATGTAAGACATGTACTGGTGTGGTTTACATGTGCTGGCAGTGAAATACTGCTGAATTTGATTTTCACTATTGCAAGGCCTATCTCTCCCATATGGTAACCTGGGGATTTCCTTGCCATATCTTTTAAGTGTAAACTCCCATTGGGAGCAGATGGAGGTATGGAGTTTGGGGTCACTGAAATCACAATTTAAAAATACATCTTTTGTTTAAGTTGTTTTTTAAATTGTGAGATTGAAAATGCCCCTTTTAAGCAGTGGGCATCTTCTTGCTTATCCATTCTGTGCCTCTGCCTGTCTGTGAAATACAAATCTGGGTCAGGATGACGTTTGGGCTGTTTTTGAATTCACCCTGGACAGTCGCACAAAGGGAGCTGAGGTGTACCCTGCATATCCTGATAGGTCTTCCTGGGCTAGAATAGTGGGAGGAGCTGACACTTGCACCTGAATAGGGCTGTGCCTGTCTTTACACGAAGCAGTCTCCGACCCCCCTGCAGTGTGTCTGAGGCAAGGGCAGGAAAAGGAGGGTCTTGTGCACTACAAAGACTTTTCTTTGAAGTTTGCCTACTTCAAAGGCAGAAATAGGTATAAGTACTGGACTGCTGACCTCACAAAGTTGGAATCTTTTGGGACTAAAGACATTCACCCAGGAAGAAGAGCTTGGATGCTACAGGAGGGTCTGCCACTCTGCTTTGCTTTGCTGGCCTGCTCCTTCTGTCCTGAGACTGAAAGGGCTGGACTTTGCTTTCCACTTCCTGCTTCAAAGGTTCTCCAAGGGCTTGGACTGAGCTTGCCTCGTGTTAAGAAGTTTTAGGTCCATCAAAGACTTCATGTGCCAGCACCCTGGCTCTCTTGCTGAGAGTCCTGACTTGCCATGTGATGCCAAATCCAGTTCCTTGGTCCTTGGGAGTGAGTTCTGATGCAACCAAGAAGAAACCAAGCACCTAGACTCCAGAGTGACTTTGGAACCAGCACCGCTGTGACTCCACACTGCTGCCTGCAACTGAGCCATGGTCCCCGCTGAGTGCAACAACTGTGTCTGACGCTGCAGGCCAGATGCCGCCACATCGCCTTCGAAGTCCCTCCACAGCAAGAGTCCCACCATGTCACTGAAGTCCGTGACACCTGACTCTGCTGCAGCACCAGTGGCCCCATGGGGTGATCGCAACACAGCAAAGGCGATGCCTCGGATCTTGACCTGCCAGATTCATCGTCCCCCCCGCTTGATCGTAAGGAACAAATGCTGCATCACCTCCCCTTCAGTCGTAAGGAACCAACACTTCACATCCCCTGCCTAGCAGTAAGGAATTGACACCTGACCTCCCGGTAGCAGTATGGAACCGACACCGCACTGGCTCCAGTGATGCCTCACCTCACTTCCCCGACTCCGTGCAGCATCTTTGTTTACTTATTTTCTACGGTACTGTATTTGGTGTCCATGCCACTCGGTGACTGGGCCGCACTCCCTCACACTTCCCTGACGGGAACAACTCTGTCAAGATGTCTTGATAGCCCCAGTTGGAGCCATTGTGTTTCTAATTGCTATACTTAGATTTAATCTTTGAAATTTTTTATCTTCATTGGTGCATGTTGGATGTTTGTGGTGTTTTACTCTGATAAATATTGCCTATTTTTCTAAACAGGTGTGGAGTACTTTTGTGGTGTTTTCATGGTGTTCCTGTGTGTGTGTGTGTGTGTGTGTGTGTGTGTGTGTGTGTGTGTGTGTGTGTGACAACAAATACTTTGCAAATTTCCTCGGGGATAAGCCTGACTGCTTGAGCCAAGCTCCTAAGTGGGTGAGTAGGGGTTATCTTAGTTGTGTGACTCCCTTACCCTGACTAGAGTGAGGGTCCCCACTTGGACAGGGTGCAAACCACTGGCAACTAGAGACCCCATTTCTAACAAATTCCTTATGTAGGGGTTTAGCCTCTTGTTCTCATTTGTAGTAAAAAATGTGGTATTCTTGGATGCATTAAACTGCTGGGATTGCCAGTCAACATACTTTGGTTAAGCAGTGGGAGTGGCACTAGGACAGTTTTAATTTTCATTTATATAAAGCAGGGCTGGTGAGCAAGAGCAATTGAGTCTTTTACAACATAAATGTAAGTCTTGTCATAGATACGAAGGTATGGCTTGCTGCTAGACTGACACATTTTCTTTATTTTGTAGGTATGTCCCCTAGCTTGAGCCCAGTGAATTCTCCCAACCATGTGCCTGCAGCAAGTGGATCACAGGTACACCGGTCACCTGTAGAATTCCCAGATACTGCTGACTTTCTTACTAAGCCAAGTGTCACTTTACATAAACCTCATGGATATAATTTCAGTTCTCTGGATTTTCAGCAACCACTCAGGATTTCTGCTGCAAGCCATATATGCCACAGGTAACGGAAACGAAAATTGTTTACTCATTATTTAAATCTGTTATTAGTGTTATTTATGTTTATTGAATTAGGCAGACTAGGCCTAAACACATACGCCTCAAACGTGATCATATTACTTTTTTGAATGCCATCATATAATTTATTGACTTAACACTAGTGTATGGTGAAGTAAAACTGCTGTAAAGTGTGTTGAATCTAACTGCTGTCTGAATATTGCTTGTATAAAGAGCAACATTTGTGTTTTAGATAGCAATTCAGTTGATCTCTTAGGAATTATTTAGAAAATTTTAGAGGAAGGCAGCAGCTAAAATGCACTGATATGGTATTCTGCAAAATATCTGTGTGTTATCCTGAATGCCGGTGTAAAACATCAATGTCATTAGCTCATCCTTTTTTGTCTATGCATGCTTCACAACATTCTTCCTGTGCTTCCCACAGGCTCTTAAGATGCAGTAGTGTCTAAGCCTTATTTATTGAGTTCAGAAACTGACAAACTCTCGCCTGTTCTATCTCCAGTTGGAAAATGAATTTTTAAAATATGCAGGTTGAAAACCTGGCTTTTGGGCGATTTGTCTTGACTATTTACTCAGTGCCTGGGGCACTCTCTTAGGTATCCTCCTGTGTTCTGTAGATGCACCTCCATCAATCTACAGTGGTTCAAGTTAATAAGTTAGATTTATAGATGCTTTGGAAAGTTCACACAGGCATGATTTACTATCTCAAGTGACCATGGATACAGCTATCTTTAGTAATTCTACTCTTCTCCAAAAGCTAAACAGCCTATAATTTACAAGTACTTGAATCCAGGGAAGTATTTGATTCCATTCCAAGGGATGTTTTGTTGATGTCAAAAAAAGAACAGAAGCATACAACCGCTGAGTACTGTACGCCTAACTTTTGCAGCAGAAAGCTAAACACATACCCTTAATTTTGCAAACCTAAGTAGTTAAGGGCACAGGCAAGCAAAGCCCTTCCATTTCATTTCAAAACACAGTGGTAAAGATATAAACAAAAATCTATTAACTTTACTTTGTAGAACAAAGATCAAAATAAAAGTAAGGAGAGGGAGGATCCTCAGAATATGAAAAATTTATTGACAGCTTTTGATTTGTAATAACTTAGTCTATTGAATTGAAAAACCAAAAGGATGCCTTGAAGCCAAATGACATTTCCTTTGGAAAAGAACAAAATCTTTAGATGACGCACTGATCTCATACAAAATATGTGTTAAAATTCGATTTAGAAGTGTTTGAAAGAGGACAATACCTGCTTTTGATGGAGACCCTGCCAGGTCAGGTGCAGCAGAATAATTGTAGAAGAAAATGCAAGTGATACTGGAGGATGCGATAATTGACCAGGGGTTGATACACAGGAAGATCACAATCACAAATAGCAATCAATGGAGATTAATTGACCACACAGATAGAACCTTATTCTTCTAGGCCTTCACACCTGGTGACTTGGCCATTTACTATTTAGTGGACCCCTTTCAGAGGGCCAAGGGGCATGCAAGTGCTACTAGGACCAACTGCAGTGGTTGAGGCTTTTACTACTGGTGTCCTGGGTTCCAACCTACTATAGATCCTGAGCAACTGGGCCAACTTCTTCTTTTGCACATGAGTCTCCTTGGCAGCTCTGTGAGCAGTCAAGGGCTCCCACTTGGGGGGAAATGTAGATACAGGTTAGTGGACACCACTCCTAACTCGAAAAGTACGCTCAGCAATAGCAATAAATCAAGGTCCAGCCAAATACTTGTTTTTATTTCTAACTTACAGCATTCAATAAAATAACAATATTTGTAAGCAACAATACAATCCTCTTGAGGGCAGGGCTCTAGTGTTTATCTGATAGTTCCCTGTCCCACTCTCTCCTTGCAATGTGATCAGATTTATTTCCCATTTGCAGGTGGCTGCATAAAGGGAAAGCTCACTAGAAGGCTCTAATCAAGTTACTCTTTGACTCTTTAAGAATTAGTCAAAATTATATGTGGTGCTGGAGCACTTTCAGAAGTAACTCCCCTGTGGCCAAACAGGCCTGATTCCAATCTTACCCACTCCTGCAGCACAAAGTGTTTCAGCGGGTGCCCTGACCGCAACACTCACAATCTCAGGTCCATTTTCAGAGAATTTGGCCTGAATGTGGTACACGCAGCAGCAGAAGACTTTCTCTTGATAAATGTTTTCCCCAATGATAGAAGATGCTCCTAGCTTCGGAAGATGCAGTAAGTCAGTCTTCCCCACACGGGGTGGGGAGGACGGTTTGGGAGGCAGAGGGGGAATTCAGTCTACAATCTCGTGACTGGAGCCCAGCAAAGATAGGATGTTTTCCTTGACGTACTCCACTGTTCTTGGGGGCCAGTCAGAGGCCGAGCTCATTGTGCAGGCTCAGGCCTCTGGTCGAAGCCTCTTTTCCCACGCAGTGGCCCAAACTCTTGGTAAAGTTAGTACCAGCAGACCTTCCTGGCATACAGTTTTGCCGCAGCACTTAAGAACCCAGTGCAGATTTCTCAGGTGTAATCCCTAGCTCTGCGGTGGCGGCCTCCCGGCATACAGGGTCCCACAATGAGGCAGTACAGGCTTGGCACTCCCTTCATGGCACTTGATGCATGGCTGAGTCTATGGCGGCCCTTTTTTGTCATACATTGGCCGCTGAAACAATTCTGCAAACAGCCAACAACCCAATTGGTGCACAGCTGTATCCTCACACAGGGAGTCTTCTTGGTAGGGCTCCCCACTGGTTCTTGCTCCCCCCAGTGCTTTCCTCTTCCTCACGGGGCACACTGGTCTTGACAACCACTGGAGCTCCAGGCTCAAGGGCAGGTGGTCTTGGTTCCCTTTGGGGATGTTCCCTCCCCAGCAGGGAGACAAAACTATTAGTTGGGCCATGTCCTGGTCACAGTCCTAAATCTTGCAGAGCTTCCTCTTACCACATAGCCCATCTTGTAGCTTGGCAGATGACACATTTTCAAGTCCCAACCTCTCCTTCTTGTAGTCCTTTTACAGACACCTAATGTGATTTAGGGTCAGAGTCTTTGAAGTTTTTTTGTTGGGGCTCTGCTTTTTTGAAGTGTATACTTTATTTTCCCCTTCTTTCCTCTTCAAAGGCTGCCACAGCAGGAGAAACACAAAAGCGGATAGTCGCACAACAAAAAGCATGTAGTGACCAGATTTCACACGTTGATGTTAGACACAGTGATATCTGCATCAAAAGTTTAATCTGGGGCTTCCCTTATCAGCCCCATCTTCTTCCTCAGAAGTGTCCCGGCCCTTTCCTTGTGATCTATCACTGAATCAAAGAGCACTTTTTTGAAGTGTAAAAGAGGAGGCTTTCTCTCTTCCTTTAGTGTGTCCCACCCCCCTCACAGGAATACAGCAATACACAAATTTGTCTGGCGTGAGGAATCCTCTACACCGCATGTCTTCAGGCATGCCTGGGCTTCCCAAAATGGAGCCCATGGTCCTCCATGTAGTGTACAATTGCAGGCACACGTTTACTCAGTGTACATACACTGCACTCATACTGTCCAGCACTGTCACCTCCATGTATTATGCCACCACAGACACGTGTTCAGCACACACATACAATTGGCACAAACATTCACTCTGTGCGCACTGTTTTATACTGTGTTTTTTCTGGACTGTGCCAGGTTGTGCACCCACTGCACATCCCTCACGTAATAGATTCCTCACAGGCATAGATACTCCGTATATGCACTAACTATATGGGTACAGCACAGCACTGCTCTGCTCTGTTCCTATGTTGTACCCTTCCTCAGCACACATACATTAGCACAGTCACTAATCCTGCCCTGTGCTGCACTCTACAACTAGCTGATGTAGACCAAGAGTGAGTTAAGCATGTAGCAGGAGAGCTTTTTAAAGGGTGAAAGAACCAGTCAGCCTTAGTCCAGTGACACATGGTAAAAAGGATCTGTTCACTCCTACTGATCACTACATGGTATGTTGCTACCAATGTGCATGTGCTACTTAACTCATGGTGAAGGCGATAGCCTTCTACCACTATAAGGGTAGGGATTTGGGCACCCCTTCCGGTCCAGGAAGACCTCAGTCCATGAAAAAGGCATATGTTGTGATCTGTGTTTACCCAGGGCAACAAAATCAGCATTAGTGTTAAACTCAGGATGGTCTTCACTCTTCCTATTTTTGCAGATCTTTTTTTTGTTGGCCTTAGGACTGTGAGCTCCTTACCACTGCTAGCCAGTGTTGAAGTGCTTCTGCTCTTTCCCCTAAACGTGGTGCAATTGGCCTATACCTAGTTGGCATGCTTAATTTACTTCTAAGTCCCTAGTAAAGTAGCCCACCATTTACCCAGGGCCTGTAATTTAAATGCTACTAGTCGGCCTGTAACACTCATTTTGCCACTCTATAAAGCGGCTCTGTGAAACTTGTCTTATAGCTGCGATTGCAGCCTGTGTGTGCAGTTCTAATTTCGACCTGGCAAAATACACCTTTTAATGGCCTAAGCCATCCTTTTTAATACACGTCACCCCCCAGTGTAGGCCCTTAATAACCTAGAGAGAGAAGATTGCACTGTATTTAAAAAGTTGGACATGGACTTTTTAGTTTTACATATCCTGCTACTGAAAAACTCTCATTTGTTTTTTTTTTCCACTCCTGTAAGGCCCATCTGTACCATAGGATAGAATTGGGTAAACCTTTTAAATTTAACGTGTTAACCTTCAGTTGGGAGCCAGTTGTCTAGCTTGGTGTCTAAAGAAGTGTAATATAAAGCCCTCTTTAATGAGTCAAATTTTAAGTTAGAATTTTGAATAAACCTCTTGTAGAAAGTTTGCATTTTCTTGTCACGACTATTTAGTGTGTGCACCCTGTTTCCTGAGCTGCATGACTGGGTATAGATTGGCAGTTGACCTTCATGTATTCCTCCCAGATGGTAAGACAAAAGGAGGCTCGGTGTTGGCAGGATGGGCCTCTCTGACTTAATGAGGGGGAGGAGCTGTCACCTATCAAACTTGCACACAGCATAGTCTCTGGCTAAAAACTCCGCATGCAGGATTTGGCACTAGTCTTTTGTGCCTTTAGACTAGCTGGGTCCAAGGCAGAGAGGAAGGGGATGCCGCACAACTCAGGGGGTGGAAACCTCCAGAACCTTCTCCTACTTCAAGGTGGCCATAAATATTGGGCTCTCAGACCAAACTCTTCAGTACACATCTGGACTGCAGGAAGACACCGAAGGACTGCTGTGCTGCCTGGCTTCAAGAAGGGCTGTGACTCAGCTACTTTTTCTGTCTCAATGAAGGATTGGTCCTGTATCTTGCACCCAGGACCACCAGAATGACTTCAGGGCTAATTGGTAGACCTCCTGATCAGAAACCACGGAACAGAGCAGATTCCAACAACCTGGTACCCAGCACCAGTACTGTGCAGCACTGAGTGCTGCCCACCTAAGTGGTGCCACCCTAGTCCTGGACATTTGGTGGTGGCCCTTAAGGTGCTTGGCCAACCAAGCCGTGGTCCTAGCACAACAGACTCACTATACTGCATCCGAACCGCAATGTAATGCATCCTCCAGCCAGGCCCTTGTTGACCGCATCCTCAACAATAGTGCAGGATTCCACATTGCAAGCCCCGCAAGTTCTTCGGAACCAGCCAGTGCGCAATGCATCTTCGACACAGAACTTTGCATTACAAATCCCTCATCTACGGTATTCTATACAATGACGCAGGACTTCGCTTTGCAGCTTCTCAGAACTGTTTCTGTGCAACGCATCCTCTATGTGGGATCTTGCAACGCTTCACAGCCAGTATTTGAGGTTCTGTGTTCAAACGGCCAAACGGAGTCCTTGTAGCCAGCCCATGCTCCTCACAGTCAACCTGAACTAGTGACTTTGTCCTAGTGTAGCATGATCAGATAACCACAGTTGGTTCTCTGTGCTTTTTGGCGCTGTTTCATTTAAGTATTCACAAATGCGTATCTCCAGTTCGATTGATTACATTTTTATTTTGTTTTTAAATTTGTTCAGTTTTACTCTACGTTTCTGAATTGGTGTAGGATTTTTCGTGTTTTGTTTTTTCACTTTATTATTGGTTGACTTTCTGCATAAATACTTTACACACTGCCTCTAAGCCTGACTGCACAGTTGCAAACTACAAGAGGGTTAAGCAAAGATTATTTTGGGGTTTGCTTGTGACTTAACCCCGACAAGGATTGTTGATGCTGCTTGAGTACTATATCACCGCCATCAACAAGTAAACCAATTTCTTACATTGATGTTCAATGGTGAGGATTAGGACTTGTGCAGTGCCGTACAGTGATTTGTGTTACACTGAAAACCCCAGATAAATAATCTGAGACCAATACAAGCATTTTCTAACTTTCCTTAGTTTTTCTGATTGGCTGTTTTTCCTTTATCTAGATTTAATAAATTTATGTGTCCTACCTGTTTGTTTTGTACCATGGATGGAGATGCTCAAACCATGGAGATGCTCAATGTGGACAGACTCAGCAGGTCTGTGCACAGGAAAGGAGGACAAAAAGCTGGAACTTCAGCTAGCCCTGTATGCCTGCGATGACGTCCCAAGGATGCAATCCAATCCTGAGGAGGACCTTAATGAAGAGGATTCTGATAAGGAGAGACTTGATTCATGAGTTTGAGGTCCTGGTTGTGGGCCCTGGCAAGGAGCTTCCAGACGAGGTAGACCATCTGCCCACTAAAAGAGAGCCCAGTGTGAGGGCAGGGAGCAGTGTGTCTTCAGAGGAGCTTGAGGAAATGATGGCAGTAAGGGAGCCTAAGTTGCAGTTAGGAAAATTGAAACAGGAGGTGGTAGAAAGGAAGGCTATGACTAAGGATGAAAGGGCTTGCCAGAAAAGAAAATGTTGCTGGAGCATGAGATAAACCTGAAGGGCCTAAGAAAGGGCAGAATGCGTGTTAGATATGTGGGCCCAGGTCTCATTTAGGCATTAATGTATATGGTCCAGTCTCATTCTTTAGCATTATAAGTACAGGAAACGTGGTAATTTGCAAAGTGTTTGCCAAGGTTCTAAAGTGCCACTCAACTTTAGCAGTGTGGCCCTTGATGTGGAAGAGTGTACAAATGATTTATCCAAAGTGCTGCTCACCATTGAGACAGATCTTATTCTGTCTAGTAAAGTGAAAGGTCTATGGTGTGAAGTGGTAGGGGTGATGCTACTCTGAACATGTCTGATTCTGGTGTCCCATTTCCATTTTATCTGCTTTGATTTTTCATCAATATTGGGATTGGAATATTTTTCTTAAAATACAAATGTGCATTTTCAGGCATTTGATGAGCAGGACATTGACTTACTAGGATATGTTGTAGATGCATTAACATGTCTAAGTAGAACAACTGTTAGCAAGGTATATGTGGTGTTAATGGGGAAGAAACATAGGGGAGTGGCAGCATTTAGCCAAGCTAGGCGTAATATATATACCTGCATCTGGGGCACCTGTTGTGATGGCTAACATGCCTGTTTATCAACTTGAAACTACTTCGAAGGATAGCACTGCCAAGAATCTTTAGAAGGTTTCTGACATATTTAAGAAAAAAACTGGTTCTATTTAGAGAAATTTTTAACACAAAATCGAACATCAAACCAATGCAGTACCAGTTAAACATAAAGTGAGACCTATCTCATGGAGTATAAAGGATGAACTTAAAACGTAACTACAGATGTTGACCTATGAGGGCATTATACAAGAAACTGAATAGGTGAATTCCACAGTCATCTCATGGAAAACATTTGGTGAAATTGGTTTGTGTGCATACTTTGCACACTTAATAAAAATATTGTTGATGGTCACCCTTTTCCCAAGGTCCATGAGCTTTTGGTGTTATGCAGTTACTACAAGAAGTAGAGCTGCATATTAGAGTGACAGAATTTCAGGTGGTAGGGACTGAGTCCATCTATACCATCAGGAGATATCTGAACCTCTGACCTTGCCAGGGTAAGAGTTAATTTTGCCACCTCAAACATGACCACATTGACTCCCAAGGAAGTCATAGAAACAGATAATATCCTTTAGTTGTTCACTTGTTAATGCCCAGGTTAAGCACAAGAAAAATATGAATAGAGGTTTTCAAACATTTTGTGAAATAATAGTATTCTTGCTTAGAGACAATGAGCTGTGATTATTATGCAGGTGAATCAAAGCATTTTAACCAGCATTACCAGCATGACAAACAGAATAAATTATCTATCCGTGGCAATCTTATTCTTAAATATTCCTGCCTATACTCTGAGAGCATAGTCATTGTACCCTGTGCCAGATCTCAGAGTCTACTGTGATCTTGGCAATACTCCTCTGCCAGATGAAAGGTCAGCAGAGCTACATATGTGTCATCAGGATCTGTTATAGGACAGTGGCAGCCGGAGAGCTCCTCTGACCCCTGTGAGACAGTGCGTCGTTTATATAATCAAAACCACTCTTGGTGAGAGGTACAACTCTGTTGCAGTGATATGTCTAGGAGTCAGAAGCTGTCTCCAAACGGACAACACAAGCACTAGGATATCTTAGTTTATTTTCCTAGCCTTGAACAAAGAACGGCTTACTAAACAAAACAGCATGTTTAGAGTACTCTCAGAATAATACTGTGCAAGAATAAATATGTAAAATAATATTGCTAAACACATTGTTTGCCTAAAAACATGTAAAATGTAAACCTAAAATGGAGAACTAAAGTGGGCCCAAGAAGGCCTCACAAAACTAGCAAATTTGGGGCAAGCCAGGTTCTTTTCACTCCTTGCTTTAAGAGCTGGATGTCATCGGATCCCATTGGCTGTGGAGTCATAGGATTCGAC
This sequence comes from Pleurodeles waltl, assembly GCF_031143425.1. Lineage (NCBI taxonomy): Eukaryota > Metazoa > Chordata > Amphibia > Caudata > Salamandridae > Pleurodeles > Pleurodeles waltl. Next base: position 813,415,643 of record NC_090440.1, read on the forward strand.
CTCCTTCATAACACCATTTTGTTCTTACCTTTTGGGCTACCCTCTTCCGCTAGTGTAATTCAGAAATTCATGGACACCATATTGGGTGATAATCCTGAAGTCAAAGGGTTTCAGGGTGACATATTCATCTTTGCTGAAAGCATTGAGAAACACAGTGGGATGTGGACATTACCCGAAGAAATGATAAGTGCAGATTTTTGGTAGAGAGCCTGATTATTTAGCTTACAGCATTACAGCTAAGGGAATCAAACACAAACTTTCTGATGGATACAACTACCTGTGGATTCCTCACCTAATGAATACCCCCATTGCGCCAGCACTCGCCGGAAATCTTCTTCCTAGCGTCTGACATCATACAGGCAATAAGAGGTCCTCGTAGACGTGCCAACGTCAGTTCCCTTTTTTTCTGTGCCATTCGAAACGGTTATCTTTGAGGGAGCTACTGTTGCTGTTCGACAGTTACAGTGTGTTTTTTGGATCTATTTTTTCTTTGAGAATACAATGTCGCAAAGAAAGTCAGGATTCAAGCCCTGCTGTGAGTGTGGGGGCAAAATGTCGGTAACGGACCCACATTCTGACTGTTTGTGGTGTCTTAGTTCCGATCATGATGTTGACAAGTGCGATTCTTGTCAACATATGAATCCTAAGGCCCTGAAAGAGCGCGAGGCCAAGCTTTTTCTGGCGAAGTAGGAAAAGAGATCATCGAAAATCCTCGTCACCGAAGTCTCATCGGCGTCATCGGGACTCCCGGCGTCGTCGAGAATCACGGCGCCGGTCGAGTAGGGAGAGGTCTCGGTCGAGGTCACCATCAACTCGACGTCGGAAGACTTGGGAAGTCAGTCCCACTGTCACTCCCCAGCCGTCGACGCCGTTGCCTTCTCCAGCTTCACTGACTAGGCCCGTGTCATCGGGCCAACCACCTTCAGTGTTTGAGGTTCCGCAGCCTCAGATGTTTTCTCCGTCTTTGCAGACGTCGAGGTCGGTGTCGCCTTCGAACCAGGCATCCCAGTACCCGGCCCCTGGAGCTGATAGTACCGCTTTTTTAAATGCGGTGTTTTCCATCTTCCAACAGATTGCTCCAGGTGGTGGACCGGCTGGTCCTTCGGGCCCTTTGGCCTTTAACATGGGTGCTCCGGCTCAGCTTCGACCAGCACCCTTTATGCCCTTTCTCCCCCTGGGGAACGTGGGCTCGGCGCCGGTATCGGCTCCGGTGGCTCCTGAGACTTCAGCTCCCACAGCTTCGGCTCCGGCGGCTTCGATGTTTCAGCCAGTGACGCCATCTAGACCTCCTACGACTCCGAGGCAGTCTTCACTCCATCCGGTTCCTCGTTCGGTGCCGAAGAGACCTATGGCGCCTGTAGACCCTAGACCCGGCGTCGGACGGATCCGAGGATCGGCGTCGTTCTTCGATGTCCGATGACGCCATGTCGACGCCGAGAATAGAGGAGAGGCTGCACTCGAGGAGGCTTGCTCTCCGCCTCCTTGAAGAGCAGGAGTACCAGAGACAAAACCTGGAGGAAGGAGAGATTGAGGACTCTCGTGAGGGTCTCCATGGGCTGGACACTGCTAGTGGCCTAGATACCTCCCCCGAATGGGACTTGTCATCTCCTTGGGAGTACACAGAAAAGGCGGTCACTTTTCATTCTGTTATCAGGAAGGCAGCTGGCTTCCTGGACCTCCCTTTGCCGGTGACTGAAGCCAAGCAGAATTTGTTGACAGAGGTGTTGCACCCTGCCTCTACATCAGCAGAACCACTTTTGCCATTCAATGAAGCGCTGCTGGACCCTATAATGGAAGTCTGGAAGAAGCCGGTGTCTTCTTCAGCTGTCAATAGATCTGTGGCTAGGTGATATCGGGTTGCACCGGCTGACCCAGGTTTTCTTACCAGGCATCCAACACCTGAAAGCTTGGTGGGCCAGGCTTCCTGCTCGGCAAGGTCTGCTCCTGGGTCTTTTCCAGCTGTGCCCTCGGATAGAGACTCCAAGAAGATGGACATGGCATCCAAAAAGGTGTTCTCTTCATGTAGCATGGCATTGAAGTCCACCAATGCTACATGTATTTTAGGAAGGTACATTTATGCCCTGATGGACGAAATTGCATCAACGCATACGGAGGTTCCTCAGGGACTATTAAGTCTGGTATCGGACGCTCAGGCAGCTGCAACTCAGGTTATCCAATCTGGGTTGGATACAACTGACTCGGTTGCTAGGGCACTGGGCACTGCTGTAGTTATGAGGAGGCAGGCTTGGCTTCGTAACTCAGGATTTTCCTCGGATGTGCAGTCGACCCTACTGGACCTTCCTTTTGATGGGGACAAGCTCTTTGGTGCCAAGGCGGATTCGGCCTTAGAAAGGTTCAAAGAGAGCAGGGCCACGGCCAAGTCGCTGGGCTTGCAAGCCACTTCTTCTACTTACTCCAGATTTTTTAGGAGGTTTTGAGGATTTGGTCGTGGCTCCTCCTCCTCCTCCTTTCGAGGGAAATTCCAGCAACCTACCTCTGCTCTCTCCTATAGATCTTTTAGAGGGAGGGGTAGGGTCCGTACCAGGGGAGCCACTCAGCAGCACTCTGCCTCTTCCTCTTCCTCTGGAGGGGTGCAGCAGGGTAAGCAGCCTTAGGCTTCCACCAATTCCCACTCACTCCACTCCTGTAGGAGGTTACTGAATTTTCTTCACAAGTGTGAGGTCATAACTTCAGACTCCTGGGTTACCAGCATTGTGAGAAATGGCTATACCCTTCCCTTTCAGGAGTTTCCGCCCCCCATCCCGCCCGCCCGCCCATCTTATTGTTCAGAAGAGCACCTCCTGTTGTTAGAACAGGAGGTTCAAGTCCTCCTTTCAAAGGGCGCTGTGGAGTTGGTCCCAGAGCAGGAAAGGGGTCAAGGTTGTTATTCGAGGTACTTCCTGATTCCCAAGAAGGATGGTCGGTTGAGACCAATCCTGGACCTAAGGATCTTGAATTGGTTCCTCAAACAGGAAAAGTTCAAGATGCTTTTGGCGCTAAACAATGGAGATTGGATGGTGTCTGTCGACTTGCAGGATGCTTACTTTCATATCCTGATACTCAAGTCGCACAGGAAGTATCTCTGTTTTGTGGTGGGGTCGCAGCACTATCAGTTTGCGGTCCTCCCGTTTGGTCTTACTTCAGCACCTCGAGTCTTCACGAAGGTGATGTCGGTGGTTGCAGCAGAGCTCAGAAGGAAGGGGATAGCAGTATTTCCTTATCTAGATGACTGGTTAATCAAAGCCAGGTCTCCGGAGCTCGTGTTGCATCACCTGCAGTCGACAACCCAGTTGTTGTTCGACCTGGGCTTTTCGGTGAACGTGCCCAAATCTCACCTAGAGCCCTCTCAGCGCCTCCTGTTCACAGGGGCAGTACTGGATACAACATTGAATCGAGCCTTTCCTCTGCCTCAGCGGGTTCAAGGCATTCAGGTGTTGGTTCCAATGTTTCAAAGTGGAGTGGTCATTCCAGTCCTCAAGGTCCTACGTCTGCTCGGTCTGTTTGCTTCTTGCATACATTTGGTCACGCATGCTCGCTGGCACATGAGGGCTCTTCAGTGGTGCCTCCGAAGGCAGTGGTCTCAACACAAAGGGGATCTCGAAGGCTCGGTGAGAATCTCCAGAGATGCTGCCATGGATTTGAAATGGTGGATTGCGGACGGCAATCTTTCCCGAGGGAGGCCGTTCTCGCAAGCTCCGCCTGTGGCCTCAGTAATAACGGATGCTTCCACTCTAGGGTGGGGAGCTCATCTGGGGGACCTGGAGATCAAGGGGCTTTGGTCTCCAGTGGAACAGGTGTTTCATATCAATCTGTTGGAGTTACGGGCTGTACGTCTGGCTCTCAAGGCCTTCCTCCCATCCCTTCGCGGTCAGTCGGTTCAGGTCCTGACGGACAACACTACCGCGATGTGGTATATAAACAAACAGGGAGGGGTAGGGTCGTACCTTCTCTGCAGAGAAGCTCTTCGGCTATGGTCCTGGGCAAAGGACCATCAGATTTGCTTGGTAGCAAATCATCTGGCCGGAGTCTTGAACGTACGTGCGAAGAGTCTCAGTCGCCATTTCTCGTCCGATCACGAGTGGCGTCTCCATCCAGATCAAGTCCGGCTAATCTTCCAGATGTGGGGGTTTCCTTAGATAGATCTGTTTGCCACCCGGGAGAACTCGCACTGCCCGTTATTCTGCAGCCTCCAGTATCCGGTACAAGGAGCTTTAGGGGACATGTTTCAGATAACCTGGTGCGACCAGTTGCTTTACGCGTTTCCTCCCATACCCTTGACTCCTCGAGTGTTGAGGAAAATTCGCCAAGACTGGGCCCAAGTCATCTTAATAGCTCTGGATTGGCCAACGAGGATGTGGTACTCGGACCTTCTCCAACTCTCACTGTGCCCTCCGCTCCGTCTCCCTCTCAGGGCAGATCTCCTCTTGCAGTCGCAGGGGCAGGCTTTACACCCCCACCTCCAGAACCTGCACCTTCATGCCTGAAAATTGAACAACCTGAGTTCCTTTTGTCTCCCGCCTGATGTAGTGGATGTTATCTTAGCAGCCAGGCGACACTCCACTAAATCTATCTATGCTAATATGTGGTCTAAATTTGTGGTTTGGTGTGGAGAGAGGCAGATCGATCCCTTACGTGCTCATTTGTCAGATGTCTTATCTTTTGCTTTGTCTTTAGCACAGAGGGGTTGTGAAGTAGCTACTGTTAAGGGTTACTTGTCTGCCCTGTCAGCCTTTATTTGTCTTCCAGACCAGCCTTCTTTGTTTAAATCTCCAATAGTGCTTAGATTCTTGAAGGGCCTTATGAATAAATTCTCTCCATCTCCTTTTGTTATGCCTCAGTGGGATTTGACCTTGGTTTTAACTTTACTTATGGGGTCCCCTTTTGAGCCTATGCATTCTTGCCCCATAAGATTATTAGTTCTTAAATGGTTTTCCTGGTTGCAATTACCTCTGCAAGGAGAGTGAGTGAGTTGCAGGCTCTATCTATAAAACCCCCTTATACATCTTTTTTATGGGGATAAGGTGGTGTTGAGGACCAAGGCTGCTTTCCTTCCGAAGGTTGTTTCACCCTTTCATTTGGCCCAGACAATTACTCTATCCACGTTTTATCCTCCGCCTCATCCTTCAAAGGAAGAAGAGAGACTCCAACGCTTGGACCCAAAGAGGGCGCTAAGCTTTTATATAGACAGAACAAAGGATTTCAGGCTGGAGGATCAGCTTTTCATCGGATACGTGGGAAAGAGGAGAGGAAAGGCAGTCCACAAGAGAACACTCTCCAGGTGGGTTGTTCTTTGCATTAAAATGTGTTACTCTTTAGCAAAGAAGGAACCCCCTGATGGTATAAGAGCTCATTCCACCAGAGCTAAGTCGGCCTCTTCGGCCTTGGCTAGGGGTGTTGCTGTGGTCGACATCTGCAAGGCCGCAACTTGGTCATCCCTTCATACTTTTGCGAAGCATTACTGCTTGGACTCTGAGGTTAGAAGGGATGGCCATTTTGCACGGTCGGTGCTGCAGGATTTCTTGGTTGGACCATTCAGGCACCCTCCATCGGGTGCGGTACTGCTTTGGGACTCTATTCATTAGGTGAGGAATCCACAAGTAGTTGTATCCATCAGAAGAACAAGTTACTTACCTTCGGTAACGACTTTTCTGGTGGATACATTAGCTACCTGTGGATTCCTCACGGTCCCACCCTCCTCCCCGTTGCCTGTCTGGTCTAACCAAGTAGTTTTTGAGTGTGCTCCTCTTGGTTTTGAGGACTTGTATATATTCTGTACGTATGTTCATATTTATATATATATATTGTTCATATAATTATATATTAAAAAAAAAAAGACTGAATTCTCAGATTGATGTTTGTTTGGAATATCATTAAATATTTCTATTGTTCTTTCATCTCAATGGCCTATTCTCAGGCACATAAAAAATGTTGGTACTGACGTCGGCACGTCGGCGAGGACCTCTTATTGCCTGTATGACGTCAGACGGCGTCGCGTGGGCAACTGTGACGTCCTCGTCGACGTGCAGAAGCTAGGAAGAAGATTTCCGTCGAGTGCTGGCGCAATGGGGGTATTCATTAGGTGAGGAATCCACAGGTAGCTAATGGATCCACCAGAAAAGTCGGTACCGAAGGTAAGTAACTCGTTCTTCTCTAGTTCAGGCCGTTCAGGATGCTGTTGCTTTATAGAACACGGACACACTTCACACATATCTAGGTCTGAGTATCAATCTACTCATGGTTCATGAAGGTTATGCCTTCATTGTTGAGCCTTTATGCATTTTGCCTACAAAAGGAGCAAACTGGGTTTGGAACAAGTGCGTTATTGAGACTTATATTAAGGTAAAATAGGTGCACGTTCTCAATTTATTTCAGACAAGAAATGCTTTTTCAACCATCTATGTCCGTCAAATTGTCTTAGGTGTATTTCTGTTACAGTGGGCGGATGGCAAGGTACAGACTGTAGCTTTTTCTTTTCAGTGTCTGAGGCAACCTGAAACTATCTATAGCACCATACAAAGAGAGGCTTTAGCGTGATGTTGGCTTTGGAGAAATTTGGGACCTTTTTGTGTGGTTCAGAATTTCTCATTTGTACAGGTCTCAAGCCTTTAATTTACATGCTAGATGGTAGTGGCACTGGCAGAGCATCTTACAGATTGGTCAGACGTTGGTCACATCTTCAAGAGTACTCCTTTACCGTTCAGTACATTCCAGGTGGTTTAAACATTAGCACAGTCTATTTGCCTAGGATTCCTCTGGAATCAGGCAATGTTTCACATGTTCAAGATGATGTTGAATGTGTGGTTGCTTTGACGAATGATATAGTGGAAAATATAGGGGTAGTATCCATTTCAGAATGGTTAGAAGCTTTGTAGTTGGATGATAGGTTGCAAAAGGTGTTAGGTTTCACCAAAGATGTTTGGCCTAAATAAAGGAATTTGGATACTAGTGTGAAAACATTTACCATGGTCTCTGTAGAGATGTCTATTGTCAAGGGCATCCCAATGCATGATAAGATACACACTCCCCCTACTTCCATTTGGAGATGTTGATTTAACTGAACATTTAGGCATTAGTACCACTTGCAAAGCCTGGAACAATTATTATTGGTTGTCAATTAGGTTATTTATTGCAGCACTTCTCTTTTCTTGGACGACACCTGAAACTCATTTACATGTTGTTGATTACTTGAGAATACTTGGATCAAAGTTGCCCAAGAGTTCGTTGGAAGTTTGATATGTTAGATTGTGATAAGACTTATGTTGGTTTTGATTGATAACTACTCCAAATGAATGTACTTTGATATTACTTAGGCTCTAAATACCAGTTGGATATTTCAGTTTTAAAAGAAAAAAATCCAGATTGAAGGAGCACCAAAGGAACTTGTCAAAGACTATGGCAACATTTTTCCTCTGTGCAAATTAAGCATTTTTTTTTTACACATACCACATAAAGCATCCTCATGTAGCTTTGTGTGATGATACTTTTGGTGGTTTAGTGTAGAGAATAAACATGTTTTTTAAGGTTGAAGATTCGTAGGCAGAAGCTGTGGACTTATTCAATCACTCCGCACAGCACAACTGGAACGTCTCCTTTTTTGTCAGTCAAAAACATCTATTTATTTAGGCCATAGCCTATAAAACACTGCTAATACACCGTATCACATAAACATTGCAGTGTGCACATTTAAATACTGTACCATAAAATACAGTAAAACGTATCCCAGCTATATAAAACCACAATATTCAAAACCCCGTTATATTAAAAAATAAAAATAAAAAAAAATAAAAAAAATTCTCCCTCATCCAGGTGAATAAATCACATTGTCTCTCAAAGTTGTACAAACGGAAATTAAAAATCGACCCATTGCACGTCACATCTAAGAATCTCATGTCCATCAATAGGTCAATAGTTTGTCCCTTGTTTGTTCTACCATATTAAAAAAAAAAAAAAAATAGGCTTTAGGTACTTCACCTGTAAAAACCACAAACAGTCAGCCATGATATACAGGGAATTAATTTTCACATTAAGACCAAATTAGCAGATTTTCTCTTCATTTTGCAGAACCTCCTGATTCCCTGACATAAAACTAAGTTTATTTCACACCAAAACCTTAATATACTTTGGCACACTTTAATGTTTGGAGTCTTTTTCAAATCTGGGAAAATTTCATTTTTTGCCCAGGAATTTAGCAAATGTGAGACTCAACATTTATTACTCAGGTAGAAAAGATCATTTTCCCTGGAGACCTGTTTTAATAGTCTTCTAAAGTCTGCCTTACTTACTCCCACCTCATCAACACCTCTTGTTACCTGTATTTTTAATGCCAGGGCACAAGCCTGAGTTTTTCCTCTCACTCCCCGGGCCCAAGGTAGTTGGCTTTGTAGTATCTCCTTTTTACATAACAGGGAGATTTTCAATATTCCTGCACTAACAATTCTTACCCAAAATTTTTATATCTCTACACAACCGATTTGTGTCCACCCTAATAGACCTACTCTAACCGCCTGCGCCATGATAAAGGATGGGACACACAGTAACCTTTTCAAGCACCTTCCTTCTTCCAGGTCCCAGCTCTTTTTACCCCATATACCCATCACCTCCACCCCATTCATGAACTGTGGTCTTACCTTGACAACCCCGCGTCTCTTTTTAAGTTGTTACGGAAAAGGGGCCCAAACACAAATTTTTGTCTAGACTGGTTTTAAGCTTTACCTTCTGTTGAAAACAACTGTGTACGGGTTACCAACAGTAAGGTTGCTGACAGAGTACTGCATCAGCAGAACTCTTACAAAACTAATTTTGACGAAAGGTATAATGATAAAGAGACTATTTTGAATGTTGGTCATAGGATTCTCGTGAAGAAACCCTGTTGAGTATGGAAAGGCGATTCTAAGGTCATGTGTCCTGTTTAATGGACAAAGTTGCCCAAAGGAGCATATTTAACTGTTGGCAATGGATTGTGGAGCAGGAGGAGTTTTGTTAACCCCTTCGCTGCCAGGCCTTTTCCCCCTCCTGTGCCAGGCCTTTTTTTGGCTATTTGGGGCAGTTTGCGCTTAGGCCCTCATAACTTTTTGTCCACATAAGCTAGCCAAGCCAAATTTGCGTCCTTTTTTTCGAACATCCTAGGGATTCTAGAGGTACCCAGACTTTATGGGTTCCCCTGAAGGAGGCCAAGAAATTAGCCACAATACAGTGAAAATGTCGTTTAAAAAAAAAAAAAATGGGAAAAAGTGGCTGCATAAGAAGGCTTGTGGTTTTTTCCCTGAAAATGGCATCAACAAAGGGTTTGCGGTGCTAAAATCACCAGCTTCCCAGCTTTCAGGACCAGGCAGACTTGAATCAGAAACCCCAATTTTTCAACATAAATTTGGCATTTTACTGGGACATACCCCATTTTTACAATTTTTTGTGCTTTCAGCCTCCTTCCAGTCAGTGACAGAAATGGGCGTGAAACCAATGCTGGATCCAAGAAACCTAAACATTTCTGAAAAGTAGACAACATTCTGAATTCAGCAAGGGGTCATTTGTGTAGATCCTACAAGGGTTTCTTACAGAAAATAACAACTGAAAAATAAAAATATTGAAATTGAAGTGAACAAAAACAGCAATTTTTCTCTACGTTTTACTCTGTAACTTTTTCCAGCAATGTCAGATTTTCAAAAGCATATACCGTTACGTCTGGTCGCGGAGATATATAGGGCTTGTAGGTTCATCAAGAACCCTAGGTACCCAGAGCCAGTAAATGAGCTGCACCCTGCAGTGCGTTTTCATTCTATACCGGGTATACAGCAATTCATAAATACCCCCCCCCCCCGCCACCCCACACACCCCGGAGCGACCCCTGCCTACGGGATCGCGACCCCTGCGTGACATTGGTGCCAAAATAAAAATCCCCAGTGCCTAGTGGTTTCTGCCCCCCTTGGGGGCAGATTGGCCTCATCAAAATAGGCCAATCTGCCCCCAAAGGGGGCAGAAATGGCCTAAATATAATTTGACCCCTAGGGGAGCGACCCTTGCCTAAGGGCAACACAGGGGGTGTGGGTGGGGGTTGGGGTGGAAGGGGAAGGGCTTCCCCTTCCATCCCTGCCTTGGGGGGTGGGTGGGGAGCACGGCGCTCCCCCCAGTTCCTGTGCCTTGGACGAAGTGACCTCGTCCAAGGCACACGGGAACTGGTGCCTTGGACGAGGTCAACTCGTCCAAGGCACGGAACCGGTTAAATTAACTCAGGAACAAGCAAAAAAAAAAAAAAGTCAAAAGACATTTGTGATCATCTTGACAGTTATTGGTGGTTTTAGCTTAATGATAATGCCGCAATTGTTTTGGCTGATATGAAACATCAATTTGTTTAACCTATCATATTCATTGCTGGTTTGACTACGTCTTGTGTCACCACTTCTTCCTTCAGCAATATACAGGGTGTTGTTAACAGTCTTATTTTGCATGATGACAGTGCTGCAGATTTGAGTTACTTTTTATACTTGTAGTCCTCTAGCAGTTGTCAGCCAGTTCTTGGCTTCATTACCATTAAATGTAAGATTTTTTTAATGCAGTAACATTTTCTCTTGTTTATCATCGCTATGCTTTTACCTTATTTTTATTTCATATTTTATGGGGGAAGGCGATGTACCATTCATTTAATTATGTGTCATGAGTTACTTACATTGTTTTTGTTAGCATGCTTACCTGGTTTATTCTTCCTTGCGTTCCACATTCTGTGTAGATATCTTCATGAAGTTTTGTTACTAAAAGTTCCTGCGTACAGTTGATGGATAGCTTGTTCTGGAGTGGGCTCCCACTTTTCATGGTATAAATATCCTGTGTCTCTTCATGTCTGTGTGGTGTGCGTTACTACCACATCATAGTTGGCTTTAGATGGTGAAACTGCCTGACAGAAGTTCTAGGGCAATGTTCCGAAACACTTTCTCAGAAGGGGGACCATAGTCTCCCTGGTATACAAAGCGCCACCATTGGTACCCCATCTGGACTTGCTGGGCTACAAGTTGTTGACCACATATGGGAAAAACTAAAAATGGCTTTGCCATTCCAGGCTTTCACAATAAGAACCTACACGTGCAGCTCATGAATCTGCATCTAGGGAGATGTGGTCTGAGTATGCAATACCCTCACAAAGGAGATAAGCCTACCAGCTTGAAAATGCTCAGTAGTAAAGACGAGCCAGAAACCTGGCTTGGGTGGAGGATGCCAAAAGTCCAATGAGATGAGCAGGAGACCTCTGGGAAAGGGTACGGGCTGCAAGAACATACTTCAGTTACCCCTGAATAAGAGCCATATTCTTTGTGTAGAGTTTTTGAATGAGAGACAGTGTATCTGGTGCATACTGAGGAAGTCTGTTTCCTGTGAAGTTGTACAGGAGGATTTCTTGAAAGGAGCAAGGAACACTAGTTCGACAAGTAGTTACTGTTCAGTTTACATGTCTGGAGTGAGTTACTGTCAACTGATGTATGAAAAGGATGTCAGCAAGATAAATGGCATGAACCCCTTCCCAGAACCAGATTGCAGGTGCATACCCCCTACGTGGAAAACCTTAATGAACGACCAGGAGTGGAAGACGGTCCAAAAACAAGGCAGCCGAGCTTCCACATGTGGTGCTCTCATTGAAACGTTAAAAAGTATACCTGATTTTGCCAAATCAGGATCAGAAAATAATTCTTTTAGCTATTGTCTGGTCATCTAATCCCTGGTGAAGAAAGTGTCTTGCAGAGAATGATACCTTCCATTTTGAAGCTTTGCTGTGTAACCCAACTACAGAATTACTTGGCATGGGTACTTTCTTCTTTATTGTGAATCAGAAAGTCTGGACTGAAAAAGAAAACACCCTCGAAGGGTGTGGGCATCCTTCTGAACCATTCCCAAGACTTATTGACCCACTAAAGCTCCTTCTTATCGTGGAATGAGGAGGAGGAGAGCATGGCGTGATTGGAAACGTCTAGCCTGGAAGTCTAAAGTAACCCGATGCCAGTTCCACACAGTCGGCCTCCTACGGCGCCGGTCCCAATGTAGACACTCCCCCCCCCCCCCCCCCCCCACCGCCGGCATCCACCAGTGGTACAAGCCCCATCCTCATTCCGGATTATCCGGAGATGGAATGAAGACGTACAATGCCGATTCCGATTGCAATGGCGTCGACAGGGCTCAGATCAGTGCCTGAGGCTTATTTCGAACAGCCAGGCACAGGTGAGGAATGGAAGGGGAAGGGGTCTGAGGACCCTTTAGAATACGGATTGGAGCTGGACTGGTATGAGGATCTAGGGGAAGCCAGTGGACTGGATACTTCTCCAGATACTGGTATGCTCTCACCTCCTTCTGTGGCTACGGAGGAGGGAGCTTCATATGCCATTGTGGTGCATAGAGCAGCTGAGGTATTGGACCTAGAGTTACCTATGTGTTGACAGAGGTGCTTCAGCCAGGGCTTTCCACATTGGAGCCGATGTTACCCTTCAACGAAGCCTTTACTGATGTTCTGCTAGGGATGTAGTCTAAAACCAGCACAGGGGCTCCTGTAAATAGGGCAATCGGCCACCGCCATCAAACAGCTCCTACTGACCCTAGTTTCCTCACCCAACACCCCACCCTGGAAACTCGGTGGACCAAGCCTTCACTTCCCATGGTGCTGTTGTGTAGCTATTTTAGCCATATTTTAGACACGTTATTTTAGCTAACTAGGCCTGCCATTGTGCACTTTAACCGAGGTGTCTTTGCCTATGTGAGACTTTGGTAACTGAGATAAAGGGATGAGATCTAATTGACCACGATTCCCCTGAAGAGTCTTTCTTGTCATGTGCCCGGTTGCCACAATCATCTCAGCCAGAGATGTGGCGCTGCTAGTTAGCCGGAGAACCTGGATTAGGGATCATATTGTGTGGAATCATACTCAGCACCCACAATCCATGTGATTCTGCCGCTCTATCCAGTAGCCTCATTAGCATAATGAGAACCTACGCGACAGTGCCTTCCCTTCCGCTCTCCCGGATAGGGAATCCAAGAGGCTGGACCAATTTGGGATTACGCTTTCTTCCTCCAGCCTGGCATTGAGGTCCTTAAACACCTCATGCCTATTGGGATGTTTTTCCCATACTTTATGGGATACGGTGGCACAGGTGCTGCCCCGGGTCCCGGTGGGCGTACTTGACACACTCACTCAAGCCGTCAAAGATGAGAGAGAGACAGCTAAGTTTACGTTTCGGTGTGCGTTGGACACGATCGACTCGCTGGGAAGGGCGATTTCATTGACAGTGGTTCTTTGATGCACGCCTGGCTTCGTACGTCTGGCTTTTCGGGGGATGTCCAGGAAAACCTGATGGACATGCCCTTCGATGGCTCTCACCTTTTTGGAGAAAAGGCAGACTCTGCATTTGAGCGGTTCAAGGACTCTCGAGCTATGGCCAGATCCTTAGACCTCTCAGCGCCTGCTCGCCAGCAGTCTACCTTTCACCCCTTTTGATGCTTTGGAAGGGTTTTGGTTCCACGCCACCCACAGGTCAGCCACCGTCCTCCATCATCTCAGCATCCAGTGCGAGGATGAGGTCATGGTACCTTCAGACTCAGAGGGTTTTGCCAGAGGTTGGCTACTACCCAGCCCCCTCCCCTCCCCCCCCCCCCCCCCCCCCCCACAGCGCCCAAGTCCTCCTAGCATGATTATGCAAGACTGCACATGTCTAGTTGGAGAGGTGATTCAATTTCATCTCCTTCACTGGCGGTACATAACATCGACCAAATGGGTCTTGCAGATTATACAGAAGTGCTATTCCCTCCCCGTCCGGTCTTTCCTTCCCTCTATTTCTCCATTAAGAGAACAGCTGGTGGAGGATCACTTAATTTTTCTCCGTGAGGAAGTTACGGCTCTCTTGGCTAAGGGAGCTGTAGAAAGGGTCCCAATGTCAGAAGTATAAAGTGGTTGTTATTCCTGCTACTTTCTGGTTGCCAAAAAGAACAAGGGTCTTTGCTCCATTATGGATTTGCGGGACGGCAATCTCTTCCTCAAAAAGGAACAATGTAAGATGCTCACTCTTGCTCAGGTCTTGTCTTCCCTAGACCAAGCAGACTGGATAGTAGCGTTGGACTTGCAGGAGGCGTATTTTCACTATCCCATCCTGCCTGCTCACAAGCGTTATTTGCAGTTCAAGGTTGGCCACAAGCACTTTGTTTCCTGTGCTCCCCTTCGGTCTCACCAGTGCCTCTCAGGTGTTCACCAAGGTGAAGGCAGTGGTAGTGGCTCATCTGTGCCAGTTAGTGATTTCAGTCTTCCCCCTACCTCGACGACTGGCTGTTGAAGGCTCCTATGTCCCAGGGCCTCATCAACCACCTTCAGATGACGGCAAACCTCCTGCATTCGCTAGGGTTCACTATAAACGTGCTGAAGTCACACCTGACTCCCTCTCAGAAGCTCCTTTTCATTGGAACCGTTCAGGACACAGTGCAGTTTCGGGCTTACCTCCCGTGCAGCGATTCCAGGATATTCAGGTTATGATATTATTGTTTGGGCCTCTATCCTGGATTTCGGTGAGACAGACTCTGAGGATGTTGGGACTCATAACCTCCTGCATCCTGTTAGTCAATCATGCCAGATATCATATGAGGACTCTTCAGTGGGACCTGAAGTTCCAGTGGACGCTGCATCAGGGGAATCTTACAGACACGGTTCAGATCTCGGAGGGAACTGCAAAAGACATGCAGTGGTGGTTAGTAAACTGTGATTGGGTCAGAGGCAGACTCCTCTCCCTTCCCCAGCCAGGTCTCACAGTAGTGGCAGATGCATCACTTCTGGGAGGGGGCAGCCATCTGTAAGAGGTGGAGATCAGAGGTCTCTGGTCTCCTTGGGAATCCGGAATCCATGTCAACTTACTGGAGCTCTGGCTGATCCGACTGGCATTAAAAGCATTTCTTCCTGTTGTAAAAGGGAAGATATTGCAGGTGTTCATGGGCAACACCACCTCAGTGTGGTACTTCAGTAAGCAGGGTGGTGTAGGGTCTTAGACCCTTTGTCAAGAGGCTCTGCGTCTCTGGACATGGCTGGAACAGAAGGGCATAACCCTGGTGGTTCAACACCTGGCAGGTTCTCTGAATGCCAGGGCGGATGAGCTGAGCAATCGGTGCCTAATGGATCACGATTGGTATCTCCGCCTGAAGGTGGCGCCAGGACTCTTTCAGCAGTGGGGCGAGCCGCCTCCACAGAGAACGCGCAGTGTCAGCAGTATTGCGTGTTGGAGTTTTCAAGGTGGCAATCGCACGCCAATGCTTTTCATCCCAAGTGGAATTAAGGCCTCCTGTATGCTTTTCTGCCCATACCTGATGCCAATTATTTAATTGCATCACCTTTCCATACATCTCCCACTAGTGATATACCCAGCAGGTCCCACTCTGCGAACACGTCGAATGCCGCCGATTCACTCAGCCACCTCCCCTACCACAGCGGAGTCTGTCGGGTGACAACAGTGTTCCATAGGGTATACCGCAGCGCTGCGAACCACGCAAGGAAGACCACTTTAGTTCCCGACTCCATGTCTCGGGGAGAGGCGCGCCATAAAGCAAATCAAGTATATAGGGGAAACCCAGCGTCTACAATTCCACCTGGTAGACCGGGTCAGCCCAGCCCCCAGTAAACCAATCATGTATAACCAGGAGCTGGATCGCCAGATAATACAAATAGGAATCCGCTGTGCCCAAACCCCCGTCGTACACTCCCCTCCGACAGGGCTGTGCAGCCACCTGATGTCTCGCCCCATTACAAAGAAATGAGGTGGTGGCGTTATGGATGTGGGATCAGGAGTGGAAAGTTCTGGAATACATATATAAGTTGCGGTAGTACCATCATTTTATATAGGGCTACATGGCCCAGCACGTTCAGCAGCAGTGTTTGCCCTCTTTGCAAGTCTCCCTTAGTGCGGGCTAAGAGTGGGCCCAAGTTCCTGGCTTACGTGAGTTCAGGAAGAAGGGTTACCCAGACACCAAGGTAATTAAAACTGAGCCTGCGCAGGGGTATCACAGCCTGCTAATCAAAGCAGTCTCATGAATTGGCTAAGGGCACACCAGCACTGATTTAGCTGGGTTCATTTTGAGCCCTGATGCTTCTTTGTAATATCTTAGAAGGTGGAGGCTCTGTGGGCCCGTCATACTGTGTTCTTCCATATATAACATGACGTCATCTGCATACAGGGTCATCCTGTCCTTAGAGGAATGCCCCATCTCCAGCTGCGTTATAGTGGATCCGCCCTGATAAGTTGTGCCAGCGGCTCGATAGCCAAAGTAAAATGAAGGGGGGGACAAAGGGCAGCCCTGTTGCGTGCCCCGAAGGACAGCAAGGATCGAAGACAGAGTAACATTGATCTGCATGCATGCCGTGGGGTTGGCGTACAGAGCCTGGACCAGGTGGCAAAACCTCGGCCCAAAGCCCGCCCGCTGAAGTACTGGAAAGAGAAACCCCCTGTCCACCGTGTCAAAGGCCTTCTCAAAGTCGATAAATAGGAGGGCGAGGTCCAAGGTAAGTGGCGGCGTTCAGCCAAACCACGTGTAATCGACGGATACAGTGTTGTGTGCCGCGAGTGGCCATAAAACCACATTAGTCAGGATGGATCAGCAGCAGCAGCACCCTTTTGGCGAGGATTGTGGCGTAAATTTTTACCTCACTAATAATCAGAGATATTGGTCTATAGTCAGCACAATATAGTGATGAGGGCTGGGTTTTAGGAAGCACCACAATGGTGGCAACGTCCAGTCCTTCCAGGAAGGAGCCCTGGTGATCCACCTCCACAAATAACACCGAAAGGCGTTGTACAAGGTCTTCCTGTAACACCTTATAATATTCTGAGGGAAAACTATCGGGTCCCGGGGTCTTACCCGTCCCCAGCGCAGAGATGGCCTCCTCGATTTCCTTCTCATTGAGAGGTTTGTCAAGCTCCTGCACCTCCATCGAGAGCAGCCTCGGTAGGGGGACATCTTCCAAGAGCTGGTGGGCACGGTCAGGAACGATCATTGCCGTAGCCTGATACAGCGTCCCGTAATACCGGGAAAAAGCGGTGTCTATATCTTGGTGTCCAGAGATGCGGGCCTCCTGTTCGTTATAAATTTCAGGAATAGTCCTAGAAGCCTGCTGTGGGGATGTCAGCCAGTATAGCAACTTTCAGGTTTTGTCCCCCCAGCCATAGACCCTGGCATTGGTTACTCGTTGGAGGTGCTTTGCCGCATCCAAAGATTGGTCTCGGATTTCTTCACGGATCAGTAGGAGTTGCCTAGCTACCCCTTTGCTGGGCTGCGCACCCTGTTCAGCTTCTAAGTGTGCAGCCTGTGCCTCTAACTGCTCAATATGAAGCATATGGGAATGCTCAGGAGCTCGTACAAGGCCTCTAGCCGTGCCCCACAGGACTGTCTTGTTTGCAGTCCATTAAG
The DNA here is from genome assembly GCF_031143425.1 of Pleurodeles waltl. Taxonomy (NCBI): domain Eukaryota; kingdom Metazoa; phylum Chordata; class Amphibia; order Caudata; family Salamandridae; genus Pleurodeles; species Pleurodeles waltl. The sequence continues at coordinate 813,433,046 of NC_090440.1, forward strand.
ACTCCAGAGGACGTCACCGACCCCTCGTTAAGAACAAAGTATTCTCGAAGTGCCTGCTGCAACTGCTTAACATAGGGCCCATCCTGCAGGTACCATGCATTCAATCGCCACATAGGACGGACTGATGACTGGGCAGGTCCCACTACAAATCGAAGGAGCGCATGGTCGGAAATTCCACGCGCCAAGATTTCAATATGGGTGAGGTGGCTACAATCCGTGCTCAGCAGAAGCACAAGGTAAATTCCAGATTGCATGCCATGGGCCGCCGAGGTATGCGTAAATTGCTGAAGTCACGGGTGCCATATTCTCCACGCATCGCATTAACCTGCAGAAGTCAACACCCTGTGAGCCCCGCTGCCATGGCATGTCTGTGTGCTGAGGGTGGACCGGTCGCATCTGTTTCCGGGTCTGGGACTGCATTAAAATCACCACCCAGTATGGTAAGTCCCGGGGGCAGGTCTAGAAGTAATGTAGTTAAGTCGTCGGGTGTAAATACGAACCACATTGATCGTGATACCCTCGACCTTCCCAGTAATGGCGACGTAACGCCCTCGTTGGTCCCGCAACACCGGGATTACCGTTATGGGAAATGAGCGGTGCAGCAGAATTGCCACCTCCGTGATCCACGTGTGAATCCTGCGTGATATACTCTGTCAGAACCCTTGCGGGCTAAAAAAGGACATTGGTCCCCTAGGAGGTGTGCCTCCTGCAACAGGAGGACATCAGGCCGGTCTCGGTGTATGAAGGCAAACACTGCAGTTCCCTTAAATTTATCTAGGAGACCGTTAACATTCCACAAGATAACCTGTGTCGGCCCCATTGGTTTGGATAATTCTGTCTACTGTGACAATGCTTCTGAACCCCGCCTCAATGCCTCCCTGGGTCTCCCTTTCTGGCCTACCCAGCCTGCATCCCAGTGAGCGGCTGCACTCTGTAAATTAGCTTCTTGGACCCCACCCCCAGTGCTGTGGCGAGTAAGAGCACATAAACAATTACACCAGTTAACAAGAACAAGCACCTTAATGTAAGGTCTGAACTCCCATACCCCCACCTCCCTCACAACCCCATACACCCCCCCCACCCACCCAGAAGCATCTGTCACCCTTATATACCATCTCACGGCCAAAAACAGTGAATTGGAAACACCGATTGGTTGAGCAGTGGTGGACCCCTCCATATTGTTGAATCAAAAGAGCGTTGAATAGGAAGCAGCCTCATTGTGGTAGTGTTCCCATCAGAGCAGGCATCACCCATTCCATTATCTCTTCCTTACTTGCAGAGTCGGAGCGTCGGGCTTCGGGACAGATCTGAGTCCTCCAGTGTCTCCAAGTGGGCATGTGCTGATCCCTGCAGCTCCGGGTCTCCCCCGTTACCCCGCTTGCTTGCCTTCATCTGTTGTCCTGATATTTCCTCAGATGGAGTTTCCATGGGGGAGCTGGAACGTGAGTCCCGGTCTCGCCCTGTGCCTACTCAAGCACGTCTGTTGGCGAAGGCCAGATGGTCGCTTCTGCTAGCTGTTTTTTGCAGTCCGTCTCGGGTTTGCCGTTGTCTCTCACCACGTGGGCAGAACGGTACCTCTTCTGTCAACCAAGTCCATGCCGTGGCCGGGTGCTCAAAGAAGTGAGTCTTGTTTCTGTGTACCACTCAGAGTTTTGCTGGGAATAGAAGGCAGTAGGATATGTCCATCGCTCTCATTTTCTGCTTTACTTCAATAAAGGAGCGATGTAGTTGTACATCCCTTGTGTAGTCTGGAAAAAGGAGGACCTTCACCCTGCTACAGAATAGATCCCCCTTAGAGTTCGCCCCCTGCAGCACAGCGTCCCTGTCCTTAAAATTGAAGACAGAGTATCACCGGTCTGGGTGGGGAGCCCGGTGGAGGTCTGCACTGCAGAGCCCTGTGGGCCCATTCAATCGCGAACCATGGGGTGAGGCGGTCTTCTGGCATCCATGAGCGGAACCAGTCCTCCAGGAAGGAGGCCAGGGACGATGTAGCTGTGGTCTCCGGAAGGCCCACGATGCGAGGATTGTTGCACCTGGACCTATTCTCAGCTTCTTCGGCTTTCCGGTATAGTTCTGACATGCAGGCCTATAACACTGATACTTGCGTCTTCAGGACAGTCTGGGCGTCTTCCACTGTGGATAACCTTGATTCTGCCTCCGTGATTCAGGCTGTTGTGTTACGGAGGTCCTGACGAACCAGGGCCACATCCACTCTTACTTCCCTGATATTGGCCTCTACAGCCATCTGAGATGCCTAAATAGCTTGAAGGATTGCTGCCAGGTCGCTGGAAGCCGCCGGCAGACCGTCACCGCTGCCCAGTGAATGGTCCTCAGTGCGGGACCCACCAGAACCCTTAGTAAATTGGTCTATGTCCATCTGCGCCGTTGGCGGCCGCGCCAGTTTGTCCTTGCCCTTTGCCACCCTCCAAGGCCCAGCTATGGTTCAAGACACCTTGTTCGAAGTACACAGAGAGAGTCCAGCTAGCACCATATGCGGGATCACAGGGCCATCAGAGCCGCCCTTCAAGGCATCGGTTCTTATGCAAAACTTGTTCTTCACCTCAGGACAGCAGGCCCATTGCAAGGATCATGGGGTCGATATGTAACCATCCGAACACACTCAGTACTGACTGTGGCGACCTGGCGTCGAGACTCAGGAGTCCACATGCCCTCTGTCGAGCCGCCCAGATCACCCCTCCTCAGCCGGCTCCCTCTCCGCACCCCTGGATAGCGCGCCGCTTCTCCTTGTCTCCTGTGGGTCCCTCAGGCCTCGTCAGGACCCACAAACTGCTGTGGGGGGGAGGGAGGAGGATCATTTGCGACCTGCCACGGGTCTGCCGCCCGTCCCTACTTCTCACCTCCGTCCTTTCAAATCTGTTCACTCCGGCCGGTGGGGAGGGGGCCCAGGACACCGGGCTCCCTGGCTCTGAGGTGGGCAACGGCTTTCTTCTTCGCTGTGTAGGCTGCCCCCGGTCCGCCACACAGCACCGCCTCCTGTAGCTCGCCAGTCGGCCAGGCCTCGGCCCCAGGGCTCACAGCCTCTTTGGCCTCTGGGCACATCTCCGTTGTCCGGGAGCTCCAGTCTATCCGTGTGCTGCCTCCTGCGGCGACTGCACCGGTCGGCGGGTCTTCCTGCTGCGTTCGTCCTGCTATGCTGCTCCGGCGGTCGTCCACTTCTCTCCCGGGTGGCCGCTAACTGGGACAGACACTGGGTTGCACCGTGCCACTTGCCCTCCTCTGATCGCTAGGTGGGTGTGTCTGCCATTTTGAGTACGGACTGCCCCAGATAAGCAGCCCTGCACAGCCGAGCCGCGGGGCCCAGAGATTCCCTCAGCTCCTCCAGGGGGGTCAGAATAGCTCCGGGAGTGGGTGCTGCTGCCGATGGAGGCGGATTATGTGAGCAGCTTGAGGCGGATGACGGATGGGTCCGGAGCACTATGAGAATGCCATCTTGACAGTTTTAGAGTTTTATCTGCAGCTCACCACCAGGAGGCTATGGCTGGGATATCTATTCAAAGGTAAGGAATCTGCAGCTAGAAGTCTCTATCAGATGAACAAGTTACTTACCTTCGGTAACACATTGTCTCGTAGATACTCTATCTAGCTGCAGATTCCTTACACCCACCCATGCCTCCCAGTTCTGCAGATATGTCTAGTGGGGTTAGGGTTTATCTCTTTCAGGGCCCTAGTTTTGCAGAAACTGTTGGTTCCATCCATGACTCTGCACTTCTGGTATTTAAATTTGTGGGTAGAAGAACTGACGTACGTGAGCAGGGGTGGTGCCTTTATAGACAACCAGGACGTCAGACTGCTCCAACGACGCTGACAATGCCACATGGAGCCGAACAACGCCACCCGATGGAGGGCGCAGGGTATTACTCAGCAACAAATTCTGGATTCGAAGCTGATGCCAGGGAATTCAATGGTAAGGATTCAGCAGCTAGATAGACTCTACCAGATAATGCGTTAATGAAGGTAAGTAACTTGTTCATCTAGTCATAGCGAGGCGAACAGTCTGCGCGTTTTGCTGGGATGCGTCCCTATCTGAGAAAAATGGCACACTCCTGCAGCAGCTTTCCAGACCTCAAGGAACAACCGAGCTAGCCGTCTATGAAAATAACACACATACAAGTGCAAGACTCTTTAGGGTGGTGTAAAGAGCCCTGGTGCTAAAATTCCGGGGCACACACTTGTATGGGCCATTGGAAAATCATCAAAGGGGAGGACATCTTTTAAAAGGCCAAAGACTGATTCTCCATCTAACTTGTAAACCCTTGCCTGTCCGGCAAGCCTGGAATGTATTAGGCAGAGTTCAGGGTTTCACACCAATGCACTCATTTTATGAATTAAAGAGAATTATGGAGATTAGCTCTTCTTTTGTCTGGCACATCAACAGAGCAATACAAATGAATCCTCCTACTGGAAGTGCAGCCATCTGTTCCACTCGTGCTGTCAGTTAAACAGCGGGGACCCAAGAGTTGCACCATGATAGCACATTGCTATTTAATGGGAGGAGATCTCACATGCTGTTGCTTGCATTTCTGATCTATGTATATGAATCAAGCGTGAGCTGCTTTTCATATTCCACAAACTCCTATAATGCACAGTAACATATCTAATACATAAAAGGGCCATACTGCAACTGCTGTTTCTAGAATATACACATTCCAGTATTAAAGGAATAATAAGCATCCTACATTTTTAACAAGGCCTATAAGCTGCTAGAACCAGACTGCTGAACAAGACAATATAGCATAATACCCTTTACTCTTACAACTCATGCACGTCATGGCCCTTCTCCATTCATTAGACCCACACCTTCCCTTGCATGACATTGGACACCCACCTCTCAGGCACCACAGCTCCACCTCCCAATAAAACATCCGGAACATGAAACGCTTAGTGTTGAATAAAACTCCACTCCAGATGATTATTGGAAGTTTCAATAAACATAAATAGGACAGCTTCCAACATACAAAGGTCCTAGGATCCCCTCGCATCGCCCAACTGACCTTAAATTTGAAGCAAAGCATCTTAACTTTCTAAAATAAAATAAAGCATTTGATCAGTGACAATAGCCAGAGTCAAATACATCTTCTTGTAAGAGAAATAACAGACATGAAATATAAGTAATGTAAATAGCGGGAAATCACACATTGCCCCCTTTCTAAAGAGAAGAAAAAATGGAAAGAGAACAAAAAATATGTACACATGAAGTATACCATTATTAATAACTTAAAGTTTTTTAAATGAGACTTTAAATATTAAGAAGCTGGATTTTTTTTTCACATGAGATTAGAAAACAAACTTGCAACCTTCAATCCATGTATCATTTAGGTAACCTGGTTGCCCTAGTGCTTCTTCTCAATCCAGCATTAGTATTCTTACTCACATTGTTACCCAGCCTGTCAGTATTGTCCTTTGCCACTCCTGAATCAAGATTCACCACATCATTTTTATCTGATTAGGCTAATCGTCCTACATTCCTCCATTGACCATTTGACACCTTTACAACACTGCCTCTAACTTCAACTATATTAACAGGCTCTCTGAACTTGGCAGACTGTTTTTTAATAAAAAATAGTTATTTGATGCATATTACATCACCAATCTCAAATGTCATTTTCTGTTGGCTGAATCTTTACATTTCATATTTTCCCGCATCTTGCAGCACTGGATCCATCAACAGTCTTTGTTCCTCTTTACTGGCATCAATGACACTACATTCTTGACTCTTCATTTCCATTCTTCAAAAGGGACACAATGCTGATACAACCTTCCTCCCCCTCTATAAGTTCAAATGGAACTTTACTTGTGACAGAATAAGGTGTGGATCTGTAAGCCCAAGCTAGATCTTTAATTGCTATTTCACAATCTTTCTTGGACCTTATTGCTGGGAATAGATTGTGTTTTAAGGGCCTTGTTAGTAATATAATTGCTATAGGCCTGCTACACCTGAAAAGAGATAATGTACTGTACCCTTTAGGGGGTACACTGCATTATGTATTGCCTTTTAGTTTTTGTCTGGTAATGCTTCTAGGAGTTAACTATATAATTACATGGCCATGTTTCTTCCAAATGCTGTTTTCATTGTGGTGTCCTCTAGGGGCTGTTCTAAGCATTAGTCATATCACCATATTAACATATTTGTAGTACGGACACTTTCCCCATAATGATTTGCAGGTCACTACTTTTACAAAACATTTTTGCTCATATCTCAGCCTGTGTTGATCCTAGGACAACGGGCCACCTTTAAAACATTGACCACAATGTGCTTTCTATCTACATCATCTCCAGGTCCTCAAACTGTTAGTAGGGACTCCAAATTAATAACAACTACCACCATTTATTACGTTTTTTTAAGATCTCATATGTCTGGAACGTTTATAGCTCGTAGAAGTTATGTTTCATGGACCATGTTTGTATTCTCATTGTAATAGGCCTGCTAGCCCTGAAAATGTGTTGTGCATTACACCCTCTTGAGGCTAAATATATGGCTACACTGCATTACTTTCTCATTCTTTTTTATGTGGTTATGCTGTCTGAGGGCTGACTGTATGGTTACATGACCATGTTTCTTCCAAATGCTTTTATTGTTCTATCTTCTAGCGGCTGTTCTGAGCTTTGCAGTCAACATACTATAATATTTGTGGCACGAAAACACACCCCATAATGCTTTGCAGGGCATTAATTTTACAAAACATTTTTGATTGTAAGTCAGCCTGTGGTAGTCCTAGGACAGTGGGACCACCTTCAGAATGCTCTTTCTGTCTTCATCATCTCTGGGTCCCGACACTAGGTTAGTGGGGACCCCAAAATAATAACCCCTCCCACCATTCAGTGTCTTTTAAGCTTTCTCATGGCAAGAACGTTTGTTTTTTACAGCAGGGAGAAGTTTTGTTTTAAAGGCATTGTTTGTAAACTTATTGCAGTAGGCCTGTTAGCCCTAAAACGCCCTCTAGGTGCTAAGTATATGATTACAGTGCATTACTTTCTCCTGTTTTTTAATGGGGACATGCCCTCTAGGGGCTAACAATATGGTTACATTACCATGTTCCTTACAAAATATATTTTTATGGTGCCCTTTAGGGGCTATTTTGAGATTTACAGTCTACTGTCAAAAGTTTATTTCTGATAAAGATTTATATGATAATTGTATATGTTTTAATAATCTCTCCTTATTACAAATATGACCATAATTCAGGACAATTTAACATACCTATTATTATAGAACTGTCTGAGCACTCTTGATGTGTTTGGGTCACCCTTCTAGTTTATTTTTCCTCTGGGGCATCTGTTAGCCAGCCAGCAACTCTGATGGTGGGGTGGTGAAAGTTGTATTCTATTGGAATTAGCATGGCAGATTTAAATTAGGATGCTAAATGGCAACATTTTCATTTTTTACTGCCGATAGAGGAAGAAGGTAAATGGAAGTGCTTTAGTTATATGCAAGGCCACTGGAACTATATGGCAGGAAAAGACAAATTTATGAGGCAGGTTTGAGCAAATTGTGTTACCATTGTGTGTAATTAAAAAGCATACATGGGTACTAGCTCTGTGTAAGTAATAGTGTCCGTTATAATGATGATAAAGTATTTCACCATAAAGTCCAGAGTTCATATCCATGTTTTCACTTTCAAATGCAATATAATAGTCAAGTTTAAAGAGCACTGAATAATCAGTTTTCATGTCCCAGTCATTAGACACAAAGCCAGGTGTAATTATATAATTCGTACACATTTTAAAGCATTCAGAATTTGAATAGTCTCTGTAGGGCCAAATATATCATTTGGAACTTTGTCCCAAACAGTCCCATCAGGAACTAGAACAGAAGAAATGTTCACAAGAGACAAGTCTGTTGGCACTTTGTGGGAAGACAAGTGAGGCTTCAGTACTTCACCTACCAGTTCAACAGCTGAGCATTCAGGAAGATAATGTCCATTTAGAACCATAAATAAATCAATCACAAACCTAACCCAAAAGCAAGCGAAGTGAGTATAATCCACGAGTAGGACCATGGATGGATTAGACAGGTGCAGCTGGAACACGCCTTTTTAAGTTGGTTCATCATAATCAACTCTGCTTGTTTTAGAAATAGTAAAGGACTGTAGACTTGTTTCTTGTACATTTCTGGTATTTGTGGCAGCAATTGAAATCAACAAAAGTTAATTCTCCGACCTTCCCAGCCTGTGACTAACAATTTCAGTTTTGTTTAATGCTTGAAGAGGTATTTCCTGTATGGTAATGAGGGGGGATTGGGATCTAACACCAAATCCTCTAGGACTTCTGTGTAGGATCAGCCACAAGATGCAATTTGACCTGATCAATGGACACAAAGCATTTGTCTTTACTTCCAGCAAGCAGTAGTAGAATCACAGTTCTGGTATCTTGAATTTTAAGAACTGGCACCAGTGCACAATATGATGTGCCAAATTCCTTTTTCACCTCAATCTTTTCTCAAACTAGATCCCCAACTCTCGAAATCCAGCAGGTAGATGCTGGTAAATCCCTCTTTCCCCAAGTGGCAGCATGCGTAGAAGAATGTTCATCTCAGAAGTGTTGTAGTTCCTGCAAGGCAGTGAGTTGTTCATTTATGTCAAAACAAGTACTTCATATTGAGGACAGCCACCCAAAGATCTTCTAAGCAGATTATTTAACGCTCTCTGGACCCCATATAGGTGATAGACCCAAATACGACCTGAACCTAATTCTCAAACTGTTAAGGATTGCTTTAAGTCTCAGTTCGGTGTCTCCACTATGGAATTTAGGATCATAGGGGTAAGAAATATGCACAGCTATGCCCAGGTTCCCATTGTATCCCTGTATATTTTGTAAGCAAAAGCAGGGCCCTGGTCCGAGTGGATTGCAGCAACTGCATATGTCCTGATGAAGACTTGCAAATCTTTAATAATAGTGTGAGCATCAGCTAATCGTTGTGGCCACCCCAAAGGAATCTGGAGCAAGAGTCTACAGCAAGTAGGATATATTTGTATGCACCATCTGAAAGTAAAGGATCACAGTGGTCCAGGTACACACATTGCATGGGCTTGTTTGAGACTCAGGAGGGCTATCTGTGGTGGTCGCTAAATGGTCAAACCTTTAATTTGCTGGCAAATGCCACAGCCAAGGACATATTGCTTTGTCGGTTTGTACAGACCATGCCACCAGTAGCATGTAATAATGAAATAGATGCTGCCACACCAACATGGGCAGAAACAACACACTTGTGCTGCTGGAATTAATTGTAGCCTGTGGTATTGGTTAAGGATACATGATCACCCACCTCTGAAATAGTTACCTAAGGAATGTATTGAGCCCTTAAGTGGAAGGAATATTTTGCTGGATATGCTTTGGGTAAGTCGGTGTCGTCAGCTTAGGCATTCACAGCAGCCAGAATTTCATCATCCAACCTCGTGTGGGAACGAGTAATCGCAGCTACATTTGCGGTAACAACTACAGATTTAGCTGCTTCATCAGCCAGTGAATTCCCAACAACGTGTATTCCAACACATTGATGGCCTAATGTGTGTATTACATGATCCTGTGGCAGTTTGTCTTTGAACTCTTCCACCTTCCTTCAGAGTCCTTTACGCTTGAAAGTGTTTCCTTTAGAGAGACTGAATCAATTAAGGGGCGCACCAGTAATGCAGATTTTCATTGAAATACAGGACACAGTAGTACAAATTATATATATATAATAAGTGTCAGAAATTCAGTATCTATGTTTCAGGGCCAAAATCAGTACTTTTAATTCAGCCAACTGTGCAGTGCAATCCCCGAGGGACTACGTAAAGACCTGTTGAGGGTGGAATTCTCCATCCCTCATAACTCCAAAAACAGCTGCGCAAGCCGCAGAGTATTGATGTTTGCTACCTCCAGCAGACTGAGCTTAACCATCAGTGTAAATAATATATTTATACGGATCAAGAGGCATGATATTACGGGTACTCCAGTTCGTATTGGAGAAACTCTAGAGTTTGCAACTTTGGGGCAAAAACATAGTTGACATCAGTGGTAGGCAAGGAGGATGTAAAGCTTTTGCATTTAAAATGCTAGCCTTTGTGACTGCCTTTAATGCAGGTACTGGGGTTACGACAATGATGCGCTTTCCCCGAGTCAATGGTCTTTTCTTAATGACAGCCACCTGAAATGCAGTCCGTATTTTTTCAGTGGATGCAAAACATATTTGAGGATTAAAATATAAATGCTACTTATATACAGTCAGCACTGTTTCAACTTTATTGAATGTGACATGGGTAAAGCCAACGGCACCCGGAGCGATTCAGATGACCAAGTTTATTTTGGTTTCAGCTGTTTGTAAGGGTTTCGCTTCAAGCATGTCAGTCTGTAATTATCTGATTATTTGTGTGTGTTCCTGTGTCCATTGTTTACTGGAAAATCATAAAGCTGTGCCGGGAGCTGTAGCTCCTGAGAGGATCCCCTCCCAGGCTGTTCTTTATTGGAGCCTACCTCCCTTGAGTACTGTGAATGGAGCTCGTGTAGTTGCTTTTGCCTAAATTTTGCCTTTCGATCCCATGGCGTACCTCAAGCTTTGCTTTAGCCACCAGAACTTTCTGCCACACCCACATCAGCAGGTTCCATGCCAAAGCCGCCTTCAGAAGATATTCAGCAGCTCACTTACTGCAGCGGCTCTCCCTGTCATTTCACCTTGCACACCACATGTCACTAACCTGGAGGCCGCAGGGTTGTCTTGCAGTTTTTCACCATTGCGCTTCTGATGGACTGCGGATACAAACGTCAATGTGACATATTGGTCAAATGGAGCATGGAGGGTGAGCGGAATTTCTTTTTAAATTTCACTGTGGAGGGACGCTCTAGGCAGGATATGGTGACAGCGGAGAGGTTCTGAATCCCCATTGTACCTGCAAGCCACTGGAAGAGACTTCAAGTACCAAAGACCACAGTGCCAGGGATGTGCCAACAAGCCTCAGAAGCCAAGAGGTGGGGCTCCAATCGCACTACAAAGTGATCTGCACATCCCTGCTGCACGGGATGCACAATGGCAAAACTTGGTCCATGGGTGGGCCTATCCATGCCCGAGAAGGCTGGGCTGGGCCGGGCCACCCTTCTTGGCTCTTTGCATCCATATTCTGTATTGAGGTACTGTTGTTTTATCTGAGCTTACTACTCTTGCACCTCCTTGGATTTTGCTTCTTGGGACAACTTGGTTATATATTTCTCCTTTTTTTTTATTTTATTGTTGCCAGTAATGCACGGCTGGATTGTGAGGACAGAACCCACTGCGCTAAAATTAATTCCCCTGCACTTACACATGCTGCTACTCCACCCCTACCATTACTCGTAAAACCAAAATGAGACCCAGCACCCAAACAGACTCTTAAGTCCACCACACCCGCTTACTTGGTCTCCCCATTGTCAAATGGTCATCTAATTGGTAAAGAGACTATTGAAAGCCTGTTTAAACAACTTAGCAAATAAATTGTTGATCTCTTTTAATCTAAGATGCCAGGGCTGTTTGAGTGACTGGGGTGAACTGAGGACAAATTATTGTTGATGGACCCCAGACTGGGGCTTTGACTTCTGTGTGATCGTTAATTGCGCTCACATCCAGAAACTCTTGAAGATTCTGCTGAACTATTGTGATCTTTGCACTGCCTAGTAAAGTCACTGCCCACGTTCTGTTCTGTGGTAACTTTCTCAGTATGTGTGGCATTTCACTGGAATTTCCACAACATTTAGTTTTTTTTTTTCTTCCTTCTTCGTCATGACATAAGACGAGTGTTGTGAGTCCTTTGTTAGTTTCATGTACTCAGTTGTCTGCTTTCTGACCGCCCGATCTCACAGACTGTTTTGACTCCTGGGTCCAGAAAAAAACAAGAATCCGTATAGCGATACCTATCAGGTTGTTTCAAATTATGACAGATGCGCAGACTGTAGAGTTTTTCAGAGCTCCCTGGCTGCGGAGATTCTCCCCATGATTTTGTTTTATCTTTATTACATTATTGTTTGTCCAACTCACGCTCTTGATCTACAAAGGAAACTTGTGCGAGACCTTGAACTACCACCATTACAGCTGCTTCCCCTGTTATATTTCCTAAAATTCCTGAGGCTACTGTGGCAAAATTGCCAATTAATTTCATCCCCAAGTCCAGGGGAGAGGTAGCCCTGAAAAACCACAAGAGATGGTGTACATTGGTGTATATTGCAGCAAAAACTGTGCCCCAAATAGCAGTCATCTTTTGAGGGTACCATCAAGTGGCAAGTACATTGTGAAAATTCTATGTTTATTTTGGGGTCCCGTATGGAGAAACACTGCTTCCACTTGATACATTTTTTTAGCAATCCAAAACAGAATTTCCTCCCATTTGGGTACTTTAGCCATAATAGCATTGATAGTCACTAGGTTAATCCTCGTGTAGCCAAGTGTTGTCGGGAAGCATCTGTTCGCATTACGAACTGTTAAGCATCTATATAGGCTTACAAAATTATTATATAGTGGGCGCAGTTCTGCTGCCTGTAAAATTTGTGAACTTGGATATGGGGTATAGGCAGCTAAAACTGGCGATGAGGCCCTATCATTGCTAAGGGGACCAAATCTAACGTGATAACTATGTGTGGTAGGGTGCCTTGGAACCAGTTTTGATGTTCCTGATATGTAGAGGTATTTCTAAGTAGTTGTATGCTCCATATAAGGTGCTGATGGATTAGCCACTGTGCATGTGTGAAATGTACTTGAATTGGCATCAACTGTAGGAAAATTGACCCATGAATAAAATGTTTGTTTTGTATGCATTGTGTACCTTAACCACTATTGTAATATCTCTCCCCGCCCCCCAATTAGGTATCTCATTTAAAAGTAAAAGTTGTGTGATAGCATGTCTACAGTTTGCTGGAATAACAACTGAATTCGCCATTTTAGAAAACTGAATATAGAGATTGAAACACCAAGTGTGGTATCCTTTTAAAATTACAAGCTTGTACAACCTACAGACAAATATACTTACTACCTATACAGCTGAGGGGAGGATATTTCCCTACCACTACAGACATTTCTGTATAAAGGTGAATAGGGCACCTTAGGCAGACAAGAGAAAGCTACTCAGGAGATGGCACCATGTGGTGTCGCCATGTTGTGCGGCTCCTACTTTGGTAAGAAGACTGTGTTTAGGATGGAATAATGACAGTGTGGAAGACCGAATCTGTCCAAGCATCTAGTTGCTGCCGACCTAACTCCTGGCTAGCTCACAGTGCCTTACCCAACCCTACTAAGGCAAAATGTGATTGTCAGCCTGAGCATGACACTCCGACCCCCTAGGGAAGCAGTGGAAACAGATCATACCCATTTCGTACTATTCCTCATCCATGGCAAGGAGAGACAAAAAGAAGTTAAATAAGTTTTTAATACATTTATTGAAACAGTTGTGTTCCTGTACATAAAGAGTGAGCTGCGATAATTAGGCAGGTGAAACAAAGCAAGTTAATCAAACTTACAAACATGATAAAGATGATGAACAATCCAATTGTGAAGTATGTTTTTCTAGATGTAGTAGAGTCTCCTACCTAGTCCTATGTCTACTCCGCGAGCATAACGGTTGTAACCTTCTGCCTTGCCCAATCTAAGGGATTTGCCCTGGCCCCAGTCCTGGAAAGAGGGTCAGGAATCAGTCTGTGGTGTAGATGGCAATCCTCTTAGGGAGCTGGCAGAGTATGTGCCAACCCAGCTGCTTGTCACACAGTGTTTGTCCCAGGCTAGTCGTGGCCGGAATGCCCTCTGCCCTACCTGGGTCAGTGCACTGTTTATATAATAAACCATACCACCTTGGAAATACAGTTCTAATGCAATGTTGTGACTAGGTGATAATAGCTGTGTCCTGAAAAGGTAACACAAGCTAAGATATCATGTACTGCGTTCCATAGTCTTGGACAGAAAGTATTGAATATATGTTGTGCAAAGGCTGGCTAAATGGGTAACCTATTCCTTGCTTTCCTGGACTCAAAACAAACTGTTAAAATGTGTAAAAGCCATCACTAAAATGCAACCTTACCAAAACGAATACAATTTGAACTATAAAACTACTAAGTCAACTACTGTTATAATTATAACAAAGATACACTCATCAGCCACATGGGTTTTAGAGAATACTGTGTATATCTTTTCAAAACAGATTTCACCACATAAAAACATCCCCTATAAAATGACTTGTGCATAAAATCTCACTATTTGTTTTTATAAACCGATATTGAAGCCACATTCTACAAAACAATGGTTGTTTTGTATATGTGAAATGAGCATATAGAAACCTAGTAATGTACTGAGTAGATGTTTGTTTATAAAGATTAATTGTTTTGTCTTCAAATATACCCCCTGAAGGTATCCATGGGAATTTTATTTTTTCCGTTCTATAGAACTCTGTGTTTGAGGGGTTACTCTCTATTTTTATTACTATTTCCACATCCTGGAACACCACTAAACGTAGGCAACACAGGCAGCAAAGTGTTAAGGGCAACCCAGGGGTCAGCACTTCCAATGGGAAGCCTTCCAGCCCCTGTTTCAATCCAGCTTGTACTTACTGGCATATCAGAGTCCTCCTCTAAAAGTGACACTTCATCAGCATTACTAGTAGATTAATCTCAGATAGAAAATTCACTGCCAGAATCTACAGCTTGATCCTCTCCCTCCGATACAGTCAATCTCGGAGCCATGTTCAGAGGTAAATTCAAAAGGCAAACCAAATACCTGCCGGGCAGTCAGCCTACGGGCAGCCATAATGCTTACTAATTGAACACAACAATAGACAACACTATTTCAAGTTCAAATCCAAACTGTGGCTGTATCACACAGTAAATATAAGTATTGACATATAATGATCTAGAAAAAACTATAAATACAAATCACATTGAACTTTATACTCCAGAAAATATCTCATTTGCCACAGGCAGCTAAACTGAGGATCAACTGTACCTACGCTTCAGAGATAGCAAGCACCAATGATATCCCACTAGAAAGTCAAAACAAAAGAAAATTACACAGGACAACGCAATACACATCTTTCGTAAATCCATGGTGAACTTGACACACAATACAAAGGAAAGTAAATAGGCTAAAATTATTACAACATTTAAAAAAGCACATTTATGCAGGGTAATCAAACTTGTTAGAAGTGAACAGTACCACAAACGTTTACTTGCCAAACACATGCAACTATACAAACTGCAGATATATCAGTGCCAAAACTGTAAGTAGCATTTGTCACCAAAGAAAGCAAAAGCTTTGAACTAAAATAAAAATAAATAAAACATTGTTGACAAACGTAATGAAAAGAAGAAATATAGCAGTTAACATCATAAAACATGTTGAAGTCTGCCCCTGGGGCTGATCAGCATTGCAAAACAAAGCCAAAAAATGGTACCCCTGTGTGGAGTGACCCTTAATCCAGCTGCCAGCCAAATGCAAGCCAAACACCAGTTTTCAAACACCACCAGTCAAACACCAGCCCACACATACCGGCAGCTCAAAACCAGTTTACCACACTGAAACGTGTTTCCTGGTGTCTAGTGGCTTTTTGCCACCCTCTATGCAGATAGGTATACAAAAAACAAGCTTATATGTTGAAAGTAGGGTACTAAAAACAAACCACATGTGTGGGGCAATACTGGGAAAGTGCTACTTGCTGAACAAGCTACTTCCCCAATGTCTAAAGTGGCCACCCTGCCCCTCCATCAACAGCCCCCCCCCCCCCCCCCCCCCCCCACCCCCACCTCACCTCCTTGGGAGATCGGCCTAAAGAATTGCTGATCTGCACACACCCTGCCCAAGGCGAAGGAGAGTGGCAGAAACATATTTCCTAAAAATTGGGGATAAATTGGGGAAATTGCCCATAGGGACACTCCTCATGAAAAAGATTGATTTCTGTAGTGTCTAGAGGGTTCCCAACCCTTCCCCAGGGGGCAAATCAGCCTAAAAAAATTATAAACAAGTAGTTCTCTTTGCCCAATGGTTCGCTATTCATACACATAACTAAATAAATCTCTGATGTCTAGTTGCTTTCCACCCACTACATGGGTGGGGGGGGGGGGATGTTGGGCAGATTGGCCTAAATATGATTGATCTGCCCTCAAGGTGTGGAGGGTGGCGGAAAACAGGCAAAAGATGATCTGTTACAAACTGGGAGTGACCCTTGCCCACGGGGCCGCTTTCACCACCAACAAATAACTTCCCTTGTGTCTAGTGGTGCATTCCTGCTGCACAATCCTGTCCCACCCACGATCCTGCAGCAGGAATGCACTTTAGAGAGACTCAGGGGAAAGGAAAAACTATTTCCTTTTCCCTGATGTGTCTCTGCCCTCCTGATAAGGACTTAACTGAAGGAGATCCTTCTCTCTGTACGTACTGGAAGCAAATGGCTGCCAGTGTTTCCTCGGCGCCTGTTGATGACTGCATGTCGGGATGTCATCAGAATGCTGTGGGAGGGGAGGGGTGGCAGTGGAAGCACTACTCCTGCCATTTCTGGTATGGGCAGGTGCTGGTGAGCCCATGGATATGATGGGCAGCCCTTCCCCTACCGGTTGGTGCTATGACGTGCTGGACTCATCCTCAGCACCTGAGTATCAGAGCTGAGGACGTATCCATCACGTCTATAGCACCCAAGGCGTTAAAATATCAGGATGCAAATGTATTGCATCCTTTAGAACAGCATTATTCCAAATGCTAAAACATTGTATATCACTCCATAACGTAAACTGAATGTCATTCAGTTATCTCAGTTTAATCATATCCAATACATTTCTTATTTGTAATAAATGTTCCATTTACTCCTGGATTGAAGCAGTTGTATCTTATCCAGCATAACACAGAGAATGCCCTAGTCTTCATCTCTGATTCATAGAAAAAGTATGCGGTCCGTGTTATGGGCATTTTTTATTGATCAATGTTTTATATCAGTTTTCCAGAGGAAGCGAAGAGAAAGTACCTTCCACATGTATCTCCACTCCAACTTGGAATTTCAGCCTCGTCTTAAAAACAATTAGGATATTCCCTTTGAACCATTGCATAAACAAGACTAAACTTTCTAGCTTTAAATAGTGTTTTTGATTCGTATTACTTCAGTACAGGTTTGTGCCATTCAGTATTTAACAGATCAAACAACCTATGTACAAATTATGATTATGCTACCCTTTTCTTTCACGATTCAGGTACCCCAACTGAAAATAATATACAGATACTTTGGTTGTCAGGTGCACAGTTATCTATCATCTAGAAGGCAACCTGAGGTAAAACTTAGCAGTTCTTATGTTGTTCATGATTCACAGGTAAGAGGAAGGGTAGTTTAAAAGGACAACAGCAAAACATACTGTACAAACAACTCTACAATGCTACTCATTAGTTTGTAAACCATTTCTGTGAGAAAGAAGGATCAATGTTAGTGTATTCTGGCAATGTCTCCATTAAGAGCATTTCCTCAGAGGCAAAGTGGCCTCCAAGGCACAGTTCAGAGTGAAGCTTTTCTGATGCAGTGCGAATCTCAAGGAGGTAGGTCCGTATTAAAACATTTATCACCACTCATACTTTCCAGTGCAGGGGAAACCCCTGCAGTGTAAGTGATGCCCACCATGTAAATACAGAATAGGTTTGCACTGCAAAAGAAACCACTTACCTCTTGAAGCCCTTTAGATCTATATATCAGCCTGCTACCTCTCCAGTTCACAGGGGGAAGTACTGCATAAATAGAAGTACAAGTGTTTGATACCAGCTTTACCTATGCTTGATGCTCATAATAAACCTTTCTCAGTCTAATAACTAGACTGGGCACTAAAATCCATCATGAGTCTAAAAGAGCTACAGTGTTAATAATAGGAAGTAACTAGGTTGATATGACTACTTTAGCTCACATAGCTTTTTGACAACCTTCCTGGCAACACTATTGGTCGTAATGCCAAATAAGAATGTAACTTTTATTGCAAAAATCATTTGCTCTAACCCTTAGACCAATTATGAGACATTAGTTGAGGGAGTTAATCCGGTCCTTCGATTTAAAGCTTTAGTAAAAGCACTTTAGGGTATTTATTAATCGCAGGCCTTATTGAGAGTCATGAATAAGGTATTAGGATGTACATTATGGAATTTTTTGTGATTGTATGAGTGTTATGCTAGTGGCATTCATCCACTGATTAATTTGTAAAATTAATAAGTGCCAAGGCCTAGTCTGGAGGCCACCACAGCTTGCACCACCAGTTGCCTCTGCCAGCGCTGTTAGTAACAGTACCTAAACAACTACTAATCCATTCACCACTACAAGTGTAACACTTGAGAGTGTTCGAGGCCCCAAAGCTATAAGAATGACTTAGTTGGAGGAGGGTTTAGTGGGTTTTAATGTATATTGAATTAATAAGCAACTGTTGTTTTGCTTCTCTCTAAATCACACAAACCGCACCACCATGCCATGTGGTGGCTGTCATAAGTGACGGTGCTAAAAATTAGGGGCAGGTGCCGAGCACCCAAAACCACTGGCTGGAATTAAGCACTGCATCCATCAAGAATTTAGTGCTGCCTATGCTCTATGATAATGTGGCATTCACTCTTTTCATTTTTGTGTCTGGTACAATTGAATGTCTTCCTTTATAGACTCCACATACAGCCTGACATTCACTGTAATTGTTATGCGTGGATTCAAATCATTTGCTGTCTAAGGGTAACAGGTTATCAGTTTCAAAGAGGTTCAGCAAGTTATAATGTCCCACTACAACTGTATTTTCTCTTTAAAACTTGAGCACTGATTTTGACAAGAGTGCAGTTGTGGAAAATATTTACCCATGTTTAGAGTTAAGATGTTTCCTCCAGTTTCTTAGCATACAGTGTTGATATATCAGGGATACGTTTAAGGTGACCTCATCTCCTTATGATAATCTTGACTGTGAGGGCTTCCTCTTCTCCTTCCTCTTAACCCCCAGTTTTAGCTTCTCAGGGGCACTTATTTACCGGCCCTTGGGAACAGTACAACGTTTTCTGGAAGTACTGCCAGAATATCTTGCTGAGACCATCTGTAATAAGCCTAATTTTACTATTTTAGGAGATTTTAATATACATGCAGAGAAGGAGGACATGTCCGCAGCTATCAAATTTCTATCTGATATGAAAGCCTTGGACCTCTCCCAAATTATCATAGGTCCCACACATAATAAAGGCCACACAATTGACCTCATATTCAGTAATTTAATGAATCTTAAGGTCTCTCCTCCTATCCCAGTAGCCTGGACAGATCACTTCTTAATCGAATTTAGTCTCTCCACCCAGCAAGCAGGTAAATCTTCCACCCAGCAAGCAGGTAAATCTTCCCCGACTCATCTCTACCATACAGACGTTGGCATTTACTTTATGTTAAGGAATGGACCAATATTTGAACTAAAACTAAATCTATTTTGAATGAGAATCTGAGTATTTCTATTGATTCCATACACACCTGGATCACTAATAGCTTAAACAACCTCATACCTTTTACAGCGAGGCGGGGGCCATCAACTAAAAAAAAAGAGGGATCCCTGGTTCTCCACTCAGCTGCAAGTCCTTAAAAGGAACTGCAAAAGGCTGGAAAGGAGATGGAGAAAATCATACAGTACATCCGATAAACAAGAGTATAGGAAAGGCATTAGACATTTCCATGGGGAAATTAAAATAGCCCAAAGAATCCATTATTCAGCAGTTATCGAACAGAATGCTAACTCCCGCAAAGTAATTTTCCAGGTGCTAAAAGACATTGCCTATCCGCAGCTTCAGCCAGAAGGAGTAGAAGCCTCCCACAAGCATAGCAATGACTTAGCCTCTTTTTTCCAGGAAAAAATCACACAGATTTATTCAGCCTTTCAGGCCAATCATATGCGTCATCTACCCCTGGAGCCACTATCCTGTATTGGGTCGACCAGGCTCTCAGACTTCCTCCCAATAACATGTGATAGTGTTATTAGAGCTATGGGCACCCTCAAATCAGGTTCGCCACTTGACCCGGCCCCTCCGAAGGTCCTAGCTCTAGGATCATCAATAATTGCCCCCATCCTTACCGAAGTATTTAATCTGTTATTGGAGAGGGGTACCTTTCCTGTTCAACGGAAGCATGCAATTGTGAAACCCCTCCTCAAAAAAACAAATCTAGACCCCTCAATCCTACAAAATTATAGACCCATTTCTTTGTTGCCAGCATTTGCTAAAATATTAGAAAAATATGTAAACACCCAGTTGTCCAACTATCTTGAGGACAACAACATTCTACACCCTTCCCAAATGGGTTTCAGAACAGCCCACAGCACCGAATCAGCCCTGATTGCGGTGATGGAAGGGGCTAGACGGCGTCTAGACGATGGGCAAGCATCAGCAGTAGTGCTACTGGACCTAAGCGCCACCTTTGATACAGTGGATCACAGTATTCTTCTTCATCGGCTAGAAGAGATAGGCGTGACAGGCGCGGTGTTAGGCTGGTTTAGTGAATTTATAACTACACGGACTTGCCAGGTACTGGATAGATCCTTCTACTCACAAAGTTCTAATAGTAAATGGGGTGTACCCCAGGGCTCCTCCCTTAGCCCCACACTATTCAATGTATACATGCGGCCTCTTGCTAAGGTTGTGGAGCCATTTGGTCTCTCTCTTATAACCTATGCCGATGACACACAATTGGTGTTTTCACTAACCTCTAACCAAAATTCTTTAGACACTTCATTGGGTCCTGGCCTGTGTGCTATTTCTAATTGGATGTCAGAAAGTAAACTGAAACTTAACACAGACAAAACGGAGATCATGTATTTGGGCCCTCAGGTTTTGCTATCACCATCTGCTCTGCCTTATTTGAGAGAGCTTCCAGCTCCCAAGGAATATATTAAGAGCCTTGGGATTTGGCTTGACCCATGGTTAGCCATGGACGAACAGGCAAAGAAAACCTCAGCCGTGTGCTTTGGTATATTTAGACTTCTAAGGAAGGTTTTGAAAAATCTTCCCTTCATGGCCATGAGACTTATTATCCTGGCACTGATTAGTTCCCGATTGGACTATGGGAATTCCCTTTTTTTAGGGTCCTCAAAGTATGTTAAGAGGAAGCCTCAAGTGGTGCAGAATACGGCTGCTAGATTGATCTTCAACATCCCTAAATATTAATCTGCTCATTCTGCTCTCCATGCCCTGCAGTGGCTCCCAGTTGAGCAACGTATTAAATTTAAGGCTCTTTGTTATATGCATAGATCCCTACATGATAAAGGTCCCCCACAACTACGATCTCTGGCCATGTTTTATAAACCATCAAGAAACCTCAGGTCCTCATCAGCAGCCTTAGCAGTAGTTCCCCATATAAAAAAGTCCAGATGGGGTGGTAGGTCTTTGTCGTTTTTAGGGGCAAGGTTATGGAATTCTCTGCCTCTATCCCTTCGTCTCACTGACCAGGAACTAAGCTTTAGGTGGCTACTGAAAACATGGCTATACTAACTTCCCGCACCTTCTGACGTCAGGTTCTGTTAAAGCGCTGGGAGGCCTTCGGGTAGCTATGCGCTATACAAATTTAATTAACATAACATATATTATCAGTTGTAGGTGAGAAAAAGCTGTGTTTGATGTTGGTAAAGTGTATACCATCACAGATGTGTCAGTTTTCTTTTGCAGCGTCCATAGAAGCTGACTTGTCTGATTTCATAAATATCCTGATGTTATGTCGTTATTTGTGATGATTACAGTTAAATTCTTAAAGGTCTTTGGACTAAAGTTTCCCCCCATTTACTAACTTAATTAGTATTTCCCATAAGGTTTGGAAGAGAGTATCCGTTTTTGTGATACATTCCTATCTATTTGCAAGTGTTCCTCACATTACTGAAGGAAGCACTTCTTCTGACCCTTCGGATCCTTAATATGGCTGCAATTTTCCCTGCCCTCAGATCATGCTCTAGAATGACTGTGCAGTGACTGTCTTGCCAGAATTTCCATTCTTAACATCTACCCCCTTTCCAGGATGCTGTTGAAATGTAAAGCGGCACATTAAACTCTGTATATGCAAAGAAGAAATTGGTTGTTATGAGGAATTGAGGGCAACTTTGTCAAAAAGTGGGGCATGAGGAGTTCCAACAACATTTCAAATGAGCATTGGCCAAGCTAGCTCTCCAGAACCGAGAAAAGCTATAAAACGTGCTTGCTGCAGTCTAAGCGAAACGTAAAATGGTTGCTTTGTGAACACACTGCATAGCTAAAACATTAAGGGCACAATGGGAAAAAAAATGTACTTTTCAAATGTAAAATAGTTCCTCATGCATTCCGGTGGCGGTAGAAGAGATACCCAAACAACCAGTAGAAAGAATGTGACACTAACATTCTTGTGTGGGCAGATCTAGGATGTGATTAACAATTTCTCAAGCCATCAGTCTCAGGAGTATTCTAAAATACTTATAACTGTACCAATATTAGCGCTACTCACTGAAGCAGTATTAATAAATGCCATGACCCAGAACCCTGATACCAGCCTACAATACACAAATGTCAAGCAGATATAAATTGAATTATTTGGATATATAAACGTGAACCTACCAGTCTTTACTGTTGGAAAGTGAACCAAAGATTGTGGAGGAGTTACCTTCAGTAGTCATCATCTAGAAGTGACGGGTTCATTAGGGCTCCTCTAGGCAAACAAGGCAAAAGAGAAGGGAGCTGTGTCCGGGCCATCCAGCCAATATAAATAAAATATGTTGTCCCCCCTGCCTTAATCTCCCAAGTGAAATCTGTCATAATGCAGAATGCAGTAGTAGAAGATCAAAAGCAGCCTCCTAGACTGCCGAAAAGAGAATGGGATCCCAAAACAAATGTGAGAAAACAAAAGTGCATTCAAGTGGACAAGCAGGTCCAGAAGGAACCTATTAACATACTGCTGCCAGGCAGTGCGTGCACTAAGGTCCTCTTCTTTTCAGAAGTGGAAACACCTAAGGTTGGGTTTCCAGTAAACTAGACATTGCTCACTATTACCACTCTGTAGTACCGTCTCTTCAGCGCTCTCGGCGAGACTTGATAGTTGAGTGGAGATTTCTGACCCACAGAAGCTATTGGCTAAGAGATGGTGAACAAAAACTCTGTGGAGTATGTATACAAATACAGTATGTCCTTCATGAATGGTGCAAGCCCCAGTCCACGCCACACATTTGAAACAAAAAGTGAAGTGTTGGGAGACCGCCCTGTCAAAAAATCGAGAATTTCAGCTCAACATTGCAAAAGTAGAAAATAAATTATAGGCTTCTCAGACACATTAATTCTGACTCGAAGCTTCAGTTAAAATCAATTGCAACACTTACCTTAAAACGAATTTGTCAGAAGCATTCCCTTTCACAACTCAAAACTGTGAGATAATTGTTATCCCGGTTCCAGTCAGAAGACTCTTCCAGGAGGATGAAAAGTCTATTACAAGAAGCAGGGGACATCTTTGTCTGTTTTAAGATAAAAGAACCAATGCAACGTGTCGAACCAAAAAGTAAGCACTCTATCAAGAGGCCACTTAGCTTGAAAGGCCTGAGTTTGGTCAGTGTGAGCACACGCTGTAGGCTGGTGTGAGGTTGTGAAAAGGAAAAGCACACACTTGAATAGGCATGGTCAAAACCATTCATCTGCCGCTGGGTTGTGGTTCACGTTTAACTGTTAGTCTTCCCAATATGTGGGATAAAGGCCATTGTGTATTTTGCCTCATCGTTCTGCGTGTCTCCTAGCAGAGCTTATGGTACAGTTCCAGATTAACTTTCCTGTGAGCTCCACTGATGTTCAACTCCACTTATAGCTGGCAATAAAATTTCACATCACCTCACACATCAGCTATTTGTTCAAAGGGATGAGAGAGAGCCCTCACAGGAATACATTCAAATCTGCGATTTTGGTGCTGATTGGATGAGAGCTACTGAAAGCGGACCAAAGGTGTTTCAACACTGCCCATCCTCAATATAAGTAAAAATCTGGCAGTTCTTTTTTAAATTGGCAGCATGCTTTCGTTCCTCCCAGGCAGTGAGATGTTCAAGGGATTCCAGTTTTCTGTTAAAAAAAAAATCTCCAACTAATCCCAATAGACCATGAGGTGGATTTCACAAGAGGCATTTGTCTAGACATTATTCATAGGTTAGAAATAGTACAACATAAATTAGCTGTGTCTAAACTTGCAGAACCGAAGCCAAAAACATATCACTGGCTTCTGGTGGGTACAAGGGTCAAGTCCAAAATTCCAATGCACTAAGCCCATTTAGACAAAAAGGTAAGAATCTACAGAAATTGAGCCCTGTATCTTCTGGTTAGAAGTTCTCATCAGTGACTGTCCATGTGATCAGGCAACTGCCCACAAGATGGAATTCAGAGTCAAGGATCTCAAGTAGTGGAAAATAATTAACCCTGTGTGAAGGACAGAACACTCCTCTTTGAAATGTCTCCAAATAGAAACATTTAATTTGAAATCGTTTTTATTAGTATATTTCAACCATAGCAAACACATTTAACCGGTATACTAGTGCAAAGGACAGTGCCTGTCGAGCCAAATCTTAACATTAAATAGGTAGGATTGCTTATTGTCCTTAGTTTCAAACACTGCAAAATGAACTTCACCAGCCTCCAGAGTTATCCATCTAAGTGTAAAGGAGTGGACAAGGGGAGAAAGGGAGTGAGGAGACACACACAATAAGAATTAAGATTGTAACCAACAGATTCCAGGAATATGAATATACGCATCAAAACCATGCCAGTGTCTAAGCCAGCAACTTTATAATGGTCCATATTTTACATCTTTCAAAGTATTTATTGGGTCTTCTGGTTCACTAATGAATACCCCATTCGGGCTGTTTGCCTCCTGTTTCTGTTTAAGATATCCCCATGCTGCACTAAATTCAGAAACAAGATTCTCTTCTTGCTATCCCGGACTCTCCTAACAGGCAGCAATAAGAAAGCTTTGACATTTTGCATTGATGATGGGAAACAAAGTATTCCCCTGTTCTGTGACAAGTTATGAACAGAAAGAGATCCAATATCCCAAACCCTCTTGTCTGTTAATGAGATCATTAGGAAAGTGTCGTTGATTGCCTGCCCTTTGTCTTCTCTCTCTTGCCTGTGCAGGCCTACCTGGTTTTGCTGCAGCTCTCGTGGTCACTGCTCAAGGCTCACAAGAAAAATCTGTTAACTGCTTTCTCTCTTCCAGATCTGGTGTATGTTCTGTACCAATCTCTCCCCCTGCAGTCACTGATCGCTGCTGTCACAAACAGTGGAAGATTGATGCTAGTCTGTGGAATTATCCTTTCTGAGACTATTAACAAAAAAAGTAAAACCGTGGCAAGCTTATTGCATAAGGTTTTAAACACCTGGCTCTTTAGTTAATGCTTGGCGATGCATTAGAAGCATCTGGCTGTTAACGGTGCTGTCAGGTACCCCTTAGCTAAAATTGGTTTAAAGATGTGCAGAAAAGGAATGTTAAAAGCGCCAAGGCCAGCAATCCACCCTGAGCAGAAGTAGTAGCCCAAGTTCTTTAAATCAAGTTTTGACTTGCTGCCTTGGAAAGCTTAAAAAGGGTGTCCTCTACAAAAAAGAGAACACTTAAATATTTTAAAACATATTACTAAATATTCAATATCAAACAAAACCTCGCTTGCATTAATTTGAATTGTTTCCTTCTTTTTGATGAACATGTATTTCACTCCCTGCATTCTTTTAAGCCTTTCTTTGTTGGCAAAGGGTGTGTTTATAACCCTTGATTTTCAGGTTGCACATCAGATTTGCATTGTTTCACGTCTTAATACCCATCCATGCAGGCTAATCCAAGATCCTTATTTAGAGCTGTGTTGTATGTTGTATTAATTTATTGGATGCATTTTAGCTTTCTAGCTGCAGAGAAAGTTTAAGTACATTGTATCAGGGTGTAATATTTTTATGAAAGTGGCTTTCACGGATATCTGTGGAGCAGCTTTATGAGCAAGGCCCTTTCTGTACCTTAGTTATGTTTTTTTTGTCACTTGAACATCAACTTACTTAAAACCTCGAAAACTGATGCTGTTTCCCCTTTCCCTTTATTGCGATACAAATGCCTATAAGTCAGACACACAACATGAGTAAGAAAGGAGAAATACGGTGAATACATTTCCCCTATGTTGGAAATGGCCTTTCTGCAGGGTCACCCCCCCCCCAAACTTTTTGCCTTCCACTTCTACTTTTTCTGACCTCGTTTTTGCTGGCTTTAGGGCTCTGGGCACTTTACCACTGCTAACCAGTGCTAAAGTGCATGTGCTCTCCCCCTAAAAACATGGTTATCATTGGCTTATACCCAATTGGTATATTTAATTTACTTGTAAGTCCCTAGTACAGTGCCCTACATGTGCCCTAGGCCTGTAAATTAAATGCTACTAGTGGGCCTGCAGCATTGGTTGTGCCACTCATATAAGTAGCCCCTTAACCATGTCTCGGGCCAACCTCTGCAAGGCCTGCATGTGCAGTTTCACTGCCACTGCAACATGGTATTTAAAAGTACTTGCCAAACCTTAAACCCCCCTTTTTCTACATATTTCACCCTTAAGGTAGGCCCTAGGTAACCCATAGGGCAGGGTCCTATATAGGTAAAAGGCAGTACATGTATGTACATGCATGTTTTAAATGTCCTGGTAGTTGAAAACTCCAAAATTAATTTTCCACTACTGTGAGGCCTGCTTCTTTTATAGGATAGCATAATGGCTACCCTTATATACTGTTTGAGAGGTAGATTCTGATCAGAAAGGGGTAACCAGGTCATATTTAATATGGTCAGAATGGTGATAGGAAATCCTGCTTATTGGTGAAGTTGGATTTTATATTACTATTTTAGAATGCCACTTTTAGAAAGTGAGCATTTCTCTGCACTCAAAATCCACCTGTGCCTTACAGCCTGTCTCCAATCCACGTCTGGCCTGGGCTAGCTGACAGCTTCCTTGTGCATTTCACCCAGACAACCACAAACAAAGGTTACTCAGTCACACCTGCACTCATCTGCATACTGAATGGGTCTTCCTGGGCTGGGAGGGTGGAGGGCCTGACACTTTCATTTCAGAGGCTACTGGCCTGCCCTCATACAATGGACTGCCAAACCCCTACTGGGACCCTGGCAGACAGACCTGTACTGAAAAGGGACCTTGTGCACTTCAGAACCACTCTTTGCAGTCTCCCCCACTTCCAAGGCTTTTTTGGGAATATAAACTAGGTCCCAGACCCCACCATATTAGACACTTCTGGACCTGAACTTGCAGCCTGTCAAGAGGAACTGCCTGGCTGCCCAAAGGACTCATCTGGACTGCTTTGCTGTGAAGGACTGCTGCCCTCTGACTTTGCTGAGAAGTGCTCTCCAAGGGCTTGGATTGAACTTGCCCCCTGTTTTCTGAAGTGTCAGGGCCAAAAAGACCTAATCTCTTCAAGGAACTCCTTGTGTGCCGAAAATTGATGCACAGCTTGCCAGAAACGACGCTCAGCCTGCCTTGCATCGAGAAAATCGCTACACAGCCAAACAGGAAGTACGCAACCGGACTTCCTGAGTAAAGATTCGATGCAGCGCCTGCCTTGCGACCGGAAATTCGACTCACAGCCGTGCCAGATTGACACACAGCCAAACTGGAATGATGCAGCCCGACTTGAAGAATTGACGCCACGCCTGCCGTGCAACAGAAAATTTGGCGCATCACGACACCGGATCGATGCAACGCCTGTGACTTTGTCCCCCACTCACCGGATTTCCATGCATCGGCCCTGGGCGTCAAAAAGAAACCCGCATCGCAGTGAGGGCTGCGTGCCGGAAATCATCGCAAAGCCCCTTGCAGCGTGGAAAGAAACAACACATTGTCTGTGCCGCGCAGGAAATTCTGACGCACGCCCTATTTTTCCACACATCTCCTCCTCCTGCGGTCTCCGTGCATGTCATTTTTGACGCAAACCAGGTACTTTGTGAAACCAAGAGACACCTGTTGATTTCTAAGATCTAAGAGTTTTTAATGTTGCAAAAGTGATATCTCAACTTGTACTTATTGAATCTTTATTGTTTTGACCTTAATTTAACCAGATAAATATCATATATTTTTCTAAACATGTGTGGTGTATTTTTGTGGTGTTTTCACTGTGTTACTGTATGGTTTATTGCGCAAATGCTTTACACATTTGTCTGCTCAGTGCCAAGCTACCAGAGGGTGGGCACAGGATAATTTGGATTGTGTGTGACTTACCCTGACAAGGCTTGTGGTCCCTATTTGTACAAGGGTGTATACCTCTGCCAAACAGAGACCCCATTTTTATCACCCAAGTACTGTTGTTCTCTCCTGTTTCCATCAGAAAACCTTTAGAACCAAGCGTTTTTAACCATACTATGCATTTCCACGCTGTAGTCCCGGAGAAGGTGATCTCTGTATCTGCTCTTTGGAAGTAGTACAGTGCTGCATACACCAGTTGGGTATATGTGGGTCTTGCTGTGCTTAGTAGGTTTTACAGCTTCCAGTAGGTGCGTGAACACTCACAGCTAAAGTTAGTAATAGTAGGAAAAGAACCGTGGGGATATGAGTACCAGAGTTGTTAAGGATGTTTATTATCTTTTACCAATATCACTAATTTGGTCTCATTTTATTTTTAATGGCAGTTGTGGCCGCCAGATTTTAAAACATGTGCCATCCTCGGAATTGGGAGAGAGCAATTTTCAAACTGATACTGACCATCAAGATAGAATCTCAGGTAGGATTTAGAAAAGCCTTAAATTTGAAATTTGGTCTCTTTTGTGAAGATATGTCTTAAAATTCTAAATGTAAAAATGTAATGTAACTAACGTTTTTATGCACTGTTTGTAAATGAGTATCAAACAGATTCGAATTCAACTGCTTAACGAAACATTTACACCAAAAAAAAGAAAAAATTGTTACCTAATATATATTTGAATCCTGACTGAAGACTTATTATAGGCCGAAACAGTTAGATTAAAATGTGGTCCTTAGCAGGGACCTGCAAAAGCAGGGCGCACTAAGATTGGTTGGTCCAGGTAAGGAAACTAGCTAAGTTTGGTTTGGATAGGTAGGATGAGTGACCGGTAGTGAGAGTGAGGCTGGAGAGTATCTAGATGGGTATATGCAGAGGATAAGAGACAGAGAGAAAGTGCAGTTAGTTGGGGGTAGCTGGTGTAACAGAAAGAAAGAGAAAACTGGTAGCAAGTATGGTCTGCACCTCCCAAAGCATGATATAAACAATCAATCAAATTCAAAGTGTGCTCAGCGTGCTCAACCACTACGCTACTAAAATGTTGAACAATGTATGCAGAGAATTCCCACGTATCAGAAACATAATAACTGCACTTAGAGGACCATTGATGGTCTATTTCCCAAACAAATACAAACTGATTGAGTTGACAAACTGCATTTCGAGCATCAAAAAATAGGCTTTGTATTTCCAATAAAAGCAGACAACTGACACGTGTTTTGTCTTCGATTACTTCTTCAAGGCTAAACTTTCAATTAAATAAATTCAGATTGATAGTCACTCAAGGCTCTCTTGCACTATGGAGGGGCTTATTATAGCATTTATTACTACTTTAACAAGGGTTACATTTTAACCTGGTTCTGCTTCTCAGAGTGTCCTGTATACTCTCAGATCTTCAAGTGACTATGAATCTGGATTAATTACGTGCTAGTAGTAGTAATGGTAGTTACATGCTTCGACCTTGAAAACATCGTTAAAGGTGAAACACGTGTCAGCTGCCTGCTTTTGTTGGAAATACAATGGCTGTTTTTTGATTATGGAAAAGCAATTCGTCAATTTGATCAGTTATGTTTCATTTATAATTTGAACTTGCTTTGGGAAACAGACCATCACCGAACTTTATGGTGCTCTGGGTACATTTATATGTAATAGACTTCTGCATTTGAGCCATGCTTTTCTTTCTAAGTGCCTGGATGTGATTTTTCTTGAGCAGTACCCCTACGTGCCGTTAGGTGGTGTCGACCAGCTCTGCACCTGTCGTCGTCGCACCGGATATGAAGTCACTGGTCCTCGATAGGTGGCACCCTGACGTCAGTTCTTTTCTTTCTCCACCTGCCAGTGCGGATCTGAAGAGCGCTACCCTTCAGTTTTTGACTGGCTTTTTGTTTTTACTTTCTGTTTTTTCGAGTTGTAAAACTCCTGGTGCGTCGAGGATGTCCTCTAGGAAGACTGGGTTCAAACCTTGGGTGTCCTGTCATTGGGCGATGTCTGTGATGGATCTGCACCTCGTGAGCCTTTAGTGTCTGGAGCGAGACCAGGACCGGAGTTCGACCATGAATTCCAAGGCTTTGATGGAGTGGTCACTAAAGCTGATGTCGGTCATTTGCTCTGTTCCACATAAGTCCCGATTTCATTTTACAGGAAGGTCTTGGGATCAGTCACAGAGCCTCCCCCATCATCTTCTTCCCATTCCAAGTCATAAGGACATTTGGGTAAGTCGAGGCAAAAAAGGTGAAATGTTATTCGACTTCACCCCAGCTGTCGTTGACCAGACAAGGGAAAAGGAGTGCCGTCTTTCAAAGCCTCCATCTGCAGAGCCTGCATCTGGGCAGACTTCATACTTCCCAGAGTTTCCGGGAGCTGGAGCGACCCCCTACCCAGATGAAAGTTTTATGAGGCCGTACGGCTCATCTTTGGGCAGTCTTACTCAATTGCATGCCTTCAAGCCCTGCAGAGTTAGAAGGGGAACCTTTGGGTTCTGCGCCGGCTGCTTTGGCCTCATCTCTGAGGGGCACCCATGGATCCATTGATGGATCCTAACCGGCTCTGGTCTCACCACCACGACCTTCCACTTGGCACTTCTCTGAGAGGAAGTTACAGCTCTCTTGGCCAAGGGATTGAGAGAGGTTTCCTGTGCCAGTAGTAGGTCGTGGTTGTTATTCCCACTACATTCTGGTAACAAAAAAGGACAAGGACCTATGTCCTATCCTAGTCCTTCGATCCCTCAATCTTTCTTAAAAAAGGAGAAGCTCAAAATGCTTATTCTGGCTCAGATTTTATCTGCCCTGGACCCAGGAGACTGGATGGTATTGTTGGAATTGCACGACGCTTATTTCCATATTCCCCCGTCATGCCTTCCCACAGACGTTACTTGCATATCACGGTGGGCCACAAGCACTTCCAGTTCACTGTGCCCCCTTTTGGCCTTACCAGCCTTCCTCGGGTGTTCACCAAGATGATAGTGGTGGTCGCAGCTCATCTGTGCAGGTGAGGGGTTTCAGTCGTACCGCACCTCGATGACTGGCTGTTGAAGGTGGGCTCGCCCCACGCTGTTGTCTCCCACCTCCAGACTAAGGCCGAACTCCTGCATTCGCTAGAGTTCATTATAATTGGGCTGAAGTCTCACCTGGCTTCTCTCAGATTCTCCATTTCATTAGAGTTGTTCTGGGCACAACTTTGGGCTTATCCTCCTGAGGGGCGAGTCCACGATATTCAGGCTAGACTATCGATGTTTCAGCCTCTATCCTGGATTTCGGTGAGAATGACTGAGTATTCTGGGCCTCGTAGCCTCCTGCTGGTGACACATGCTGGATGGCATATGTGGGCTCTGCGGTGGGACCTGAAGTTCCAGTGCGCGCACCATCAGGGGACTCTCGCTAGCATGGTCCAGATCTCGGAGGGAACTGCATGAGATCTGCAGTGGTGGCTAATGAACTATGATTGGGCTAGAGGCAGATCCCTCTCCCTTCCCCAATCAGAACTGATAGTGACGGATGCGTCACTCCTGGGATGAGGCAGCCACATGGGGGAGAGTAAGATCAGAGGTGTCTGGTCTCCAGCAGATTCCAGACTACACATCAACCTGTCGAAAATCCAGGCAGTCAGACAGGCATTGAAAACATTTCCTCCCTCTCTCAATGGGAAGGGTAGTGCTCACGGACAGCACCACACCCATTTGGGACTCCAGCAAGGTGGAGTGGGG
Organism: Pleurodeles waltl; assembly: GCF_031143425.1. Taxonomy (NCBI): domain Eukaryota; kingdom Metazoa; phylum Chordata; class Amphibia; order Caudata; family Salamandridae; genus Pleurodeles; species Pleurodeles waltl. Next base: position 813,464,950 of record NC_090440.1, read on the forward strand.
TCGTGGACCCTTTGTCAAGAGGCTATGCTCCTCTAGACGTGGATGGAACATCAGGGCATTTCCCTGCTGGTTCAACATCTGACAGGCTCTCTAAATGTCAGCGCAGACAAACTCAGCTGACAATGCCTGGTCCATCATGAATGGCATCTCCTTCTGGAGGTAGCACAATGTCTTTCAGCAGTGGGAAGAGCCTTGATTAGATCTGTTCGCCTTTGCAGTGAATGCACAGTATCAGCAGTATTGAGAGTTTCCAAGGCACAAATCACCTGGCAACGCTTTATGCCCATACCACTTCTGCTCAGAGATCTCAAGATGATCAGGAACAACCGGGCCCAAGTAATCTTTGTGGTTCCGGACCGGGCATGCGTAATCTGGTATCCAGAGCTGCTGAGCATGGCCATAAATCCTCCAATCAGACTGCCCCTTTAGGAGGATCTTCTGTTGGAGCAGGAGGGGAGGGTTCTCCACCTGAAACTGTCCAATTTCTGCCATCTTGCAAGGAGATTAAGTGGCAGCAGTTGACAGCTTTTGACATTCCGCCTGACGTCTGTAATGGTATCTTGGCAGCCAGGCGTCATTCCACTAAAATAGAATACTCCTTTTGTTGTAAGAAATTTGTGGCATAGTGCACAGAAAAGTCTGTTGAGCTCCTTTCCAACTCTTTCTGAGATTCTCTTGTTTGTACTTTCTTTGGCCCAGCATGGTTCTGCTATGGGCACTCTCAAAGGCTACTTATCTGCTATCTCTGCATTTTTAAGGTTGCCTGATCAACCTTCCTTGTTTGTCTTTAATTGTAAATAGATTCCTTAAAGCCCTTACTCATATATGTTTCCTCCAACTCCACTCATTTTGCCACAATAGGATTTAAATTTAGTTTTGACATTCCTGATGTACACTCCTTTCGAGCCTTTCCACAATTGCCCTCTCGGGCTTCTCACTTCAAAAACAACCTCCCATCACATTTGCCCACAGAGTGAGTGAGCTGCAAGCTTTGTCATCTACCCTGCCATCTACCCTGACAAAGTGGTGCTTTGCACCAGAGCTTCCTCTTTGCCTAAAGTGTTCACACCCTTTCATGTAGACCAATCCATCACCCTGCCTGCTTTTTATGCACCCCCACATTCTTCAAAGGAAGAGGATAGACACACTACCTGGACCCAAAAAGAGTGTTGGCTTTCTACCCTGACCGTGCAAAAGAGTTCCGGGTGTATGATAAACTCTTTATTGTTGGTTATGTGGGTGCGAAGAAAGGTCAGGCATTACAGAAGCGGACGATCTCCAAATGGGTTGTACTCTGTATTAAAATCTCCCACGCACTGGCCAAAAAGCAATCTCCTGAAGGTTTGTGTGCTCATTCTCCTAGAGCAGCAGCTGCGACCACTGCATTAACACACTGAGTTCCAGTCCTTGATATCAGTCAGGTGACAGCATGGGCCTCCTTGTACATGTTTACCTAACACTACTGTCTGGACAGTCATGTCCATAGGGATGGGTACTTTGCCCATTCAATCCTGCAGGACTTTATATTTTGATCTTGGTTCACAGACCCTCCTCTGAGGATGGTATTGCTTGTATATTTGATCACAAGGTAAAGAAACTGCAACTAGAAGTCTATCAGATCAGCAAGTTGCTTATCTTAAGTAACGGCTTACCTGGTAGAGACATATTCTAGTTGCAGATTCCTTAGTGATCCAAATACACCCCCCCCCCCCCAATCCTTCCCGCTCTGCAAACTGATTTCTAGGGACAGGGACTCCTCATTCAGGGCCCCAGTTTTGACGCACCAGTGATCAGAGTTCTTCATGGCTCTACGCTTCTGGCATGGAAAGTGACGAAACTGGCATCAGCTCGCCAGACCAGTGATGTCATATCCATCATGGACAGTGACGCACATGAAGCTGATCAATGCCGGATCTCAGGGATACTGCTCAAGTAAAAATCTCTGGATCCAGACTGACGCCTGGGGAAATTCACAAGGTAAGGAATCTGCAACTAGAATATGTCTTTACCATATAAGGCATTACTGAAGGTAAGTAACTTGTTCATTAAGTTGCCAATAAATAGATTAACTGATAAGTAGGCAATAACATAGCAGTTGGATAATTCAGAGGATCCATAGCTGGAACTATTCACCACACATGTATGGACACAAATGTGCATTTAAAACCTTCTGCTTTTGTATTTGTTCCTTTGCCAAAATAGTATAACTTTAACCCACAGTAATATTTTCATACCAGCATGTGCAACCTGTTTATTGTTTGCTTACTTGTGGTATCACAGACTATTGTGGAAATGTACCACACATTGTAGGAAACTCAGATATTGGATCAAGTCCTAAAATTTATGCTATACTCGATCAGTCAGTTAACATGATTTTTTCCATATATTTTCATTCAACTTCAGGAGTGAATTTTATTTACATATCACAGTGGTTAGTAACACTGCACTGGGGTACGGTAATATGTTTGTATTATTTCGAAAGAACATATTGGAAAATTTGCAGTGGAGATATATTTTGGGTATTTGCAGCAGTACACACAATTAAATTGAAAAATTATTTCCTTTTCTTTCCACCACCCATTATATGAGTAAATGAATAGTTAAAGTGGAAAGACAAGAAGCTAACCTCTTAGATATGATGATTTATCTTAAAAATGCTGAATGGCCACTGGCTTGAATACTAAACCGATTAATAAGGTGCTTGCAACTTGTTTCCAACTAAAATAGTTGACCAGTAGTTTGCCATACAGCCAGCACCTATCAGAGTCCTTGAGCGAGCTGTAGATGGAATCATTCAGATTACCCACCAAGAGAGTTCTTGCCAAAAGTTGGCAAACTGAAGATGTTTTCATGCTAATCATTCGTTTTAGCCCTTAAATTGAGGTATAAGAATAAAATGAGATTGAAACACTGGAAAAGACTTTCACTAATATTCCCCCAAAAATTTACATTACTAATAAATCTGAGAAATCATTTGAAACGAGGTGATAAGTCAACGAAAGAACCAATGTTTACAGTGTGAACTGCCACTTAACCATGCCTATGAATTCTAAGCGTGTTATCAAAGGATCCAGCATAAGATCCTAGAATATGTACTAGTATAACTCTCAGATAATAGTTCTAGTTATTCACAAGCTTTTTACATGCTAATGAATACTCCTGTGTCAAACTGTGTGTGGCAGATTAAAAATAAAGCTCCAAATGAGGATCCAGGAGCATTAATTGACAGTTTGCATCTGTGATATGAGACTAAGCCTTGCCTGTACAGTTTGGAGTCCTGCCATGGAAACCTATTAAAATTCAATTGCAGGCAGATAATGTACAAAACCTTTACACTGTGAATAGTCCTGAATATATGTGAAAAACGATGCCTCCAAGTAACATTAACTAAGACCATGAATAGTCTTGTGACTTGGACATTAAGGACTTGTGACGATCATTCATAAATTTGTATTTAACTGATGATTTACAAGTACTCATGAGACTTTTGTTAAGTGGTACTGGAGCAGGTGACTGGCATGGTTAAGTTTGACACGTTAATGGCAACATCTTGATGCCTAACTGATCTGAATATTATGTATTTGTAATCTATGGACACATTTGCACAGCAAGTGGGCATTGTTTTTTTTAATGTTGGTTTTTCATTATTATTTAAAATAATGAATAAAATTATCTTGATAAAGGGGTTAATTCCCAAAACACATTGAATATTGTATAAACATAATGCAGTTTGAGAATACTTTAAGAACACGTTGAAGTTTGTTGAAAATCAGCAAGTTCAAAATTGTTCAAAGAAAGAAATTGGATTTCACAAAAATGCTGCGTTTTCTGTTGAATTAAAATCCCTCTAGGACTAAAAATTTGAACAGTTTGGCGTGCCCGTAATCCCTTCTTGGCAGCCTCTTAAACTGCAGGATGGTGGACCGGAGTCGCAATTTTCAAGGACCCTGAGAGGGAAACCCTTTAGTTGGTTTCTTTGCCCCATAATCTAAAGTTACTATCTCGCCTCAGCTCATTCTCTGCACTGTGTCTAAACATACCCAGGGGAATTGCTTACTGGCTCTATGTGTAAATTGAAGCGTTGAGTGTAATAGCAGATGGAGCACCCTTTTTGAGTGTGTTTGTGTGTGTGTGTGTGCATGTATATATATATATATATATATATATATATATATATATATATATATATATAGCTTAGATATGTATAAACGCTCACTCAGGGCAAACCAGAACATGCAGTGGAAAGTTTTTGATGAATTGGCTTCTCAAATAAAAGTAGTTACCGTTAGATTTTTGGGTTCACTGATAACATTAGTGCACCTTAAAGAATTTTCACCTTTTCGGTGGGGGGGGGTTGAGGCGGACCCAAAAAGCATTTTCCCCTTGCAGTTTTCCATACAAACTTTAGACACTGCTAGAGCTAAAACAGCTGAACTGAATTACACCAAATTTGCCAGAAAGCTAGATCAGAAAGTGAGATTGTCAACATTTGGTGTAAATTCGTTCAGTAGAGAAATTCAGGCTCAAAAGTAATGTATATTTCACACCACAGATCTACTACTTTGGATCGTCGAGCTTAAGCATGCGTGGTGGTTGGCTGCCCACAACCTGAAGGAAAAGATGTGGCTCCCTTCCTGGGACACATGCCCATCACAGTGTAGGGTTGGCTGCAGGGCCTGGCCAAACCCCCCTGCCACGCTCATTATAACCAATAAGGTGGGACAGTTGATGTTGTTCATGACATAAATCATCACATTCATTTGAATCTATTGATTATGCCAGAAATGAGGGTCCCTACATGGTCATTATACTAACCTCCTGTTGTAGTCTGGTTCTGCCCATTCAGTACGCCTGGATTCTTGGGTTTTTGGTCTTTTTACTGTGGGTGAATCTCACTACGTGTCTCACCCACAGTAATCACATGGCAAATGGACTGCGCATGTTTGCCACCAGTGTCTGAATTTTAGGATAAGGCCGCTACGACACAGCAAGGGACACTTTGCTGGTTACACGTGTACAAGTCTGCACACGTATACCTGCATGGTAGCATGGCAAAGTGGGGACACTGCAGGGTTAGATTTTCACCTGACATAGGCCTTGTATTGTTAGTGTACACTTATAGGGAAAGCCAGTGTGATTTACTGTTTTGTCTGTAGTGTCCCTTTATTATACACATAGGGAGAGAACTGTCTTAGAGTGTAATTTTGCTTCCCTTTGGCCTACAGAGACCATTTGCGTCTCGAATTTGGGTGTAACCTGTGTGGGGAAAATAAATTCTGCAATTTCCAAAGTGATATCTGTGCACTTTTTGGGTCATCCAGAATTGTCACATTTCTCTGGCTTAGCTCAGGATCAGAGCCCTGACCTTTTGTCATCCTGCTGTGTCAGTATAATTACATTTCTCTCAAGCAGCAGGAACAAAGGTTTCCCCACACAAACAGCAATTAACAGTGCTTCACCCAGCTCCTGAGGCGTAAATGGATTGGGCAGAATGATCTGTATCAATCAGTCAATCAACTGTCACACTGTACTGGGGATGCCGAAGCCCACTGAACAAAGGAGGGAGACCATACCTTTGGAACCAACCCAGGAGGGGGGCTCTTTTTGAACTTTTGGTGTGTAAGACCCTGGCAGTGATGTCAGCAAGGGGCGGAGCTGAGACCCAAGCAGCAGATGAGACCACTGACTCCTGGATGATGCCATTTTGAACTATCCCAGCATGCTGCGTAGGAAGGTTGGGACAGGGGTGGAGAGGTGACATCACACCATAGGATTATCAAGGGGTGTCTGGCTTCTGGAATCCTCCTCTCCTAAGGTCTCTGGCCATTTAACCCCAGGATATATGGGTCACCCCAGGGTCTAGTGAGGCTGGCCACCTCATACTCCCTGAGGACCAGCTTGGGGAGGGCCCTGGAATTTTGTGCTCAGAAACCAAGACCAGGAGGAAGACTGGTTCAGGGGACCAGAAGAACTAGCTTCCTGAGGACTGCATCTCTTTCACTACTTACTCATGGGATGGGCCAGGCCCAAGGGTCGGTGCAGGATTCAACATTTAATTTTTGCAGGGAGAGGGCATATTAGCCACTGAGGCCCCACCCCCAAAAAACTCTCCTGGTCTGGGACCCCTTGCCTCGAGTCATGCTTATTGAAAAAACAGATCAGGACCACATCCCTGGCCCTCTGAAGCAGAGGAGGTCAGGGGGAGCACTATCACACTTCCTGGGATACCCCCATCAGATGAGGCACATAGGTGTGCTTGAGTGGGATGAGCACCCCCCTCTACACCAAAATATTTAAAAAATGAAAAAAACAAAAGAAAAAGCTATGCAACTCTCCCCAGTACAGAAGTAAAGACACTACTCCAAGAGTATGTAAAGGAAGGTACAGGCCTTGAAACACTCACTAGGGCCCATGTCTGTGCTTGCAAGGAAATATAATTAAAATGTGATGTCCTCTAGGGTTACAATTTAATTTTATTATGGTTGGAAAATGCATAAATACACACATTTTGCTCACTTTATTTGATTCAACAGTTTTGACACTGATTATATTCTTTCATTCACAGAAATAAGTGCGTTACACTTGAGTATTATTATTGATGATGGTGTTTACACACAAGTGATGTCCTTTACATGTGATTTGTTATCTTGAATCTTAGACCAAGCCAATAAACTCACCTTGTATCTCTATATGAGCGCTATAGGGGGTCAAGGGTGATTACGCAATGTCAACTATGGCATTTTTCAGCTGCCAATATATATATTTCTAAATTACTGCATAGTATTTAGTAGCATGTGTGTAATATGTGTACTTCTCCATTGTCTAAATAAAAAGTACTGACTAGACAATCATTTATTGAGTATTATTGTTATGTTCCAGTGTACAGTTTTTAATATCCCACACCACCTCCTTTGGACTGTTCTGCCTCACTCCTTGAGAGAGTCAAGCACTACAATAAGGTGCTTGGTCACCAGTAAGGGGAATGATGGACTTATTACTTTTGCAGGCACACAACAACCCTACACCTCCACTATCCATTTCTGTTTGCTCTTCGGTTCTCCACTTCTTTTCTGAGGTCTGCTTTCAGGAGCACCTCTGCCCATTCTATATCTCAAAACGAATATTTCACCATTAATTAGGCCAGGTGTTGAAGTACCACATATTAATGGATTTCGTCTGAATCCCCCTTCTTATTGTATCACTGGCCTCATCAGGGACAATCAATCAGATTCTTTCTGGCCTTAAATGCCTCTTGTTTCTTCTCCCAGTGTCAATTATCAGCGTTTTTAGCCAGGAATGTGGTCCCTACTGGATCATCCTGACTGCCAGATCTAAAAGGTTGTTTTAAATGATAACTTTACATCTAGTGGGTCATCGTGCTCATTGATATTTATCATATTGACCTGTCATCCTGCCATGAGTCAATACAGGGTCATCATATTCCACACTGTTATGGCCCGTTCCAAAACCTTAAGGTGGTGCTATCCCACACAGTTTGAATTCTTAGAAAACCTTGTTTTCTGGGACTTTTGTTTAGTTTAATGCTGAATGCACTTTTGATGCATTTTTTAAATAACTATATGGTCACAAGTGAGTTGCTGTTAGTTTTCTCACGCATTACTGGTGCACATTTAGCCCATAGTTGCTCTTGACCATTTACATTAATGTATGAAAAAAGATGAAGATGAGTGATGCCCACAGAAACCAACATGATTTACTATGCATGCATCTCCCCTGGTTCCCCTCCACTTTTAAAGGAGTCTGTGAAGAATTCTATCCCAGAGGCTTTCTTGAGGAAACTGTGCCTGAGCCTAATTGTCTGACTCTGAAGTTGAGGCAGTGGGCACTGAATGTCTGTGGGTATTCACCCAAATGCCCAGCTTTGGGAATATCAGATAGAGATTCCCTACAACTCACTCTACATTTTTGGGCTTGCAGCTACATGGACTACTTATTCTTACCTTATCCAGAGTGTGGTGCTGGAAGGCTGCCCACTTCTTTCTGGTTAGGACAAAGCCTCAAAGCCCTGATAAAGGTATGCTGGACTGCCCTGCTTCTGCTGACTTTTATGTAAACCTCTGCAGTGCCACTGAGAGCAAAGAATATTCCCAACACCTTGAGGTCTGCTCTAACACTGAACACAAGACCAGAGGCTCACAGCTGAAATATCAACATAGCTAACAAAAGATGTTTTTGAATATCTGCTGTGGCCCTCAAACCCCTCACCAGAGATCAAGACTGGCTATCTAAGTTATAAACTGCTTTATGCACAAATGAGGAGTGTGATGACTCCCATTTGGCAAGCACACCACTCAGTTCATTGACGTTTTATATTTTAATACCTTTTCTTGCTTCAGTAACCTGACTAGCCAGCAAGGTGATTGTGGAAACCTCTGGTCTGTGTGAGTCCAATTTTCTCTTGCCATGTGGTCGACTGCATCCATCTCTATACCAGGTTTGGTGGGCTTCCCAGGTTCTGGAGATGCACACACAAACTTTGAGACATGCTTGCCTTTGCAGAAATTCTGGAAGCAGTTGTTGAATTTACTTGGTAGGTTGTTTGTTATGTATTAAAGTTAGGTGTTCAAAAACAGTTTGTGTTGTTAAAGTGTAATAATACACCATAAGAGATGCTAACAAAAGTAACCTGCAGTCATCCATGTAGATTTAAGTATCTTTTTTGAATTTAACAAACCTTAGCTGTTTGAGAGCACCCTACAAGTACCAGTTTCTGTTCATTAATGCATTCCAGATGTCCTTCCAGCTCTTGGAATATTAGAGCTTCTTGTAAATTATTCTTTATCTTTAGTCCAGATTTCATTGCTTTATGGTGTGATTACCACCGATTTTCTTTTGTCGATGGCTTCCACATCACATAACATTTTCATTATCTTTCCTGTCAAATGTTTGTATTGTGTGCTTTCTGTTTTTTCGGGTGACTACCTTAAATTTGTAAGACATTAATAGTGATCTGTGAAACACAAGCTGGGCATTCATGCTTTACAGAAATGATGATAATTGTGATGTGTATCTTGATTCACCCCATACCTCTCGTCTGAACTAATCGTTGTCTAATTGCCCATAGGTACCCATGCAGGCTTAGATCATGTCCACTTATTGTGCACCCGTTATCTAGAGCTCTCGTTATTAGGGTGATCAAGACACAGTGATCCAATGCTTGGGAAGTCCTGCTATAGCTCAGGAATCATAGCAATCTAGGAGTGGCAGGATATAATGTCTATATTGTGAAATAAGCATGCAGGAAGGTGCTGTTGCTGAAGTCCAGCTAGGAGAAAACCAGAATCACTCTGGAATGTACTTCAAGTAAAACACTGAGATAGTGGAAATCATCTCAGTGGTATGGAAATTAAAAAGTTCAAACTTTACTAGAACGTAGATCTGTGGTGACAGCATCCATGATTAGTATTTGTTTTTTACTCTCCGAACAAGTACCCAACGTGGGTCAAGCTGTAGGGGACACATAATTGGGCTCCAATATTGAGGCTTGTCCTTCTCTCACCATCTGTTTTTGTGGGTTACAGCTAATCCACTTCTTGCCTGTCAGTATGTATGTTTTAAAATACCTTTTTGTCGTAGAAGGAGTTTTACTTGACACTAAGTGTCAGCTGCACAGTGGTTATAACTGATGCTGAAGTAGCAGATGTGTGGTGGGGAAAGAGTATAAACATTGAAGAAGGACATCAGCGATGAACCCTGTGAAACCCTTGTGATTGATTGTGATGGCACAGAAACCAGGAGTGTTCTCCCGATGTAAAGGATTTTATCCAGTTTCTTAAACATCAATATCCTTTAGCCTTTTAAGAGTTGTGTAGTCAATGGGTGGGATGCAGTCAGTAAATCCAGAAGGATTATACCTTGAAATAGTTGCCATCCATCTCAACACTGATTCCATCTGTTAGAGAAGTTATTATCTTTTTCAGTCCCACAGTCATACCGAATGAAGGATGGTAAGTGTCAGTGTCTATTGATATTCTCAGATGGATGCACCTGGGCAATACCTAGCGGATCCAAAAGATCAACTGGATATTACAAGTTAGCTGTTCGTGTGTAGGATGTCAAATCCATTGAATCTGCTCTTGGTTTTATCAGTGGACCCTCTTCAAGGTGATGTGGATTAGGCTTGTTGTAAGCAACAATTTGATGCCATTCATGCCAATAACTGGTTCTGCTGCAACAAGTGGGAATAATGCTAAACCCTTGACGGGAAGTTAACCAGTGGCAAAACCACAACTCACCTACCTTTGATTAGCATAACACATTGCTCTGCAATAGTATGGTCAAAATTGTTGATAGATGAGGATGGTTGTTTAGTGAAAAATCAGTAGTATCGTGCTGAACAAGGATTAAACATCCAGTCTGTTAGGTTAGTTGTGGAGTAAATATTAATTATATGCTAAGAAGTTAGCAGTTTCACCACTGTACTCTTTTGATAGAGTAGGATTACTTTAGTTAGTCTGTGCAAAGCAATTTATTTACTGCACCTCAAAAAGTTTGGAATGTGTCATGCATACAGATGTTATTAGAAACATACCAATCTTTGGTCTTTTTGATCTAATGTTTATACATCTAACAGTTTTTATGAAAAAGGCGTTCCACCAGGGATTGTAATGAAGTCTAATTGCATTTTTTAGTGTGCGCTTAAATGTATTTCCATTGGCAATATCGGAGTTATTCTATTTCTTTAAACATGTCACATATCAGCAGAGGTAACATTGCCTTCCAGTATAATATACACAACACACATAAATCAAATACATACCTAAATATTTCAGGGCATCTTAAGGTTTCAAGATTCACTGTCGGGAAATAAGTAAAACATTTAATACAACTAAAGCAATGCTGGTCAACAAAGGAGTCCTGCAGTGTTCTGAGCCTGACTTATTTAATATCTAAGTGCCCCCCCCCCCCAATTGTCATCAGATTGTATCATGCATTGACAATATTGACAATAAGAAGCTAGTCATTTCCTTTTGGCAGAATCCAGATGAAGTTACATCTCTGTTCCCGAACTGCAGGAGACAAATTGCTGAGTTGATAACTAACAACTGCTTCCAATTGAACAGTGAAAAACCAGACATAATGTTGTTTTGTAAAGTCGGAGCTCTGGTCGCCGACTGGTGGCCTGCTGAATTTGGCCCAGCCTCATGCCCAAAACAAGTAGTAAAAAACCTTGGCATTAAACTGGATTAGACTTCATCCATGATATGCAAGTTAATGCGACCTGTGGCACTTGCTTTGTAACAATGCACCTTCTAAGAAAAGTAATTCCATGGCTCCTCTCCGCATCAAGAAAAACCTTTGTCTGAGCATTGATCACGAGTCGCCAGGAGAATGGGAATGCACTACTAGTGGCAGCAAATGATATACTGCTGTCTAAGTTCTAAGTTGTACGGAATACAGCGGCTTGGCTAATTTGTATTCTCTCTTCACGCTCTTCCTCCGCTCCCATTTTGAAAGCCCTGTATTAACTGCCAGTAGGAAAACGCTCGGCTCAGAAGGCACAAACTCATTAGCAATTTACCTGTACAACAGACATTGCCACTACCAACCCATCAGCTGGCTCAGGTCTGCAAATAAAGCCTTTTAAGGATCCCTTGTATCCGCACTTCCAGATTTGGCGGTAGATCTTTCTCATATCTTTCCCCACTTCACTGAAACTATCCTCCTCTGCAAATTCGGATGTGAGCAGATCCTTCCAAGTTCAACAGACTTTTCAAGGCATGGATGTTATAACTGCCTGTATAGATTCTGAGTAGGAAAGCGGCAAGGTACACCTTCAGGCCTGAATTGCTGCAGTATAGTAAGTGCCCACAACAAAACAATTAAAGACTTATTTTCTGTGTACTTGCAGTAGGCTTTTACTCTGTTCCCCAGGCTCCGTGTTCAGGAGTTGTGGCTCATTGGGTACTTATGTTCATTAATCTGTCACCCATGTCTTCACTATCTTTTTAGTATTTAGTGTTAAGCAAGTTATGTATTTAATAAACATCGGTAGTCTGGCGGCAGGGTGTGTTGTACCTAGTACTCTTCCACCATCTTGTTGCTGTAAACCTGGTCTGTATCCCTGTCCCTTTTGTAGGGAGCTCATTTTAAGTCGCCCCTCTTCCTAATCCCCATTTTCTTTGTGTTGATGTCTTTCGGGCTCGCTTCTTTCAAAGAAAAATTGGAGCAAATTACTTCACTCTCTTATCACAGAATTGTCTAAAGCAGGTGTGTTGTATTGGCTGTATTCATGTTTATCATGGCTTAGAACTTTGATCTGTAGCCATGGTTTACGCAAGGAGTTTGGTAAGGTTTTCAGTGGTAGAATTGGGTGCATGAAAGGGTACTCACATAAAATCAATCTACTTCCAGGTGCCGTGCCTTACTTCAGTAAGTTTAGGAATGTTTCTTTTGCGGTGAGGGATGAATTACGTTCTGAACTTGAGAAATTGAAAGATCAAGGTGTGATTGAGGAGGTGGAGGGAACTGATTGGTTGTCCCCTATTGTCATTGCTCAAAAATCTAATTGTAGCATTAGGCTTTGTGTGGACCTACGCAGACTTCACAAGAGTGTGGTGGTAGACAAATACCCACTTCCTAATACATCTGAATTGTTGGCTATGTTGTCAGGGGCCAAGGTTTTCTCCACGATCGATCTAACCTCACCCTATCACTAGATAAAATTAGATGAATCTTGCAGGAACTTGACAGCATTTATTACTCCTTTTGGAACGTATAGGTTCGTTCGTCTACCTTTTGGTCTGATCTCTGCGGCATCTGTATTTTAGAGGGCAATGGAACGGGTATTAAGAGATATTAGGGTTGTCTGCGTTTACCAAGATGATATTTTGGTGTATGGTAAAAACAATTGTGAGCACAATGAGATTCTCAGGAAGGTCTTAAGTAGATTTTCTGAGTATGATTTAACCATTAAGGCTGAGAAGTGCAAGTTTGCGGTCAACACAATTGACTCCCTAGGTCATACCATTACTGGAGGCGGATTGATACCTAAGAAAGATCTTGTTGACACCATTCGTGGTTTGGCCTCACCCACATCCAGAGAGGAACTTATGAGGTTTCTAGTAATGGCAGAATACTACAATAAGTTTGTTAAAGATTTTGCTAGTTCCTGCTTCAATATGAGACTTTTACTAAAAAAGGTAAAATAATTTTTGGAATGATGATTGTGAGAAGGAATTTATCACACTAAAGAATAGTCTGTCCAATGCTCCTAAGCTAAAGAATTTTAATCCTACTTTACAATCTATTCTAACAACTGATGCTAGTGGGAAAGGCTTAGGTGCAGTATTACAACAAGGTGTGTGTTGTCCTGAGAACACTATTGTGTTTATTTCTAGAAGCTTGAAAGAAGCAGAAACTAAGTATTCGGTAATAGAGAGAGAAGCTCTGGCGGTATTTTGGGCAATTAAAACATTAAAGAAGTTCCTGTGGGGTAGGTCCTTTGTAGTGAAGACTGACCATAATCCTTTATGTGAAATCTTACATTCCAAAGGTATGGAAGCGGTGTCGAGCAGGATCACTAAGTGGATAATAGCTTTGCAGGAGTATGATTTTGTAGTGAAGTATGTTCCAGGTTCAGACATCTATTCAGCTGATGTGTTATCCAGATTAGTGCCACCTGATTCATCTAATCCTGGTGAGCCTAGTTTGGATGGGGAGTTGGAAAAGTTTTAAAGAGTGTGTGAAGTAGATTATGAAACTATTTCTGAAGAAAAGTGGCATGATGAAACCAAATCTGACATAGTTTTACAGGTGGTGATGAAGTTAATACAGTCAGGATGGAGAAGTAAAATCCAAGGTAGTGAAAGATGTGGAGCATTCTGGTGTGTGAGGGATCAATTGGCAGTAGATTGTGACTTACTACTTAGAGGTACGAGGTTGATACCTCCGTCCAGTGTAAGGAACCAGTTAATTGATCATGCACATAGTAGCCATATGGGCATTTCCAAAACCAAGGAAAGTCTGCGGTCATCTTACTGGTGGCCCAACTTGGATATTCAAGCTGATAGGGTAGTTCGGGATTGTGTACAGTGCGCGATAAGTGAAAAAGCCATGAAACCCAGGGTACAGCCTATGTTAATAAGAAGTAAGCCTAAAGGATCATAGGAGGATATAGCTTTGGACATTGTGGGTCCTATACCTGGTGAGGGTTCATCTGATTATATCATTGTAGTGGTCGACATGTATTCGAGATGGCCTGAAATCTGCTTCACCAAAGGCATAGAAACAGAGAAAGTAATAGGGTTTCTCAAAGACTTGATAACTAAGGAAGGCATTCCTACCACACTTCTTAACGATAATGGTGTTCAACTGGTTTCAAAAGAAATGGAGAGTTTTCTTAGACGGTGTGGTATCAAACACAAGTTTTATGCTTTATATCACCCTGAATGTAATGGTTTAGTCAAAAGGTTTAACTGTGTCATTAAAGAAACAATCACCATGGCTAAAAACAGTCAGCTGAATTGGAAACAAGAGGTAGTGCAAAAAATAGCTGTGTATAGACACACTCCTCATTCCACCATGGGTCAAACGCCTTTTGCTTTATTTCGTGGAAGAAGAGGCAATACGGTTCTTGAGCTGAATTGGGTCAATTAATTTTTGAGTGGGAAAAGGGAGAATGTTACGGATGTCAGTTGGAAAGGTAGAGAACAAGAGAACTCCTTAATAAGCAAACGAAATTTTGACAGAAAGAATTCTGTAAAAAAGACTGTTAGGATTGGTGATTGGGTAATGATCAATAGACCTCTTCATAAAAGTTATGGGAAAAATTTGTCATCTCCTATGAAAGTCTTGAAACTCTTCACAAATGTGGTGAAGACTGAAGATGGTCGAATATGGAATTTAAATAGAGTTGTCAAGTTTTGGGGCAACACCGTGGATTTGGAAAATTTCAAAGCACGACAAAGTAGGATCTTGCCTTCTCCTGAGGATGAAGTTTTAAGAAAATTTAAAAGAATCATCATGGTTCCTTCTCATCTTAAAGACTATGCTTTGACCTGAAAGGACAATATCCAAATCTTTGTATATCAAGTTATAGAATGTATTTTGTTCTTTATTAATGTTTTTTTTTGTTTTTCTTTTTGTTAATTTGAATAGGAGAGAGCTGTGTTGTATTGGCTGTATTCATGTTTGTCATGGCTTAGAACTTTCATCTGTAGCCAGGGTTTTAGAGTCTTGGAATCTTGGGGTCGCGTGGAGCTCGGGGCGAGTAGCTTGAGGGGGAGAGAGAGACGTTCGACGGACTGGAAGTTGGGATGTTTCTATGTCTAGATTATATCTTCTGTTTTCGCAATTAAACCTGAAAGAAATCACTTCCTTTCGTGGACATCATCATACTTTGTTACAAGGTTATCGGATCCATACCGAAAAATAATACAATTGTTTCATTAAAAAAGCATGTGCAAGAGAGAGACTTTGGTGCTTAAACAGTGCAGGGTTGTCTGAACTCTAGCTGTTGTTACTGGGTTCATTCATTCATTCATTACTTTACTTTATTCGGTACAAAAAGACCATAAAAGACATCAAATAAATAAAACATAAAAATTTCTCAATCATAAAAAATTTCTAAAAGACGTTATTAATACATTTTCCGAACACCATAAGCAGCATATATAAAATTTAACACAGCCTGAATTATGTCCATATTTCCCAGATCGTGTACGTGGGAATAAGCAAGCTGGCTAGTTCTAATACTGTTGGACAAAAATAACAGACGTAAAAAACTTTTTCTTGGAACAGCATATAAAGTGCAAAAAAGCATAACATGTAATGTACTCTGAGATGTCTTTCCATCGCAACAACAAGGAGGAAGGTTCTTGAACCAGGTTCCACATACTGGAAATGCTACCAGGTAGTGTAAAGTATTTAAGCGTAGCCTCGTGAGTAAGAACCTTTGTCGCTCGTGATTAATAATGGTCAGATACAACTTTGGTTGAAGTTGTTGTGTCTCATGCCTCATCCATAGTCTCATTACACCAGAGGCTGGCTCCATGGCCTGATTTTTCTGCCAGAATATGTCTTTAACCTTCTTGATGTCCTGTCTTGTTAGAGTATGTGGTTTAAGGAAAAATTCTCCTAATCCTAATGATAGGAGAGAGCGATAAACATATCTAAGCCAGGGTATATCTAGAAATTGTGACAAGAGGAGACAATCCTGTATCACTTTCTACAAAAAAACGCTTCAGGCTTAGTCCAGATTTTTACCCACAATATAACAAGTTGAAGTTTTATATAGCTAGATATGTATCTCAAACCTACTTCTTTATGACAGAACATTACTGGTGTAGATTGAGGGACTGCTAATAACCTTCTTAAAAATTTATTTTCTATAATCTGAAGTCCGGTACATTCTGCATGCCCCCAAACCCCAGCTCCAAATGTCGCAATAGAGAGACACTTAGAGGAGAAGACAGTCATCATTTCCTTAACAGGTTTATGTCGGAGTCTTTTCGCAAACCTAAAAACAGCTTCAATGGCTTTTTGGAATTGTATTGAACATATATTAACAAAAAAATTCCAATTAAAATCGACATCAATGGGGACCCCCAGATACGTAAAATGTGGTACCTTAAGTATCTCATGCCCGTCTAAAATGATTTTTTTTGTTTTTGCTAATTTGGGTCCGGTCTTCATCACAAATGACTTAGTTCTGTTAATTTTAAGACTGAGGTTCCCCATAAAAATATTAAAAGCATTTAATAAAATCTGGAGGCCATTTGCTGTCCTTGAAATGAGTAATGCATCGTCCGCATACAAGAGTACAGGTATTGGAGAATTATTGATGACTGGGGAATCCTTCCCTGATTCACAAAGAAATTTCTCTAACCCATTTATATACAAGAGAAAGAGAAAGGGGGCAAGAACACATCCCTGTCTACCCCCCTTTAATGAGGGAAATTTCTCTGTCAAACATCCCTCCCGGGAATAACGGACCCGAGCTTCTGTACAGGCATGAAGTTTACTAAGTAATATAACTATATCTTTATCCACGCCCATACTCAGCATTACCCTCCACAATTTCTCCCTGTTAACTGGGTCAAAGGCACAGGGCAGATCCATGAATGCTAGATGTATACAACCCCTTTTGGCTTTGGTATATTTCTGGACTATAAGAGTCAGGTTAAGAGTTTGTTCTACTGTGCCCACCCCTGGGCGAAAGCCAAATTGTATTTCTGAAAGGGAGTGAGATTCAGTCGCCCACTCTTCTAACTTATTTAGGATCACTGGACCTATAATTTTGACTGAACTATCCAATAAAGAAATTGGGCGATAGCACAAGGGATCTGCCCTATCCGCCGCCTTAAAAATCGGGACGATGATCGCTTCTTTCCAAGAATCTACTAGAGGGCCTACCACAGCCGATCTCAGGACATTGGTAAGCAGTGGTCCCCAGAAATCTGGAAGTGCTTTATATAAATCTGCAGGAATTCTGTCTGGGCCAGGGGCTTTCTCAGAGGGGCAGTCTTGAATGGCTTGTTTAACATCGTCCACACTTATAATATTGCTAAAAGCCAGACTTAGCTGATCATTTCCTGCAAGCTTCAGACAATTTAACATTTCTGATTGAACATTTGTCTTTATGGCGAAAGTTTTTTTTTAAATAGTCCACCCAAATCTTGGCTGGAATGACAGTGTCCATGGGCGTCTCATGTTTATCATTCAGCAATGAAGAGTTAACCACACGCTAAAATGCAGTTGTGTCTTTGATTTTACTTGCAACCATCAGTTCCTCCCACGCAGATTCACTTAGTTCGACTTTCCTTTTGGCAAGAGATTCTTTATAGTTTTTCCTAGCAATCTTGATTGCTTGTCGATCTTTGGGAGATGCATTGATTGTTTTTTTTTTAGCTTACTTAAGGATGTGGTACATGCGTGGTTAAACCATCTTGAGCCATGGACTTTATTAGCATGTGAGGGCTGTAATTTCTCCGCCATATATTTTGTCAGAGAGGAGAATGCATGGATAATTTCATGGGGGGCCCTATCTTCATCCAGGGATGTCATAACATCTGACCATTTATTCAAGAATAGATCTTTAAAAAAGGTATTACCATTTATCTTTCCCCATTTGATTGTGAGTCCTTTTTGGGATGAGAGCTTCATAGCAGGGTGTCGCTTCCCTCTTCTTGAATCGCTCATCAGATCTAAGTTAATCACAATAGATAGGGGTTATGGTCACTAATACAGGTCGGGGTCACCCTGAATTGTCCTCCAATAGAGGATAGTTCTCTAGAGTAAATAATATAGTCAATAGTAGTATGAGTATCCCCCCCTTACAAATGTTGGTATCCCTCTAATAACTGGTGTGGGGAAAAAAGATAATTTACTGTTATCAGAGAGTTAAGGGCATTCCCATACGGGGAGTGTTTAAAATGTTGAATGGGATTGTCATTTTTGTCCAAAAGTCTGCAGCAGTCCAAGAACTCTGGCTCACACAAGTGGGCATTAAAATCACCAACCCAGACTATTCTTAGGTCCTTTTTGCTAAAAGTTGTTACCTTATGTATCAACGTCTCCAAACTACTGACCACACTTATATCAGAATTATCAAAGGTGTTATTATAGTAGTTGATCAGTAGTATATCAAATGGCTCTGCTAATTTCAGAGATAAAGCCAGAAAAAAAGGGGATGTGCCCACAACACGTGCTTCCATCCCTCCGGCCTCCACAGATAAAAAAGGTAACCAGACCACCCTTAGCTCTACCTGTGAAGGCCTTAATTGCAGGAACACTATATGTGGTATAACCATTAATATGCAGGGATTCTGTGAGCCAGGTCTCCTGGCAGCAGATGAAGAGATTTTCCGTCACTAATTTTATCAGGGTTTCCAATTTTTGATTTTAAACCTGCAGCATTCCAGGAAATAATCCCTAGGGCTGTCATACCCTGTGTATCATATATGCCGGGGGCTACTTTAGATTCTGAGGGGGACTGTGGAAGTATATTTGTCTCCAGGGGGCCTTGCAAAAAAATGCTCGATTACTAATGGTCAATCTAACTGGGTTTATTGTCCGTGTAACGGTTCAGGTCCGGTTAAGGTACACAGCATGACAGTGTTATAATACACCTGTGAATGTTACACGTTTGTAGCGGAGTCACATATGGCTCTACAAATAATGTGTAATATCCTGCTACATTTTTAAACCCAAACAGTTGAACACCGGAATTTTACCTAGGTGCGGTCCTGACCACACCCTAAACCAAGCCCTTTATGGCCTTGGTCTATCCACATCATTTTTCCCAACACCTAATAGTCAAACCTCTGGTGACCAGATCTAGAGTTGCAGGCAGGGTGTGAGTGTTTTCCTGGGCAGTTTTACGGACACTCCACTTGGCATTTATAAATGCCATATGCAGATTTCTAAGCCCCGTCTGGTGCTGCGGTAATTACTGTGTAGCAGTAAGTTGCCACCTTTTTAAGAGGGTAATGTCTATTAATTTTGTAGAATGTGTGAAGAGCGAGGTGAATGTACCTTGGTGTATTATAACTTAGCATGGACTACTTCGTTAATTTCTGTTTAATAAAGGTTGGATGTTCTTTATACAATTCTAAAAATACATTTGCAGCATTTAAGGCTCTTAGTTCTCATAGTATGAAAAAAGGTTGTGTACTTTTAGATGCTTTTTCTACATGAAGTTGTTTAACTGATTTTTATTTGTATAGTATTCACCAGTAAAATATTGGTAAGTTTAAAAACCCATGAGACCAGGAAAGTGAGAAAAAATACAGAGAATAGATGATTCTGGAATAAGTGAGAAACAATGGTCCGAAACGAATGAACTCCTGAAATGTACTATAAATTTCATGGTTTGGGGGAAAACATTTCAAAGAAGCCTCTAGTGATTTTTTTGTTATAGATTAGTTTGAGCTTCCTTTATCGTTAGTTAATATTGTGCCTTATTAGTACCTGTTTTACTAAATAGTGACGACAGGCTAATTGAATTATTTGATGTTTCACTTTTTTACAGAGAAAGACAAGGACAGTGGAACAGAATGCACAGATTTAAGACGAAAACTAACAGAAATGAATGATCAACGTTCAGCTTGGCCACAAAGTAAACAACTTCATGGGGTAAGATATGCTCATTTTGCCTTGTTTGCTTTCTACATTTTTAGGGTTGAGCGCACAAGCGCTCCATCCCTGTTGTAATCTCTCTTTGGGCTTTTAACCACACCCGTCACTTTCATTGGTTTGTGGGTTCGCCTTTTAAAACCCACTTGCTTTTATTAGTGGAAGGCATGCATACGTCATTCCTTTTCTGGTGTTTAGAACACTTTGAGCGCACCGGCCAACTACTGAAAACTTACGAGGATCCAAGTTTTCACCCTGGTTTCTGCACTACTTTATCTTTTTATTTTCCATGCAGCGGATCGTGCTGGGTTTTATATAGCGCGATCACGCTCTTTTTTTTTTTTTTCTTTCAATCCATGTGGCAAGAAAGGTCCAGTTAGTAGTTTACAACGCTAATAGCTCTAACTCGAGCAAATGCGAGACCAGTTGCACTGCAAATGCTTGTTTTTAATTTCATGTCTGAAATTAACGTTTAAAGTGGCTCGTAACAATATTGTGCCTGGATCTCTGGGTACCACTGGATTAATACCAGCCTGTGCGAGACAGGAAGACCATCTGTCATCACTCTGCATACTTGGGAGCCCTGTTTGCCGAATGTTTGGCAAGGCATTGGTTGGGGGTGGGGGTGGAGCGCACTTCATTACGGTTGGCCTGAATTTGTGACCTTCCCCCGGTCTAGGTCACACATTATATGGTCCGCATTACATCTTTGTATGTTGAACCTGTAAATAGATTTGTTTGTATTCTCCATACATGGAAAAGTGGGAAAAGAAAACAACACAGGACTGCCTGCCTTTTCGGAGACCTCTTAGGCATTCAAGTTATTATTATAATTTTTTTTTAAACCAACTTATTCTAAAATGTATCTTGTGTTTTCACTTTAAAAAATAAAATAAACCAAAGCAAGATGTAAAGGAGGGCTGCCACTTTCCTCAGAGTTTCTGAGTAGGATGGGTTCGGGAAAGGTAGTTATCTGCTGCATGGGTTAAAACTGGCTCTATCTTCATTCCCTTAACAATGCCAAAAACATGGATTGATTTTCGAACAATGAATATTAAAAACGTTAAGGTAATGTTTGTCAGTGATTTTGTTCCTCTTTTTTCACGTTTTGCTTAATGTTGCATTCACCAAGAGAGTTAACTGTTTCATCATGCTCTTTTTCTGTATTTCTTTTCGTGCATTTTATTACTGTTGCATAGTGCAAACTTTGACTTGTGCCAGGTATTTATGAGGGGCTTTGATTGACAGCTCTGGTGCTGAGGCTTGAAGGCAAAGCAATGTGCCTGTCAGTGTGCTGGCGCCTCTGCAGAATACACAGACCAATGGTCATGTATTCCAGCTACAAGTGAAAGTCAGGGTAAATGTGTGTGAAGGTTGTGCAAAGAGGTCAAAATATTTAGAAAGTAAACGGAAATAAAGCTCACAAATGTGTATGAGTGCGGTGTATGTTTGAGATGGTGCATTCAGGCGACAGTGAAAAGAGGGTGCTGAAGAGGGAAAAGAGGAGATTTAAAATGTGCAGATGGATGAGATTTGCAGAGAAAAAGGGCATACATAATTAACATAAAACACACATCACTGAAGGACATACTCTTTCCACAGGCCTCAATAATATTTAATTCATAGTCTCACAATTTCGGAATTGAAACATTTCCAATGTTATTTATTTAAAAGAAATCATTGTTGTTACTCATTTATCTTAAACAGATAACCACTGAAAAAGCCAATGGGACTAACACGTTTTAGGTGTATGTTGGTTCTGTGTTATATTTTTAGATGCAATAACCTCTCAGGGGGAAACCAAAATACAGGTCAGGTGGCACACTAAGGGAATCGCAGAAATTTATTTTCCATGTCCCTTTTAGAGAGCCCCCACTTTATTCATCCCACTTAGACCTGTCTGCATATATTTCTGTATGACTGACTGCAGCCAGCACCTGTAGGTGCTTCCCGATGCCTAGTTAGAACATTTTCTTCCAAAGTTGATGCCACATGCAGTGCAAGACACTGCACTAGCACACGTTAAAGGGCCTGAAGTTGCCACGCTGTACAATTTGCACATTAAAATAACTGTTGAACTTATTATTACAGTAAAATATGGGGCAGTTTTTAGTGTTTAATATTTCAAGGCTATACATTTGCACTGCTTTATAAACCTTGCTTTCTCACTAAATTCATTTGCTTTCAAATGCACCATTTGTCTATTTTTTAACTTTTTTCCTTGGGAGGAGGACCCACGTTGGACCCCACGTTTGTCCATTAGGCTTGCTCGCTTCACTCGCTACATAAGTCATACCCAACGTTTACGTCCAGCCACTTTCAAATGTCACCAGCCACCACTTGGCTTTATGTTAGAGCGTGTGTGGCATACAGGAGCCACATGAAAGCTCAGCTTGTTTTGGACTCGAGCGACCAAGAAGACTTCGATAGGAGCCAGCATCGGGCATGTGGTTTGAGCCTGGTTAGAGCTTTCATTGGCTCACCCACCTGTAGTGGACATGATCAGTCGTTGTGGTTCAATGGCAAATGTTAACCACATAGACTCGCTGAGACAGAGGCAAAGATGCACACAGACATAAAAATACCTAAGCACACATACACCACAGAATATGGAGACATCTATGTAAGCATACAGCATAAATCCTTGTTCACAGGAAAAGAAAACAGTAACAGTCGGAACAACCTACAAAGGAACTAGTAGACATACACGGGAACTGACAGGCAAGGAGACTTGCAGAGACCTGCACACATTACAACACACATTTCCATACAAGCAACCTACATATAGTAACAAGCACAGACAATGTAAATTTTAGATGAATACAACGACCTTTAGATCCACCAGTGCATAGCAGTCCCAGCAGTCTGGGCATTGTGACTCCAGTGCCTCATCATGCTTCTCCAAATCATGGTGAGATACTGTGAGGCTGAACAAACATCTGCCTAACAGGGACTCACCATGTCAGGGTCAGGCAGCCAGGCTTGTTACATGTGTTTGGCGCAGGCACCTGTCAGTGTGAGTCAAGGCTTGCTGGGCTAAAGATCTCAGACCTGAGGGCTATGGCATCATCATCCTTGAAAGCACTGATAAACAGGGAGAGTGTCACTGACAGTCATCCTCGGACGCTTTATGTTTAAGGCTTGAAGAAGTGAAGGGCTGACTGTCAGTGACTCCTCATGACCGCATTTCCCATCTCGTCAGAGTGGTGTGAGATCACAAAGCTTTATTTACCTCTCACCCGACGCTGTGATGAATTAGGAAAGGTCCTTCTGTCAGTGGCTGACCCTTGCATGTGTGTGCTTGTGAATGAATGGATGCAGGGATTATGTGCTTTTGGGTGGGGGCAGTTAGTATGCATGTGTCTGTAAACCTGCCAAACGCCTTTTTTAAATAACCAGCTGCCACTGGTGCATGCACAGGTGGTTGGATAATGCACAACTAAGTCAATCAACATTAGATACATAGGATAAGTTCATGATTGGGCCTGGAATATAAGACGCTTGGATTGATGATGCGTCTGTGATTGATGTGGGGGTAGATTGTTGTGAATGGATGGGATACATTCATTCCTTTGGATAGGTGGATGGATTTCTCATTTAGCATCAGCTTGTTCCTTCAACTTAAGCACGTATACATCCACTCAGGTTTTATTCAGCCAGCTTATTTATTCTTGCATTCTGCCGCTTCCTCATTCACACACAAACTAGTCAGTCAATGAAGAAAAAAAAAAAAACAGGACTATTGGTTTTGTCACTGCTTGTTCACTCTCTTCTTGCTAAGATCTCGTACGTCATACCTAGTGTTTTATTGTTCTTTTCTGGTGCTTGAACATTTTTAGTGCAAATCCTACCCTTGTCTCCCATTTTTCTTTTAAACTCACTCTGGTTAAAACCATGTTTTCTTTTATGTTCCACCATCATATAGTTCTCTCATTTAAACACACAATTGAGGTTAATTCCAATCTACACTTATTACAATGTACAGTGAAAATTTGTATCATTACTGCAGTATCGCAGACAGCATTGTAACCAATATTTTGACATTTGCTTCGAATGGACATTGGGTCTGTTTTTTTCTCTTTTTTGTGTACATTTCTTGTTCATTTTAATTCTCTGCTCCTAATTCTAATACTTTCTCGTTATTCTTGTATTTGAACTGTCGCTGTAGAATATGTGTGATGCTGTTTTTTGATAGGTTGAGTGTATCCTTCCACTGATGACATTGGGGAGCTAGTTTTCTGTGTGTATCCTTATGTGCCGTTTGTGCTTTCACTGGAAGGGATTGCACGCCAAGATTCTTCGTCTTTCCTTCTCTTATTCTTTTTCTCTCCTCTTGTCTCTCTCCTGATCTCCTAGTCATCCTCACTGCCTCCACATTGCTCTCGGCACAGCTTTAGTACTCCCCTCTGAAAACTCTCTTCACGTCTACTGTATGTTGCTGCCCATTTTGTCTTTGACAGTACTTGCAGAAATGTGCTGGTGCTAGCATATACAACAGCTGTCATCGGCCAACTTGGAGTCAGATACAGAATAATTCTTTGTCGTATGATTTTCACTGATAGTCATAAATGCTGAGTAGTTAACTCCCCCTGCTTGCACAGACCCCACAATACATTTAAATATATTGTCCTCAATAAAATGTAGAATGGTCTGCATCCTAGGTAATTTTATTTGGAACTTCAATCTTCGACTATCAGATAACATTTTCTTTCTGCAGTGCTTGTAGATGTTGATGAGATTGATGAACGTCTGGAGTTTACATGTTCTGCCATTGAAATAAGCCACTTTTCAGTATGAAAAGTAGGAAGAGAAAATGCATCCTGGTAGACTTAAATTAAGAGAAGAGATACAAAAGAGACTCTCCCATTAAGAACCTAGGAGTGACCACCACCCTCAATGTCTTCTACTAGCAGTGGCCTGTGAGAATCAGTTCTTTTTTTCCTGCTCCTCCAGGCAGAATGTCTGAACACCTCAGATATTTTTCACACCTCTAAAAATATATTTTTCTAGTGAAAATAGTTTTAAACGTCAGTTTTACTTGACATATTATCATCCCTGATGTTAGGTAAAACTGTCTGTCCATGAATCTAACACTTGTTTACTGTCATTTTACAAATTTTACCATTAGTCCTTATGGAAGAAAGAAGGCAACTTCTGATGCACCATCTCATCAGGCAAAGGATGTGACATTTGTAATAAAAATTTAAAAAGAAATATAAAAGAATGAGAGATCGTCAGATTAACAGGCTTGATGCAGGATGTGATGGCACAAAAAGATTGGAAAGTTCTGCCTCTTGTCCTGCCTCTGTAAAAATTCACCGATTTGGCAAAGTCTCCCACAAAGCGAGATGTACAAATAAAAAGATCGCCTTCAAGACAGTCATGAACACCGATCGTCCCCCTCAAAACCAGTGGCATTGCCATCTAGGGATTCACCGCCGACATGCTCCCCTTGAAAGAAGGGTCAGCATCAGCACAGCACTGTTGATGACAAAATTGGTTCTGAGATTGGGAGACAATCATTACTGGAGGTCTCTTCCCTTCTCCCTGCTGGGAAGAGCCGCCTTATTAAAAACAATGGCACTTCCAAGACTTTGTGTGTTACAAAATATGCCATTCCTGGTTCCTTCCACCTATTTCAAAGGAATTGAGGGAGAAGTCAGTCTTTTTGTTGGAGGGGGAACCCCTCATATAGTTAACAATAAATTGACACAAGACTGGTATGACAGCGGGATAGCCCTACCAGATGTTCAAAAGTATTATTGGGCGACACAGCAGGGAGTCATTAACCAATGGGTAAATCAATCTGCAACTCAACCAGCGTATTGAATGGACCACTATAAACTGTGTCCTGGTGGTTATATACAAGCACTTTATACTACTCCAAAACACCCACCCCCTCTGAGACCAATAACACTCACTGTCCAGATTTGGGATTACACATTCAAAACAATGGGTTGCGGGGGAAGGGGGAAGGATTACGCAGGGCACACCTGTGTGTGATTCAGAGAAACTTGGCATGTTGGGATTGTGAGACCTGGCTTTGATAAGTGGGATCTGATTGGTAATTCTAAGGTGGGAGACGTCTGAATAGTTGGGGGCAGTACTTTTTATCTCAGATTTGCAGAAGGAAGATGATCTGGCCACTGCAGAAACCTTTTGATATCTGCAGGTCAGGCATGCGCTCCAGGCGGCAATCCCCAAGGGGGAGGATCTTTCTGAATCTTCTCCATTGGAAAATAGAGTATTAGAAGGCCATATGAATCGAAGGGCGATCTCCCTGACCTAAAAAAAAAAACTGATTGCTAATTTCCCTGCTCCTCCACTTGCAGAGTTGCTGGGAAGCTACCCTGGGAGACCTGACAGATGCGAATTGGTTGGAGGCAGTTGCCTCCCCTAAGGAGGTAGCGATTTGAGCAGGATTTAGATTAGTGCAACATAAAATATTACACAGGGTGTACTTATCCTGTAATACCATGGTCAACATGGGTAGGAGCCCCGATCCTAACTGTCATTGACGGTGCGGGCAAATGGGATCCTTTTTCCACATTGTATGGGATTCTCCAGGGGTCCAAACGTTTTGGGAATCCGTGATTGCTTGCATCAGTGGTGTCTGTGGTAGGAACTTGGCTCCCTTCCCTATGTGGTGTCTCCTCAGTGTGTGGGAGGCTACAGATTTGGGGCGCATGGACCAGACTGGGGTCACCCTGGGCATAATGATTGCAGGAAGAAACATGACCCGTTCTTGGGGAGCAGTGTCTGCACTGCTTCTTAAGGACTAGCAACAAGACATTGTATGGTGACTGAGAAATTAGTGTATATGAGAAGAGGATGTCCTGGCAAATTGGGAAGATCTGGGGCAAGTAGAATGTTTATAGAGGTAATCCATGCACTGTCCCCCTAATGATGTGATGGAAATCAGGCACTTGCAGTATCATTGCAAATGATGAATGATGAAAGGAAATAGGGTGAAGATGCTGGAATCTGCTTTGTCTGGGGCCAACTCAACATTTGTGTGTTGGGTATATTTGCACTACCTGCTGGTAGCAGTTGTGGTATCTTGATATTCTTGCTTTTTATGAGTACCCAATAAAAATATATTTTTTTAAAAAATGGCTTTTAGGCGATCAGCATCTCTGAAGCTACAGATCGTGATGGCACCACGTCATTCACAGCCATCGGAGTACTCTGTCGACATCAGCATTAACACACACGTTGTCAAAAAGACATTGCTCACTGTCTCAGCTGCCCCCTTGGCAAAATAAACCTTTACAGTTTTTAATCCTTCTCCCTTAACATGGAAGATCTCCCAAACAGTACTCTTCTTCACCATGTCCCACTATATCTCAAGCATTCAGTGATCCGGTTATTCAAATGGATGAACCTCTTTGTCTACTGACAGTAGTAAAACCTCCAGAGAGTCCTTTGCAGACACACTTGGATGCCTTAGATCTCTGTTAGAACAGCATCAAAGGCAACGTCCATGTCTCCAGTCAAAAAGTGGAAGCTTCCTTCACCAATTAAGTCAACACCACCAAAAACACCCTCTAACAGAAGGGATGCATACTCTTCCTGATCCAAATCAAGATCACCTTATACTTATTTACTGCATACCTCATTCACGCCATCGCCACCGCAATAATCATCTCGAGTATCTCCTGTAGATGATATTTGTACCTTTCAGACTGTTTTAATTAGAGGGGTGACAAAATTGAACATCAACATAGACATGCCTCACCCAGTGGATTGTCATCCTTGAATCTCTGCAGCATCTTCAGCCCCTTATAGCAGGTCTGTTTAACACTGTGGACGTAAAATTTCTTAAACCAACCACTGTTAAAGCTGCTTCTCCAATACTTCTTAAGAAATACAAGCCATCCCAACAAGATCCTGATTTTCTTAAAATGGATCCTAAACCTGACTCAGTCATAGTTACAGCGGTTTTACAGAAGCATGCGTCTGCTGCAGAATACACAGTGCTTCCAGTTAGAGATAGCAAAAGAGTGAATGCTAAAGAATGTCATGGCGGCAGCTCTTCTGTGGGGCTATCACATGGAGAAATGGACTGGTGCAAAGTCTTTTTTCTCTGATCTACCTTCAAATAGGCAACAAGATTATTTAGAGATGGTTAAAGAAGACTCTTTAATCTCACACCAATCAGTGCCACTGTTGATTCGGTTGGAATCTTAGCTGCATCATTATGTCATGTGATTTCATTAAAATCGTCTTGGCTTTGTTTATCCTACTTAAAACCTGATCCTCAGTTAAAGATTTCCTCCCATTCCAGAACAAGAAATATCCCAGTAATTAAGATCTGATCCCTCCCACTAACATTTTCCCATTCTGGTGGGAGCTGTGACTCTTGTGAGTGGGGGAAAAAAGTACTGACAGACCAGTGGATATTATACTTCATACAAAAAGGATATTCAGTTTGGCTCAAACAGGTTCCACCTCCCATTCCATCAAAACTGCTATCAAACTGTCATCTATCCAATTTGCAACATGAACCACTTCTATTGGTGCAAAAATGAGCAACAACAAAGGTCGCTTCAATCAGCTCAACAAAAGAATACATTCAAAATATTTTCTGGTCCCAAAGATAAATCAGCTAAACAGTCTTGACTGATTCTAGACCTTTGGTTCCTCAACAAATTTATCACTAAATACAAATTCAGGATTTTGGCTCTTCAGCAAATCTGTCTGCACATTAGAAAAAGCATTTGGGTATGTGCTATCTGCTTACAGGACACGTATTTTCACACTCCAGTTCACTGTCCTCACAGAAATAGCTCAGATTCCTAGTAGGGAACAACGACTATCAGTATGCTGTACTCTCCTTAGGTCTAAAATCAGCTCTTCGAACCTTCTAAAAATAAATGCCTTCTCAAAATAAATTACAGTAATTACAGCTCACTTTAGAACACAAGAAATATTTGTATACCCGTATCGCAATGATTGGCTGATAAATGCAAATTCCCAGTCGTAGACTTCAAAATTGCAACAAAGTTACTGTCCAGACGAGGCGTTCAAATAAATTTCAGCAAATAAGTAGCATCACTAGTGCAATGTCTGACTCTTCTAGGTTAAAAAATAGATACCCAAAACGAAAGTGTCATTTGGAGGACAGATTATCATCCATACAAAAGAAATGTGCACATCAAATTCAGTAAATCAAACCAACTGTTTGTCAAATCTCCTTTCTCCTATCATCCATGGCATCATGCAGATTCATAGTCCTAAATTCAAAAGTCTTAATGAGAGTTCTTAAATACTGTCTAGAACACGAATGAGCACAAAAATTAGTAGACTGAGAGAGAGGGTAGCACATTTGCTTGACAGACAACACTCAACAATCTCTGGCATGGTGATCCAAAATTCAGAATTTACTTTTGGGAGTTTCTTTTCCCAAACCATTGTCATGAATAACTCTCTGACAGGATGACAAGATGGGGTGCACATATGTGTCACCAAACAATTCAGGATCTATGGTCACATAAGGATGGATCTTACCATCTAGATTTATTAGAACTGAAAGCATTGCATCCAGCTCTCAAAGTATTTCTACCATCTTTCTTCTCCAAATAAATTTTAATTCAAACAGCCAATATCACAATGCTGTATTAAATCAACATACAAGAAGGAACAAAATCAATATATGTATTGCTTCAAGCTCAAACACTGTGGCACTGGGCATTAGCAACATGCTTGTCACTCACAGCTTCTCCTATACCAAGAGTTCAAAATATCAAGGCAGATTTTCTCAGTTGTTATCATGAAGAAAATCACGAATGGGTTCTCAATGATGAAATATTACAAAGTATTTTTTCAGGGTGGGATTTTCCAACATTAGTTTTATTCACCACTGCACAAAACAAAAAAAATGCAGAGACTTCACATCCGGGGTACCAGAATCACACTCAGTGGGCAATACCCTTTTGATCAACTCTATTTGTCTAAGATTATTCACTGGTACCGCTACTAATCCACGAATTGCATAAATTGAACCTGAAGATTATTTTAATAGCACCAGACTGACTGAGACAGCGGTGGTATACAGACCTTGTTCAGCTGTGCACCACAAACACCTTCAACTCAGACCATACCTCCCATCTAGATTTCAGGGTCAGATTTTACATCTGACCTTCCAATCTTTGTATTCGGCGCATAGCTCCTGAAGTTGCACAACATGGTTACTCAAATTTAACAACTGAATGTATGAGTTTTCTCAAGGAATCACAGCACCCTTTCTCAAGATCATGATGCAGACTTAAGTGGAAATAATTTTGTATCTGGTGTCAAGGCATAAGGGATAAACCTATTACTGGTGAAGAAAATTTCATTCTTCCCTATTTTCTTCACTTAGCAAAATCCAAATTACAGTTTTCATCAAAAAAGGTTCAGTTAGCAGCCATTAGTGCTTACAGGAAATCACTGCAACTACCATCTTTTTTTTAAAACATTTTTTTAAAATTCCTTTAACAGATTTTCTTGAAGGACTCTAGAACGTTTTTCCCTCCAATCAAAAGATCTTCCACTGCACAGGACCTAAACCTAGTGCTTTCGAAACTGATGGGTCAACTTTTCAAACCAATTCCTAAAATAATCTTACAACATTTGTCTTGGAAGACTCCATTTTAATAGCAATTACCTCTGCATGCAAATGTAAATTGCAAGCACTTTCACAAATACAACACTTTCATGTTTTTCATCATAATAGTTTTATTGCATACTTCTTCATCTTTTGTCAAACAGTAGTATGTGATTTTCACATTAATCAATCAATAACACTGCCTGCATTTTTTCTAACCCTTCTACAGCTATGGAAAGATCTCAGCATTCCCTAGATATAACAAGCATTTGCAATGCAATAGGTCTCGTATTTGCTTGAGTTAGAGCGATTGGCGCTGTAAATTCATAACTGGACTTCCTTGCCACATGAGTTGGTCAACAAGGGCTAATCATTTTGTCTCTTCCTGCCATATGATTCCTGTGCCCCTGCATATAACTAAAGCACTTACATTTACCTTCCTCCTCCATCTGCAGCAAAAAATGAAAATGTTTCTATATAGCATCCTGATTTAAATCTGCCATGCTAACTCCAGTAGAATACCACTTTCACCAACCCACCATCAGAAGTGCTGGCTGGCTAACAAAATTCCCCCAAAAAGACACGACAGCCACAGAGGAGAAATAAACTAGAAGAGTCACCCAAACATATCAAGAGTGCTCAAACAGTCCTAGTGTAATAAGGATGTAAAGTCACCTGAATCATGGTTATAATTATAATAATAAGCCAATATTATTGAAACATATGATATTATCATTTTAGCCTTTATCAGAAATAAACTTTTGGCATCAGACTGTAACGCTCAAAACACCATAACAAAAATATCATTTGTAAGAAACATGGTCATGAGACCATAGTTTTAGCCTCTAAAAATGCATTACCTAATAGAAAAACACAGGTGAAAGTAAGGCAGTATACCCATAAATTTAGCCCCTGGAGGGTGTAGTGCATTACACATTTTCATAACTAGCAGGCCTACTGCAATGATATCACAAACAAGGCCCTTAAAATACAAACTACTCAGCTGTAATACAAAACTTCATGCCATGAGAGCTTAAAAAAAGATATTGACTGGTCGGAGGGGTTATTTTGGGGTCCCCACTAACATACTGCGGGGACCCAGTAAGACCACGTCGTGCTGAACGCTGGTGGTGGCCTCATTGTCCTAGGCCCACCACAGGCTGAGTTATGGGATGGGCAAAAATGTTTTGTCAAAGTAATGCATCTCTTCATACCACTTAAATTGGTCCAGTAAATGATTAAAAGATGATTAATTTTGTTTTATAGTGCATTGTCATGCATACGCTCTGACAAGCTTTAGTGCCCTGAGCAACACAGAACAGTTTAGAAAATAAAGAGCATTGTGCCAAATCCGAATAGAGTTAGAGGGAGACTTAACTTTGGTCAACCTATAGAATGAAGTGGCTGATTTTGGACCTGAAGAACCAGGTTTGATTAGACACTAGCTCAACATCCTGTAATTTTGGGCAAATCCCTTACTCTTGTTAAAAAAAACTTTAAAAAAAATGATGTAACTGGTGCTCACATAAAGCATTCCAATGCCCACAAACCAAATTCACGGGATATAAACGTGCAAAAAAAGCACTAACTTAAAGCCTCATAGCAGTGTGGTACACAGTGATGGAATGGAATCAGCGCTTGAGAAATGACAGACTTGATATATTATAGAGTCACAGCTTTCGGCGACCGAGGATTGAAAGGGCTCCTTGTGCCCCTAGTGAATTGGAGCCTTCAGTGAGCATTGCACGCAAACTAAAAGACTCAACTTACATGGCTGCTCTCAATTAATATCCATTTACCATCCGTGCATTCAGTTTCATAAAATATGTTATGTTGTAATAGTTCTAAGGAGTTCCTCCATGAGCGCTTTGTTTTTAATATCAACATTGAGAGTTGTTGCATTTTCCCTCATGCCTTGGTCACTGGACTAATAACTTAGCTTTTCTAATGCTAGTAATGCCCTGTGCGCTTTCCCCGCATAGCATTAGCAGTAACTAGCATTTTACCCTCTTCCCACCCATGGCGCAAACAAGCATGTTCTGATGGATACACCTACCTGTGGATTCCTCACCTAAAGAATTCTCCCCTCGCGCCATCCTCTATGTAAATTTCTTCTAGCTCTGCACGTCGACAATGACGTCACAATCGCCCGACTCCACGCAACGCCGTATGACGTCATCCAGCCAATAAGAAGCCCTCGTCGACGTGCAGACGTCAGTTCCCTTTTTTCCGTGCCCGAGTAACGGTTAATTCTTCGAGGCTCACAGGGAGCTACTGTTACCAACAACGGTTACAATGTCGCAGCCAAGAAAATCCGGCTTTAAACCATGTAACCAGTGCGGGGTCAGTTGTCGGTTACCGACCCCCATGAGAATTGCCTCTGGTGCCTTAGTTCCGACCATGAGGTCGAGTCATGCGGCTCTTGTCAGCGCATGAACCCTAAGGCACTTAAATAGAGGGAGGCGAAATTGTTCTTGGCTCGATCCAAGAGAAAGGAGAGGCATCATCGGAGGGAGTCTTCTTCGAGATCCTCGAGGTCTCCTCACCATCATAGTGACTCTCGAGCAACGGACGGTCTAGATCAAGATCGGCTTCTCCGTCGGCTCGGCGCCGTCTGACGTGGGAGATTAGCCCGACCGTCACCCCTCCGCCTCCTACGACCCCGACGTCACCTGGGTCGGTCTTTGAGGTCGAGCCTCCCCAGAGGCCAAAAGTTTCTCCTGGCCAGGAGTTACCTGGTCCTTCCTCGGCATCTATGCTGGCGCCGGTGCAGCAGCAATACCCGGCTTTCCCGACTCCGAGAACGGATCCTGCAGCGTTCTTGAACACAATGTTTAACATTTTTACTTCCATGACGCCGGGTGGAAGTCAAGCAGGTCCGTCTGGCCCTCTGGCCTTCAATTTGGACGTTCTGGCGTCTTATAAATCGACGCCCTTCACCCCATTTTTATCTGCTGCACCTGAAGCGGCGCTGATGCCCATGATGTCGCCCAGACCGACTACACCTGCTACGGCGCCGTTGGATTCGCCTCGGATCCGATCGACGGTTAAGAATCCTGTGGAGCCGGAGGTTCCCGCTTCGGGCGGATCCGAGGTTCGGGGCCGACGAAGATCTGCGGTGAGGCCGACGCCTTATCGACGCCAGGTCTGGAGTCAAGGCTTAGATCAAGACGCCTGGCTCTGCGACTTTTGGAGGAGGAAGAGTATGCAAGACAACACCTGGAGGAAGGTGAAGTTTTGGAGCCCTCTGGTGACTTCCAGGGTCTGGATACAGCCAGTGGCTTGGACACTTCCCCGGAGTGGGATCTAGCTTCCCCTGGAGAGATCACTGAAGAAGCTGCTTCATTCCACACAGTCATTCGGAAGGCTGCAGACGTTTTAGACCTTCCCCTCCCTACTGCGGAAGTCAAAAGAAATATATTATCAGAGGTTTTGCACCCGGATTCTGCTTCTGCTGAGCCTCTTTTGCCCTTTAATGAGGCGCTGCTGGACCCCATTAAGGACATCTGGATGAAACCTGTGTCCACCGCTGCGGTCAACAGAGCAGTGGCTCGTCGCTATAGGGCGGCGCCTGGTGATCCGGTGTTTCTCTCCAGACAGCCAGCTCCGGAGAGTCTAGTGGTGCAAGCCTCATGCTCATTCAGATCCTCTCCTGGCTCGTTTCCTGGAACACCTGCGGACAGGGAATCAAAAAAGATGGACCATACTGCAAAAAAGACCTTTTCATCTTGCAGTATGGCCTTAGTCATCCAATGCGACTTGCATACTGGGGCATTACATCCACGCCCTTATGGAAGAGGCGAAGGGCCACCCTAATTTGTCCCAGGAGATGTTGCAGCTATTGGCGGATGCTCAGGCGGCAGCGACTCAGGTGATCCAGTCGGGATTGGACACTTCAGACTCGGTGGCTAGAGCTATGGGCACAACCATAGTTTCTAGACGACAGTCTTGGCTACGATTATCTGGCTTCTCGTCGGACGTGCATGCAACACTTCTTGATCTTCCCTTTGATGGAGAGAGGCTCTTCAACACAAAGGCTGACTCTGCCCTGGAGCGTTTTAAGGAGAGCAGAGCTACTGCAAGATCTTTAGGACTCCAGTCTTCTGCCTCATCCTCCTTTAGAGATTTTCGGAGATTTAAAGGATTTGGACGTGGCTCTTCCTTTTGTGGAAGATTGCAAGGACCACAACAATCTGCTTCTACCCTGCCATACAGATCCTTCAGGGGCAGGGGCAGAGTCCGTAAGAGAGGAGCCGCCTTGCAGCACTCTGCCTCTTCCTCTTCCTCGGGAGGGGTGCAGCAAGGGAAGCAGCCATAGTCCTCCTCCACTCCCTGTCCACTTGTCTCCGGTAGGGGGGGAGACTTGCCCATTTTCGACCGATGTGGGAGGTTATAACATCAGACTCCTGGGTCATCGACATTGTGAATAAGGGGTACGCTCTTCCCTTTCGGGAATTCCCTCCTACCTTCCCTCCCCACCCATCCTTCTGTTCGGAAGACCATCTTGTCCTATTACAGCAGGAAGTATTGTCCCTATTGGCAAAAGGTGCGATAGAGCTGGTTCCCGAGCAAGAGAGGGGTCAGGGTTGTTAATCAAGATACTTCCTGATTCCCAAAAAGGATGGTCGGTTGAGACCGATTTTGGACTTGAGGATTTTGAATTGGTTCCTCAAGCAGGAAAAGTTCAAAATGCTGACCCTTTCACAGGTTCTTTTGGCGTTGAACGAAGGAGACTGGATGGTGTTGGTCGATTTGCAGGAGGCATATTTTCATATTCCGATCCTCAAATCGCACAGGAAGTATCTCCGGTTTGTGGTGGGATCGCAGCATTATCAGTTTGCGGTCCTCCCATTTGGTCTTACTTCAGCACCTCAAGTCTTCACAAAGGTGATGGCAGTGGTAGCGGCAGAGCTCAGAAGAAGGGGAATATCGGTATTTCCCTATCTGGACGATTGGTTGATCAAAGCCAAAACTCCAGAGCTCGTGCGGTGCCATCTCCAGTCGAAGACTCAATTGTTGTACGACCTGGGTTTTTCAGTCATTGTACCCAAATCTCACCTGGAGCCCTCTCATTGCCTCCTGTTCATAGGGGCAGTATTGTACACAACATTGAATCGGGCCTTTCCTCCACCCCAGCGGGTCCAGGACATTCAGGTTTTGATTCCAATGTTTCAAAATGGAGCAGTAGTTCCAGTTCTCAAGGTCCTTCGTCTGCTCGGTCTGTTCGCTTCTTGCATACTGTTGGTCACTCATGCACGCTGGCACATGAGGGCTCTTCAGTAGTGCATCCCCAGACCGTGGTTTCAGCACAAAGGGCATCTCGAGGACTCGATAAAGATCTCCAGAGACACTGCAGTGGCTCTTCAATGGTGGGCAGCGGTCGACAACCTGTCACAAGGAAGGCCGTTCTCGCTACCACCACCAGTGGCCACAGTGGTAACGGATGCTTCCACTCTAGGGTGAGGAGCTCATCTGGGCGAACTGGAGATCAAAGGCCTTTGGTCTCCAGTGGACAGAGGTTACACATCAATCTGTTAGAGTTGCGGGCAGTACGTCTGGCTCTTAAAGCCCTCCTCCCTTCCATTCGCGGTCAGTCAATCCAAGTTCTAACGGACAACACTACCACGATGTGGTATATAAACAAACAGGGAGGAGTGGGGTCGTATCTTCTCTGCAGAGAAGCTCTTCGTCTCTGGTCCTGGCTTCAGGAGCACAAGATCTGCTTGGTTGCACATCATTTGGCCGGAGTCCTGAACGTGCGTGCGGACATTCTCAGTTGACGAAGCTCGGTCGACCACGAGTGGCGTCTTCATCCAGATCTGGTTTTGTATATCTTCCGGATGTGGGGATATCCACAAATAGATCTGTTTGCAACTCAAGAGAATGCGCATTGCCCGCTATTTTGCAGCCTCCAGTATCCGGTGCAAGGAGCTTTGGGGGACGCGTTTCAGATGTCCTGGAAGGGTCAGTTGCTTTACGCGTTTTCCCCCATACCCTTCATTCCTCGAGTTCTCAGGAAGATCCGCCAAGACCGAGCTCAGGTCATCCTAATAGCTCTGGATTGGCCGAGAAGGGTGTGGTATTCGGACCTTCTCCAGCTCTCTCCGTGCCCTCCGCTCCGTCTCCCTTGCAGGGTGGACCTCCTCTCGCAGTCGCAGGGGCAGATTCTACACCCCCCACCTCCAGAGCCTGCATCTTCATGCCTGGAGATTGAACGGGGCAATCTGAGTTCCTTTTCTCTCCCACCAGATGTGGTGGAAGTTATTTTATCGGCCAGACGACACTCCACCAAGTCTATGCTAATCGTTGGGCTAAATTTGCATGCTGGTGTGGAGAGAACAGTTTAGATCCCTTAAAAGCTGGTTTATCTGACATTTTGTCATTTGCACTCTATCTGGGACAGAAAGGTTGTGCGATTACCACTGTCAAAGGTTATTTGTCTGCTCTATGTGCTTTTCTGTGCCTTCCTGATCAGCCATCCTTCTTTAAATCTCCTATTGTTTTAAAGTTCCTAAAGGGGCTCACTAATAAGTTTCCACCTACACCATTCGTTATGCCTCAGTGGGACCTTAACTTAGTCTTAACGTTTCTAATGGGGTCCCCGTTTGAACCAATGCTCTTTACGGTTGCTAGTATTCAAAACTGTTTTCCTGGTGGCCATAACATCTGCCAGAAGGGTTAGCGAGCTTCAGGTTCTCACTGTAGAACCCCCATTCCTTTCTTTCTTTAAGGACAAAGTGGTGTTAAGGACCAAGGCGGCTTTCCTACCGAAGGTTGTTACACCCTTTCACCTGGGGCAGTCGATTACTCTCTCTTCCTTTTACCCTCCACCTCACCCATCAAAGGAGGAAGAGAGGCTCCACCGGCTGGATCCACGAAGAGCGCGGAGCTTCTACGTCGCCAGGACGAGAGAGTTCAGACAGGATGATCAGCTCTTCGTTGGATACGTGGGGAAGAGGAAAGGTAGAGCGGTCCACAAGAGAACGCTATCCAGGTGGATCATTCTATGTATTAAGATTTGCTATTCTTTGGCGAAGAAAGATCCACCTGTGGGGCTTCGTGCCAATTCCACCAGGGCCAAAGCAGCTTCATCGGCTTTGGCTAGAGGTGTTCCTGTGGCTGATATCTGCAGGGCAGCGACCTGGGCGTCCCTCCATACTTTTGTCAAGCATTACTGTTTGGATTCTGAGGTTAGGAGGGATGGCCTTTTTGCTCGTTCGGTGCTGCAGGATTTCTTGGTTTGACCATTCGGGCATCCACCTCCGGAGGTAGTGCTGCTTTGGGACTCTATTCTTTGGTGAGGAATCCACAGGTAGGTGTATCCATCAGAAGAATAAGTTACTTACCTTTGGTAACGCTTTTTCTGGTGGATACAATAACTACCTGTGGATTCCTCATGGTCCCACCCGCCTCACTGGTCAAACCGAGTAGTCCTTGGGTGCGCATCCTTGATCTTGTATATATGTATATAACTGATTCATGTATATAGTTGTGATAACTGTATATACATTTCCTTTGCGAATTTAGATTTGAAAGAAGACTTTTTGAACTTGGTTTATATATGTGCATATATATTTCTCTCTTCTATTGAGCATTCATTACTGTTATTTATAATGTGTTTTTGAATAAATGTTCTATTTTCATTCATTTTGGATGAATATGTGCTCTTTAGGTTTAACCTGTTTGCCTCTATGGCATGTAAAAAAATGGTGATAACTGATGTCTGCACGTCGACGAGGGCTTCTTATTGCCTGGATGACGTCATACGGCGTCGCATGGAGTCGGGCGATTGTGACGTCATTGTCGACGTGCAGAGCTAGAAGAAATTTCCATCGAGGCTGGCGCGAGGGGAGAATTCTTTAGGTGAGGAATCCACAGGTAGTTATTGTATCCACCAGAAAAAGCGTTACCGAAGGTAAGTAACTTATTCTTCTGTGCACCCCGAGAAGGGACCAACGCAAATATATGAAACTCATATAGGAAAGAGTTTTCAACATTATATTTACTTATAACTACAGGATACCATCCAGGCCCCGGCTCATCTCTTCGTTACCACTATCAGGGCTACGTCTCAGCCTGAAGTGCTTTTCATCAGGGAATAGGTAAAACTAATGTTAGTTTGTACGTGCTGCACTTTTAAATCAAGTCTCTCGTATTTGCATGCTTTTACTGCTATCGGCGAGATAATTGTGTGCTGACTTTCTAAAAGAGCTGCACTCCTAGAAACAACCTATAAAATGGGACATCACTATAAATAACAAGCTGATGCATCGCACCTTAACTGGAAAACTTGAAGGGGTGGGGGTCGGTTCTGCAACAGGCGATCGGTTTACCGACAGCAACATGACAATATGTTTATTTTTTTATAGCCACTGCCGTTGGTAAGATGAAGATACGTGTAATGTTTTGTAGTGCTGCACTTTTCAAAGCAACTTGTAAAAATAAATAGCACTTTAAATTAAACAACAAGCTTTACCACTCTAGTCCTACCGGGCAGAATTTTTCTATATTACCAATTATAGCTTATTAAAAGTCATGCACAGTGTTAAAATACCTGCTGCAAATAACATGTACCTTTGAAATCAGGAATAATGCCAAAACATAAAAGTACGTGCAAAACAAATGCAACTAACAAAATCAATTTAATGACCTTCCTACCAGCAGTGATTTGTATATATTCATGGCTTGTAGTAACTGCACTACTGTATCACACATTTAACATTTGGTACCAATCTAAAGAACGCATATTTAAACTGAGTCACACTAGCTGTACTGGCTTCTATAAAAATCCCCGATAAGCTGCAAGTGTGGAAGCCATTTTTAGGCAACATCACGCAAGTAAAAAAGTGAACACTGGCATAGCCTTGAAGCCTATGTAATAATTCGCAGGACCACAAAATATTCTGCAGAATCTTCCCTCTTGGCCTCCATTCTATTTGTAAATATTGCACCGTCCACCCCTTCCGGTATGAATTAAACATCAACTACTGAAAACTGGAAGGGGTCAATTAAAGCGCCCAGTCTGGAGAGCCAGACGCAGCACGTTGAAGAAAGCCGCCTGGTAAAGCCAGTAGTTACTGTCAGCTACCACATTTAGCAAACATCACATCTTCTGGTCACACAATAGTACAACCCCAATAATATCACATCACAACTTTTCGTTTACATTTTTTTTTTTTTAAATCCATTCATTTTAGCCAACAGAAGCCCAATACATTGACATGATGCACTGGTTATTCCACATAGCACTAATAGACCATCTACGTCAGAGGTGTCTAACATTACTTATCTAAGGTAACGCACAAAGTTTGTTAGCGCTGTGATCCTACATTAGCCTTAGACTGCTTTTGTCACAATACATGACCTATATGATAAAAGACAAATAACTGAAATGCACTCACACCTTGCTCTCGATGGAACCGAGATGGCTGCACAACAATGGAGTGTAAAATGAAGGGAATGGGCGAAAGGAACAATAAAGATAGCTATCTCTATTGTGACCAGATGTGTCTGTGGTTGACACGCAGACATTAACTAACTTCTCTGACAACACGGCAGAGAAAATCTAACGGAGACGGGAAACTAGTTCCCAAGCTTGCCGAATGTTTTCTGCAACTACAAAGTACCATCTGTTATTTTTTACTTTGAACAAAAGAGACAAAAACAGAAAACATATTCATAGCTTCTTTAACTAACACTAAAC
The DNA here is from genome assembly GCF_031143425.1 of Pleurodeles waltl. Lineage (NCBI taxonomy): Eukaryota > Metazoa > Chordata > Amphibia > Caudata > Salamandridae > Pleurodeles > Pleurodeles waltl. The sequence goes on from NC_090440.1 coordinate 813,505,338, forward strand.
AAAAGACTGGTTATTTGGTGAAGTAATACTTAGCATTTTACTCTGTTGCAAAATTAACTATTTTTAAATTGTAAGTACTGTACTTTTTAAATAAATCTCTCATATTTGCCTCTTTTTAATACTAGTGGCAAGATAAATATGCGCTCACTTTCTAAAAGCGCTGCACTCCTAGAAACAGATTAGAACAAGCATTTACAATGCAAGGGGTCTCACGTTTGCTCATGTTAGAGCTGATAGCGTTGTAAACTCGTAACCTGAAAAAGTGCAATTAACTATGTAAAGCGCTCGACTTCTGCCAAGCGAAATCGCGCTAGTAAATTAGAGCAAAAGTAGTCCACGAGCCGGACAGAAAACCGTGAGCCTCTCATGTTTTCTGTACTTGGTCGATGCGCTCGAGGAGGGCTAGCCACCGGAAAAGGCATGACGTATGCATGCCTTCGACTAATGAAAGCAAGCAGATTTTATTAGGGAAGCACACGAACCAATGAAAAACACTGACGTGACGTCGACACGGCTCCGAGCCCTTTTCTAAACCCTAAAGCGCCTCGCTGCGATACGCATGCAATGCAGTCTCGACCTTAAAAAGGGAGGATCACTATAAATAACAAGCTGACAATCAGAGCTGCAATAACCACACTGGGCATCACACGTTTACAAAAAAAGGTGCACAGATGAGACCCCATTTTGCAACAGGTGGTCAGTTTTATAGATAGCAGTACAAGGGGATACTTTTTACAACACCTACAGTTTATTTTGGTAGGAGACGTGAAACTGATGTTTGTATTTTGTGTACTTTTTTCAAACATCTGTTGACAGCGACTCACAACCCCGGTCTAAGTGCCCTCCAAAATTGCATTTCTCCTTCCCTACCCGAGAAGAAGGCATCAGAGATGCATGTTTTCTGCAGCTGACAGTAAAGAAACAAGGAGTTGTGAGGAGAGCAGGCCTGAGAAAGCCCATCCGGCTAGGAGAAATGTAAAACTCAGACTGGAGCCCCATCTTGCAGTGGACTCCACCCCGTCGTCCCACATTTTGAGCGATATAGTAATAGTCAGAGCGGCAGAACCTTCATGACTGGGAGCATTATAAAATGCTCCCTTTAACGTAAACTGCATTCACCTGACAGCATACAGTGCTAGAAGTAGCTTCGAGTTCCACAAGGTCAGTAAATAAAAAAAAATTAAAAATCGCTTTTCTCCTTCTCTTGCTGCTACTCCAAGTGAGGTCCATGGTAACACAGCCTGGGACACATTACACAAGCAGCAGTCCGGAGCAGAGCCCGGCTGCATAGTGTTAATTGCAGAAGGAGCCTCAGTTAAAAGAAGCCTATAGTTTAATTTTCATCAGCAGGAGTTACAGGGGGAGGAGGAGGCCCGCACGAAGAAGCAGGGGGAGGAGACCCCAGACATTGTAAAAAATAAAGCACAACAAAACTATGTTTTTTTAAAGATACAGCACAGCAATAGAGAACAACCATTTTAAATAAACTGCAACATGATCCTTACTCACCACACACTCCTGAAGCAAGCCATTGCTTGTAGAAGCCACTAAAACCAGAGAATGAGAGCGAGGGTGAGCTGACCCTGTAAAAGCTCCCCTCTGCTGTTGGTTCTGCATATGCAGAGGGAGCTGGTGGGGAGGAGGTACTGAACATCCACCCACAGTGTAAGATGGACAGACAAATACAAAAAAAAAAAAAAAAGTACCCTACAGAAGAGATAAACAGGACATAGCGTAATTGTACAGTAGTTGGTCCTGCTCCCAAAGACAAAAAGGCAGGACAAAGAGGCAGAACTGAACACAGGCAAACAAGGTTTTATAAGGTCACTGCACCCAACAAATGAAATAGCTTTGACTCACAGTATAAGTATACTTAAAAGTATACAACATGTCGAACACTCACAGTTGACCTAAAAAGGGCAAACAGAAAAATTTAAAAAAACACATCACCTCTTTGTAAACTATGGTATCTTACGAAAGTGTAGCAACTTCAAAAAAACATTTAAAAGATTGATTGTTTTACGAATTTCTTTATGCTGCCAAACCGCAAAACACCTATCCTATGTAACCATAGCTGCCACGTTTACTAAATTCATGTGTGATGTGCTGCAGATCTTTTCATTTGTATTCTGGGACTTATAGTCCTTTTTCATAATGAAATAAACAAGGCTACAAGTCCCAGAATTCAAAGAAAAAACGTGGATTGGAGAAACACATCACACATGGACCTGTGATATTTGGCAGGACTGGGTAACATTGGACTCAATCAACAAGAGGTAAAGCAGCCACCAGAGGAGCCTGGCTAAGACCTATTACAAGTTTGGAAATTTGTAAAGCAGCCACATGGAAGTCACTAATACTTGACACTACTGTTTAGGCAGCATGTTCTCTTCATGCTTTTCATGTTGAAAGGTGGCTTTTTCAATGGCAGATAATGTAAACTCAAGACATTAATCACTTTCAGTAACATTTACCAGCATTCAGAGAGAAAAAGGGTGTCTCCTAAAGTCTAACATTGAAGTTCTAAAGGAAATTGACATGGACTAAGAACATTCTAGTGTTCTGAATTTCATTAAGGGCAATATATTTAAAGGTGTTCCAGGGTCCGCGCAAACAGCAGGAAATTATTTAGCCTTTGACTTCAGTGTAGGTCCCTACCATGTAGAAGTCAGACCACATGTATGTAACCTTTCCTTCCAAGGTGGCACCCACCACTGTTATCTTTGCCAGTGCATATTTATACATACCTTGGCAAAGTCATTATCTGCAGAGGTGGCAGTCTTAAAAGATTTATTCTGCTTTGCAGATGGTTGCTACTTTATATCTAGGAGCACTGTGTCTACCATATTGAAAGTATAGAAATAGCTTTCTGCAGTTTAGATGCTTTACTTTCTATACTTTCAAGATGTGTGCTATTTTAAGTCTACTCACAATGTGACAGCCGTCATTTGATTTTACAAAAGAATAGTTTGGATGTCCCCCCTCGATCGCTACTGGGTTTGCGAACACTTATGCCACAAAGTTATAAATCTCCCCCCTCCCCCAACAAAAACATGCAGTACAAGCCGTAATAAACCACCATGCAACAGAATCATTAAAAAGAACAACCAGTCCGGGCAATAATTAGTCAAAGCGGTACAAAGATCACATGAAGTAAATGTGATACTGCCTAGATGGTAACACAGTTGTGACTTAGGCAAGTGGCGCCAGCTAAAGAAAAAGGCACCACTCTCCTAAGTCATCACACTCCCTCTCACAGTTCCCACATCACTTTGTTAGACAAAACTGAACTCTTTGACCCCAGTCTCCCTTCTTAATATCACTTTCTCTACCTGTGCTTCACCATCTCAAGTCAGAACTCTGATCTAACTCTTTAGCTCTTCTATTCCCTTGTACAGGTTGCTCATTTTAGTGCCAGACAACCTTGAAGGGATATGTGATTTGTCCTTAACTCCAAGTGTATTCTGCACTCATAGACAGTGTAGGAAGTTGGCTCTATATATACTATTTCAAAGTAAGAAATAGTGTGCACAGAGTCCAAGGGTTCACCTTAGAGGTAAGATAGTGGCAAATGTAGATAATTCTAATGCTCTATTTTGTGGTAGTGTGGTCGAGCAGTAGGCTTATCAGAGGGTAGTGTTAAGCATTTGTTGTACACACCAAGGCAATAAATGAGGAACACACATTCAAAGACTTACTCCAGGCCAATAGGTTTTTATATTGAAAAATATATTTTCTTAGTTTATTTTAAGAACCACAGGTTCAAGATTTACATTAAACACTTTAATTGTAAGGTACTTCACTTAGATACTTCAGGAACTTTGAATAAAAGCAATATCATATACAGTCTTTGTAAAAATGGCAATAAAGTATTTTCAAAGTGGACACAGTGCAAAAATCAACAGTTCCTGGGAGAGATAAGTAAAGGTTAGATTAGGAGGTAAGTAAAACACTTACAAGTCTCAGTTCTGGGGCATAGGCAGCCCACCGTTGGGGGTTTAATGCAACCCCAAAGTTACCACACCAGCAGCTCAGGGCAGTCAGGTGCAGAGGTCAAAGAGGTGCCCAAAACACATAGGCGCCTATGGGGAACAGGGGTTCTCCGGTTCCAGTCTGACAGCAGATAAGTACCTGCGTCCTCAGGGGGGTTTTATAGAGCACTGAAGGGAACACAAGTAGGCACACAAAACACACCCTCCTCGGCAAAGGGGCGGCCGGGGGCAGTGTGCAAAGCAGGTGTTGGGTTTTGGGTAGGAAACAATGGAGGGACCCGGGGGTCACTAGCGGTGCAGACAGGCACAGGGGGGGCTTCTTGGGACAGCCACCTCCTGGGCTAGGCAGAGGGTCGCTTGGGGGTCACTCCTGCGTCCATGTTCGGTTCCTTCAAGTCCTGGGGGCTGCGAATGCAGTGTTGGTTCCAGGCGTCGGGTCCCTTGTTACAGGCAGTCGCGGTCAGGGGGAGCCTCTGGATTTTCTCTGCAGGCGTCGCTGTGGGTGTTCAGGGGGGTCGTCTCTGGGTACTCACGGGCTCGCAGTCGCCAGGGAGTCCTCCCTGAGGTGTTTGTTCTCTGGATCTCGAGCCGGGGGCGTTGGGTGCAGAGTGTGAAGTCTCACGCTTCTGGCAGGAAATGGGCAGTCTTGGAAAGTTGCTTCTTTGTTGCGAAGAAGTAGCTGGTTTTGAACAGGGCCGCTGTTCACAGGAGTTTCTAGGTCCTTTAGTCCAGGGCAGTCCTCTAAGGCTTCAGAGGTCGCTGGTTTGATGCCAGTTATGATTGAAAGTGTGCTGGGACCCTGCAAACCAGGCCCCAGCACCAGTGTTATTTCCCTAAACTTTACGTTTGTTCCCACAATTGGCACATCCCTGGCACACAGATAAGTCCCTTGTAAATGGTACCCCTGGTACCAAGGGCCCTGTGGCCAGGAAAGGTCTCTAAGGGCTGCAGCATGTATTATGCTACCCTGGGGACCCATCACTCAGCACATGCACACTGCCTCACAGCTTGTGTGTGCTGGTGGGGAGAAAATGACTAAGTCGACATGACACACTGCCAGTGGCATAGGTAAGACACCCCTCTAGCAGGCCTTACAGCCCTAAGGCAGGGTGCACTATACTACTGGTGAGGGCATAGTTGCCATATGCCCCTACAGTATTTAAGCCAAACCATAGATATTGTAAGTGCAGGGTAGCCATAAAGAGTATATGGTCTAGGAGTCTGTCAATAACAAACTCCACAGTTCCATAATGGCTACACTGAAATCTGGAAAGTTTGGTAGCAAACTTCTCCGCACAATAAATGCACACTAATGCCAGTGTGGGATTTATTGTAAAATACACCCAGAGGGCATCTTGGAGATGCCCCCTGAATACCAGTCCGACTTCTAATGCTAGGCTGACCAGTTTCTGCCAGCCTGCCACAACCAGACGAGTTTCTGGCCACATGGGGTGAGTGCCTTTGTCACTCTGTGGCCAGGAACAAAGCCTGTACTGGGTGCAGGTGCTTCTCACCTCTCCCTGCAGGAACTTTAACACCTGGCGGTGAGCCTCAAAGGCTCATGCCTTTTGTTACAGCACCCCAGGGCATCCCAGCTAGTGCAGATGCTCGCCCATCCAGCCACTGCCCCCACTTTTGGCAGCAAGGTCGGAGGAGATAATGAGAAAAACTAGGAAGAGTCACCTACCAGTCAGGACAGCCCCTAAGGTGCCCTGAGCTGAGGTGATCCCTGCCTTTAGAAATCCTCCATCTTGAGTTTGGAGGATTCGCCCAATAGGAATAGGGATGTACCCCCCTTCCCTCGGGGAGGCGGCACAAAGAGGGTGTAGCCACTCTCAAGGACAGTAGCCATTGGCCACTGCACCCCAGACCTAAACACACTCCTAAATTTAGTATTTAGGGGCAACCCTGAACCCAGGAAATCAGATTCCTGCAACCCGAAGAAAGAAGGACTGCTGACCTGAAAGCCCCGCAGAGACGACAGAGACACCAACTGACTTGGCCCCAGCCCTACCGGCCTGTCTCCAGACTCAAAGAACCTGCACAGTGATGAAACCGACAGGGACCAGTGACCTCTGAGGACTCCGAGGACTGCCCTGAACCTAAAGGACCAAGAAACTCCAGAGAACAGCGGCACTGTGCAGAACCTGCAACAACTTTGCAACAAAGAAGCAACTTTTAAAGAACTCTCTCTTCCCACCGGAAGCGTGAGACTTCACACTCTGCACCCGACACGTCCCAGCACAAGTTCAGGAGAACCAACACTGCAGAGAGGAAGCCCAGGTGACTCCAACGATGTGGACACCCTGAGTCGACCTCCCTGCACCCCCACAGAGACGCCTGCAGAGAGGATTTAGAGGCTCCCCCTGACTGCAACTGTCTGGTAACAAAGGAACCCGACGCCTGGACCAAGCACTGCACCCCTAGCCCCCAGGACCGGGAGGAACCACCTACCAATGCAGGAGTGACCAGCAGGCGGCCCTCATCATAGCCCAGTCCGTGGCTGGCCCGAGAAGCCCCCCTGTGCCCTACCTGCTTCGCCTAAGTGACCCCCGGGTCCCTCCTTTGCTTTCAATAGCAAACCAGATGCCTTCTTTGCCTTCTGCACCCGGCCGCCCCTGTGCCGCTGAGGGTGTGTTTTGTGGTCTTGTGTGTGTGTCCCTCAGTGCTCTACAAAACGCCCCTGGTATGCTCCCCGAGGACGCACGTACTTACCTGTAAGCAGACTAGGACCGGAGCACCCCAGTTCTTCATAGGCGCCTTTGTGTTTTGGGCCCTCCTTTGACCTCTGCACCTGACCGGCCCTGTGTTGCTGGTGCGGTGGCTTTGGCTTTGGGGTTGCATTGAACCCCCAACAGTGGGCTGCCTATGCCCAGGAGACTGACTGTGTAAGTACTTTACTTACCTGAGAACCCCAACCAAACTTACCTCCCCCAGGAACTGTTGATTTTTGCACTGTCCACTTTTAAAATAGCTTATTGCCATTTTAACCTAAACTGTGTGTACTACTGTTTTAAATCAAAGTTCTATACTTACCTGTGTGAAGTACCTTGCATTTTTTATGTACTTAACTCAAATCTTGAATCTTGTGGTTTTAAAATAAATTAAGAAAATATATTTTTATATATAAAAACCTATTGGCCTGGAGTTACGTCTTTGAGTGTGTGTTCCTTATTTATTGCCTGTGTGTACAACAAATGCTTAACTCTACCCTCTGATAAGCCTACTGCTCGACCGCACTAAAATAGAACATTAGTATTATCTAATTTTGCCACTATCAACCTCTAAGGGGAACCCTTGGTCTCTGTGCACACTATCTCTAACTTTGAGATAGTATATACAGAGCCAACTTCCTACCAGTTAGTAAAGTGGAATGAGGGGCAAAGGCATGTTGTGTTATTTGTCGTTGGTGGAACAGAAGAGTTGAGCCTTTATTCTTCTTTGAGTTAGTCTGATTCAAGTTTGAGATAGATAGTTATGGTCTTACAGTCTGAGCCTTCGACGATGAAAGCTAGAAATCAAAATTAAAAATGCAGTATTGTGGTGTACAAACCTGTACTAGGTACTCAGTTGCACTTTTCATAGTGTCATGTATGTGGGCAAAAGCAAAGCTTGATGTCTGTGCCTGCCTCTGTTGTGGATAGTCTGTGCTGGCCACTAAGGACTGAAGTCCTGAATCGGACCAGGCAGAAGAATGGAATGCGTATGAGGGGTCCATGAGAATAATCTTTTTACAGCTGTTTGTGCACAGCCAGTTTCACTGTGGTTAGACCAGAATATTTTAGGCTTGGTGTATAATCCCTGATAAGGCACAGCTGAAGCTATCCAAAAGTATGCTGTGTCCTAAGACACTTGAAGGAAACTCGAAAGTTCAAAGAGACAGGTTTGCCATTTAATGCTTTAGCTAGGCTTAGCATGGTACTTAAAAATGGCTTTGAGGTGTTAGGTTGTCAGAAAAATGTTAGAAATATTTGCCTTGTTTTCGCTGACTATTACACGCATCACTGCTTTATTTATTTTGCTTTGTGTGATAACCGTACATATTTTAAGCACTTGACTGAGGGTTTTAAAATATACATATCTGATAGAGACTTCTACTTGCCGATTCCTTTCCTTAGAATTTCCCCCAGGCGTCGGACTGGGTCTGGAGATTTTTCTTTGAGCAATCCTTGCACGTCTGTAGGTGGCATCGGTCAGCTCCGAGGGCATTGTTGGCGTCGCAGTGATGACATCGGGAGTAGTACATAGTCGCTGCCTCAGCACAGTGACGTCAGTTCTTTTCTTTCTGTGCGACGTGCTGAGCCGCAGAGAGCTACCTTGGGCTCTTTTTGACCTATTTTGACCATTTTGTTGAGTTTTCTAGTGAGCTTTAGTGCATCGAGGATGTCCCCAAAGACCGTGTTCAAGCTGTGTGTGGATCCGCATTGGGTTTGTCTGTGGTATCTCAAGTGTGACCACGACCCGAAGTCGTGCTCCGAGTGCCGTGCCATGCACCCGAACGCCTTGAGGGAGTGGTCCCTCAAGCTCATTGTGGCCCGGTCTCATCACACTTCAACTTTATCCCTGGGGGGAGCACCGAGTTTCCGGGAGCTAGAGCGATCCCCGCCCAACTTAAGGAATTCTACGATGCCATGCGCCTTATCTTTGGGCGGACCAACCCCAATACGACTCCTTTGGGTTTTGTGCTGGCGGCTTCGTCTCCAGCCACCGAGGTCCCCTCCAGCGCTAGCCGCACCACTAAGACCTTCTCTGGCGCTGGGTCGATTGTTGACGCTGCAGACGTTGGTAGTGCCCACTATCGACGTTGATCCAATCCCTATCCCCAACGACTCTGAGTCGGAAGGGCATCGGCTGTTGCTACTTTTGTCTTCGATGGGGCCTATTCAGCCCAGGTCGGATTTGGACCCTTTTTCCTATGGGTACAAATTCGGGGAAGGATTGGAGGCGTCCCTGGACCCTTATGAATACCAGGATGACCCATCTTTGGACTGGGCACAGGAATTGAGCGACGCCAGTGGACTGGACACTTCTCCAGATGCATGCATGCGGTCTCCTCCTACTGTGGCTACAGCGGATGGAGCGACTTATGGTTTGGTGGTCAGTAGGGCAGCCTAGGTCCTTGGCCTTGAGCTACCTACTGTAGAGGTCAGGTCCAACCTCCTGACAGAGGTCCTTCAGCCAGGGGCTTTCACATCTGAGCCCCTTTTACCTTTCAATGAAGCCCTCACCGTCATGTTGGGTACTTGGTCCAAACCCAACATAGGGGTTCCTGTGAAAAGCACTATTACACGCCGGCATTGGCCCGATCCGAACAACCCTAAATTCCTGTCCCATCACCCCACGCCTGAGAGTCTTGTCATCTAGAATTCCTCTTCTTCAGGTGCATTCCCTTCTGCACTCCCGGATAGGGAATCAAAAAGGCTGGAACAATTTGGGAAGAAGTTGTTTTCTTCATCCAGTCTCATTCTGTGGTCCGTGAACACTGCATGCCTTTTGGGCCGCTATACCCACTCTCTGTGGGATATGGTTGCACAAGTCCTGTCGCAGGTAGCGGAGGAGGCCCATGCTATCATCTCCCAAGCTGTCAACGATGGGAGAGATGCGGCGAAGTTCACAATACGATGTGGGCTGGACACAACCGACTCTCTGGGCAGATCGATTGCTACGACAATGGCCTTGAGACGCCATACCTGGTTGCATACTTCAGTTTTTTCTGGGGATGTTCAACAGTCTCTCATGGACATGCCCTTTGATGGCTCCCGTCTCTTTGGAAACAAAGCGGACTGTGGTTGGAGAGATTCAAGGATTCCAGGGCTACAGCTCGGTCCCTCGGTCTTTCCTCTGCCTCCCGCCCCCGCAGTCCGTTTTTCGCCCTTTTCGTGGCCACGGAAGGGGCTCTCTGTCACGTCCCCTGCCCAGCCACTGTACCACCATGCTGTTCAGCCGCTGCATGGCCGGGGAGGTGGAATCCCACCGGGACGTGCAACAGGGAACCAGAGGTCTGCCCAGTCCACCTCTGCCCACGCTGCATTCTCCAAACCCTCCTAGTCCATCCCCTCACTCCCATCCAGTTGGCGGCAGGATTCGCCATCACCTGCCCCACTGGGAATACATCACTACGGACAGGTGGATTTTTGCAGATCGTTCGAAAGGGCTACTCCCTCAATTTCGAATCTGCCCCACCTGCCATGCCTCCATCACTCAGCCAACGCCCGGAGGATCATGTGGCACTTCTCCGCCAGGAAGTCGTGGGTCTCTTGGCCAAGGGAGCTACAGAGAAGGTCCCTGTGCCAGAAGTATGTCGTGGTTGTTATTCCCGCTACTTTCTGGTGCCGAAAAAGGTCAAGGGTTTACGTCCTATCCTAGACCTTCGGGACCTCAACTACTTCCTCAAGAAGGAGAAATTCAAAATACTCACTCTGGCTCAGGTTCTGTCTGCCTTAGACCCAGGAGACTGGATGGTAACTTTAGACTTGCAGGACGCTTATTGCCACATCCCCATCCTGCCTGCCCACAGACTGTACCTATGATTTATGGTAGGTCACGAGCACTATCAGTTTACTGTGCTCCCCTTCGGCCTTACCAGCGCCCCCAGGTGTTCACAAAAGTGATGGCGGTAGTTGCAGCTCATCTGCACAGGTTAGGGGGTCTCAGTCTTCCCCTACCTCGACGACTTGCTGTTGAAGGTGGAGAAAGTCGTCTCCCACCTTCAGACTATGGCGAACCTCCTGCACATGCTGGGGTTCACTATAAATATGCCGAAGTCACACCTGACTCCCTCTGAGATGCTCCCTTTCATTGGCGCTGTTCTGGACACTGTGTAGTTTCAGGCTTATCCTCACGAAAAGCGAGTCCAAGGTATTTGGGCTATGATTCCAATATTTCAGTCTTGGGTTTCGGTGAGACTGACTCTGAGGCTGCTGGGCCTCATGGCCTCCTGTATCCTGCTAGTGACACATGCCAGATGGCATATGCAGGCTCTGCATTGGCACTTGAAGTTGCAGTGGGGGCAGCATCAGGGGAATTTCTCTGACATGGTCCAGATCTCGGAGGGGACTGCGAAAGACCTGCAGTGGTGGCTTTCGAATCAGCATTGGGTCCACCGCAGATCCCTCTCCCTTCCCCAACCAGATTCATCTATAGTGACAGATGCGTCACTTCTGGGTTGGGGCAGCCACATGGAAGAGGCGGAGATCAGAGGCCTCTGGTCTCTGGCGGATTCAGGAATCCATATCAATCTTCTGGAGCTCCGGGCGATCAGGCTTGCATTAAAAAGCATTCCTTCCCTCTCTCAAAGGGAAAGTAGTGCAGGTGTTCACGGACAATACTACAGCCATGTGGTACTGCAACAAACAGAGCGGTATAGGGTCCTGGAACCTTTGTCAAGAGGCACTATGTCTCAGGACATGGCTGGAACCTCAGTGCATTTCCCTGGTGGTCCAACATCTGTCGGGTTCTCAACGCCAGAGCAGACAAACTCAGCTGTCGATGCACAGCCGATCATGAATGGTGTCTCCATCTGGAGGTGGCGCAAGGTCTCTTTCAGCAGTGGGGAGAGCCTTGGTTAGATCTCCTTGCCTCCTGAGAGAACGTGCAATGTCACCTGTTTTGCTCGTTAGAGTTTCCAAGGTGGCACGCGCTCGGAGACACTTTTCGTCTAGAGTGGAACTCTGGCCTTCTTTACGCCTACACCACTTCTTCCCAGAGTTCTCAAGAAGATCAAGAGCGACCGGGCCAAACTCATCCTGGTGGCGCCGGACTGGGTAGGAGAGTATAGTATCCAGAGCTATTGAGTATGGCCATCGATCCTCCACTTAGACTGCCTCTTCGGGCTGATCTTCTGTCACAGCAGCAGGGGAAGGTTCTCCACCCGAACCTGTCCAGTCTCCGACTTTATGCGTGGAGATTGAGCGGCGACAGTTAACGACATTTGATCTTCCACTCGAAGTCTGTGATGTTATCTTGACAGCCAGGCGTCCCTCCACCAAAACGGTATATGCTTGTCGTTGGCATAAATTTGTGGCATGGTGTACCAATAAATCTGTTGATCCCCTCTTTGCCCCGCTATCTGAGGTTCTTTTGTTCATTCTGTCTTTGGCCCAGCAGGGCTCTGATTTGGGCACCCTTAAAGGTTATTTATCTGCCATTTCTGCCTTTCTTAGGTTACCTGATCAGCCCTCTCTCTTTAAATCTCCTGTTGTGAGTAGATTCCTAAAAGGCCCACCCATTTATTTCCTCCCACTCCATTTATCATGCCCCAGTGGGACCTCAATCTTGTCCTTACTTATTTAATATGTACTCCCTTTGAGCTGGTGCACAATTGTCCCTTACGCGTCATCACCTTCAAAACTTTCTTTCTTGTTGCCATCGCCTCTGCTTGCAGGGTGAGTGAGCTTTAGGCCCTTTCGTCCAAACCTCCATACTTGTCTGTGCACCCTGACAAAGTGGTGTTGCACACTAAGGCTTCCTTCTTTCCAAAGGTGGTTAGGCCTTTTCATGTAGGCCAGACCATCACCCTGCCTGCTTTCTACGCACCCCCACATCCTTCCCATGAGGAGGAGAGACTCCACCATCTGGACCCAAAAAAGAGCATTGGCGTTCTATCTTAATCGTACTAAAGATTTCCAGATGGATGATCAACTCTTTGTTGGGTATGTGGGTGCGAAGAATGGGAAGGCAGTGCGAAAACGTACCATCTCTCAATGGGTACTTCTTTGAATCAAGATGTGCTACGCTTTGGCGAAGAAGCAACCCCCTGAGGGATTGTGTGCTCATTCCACCAGAGCAACTGCTGCATCCACTGCGTTAGCACGCAGCGTTCCTGTCCTGGATATCTGCTAGGCAGCTCCGTGGACATCCCTGCACTCGTTTGCTAAACACTACTGTCTGGACAGTCCGGTCCGTCAGGCCGGCTACTTTGTTCGTTCGGTCCTGCTGGACTTCCTAGTATGATCTTAGTTTGCAGCCCACCACCAAGGATGGCATTGCTGTTATCTATTCTAAGGTAAGGAATCTGCAACTTAGAAGTCTCTATAAGATGTACACGTTACTCATCTTCATAACAAAATATCTGGTAGAGACATATTCTATTTGCAGATTCCTTCCCAACCCACCCATCCTCCCTGCTTGCGAACTGATTTCTAGGGACATGGATTCCCCCTTCAGGTCCTTAGCTCTGGTGCACCAATCTGTGTTCTTAGCAGCTCTGTGGTTTCGTGTGGAAAGCCGTTAAAAGAAACCAATGTCACTGCGCTGAGGCAGCATCTATATGCTACTCCCGACATCATCACAGCGACTACGACGCCCGTGGAGTCGACCAACACCGCCTACTGACGCGCAAGGGTATTGCTCGTAGAATCCAGTCTGACGCCTGGGGGAAATTCTAAGGTAAGGAATCTGCAACTAGAATGCGTCTACCAGATATTTCATTACCAAAGGTAAGTAACTTGAACTTTAAGCTACGTGTCCCCTTTTTCTTAGTACTACCTTTGAGTGAGTTATTCATTAAGAGTGGCCTGCCACTGTGTCCCTGAACTCAGGTAGAAGGGCTTCTGGTAAGCTGAAAACATGGCTTTTACAAGATTGCAAAGTGGTTTTGGGTTAGGACTGTGGTCCAGTGTTGGTGTACTGATCTTTGTCTCTGCATCAGAGTTAGAAATTCAACCCCTGTGGCTTAGAAGACCTCCCAATATTTGTATCATTTGGTGTCCACTGTGTTGCCTCTGATTTTTCTGGAGTCTTGAGTAATATTTAAAAATACATGACGACATCCGTGGTAATATTGGTTACCTCCTTCAGATTAAGTAAGAAACCCTGGATAACTGTAGATTATTCAAGCTTGGCTCTTGAAAGGGTTTTGCCTTTTCTTTTATTTCTGCTAATTGAAACTCATGTTTATTTAATATGTTCGCTAAAAATGGTAGATCCTGTAGAAAGAGGAGTAAATTACACTGCAGCAGTTGCACAACATCTCAGTTACAGAGTCGTCCCTGATAATGGTGGTGTAGTTATATTTGTGGTCATTGCACATGCCTTTGAGATCCTGTACCCTTGGGTGGAGTTTGATGCTATTGAAACCGCAACGGGGCATTTTCAAGCATTTAGATTGGAAGCCCTGCCTCCACAATGTAGGAAATATCAGTGCTTCCTTTGACATACCAGGAACACGGAAATTGGTTTGGTGGTCAATTGCCCTACACACCAGAATGTCAGACTGGGTCCTTTCAGTAAAGAAAGGGATACTCTGCCTGCTTTGGCTGGATATACATGTTTTCCTAATCCACAGCAATTACAGACTGCTGAGGTGGTAAAGTTATTTAATCCAATAGTAGACCTAAATAGGACACTCAAGACAGTACGTACTGCTGAAGCTAAAAAGCTGAGCATGTCCATTTGGACCTGCACCACAGGAGCAGGTTGCCTACAAGCAATCAGACTACATACTGTGAATGCGATCATGGGCATAGTGCCTTTAAACCCAATGAAATCGCCTTCTGGATTTCTTGCAAGACCAACCATATGGAAGTTGTCTGTAACATACAGTACCCAACAACAAGCATAGAATCTTGACTGTCTTTACCTGTTAAGATGGTGCCACCTGTAGGGGAGTTTCCATGATCGTTCTGAGCAACATTCGTGAAGAAGCAGCTAGTTTGGCAATTAACCAGCAGCTTGCTGCAATACCCATTTAAGAATGTAACAGGGATTACTGAAAATAACTTCTGAAACGTATACATCTGTTGGTCATGGGGCATTATGTGACCCATTGTGTTCAGCAGACCACTTCTGATACTAGGATGTCTCGAGAGTAAAGCCTCACAACCTCTCCCTACTCTGAAGCAGCTGGCCCAAAAACAGGCATTGAAAAATCAAAATCTACTGACCCATTGGTTATGCGAGTCAGATTTTTATCAGGTCAAGATATTTTTACCACCTACTTGTCTGTTCTGGCAGGTGAACTTAGGCTGGGAGGCACAGGTGTTCTTTTCATTCAGAAAGTGAATGAGTAATAAACATCTTTAAATCTTGTTTTAATCTTGACACACTTGCTATCTTGGAAAATGGTGTTTACTTTTCTTTCTGTTATTACAGTTAGAGGTTTTTGTCAAGAGAGCTGTCTGCCAATCATTAAACAAAAGGCTGTAGGATGCCAGGTTTATTTTCCTAACACACACCATTTAAACAGCTTGTAAATTAATAGTACAAGTTATTCAAATATATCTGGAATTAAGAAAGAACATTTTTTTTGTCATTCAGAAGTGTGATGCAAACAAAGATTTAAAAGAAGCAAAATAAATTAGAACACTTTACTTGGTGATGTGCAAATGACAAATATTTGCAAAAGCTTTATTTCCAAACATTGTACACTATATAGTTTTATCTCTAAAACCACGTCAGCGGGAAATATTGTGGCCATTTCAGTGGAACATCTGCTAATTGCAAATAAGCATGCTATCACTTCATGCTTCAGGTATGTATTTACTAAAACTGATGGATTTTAAACATGATTTGAGTAAATTGCTATTGCCCATGCTGATGACAATGCGGTTAATGAACTAAGAGGCACGTCAGCGGTCGTGTGTAACGTATATGTGGCTGGATTTGTATTAAATATGGAGCAAATGTTTAGTCTATTAAATCAAATAAAAGTGTTTTTTGTACAGCAAATCTGCTGAGCTTGCATATTTAGAGGTGCTCTCAGGTGATAAAGAAGAGAATGGCGGCTCAGTGAATTAAAATATTTGCCCAGGATCACATCATTTGAAACCAGTTAATGGGTCTAGAGCTTTATAACAAAGTCAAGTAGATCATTTAAGTTACTAGACCTGCAGGTCAGTCACATTTCTATTATTTTTCGATGCCTGCCTTAGAAGCATATAGAGCTGATAATAGCTTGAATCCCAATCTGGAAACTCCCACTCCTGCTGTGTCCCCAGTTTACACCAAGTACCAGATTCCACAGAGGAGCCTAATGATGCAATTTCAGCAATTCCAACAGTCTAAAATACTGCTATGGTTCACTATGAAACCTCGACTGAGCCAATATCAGTTAAAGTAATGCCTTTGCAAGAAATAACGCTTTGTTAAAAGGATTTACTTTGAAGTAAATGATATGCCGACACATTCTAGGCATTCGCCACGATAATTGCTTTCTGCTTGGTGTTGGTCTTGTGACTACTACCAAATACCACTGTGGTCCTACTTTTGGATTGCTACAGGTGTGTTTTTCCTTGGAATGTGGCTCATCACACTGATAATTTATTGAATGGACATTACCTTCCAAATAAAACTTTGCTGTTGACTGTGGTTCGAAAACTGCCACTGCATTCTTCTAGCTGAGCATGATGGGATTATAATGCTGTGAACATCTCCATATATCCTGAATGGCATGGTTTGGGAAAAGGTTCCTTATAAAATAATGTGATCCTCTTAACTGTTGCAGATTCCCCATGTTTTAATGCTTTCTATGGCCAACACAACAATTCTCGGTTCCTTTTCAGACAAATGGGATAGTAAACGTATGATACTAGATCTACATGCTTACACAATCTTCGATAATTAGGATCTTTATTTAAAGACTGATAATTATAAAGTAATGTATTGTTAGCACTACTTTGGCCATCACTACATATATAGAACTAGCTGTCCCAGAGAAGGGTAACTACAAACGTTGGGTATATTGTCAAGCACTACCTTTAAATAGCCTCCCGAATTTCTTGAGGAATTTCCCTTACTTAAAAAGTGCTGATAGAACATATACTTCAGCTTTTTATTTCTCACAAAATGGAGAAAAGCTGCAAAAACAACTTATTGCCAATAACAAACGAATTGACTTTTTTTTTTTAACATCTTCCTATACAAGACTGGAGGTATTGTAAAGAAAATATTGGTGAGTAAAGTATTTGAGGAATAACATTTGGGCACCTTCAAGTGACAGAAGCCCTATTTAGAGATTGCACAATGCCCAGCGAAGTCATTTTCCTGAATAAAACAATCCATCATGTCATTGTTTGAGAGTTGGAGCCATGATGGACTTCAAACCCCCCTCTATTATAAAACTCAATTCAACACACTTTACAAATTTACAGAGAAAAGACAATATTACAAAGGCAGAATTAAATGACATGATCCAAATGGTACATAAAATTTGATAAGTTACATCCTGACCGTATAACCCTGTGTCCCATTGATACTGATATATACATGCTTCAATTCCTTTCCAAAACACCTGGTCCTTCACATAGTCACCAAGACACAAGGTATGACAGATATACACCTGTAATTGTTAGAGCCTATAGTGTGGGTAAGTTGTGTCAGTGGTAGCTAGCACATTCCATCTTAACAGCTGTAAAGCATGTGTAAAATTATGGGTGGTTCTTATTTTCTCCTAGGTACACAAACAGCAAAAATGTAATGGTTTATAGTTGTAGCAGGTTATACAACTTATAACTTAAGGCAAAAATACTCAAAGGTAAGAAGCTCCCTTTTCTGCATCAGAAAATCCACCTATCACATAGCTCCTACATGGAGTAATGTTCCTTATTCTTACAACTTAGCACTTCACGAGTGCCAGAAATATAAGTCTTGGGGTTGGCATGGAAAATGCATAACACTTTCCTTCACCATATATGGGTGTACCTGCCTCACTGAAGGCAATCCTGCATTCACAAGTACATATGTATGCTCAAACTCTCTAGGTCATTCACTCCTGTTCGATTTTATTACTTTGCATGGAGTTTTTAACTATTTGAAGCCATTTCGGTGCTTCACTGTATCAGCTGCACCTGTTTCAGCCATCTGAACCCAGCAAACACTTCTAAACAATGACTCCTATTTAATATAGACAGCCATATTTATGAACAGGCTCAAAGATAGTAAAGTGTTGTGGAATATCCTTGTAATGACCTCCTCAATGGGTACTTAAAACATCCAATGGCCTCAAATATATACTGAATATGTTTTGATAAAATGAATAAACTTGTTATAGATTAAATGCAAAAAAGAGGTTTCTTTGACCTAAGCGGCAGAAACATTTGATCTAAGGAGAGCCTTGTCTGCTCTAGATTCAAATGCTCCTGCAGACCCAGTATCTTACCCATTTTGCAGACTGTGTGCACATTATCTTCAACTCACCAAACACTGATAGCTTAGTGTACTTTGTCAAAGCTTTTGATCTGGCAAATTGACTTTTTTAAAGTCTACTTTTGGACTGATTGCTCCATTCGTTCGTTAACAGTTCTCAGGTCTATTTGGCAGATTGTCTACAATCCTGTTGATCATTGGCTGTGCCATTTTCATTTTTCATCTTGTGAAAAACCAGTGCAACCAAGAACATGGAGTTTGGTTATCCAACTGTACAGAAATGGCGAGACCCTGGCATGTTATCTTCGCTTTAAATGGCTGTCGGTATTGAGTGAATACTAGACTCAAAATGAATACTTGACTCAATCATTATGTGAGTACTAGATTCAGTCATTTCAGAAAACGAGAGCTGCGTTAGTGAGACCATTCGTTTGTGCATAAACCTTTTGCAGGAGATAGTGCTTGAATTGCCAGTGGAGTTATCCTTTGTGGCATCCATCAGCGTAAAACTTTGGCGACCTTTGAAGCTGCACCAAGCCCTTGTAGAGCACTAAATCTGCCAATCATGAAGTATGCTCAATAAACTGGTACGCAAATGCCTGGGGGCGTCTTGGCTTTAACAGCTGCCAGGTTTAAGCACCAGAAAGATTAGAGAGTAAGCAGAGAAGCCAGGACTTGAGTTGTTTCCTAAAGCGGGTGATATTTTGCAGATTAAGATCCGAGGAAAATGCTTTCCATATATGATGGACAAATATCTACAGCTTCAGTGCTCGAAGCATCTGTTTTGACCGGGATTGGTGTCCCTATCCCTGGCTACATTGGACATCCAGGATCTCCATCTCCTTCACCAGCAGTTGCTGGCAAGTAAAAAGAGAAAAGTGGCTTGTTATTCGAGCATTGTTATGCAAATGCTCCAGTACAGCAGTAAAGACTTTCCGACATTGTCAATTACATGATGCCATCACCAATTGAAAAAACTGATCATCCTGTCCAGTGATTTCTTATTCTAACCAGAAAGAACTGTTCATGCTTTTCTGAAATTAAAAGACGAGAAGCATAACAAATTGGACAGTTTCTACGTTTTTCACATTTTTTTACTTTTGCATCTGGCTGCGCTAGTTAGAAACCACTTATTTCCCATGGGTTGCTTTTTATCAATAGGCATAAACTCTTATTTGCCATGTTTTTTTATGATTGTTCATAAATTTTATGATTGAAATGTATATATACTTTTCTGTTATAATATGTGTCTTCAAAAATAGTCAATCTCAACCAACAATCCGTGGATTGTTGGGAACACAGAGACGGTTCTCAATTAGGCTGTTTTTTTTTCATTTCTTGACTGCAGTTAGCTTTTCCTTTATTTCTGTTAGCTAGAAGCCCCTATAATACTTACAAACAATGCTGATATCATCATGGACAGCAACCCTGTAGGCCAACATGTTTTTTGTTTGTTAATGGGTCTGGCCAGTACAAGAGCACTGTCCCCCGCCCCCCTTCTCAGTCAAAGCCTATTGTATACAAAGATGGATGCTTAATTGCGTTTGGACAGAGCTGACCTATTTTGTGCCATTTGTTTACTGTCTCAAGCCGTGTTTTGTTGTCAGTAGTCAAATTGTACATAAACCACAGAATTTGACAACTGATTAGGAGAGGCTATAATTATTGTCAGTCACACCGAATTGCAAGATCCTACTCTTGGTCAGAGAATTTGTTGCAGAAGCTGTGCAGGTGTCCTTTACATAGAGCAATGCTTCTTTGACAGTGCTCTGATAACATACATCTGAAACCAGCTTTCCAGAGGTATGTGTGTTCGATCCTAGCAACTTTAAAATTCAAAAAGTCAGGTTTGTCATTTATTGCATTAATTAGGGTTTAGCACATCACTTAGAAATAACTTTGTTTTAGGTCCTCAAACTCTGTGACAATGTTAAATTAATTTATCTTGTTGTCATGGACCATTACATACTTAACTGATTCTTTTTTTGCATGCTGTTTAGCTACTATACATATGTATGCAGTAGACAAAGTATTTAAAAATCAACATTTCAGACTACATGTACCTGTTTTTAGTGTTATCTTTGAGTGACCGACACTGTGTCCCTGAACTCACTTAAGGGGACTGAGTATAAGTTTAACACTGCCTGTGCAAGATTCCGCATTGGGCTTTTGTTGGGTCTGCGGTCTAGCCGACTATCTAATTCAATGTTGGTTCACTGAATTTATTCCTTGCAATAAGGGGTTTAGAAATCCAACACTTGGGCTCTTGAGATCCCTCCCACCACCCGTATTTCGCATCCAGTGTTCTCTGCATAGATGTCTGACCTGTTGTTATTGGATTCTGGCTGCAAAATCCTTGTGTGTCTTAAACAGTTGATGACAGCGACTTCATAGAGGGATTGGCACAGTTTAATGGGTTTGGGTTGCATTCTCCTATTTGTGTGACAATGTCCAATGACTGAGAAGTATCTGTTTGTTGTTAGATGCTCCTGAAAGTTAGAGTATGAGTGCGCATGCCGGGCTATTACCTGAAGTAGCACTCTAACTAGAATGTTGGGAGCTGGTCTGACCATCAGAGTAATCCCTTTACTAGCTAGAACTGTCATCTGCTCAGGGTACATCTCCCATGGCTGCATTCTCCCAGTTCATCCCTCCGGTGTGCTTTTGCTGAACTGTACATCGCAGCCTCTCTTACCAATACATTCCTGGGCTGGTCTCTTTAAATACATAGAGGAAGTACAGCAGAAGCTGAATCCCCTCAGCTTACCAGGAGCTCTTGAAAAATGAGTCCTCGAATCCGCTGCCCTCCTCTTACCCTCTTCATAGGGATCCCCATATGCTCCTCTAAATGCCCCTGAGTTTTCCAAGTTCTTTAATCCTGTGTAAGAAAGAAATTCTTTAAAGACTTGTTAGGACTGACAGTACATATGTTTAACTCCTGTGAAATCATAATTATATAGTTTATATATGTTCGGTGGCATGTGTAGCTGCAGATACACATGCTGTGCACAGTCCGCCGTCTGGTGTTGGGCTCGGAGTGTTACAAGTTGTTTTTCTTCGAAGAAGTCTTTTCGAGTCACAAGACCGAGGGACTCCTCCCACTTCGGTTCCATTGCGCATGGGCGTCGACTCCATCTTAGATTGTTTTTTTTCCGCCATCGGGTTCGGACGTGTTCCTTTTCGCTCCGTGTTTCGGGTCGGAAAGTTAGTTAGAATCTCGGAAAAAATCGTCGGTATTGTTGCGTTCGGTATCGGGTTAGTTAGAACAAATCGACACCGAATCTTGAAGAGCTCCGGTGGCCCTTCGGGGTAATTTCGATCCCCCGTCGGGGCCTGGTCGGCCCGAGCGCGTGCGACTTCAAGACTGATGGAACGGACCCCGTTCCGCTTCTGTCCTAAATGCCATAATAAATATCTGTATACGGATCAGCATCTGGTCTGTAACTTGTGCCTGTCCCCCGAGCACAAGGAGGATACGTGTGAAGCCTGTCGAGCGTTTCGGTCGAGGAAGACGCTCAGAGACCGAAGAGCCAGGAGATTGCAAATGGCGTCCACGCCGACAGGACAACAACGGTTCGAGGACGAAGAGGAAGCGTTCTCCATCCACGAGGCGGATTCGGGGGAATCCGACGCCGAAGACATAGCAACCGTGAGTAAGACGTCGAAAATTAGGACTCACGAAAAGTCCACAAAAGCCCAGGGGACGCCACTGCCAACAGGCCATGGCTTAACCCAAAAACTAGGTGACCGAGCCACGGCACCGAAAAAGGCCATGCTGGTGTCGAAGTCATCCGACTCCGGTCGTGATACCGCCACACAGCAACCTCGGAGCCGGGACACCGGCTCCGAGAAACTTCGGCGCAGAGACAGCGGCGCAGAAGAGGTTCGGCACAGAGATACCACGCCGAAATCAAAGAAAACTTCTTCAGAGCCTAAAAATACTACCGAAACGGTTTCGGTACCGAAAAAAACCTCGGTACCGAAAATTAGTTCCTATACAGAAGAACAAGGACTAAACACCCAATTGCATAGATTTTGGGAAGAGCTTCAAACTGTAGAAACTGACTACACTCAAAGGAGGCTTCACATCCAGGAAGACACAGGGAAGATAACCACTCTTCCCCCCCAATCAAGATGAAAAGGAAACTTGCCTTCCAACAAGGGGACAAGCAACCACAAGCAAAGGTGGTAAAGAAAGTAACACCACCACCTTCTCCACCACAATCAACACATGCATCACCGGCGCAAACTCCACCACTAACGCACTCACCAGCTCATACCACAATGAGCCAGGATGATCCCGATGCATGGGACCTCTACGACGCTCAAGTGTCTGACAATAGCCCAGACTCGTATCCAACTAAACCGTCACCACCCGAGGACAGTATATCTTATGCACAGGTGGTAGCAAGGGCAGCCGAATTCCACAATGTCTCACTACATTCGGAACCTATTGAGGATGACTTTCTCTTTAACACCCTGTCCTCCACCCATAGCCAGTATCAGAGCCGTCCCATGCTCCCAGGAATGCTAAGGCACTCAAAACAAATATTTCAGGAGCCAGTTAAAGGCAGAGCCATAACTCCAAGGGTGGAGAAAAAATATAAATCACCGCCCACAGACCCAATATTTATTACAACACAACTAACACCGGACTCAGTAGTTGTGGGGGCAGCTCGTAAGAGAGCCAACTCTCATACATCAGGCGACGCACCACCTCCAGACAAGGAGAGCCGCAAATTTGATGTAGCAGGGAAAAGAGTTGCAGCACAAGCGGCAAATCAGTGGCGTATCGCCAACTCGCAAGCACTCTTGGCAAGATACGACGGGGCTCATTGGGATGAAATGCAACATTTCATCGAACACCTACCCAAAGAGTTCCAAAAAAGAGCGCAACAAGTGGTGGAAGAGGGACAAAGTATCTCGAACAATCAGATACGGTCTTCCATGGATGCAGCCGATACAGCTGCAAGGACAATAAACACTGCAGTCACAATACGGAGGCACGCATGGCTGCGCACTTCTGGGTTCAAACCCGAAATCCAACAGGCTGTGCTCAATATGCCGTTTAATGAACAGCAATTGTTTGGGCCGGAGGTAGACACTGCCATTGAAAAACTAAAAAAGGACACCGATACAGCCAAAGCCATGGGCGCACTCTACTCCCCGCAGAGCAGAGGCACATTTCGGAAAACACCTTTTAGGGGAGGGTTTCGGGGTCAATCCACAGAAACCAACACTTCACAGACAAGACCACCTACCTACCAGGGTCAATATCAAAAGGGAGGTTTTCGGGGACAATATAGAGGAGGCCAATTCCCAAGAAATCAGGGAAAATTTCAAAGTCCCAAAACCCCTCAAAATAAACAGTGACTCACAAGTGTCACAACCCCTTCACACAACACCTGTGGGGGGAAGACTAAGCCAATTCTACAAATCTTGGGAAGAAATAACAGACACTTGGGTCTTAGCAATTATCCAACATGGCTATTGCATAGAATTTCTCAAATTCCCTCCAAACGTCCCACCGAAAACACACAATATGTCAAAACAGCATATAGATCTTCTAGGACTAGAAGTTCAAGCATTACTACAAAAGGACGCAATAGAATTAGTACCAAGCCTACAGGAAAACACAGGAGTTTACTCACTGTACTTTCTAATACCAAAGAAGGACAAAACTCTGAGACCAATACTAGATCTCAGAACACTAAATACCTACATCAAATCAGACCACTTTCACATGGTCACATTACAAGACGTAATCCCACTGCTCAAACAGCAAGACTACATGACAACATTAGACCTAAAAGATGCGTATTTCCATATACCGATACATCCTTCCCACAGGAAATACCTAAGGTTCGTATTCAAAGGAATACATTACCAATTCAAAGTGTTGCCATTCGGAATAACAACTGCGCCAAGAGTCTTTACAAAATGCCTGGCAGTAGTAGCTGCACATATCAGAAGGCAGCAAATACACGTGTTCCCTTACTTAGACGACTGGTTAATCAAGACCAACACGCTAACAAGGTGTTCACGTCACACAAAATATGTCATACACACCCTTCACAAGCTGGGTTTCTCCATCAACTATGCAAAGTCACACCTTTTGCCGTGTCAAACACAGCAATACTTAGGAGCGACAATCAACACAACAGAAGGGATAGCCACTCCAAGTCCACAAAGGGTTCAAACATTTCACAAGGTAATACAGGCCATGTATCCAACACAAAAGATACAAGCAAAAATGGTATTATAACTCCTAGGCATGATGTCCTCATGCATAGCCATTGTCCCAAACGCAAGATTGCACATGCGACCCCTACAACAATGCCTAGCATCACAATGGTCACATGCACAGGGTCAACTTCTAGATCTGGTGTTGATAGACCGCCAAACATACATCTCGCTTCTATGGTGGAACAGTACAAATTTAAACAAAGGGCGGCCTTTCCAAGACCCAGTGCCACAATACGTCATAACAACGGATGCTTCCATGACAGGGTGGGGAGCACACCTCAATCAACACAGCATCCAAGGACAATGGGACATACATCAAAGGAAGTTTCACATAAATCACTTAGAACTGTTAGCAGTATTTCTAGCGTTGAAAGCATTTCAACCCATGATAACCCACAAATACATTCTTGTCAAAACAGAAAATATGACGACAATGTATTATTTAAACAAACAGGGGGGGACACACTCAACACAGTTGTGTCTCCTAACACAAAAAATATGGCATTGGGCAATTCACAACCACATTCGCCTAATAGCACAATTTATTCCAGGGATCCAAAAACAGCTAGCAGACAATCTCTCTCGGGATCACCAACAAACCCACGAATGGGAAATTCACCCCCAAATACTTAACACTTACTTTCAAATTTGGGGAACTCCTCAAATAGATCTATTTGCAACAAAAGAAAACTCAAAATGCCAAAACTTCGCATCCAGGTACCCACACCATCAATCCCAAGGCAATGCTCTATGGATGAATTGGTCAGGGATATTTGCGTACGCTTTTCCCCCTCTCCCTCTCCTTCCATATCTAGTAAACAGATTGAGTCAAAACAAACTCAAACTCATACTAATAGCACCAACATGGGCAAGACAACCTTGGTATACAACACTACTAGACCTGTCAGTAGTACCTCATGTCAAGCTACCCAACAGACCAGATCTGTTAACACAACACAAAGAACAGATCAGGCATCCAAACCCAGCATCGCTGAATCTAGCAATTTGGCTCCTGAAATCCTAGAATTCGGACACTTAGACCTCACACAGGAATGTATTGAGGTCATAAAACAAGCTTGAAAACCTTCCACTAGACACTGCTATGCAAATAAATGGAAAAGATTTGTTTGTTACTGCTATAATAATCAAATTCAACCATTGCACGCATCTCCAAAAGATATAGTAGGATATTTACTACATTTGCAAAAATCAAATCTAGCTTTCTCCTCCATAAAGATACATCTCACCGCAATATCTGCTTACCTGCAGATTACTCATTCAACTTCCCTATTTAGAATACCAGTCATTAAAGCGTTTATGGAAGGCCTAAAGAGAATTATACCACCAAGGACACCACCTGTTCCTTCATGGAACCTCAACATTGTCTTAACAAGACTCATGGGTCCACCTTTCGAGCCCATGCATTCTTGTGAAATGCAATACTTAACGTGGAAAGTTGCATTTCTCATTGCCATCACATCTCTAAGAAGAGTGAGTGAGATTCAGGCATTTACCATACAAGAACCATTTATTCAAATACACAAGAATAAGGTAGTTCTAAGGACAAATCCAAAATTCTTACCAAAGGTTATCTCACCGTTCCACTTAAATCAAACAGTAGAATTACCAGTGTTCTTCCCACAGCCAGATTCGGTGGCAGAAAGAGCACTGCATATATTAGACATCAAAAGAGCTCTAATGTACTACATTGACAGAACAAAAGTAATTAGGAAGACAAAACAACTATTCATTGCCTTTCAAAAACCTCATACAGGAAATCCAATTTCAAAACAAGGCATTGCTAGATGGATAGTTAGGTGCATTCAAACCTGCTATCTTAAAGCAAAGAGAGAGCTGCCTATTACACCAAAGGCACACTCAACCAGAAAAAAAGGTGCTACCATGGCCTTTCTAGGAAATATTCCAATGAACGAAATATGTAAGGCAGCAACATTGTCTACGCCTCATACATTTACTAAGCACTACTGTGTAGATGTGTTATCTGCACAACAAGCCACAGTAGGTCAAGCTGTACTAAAAACTTTATTTCAAACTACTTCAACTCCTACAGGCTGAACCACCGCTTTTGGGGAGATAACTGCTTACTAGTCTATGTACAGCATGTGTATCTGCACCTACACATGCCACCGAACGGAAAATGTCACTTACCCAGTGTACATCTGTTCGTGGCATTAGTCGCTGCAGATTCACATGCCTCCTCGGGAGCATGTAGCCAGTTAGAAGTAGATCTTGAACATTTGTACATTTGTAAATATATTACTTCAAACCTTTATTTTGTACATACGTACTCATTCCATTGCATGGGCACTATTACTAGCATACACAACTCCTACCTCACCCTCTGCGGGGAAAACAATCTAAGATGGAGTCGACGCCCATGCGCAATGGAACCGAAGTGGGAGGAGTCCCTAGGTCTCGTGACTCGAAAAGACTTCTTCGAAGAAAAACAACTTGTAACACTCCGAGCCCAACACCAGACGGCGGACTGTGCACAGCATGTGAATCTGCAGCGACTAATGCCACGAACAGATGTACACTGGGTAAGTGACATTTTCCTTATCTGCATAACGCAGTGTATAGCAGTGTGTTTTGTAATAAAAATATAAATGTTTCATATAAATTTGAAGTATCCTTTATCCTCAAATATGCATACTAAGTTTCTTGGATGTAGAAGCCAGAAGCAGTTTCATTCCTAGAAGTACTTTTACAAATGTTTGCAAAGCGTAACCTTGTTTCCAGTAGTGGCAACTGGAAGCAGGATTTCGTGAAACTCGTGAGTTACTGTATTATGAATGATGCCTTCTCTTCAAGTTTCTGTCATGCGATTAGAATCCATATACTTGCTTTGATAGAGAACATATATTAACTGTCCTAACTGTTATTTATTTTAGCATGACGCTCCAGCTGATCCTTTTCTGGGTAAGAGCTTTAGTCAGTTGAAAGGACAGTGGTCTTTTAATTATTTGATGTACTGCTTGCTATTTTGCGTGATATGAAAGTTAGACTTTAGGCTGCCCGACGTGCTGTCTTATTTTTAATAGATGGTGCATGGGAGAGGAATCACTTCAACAGACAGAACACAGGAAATTGATGGACCAGGCTCCACACAACAACCCCGGTTGCCAGAGGTAAGGGCAAAGTCTTTTCAGGGTTGGAGAAAGGCCCAGTGCTAGACCCAATGAATTGGTTGAAATCATGACAGTAAATTAAAGCAAAACTTTAGGTGAAGTCTGACTGCATGTACAGTCTTTTTCTATTGATTGATTGTTGCATGGCTTAATTTTGTTTTGTGGTTAATCTATTGTCAATAAGTATGGTCACAGATGTTGTGGAAGGAGATAACAGAATCTATAAAAACATTGACAAAGCTAATAGGCCTCGTCTGTGAGAGCTATTGGCTTTGGCACTGATTTGTAGCCATATGGTACAGCAGTGCAGACACTGCAGAGTGGCTAAGAATAATTTTAAAAACATCATATGGCCATGTTGCTTTTTAATAAAACATTTTTTTAAATCGTATCCGTGCGGAGTGGGTTTGTGGATGAGGCAACATGGATCGAGGAAAAGAGGGCAGGAAAGGACAGCACAAGTGTGGAAGGTGGGCAGGTGAGAGGGGATAGGCAAATAGACAATGGATCTAAGGAGAGCACACAGACTACAGAAGGTGGCAAGGAGTGCTGGGGTAAGCACATGGACCGCAGAGGATTGGGTATGAGGGGCAGCACACTGACAATAGGGTCGAAGCATACAGACAGTGGAGAGTGACATGAGGGGCTGGGGAAGCACATAGTCAATGAAAGGTCTGGGGTGCTTAGGAAGTAGACAAACGTAGGGAAATGAGGAAAATGGAGGGAGGGAGAAGTGCAAAAAGGAAGCTGCTGGAATCGGCAGGCACTCTCAGAGTGCTTAAACAAAATAAAAAGTAACACCTGAAAAGGCGAGCAGTGAAAGAACACAGTAATGCCTCCATGCTCCAGGGAAAGGACGAATGCAAGAAAGGAAAGCTGATGAATTAGAAGCAAGCAAATGAGTGACAATGAAACCAAACAATTGTAAGCAACAAGTAAGATAACCGAATATCTTTCAGCGCATGCATTGTCTGAGGCAAGACCTAAGAATTGGTTGGGTAGGTTGGACTTGGAGGAATCCAGAGAATATTAAGTGAGTGCGAGTGTGAGCATATGGTATAGAAGGGTATTTGGAAAGATAGGCAGGAGTGCCATGACTCAGAACAACATGTCCTTGAAAGTTGTACGTGTAGGAGAAAGAGACCCCCTGATCTATCATCCAGGTCCCTTTATGGGTCCCTCCAGGTACTGACTGAAGATCTGTCCAGCGGAAGTACACCTTTGAGTGTGAGTGCTTCATACCTCTTCATTTGCCACGCCTCTTCCATATCTATTCCCCTTGATCACTGAACCACAGGAGAAGGAGAAAGAGTGAGGGCACAAAGCAGGAGGATCTGTTAGACTTGTTCCCTATGCCAACTGGTGGGTCTGTGGGTGCAGTTGTTGATGCACCATGAAACGGAGCAACACCTGTGGGACTATCAGCGGCTGAAGCACAAGGAGGTAATGCAAAAGCAAGTGCTGCATATCTGATAGAGACTTCTAGCTGCAGCTTCCTTACCTTAGAATTTCCTGGCGTCAGGTTCGAATCCGGAGTTTTTTCTGAGCAATACCCTGCGCGCACGCCGTCTGGCGGCGTCATTCGGATTCGCATGCGTCGACCAGCTTCGTGTGCGTCGTCAGCGTTGTTGGAGCCGTCTATGACGTCACGGTTGTCTATATAGACGCCGCCTCGGCGCGCGTACGTCAGTTCTTTTCCTTCCGCGCTGGTTAAGCGCAGTTTCGGAAACAGCTACCCTGCTTCGATGGTTTGTCAACGCTTTTATTTTTCGAGAAAGACAGGATTCAAGCCGTGTGGTGCGTGTCATCGCACCATGTCGGTGAAGGATCTGCACCAAGTTTGTCTTTGGTGCCTGGACAAGGACCACGATTCCACCTTGTGCTCCGATTGTCGGGCCATGGCTACGAAGGACTTGAGGGAGAAATCCCTTAAGCTTCTTGCGGCCCGACATTAGTCTTCAGTTGGCGCGACTCCGCAGAGGTCACGGTCTCGCAGTAGGAGGAGGTCGCGGCACTGCTCCAGGAGCCCCAAGTCCTCTTCCTCGCATTCGAGGTCATCTGAAGGTAAGAGGCACAAGAAGAAGTCGTCCAAGCGGACTTCGTCTTTGCCACGCCCGTCGGCTGACGAGGCGTCTAGGGAACGTCGACGTTCCGAGCGTGGTTCTGCAGAGCCGTCGCCAGGGTCGACTCCACGTCTCCCCCCCCCACTTTCCAGAGACCGGATCGACCCCCGCTCAAATAAAAGAATTCTACGAGGCCATGCGTCTCATTTTTTAGCGGGCTGTACCCTCGGGTGGGTCTTCGGGCCCCGCGGGGTCAGCAGGGGGCCCCTTCGGATTCAACGCCGGCGGCTTCGGTGCCGTTGGGGACCTCAGGATCCGATACTGGATCTGGGCCGGCGCCGGTCTCTCACAGTCGGCCTCCTTCGGCGCCAGGTCAGACGTCGACGATTCCGCCTCTGGCGCCCACTGGTGGCAGCCCTATCCTTATTCCGGATGAGCCGTAGCGACGTCTACTTCGACAGAGCCGATTCGGCCCAGATCATTGTCTGTGCATTATTTAGAACAGCCTGAAGCAGGAGAGGAATGGGAGGGGTCTGAGGAACCTTTACAGTCAGGATTGCAGCAGGACTGGTATGAGGATCTAGGGGAGGCCAGTGGACTGGACACGTCTCCAGATACTGGTATGCTCTCTCCTCCTAATGTGGCTACGGAGGAGGGGGCTTCTTTCGCTATGGTGGTGCGTAGGGCAGCTGAGGTCTTGGACCTAGATTTGCCTACGGTGCCAGTCAGGACGAATATCCTGACAGAAGTGCTTCAGCCGGGGGTGTCAACATGGGAGCCGTTGTTGCCCTTCAATGAGGCTCTTACCTCTCGTCCTTCCAGCACAGGGACTCCTGTGAATAGGACGGTCGGCCGCCGCCATAGACCCGCTCCCAGCGACCCTAGTTTCCTGACACAACACCCCACTCCTGAGAGCTTGGTTGTCCAAGACTCTACTTCCCGTGGTGCCTTCCCTTCCGATCCCCCGGATAGGGAATCCAAGAGGCTGGATCAGCTTGAGAAGGAGATGTTTTCTTCCACCAGCCTGGCATTGAGGTCCGTAAACACCTCTTGCCTATTGGGCCGTTATTCCCATACTTTATGGGATACGGTGGCGCAAGTGCTGCCCCAGGTCCCGGAGGGCATACGGGACACTCTCACCAAGGCTGTAAAGGATGGGAGAGATGCAGCCAAGTTTACGATCCGGTGTGGCTTGAGCACGACCGACTCGCTGGGCAGAGCGATTTCATCATCAGTGGCCCTACGTCGCCTCGCCTGGCTACGTTCTACTGGTTTTTCAGGGGATGTCCAGTCCAGCTTGATGGACATGCCTTTTGATGGCTCTCGCCTTTTTGGCGAAAAGGAAGACTCCGCGCTTGAGAGGTTCAAGGATTCTCGAGCCACGGCCAGATCCTTGGGCCTTTCAGCACCGGCACGACAGCAGTCTGTCTTTCACCCCTGGCCAGGGGTCGGCCGCCACATAGCCTCCCTCCACTGCGCCCAAGCCCTCCTAGTGTGGTTCTGTGGGATCATGTCCGTCCCGTTGGAGGGAGGATTCGTTTTCATCTCCCTCACTGGCTTTCCATCACCACGGACAAGTGGGTCCTGCAGATCATGCGGAAGGACTACTCCCTTCCCTTCCAGTCTTTCCCTCCTTCTATCCCTCCGACAAAGGAATGGCTGATGGAGGACCATCTAGCTTTGCTCCGCGAGGAAGTTACAGCTCTCTTGGCCAAGGGAGCCATAGAAGGAGTCCTGATATCAGAAGTAGGCAGTGGTTGTTATTCCCGCTACTTTCTGATACCCAAAAAGAACAAAGGCCTTCGCCCTATCTTGGATTTAAGGGATGTTGGAAAATGGGTTATTGGTAGGGCAGGTAAGTACCTACACCTAGCAACAAGCCACTAACCTCCACATAGGTACAGTTAGGTCTCAGTAAATTAATCCCAGCTCAACCCTTGGTAGCTTGGCAACAAGCGTCAAGGCTTAACTTAGGAGACAAAGTGTAAAGCATTCAATTATCACAAAACAGTAATTAAATAAAACACAGGAAACAGTTTAAAAATCCAAAACTAATTTATAAAAATAGTTTATATTTTTATCTTTAAAATGACACAAAAACGATTAAAATCGGTTCAGGGGAACCGGAGATATGAATTTTTAAAGAATTATTACTTTTCTAGCGCTTAGAAACAAAAAGCGCCAATCGGGTCATCTGGTTGCACCTCGACCGGGGCAAAGTCAAACTTTCAGGCCGACCGCGATGGAGCCCTGCTCGGCTACAGGTCGCGGGAGGCCTCGGTTAAAAAGTTACCTTCTGACTTAGTCTTTATTTTGAAGTTTTTCTTCACCGGGACGAACCTGCCAGTTGAATCCGACCTCCTGGAGCCCTTGTCCGGATACGCGATGTGGGTTTCCTCGGTGGTGATTTCTACCTTCGAACTTAGTCGTTTTTTCGAGATGAAAATCCTTCGACCGGGGTAAACCTGGATCTTGATCCGACGTCCATGGAGCCCTTCTCGGATACGATGGCTGGGAGGTCCCGGTCAACTTTTTACGTTCGGACTTAGTCTCTTTTTTGGATGTTTTTCTTTACCGGGACGAACCACGAAGTCAGGCCGGGTCGCGGTTGAGGCAAGCCGGCTAGAATTTCCGCGGCGGGTCGGTCCCTCTCTGGAGCTTTTTTCCAAAAATTCTCAAATCTTTTCCAAACTTCTGGGGCTTCACCCAGATGTTCTTTTAAGGTTCTTTTGGGGTCCACAGCTCACCCCAAGGGTCCAGAAGTTCTGTGATGGTCCTTGGGGGGTGCGGACTTCAACTCCCAGAATGCACCTGGCGCAAACTCCTTTTTGGCCACTGTACAGTGGTCAGCTGGTCGCTTTCTTCAGGAGTTGGTGCAGGGGACTCTGGTTAGCAATTTTTCACCTGTAGCAAACAGGGAGTCCCTCCTTGAACCAGTTGAAGCCAGGCAAAGTCCTTCTTGTGGTGAAGCCCAAGTGTGCAGCTGGTGCAGTCCTTCTGAGTGCAGGTTCCAGGTGCAGGCCAGGGGTCCAGCAGGGCAGTCCTTCTTCTTCCTTAGTTCCTTTCTTGTTGAATTCTGGAGGGGATCTGAGGTGTGGGGGCAGGTCTGCCAGTTTTATCCTTGCTCCTGGGTGAAAAGCAGGGGGTCCCTGGTTCTCCAATCAAGGACAGGGTCGTCCCCCTGTGATGACCACTTCCTGGGAAGTGTGGCAAAAATCCATCCCAGAAGGCAACAGTCTCTAAAAATCGAACATGGATGAATCTGATTTTTGGAGGTTACATCTGGCTGAGCCCACCCACTGGTGTGGCTAAAAATCATAAACACACCCCTCTCCTGCCCTCTCCTAATCTAATCAAGGGGGCACCTAATTGTCTGGGGTTGCAGGATGTGGGGGTGTTGCTGGGTGCTGCAAATGTCCTTCTCTGCCTTTGAAGACCAGTTTGGCAGCCCTCCCCCTTCCTGCCTCACCATCTGCTGAGGGGAGATTCTCTCCCCCAAGCACATTCCTTTGTGTGAAGTCAGGCCACTTCACACCTCATCAAGGCAGCCTGGCAGAAGCTGCTGCAGGCTGGCCAATCAGAGCACAACAGCAAAAACAATGCAGAGCTGAAATTGGCAACTTTTTAGGTAAAGTCTAAACTTTTTACCTGGACAAGTTATATTAAATCCAACAACTGGAAGTTGTGGGATTTATTACAACAATCAATTTGATACCAAATTCTTGGTATGTAACATTTAAGGAGACTTTAAAATTTAAAATAAAGTCTGCCCATTCTAGCCTATGAAGGCCATTTACTTCAATGAGGGAAAAACGAATTTGGCTGTTTTTACCTCACCAGGGCTTATAAATCTATTTTTATAAAGTCCCTGCTTATAGTTACATGGCACCCAGCCCTAGGGGCACATAGGGCACACCTTAGGGGTGACTTATATGTAAAAATAAGGTAATTTAAGACTTTGGAAGTACCTTTAATTCCAAAGTCGAATTTGCATATAACTTTAATTTAAAAGCAGCCAGCAAAGCAGGCCTGCCTTTAAAATGACACTGGGCACCTCAGCAGTGCACCTAGGTGTGCACCACCTATGCTGTGGTCCCTAAACCTACATGCCCTACCATATACTAGGGACTTATAGGTAGGTTACCTTAGCCAATTATAATGAGCCTAATTTGCATATTGATTTTACACAGAGCACAGGCCCTGGGACTGGTTAGCAGTACCCAGGGCACCATCAAAGTCAGGAAAACACCAGCAAAAAGAGGAAAATGGGGGCAAAAAGTTATGGGGCCTCTGCAATCAGCCCTGTTTTCTCACAAGGGACGTCAATCTCTTTCTCAAGAAGGAGAAATTCAAGATGCTCACTCTTGCTCAGGTTTTGTCTGCTCTAGACCAAGGAGACTGGATGGTAGCGTTGGAATTGCAGGATGCATATTTCCATATTCCTATCCTGCCAAGACACAGGTGTTACCTGCAGTTCATGGTGGGCCACGAGCACTTTCAGTTTACCGTGCTTCCTTTCGGTCTCACCAGTGCCCCTCTGTTGTTCACAAAGGTGATGTCGGTGGTGGCAGCTCATTTGTGCAGGTCAGGGATTTCAGTCTTCCCCTACCTAGACGATTGGCTGTTGAAGGCTCCTACGCCCCGGGCTCTCGTCACCCACCTCCAGACGGGGGCGGACTTCTTGCATTCGCTGGGGTTCACTATAAATGTGCCGAAGTCACACCTGACTCCCTCTCAAAAGCGCTCTTTCATGAGAGCTGTTCTGGACACAGTGCAGTTTCGGGCTTATCCTCCCGATCAGCGGGTTCAGGATATTCAGGTTATGATTCCGATGTTTCGGCCTCTATCCTGGATCTCGGTGAGACAGACTCTGAGGCTGCCGGGACTCATGGCTTCCTGCATCCTGTTGGTCACGCATGCCAGATGGCGCATGAGGGCTGTGCAGTGGGACCTGAAGTTCCAATGGGCACAGCATCAGGGAAATCTTACCGACGCGGTTCAGATCTCGGAGAGGACTGCGGAAGATCTGCAGTGGTGGTTAGTGAACTGCAAGTGGGTCAAGGGCAGACCGCGTTCCCTTCCCCAACCAGATCTAACAGTAGTGACAGATGCGTCACTTCTGGGTTCGGGCAGCCATCTTGTAGAGGTGAAGATCAGAGGTCACTGGTCTCCGGCAGAATCCGGACTCCACATCAGCTTGTTGGAGCTCCGGGCGATCCGGCTAGCATTAAAAGCATTTCTTCGTGTTGTGAAAGGGAAGGTGGTGCAGGTGTTCATGGACAACACTACCGCAATGTGGTACTGCAACAAGCAGGGCGGAGTTGGGTCGTGGACCCTTTGTCAAGAGGCTTTACGTCTCTGGACGTGGCTGGAACAGCAGGGCATGACTCTGGTGGTTCAACACCTGGCAGGTTCTCTGAACGCAGGAGCAGACAAACTCAGCCGAAAATGCTTAGAGGATCACAATGGTGTCTCCATCCGGAGGTGGCGCAAGGACTCTTTCAGTAGTGGGGAGAGCCTTGGTTAGATCTGTTCGCCTCCGCAGAGAACACATAATGTCAGCAGTTTTGCGCGTTGGAGTTTCCAAGGGGGCTATCGCTAGGCGACGCATTTCATCGCAAGTGGAGTTCAGGCCTCCTGTACGCCTTTCCGCCTATACCACTTCTGCCCAGAGTTCTCAAGAAAATCAAGAACGACCGGGCCCAAGTAATCCTTGTGGCTCCGGATTGGGCACGGAGAGTTTGGTATCCAGAGCTTCTCAAAATGAGCATCGGTCCTCCAATCAGGCTGCCTCTTCGGGAGGATCTTCTGTTGCAGCAGCAGGGGAAGGTTCTCCACCCGAACCTGTCAACTCTGCGCCTTCATGAGTGGAGATTGAGCGGCAACAGTTAATGGTTTATGACCTCCCTCCCGAGGTCTCTGATGTCATTCTGGCAGACAGGCGTCCCTCTACTAAGTCGATCTACACCTGCTGTTGGAAACGATTTGTTTCATATTGTTCAGAGAGGTCTGTTGATCATCTTTCTTTTTCTCTGCCTAACATCCTTTTGTTTATTTTGTCTCTCGCCCTGCAGGGTTCCTCCTTGGGGACTCTCAAGGGCTATCTTGCAGCCTTATTGGCTTTTCTTCAGTTGCCTGATCAACCATCTCTGTTTAAATCACCTATAGTACAGAGGTTTTTGAAAGGGCTTGTGCATCTGTTCCCACCTGTGCCTTTCGTTATGCCCCAGTGGGATCTTAATTTGGTTCTTACCTTCCTTATGTGTGCTCCTTTCAAGCCCTTGCATAATTGTCCTCTCCGGCTGCTCACTATTAAAACAGCTTTTTTGGTGGCAATTACATCTGCCAGGAGAGTGAGTGAGCTGCAGGCTTTATCTTCAAAGCCACCTTATCTCATGATATATCCTGACAAGGTAGTGTTAAGAACTCGTGCCTCTTTCCTCCCCAAGGTGGTGACCCCTTTCCATCTGGGTCAAAATATCACCCTTCCCACCTTCTTTGCACCACCACATCCCTCTAAGGAAGAGGAGCGTCTCCTTCGACTGGACCCAAAAAGAGCGTTATTGTTCTACCTTGACCGCACTAAAGAGTTCCGGGTGGATGACCAACTCTTTGTGGGGTACATTGGTGCAAAGAAGGGTCGGGCAGTACAGAAACTATCCATTTCGCGCTGGGTCTTTCTCTGTATAAAAAATATGCTACGCTTTGGCGAAAAGCAGCCTCCCGAGGGCTTGAGAGCTCATTCCATTAGGGGGAAAGCTGCTACAACTGCATTAGCACGTGGCGTACCGGTGGTGGACATCTGTAAGTCTGTAACGTGGGCTTCTTTACACACATTTGCGAAACACTACTGCCTGGATAGCCAGGTGAGAAGAGAGGGGCGTTTTGCCCGTTCTGTCTTGCAGGACTTCCTAGTATAAAAAAAATCTCCTTCAGACCCACCGCCATGGGTTATAGCTTGGGTATCTATTCTAAGGTAAGGAAGCTGCAGCTAGAAGTCTCTATCAGATGAACAAGTTACTTACCTTCGGTAACAAGGTATCTGGTAGATACTCTATCTAGCTGCAGATTCCTTACACCCGCCCAAGCCTCCCCGCTCTGGGGAAATTTTTTCTCATGTGGATGTGTATATATATGTATTTATGTGTACATATGTATATTTTAGATGTTGCCAACTTTTGCCTTTCTTATAGGCATGAAAGTGTTTTTACTCCAAACAGTCAAAGAGGTCAAATGCATATTGGTTGGTTCTTCCATGACTCTGCGCTTCTGGCGTGGGAAGTTGTGGAAAAGAACTGACGTACGTGCGCCGAGACGGCGTCTATATAGACAACCGTGACGTCCTACACGGCTCTAACTACGCTGACGACGCACGCGGAGCTGGTCGAAGCACGCGGATCCGAACTACACTGCCCGACGCCGCGCGCGCAGGGTACTGCTCAGAAAAGCTCCAGATTCGAAGCTGACGCCAGGGAATTCTAAGGTAAGTAATCTGCAGCTAGATAGAGTCTCTACCAGATACCTCGTTACCGAAGGTAAGTAACTTGTTCTTTTGTGCAGATTGTCCTTAACTGTTAACTTTAAGTAGTACTATCTGCACAGATTGGCAGATTAAGAAGCTGGCTGAACTGATTATAGTTGCAAAATATTGTTTTACCTCACAAGAGAAAAAGAAATAAAATACTGAATCAAAATTACTGTGAAAAAAACTTCAAACAATGCAGAACAACAATGAAGGGCTTGGAGACGTGGAGCCCCCCAAAGAGAACGGGTGGAAAGGAAGGACATGGAGGTAGGAAAGGATACAGATGAGGCCCCGGAAGAAGATATTTCTTGTTTTACTTGTGATCAGCTGGGGCATTAGAAACAAAACTGTCCAAATTTTGTAACTAATGCACCTGGCCTCCCTGATCAGCCTGGTTTCCATCAAGTTGTCTAAAACCATTTTCCTCCAGTTTAGGTATCACTGTTCTACCACTAATCCCAGTAGATCAGAAGGGCCTTTAAGTGAATTGTCATTGATGCTAAAGAGACTACATGCCTTACTGACATGAGTGCTAGTTGCTCAGCACTTAAACATTTCAAATTCACCTCTTTACCTCTCTCTGGTCTGTCCCTAGACATATTTGATATTTCCAACCAATAAGCTCCCCATTATATTACTGATCTTATATCAGTTTCTGTGGCACCTATTAGTGACAAGCATTCTTTTTTTCTTAGCCGTACCTCCACAGTGAATTTGTTAAGCATCTTGTGCAAGTTCAATTGCACTGTGCTTGGTATCCAGGAAAGGGGTGTTTTTGAAATAAACCTCACCCACTGAATAACCAGGTATTTCCACTATTTTGCAAGATGTTAAGTTGCCAAAGTGAAATGGATGGGATTGTGTCTCTTTAACTGGATTGCTGTCAGAGGTACTGTACACATTGTGGTGCAAAGTGGCCAAGTATCTGAGATTAATTTCCTCTGTGGAGCTTGTAAAGATGAACGTCAACTTTTATTTAAAAAAAAAAATAAAAAAAAAATACCCCAAGTAAAACCTGCTCCAACCAGAAGCAGAGAAGGGAGTCCCCACTGTAACAGCATATTTGAACAAGCAAGCGATTTCAGTAGCACAAAGCCTATATGTACGGATTTGTGTGGGACCTCAGGGCCATTATTAAAATAATGCCATCATTCTTTCTTGTATCCCAGCAAATGGCCAGTGGTTTACAGAGGGGGGCTTTTGTTGTTTTGCTTTCTTCTCCATCTCCATGCATGTCAGTATCTTTTCTTATATTCCAGGTTTCTCAGCTGCTTCTGAGAATGTGCAAAGTGAGAATGCAAATGTAAACAAAAGCATGCAATGAGGCTCTTTTCTGTTGAACTGTTGTAGAAAGTAAGGAGGGGGTTGCACAAACATTATCATATATGCCTTAGACTGAAGTTGTATTGTTTATATATATATATATATATATATATATATATATATATATATATATATATATGTGTGTGTGTGTGTGTTTGGTGGCATGTGTAGCTGCAGATAAACATGCTGTGCATTATCCTGCCATCTAGTGTTGGGCTCTGAGTATTACAATTTGTTTTTCTTCGAAGAAGTCTTTTCAAGTCACGGGACCGAGTGACTCCTCCCTTTCGGCTCCATTGCGCATGGGTGTCGACTCCATCTTAGATTGTTTTCTTTCCGCCATCGGGTTCGGACGTGTTCCTCTTT
This sequence comes from Pleurodeles waltl, assembly GCF_031143425.1. Taxonomy (NCBI): domain Eukaryota; kingdom Metazoa; phylum Chordata; class Amphibia; order Caudata; family Salamandridae; genus Pleurodeles; species Pleurodeles waltl. Next base: position 813,544,084 of record NC_090440.1, read on the forward strand.
GCTCCGTATTTCGAATCGGGAAAGTTAGTTAAATTATAAAAAATTTGACGGTATTGTTATCGCTCGGTACCGGTTTACTGTTAGTGTATCGGCACCGACATCAAGACCGCTTCGGCGGCCCTTCGGTGCTTCCTCTCTTCACCGAGGCCTGGTCGGCCCAACCACACCCGTCGTCCCAGATTAATGGACCGGACCCCCTTCTGTTTCCGTCCTACGTGTCACGCAAAGTATCCTTATACAGACCAGCACCGGGTCTGTAATCTGTGTTCATCATCCGAACACAGAGAGGATACTTGCGAAGCTTGCTGAGCGTTCCGATCGAAAAAGACCTTGAGGGATCGATGCGCAATAAGACTACAAATGGCGTTGAAACCGAAAGAACAGCTCGACGTCAGAGAGGAGGAAAGCATCTCCATCCAAGAGACTGACTCTGATGAATCCGAAGGTGAACGACCCTCGACGGTTTAATTTAGTTTAGTTTATAGATTTGTAGAGCGCATGGCTACCCGGGGGCATCCCAGCGCTAAAGTACACCATGAATGTCGGAAGAGCCAGGGGAAGCAGATTAACTGGGAAAGAGAATGGTTTTCAACTTCCTCCTAAAGAGAAGTTCAGAGGATTCCTGACGGCATTCAAAGGGCAGGGCATTCCAGAGGCGAGCAGCCCTGATGGAGAACAAATTACCTCCCCATGATCTCTTGACCGAAGGGGTGTAAACCTGTCGAGAAGAACGAGATCTAAGAGGTCTAAGGGGCGAGTAAAGAAAAATCCTTTTTCTAAGGGAAAGGGGACCCTTATTGTGTAAGGCTCTGTGAACAAGAGACAGAGCTTTAAACTGAATGCGCTGCTTAATCGGGAGCCAATGAAGAGCTGCAAGTGCTGGTTTAGCGGAAAGATGCCCTGGGGTATTCATGAGAAGTCTAGCTGCCGCGTTCTGCGTAACCTGCAGCCTCTTTATTATATAATCTGGAGAATTAAGATATAGAGAGTTCCCGTAGTCCAGACGGGAGAGAACTAGGGCTTGTACAAGAATTCTTCTGGCGGCGAATGGCAGAAGTCCAAGAATCTTCCTGACACTTCTAATTAAGCCAAAGCAGATCGAGGAGATTCTTTTAGCTTGTGGCTCCATAGTTAAGCGTGGGTCAAGCAGAAAGCCGAGGCTTTTTACTTGTGTTATTGGAGGAGGCAGGCTGTTAAAAGCCTCGGAGTACATAGCCAGAGGGGCGGTAGGGGCGCCATTACCTATAATCATAACCTCTGATTTGCTGTCATTAAATTTCAGTTTCGACAGGGTCATCCAGTCCCCAATATCTTTCATGCAGTCGGCCAGGTTGGTGGAGGGGGAGTCCCTACTACTAGAGAGGGAAACCACCAATTGCGTAAGTCAGGATAAGTGACCATAGAGAGGTTATAAGGAGCGACTACTGTGGCCAAGGATGACAGATAGATGTTAAACAAGGTGGGGCTTAGAGATGAACCCTGCGGGACTCCACAAGATAGAGACCTGACGTCAGACAAAAAAGAGCGATCCAGGACTTGAAAGGATCTTCCCGTGAGGAAGGAGGAGAGCCAGGCAAGGGCTGGACCTCCTAACCCTATCTTGGAAAGTCTATCAAGGAGAAGAGTATGATCAACAGTGTCAAATGCTGCACTAAGCTCAAGGAGGATAATAGCAGCATGACCACCTTGATCTAGAAGTTGCCGAGTAGATTCAGTTACAGTAAGGAGTGCCGATTCTGTACTGTGATGGGTTCTGAAACCCATTTGAGAAGGATGTAAATGATCGTGGCTCTCAAGATGCCTGGTCAATTGCAGGTTCATGTGCTTCTCCAGAATTTTTGCCAATATAGGAAGAAGAGCAATGGGTCGATAATTATCCAAGACAGAGGTATCCAGCTTAGGTTTTTTTAAGAGAGGCTTTTTGATTGCATGTTTGAGGGAGCTGGGAAGAATACCAGCGGACAAGGAATTATTAAGTATTTCTGTCAAAGGACCAACAACAATATCTGCTGCCTTAAAAAGAATAGAAGGAGGGGCCAGGTCCCAGGGAGAACCCGATTTGATATTAGCAAGAAAATTCCCAATCAGAGTACATGTGAGGGGGGGGAAATTGGTTAACTGGGTCATACCCGTAGGAGAATTCATCTCCTGCCCCATGAGATTATTCTGGGAGGGAGATGGAGGAAAACCTGAGTATATCTTGTTAATCTTGTCTTGAAAGTGAGCCGCTAATACATTACTATGCATAATAGAAGATTCCACCGGGGAAGGCGGCATAGGGGGTATAGTGAGCTCCTTAAAGATCTGAAAGATTTCTTTCTGAGAAGTGGACGAGTTCTCTATTCTACTGCTGTAATTTAGAGCTTGTGTTGTCTTAATATTATGATGGTAAGATCTAATAGCTGATCTATAGGCTTCTTTAGCAGAAGGATTATAATCTTTTCTCCAAATTCTCTCCAATTTTTTACAGTTCTTTCTAAGGTCCAAAAGAGAAGACGAAAACCAGGGACTAGACTTATGAGCAGGTTTTTTTCACCCTCAGTTTGCAAGGCAAAACTGAGTTTAAAGAGGTAGAAATCCATTTGTTAAACAGGTCCACCGTATTAATGGTGGCATGGTCACTGGCTAAGGGAGAAGCACAGAGTGCTATATGCCAAGTGCTAGGTACCAACTTCGACCAAGCACGACCCATTGTGGTGCACCTGGGCTGTGTCTCTCTAGGAGCATCATAGGGAAACGTAAGTGACACTAAATAGTGATTGGTCCAGGGTAGAGGTAGAGAGGAGGAGAAGGTAAGATTAAGGATATTACTTAAAAAAAAAAGGTCTAAAGTATGGCCTTTCGTGTGAGTTGGAGCAGTAACATGCTGGTCCATACCCATAGAGGTAAAAGAGGCTAATAATGATTTAGCCGATGGACAGTTAGGATTGTCTAGGTGGATATTAAAATCGTCGAGGACGGTTAAGTTAGAAGCCTTCCCAATAGAACTGGCCACTGCCTCCAGGATAACTTCTAAAAAGACTCCACACGGGCCGGGGGGGGGATAGAGAAGGATTCCTGAGAAAGTATAAGTAGACGACAAGTGCAGAGAGAAGAACATACTTTCACATACTGGAATTTCCAGTGGGAATGTTGAGCATTTAATGGAGATTTTGTGAATAATAGCTATACCGCCACCTCTCATATGAAGTCTGTCTAAATGAACTATAGAATAGTTAGGGGGTAAGGTACTGCATAAATCTGCTGAAGAATCTCCATTCAGCCAGGTTTCAGTGAGAAACAAGGCATCTGGTGATAGCTCTTCAAGGAGCATGTGAATATGTAAGGAGTGTGCCGCTAGGGAGCGGCAGTTAAGCAGTAATAGCTTACCTAATTGATGGGAGGAGGTATTAGAAGGCGAGATGAAATTGGGAGCCCAAGAACAACTAGAACAGGGGGTGGGACACAGACGACTGGTTAGGCCCTACAGGAGTGGAACATATCTGGGTGTTTCTAAAAGCATAAAGATGTGAAGCTGAATACCTAAAACGAGCAGCATCTCTGGGCCCTGGGCTCGTCGGGGCGCAGACCGGCTTGCCGTTTAATCAACAACTGTTGTTTGGGCCGATACAGCCATTGACAAAATGAAAAAGACACGGACACGGCCAAACCCATGGGCGCGCCCTATTCCCCACAAGTCAGAGGCACCTTTAGAAAACCACAATTCAGAGGAGGTTTTCGGCAACAAACATCTGAGCCTTCCTCCTCTCAAACCAGACCCACCTATCAGGCACAATACCAAAGGGGAGGGTTTCGTGGTTCCTATAGAGGACAATTCCCAAGAGGAAGGGGAAAATTCCAAACAACCAAACCAAGCCAGACCAAGCAATGACTTCATTGTCATAACACCCCAACACTTGTCACCAGTGGGGGGTGGGGGGGGAGGCTAACCACATACTACCAAAACTGGACACATATTACCACAGACGCATGGGTCCTATCAATTATCCAACATGGTTATTGCATAGAATGCACGAAATTCCCACCAGATGTGCCACCCAAAACGCACAGACTGTCCCAACAACTCTTAGACCTATTACAAATAGAGGTCCAAGCACTACTACAAAAACAAGCAATAGAGCTCGTACCCAATCATCAGAAAGGAACAGGCGTCTACTCCCTATATTTTCGGATTCCAAAAAAGGACAAAACGTTAAGACCGATCTTATATCTCAGAACCCTGAATCTCTTCATCAAATCAGACCACTTCCACATGGTAACACTTCAAGACGTAGTTCCCTTATTAAAAAAGGAGGAATACATGACAACATTGGATCTTAAAGATGCGTATTTCCACTTATCCATCCTTCTCACAGAAAATACTTAAGGTTTGTAATGCACGGCGTACACTATCAATTCAGAGTGCTACCGTTCGGAATAACAGCCCCAAGGATATTCACAAAATGCCTAGCAGTAGTAGCCGCTCACATAAGGAGACAACACATGCACATATTTCCATATTTAGATGACTGGTTAATAAAAACCAACACTCAACAACAGTGTCTTCGTCACACGCAATAAGTCATAAAAACTAAACACAAAAGGGTTCTCTATAAATTGCCAATAGTCACATATGCAACCATCCCAAAAACAACAATACTTGGGAGCCGCACTCAACACACAACAGGGAATTGCTACTCCAAGTCCACAAAGAGTCCAGTTGTTCCAAAATGTAATATCAAGCATACAAACGAACCAACACTACACAGTAAGGTTTGTAATGAAACTACTAGGCATGATGTCCTCATGCATAGCCATTGTCCCAAATGCAAGATTACACATGCGGCCCTTACAACAGTGCCTAGCAAAACAATGGACACAAGAACAGGGTCAACTTCAAGATCTAGTGTTGATAGACCGCCAAACACACTCCTCGCTACAATGGTGGAACCCTATAAATTTAAACAAAGTGCGGCCATTCCAAGACCCGGTGCCTCAATCTGTTATCACAACAGATGCTTCCATGATGGGGTGGGGAGCACACCTCAACAATCACAGCATACAGGGTCAATGGGACAATCAGCAACCACTAGTAGCCCACAAACAAATTCTTGTCAAGACAGACAACATGACAACAATGTACTATCTCAACAAACAAGGGGGGACACACTCGTCACAACTGTGTCTCTTAGCCCAAAAGATTTGGCATAGGGCAATTCACAACGACGTTCGCCTAATAGCACAATGTAGGAAGTTGGCTCTGTATGTACTATTTCAAAGTAAGAAATAGCATGCACAGAGTCCAAGGGTTCCCCTTAGAGGTAAGATAGTGGCAAAAAGAGATAATACTAATGCTCTATTTTGTGGTAGTGTGGTCAAGCTTTAGGCTTATCAGAGGGTAGTGTTAAGCATTTGTTGTACACACACAGGCAATAAATGAGGAACACACACTCAAAGACAATTCCAGGCCAATAGGTTTTTGTAAAGAAAAATATATTTTCTTAGTTTATTTTAAGAAACACAGGTTCAAGATTTACAAGTAATACTTCAATTGAAAGGTATTTCACTTAGGTACTTTAGGAACTTTGAATTAGCAAAATAGCATGTACAGTTTTCACCACAAAAATGGCAGTAAACTATTTTAAAACTAGACAGTGCAATTTTCAACTTTTCCTGGGGGAGGTAAGTGTTTGTTAGTTTTGCAGGTAAGTAAACCGCCTACAGGGTTCAAAGTTGGGTGCAAGGTAGCCCACCGTTGGGTGTTCAGGGCAACCCCAAAGTTACCACACCAGCAGCTCCCGGCCGGTCAGGTGCAGAGGTTAAAGTGGTGCCCAAAACGCATAGGCTTCAATGGAGAAGGGGGTGCCCCGGTTCCAGTCTGTCAGCAGGTAAGTACCACGTCTTTGGAGGGCAGACCAGGGGGGTTTTGTAGGGCACCGGGGGGGACACAAATTAGAACAAAAAGTACACCCTCTGCGGCACGGGGCGGCCGGGTGCAGAGTGCAAACAGGCGTCGGGTTTGCAATGGAGTTCAATGGGAGACCTAGGGGTCTCTTCAGCGAAGCAGGCAGGGGGGGGGGGGGGGTCCTCGGGGTAGCCACCACCTGGGCAAGGGAGAGGGCCACCTGGGGGGTCGCTTCTGCACTGGAGGTCGGATCCTTCAGGTCCTGGGGGTGCAGTGGCTTTACCAGGCGTCGGGTTCTTAGAAGCAGGCAGTCGCGGTCAGGGGAAGCCTCTGGATTCCCTCTGCAGGCGTCGCTGGGGGGCTCAGGGGGGTCAACTCTGGCTACTCACAGGGTCGCAGTCGCCGGGGAGTCCTCCCTGTAGTGTTGTTTCTCTGCAGGTCGAGCCGGGGGCGTCGGGTGGAGAGTGCAAAGTCTCACGCTTCCGGCGGGAAACATGTGGTCTTTAAAAGTTGCTTCTTTGTTGCAAAGATGTTTCTTCTTTGGACCAGAGCCGATGTCCTCGGGAGTTCTTGGTCCTTTTAGATGCAGGGTAGTCCTCTGAGGCTTCAGAGGTCGCTGGACCCTGTGGAACACGTCGCTGTCGCAGTTTTTCTTGAAGTGGGGAGACAGGCCGGTAGAGCTGGGGCCAAATCAGTTGGTGTCTCTGTCTTCTCTGCAGGGCTTTCAGGTCAGCAGTCCTTCGTCTTAGGTTGCAGGAATCTATCTTGCTCGGTTCTGGGAGCCCCTGAATACTCAATTTAGGGGTGTGTTTAGGTCTTGGGGGTTAGTAGCCAATGGCTACTAGCCCTGAGGGTGGCTACATCCTCTTTGTGCCTCTTCCCTGAGGGGAGGGGGGCACATCCCTAATCCTATTAGGGGAATCCTCCATCTGCAAGATGGAGGATTTCTAAAAGTCAGTCACCTCAGTTCAGGAAACCTTAGGGGCTGTCCTGACTGGCCAGTGACTCCTCCTTGTTTTTCTCATTATCTCCTCCGGCTTTGCCGCCAAAAGTGACAAAGGCACTCCCCCCATGTGGCCAGCAACATGTCTGGTGTGTGGCAGGCTGGTAAAACTAGTCAGCCCACACTGGAAGTCGGGTATGTTTTCAGGGGGCATCTCTAAGATGCCCTCTGGGGTGTATTTCACAATAAAATGTACACTGGCATCAGTGTGCATTTATTGTGCTGAGAAGTTTGATACCAAACTTCACAGTTTTCAGTGTAGCCATTATGGTGCTGTGGAGTTTATGTATGACAGACTCCCAGACCATATACTCTTATGGCTACCCTGCACTTACAATGTCTAAGGTTTTGCTTAGACACTGTAGGGGCATAGTGCTCATGCACCTATGCCCTCAACTATGGTATAGTGCACCCTGCCTTAGGGCTGTAAGGCCTGCTAGAGGGGTGACTTATCTATGCCATAGGCAGTGTGAGGTTGGCATGGCACTCTGAGGGGAGTGCCATGTCGACTGTCATTTTCTCCCCACCAGCACACACAAGCTGGCAAGCAGTGTGTCTGTGCTGAATGAGGGGTCCCCAGGGTGGCATAAGACATGCTGCAGCCCTTAGAGGCCTTCCCTGGCATCAGGGCCCTTGGTACCAGGGGTACCAGTTACAAGGGACTTACCTGGATGCCAGGGTGTGCCAATTGTGGAAACAAAGGTACAGGTTAGGGAAAGAACACTGGTGCTGGGGCCTGGTTAGCTGGCCTCCGCACACTTTCAAATCATAACTTAGCATCAGCAAAGGCAAAAAGTCAGGGGGTAACCATGCCAAGGAGGCATTTCCTTACACACAATACATACCAGGCATTCAGAATCAGTTAGCCGACAATCTCAGTCGAGATCACCAGCAAAGTCACGAATGGGAAATACATCCCCAGATCCTACAGGATCACTTCCACTGCTGGGGAACACCAAACATAGACCTATTCGCAACAAAAGAAAACACAAAATGCCAAAACTTTATGTCCAGGTACCCACACCCTCAGTCCAAGGGCAATGCACTATGGATCAGTTGGTCAGGGATATTTGCTTATGCTTTTCCCCCTCTCCCACTCATTCCTTATCAGGTCAAACTAAGTCAAAACAAACTCAAACTAATACTCATAGCACCGAACTGGGCTCGCCAACCGTGGTACACAACACTGTTGGACTTATCAGTAGTACCCCACATCAAACTGCCAAACAAACCAGATCTGTTAACACAACACAAACAACAGATCAGACACCCGAATCCAGCATCGCTCAATCTAGCAATCTGGCTCCTGAAGTCTTAGAATTCGGACATTTAAATCTCACACAAGAGGGTATGGAGGTCATTAAACAAGCGAGAAAACCTACAACAAGACATTGTTAGGCAAACAAATGGATAAGATTTGTTTGCTACTACCACACTAATCAAATTCAACCACTAGATGCCTCCACAAACGACATTGTAAGTTATTTATTACACTTACAAAAGTCTAATCTAGCATTGTCTTCCATTAAGATCCATCTCACTGCAATATCTGCCTATCTGCAGATTACACATACAACATCACTTTTTAGAATCCCAGTCACTAAAGCATTTATGGAGGGACTAAAAAGAATCATACCCCCAAGGATACCACCAGTACCTTTGTGGAACTTTAATATTGTATTAACACGACTCGTGGGTCCACCATTTGAACCCATGCATTCTTTTCAAATTCAATATATGACTTGGAAAGTAGCCTTTCTAATAGCTATCACATCACTTAGAAGAGTGAGTGAAGTACAAGCATTTACTATTCAAGAACCCTTTATACAAATACATAAACATAAAGTGGTTCTCCGTACAAATTCAACATTCTTACCAAAGGTCATATCACCATTCCATCTAAACCAAACTGTGGAACCACCAGTCTTTCCACAACCAGACTCAGTAGTTGAAAGGGCCTTGCATACATTAGACATAAAAAGAGCACTAATGTATTACATTGACAGAACAAAACAATTTTGTAAAACAAAACAATTGTTTTTAGCTTTCCAAAAACCTCATGCAGGTAACCCCATATCCAAACAAGGCATTGCCAGATGGATAGTTAAATGTATTCAAACTTGCTACATTAAAGCAAAAAGAGAATTACCTATTACATCAAGGGCACATTCCACTAGAAAGAAAGGCGCCACAATGGCTTTTCTTGGTAATAATTCCAATGACAGAAATTTGTAAGGCAGCCACTTAGTCTACGTCTCATACATTTACTAAGCATTACTGTGTAGACGTGTTAGCAATACAACAAGCCACAGTAGGACAGGCTGCATTAAGAACATTATTTCAGACAACTTCAACTCCTACAGGCTAAACCACCGCTTTTTGTGGAGATAACTGCTTAGTAATCTATGCACAGCATGTGTATCTGCAGCTACACATGCCACTGAACGGAAAATGTCACTTACCCAGTGTACATCTGTTCGTGGCATGAGACGCTGCAGATTCACATGCACCCTCCCACCTCCCCGGTAGCCTGTAGCCATTTTTAGTTGCATGAAAATTGTAAATATGTAAATAAATATTATTTTAATAGACATTAGATACATACATACATTACTACTCCATTGCATGGGCACCTCTAGTATACTCACAACTCCTACCTCACCCTCTGCGGGGAAAACAATCTAAGATGGAGTCGACGCCCATGCGCAGTGGAGCCGAAAGGGAGGAGGCACTCGGTCCCGTGACTCGAAAAGACTTCTTTGAAGAAAAACAACTTGTAACACTCCGAGCCCAACACTTGATGGCAGGATAATGCACAGCATGTGAATCTGCAGCATCTCATGCCACGAACAGATGTACACTGGGTAAGTGACATTTTCCATATATATATATTTATATATGTTCAATGGCATGTGTAGCTGCAGATACACATGCTATGCATACGTCTGCCATCTAATGTTGGGGTTGGAGTGTTGTAAGTTGTTTTTCTTTGAAGAAGTGTTTTCGAGTCACAGAATCGAGGGACTCCTCCTCTTCGGCACCATTGCGCATGGGCATCAACTTCATATTAGATTGTTTTCTTTCTGCCATCGTGTTCGGGCGTGTTTTATTTTGCTCCCATAGTTCGATTTGGAAAATCTTGAAAACTCTTCATTTCTCGTCGGTATTGTTTTAATCGTGTTACACCTTCGAGGGACACTTCCGTACCGTAGAAACAAACATGTTTACTCGTCCTTCAGGGTGCGCGCGTTCCCAGCTCGGGCCTGGTCCGGCCGACTGCGTGAAAGCATCATGGATCGGACTCCATTACGATTCTGTCCTTGCTGCCACGCTAAATTCCCTTGAACGGACCAACACCTCGTCTGTAATCTCTGCCTTTCCCCAGACCATCAGGAAGAAAATTGCGAGGCCTGCAGATCCTTCCAGTTGAAAAAGACTCTCCGGGACAGAAGAGCACGGAGACTCGAGATGGCATCAAAGAGCACTGAACATCTCGACATCGCAGAGGAAGAAATCATCAGACTGCAGTCTCCGTTCGAGGATCTGACTCCGACCAGGATTCCGAAGAGGAAAGACCGGTCACGGCAGGACAGCTTGTGAGTACGCCTGCCCCTGTGTCCTCTAAGTCCAAACATAAGGCCTTGGGAACACCACTGCCGGAAGGCCATGGCTTGACTCGAAAGAAACCGCTCAGTGACCAACCCACCAGCTCGGTACCCGAGAAAACCACCCTTCGGTAGCCATCGGACTCCAGCCGAAGCTCCGTCTCTGAACCGAGCAAACACCGCTCTTCCGAGTCGAAATCTCAAAAATCGTTGTCGGAGCCGAGACCATCATCAACCCCATCTTTTTCAATACTGAAAAACCCAGCTTCGGAGCTGAAAAATCCTAGTTATACTGAGGAGCATGGACTTTCAAAAGCACGTAGAAAGCCACAAAACTACGGAGAAGGACTCAAAAATCGAAGCAATGAATGAAAGGCAAGCCAGGATTCATATCCATAAAGAAACTGGCAGAATTTTAACTGCACCTCCTCCAAAACCAAAGAAGAAATTAGCCTTTCAGGAGGAATTGGACACTACACGGCCTCCAGCTAAAGTGCCAAAAACAGAGGAGAGACCTCCACCTCCTCAATATTCTCCTTCTCAGTCTCCTCCTCACTCTCCACATCTACATATCTCTCCTCCTACCAGTCCTACACCTATGCAGTCACCATCTCACTCATTTGATTCGCAGCATGTCAATGTGGATCCATGGGATCTTTATGATCCAGATCCCATTCCAGACAGTAACCCAGATTGCTATCCCTCTAAGCCTTCACCACCAGAGGATAATTCAGGCTACACTCAAGTGATAGCTAGGGCGGCAACATATCATAATGTCACCATGCATACTGAGCCATTAGAGGATGATTTCTTATCTAATACACTCTCCTCCACGCATGCATCATATCAGTCGCTTCCAATAATCCCTGGCATGCTAAAACATGCTGACCAGATATTTAGAAAGCCAGTAAAGGCAAGGATAATTACTCCTAGAGTGGAGAAAAAATATAAGCCACCTCCTTCCGATCCTGTCTATATTACCCAACAACTACCTCCACACTCAGTAGTGGTAAGCGCTGCCAGGAAGAGAGCAAACTCACTGTTGTCAGGTGATGCACCCCCACCAGACAAAGAGAGTAGAAAGTTTGATGCTGCAGGGAAAAGGGTGGCATCTCAGGCAGCAAACCAATGGAGAATAGCCAACTCTCAGGCGTTGACAAGATGAAAGATATAATCCAGATATAATCTCCCCTAAGAACAGCAAAAAAGGGTACAACAGATAGTGGAGGAAGGGCAAGCCATCACTAACAATCAAATTAGGTCGGCCCTAGACTCTGCAGATACAGCAGCCAGAACCATCACCACTGCTGTAACCATAAGGAGACATGCATGGCTTTGGTCTTCAGGATTCAAACCTGAAATCCAACAGGCAGTGTTGAATATGCCATCAACCAAAAACAGCTTTTCGGCCCAGAAGTCGACACTGCTATAGAAAAAATGCGGAAGGATTCAGACACCGCAAAAGCCATGGGTGCACTGTACACCACACAATACAAGGGATCCTTTCGTAAACCCCAGTTTAGAGGTGGATTTAGAGCCCAAACTGCAGAGGCATCCACATCACAGCCAAAGTCGGCCTACCAACCTCAATATCAACGAGGTGGTTTATAAAGCACTTAGAGGCCAGTACCCCAGAGGCAGGGGAAAATATCAAACACCAAAAAAATCCTCACAACAAAGTAAACAGTGACTTGTGCCATTCCTTTCCAATCCATACCTCCCCTGTAGGGGAAGGACTGCAAAAGTTCCACAACAATTGGCTAAACATTACCACAGACAACTGTGTATTATCAATTATCCGCAATGGCTATTGCCTAGAATTGATACATACTCCACCAAACATTCCACCAAAACCACACAGGCTATCCACAGACCATATCACTCTGTTACAGGAAGAAATTAAATCTCTTATACTCAAACAAGCAATAGAAGGTGTGCCACAAAATCAAGTAGGGACGGGAGTTTACTCACTGTATTTTCTCATTCCTAGAAAGGCTGGAACCTTAAGGCCAATATTAGATCTCAGAACCCTCAATCTTTACATCCTGTCAGAACACTTTCATATGGTGACTCTACAAGATGTTATCCCACTACTTCAGCAACACGATTTCATGGCAACATTAGACCTCAAAGATGGGTATTTTCACATACTCATCCATCCTGGGCACAGAAAATATCTCAGGTTTGTCATTCAAGGAAAGCATTATGAGTTCAAAGTGTTACTGTTTGGAATAACAACAGCTCCAAGGGTATTCACAAAGTGCCTGGCGGTAGTCGCAGCCTACCTACGAAGACAACACATTTGTGTCTTTCCATATCTAGACGATTGGCTAATAAAATCAAACAGTCATACGCAGTGTCGAAACCATGCGCATTATAGAATACAAACCCTGCACATGCTAGGGTTCTCCATAAACTACCAAAAGTCACAATTACAACCGGCGAAAATACAACAGTATTTAGGGGCAATACGAAATACTCAAAAAGCGCTTGCAAGTCCAAATACGCAAAGAATACAAGCATTTCACAATATATTGGCACACATACAGACAGGTCAACAGTACACTGTCAAATTGGTCATGAAAGTATTAGGCATGATGGCATCGTGTATTGCAATTGTTCCACATGCAAGACTAAACATGGGGTCCTTGCAACAGTGCCTTGCACAACAATGGTCACAAGCACAGGGTCATCTTCAAGATCTAGTGTTGATAGACCGCCAAACACGCATATCACTTTAGTGGTGGAATTCCACAAATCTAAACAAAGGGCGGCCATTTCAACACCCTGTGCCTCAGACCATACTTACAACAGATGCATCAATGATTGGCTGGGGAGCTCACCTCAACAATCACAACATTCAAGGACAATGGGATGCCCAACACAAACAGCTACACATAAATCTTTTAGAGCTGTTAGATGTCTTCCTAGCACTCAAAGCTTTCCAGCCTCTCCTTATTCACAAAAACGGTCTTGATCAAAACAGACAACATGACCACCATGTATTACCTAAACAAACAAGGAGGGACACACTCATCCCAAATCTCCCTCCTAACTCAAAAATTTGGAAATGGTCAATACACAACCAAATTCACCTGGTAGCACAATACATTCCAGAGATACACAACCAATTAGCAGATGTTCTCAGCAGAAATCATCAACAAACACGAGTGGGAGATTCACCCCCAAGTACTTCAAAAATACTTTCATCAGTGAGGAACACCAGACATAGATCTCTTCACCACCAGCGAAAACGCAAAATGCCAAAACTTCGCATCCAGATACCCACATCCCCTATCCAAGGACAATGCTCTGTGGATCAATTGGTCAGCGTTATTTGCTTCCGCCTTTCCCCCTCTCCCACTCATTCCATTTCTAGTCAATAAATTGCGTCAAAACACGCTCAATCTGATACTCATAGTGCCAACGTGGGCACGTCAGCTGTGGTACATAACACTACTAGACGTGTCATCAATACCAAACTCCAAACAGACCAGATCTGTTGACACAAAACAAAAGGCAGATCAGGCACCCAAATCCCAACACACTCAATCTAGTGATTTGGCTCCTGAGGTCGTAGAATTTGAGTATTTACAACTACCAACTGAATGTATGGAAGTAATTAAGCAAGCAAGAAAACCCACTACCAGACAGTGCTATGCCAACAAATGGAAAAGATTTGTACATTACTGTCAATCTAAACAAATTGCCCCTCTTTCTGCATCATAACAAGATATTGTATGCTATTTACTTCATTTACAAAAATCAAAATTTAGCATTCTCTTCTCTAAAAATACATTTCACTGCAATTTCCGCATATTTGCAAAATATACAGCACAGCTCTTTATTTAGAGTCCCTGTTATCAAAGCCTTCATGGAAGGTTTAAAACGCATCATCCCACCCAGAACACCTCCAGTTCCTTCGTGGAATTTAAACATAGTGCTTGCGCGACCTATGGGCCCACCATTTGAACCTATGCACTCATGTCAAATGCAATTCTTAACATGGAAGGTTGTCTTCCTAATCACAATTATATCATTGCGAAGAGTTAGTGAAATTCAAGCTTTCACTATTGAAGAACCGTTCATACAAGTACATAAACATAAAGTCGTACTAAGAACTAACCCTACATTTCTTCCTAAAGTAGTATCACCTTTTCATATCAAACAGTGGAACTACCAGTCTTCTTCCCACAGCCAGATTCTGTGGCAGAAAGAGCTCTACATACATTAGACATTGAAAGAGCTCTAATGTACTAGATAGAACAAAACCATTCGGGAAAACTAAACAGCAATTTTTAGCTTTTCAAAAACCTCATACTGGTGACCCCATTTCAAAACAAGGTTTAGCAATATGGATAGTAAAATGCATCCAAACATGTTACCTTAAAGCTAAAAGACAACTCTTAGTTGCACCTAAAGCACATTCCACAAGAAAGAATGGTTCTACAATGGCCTTCTTAGCAAATATACCAATGGCTGAAATATGTAAAGCAGCTACTTGGTCAACACCACATACAGTTACTAAATATTATTGTGTAGATGTTTTAGCAGCACAGCAAGCCACAGTAGGTCAAGCTGTACTAAGAACATTATTTCAAACAACTTCAACTCCTACAGGCTAACCACCGATTTTATGGGAGGAATAACTGCGTTCTAGTCTATGCATAGCATGTGTATCTGCAGCTACACATGCCATTGAACGGAAAATGTCAGTTACCCAGTATACATCTGTTCGTGGCATGTTCTGCTGCAGACTCACATGCACCCTCCCAACTACCCGGAAGCCTGTATCCGTTTAAGTTAAACAAAAGCTTGTACGTGTGTGTGTGTGTGTGTATAGATATATATATATATATATATATATATTTCATTTGCACGGACATCTCTTTTCTTTATACTCTATCACTCCTACCTTACCCTCTGCGGGAAAACAATCTAAGATGGAGTCGATGCCCATGTGCAATGGAGCCGAAGAGGAGGAGTCACTCGATCCCGTGACTCAAACACTTCTTCGAAGAAAAAACAACTTGTAACACTCCGAGCCCAGCACTAGATGGCAGACTTATGCATAGCATGTGAATCTGCAGCGAACATGCCACGAACAGATGTACACTGGATAAGTGACGTTTTCCATATATATATTGGAGTGCATCTTCACAGCATTGCAATTTATCAAATGTTATTGATTTGAGACTAAAATAACATGTGTTAAAATAAAAATGCACTTGTTTATTGGCCAGGTGGAGCATCGATGAATATAGAGAAATAAAGAAATATTTAAGAAATGTTGTTTACCCTTTCAGATGATTGAAGATTTCACTTTAGAACTAATGCTAGTAGAAAACCATGAGTCATTAATAAGCAAGTTGAACAACTGGAATTTTCCAATATTCGATCTTGTGGATAAGACAGGTGGCAAAGCTGGAAGTATCCTAAGCCAGGTAATTTGAGTGTTTTATAATGCACATTATGTTCCCATTCTTCTGCCATCTTGAAACCCTTTAAAAGATTTGTATTCAAATTTTCAAAAATGCCCTTGTTAAACTGTAATCTTTCCATGTCCTGTGCCTCAAATATTTCGAATTAGCTCCACTAATGTTGATTTAAAAAAAAATATATATATCCATGGGTTTTGCTGAAAGAGCCCATTTTATGTGGCTCTAGTGGATACTTTATTATTTCTATTATTTGAAGTACCATAAAAGTATGCCAGGGTTAGCATAGAGGTGCCAGTTTGTCTCATTCAAACACAGTCACATTTACAAACCTCATGGAGGTAGTAGCTTATCAGTTAAGCAGGAACAGCTACATGTTCAGTTATTTGTATGATGCGATGAGCTACTCTAGTAGTGCATGTGCTGTTAGTTCCAAGGGCGTGTGCATGCTACATTAGATATGTAGCAATCTTCATCAATTGTGAAACATTCTCTTATTCTTCTGAACAAGTTTCTTCTCATGGTGGTTCTGCCAGTTATACTCATTGTCCACTGGTGCTCCTATATATTTGGTTGAGTCCATATTGGTGATGCCGATTCATTACGTTTTTGAATTGATGGTCTTATGTGAAGTTTACTCCAAAGTAATGCATGGAATGCTTGAATTGAATTAATCTTAGACCAGTGAAGACTGTTTTGCATATGACTGGATCCAAACAAGATAGTATGGCATAATTCAGTGCAACTCCCTGGGCGGGATGGGTATTTCCAGATGTGGGCACCCTGAACATTGTGCCAGTTTATACTTGACTATTGAGCCCTTATAAGGGTGAAGCTGGTCTTGGGTTGCTTATGTTCTGATTCAGGGAGTACCTGGTGTAGCATTTAGGATAGGACTGTTGCTATTAGAGCAGGACAAAGACTAATTTGTCTACTGCTGAGTCCAAACTGAGGTATCATTGTTAAAAATAACAATGGGCTTGGATGTGTTGTAGCGCTGAGAAACCGTAGCTATTATCTCAGACCAAACAATGGATTTCGCGCCTTAGGCTGATGGACCGACACAACATTGATTATAGTGGATGTCAACAGTATGTCATCATCACAATAAACATCAATAAACAAGCAATTAATAATCTGATTACACTGCAATGTCCACACCAGTTTTTATTAAGAAGTTTGCAAATTTATTTCCCTATATTAACAATGCTAAAGTCACGAAAATAATTCTCAAACATAAATGAAACATATAAAGATTCATCAATGGCTGGTTAGAACACTTTATATATCTGAGTTTAATTGAAGCAAGTAAACAAATTAGCTCAAGAGTTATGAAACAACCTAGTAGCACCAAAATCTGCGCCAGAGAGATAATATACTGTAGGAAGTTGGCTCTGTATATACTATTTCAAAATGAGAGATAGAGTGCACAGAGTCCAAGGGTTCCCCTTAGCGGTTGATAGTGGCAAAATTAGATAATACTGATGCTCTATTTTGTGGTAGTGTGTTCGAGCAGTAGGCTTATCAAAGGGTAGTGTTAAGTATTTGTTGTACACACACAGGCAATAAATGAGGAACACACACTCAAAGACTTAACTCCAGGCCAGTAGTTTTTATATAGAAAAATATCTTCTATTTATTTTAGAACCACAAGATTTGAGGTAAGTACATAAAATGCAAGGTACTTCACACAGGTACGTATAGAACTTTGATTTAAAACAGTAGTACACACAGTTTAGGTTAAAATGGCAATGAAAAAATCAGCAGTCCCTGGGGGAGGTAAGTTTGGTTAAGTATCTCAGGTAAGTAAAGCACTGACAAGGTCAGTCTCCTGGGCATAGACAGCCCACTTTGGGGGTTCAAGGCAACCCCAAAGCCACTGCACCAGCAACACTGGGCTGGTCAGGTGAAGAGGTCAAAGGAAGGCCCAGAAAACATAGGCGCATATGAAGAACTGGGGTGCTCCGGTCCTAGTCTGCTTACAGGTAAGTACCTGCTTCCTTGGGGAGCAGACCAGGGGGGTTTTGTAAAGCACTGGGGTGTGTGTGTGGGGGCGGGACACAAGCCCACAAAACACACCCTCAGGGGCACAGGGCCGGCCGGGTGAAGTGGACAAAGTAGGTGTCTGGTTTGCTATTGAAAGCAATGGAGGGACCTGGGGGTCACTTAGGTGATGCAGGCGGGGCACAGGGGCTTCTCAGGCCAGCCACCGACTGGGCTAGGATGAGGGCCGCCTGCTGGTCACTCCTGCACTGGTAGGTGATTCCCCTCGGTCCTGGGGGCTGCTGGTGCAGTGCTTGGTCCAAGCGTCGGGTTCCTTTGTTACCAGGCAGTCTCGGTCAGGGAGAGCCTCTGGATCCTCTCTGCAGGCGTCGCTGTGGGGGTGCAGGGAGGTTGACTCATGGTGTCCACGTCGTTGGAGTCGCCTGGGAGTCCTCTCTGCAGTGTCGGTTCTCTTGAACTCAAGCCGCGGGCGTCGGGTGCAGAGTGTGAAGTCTCACGCTACCGTCTGGAAGAGAGAGTCTCTTCAGAAGTTGTTTCTTTGTTGCAAAGTTGTTGCAGGTTCTGAGTAGTGCTGCTGTTCTCGGGGGTTTCGTGGTCCTTTAGGTGCTGGGCAGTCCTCTGAGTTGCTGGTCCCGTCGGATGCGTCGCTGTGCAGGTTCTTTGAGTCTGGAGACAGGCCGGTAGGGCTGAGGCCAAGTCAGTTGTCGTCTCTGCGGGGCTTTCAGGTCAGCAGTCCTCCTTCTTTCTTCAGGTTGCAAGAATCAGATTTCCTAGGTTCAGGGTTGCCCCTAAATACTAAATTTAGGGGTGTGTTTAGGTCTGGGGGGCAGTAACCAATGGCCACTGTCCTGGAGGGTGGCTACACCCTCTTTGTGCCTCCTTCCTGAGGGGAGGGTGGCACATCCCTATCCCTATCCCTATTCCTATTGGGGGAATCCTCCAAAACCAAGATGGAGGATTTCTAAAGGCAGGGTCACCTTAGCTCAGGGCACTTTAGGGGCTGCCCTGACTGGTTGGTGACTCCTCCTTGTTTTTCTAATTATCTCCTCTGAGCTTGCCGCCAAAAGTGGGGGCTGTGTCCAGAGGGTGGGCATCTCCACTAGCTGGAGTGCCCTGGGGCATTGTAACACAAAGCCTGCTAGGTGTTAGTTCCTGCAGGGGGTCAGATACTCATCTCAGTGGCAGGCTGGCACAGACCAGTCAGTCCTGCACTGAAGGATTGGGTAAAATTCAGGGGGCATCTCTAAGATGCCCTCTCTGTGCATTTTCTAATAAATCCAGCACTGGCATCAGTATGGGTTTATTATTCTGAGAAGTTTGATACCAACCTTCCCAGTATTCAGTGTAGCCATTATGGAGCTGTGGAGTTCGTTTTGACAAATTCCCAGACCATATACTTAATATGGCCACCCTGTACTTACAATGTCTAAGAATGGACCTAGACCCTGTAGGGGCATATTGCTCATGCAGCTATGCCCTCACCTGTGGTGTAGTGCACCCTGCCTTATGGCTGTGAGGCCTGCTAGAGGGTTGACTTACCTGTGCCACTGGCAGCTTTGCCTTTCTCCCCACCAACACACACAATCTGCAATGGCAGTGTGCGTGTGTTATGTGAGGGGTACATTGGGGTGGCAGAACACATGCTGCAGCCCTTGGGGACCTTCCATTGTCACAGGACCCTTGGTACCACTGGTACCTTTTACAAGGGACTTATCTGTGTGCAAGGTGGGTGCCAATTGTGGAAACAATGGTAAATGTTTTGTGAAAGAACACTGGGGCTGGGACCTGGTTAGCAGGCTCCCAGCACACTCCTCAGTCAAGTCAGCATCAATATCAGGCAAAAAGTGGGGGGTATCTGCAACAGGGAGCCATTTTCCTACATATACATTGAAGCAATAGATCAAAGAACGTCAACACGAATCATGAGCATGTAACGAGACTCCCTCACTAACCACTAATTAGCATTAACATGTTGGGCTTCATGTAAAAGCTTTAGAAACAAAAGCATACTAACTCGGGTTATAACAAAAATAATATTATTATGCAGCATTTAATTCACGAGTTGCAGCTGGTACCTGTAAAACAAGACACAAAACAATTTGCACTCAATTCACTACCCATGAGATCAATGAATAACAACAGGAATCACTTCAGCAAGGGGATACCATCGGTAGGAATGATCTGTAAATCCCCCAAGTCTGCAAAACTCTCTCTGACAAATCTTATATAATCTGAATCTTAACTAATCTCAAAATATCTGAACCAAAGAATAAGTGACAGAACGTTAAATGAATTCTTACAAAGCCCATGATTGGTCAGGACGTGGGGTGTTCTACATTCAACCAATATAACTGCTGTTAGATAACTAAAAGCTGCACATACGTAGTACACTAAATTTTGATTTGCTAACGTCTCATTGACGAAATCATTAACTAAACACAATTTATAGCAATTTCTTCTTCTGTTCCGTCTTGTCTGTGGATCCATTTGTCCCTCACGACTAAACTGTATGCTGAGGAAGAAACTTCTCACAATGTTGCATCTACTTCCACCCTCAAGGAAAAACCACACGTTAGAAACACTTTTCTAAACAATAGTTCAGTCAAACTCTAGCAATAATCTAATAAATCTGACCTTATAAGGTATAACATAAAATTCCACCGGGGTAGCTGTTTACACTTCTATAAACTAATAAACACAATCTTTTTGAGTAAGCATTTAGCAATGAAAAAAACAATTGCATTTTAAGCTAAAGTTGGCCCAAGTAGAAAAGAAAATGGATTATGGTGGCCATTCACAAAAGTCACCCGTTTTGTTAGCATTTATTAGAAAATCACACATTAGTTCATCAAGATCCAGTACATATTTAATTATAAATTCCATCAGTCAAATCTCTGCTCCTGCAGCCCCAAGTAATTACCAGTGGTTGAGATTAATTCAAACAGTGTGTCTGTCACATATTCTTATTTCAAATCTTATGCATATACCATTTCCCAAATTCTTCACTTGATTTGTGAGTATTACAGAAGAGCCAAGTCACCACTAGAGTGTGACATATGGAGACTGAGATAACATACTAAGGCTTAGAGTCCCTTCACTGTGAGAGCAGAGAACACAAGAGTATATTGGCTTTTTATGCCTGCAGGCCTGCAAAACGATGCTGCATTTGCAGCTGTATTCCTACTTACATTGGGTGCTCATGTATGAGTATTTGAAATGCAGTGTCCAATCCAGGGACTCTACATTGCAAACAAATGGTCTGGAAATGTGCAGTAATAGTGATTTCATACAGATGAGATGTCTTGTGTTATGTTGAAAGTATTGCCATTGCAAGTATTGTTACTGGAAAATGTATTCCATTCTTTTCGTTAAACACAAAGCAGATATTTTAAACTTGGAGGTAGATAGTAGATAAACCTCAAAAGACCATAAATCAGATCTGCACCAAAACACAATCATACTTAGCTGTTGGAACATTTTGTGACTGCATAAAACAGCAAATGTCAAGCTTGTCCACCACAATAGCAGAACAGGGATTGTTAGAAAAGGGGCATACACAAATATCTGTGTTTGTCATGTGGTCGCAGACAAGCTGAAGAGTACAGAGATCACCTAATAATCCTAACTTAGGACATGGAGAGACGAGCATCACATCCAATATTGTGAATGACCACGCTGCCTCACGTGATTGCAACTAAAGATTGATCGGAATTCAACACTCATTAAAAGCTGCTACATCATCGCTTAGCACATCTCTCTTAGGCCACTTCAAACAAACTCAATTTCACACTTTTGAAAACATTGTCTGTGGCATGGATCCACTTTTTGTGTGAGATATCCCTGATCTACTGTCATCTTTTGTCCATCTGCACCTGTCCATTTCTCTGTAACACCCATTGCCCCGCCCCACCCCGCCCCCACCTCGGTTTCCTCATCAACGGTCTCTGAAAGTCAGTCAGACAATATGTTTCTTCTCTACCCTATATTCACCTCTGAAGAAATGTTCTTGCAACCACAGTGACTACCTTGATATCTTTGGCGTAGCATGCCTGCACCATCAGTGGTAAACACATTGGCCAGGGGATGATGAACTGTCTTACCAGAAGTTATGTAACCCACAAAAGTGGTGGTGGTAGAGGGGGTAACCTGGTAACCTTTCAGACTCCTTTATAAGTTTTGCCATCTTCCACGCAAAACTTGCTGGTTCTTAACACAAAGTCTTGCATATCACTAGGTAGGGGTTCCTGACCTTGCATGCCAAGAGTACGGAGTTATCCTTTAAAATTATCCTGGGAAAAAACCCCTTGAGTAGACCCAACTTAGCTGAGTACATCTCGGGAAATTTCACTGCCCAGTCACCAGGGGAGACTATATGTACCTCTGCATCATTCTACCCAAAGACTTCATCAGGATAACTGACAGGGTAATTGTCGTAATAATAAAGTGTTACATCACACACACAACTAAACACTACACACACAATTACAAATATGTAATAGTTTCTATTAACAAATTGGCACTCCTCCTCAGTGGGCCTTGCAGAAAAAATGACACAAATTACATGTACGAAAGTTCTGTCAAGAGGGGCTAACTGCTCAAATCTTGTCTTCCTATTACTTCTGACAATATGTGTGCCAGTTATCCCTAATCTTACAGCTATTAATAGCCCATATACAGCTGTCATATCACAAGGCTGTTCTCGATCATAAAGGTCAAAGGTAAAATGCAACAAATCTAAGAGTGACTCCCCCTTCCTGCCACACTCTACTAAAACGCCATGCAGGGTTGACCCCGTATTTCTTGATCTTGCTCCCTAAGTCAGTTGACGTCCGAGCCTAACCCGTAACGTGTTCTGGTGCAACCTAAGTTTCTGGGGCTGTCCTCCACAGCAAAACAGAGCTTGGAGTTTCTTGAGGCCATGATCAGAATATTCAGATATGTTGACTCCCTCTGGTGTCCTGGGGCCTCATGAAGCTGAGTGGTCCTGCATCTGGAATACTGCCTACAAGTTAGCCCTCTGTGCTGGTTTCATCCTCTGAGCTTGCAAAGGAGCTGCCTCAGGCTCTACCTCCAGTGCTGAGGTACCTGCTGATTTCTGGACCTTCGACACAGACAGAACTCTCTAGACTCTGGAAGACGAGATGCCTATTAAACGCTCACTCCAAGTCGGCTCAGTTCGACCTCAATCAAGGCCACACCTAGCTGCTGTTGAGGCACCATTTCTTCCACCTGAGCCTTCACAAGGGAAAACACATACTCTGCATTCCCTGTTTGGCACAGATTTGGACAACCATTTTAATGGCGATGAGATTGGCCAGCCATACCATGAGGAAAAATAGCACAGCAAGTTAGGAGGCCAGTGGCTTTTATAGCTCCCTGAGGCCCCTTTCAGGCAGGAGGGTCCTACCTGCATGGCTGACCATAATATCAGACAGGCGGGTCCTACAAATTGCTTGGCGGTGTATGACCTACCTTTGATTCCACACTGTCCCTCACCCACCAATTGACTGAGGACCATCTCTCCATTTTGCCACAGGAAGTGCAAGCCCTTTTGGCCAAAGGAACTATGGAAAGAGTGCCTGCGCCTAATGTAGTATGTGAATGTTGTTCCTGCTACATTGTGGTGCCCAAGAACAACAGAGGACTTTGTTCTATTTTCTATTTTTGACCTTTCCCTTCCTCCGTAATGAGAAATACAATGCTCACACTAGCTAAGGGCTTGTCTAGCCTTGATACTGGATGGTGGTGTTGGACCTGCAAGATGCCTATTTCTATATACCTATCCTGCAGGTCCATCAGTGCTGCCTGCGTTTTTTGATTGGAGAGGAGCATTTTCAGTTTGCTCTGCTCCCCTTTGGTCTCACCAGTGCCCCTTCTGTTTTTACAATAGTGATGGCAGTGGTGGCAGCACACCTTCGGAGGTCTGGGGTGCCGGTTCTCCCCCACCTCAGCAACTGGCTGGTGAAGCGGCACTCGTCCCAAGTTGTGGTCAACCACCCCCAGACTACAGCAAACCTTCTACCATCTTTAAGGTTCACTATCAGTGTGCTGAAGTCATACTTGACTCCTCATTAGATGCTCCCCTTTATCGGAGCCCATCTCATATGGTTCAGTTTTGTTTGCTTTCCCCAGGAAAGAGGGTCCAGGACACTTAGGCTTGAATCGATCTTTCTGCCTTGGTTCTGGATTTATGTGAGGCTGACTCTGAGGCTGCTGGGACTGAGGGCATCCTGCTGATTGAGCACACCTAGTGGCATATACAGGCTCTGCAGGGGGACCAGAAGGCTCAGTGCACCCAACATCATGGGGACCTCTCCGACCATGTTCAGATTTCAAACTGCAAAAGAGTTGATAGTGGTGACAGGTATTTCACTTCTGGTGTGGCGTGGCCATTTGGGAGAGTTGGGCATCAGAGGTGTCTGGCTGAGTCACGGCTCCGTATCAGTTTTCTGAAGTTAAGGGCCATCTGCTTTGTGCTGAAAGCCTTCCTTGCTTTCTTCAAGTGGAGGCTGGTACAGGTGCTCACAAACAAACCACTATATAGTACTGCAACAAACAGGGCAGGGTGTGGTCATGGACTCTTCAAGGAGACCCTGCGCCTATGGAAATGGCTCGACCACCATGGAAATATCCTGGTGGTGAACCACTTGGCAGGGTCGTTGAATGCCAGGATAGACAAACTCAGTTGTCAGTGCCTAACAGATCATGAGTTGCAGTTACATCCGAAGGTAGTGCACATTTATTTTGCAAATGGGGAGAACCTTGGCTTTATATGTTATATAAAACCACTGAGACTATGCAGTGCCAGCCCTTATGTGCGTTAGAGCTTTCAAGGCATCTCTCGCTCAGACGTGTTCTGTCTCAAGTGAGAACCTAGGACTCCTGTGTGTTTTTCTGCAGATACTATTCTTGCCTGTAGATCGCAAGAAGATCATCCTAGTGACTGCGGATTGGGCATGGACCGTATCTAAAACTCCTGGGCTTGAGCATCTGTCCTCTGATCTAGCTGCTCCTCTAGGGAAATCTGTGGTCACAGCAGTAGGGCAGAGTTCTTTGCTCCTGCCTTCTCCACCTTCATGTTTGGAGATTGAGTGGCATCTACTGAACAACTTCAACCTTCCTCCAGAGGTGGCTGATTTCCTCTTGGCAGCCAGGTGTCCTTTGACAAAAAGATGTATATGCCTGTCTTTGGGACACCTTTGTGGCTTAGTGTGGTACTTAGCAGATAATTTAGTTTTGTCCATAATGAGGCAAAGCTTTGCGCTGAGCATAGTTAAACTGTACCTTTTGGTTTTGAGTTTATTGGATCAGCTGTCATTCTTTGAGTGTTCTGTTGTTATGCACTTTTTGAAGGGCTTAGAACATTAGTTTTCTCCCTCTCCCATGTCTCAGTGGGACCTTAACTTTGTCCTTACTTTTCTGATATGTACTGCTTTGAGGCACATCATAGCTGTTCCTTGCGGCTTCACACCCTCAAGACCATATTATCATTGCCATGACATCAGCACAGCTTGCAAGTGAGCTTCAAGCTCTCAGTGTGAACCTGCTGTACACCACCAAACAAGCTGGCTTAAAGTTGTAACGTCGTATCTTGATGGTAAGAACATCAGCTTGCGAGCATTATGTACTCTGTCTCACTCCTCTAAGGATGAGGAGACTTCTATGCTTGGACCCCAAGGGACCACTGATCTTTAACATACATTTTATCACGCTGATTGTGGTGTTCCGTGAAGCTGTCCGTATTCAGCTGGATCATGCTCTGCATTAAGATCTGACTCAGTGGATAAAAATCAGTCTCTAAAAGGACTACGTGCTCGCGCTACGAGAGCCAAACTGCTACCTCTTGGTTGGCATGTAGAATCCATGTCCTCGACATTTGCCATGCTCCTCGTAATACATTCACAAAGAGCTATTGTCTTGAGAGTGAGGGTCCCCAAGAGGAGCATTTTGCCCACTCGGTCTTTCAGAACGTTCTGGATTGAGTCCATCCACAGACTCACCTCTGGGCAGGTACTTCTAGGTACCTTTGGTAATGCTCTTTCTGGTAGAGACTCTTTGCTGCCTCCGATTCCTCATCAACCCTCCCATCTTCCCATCTGTTAATTATCCATGAATAAGATCTCAAGTCTAGGGTAGGTCGCTCCCCCTGCCGCTGCAGCTCCTCCAGCTCCTCCAGGTTCCTGAGTTCCTGAGACCCACCTCACAGTAAGTACCCCCCACCTCCCAGTCCCTCGACCCGCCCCGCGCTACTCACCCTCTCTCCTGCTCCTTTTCTTCTTTTCTTCTTCTCTGTTCTCCCTCCTCGCTCCTCTTCTGTAATCTTCTTCTGTACTCTTCTTTTCCCCGTCTTCTCTCTTCTTCTGTGTGCTTCTGTGCCTCTCCTGTCGCCTCTCCTCTTCTTCATCTTCTTCTGTGGTCTTCTGCCTGTCTTCTGCCTTCTGTTCCTCGTCTTCCATATCTTCATCTGTGATCTTCTGCTCTTCTGTGATCTTCTGCTCTTCTGTGATCTTCTGCTCTTCTGTGATCTTCTGCTCTTCTGTGATCTTCTGCTCTTCTGTGATCTTCTGCTCTTCTGTGGTCTCCTGTTCTTCTGTTCTTCTGGTCTCCTGCTCTTCTGTTCTTCCGGTCCTCTGTTCTCCTGGTCTCCTGGTCTCCTGGTCTCCTGTCTTCTATCTTCTGCCTTCGGCTCTTCTGCCTCCTCAGTCTTCTTCTCCCCGCGCCTGCCCTCCTGCTCCTGCCTCATCCCCCTCCCTCACTCGCCTCCCCCTCTCTATCACCCCTATCTAACCCATTCGCTATCTACCTCCCTCACTCCTCCTATCTACCTATCTTTCTATCTCACTCCCTCACTCTCCACCTCCTATCTACCCATCTCTCTATCTACCGATTTCTCTATTTATCGATTTCTCTATCTATCAATTTCTCTAGCTATCGATTTCTCTATCTATCTATTTTCTCTATCTATTTCTCTATCTCTCCCCCCCTTCCCGCCACCCCCTCTATTACCTATCTTCCTATCCTCTCACTCTACCTCTCACCCTCACCCACCTCTACAACCCCCCCTCCCCTATCTTCACAACCCTACTCCTATCTCTCTCCCTAATCTCCTAAACCTCCTAACACTCACCCCCTCCACCCTTAAATCCCCCTCCCCCAGCTCTTCTCACTCTACCTGTCCCCCCCGCCCTCGCGCTTTCTCGCCGCGACCTCCTGCACGCCCCCGCCCCCCAGCTCCCATTCGCCCCCAGCTGACCCCTCCCCCCCCACCTCATATGGCCAGCGCCATGACCCCTGGTCCCTAGCTCTCGCAAGCCCCACTGATCCGCTACGACCCCACCACCCTCCACGCCCTCAAACCAGGGCGCTCCAACACCTGCTTCCAAGCTCACCCAAAACGCACCCATGGACCCTTCGCCTGCAACTCCTGCAAACGCATCTTCCACCACGCAACTACCATGACCACAAGCCCACGCGCCGTCAACCACCTCAAGTGCATCCTGGTCAACGCTCGTTCCATCCACAAGCACGCCGTTGAACTCTGGGACCTCCTGGACTCCACAGCACCGGACGTCGCCTTCATCACGGAGACCTGGATGAATGCCTCCTCTGCTCCAGACATCGCCACCGCCATCCCCGAAGGTTACAAGATCTCCAGAAAAGACCGGACCAACCAGGTAGGAGGAGGTATTGCCATCGTCTTCAAAGACTCCATCAGCGTCACCACCTCCACCGAAGACACCCCTCTCGCCGCTGAACACCTGCATTTTCAGATTCGCACCGACCCGAGGACCACCCTCAGAGGATCCCTCGTCTACCGTCCTCCCGGACCACGCGCCCCTTTCAGCGACGCCATCGCCGACTTCATCTCCCCGCACGCCCTCGCCTCACCGGACTACATCCTCCTAGGCGACCTTAACTTCCATCTGGAACAAAACAACGACCCCAACACTACCACCCTGCTCGACAACCTCACCAACCTCGGCCTCAACCAACTGGTGAGCACCGCCACCCACATCGCTGGACACACGCTTGACCCTATCTTCTCCGCCAGCAAACACGTCTTCTTCAGCCACACTTCCGCTCTACACTGGACCGACCACAGCTGTGTACATTTCACATTCCGACGCGAGACCCGCCACCTCCGCACTCAACCCATCCCTCGTCGACAGTGGAACAAAATCCCCGAAGAGCAACTCTTCTCCGCACTCGCCGCCAACCAACCCACCCTCACCACCGACCCCAACGACGCAGCCCTCAGCCTCACGAACTGGATCTCCAACTGCGCAGACAACCTTGCTCCCCTCAAACGCACGCACCGACAGGCCAACACCAAAAAACCTCTCTGGTTCTCTGACAACCTCAAAGAATCGAAGAAAACTTGTCGCGCCCTAGAGAAGGCCTGGCGCAAGGACCACACCGCTGACAACATGACCGCCCTCAAGAACGCTACCCGCGAACACCACCACCTGATCCGCGCTGCCAAAAGGAACTTTTTTACCGACAGACTGGACAAAAACAGCCACAACAGCAGAGAACTTTTTAGCATAGTCAAGGAGTTCTCCAACGCCGTCACGCCCTTACAAGATCTGTGCAACTCCCTTGCCACCTTCTTCCATCGCAAGATCAGCGACCTCCACGACAGCTTCGGACACCAGACCCAACCAAGCATCACCGAACCCACACCTCCGACCATCACCCTCAACGACTGGACCCACATCAACACCGAAGAAACCAAAACCACCATGAACTCGATCCACTCCGGCGCTCCATCGGACCCCTGCCCTCACTTCAGCTTCAATAAAGCCGATGACCTCATCGCCCCGCACCTCCAGGCCGTCATCAACTCCTCTTTTTCTTCTGATACTTTCCCCGAATGCTGGAAACACGCCGAAGTCAACGCACTACTAAAGAAACCTACGGCTGACCCGAGCGACCTGAAAAACTTCCGCCCCATCTCGCTCCTCCCCTTCTCTGCCAAGGTAATAGAGAAGGCTGTCAACAAACAGCTGACCACCTTCCTGGAAGACAACAACCTGCTCGACCCTTCACAAACCGGATTCCGAACCAACCACAGCACTGAAACCGCCCTCATCTCAGTCACAGACGACATCAGAACCCTGATGGACAACGGTGAAACAGTCGCCCTCATTCTTCTCGACCTCTCGGCTGCCTTCGACACCGTCTGTCACCACACCCTAATCACCCGCCTCCGCTCCACTGGGATCCAAGGCCAGGCCCTGGACTGGATCGCCTCCTTCCTCTCAAACCAATCCCAAAGAGTCTACCTCCCTCCGTTTCGCTCAGACCCCACCGAGATCATCTGCGGTGTACCTCAAGGCTCATCGCTCACCCCGACACTCTTCAATGTCTACATGAGCCCCCTCGCCGACATCGTACGCAAGCACGACATCATCATCACCTCCTACGCCGACGACACCCAACTTATACTCTCCCTCACCAAGGACCCCGCCAGCGCCAAGACCAACCTACAAGAGGGCATGAAGGACGTCGCAGATTGGATGAGGCTCAGCCGCCTAAAGCTGAACTCGGACAAAACGGAAGTCCTCATCCTCAGCAACACCCCGTCCGCTTGGGACGACTCCTGGTGGCCCTCGGCACCGCACCGACCCCCGCAGACCACGCCCGCAACCTCGGCTTCATCTTGGACCCTCTTCTCACCATGACCAAGCAAGTCAACGCCGTGTCTTCCGCCTGCTTCCTCACCCTCCGCATGCTCCGCAAGATCTTCCGCTGGATCCCCGCCGACACTAGAAAAACCGTGACCCACGCCCTCATCACGAGCTGCCTGGACTACGGCAACACCCTCTATGCTGGGACCACCGCCAAGCTCCAAAAACGCCTGCAACGTATTCAAAACGCCTCGGCCCGCCTCATCCTCGACGTACCCCGCAACAGCCACATCTCCGCACACCTGAGACACCTGCATTGGCTCCCAGTCAGCAAAAGGATCACCTTCCGACTTCTCACCCACGCACACAAAGCCCTCCACAACAAGGGACCGGATTACCTCAACCATCGCCTCAGCTTCTACGCCCCCACCCGTCTCCTCCGTTCCTCGGGCCTCACGCTCGCTGCTGTCCCTCGCATCCGCCGCTCCACGGCGGGTGGGAGCTCCTTCTCCTTCCTGGCAGCCAAGACCTGGAACTCCCTCCCCACCAGCCTCAGGACCACCCAGGACCACTCCGCATTCCGGAGACTCCTGAAGACCTGGCTTTTCGAGCAGCAGTAGCCCCCCCCCCTTTTTTCCCCTAGCGCCTTGAGACCCGCACGGGTGAGTAGCGCGCTTTATAAATATTAATGATTTGATTTGATTTAGGAATCTGCATACTGGTTAGACCAATTTGCCTTTGGGGTTCTGCTTCTGGGGGGTGGGTGCAGAGTTTCTCGAAACCAACTGACGTCAGCGCATTGGAGTGGCACCTATATAGGCTCTGCATGTTATTTCCGGAGCGGAACATCATTGGTGCGGAGCCATGGAGCTGCTCAGTGCCATATACCGGCATGTAGAGGCACTGCTGAAAAGCTTCCCAATCCAGTCTAATGCCTGGGGAATATAAATAAGTGCATCTAGGTAGTCTAAACCAGAAAAAACATTTCTGATCATTCAGTCTAGAGAGACCTTACACATTTTTAATAACTTTTATTTTTATTAATATTGAAATAAAAACAGTGCAGTACATCTAGTACATTGTCAATTCGAGTTTGTGATCTGAGAGCACCAGCTATGGTTACATGCAGTACAATATTATTCTGTCATTTGTCCCCATTGAGGCATAATTCCACTTACTGATATTGTCTTACGTGCAAGACAGCACAACACATAAAATAAGACCCTTTGCTCAGCAGCTATCCCGCCTTGTTGCATCCCAAGACAACAGCTTTAGATCTCTTGTGGCAAGCAGGAACAAGTAATTTTGTCCCTCCCAGTGAACAGCAGAACAAACGTGCAGATGTCTGCCCTCTATATACTGCAAGTCTCCTGCTCACCAGTATCCTGTGTAGATAAGTAACCTGAACGTCGGGCCCATATGTCCTCGGTCCTGGAGGTCACTGGGAGGGTCATCGCATAGGTGTCTGTTCATTTGTTGAAGACTGTGAGGTCTTTTAGCCAGTTGGATGTTTTGTGCCTATTAGGACTATCGCAATAGATTGTGATCCTGTGCTTGGCCAGGACTGCTATTGCTATAAATTATCTTATTCCGTTGGGAATATCTTTCACATAATGTAGTAGTGTCACAAGTGGATGGGGTGATATTTGATGACCTGTCATTAGAGCTAGAAGTGCCAATACCGCTTTCCAATAGAACCAAATAGGACAATCCCACGCCAAATGTAGAAAGCCTGCCTGTTCCGCACTACAGCATGTACATTTATGTGAATGGGATGGATCTATGTGGTGTTGGTGAGCTGGTGTACTATAAGCTCTATTAAGTTCTTGAAGTGCAAAGTTTGCCTGATTTAAAGTTGTTCGACTTGTGTGAGCACAGCACTACTATCATTGTATATCAGATAAGGGTACACCCAAGGACCCCCTCCTTTGCTTGCCTGGATGGCATAGCTCTGCCAACACAGTGGTATATAACCAGGATTCCCATTTCGTCATATCGAGGAGGCTATCAGTTGTTAGGAGAGGAAACTCTGGTGGCTCCTCTGCATAGCCCCATATAGTTTTTTTCAGCATGTGTTACAGATTCTGGCACAAATAAAAATTATCTAGGGCTGTGGAGTTTCCACTTCCCTGAAATAGTGGCAGTGTGAGAAACTGACCCTCTGTATACAGGTGACCTAGCTCAAAGAGTGCCATTCTATGCAGGGTTAACTGCAGTTCCCTTTCCTGAGTGAGTCAGTCCCAGCAGGAAGTTGTTTGGGAGGGGGAACACTGGAGAATGCAGAGGGGACTCCCACTCTGAGGCTCAGAGTGTGCCACACCCAGATCTATACAGACACTGTTCTCACCTCCCTTTGGGGCCTTTGTTGTCTTTGTGGGAGTATTGACGTCAGGAATGCGGACATCAGTCTTTGACTAAACTCATAGCACTTATGTGAGGATCTACACAATTCCTACCACTTATCATTCACACAATTCTCTTGACAAAATCAGCAACCCATTTGTTTGACTGCGCCTGTCGCCCATAGCAGGAGCCAGTCAAAACTTGGACCAAGTGAAGTCAATGTGGTGTCAGTGAGGTCTTCACATGGTTACATTTTTGGTCTGTTCTAGTGAAGTGAGTTAGGTCCACCTGTATATGGGATGCAGTGTTTAGGAATACATTTGGGAACCCTGGGTAGTAAGACGTTGGCTGGAAGTGTCAGTTTTACAGTCGCATAAAGAGAAAAATAGCCTATTTAACCCTTACTTTGACATTTCTTTGGTATTCTGTGTAAAACAATGTTGGCGTACTCGGTTACTTGTCTGCACACCTTAGCCACCCAGGCTTGCACCTCTTTCTGGGTGAGTGAGCAACGGCAAGCATCTACAATGACGCTTCCCCAGGCACCACAGCATGCCCAGTCCAAAAGAAATCCATAGTTCCTCCTCTTTCAGTGCCCCCTGTACGTCCCCACTCCGTTTGTCGTGGAAGTGTGTTACAGAACTGATGTGGCCAACTTGTGAGTTGCAAAGTCCTAGAATTTAAATAAGAAGTCTGTGCCACCTAAGAGTCCTGGACTTTCGAATGGAGGTAGATATTTCTGTGAATGGTGAAGCAGTCACCCAGGCCAAGGAGGGCAACATCATTCCTTCACCTTTGGCACCCAAAGATCCAGCTCAACTTTTGTCCTACTCCAGTCAGTTCTTTCTCCCAGTAGATGCTGTAGTGATAACATTAATGCACAGTATCAATTTATGGAAGTGTGTTTTCATTATCCCTGATCTCTCCTGTACAACATTCTGGGTACAATACAAAGGACAGCTCCTTTCAATACCAGAGCATGGCTTTCTGTTAAATGCTGTTCGGTCACCCAGGCCTGCCTCTAACCTCGAAAACAATTTAAGAAGCAGGGATAGAAATCTGAGCCTGGCCTTGGCCACCAGTGGAAAATTTCCTCCTTCTAATCATCATGCATTTGTATGCCGATAGCTATGGGAAGTCCAATCTCACCCTCTTCCTCGAGTAGAGAATTCTTTATCCTCCTGGAATGGGCCTTTTGTCCACACATACCTTGGACCTGCCAACTAGTGCATTTCAGTAATTAACTCTCACAGCCAGTTGGCACCAGGGGCAAATTTTAATTCGTATGAACTCTAGGCATGATACTATGAGCTAGGCAGCAACTGACCCTTGCACCTTGTTCCAATCTAAAATTAAAGTACGGTTAAACAAAGTGAAATATTATTCTTTTTATTCAGAGGGAGTGGATCAGTTTCCATTAGCCTCCAGTTGAACTTTAACGATCTAGACTAAGCCCCATATGCCACAAAGCTCCTTGTGGGCAGATACCATTCTAAGTCCAACAACAGTCTTCCTCACTCAGCTTGTATTTGTGCACATATGTGCAACCTGCTGAGCGTTTCTCGTGCCAGCCGTATAAAACAACTGCTCTCATTTATAAAAGGTAAGCACTGAAGGCAGTAGTGAAAATCTATATAACTAAAAGCATTACAGTCTCGGGCCACCCCATGCAACAGCAGGGTTATAAATTCCAAAGGTCCAAGAGCAAAAAAATAGGTTTTTACTGGATGGCACCCACTCTGCTGCCTGCATGTATTAACTCGTTATACCTTCTCACATGGTTGAATAATCATGGAAAATGACTGTTTTTGTGTCTAGGTGCAGTGATTTGCACCAGCCAGCCTTTCCATATGTACTTAAATGTATGTCACTGTATTCATGGACTTTTTTGATATGGCTTTTTCATGTCTTTGTTTTTCTTGAAGGCCTTATGCTGTACATTAAAACTGAAACACTGACTACAACTTTGCTGTTAGAGGGGATAACATTAAAAACATTAGGGCAAGTACTGGAATACTTTATCAAGATCAGTCGAATCTGCCCCACTGTCAAGACAGTGAAGTCTGTGTTCTCATTGT
Source organism: Pleurodeles waltl (assembly GCF_031143425.1). NCBI lineage: Eukaryota > Metazoa > Chordata > Amphibia > Caudata > Salamandridae > Pleurodeles > Pleurodeles waltl. Next base: position 813,578,069 of record NC_090440.1, read on the forward strand.
GTGAATCTTTTTATTAAAACTCTTGCCGAAGGTCTTACCAATTCTGAATATACATTCATATGGATCAAAAGCAGTAAGCATAGCTTTGTATTTAAAAAATATTTTCAGATCAGTGATATATTTTTTTTTTTAATTGTATGCCCTACAGTTGATTTTATTGATATTTCAGTGCAGTACATTGACATGAGAGACAGGTTGATGTTTTGTATTTTTTTTTTTTAGGACAAATGTTATTGCATTCAATGGCTGTTGCCAGTTTGCAGAAGAAGTAATTAGTAACCACAACAATAACCAACAGTACAGACTAAGTACAATTAGTCATAGCACCAACAATAACCCTCACCCCCCCATGCCCACCAATCCAGTATCCTTTGTTGTATTTACAGAAAAGCAAACCTGCTCAGTAGGTCGAAAGATGTTGAAGTTAATCATCCAGGAATTGTGCGTGAGTTTGTACGGGAGAGAGGACTATACCTCTATATTCGGCCTGCCTCGTCCATATCTTGGAATATTTTTGAGGGCAACCTCTAGCTTTGTACAGTGGTAATTAAAGTCCCATAAAATAACCCATACCCCGCTTCCATGCAGAAACTAAAGGAGCGATGATTGATTCCCATGCTCTCGCTATAAGAGGAGTGTGCCGTTGTATCTACTGCCACCTAGATCATCAGAAATATGTAGGAGTATCAGTCGGGGGTCCAAAGGGATAGACCATGCGAGGACCTTTCCAAGGTATCGTGTCACACTGAGCATAGATTTAGGCAGCCCAGGGCATCCCCATACCTGTGCAAAAGTATGCCTTCTGTGGCCTGGCACTTAAGACCAGAGAGGTTGGTGATGACTCCCATATGCCACAGCCGGTGCCTAGTATATTATGCCCTATGAAAGTATTTCAGCTGTATTAGCTGTAAAAGTGCTGATACCGCAGTCTCCGCCCAGTCATCATCCTCCATAGTGTCAAGATCGGCCTCCCATTTTCGTCAGAGGGTTGTCAAGGTAGATTGGCTAATAATTATCAATGCCTGATATATGTTAGTGATCTTATGGTCCCCCATGTCCACAGAGAGGAGCTTCTTCTCCAGGGGGTTGAAATCAGGAATTGTCTAGATTTCTGATATAGGGGGTAACTGCGTGTTGGAGTTGTATATATCAATGGAATTGGTGACATTGTAGCTGAAATTGCGTTTGCAGGTCATTGAAGGTTTTAAGTGTTACCATTAGGGACATCTCCCAGGAGGGAAATCCCTATCCTTTCCCACTTTCAGAAGCTGACGAATTGATTCACCTGTGGCATGGTCGAGCCATACCAGATGGCTGTCATCTCCGTGAGTCTATTCCGCCAGCCCATGCTTTTCAAAGTTTTACCCCAAAGGGCGATTACCACCTGTGTTGCGGAGGGGAAACTGCCAGGTTTCAAGGTACCATATCAGTGGGAGAGAAGTGTGGTGTCCCCCATCGTCCATCTATCAGTCATGTATGCAGGATCATCATGTGGGCTGCACCACCAATCATTCACGACCAGTAAATTGACTGCTACGTAGTAAGAGTATATATCGGCTGCAGCTATACTCCCAGAATAAGTAGACTGAAAGCAGATGGTAAGAGCTATGCTGGGGTCCCACCTTTTCAAAGAAAACAAGAAACGGTCAAATTTACCTGGCAAAACCAGGTAAGCTGTATAGGGTACGGGTAATTTTGCAGTCTATATAGTAGTCATGAGAGGGAAACCATTTTGAAAATAGCTGAACGCCCCAGTAACAATATGGGAAGGAGTGACCACATCTTAATTTCTTCCTGGGTCAGGCTGGCTGATTCAGTAGTCTTAGTCCAGGAAACCTCACGGTCGCGGGTCGGGAACATGGCCAGATATTTAAAGCCCACTTTGGTCACCTGCAGTCCTGTGGCCCCCACAAGGGGGTCACCGTGCACATAAAGAGGCAGCAAAATGGATTTTGACCTATTGAGGAAGAGACCGGAGGTCTCTCCGAAAATGTCCATAATCTAGAGAAGGGGGGGTCCAGTGGTATCTAATTGCATCGTCAGCATATAACACTATCTTGTCGAAGCACGATGGGCTCCATTCAAAGCCCTGTACCTGGGCATCTATCCTCACCCACTCTGCCAGTGGTTTGATTGCCATGGGAGAGAGCGGGCATCCCTGGCGTGTCCCCCGCTGTATGGGAAATTAATGTATCAGGTGACCCGCAAAATGGACGGAGGCTGTCAGACAGGTATAAAGCAGTGCAACATGGGCCAGGAATGTGGGGCCAAAATTGAGTCTCTGTTGCAGAGCAAACAGGTTTGTCTAACTGACAGAGTCAAATACCCTCTCTACGTTGGCTGATAGGATCGCAACAGGCCATCCGAGGCGGTCTGCGAATGCATTGGAAGCGCTATGAATGTTATGTCATGTAGCTTGTCCCGGCATGAAGCCTGTCTGGTCCGGATGAACTAAGCTGGGGAGATGTGGAAACAAGCAGTTGGCCAATATTTTGGCCAGTAGCATAGCTTCGATATTCATTAAGGATATTGGTCGATAGGTGGTAGGTTCTTATGGTGGATAACCAGGTTTGGGAAAACCCACTATCTCAGCATGTCACCACTTGAGTGCAGCACTCCCTTCCTGACCGAGGTATGAATTGCCTGTAGGATATGTGGTCCCAATTTAGATGTATGTAGTTTAAAAAATTCGGCAGGTAACCCACAGGAGCCCGGTGCTTTACTAGTGCGTAGGCCAGACAGTGCCATTTTATGCTCCGCCTGAGTCAGCTCCACTTCAAGCTCCTCCCAAGAATCGTTTGATAGTGTTTTGAGGGGTAAGACCTCCACAAAGTCTGTAATCTGTTCTTCAAATAGAACATCCTGTTGGGAGTAGGTATCTGCAAGTTATGATACAAACCTCTGAGCTACTGCGCGGGGGTCTGTGAGTAACACGCAGTGATCATTCCTGAGTTTGGGGAGCAACACGGAAGATCTATTAGCCATGCAGGAGCCTCTGTAGTCGTTTAGTAGAATTATCCCACCATTGATATATTCTACTTTGGGTGGCCCTTCAGGTCAGTTTCGCCTCCTTTATAAGTAATTGCCCATACTGCATTTGCAAGAGACCTAGCTCGTGCTGGGAAAGCTCGCTCCCCACTCTCCCACCCAGGGCTTCCAGGGTTTGAATTTGCACAGTCAGGTCAGCCATTGTACTTGTTTTCTGTCTCTTCTCACTGGTACAAAAGCTAATATCTATGCTGCAGAGGAATAGCATGAGGACTTCCCAGAGAATTGTGACATCTGGTACAGACCCCTTGTTATGTGTAAAATAGTCATCAATGCGTCCTGCAATGGTAATCTATAGGCTGGATTCTGTAAGTTCCATGGAGAGAGACGCCAGTGGAATGGGGGCCGTGGCGGACCTGACATGAAACTCGTAAGTAAGGGAGAGTGATCTGAGAGTCCTCGTGTCAGGACCATAATGTCTACAATTCTTTGGTATTGCGAGTTGGGAACTAAACAGTAACCTAGACAGGATAGGGAGCTCTGAGCAGTGGAGAGGTAAGTGTCGCTGGGTGGTGGACTCTCCAGATGTCTGCTAGGCACAATATGTTTGCCATATTCACTTGTTTGAACCTGCTAGTGGTGAGCGGTCCGCCTCCTAAGCGAAGGCAATCAACCCAGTAGTCCATCACAGCATTCCAGTCACCCGACCAGATGGGTATTGTTCCTCAGTGTTTGGCCGGGGGAGGAATAGAAGGAATATACACTGCATATAGTAAGTAATTCACCGTACAGTGTACCTGCTACTTCAATATATCTATCCAACCGATCAGTCCAGGTCTGTGTCAGTTGGAAGGGCACGTCTGTGGTAGCAAAATGCTGACACCACTGGAACACCTTGTAAATACTGTGTGATAAATCTGTCTGTAACCATATTGAGCCAAGCAGGGGGTTTTGTGCCAGCAAAATGTTTCCTGCAAGAGCACAATTTGCGCCCCTGCTTTCTTGGCATATTTCAAAATGGATCCCCGTTTACACTTGTCCAGCACCCCCTTACATCCCATATGGAGTTTCCAATTTCTCAGTGATTGACATCACGTGCTATGAATATGTGTACTGGATTGTGAGTCAGTGAGAGTAGCATCAAGGGCTGGCATTGTACATAGAAACAACAAAGTAACAGGTAAATCAAACCCCAATCTTGACTCGCCCTCCCAACCTAATACTTTAAAGAAATGGAAGCATCTGTCGCGGAACACAATATCGAGACCATCCAACAAGAGATGAGCCCCATTCATGTCCAAAGAATCCCTAGGTTCCATATGAACAAACCACGTGAATGCTTCTGGAGACAGAAGCGACTATTGGTGGCCAACAGCTAAACATAACATTCTTTACTGCACCAAACAAGTATATGGAGCGCCCCCGGATGAGGAGTTCATCATCTGCAGATCAACAAAGCCTATCCCCCGCCGAGAACGCTAGTAGTGGTAGAGCATCAGGGTCTTGATGGACAGTTTTGTCGAGTTCCATGCCATGAGCCCTGAGATCGGTTGTGTTTTTTCTTTCTTGGGGTACCTTTGTGCTCCTCCCTTCATGTGTGTTGGGAAGCGTTTGAATCCATTCGTAGTGGGGAGTGTGGCTTAAGGTAAACCCTTTCACCTGTCACTGAAATACTTCCTCAGGTGTCTCGAAAAAAGGCCTAAAAACTCTCAATTGGGCTGGACAGAGGAGGACAAATGATAATTTGAGGTCTAGCAAGCATTGTTTAGAGGTGGCAGATGATTGATGTTGTGACTGTGCCAGTTTCGTATAATGAGGGAAGATTTGAATGCGTGTGGACTGATGCATGAGCCTGGACTGTGATCGTGCCTGTTGCAGTATAGAGTCCCTGACCATACGAGTCAGTATGCAGGCTATGACCGTCCACAGGCGTACCCATGCCAGGAGGAGGTTTAGCAGAGTGCCCTGTGGGCCTTTTCAGTGACAAAACAGGAGTATAAAGTGTCTGCTGGCATGATAGATAAAATCCAGCGAGTCAAGAAGGTGACCATGGAGTGGCCCTCGCATACCTCCAGGAAACCCACCAAGCGTAGGTTTTTGCGTCTGGTCCTACCTTCTGCATCTTCAACGCCTGAGGCCAGCTCTATGGTAAGTTCGTCTAGTCTTGTGACTTTGCCCTGGAGAGCGGTGAATGAGTCTTCCACCGGAGACCCTATGTTAAGCCTCAGCAATTCGTTTGACCGCTCCATGGAGGTCCTGCCAGAGCAACGCAACGTATGAGCCAACCACCCCTATGCTGGCCTCTAGGGAAACCCTTAATTGCGTGATGACATCTAGAAGCACAGGGTTGTCTGGTTCACGGAGGTCAAGGCATCCAAGGTCGTAGAAGACAACGCAGCTGTGGGTTGAGTGAACTTGTCCATTGTGCTCTGTTTCCGGATAGCAGGTGCTTTATCTTTAGTCATAATGGCCAATATGATGTGATCCGATCAACATTGACAGGCCAGAGCTACCCGGTCCCAGAAGGGAGCTGCGGGCGGTACGCCCAAACAAGTGTCCAGGAGGTCAGAGCAAGTGTTATGTTGTTCAGTTCCCAACAGGGGAGGATCAGTCTGTCACTCAGGTGTACAAAGCACGTTTTAAAAGATGTCTAAACGTGCCTAATGTGCTAGGGTCATTATGCGGATATTGGCATAGTATGCTGGGCATTAACAACACTGGGGGGTCAGAGTCAGGATAACACCAGTTGGGGCCAAGGGAGCGTCGGTCATACCAGGATGTATTATGTAGGCCAGGAGATGGCTGGGAGATTCTCCTGGATCAAATGACTTTTCTATTATCAAGGTACAAGCCAACACAGCCAGACATGACCCACCAGCCCCCGATGTGAACCGGGGCAGCAGAGCAGTCAGCCTAGGAGCCTGGTCGTAAGTAAGTAGGCCATGTTTCATCCAGAAGCCCAGGCAATTCCATTAATGGAGGGCAAAAGAGGGAGGGCCACCCAGCCTTCCACACACCAAATCACACCCCACAAACCTCAACTTCAGTGCAGCCAGCCCCAGCGGTCAACAGCAGGGCCTATAGATGGCCACCGGCATCCTCCCCAAGGGAGAATCAGGTTTATGGTCATTGCCTCCTAAGCCGCCCGGGCCATTGATCAGGTGAGCGGGGAGGCATCAAGGGAAACGTGGGCCACCAAAGACAGTCTGTGCCACAGGCGAGCGGGGCAGGCCATACCAACAGTCCGCATGGTGCCCGTGCTCACAAGCTCCAGCCAGCACGGCCCGTGTACGACACACGCCACATCCAAGGCCAGGGCAACGCAACTGGGGGGGCGGGTACCACACCAGAGTGTCCGAACAGTTCATGCCACGAGGCAGCTCCGGTCACAGGGCGCAGTGCCAGTAGGCCACTCTCCTCACATCTTGGGCATGGCCTGAATGGCCTTGTGAGACCTCGCCCAGAGTCTGAACGTTTCTGTTCCTGGCCCAAACGGTACCCACACAGTGCAGGGAGAATATGGCAGAGTTATAGGTGGAGATAACCACAGAGTGCAGGAGGATGCTGAAGGATATGTTTAGGCCGTCTGCAGCTTCATTCGATTGCCACCTACATGATGGATCTCCCAGCCACGCCTCCCCCACTGATTGATGTTTTACTTCTTTATGGCTGGTCAACTATTGCCAGTTACAGCTGGAACTCCTTATTAGCAAGTCAGTTTCAATATCCTGTCCCAAGCCTGTCATATTGCCTCTGCAGCGGAGGCAGGATTCTTTAACGTAAAGAGGCAGCCTCATATGAACATATGTTCCTGGTGTAACACTTTATATTTGCATACATTAATATGATACTAACATTGTTCTCCCAATAGATTCTGTAGTGATAACATTAATCATAGTGTCAATTTATGGAAGTTTGTCTTAATTGTCCCATATCACTGCTGAAACATTTAGTGTTATTGATGTATGTTGCTTCTGAGGAAAGCGTTGTGCTTAGTTTGCTGTCACAATTTGAGCAAATAGGAATGTTTGAATTGTGGCTGTCCGACCATTGTCCAGAATACGTGAAATTGCTTTTAACTTTAGTTCTATTTGGATGATGACTTCATATAGTCCCCAGTACTCTGGTGCTTTCGAATGGTGATAAATGGCGTTTCTTGTCCTTAATGACACAGTTGTGCAATTGACATACATGGCATTTTCCCTTCATTTTTGTTGACATGGTAGGTAGGGTTTAATGCTAAAGATTACCTAGTGTTTGATGGTTCCTACTAATGTTTCTAGGGTTCTAGTTAGGTTCACGCGTTATCTGTTTGGAAATGTTCAACGGAGTACAAATTCAAACCAACTTATACATTTGTTTGTATAGATTATAGCTCCCATTCGTTTACATTTACAAAAGAACTTTCAAAATCCTCCACTCTGTAGGCTGAGATTCAGTGAGGTGTGCCTTCTATCTGTTATGGTTTCTAAAATTGTACTGTGGTGTAGACTATGTACTGTTAATCATTGTGGCCCATGATAAGCCGCTTTATTTCATTTCTATGATTTTAGTGACTATAGGAAATAGAGAATCGTAACAGTTGTTGCTGTTTCCTTGGGAGGAGTAATGAAATATTATACAGGTTAGTAAACTATATGTTTAGGGAAACAATAAAACTACTTTCATGTTGCATTGCTTTTTTTGCAGCCATAATCAAACAATGCACAAAAACATGCTGTGATGCCCTCTCCTGATCTCCTACCCACCATGACAGGAAAAAACATTACTTTAAGTGCCATGAATGATAATATCTTACTACATGACACCATGTTGAGGCAGTTCATTTGCACTGCTAGGGACTCCAGCCCCATTTTTAACTGCCTTTGACCACTATCAGTTAGAGGCTACTGTCCTTTCCCACAGCTATTCGTTCCTGTTACCCTGTGTACCAGCCCCTGCACCTTTTCGAACTTCTTTGGGCAACCCTGGCAGACTTTATTTCCAGCCGCAACAGATATACATCTCCCAATCTTGTAGTAGTATGCTCACAGGACTCCCCCTCATCTGTGGATCTCTAGTTTTGCTAAGACAAACTCCAAATTCCTCACAATCTTATAAGAGTTGAGATCTGAGGACCCCAACATCATCACAGGAGCCTGAAATGTGATTGACTCCTCAATCACCATTTGCAACTGAACCTTCCTGCGCTCTCATAGTGCCATAGTGAAGGCAAGAAAGAGACTCTCTGAACACATATCCTACATAATGTAATCACCAGATAAGCATCTCGGGAGAGCTCACCCTGTTGATACGCCTCTAGATACATACCATTCAAGTGCGGTGTCCCTATATTAGCTACTTTCTTAAGGAATTCTGCTAGTATCTCATTAGGGCCTGGTGTTTACCTAGAGTAGTTGGGTCAATGCCGTTTGCACTTCTCCCACTGTTGGGTCCTCCTCCCGGATGCACACTTTCTGATGGTCAAGCTTCCAACAGGGGCAATCCTGCATAAAGCTATGCATGTCCTCCACTTCTGGCCATACCTTACTTCTGTAGAAGTCTCTCAAGTAAGCTGCCTCATCAATAGCCTTGGAGTCTGTCACTAAACTTCCATCTGGGCCCTCGATTTCATTTATTTGGTGTCTTCCCTGGTCCCTCTTACTGAGCCACACCAACATCTTTGCCGCCTTGTCTCCCACTTAGTAGTTATATATAGTCTAATTTAACACACCTGCTGTTACCAGCCGATATTCCTCCATCTTGGTAAGGAGGTGTGCCTTCACAACAGCTGAGGGGCGTAATGCCTGTTCATCCTCCCAGTATCATAGGTCCCTCTATATTTCTATGCAGCGTTCTTTCCGTTTACGCCTGTCTCCCACTTCCCCAGCAATGCACCAATTTGCTATGATCAGTCTGGAGGAGGTTTACCTCCTGAGTCAATGAATCGATTTTAAATTCCAGGACCGACTTTGTGTCTTTTATGGCCCCTAGAATGGTGGTTGTGTGGGATTCCAGATCCCAATCTGGTGAGTTTGCTATTGGGTCCCGTTTGGTTCCCGGATGTTGTGGTGGATCCTGTTGGCGGTCCTTGATCACCTTTGGCCTCACCATGGTTACCCCCTCAGACACTGTCCTGTTGTGTCCTCCAACCTTTTCCCAGGCCACCACCCAAAAACTTTATAAGGGGCCGCAGACGACTGGCCCGTCATAGAAGAGAATAGAATAGCAGGGACCCTCACTCTAGTCAAGGTATTGGAGATACTGATAACCCCTGCTTACCCTCTTGATCGCTTGGCAAAAGCGGTCAGGCTTATCTCAGAGGCAATGTGTGAAGTATTTGTACCAACACACATTAACATAGTGAAAACACCACAAAAGGACTCAACACAAGTTTAGAAAAATATTCAATATTTACCTAAATCAAACAATATACACAAGGAAATACATTAATTTTTAAGGTAGAAAGGGTCTTAATCCATAGGAATCAGTGGATGCATTGTTTTAGCACAAATTATTTCTCCTTGGCAGAGGTTCCTCTTGATCTAGAAGTATTTCAAAAGTCTGGCGTTTTTGGTCTACTACTTATACTCATTTGGACTTTTTAAGTAGGTAAACTTCAAAGGAAAGTCTCTGTTGTTTGCAAGATCCTGCCTTGCCCAGGCCTGTCCCCCGACACACACCAGAGGGTTGGAGACTCCATCGTGTGAGGACAGGCACAGCCCTTTCAGGTGTGTCAGCTGCTTCCTCTCCACTCTAGCCCAGGAGACTCCTTAGGATATGCAGGACAGTCCTCGGCTCACTTTGTGTCACGGTCTAGAGGGAATCTACAAACAGCCCCAACTGTCAGTCTGACCCAGACATGGATTCCACAGGCAGAGTCACAGAATGGTTAAGCAAGAAAATGCCTGCTTTTTAAAAGTGTTGTTTTCAAACAGACAATCTAAAAACCATCTTTTCCAAAATATGTATTTTTTTAAATCGTGAGTATAGAGACCCCAAACTTCAAATCTCTATATACTCCCAATGGGAAACTGAATGTAAGATGTTTAAAGGCAGTCCCCGTGTTAACCTATGGGAGACATAGGCCTTGCAATAGTGAAAACTGAATTTCACAGTATTTCACTATCAGGACATGTATAACATACCAGTACATTTTCTACCTTTTAAATACACTGCCCATGGGACTCCCTAAGGCCTACCCTAGGGGTGACTTACAAGTAGTAAAAGGGACGGTTTGGGCCTGGTAGGTGGGTACACTCAGATAAAAAAGCTGATGACCAATTAAGGTACAACAGTCCTGAGGTGCACAGCCATTAAACAGGCCCGTATGCCAATATTGAGTCCAACAACATTCATAATCATCCCGGTTCAACCATTTTTAATCTTATGTTAATCATCTTTTGATCCAGTTCCAAGAAACAGAGACGTAAATATTTACTGCTTCCATATTTTATTGGCCACATGATGGTTCCAACATGTGAAAATTCTTGATATTAATGATTTCATAACAATAATCCACATTTCATGTGTCATTGTAACCCATTGCATTTTGAGATACAATCTCTATCCTGTAGGATTTCAGGTCCATCTGGATCTCCTTTGACCATGACTGATTGACAAGGTCGGACTTCTGCGAGAGGGCCCCTCCGCAATGCTGACTGACACCTTTAGTCCTTCAACACTAACATCAGGCAATGCCTCCACTCCCTTGTCTGAGACTATCAGTCCTTATCGATCTTCTGTCTGCCCTGGCTTCAGATACACCATCCCAAATCCTTCAGATCCAGCACCAAGTTCAGCTAGATCTTGGCCCTGTCTTGCTGTCAGGAAATTCATGAAGCCCTGCATGCGGGGGTCACAAAGAAGGGTTTGACAACGTGCACCTTCTCTATACTGATGATATATTTTATCCAGACTTCCATATTGCAAGTCGTTTTGATACCTCACTGTAAATGCAATTGGACTACCCCTTCTAACCCTCATCTCTCCTCCTTTTCCCGAGAGAAAAGTGCCTTTTGTGCTGTAGTGGTATGTAGTACAGTGAAGGCTACTAATGTATAAGTGCAATTCAGACTTCTCTTGAAACTGAAATGTTGCACCCTGGCCCATCAGTAAAACTGACAAACTCTATGGCTGCAGTGTGAATGAAGACCTACAGCTAGGTGCCACAGACGTGCCCCGGGTGATGCAGCCTTTTTTTTTTTTTATGAACATCCTTTACTGAAAAAGCCTGGTAGTTTAGGGTTCAGGTAGCAAAGTGAATATGAATGTCTTTCACACTGCTCTGCCTGATAGGGAATCTAAATGTACTGAAGCAAGTGACTAGAGGGTGTTCTCTGCCAGCATAGCTTTATGCTCTTTGAATGCAGACTGCTTCCTATGCAGATAAAACAGCACCATCTGCGCCAAGGCAAGAGAGAGCTTGCCCATCCTCCCTTGGGTGTTCAAAATTATGTTCTCCCAGACGGTGCACAATGGGCAGGATACAGCAATGTGCATCTTGCATGCTGAACTGTATACCAAAGGCTGTGGAGGCCATGTTATGGGCAATGTTAGACTTTTCATCCTTGGCGGGGTCTCCCTTAACTTTTTGCCTCTGTTTCCCAGGTTGTTGATGTGTGCTGGACTCTGTTTTTGCTGTTTTTGTTACTCTGGGCACTTTACCACTGCTAACCAGTGCTAAAGTGCAAGTGCTCCTGTACAAAATGTATATGTAATTGGTTTATCCATGATTGTCATACTTGATTTACTAGTAAGTCTAGTAAAGTGCTAGAGGTGATAAGGGCCTGTAAACCAAATGCTGCTAGTGGGCCTGTAGCACTGGTTGTGCACTCACATAAGTAGCTCTGTAATCATTTCTCAGACCTGCCACTGCAGTGTCTGTGTGCAGTTTTAATGTAAATTCGACCTGGCAAGTGTACCCACTTGCCAGGCCTAAACCTTCCCTTTTCTTACATATAAGACACCCCTAAGGTAGGCCCTAGGTAGCCCCACGGGTAGGGTGCAGTGTATGGTTAAGGTAGGACATATCCTAATGTGTTTTATATCTCCTGACAGTGAAATACTGCTAAATCTGTTTTTCACTGTTGCAAGGCCTGTCCCTCTTATAGGTTAACATGGGGGCTACCTTTAAATCTGATCAAAGTGTAGATTCCCTTTGGGAGCGGATGGGCATGTGGAGTTTGGGGTCTGTGAGCTCACCATTTAAAAATACATCTTTTAGTAAAGTTGATTTTAAGATTGTGTGTTTGAAAATGCCACTTTTAGAATGTGGGCATTTTCTTGCTTATACCATTTCTGTGACTCTGCCTGTTTGTGGATTCCCTGTCTGGGTCAGTTTGACAGTTGGGCTGATTGCACCTCACACTCGACAGTGACACAAGGGGAGCTGGGGTGTAGCCTACATATCCTGAAGAGCCGTTTGTGCTATAAGGGAGGGGAGGAGCGGTCACTCACACCTGAAAGGGCTGTGCCTGACCTCACACAATGCAGTCTCCAACCCCCTGAGGAGTCTGGGGCCTGGCCTGGGCAAGGCAGGATTTCACAATCAAGAGAGACTTTGCTTAGAAGTAGACTTACTTCAGAGAAGAAAATTGATATAAGAAGGGCACCCAAAACCACAGACTTTAGAACACTTCTGGAAACCAAGAGGAACCTCTGCCTGGAGAAGAGCTGACGAGCTGAGGAATAAGAGCTGCCCTGCCTGTGACTGTGCTTTGTGGAGCTATCCTGCAGTTGCTGCTTCTGCCAGAGTAAGAGGGCAAAGACTGGACTTTGTGTGCCTTCCATCTTGTGAAGATCTCCAAGGGCTTGATTTAGAGCTTGCCTCCTGTTGTTTGAAGTCTCAGGGACAGCAACGACTTCTCTCTGCCAGCATCTGGAGTCTCTGGAGAGACTCCTACTCTGCCAAGTGGTGCCCATCCAGTTCCTGGGACCCTAAAAGGAGAAGTTGGTAGCCTAAGAGGAAGAAATCCACGCACTGACCAGCAAGCGGGGAAAAGATCGACGCGACTCCGATCTGCGGCTGGAAAATTGACGTGCCGCCGGCTTCACAGCTGAAAATCGACGCTCTCCTGCAACGCGACCCGAAGATCAATGCCCGGGGCTGGAGAAACGAGACACAGCTTCGCTGACGGAGGCTGGTGAGATCGCAACCCGTGCTGCATGGTTTTCGGATCATCGTGCAGCTGGATTTCTGACGCAAGCACAGCTGGGCGTGTAAAAACAAAGTTAGGCCTACCTGGACCCGAGAGTGCTGACCAGATCGACACATCGCTCTCCTGCGGAGAGAAGAAACAACGCAAGGTCTCGCTTGGGAGTGAAACGCAATGCAAGCCCTTTTTGATGCACAGTCGCCCATGCAGGGTTATTTTTGACGCACCCAAAGTACATTTTCATGCTAACAGTGTTAGTGTGTGTTTAAAATTACATGATGACTCTTTTTGCATTTTTAGTGATAACTTGACTTGTGTATTGTGGGTTTTTGTCATTTTAGTCTTATTTTGTTTAGATACATATTCTCTATTTTTCTAAACCTGTGTTGTCATTTTGTAGTTTTTTCATTGTTACTGTGTGTGTTGGTACAAATAGTTTACACCTAGCACTCTGAAGTTAAGCCTACTGCTCTTGCCAAGGTACCAAGGGGGTAAGCAGGGGTTAGCTGAGGGTGATTCTCTTTTACCCTCACTAGAGTGAGGGTCCGAGCTTGGACAGGGGGTAACTTGACTGCCAACCAAAGACCCCATTTCTAAGAGGCACTAGTGTGGTTATATTTTGTCACACTTGGATGGATGCCATAGGTTTCCCCAGGGTCTCATAGGCAGGCATCAACCGTGGGACCTATCTGTTGATGGCTTCAGACAGTTTGGAGATCAGGCAAAGACAGTTTTGAAGTGATGCAAATATAGCTCTGTCTGACCTCACATCTTGGGTGCAGTTACCTTTGAGGTTCTACCAATAATACCAGAAGTTCAGGATTACACCCAGGACCTAGCTTATCAACTGAGGCAGCCATCTCAGCCCACCCTTTTGGTTCTCCATTAGTTGTGGTGTTGGCAGAGACCAGATTCTACAGTGTCACATGGTCAGTCCTCATTTTTCCTCTTTACAAACCTCGCTGAATTCCCTTTGGAGAATAAGTTGTCGCTGATGGGGCTTTGGTGGCATAAGGTCGGTGGGGTAGAATACATTTTTACCCGCTCAGATGGCAAGAAATTTCCTCGCCCAGTGGGTCCTGCAGGTTGTCAGACCAGAGTACACCCTTCTGTGTTTTTAATCAACCAGATCAAACAGTTCTTCCTGCTTTTACACACACTTTGGCTGAGCATGCTTGCATTCTTGTCGGAAAAGAAAGATAGTCATTACTTGCCAAAGGGCCAATTGAGCGGGTGTCTGGGAAGTAAAAAGGCAGCAGATGTTACTGTTTGAATCTGTTTATTGAGTTTTCAAAAATGCATCTTAACAATACAGAGTGTGGAGTAAAGCTAGAGCATGGTTACAGTGCCCCATAATTAACCTCACAGATCAAAGTTAAAACCTGCCACATGTTGTTTACAGTATTGCAAAGTTAGGCATTCACAGAAAGAGAGAACAAATGGGGAGCAAATTAGCAAGCAATATCTTTGTAATAGAGGTGGCATCAAATTGAGATATTCATGTTACAAAAGAGTTGGTATGGCGAGTTTCTTACAGAAAAGAAGATGGCATTGATAAACAGTTACACTTTTCATTGTTTTTCAGGGAAAACAAGGCCAAAACATTGAAAGGGAAAGAACTGTGATACATCCCCAAGGAACCCAAACATCCCACCCATCACATGCCAACTGAACAATTAATGTTACCAGTGCAGTGTTCACGTTTTTCAGATTCCTTTATCTGCATTTTTCCAAAGAGGAAATAACCACCACAAATGCTGTACAGGAAGTGCCATTGCAGTGTATATGATGTTTTGTGAATTATTTAGATAAAATGGGGTCCCAGTAAGAAGCTATTGGGTACCTGGTGAACCTGAGGTTGTCTTCCCTGTGTAACTTGACGTTTTCCGCCTGGGCCCATGTGAGTAAAGAGGTAGTCCAAGCAACTAGTGCCAGACGCTCAGGTAGCTTCCAACACCTAGTAATGTCACATTTGGCCTTAATAAAACTGAAGTCCAAGAAGCGAGTGGTGACTCTGGTTTCCTTGTGCCTATGATTTAGGCCTAAAAGACACACCTCCCTTGTGTGTACACCCGGTCAGTCAGTACATCTGGATAGGTGAGGTGTGATCCCTTCACCAGTTGACATGCAGGCATGGGCAAGCCCACATCATGTGAAGCAGATCTGCTTCATTTTGATGACCACATGGGCAGGTTGCATGTGTTCGATGGAAATACCAATTCATTTCAACAAGGGTAAGGTAAGCCCTATGTATGATATAGAATTGAATCAGTTTAAATCTGACATTACGTGGGAGAAGCACTTGTCCTTCCAGTAAGGCAGCCTAAATAATTTGTCTGTGCAAGGTCAGTTTCCCATCGCTGTCAAGGAGCCGTAAGTGGTGAGGCGGTGTGGATGTGCAGTGAGTCAGCAAATTAACATGTCTGGTGTCAGCCTTCCCCATCACATGGAGATATTGAATTGTGAGATGGGTGGAAAATTTGTGTGACATGTTACCTCCCAATGGGGCCACTAAGGAGTTGTACAGTAGGGATTGTCTGGGAGGCAAACCCTCATCTGTCTTTAACGATGTATAAGGATGCCTTCCTAGTACAGCTTGCCTTGTGTGTGTAGGCCAGCAACATGCCATGCAGTCATTTGTTGTTGAGGTGAAGGTGCCGCCCCTAGGAGTGCCAAGCCTTGACAGTGCATAAGGGACCCAGAATTTCTTGAGGTGAAGGCATCTGGGGTAGCAGCGATAAACCACTCCCAGCAGCGGAGGATGAGGAGTTTCCATTCAATAGCATGGGTGAAGTAAGTGAACAATGGCGGGTAGATTCCAGACAAGTAGGGTCGTGGCTATGTCTGCCAGTTGCCGGCCAGCTAACCATTTAGCTAGCCAGTGGATCTGAGAAGCAAGATAGTAATGCTTGAGATGTGGTACTGCAGGTCCACCATGATTTAGGGATGAGTATGATTTTGCTGAAGTTACCCTGCACTGGGAGGTATGCCAGATGAATTTCCATATGTGCTGTTCAAATGAACTAAAGAATGTTCCTGAGATGTAAAAAGTAAATTAGCAAAGTAGTATGTGAAGCAGGGCAAAGTACAATTTTCAGGAGTGCAACATGCCCCACCACTGTTATTGATAATGTGCGCCAGAAAGCCATTTGGAATTGTAAGGACATGACTGCTTGTGTGATGTTGCCATCAGAGGTCCATCAGAGAGTGGTATATGTGCACACCCAAATACTAGAACGTATGAGGCTGCCAAGTGATTTGTGCCACGTTAAGAATAAAGTGTGGGTTAGGCAATTCAGGTGCAAAGGGGAACAGGCAAAATTTTACCTTCAGGCCCAAAAGGGATGCAAAATGATTGAGTGTCAGAGCTATTGTGTCAGGAATGGCGTCCCTGTTTTTAAGGTAAAGTAGTAAATCACTGGCATAAAGGGAGATAGTGTGGATTCCATCTCCCAGAGATATGCTCCACGGTTCGGCGTCTTTACTAATTGCAAGTGGTTCAATTGCCAGGGAGAAGAGCAGACAGCGGACAGCCCTGTCTAGTGCCTCTGTGTATGGCATCAGACACAGGGGAACTCGTCTTTACCCTTATCAGTGTTTGGATATACAATAATTGCACTAGAGAAAAGTGGATCTCAATGTCATAGTAAGGTAGTGTATTAAACAAAAAGGTCAATTTTAACCAATTTAAGGCCTTTGTTGAGGTCTTAAACCAGGCACCAAGCATTAGGCCATCAATGTCGAGGATAAGTCATGACTCGAAAAAACCATTGCAGATTCAAGGCAGTATTGCGGGCTGGGATGAACCAATTTTAGTCTAGGTGTACCAGTGACAGACCTAAAGGCTCCAGGCGATATGCAAGGATTTTGGCTAGGACCTTATAATCTGTGTTGAGTAGGGTGAGTGTTCTGTATGACCCCAAAAGTATAGGGTCTTTATCAGGCTTGGGGAGGGAGATGAGTAGTGCCTCACTTTGGGAGACAAAAGACAGCCGGCTGAGGGCTTCGTTGTACAATATCAGTAATTGGGGAGAAAGGAGAAGCGCCTTGGCCTTAAAGAATTCAACAGATAGGCCATCTAGGCCTAAGGACCGGCAAGAGGCAAGTTATCTTATTGCCTCTTGGATTTCTAATGGATTTGCGTAATGGGGTCATCAAGTTGAGCTTGCTGTTGCAGCGTGATACAACGTATTGATATTGGGTAGAAGAAACAGTTAGTTGGTAGGACCTGCAGTAGAAATCGATTGGTATTAGTGTGTGTAGTGGTTGGTCAATTCTTTATGCATTTCAAGTTCGGTATAGAGTAACATGTTGTTGTTGGATCCTATCAACACAATTGGTTGTCTTGGTTAGTCCTGATGAATAAGCCAGGCCAGGAGCCGGCGATAGGAGGACAAATTGGTGGCAAATACCTGAGCGCGCCAACGTTGTTGAAGTCTAGAGCCCTCGGCTAGTGTGAAATGTGTCTCTTTTAATAGGGCAATGTGGGCCAAATGATGTTTGAGATAAGAGTATACTGAATATTGGTGTGAGGGGGGGTGGGGTGCATACCCCTGACATTCCAGGTGATAATGTTAAGGTGGGTGTTGGAAATGGCCCTTTCTGAGGGTTATTCCCAATCTTTTTGCCTTTCTTCTGCTATTTTTCTGACCCTCTGCTTGTTGGCTGAAAGACTCTGGGCACTTTACCACTGCTAAACAGTGATAAAGTGCATGTGCCCTCTTCTCTAAACTTTGTGTAATTGGCTTACACCTATTTGTCATATTTAATTTACCTGTAAGTTCATTGTAAAGTGGTATACCATATACCAAGGGCCTGTAAATTAAATGCTGCAGTGGGCCTGCAGTGCTGATTGCGCCTCCCACAGAAGTAGCCTTTCAAACTTGTCTCAGGCCTCCCACTTCAGTGCTTGCGTGTACAGTTTACTGCTATATTGACTTGGCAATTCAAACGTCTTGCTAAGGCCTACACTCCCTTTTTACTGCACCTAATCCACCCCTAAGGCAGGATCTAGATAGCCCTATTGGCAGGGCGCTGTGTATGTAAAAGGTAGGACTTGTACCTATGTTTTACATGTCCTTGTAGTGACAAACAGCTTATTTTGTTTCTTCACTAATGTGAGTACTGCTCCTCTCATAGGTTTGCTTTGGGAATTCCCGTATGTATATCAAAGTGGTAATTTCTGGTCTTTGAGGAGTAGCATGGGCTTGTTTGGTATGTTTGGAATGGTAGTGAGAGATCCTGCTTACTGGTGTAGTTGGATTTTACATCAGTTTTTTTCGAAATGCAACTTTTAGAAAGTATGCTTTTCTCTGTGTCTGAAACACAGTGACAGCTCCACTTGGTGCATACTTTCCAGACAGCCACAACACAGGAGCGGCTGGGTGTGACAGAAGGAGCATCTGCGTACTGATAGTCATCCTGGGCTGGGGAGAGAGTGGGTCCGTTCACATCTTACATGTCAATAGACTGTTTCCTGTCCTCACACAATGGGCTGATTACCCCCTACTTGATGTCTGGTGACAAAGCTGGGTTTGAAGGGGGTTGTGTTTCACTTGAAAAGATTCCTTTGAATTCACCCTCAAAACACAGACTTTTTTTAGTATAAGTACAGGGGGCTCTGACCCCATGATAGTGAGAGCACTTTTGGAACTGGGACTGAACCTTTGCCAGAAGGACTGCTGAGGTGCAAAAGGGCTCATCTAGACTCCTCTTCCGTTGCAACCCTGCTACCTGCTGGGTGGAATAAAAAGGGTTGCCTTTCTGATAGGGAGCAGGCTGGAAGCCGGACAACTAACTCTGGACCACCTCAGTACTACTAGACTGCCAGGATGAACCGCCCTTAATAGACTTTATTGTGCTGGCCTCTCTGCCTACTGCTGCCTGCCTTGTGTTCTCCCAGGGTCCAGTGCAGGGCCAAAGTTGCTTGCGGCTCCCTGGTTCCCTGTGTGCACCTGTCTCTGTGCCCCTAGTGTTTTCTGAGGAGCGCCTCAAATCTGTTTCTTCTCTGCAGGAACAGGTGCATAGTGGACACTTCCTTTTTCCCCTGAGTGCGTGCGGAGCGCTTTGTTAGCGCTTTGTCGTCCTTGCACTTTCAGAACTTAGTGCCTAGAGAGCGCTTTACTTTGCACCACTTCTAGACACCTGGTGCAGGGAAAGTGTTGCGTTTGCTCCAGTGTGTGTGGAGCAGTCCTTACTCCCACCAGCATGAGCCCAGAAAGTGACCTGGGAGCAAAGAACATTGTTTGTCATTCAAGCAGTGCTTTGCGCCGCCTCTGTTATAGGGCTCTCCCTCCTTCCCCCACACAGTGGCAGCCCAGGTTGCCATAGTGACGGCTGGCCCCACCCTTAGGATTATAGACTGCAGGCTGTCGTGCTACTGCTGGGAGGGTTTGCGCGAATCAGGGAACTTCGATTCGCCAGCCAGGCTCCCTTGCCCAGATCAGCCCTGTGTGCCTGGACGTTGAGGAGATGCCACCACTGAAGCGGAGGGGTCACGGAAACTGCCTCCACCCTACATGTACGGCAGGGCTGGCAGGAAGCCGTCCCTTCAAGTGCCATGTGGTATGCAAAGCAAAGTACGCTGCTCTCTGTGCTTGCACTGGATGTTTGTGGGCAGCAGTGCTAAATCTGGGACTGGGGGAGACTGAGCAAGGTCCCCTCTGTGTGGCCACCCAGTTGTGCTTCCCTCTACCTCCGTGAAGGCGCACCTCAGGGACCTTGTGGTTTGATCCACAATACCGGGGGAAACCCCTGAAGAGTACCCTGGGCGCGGATGTGGGCTAATCTTAGTCACCACCCTACTCAAGAACTCGAGCAGAGCCCCCATATAAAGTCACTAAGAGTACGGGGTACTGTGCCTACAGTTACTTAGCAGTATTTGGGGATGAGTTGTGTACTGTATCTGCAACACATTCCTAATTAGTTGTTAACAGTGTGCTCTGTTCTATAGCCAGACTCTCACTCAGTGAGCTACTTGGTACTGGTGTGATTCACAAAGTTTCCCTAACACAGTACCACTTGTGTGATCTATCGGTAGGGCCCACAAAACGAAGTTACCTATTCTGCGACAACGTGGTGATTGATGTGTTCCACCCTCATCTGCATTACTTAGGCTACTTATCTAATTCATGTTGTTTTGAGGAACTTTCCACTTGCATGACTTGTGCTGATTGGGTAATCCGTGTTGTATCATGACGTCTGTTGCCTCATGGTGATCCATGTACCTAATCCTTACAGCCTAACCCCTTCTATAACCCAAGTAATTCCTGCTCTTCTGATGCCAATCATATTGACACCTTACATTATCAGAGTATTTGAGACTACCTCTGTAGTGACAGTCCATGCACAGTACTTATGATATATGATGGTACATATGCTTTCTACTATAACGTACCTGCTGTGCTCTGTGCCCTGATGTTGTAATGTATGACATTTTGGGGGTCATTATGATTCTGGCTGTCGGATCTAATGTGGCGGTAGTACCGCCAACAGGCTGGCTGTACTTACCGCCACATTATGACATTGGCAGGTTGGCTAAAGCCAATCTGCCAATGTACCGCTTCAACCGCCATGGCGGTAGCAGCCTCTGGGCTAGAAATAACCATCTCCAGCCCGGCAGCTGCCATTGTGCCGCCAGCGGTATAATGACCCTGCCTAACCCCAAGGTTTTCGTGGCGTTCGTAACGCCACGAAAACCATGGTGGTAGGCCCTATCAGTGACAGGGAATTCCTTCCCTGTCACTGATAGTAGGCCCCCACCCCCACCAAAACCCCTCTACATCCACGCCCCCACATTCACACACAGACACACACAGACTCATCCATTCAGGCACACACATCAAAACATACACGCAGACACGTATTCACATTTCCATAGATACACTCACATACATTCATAAACGTACTCATACATTCATACACGCACGAAAAACAACTCTATCACACACTCACATTTATGCCCACACACACACACACACACACACACACCAACCCCCTCCCCTGTCGGAGACCCGACTTACCTGGATCCAGGGGGTCTTCCGGCAGGGGACGGGACGGGGCGCTGTTACCGCCAGTAATGGCTGGCTTGGTCTACTGGCGTGGTGCTGCTGGTGGTAGCAGCGCCACCTTACCACCATCCGCCAGTATGGCCACAGCCGGATTTCCGCCCTTCTCGTGGCAGAAGTCCGGCTTTGGCCTTATTATGGCAGACAGATGGCAGACGTGGCGACAGTCTTTTAGGGGCCATCACCGCGGCTGTAGGCAGTTTTTACTGCCATTGTCATAATGGGGGCCTTTGATTCTTGGTAAAGAGTACTAAATCAGAATCTGCATAGTATGCCCACTGTTTACGAATATTATTGTTTAGTCTGTTACCTGCACAATATATACTACATATTTTTATATAACATTGCATTGAGTCTCTTTTGTGGTGCATTTATTTTGTCACTGGTGTGAGTGTGTTGCACAAACGCTTTGCACATGACCTTTGCGATAAGCCCGACTGCTCTCTACCAAGATACCAGGTGGTGAGCACAGGTTATCTTTCGTCTTTGGCTAAGTTGCACAGCATTGCCAACCAGAAACCCCAATTCTAACAGTGGGTCATATGTGTGGTATGTGGAAAGACGTTGGATAACCCCTACCCGCTGGATAGTGTAATTGCTAGTTGGTAATGTTGACCATGTAAGGGAAATCACATATATTTAGAATATAAAGAAATGTAACATCTTGAAAAAAAGTAAACTATCTAATAGAGACATCTGGCTGCAGAACCCTTATTTCATAATCTTACCCAGGCGCGTGACTGGATCCGGAAACTTTTTCCCCAAGCACGTCTGCCCGTCAGAAAAGGACATTGCACAACTTCATACCGGCGTCATCCACTGGTTGTGACTTCAACAGAATCCATATAACCGCTTCTCCAACACGCCAACGTCGGTTCCTTCTTTTCCACATTTGTAAAGTGAATCTGGTAACGCTTTGTTAGGCTGTTTTCATCCTACTTCAACATCTTCGTCGGCCGAACAATGTGCTTTTCCCTGTTATGTCTTCAGGGTTCAAATTCTATGCGTCCTGTGGACGACAAATGTCAGCCACGGACCCCCACTCTAGTTGTTTGTGATGCCTGAGTCAGCACCACGACTCCGTAGATTGCGACTCCTCTTGTCAACTTCGGCTGAAGGCGCTGCAGGAGCGTCATATGAAACTTATGGCAGAGCGGCTGCCAGAGCCGTCTCAGACTTCCTGTTGACTTTGGTCTCCTTCTTGTACTAAGGTCTGTTGACTGGGCCGTTCAAGGAGTATTTCTCGTAGATTTCATTCTCTGTTGACTTCACACGGTAAGTCACGATGCAGGGGGTCGAAGTCGCAGCAGTTGCCGACTTCACCCTTTATGGAATCACTTCACGCTAACTTAGGGAAATCACCTTCCTTTGGAATTTCTGTGGACCCCCAAGGAGGTGCAAGGTGCCTTCACTGTGTTCATACCGGCAGGTTCTCCCTTGTCTTCAGGTAGGCCTTTGGCCTCAGCTTCTCAAGCCGTTACAGCACCAGTGCACAGCCCTTTTGAGTTCCCACCTTCGGCGCCGGTATCCGATCAGCCAACCCTGGGAACACGATTTAAGTTGTCACCCTACCCCCTTCTGCTATCGAGACAGTGTCATTTCGGCACCGGTCGATGTCTGGTACAGCGCCGGTCATGCCAATCATGCTCCCTCTCTGTTCTGGTGAGTCTCCTCAAGTTTGTCCTCAGAGAGACACAGACAAGGTGCTGAGGAAGAGTTGTGGTTTTTGAGCAATGCTCATCCTCATGTTGGTTGCTGATCAATGAGAAGGTAGTGGTTTGGCCTCCTTTCCCCTCCCTGCCTTGCTACGGAGGCTAGTTGCTCTCTAGCTGACATGCTAAAGAGAGCTGCTGAAGTTTTGGATCTGACCCTTCCTTTGGGTTTGGCTACAAATCCTCTGATTGTTGTTCTCAACTGTGGCCAATCGGAGGTTGCGCCAGTACTTCATTACAGTGAAGCTGCACATGTCATTTTGTTAGGGCTTGGACTAAACCTGATACGGGGACACGTGTTGAATGGACTAAATCTCATAGGCACCGTCATAACCCTGGTGATCCTGCATGCCTTCTACGACATCCTACTCCTCGCAGTTTGGTGGTACAGGCTGTTTCTGCATCATGTGATATTGACTCTTCCTCATGTTCCATCTGATAGAGATTCCAAAAGACTTCACACTTGTGGCAGGCATGTTTTCTCCTCCACTATTTCTGCTCTGTGCTCTCCTAATACATCTTTCATTCTTGCACGTTTTTCCCATCTCTGCCGTATGATACCCGGAATGATCTTGCCCCTTTGATCCAAGATGGCCAGCAGGTAGCTAAATTAATCATTCATTGTGGTATGGATACCACTGACTATGTGGGTCTGGCCATGGCCTCTTCAGTGGCACTGCGACACCATGCCTGGTTACATACCTCCGGATCTTCAGAGGCTGTTCAAGTCACTTTTATTGACATGCCTTTTGATGGTGCCGGTTTATTCGGTGCACATGATGACTCTGCTTTGAGACATTTTGAAATGATGAGGAATGACACAATTTTTACGATTAAATCCATTATGGTTTATTCAAGATAAGTCATATGAAACACCCCAGCCAACACAAGTCTTCTCCCTGCTTCTCTCCTCCAACTGTCAGATCCCTTAGTTACTGTCACCAGGTTCCCTTAGTTACTATTGCCAGGTTCCGTAACCAGGTTCCAGTGAAGGCTCTAAATACAGAATGCCACACATCTCTCTCCCTTCATCAACAAAAGAAGAAATGTAATTTTAACAACAGTCAAGAGTATCTAAGTAAAAATGACAACTTAGAACATGAGAACACATAAAATAAAGGGACATGAATACTAAACAAAGTCATCTAAAATTTTAGGGCGTTTGATAATTCTTGAAGACTTCCTTGGTGAAAAATGATCGCCAACATTACCATGTTTTCCGTCTACATCATCTCCCACAGATTTATTTTCCCCACAAGCAGATTTCATTTTGACCACTCTTCCAATATTCCACACTTTGTGATCTTCAGTTCTTACAGCATTTCCCAGAACTTTCTTAACTCTGAGTGGCCTAGAGAATTTTGAATTTTCTTTTTTGAAAGACCAAAACGAGGATTCTTTACCCTGACAAAATCACCTATTCGAATTACTACTTTGACTGCTCTCTGCTTATCAAATCTGATCTTTCTTTCAGACATTTTTTTAAATTCTTTCAAACATTTCTGCTAATCATTAAATAAAGTTTCAGATTTCGAACCAACCTTGTCATTTACCCATGAAGGACACACCAACGTGTTTGGTTTTCTCTGCACACTCCCTAACACATCTTTCGATTAACACATCCATACCTGGCCACCAATACATGAGTCTTAACCTTTCTTTTGTTTTGGAAATGCCAGGATGGCTCTCATGAGCTATGGAGATTAACTCATCTCTCAACTTCCCTGTAGGAACAAGCCTAGTTCCTCTCAATATGAAATCACCATGAGTTGACAATTCATCTCTGACTCTCCAGAATCCGCTTAATTGTTGATCATTCTTCTCAGTACCATCCCAAACACCTCTGATTTTTTTAATAACGTTCTGTAAAACTTCATCACAGAATAACTCCAATATCCACTCACTCTCCTTAATTATACCATCCCTGATCATGCACACATCAAAGTCGTCTTTACCATACGTGGAAACATCTTCAAACTCCACATTGTCGTTTACTAACCTTGAACAACAGTCTGCAAGGTTGTTTTCAATCCCGGGTATGTACTGAACACTAAGTGTGAATTCCTGCAAGGCTACTATCCACTGTCTGATTCTACCAGATACAGCATCTAAACCCTTTCTTTCAAAGATTTATTTCAACGGTTTATGGTCCGTTCTTACCAAGAATTTGCTACCCCATACAAACTTCCTTAGCTTATTCACCGCCCAAAACACAGCCAACGCTTCCTTTTCGATAACAGAATAGTTTAACTCTGCCCACTTCAAGGACCTTGATAAAAAAAAAAGTATTGTTCTTTCAACACCACCATGTGTTTGTATTAAGACAGCCCCAAGCCCCTTGGCGCTAGCATCCGACATTATTACTGTATCCTGTCCAGGTTCAAAACTATTTAAACTAGAAGCAAATTTCAAACTTTGTTTCATTGAAACAAACTTCTTTTCACACTCATTACTCCAGTCAAAGGTGATACCTTTTCTCACTAATTCCCTCATATATATAGTTTTGTCAGCAAAATGATCCACAAATTTACTGTAAAACTCTGCCATGCCAAGAACTTTTACCACCTCATCTTTTGAGGAAGGACTGGAAAAATTAACAATAGTATCAACCAACTCTTTCTTGGGTTCAGTACCCTTGGAAGAAATTTTGTGACCAAGATAATCAATTTCATGAAGAGTAAATTTGCATTTTCCTGCTTTTAAGGTCAAACCGCTCCCTTCTAGTCTCTGAAGGACTCGGCGTACTCTTTCATTGTGTTCTTTCCCATCTCTACCATATACAAGAATGTCATCTTGATATATCTTGATACCTTGCAGTCCTTCTAGCAGTCTTTCCATGGCACGTTGAAAAACAGCTGAAGCAAGGCCAAAGGACATACGAAAAAACTTGTAAATGCCAAAAGGAGTGATGAATGCTGTTAAATCTTGAGAGTCCTCATGTAAAGTAATCTGGTGGTAGGTAGATGTTAAATCTATAGAAGAGAAACAATTTGCATTTCCTAATAAAGATAACATTTCATTAATGTTGGGCAAGGGATAATGATCCACTACTATACACTTATTTAATTCTCTTAAGTCAATGCAAAGCCTTGGTTCGCCATTGGCCTTTACAGCCATGACCACTGGAGCCAACCATTCAGTGGCTTCCACTTCTTTGATAATGCCATTCAATTTAAGTTTATCTAATTCTGCCTTCATTTTCTCTTTGACCATTAAAGATACACTTCTTACTTTGCTGACCACAGGTATGACATTTTTCTTCATCTTAATTTTATGTACATAACCTTTCATACATCCAAGTTTGTTTTGAAAAAGGTTTGGAAATTCTTGTTCATATGATGGTCTCGGACTGTTAACATTAATATACCCATCATCTTTCACAGTATCAATACACACATAATTTTTCAATCTTACAGGTGGACATTCATTAGGGTCAAGATACACTTTTAAATCTCTCTGGTGAAACCAGCTAATAAGGGAATCACCTCTCATAGAAACATAGATCTTACCAACTGTAGACCTGTCTTTGAATTGAGCCAAAAAAGTAACCTAATAACTTAATTGGTTTTCAACCATACCCTTTAGGTGAAATGTCTGGTTTGAAAAGTTTTACAGAAGTTCTGAGATGTTTTTCAAATAGAACCCTAGGAATAAGCGTAATTTTTGCTCCCGAATCAAACATCATGGGAATATGTACTCCCTCAATCTGTACAGTCTCTATTGGACCATCGTTACCATTTTTGACCTGTAAGACAAATTCTTTAGGAAAATCGTCATCCCCAAACTTATTTCTTGAACCCTTTTTTTATGTCTGCACTCCTACAACAAGAAGTAACATGTCCTTTCTAACCACACTAATTGCAAGACACTTTCCACCCAACACAGCCTTTGAAGTTAGCATAATGACCAAACTCTCCACACCTATAACACCTTCCCTGGAAATGTTCTTTCTCCTTATTGACTTTCGAATTCTCCTTCACCATTTTCTGAGGTTTCACCCTCTCTTGTGGGTTCTTCCTATGACTAACCAAATGTACATCACATTCTCTTTCAGTAAAATTTGTCTTCTTAATTTCTTCAACACAAGCTGAACTATGTTCATGCATTTTATCAATTATAATTACTTCACTAAGAGAAGGATTATCCTTGTTCCAAAATGATTCTCTTGCTTTCTCAATGCTACAGCCCAACATGAACTGATCTCGTAACCTTTCTTCTTTATTACTCTCGAAACTACATGATGAGGCTAATTTCCTTAGAACTGTGATGTATTCCTCTACAGATTCACCTAGGTGTTGAACTCTTTTCCCGAAGTGATACCTTTCTAAAACTGTGGAAACTTTACGTAAATAATGCAAATCAAGTTTCTTGATACAAATCTCAAAATCATTGAGCTCACTCACATCTTCAACAGAAAGTTCAGGAAGATTTTCAAAAACTTTCTGTCCTTCAGCCCCTAGGCAGTGCAACAAAAGTGACATCTTGCGCTCGGCACTCAACGAAGTGCCACAAACCCTTGCATAATGTGCAAATACACATTTCCATTTTTTCCACGGAATCTGTGGTTCACCAGGAGAAGGTAAGAAAAATGGGGGACAAGTTACATTCTGCATGGTGAATGATAATATTAAATAAGGTACTAATATCTCCTTTAAAATTTGTTCCACTCTATAACATGCAAAATAGCATTAATTATTGAATCCGTATCTACTGTTTTACTCTCTTTTTGTACATAAGTCTACTCAAAGTAATGCATTATACAGCAATCTAAAATTAAAGAATTGAAGAAGATTAAAACTTTCAAACTACAATTTCATTAATAAAAGTACACTACCGCTAGTACAGAACAGTTTCAGCTTTAAAAAGTTATAATCCCAGCTCCAGGAAGCATTTTGACTCCATCTCTTCCTTTGCGCTTTAGTGCCACCTTCTGGCACCCGGAACAAATTCCTGGAGAGTTCAAGAAAGATACGTCGTGGGACACTGGAGAGTTCAAGATAGATACATAGTCGGACACTGTGGCGAAGCGGAGCAGAAAGATACGTCGTGGGACACTGTGGAGAAGTGGAGCGGCTGAAAAACCAAATTGCCACCTCACTGACGGCTGAATCAGCTCTCCGCAGCTTCGCTGCACTGCGGAGGAGCGCAGCCTCTCCCACAGCTCCGCGCCACCTCACTGACGGCTGAATCAGGTTTCTGCAGCTTCGCTGCACTGCAGAGGAGCGCAGCTTCCGAAAGTTGACACCACCACACACTGTCGCTCCAAGGCTCCGCTACACCACGGGGGCGCGGAGCAGTTAAGAGCTTGATCTGAAATTGGAGTACTCCAACAAGCTGAATCGGTTCCGTCACGGTTCCGTTGGACTACGGATAGGAGGAGAAGCAGAGATTTAACTCGCCGCCAAGCTGACAAGTCGAATCAGACGGCGCTCCTTGCCTGGAAAGTGAAGGACTTTCAACAAGCTAAATTGGCTCTGGGCCAAGACGGTTGCACTAGGGAGGGACGGAGCAGCTGAGATTTAAGTCACTGCCACGCTAACAAGCTGAATCAGAGGGCATTCACCAAAGAGGCCTGAACTTCAATTTCACAACTTGCGGCGCCCCAAGCGAAGCTTGCTGCCTGAGTTCATCAAAACCAGGTGAGCTTTTACGCAGCTTCGCATATCCAGTAGTAGTGTTGGGGTGTTCACACTTCACTCGTGAAGTAAATGTCGATGGGTTCTTCTACCTCGTCGCCAATGAAATGATGAGGAATGACACAATTTTTACGATGAAATCCATTATGGTTTATTCAAGATAAGAGTCATATGAAACACCCCAGCCAACACAAGTCTTCTCCCTGCTTCTCTCCTCCAGCTGTCAGATCCTTTAGTTACTGTCACCAGGTTCCCTTAGTTACTGTTGCCAGGTTCCGTAACCAGGTTCCAGTGAAGGTTCTACATACAGAATGCCACACATTTTCGCAACAGTCGGAGTGGAACAGCAAACTAGTGATGTTCCTCGACAAACTGTGCTTAGCCAGTTACTCCAATACTTATTTATATGGAGGACATTTGTATTGTGTTTTTTGTTCATTAAATGATAACTGATGTACAGCTCTTACAGTCTTCTTACTGTGAAGAAGAGCTTGGGCTTAAGAGTTGATACCATCTTGGTACGTACCTTACTCTAGGTGGAGTATATGTTTATATAGTTGGTGAGCATATATATGTGTGTATATGCTGGGCCGGAATAGCTCAGCTTGTGAACTATTAGTTCCTTGTTTGAGGGTTCAGTGTTCTCACCCCTGTAAGGTGTTTTTTTTTTTTTTTAAACTTACAAGACTCAGTATCCTTCATAGAGAAGTTTTGATATTAGCTGCTCCAGGGGAGTCTCTTTATATATTATTTGATATGGGAGTATATTTAAAGACACCTCTTAATCATGGTTAATATTGCGAAGGGTCTGTTTATCTTCTATGTGGTATTTGTGTGACGTTCATCAGCAGAATGATATTCCATTTATGGGCTCATACCCCATTGAGGATTTCTGTCTCACAATTCATTCTTGTGTTTTTAAAGAAGGTCAACTATGACCTTCGTTATTTGTTTA
Organism: Pleurodeles waltl; assembly: GCF_031143425.1. Taxonomy (NCBI): domain Eukaryota; kingdom Metazoa; phylum Chordata; class Amphibia; order Caudata; family Salamandridae; genus Pleurodeles; species Pleurodeles waltl. Next base: position 813,607,562 of record NC_090440.1, read on the forward strand.
TATGGATTCACTTTTTACCCTTGGTACGTGCATTATGTTTGAGTGATGCATGATATTACTTATCATTCATAGTAAACGTTGTGTATTTTTGCTAGATTTAGTGCATTGTATACCAGAATGTTATTGTCTTGCGAGCCTTAAGACACTGTGTCTCTGTTCTTAAGATTCTGTCATATAGCCATTACAGTTTCGTGGCTATTCTATATTTTCATGTTGACACCTTTTGGTTTATGCATGTTCTTTGAACATTGTTTCGATTTTTTTTTAGGATTATGTCATGCTTTTACAGATCTCCAAAAAGACGTAATCTCTCAATCGATTTTATTCACTCTATTGTGAAGAGTCCTTATTACTTTTGACTCTTTAGGGGTTGTTTGCATGTTACTTAGGATTTGCTGCTTTTCTGAAGGAAATTTCCCTCTAAGGGTGTACCTTTTCTTCTTAATAGAGATGTCCTCTATGTTTGTACTTCAGGGGAGTAGGTGTTTGCCTCATAACTTCTACTTTTTGTAGACGACTTTTATTCCTGTATTAAAGAATATTTGTTCTTATAGGTGACAAATAAATACAGTACTTCTAAAGCACAGTAAATCACCGGTGAGGGTCTCAAGGTGCTGAATTTAGTCAAATTTTGTCATCATTCAAATGACTCTGATTGTTGGTAACTTTGGGTTTACACTTGGAGTGCTGTCTATCAATGGAATATACAAATGACAGGGATTCTTTTTATTTTTCAATCCTGTAAAATCTCCGGATTAAGTGTAGGAGATGTTTTCTATATTATCTGTAGTCAGGTCTCTATTCCCTAATCTTTGTTCCCATCGGGTTATCAAGGTTCTTTTCCGTAGTTGGACTCGTGCTCTAGGCAAGACTGCTGGTTTAAGGATGACAGTACTTGTGTTTGTAGGCGACTATGCCAGTCATACAACAAGAGGAGTATTTATACAGATCTACTTGGACCCCAAACGCAGGTTTGTTCCCAAATAATAGATAACAAGGCGTGCTTGGGATGGTAATTAATATAAACGATTCCCTTGAAAGCATGAAGAGGGAAAGTACCTAAAGTGAACACCTACAGTTTGTTTATCTTTGTCGCTTGATCTTGACGCCTTACCGTGGTGACACTGATAACTCAAACCAAAACATGGGCCTAACTCAAAACAAGGCAGCCATCTTAAAAAAAATATATATATTAAATAAATGTGCTAAAACAGAGCAAGCTAAGAACGGTAAAAGTCACTGAGTGACGGGGGCACAAGTCTACAAACCAAAGTCTAAGCTAACTCCTGTATCCTGTTAATACAAACTAGGACCCAATACAACGTCCCCATTGCTGTAACAAGTATGACGCCATGACTAGACACCACCGAAGGTGAATGAATCCAAATGCTAAAATGCTATGGACTGAAAGCTAAAAGCATAAAAACTAGCAAACAAAATCACATTTAAAACATGTCAAATTCAATAGCTAAAAATATACCAAGATAAATAATATCGACCATGACAAGAACAGCAGGCCAAATTAAGTGCAATAAATGTATACTTTGTGTTTGGTGTAAAAAGGCAATCATCAAATTGTTTAATAATAGATCTTGAAGAGCATCTCCGAAGTCATTGAATAGAAAGGACCTGAAGAAAGAGGCCACATAGTCAGATATTAGATCGATCACAGGATGGACAGACGGGTCCACAGAGCAGTAGTGCGTAGTAGTCTCTTGTGCAGGTCCACCTGCAGTAGTGTCATCCTCCATAGTACAAAGAGCCAACTAGGTAAGGAAGGCTCATAAGTGGCCTCTTGAATCAGCCTTAGTCTCAAGGGGCATGACCGTGAATGAACCCTCATCGGGGGACATCAGCAGTTCTTGGTCCACAGGAGGCACTGGCGTAACAGCAAGACACAGTGTGGGCAAATGTTCGAAGAGGCACCATACGCAGCAAAAAACTGGCTGCACGCACCATAGGAGTGGTCGAAATGACAATGACCAATCACGCTCCAATTCCACCAGCGAGGAAGCATAGAAGATCTGAACCATGCTGTCACGGCACAGTTGAGCTGGTGGCAGCGGCTCTATTGCTTTGCGTAGCTAAAAAAAAAAAAAAAAACAACCACTGCGAATCAGAAGAAATAGCAGCAGTATTCCACCAATCAATGTCAAAATAATAGGAAAGCCGCCAAACACACTTGAAAAGAGTGAATGGATGGCCGATGGGGTGACTCCGAAGACAGTCTGGAAGATGGACATGAATCCAGACCCAACAGCCTCAAATAAATGGTTATAATTGCAGCAGTGCTCGAGGCGTTGAAAATTCTGGGTACCAGCTCTCCAAAGTGCTTGGGGTAGTTGGTATTTAATAGGGATTGTATCTCGGCTGATGATATTGCTATCTGGAGAGCATACGTCTCTCTAGCTGATGTCTACGCGACTTGTTTTTAAAACAGTAGCGCCTTTAGTCTGCTTAGCTTGTCATAATTTACATTAACAGTATCAATGTGAGGCCACGTGTCTGATACTTTTATCTCCTGTGTGGGGGGAAAAAAACTTGTCTACAACACAAAACGACCTTAGAAACTGAAATTGTGTAGACAATTCCTGGTCGCATACTGCAACAGCTTTGGTCACTCAGCACCACATAACTTTCATTCGAAAGTACATGAAATGCCAGTCGAATCAAAGGGATGGGAGTACCCTTCAGAAAACAGGCAAAGTTCGCGACCCCAGCATTGCATAGGCTGTGAAGGGACACCTGCTTGCAGATCATTGAATGACTAACAGTAGTCACACATTCTCTTCCGCTAAGGAAGATTTCTGTTTCGCCGTTCAGACATTTATAATCAAAGGTCAACTCCCACTCTTATGTAATATAGCTATCGCCTAGTCGCTCGTACCTTTCCATGTCAAGATGTTTCAGGCATTTCAAAAAACAAAAAAGTGGAAATGGGCAGATTAATCATGCCATGTAGGAGTCGTACTGTTGAAGGACTCTCTGCAACTGTGAAAGGCAATTTTTCTAACTTCTCTATGTGAAGCATGGTGAAACTTGCTTCCCTTTTAGCCATTGTCTGCTGTTCCCTGGATTAATTAAAAGCAGTGAACTTACTACCATTAATGTATTTCAATGAAATTGGGCCATTTATCAAAGTCTGTAACGTCCAACCTAGTTGCATGATGGAACGCAGCTGACTTTGCCCATGATATAAAAGGGACATGTCTGGCTGAATGATATGTATCACAGAACACTATGGTTGTCAGTGAATAAATTCTGTTGGGCAGAGTATGCATGCTGTTATCGACAACAGCTAAAGCCTTTTGTAAGTTTTCCTTATCTATTTCCCCTAAACGTGCAGCAGCTTCTATTTGAGAGAGCTTCCAGATCTCATTATACACAGCATAGATTAACATTTTAGAGCGCTGCTTTCTAGGATCTAGCAAAAAGTACTGCAAGTCTACATCTTCAGAAAGAGTGTTAAGATGTTCCTAAACTGCGGCTAACGTGTTAGACTGTACCCATTGTTGGCACAGTTTACCCACACTGTATGTTGGAACTATAGCCTTGTGTTGACCTGAGACAAAGCAGGGTCTAGCCGGCTAATCTTGAAACCCCCTGAGGAATTATAAAAGCGTGCCTGACATCCATTGGTGTCTATTGGCCAAATCAACCACCTGCTGGGACAGGAAAGTGAAGAATTATAGGTACCAGCCAGATCCTTTGCATCTAGCTCTCCCTCGATGTCATTCAGGAAGAATTGCCAATCATTAAACTTCGCCGGAGTGGGGATACTGGGCGTGTTTATTTCTTTTATTTTCGCTAACCCCAGGCAAGATGTCTGTTGAATGGTGTCATTTAAAAAGATCATTTGCACAGGAATCTGGCATGCTCTAAACAAAGCTTCCCTACCTGTATTTGCCAATCCTGTGTTCCGCATACACTCTTTAAATCAACAGTGTTCTACCATTATTCATAACCTTCAACTGCAAGACGGGAAACAAAGGAATCGGAATAGATCAGCTTTGTATCAGTTAGAAAACTTTTCCTAATTTTTGAAGGAGGTAATTTGAAATAATATATGACAGGACTTTTTGTGTCATGCCCAGAAAAATAAGCAAACTTATCTGAATAACATTTTGGGCTCCTCACAGGGGTCGAACAGTGTTCCCACTGTGTGTAATTCAGTACTGGTCTGTGTCTGGTAGCACGGTGCAGGTAGTAGTGTCCCCAGTTAGTATAACAACATTTTCCCATAATTCATTGTTTGTTTATATACATCATCACTTTAAAACACTGAGTAGTCCTTCATTTCAGTTAACATGGAATCAACTGTCTGGCCATCCCAATTATCAGGTACAACACCAAGTGTAATGACATCTATCATAGAAATTTTGAATACATATGGAATTTGAATAACCTCTGTAGGCCCTTATATATCAAATGGAATGTTGTCCTACACAATACCATCAGGAATTGGCACAGCTGAAATGTTTACAAGGGACCAGCCTCATCGCAACTTATGTGAGCAATGATATGGAGTTAAGACTTCATCCACAAGCTAAACTGAGCAGCGTTCAGGAAGGTAATGACCATTTATAAGCAAAAAGAAAACAGTCACAAAACCAATCCATAGAAATTATGCGAAAAATGTCAAGCAGAACCATAAATAGTTCCATGGGTGTATTAAATAGATATATCTGATGGATACAACTACCTGTGGATTCCTCACCTTATGAATTCGATCCTTGCGCCAGCATCTGACGGAAAGTCTTCTTCCTAGCTGTCCACGTCGACGAGGACGTCATAATGGCACAGCTCCACGTGACTCCGTCTGACGTCAACGTGCCAATAAGAGGTCCTCGTCGGCGTACTGACATCAGTTTTCCTTTTTTCTGTGCCTTCGACGCCAACGGTTTTTCTTCCTGGCTCGTTAACTGGAACAATTTTTGGTGGTTACAATGTCGCCTCCGAAAAAGTCAGGTTTTAAGCCGTGTAGAGAATGCGGGGGTCAGATGTCAGTGACCGACCCCCACTCGCACCTTATTTGGTGCCTTAGTTCGGAGCATGATGTGGAAGATTGCTCTTCGTGTCAGAGCATGAATCCGAAAGCTCTGAAGGTGCGTGAGGTGAAGCTCTTCTTGGCTAAAGCTAAGAAGAAGGGCCATGAAAAGGATTCCACCCATGCTTCTTCCAAAAAGCATAAGAAGTGGCATCATCATGACTCTCGGCGCCGTCATGACTCTCGGCGCCGTTCGGAGCGGAGCCGATCGAGGTCTTGATCTTCACGACGCCAGAAGACATGGGAGATGAGTCCTACTGTCACGCCTCAGCAGGAGAGTCCGGAGTTGTCACCGGCGCCTTCAGTTTTTGAGGTCGCTAAACGTAGCCCTCAGTTTTCGCCGGCGTTGCGGGATCCTGATGTTCAGCAGACATCTGCACAACAGTACCCGGCTTTCCTGGCTCCAGGGACGGATCCGGACACATTTTTTAATGCGATGTATGCCGTCTTTCAATCCATGGCCCCTGCTGGTGCACCGTCGGGTCCCACGGGGCCATTGGCGTTCAATTTGAGCTCGCCGGCGTCGTACAGGGCTGCTCCATTCATGCCCTTCTGCCCTACAGAGACTGGCGGTTCGGCGCCTAGGGTCTCCCCTGGCAGGAGTCCTCCACCTGTGACTGTGGATCCGCCTGCACGTCAACAGTTTCCTTCTCCGCGCCATCCGGCGTCGTTGATGTCTCCATCCAGACCGGCTCCATCGCCTTCCGGCCATCCTACTCCGAGAAGGTCATCAGCCGACTCCGTGTCGGTGCCGGCACCGGATGAGCCTAGGAGCCTTCCTGGTCCTGTTCGGGGTTCAAGATCTTCGGCGTCGATGGATTCTTTGTCGAAGCCGGCCCTAGAAACACATCTTAGATCTCGGAGAAAGGCATTGAGACTTCTGGAGGAGGAGGAATATAGACAGCTTGAGGAAGGCGTGATCGAGCCTTCAGATGAGTTCCAGGGTCTTGCCACTGCAAGTGGTTTGGATACTTCCCCGGAGTGGGACATTGCGTCTCCGGGGGAGTTTACTGAAGAGGCCCCTTCCTTCCATGCAGTAGTGAGGAAGGTAGCTGAGTACCTGGATTTGCCTTTGTCTGTGGCAGAAGTAAAAACTAACCTGCTCACAGAGGTACTTCATCCCTCTTCGTCCAGTGCTGACCCTTTGCTGCCTTTCAATGAGGCTTTGACTGAGCCTATTTTGGACTTGTGGAAGCCAGTGACAACTCCTGCTGTGAACAGGGCAGTGGCGAGGAGACATAGAAGTGCTCCAGGAGATCCGGTTTTTCTATCACAGCACCGACTCCGGAAAGCTTAGTAGTTCAGGCGTCATGTTCTGCGAAGACTGCCCCTGGAACATTCCCTGGAGTCCCAACTGATAGGGAATCCAAGAGGATGGAACAGTCTTCAAAGAAGATCTTTTCATCTTGCAGCATGGCCCTTACAACTACTAATTCTACCTGCGTGCTGGGCAGATATGTCCACGCCCTTATGGACTCTGCTAAAGAAATGGCGAAGGATCTGCCACAGGAGATGCAGAAATCGTTTGGGCCCCTTTTCTTGGATGCGCAAGCTGCCGCACAGCAGATTATACAATCTGACCTGGATACCTCGGATTCCATTGCCAGGGCCATGGGAACATCGGTGGCTACAAGGAGGCATGCCTGGCTAAGGTCCTCTGGATTTTCTTCAGACGTACAATCCCCCTTAATGGACCTATCATTTGATGGGGAAAAGCTGTTTGGGGACAAGGCAGACTCTGCCCTTGAACAGTTTAAGGACTGTCTGGCTACAGCTAAGTCCCTGGGATTACAGACCTCTACGACAACGCCTTATAGACCTTTTCGCAGGCTTCGAGGGTTCATTCGAGGTTCTGCCTTTCGGAGGTCACAGTCTTATGCCCAGCAACCTGCCAATACGCCCTATCGTGCATTTAGAGGGCGGGGTAGGGCTAGAGGTCCAGCCCAGCAGCTCTCTTCTTCATCCTCCTCTGGTGGACAACAGCAGAAGCAGCCCTAGTTTTCCCCACTTTATCATCCATACTTCTCCTGTAGGGGGAAGATTGAGTCTTTTTCTGCAGAAATGGAAGTCAATTACAACAGACTTGTGGGTGCTAAGAATTGTGGAAAAGGGCTATGCTCTCCCCTTTCAGGAGTTCCCTCCTCCCTTCCCCCCCCCGTCCCTCCTTTTGTTCAGAAGACCATCTTCTGTTGTTGCAACAGGAGGTTGTCACCATGTTGGCAAAGGGCGCTATAGAGTTGGTGCCGGTGCAGGAAAGGGGTCAGGGGCGTTATTCAAGATATTTCCTGATTCCCAAAGTGGACGGTCGGTTACGGCCGATCCTAGACTTGAGGATTTTGAATTTGTTCCTCAAGCAGGAAAAATTCAAAATGCTGACCCTAGCGTAGGTGCTATTGGCGTTGAACGAAGGAGACTGGATGGTGTCTGTCGACTTGCAGGACGCGTTCTTTCATGTTCCAATTATCAAGTCGCACAGGAAGTATCTCCGTTTTGTGGTCGGAACGCAACACTACCAGTTTGCTGTCCTTCCTTTTGGACTTACTTCAGCACCTCGGGTTTTCACGAAGGTGATGTCAGTTGTTGCAGCACATCTCAGAAGGAGGGAAGTAGCAGTTTTTCCCTACCTGGACGATTGATTGATCAAAGCCAAGTCTCCAGAGCTTGTGTTGTCTCATCTGCAAATGACAACCCAGTTGTTGTTCGATCTGGGTTTTTCTGTAAATGTGCCCAAATCTCACCTAGAGCCCTCTCAACGCCTCCTGTTCATAGGGGCAGTACTGGACACAACAATGTTTCAGGCCTACCGCCTGCCTCAGTGGGTTTGGGCATTCAGGCGCTGATTCCGTTGTTTCAAGTTGGAGCGGCAGTTCCAGTCGTCAAGGTCTTACGCCTGCTAGGTCTGTTTGCTTCTTGCATTCTGTTGGTCACTCATGCTCGATGGCATATGAGGGCTCTTCAGTGGTGCCTCTGCAGGCAGTGGTTCCAGCACAAAGGAGATCTCAGGGATTCAATAAAGATCTCCAAGGACGCTGTAGTGGATCTTATTTGGTGGGCAGAGGACGGCAAACTTTCCCAAGGAAAACGTTTTCACTGCCTCCTCCAGTGGCCAAAGTGATTTCGGATACTTCCACTCTAGGGTGGGGAGCTCATCTGGGGGACCTGGAGATCAAGGGTCATTGGTCTCTAGCGGAACAGATGTTGCATATCAATCTGTTGGAATTGAGGGCAGTACGTTTGGTGCTCAAGGTCTTCCTCCCTTCCCTTCGCGGTCAGTCAGTTCAGGTCCTGACAGACAACACTACCGCGATGTGGTATATAAACAAGCAGGGAGGAGTAGGGTCGTACCTTCTTTGCAGAGAAGCCCTGCGACTCTGGTCCTGGGCTCAGGACCATCAGATTTGCTTATTAGCAAATCATTTGGCCGGGGTACTGAATGTACGAGCGGACGGTCTCAGTCGTCACTTCTCAATAGATCACGAGTGGCGTCTCAATCCGGATCTAGTCCTCCACATCTCCGGGATGTGGGGTACTCCTCAGGTGGATTTATTCGCCACTCGAGAGAATGCGCATTGCCCATTATTTTGCAGCCTCCAGTATCCGATGCAAGGGGCGTTGGGGGACGCGTTTCAGATGTCCTGGAGCGGCCAGTTGCTTTACGCGTTTCCTCCCATACCCTTAATTCCTCGAGTTCTGAGGAAGATTCGTCAAGACCGGGCCTGAGTCATCTTGGTGGCTCCGGACTGGCCGAGAAGGGTATGGTATACAGACCTGCTTCACTCTCTCAGTGCCCTCCGCTCCATCTCCCTCTCAGGGCAGACCTCCTCTCACAATCGCAGGGGCAGGTTTTACACCCCCACCTCCAGAGCCTGCACCTTCATGCCTGGAGATTGAACGGGGCAACCTGAGTTTGTTTTCTCTCCCACCGGATGTAGTGGATGTTATTCTCTCGTCCAGGCGACACTCCACTAAATCTATTTATGCCGGTAGGTGGGCAAAATTTGTGCTTTGGTGTGGAGAGAACCAAAAAGATCCCTTAAAAGCCCACCTTTCAGATATTCTTTTGTTTGCTCTTAGTTTGGCAAAGAAAGGCTGTGCGATAGCTACAGTTAAGGGATATTTGGCAGCCCTGTCGGCGTCTCTTTGCCTTCCGGACCAGCCATTGTTATTTAAGTCTCCAATTGTAAATAGGTTTCTTAAGGGTTTGGTGAATAGGTTTCCTCCTACTCCCTTTCACATGCCTCAGTGGGACTTAAATCTTGTATTGACGTTCTTGATGGGTTCGCCTTTCGAGCCCATGCATTCATGTCCATTGAGATATTTAGTCTTGAAGACTGTTTTCTTAATCGCAATCACATCTGCCAGGAGAATTGGAGAGCTTCAAGCACTTTCCGTTAAGCCTCCTTTTACCATGTTTTTCCCTGATAAAGTGGTACTAAAAACCAGGGCTGCTTTTCTGCTGAAAGTTGTCACCCCTTTTCATATAGGGCAGTCTATCACCCTACCTGCATTTTACCCTCCTCCCCACCCTTCTAAAGATGGAGAGGCTCTATAGGTTGGACCCTAAGAGGGTCCTGAGTTTCTACCTGGAGAGGACTAAGGACTTCCGCCTGGATGATCAACTGTTTGTTGGGTATACTGGACAGCGAAAAGGCAGAGCGGTCCAGAAACGAACACTCTCCAGGTGGGTCATCTTGTGTATTAAGATTTGTTACTCTCTGCCGAAAAAAGTCCCTCCTGAAGGTATCAGGCCCATTCTACTAGGGCTAAGTCTGCATCCTCAGCCCTAGCGAGAGGAGTTCCGTTAATAGATATATGTAAAGCGGCAACTTGGGCGTCCCTCCATACCTTCGTAAAACATTATTGTTTAGACTCTGAGGTGAGGAGGGACGGTCATTTTGCTCGTTCGGTATTTCAAAAGTTCTTGGTGTAATCAGGCAGGCACCCACCACCGAGTGCGGTACTGCTTGGGACTCTATTCATAAGGTGAGGAATCCACAGGTAGTTGTATCCATCAGAAGAACAAGTTACTTATCTTCGGTAACGCTTTTTCTGGTGGATAAACTAGCTACCTGTGGATTCCTCACGGTCCCTCCCGCCTCCCAGTTGCCTGCCTGGTTACACACTTATCTTGCAGTATTTAGAATGTTTCTTTATTTATATATATATATATATATATATATATATATATATATATATATATATATATATATATATTCGATTTTTGTGTTTGTATATATATTTATATATATCTATTTTCATGGTCGGTTTTCACCTGTTCGCCTCAAAGGCACGAAAAAAAAAAATGAGGTGAAACTGACGTCAGTACGCCGACGAGGACCTCTTATTGGCACATTGACGTCAGACGGAGTCACGTGGAGCCGTGCCATTATGACGTCCTCGTCGACGTGGACAGCTAGGAAGAAGACTTTCCGTCGGATGCTGGCGCAAGGATCGAATTCATAAGGTGAGGAATCCACAGGTAGCTAGTGTATCCACCAGAAAAAGCGTTACCGAAGGTAGGTAACTTATTCTTTTAAGCCACAGGTATAACTTATGTGTCTTTTAAACATTTTCAATCACTGGAGAGGATGAGTCTGAAGAAAAGTCATCAATGTTGATGAAATAACCAGAGGCAGTCGCTGCAAACACGGGATCAGGTGCATTACTGGTGGATGCATCCACTTCACGTGGAGGCTCATAGTAACGGTGTAATCAGTCTGTGTAGTGTTGGTGTAAAAAAACAGCCAAATCTTGGACAGGTGCTGTCATTGGAGTGGTGACTGGAATCAGCAAGAGCTCATTTTCTGCCCTCCCCAAGGTCAAGGAATTATTTGTAACATCATTGGACATTGTTGTATAGTCCGAAGTAGTGTTGTCATTTCTACTTTGAAGAGGTATGTCCTGTTGGGTAGTGAGAGGGGATCGGGAACTACCCAAGGGACCTCTGGGTCTACTGTGCAGGATCGGCCACATGGTGAACTTTGATGTCATCATTGGAAATTAATCTGTTTGCTCTATAACCAGGCATGGTGGTAAGATGACAGTTCTGGTACTTTGTACTCCCAGGACTTGAACTGGTGCTCTGTAGGACGGACCAAATTCCTTCTTCACAGTGATCTTCTTACTAACCTGATCCCCGACTTTAGGAATCCAGTTAGTGGAAGTTGTTGGTAAATCCCTTATTCCTAAGGTGGCAGCACTGGCGGATGATTGATCATCACTAAATTGCTGAAGCTCCAGTAAGACAGTGAGACTTTCATTTAAGTCGAAGGGTGTCTGTTGCCACCAACCCAGGGCCATTAAGATCTGGGACATACATAGGTATCCCAAAGAGAACCTCATAAGGAGTGCGTCCCCCCAAGGACCATCTTGGCAGATTGTTCAGTGCTCTCAGGACCCCACATAGGTGATGAAGCCAACTGCAGCCAGAACCTGATACTCCAGCTGTTAAGGACTGCTTTAGATCACAGTTACTCCTCTCCACGACCAAATTTTCCTCAGGATGGTATGGTGAGGAGTAATGGAGTTCAACACCCATCGTCCCCATGGTATCCCTGAATGCCTTCGAGGCAAATGCAGGGCCCTGGTCCAAATGGAAAGCTGCAACCCCATATGTACCAATAAAGATCAGCAAGTCTTTTATCACAGTTTGAGCGTCAGCCAACCGCTGAGGCCATACCCACAGGAATCTAGAACAAGAATCTACAGCGACTAAGATGTATTTGTATGCACCATCAGGTTGGAGTAGACCGCAGTGGTCCAGGTACACACATTGTAGTGGCCTGCTGGACACTAAGGGGGATGTCTGCGGTGGGTGTTTGATACTAGAGCCCTTTATTTGCTGGCAAGTGTCACAACAAAGGACGTATTGTTTTGTCTGTTTGTATAGACCTGGCCACCAGAAGCGTTTCTGTAAGAGTGTTAATGTGGCCAAGATACCAGCATGTGCAGAAGCGACACCCTAATGCGCTGCTTTTATTAGCTCTAATCTCTGGTCTTCTTTGGGGATTGCTCGATCTCCAACTCCAGGAATTGTTTCGTAAGCAGCATTCTGTGTACTGATGTGGTAAGAAGATTTTGTAGGGTATGCTTTTGGGAGAGACTTGCCTTCAGCCGAAGCCTTCATGGCAGTCAGAATTTCATTATCCAATTTCGTCTGAGAACAAGTCACTGCAGCCACAGAAGCTGTAGCTACTGCTGATTTGGCTGCGTCGTCAGCCAAAGTGTTGCCGATAACGTGTACTCCTACACGTTGGTGGCCCAATGTATGTACTACATAGGCACATGGTAGCTTATCCTTGAGATCATCCACCCTCCCCCCGCAATGTTTTGTGTTTTATGGTTTTCCCTTTGGAATCTCTAAACCCGTTCTTCTTCCAGTGATTGAGGTAATCATTATAGGACTGGACGCAGTAGTATGAGTCACAGACAATTAAAGTCAGCAATCCTGGCTGTGTGTTTTCTAGCACTAGAAGAAGGGTTTTAAGTTCAGTCAGCTGAGCTGTGCTGTCCCCCTAGGGTCTGCGTGTAGGTAATGTGAGGGTGGGAAACTCCATCCTTCATCACTCCACTCACGGCTGTGCAAGCGGCTGAATATTGATGTTTGGAACCTACAGCTGGTTGTGCTGAACCATCAGTATAAATGACAGTATGGTATCTGTCAAGGGGCAATATATCTAGAGGAGTGGGGTACTCCTGTTCGTACTGTAGAAATTCTTGTGTCTAAAGTTTTGGATCAAAGATGTAGTCAACATCAGTGGCGGTCAGGGAGGTTGCCTTCTGAATCCAACGTTGATGTAATGCTTAAGCATTAGGAATGCTTGCTTTGGTGACTACCTTTAAGGCTGGCACCGGGGTAACGACAATGATGCGTTTCCTTTGGGCAAGTGGCCTCTCCTTAATGACAGCCATTTGAACTGCAGTTAGAATTTCTTCTGTAGATGCAAAACGTTGTTCTGCATTGGAGTATAAATGTGATTTATATGCTGTGGGCACTGTCTCTCCCTTGTTAAAGCGGATGCAAGTAAACCCAATGGCACCAGCAATTATTCTGATGACCGAATTTGTTTTGTTGTCATGTGCGTGCAAGTGTTTGGCTTCTAGCATGTCCTGTTGCAATTCCCTAAGGATGCTTGTGTTTCGACTGTCCATTGTCTGCTAGATAAATCTGGGCGCATTAAGTCATAAGATGGCTTTATACGTTGTGCATAGTCAGGAATGTATGTTCTGCAAAAATTAAAGAAACCAAGTAACAACTGTAGTTTCCTTAGAGTGTTACGTGGGTGCAGTTGAGCACATTTCTCTAGAAAGTGCAGGACCAGGCTCTTCCCCTAGTTTGATAACTCGTATCCCAGGAACAGTATGCTGAAAAAGGCTATTTCAATTTTAGGAAAACTAAATTTGTAGCCGAGGGCTGCGAATCCTAAAACGATCTGATCGACCCTGACAAGAAGTATGTTGAGGTAGTCATTTGTTAGATAGATGTCATCCACGTAGGACAACGCCTCAGGATCAATATCATGTAATATTGATGTTACATGGGCTGAGAACAGCCCTGGGCAGTTCTTATAGCCTTGGGGCAAACGGCAGAAGCATTTCTGTGAGCCAAATGAGAATGCACTCAGGTCCCGACTTTTGTGTGCTAAATTTTGGCAGGAGAAACCATTGGAAATATCGTTGTTTTGTATTTTTTGCACACTATATTGTTAATCAGTGCTGTGGTATGTGAATTTTGTATAGCATATGTACGTGTGTGACTATTTAAGTGTCTGTAATCTAGGACTATTCTGTAGGAATGGTCTGGTTTTGTAGCAGGGAATAACAGATTATTCATTACAGAGGCACAGGGCTCAATTTCTCCCTGGTATTCACGCTGAGTGAGGATCTCCCTCTTTGGAGCTTTTGCTTTGTGTTTAACAGGATATTGTGGCTGAGGTTGGGTTGTAGATCTGATGGGTATTACATCACAAGGAGAGTCCTTGTCCCAATCTACATGACTGCGGTGCAACGCAGGTGCCTGCACTAAAGCCCAATTAAAAGCGTAGGCTTCTTTTACCGCTTCTGGAACAAGATCAGAGAAAGGAGGCAAAATGACAGCTTCCCCATGTGGGAGCTTACGGACGTGCACAAGTGGCCAGTCCCTTTTGGCCAGCAGCATATTGCAACTAAGTTCATCCCAGAAAATTACACCAATGGTGCGCTCTACGTCTCCCTCAATTTGGATATTTAAATCATAAGCCCTGTCGGGTGGGAGAACGCGGCCGTCCGCAGTCTCAATTGCAATGAAATTGCTAGTTGCTGTCGCACCCAGACGATCTTTCAGACTGTATTACATGTGGTAGGGCACCATTAAACTAGTTCTGGTGTTATTGATAAGTAATCTGATTCTCAAGATACTGGTATGCTTGGTAGCGTTGAGTTAAGTTTCAATTCTGTATGTGTGTAATGTAAATGATCTATGGTCCTCCTCAGGAAAGGTGACCCAAGAGTAGAATGTTTCTGTTTGGTAAGCTTCACTAGCTTCTACAATGAATGTGACATCCCCTCCCTCATCTGTTAAGCCATGTGCTACTAGGTGCAGTGTTAATGCTTGTCTAGCATTCTCAGGAATGTCTGTGGCTTGAGCCATATTGTGAAATGAGTAAAGAGGTGGAACAACAAGTGGGAAGTAAAGTCCTTTTATGAGTTTGAACAACTTACAGCCTAATTAGGTGGTCCCTGTTCAGCTGAGGAGGATCTTCCCCAAGTCCAAGGATGTCTCCGTATAATGGTACTTATGGTACCTGTTGTCTGTGAGACAGTGATAGTCATGGTATCCGTAAATTAGTGCCTAAACACCATCGTTGGTGGTGCCATGTCGTAGTTGGACTCTTGCTCTATGCAAGACTGCTAGTTTAAGGATGACAGCACTTAAGTTTGTAGGCGACTATGCCAGTCCTACAACAAGTCGCAACTGTCGACTCAACCCTTTCGGCTCACAAGCAGCACCTCACCAAAAACCCAAACAATAAAAGGTGATTTGTGGCAGCCTTTACGCATGGACTCAAAACTGTGATGTCTCAGGGAGTATTGTGGTTAAACGGAGATTACCCCTTTCTCACATTAACAACATGTCTAAATCACACACAGGCAATGAAGAAGATGCAGTAAAGTTTCAATAGGTGTTATTTCAGTAAAACTGCAATCTGCGATAAGTTGAATGGGCAGCAATGATTAGGATACTTAACAGTGCAAGAAACAGAAAGGTAAAGACGAGTCATTAATACAAAGACCCCCACCATCTTGCAATATCATGAAATGACATGAAGTGTGAACTACATCCTAATACCCTAGCATGATAGGCCTAACCTCTAACCTAAAAGAGAGCTAGGTATGTTAAACCTTAATCTGCCAGTGCCATGTCCATGAGAAGAGCCCCCAACCCTCGTTATCTTGGAATGAGCTCTCTAGCTCAGACTCCGTAGGGGCACGCAGACTGTGTCAGTGTCAAGGCGATGTGCAGCATCGATAGCAGCGATGGCATCTGGTTGGAATCCCTCTGACTCTGAGTGAGGAGTATTTATACAGATCTACTTGGACCCGTGACGTAGGTTTGTTCCCAAACAATAGATAACAAAGTGTGCTTGGGATGGTAATTAATATAAACGATTCCCTCGAAAGCATGAAGAGGGAAAGTACCTAAAGTGAACACCTACAATTTGTTTATCTTTGTCGCTTGATCTTGACGCTTTAGCGTGGTGACACTGATAACGCAAACCAAAACATGGGCCTAACTCAACAGAAGGCAGCCATCTTAAAAAGATTTAATTAAATAAATGTGCTAAAACAGAGCAAGCTAAGTAGGGTAAAAGTCACTGGGTAACGGGGGCACGAGTCTGCAAGCCAAAGGCTAAGCTAACTCCTGTATCCTAATAAAACAAACTAGGATTCACTACAATGGAATATATGGAACATACAAAATCATGGATTATTATTGAATCCTGTAAATTCTCCGGATTAAGTTTGGGAGATGTTTTCTATATTATCTGTAGTCACGTCTATACTACTATTAAGGCATGCATATAATGTATGTATGTGTGTATGTATATATATGTGTATATATATATATATATATATATATATATATATATATATATATATAGTAGGAAAGTAGTCTCTTTTTAGCATGGTTACCCCCACTTTTTGCCTGTTTGTCAGTGTGTTTGACAGTGTTAACTGGGATCCTGCTAATCAAGACCCCAGTGATTATGCGCTCTCCCTTTAAAATTGGTTACTTGAACCACATACACCCCACATTTGGCATGCTTGTGCCTCCATCTAAGTCCCTAGTATATGATACCCAGGGCATTAAGATACCAGGGAATCCCCATGGGCTGCAGCATGTATTAAGCCACCCGTGGGGAGCCCACGTGTATCTGCAGGCCTGCCATTGCAGCGTGCGTGAAAGGGTGCATGCACTCTTTTCACTACAAGTCACTGCAAGTCACCCCTATAGTAGGCCCTCATAGCCCAGAGGGCAGGGTGCAAGTACCTGTGTGTGAAGGCACCCCTACACTAGCAGGGGTCCCCCCACAAACTCCAATTCCATTTTCCTGGACTTTGTGAGTGCGGGGATGCAATTTTATATGTGTACTGGACATAGGTCACTACCTATGTCCAGCTACATAATGGTAACTCTGAACCTAGTTATGTTTAATATCAAAGATGTCAGAAACATACCCCAATACTGTTGCCAGTATTAGAAGTTTGATTCCATGCACTCCGGGGGCTCCTTAGAGGACCTTCGTGATTGCTCCTACCAGCCTTCTGGGGTTTTCTGAGCAGCCCAAGCTGCTGCCACCCCTCAGACAGGTTTCTGTCCTCCTGCTGCTTCAACAGCTCAAGCCCAGGAACGCAGAACAAAGGATTTTCTCTGGGAGAGGTGTGTAACACCCTCTCCCTTTGGAAATAGGTGATATATGGCTTGGGAAGGGTAGCCTCCCCAAGCCACTGGTATGCTTTGAAGGACACATTTGGTGCCCTCTGTGCATAAACCAGTCTACACCAGTTCAGGGACCTGCAGTCCCTGCTGTGGCACGAAACTCAACAATGGAAAGTGGAGTGATCACTTCCCTGTCCACCGCCACCCCAGGGGTGGTGCTCAGAGCTCCTCCAGGGAGTCCCTGGGTTCTGCCATCTTGAATCCAAGGTTGGCAGGGACCTCTTGGTACATCTGAGTGGCCAGGTCAGGCAGGTGATGTCCGAGCCCCCTCCTGATAGGTGGTCATCTGGCTAGGTGACCAGTCACCCTTTCAGGGCTATTTAGGTTCTCTCTCTTGGGTGGGTCATCAGGTTTGACTTACAAGATTCCAGCAGGACTCCTCTGCAACCTCTACTTTTTCTAGCCACTGGAACCGTGACTAGACCCTCTGGGAGCCGACAATCTGAATCCACGACCAAGACTCTGCTTGCAGCATTGTTTCCATTGCTCCTTTCAGCTTCTGCAACATTTCCCTGGCTGTGCATCTTCGGAGGGCGGCAAGGCTTCAGTCTGCACGAGAAGGAAGAAGGAATTTCCCTTGAAGTGAAGTAGTCATTCCCTTGCACCTGCAGTCACCATCTGCAGGGACGACTGGCTGCATAGATCTCCCGTCTTCCTGAGCTTTGTGGAGCCTTCATCAGGGGTGGTGGTCCGGAGTATTCCTCTTGGTCCTCTCAGCTAGCTGTCCAACTTTGGTGGAAGTAAGCCCATGCCTTCCCGCGCAGGACAGTACCCTCGTGCACCACATCTTTTGCAGCTACCAAGGCTTGTTGGCACCCCCTTGATGAGATCTTCTGGCAATGTGTAGCTCCAGCCCCCAGCACATCTTCTTGTGACGCACAGCCCTCTGCGTGCTTCTCCTGCGGCGTGGGAGCCTTCTTCAGTTGTGCTGTGTGGACTCCTCTGTGACCTCTGGTTCCTTGTCCAGAGGGTCTCCTGTGGGGGCTGCCTCTTCGTCTTCTTTGGACTCTCTGCTTGCTGAGGGTCCCCCTAGGACTCCCCACATGGGATGAGTCCTCCTGGACCTTGCTGTTCCCGGCAGCTCCACTTTGTGCTTCACAGTGACTTCTGCTTGTTGGTGGCTATTCCATGCCAGTGAACGACTGCAATCATCAATCCGGCATGGGACTTCAACTGCATTCTCCAGGAACTCTTACCCTGCTCTAGGGCTGCATTCCTGACCATCTTCATCCTACCGTCGATCAACTCCTGCAACCACAGCTGGGTGGTTAGTAGCTCCTGCTCCCCCGGGCTCTACTGTGACATCTAGACTTGGTCCCTTCTTCCACAGGTCTTCCTCTTCAGGGATCCACCGCTGGTCTCTTGCAGTCTTGTCTAGGTGTTGCAATTTCTTCTTTTCCTTCCTTTTGGGTGAGTTGGGGAAAATCCAGTAACTTACTTCTTTATTCCTGGTCACTAGGGGGCACTGTGGTACTTGCCTCTGGGGTTTCCTAGGACCCCCAGCTCCCCTCTACACATTCCACTTACCTAGGTGGGGTCCTGTGTCTGGATTCTTTTTTTTTTTAGTATATGGTTTCGGCTCCCTCTAGGGTCACTGTTGTCTATTTGCATTTGCACAGTTTTCAATCACTTTTTATGTCTATTGCTGATTACTAGTTGTGTTACTTACCTCCTATTGGAGGGTTGCCTCTCTAGTACTTTTTGGTCATTCTGTCACCAAAATTAAGTACCTTTATTTTTGTAACACTGAGTGTTTTCTTTCATGTGTGTAAGTGCTGTGTGACTACAGTGGTATTGCTTGAACTTTGCATGTCTCCCAGGTGATCCTTGGCAGCTCATCCACAGCTACCTCTAGAGAGCCTGACTTCTAGGTACTGCCTACACTACACTAATAGGGGATACCTGGTATGAGGTGTACGTACCTCAGGTACCCACCACACACCAAGCCAGCCTTATTTTTATATATATATATATATATATATATATATATATATATATATATATATATATATATATATATATATATATATATTATTTTTTATTATTATTTTAATCTACTATTGCTTGATGCCATGTCTGAGGAATTTTGAATTACTCTGGCTGTTTGGATGGCTGTTGCTTTCCTAAGTGGTATGGTGTCCACTATGGATTCCATACTGTTGTATCTGTATGGCCTGACTGATAATTCAGATTTATTTTTGTATGTGTAAGTAATAACCTTCTCTTATTAGTACATAGGGGTTTTAATGATTGTACTTCTATGTCAGTGTGTATATATAATATAAAGACATATCTTAGAGGTATTTGTATTATCTCTAGTAAAGTTTCCTAGGTTCTGTGCCAGTATTTGCTATTGCTGTATGCAACTTTTAAGAGAGCATTTTAGATGCTTTATCCATGGGAGATGGAGCTTTCTCTGTGTTTTTTTTTATTTTTTTTTTTAAACAGGTCAAACTAGGACAGAACTTAATATGGTATGGCCTGCTGATCTGTGTTCCACAAGTATTGAACACACAGTTCAGGTCTGGATATTGCTATACCAGCAAATGAATATATATTCATAGTTTCATTTGGTAAAATGGCCCTACTGTCATTGGTAAACTTATCCCCATGCTTCCAATGTTTTTGTGATTTTTATTACTAAAGTCGTTTCACCTGTTATTATTGGGTGAGCAGGCATGGGTTTGGATCCCATTAAGGGAGCGAAGAGTTTTATATCCGTATTGTTGGATCACTTCTGACAAACATTTGTCATTCTAACATGGATATTTTTAATCCCATATTTTTTTATGTCCTATGGCTTTATTTACATGTGGTTTCTTCCACAGGTTTTTATGTTGTAAAGTATGTTCTTGCTCACCTACATTATGTCTGTCCGATATGTTTCTCTTGCTCTCAACTGTTTTTGTTCTGCTTAGAGACTTTTTAATGGTCTCAGTTCACAGTCCCTCCTCTGAAGTTATGATAAATTTGGAATCTGAATTAAGGAGTCTGCAGCTAGATGTCTCTATCAAATGAAAGTTACTTACCTTCAGTAACACATTATCTGTTAGAGACAGGATCTAACTGCAGATTCCTTAACCCTCCCAACCTCTCTGCGAAGTGAGTCCTCTTTTGTCTCAAAGATTTCGTTATAGAAAATCACATCCTGAATTGGGAATTCAGTTACCATTTGACACAAGGGTGTCTTATTTTAGCACACTGTTTCAGTAGGCAGTTTCTATATGTGCCTCCATGTTTTGAGCGCGAAAAATAGTCACAAGAGAAACTGATGTCATCGCGTCGGAGAGGAAGTTATATGGACTCTGACATCACATATGGTGAACGACGTTGGTACGGAGTCACCCGAAGCCCTCTTTCAATGCCAAGACGTGCTGGGGGAAAAAAGTTTCCAGAACCAGTCTCGCGATTGGTAAAGATTCTAAAATAAGGAATCTGTGCTAGATCCTGTCTCTACCAGATAAAGCTTTACTGAAGGTAAGTATCTTGTTCGTTAATGCCAATAGAGTGGGGGGAACAACATGTATCCACTCAAACTGCTTAACAACGTACGTGGTAAAGATTACATAGCTTGGAAAAGGGAAGGCTTGGGGGTGGGGGATTGTGGGGGTGGGAAGCATGACAGCCAAAAATGTGTGCCTCCTTATTATAAGGAGAAACGTGCATGAGCCATTACAATAAACATTATATTAGGCAGGTAATATTGACAAGGTACATGGGAGTAGCAGAAATGTGACCATGTGAAATTGAGTACAGTTTACACTGAAGTTTAGGAAACACCTGCTAAGGTAAGATAGTTAGTCAAACAGTAGCAACTTGATCCGACATTGCATAAATATTCACTTTGACTTGCTGAACAAAATGGGTCTTACAAAGCGTGGTTCAAATAATATCCTCAGCGGTTTGTGGTATCTCGTCAAAAGGAACAAGTGATTTTACTCCAGACAGCCAGGTGGCTGAAGAGCCGCCATCGCTCATAGATTCAGTGGAATCTTCCTCGGGTCTGAGCCTTGCGTGTCTCTCGTATTGTGGCAGCAGTTTACAGTGCTCAGTGTCTCTTATATGACCTTTTCCAGGTTGGGAGTGCTCTTCGGGTGCGATGAATGGTTTGAGCGTTCAGCATACACCACTGCATCTGATCCCAGACATTTTCTTATTGTGCTGAGGTTTGCACACCTGGTAGGGAGGTGAAGGAGGGATGTCCTCCTTGGCAGGCCACAAGAGAGATTTGGGGCCCAGTGATAACCCCCAGCTTGTCTCGGGCCCTACCAGTGTTTCTTTGTGTGGCGGAGGAAGGGTAATGGGGCCTTCGGAGGTGTCCAAGTCCAGCAGACCTCGTGGAAGAATCCTGGGATGCTTTGTAGGTGGCAGGAGGTAGACCGTAAGAATGTGGGACATTGAATCTGATTGTAGGTCTTCAAGTCTCCATCCCAGCATGCATCTCACAAGCCCCGCACCCGGGTGGCAGGCCACGCAAGGCCATCACACTACATCTCTGTTTGTGGCTCCCTCTGCGTGGGAGTGAGAAACAATTGTGCTTACTGCCAGCAATGCAAGCACCTAGGAAATCCTTAATTAGGAGTGATGGGTAGGCTTACAATAGGAGAAATGGCAGATTGGCTGGAATAAGCGGTAGAGGCTTCTCAAAGTGCATCCTCCATCTTACCTACACAAGCCACACCCCTGGCAGCAGGCGTTATTTACAGCCTTAGGCAAGTGTGTTCCGGTGCTGGACATCTGCCAGGCTACACCTTCACCAGGCATTACTTCCTTGATTCACGTTTTTGCATAAAGGACCATTTTGCCCGCTTGGGGCTGCAGTATTTCCTGCTGTTAAGTCCACTCCACACAACCTCTACCTTTTGGGAAGTATTGCTTTGGTATTTTTTCAAAAGGGGATCAATCTGTGGTTAAAAGTTTCCAAGATAGATTCCTTGATAAAACTATTACTGGTGCATTAATACTCTAACTAACCAAGTGGGGACAGGGAGATGAACCAGGTCCAGTGTACAGCCTCCCTAACTATATTCAACAATCAAAAAGGTACACTGTTCCTAAACAGAGAAAACAGGGCACAGGTGCTCAGGACACTTCTACATTTAGAAGCAAGAGCCCTCACACATCCCCTGGATGTCATGCTTCATTATAGGGCTAGCTTCTCATCAGACTGGCACAGCAATGTTTGACAGGCCCCTCAAGGGGGCTCTTTGCTGGAGATCTTAAAGTATGTGCCGTGATAGAACCCAGTGGGGATAAAGAAAGTCTGCTATAGGTAAGAGCAGGAAATGAAGGATAAAATTGTCTCAACAAAAAATTATTTTAATTGAGACTTCGGGGATCTTGGTCAAGATAAAAAAATAAAACGCGATGGAGTGGAAAGGAAGCAATGTACCACCACTCTAACAAACAAAAATTGCTAGATGGGGACACTCCCCTCTAGCTATAGTATCAGGTCAACATAATGCGCACAACATTTTTTTTTTTTTAAAGTCCATCCGGATCGAGTGGCGCTTCATCAGGACCAGAAACACTAAATTCCTCAGCTACAAAGTTAGTCCTTAATTGAATCTAAAGGACAAAAAGCAGCTTATCACATGCTACAATACTGAAAACCGGAGTAGATGAAAAACCTGTAAACAGAAAAATGTCAGAAAAACAATATCACATAAACCATCAAAGTACATTACACACCTACCATACATTTGATTTTTGTGCTGCTTATCATAGAGGATTTATCCTACAGCACACTGACATTTTGTAGGTCGTTTTGAAGGTATAAGGGTTATTGTTAAAGCATTGGACTGGTGAGATCAAGGGATGCACAATAATAATTATAGCACTAAATTCAATTTAATCAGGTTATGCTACAGTACTCTTCTAGTAAAATATTATCCTATTCACCTCAGAACAATATAAATACTACTTGGCATTATGTTCAGCTACTGTTCATACATGGTGAGAGCTTCATAGTAAAGAGGAACGTTTTTACCTAGTAATCGTAGTTCTTACTACGTAATTTGCGATTAGATTGAAAGCTTCCATCCATCAGAAAAGTAGATCCCTTTGTTGCATTCTCTAAACATCAAGCCCAAAACTCAGATGTCATCAGAAACTTCATCATAACGTGCGAGTCCTACTTTAAAGAAGATGCTCTAACCTCAGCCACATTATCACCTTGCATTTTTAGCTTTTTGTGAAGATGCTTCCCATTGCAGGTGTAAGTCAAAAACATGAATTATTGCATTTTGTGGAAAGCGAGAACACCTATTATACTTGAATAATTAACTTCTGTATCTGTGTCTGTCCTTTGAACAATTTCAACTGAATATATGAAAATTAGGAGTTCAATTTATTGATGTTTGCACAGTTTTTGTTTTTAGGTGTTATGTGCTTTATCTACGTGCATTGTTTTTAATGTTTTAAAGATTTTCTTAATGAGTTCTTGTGCATTTAACTCTAGTGTGCTAATAGCAAAAATTAAATGTTTATATATTTATTCGTTTTATTTATCGTTCATGGCCTAAGGTTTGCTGAATAAAATTAACTTGATTGATTTAAAAAAAAAAAAAAATAATAATAATTGTGCGATTGTTGAACTGAGAAGGGCATTTGAATTACTAGGTTTGAGCATCATTGAGATAAAACTAGATGAACTTCTAATGATCAACTTCAGTGATGTTCTCAAATGTATTTAGGTTACCTATACACTATTCCAAGATGTTGGATTGTTTGAAATCTTCAAAATTCCATCTAAAGAATTCATGAACTACTTCCGAGCTCTAGAAAATGGATACCGTGACATCCCCTGTAAGTATGGAGTTTCCTTTTGTGAAACTTGAAAAAGAAAATTTTATACAGCAACACATTTCTGAAATACTTTACCATATCAGTGACATTTGTTAAAATGTAGATATCGATTTTGCAGATTTGTATTGTTATTCAACCTCTATAACATAACTCACCAATGCAAAACATACTAAAGTGAATAACATTTTAGGAAGACTTTTTTGCTGTTTCCCCAAAAATTAGCACATTTCAGACCTTGATTTGCAGCTTCGTCGCAAGTGCAAAGTTTCATTAGGATGGATTTGATTCCACAGTAAAGATATGAACAATATTTCATCTTTGATAACTTTTTAAATTTTAAAATTTAGTTCTTTGGTCTGCTCTACATTTGTGGAAGTTGAGTACTCTTCTCATGAAGCAATATATTGTATAATAACCAATTGTTTGCACATCTGAAAATGTCCGACTCTTAATTTTATCACTGCTTTTAGAGAGCATAATCTACACATCTGCACCTTTCCCTTTTCAAAAATTAGATCTCCCAGTTCCCTGTCACGGGAAAACCCCACTTTCACGGAGTGTGTAATCCTCACACTTTGCTTTTGTATTTCCTTTTCTCTTTCCTTTTCTCTTCTGCTCTTTATTCCCTTCGTTAAAGGCTTCCACATCTGAGCCCCTTGTGCCATCCAATGAAGCCCTCACCGATGTCCGCTTGGGTACTTGTTCAAACTTAGCACAGGGGCTCCTGTGAACAGGTCTATCGAATGCCACCATAGGCACGCACCCGAACGACCCTAAATTCGTGTCCCAGCACCCCACGCCTGGGAGTTTAGTCATCCAGGCTTCCTCAGATGCATTCCCTTCCACATCCCCGGATAGGGAATCAAAAAGGCTGGAACAATTTGTGAATAAGATGCTTTCTTCCTCCAGTCTCGCGCTGCGGTCCGTGAACACCGTATGCCCTTTGGGCCACTATACCCACTCTCCGTGGGATACGGTCACGCAAGTTCTGCCGCAGATACCATAGGAGGCCCGTGCTGTCGTCTCCCAAGCTGTCACCGATGGCTGAAATGTAGCGAAATTCACGATCCGATGTGGGCTGGACACGACCAACACTCTGGGCAGATCGATTTCTGTGACGGTGGCCTTGAGACGCCAGCCCTGGTTGCGTACTTCTGGTTTTTCGGGAGATGTCCAACAGTCTCTTAAGGACATGCCCTTTGATGGCTCACGTCTCTTTTGAGACAAGGCGGACTCAGTCTTGGGGAGGTTCAAGGACTCCCGGGCTACGGTTTGGTCCCTTGGCCTTTCCACTGCCCCTTACCCCCAACAGTCTGCCTTTCGCCCCTTTTGTGGCCACGGAAGGGGCTCCCTGTCACATCCCCAACTCAGCCACCGTGGCACCCATGCTGTTCAGCTGCTGCATGGCAGAGGATGCGGAATCCCACGTTGGTGTGGGACAGGGAACCAGAGGTCTGCCCAGTCCACCCCTTTCCCTGCTGCAGCCCCTAAACCCTCCTAGTCCGTCCCCTCACTCTAGTCCAGTTGGCGGCAGGATTCGCCATCACCTTCCCCACTGGGAATCCATCACTACAGACAGGTGGATTTTGCAGATAGTTTGAAAGGGCTATTCCCTCCCCTCCTCATCTTCCCCCACCAGCCATGCCTTCATCAGTCAGCCATCTTCTGGAAGATCATTTGGCACTTCTCTGCCACAAAGGCGTGGCTCTCTTGGCCAAGGGAGCCATAGAGAGGGTCACTCTGCAAGAATTAGATCGTGGTTGTTATTCCCGCTACTTTCTGGTGCCGAAAAAGGACAAGGGCTTACATCCTGTCCTGGACCTCAATTACTTCCTCAAGAAGGAGAAATTCAAATGCTCACCCTGGATCAGATCCTGTCTGCCTTAGACCCATGAGACTGGATGGTAGCGTTGGACTTGCAGGACGTTTATTTCAAAAGCACATCCCTCTCCCTTCCCCAGCCAGATCTATCCATAGTGACAGATGCGTCACTTCTGGGTTGGGGGAGCCACATGGGAAAAGCAGAGATCAGAGGTCTCTGGCGGAGTCTGGGTTCCATATCAGTCTTTTTGAGCTCCGAGCGATCAGGCTTGCGTTGAAAGCATTTCTTCCCTCTCTCAAAGGGAAAGTAGTGCAAATGTTCACGGACAACACTACCGCCAGGCGGTACTGCAACAGACAGGATAGGGTAGGATATTGGACCCTTTGTCAGGAGGCACTACACCCCCGGACATGGCTGGAACATCAGGGCATTACCCTGGTGGTTCAACATCCGGCGGGCTCTCTGAATGTCAGAGCAGACAAACTCAGCCGTCGATGCACAGCCTGTCACTAGTGGTGTCTCCATCCAGAGGTGGCACAAGGTCTCTTTCAGCAGTGGGGAGAGCCTTGGTTAGATCTGTTCGCCTCTGCAGAGAATGTGCAATGTCTGCTGTTTTGCACATTGGCGTTTCCAAGGCGGCACTCGCTCGGAGGTGCTTTTCTTTTCGATTGGAACTCCAGCATCCTTTATGCATTTCCACCTAATCCACTTCTGCCCAGAGTTCTCAAGAAGTTCAGAAACGACCAGGCCCGCGTTATCTTGGTGGTTCTGGACTGGGCACCGAGAGTATGGTATCCAGAGCTATTGAGGATGGCCACCGATCCGCCACTCTTACTGCCTCTTCAGGCAGATCTTCTGTCACAGCAACAGGGAACAGTTTTCCACCCGAACATGTCCAATCTCCGCCTTCATACGTGGAGATTGAGCGGCAGCAGTTGATGACTTTAGATCTTCCACCCGAAGTCTGCGATATTATCTTGGCAGCCAGGCGTCCGTCCACCAAAACAGTATATGCCTGTCGTTGCATAAATTTGTGGCATGGTGTACCAACAAATCTGTTGATTCCTATCTCTGCTCCTCTATCTGAGGCTCTTTTGTTCTTTCTTTGGCCCAGCAAGGCTGTACTTTGGGCACCCTTAAAGGGTATTTATCGGCCATTTCGGTCTTCCTTAGGCTACCTGATCAACCCTCACTCTTTAAATCTTCTATTGTCAATCGATTTCTTAAAGGTCTCACCCATTTATTTCCTCCCACTCCATTTATCATGCCTCAGTGGGACCTTAGTCTTGTCGTTACTTACTTAATGCGTACTCCCTTTGAGCCGATGCACAATTGCCCTTTACAGCTCCTCACTTTCAAAACTGTCTTTCTTGTTGCCATTGCTTCTGCTCGCAGAGTGAGTGAGCTTCAAGCTCTTTCTTCAAAGCCTCCTTTCTTGTCTGTGCACCCTTACAAAGTGGTGTTGCGCACTAAGGCTTCCTTCCTTCCCAAGGTTGTTACATCTTTTCATGTAGGCCAGTCTATCACCTTGCCTACTTTTTAGGCACCCCCACATCATTCTCATGAGGAGCCAAAAAGAGACGCCCGCCTGTACCCAAAAAGAGCATTGGCGTTCTATCTAAATCATACTAAGGATTTCCGGGTGGACGATCAACTCTTTGTCTGGTATGTGGGTGCGAAGAAAGGGAAGGCAGTGCAAAAACATACCATCTCTCGGTTGGGTACTTCTTTGCATCAAGATGTGCTACGCTTTGGCCAAGAAGCAACCCCCTGAGGGTTTGTGCACTCATTTCACCAGACCAACTACTACTTCCACAGAGTTAGCATGCAGAGTTCCTGTCCTGGATATCTGCCAGGCGGCTATGTGGACATCCCTGCACACGTTTGCTAAACACTACTGTCTGGACAGTCAGGTTGGTTAGGACGGCTTCTTTGGTCGTTCGGTCCTGCAGGACTTTCTAGTATGATTTTGGTTCTGAGCCCAGCACCGAGGAAGGCATTGCGTGGGTATCTATTCTAAGGTAAGGAATCTGCAACTAGAAGTCTCTATCAGATGTACACGTTATTTATCTTCGGTAACAAAATATCTAGTAGAGACATATTCTAGTTGCAGATTCCTTACCAACCCACCCATCCTTCTCACTTGCAAACTGATTTCTAGGGACATGGATTCCCCCTTCAGGTCGTTTGCTCTGGCACACCAATCTGTGTTCTTAGCAGCTCTGCGCTTTGGCGTGGAAAGTCGTTAAAAGAAACTGACGTCACTGTGCTGAGGCAGCATCTGTGTACTACTCCCGACGTCATCACGGCACCGCCGCCGCCCGGGGAGTTGACGACGCTACCTACCAACGTGCAAGGGTATTGCTCGAAGAAAAAATCTCCAGATCTAGTCTGACGCCTGGGGGACGATTCTAAGGTAAGGACTCTGCAGCTTGAAAATATATCTACCAGATATTTCGTTACCAAAGGTGAGTAACTTGTACGTCTGGGCTGTAGCCATTCTCAATCAAAATGTGGCACGCTCAGTGTGTCCCCTAGTAAGCAGAGCCTACAAATAAACTGAAAAGCAAAAACGTGACGAATTTCTAGTGGACCCCTACCATGTCAACTTCATAGGAGGAAAAACATAGCACAGACCAGTGCTTGAAATGGAAAAATAAAAGTGCAGGTACTCTGTAACAGAATACCTGCTTTTTTCTGAGACTTGCAGGGACTCACCTCTCCAAATAAAAAGGTGCCTGTACTCAGTACAGGACAGTGCCGGCCCATTTAAAGCACTGGCACGGACCATACAAACGTACAGGGCTATCGTGCATAAAGTTTTCAATCAATGCAGACTACTTCAGCCTGTTGGCCTACAAATTGTGGGCGTTTTGTGAAATGTCAAACTACTCGGTGGGAACAGGAACGACGTTTGAAAATCTTAAAATTTTGATTGTTTGCATTTTCTAATGTTATCAATGTCGCAGTCCACCATTGTACTTCACAGATTGATGCACACTATTACAAAATCGCTATTTAAACAAGGTTGAAGTTTTCAGACCAGAGCTTTGGTCACAAAGGCAGTGAAACGGTTTGTTTAGAGTTGGATGGGAACAACGAAAACAGCATATAGTTTAATTGCTGCCAGCATGGTATAAATTATAGTAACTTAGAAGTGTTTCTGCAGAATTCGAAAGTGCATTTTCTGTTAGAAGTACTTAACACGGTATGTTAAACATAGTAAAACAAAGTGTAGTTGTAAATATGTTCAATGTGCTTAGGTCCTGCCATCTAGTGTTGGGCTTGGAGTGTTACAAGTTGTTTTTCTTCAAAGAAGTGTTTTCGAATCACGGGATCGAGTGACTCCTCCTCTTCGGCTCCATTGCACATGGGCATCGACTCCATCTTAGATTGTTTTCTTTCCGCCATCGGGTTCGGGCGTGTTTCTTTTCGCTCTGGTAGTTCGAGTCGGAAAAGTGCTACAAACTCTCTAATTCGTCGGTATTGTTTTGATCGCGTAGCATCTATAATCAACACTTCTGTACCGGTGGATCCAGTTCCTTACTTGCCCTTCGGTGCACCCGTGCCCAACTCGGGCCTGGTCAGGCCCACCAAAGTCTTGTCGAAGCGTCATGGACTGGACCCCGTTTAGTTTCTGCCCTCGGTGCCACACCAAGTTCCCTTGTACGGACCAACATCTTGTCTGTAACCTGTGTCTATCTCCAGACCACCGAGAGGATACTTGCGAGGCCTGCAGATCCTTCCGCTCGAAGAAGACACTATGAGACCGAAGAGCGCGAAGGTTGGAAATGGCGTCGAGAAGCACCGAACGTCTCGACGTGGAAGAAGAGATTATGCACACTGCAGTCTCCATTCGGGGGTCCGACTTCGACCTAGAGTCCGACAATGACAGACCAATCACGGCAGGACAGCACGAGAGTATGCCTGCCCCTGTCCCATCCAAACCCAAACACAAAGCCACGGGGACGCCACTGCCAGAAGGCCATGGCTCCACCCGTAAAAAGACTTCCGGTGACCAAGCAACAACTTCGGCACAGAGAAAGGCCACGCCACCGAAGCCTTTGGACTCGAGCCGAAGCACAGGCTCCGAAATAGGCAAACACTGACCCATCGAGTCGAAGCCTCTAAAATCCCTCTCGGAGCCGAGGCCAACATCTACTCCAGGCCTTTTGGTCCTGAGGAAACTGGCTTCGGAGCCGAAAAGAACCATATACACAGAGGAGCAGGGACTTTCCAAACAACTTAAAGAAAGCCATAGATTTTCTGAGGAACTTATGCAAATGGAGGAATTTGATAAAAGGCAGGCCAGAGTTCAGAATCATAAAGACACTGGCAAGATCATAACTGCTCCTCCTCTAAAAACAGAGAGGAAGCTTGCCTTTCAAGGACAATTGGACACTGATCAGCCAACCGCTAAAATGCCAAAACCCAAACAAAAATCTCCACCTCCTCAGCTCTCACCTCATCAGTCTCCTCCTCATGCTCCTCACCTGATTGTCTCTCCACCTACTACCCCCCTGCACAGTCTCCAGTACACTGTGCAGATTCGCACCAAGGTAATGTCGACCCATGGGACCTTTACAGTGATCCCATTTCTGATAACAGTACAGACTGTTATCCGTCAAAGCCATCACCCCCCAGAGGATAGCACCTCATACACTCAGGTTCTAGCTAGGGCACTGTTCTACCATAACGTAGCCATGAACACAGAACCTCTTGAGGATGATTTTCTCTTTAATACGTTATCATCCACTCACACTACGTACCAGTCTCTACCCATGCTTCCTGGCATGTTGAAGCATGCACATCAGATTTTTCAGGAACCAGTTAAGGCAAGAGTCATCACTCCTAGGGTAGAAAAGAAATATAAGCCGCCTCCTTCTGACCCAGCTTTCATTACCCAGAAGCTACCTCCAGATTCTGTAGTTGTCAGTGCAGTAAGGAAAAAGGCTAACTCCCAGTCGTCTGATGATGTACTGCTACCAGATAAAGAAAGCAGGAAATTCAATGCTGCTGGTAAACGAGTAGCATCACAAGCGGCCAATCAATGGAGAATAGCCAACTCCCAAGCACTACTGGCTAGGTACAATAGTGCCCACTGGGACGAGATTAAAAATATCATCCAGCATCTCCCCAAGGATCAACAAAAAAGAGCGTAGCAAATAGTCGAGGAAGGGCAGGCTATTACAAATAAAGAAATTAGGTCAGCTCTAGGCTCCGCAGACACAGCAGCAAGAACAATCAATACTGCGGTCACCATTAGAAGACACGCATGGCTTCGGTCGTCCGGGTTTAAACCAGAAATCCAGCAGGCTGTCCTTAACATGTCATTTAATGAAAAACAGCTTTTTGGCACTCAGGTTGATACAGCCATTGAAAAAATTAAAAAGGACTCTGACACTGCTAAAGCAGTGGGTGCTCTTTATTCAACACAGTACAGAGGCTCATTTCGAAAGCCTCAATACAGGGGAGGTTTTAGAGCCCAAACATCTGAGGCATCTACCTCACAGTCAAAACTGTCTTACCAGCCTCAGTACCAAAGAAGTGGGTTTCGAGGAACCAGTTCCCCAGAGGTAGGGGAAAATATCAGCCATCAAAGCAAACCTCACACACAAAGCAATTACTTGCTCAACATCTTCCCTCACCACACTTCCCCTGTGGGAGAAAGTCTGCAAAAGTTCCACACACACTGGTTACCCATCACAACAGACAATTGGGTCTTATCCATTATTCAACATGGTTACTGCATAGAATTCGCACAAATTTCTCCAGATATACCTCCAAAACCACACAAACTCTCCTCCCAACACATTTCAATGTTGCAAACAGAGGTACAGTCACTACTACTCAGACAAGCCATAGAACTTGTACCACATCATCAGAAAGGAACAGGGGTTTACTCCCTGTATTTCCTCATTCCCAAAAAAGACGGAACATGGAGACCAATACTAGATCGCCGAACCCTCAATCTTTAAATCCTATCAGAACACTTTCACATGGTAACACTACAGGATGTAGCCCCACTGTTACAACAGCAAGATTTTATGGCAGCATTGGATCTCAAAGATGCGTATTATCACATACCCATCCATCCAGCGTACAGAAAAGATCTCAGGTTTGTAATACAAGGAAAACATTACCAGTTCAAGGTGTTACCTTTCGGGATAACAACAGCTCCCAGAGTATTTACAAAATGCCTTGTCGTAGTCGCAGCCTACATAAGAAGGCAACACATCCATGTCGTCCCATATCTCGACAACTGGCTAATAAAATCCAACAGCCAAGACCCAGTGTCAACACCATATATGTTATGTAATACAGACCCTACATACGCTAGGGTTCTCAATAAACTACCAAAAATCTCACTTACAACTAGCGCAAGTTCAACAGTATTTAGGAGCCACATTAAATACCCAAACAGCACTTGCAAGCCCAAGTCCACAAAGGGTACAATCATTCCACATTATATTACCACAAATTCCGCCAAACCAACAGTACACAGTCAAGTTTGTCATGAAACTGTTGGGCATGATGGCGTTATTCATCGCCATTGTCCCAAATGCAAGACTAAACATGCGGCCCTTACAACAGTGCGTTGCAAAACAATGGTCACAGGCACATGGTCAACTTCAAGATCTAGTGTTGATAGACCGCCAAACACACATCTCGCTTCATTGGTGGAATTCCACAAATTTAAGCAAAGGGCGGCCATTTCAAGATCCTGTGCCTGAAGCCACACTTACAACAAATGCATCAATGATTGGATGGGGAGCACACCTCAACAATCACAACATTCAGGGACAATGGGACAACAAACACAAACAACTTCACATAAATCACTTAGAATTGCTAGCCATATTTCTAGCACTAAAAGCCTTTCAACCTCTTCTTGTTCACTAACACATTCTCATCAAAACAGACAACATAACTACAATGTACTACCTAAACAAACAAGGAGGGACCCACTCATCACAACTATGCCTTCTAGCACAAAAGATTTGGCATTGGGCAATACACAACATTCACCCTGTAGCACAATACATTCCAGGGATACACAATTAGCAGATGTTCTGAGCCGGGATCATCAACAAACACACGAGTGGGAAATTCACCCCCAAGTACTTCACAAATATATTCACCAATGGGGAACACCAGACATAGATCTATTTGCCACCAGCGAAAACACAAAATGCCAAAACTTCGCACCCAGGTTCCCACACCCTCTATCCAAGGGCAATGCTCTATGGATCAACTGGTCAGGGATATTTGCTTACGCTTTTCCCCCTCTCCCGCTCATTCCATTTCTGGTCAACCAACTGCGTCAAAACAAACTAATACTTACACCGCCAACGTGGGCACGTCAACCATGGTACACAACATTGTGTGACCTATCACTAGTACCACACATCAAACTGCCAAACAGACCGGATCTGTTGACACAAAACAAACAACTAATCAGGCATCCAAATCCAGCAATACTCATTCTAGCAATTTGGCTCCTGAAGTCTTAGAGTTTGGATATCTACACCAGAATGTATGGAAGTAATTAAACAAGCAAGAAAACCCACTACTAGGCAGTGCTATGCGAACAAATTGAAAAGGTTTGTCTTTTACTGTCAATCCAAACAAATTACACCTCTTTCCGCATCAATACAAGACATTGTAGGTTATTTACTTCATCTACAAAAAGCAAATTTAGCTTTTTAATCCATTAAAATAAATCTCACAGCTATTTCATTGTATTTACAAAATATACAACACATGTCTCTATTTAGAGTCCTTGTTATCAGTGCCTTCATGGAAGGGCTAAAACGTATAATACCACCAAGAACACCTCCAGTGCCTTCATGGAATCTCAATATTGTACTCGGACAGATCATGGGTCCACCATTTGAACCCATGCATTTGTGTCAGATTCAATATCTAACGGGGAAAGTAGCATTCCTCGTTGCAATCACTTCATTACGAAGAGTTAGTGAAATACAAGCATTTACTATTGAACAACCCTTTATACAAGTACAGAAACCTAAAGTAGCACTTCACTCAAGCCCAAAATTCCTACCTAAAGTCATCTCACCGTTTCATATCAAACAGTGGAACTTCCAGTCTTCTTCCCACAGCCAGACTCAATAGCAGAAAGAGTGCTGCATACATTAGACATTAAAAGAGCTTTAATGTATTACATTGACAGAACAAAATAATTTAGGAAAACTAAACAGTTATTTGTGGCATTCCAAAAACCACATACTGGAAATCTAATCTCAAAACAAGGACTAGCTAGATGCATAGTAAAATGCATCCAAACGTGTTACCTAAAAGCCAAAAGACAGCTATTAGTAAGACCAAAAGCACATTCCACGAGAAAAAAAGGTGCAACAGTGGCCTTTTTAGGAAATATACCAATAACAGATTTGTAAAGCAGCCACTTGGTCAACACCCCATGCGTTTACCAAACATTACTGTGTAGATGTGTTAGCAGCACAACAAGCCACAGTAGGGACAGGCTGTACTAAGAACACTATTTCAAACAAAAGAAATGGGGATCAAGGTGAATTGAAACTGCACCTTCTTCCTTTATTATGTGTATGCAATTTGTGGCACTTTTCGGTGCACGGGTCGTGAGGGCCAACCCCCTAGACACTTCGATGTGCTGGGTCTCCTTTTCAATTTCACTATTTCAAACAACTTCAACTCCTACAGGCTGACCACCGCTTATGGGAGGAAAACTGCTTTGTAGTCTATGCACAGCATGTATATCTGCAGCTACACATGCCATTGAAGGGAAAATGTCACCCAGTGTACATCTGTTCGTGGCATGTTCCACTGCAGATTCACATGCGCCCACCCGCCTCCCCGGGAGCCTGCAGCCATTTAAGTTAAAACAAGCATTTGTACATATGTGTATATATATGTCTATTCCATTAGCATGGACATCTCTTTTCTTTATACTCTATCACTTCTACCTTACCCTCTGCGGGAAAGCATTCTAAGATGGAGTCGATGCCCATGCGCAATAGAGCCGAAGAGGAGGAGTCACTCGATCCCATGACTCAAACACTTCTTTGAAGAAAAACAACTTGTAACACTCAGAGCCCAACACTAGATGCCAGGACCTATGCACAGCATGTGAATCTGCAGCGTAACATGCCACAAACAGATGTACACTTGGTAAGTGACATTTTCCTTATATATCATTGAGAGGAATCTGCTCCACTTGAATTTTAACATCTGAACAAAAACAAAATCCATTCAAGCGCCAACTCCTGTAAGGCAAACTTTGCCAGGGAGAGGAATGTGCGTTTGTCTGGCTCGACCAGCTTGGGTGTGCAGTGAACAGAGAGCTGAACTGCTTTGATGAGCAGCTCCTCACGGGTGTTGCATTACACACCCATCGATGTCCAGAACAACTCTGCAATGTCGCCTGACTGAAAATGCAGCGCAGGAAGGAGACAACTTCTTTGTGCCATTTATAATCAGAATTTGCAGTAAACTGCGTAGGCTCGATTTCCCTGCCCCGTCCTTTCCCAAGTTGGCAAAGCTTGGGGTGGGGTTATTTTTCTTGCCGACCCCACCCCACTATGTGACGTTTTGGGAAGGGCTTGGGGTCA
This sequence comes from Pleurodeles waltl, assembly GCF_031143425.1. Taxonomy (NCBI): domain Eukaryota; kingdom Metazoa; phylum Chordata; class Amphibia; order Caudata; family Salamandridae; genus Pleurodeles; species Pleurodeles waltl. Next base: position 813,642,829 of record NC_090440.1, read on the forward strand.
GATAGTGAGCAGCATTGATAGGCATGCAGCCCTGAGCAGTACAGAGCTGATGCGTAAAGCGCCCAGGGCTTTTTTTTTTATTTGAAAAAAGTGAAGTCAACGTGCATGATCTGCAGACGTGGGCTTACCCCCCTAAGCCCTTAGACCTACAGCAAGTAGAAAGATAGATGTCACATGAGTTTATGTACCTGAGAGAAGTGCATGGCTGCCTGCCCCTCAGATAAGCCAGGGTAAGAGGGTGACAACCGGGCATTGGCAGAATATAAAGGCAGTATGTACACTGCCTGCTGTTTTTTAAATACAGGAAATATAAATGGTAGTTGCTATTAACATCCACTTAAAAAAGCCCAGAGGTCCGAAGACCAGGGTCACCAGCCACGCCGGGCAATTACGTTCAGAGACCGTGCATAACTTAATCAGTGCTTTGTAAGATAAATGGTGTTCCACCAGCGTGCCTTTGATACCAAGCTCATACAGCAATCTAAAATAATAGAGTACAGTATTAAAGCCTAGTTCAACTTTAGTAAAAGAAGGCTACAGGCTAAATAACTGAAAGATATTGAAGGCAGTCAATGTGCCCTTTGAAAATATACCTTTTGATTTTGTTAGTATGTATCAAGGGTTATAAATAAACATAGGTTCATAGATAATATGTATACACAACATAGATATGGCATGGACGTCACCCAGGGGCGCCAGTCTACTTAATGGATATTCAGGCTAAATAAGTGGGCCAGTGCAGAGCTAGCCATCCTGAGTAAGTTGTAGAACACACCCATTACAGAGACCCCATTGATTGACCAAGGTAACCAGTTGAACCCTAGACTGAAAGAAACAATATTGCAGAAGATCGAAAGTGTTAAGAGATTGTAGGCATTTATGATTATAAATGAAAACCGAAAACCTGCACAAACCACAGCTTACATATGTACCATGCAAACTGCAATTCACGTACTTCCCCTGTAAAGATCTTAGTGTTCAAACCAAATCGTAGATCTCTCAAGAAGAGGTCCTTTTACACTTGCATGTTAATTGTGTCTGCTGTCTTTGGTGTGGGCCTGCTCCTTTAGTCTGTGGCTCTTGTTCATTGATATCTGTTGGCCATCAGGAATGCGTAGGCCACATTATTTTTTGCCAAGGCGAAAAGGAACACACCAAATCACTCCCCTTCATATAATTCCCAGGAGGGGTAGCAGTCTCACAAAAGATCTTACCACAACAAAATGCACCATAAGGAGCGGCAGTTTCTTCTAGGAAACAATCCTGCTCCTGGGATTTTGGGGAGTACTATTGGCATTCCGAGATGCTGGGCTCTTCCTCATAGAGCAGATTCCAGCATATAAAAGGAGGAATTTCTGACATCAGCTAACCCCATGCAGGATGAGAATTAGGACTAGATATGTTCCTGACAGCTCTGGTCCCTCCTGGGCCACTTTGCAAGGATGACTATGCTGTTTGCTTCACCCCAGACACCACTCTGCTCTACAGGCTGTGGCCTTACTGCGACTTCCAACAAAGTCTCGACTTCCGTGATACTAAGACCCATGCAATTGGCCATGCTTATCAAATCATCTCCTATATTGTCAACACTGATGAAGCCCTTGAAGTTAATGGTTATTATCTGAGCAAAAAAATAATAACCTGTGCGTACATTGAGCTCCATGGTACAACACCTCCTTTGGATTCATTGGATTTAGATCCAGTGTCCTGGTCGTGTCTATCCCAGAATATGGCCATACAGAGGATGACTGTTCAGAGGTGGGTAAACACCTCTCTTGCAGCACAGTTGTTGGTCTCTTCCTGCACATCCAGAACACAAGTGGCTTGGATAAATCTCTAGAAGAGGACATCCCTTACAGCTCTGACCCTCCTTATCTATGGTGCTATGAAAAGCAGCAAAGACACTTAACTTGGCCTACCATTAATACCAAGTCTTACACTTGTCTTGCAAACGTCCTTAACTTTCTCAGAGCCTCAATTACACTTCAACGAGACACTATTAAAGCCCATATTGGCTGCCTGGGAGAATATCCATTGTTCTTGGACCTAACAGTCCAAAGACAAAGTTTTGTGTGACAGAGGCCTGCATCCTCTGACCTGAATTTTTTGTCTTCACACCCATTTACAGAGTCTTGTGCTACAATCTTCCTCCATGAAACGGAATTCATAGTGTTTCCAACTGACGGGACACTTTAGAGAAGATTTAAGGCAACCTTGCCCTTCTCACTGCAAACTTCATGAACAGTCTGATTTAGACTTCTAGTTGCAGATTTCTTATCCCAAGGCGTCAGACTGGATCCATAGATTTTTCTTTGAGCAAAACCCCTGCGTGCCATCAGGTGGTGTTGGTCGACTACCCTGGTGTTGTGAGCTTTGCGGTCGCTGTGATGTTATTCATATATAGGCGCCACCCAACCGTGCTGACGTCAGTTTTCTTTCCGTGCTAGCCTATGCGCAGACCTGGAGAAGAGCTACCCCTAGTCACTTTTGTTGATTTGTTTTGACACATTTTGATGCGTCGAGGGATGTCCCGAAAGATCAGATTCAAGCCCTGCAACTCCTGTCACTAAATGATGTCAGTGACAGATCCGCAACTCGTCTGACTCTGGTGTCTGGAGCACGACCATGACCCGAAGTTGTGCTCCTAAAGCTCATGGTGGCCCGCCCCTCGATTCTGCGTCGTTCCTGCTCTTATTCTAGAGGAAGGTCAGGAGACCGGTCGCAGAGTCATCACCACTCTTTCTTGTTCAAGTCATCTGGACATTCGGGACACAAGAAGAAGTCGTCAAAGAAGGGCAAATGTTCTTCGACTTTGCCCTGTCGCTCGAATGATGCAATGTGCAGAGAGTGTCGATGCTCTAGGCTACCGTATACAGAACCTCTGTCTGGGTCCGCTCTGCGCCTCCCTGACTTTCCGGGAGCTGGTGCCATCCCTGCCCAACTCAAGGAATTTTATGAGGCCATGCTTTTCATATTTGGGCAGACCGACCAACACTCGGCGTCTTCGGGCCCAGGTGAGTTGGTGAGGGCTCCCTCAGGTTCCAAGTTGACGACGTTGACCCCAACTCCGAAGGGCACCTCTGGATCCGTTTCCAGATCCACCCCAGTGCTGGTTGTGCCAACACGACTTTACTTGGCATCAAGTCAGACATTGACACTCTCGATGTCGGTTGGGCCCACAATCAACGTCAATCCTGTACTGATCCCAGACAACCCAGAGCTGGAACGGTGTCGCTCAACGCCAGTTCTGTTTTCCATGGGCTCTATTGGGCCCACGGCTGAGCCTGACCCCTGTTGCTATGGTTATGTATATGGGGATAGTGTAGAAGGGGCGCTGGACCCTCTAGAATACCAGCTTGACCCTGACATGGACTGGGTTCAGGATTTGGGTGATTCCGGCGGGTTAGACACCTCCCCTGATGCTGGCATGCTTTCTCCCCCTACCATGGCTATGGAGGATTGTGGAAACAAAGGTACAGTTTTAGGGAAAGAACACAGGTGGTGGGGCCTGGTTAGCAGGGTCCCAGCACACTTCCAATCAAAGCTGGCATCAACACTTAGGCAAAAAGTTGTGAGTGACCATGCCAACAGTGGCATTTTCCTACACACTGTACCTTTGTTTCCACAATTGGCTCAGTCTGGAACACAGTTAAGTCCCTTGTCAAAGGTACCCCTGTACCAAGGGCCCAGTGGTCAGGGACGGTCCCTAAGGGCTGCAGCATGTATTATGCCACCCTCAGGGACCCCCCTCACTCAGTGCATGCACACTGGTTTGCAGCTTGTGTGTGCTGGTGGGGAGAAAAGATGAAGTCGACATGGCACTACCCTCAGAGTGCCATTCCCACAAACCACTGCCTGTGGCATAGGTAAGTCACCCCTCCTGCAGGTCTCACAGCCCTAAGGCAGGGTGTACTATACCACCGGTGAGGGCATAGCTGCATGAGCACTAATCCCCCTACAGGGTCTGTCAATTCTTAGACATTGTAAGCGCAGGGTAGCCATACTGAGTATATGGTCTGGGAGTTTGTCATTACGAACTCCACAGCACCATAATTGCTACACTGATTACTGGAAGTTTGGTATCAAACTTCTCAGCACAATAAATCCACACTGATGACAGTGTGGGATTTATTGAGAAATGCACACAGAGGGCATCTTAGGGATGCCCCCTGTATGTTAGCCCAACTGCTAGTGCAAGGCTGACCGGTCTGTGCCAGCCTGTCACTTCCAGATGAGTTTCTGACCACACAGGGCAAGTAATTAATTAAAAAAATATTTCTCTATATAAAAACCTACCCGGCCTGAAATAGTCATTGAGTCTGTGTTTTCACTTATTGCTTGTGTGTGTACAAAAAATACTTAACACTATCCTCTGATAAGCCTAACAGCTTGACCACACTGCCACAAATAGAGCATTAGTATTATCTATTATTGCCTCTGTCAATTCTTCGGGAACCCCTGGACTCTGCGCACACTATATCTCATTTTGATATAGTATATACAGAGCCAGGTTCTTACAGCGTCATACTCTGTGGTGGTGAGAAGGGCTTCTGAGGTTTTGGACCTAGAGTTTCATTCTGAGGAGGTCAGAACTAACCTCTTGACCGAGGTGCTTCAGCCTGGGGCCTCCAATTCTGAATCCTTCCTTCCCTTTAATAAAGCCCTTATAGACATCCTTCTGGATACTTGGTCCAAACCAAGCCAGGGGCTCCTGTGAATAGGATGGTTGCCCGCCGGCATCGGCCTGTGCCGACTAACCCAAAATTCCTGACCCAACACCGTATGCATGAGAGCCTTCTCATCCAGGCTTCCTCCTCCACTGGTGCATTCCCTACTGATCCCCCGGACAGGGAATCAAAAAGACTGGATAACTTGGAGAAAAATATGTTTTCTTTCGCCAGCCTAGCGCTGGGGTCATGGACCCTTTGTCAAGAGACTCTTTGCCTCTGGATATGGCTGGAACGGCAGGACATTTCACTGATGGTTCAACATCTGGCGAGCTCTCTGAACATCAGAGCAGACGAACTCAGCCGTCGATGCACGAATGGCGTCTCCATCTGAATTTGGCGCAAGGTCTCTTTTAGCAGTGGGGAGATCTCTTCGCCTCCACAGAGAATGCACAATATCAGCAGTTTTGCGCACTGGCGTTTTCAAGGCGGCACTCGCTCGGCGATGCTTTTAGTCACGAGTGGAACTCAGGTCTCCTGTACGGCTTTCCGTCAATATCACTTCTGCCTAGAGTTCTGAAGAAGATCAGGCAAGATTGGGTGCAAATAATCCTGGTGGCTCTGGACTGGGCACGAAGAGTCTGATATCCCAAGCTATTGAGCATGGCCATCGATCCTCCTATCAGACTGCCCCTTCTGGAGGATTTTCTGTCGCAGCAGCAGGGGACGGTCATTCATCCGAACCTGTTCAGTCTTCGCATACTTGCGTGGAGATTGAACGGCAGCAGTTGACAACTTTTGACCTTCTGCCTGAAGTCTGTAATGTTATCTTAGCAGCCAGGCGTCCCTCCACCAAAACGGTATACGTTTGTCATTGGAACAAATTTGTGGCATGGTGTATCAATAAGTATGTTGTGACCCCCTCTGGGCTGTTCTCTCAGAGGCTGTCCTCCTTATCCTCTTTTGCCTAGCAGGGCTCTGCTCTGGGCACCCTCAAGGTATATCTATCTGCTATCTCTGCTTTTTAAAGACTGCGAGACCAACCGTCTGTTTAAATCTCCCATTGTTGGGAGGTTTCTCAAAGGACTCACACATATGTTTTCTCCTATCCTGTTCATAATGCACCAGTGGGATTTGGACTTGGTCTTCACATACTTCATGTGTGCTCCTTTCGTGCTGCTGCACAGCTGTTGTCTACGGCTCTTGATCCTTAAAACTGCCTTCTTGATTGTAATCACCTCTGCTCGCAGAGTGAGTGAGCTCCAGGCTCTCTTCGAATCCACTGTCCCTAGCAGTACATCCTGACAAGGTGGTGCTTCGTACCAAGGCATCCTTCCTTTCCAAAGTGGTGACACCTTTTCACGTAGGCCAATCAGTCACTTTGCCTACATTTTACGCACCTCCACATCCCTCTAATGAGGAGAGACTCCACTGCCTGGATCCAAAAAGAGCGTTCTACCTAAATCGTACTGAAGATTTCCAGGTGGACTATAAACTTTGCGGGTTATGTGGGTGCGAAGAAAGGAAGGGCGGTGCAGAAGAGGACCATCTCGCCTTGGGTAGTCCTCTGCATCAAGATGTGCTACGCTTTTTCAAGAAAGCAACCCCCTGAAGGTTTGCGCACTCATTCAGCCAGAGCAATTACTGCTACCACAACGTACAAGATGTGCTACGCTTTTGCAAGAAAGCAACCCCCTGAAGGTTTGCGCGCTCATTCAACCATAGCAACTGCTGCTACCACAACGTTAGCACGCGTAGTTCCAGTCCTGGATATCTGCCAGGCAGCACTGTGGGTGTCTTTGCATACGTTCACCAAGCATTACTGCCTGGACAGTCAGGTCTGCCGAGATGGCTACATTGGCCGTTCGGTCCTGCAGGACTTTTTGGTGTAATCTTAGTTTGCAGCCCACCACTGGGGATGGTATTGCTCGGGTATATATTCTAAGGTAAGGAATCTGCAACTAGAAATCTCAATCACTTGTACAAGTTACTTACCGTAAGTAATGATATATCTGGTAGAGCATATTCTGGTTGCAGATTCCTTACTGACCTGCCCATCCTCCCCACACTACAAACTGATTTCTAGAGACAGGAACTTCCCTTAAGGGCCCTAGTTTTGGCACACCATTTTCAGTGTTTTATATGGCTCTGCGCTACTGGCATGGAAAGTCGTGAAAAGAAACTGATGTCAGAGCTTCGGGGTGGTGCCTATATATGACCGTGACATCATCACGGCGACCATGGCACCTGCGGAGTCCACCGACGCCACCTAGAAGAAAAATCTCCGGATCCAGGCTGACGCCTGGGGCATATTCTAAGCTAGGTAATCTGCAGCTAGAATATCTCTACTAGATATATCGTTATAGAAGGTAAGTAACTTGTACTTTAGGGCATGTCCCCTCACCCTGTGGGAACTGGTTGAATGGACCTTGATTAACTATGGTTTTGCCACTTTTCAGACATGCTGAAGAGTCTCAAGGATTCTACAGACACTGGCTCGGTCAGAGGGCGCTGGCTTAACTGTGATTCGCTTCACTTGAGTGGACTTTACTAGCTGCTTCTAGAGATATCTAGGTGGTCCTCATTGACTTGTCCTTTGAGCGTCTCTTCAGAGAGAAGGCTGATTCCTCGCTGAAACACTTCAGTAATAGCTGAACCACTGCACTCTTGCTGGGCCTAGCCCTCCCCCTGAAGCAATTTCACCAGCAATTCTGAATATGTCAGACTTCAGTTGTTTAATCTTTGCAGCTGGTTCAAATTATCTAAAAAATAAATATACCTTTCTTTAATTGCAGGAGAGGATCTAGAGGATACCAGCAAAACCAGCAGCCCCAGTTTGTCACTTTTTGTTGCCTCTGCTGCAACAAAACCACTTTAAGCCATCCACACCCCTCCTTTTCCTTTAAACCACCTGCATTGGTGGAGTGGCCAAATGGGCCATAGAGGAGGTGTCCTTGAATGTAAGGGCTGTGATTTTACTTCCTTTTCTAATAGGTTTAGGGGAAAGGTGGTGATCTCAGACTGATCCTTTACCTCCAACCCTTGAGCATTTTCATTTGGCCCAACAAGTTTAAGATGCTGTCCCTTAGCCTATTCCTGCTGGCTCTAAATATAGTGATAGAGTGGTGACTCAGTGCTAGCAGCTTTTGGTTCCGCAGTTTGAATTGACAATTACTCCACAAATATTCAGCGAGGTGATGGCCATAGAAGTGACTTCGCTGCAGAGGTCTGGTGTGCACCTATTTTAATAATTTGCTGATTGGATGATGAAGGCATGGTTTCTGGTGCAATAAAGTGCATCTTTAGCACAGAAGAGCCAGCATTTACTCCCGTTTTGTGGGACATCTTTAAATCAGTGCCTTTGGCACAGCCTGCAGCAGGACACCATAATACAGTTAATTTCCTGCCCTCAGCAGAGTTTGGGGCCATTACATTAGTGAAAGGTGGACCTGCTGTTTAACTCCACTGGTTCAAGTTTCACTATGCAGGTAGCATCCCGACTTGCACTCTAGCTCTGGACCGAGATCCTCCTGCGGCAAATGACTCCATTGGCATGAAGAGATATATATTGCCCAGTTTCAGACTGCCTTATCCCCTTTTCAAGGGTTGTCCTTGGCGGGGCACACTAATTGTGTGCCACCATTTGAAATGCTCTCAGTGTGCCTCTCAACAGCTCCTTCGTCTCTATCTGTAAATAATGGGTGTAGTGGCAAAGTATTTCCTCATTTGCATGAGGCAACACCCCAATTATCGACACACATGTAGTGCTGTCATGGTCCGTAGCATATGAATGAGTTGTACATACATTTGTGGCCCCTTCTGTTATATCCATGTGCCACAGAAAGCAATAACTTCCAGAAGTCCTATTGTGCACCCACCCAGAAACTGATGTTCATATGGTTCATGCTGGACAAAACCCTTATGGAGGCCTTTCTACCTCCTCTGGGCATTTTAGATTTGTGGAATGATTGTTTTTTCTGAATCGGATGCTGATCCAGATTCTGCAAGTACTGTGCATGTTCAGCTTTATTACTTCATGCATCGGTGACATGTCAGATAGGGAATGAGAGCCCTGCAGTGGTGTCTAAGCAAGCAATGGCACCAACAACAGAGGACCTCCTGGCTTTGGTGCAGATTTTCATTTCTGTCATCCTGGTTCCGCACTGCTGTATGTGTCTGTTGCTGGTCTATGGCATTCATCTGAGTAGCATTGTGGGGCAGAGCTTGGCCTAACATATTTTATTGAAACTATGTGTAAGCATATATGTGTTAGAGATTCTGTCAGTCTCTCTTGCATGTACGCCTCCTTCCCTTCCAAGGAAGTACCATTCAAGTTCTGTTTGGCAACACTACCACTGTCCATGACACTATTACATTAGCAAATAGGATGGTGTGGTGCTGTGAACCCCACAATGAGGGTTTGACTGTAGCATTGTGCCCAGCAACTGGGTGTTTGCTTGGTAATAGCACACATTGCAGGCAATCTCATTATGGGAGTGGATGCTCTGAACTGCTTCTCCTTGGAGGGCCACAAGTGCTGCATATGGTCTTTTCCATGTTGGGTTGAGTGTTCATCTATGTATCTATTGAACACAGTCCAGAACAGGGATTGCTTTTTTTTTTTTTTACACGTCCTACTCTTGCTTTAAATTGTTCCTTGGGGTGATGCCTGGAGATTTGACTTGCACAGTGGCTTATTATATGCTTTACCGCCGATTCTACTAATGTCAAGTCCTCCAGAAGGTGCAGGTTGATCTAACACAGCAGATACTGATTGCCCAGACCGTGCAAGGAAACGTTGGTAAACTGGTCTGTTGGAACTCTGCTTTTGTTCCCCTTCTCTTCTGCAGAGTGTAGACCCGTCTGTCGTTTCAATCATTGTGGCAGCACATGTAGAAATTGAGTAGTTCCAGCTAGAGTTCCTGTGATTGCCACCTCACTGCAAATGGCATCTTGAATGCTAGGAAACCCACCACAAAAATTCACTTCTGCTTGTTGCTGGAATAAGTTTGTCCAGTGGTGTAAACAGTGTATACTCTGAATCCTTTTCAGTGATGCCTTTCCGATGTTCAATGCTTTAGTCTGTTTCTTAGCAGTGACTACTCTGTTAATTATGTGCTCTATCTTAAAGTGTCTCCTTAACCAGCTGTCTTAAGTTGCTACTAGTAGTGCTTTTTCAGAAATAGTTTCATTATTTGGTTCTTCTCACCACATTATTGAACTTACCTTGGATTAGGAAATTGTTTTGAATTTCCATTCAAGAAAATGCACAATTGCCCGGTTTGTCTTCTGACTTTGAAAAAATGATCTTCTTGTTGCTGATACGTTAGAAATGGGGTTTCTGATTGGTTAGGGTTTGCACCTCAGCCACGCAGAAACAACCACTCTAGCCATGGCAAGTATGTTACACTCTAAAAATAACCTTTGCTCACCTGCTCATAGCTTGGCACAGATCAGTCAGGCTTATCCTCAGAGGTCATATATCAAGCTTTTGTGCAATACACACACCAGTGATACAATAAATACACCACAAAGGAGACTTCACACAGGTTTGTATAAAAATATCCTTCTTATACTGTATATACATCATAGGCCAAAATGGCATACATGATGAACCTGGTGCACTTTACGCAGTTACTGAACTGTTACTCATTATCCTGTTAGTGCAGGGCACATAATACGATATTGTGATTATATAACCTAGAACATCATGGGTGACAGGTATTGTGCAGGTGCAAGGGGACTCAGGAACCCTCTTCTAAAAAGAGCAACCCCTTATAGAACATCCCAGCACGACCTGAAAAGGCAACAGTTGTGGGCAGGACAGAGTACATGAATCACCACAAACCATGAATCACATATATTGTGCATAATTCAGTCATGATCAGGTGAAGGTGACCTACATCAGAGCATGAAGCACAATAGTAAAACAGTTGTACCCCCAAGCACTCCCCATACTCAACGTACACTCATGAGGCATGGTAATGGTGCTCATCATGTAAATACTGCAGTCCTGATAATGGAAGTGCCCTCACCAGAACATGACAGAGATTCCTTTGGTGCCTGAATACATGTGCGCCTTCTAGGCGAATTATGATAGCCTTTGCAAGTGTTGCTGAAGTAATGTTAATTGTCATCCAAGCACAGGCCACAGAAGAGCCTGCAGACCTATTAAATGTGTTGTGGTAGTTTGTCACTACTAGGACATGTAGCACATAAAAATGTCCTTCCTGTAGGAAAGTGCCACTGTTGGCATGATTACTCTCCCACTTTTTGTCTACTGTTGATGCCAACTTAGAAAGTGTGCTGGGACCCTGCTAACCAGGCCCAAGCACCAGTGTTCTTTCCCTAAAACTGTACCTTTGTACCCACAATTGACACAGCCCTGGCACACAGTTAAGTCTCTTGTAAAAAGTACCCATGGTACCAATGGCCCTGTGGCCAGGAAATCTCCCTATTACCTGCAGCATGTATTAGGCCACCATAGGGGACCCCTCACTCAGCACATGCACATTGCAAGACTTAAGTTAACATGACACCCCTCTCAGGGTGCCATGCACACAAACCACTGCCTGTGGCATAAGTAAGTCACCCCTCTAGCAGGCCTTACAGCCCTAAGACATGGTGTACTAAACCACAGGCGAGGGCATAGCTGCATGAGCAATATGCCCCTACAGCCTCTAAGTCCATTCTTAGACATTGTAAGTGCAGTGTAGCCATATTGAGTATATGGTCTGGGAGTTAGTCATTACAAGCTCCACAGAACCATACTGGCTTCACTGAATACTGATAAGTTTGGTATCAAACTCCTCAGCACAATAAACCTACATGGATGCCAGTGTGGGATTTATTGAAAAATGCACACACAGGGCATCTTAGAGATGCCCCCTGTATGTTAGCCAAACTGCTAGTGTAGGACTGACCGGTCTGTGCCAGCCTGCCACTTTCAGACAAGTTTATGACCACATGCGGTGAGTGCCTTTGTACTCTCTGTGGTCAGAAACAAAACCTGCTTGGGTGGAGGTGCTTCACACCTCTCCCTGCAGGAACTGTAACACCTGGCAGTGAGTCTCAAAGGCTCAATCTTCGGGTTACAGTGTCCCAGGGCACTCCAGCTAGCGGAGATGCCCGCCCCCTTGGTCAAAGCCCCACTTTTGTTGGCAAGTCCAGTGGGAAAATTAGGGAAAACAGGGAGGAGTGACCACCCCAGTCAGGACCACCCCTAAGGTGTCCAGGGCTGAGGTGACCTCCTCCCTGGAGAATTCTCCATCTTGGTTTGAAGGACAGGGACCAATAGGGATTGGAATGTGCCTCCTCCCTAAAGGGAGTGGGCACAAGGAGGGTGTAACTATCCTCAGAGACAGTATCCATTGGCAACTCCCCTCTGACCCTTAACATGCCCCTAAATCTAGGATTTAAGGGCCTCCCTGAACCCAGCTCACCAGATTCCTGGCAGCCTACAAGAAGGACTGCTAAGCCAAAAACCCCAGCATAGAAGAAGGAAGACAACAACTGTTTTGGCCCTAGCCCTACCGGCCTGTTTCCTGCTTTAAAAAACCAGCAAAAAGACCAGCGACTCATCCAGCGGGCCCAGCGACCTCTCAACTCCAGAGGACTGCCCTGCACCCAAAAGGACCTAGAACTCCAGAGGACAGCGGCTCTGTGAATAAACCTACAACTAAGGACTCGCCTCACTCAAGATGCGTGACTCTTGACTCCTGTGCACCAGACGCCCACGGCCCGTGTCCAGGTGGTCTACCCAGCAAGAGAGGGTCCCCAGGTGATTACGGGCAAGTGGCCACCCTTGGTTGACCTCTCCACCCCTCCACAATGATGCCTGCAGAGGACCCCCCTGATCACGCGCTCCGGACGAAGATATCTGACGCCTAAAGGACACACTGCACCTGCAGCCCCCAGGCTTTGGAGAAACCGACGCCCGGTACCTCCTCGTTCAGCAGGCGGCCCCTGTCAGACAGGTGGTGTGCCGGAGACATCACCCTGGACCCTGCCTGCAGTCTGAGTGACCTCCAGGGTCTTCTCATGACCAGCAATGGAAACCCGACAGCCTGTTTGCACCATGCACCCGCCCACCCATGTGCCGCTGAGGGTGTGTGCTTGGTGCCTACTTGTGGCCCCTCCAGTGCTCTTCTAATCTCCACCTGGTCTGTCCTCCAAGTCGCAGGTACTTACCTGCTGGCTGACTTGATTCAGAGTACCCCCCGTCTCAATAGGAGCCCACGTTAAATTTGCTCAACTTTGACCTCTGCACCCGGCCGGCCCGTGTTGCTGGTGGTCGGTGTTTGGGGTTAACTTAAATAACAACCTTTGGACTTCCTAAAACCCGGAGATTGAGACTGTAAGTGTTGTACCTGTGAACAGATCTAACATTTCTCCCCCCCCTGTATTACTTACCTATTTCAAACAAAGTATTGTTGATATCTGTGTAAAATACTTTTAAGATACTTACCTGCAATTTGAATCTTGTGGTTCTAAAAATAAACCAAGAAAATATATTTTCACACTATAATAACCATTGGTCTGGAGTTAAGTCATTGAGTGTGTGTACAACAAATGCTTTGCACTACCCTCTGATAAGCAGAACTGCTCGTCCACACTAACACAAAGAGAGCATTAGTATTATCTACTTTGGCCTCTGTTAAGCCATTGGGGAACCCTTGGACTCTGTGCACATAACACTATGGGGGTGATTCCGACCCTGGCGGTCATGGACCGCCAGGGCCGGGGTTGGAGGATGCACCGCCAACAGGCTGGCGGTGCATCAAGGGCAATTCTGACCGCGGCGGTAAAGCTGCGGTCAGAAAAGGGAAACCGGCGGTTTCCCGCCGGTTTTCCCCTGCCCCTGTGAATCCTCCACGGCGGCGCTGCAAGCAGCGCCGCCATGGGGATTCCGACCCCCTTCCCGCCAGCCTGGTTCTGGCGGTTTTCACCGCCAGAACCAGGCTGGCGGGAACGGGTGTCGTGGGGCCCCTGGGGGCCCCTGCAGTGCCCATGCCAATGGCATGGACACTGCAGGGGCCCCCTAACAGGGCCCCACATTGATTTTCAGTGTCTGCATAGCAGACACTGAAAATCGCGACGGGTGCAACTGCACCCGTCGCACACCAGCAACTCCGCCGGCTCCATTCGGAGCCGGCTTCCTCGTTGCTGGTGCTTTCCCGCTCGGCGGGCGGGCGGCCTTTTGGCGGTCGCCCGTCAGCCCAGCGGGAAAGTCAGAATGACCGCCGCGGTCTTTTGACCACGGTACGGTCTTCTGGCGGTTCCCGCCAGGCGGGCGGCTTCCGCCGCCGGTGGGGGTCAGAATGACCCCCTAAATCTCACTTTGATATAGTGTATTCAGAGCCAGCTTCCTACACTACCTTTTACATCCACAGCAACCTTCCCATAGGGCTATGTAGGGCTACCTTATGGGTGACTTGGGTGTAATGAAAAGGGAGTTTAGGCCTTGATAAGTAGTTTGTCCTGCCAAGTCAATGTGGAAGTAAACTGCGCACACAGGCATTGCATTGGCAGGCCGGCGACAAGTTTGAAAGGCTACTTCAGAGGGTGGCGAAATGTGCTTTGCAGGCTCACTAGTAGCATTTAATTTAGAGGCCCTGGGTACATGGTGTATCACTTTACGAGGAACTTTCAGGTAAATTAAATGAGCCAAATTGATGTTATACAATGTACCAATTTAAAGGGGAGAGAGCACCACATACACTTAACACTAATTAACAGTGGTAAAGTGCCCAGATTCCTAAAGCCAAAATGTTTGGGGCAACCATGCAGAAAGGGCCATTTCCAACATGATGATTTTGGGCTCTAGGGGCGATTAACCACAGGACCTGTCGAACTGAATACCATTTCACACTCTTCAATCTGGTTCTTTGAACTTGTCCATCATATTTAACAGAAGTGCTGCCTACTTTTCACATGTCCTTTTGGGTACTTAGGCCATCGACCCGCCCTGAACGACCCTAAATTCTTGTCCCAACACCCCACGCCTGAGAACATTGTTATCCAGGCATCCTCCTCCGCTGGTGCATTCCCTTCCGCACCTCTTGACATGGAATCAAATAGGCTGGGCCATTTTGGGAAGAAGATGTCTTCTTCCTCCAGTATAGAGCTACGGTCCGTGAACACTGCATGCCTTTTGGGCTGTTATACTCCCTCTCTCTGGGATACGGTCACGCAAGTCTTGCCGCAGATACCAGAGGAGAATTGGGCTATCGTCTCCCAAGCTGTTACTGATGGGAGAGATGTTCACTGTTCGATGTGGGCTGGACACGACTGACTCTCTGGATAGATTGGTTGCAAAAACGGTGGCCGCGAGCAGCCATGCTTGGTTAAGAACATCTGGTTTCTCAGGGGATGTCCAACAGACCCTTATGGACATGCCCTTTGATGTCACCCATCTATTTGGAAACAAGATGGACTTGGCGCTGGAGAGGTTCAAGGACTCCCAGGCTACGGCTCGGTCCCTCTGCCTTTCCATTGCCCCTTGTCCCCAACAGTCTGCCTTTTGCCCCTTTCAGGGCCACAGAAAGGGGTCCCTGTCACGTCCCTTTCCTAGCCACTGTCCCACCCTTGCTGTTTAGCTGCTGCATGGCCAGGGATGCAGAATCCCACATAGTCGTGGGACAGGGAACCAGAGGTCTGCCCAGTCCACCCCTGCTGCAGCCTCCAAACCCTCCTAGTCTGTCGCCTCACTCCGGTCCAGTTGGCGGCAGGATTCACCGTCACCTACCCCACTGGGAATACATCACTACGGAAAGGTGGGTTTTGCAGATCGTTCAGAGGGGCTACTCCCTCCCCTTCAAGACTGCCCTGCTAGCCAGGCCTCCATCATTAAGCTGTTTACCAGAGGATAATTTGGCACTTCTCTGCCAAGAAGCTGTAGCTCTCTTGGCCAAGGGAGCTATAGAGAGGGTCCCTGTGCCAGAAGTAGGTTGTGGTTATTCCAGCTACTTTCTGGTGCCCAAAAAAAGCCAAGTGCTTACATCCTATCCTAGATCTTCGGTCCCTCAATCTCTTCCTCAAGAAGGAGAAATTCAAAATGCTCACCCTGGCTCAGGTCCTGTCTGCCTTGGACCCAGGAGACTGGATGGTAGCGTTGGACTTGCAAGAAGCTTATTTCCATATTTCCATCCTGCGTGTCCACAGACGTTACCTACGATTCTTGGTAGGTCACAAGCACTTTCAATTTACTGTGCTCCCCTTCAGCCTTACGAGCGCCTTTGGGTATTCACAAAAGTGATGGCGGTGGTTGCAGCTCATCTGCACAGGTTGGGGGTTTCATTCTTCCCCTATCTCGACTGGCTGTTGAAGGTAGAATCGCCCCAGAAAGTGGTCTTCCACCTTCAGACTACAGCAGACCTCCTGCACATTAGTGTGCAGGGGGGAGAGCTGAAAGACTGTTAATTCTTTAGTTGTTCAAAGCGACCCTTGCCTAATTGGTCGCTCCCCTTATCAATATAAATAAAAAATCCCTGGTGTCTAGTGGCTTCTGCCCTCAGTGGGGCAGAAAAGGCCAAATAAAAAAAATGTCCCCCAGGGAGCGACCCTTGCCTAAGGGGTCACTCACCTTATCAATCTAAATAAATAAATAAAAAAACAATCTGTTGTTTAATGGCTTCATCTGCCTAATTAATATAGGCCGATCTGCCCCCAGGAGGGGCTGAAATGGCCTTAGATTAAATGCCCCCCCTTTTGGGAGCGACTCTTTCCCAACGGGTTGCTCCCCTTCCTTGTTTACAAAAAGTAAACAAAATCCCTGGTGTCTAGTGGGCATTCCTGCAGCACGATTGCTATGCAGTCGTGCTGCAGGAATGCAGAGAGACATGAATAGGGAAGGAAAAGCCATTCTTTCCCTTTTTATGCCTCTCTGCCTCCCCTGTCCCCCATACTGAGGAGGAACTAATCAGTTTCTCCTTGGGTCGGGCTGGAAGCATTCCTTCCAGTGCGACGGGGGTTGACCTCTGATGATGTCATCAGAAAGCCAATGGGGGGTAAACGGGGCTCAGGGTGGAAGGGGATGTGATTCCCCTTCCAGGCCTACCCTGGGGTGGTCGGAGGGGGAGGCTCTCGCTTCCCCTGAGGGACATACCAGGATGTAGTGGTTACGTCAGTGGCGCCTCAGTGCCGCGCAACTGGATGTAACCTCTACGTACTTGGCGGAGAAGGGGTTAAATTCGGACTTCCTCATGTTGCGTTTCCATACTTCTTCCATTCCCAGGCTAATGATAACCTGGTTTAGGTAGCTTCCCCATGTTCCTTGGCTGTTACTGAGTTGTTGCTCCTGCACTTCTTGCCAGCAGGAGTAGAGTATGGAGGAATTCTCTGCTGCCCATCGCCTCCATGATGCTTTAAGAAAGGTGCCCTGACGCTGGAATTTTTTTTTTTTTTTTTAGCCCATGTCCAGTCTAACCTGGGCCGGGGAAGCACTTTTCAGGATATTAAAAATGACCTTATATGCTTTAACTTGGCTGTTGCTCAAAGCACGGATCTCCCGACCCTTCAATACTTAGGTCCCATAAGAAGCAGCTGGAAGCAGCTGTGCTGACATGATTTTTAATAGTTGGAACCAATTTGTGCAATCCAGCTTCTTTTTGAGCAGCTTAAAGTTATATGTTAATGAGTTGGCCTTTTCCTTGATTGACAATATTTGGCGATTCCATTTCAGATGTGGTTCAAGGTGGACTCCTAAATATTTATCCGACTGCACCATCTCCACTTTTTTCTCTCCCAAGTACCAAGAATGGTTTATAGTTTGCCGCAAGGAACCTTCTCTCGACCATAAAAGTGTTAAGCGCTGATAAACTTCATTGCAGACCTTGTGGTGTATGACTCAGCAGTACAATATCATCTGCATATTGTAGGCATCCAATTTTCTCTGAGCCTAACGCTGGGGGAAGACTGTTTACCTGTGCTAACGTGCCAGCAAAATCTGCCAGGTGTAGGTTCAAGAGAATTGGTGCCAGAACATAGCCTTGCTTTAGGCCAGATTTTGTGGGTATTCTATTTGTCAATCTTGAACCATCTCCGACCATCCCCGATTTTGATCTGGACCCAGATGTTGGTGTAGACATCTATAATGGCCCTCAATAGGTTATACGGGATACCCCATATAGCCAGCTTAGCCCACAACCTTTCCCTGGGAACCCGGTCAAAGGCCGATTTGAAATCAATAAAACATGCGCAGAGGCCCAGCTTCCTGTGGCTGGCTTTTTCCACTATAAGGGAAAGTGCAATTAGATTTGATGACCTTCCCATGCGTGCCCTGAAGCCTGTTTGAAATCTCTGGAGTAGCTGGTTTTCATCAGCCCAGGTTTGAAGATGCTGTAACAAACAAGAGGCCGTATAGCTTGGCTTCTACATCTGTGAGGGCTATCAGCCTAAAATTTGAAAGCAGATCGGTATTTCCGCTTTAATAGATGGTATGGAGAATGCTGCCTCTCCATGATTCTGGGATCCGATTGGTATAAACGATGGAGTTGAAAATGGCAGAAAATACTGCGCCAAATATACTGCGTTGGCTTTGAAGATTGCATTCGGAAGCCCATTTGGTCCAGCTGCCCCTTCGGACTTCAGCTTCTTGATCAAACTGGCTAGTTGTGCTAGCTCCATAACTTGATGTTGATTTTCATTCTCGGGGATATCCAAAAGCTTCCCCTCATCCTGGAGATTTAGCAATTGGTTATTACTTGTGGATGGTTCAATCCCCTTCATTAAGGGTGGAAGCCTGGCTAATGTTTCTCCGCCATTTGTCAGCCTATTTGTCAACCCATACAGACTGCTGACATGACTCTTCCAAGCGGTTCGGTCTATCTCGAAGTTGTGATGTCTGTTTTTTCCCAGTGCCAGTTCGTTCATCAGCCCTCTGAATAAGTTGGATGTTTGGCATTTGACTTGCCCACCGTAGTTTGGACCATGCATGTTCCTGAAAGCTTTTCTTTGCAGACCAACAATCTAAGCAATACTTTTTTCCATGGCCCATAAAGTGAGCTTCTCTCTGCCTTCTCCCCGATGGATTGCTTTTACCAGTTTCCCGGTTTGTTGTGCAATTTGTAATTTCTGGAGGCGCAAAACTTTGTTGAACCAGGGCTGACTAACACAATCCCTTTTTGATACATAGGCCAATCCCAGGAAGGTTGAGTTTGGAGGTGGCCGGAAATGTTGCCACCAAACCGTGACTTAGCTCCACCCAGTCTTCATTCCAATCCCCTTTCAGAGTGGGCTCCTTTTGTTGCATATCTGCAAGAGTTTTTCTCTCTTCTCGGGAGCCAGCCATCTGATGCATCTCATCCATCACTACCGCTATCCCTTTCTCATGCCATTTCAATTTCTTGAGAGTAAACATTGCTGGAGGACTCATTAGATCATTCAAGGGCTGCAGCAACTCAGGTTTATATGCTAACTCTAATGTTTGTGGAAAATGCTCTCTCTCAGCTTTGCACTTATTTTGAAAGCTCCTTACCAGGGCCATTGCAGAGTTATTTATCAGAGTGTAATCGATGGCTGAGCTTTTTTTCCTCGCTTAGATGCTGGAGAGTCCTTCTCACTGTTTCCGTGTAGTAAAGATAGACCTAATTTCTCCAACTCCTGTCTGTGAACACTTGCAGTTCGGTTCTTCATGTTTCCTCCTTTTGGGGTCAACAGATTAAGATTGAAATCGCCACTGATGATGAATGTGGGCTCCTGATATTGTCTCTGTATGGTTTTAATGAATTCATACAGAGTTTTCCATTTCACCCCCTTTGAGCTTTTTTTGCGTGAATATACACATTTATGAGAATAAACCTGGCTGCACTGTGGTCTACCTAATGTGACCTTGGTTGACTGGATCCAGTTTGACTCTATCAATTGAAACATTATGGCATATGGGAGCCATGGAGACCATGGTTGACAGGCCTCCTTTTGCGTGACTGTATTTGCTATGGCTCCTTGCTGGAATGTGTGAGGCATCATACCTGAACACCGAAATCAACTCTGTGCTCCAGGTTTCCTGGAGTAGGATGATGTCGTACACCTGGAAAAAAGATTGTACTTCTGGATCATGTAAAAACGATTGGATGCTGTGAACCTTCCATGAACAGATGTTAACGTATGGTCTAACTGCACCTTGGTTCCTGATCTTTTGACTGTTGTCATGGACATTTTGCGGTATAGGAGGCTGAAAGTCTTTAGAGGCACAAAGAGTGTGGCCTACTCCTGTTTCACCATCATGTTTCACAACTGTTAAATTTCCCATAGCTGAAGAGATTGTATCTGCTCCTGTCGCCCCTCTTAGCACTGATTTATTGCAGTGCCTGGGGGCCCCCAGTGGACCTGGGTAGCAAGGGCGGTCTCTTTGTCGTAGTTCAATGCCCCATGGATAAAAAGTGTCGGAATAAGATATTAGGTGGTGCACAAGGTCTGCTGTGGCCCAAGTGGTGAATGCAGCCTCTCAATCACTCCTAAGTGGATGGGGTTTAAATTCAACCGAAGAAGATCAACCGATGAGATGTGGGATAAGTCTCTTATTTCCCTGATCAATTTTAGAATGTTTCCTCTATTGAGGATGTCAAAATTCCCCTCTGATTTAAAGTGGGGAATGAGAAGCAGTTTATGCGCTGTCGCTGATGAGACCTTCGTAAATGTTTTATTGTCCTGGGTCGATCGCTTGTGACCTGCTTCCAGTTGGTACTGCGATAGATAGTTTAACTGCAGGCTAGGGCTAAATATACTCCTTTCTTTTCCTCTTTGGTCCTTGGCCTCCTTCTCAGTCTCCTGATTGGTGTGATCTGTTAGTATATGCTGATGTTCTACTGTGCTACAAGGCTCTGTTTGTTGGAAAATTCACTGATGTAGGTTCCATGGGTGCAGGTCTTTTACTATTCAACTTACTGATAGAGTATGTCACTTTTGCTTCGTTGTTTTTTCCCTCTGTTAATTGTCCAAAAAAGGATCTTTGTTCTTACTTCTTTGGCCCCCGTCTACTGGGGGTGCAGGAGATCTTTGGGAGGTGGAACCTGAACTAGGACTTTCCTCAACAGTTGAAAATTGTTTAGTATCTGATGGTAAGAAAGCATTAGCATTCGAATTAGTGATGTTCGGCACGACTGGGCGCATCTGTTGCGCAAAGAATTGCCATATACTTTTCTGCTTGGCTGTTCTTGCTTTTTTATTGCTTTCCTTTGCTTCTTCTTATCCCTTTTTTACCTTAACTGCTCTGGGCTTTGTGAATCACTGTGAGGGGCATTCACCTCCATTTTTGTGATAGTACTTATGTTCTTACTATGTTTCCCTGTGTGATGGACCCCTTCATGTGGGCAGCTTGATGAGCATCGGGGCTCAGTTTGCGCCGTTGCCTGTGGGGAAGATAAGTTGAGAGGTTCTCTTGACAAGTTTTCAATGGCAATGTTTTTTTCTTCACATTTTTCTAATTCATCAAATTCTGAAAAACAGAATCACTGCTTTCGTGTTGCGTTGACGTTTTTGCTATGATATAGTATTCTGGATAGATTCTGTAGCCTTTCTGATGAGGTTCCCGGCTGCCTTGGAGGGGGCGGAAGGCTCTTGGGTACACTCCAGGTGGGGGTACGAGCAGGTCTCGCACAGTAATTCACAAGCCGCACCCAGATCTAGCTAGGCTGCTTCTGTGAGCCCACAGGGCTCCACACTCAACTGACTACAGCAGCTGCGCTCAAACCTCCCCGCCCATACCAGACTCATGTACTGACCATGGGTCTTGCCTTCCTGCTGCTGATGCTCCTGCTATTGGTGCAGATGATATCCTGTGCTGGAGTCAAAATATGGAAATATTCCTTGTCTAGTAGGCAGCGGCAATGTCTGGCTGAATTAAGGGTAGATTGCAGTAATCGCGTCCTCTACCTCCTTTCCACCTTTCCGGCTGCTATGCTGTTCGGCTGATTTAGACGGTATTGTTTTGGTCCCATGATTCTTCCTTAGCAGTGCATACTGGTACCCACAAAACCTAGAACTATGTAAAATTAAGTTTTGGTGGGAAGCAATGCTCATGGATGTACAAGACTACATTCAGAAATGCCCAATTTGTGCCCAGAATAAGGTTTCAAGAACACCACATGCTGGTCTAATACTCCCTCTCCTGGAACAACCTAGATCCAGGAATAGCACTAATCTTTATTGCATTAAAAATGTCTAATCAAAAAACCATCATTGTAGTGGAAATAGATTCCTTTTCCAAAATAGGCCACTTCATCGCTTTAAAAAAAAAAAAACACTGCTAAGGAATTCAGTAACATTCTTTTGCAAGAATTAATTCGCTTATATGGTTTGCTATGTGCAAAGTAATCACCAATAGAGATCCCCAACTGGAATCAAAATCTTGGCATAATCTCAGTACATCTCTAGGCATAGATTTAGGTTTGTCATCTGCCTACCACCCACAAACTGATGAGAAGACTGAGCGGGCAAACCAGTCTTTGGAGCAAACCTTACAATGTATTATGTCATCTCTTACCAGTCAGTGGCTTCCTTTAGTGGAATTTGCATGCAACAATAGGGTTCATACTGTAACTGGTGATACCTCTTTCTGCCTGCTTACTGGTTATCATTCAGTGCCTGTCACCTTGGTGAATCTTGTATTGTCAGGTCAAGTATCTGCTGTGAATGAGCTTCATCAGAATCTCAGAACAATCCAGCAAAAAGTAAGTCAAATATTTGTCAAGTCTCAACTCAAGATGAAAGGTCAAGCTGATTAACATCCCTCTCAGGAACTCCAGTATAAAATGTTTTATAAAGTTTAGCTGTCAGCCAAGCATTTAAAATGGAGACCTTAGCCAAATTTCACCCTAGAAACATTGGGCCTTTTGATAGTGATAAAATGATCTTCCCAGTGTCCATTCGTCTTCAACTAACCCCTGACCTTGCAATTCTCTTGGTGTTCCACTCTTGAGACACGGGTCTCATGTCCCCTCCCACCCCCCACCCCCCTTCCTCCTGTTCAGATTCATGGACATCGTGAATACGAGGTTACTAAAATTTTAAACTCCAGATATTGGCAGGGTTAATAAGATTCTAGTCTCAGATGTTGCCAGGGTCGCCATTTCTGTCTTATTGATTGGAACGGGTTTGGTCCAGAGGAACGATACTGTAAACCTGTCTGGTACATGCCCCTCACCTCATCTGTTATTCCCATGCCAGAGTTCCTCAAAAGAACCGCCTGATGGGGGTGTCATTTTCTGGGGTGGGGAGGGTTTACTGTTATCACAATTGCCCCAGCCATCTTACGTTTCTTCTGTTGCCCCTGTCGTGGTCACCCGGTCATCCCAGTCTGCATCCTTCCTGTTCTGTCCTCTTCTGTTTCTGTCCCCAAGTTTGCCCTTTTCTCACCTCTCCCACTATGGTCTTTGGTGGTATACTATTGTGCCCTTATTTTCACAGACAAGACGGAGGTACCTGTTTTTCCAAATTTGTTTAAAAAAAACAGGACGGAGATACCTGTTTACCCAGACTTGTTTTCACTAGCTGCCCATATGCAAATACTGTTCTTACATAGCAGGACAGAGCCACCTGCGTGTTCAGATTTGTTTTGCCAGCTTTTGTTTTTGTAAACACTTGCCTCTTGCATAACTGGAAGGAAGGAGCCAGACTGCTCCCATGTCATTAAGGTGTTCATAAAAACGCACACTTGTATCTGAAACCTGCTTGGCTTTGTGGATGATAGAAAGAAGAGCAGAACTCCCCTTACTCTCCCCGAAGGTGAGGATACTTAAAGCTCAAGTTTACGAGATTGGTTGCCAGCTGGAATCCCTGCTGAGCTCAGCACTGCTTCACTGGCCCTGTGAAAGAAGAAAACTAGCAAAAGTCAAGTAAGCTAATTTAAACGTCTATCAAGGAGGTTCTACAGCACAGATAACATTTGATTAAAGGGGAATGCAGCTTTGGTCAATTTGGAAGCGCAATCCGAAGACTATTGATTTGTGACTCATGTTGGTGCACTAAAAGGATTGTGGGCTTTATGTAATTTGAAGTAGGATGTCTACTGCAGAGAGCAGTGCTTGATGTAAGGCGGCATCCAGATCTCCAGTAGCTGAACCACCAAGGATTATTTTATTATTTTGTCCCATCCCCCTTTCTCTTCTGGAACTCTTGCTGGTTGATTGCGTTAACAGCAACATCAAGAAAAGTGCTATGAAAGAGTGTGTGGGCAAGCCATCACCCATGTAAAAATCCTGGTCTTCAGGTAAGTAGCTGGTGTCATACTTGCTACAGGCTTTCTGGTGGTTGAGAGCCGACCAGCAGCTATGTGATTATCCCCAGATTCTCATGCTAAACACTACTGATTCACAGCTCAAGCCCACAGTAACACATACTTTTTCAGGGCATTGTTGTATGACTTCTTGGATAATCAGCACTAGTTATTCCCACCTGCCAGAAAGTATTACTTTGGGACTCATAGGTTGAGCATTCTGTGTGAAAAATAATCTATCAGAAGAAAGTGTTTCTCACCTTCGATGGATGCTTTTGTCACTGCAGAGTCCTCATCGCCCTCCCTCCATAGATATGCGAACATTCAAATTATCTACCAGTTACCTATTAACTTTACCAAGGAGCTAGGACTTCCACAAACTGAGAAGTTGGCAGTCTCACATAGGATTTTCCTTATGTTTGAATTATGATTCCTCCAATGCAAGCACATTAATAGGGGTCTGCTGGGTGATATCCAACCAAGTATTTCAATACATGGGGTATTTGCTGCTGCTAACAGACCAGTACAGTTTTACTTTAATTTTCTGTGCTAGACCTGTCTTCCCCTCCAAACATTTTGCCTTCTCCCCCTCCTATTTTGCAGAATTTGGTTTTGGCCTTAGTGCTAAGGTGCTTGTGCTCGCTCCCTAAAATAAGTGGCTTACAACTGATTGGCACATTTATTTAACTTACTTATACGTCCCAAGTAAAGTAGAATACCTTATACCCAGGGCCAGTCAATTAAATGCTAATAGTGGACCTGAAGCACATATTGTACCTTAAGTCGCCCTTTAAACATACATCAGGCCTGCCATTTGAAGCCTGTGTGCAGTTTTAATCTACCAATTTGACTTGGCAAAGTAAACCTTTTGCAAAGCCTAAAACCTCTTTCTTAATACATATGTTACCCCTAAGGTAGACCCTACACAGCCCATATGACAGGGTTTTATGTATTTGAAAAGTTGGACATGTACGTTTAAGTTTTATATGTGCTGGTAGTGAAAATCTTACACGTTTGTTTTCACTATTGTGACAATTGCCTTGTGCATAGGATAACATTGGGACAGCTTCTTACATTTAATAAGTGATAACCTCTTTTTGGGAGCAGGTAGGAATACCAAATTTGGTGTATAAGTAATTGCAATCTTTAACAGTACAGTTAAATTTTAAGTCCTAATTCGGAGAATTGCACTTTTAGAAAGTTGGCATTTCCTTATCCTAACCATTTGGTGCCTGCAGCCAGTTTCCTGGGTCACATGAATAGGTATAGTTATCAGTTGCCCTTTGTGTATTCCTCCGAGATAGTCACAGAAAAGGGGGACTGTGTGCTGTCAGGATGGGAGGGGCGGAGCTGTGCACAGCCACACTCTCATTTCAAAGACACTGCCTCAGCCCACACACAAAACTTAACACCAGATTTTGTGCTCCCTGAACATCCCTAGACCAGGGCAGGGGAGCAAGAAAATTCCAACACCATCTGTGGGAGAGGACATTCTAGGAGTTTCTTCCACTTCAAAGCTAAGCTGGATACCAAGTATGAAATTAGGACTCTTGGACCGAGTCTATCATTCACTTCTGGACCTATGGAGGACTCTGAAGACTTCCATGTTGCTTATGACCTGCTGTGTACTTCAGAGGACTGCCCTGCTGCACCTAGAGGATTTCCCTGATGCCTGCCCTGTGCTCTCAGAGGACTGCCCTACTGCTTGAGACTGCCTTTTCGGCTTGAACCCAGGTTTTCCAGAGTGACTCTAAAGGCTAGCTAGGTGGCTGACTCCTTGGCCAGAGCCTTAGGGACAGAAAAGGCTCCAACCATCTTGAACCTACACCCTGACCCAGCCTGAGTGAGTCCTGACTCTCCAAGTGATTCCTGTCCAGTCTTGGGCCCTTGGATGTTGGTGCTAAAGGTGCCTAGATAACCCAGATTGAAAACGAAAAGAAGAGACCTGTCTGTTCAGTAACCTGCCCAAGGTGAATCGCCGCCCTACCTCACATAGCAGTAGCTCTTGCTATGTTATTCTGTGCAGCAGCAAATCATGTTTAGCGTCTCCTCTCAAAAGGGGTATGCAGCGTTGTGAATCCCTTGTCGGCTTCAACCTGCAGCTTTGTCCTGCTAGAGATTCTGGAATTGCAAAAAATAAGCTAATTCCAATGTAGATATCTTCTCTGTGACTTCGTCCAGCGGCTCCCTGACAAAGACCTCTTCTCCTCAGACACTGATGGCTGCCTTGCTGTGCTGAACTTTACATTGGCAGTAATGTTTCAACAAAAAAATTTCTAAGTCTGAAGGACAGGCCCAATCTGCATCGTGGTTGGCCATCACTTGCAAATTGCCCCGGTCTTGCGTACATCGCGGTTGGTGCTTTGATCTTTAGACGCTATTTTTAACTTTAAACTTTAAACATTAATAACTCCATTTCTACTAATTAGATTTTTGTTGTTTAGGTGTGACATAAGTTAATAATACGTACTCTTTCTAAATTGATGTGGGATTTTTCTTGTGTTGTGTTTTCACTTTATTACTGTTAGTGTGCTGCATAAATACATTGCACGCTGCCTGTAGGTTAAGCCTGCTGCTTTTGTGCCAACCTACCAGAGTGTTAGGCTCACACTAATTTAGTGACTTCTTGTGGTTCACCCTGACAAGGAATGTGGTTGTTGCCTCACCTCCCTCAACTGACAGCACAATATCTCACAATTAGACAGATTACTTGGAGAGGCGATTATGTGCTGTGTTGGTTTTAAGAGCATTACATAATCGGTTGGCTGGGAGAGTATACGACTTATTGCTTTCTTGATTGGAATATTTCAGGCATAAAGATATGATTATTGATAGATTAAGTTGTAATAGAGGAGTGAACTATACTTCCCTGGTTGACCATAGTATAATGTTCATGTATTTTACTCTTCATTGTTTTATTAAACCTGAGCCGTTTATGGCATAAGCATAAACTAAATTGCACAACGGAGATTTTGGTTATCAGCTGATCAGGGAGCATTCCGGCCGATTCTGTGAAAAAGGAACCTTGTTGAAATTACAATGTTATGTGCAGAATCTTTATGTAAGATTAGTTCTGAAGTAAAATGGAGAAAAAAAACGAATGTATAATGGTGACCCAATTCCGGATTAAAAAGAAAAACACTTCAGGAAAGATTTTCTTTAATTGGTATGGACAATTGGCAGTTAATTTCTAGAGATTCCCAACAAGGATATTTTTAGCCCAGGGATCACAAGAGCTATAAGCAATAAGCAAAGCTGTCTGTTGCTCTTCACGGACGATCTCTTACCTCTTAACCCACATTTTTTACAAAGAATCCAGAGGACTAGAAGGTCATCTTCAAGGTCTTAGAATTCTCCTTTTCTCATGTATACCTTCTTACCACTAAACTTGGAAATGCTGCTTCCCCAAGAGAGATTATTGCTGCATGTCATCACACAGTTAGTTTAAACACTATTATTACTTTAATAAATCATTTGTGGAACATAGTGCAGTGCTTTTTACTCTTTTTAAGTCATCCTTGTATCCATCAGAATCATGGTGTTGTACACTATTTACTTACAAGTACTGGTAAACCTTTTGTTAATTTTTTTTTTGGAGGTCCATTCAGGGAGTGTGAGAAATGTTGTTACTGTTTAACTGAGGTGTGAGTACTGGTCAAGCAGAAACCACAATACTTCTCAGGCTAAGGCACAAGCAAACCCCAAATTAACCTATGCTCAAACACCTGATAGACTGGCACAGATTAGCCGGCCTTAACTAAGGGGCAATATGTAAAATATTTGTGCAGTACTTCAAACAGTAACCAGTGAAAACACCACAAAAAAGATCCCACACCAAGGTGGAAAAATAGAGCAAACTTAAATAAAAAAATAAAACTAACAAAAATCCGATCAGTAGAACAAGAGATATGAATTTGTATAGAATTTAGTGAAAATATCAGCAAAAACCATACAGTGTCAACTCAGGATACCTCGTTGCAATGGATTGAAAAAAAATCACAATTTCAGGCTAACCACAATGGAGCACTGGTCGAATACAGTCACCAGGTTATGCACCAAGTTTGTACCCAGAGTCCTGTCTGCATTGAAGCCATAAGGAGCAGGGCGAAAATCGCGGGAGGCTGTCAGTGAAGCACAAACTGGCGTTGCGGGTGCTGCTGGAGCTTTGTTATGGTGCAAACCTGCGAGTGGTCGATGCTGCAGTGTGAAGAGTTGGGCTGACAGAGCTTTGCTTTGATTTATGGCACAAGAAGTGAGGCCTCTCTGCTAACAGACCCGTGTGCAGTAGTGAAGAGCCCAAAAGCTTGATTTCAATGCCTGTGAGCCACATTTAGGGTCCAGAAACTGAGAGGCAGAAGTGCAAAGAAGCATCTAGAGGCATGCCATTGAAGTGAACAGTTGCCCTGCCTTCCTGGTTACAGACTCCCTACAGGGGGTATGCTGCCCTTTGTGTGCAGACAGGACGCAGCCTATTCAAGCGTAAATGGAGCTGTGCCTAGCTCCTACCTCCCATGCCATCACACCTAAGTTCTGCATTGTGTATCCTTGCCTAGGAGGAATCCGAAAAGCCCAACTCCCCCTTGCTCCTCCCCCCCGACCAAAAGACTGGCTGCAGGCACCAAATGGCTAATGTAAGAAAATGCCAACTTTCTGAAAGTGGTATTTTCAGAATTTACAATTTAAAATCTGACTTTACCATAAGTTAGGATTTTAAATTGTGATTGCAGAAACACCAAATATGATGTGGTTACCTGTTCCCATTTGGAAATTACACTTAGAAAAAGTAATAAGGTAATTCCAATGTTATCCTACGAGAGATGTTGGTCTTGCAGTAGTGAAAAACATATTAGAATTTTTCACTACCAGGGTATGTAAAACATAAAAGTACATGTCCTACTTTTTAAATACATTGCACCCTTTACTCTGGCTGTCTAGGGCCTACCCTTTGGGTGACTTATATGTAAGGAGGGGTTGGGCCTCGAAAAAGTTGTATTTTTTTTTTCTGGTCAAAATGGCAGTTTCACACACAGGCTGTGCAGTGGCAGGCCTGAGACATGTTTAAAGGGTTACTTAAATGGGTGGCACAATCAGTGCTGCAGGCCCACCAGTTGCATTTAATTTGCAGGTCCTGGGCACATATAGTGACATTTTAATAGGTACCTATAAGTAAATTAAATATGCCAGTTAGGTATAAGCCAATATTACAATGTTTTAAGTTGAGAGCACAGCACTTCAACAATGGTACATTGTGCCGATTTCTCAGGCCAGCAAAACAGGAGGACTGAAGGCAAAATGTCAGGGGGATACCACACGAAGGATTCCAGGTTTAAAACTGAGCTTATTTGCCCTCCTGTAACATTGTTCATGAACAAGTGCACATATAGTTATCATCTGATAGAGATTTCTAGCTGCAGATTCCTTACCTTAGAATTCCCTGGCGTCCACTTCGAATCTGGATTTTTTCTGCTGAGCAGTACCTTGCGTGCGCCGTTGGGTGGCGTTGTTCGGATCTGCGTGCATTGTTCGACACTGTGTGGCGTCATCTGCGTCGTTGGAGCCATCTGTGACATCACGGTTTTCTATATAGGCACCACCACGGCGCACGTATGTCAGTTCTTTTCCTTCTGCGCCGGTTATGCGCAAATCCAGGAAGAGCTAACCTTTTTCTTCGAAGATTGTCGAGGTGTTTTCGCTTGATTGTTTGAAAATGTCTTCTAGAAAGACTGGATTCAAACTCTGTGGTGCATGTCATCGCACCATGTCAGTCACGGATCCGCACAGTGTGTCTCTGGTGTTTCGAGAAGGAACACGACTCGACTTCGTGTTCCGACTGTTGGGCCACGGCTCCTCGACAGCTGTCTTCAGTTGGCATTATTCAGAGGAGGTCACAGTCCCGCTCCACTCCTGGAGCCCCAAGTCCTCTTCCTCGCATTCGAGGTCATTCGATCATTCAGGTAAGAGGCACAAGAAGAAGAAGTCCGAGCGGACTTAGACTTTGCCATGCCTGTCGGCTGTCGAGGCGTCTATGGAACGTAGACATTCTGAGTGCAGTTCTACGGTGCTGTCGCCAGGGTCGACTCTGCGTCTTCCCCCTTTTCTGGGGACCGGAGCGCCCTCCCTGCTCAAATTTGAATTTTACGAGGCTATGCAACTTGATTTTGAGTGGGCTGCACCCTCGGGTGGGTCTTTGGGCCACTCGGGGTGAGCAGGGGCCCCATCGGATCAAACGTCGGCGGCTTCTGACTCGTGCAATTGGGGACCCCAGGATCCAATAGCGGATCCAGACCAGTGCCGGTCCCATACAGTTGACCTCCTCCGGCGCCTGGTCAGACGTCAACTCCACCACCGATGCCCACTGGTGGTAGCCCCATCCTCATTCCGGATGATCCAGAGCCGGAGCGACGTCGTACAATGCCGACTCTGGCGCCGAATAGGCCCAGGGTGTGAATTGGAGCAAGAACAGGACTGGTATGAGGATCTAGGGGAAGCCAGTGGACTGGACACGTCTCCAGATACTGGCATGCTCTCTCCTTCTAATGTGGCTACGGAGGAGGGAGCTTCTTATGCTATGGTAGTGCGTAAGGCAGCTGAGGTCTTGGACCTCGACTTGCCCACGGTGCCAGTCAGGACGAGTCTCCTGACAGGTGCTTTAGCTGGGGTTGACTACATCAGAGCCGATGTTTCCCTTCAGTGAGGCTCTAACGGACGTCCTTCTGGGAACATGGTCCAACCCCAGCACATGGGCTCCTGTGAATAGGACGCCGCCATAGACCTGCTCCAAATGACCCTAGTTTCTTTACCCAACACCACAACCCGGAGAGCTTGGTGGTCCAACCCTCCACTTCCCATGGTGCTTTCCCTTCTGGCCCTCCAGATAGGGAAGCCAAGAGGCTGGACCAACTTAGAAAGACGTTTTCTTCCTTTAGCCTGGCATTGAGGTCAGTAAACACCTCTTGCCTATTGGGCTATTTTTCCCATATTTTATGGGATACGGTGGCACAGGTGCTGCCCCAGGTCCTGGAGGGCATCTAGGAAACTCTCACCCAGGCTGTCATGGATGGGAGAGATGCAGCCAAGTTTACAATGAGGTGTGGATTGGATAGGACCGACTCGCTGGGTAGAGCAATTTCGTCGACCGGGGCCCTACGTCGCCACGCCCAGCTACGTTCTACTGTCTTTTCAGGGGATGTCCAGTCGAGTTCGATAGACATGCCCTTTGATGGCTCTCGCCCTTTTAGTAAAAAGGCAGACTCAGCGCTTAAGAGGTTCAAGGATTCTCGAGCTACGGCCAGATCCTTTGGCCTCTCAGCGCCAGCTCAACAGCAGTCTGTCTTCCGTCCCTTTTGAGGCCTCGGAAGGGGCGCAGTACCACGCCAGCCACAATTCAACCACTCTCATCCAGCTTCACAGCACCCAAGGAGAGGACGTTGTCATGGTACTGTCAGACCCAGAGGGTGTGGCCAGCGGTCGGCCACCACACAGCCCCCCTACACAGCACCTAAGCCCTCCTAGTGTGGTTCTGCAAGACCTTGTCCATCCAGTTGGAGGGAGGAGACTGAATGGTAGCATTGGACTTGCAGCATGCGTATTTTCATATCCCCATCCTGTCTGCCCACAGGCATTACTTGCGGTTCAAGGTGGGCCACGACCACTTTCAGCTTACCGTGCTCCCCTTCAGTGTCACCAGTGCCCCTCGGGTGTTCACCAAAGTGATGGCGGTGGTGGCAGCTTATCTGCGCAGGTTACGGATTTCAGTCTTCCCCTACCTAGACAGTTGGCTGTTGAAGGCTCCAACACCCCAGGCTTTCGCCACCCATCTCCAGACGACGGCAAACCACCTCTATTCGCTGAGGTTCACTATAAATGTGCCGAAGTCACACCTGACTCCCTCTCAGAAGCTCAATTTCATTGGAGCTGTTCTGGACACAGTGCGGTATCAGGCCTATCCTCCTGAGCAGCGAGTCCCGGATATTCAGGTTATGATACCGATGTTTTGACCTCTATCCTGGATTTCGTTGAGACAGACTCTGAGGCTGTTGGGACTCATGGCTTCCTGCATCCTATTGGTCAAGCATATGAGGGCTCTGCAGTGGGACGTGAAGTTCCAATGGACACAGCATCAGGGAAATCTTACCAATGTGGTTCAGATCTCGGAGGAAACTGCAAAGGATCTGCAGTGGTGAACTGCGATTATGTCAGTGACAGACTCCTCTCCCTTCCCCAACCAGATCTCACAGTAGTGACTGATGCATCACTTCTGGGATGGGGTGGCCATCTGGGAGAGGTGGAGATCAGGGGTCTCTGGTCTCCGGCGGCATCTGGGCTCCATATCAACTTGTTGGAGCTTTGGGCGATCCGGCTAGCATTAAAATAATTTCTTAACAGATTGTGAAAGGGAAGGTAGTGCGGGTGTTCACGGACAGCACTACCGCAATGTGGTACTGCAACAAGCAGGGTGGTGTGGGGTCGTGGACCCTTTGTTAAGAGGCTCTGCGTCTCTGGTCATGACTGGAACAGCAGGGCATAACCCTGGTGGTTCAACACCTGGAAAGGTTCTCTGAACGCCAGGGTGGACGAACTAAGCCGACGATGCTTAGCGGATCACGAATTATATCTCCATCTGGAGGCGGCGCAAGGACTCATTCAGCAGTGGGGAGAGCCTTAGTTAGATCTGTTTGCCTCCGTAGAGAACACTCATTATCAGCAGTTTTGCTCATTGGAGTTTCCAAGGGGGCTATCGCTAGGCGACGCGTTTTACCGCGAGTGGAGTTCAGGCCTCCTGTACGCCTTTCTGCCGATACCACTTCTGCTGAGAATTCTTAAGAAAATTAAGAACGACCGGGCCCAAGTAATCCTAGTGGCTCCGGATTGGGCACGTCTTCTCTATCTAATGTCCTTTTGTTTATTCTATCACTCGCCCAACAGGGTTCCTCCTTAGGGACTCTCGCGGGCTATCTTGCTGCCTTATCAGCTTTTCTACACTTGCCCGACCAACCATCTTTGTTCAAGTCTACCATTGTACAGAGATTCTTAAAAGGGCTTGTGCATATGTTTCCACCTGTGCCTTTTGTGATGCCCCAATGGCATCTTAATCTAGTGCTCACTTTTCTAATGTATGCTCCTTTACATAATTGTCCTCTCTGGCTGCTCACTATCAAAACAGCCTTCTTAGTGGCGATCACATCTGCCAGGAGAGTGAGTGAGCTGCAGGCTTTATCATTGAAACAGCCGTATGTCACGATATATCCTTATAAGGTAGTCCTCAGAACTTGTGCCTCTTTCCTCCCCAAGGTGGTGTCCCCTTTCCATCTGGGTCAAAATTTCACACTGCCCACCTTCTTTGCGCCATCGCATCCCTCTAAGGAAGAGGAGCGTGTCCATCGGCTGGACTCAAAAAGAGCGTTATCGTTCTACCTTGACAGCACAAAAGAGCTCTGGGTGGACGACCAACTCTTTGTGGGGTACATTGGTGCAAAGAAGGGTCGGGCAGTATAGAAAGGATCCATTTCACGCTGGGTCATTCTCTGTATAAAGATGTGCTACGTTTGGCTAAGAAGCAGCCTCCAAAGGGCTTGAGGGCTCACTCTACCAGAGGAAAAGCTGCTACCACTGCATTGGTTCGTGGCGTGCTCGGTACTTGACTTGCCAAGCGGAAACATGGGCTTCCTTGCACACATTTGCAAGACACTAGTGCCTGGATAGCCAGGTGAGGAGAGAGGGGCATTTTGCCCGCTCGGTCCTGCAGGACTTCTTGGTGTGAAATATATCCTCGCGACCCACCACCGGGAGTTATAGCTTGGGTTTCTATTCTAAGGTAAGGAATCTGCAGCTAGAAGTCTCTATCAGATGAACAAGTTACTTACCTTCGGTAACGAATTATCTAGTAGAGACTCTATCTAGCTGCAGATTCCTTACACCCACCCAAGCCTCCCCGCTCTGCGGATATATACATCAAGTTTTTATATATTTGCCTTTTTCAAGGGCATGTCTGTTTTTCCTCTAACAATCAAGCATAAAACTGAAATGCTTGTTAGTTCTTCCATGACTGCGCTTTTTGCGTGGGAAGTTGTGGAAAAGAACTGACAAACGCGTGCTGGTGTGGTGCCTGTATAGAAGGCTGTGACGTCACAGACGGCTCCATCGACGCTGACAACGCCATGCGGAGCTGGACGATGCCACCTGACGGCGCGCGCAGGGTACTGCTTAGCAGAAAAATTCCGGATTCAAAGCTGACACCAGGGAATTCTAAGGTAAGGAATCTGCACCTAGATAGTCTCTAACAGATAATTTGTTACCAAAGGTAACTAACTTGTTCATTAGCTTGACTCTGCCAACAGATCCTTTTTTTGTTGGTGTAGGAAAATGGCTCCCTGCTCCAGGTACCCCCCACTTTTTGCCTGATATTGAAGCTGACTTGATTAAGTAGTGTGCTAGGACCCTGAACCAGGCCTCTGCACCAGTGCTCTTTCACTAAAAATGTACCATTGTTTGCACAATTGGCACACCTATGGCACACAGAGAAGTCCCTTGTAAAAGGTACCAGTGGTACCAAGGGCCTTGTTACCAGGGAAGGTCCCTAAGGGCTGCAGCATGTGTTGTGCCACCCTAAGAGATCCCTCACCTAACACATGCACACTGCCATTGCAGATTGTGTGTTTTGGTGGAAGGAAAAGGCAAAGTTGACATGGCATCCCCCTCAGGATGTCATGCACCCAAAATACT
Organism: Pleurodeles waltl; assembly: GCF_031143425.1. NCBI lineage: Eukaryota > Metazoa > Chordata > Amphibia > Caudata > Salamandridae > Pleurodeles > Pleurodeles waltl. Next base: position 813,677,431 of record NC_090440.1, read on the forward strand.
GCCTGTGGCATAGGTAAGTCACCTGTCTAGCAGGCCAAAAACGCCCTAAGGCAGGCTGCACTATAGCATAGGTAAGGGCATAGCTGCATGGGCAATATGCTCCTACAGTGTCTAAGTCTATTCTTTGACATTGTAAGTACAGTGTGGCCATATTAAGTATATGGTTTGGAAGTTTGTCAAAACAAACTCCACAGTTCCATAATGGCTACACTGAACACTGGGAAGTTTGGTATCCAACTTCTCAGAATAATAAACCCACACTCATGCCAGTGTTGGATTTATTAAAAAATGCACACAAAGGGCATCTTATAGATCTGCCAGCCTGCCACTGAGACGAGTTTCTGACCACCTAGGGTGAGAGCCTTTGTGCTCTCTGGGGCCAGAAAAAAAGCCTGCACTGGGTGGAGGTGCTTCACCCCTCCCCCTGCAGGAACTGCAGCACTTAGCAGTGAGCCTCAAAGGCTCAGGCTTCGTGTTACTATGCCCCAGGGTGGAGATGTCTGTCCCCTGGACACAGCTCCCACTTTTGGCAGCAAGTCCAGAGGCGATAATGAGAGAAAACAAGGAGGAGTCACCCTCTAGCCAGGACAGCCCCTAAGGTGTCCTGAGCTGAGGTGACCCCTGCCTTAGGAAATCCTCCATCTTGTTTTGGAGGATTTCCCCAATAGGATTAGGGATGTGCCTCCCTCCCCACAGGGAGGAGGCACAAAGAGGGTGTAGCCATCCTCAAGGACAGTAGCGGTTGGCTACTGCCCCACAGACGTAAACACAGCCCTAAATTGAGTATATAGTGGTGAACCTGAACCCAGGAGATGAGATTCCTGCATCCTGAAACAAGAAGGACTACTGACCTGAAAGCCCTGCAGAGACGACGGAGCCGACAACTGGCTTGGCCCCAGCTCTACCGTCGTGTCTCCAGACTCAAAGAACCTGCATCCAGCGGGACCAGAGACCTCTGAGGACTCAGAGGACTGCCCTGCACCCAAAGGACCAAGAAACTCCCCTGGACAGCGGCTCTGTCCAAGAAACAACAAAGAAACCATCTTTAAAGGGACTCCAGCCTCCCTTCGGAAGCGTGAGTCCCTAACACTCTGCACCCGACGCCCCCGGCTCGTGTCCAGAAGAACCAACACTGCAGAGAGGACCCCCAGGTGACTCCAACGATGTGGACACCCTGAGTCGATCCCTGCAGCCCCACAGCAACGTCTGCAGAGAGGATCCAGGGACTCCCCCTGACCGCGACTTCCCAGTCAGAAAGGAACCTGATGCCCGGAAGAAGCATTGCACCCGCAGCCCCCAGGCCCAGGAGAAACCAGCTACTGATGGAGTGACCAGCAGGTGGCCCTTATCCGTGCCCAGTAGGCGGCCCTTATCCGTGCCCAGTTAGTGGCTAGCCCGAGAAGCCAGCCTATGCCTTGCCTGCATCGCCAGAGTGACCCACGGGTCCCTCCATTGATTTCTATCTTAATCCCAACACCTACTTCACACACTGCACCCAGCCGCCCCTGTACCGCTGAGGGTGTATTTTGTGTGCCTGTTTGGGACCCCCCAGCATTCTACAAAAACCCCCTGGTCTGCTCCCTGAGGACGTAGGCACTTACTTGCTAGCAGACTGGAACTGGAGCACCCATATTCTCCATAGGCGCCTAGGCTATTTGGGCCCTACTTTGACCTCTGCATCTGAACGGCCCTCTGTTGCTGGTGCTGGGTGTTTGGGGTTAACTTGAACCCCCAACAGTGGGCTGCCTATGCCCGGAGACTGAACTTGTAAGTGCTTTACTTACCTGAGAACCTAACCAATACTCTCCTCCCCCAGCAACTGTTGATTTTTGCAGTGTCCACTTTTAAAATAGCTTATTGCCATTTTTGCCAAAACGGTGTACATTACTGTTTCAATTCAAAGTTCCATACTTACCTGTGTGAAGTATCTTACAGTTTATCTAAATTCAGAATCTTGTGGTTCTATAATAAATTAAGAAAATAAGATTTTTCTATATGAAAACCTATTGGCCTGGAGGTAAGTCTTTGAGTGAGTGTTCTCATTCATTGTCTGTGTTTGTACAACAAATGCTTAACACTAACCTCTGATGAGCCTACTGCTCGACCACACTACCACAAAATAGAGGATTGTCATTTATCTAATTTTGCCGCTATCAACCTCTAAGGGGAACCCTTGGACTCTGTGCACACTATCTCTCACTTTGAGATAGTATATACAGAGCCAACTTCCTACAGTTACATTTCCAAAATGATTGTGTGCTGTTGTGAGCACGTTGCCTGCTTTCATGTGCACCACCTTTTAGTGATGGTAGTTTGCTAAGTATCCCACCAACCGCATATTAGTTTTCTAGTAAAAGTCTTGCAATAGGAATAACTGCCCAATAGATATGTCTTCATGATCAAACTTGTGTCCATCTGTTTTTCATACCACTTGATAGTTTCTTCGGCTTATTTGTTTTTCAGCATTGGGGATATGAGAGTGTTGTATTACGAAAAGTTGCTAGTGTTGTTTGAGATTGCGGTTTAAGACATTTTTCCTGTAAGTTGTGTAAGGCCAGTGGAAATGGTTACTGTAACAACTGAGGAAAGGCTAGAGTGTTTCAGGGCAGACTCTTCCGTAAAAGGAAAAATTATAGGACTTCTTTTGATAGCTTTTCAGCCGGTATCAGCCCTTGTACGGTTGGTGTCTAGCCTGTATTCTCATAGAGCTATTCTCCTGTGACGATTTCAATATTTTTATTTATCCTGTTTCTAAAAAATGAATGTTAATATAGCCTCCATACTCTTCATTCACATTTCTTCCATGGTTTCACAAAAGCAGATCTTTCATTGCAGGTGAAACAGATCAAAGCCAAGTAGGGACCGTCACTATAGTCAGGGTAAGGGAGATACACAGCTCAGATAATCCCTTCTCACCCTCTTGGTAACGTGGCACAAGCATTCAGACTTATCTCAGAGGCAATGTGCAAAGTATTTTTACACACACACAAAGTAACACAGTGAAAACATCACAAAAGGACACTGTTTATTTAAAGCAAACAAACCGAAAACAACAAAAATGCAACATACACAAAAAGAGATATCAGTTTTCAAAATAAAAGAATCAAAGGATATGTTGGTTTAGCAGAAAGTAGCTAATATGCATCAAAAAATAAAGCAGCAGGAGCGGTGATGCATAAGAAAAGCAAGCAATACGTTGATTCCTTACTTGCAAGTGATGCTGTCAATTCTTTTTACTTCGCCAGGTAGGCGATGCGTCGATTCCTTCCCCTGCAGGTGAATGATGCGCCGATTTCCAGACATGCAGCCTCAGGTCCTTGCTGCGATGTTGAAGATTTGACGCTCAGAGACGATGCATGTCAAAAATTCCAATGCACTGTGCGAAGGGTCTGCATTGAGAACAGACGCTGAGTCGATTCTCCAGGCTCTCGGTTGAATTTTCAGTCACGGGACAGGTGCTGTCAATTTTTCTGACGCACACAATGCAGTGCATAGATTTTTGTCCGCAGGTTACCAGTTTCCACTTCTAATGCCCCAGGGACTGGATTTTGCACCACTTAGAAATTCAGGACTCAGCAGAAGAGCCCACCCTGAGACTTCACAACAGGAGGCAAGCTCAGTTCAAGCCCTTGGAGAACCCTGGAAAGTAGGATGTAGAAAGCAAAGTCCAGTCCTTTCACTCCCAGGCCAGAGGCAATAGCAGGAGACCAGCACAGCAAAGCAACAGGCAGAGTGGCAGGTCCAACTCAAGCATCCAGCTCTTCTCTCTGAATGTCCTTAGTCCAGAAGTGTTCTGAAGTTGTGGGGTCAGCAGTCCAATACTCATTTCTGCCCTTGAAGTAGGCACACTTAAAAGAGAAGTCTTTGTAATGCACAAGGCCCTGTCTCTCCCTATCCTGGCCCCGCCTCTCCCTATCCTGGCCCCAGACACACACTAGGGAGTTGAAGACTGTTTTGTGTAAGTACAGGCACAGCCCTGTGCAGGTGCAAGTGTCAGCTCCTCCCTCCTCTCTAGCCCAGGACGACTCATATGCAGGACACATTCAGCTCCCGTTGTGTGGCTGTCTTGAGTGAATTCACAAACAGCCCAACTGTCAGTCTGACCCAAAAGTGTATTTAGAAGCCAAGCAGAGGCACAGAATTGTTAAGCAAGAAAATGGCCATTTTCTAAAAGTGGCATTTTCAAACAGACAATCTAAAAACCAACTTTACCAAAAGATGTATTTTTTAAATTGTGAGTTCAGAAACTCCCAAACAATGTATCTCTTATTTGCCCCCAGTAAGAAACTACACTTAACAGATATTTCATGGCAATCCCCATGTTAACCTATGGGAGAAATAGTCTTTGCAATAGTGAAAACCGAATTTGGCAGTATTTCACTATCAGGACATATAAAACACATCAGCACATGCCCTCCTTGTAATTAGACTGCACCCTGCCCCTGGGGCTGCCTTGCGTCTTCCCTAGGGGTGACATACATGTAGTAAAAGGGAAGGTTTGGGCCTGACAAGTGGGTACACTTGCCAGGTCAAATTGGTAGTGTAAAACTGCACACACAGTCACTACTGTGGCAGGTCTGAGCCATGGTTCCAGGGCTACTTATGTTGGTGGCACAATCAGTGCTACAGGCGCACTAGTAGCATTTGATTTACTGGCACTGCACTTTACTAGGGACTTACTAGTAAATAAATATGCCAATCATGGAGAAAACTAATCATCAGGCTAATTTAGACAGATAACACTGGTACTTTAACATTGGTCAGTAGTGGTAAAATGCCCAAAGTCCTAAAACCAGCAAAAACAAAGTTCAGCACAAGATCATAACAGGAGGTCAGAAGCCAAAATGACACACCAAGAGCTGACACGTCTAACAATAGGTGTATACGTTGCTATTCAATATAAATTTGTTTGTCTGCCTCTTGAATTGCAAAATTAATACATTTAAAGTGGTTTGATATGTTGTGAAAAGGAGCTACATATGTAAGACAGCACTCGCACCACATTGTGACAAAGGGATCAAACTTCATACACAATGCCACTAACCCACACACATCCACAAACACACAAATTCATGCTTGTTCTCACACACACGTTACAGAATTACACACTGCAGCCTCACCAGCTGTCACAGCCCTGGCACACATTTCATCAGAGGAACATGGGTCGCCACTGAATCCCAAATGTCCTTGCCTCTCACAGTCTATAGCATCCAGCATTCAATAAAAAAAGGTTCATTTTGTACTAATTAGTAATTCCTCCTAGTCCTCCACCTGTTGAAAAGAGCAATTATTACATCATTGGAGCACCTCACATGCCACTGCTCGTTCTTAGCAGCTTTAGCCACCCACCTTCTACCTCAGTTACAACCCTCCCTAAAAGAATCAAGGACTTAATCAATGAATTCTTGGACCTCTTCAATATGTCCTCCATCTGATACACCCACATCACCTTCAGTGGTAACTACAGCCTACAAGACAACCTGAGTATGAGAAAAACATGAGAGACCCCCCTCAACCACACTCAACATGGTCCTTAATCGTCACGCTACAAAGGCCAAATCTCTGATTTCATCTTCTTCACACAAACTGCAAACATGCCTTGAATGGACTTATCACCTCAGTATTCCCATCCTTCTGCCCACCTTCCAACCATCACACTGAAGTCAGGTCAAAACATCAAACCTTAAGAATCCTTAAAAGTCTTAAATATTGACAGCCTAATGATTGAACCAATCTCTTAAACTGCCACTTCTGCCTCTAGGATCAACACCCTTCTCAATTACTTAAGTGCTTTTCTAGAAAGCCATGCAAACAGCTATGCTGTAACTAAGCTGTAGATTGGGCCCTTCACCCTGCTACTTCAAAGACTTTGCTGGCAAGAGACGTTCTATCAGCAGGCTGGGAGGAAAATTAAAGTAGAACAATCTGGCAACCACAATCTACAGAAGTTCCTCTGTGCAAAACACAGACCACTCATTACACCAGCCTCACCTAACTGCTATACCAGCACCATAAATGAAGCTGCCATCAGACGCAGAACACTGTTTAAGACAATCAAGCACTGCTTGATCCACCAACCACCACAGTCCACAGACGAGAACGGTGCCATCATCCTCTTTAAAAAACCTTAGATAATCCAACAGCCCATAGACAACACCAAATCTGCTGATCATGGGATACCCGCCCACTCTGGGCTGCATTCCAGAATACCTAAGCAACACCTTACATGCCACTTTATATGAAGGCCATGTCTTATCTTCAGACTGCATCTCACTTGAACCATTCACGTCTAAAGGTTGCTTGGTACCAGCGCGCTCTCATATCTACAGACAATTAAACCATTCCTCCCAGAAAGTGACTTCAAAATTGCTCTTAAAATCCTCCCACTCACTCTTGTGGATGTTGGCAGTACCCTACTCCACACATTCATCACTGATCCAACTTAAGGGTGTCTTATATGTAACTGCTGTGACAAGTGATGTTTTTATTTAATTTCCTTTGGATACAAATAATTTGGGGTGGTTGAATTGAAGTTACAAACATTGCATGTAAAAAATAAAAATAAATACTTGAGGGAACGGGATAAAGGAAGCAGACAAAAGTTTTAAAATTAGGAGGCAACTGTTTCCACTCTCTGGTTAAATACATTAAATTAATTACTGGATAATAAAGTAAAAGATCAGGCATTACCAAAGACAAGAGGTCTGGCCTTATCCAGCTGGTTCAGTGGCAAGTTTTGTTATTCGAGGCACATGCCACAAAATTATGTGCAAAGCCAAAAGGTCTGCCTTTGGAAAGCTGGTGCAGTGGTTTATATATACGTTTTTTATTATAAGCATGTACCACTAAAAGGAAAAGAAAAAAATGCTGTCTCATAACTGTGGTCCCCAGCTGCTTGCAAAAAAATATTAAAAATAGAAAATTGAAATGCATCTGTTTTACTAGTGACTTAAATCTTTAGGTCGCACCATGCATTTTACTATTTTTGAAAAAGACTAGAATAAATCACCACCTATCGAAGGATTCCAGTTTCAGGGAGCTGCAGTGTTATACTATTACTGAAAGGCTTTTTTCCATTTCATAACAATTTTATTGGGTTTGTCAAGTCAAGGGAAGAAAAGTGCACATAATACATACAGTGCAAGTGTCTTATGCAAAATAACACTGACATTCTTAAACAGACATCGAATTATAATGAAAGCATATATAGTCATGTACAAAGCATTGTTGATTGTAACTTTACAGGGAAGATGAGCGTGGGGGGACGTGGAAGAAAGGTAGCATGGACTATACTGAGCAGCTTATGAAAGGAAGGCAATGCAAGCTGAACTGGTGTCAAGCGAGTAACGTGCTGTACCATTTATACGGTTCCCTCGTGTAAGGGTTCTTTTGGAGAGGTGGTAGAGTGGTGGTCTAGATATGACAAGGTCGGAGGTCTGCAGTTGGTCTATGTTGGTGGATTAATGAGGTTAATGATTGTGGTGGCTTCACTTGTTGGATAAAGAAGTTCAGTTTGTTCTAAAGTTATTGTGGAGATTGAGAATTAAATTATTATTAAGCAGTAATTTGCCCACATTTCTTGCAAAGCAAACCCACGGCCACCACATGTGGTTGGGTAGATTCCTAAGTTATTTCCATTTGTATATGATGTTCTTGATCCCTATAGTTAATTCTAGGTCCTATTGTTAATAGTAGGTCTAAGAGACTTAGACCTTTAGAGTTTAGTTCCGGAATGGGTATGAGAGACCATGGACCTAGAGTGACTGCATAATAGTTAAGGTGAATCTCCATATCAAAAATGTGTTCTATCATGTTTTTGATTTCTTCCCAGAATGGTCTCAGCATCTTGTAATGAAATAGCATATGGTTATGAGAACCTGACACTTTGTAGCACTTCCAGAATTTATTGGAGTCAAAAGGCTCATCCTGAAGAGTTTTTCAGGTGCCCAGAAGGCCTTATGTACTGTCCAGAATTTACATTGGGAATGAATGGGAGCTTGTTTGTTATTTAAGGAGAATTTCTAAATGTTTTTCCAGGAGCCATCAGATACATCCGTGGGACAGACTTTTGTAGCAGTGTTTCTCCATTCATTTTTAATCTCTGATGTTAACTTGCTAGTGTTGCTGGAGTTTAGTATTCTGTAATTGTCCTGCAGCTGCATGTGGTAGACTAGAAGAAGGTTGATGAAGTCTAATTTGTGTGTTCTATTGAATTTGCGGAGGGCTATTTTGAGTTATAAGAGGTTTTAAAAGTCTATATTGTTTAGATTGTGAGTAGCTTAATACTGTACAAATATTTTGGGCTATTAGTGCTGCTTCAAGTCTTTGATGTACAGTATCTCTTTTCCACCCAATTCTCTCACACACTGGGGGATTTCCCTTTTTATTCAGATTTTTGTGTTGCTCCAAATGGAAGCACGTTCCAATCATTGCATTTTGCTGGAAAGTAATTTTTTTAAATTGAGGGCTTTGAGGACCCTGTTGTTAGTAAAGGCATCAGGGAACATGGTTTTGTGAAGTGTTATTCGATGTGTAGCCATAGAGGTTTATTTCAGCATTGGGGGGGGAGACCACCATAGAGCTTGTCTAATTAGCAAGGCCAATTGATATCTGAAAAGGTTTTGAAAATGAACACCTTCTTCAAGTTTGTTAGTCTTTAATTTCTTGAGGGATAGTCTGTCTCATTTTTCCACAAAAAGTCCTGTATCAAGAGTTCTATATGTTTGTAGAAGTTGGTTGTGCGGTGACAAGGTTAATTTGCAGGGCAATAATCATTTTGATGCATTTTTCCCTTCCCGATGAGGTAATGAATTTAGCCAACCATTTAGCTTATAGTTGTTTAACTTGTTGGATGAGGTTATCTAGAGCCTACTTTCTTGTGTTGTCAATATTATTCCTAAATTGTATCCCAAAGTATTTGATTTGAGTGCCAGCGTAGTTTTGTGTAGTTTAACATTAAGGGTACACATAGACTATTTAACAGGAAAATCTCCGTTGTGTCTAGATCTAGTGAAGAACTGATAACTTTGTCTAATATTGTGGGGAAAGCAGCCTCCGCCTCTTTGTGAATATATCAGTACATTATTGCCATATGCAGATACTTTGTATGGTCTGTTTACAAAGGGTATTTCTTTAATATTTGTATTCAACCTGATTACTGAAATAAGGGGTTTGATGGCTAACAGGAATAGTAATGGAGATAGTGAGCAATCTTGTCTCGTCCCTTGCAAAACATGTTACTTTTCTGGGAGAGATCTGTTGACTCATAATGAGTGCAGAGTGGCTGGGTGTAGAGGGCAAAACCAATACCAGTACTTTATTGCATAAATTTACTTTGGACATAACTGTGTGCAGGATTGCCAAAAATCTTATCAAAGACATTCGCTGCATCGAAGGCCATGGTCCTCAAGGAGGACGATAATATTCTTGCTTTTTCAGTTATGTGGCAAAAAAGTTAAACTTTGTCAGATGCAAGTCTGCCCTTGGCAGAACTGGTTTGGGTTTGGTGTATAAGTAGGGGGGAGGTCTTTTTCCAGTCTCAGTGCCACAATTTTCACATAAATTTTACAGTCAACATTTATTAGGGAGACATGTCTGTAATTTGTGACTTGAAGAGCGTCTTTTACATCTTTGTGAATTCACCGCTGAAGGAGCTTCCGAAACCGTGCCAATGATCTTCCCCGAGGCTTCAAAGTGATTGAAAAGGTATTTGGCAGTATATCTTGAAAGTTCTTATAAAACTGACTGAGAAGTCGTTGGGCCCTAAAGCTCTCCCAAGTTTGAGAGAGTTGATTGCCTGTTTACTTTCCGTAGGAGTAATGCTTTTGTTAAGTATTAAGTTGTTGGAGTTGTTAAGGGTTGGTTATTGTAGTTTATCAAGGTATCTTTGGCATTTGCTAAGTGAGTTGGGGGGAGGGGTCAATTCAGGGTTGTATAGCTCATTGCGTGCCTGAAAGGTGTTAGTTGTTTTTATAGGTGTAGGGAAGTGCCCTTTTTTTGCATGGTTACCTCTCCCCACAACACACACACTTTTTGCCTGATATTGATGCTGGCGTGTGAGTGTGCTGGGATCCTGCTAACCAGGCCACAGCACCAGTGTTCTTTCCCAAAAACTGTACCATTGTTGCCATAATTGTCACACCCCTAGCACACTGTTAAGTTCCTTGTAATTGGTCCCCAAGGGCTGCAGCATGCACTATCCCACCCTGGGGAACCCCTTACCAAGCACATATACACTGCCATTGCAGCTTATGTGTGTTGGTGCGGAGAAAAAGGCAAAGTCGACATGGCACCCATTTCAGTGTGCCATTGGTAAGTCACCCTTCTAGCAGGCCTCACAGCCCAAAGGCAGGGTGCACCATACCACAGGTGAGGGCATAGGTGCATGAGCATTATGCCCCTGCAGTGTCTAAGTCTATTCTTAGACATTGTAAGTGCAGTGTTGCCATACTGTGTACATGGGCTGTGAGACTGTCATTAAAAACTCCTCAGCTCCATGATGGGTTCACTGAAGTCTGGTAAGGTTGATTCCAAACTTCTCAGCACAATAAACCCTACAGATGCCAGTGTTGTATTTATTGAAAAATGTACCCAGAGGGCATCTTAGAGATGCCCCCTGTAATTTAACCAAACGTCTAGTGCAGGACTCACCAGACTGTGCCAGCCTGCCACTTCCAAACACATTTCTGACCACATGGGGTGGGAGCCTTTGTGCTCTCTGTGGCCAGAAACAAACCCTGCACTGGGTGGAGGTGCTTCACATCTCACAAGCTCAGGCCTCTTGCTAGTGGAGATGCCCGCCCCTGAAAAAAGCCCCATTTTTGATGGCAAGTCCAGCGGGAAAGTTAGGAAAAACAAGGAGTGACCACTTTATCTGGGACCACACCTAAGGTGTCCAGAACTCGTGACCCCCTCTATCTTGATTTGGAGGAGAGGGACCAATAGGGATAGGTCTGTGCCCCACCCCTCAAATGGAGTGGACACCAGAAAGGTGTAGCCACTCTCAGGGACAGTAGCCATTGGCAACTGCCCCCTGACCCCTATAATGCCCCTAAATCTAGGATTTAAGGGCTCACCTGAACCCAGAATCCTGGTGACCCCAAGAAGAAGAAAGGAGGACTACTAAGCTGACCCCCAGCAGAGAAGACGGAAGGCATTAACTGATTTGGCCCCAATCCTGTCGGCCAGTCTCCAGCTTCTGAAGCCTTTGCTACAAAAAGGCGACACATCCTAGAGGACCAGTGACCTCTTAAAAGTGCCAAGAGCACCAGAGGACCAAGATCTAAGTGGACAGCGGTCCTGTCCAGAAAGAAACTCCAGCAAAGGACAGTAGAACCGCCCCAGATCCATGAGTCCTGCCCACTCTGCTTCCGACGCCCACATCCTGTGGCCAGGTGGCCCAGCAGTGTAAAGCAGGTTCCCAGGTGATTCCAACCTTGTGTCCAACCTGGGATGACCACTCCTGACTAACACGACGACGCCTGCAAACTAAATTCAGAGGACGCCCCCTGTCTGTGAAGGATCCGGTTGAAGATATCCAACACCAAAAGGTATCCTGCACCCGCAGCCCCCTGGCCTTGGGGAACCCGACATCCATGGAGCAATGTGCAGCAGGCAGCCCTCCTCCATGTCCATCCTGTGGTTTCCCTGAACTTATCTCCTGGACCCAGCCTGCAGTTTACTTGTGACCCCCGGGGTGCCCTCTTTTCAAAGGCTTTGGGAACCTGACGCTGAGTTTGCACCCTGCACCCAGCTGCCCCTGTGCTGCTGAGTGTGGTTGTTTGGTGCTGACCTGTGCCCCCCCTTATTTCCCCTGGTGCTCACCTAAACCCCCCAAGTTCTGCCCTCTAATGACGCGGGTACTTACCTGGTGGCAGACTCACTTCTGAGTGACCACAGTCTCCATAGGAACCCATTCTAAATCTTGCATCAACTTTGACTGCTGCACCCGGTCGGCCTGGTGTTTCTGGTGGTGGGTGTTTTGGGCTAAATTGAGCCCCAACCTGTGGAACTCTTAACCCCCGGAGACTGGAACTGTAAGTCTTGTACTTACCTCAAAACTGTACTAACTTTACTTACCCACTAGAACAGATATTTGCAGTGATCTTGAAAACCGTTTAACTTGCCTAATTGAAACAATGGTTTTGATACATATACTTGTTACTTATTTGCAAATGTACTTACCTGCAAACTGAAACTTGTGGTTCTTGAAATGAAGTAACAAAATATATTTTTGCTACATAAAAATAATTGACCTGGAGTTAGTCATTGAGTGTGTGCTTCATTTATTGCCTGTGTGTGTACAACAAATGCTTTTCACTACCCTCTGACAAGCCTAACTGCTCAACCACACTACCACATAAGAGAACATTAGTATTCTCTACTTTAGCCTCTATTAAGCCGCCTGGGGAACCCTTGGACTCTGTTCACACTATATCTCATTTTGATATAGTATATACAGAGCCAGCTTCTTACAATAGGGTCAAAGACTGTAACTCCAGATTTGTTACTAATGGCGGTGGTGAGGCTTTTATTTTTAAACTTTAAGTAATTGGCTAATGTTATACCATTGTTTTTAACCCAGGTGTGGGCTCGGGTGATGATTATTTTATTGTATTCGTATTTCAGGGGTTTCAGCTTTTATAGGATTTCCTGGTTTCTTGATATGGCCAAATTGGCTTTGAATTGCAGTTTCTAACTCGTTTAACCTTTCGTTAATGTGTTATTTCTGTTAGACATTATTATATTGATGAGTACCCCTCATATTGTTGCTTTCATGGCATCCCATAAGATTTCAGAAGAGAGTCCATCAATACTATTTTCATGGAAAGAAATGATAATAATGGTGTTTCTTTGGACAATTAGTGTTTGGTCTTTAGTACCTCCTTGTTAATTTGCTACTGATTCTCCTTGGAACTGTTTTGCTGTGTTTCTAGTTTTAGGGTGATGCAATCATGATCCTAGACTAGTATGGTGTAAGGATGTTGTTTGCTAAGATGTAATCGATTCTGGAGAGCCTATTGTGGGGGCAGGAGTAGAAAGTGAAATAGTTCCCTGTGAGGTTTTGTAGGCATCATATATCGTTTAAGCAGTGCTTTTTTTTACATACATTTCTCATCTGTTTGTGATTTGTAGAGTCTATAGTTAACAGAGAAACTCCTATCTCATAGAATCTCCCAAGGGAGGTTGAAGTCCCATGCTGGTATTATTCCTGAGTTACTTGGTAGTTAGCATAATCTGATGTTCTGCTGTGCTGCTGACTAAGAAAAGATGAAGTAAAAGAAATGCCAAAGGCCAGCACTCTTAGTCTGAGTATTGAAGTTATGAAAACGCCTCTCAAGTCTCATGCACAGAAAGTTAACGTGAGCTTTTATCTCTGATGCAAAAACGTGCACAACTCTGAAAAGGATCACAGTTTTAAAACAATGGCAATTTTCAGAGTCAACAATGATCAATATGCATATATACTATTTATTCATGCTTGCACAATGCAAAGCTAAAAAATAACAATTAAAAATGCATCACAGCGGGGCTTGTTGGCTCATCACGACTTGCTGCTGGCAAAGAGAACTCAAACGACCGCGAAAGAGAACTACCCAATGGGATCTCTTAAATACCTTAAACATGGTAGAGAGGAGAATTCTAGAAACTCATCCCTCCCATACAGTGAGTTGTGGCTCAACCACAGGCCATAGCAGGTCATTGTTGAAAAGAGCACGCTAGAGGTTGGCCAAGTCTCACTGTTTTTCCAAGACCGAGCTGTTTCCTGCCTTAACGTAAACATTCTCAGCTTGGTATATATTATCATCTGTGCTCTTCACTCCCCCATGTTATGTACTCATCCTTCAGTGAGAAAGAGTGAAAACACATTGCACAAGCTGTGAGCGGAAAAACACCTGATGGTGTGTGAAGCTAAGGTATGCACAAAATGGAGTCAGTGGTCAAGTAGGAACCTGGGGTAAAATACAGATAGCATCACATGTATATAACATGTAAAAGGTTGATGTGTTGTTGACCGACTTTAATGATTAACCATCTACCATCGCTGTCATGGATATTGTCAGGACAGAGAGGCCTGCTTTTTGGCGATTAGTATGATCACCCAGTTTTTTTTCCTATGTGCTGGGGAGCAAGTTGTGCTACGAATCCAATGATGATGCATTGTGTTACATTCTTGGGTGCCTGTTTTAGTGTGTTGTGGGAGGATTGGCACCTCTGATTTTAGAGCAGTAGTTTAGAATCTTTTTTAGTTTAACAAGGTGTTTGATGTCTTTTGTGCTAAGGGAAAGAACTTCGCTTTCCATTGACCTTATTATTGAGGGGTGAGGTTTCAAGTTTAGTTTGTTAAAACAGTTGTGTATTGTTGGCTAAGCATCAAAACGTATGGGCAGTGGTGTTTGTGCGGAGAATATCCCTGTTGTGTTAAGGCAGCGTTTTTTTATTTAATTCATGTTTGATTAATTAAAATAATTGCATGTAAATTGAAAACATAGCAAGCCATGTACAGGGATGTAGAATTTAATCAAATATCTACTGGTCTATGGGACAGGTTGCTTCTTAAATCTACTTGTCCAGTAAAATAATCTAAATTGTCCCTTTGGTGTCATGTGGCGTGGTGACAAATTACGGCAGCAATCTCATTATGTAAGAGCTCTGATAATAGCCTCCCTGATTATATCAGGGCTACTACTATAGTAGGGCTTGAATACTTGAAATTTCAATCCCTATTATAGCAGTTGCTTTATTTTGCCACTTTTCTGCAGATCTACATACTAGGGCATACTAGGGCTGGAAGCAGCAGTAAGCAATAGTTCCTGGGCTGGAGAACCTTTTGAGTCTGCAAACCTACTAACTTGCATGTTTTAAGGATTTTCACCTGCTCTTCTCTAATCTTTTCCCATAATAAGAAACTTAGAAATTTACTCCTGACAACGGCAGAAGTAGAATATTTTTAGGAGTATGATTTCCTGGTCTGCTTCTGTAAGTTCTTGTGAATTAATGAAAACCTCTTATTCAAAGACATATTCTATGGGCACACTTTTGTGACTCTTTATGAATTGGGTCCCTAATTAGGCCTGGCGTTAGACATTTTTGTTTTTATTAAACTTATTTCTCTCTCTGTCGGGTGATTTTACTGTGAGTGATCACGTTCTGCTTTTCCACAAGGAGCATATTGGCACATACAGTAGTTTTTTCAGTGCCAGTAATCACTGTGGATATCAGTGGTGTAACGAAACTGGATGAGGCTCCCCCTCCCCATCCAAATGCAACATGTCAGCCTTGATCCTCAGATTGCTGCTAGTCTTTGACAACCCAACTTGCCCTGGGGTGCCCATCTCCTCAAAAATGTTCCTTAAGGTAGTATTTGACGGAGGACTCTGGGTGCATGCCGAGCCCTCATATAGTACTTTATAAAGTCTCCCTCACATGCTAGGTCAGGGCTCCCCAAGCCCAATTCCTATCTCAGCCAGGCTTTTCTGGTGTGCCCTGAGACAAGAAGGACTTTTTTGTATGCCTTCCACTGAGCACCCTTTAGGAGCTTGTTGAGGGCCGCTGGAACAGCCCAATGTCTGTAGTTGAGCGCCAGAATCAATCTTGGTCTTAGTACAGTTAATATGAGCTCTGCGGTGAGCCGGTGTAAGGGGCGCTTAAACACTTCAGTGATTTAATTATGCAGAAAGATTTGATTTGAAGGTGTTTTAGATGAACAGCTGGCATGGCCCTTTCAGAGAATCACACTCGAAGATTGTTATGGGTGGGGTACATAGAACTCTGTAGACCGCTGACCTGCCAGCATGTTTGTTTTTTGTGGGCATGCTTGCCGAATACAACAACTTTCGTTTTACTGTGGTTAACCTGCAGATTGTTCACCTGGTTGTAGCACTGTAAGACATTCAGGGCCCTTTGCAGCCCAACTTTGGTGTGGCAAGAATTAATGTTGTCCGTGTACTGCAAGATTGGTAGGTGCACCTGTCCCAGAGCCAGGATTACTAAGCTGGCTCCTTCCTAGTCTCTGCCCATGTCAGCAGTGTAAAGGTTGAAAATGAGAGGGGCCAATACACAGCCCTGTTTGAGCCAATTGTTGGTTGGTATTCTTGCATTGACTGTGCTGGAACTTGTTTTTACCCAGACCCAAATCCCCTTTCTATAGTGATATGATTGCCTTGAGGAGCTTGATGGAATTCCCCACGCGTTTAGCTTCATCCAAAGCCTGCCATGATCCACCCTATCGAAGGATGTGGTGTAGTCTACAAAGCAGCAAAACAGAGGGGGATGCTTCTTCCTGGCTGCATGGGAGGCTAGGTACACTAGTGCCATGATGATGTCAGTTGTGGAGCATTCCGACCTGAAGCCTGATTGAGGCAACAGAAGAATATATTTTTCCTTTGCTGATGATTCTAGATCTTTCAGAAGAGTATATGCATAGACCTTGGCTTCAGTGTCCAGAAGTGGCGATCATTTGATAGTTAGCTGGGTTCGAGCATGCACCCTTTTTATAAATGGGGATGAGGATGGAGCCATACACTTCAGCCACAATTCCATGACAATGGAATTGTGGCTGAAGTGTACCCATAGTTGAAGAGATGTATTAGGGTGACCACCCAAAAATCTTGAGTCATTTTTTACACTGTTACTGGAATCCCATTAGCACCGGGCATGCTGTCACACCTCATGGCCTTGAGCACTTCTTTTATAGTGTCTTCATAGATGGAACCCTCTGCTGGGGACAAGGAGCCAAGATTTTGGAGGTAGGGGTGGGGGCTGCTTCCACCTCCTGGTTAGTGGTATATACTTTTTTAACATATCTAATCCCAGTGGCCTCTGCCATACTTTCTCCATGGGCTGCCCTGGGTTGCCTAGCTGGTTAAGATGCTGCTACAGGCGAATCTCCATTAAGGTGAAGATTCTGGGCCGTTCTGCACTGATATTTCTTCTTTTATGCTGCCAGACTTTCAGCTCGTGGGCCACCCTCAGTTCAGGAATGTTTATAATATAAAAAAAATCTTGGCGCTCAAAGGGAAAGTCTATCCCTTAACTCCCTATGTAGTATTTTATCAACCTGAATAGATTGTTAGTCATTTAATTTATTGCATATATGATTCAATGTTCATAATCAGAACGTAATATATTCATCCTAACAAGGCGTCCTAAAAGTGGCGCAGTGGAAGTGATTAAAGTGAAGAAATAATAAAGTGCACCACTGATATGTACAATAGTTACAGAAATGTGGCTAAAAATCATAAAAATGGTATTTAAAGTGACCCCTTCAATCCAGGTGTCTGGAAGCCACGTTCCTATTCACAAAAATAATACACACTGAAACTTTTATTGACGTTGCCACCCAAGCTAAAGATTCACTCAACTACGGGTCATCATCAGGACACAGTGTTTGTTGTAGGTAGAACCAATTATTCCCAAATGAGAAGTGACGTAAGTTGAGCAACTGCCTCGAGGCAGCAAGGTACAGTTAGTCTCGGTCAATGTGAAGAAGCCCAGTTTCTTTAGTGGAACAGAGTCAATTCTGTATTAGTAATCCACTTTCTGTCCGCCATTACTTCGAGGTAAACCTCATATCTCAGTCAATCCAGATTAATCTCCCTGCTCACAAATCCATCAGCGAGCCGGAGGATGCCAACCTGCAGCTTTTTACTGGGTTTGCGCCTTTTTTTTTAATTTTTTTTTTTAAGTGCACTATGTGCAGAAATGGCCAGTCCGTCTGCTGCCTCTTTTCCTAGTGGCCAATGCTCTGCGGAATGCCCGTTTTCTGTCTACTAGCTCCTCGGGGTGTCTAGAAGTGTGGGATAAAGCCATGGGGAATTGGTTCTGTGTATGACTTTGCCCGTTCCCCAACCCCTGGTGGAAATCTGCTATGAGTTCTTCCCAGTGCCCAGAAACTGTTGTTACGCTTGATATTGTCTTGACAGCTTTTCTCCTCTGTATCCAGGATAGAAATTTAACACCGAGGCTGCTAGACCATATGATTCTGCACAGTGAGATGGTTAAGTTTTGATTAATCTTATATTGGTTAGGGAAACAGATGAATGTTTAGCTTTATCATACTTATGCCTGTGAAATGTATGATACTTCAGGTGCTTATTGTACATATGGTACTTGTAGTAGAGATTTTGTGTTCAGGCCTGTATTGTTTTGAGCAGTTCAGTGTTTTTTTTTTGGGGGGGGGGGGAGCCAACAAGCTAGGTGATGTGTAATAGAGAGAAGTGTAGGAAAAAAGCTGAACATAAAACCCATAGCCCACCCAATCCTAATCCTTCTGTGGTGAAATGCAGCAGTGGAGACCAAGGGATATAAAACCCCCTGCAACTCTGAATAGGGGAGACATTGCAGTAAGGCCAGAATAGACAACGTGTATGAGGAATTTAACTTCTAGAAAAACGTATAACTTGAACAACAACGGTTATAAGCAGAAGTGCTAACCATAACTATAACCTCAATTTCAACAGTGTTACCACATGGTAGTCAAGGAAGATGTAGGTTTGCAGAATAAAGGGGAAGTATTGATGTCATAGGTAAGCTGGTTGAGGAAATTACTACTTATTGGTAATATATGGCATTACATTTCCATTCATATCAGTACATAACCTATCAGTATCCATCGGTACATAACAGCACATAACAGCACATAACCGTAACTCTGTCATAACGTTCATAGCACCTTGCTTGTATGTAATTGAAACAATAATGTGCAGGGTGTATGAGAATTTATCAGTAGTAATATAAGTAGAATCTACAACCTGTCCGTGCATAGTATCTGTTGTGTTGGAGAGTGTTCAGAAGTGTTCTCCCTCATCATTAAAGGCGGTGGACCTGTAATTCAAGGAGTCAGATAAGCCTCAATAACATTATGTTCCTGTATAGAGGTAAAGCTGTTATACGGTTCCTACTGGTAGGCTCTTCCAAAGGTGGTTGGTAATAAACATAATTGTTTGAACCAGCATTAGAAAATTGTAGACTTAAGTCTGATGCATTTCCTGTGTTAGCAGTAGCAACAGGAACCAGTGGAAATTCAGCATATGAAGTTCCCAGCCAGAAAGGAGCAATATTCGTTTTACGTAATGCTTGTGGAGGGCTTTCCTTCAATGCAGTGAGAGGAGACCCACTTGGCTACTGTGTGGGACTGGCCACATGATGTAATTTTAGAAGATCAATTGAAACAAAACATTTATTTCTACAACCAGCAAGCGGTGGCAAAATCAGTTCTGGTATCTTCACTGCCAAAGACTAGCGCCAATGCTGAGTCTGATGGGCCAAACTCCTTTATATCATGTAATCTTCTCTCAAACTAGATAATCCTCCCATTAGATGCTGGTTGCTCTTTCACTTCATCAGTGGCAGAACATTGGGAATTTTCATTTGAGCACTCATTCTGGAAGTCATGTAATTCCTGTAAGAGTGAAACATTAATTGATGTCAAAAGACTTATCTGCTGCCACTGTGCCATGGTTATTGAGATCTGACATGTACATCTGAACCCCAATCATGACCTCAGAGGGGGTCCTGCCTCCCACAGATCTTCTAGGCAGATTATTTTAAGTTCTCTGGACTCCAATAGATGATGGATCCATCTACGAATTTAACTTAATACTCTAGCTGTTAAGGCCTGCTTTAAGTCACATTTACTCCTTTCCACTATCACATTTCTTTCTGGATGATAGGGAGAGGAATACACAGCACAGCAGGGTTCCCAATGTATTCCTGTAAGCTTTAGAGGCAAACAATGGTCCCTGGTCCGAGTGGAATGCTGCTACTGCATATGTCCCAATAAAGAACTGCAAGTCTTTAACAGCTGAAGTGTCAATCAGTCGATGTGGCCACACCTATAGAAATCTAGAACAGCCAGAAGAATACGTTTGAACGCACCATCTGAATTCAGAGGTCAGCAATGATCCAAATAGACAAATTGAAGAGGTCTGTTGGAAACTAAGAGGTGTCTGTGGTGGGCGAGCTGCGGTGGAACTTTTAATTTGCTGACAAATGTGACAACTGAGGACATAGGGGGTCATTATGACCCTGGCGGAAGGCGGAGAACCGGCGGTAAGATGGCCAACAGGCTGGCGGTCTTACCTTGTGGAATTATGACCATGGCGGTTACCGCCATGGTCATCCGCCAGTTCTCCGTTCCGCCCGCCAGGCTGGAGACCTGGGTCCTCCAGCACGGCGGCCGTCACTATACCACCAGCGGTATTTTGCCCCGGCTTACCGCCGTGGATTTCCAGCGGTTTGAACCGACATGAAATCCATGGCGGTAAGCACTATCAGTGCCAGGGAATTCCTTCCTTGGCACTGATAGGGGTCTCCCTCACCCCCACCCCGACTCCCTCCCCTACCCCCCCACCACCCCTGCCATCCCCCAAAGGTGGCAGAGCCCCCCTCCCCACCCCGACCCCCAACATCACAAAACTCACACACACCCGACACGCATGCAGGCACCACCAACACAAACACGCACACACCCGACATACATGCCAACATCCACAGACACGCACACCCACATTCAAACATACACGCACACATCCATACAGACATACCCACAGACATATACGCACTGATTCCCATACACGCACTCACACACACACTACATACTCAGACGCACACCCCCATGCATGGACACAACACACCCCACCCCACTCCCCTAACGGACGATCGACTTACCTGGTCCGTCGATCCTCCGGGAGGGGACGGGAGCCATGGGGGCAGCTCTGCCGACACCACACCGCCAACAGAACACCGCCACGGCGAATCACAGGACGTGATTCGCTGGGCGGTGTTCTGTTGACGTGGAGGTGGAGCAACCTCCACTTCCCTGCTGCCCGCCAGTATGGCTGTTGGCGGCTCTCCGTCCGTAAAAGGATGGAGAGCTGCCGACGGTCATAATAGGCCGAGCGGCAAACCGCCTGCGCTGGCGGTCTTCCGCATGGCGGACCGCCGAGGTCAAAATGACCCCCATGGTGTTTTGTCTTTTTATGCAGACCATGTCACCAATAGCATTTCTGTAATAAGGAATCCGTAGCCGCCACAGTTGCATGGTGGGCAGGTTCTAACCTGTCATGTGCAGCAATAATTAATTCAAGCCTGTGTTCCTGGTTGGATATCACTCAATCACCCACTATCGAGATTCGAACAAATGGGAATATTTTGGGCACTCAACAGATATGAGTAGTTTGCTGTATATTTTTGTATGTAATGGAGTGTCACTGTGTGAAGCAGTGACATCAGCCATGATGTCATCATCCACCCTTGTGTGACGAGTAATCACAGCCACTACTTCAGCCAGTGAATTGCATTACAAGACCATAGGCTTTTGTTCTACATTAATCTTTTAATGCTACTCCATGCTGCACTTCAAAGAACATGTTACATCATAAAACATTAACATTTCAGAACTAGAATCTTCTTCCACACATAAATAGTCCTTTTATAGAATCGTCTTCCTCTTGTAAATGCTGCTCTTCAATCTGCTAAGTAGCATTTTATTAACTTTTGCATACATTTTATGGGAGATTTTAATGGTTTCTAATATATGGAAACATGCTAGGTAGGTAATGTTTCTTCAGGTACTGGGGTGTGCTTACCTATGTAATTAGCTGAGATGCTTAATTTGGCCTGTATACGTGAACTTGTATTTCAAGGGGAGAGATTGTTTTATTTAGTTTTTGATTTACTTATTTTTTTATCAGTGCAGGCAGAGTCCAGCAGTTACTGGGGCGCATCTCCAGTGAGTCACGTGAGGTTGGGGAGCTGCTATCGATTGCAGCTTCAGGGCGGTGCGTCGCTGCATCCCCTGAATGTGCAGAGGCATGAAGGCAGAGATTAGTGCCTTCGGGCACTTGTAGGCAAAGAACAGTGCTGTGTGACCTGCTGCCCATGAAGGCAGTACTTACAAGCCTGGTGTTAGTCGGCTTCCCTGATGCAGCAGCAAGGCTCCATTAGTAAGAGAAAAATAATCTGCAACGGTGGCCCAAAAAAACACAATATTTGGGGGCCATCTTGCTTTGGGCTTAGCCCAATGATGATCATACAAAATATGCTGCTATTTTATGTATGCAGTCATGTTGTTATCTGTCAGTTGTTAGTTACCTTATCAGCATTTGAGGAGAAACAAAGGTAAGAGAGCTCTGTAGATCAGGAGAGAAAAGGTTTGATTAGGAATACAGAGTTGAAGGTCATACTCATATTGTTGTTTTTATATCACTGATACTAAGGTGATTACGCTAGTATGGCAGAGAAAGCAAAATACTTACCGGACACCCCTGGGGGGAAGATTGAGTAAATTATAAAGAAATTAATATAACACGGAATGAGATGTTGTGTTCAAAAGTCCATTGGCAAGGTCATGGAGAAAATAAAAAATAAAAGGGTGTCAGATAATGAATATTGGCCCTTATCAGGGGGTGACTGATAAAAATGCAAAGAAAGGTAAAAAGAAAAGGCGGACTTAGCACATTGAAAAAAGGGCACATAACCTTAAAAAGAGTGATGGGTCTTTGTACCTTAAAATAAAAAGATGTCCTAAGTGGCATGCAATCTAAAAAGAAAGGTGATCTATGCGGCACCCAAGGAAAGGGTATCCTAAGAAGCACGTATGAGATTGACGGTCAGGATGATGACTTTTTGGAAAGTGAATATCTGAGAGATGACAAATTTGTTGATGAATATGTTTTAGACCTTCAGGAGGATGATGGGGACGATGACCTCTTTGCTGAGGACTTAATCCCTTCCACATCGAAGAATAGTATTAAAAATCCCTTAGGGGAAAGACATTTTTCACCTCATGATATAAAGCACCCTAGGAGTGCAGATTGGCGGCCATTGGAGCACATCGGCAGACAATCACCCGTTGTTGGCTTACTAGATTTCCTGTGCTTTGCCAAAAAACACAATCTCCATTTTATCTCCATTTAGTTGGAGACAATTATTGGTCATTCAGGCTGTGATTTCACACACACAGTGCGTAAAATGAGAATTAACTTTTCTTGGGTCAGGCCCGAAGGAGATGAGTAATTGCATGTCATCCGCATAAGATACGATCTCAAGTCCTCTTTCTCTCTGTGCTGGAGGTGCTATGTAGATATGAAATAATGTAGGGCACAGGCAGGGACCCTGTGGTACTCCTTTGTTGATTCCGTATGGTTTTGGACCTGAAGGAGTCGAAACAAATATTTGGTGTTTGATTGTCAAGAGAATCCTTGCACCAAAGCAAGACACTGCTGCATATGCCAGCATTATCCAGTCTGTGGGTTAGAATGGAATGAGAGCCCATGTTGAAAGCTACTGACAAATCCAGTAGAACCAGCATAATTGGCGTCCCAGCGTCTAAGGTTAGTCTTATAGTATCAGAGACTGCCATGCATGCTGTCGCCGTACTTTGAGAAGCACTAAATCCTGACTGAGTTCATTAGGAATGTGTGTCCTTCTAGAAAGGTTGTCAGTTGCGAGTTAAGATAACTTTCTAGAATTTTGTCAAGCAATGGTAACAGAGCGATTGGGCGGTAGTTATAAAGAATCTCTGGGTTCTCAGAGGGCTTCTTAAGAATGGGCAAAACTTGGGCACACTCCCAGGTTGCCGGAAGCTTAGCTGAGGTTAAAGAGAGATTGATAAGCTCCAGTTGGAGCGATAGCCTTAGTAAGACTAGT
Organism: Pleurodeles waltl; assembly: GCF_031143425.1. Lineage (NCBI taxonomy): Eukaryota > Metazoa > Chordata > Amphibia > Caudata > Salamandridae > Pleurodeles > Pleurodeles waltl. The sequence continues at coordinate 813,701,083 of NC_090440.1, forward strand.
GGTTCTCCTTGGGGGACAAGGATCTAAAGGGGATCTGGGGGTGTGTGTCCAAGATGGCTCCCAGATGGGAGTGAAACTGCGGAGCTCCGCTGTCAGCCAGATAACAGTGGTGGAGATTGGGCTTCTCTGCTGTGGACGGAGGAGAGGCCTTTAGGACAGCGCTGGTAGTTGGGGGAGCATAAATATGCTGGAAATACAAGCCCTGAAACCTGTCTTTGAGGCTTGGATGATGTGCTCCACTGCATGCCTGACTTTAAAATGGTGGCCTCCTGGAGCTAACCGATGACAGAGGTCTGTTTGCTACGCAGGGCACTTTACACTGCAACTCTTGCTACCGGAGACCCCATCTAACGTGGATTCAATGCCCTCCCACAGAGTTCCTGACACCATACAAGAGTCACAATTGGTCCCCGATGACGAAGCCACTTGGGGAAAAAACCAACACAGGGTCCATGCAGCAGTAAATACCCCTCCTCCCCCCACCCCCGAGTGACACTGGGAACAGACGCAACCACAAGATACAGCAGCGCCTTGATGGTCTGGAGCACCACGTGGGGTCAGTGGATCACGCACCTTCAAATGGTGGAGGCTTTGCTGCGATCCCACACTCTTGGTGGACGGTAAGACCCAGGGGATGAAGCAGGCAATGCTTGTTGTCCTGGAGATGAGTGCTTGACTGCCTGTGAATTGATCACTACAGCATAGCTGTGGCCAAAGAGTTGGGCGAACCGGACTTCCCGGAGCGGCCTGTTAAGTGGCTGGGTAGACATTTAAGGAGTAGCTTGGGGCTTGTGCTGTCTCCAGGGCACTAGTGTTGGAACATCGATTGGTGGCTGACGGAATAACTTCTGCAGAGCCTTGTAGATCATTATGAGCCTACTATAGGGAGGATCTTGGTGGGCCCACACTCCCATAAGAAAGACACCTCAACTAGGGATCTACATACGAAGCCACCAGAGGAAAAAATTAGACCAGCATTCAGAAGCCACCCTGCCCGGTGCCCCCAGCTACAGAGGGCGACACCACAGGAGCAACCGATGGGGCTGAGCCCCTTACAGACCTCTTTGGAGCTCTACGCTCGTATATCGTAACACTAGAGGACATTGCGGCAGATATCAAGGGCCTCACAAAAAAAAAAATGAATGCATTGGGGGATTGGATGCTTTGAACAAACCAGTAATGCGAAGGGAGAAGAATTGGATGCCCACCACTGCAAAATACTGGACTTACAAACTTACAAGACAGAAACACAGAACAGGGATACCAGGTGGAAGATCTTGAAAATAGGTGTAGGCGGGCCAACATTAGAAATTGAGGGATTCCCATTGCAAGCAGCCGGAGGGAACCTGGAGGACTACATCCCCAGACTTTAATCCTATCATACCAGAACTTGCACCCATAGAGATGGTCATTGACAGAACCCTTAGGGCCGGGAGACCTGCTGCATCGCCTAGGCAACCCCAAAACATTTTAACTTCAGAGAATATGAGACAAACCAAAAAGAAACCATCATGGCAACTGCAAGAGACTGGAATCAAATAGACTTTGAGGGCAACAAGATCTGGTTATATCACGATCTCTCACCCAGTACTCTGCAACATCACCGCCAATTACAACCTGCAACAGAATTTCTACAAAAGAAGAATGTGCGCTCCCGCTGGAGTCATCCTTTCTGCCTCACATTTGTCTGAGACAATGAGACACGGTGCGTGTGCACAGTTGAAGAGGTGCAGGCAATACTATCCATCATCAGTCAACAGAATAACAACGCGTCACATTTGTTGAAGCCGAGCCCCTCACACGGGTTGACATCCTTCAGACGCTGAGCGAGGAAGAAGGTGAAAATGGTCGGCCCAACTAAAATGGAGAGCTGAAATGAAAGGGAAAGTCTTCGTCAGCTAAATCCCCTGGATCAGACCTCCGACCTAAAAAATTACTGAGATGATTGCTTGACTATTACTGAACAGAGGACCCTCACACTGACACAATCTACTACCCTCCAGGCTCCAAGGAAAGACAGATCATAGAGGCTCATCTCTATTGCTCTATGAGGACATATACCGTTGGAAGGGCTTCTGACCCCATGAAAGGGATCCCCACTCTGACTGTGATGCCTTGACATGGACCCCAACCTGTTGGTTTGACGTGGTGCTGGGTAAGACTGCATTGATTCTATTCTCTCTTTCTCAGTTTGGCAATCTATGCTAACTCTTTACTCCCTTTTTATTACCTATCATGTACAGTGTGAATTAGTTGGTGTCTTATATCTCTCCCTGGGATGCTAGTTGGCCATTTCCAGACAGCTCATGGTCTACCCCACAAGCATACTTTTTCACATTGATTCCCCCATTATAACAGATTATCTGGTATAATATGCGGGGGCTTAACATGCCTGCAAAACGTTTACCATTTCTGTCTTTGATTCAAGACTCCAAATGTGATATTTGCCTGGTACAGGAAACTCACCTCGTACAAGCAGATTGGAAGCATTTAAGGTCCAAGTAGTTTGATCTACAATACGCCTGGCACAGGGGAAAAGGCTGGGGTAGCTATTCTTTTGTCCTCCCACTTTCTCTGTAAAGTGGTTCAGACACAGGCTGACATCCCTTGCAGGCTACGGTAACTCCACATCACACTGTCAGCACACTTTTACCCTTTGCTACATTATATGCACCTGATGAGCATAAGAAGGCTTTTATTCTAGAAGCCTTGGGTAGGGTGATGGCCACTACTGATAAGGATGTATTAATTGGAGGAGACTTCAGTTTTGTATCCAATACAGGATTGGACAGATTCGCGCAGCCAGTGGGACAAACAGGGAGATTTTCCACACAGGTTTGGAACAATTGACCAACTATGTGCTCACAGATGTTTGGCGCAGTCACCATCCCACAGAGAGGGACTACAATCTACTCTGCAGCCCACCAGACATAATCGTGAATAGATTTCTATCTAGCCACACCATACCCTTTTCCTGTCCACCACTCAGGGAGATATAGGAACAGCAGCACTTTCAGAACATACTACTCTCCACACACCATCTCTCTCCCATGCCTATCCCCTCAACACCAACCTGGCCCCTTAATCCCTGACTCTTCACCAGTGAAACACATCACAGAATTGTCAGGCGCCACCACTGAATTTTTGGGACACAATGACCTCCCGGACACACTGATTGCAGTGTTTTGAGATACATTGAAATCTGTCCTTCGCGGCCATCTGTTTGCCCTGGCGACCCACCTTAATAGAGGTCGAAGGGATGAAAGGTCCACACTTGAGAGAAGGGTAAAGGATCTAGAAATGGACCACAAATGGACATGGTCTGACAACTAAACATAGCCCGTAAACAACTTTGGGCACTGGATATGGACAGAGCAACATACAATCTAGTCCTCACCAAACAAAATGTTTATGTGGGGGCAAAAAATCCAGACATCTCCTGGCGCACTTCCTGTGGGCCCAGGCAGTCCGACAGAGGATAGCGGCACTAGAGGGATCCCAGGCACACTAGACCGCCTAAACCAGAATGAGCAAATCGCCTATGCCTTCGAGCAATCTTATGCTCAGCTCTACTCCGCTGATTCCTTCAGAAGGAGATTTTCTATCCTATTTAGCACACACACCGAAAGTGTTCACCCACTTCAGACACTTTGTGTTTAGATCAGGACAACAATGTGGATGAAGTGCTATCTGCGATCTCCTGTTTACAGCCCGGTAAGGCTCCCAGGAATGATGGTTATTCCTCATTATTCTATAAACTATTTGCTAACTAATTGGCCCCTGTACTCACTCAACTGTATAACTCCTTCAGCCCCACGGGCTCCCTTAAAGAATCTATGAAACTTGCCACTGTCGCATTTTTACCCAAACCACATAAGGACCCGATACACTGCATCTCTTATCGACTGATTTCATTAATAAATGTGGATGGCAAGATATTTACTTCTATCCTGGTGAATTGATTAGCCCCCTATTTGCAAGGCATTGGCGATTGTCGATCTGAACCAAGCCCGATCTATCCCCGAGCGCAACTGTGGTTACAATACAAAACGCATATATCACTTGCTGGATAAGACTCAACATTCCCGAATACGGCACTGTTGTTATCAGTTGATGCTGAAAAGGCATTCGATCGGGTGCATTGGCCGTATTTGTTTACAGTGCTGCGGAGGGTAGGTGTGAGTGGGCGGTTCATCAGATGGATACAGTGCAGTTACAGTGCCCCGGGTTAATGGACTAACCTCCTCCCCTTTTCAGGTTGCTCAGGGCACCAGCTAAGGTTGCCCACTATCTCCACTACTTTTTGCACTGTACATGGATCCCTTTGCTGAGTGTATTCGTCAAAACCCCATAATCACTGGCATCCATATGGTGGGACAAGAGCACAAGCTAGCAATTAATGCAGACAACGTCATGGTGACCCTGACGCATCCCCCTACAGGCTTTGCCTTTGCTGATGGAAGAGTTGGAGGCTTTCAGAATGGCCTCTGGGTTTAAGGTGAACTTACAAAAATCTGAAATTTTAAACCTGATGGTCTCAGTGGCAAACCAATATATTTTACAATGCTGCTTCCCCTTCACCTGGTTGACACAGGGAGTGATGTATTTGTGACTCCGCATCCATTCCACCACAGTTCAGACTGCAGTATCTAACTAAGATACCTTGCTTTCAAGAGCACGTGTGGACTCTCAAGCCTGGAGGGCCTTTGTGCTGTTGTGGCTGGGCCTCATTGCGGCAGTTAAGATGACCTTGTTACCTATAATCTTATACATCATGCAGACATTGCCTCTGCCCCCTCCTCCCGTAGTTTAGTCAGCACCTCCCCAAGTGCTGACTAAACTACATCGCCGCACAGAGCACTAGATCTGGGAAGGTAAAAAAAGTACTCATGGCCAAGAAGCAGACCGACCCTAAGAGAGGCAGTTTTCAGTGTGCAAGAGGCGATACATCTGGTGGTCGAGGATTGGCTGGATTCCAGGGTGAGTACAGTGACTTCTTTCCAAGGAAGAGTAGGTGGTAGACTAAAATAGTTTGTCAGAGTTTGGGAGAGTATAACAGAAGACCCATGGGTTTTGGAAACAATTTAAGGTTTTAAAATACATTAACAGCAATACTTTTTCAGGACGACCCTCCAAGAAAATTGGTTTTGAACTCTGACCTACAGAGTGTGGTAGAGGAAGTGATAAGGACTGTTTTAGTGAAGGGTGCTATTGCAGAGCTGAGCAAAGAGGACAATGTTTTTGTGTGTACTTTCTTCTGGTTAAGAGGTTTGGAGAACTTGAGAGATTTTAACAAGTTTCTAGTTTACAGGCACTTCACGATGGAAGGTGTCCATCTTTTAACCCCATGGGTGCGGGTCATGACCAGTGGCCGACACCAGGGAGGGGTTTCAAAAATCCTCTGGTGTGTTACACCTGAGGATTGTTTTTTTAACCCCCCATCGGGAGACACGAAAGACCTTACGTGTCTTCCCCTGACCCACACCCACCCCTTTGTAACGTCAGCGTGCCATGAGGCGTGCTGATGTCACACTTGTTTTCCTTACTAGAGCAGGAAACAGCAGGGAAGGGCGCTTCATACTCCGGTCTGGAAAACGAGCCCGTTTGGGTAGGCCTCGTTTGAAAGGGGAAATTCCCCACTTTCAAATGAGGCCTTCCTGAAACCCCACTAGACACCAGGGATTTCATAAATACCATAAAGCAGCGAAGAAAGTTTATATGCCTACCGCAAATATAAAATCTGTATTTTATATAAATAGCTGAGTGGATTAGTAAAGCCAGCCATTACCTGCGCTTTAATACAAATGAAATGTATGTGCGAGGGTGGCTATGGAGAGATGAAGGGCACTTTTGCTAGGTGGTAGTGACGGAATCCGAGGAGGTGGTCATGGAAGTGGGAGCATCAGTAATGATTGTTGGACTACGTGCCAGAGGCGGTAAAGACTGTGGCGATTGATATGTGACAGGATTAAGTAATAGTGTGTTTTTTTTAGTTTCTTGAGAGAACGTGCTGATTGAGGGAAGAAGCGAAGGTAAAGTGACAGACCTTTACTGTTGCACGCATCACACACACACACTCACCAGCAATTTTGTGACTGTCTACATAGAAAAGTGTTTTAGAGCAAGAGTTTAGCCAGTAGCAGGGATGGCGTCTTGTTGGATCACTGCTGCTCAAGCCCTAACTCGGGTTGTAGAGGCCAGCTTTGATTCAGGATCAGAGACTGAGATAACATCTGAGGGATAGGACAATGGCGCAGACTCAGAGTGATTTTTCTGACAACTCCTCTTCCATTGATACTGAGGGAGGTGATGAGGACAGTGTTGCTGTCCCTTTGCAAGCTAAGTCTGTGCAGCAGGATAATAACGGGTTAGCCCAACCCAGAAAGCATGTGCATGTGGCGGCAAGCACAGAGAGAGTGCTCTCTTGGGAGCTCCCCAATTTAGTTCAGCCCCAAATTCCATTGCCCAAATCGTATTGTTGAGACATCAAAATTATCTATCACAAAACAGCCTGGTTTTGTAAGGCATGCACCTGTGTTTCTGGTCCCGGGCTCAGCGGCCATATAGGGAAACCTACCAAACCCATACATTTCTGGAAACTAGACACCCAGGGGAGTCCACAGAGGTGTGGCTTGTGTGGATTCCCCAAAGTTTTCTTACCCAGAATACTCTGCAAACGTGAAATGTTGAATAAAAACTCTATTTTTTTCTTGTATTTCTGCACACAAACTACAGGAATATGCTACTATCCACAAAATTCCTACCACCCAGTGTTTCCCCACCTCTCCTGATAAAGATGCTACCCCACTTGAGTTCATGTATCTAGTGCCTGTGTCAGGAATGGATCACCCCAGGGTCAACAGTTGCCCTCATGTAAGGACTAACATTGACTGTGTGATCCATTCCTGACACGGTCACTAAGCCTACCCACACACCATTTTTATCAGGAGAATTGGGGGAATGCTGGGTTGAAGGACATTTTGGGCTCCTCTCAGATTCCACAACTTTCGATAACTGAAATGTGAGGAAAAAAGGATTTTTTTTTTTTTATGTTTTTTTTTTTTTTGCCAAATGTTGAGGTTTGCAAAGGATTCTGGTTAACAGAACCTGGTGAGAGACCCACAAGTCACCCCATCCTGGATTCCCTTAGGTGTCTAGGTTTATAAATTGCACAGGTTTGGTAGGTTTCCCTAGGTGCTGGCTGAGCTAAAGGCCGAAATCCACAGCTAGGCACTTTCCAAAAAACACCTCAGTTTTCAGTGTAAAAATGTGATGCGTCCAGGTTGCGTTTCCTGTCAGGGGCACTTTGCCTACCCACACAAGTGAGGTACCATTTGTGTTGGGAGACTGGGTGGAACACAGAATAGAAGAACAAGTGTTATTGCCCCTTGTCTTTCTCTACATTTTTTCCTTCCAAATGTAAGACAGGGTGTAAAAAAGACGTCTATTTGAGAAATGCCCTGTAATTCACATGCTAGTATGGGACCCCGGAATTCAGAGATGAGCAAATAACCACTGCTTCCTAACACCTTATCTTGTGTCCATTTTGGAAATACAAAGGTTTCCTTGATAATTATTTTTCACTCTTTATAGTTCACCAAATGAATTGCTGTGTACCCGGTATACAATGAAAACCCATTGCAAGGTGCTGCTCATTTATTGGCCCTTCATGAACTTACAAGCCCTATGTATCCCGGAAACCAGAAGAGTCCAGCAGATGTAACAGTATATTGCTTTCAAACATCTGCCATAGCTGGAAAAAGTTATAGAAGAAAACGTGGCCAGAAATTGCTCTTTTATTCACCTCAATTTCATTATATTCTTATTTTAGCTATTACTTTCTGTAGGAAAACCTTGAAGGACCCACACAAATGAAACCTTGCTGAATTCAGATTTTTGTCTACTTTTCAGAAATGTTTAGCTGCCTGGGATCCAGCAAATAGAAAAGATGGGGTATGTCCCAGTAAATTGCCAAAATTGTGTAGAAAAATTGGGTTTTCTGATTCAAGTCTGCTTGTTCCTGAAAGCTGGGAAGATGGTGATTTTAGCACCTCAAGCACTTTGTTGATTCCATTTTCAGGGGGGGGGGGGGGGGAGAAACACATTCTTTCTTCTGCAGCCCTTTTTCAAAAATTTTCACAACAAACAAAATGTTAGTTGTAATTTGGCTAATTTCTTGGTCTCCTCCAGGGGAACCCACAAACTCTGGGTACCTTTAGAATTCCTAGGATGTTGGAAAAAAAGGCCGCAAATTTGGCATGGATAGCTTATGTGGACAAAAAGTTATGAAGGCCTAAGTGCAAACTACCCCAAGTAGCCAAAAATGGCTTGTCACTGTGGGGTGTGGGAGGGCTTGCAGCTAAGGGGTTAAGGGACATGCTGTTGAGGAACGATTGGTTGGTAAAGTTGGATCTGAAGTATGCTTACTTTATGATTCCTATGGCACATAGAAACCAACCTTGCCTTCGGTTCGTGTAGCAGGATTGAATTTCCCAGTTTTGTTTTCTTCTGTTTGGTCTTTCCTCATCACCATGGGGTTTCACTAAGGTAATGAGGGCAGTAGTAACTTACCTGAGTGAGCGGGGTATTCGAATGATCATTTATGTAGGCTGCATTTTGGGAATGTCGGGATCAACTACTGATGGATTTTGATATGATCAAGAATGTACTGGAAGGTCTAGACTTTATTGTGAATAAGGAGAAGTCAGTTTTGACTCCAGTTCGCACCCTGGAATTTTTAGGGTTCATGATGCACAATCAAAGTGGTTCTATTAGCACCAGTGAAGAAGGTGACCAAGATAAGGAAAGAGATTAGCTGTGTGTTGAGAAGAGAGTTTTTGACTCTAAGGGAATTTGCGAGGCTAATAGGCCCATTATCATCTTCAGTTCTGGCAAATTCATCTGGTATGTTACACTATCGATCACTGGAAACAGTGAAAGTGAGGGCCCTTTAGGCAGGCTTATGGTATGGAAATAAAGTAGACCTAGATCAGGAAGCAAACGTGGAATTAGGTTGGTAGCTAGGGAATTTAGACGCTTGAAATGGACAATCAATCTTTATTTGTTCTAAAAATTGTGTATTAGAGTTGGATGTAAGATGCACATTTGAGTGTGCAGGAGACTAGTGGACTGTGGTCGGACATGGAGAGAAAGCAACACAAAACAGTTTAGAGTTAACGGCAGGGCTCTTAGGCCTCATGCATTTCAGAAAAACTTTGCAAGACAGTGCAGTATTGTTGAAAATGGAAGGGTGTTTCTGCAGTGGCCTATAAAAATTAAGGGCACGAGGTCCCATGAACTATCGAAATTGACAAAAGAGCTTTGGGTATTTTGTTAATAGCACAAAATTATTTTGAGTGCAGAATATTTGCCTGGAAAGGAAAATGTAATGGAAAATTGGAATACAAGGCTTTTGAAGGGTTACAGCGATTGGAAGTTGAATTGGGAATGGGGTCCTCTGGAGATAGATCTGTTTGTTAGCAGGTTGACATTTCAGGTAAAGAGCTATTCCAGCTGGACGCCAGATACAGGGGACCTACCAGTAGATGCCTCTCGATAGAATTGGAAGAGAACAAACGCTTATGTGTTTCCACCCTTCGCCATAATTCATCGGGGCCTGCAGAAAGTAAAGAGAGAGGAATGTGTTCTGGTAGCACCATTTTGGGTGTCACAGGCGTGGTTTCCAGTGCTTTTGCAACTCGCATGCAAAATAATATTTCATCTCCCTGCGAAGGAGGGTCTGCTGAGACACGTAGAGAGGAACATTATATGATTCAGACATGGGCATTGAACCGACGTCTCTGAAAAGTATCAGGAGATCTTCAGGAATGTCAGGACTTTTGGGAAAGGTAGAGGAATCACTCTGAGGAATCTTAGGTGCGAGGTACTCGGCGTAGATACTGAGAACTTTGGTAAAGTTAGGTACGTTGGTGCTTGGAATGGAGTTTGGAACCCATGGAGGCACCTGTAGTAGAGGTGGTTAACTTTCTGGTGGAATAATTTGAAAAAGGCAGCCATAGAACAATAAATCAAATCAAATCATAAACATTTATAAAGCGCGCTACTCACCCATGAGGGTCTCAAGGCGCTAGAGGGATGGGGTTACTGCTGCTCGAAGAGCCAGGTCTTGAGTTGCCTCCGGAATGCGAGGTGGTCCTGGGTAGTCCTGAGGCTGGTGGGGAGGGAATTCCATGTCTTGGCCGCCAGGTAGGAGAAGGATTTCCCACCTGCCGTGGTGCGGTGGATGCGAGGGACGGGGGCGAGATCGAGGTTGGCGGAGCGAAGTTGACGGGTGGGTGTGTAGAAACTGAGGCGGCGGTTGAGGTACTCGGGTCCCTTGTGGAGGGCTTTGTGTGCGTGGGTGAGGAGTCGGAAGGTGATCCTTTTGTTGACGGGAAGCCAGTGCAGTTGTCTCAGGTGGGCGGAGATGTGGCTGTTGCGGGGTATGTCGAGGACGAGGCGGGCAGAGGAGTTTTGAATTTGCTGCAGACGTTTCTGGAGTTTAGCGGTGGTTCCTGCGTATAAGGTGTTGCCATAGTCCAGGCGGCTCGTGACGAGGGCGTGGGTCACGGTCTTTCTGGTGTCGGCAGGGATCCAACGGAAGATCTTTCGGAGCATGCGGAGGGTGAGGAAGCAGGAGGATGATACGGCGTTGACTTGTTTGGTCATGGTGAGAAGTGGGTCCAGGATGAATCCGAGGTTGCGTGCGTAGTCTGAGGGGGTTGGTGCGGTGCCAAGGGCCGTGGGCCACCAGGAGTCGTCCCAGGCGGAAGGGGTGTTTCCGAGGATGAGGACTTCCGTTTTGTCTGAGTTTAGTTTCAGACGGCTGAGTTTCATCCATTCTGCGACGTCTTTCATTCCATCTTGCAGGTTGGTCTTGGCGCTGGTGGGGTCCTTGGTGAGGGAAAGTATCAGCTGAGTGTCGTCGGCGTAGGAGGTGATGTTGATGTTGTGTTTGCGTACGATGTCGGCGAGGGGGCTCATGTAGATATTGAAGAGAGTCGGGCTGAGCGAGGAGCCTTGTGGGTCGCTGCAGATGATCTCAGTGGGGTCTGAGCGGAAAGGTGGGAGGTAGGCTCTTTGGGAACGGTTGGAGAGGAAGGAGGTGATCCAGTCCAGGGCCTGTCCTTGGATCCCAGTGGAGCGGAGGCGGGATATTAGGATATAATTTGCTACAGATCAGCATTCTGGCAGACACAGTCAGGTTGATGGTATAAGTGTGGCTACGAATGTGTTGGTTTGTAGGGTCCCAAAGAGTATCTTACTGCAGAGACCTCCTAAGGTGAGATATGAGGTATTGTGGGATGTCAATATGGTTCTATTCTTGTTGACCTCATGGCCAGGTAGTAAGTATTTGGAGTTGAAAAAATTAACTGTGAAGTTAGCACCATTGTTGTGATACCTTGTCGCACAGGGCCTTGGAGGTAAGTAACAGAGTATAACACCGTACCCCACCCCTGTTGGGGTGACATTTTTGTTTTACAAAAAGAACTAAAACAATGTCAGAGACTATTATCTGAAGTTTAAAACGTGTAGGAAGTTGTGTGTAATAAATTGTATGAAAAAGTATGATTCTAGAATGGAGGAGTGTCGCCTGGATGGAGTGAACCAATTAATGATTCCTTTTTTTAAACTATTCAACACTATGAATACAGCTTTTATTGCAAGAAAGGTGAAATGTAGTATGCAACAAGCAGGTGTTGATTTAAAAAAATAAAATAAAGCTTAGTTGAGAGGTGCAATGGTGAACCATGCTTTTTTGAATGTTGGGAGACGATTACATTATGAGAGCGGCTGATTGGTTGAATGCTTCTGTGTTGTCAGAACGTTATTGCAAGCCTATTGAGCAAATGGCAAGTGTGGTATTACAGGGCCACTAACATGCATAATGATAGCCTCCGTTCTTGTAATAAAGTAGAGATTCTCCAAATAAAGTGCCTAGAGAATCTGAATTTCATTCAAGACACAAGGCTCTTGCCCTCTTTCTGCTCGTATCCCAAAAATTGGACACTGAGAAAGGCAATTTTTGATTTATGAAAATGGAATTTGTAGCGATTTTCAGCAAATCTCAAGACTATCTATTCTGGCTAAGTGTGTTTTCAAGTCATCATCCATGAGATATACATCGATGACGTAGGTCAATGGTTCTGAGTCAGTTTCTTGTAAAAAATAATGTTCCTCAGGCAGCAAACAATCCTGGAGTGTTTTTATACCCGGTGGGAGGCAGCTGAATTTTCTCTGAACTCCTAGGGCGCTGAATGCAGTTAGAGATCGACTTCCAAGTGCTATGTTTTGGCAGAATAATCCATTTGAAATGTCCAAGATTTTATATCTTTTGCAGACTATATTCATTAAGCTGTACTGTGTGAATATTGAATTGCAAAAGTGTGTGTATGACTGTTTAAATGTCCATAGGCTAAGACTATATGAGAGCAATGATCTGATTTCATTACAGGATAAAGCAGATTATTCATGGGAGATATACAGGGCTCAGTTACGTCTTGGAACTCTTATTGTGAGAGAATCTCTCTCACAGGGGCTTTAGCTTCATATTCAATTGGGTATTGTGATTCACGTTTGTGGGCTTGAGCGTATAGGTTTTACATAGTGAGGTGAACACCATATCCGAGCATACTCATTACAATACAATTCTGGGGCTTGTGCAATAGCCCAGTATTCGTAATACACTTGTTTAACTGCTTCATGGACAAGAGCAGAGAAGGAATGTACAATTACATTTTTCCTTGTGGCACTTTCTTTTTTTAACTTGTCATTTTTATTAGGATTTTATATGATAAAAAGAGTCCACATATATTAGAAAAAAAGGTTCCCAGTGGGGTATCGGGTTATCATAGGTACAACTGAATACAGTACTGTGGGCTTTGATGAGAGAAACAACTAGAAAAATAGTGGGTGGGTATAGTTGTGAGGGTGATGACGGGTCTACTGATGTTTGTATGGAGGGAAGCAAGAAGATGGTTGGGGGGAGATCTGATGATGGGTTACCCCAGTTGATATCTTAGTGTAGGAAAGGACAGAAAGGTGATAGGATAGGCGAGAGTAAGAGCAGAACTGTGAGGGGGTAGTAGGAGCAGGTAGGCAGGCAAAGGGGAGAGGTGGTATGAGGGCAGGGACTGGTAGCTATTTTGGGGACATGCTAACTTAGACCAGATTTTATCTTTTTTCCTTGAGGTTGTCTTTGGGTCTGTGTTTAGGAAGTTATCTGCCCCTCTGTTGAATTGTACTAATTACCACCAAGTGTGTTATGGAAATTTGGATAGGTCTTTCTATTTAGAGAGAATGGCTTTAAGGTCGATTGAGACCGTGATGTCCCATAAAAGATGGTCTTCTTTGTTTAGCCTAGAGTATGTATCAAGATGGAGTCCCAAGGTGGTGGGGGCTAGATTGTGTCCAGTTTAAGCTTAGAATTTGTGAGATGGTTTTGCTTATTTCTGCCCAAAAATTCTTAGCAACGGTACAATCAAGCAACTTGTGTCTAGAGTCTCCTGGATCTTTCTTGCAGATCCAGCAAGTGCCAGAGTGTCAGAGGTGATTAAACAATTGGCCAGGGGTCCAGTGGCCCAGGTGAGCCACCCAGTATCTACTCTGAGCTAAGGATGGTCTAATTTTGTTTGAGGTAAGGTTCGCACACATGGTTCATTGGTGCCACCTGAGAGATGTTTTTATCATGGAGTGATTCCCATTTATTTTGTATGACTTTGGTTAGTGCAGAGCAAGTAGGGGATAGGAGAGAGTAGAGTTGAAAGCTGTATGTTTTGGAGTTAGGTGTAGTGCTTGAAGTCGTAAAGCAGGGAAATGCAGGCATGGTTGGAAACAGTGTTCAATAGTGGGGCTGGAGGTACCTGTAACGTGTGCTTCATCAACTAAAATACAGTCAATACAAGAGAAGGAATCGGGGGAGTGAGTAGTTTTTGCCTTAGGTGTTGAATAGTCTCCAAATGTCTTTAAATTTGTGGGATTTGCTAAGATTTTGCATTTGTTTGTGAGACTTATTGGGTTTAAAAGAGCAAGCAGAGTTTCTATCTAGTGCACCGGCACAGGAGCGCACCGATGAGTCGTGTAGGAGTACGAGGTCACCCTTGAGCTTATACGTGTAATCTAGGGTTTTTTGGCATTCCGATAAGTGGTTTAATCCCTTAATGTTGAGGGAGAATATCTTCAAGTTTTGTATAGAGATGCGCTATGGGTCATGTGAGAAGTGTTCCATGTAGATTGCGGAGGAGTAGGTTGAAGGGGAAGGGGAGGGTTGGTGGGCGGGTAAGGGTAAAAATGGAGGGGAAGGGATGGAGTAGGGGAGAGGAGTGATGGACACATGGCACTGGTTGAGGTGTAGGGAGATAAGAAGGAGTGAGAAAGAAAGAGGGAGCACGATGAAAATTAAGAGCAGATAGCGCAGGTTTAGCACGCTACGTAAGAATATACGTCTGAGTATCCTGAGGGGGGTACCTAGAGAAATCTAATTACAGGATGGGTAGTGGAGGCCACAAGAGGTTGAGCCTAGAGAGAAGGGGCTGGGGATAGGGGGCGCACCCTTAAGGTAGTCTCTAAAGAGATTATGAATGAGTATCGCTACACCCACGGGTTATTGTGTATATACCATTAGTAAAGTGTGAGAGACTGTAATCGGTTTTGTTGTAACCAATGTGAGGAGTTAATGTGACAAAGATGGTTAGGGCTGTCTAGATGTTTATGGTGACAGGATGCCCATGAGTGAGTGCACATTAGTGAGTGCTCAGTAAATGTGGATGAGAGTATAGTTGGTAACTGGGATAACAATAAACTATCTGAGACTACTGTAACAAACTATCTGAGGGGACTGATTGTAGCTGTTATGCAAACGTAGAACATAGGTTTCCTAGGCACACAACCAGAATTGCCTAAGAAAGCAAAATTAATGCAGTAGTGAAACCATGATTACACAGAACAGAGGTTATAGGGGTATTAGTTGATAAAAGTTAGTAATGGGAGAACCACTGCTTATAGGTTAGTGTACTGAGTAACCATTACTTATAGTTTAACATACTGTGCGGAGCTCGAGATGTGCAGCCACAAATCTAAGTAGCGTGTATGGTTGATCTGGAATAATGCGTAAGAGAAGTGTTAGTTGCAGGCTGGGTGTTGTGTGACCATGTAGATTAACTGGGGTCAGGTATACCCACAGTTATCGTATAGGCCGGGTTACAGATCATACTTCTTAGAGGTGCATGCAATGGGATTAGTAGAGTATGTTTGGACGGAGGTCCTTTTAGTGTTGATTAGCAGTGGTTAGTATTGGTTAACAGAGTGAGTAGGTTGTTGAGCACTCTGTGACATTAGGAGCTTATCTTCAAATCCTTAATTTCAGTAGCGAAGGAGTCCAAGTTCTTGGGATCCTTAAACATTATAGTCTTTCCATTGTGGATTGTCTTCACTTACGCTGGTCCATTGAAAGAGAACTGTATTGTTAAGTCTTTAAGAGCTTGACGTTCGGACAGAAATGCTCTCTTTATTTGACAGTGTCCTTAGAGTAGTCTTGAGAGATCCCAGTGGAGGAGCCTTGCCATTTGATCCTTTGCATCTTCTTTATCTGAGTGAGGATCGCCTCAGTGTGCGAGTAATGTAGCGGTCTGAACATGAGGGCTCTTGGAGCTTCCGTGTTTTAAGGGATGTAGATGGGCACTCCTTGAAAACCTGGGTTTTTGTTTTGTTCTTAATTTTATTCCTTGTCCCAGCATTTCTTAGAAGACTCAATGCCTGCTTGGTATTGTCTGTTTCAAATTTGCCTTTAAGTTGCAGCTTATTTGACCTCGCTCCCAATTGTTGTCAAACTATTGATGTATAGGTGAGAGCAATAATTTTTGGTTATTCACTCTCCTGGTCCACAACCGTAACCTGCATTGGCATACTGCCAGAGCTGCTGCGTCCTCTTTGATATTACTTAAATTAATGGAGGAACTGTGGCAAAATTGGGATTTCATTTTATCCTCAAATACAGGGCAGTGACCGCCCATATTCATTTTGAATCTGGTTTGGCACTTCAGGCAAAACAGAAATATACTGTGTATCATATTTTATGTTATATATGGCAGCAGAGACAGTGACCCAGGTGGCACAATCTAATGTAGGGGAAACCACACCTAGTGGTAGACAGATTGTCAGAACTATTTGTTTTCGAGTCCCATATGCAGAATTGCTGGTTTGCTTTTTGTGCAGTCCAAAATGGAATTTCCTCCTACCTGGTGGGAACCTAACCCAAAATTGCGCTACTAGTGACAGGACTAATTGCAAGCACAGCTAGCTGTAGCTGCACAGCTTGAACAGCCCTTGCTTGGGCAGTTTCTATTGTGCGCATAACAAAGTGCGTAAACTGTCTATATAATCTAACCACACCTGTGTGCAGAGTTCAAAGTTCACCAGAATTTAATAGTGTTAAGTTTGGATATGGTGTGCAGCCGTCAGGACTGAACAGGTTGCCCCATCATTGCTGAAGGAACATAGGCCCTGATTCTGACTATGGCGGGCGGCGGAGGCCGCCCGCCAAAGTCCCGCCAACAAATGACCGCACCGCGGTCAAAAGACCGCGGCGGCCATTCTTACATTTCCGCTGGGCCGGCGGGCGCTCTCCAAAAGAGCTCCCGCCGGCCCAGCGGAAATGCCCCTGCAACGAGGATGCCGGCTCCGAATGGAGCCGGCGGAGTTGCAGGGGTGCGACGGGTGCAGTGGCACCCGTCGCGTATTTCAGTGTCTGCATGGCAGACACTCAAATACTTTGTGGGGCCCTCTTACGGGGGCCCCTGCAGTGCCCATGCCCTGGGCATGGGCACTGCAGGGGCCCCCAGGGGCCCCGCGGCACCCCCTACCGCCATCCAACAGGATGGCGGTAGGGGGTGTCAGAATCCCCATGGCGGCGGAGCGCGCTCCGCCGCCATGGGGGATTCTGCAGGGCGGCGGGAAACCGGCGGGAGACCGCCGGTTTCCCGCATCTGACCGCGGCCGAACCTCCGCGGTCAGAATGCCCTGCGGGGCACCGCTGGTCTGTCAGCGGTGCTTCCGCCGACCCTGGCCCCGGCGGTCTCAGACCGCCGGGGTCAGAATGACCCCCATAGTCTTACATGTTGAAGTGGATGTAGGAGGGTACCTTGGAACCAATTGTGATGTTTCTGAAAAGTTAAGGCTATTTCTAATTGCTGATAAGGCCTGCATTGATTAGGTATTGCAACCTCGGCGTATGTATGAAATCTTTGTTGTGGCATTTGCTGCAGGAAAATTGGGCCAACAATAAAAAACTTAAGTTATTGGCTTTGTGTGCCTCTATCACAAAGGTAACGACTCCACCGGTATAAGAGAGTCCCTCTGCCAATAAATGAGCTGTAACAGCATGTCTACAATTAACAGGAATGTTAATTGTGTGTGCTATCTTAATGAATGGAATTCAGGGGAAAATACAATAATGGGATAATCCTTTTAAAGGTTCAAGTTTGAACTACTGTCAGATGAAAATGGGGATTTCCTATTATGCTCAGGAGTATTAATCCCTAACATAACAGATGTCTCTGTATAAAGGTGAAAAGAAGACCTTGGGCACAGTAAGAACTACTATGGAGAACCATTAAATAAGGACCTGACCTAGAACGTAGGTGATACCATGTTATACCATTCTGGAATTAAGTATGAATGTCTCTCACATCAACATAAACTTAATTATATAGGGACACAGTCCATCCATACCGTCTGGTAATGTTGACACAATTCATAGCTAGCTCACACAGCCCCATCAGAGTACCAGATGGTATTGTCAACCTCAAACATGACTACTTGGATTCCCAAGGAAATTGTGGAAACAGATCTAAACTTTTATTGTTACTTTGCATGCCTAAGGCAGGACCCAAGGAAAATATGAAAATGACTTTTCAAACGTTTATTGAAACAATCTTATTCATGTACAGGGAGTGCAGAATTATTAGGCAAATGAGTATTTTGACCACATCATCCTCTTTATGCATGTTGTCTTACTCCAAGCTGTATAGGCTCGAAAGCCTACTAACAATTAAGCATATTAGGTGATGTGCATCTCTGTAATGAGAAGGGGTGTGGTCTAATGACATCAACACCCTATAACAGGTGTGCATAATTATTAGGCAACTTCCTTTCCTTTGGCAAAATGGGTCAAAAGAAGGACTTGACATGCTTAGAAAAGTCAAAAATAGTGAGATATCTTGCAGAGGGATGCAGCACTCTTAAAATTGCAAAGCTTCTGAAGCGTGATCATCGAACAATCAAGCGTTTCATTCAAAATAGTCAACAGGGTCGCAAGAAGCGTGTGGAAAAACCAAGGTGCAAAATAACTGCCCATGAACTGAGAAAAGTCAAGCGTGCAGCTGCCACGATGCCACTTGCCACCAGTTTGGCCATATTTCAGAGCTGCAACATCACTGGAGTGCCCAAAAGCACAAGGTGTGCAATACTCAGAGACATGGCCAAGGTAAGAAAGGCTGAAAGACGACCACCACTGAACAAGACACACAAGCTGAAACGTCAAGACTGGGCCAAGAAATATCTCAAGACTGATTTTCTAAGGTTTTATGGACTGATGAAATGAGAGTGAGTCTTGATGGGCCAGATGGATGGGCCCGTGGCTGGATTGGTAAAGGGCAGAGAGCTCCAGTCCGACTCAGACGCCAGCAAGGTGGAGGTGGAGTACTGGTTTGGGCTGGTATCATCAAAGATGAGCTTGTGGGGCCTTTTCGGGTTGAGGATGGAGTCAAGCTCAACTCCCAGTCCTACTGCCAGTTCCTGGTAGACACCTTCTTCAAGCAGTGGTACAGGAAGAAGTCTGCATCCTTCAAGAAAAACATGATTTTCATGCAGGACAATGCTCCATCACACGCGTCCAAGTACTCCACAGCGTGGCTGGCAAGAAAGGGTATAAAAGAAGGAAATCTAATGACATGGCCTCCTTGTTCACCTGATCTGAACTCCATTGAGAACCTGTGGTCCATCATCAAATGTGAGATTTACAAGGAGGGAAAACAGTACACCTCTCTGAACAGTGTCTGGGAGGCTGTGGTTGCTGCTGCACGCAATGTTGATGGTGAACAGATCAAAACACTGACAGAATCCATGGATGGCAGGCTTTTGAGTGTCCTTGCAAAGAAAGGTGGCTATATTGGTCACTGATTTGTTTTTTTTTTTGTTTTTGAATGTCAGAAATGTATATTTGTGAATGTTGAGATGTTATATTGGTTTCACTGGTAATAATAAATAATTGAAATGGGTATATATTTGTTTTTTGTTAAGTTGCCTAATAATTATGCACAGTAATAGTCACCTGCACACACAGATATCCCCCTAACATAGCTAAAACTAAAAACAAACTAAAAACTACTTCCAAAAATATTCAGCTTTGATATTAATGAGTTTTTTGGGTTCATTGAGAACATGGTTGTTGTTCAATAATAAAATTAATCCTCAAAAATACAACTTGCCTAATAATTCTGCACTCCCTGTATAGAAAGCATGAGCTGCAATTATTAGGCGGATGAAAAAAAGTGTGGTAACTAGCATAATAAAATGGTAAAAAAGATAAACAGTCAAATCATAATAATGTTACTATATTGTTACCCTCCTATCTGTCGCGACCTACACTATTGAGAGCATAGTGAGTGTACCTTCTGCCAGATCCATCCCTCCTATCCAGGTAAGAAGTTACCAGGAAGCCGGTCTGATATAGTGCAGGATATTATCCTTTGCCGGATGGAGGTCATAGTGAGCAGGGCTGCATCTCAGTCACAGTGCACAGCGTTCCAGGATAATCCCAGCAGAAGTGCTCCTCTGTCGAATGTGGCACAAGGGCAGTTTATGTAATAAAAGCACTGTTCATATCGCACTGTCATTAGTGCAGAGCAGAAAGTAATGATGTGTATGGAGCTTCAGAGGTGTTTCCAACAGACAATCACAATACAAGGGCATCGCATTCTGTGCCTAGCTTTGGATAGGGTGTACAGACTGCATGGCAGCAATGCTTATGAGGAATAAGCTTACATGTACGTTGTCTAATCAGAATATTATTGCATAAGTGTAAAACAATGTAAAAAGTCGCCACCAGATAAAGATGCCAAGCTAAAATGTGCCATAAGAAATGGAGACGCAGCGTGGGCCCTAATGTGCTTTACCACAAAGTGCTCTGAGCTGGGTGCTCTTGTTAAAGCTTAACTGTTTCTAAAGCACCACTGGTCATGTTAGTTTGTTAAGTGTTGTTGATTGGGTGGGTAATCTCGGTGAGAAAGGTATATGGAAATGTAGTGGCAACCTTATTTCGGATGGATACAACTACGTGTGGATTCCTCACCTTATGAATTCTCTCAATGCGCCAGCATTCAACGGAAACTTTCTTCCCAGCTCTTCACGTTGACGAGGACGTCACAATTGCACGGCTCTGCACGCGACTCTGTCTGACTTCATCGTGGCAATAAAAGGTCTTCGCCGGCGTGCTGACATCAGTTCCCTTGTTTCCGTGCCTTCAGTGCTAAAGTTTTTTTCCTGGCTCTCGAACAGCTACTGTTTCGAAGGTGTCTTGTTGTACTTGTTACAATGTCTCTCCCAAAGAAATCCGGTTTCAAGCCTTGTCGTGAGTGCGGGGGTTGTATGTCAGTCACAGACCCTCATGAAGACTGTTTGTGGTGTCTAAGTTCGGACCATGACGTGGAAGAGTGTGTGTCTTGCCAGAGGATGAATCCAAAGGCTTTAAAAGAAAGATCTAAGAGAGGACACAAGAGTCATCGGAGATCTAAGACAAGGGACTCTTTTTCTCTTAAGTCATCGAGATCACACAAGAAGCGGCGCCAGCACAATTCTCAATGCTGTTCTTCTAGAGATTGGTCTTGATCTCTGTCCCCTTTCGAGACGACGTCCTCGTGGGAGGTCAGTCCGACTGTTACTCCCCAGCCTCGGAGTCCTCAGGCTTTTCCGGCGACATCACTGATCAAGGTTGTCGAGTCCCCAACAAGTCCTCCGACTCACTTTTCACCTGTGTTGGTTCAGGAGCCGGTGGTGCAAGTTTCAGATCTGACCCAAGCGCCGCAAGATGAACAGAGGCTTCCTGCCTTCCTGACTCCAGGAGCGGATCCTGCAGCTTTTCTAAATGCTATGTTCAGCATTTTTCACAAAGCTGTGGCCCCTGCTGGTGCACCGGCTGGTCCCACGGGTCCATTAGGGTTCTCCTTGGGTTCAGCAGCGCCATACAAGTCAGCTCCATTTGTGTCCTTCTATCGGGCTGAGGGTGCTGGTTTGGCGCCATTATGTCGCCGCCTCAAAGGATGCCGATGGAGTCAATACCGGTGCCGGATGAGTTCCAGTCGGGAAGCAGTGTATCTCCTCCCTCTCCTATGCCACGTCCATCTGTCTTGAAGCCGGCATCGTCGACTTCGGCTAACGAGCTCCTTTTGAACACTCAAGCGGCGGCCTAGCAGATTATTCTATCTGTTCTGGATACAGTAGACTCAGTAGCCAGTGCAGTGGGTACTTTGGTGGCCACCAGGGGACATGCATGGCTTTGGTCTTCTGGATTTTCAACAGATGTTCAAGTAACTTTATTGGGCTTCCCGTTTGACACCGAAAAGTTGTTTGGGTCCAAGGCGGACTCTGCCTTAGAACGTTTCAAAGACAGCAGGGCTACTGCAAGATCTTTGGGGATACAGGCGTCTGCATCTACTCCCTTCAGATCCTTTCGGAGATTTAGGGGGTTTGGCCGTGGATCCTCTTATTGTGGAAGGCCACAGTCCAGCACTCAACAGTCTGCCAACCCTCTCTATAGATCTTTTAGAGGGAGGGGAAGGGTGTTAGGACACGAGGAGCCACCCAGCAGCACCCTGCTTCATCCTCTTCCTCTGGGGGAACACAACAAGGAAAGCAGCCCTAGTTTTCCATCCATCTTAAGTCATGCTTCTCCTGTAGTGGGCAGGATATTTCATTTTCTCCACGAGTGGGAGTTAGTCATATCGGACTCTTGGGTACTAAGTATCATGGGAAAAGGTTATGCCCTTCCTTTTTGGGAGTTTCCCGCTCCCACCCCGCCCCGTCATTCTTCTTGTTCAGAAGATCATCTCCTGTTGCTGCAACAGGAGGTTCAAGTCCTTTTGTCAAAAGGTGCAGTGGAGTTGGTTTCACTGCAGGAAAGGGGTCAGGGATGCTGTTCGAGATATTTCCTGATTCCCAAGAATATTGGTTGATGGAGGCCTATCCTGGACCTGAGGATTTTGATTGGTTCCTCAAATAGGAGAAATTCAAAATGCTGACTCTAGCACAGGTGCTTCTGGCGTTGAACAAAGAAGATTTGATGGTGTCTGTCAATTTGCAGGATGCTTATTTTCGGAGTCCCCATTCTGAAGTTGCACAAGAATTATCTCCGGTTTGTGGTAGGGTCGCAACACTACCAGTTTGCGGTCCTTCCTTTTGGTCTTCCGCACCTCTGGTCTTCACGAAGGTGATGGTTGCAGCGGACATCAGAAGGGAGTATCTGTATTCCCTTACCTGGACGATTGGCTGATAAAAGCCAAGTCCCCAGAGCTTGCGCTGCATCACTTGCAAGTAACAACAAGGTGGTTGTTCAACCTGGGCTTTTCAGTGAACGTGCCCAAGTCTCACCAGGAGCTCTCTCAGGGCCTCCTGTTCATAGGGGCAGTGCTGGATACCACATTGAATCAGGCCTATCCTCCGCCTCAGCGGATTCAGGACATTCAGACGTTGATTCCAATGTTTCAAAATGGAGCGGTTGTTCCAGTCCTCAAGGTCTCTACGTCTGCTCAGTCTGTTCGCTTCTTGCATTCTGTTGGTCACTTATGGACATTGGCACATGAGGGCTCTCCAATGGTGCCTCCGCAAGCAGTTGTTTCAACACAAAGGGGATCTTGAGGAGTCAATAATGATTTCCAGAGATGCTGCAGCGGATCCACGATGGTGGGCTGTGGATGGCAATCATTCCCAAGGAATGCCGTTTTGTCTACTTCCTCCAGTGGCCACGGTCATAACGGATGCTGTCACTCTAGGGTGGGGAGCTCATCTGGGGGACCTGGAGGTCAAAGGTCATTGGTCTCCAGTGGAATAGATGTTTCACATCAATCTGTTAGATTTGCAGGTGATACCTCTGGCTCTCAAGGCCTTCCTCCTGTCCCTTTGTGGTCAGTCGGTTCAGGTCTTGATGGACAACACTACCGCGATGTGGTACAACCGGGCTGGAGTAGGGTCGTACCTTCTCTGGAGAGAGGCTTTGGGGCTCTGGTCCTGCGTTCAGGGCTACTGAATTTGCATAGTAGCAAATAATCTGGCCGGGGTTCTCAACGTACGTGTGGACAGGCTCAGTCGTCATTTCTCTGCCGATCACAAATGGCATCTCCATCCAGACCTGGTGCTTCACATCTTCCGGATGTGGGGTTTTCCACAAATAGACCTGTTTGCCACTCAGGAGAACGCGCACTGCCTTTTGTTCTGCAGCTTCCAGTATCCGGTGCAAGGAGCATTTGGGGACGCGTTTTAGATGTCTTGGTGCAGCCAGTTACTTTACAAGTTTCCCCCCTGTCTTAGCCAGGTGACTAGTTGACACCTGTTCGGTATAAGTCAATAAGGACGCTCAATGAAGGACCACACGCCAATTATTAATACAATTTAGCTTTACTAGAATTTCAGGTGAATATATGTATTTAGCACATCAACAATAGTAAAATAAGAATAGCAATGAAAAGCATCTATTTATATATGAGTACACCACAAAGAACATCTATGCATATATATAAGCAAGGAGTTCATTGACAGATATAAGCTTTGATAACTGTATACCAAAATGTGTTACACTACGATGTTCAGGAAGTAAAATATAAACAAGATGAATACTTCAGATAAGCTTTGCTTAACTGCATACCAAAATGTATGTTTCAATTACTGTAGCAGGCTCACACTACGATGTTTAGAAAGCAAAATATAAACGAGCTGAATACTTCAGATTATAAACACAGTGCAAGCATAATAATCAACCATAATAATAGAGCAGAGAAACAAAGGCCTTTCATCCCTGGGTGGAACGTAACTTAGTCCACGAACTGCTGGGAAGCACTCTACCGCCCGCTTGGACCTTTCTCCCCCTCAAGCGTCACGGTCTCTGAACAGCACAACAGGGAGGCAGCTCTGGGTCTGAAGATGACAGTTTTCACAACTCCATCTGCAAGCTTCAATTCCTTCATCCGCCTTTCAGTGCTTAAATAACCTGAAGCTTGGATTCTATCCCCCTCTAGCATTTTCTAGCTATGTTATCAGCACATGTTTCTTGGCTGCTTTGCCATTCCCTTGCCATTGTTTTCATTCCATCTTTTACTGTGGTCTCGTTCTCAAGGTTGAGACTGAATCTCCTTCACAACCTGTTCCTTACACATGCAGCTGCGAATAAGTTTATCTACGGAATGTCATTAAAAAAACAAGCTTGAAAGCGAACATTGTGAATTTTTTCCACGTTGCTCTGGCTTCAGCAGGCATCACGCTCATCTGCACTGTTCAAGCTAATTAACCCTTCGCGTCACAATGTCTTCCGCACCTTTCCCTATACTGATCACCCCCATACCCTTGAACCCTCAGGTTCTGAGGAAGATTTGCCAAGACCGGGCTCAGGTCATTTTAATAGCTCCGGATTGGCCAAGAAGGGTGTGGTACTCAGACCTGCTCCAACTCTCATTGTGCCCTCTGCTCCGTCTCCCTCACAGGGCAGACCTCCTCTCGCAGTCCCAAGGGCAGGTTCTACACCCCCACCTCCAGAGCCTGCACCTACATGCCTGGAGATTGAACAGGGCAGTCTGAGTTCTTTTTCTCTCCCTCCAGAAGTGGTGGATGTTATTTTATCGGCCAGGCGACACTACACCAAAACTGTCTATGCCAACAGATGGGCAAAAATTAATTGGTGTGGAGAGAGGCAAATTGATTCCTTAAAGGCCCATTTATCCGATGTTTTGCTTTTTGCCTTTCCTTAGCACAGAAGGGTTGTGCAATTGCGACGGTGAAGGGTTATTTTTTCCTTGTTTATATATCCTATAGTTGTCAGGTTTTTAAGAGGCCTGACTAACAAATTTCCTCCCACTTCGTTTCTCAGGCCTAAGTGGGATTTGAATTTGGTTCTTACCTTTTGAATGGGTTCACCATTTAAGCCTATGCATTCTTGTTTGTTGAGGCTGGTAGTCTTGAGAACAGTCTTCCTCAGAGCTATCACGTCTGCTAGGCGTGTGAGTGAGCTCCAGGCTCTTAGTGTGAAACTTCCCTTTACACCAGGTCGGCTTCATATATGCTGTATTTGCAGAGTTCTTTTGAATTGAAGAAATCCCTTGCTCCACTCTAATTCTGGATTCTGCTTCGTCCATTCTGGAGGTCATGTTTTGGAGTTGTTTCTCGAGGCCTTGTATTTCTAGCTGTAAGATATTGGTGTTTCTTTGTCTACGTAGTTAGATCGTGTAGAGTGTTGAATACCTCTAGTAACAGAGCCATACTTTTCCCCGAATCAGACTTATTCTTAATCGAGTCAGACATTGGAGGTTCCGACTTTGTTCTCTTTTGGCCTACGTTCTGGTCCTTACTGTCTTTTGTGCCTCTCTTAGTCTTTTGAGTAGTTTCTGTAATAGGTTTACTAGTCAGTCCAGAACGACAAATGTTAAAACATGGACAGCTGTGTAGATCTTATATTCAAGTGGATAGAAGTGTGAGATCTCAGTAGTTGACATGCAGCCGCAGACAGCATATCACTATTGCAACGATGTAGAAAAGATCTAGTAAGAGGGACAGTTATGCGTGAGGGGCAGTCAGTTCTCAGCACTGTTCTACGCCAAACTCACAGGTCTGACATACTGGACCAGCAGAACTTGACATTCCTTGTTGCTCCTCGATGTGTTGTGATCAGCCACAATATTTTGGGCGCTCGGTATATCTTAGCGCCCAAAATATTTCTTAATTAATGTAGAGCAGTAGAGGCTGCGCTCTTGATTGACTGGTTAGTCTGGCTCCCAGTGCAGCAGACTACATAGACAGCACTGACTTCACAGGATCCACAAACTACTGTCAGCGATGCTGAAATGGAGTTCACATGGCATCAATGTTTTTCCTTATGTGGTGTTTAGATTTGAGGTTCTACAGCACGCTGTTATATTGTCCCCCCACGGAGCGGAGGATGTCAGGCACCGTGTACCTGTTGTTCCACTGATAAGTGAAAATAGGGACACCCAGCGGGCAGCCTCTTGTGGTATCTGGAGAAAGCTGAAAGTGTCCAAAAGCGCTCATAATAATTAACCATCTAGCTGGACACCGAAATTGCAGGCAAAATAAAGAGTTGGTATTTAAAGTTGATATAAAATTAAAGCCCCAGAACTGTTTTTTGGCAGATTTGAACAATGTATACAGGCTTTGTGCACTGACTAAAAGTTAGGGAAGTCTGAGGAGAAAAAGGGCTGACCAGTTGCCTCATGCTCTATGCTGTGGTGGCCTCAAGCAAAATGTAAATGGCCATTTAAAAAGTGAATGACGATTTGAGACCAGTTGATGAAACCCACTGACCAAAAGCACCTGTATGTGTCTGTTATGTCTGTTTTTTTATTCAGTAGTCAGGAGAAACCGCTAAAACGGTCTAAGGCCAGACATAAAAAAAGGAAAAAAAAGACAAAATATGGCAAAAGACAACCCTTTCTGTTTGCAGTAAAAATATTAAATGTAAAAAAAGCATTTACGGAGGATACTGTTTTACTGGTATTTTTTTAAACAATAGGCAATTCAGTTGCTCTTTGCATGTTATTGTTATCTATGAAGAAGTCAAGAATATATCACCACCTACCCAAGTACTTAAAATGCAGGAAAGCACAATGGTAAAATGTCTCGTGAAACTTTATAAGATACATTTTATAAACAAGTGCAAGCAAAATAACTAGCCAGTAAGTTAATAAAAAAAAGAAATACAACTTTAAACTTGCTTTGCAATTAAAGAGAAAGGTACTATTTTTAGGCGGGTGTGAACAATGTGCATAGCCTTTATGCAGTCACTCAGTGAAGGGAGCACGTGGGCTTTCCGATTTCACCCTTTTGTATATTGTGTTAGACGGAAACAAAACGTAAATTAGCAATTTAGCAGACCTTTGGCTAAGGCCTTGCGCCCTTTGTGTATGCATATTTATGCATTTTTGAGGAAAACAAGTCTGGCTTACAAGCTAAAGCCGGACCTTGAAACAAATACAGTTTAAAAATGCTATTAGTGTATCAAAAATGCCATATAGAGACCAATTAAAACAAAATCGGTTGAAGTCTAATAACATCTCTTGTATTACCAAAGCAGAAAGTATTAGAGGTCAACATTAATTAACTAATTATTAATCCAGTATAAATAAAGGCACAGTGCTAATACAAGGAACCACCTGAAGAAACATGCCCACATCACCCCTATCTCGATTGATCTCCACTTGACTTCTTCATAACCAACTGCATGATAAACTTAGTCCCCAACTTAGGCTCTCCTGGGAGCCCATGCAAAATGTATCTGCAGGCCTGCCATTGCAGCCTGCGTGAAAAGGTGCATGCACCTTTTCACTACTGGTCACTGCACCAGGTCACTGTAAGTCACCCCTAAGGCAGGCCCTCCTGGCCCAGATGGCAGGGTGCAGGTACCTGTATTTGAGGGCACCCCTGCATGAGCAGAAGTGCCCCTACGAACTCCAGCTCCATCACTCTGGACTTCAGAAGTGCGGGAAAGCCATTTTACCAGTGTACTGGGCACAGGTCACTCACTACCTGTGTCCAGCTACATAATCGTAACTCCAAACCTGGGCATGTTTGGTATCAAACATGTCAGAATCATACCCCAAAACTGTTTCCAGTATTGTTTTATGATTCCATGCACTCTGGGGGGTCCGTAGAGGACCCCTAACATTGCTCCTACTAGTCTTTCAGGGTTTTCCAGGCAGCCCACAGGGCTGCCACCCTCCAGACAGGGTTTTGCCCTCCTACTGCTTGACCAGCTCAAGCTGAAGAAGGCAGAACAAAGTATTTCTTTTGGGAGAGGGGGGCAACACCCCTTGTCCCTGCTCTGCCTGGAAAGGGGAATGACCACTCCCCTGCCCATCAGCACCCCAGGGGTGGTGTCCAGAGCTCCTCCAGGTCAAAACGTGATTCTTCCATCTTGAATCCAAGGTGAGCAGAGGCCTCAGTGAGCATCTGAGTGGCTAGGTCAGGCAGGTGACATCACAGCCCCCCTCCTGTTAGGCGGTCACCCTGCTAGGTGACCAATCTCCCTTCCTGGGCTGTTTAGGGTCCCCCTCTTGGATGGGTCCTCAGATTTGATGTGAAGATCCCAGAAGGACTCCTCTGCATCTTTTACTTCAACTTCTGGCCACTGGGCCTGCAACTGGTCCCTCTAGGAACCGACAGTCTGCAATTGCAGCAACGACTCCGCTCTGCAACATTGTTTCTTCGGCTCCTTCCACCAACTGCAACATTTCCCTGGCTGTGCATCCTCTGAGGGCAACGAGACTTCAGCTCGCATAAGAAGCAAGAAGGAATCTCACTTGGAGTGAAGGAGTCACTCCCCTGCATCCAGAGACACCAGTAACGACGACCGACTACATGGATCTTATCTCCTCCGGAGCTGCGTGGCTCCTGCATCACAGGTGGTGGTCTGGAGTGGTCCTCTTTACCAGCTGTCCAACTTGGGAGATGGTAAGCCCTTGCCTCTCCTTGCAGGAGAGTACCACTGAGAATCGCAACTCTTGGCGCTACCAAGGCCTGTTTGTTCCTCCTCCAAGGGATCTTCAGGCTCTGTGTAGGCCCAGCCCCCAGCACTCTATTCTGCAAAGCACAGTCTCCTGCCTGCTGCTCCAGCGACGTGGGACTCCTCTTCAGGTCTCCTGCCTGCTGCCTGTGGGGGCTGCCTCCTCTTCTTGTGACTCTCCCAGCTGCTGCAGGTCACCTTGGACTCCCATTCTTGGGTCGAGTCTCCTAGGTCTTGCTGGTCCTCTTCAGCCTTGCAAAATTCTCTTCTCGGACTCTTGCATTTGCCAAGGCTTGTTGGTGGTTTTCCAACATCACTGACTGACTGCATCACGACTACCGACTTGGGACACCACTTGCATCTCTTCTGGAACTCATTGTCTGCTCCGGTGCTGCACTGCTGACTTTCTCAATCCACCATTGACCTGGTCCTGCATCCACAGAAGGATGGGTAGTGGCTCTTGCCACAGCCGGACACTTGAACTGGACTTGGTCTCCTTCTTTTGCAGGTCCTCTTCTGTCAGGAACCACCTTTGGTTTCGTCCAGTCTTGTCTGGGTCCTTTTCAAAAGTTCTCCTGTGGGTTTGGGGAAAAACCAGGTACTTTCCTCTTCTCTCCTGGTCGCTGAGGTGCACCCTGGTACTTAACTTTTGGGGTTCCTAGTTCCTCCAGCTCCCCTCTACTGATTCCACTTCCTTGCGTGGGGGACTGCCATTCACAAAATTCACTTACTTAGTATATGTTTTGATCTCCCCTAGGGCCTTCACTGTTTGCTGTTGTTTTTACTATTTGCTATTGCTCTCTATGCTGATCACTGACTTCTAATGTGTACAAAATTGTGTGTTTAATTAACTCTTTTTGGAGTATTGCATATTCAGTATTTTAGTATTTATGTTACTATAATAAAGTATCTTTATTTTGTAACACTATGTAATTCTTCATGTGTGTAAGTGCTGTGCGAGTGTAGTGGTATTGCATGAGCTTTGCATGTCTCCTAGATAAGTCTTGTCTGCTCATCCACAGCTACCTCCAAAGAGCCCTGGCTTCCTAGATACTGTCTTCACCTCTCTACTAGGGGATACCTGGGCCTGGTATAAGGTGATAACACCGTAGGTGCTCACCACACACCAGGCCAGCTTCCTTCAGCATCCCTGTGTCCATCTGGTCTACTGATGGAGGTGCTTTTCCCAATTCCAACTTAGTAAATAGCCATACACACATTTTTAAATAGCTCAATAGTTCTGTGCAGTAATAATCCACTTATTCTCTTTCATCAGTCATTTCCTGCATCGTTGATTTTGACCCTAACCTGCGTCTGCTGCCTTTCAACTAGTTTTGAGCTATACAAATACTATATTCATAGATAAAGCTAGGAAACTTACAACATCAAGACAATTCCTGTATGCGGACACCGACATCATTAGGACACTAACCGCGCGAAATCATGCAAGTACCAACAGTAACAAGGCTCTGCAGCATCAAGACTAACATGTTCATAGCAGTCTTATCACATACCACATAACATGTAGAAACTCTCAACGTTAGGACAGTTAGCACCATGATCTCACCCCACGTACACCATAGACAATAGCTCCACTAGGACACCTGAAACTTGCTGTGCACCGAACACTCAGAACACTGACATCATTGCATTCCTAACATGTGCATAACCTACAAAACAAGAATACTCACTGCATCACAGTACTAAGTTTGGAGACACCTACAAGACCAGGCCCCACATCACTTCTGCCACTGCATGAGCTATAGGTAATAATTGCATTCTATGGACATTAAAGCTTAATTGGTGTGATTTCTAATGCCGTCATGGACGTTACTCAGGATTCTAATGAGGATGGGATCATGCCATTTTCTTTAATCTGTTAAGCAAAGTTAATCGACAGAACATAATGCGACGCTCAACATTTTATTAGTTTTTGTATTGTATTTAAGTGATAGTTTTGCCGGCTCTTCTGATTTGAAAACCAACTGCACGATAACTGTTTTTTATGTTGTATGTGGTCAAACAATTATATTTATCTTATATTTTGTGTTTTGTATACACTACTAATTTCAGATCATAACCGTATACATGCCACAGATGTCCTTCATGCAGTATGGTACTTGACAACACGCCCAATTCCTGGATTTCAACAAATCCATAATGATCATGTAACTGGCATTGACAACGGTATGTAATTGACTCTTCTGACATATTGTTTTATCACCTATTCAGGCGTGTTGCAATTTATATATTAAGTTAAGCCATGTACAGCGAGCAAATGCCTGTCTTTTTAGAAAAATGGAAACAGTTTTTACTTGTATGCACAGTTTTGTATGCCCAGATTAAAATTTTTAATCGTTAAGCCGTGGCCTAATAACTGGTCACTTTTCCTGCCTGGATTTTTTGTGCCTTTGATCAGTGAACAGTTGTTCATTGGCTGTCCTTTTGGCCCAAAGGATTAGTTTAAATAGGTTTCCTCTAAATTGAAGTGGATTGTGTCAAAACAGATGTGCATGTATGCTTCAAATTTTTGGTGATTTTTGCGCATTCATTTTCACGCTGCTACTGTGTTATGTCAAATGTGTTTGTTCTTAGTAAGCAACTTAGAAAATTATATTGTGGTTGATTGAGATTTGTATCTTTAGACAAATCATCAACAGGCTAGAGAGTATATAACACGCAATGGCAAGTACAGATGAAAATCTGATAGAGACTTATAGTTGCAGATTCCTTACCTTAGAATTTCCCCCAGGTGTCAGACTTGATCTGGAGATTTTTCTTCGAGCAGTACCGCTGTGCGTTGGCAGGTGGCGTCGGTCGACTCTGCTTGCATCGTTGGCGTCGTCGCTGTGATGATGTTGCGGTCGTATATAGGCACCACCACGACTCATTAACATTCATTCTTTTCTTTCCGCACCATCCTGCATGCAGATCTGGAGATGAGCTACCCCTAGTCATTGTTTGACTAACTGCAACACTTTTGTCGAATTCTTTTTGATGAGTTTTAGATGCGTCGAGGGATGTCCCGGAGGACCAGTTTTAAACCCTGTGACTCCTGTCGCCGAATGATGTCGGTGATGGATCCGCATCCTGTAAGTCTTTGGTGTCTGGAGCGTGACCACAAACTTAAGTTGTGCTTCGAGTGTCGGGCCATGAACCTGAAGGCTTTGATGGTGCGGTCCCTAGAGCTCATGGTGGCCTAGTGCTCCACTCCTCATCGCTCCCGTCTCGTTCGAGAGGAAAGTCACAAGACCGCTCGCGGAGGCATCACCATTCTACCTCATCCCATTCCAAGTCCTCGTGACGCTCTGGTCACAAGAAGTCGTCAAAGAAGGCCAAACGTTCTTCGACTTCACCCGCCGCTCGAATGATGCAACGTGGGAAGAGTAGATGCTCTAGGCCTCCATCCTTAGAGCCTGCGTCTGGCTTGGCTCTGCGCCTCCCTGACTTTCCGGGAGCCGGAGCCACCCCTGCCCAGTTGAAAGAGTTCTATGAGGCCATTTGTCTCATCTTTATGCAGACAGACCCATCCCCGGCACCTTCGGGTGCAGGAGGGTCAGTGAGTGCCCCCTCGGGTTCTGCGTCAGCGGGCTCGGCTCCGGAGGGCACCTTCAGATCCACTCTTGGATCCGTACCAACGGCGGTCATGCCAGCGCGACCTTCCCCGGTGTCAGGACAGACGTCAACGCTCCCAACGTCGGTTGGGCCCGCAATCGATGTCAATACTATACTCATCTCTGATGAGCCAGAATGGCGTTGCTCAATGCCAAGTCTGTTTCCCATGGGCTGTACTGGGCCCAGGGAGGATCCTGACCCTTCTTTCTATGGATATGGGTACGAGGATACTGCAGAGGGGGGTCACTGGACCATTTGGATTACCAGCTTGATCCTGAAATGGACTTGGTTCAGGATTTGGGTGATGCTAGCAGACTCAATACCTCTCTTGGCGCTGGCATGCTTTCTCCGCCTACTGTGGCGACAGAGGAGGAAGCTCCGTACTCCATGGTGGTGAGAAGGGCAGGTGAGGTTTTTAAACTTGATCTTCCTTCTGTGGAGGTCAGGACTAAACTCCTGACCAAGATGCTTCAGCCTGGGGTTTTCACTTCAGAACCTCTACTACCCTTTGATGAAGCACGTCCGGTCCAGACCCAGCACTGTGAATAGGACAGTTGCCAGCCACCATCGGCCTGCGCCAACCGACCCAAAACTCCTGGCCCAACATCCTATGTCTGAGATCCTTGTCAACCAGGCTTCCTATTCTGGCACATTTCCCTCTGCTCCCCTGGATAGGGAATCAAAAAGACTGGAAAACTTTGGGAAGAAATTATTTTCACCAGTCTGGCGCTAAGGTCTGTGAACACGCATGTCTTTTCGGCAGATACTTCCATACTTCCTAGGTTGCAGTAGCACATGTGCTGCTTCAAGTCCCAGAGGAGGCCCAGACGGTTGTCTCCCAAGCTGTTACTGATGGGAGAGAGGCAGCAAAGTTCAGGATTCGTTGTGTGCTGATTACGACTGACTCACTAGGAAGATCGATTGCATTGACGAAGGCTTTGCGGCGCCACCTCTGGTTGAGGACATCTGGCTTTTCATGGGATGCCAGCAATCTCTAATGGACATGCCCTTTGATGGCACCCATCTCTTCGGAGACAGTGGATCCAGGGCTCACACGCTTTAAGGACTCCAGGGCTACAGCTCAGTCCCTGGTCCTCGCAGCTGCTCCTCGCCCCCCTCAGTCTGCTTTTCACCCCGGTCATGTCTACAGAAGGGGCACCCATTCACGTCCATTTCCACCCAGCCACCGACTCGAGCATGATTTACAGTCTCTGCACAGCCATGGGATCCCATGTGCTCGTGAATCAGGGAGCCAGCAGTCCACCCAGTCTACTTCTGTCCCCTCCACCACCTCCAAGCATTCCTTGTACTTTGGAACATCCTGGACCAGTTGGCGCCAGGATCCACCATCACCTGCCCCACGGGAAGTCCATCACCACGGACAGGTGGGTGTTGCAAATTGTCTGAAGACTTATCCGGCAATGCCACCATTGTACAGTCATATGTCGGAGGATCATTTGCCACTTCTAAGCAAGGAAGTCACGCTTCTTGTGGCCAAGGGAGCCATAGAGGGTCCCCTGTGCCAGAAGTAGGTAGTGGTTGTTCCTGCTATTTTCTGGTGCCCAAAAGGACAAGGGCCTTCACCCTATCTTAGATCTCCAGTTCCTCAATCTGTTGCTCAAGAAGAAGTTCAAAATGGTATCTCTAACTCGTGTTCTGTCTGTCCTGGATGCTGGAGACTGGATGGTAACATTGTACTTGCAGGACACCTTTTTCCACATTCCTGTCAGGCCGGCCCACACACATTACTTGCCATTCGTGGTAGTTCACGAGCACTTTCAGTTCACCGTTCTCCCCTTCAGCCTTACCAGCACCTCTCGGGTGTTCACAAAGGTGATGGTTGTGGTTGCAGCTCATATGCGCAGGTTAGGGGTTTCAGTCTTCCTCTACCTTGACAACTGGCTGGTGAAGGCGAACTCGCCCCAGTCTTTTGTCACCCACCTCCAGACTACGGCCAACCTCCTGCATTCGCTGGGGTTCACTGACTCCCTCTCAGACGCTTCCTTTCATCAGAGCTGTTCTGGACACAGTGCATTTTTGGGCTTATCCTCCCAAAAAGCAAGTCCAGGATATTTAGGGTATGATTTTGATGTTTCACCTTCTGTCCTGGATTTCGATGAGAGTGACTTTGAGGCTCTTTGGGCCTCATGGCCTCCTGCATCCTGCTGGTGGAACATGCCAGATGGCAACGTGGGATCTGAAGTTCCAGTGGGCCCACCATCCGGGGAACCTTTCCGTCATGGTCCAGATTTTGGAGGGGACTGCACTAGATCTGAAGTGGTGGCTTTTGATGCCAGATTGAGTCAGCAGCAGATCTCGCTCCCTTCCCCAACTAGATTTCACAATAGTGACAGATGCCTCACTTCTGGGATGGGGCTGCCACATTGGAGAGGCAACTGGTCCAGCGACGTGTGACTCCTTCATGTGTACTGAGTGGGTCTAACTGCTACTTGCTGTGCCTGCTGCTAATGGGTTGCTTGTGGAGGCTGCATCCTCTTCTGGTTACTCTTCGACTGCAGATGGTCACGACGGACTCCCCTCCATGGGTCGATTTTCCTGGGTATTGCTGATCCTCTTCAGCCTTGCAGCACTTCTTATTTTTTCTTTCGCATTTGCCAACGATTTGTTGGTGGTTTTACAGCACCACAGACCGACTGCAAGCCGACGTGGGACACCATCTACATCACTTCAGGTACTCTTAGTTATCTCCTGTGCTGCACAGCTGGTCGTCTTCTTCCCCTGCCCACCTGGTCCTGAATCCACAGAATGGTGGGTTGTGGCTTCTTCCACGATCGAACACTCCGTCACGAACTAGACTTGATCCCTTTTCTTTGCTGGTCCTTTTCTGCCAGAATCCACATTTGAGTTCTTCTAGTCTGGTTTGGGTCTTGCACAATCCTTTTCCTAAGTCCTCCTGTTGGTTTTGGGAAAAACAGGTACTTACCTCTGCTCTCCTGGTTGCTGGGGGTCACTCTGGTACACACCTCTTGGGGGTTCCTAGTTCCTCCAGCTCCCCTCTAACAATTCTACGTCCTTGGGTGGGGGACTACAACTCGCATTCAATTGTTTTTAGTATATGATTTGTCCCTCCGCTCGGGCCTGCACTATTTTCTAATACTTTTGCCAATGTCTGTTGCTTTTATGCTCTTTACTGATTGATAATGTGTATATAATTAGTGTGTTTACTTACCTCCAGTTGGGAGGGACTGCCTTTCAGTATTCTAGTATTTGTGTTACCATTATAAAGTACCTTTATTTTGTAACACTATATGGTTCTTTCATGAGTGAGAGTGATGTGTGACTATAGTGGTATTGCATAAGCTTTGCATGTCTCCTAGATAAGTCTTGGCTGCTCATCCACAGCTAACTCTTGAGAGCCCTGGTTTCCTACAAACTGCCTACACTTCACTAATAAGGGATCACTGGACCTGGTATAAGGTAATAACACCATAGGTGCTCACAACACACCAGGCCAGCTTCCTACAGGTAGTACCATTTTTGTGTGGCTAGGCCCATCACTCACGACTCAATAGGCCCCAAAATGCAATGGGGGAACTACAAATATTCCACATAAAAAATCAGCAGTAGCAGTGTTGGTAGCTGCAGAGATTAAGCCTGCAGAAATTGAGACAGGGACATCTATCAAACCTGGACATCTCTCGAAAAAGATACTCTGGAGACTCCAGGATGATGTGACCTATGTGGAGCCCACAATATTGTTTATGCAGGCTTTACTGGAATCTCTAAAGACACAGTTGCTCATATCTAATTTGGGAACTAAAACATCTGGATTACAGTTCTTGTTTCCAAATTAGGTGAAACAATTTCAAAAACAACATAGCTAGTCAAGTAATGGCCAGTGAAGGTATATTTTCATGCAGAGGCATCTGGAGCAAACATAACTCACAAGCTAGCAGCTCCACTTCCCAGGACCTCACTTTTGTGTTGTGCAAAGTGAAGCACATTGAAAAATGTAGTTCAGGCTGAGATGGATACTGTAATATATACTCTCCTTCATCTTTCCTTGCTTACTGCAAATGCTAAGTCAGTGATATTGATATCTCTTTTGCTGTGTTGCAGTAATACTGTCAGCGAAGTGCTGATCGTGCTGCCTTGCAATGTCCTCCACACAGGTTCAGTATAGGCTACTGCTTCTATAGCAGTAATAATTTGAATAATGGCTAAATTCAAGTCAAGAAAGGACATTCGTTTTCTTGTGGTGGTCTGCTGACAGAGGACACAAACTTTCTTGGCAACTGGATCAAGTGGGTAGCGAGTATCGTGAATCATTTTTATCCACTTCTCCCATGTACTTGTACATGTACAGATGGTCTTGAAGATTTTATCCACTTGACCACCAGCTTTGTGTTACAATGCACTGCTCTGGCCTTTCTGGAGCTGCCTGCAAGCAAGTTTGTGAGGGAATAATTTGTGGTGCTTTCAAATTGTACTAAAAGCTATAGTGTCAGCTTTGTGCAGTTAGGCGAACAGCTGGACTCCT
Source organism: Pleurodeles waltl (assembly GCF_031143425.1). Lineage (NCBI taxonomy): Eukaryota > Metazoa > Chordata > Amphibia > Caudata > Salamandridae > Pleurodeles > Pleurodeles waltl. The sequence goes on from NC_090440.1 coordinate 813,737,970, forward strand.
GTAAAGAAGTTATCCACTGGAAGCCTATATCCTTTATGTAGTAGTGAATGGAAGCTCCCATAAAATATTTTTGCTAATTCCGAAGTTGACAGGATTTATTGTGGAATCCATCCTTCAGGCTGTATACATAACCAGTGGCTCTCTCATTCAAGATGTTCATCTTAATGCCATAACAAGCTCTTTTACTAGGCATTTTCTTCCTGAACAACAGCCTTCACTTTTTAAGATCAACAACTTGTTGGCGGCTGTAGTCTTCACAGGAGTGTGAATCACTGGAAACTTGGCAGGTAAATGCTCCACTACAGGCCTAATTATGCACAACCTGAAATTATCTGGATGGTCCTGGGGCAATGCTGCAGAATGTTCACTGAAATGCAGCACAGACAGCAGAATCAAACACCTTTTTCTGTTCATGACCAGTGCAAAGTTGGATGTTGCCCAAACTATGCGAGTAGACAAGTACCACTGTAAATCTGGTTTGTGGACTGGTCCAGTGTTTTGCTTAAGGCCCAGTAATTTTTCCTGCTCCGCAAGTGAAGTGGGAGTCCACTGTTGTGCTTCAGTGTGAGGTCACAAAGTGCCTCCATTGTCCCTCAAATTGGCACAAGTTAGTTTTGTGCTCATGTTTTTTCAAGGACGTTTCGAGAAAAAGATGGACATTTTGCAGTATTGGTTTGCACCCAGCATCTGAAGTACATGGTGGAATTTATGGCTGAACTAAATTGGGAGGCTGCTAGGCAAGTACGGTTCCTGTGCTAATCACAGTACCTGCTTGCGCTTTCGATTGGACTTCCAATGTCTTGGAGCTGCACAGATTGTGCTTGCAAAGGGACATCACAACTGCAGTGGGCATATTCCTCGGAATCCATGCAAAAGGAGTTATCTATGGAACTCCACTGACTGGAAAGTTATTTTCAGAGTTTGCTCCATAACCCTTTTCCTCAGATGTTGTCTTGTGGGAGGGGATGACAAAAAAGCCTGACCAGTAGTAATAAAATATCAATATTGCTACCAAAAATTTTATTTACAGGTGGGCCGATAATTCCCTCCACGGAGGCCCAACCCGGCCTGCTAAGGAATAGAAAATTTCAGAATTAAATTCTGAATGGGGAGTGGGGACGGAGTCATTACTAGAGGGCTTCAACCAAACCATCCGCCCCCACACCCCTACCCAGAAAAGAATCTCTGGTGCACCGTAATTCAAAAACAGGGATCTGTTTGAGAGTGGTATTGCTAGAAAAGGTAGATGCAAATTTGATGTTGCCCACTCGGAGAAATCTGACTAGATGGAAGTGGAGCTGCCATTACCTATTCCTCATAACACTGCCTTTGTTTCTTTGTGTTTGTGTCAAATGTTTCCAATTTGTATTTCAAATGCATATATGGTTGTTTTTTTATATAATCATGTAAGTTCTTAAACATGTCATCTCATTAATAGTCCTTAGCTCTTAATCATCCTGCCTTCTGCAAGATCCTTGGATGCCTTAAAAAATAACTAGACGTACAACAAAGTGTAATAGAAAAGGTCATCTAAGTAACATAACATCTTTGCAGACCAAATAAAGCTTAAGTTAACCAAGCCTTGTTTATTTTTTTTGTTATAAAATACCCGTACAAAGCCAATAAAATAAGAATATTGGCTAAGAGTATCTTAAACAAGCTTTTATTTAACAGCAAAAAAGGAAAGGAAGGCAATGTGGGCTAATATGCTGCAGAAGCAGACTACAAACTCACTGTACCTTAGGAAACATACTCTTCGAAAATTCCATTATGCCCTGCAAGTGACAGAGCAGATTGGCCTGGCTTCTGGAAACATGATCCTGGAGCACTGAGCTCAGCCATTGTGGCTGTTTTCAATTTGGAAACATTTCCAATCCTTACGATCTGTGATTCTCCCAACATCTTTTCATTTTTAGGGTTATTCAAATTTCCCCTGATAGTATTGTGTCCTAATTGTTCGCAAAATGTCATCTCTTTGGAAAATGTATTTCGTGTGGAAGAAGAAAGCCAGACACACAGGTCAGGTCTCAAATCTTTCAGGGACAGCAGAGCAGAGGCCTGTGATTCTCCTTACAGACCTTGGAAGAGCATGTAGGATGTGCCCCATCTACCTCTGCTCCTTTATTTATCTTTAAAGACTCCCATAATAGGAGTTCTTGGAAGACATGATGGGAATGTGTCTTGTTCACAGTTGGAACTGGCATCTTATAACCTGCTCAGCCTCATGGTGAAGGCTTGCCATCAATACAGCTGTGGAAGCATCACTGAATATGAGAAGCGAATGCAATGATTAAGGATCATTCAGTTTCTGGATTCCCTCAGCTTTGACTAATTAACCATGAAGGATGACAACGATCCTCATGGAACATCAAAGGCATCATTGCTGGACAAAAACAACTTTCAGGGGAATTGGTGGAACAGCTAAAAAAAAAGGTGACTATCTGATATCTCTGATTCAAAATATTCAATAGCCTCACTTGACCTTGGTGTCTGACAGATTACAACTTTCTGAAGAGAGGGTGAGACAACTAAAAACCAAAACAAAAAGGAGGGAGCTATCTGAGACCGGTGTTTATGAATGTTCAGTAGACATTTACCTGCCAAGTTTCCAGTGAAGTTACAAGTTTGATGTAATTTTTGCCACTTTTCAGTTAAGTGCTCAAATGTCTCTAATCCTTTCATTTTCCCTCCAACTTCTCTGTAAGTTACCCTACTAGTGCCCATTACATTAGCATTCCCTCAGGTACTACCCAAATGTTGCACATAACCTGCATCTGTTACAAAGGATATTGGCATGGTAGTTCTCACAGACATCCAAAGTCTTTGTAAGAAATTGGGTTATTAGTTCAGATGGGGTGGAAGCCCATTCGAATAATAAACACCATTTTTGTCTAGGTGAACCAAAAAAGTCACTAAATACACCCTGTTCTTACACTACACTATAGTACCTTGGCTCAAAAGCAGCCTAGCATAACTTAGAGGCAATGTATAAAGTATTTATGTAGCACACAAACAATAAGAAAATGAAAACAACAAAGAAAAATTCCCGCAATTTTTTAAACATTGAGTAATATTTAAAAACCAAAAAAATTTGTTTTTCAATGGTATCAGTGGAACCTGTCTTATGAATCTTTAAACTTTCTATTTGAAATGCAGCTACAAAGCACTAGGTGCCCATTGTGGTTATCTGGTAGCACTGGACCTGGGTAAAGATTAAAGTTTAGACCAACCGTGATAGAGTTCGGGTCGGATACAGGAAGCAGGTTCTCTGAAGATTTTACTGTTTGTGAGGCCAGGACCACCCAGGGAGCTGCAGCGAAGCCTTGCATTGGCAGTCGGAGCAAAGAGCAGGTCTGAGGTTGGAGACAGTTGCTATTTGGCTTGAGGAGCCTATAGTTGCTGGAGCTTTGTGTTCCCGATTAAAATGGGCTATTGACGTTGGTGCTGGATTTCATTTCAGATGTGAAGAGCAGGTCATCGCTGAAGATTTATGGAGAGTGTCGTGGATAGTCATCGGGTGATGTGAGGAGTTCGTAGGTAGTCACCTGGAACTGAGGACTTGTGGTTTTCAGTTAGGAGGACTACACTCTGATTCTAGCCAAGGGTCCAGGACCTGGAGGGCCACCTCTTTGGGATCAGGGCTCACTAAGCATAGGACAGCAGCAGTACTCAAGCATGTCCATTTGAATCTAGTCAGCCCAGCAGTTGCAGGAGAGACCTCTGGATGAGTGTTGTGTCCCTGTAACTCAAACTGAAAGCCAGTCACTTCTGGGGAGTGTAGATTGTAGGCAGTATGGGCCAGTATTCCTTCTTCAGACACCACAGATCAAGGTTTGTTCTGAAGATGCCAGTGTTATCCCCAATGTCAGCAAGTGGTTGGAAAATTGACCCATTTGTCTCACCATCCCCTATACTTGGTTGGGTCCAAACTGTCTAGGGTAAGAAAGGGCAGGCAGACCTAGATCTGAGCTACATTTGTCAGTGGCAGGGCAGGCAGCCCTTAGAAGTCAGGAAGTGAGTGGGCATAGCCCTGAGGCTACCCTCTGAAGCTCAGGAAGGCTGAATACAAACATCAAGGACATCCTGCTGAGGAGGTGAACACCCTGCACCTGCCCAAAGCTCTTTTAACACTGTCTGAAAGGAATACGTAAAACACCACAGGAAAACCATTTACAGTCGTGACATTCGCGGAAAAAGTCATTTGGTTTAGGCACAAAATGCCAACTTTCTAAAAGTGGCATTTTCAGAATAGTAACTTCAAATCAGACTTCCCTACTAAATAGATTTTTAAATTATTCATTTGAGTTGAAAGCATTTCTCGATCATGTCCCAACGATACGTTATCACTTATTAAGTGTAATAAGGTCACACAGTGTTAGTCATTGGGAGAGATAGCCTTGCAACAGTGAAACACAAATTTAAGAGTTTTCCACCTTCAGGACATGTAAAACTTAAATGTATGCCCTACTTTTTAAATACAATGCACTCTACCCTAGGAGTGGATATGGCCTATTTTGGGGTTGACTTACAAAGTATTAAAAAGGAATGTTTTGGTCTGGCAAAAGGTTTATTTTGTCAGGTCAAACTGATAGTTTAAAACTACACTACAGGCTGCAGTGGCAGGCATGAGACCTGTGCGTGCTGCAGGCCAATAGTAGCATTACATTTATGGTTCCTGGGTACAAGTAGTACCATTTACTGGGGACTTATAAGTAAACTAAATGTAACAGTTAGGTCTAGGCCCATTTCAAGGGAGCACACTCACATTATACCACTGATTAGGAGAAGTAAAGTGTGCAGACTCCTAAAAGCCAACAAAAACAGGTTCAGAAAAGGAAGGCAAACATTTGGAGTGTCCCTGCACAGGGGGCCAGGTCCAACAGTATTCATCTTTAAAAAAAAAAAAAGCAGACAGGCAAGCTGACTTCATTTTCCATTATTCATCTCCACAGGAAGTGACATCACTATTTCTTGGTATCCGTCTCTATAGGAAGTGACATTACTTCTTGCCTTCTCCCTACTTCAGTCAGCGCCTTGGGTGCCAGAACTCTGTTCCACTGAAACCTTCAAGGTAAGAGATAATTATGGGCCTCACACTGCCAATCCCCACAATCAGTAAAGCCACTAACAAAAGCAGAAGGCTCTTCAAGACAGTCCAACACTGTCGACCTTCATCTGACCCTCTTACCTCGCGCACTCCCCCCACATCACCAAGCCTCCTTGTCATTTTAGATCCACTTGTCTTCAGGAGCTGTGATCACCTCTTCAAAGCTCTCTTTAGCAGATCTTGCTGAGAAACTTAGATCGCTCAATGTCACTTCTTATGAAGATGACATCTTGACTATGTCCATCATAAGCCTCCCTCATTCAAGACGTCTTCCTGGAAGATCTCAATACAGAAGAGGTTCTCCCACTTCTAAAGAAAACTACATTAGCGCCTGATGACATCACCAACCTTCAGCCTATCAGTCACCTAACCTTTGTTTGACAGATAAACAAAAATAAGCCTGTTCTGAACTCCAAGATCACATCAGTGCTAACCATCTCCTGAGTGACTGCCAATCTGGCTTCAGATAATGCTGCAGCATCGAGACGCTAGTTTACACATCATAGATGACTTCCTTCTGGCCACAGGTTAAGATGAATGCTGCCTCCTGATAATGGTGGACCACTCATCTGCATTCAGTTCAGTTGACCAGCTCACTCTCATTCGTGCCATGGAGTCTCAGATTGGATTTACTGACATTGTCCTATACCGATTTTTTTTTTTCCTGCCTTTCCGATGGACCCCATTTTGTTCACATGGGCACCTCTCGGCCTCCAAAGATCCCAATTGTTTGCAGAGTTCTTCGGGGCTCCATACTGGCCCCTTTCACCTTCAACCTGTACATGGATCCCCTTGGGGCTTTACGCAAAGATCACAGCATCAACATTCACCAATATTCGGATGATAGGCAACTTTTGAAATGCTCCTCTGCACTGCACTCCCAACACCTAAAACACTCACTGCACCTAAGCCACACCTGGATCTCCTGAGCGTGTCTGAAGCTCAATTCCACCAAGATAGAATTCTTGTGTTTTTGCCAAGAGCAAGGAAGAAAGAATTTGCACAAACTTGACAGAATGGCATAAAGTTTGACAGCTTTGAACCGCAGCTTTCACCGAACTTGGTTTCTTCCTATGCACCAAGCCTAACCTCAAGCAACACATTGACAAAAAAGAAGGCTGCATGGTACCAGCTCTCATTTACTGAAAGTGAAACAGGTTCTTTCATAAAACTGCTTCAAGACTGCAGTTCAAGCCGCCTTACTCTTGCACACAGAAAGTAATGCCCTGCTCAGTGGCCTCCCATACTTCACATTAGCCTTCCAGGGCATCCTACATTCCACAGGGCATTACATCGAGGGCCTAATGAAATATGATATCACGTTCGTGTTGATAGAGTTCTGCCTTTGACAGTCCTCACCATCTTCAAAATCATCTGCATCATTTACAAAGCTATCACAACAAGCACCCTCTCTTATCTTGCAGACAGGTTCACAATTTCTGGTGACTCATCTCATAAACAGTCAGGACATGATCAGACTGGAGGTTAAGAAATGTTTAGAAAAAAAAAATTGGCAATGCCAGCAGGTCTCACCTTTGGGAACTATTGTTGTTGCCAATTGTTTTTAGTGATGTTGTGCACAATGCCTAAGAGAGGATACAACCACAACGGCTGCCATTTTGTAGGCGCATGCACACGCCTACAAAATTCGTTTTTTCCCTTTTATTTACTCATCCAAGATGGATTGGTAAATAAAGAAAAATAAAGGTAATACCGAACAACATTTTTTTATTTTGTATTTTTATTTTTAAAGTGGGTGGAAGGAAGAAACAGAGAGCAGTGGTTAAAGCAGCATGGAGGGCACTGGTGAGGGGAAGGATCATGGAGGATGTGGTCAGAAGCAACATGGAGAACGGTGAGAGAAGTGCACAACACAGGCGAGAGAAGTACACAACAAAGGCGAGAGTGCACAGCATGGAACGAAGAGAAGCACATGAGCATAAAAGCAAGGCATACTAGGGCAAGCACAACAGGGGCGTGGAGGTGATGCACATTGGCAAGAGCAGTATGGAGCACGGTGACTGGGTGAAGAGAAGTATGAGACACAGCTAGAAAATACATGCACTCTCATGGAGTGCTTAACCAAAATGAAAAAAAAGGAGTGCCTAAAAAGTAAATAGCAGAAAATCACAGGAATTGATACCATGTTCCAGGGGAGGGAAAATATAAAAGAACAGGAAGGAAATCCCACACGGCCATTCTTCGAAGCAGGATTGGTCGTTTGTAGGTTGGTATATTAAAAGCATTCCACGTAATCCATTGAATACTAGATTTTCCTATACCCACTGCACAGCAATTAAATTGTAAAAGGCAATCAAATATGAAGTTTAGAGAAATGTAAATCTGTGCAGTGAACACTTGCCATAGGGTTCACTGCAGCATTCCACCACAGCGTTCCTTCTCGTTGTTCATGTATTTAGTTCCATAGATAAGGATGACAGATAGCTACAGTCGACATGTAAATGTTTCTTAATCTTTGCTATGACTTAGCTTTACTGGATACCTAGATGCATAGTTTCAGACAAGGACAAGTTACTCAAAAGGAAAAATACAAATGTAGATGAGAACTTTCCATGAAAACAGCAATGAAGTACTGATTTTTGCAATGGTTGTAAAAATGAAGAGTTTTAGGCCTGATGCACTTAACATGGTTTTCCCCCAACTTTTTTGCCTTTAATCATCCTGTTTTGCTGACTTTGTTTTTTCTGGTTTTAGGGCTCTACTCAGTTTAGGAGTTTTTTACTTCCAGGACATGAAAATCATAGAAGTACATGCCTTACCTTTAAACTACACTGCACTTGCCCTCTGGGCTGTTGAGGGGCTACCCTAGAGGTGACGTATATGTATTAAAAAGGAAGGTTTTGGTCTGGTAAAAGGTTTATTTTGCTAGGGCAAAATGGAAGTTTAAAAGCTGCGCACACACACAGGCTCTAATGACAGGCCTAACACGTTTAAAGGGCTTCTTAAGTGGGTGGCACAATCAGGGCTGCATGCCCACTAGTAGCATATAATGTACAGGCAGTACTATTTTACTTTGATCTTGGAGGTAAATTAAATATGCCAATTCTACCTTGTTTTAAGGAGAGAACACCAGCACTTTAGCACAAGTTAGCAGTGGTAAAGTACGCAGAGTCCTAAAGCCAACAAAAATGAAGTCAGCAAGAGAGGGTAAAAGGCTAGGGAAGAATAATGCCTAGAATGCCAGGTTTGCCACGTGCCCATGCCCACACCCCAACCACCCTCCCCACCCCACCACTCCAAAAAAAGCACAGAGAACTACCCAACCTCCTGTGAATTATTATTGCTTAGGTGGAAAGACCTGGCGAGACCATCAGCATTGGCGTGGTCTGCTCCAGGTTGGTGATCCACTGTAAAGTCCATTCCCTGCAGGGAGATGGACCACGTCAACTGTTTGGGGTTTTCACCCCTCATCTGCATTAGCCATTTGAGTCGTCCGGAGGCAGTGAGCACCAAACGGGTATTGTCAACTTGTTCAATGCCCAGACCATTGTGAAGGCTTCACTTTCTATTGCACTCCACCTCTGTTCCTTTGGAGGTAACCTTCTACTGATGAAGGCTACAAGTTGATCCAGGCCCTCTTAATTTAGCTGTGAAAGCACGGCCACTATGCTATGCTCAGAGTCATCTGTCTGCACAATGAAATCCCTAGAGAAGTCAGGGACTTTGAGCAGGGGTGCTGTACACATGACCTTCTTCAGGGTGTCAAAAGCATTCTGCCATGCCGCCATCCAGATCACCTGTCTGGGCTGTTTTTTGTAGCTCAGTCCTGTCAAGGGGCAACAATGGTGCCATATTGCCGAGTCTCCTGTAGTACATCGTGAGGCAGAGGGAGGCCCTTACCTCTGTCTGGGCCTTGGGGGTGGGTCCACCACTGGGCTGGACCAAGCGCACGTTGAGGGCTCAGTAGCACGCAGCTCCAGCATTTTGGAGGCTTCCTTCTTTATGCTGGGTCTCATCTTAACCTGTAGACTTTACTGTTCACAGGCATACTATCCGCAGTATCAATATCATGGGTACAACATTTAGTGAACCCTTGGGGGAGAAAAGACAGACAAACTGGCCCAACAATTGGTGGCACTCCCTGTGTTACTCTAGGGTCAGGGTAGGTGATAGGCTGACAGACTCCAATAACCTTTCCTGCTCCTTGAAAGAACGGAGGTCGGGGTCACTCTCCTTCTACACTCCATCATCCGTGACCAGGATCATGGTTACCTTGGACTTCTCAACGTGGGGTTTGAGGCAATTGACATGTAAAACCCTTAAAGAGGTCCAAGGAGTCTTGTGACATCACGTTTGCGTTTTTTCATCTCATGGCCAACTGGTTATACCACAGTTTCATGACCGGCTGCCTGGCATCTAGATTCGCGTTGGCCTTCTTCCAGAGCGCTTAATTTGGGTGCAGTTTGCCAGCAAGTAGCTGAACACATCCTGGGGGGCTTTCCTGGCAGTTTGCTTCTAACCCTGTGTAGAACATTTTCCTCAAACATTTTCTTTTTTTCTCCCAGTCTTTGCTGACGGCGCCTCTCCGTTCTAGAGGTGCGGAAATTGGTAGGTATTTGGTAACATTGAGCTTTCTGGCTGGGCAGGGTGCCTCTGTGTCTACAGACCTCTAAGTGAAAATCCTGTGGGAAGCCTGAACGTCTCCTCCTTAATTGTTTACCAGCTGCTGTCTTTCTTTTCCCCAGCCTTGACCCCTCGGAACCTTGAGAGTTGTGATTTAGCAGCGAGCGGCCTAGTAACTATGGAAAGGTTGATGCAATCATTGGTTCATGGAGGGTTGGGATAGCTGAAGCTGGTTGGTGAGTGAAGGGCAATTTGGGATCCAGGGTGCCTGCACACAGTGGCATCCCCTATCAAGATCTCAGGGCACCGCATTAGGGTGCCAGGAATGAGTGCATACGAGTGAGTGTGGGCACACACCGACTGATACCCATTGCTCTGCACAACGGGGCAGAGTGGATGTGCGGGCGTTAGTGCGGGTGACTGCCAAAGTACTGTGGTGCAGCTGGTCACCTTTATCCTCCCAGGGATTTCTTACAGTTGGTATTACGTCTTACTAATACACCTTTGGTGGCAGTGCTATGTGAAAGTGTTGTAAATCTTGTATGTACATCTAGTTGCTAACGTTGGAACCGGTGTGCACCTCAAGTTTGTGTTACACTGATGGTGGGGAATTCTAGGGTGGGGTCCCATGCTGTCAATATTTGGCACCTTGTGTTGGTGCAGGAAGGGAATGTATTGTTTTCCTCATGTGTACACACAGTAGTAGTGTTTAATACAGTTGGGCCTCATATCATGACATTGATTGCGGAGTGTGGTAAAGGCCCGAGTTACATTAAAACTGTACTGTATTGACAATGTGTGTGTCGAATACTATCTTTTTTTATACATACACTGGGTGTGAAGTCTCCTTTGTGCTGCGCAGAATGGTTGTGATGGGGAAGTGATGTGTCTTTGCTTTACACATTTTTATGTTAAGCCTGACCGCTCTGTACCAAGCTACCGAAGGGTGAGCACAGGTTATACAATGAGTGTAATCACCCGCCCTTGACAGGAGTGGCAGGTTCTGCTTGGCTAGAGTCTTGCCTCAGCCAACCAGAGTGTGCCGCCTCAAACACCCTCCTATACCAGACTGAGAGGCCCTTGCACAGTGTGGCTGTACAGAAGCTCAGTAAGCTGAATACAACCCCACTTATGTGGTACCTTCCTGTATGCAAGCAGGCCTGGCAAGAGGATGCCCCACTTCTGCTTCAAGGGCTCCGATAAGCCCATAATCATGCCTTTCAGGGTCTTGCTGAACCTCTCAGTATGCCCGTTACTTGGGGTAGTAGGGTATGGAAAACATACAGGTTACCCTACACTCCTTTTACATGGACTTCAAGTATGCTGACATGAAGTTGGTGCATCTGATCAGCTATTACTTCCTTTGGGAATCCCACACGGGTAAATGTCTGCTGTCCACTATGGGTGCAGTCACTGTCCTCTGAAGAATATCCTCCATATGGCATGGTCCACCAAGACTAGGATGAACCTGTTAACAAGGACTCACTTGGGGTCCACAGGCTCAACATTGTTGTTGCCCACCCTTTTGAAGGGGGTGCCAATGACCAGAAATTGGCTGCAAGGGACCTTGCATTTCACTTCTGACTTAACACTGGCAGGTGTAGGGCATGACCTACAGAATGCATCGGAGGTTATCCTCATCCAGAGCCAGTAGAAGTGGGTGACAAGCTTTCATAGGCCTAGGTCCTTTAACACTTGAGGACTACCAACACATGGGTTGCAACAGGCTCAGGAAATTAGACTCACAATACAGGAGACCATTCTCCCAGTAGATTAGATGAATCGTCAGAGGTGTCCCCAGCTGTCCTGGCATCATCCTGCTTTCGTATGCCCTCCAAAGTAGGGCTTTCCCTCTGCACTCTAAAGAACTCCTCCCTGGTGAGACCCCCTTCCTTCTGCCAATTTGTCCGTTGCAGTAGTTTCCCCAAGGCTGCAAAGACCTTCCCTGTAGGTTTCAGGGCATCAGGAACATGTGATCTCTTGCAATCAAGTTATACAGCCCCTGGTAATCCCTTACTTCACTGCCCTTTACCCAACCATCCAGTGCATTGGAGAAGGAATCCACACAATTCACCTAGGGCTAATGGGTCAGCTCCTGGCTGTCCCTAAACATGTGCCTGTACTTCTCAGTTTATTAGTGTGCTGCATAAATACTTTACACATTATCTCTAAGTTAAGCCTGACTGCTTTTGTGCTTTTTTGACCCCCCATAAAAATTGTGGTTGCTACTTGAGTAGGATTTCATCCCCCTCACTCATTAACCCAATTTCCTACAAAGAGGTTCTACAGGAATTGAGAGTTAGATTTAGAGAAAGGGGTGGTAGTTGTCACGTTAAGGGGAAAGGGTGGTGGTGGAGGTGAGAATGGTGATGATGATGAGGTGGTGATAGGCTGGTGAGAATAGAAGTTAGGGTGGTGATGTGGTGGTAGGATAGTAATGGTAGTTATGGTAGTGGTAGGGTATAGGTGCTGATTAGAGTGGTGGGGTTGAGGGAGGTGGTGGTTAGAGTGGCACTGGTGATTGTGGTGTAAGTTGGTAGGGTTGGGCGCAGTTAGCATAGTAGTGGTTAGGGTGATGGTAGTTTGGGTGGTGATGGTTAGGAATGTGGCTAGGGTTAGTGTGTTGGTAGGGTGGTGGTTAGGGTGATGGTAGTGGTTAGGGTAGGGCGATGGTGTTTAACGTAGGGTGTCGGTAGTTAGGATGATGTGGTGGAGGTGGTTTAGGTGATGGTTAGGCGTGGTTTGAGTGATAGGGGCATGGTGTGTTTGATTGTTAGGTTGGTATTTGTGAAGGTGGTGATGGGTACGGTGGTTGTGGTTATGGTTGAGTGGTAGTGGTTTGGGTGGTGGTTATGGTAGGGTGGTGGTTAAAGTGATGTTGCTGGCAGGGCGGTGGTGGTAGGGTGGCAGTAATGGTGGTAAGGCGGTGGTAGGGTGAGTAGTCGAGCGGAGGTAGTGATATGTTAGTTTTAGGTTGGTTACAAAGGTGGTGGTGGCTAAGGTGGTAGGGTGCTGGTGGTGGTTAGGATGGTGGTGGCGGCGGCAGACTGGTTACAGTGGTGGTGTGGTGTTAGGGTGATGATTTGGGTGGTGGATGTGGTTAGCTTGTGGGGAGGGTGGTGGTGATAGTAATTAGGTTGGTTTTGGGTACGGTCAGATGGTGGTTAGGGTGGTGGTGTTTAGAAAAGTGATGGTGTGGCAGTGGTGGTTTGGGTAAGGTTATCCCTTACCTTTTCAGTTAAGGTTCTTCTGCTAATGTTTATAGAAAGTCAGCTTCACAAACCTTTTTAGAGTGTATTTGGAAGGTATTTGCTCTTGTTATATCTCTTTCCCTGCCTCAGGAGCTTATTATTGTTCATTCTAAATTGATTAGTTCCCAATTTGAACATATCCATAAGGCACCATTGCAAGGTTTCACTTGGATAGTAATTTCTTTGTAGTTACAACTTCAGCTTGCAGAGTGCGTGCGTTTTGGGGCCTGTCCTAAATTAACCTGTGTGCATCACCACCTCTTTTTCCCAAATGTGAATCTGAGATCCAGGTTAAACAGTTCTCATTACCAACTTTATTTCCATATCTGCCTTCTCCAGCAGAGACACCTTCACACTCTGATTGTTGAGGACTAAAATTCTACGTATCGAAAACAAAAGATATATTAGAAAATGTAATAGATATTAGAAATTCAGAATTTTGTTTTTGTAAACTATGGACCCATCAGAACAGGCTTAACCAACATGCTACACTCTAATTCTAGGTGGATAGTTTCTTGTATCTTATTATATTATCAGTTAGGGAACATAACTATTCCAAGCAAAGGTGAATATCCCTCCATCGGGGCAAAGCTCTTAATAAGGTTTTTCTGAGAAATGTTCCTATTTAAAAAATATTATGCTGCAATTTGAATGTCTGTCTGTACTTTCACAGTTAATTATTGTATTGACTGAGTCTCAGGACTGATGCCAAGGTAGGACAGGCTCATTGAGGAGATTATTTGAATAGACTGCATTAGCTTTCTGTACATTCCTCCACTTTTTAGGTGGGCAGGGCTTTCTGTCTGTTCAGTGTTTGACTATTAATGAGAATTCCCTTTTGGAGGAGGTGAAGGTGCATACTTGCAGTGCTAGTTCTATTGTCACAATTGGCTACCCAGTTCCCAGCTTCATTAACAACAGCTACTGAGGATTGCCCTATGGGATCCCTTGACAACCAGGTCAAGGTGCACCTGGATTTTTCTTTCTCCCCATATCTTCTAACTAATGCATGCTTGCCTAAGGCAGCTGCCTGCTTTGTAGTTAACTCTCAGTACTACACCACCTCAAGATCTAACTCTGCTAGCACTTGTGCACCTTGTTTCTATAAGTTTGTTATGATCAATTCTTGTCTGTCTAAATAATATTGCAAAGCTTTTTAGTACACCTGCTCATTTAGAGATGGCCGTTACCTGTATCACCTACTTAAATCACTCTTTCAATATGTAAGAGTTGATCGACTGTGCCCAGAAGTGTGCATCTTTTAGGGCCTCTGAAACTAATTTTCATAGCCCACTGGTAGTTTGACAGAGGATGTCTAATTGTAACTTGACTGGGAAGTGATCGGAGTCCTCTGTAGATACTGTATCCCTGATCCCAGGAGTACCGGCATTTGAGAATAGCCACATTTATTGTGGACCTTGAGCCATGCGCAGCCTGGTGGTATGAGAATGCCTGTTCATTTTTATGTAATGACTGCATACATAGTTTAAACTCAGACCCTTCATGAACTATTTGATGTTTTTTGTGGCCAAGACAGTGCGAGTCAAAGGCAGAGGCAACCTATACAGGGTGGGGTTGCGAACCAAGTTAAAGTCCTCGCCCCATATTAAATGGTGGGTTTTGAGCTGCCTGCAACCATAATAGATTTCATCAAATGATTCTGTGTTGGGCCCATTAACATTGATCAGCCTAAGTAGCGTGCCGTTCACTAGTTTGTACTCCCTTGCTTGGTATTACCCCAAAACTTGAAATTTACAGTATTTTAAAAAGTTATATTTACGTCTTGTGAAAATGTGATGCATGGCACACAGGATTTTAGAATCCCCCCTCCTCCGGACCTGTAATTGCACCAGTCTATTCGAAGGTAGTAATTGTATCTTTTTCAAAAATGCTACATCAGTTTTGTGTCTATCTAGGTATGGGCTGATCTGTCTATTTTTTCTTAGAGCTGGCCAGTTCTCTCATGTTCTAAGACCCCAAAGTCATTGTCTTAGTGCAGTGTACCTTATACTCGTTATCCTCACACCTGTGGTCAACTTCTAGCTTCACTACCTTTTTTGTGTTCTAATGCTTTATTATATGTGATATGCACATGATGTGCAGCACTGGGTCTCAAACCCCTCTCCACCTCCCCCAATCAAAAAGCAAACTGATCCAGGATCTAACCTGTGGGTCCCAAACAAAAAGAGATGACGAAATCCCACTCTACATTATACCAGATGTAAGCAGTACTCACTGTGGATTGGTGGAGGGTGGGGGGGGGGGGGTGTCAGAAGCCTCCAGAACCCTTTGTCCTGTCTAATAAAAACAAAGTGCCAACAAATATTTCCCAGTTACATCTCAGTTAGCAGCCTTAAGCATGATAGACCCATGGAGTGCAGGCATTACCATAGATTAGGCATATTGCCTTTGTGGGTATAAGGAACCCCTGCCATCATCTAACACTGCTTTAGCCAATCTAATCACTGTTGCTGAGATCTCTTGCATCACTGCCACTTATCTCTGACTGCGCCTGGTATTCCAGTTTTGATGCACTTCCTTTGTTGACCACTTTCTTAAACAACTTTGAGCGTCATCTGGGGTTCGAACAGATGCATTTTATCATCAGATTTCATTTTCAGACTGTATCTCTTCCTTTTAAGCTCTCTGAAGACTAGTATAGCTTTTTGAGCTAGGAGTGAAAGATATCTTGATGCCTTAATACTGAATATCACCTTTTTCTCCTCAGGCTAGCTCTTCCAACATGTCCCTATTGTGCCCCTATCATGGTAACTGAGTAGAAGTGCTACTTTGGGTCGAGGTGCCAGGGGAAGGCTTTGCTGACAGATGTATGCCATTTCTACAGTGAAAATCGGCAAGAGGCTGTCTTTTCCAAAATGTCTTGAATAGTAGATCATCTATGAACTCGCTAAGCTGAACAGCTGCATTCCTTTCTCCACAACCATCCATGTGGAGTTTATTCATTTGGGACCTTGCTTCAGGGTCCTCATTTTTGTAGGTATAATCTCCAGCACCTCATCCATTTTCAGAAGTTTCTTAGCCCAAGTGACAGCTCCATTTAGGTCTTTGTAATCCTCTTCCCAGTTTCAGCTTCATGTTATTTGCCAAGTCTTGTAGGCTTCGGG
Source organism: Pleurodeles waltl (assembly GCF_031143425.1). Classification (NCBI taxonomy): domain Eukaryota; kingdom Metazoa; phylum Chordata; class Amphibia; order Caudata; family Salamandridae; genus Pleurodeles; species Pleurodeles waltl. Next base: position 813,754,037 of record NC_090440.1, read on the forward strand.
GAGATTGTCACTGCTTCTTTTTGTATTCCATATCCATAAATCCCAGGCTTCATTTGTTTTCCAGCCGTTTGATACACATGCCCTCATTTAGTTCAGCAGCTTTGCCAGTGTGTGGTCAGTGACATCCACTTGTCCAGCAGTATGACTGCATTGTCTCTGCATGTTTTTGGCCCCACAGTTTAGCTTTCCTCGCTTATTGTGTCCTTGGGTGCACCAGAAATACTTACATGTCAGCACTTCCTTTTGTAAGTGAATGAAACAGGAGCTAGGTATTTTGTGCTACTGTCTGTGCAAGTCCAGCAGTCAGTGACCAGCTGTAAATATAAACTAGCCTCACCCCCACCCATGTGTGTTTTCCAGATGCTACACGAGCAGGAGGAGAAGGCTGCCAATCATAATGTCAAAGAGGTCTCTGGTATCAAAGAGGTCTCTGGTATCTGATAGAGACTTCTAGTTGCAGATCTCTTACCTTTGAATTTCCCCCAGGCGTCAGACTGGATCCGGAGATTTTTCTTAGAGAAATACCCTTGCGTGTCAGTAGGTGGCGTTGGTTGACTTCGCTGGCGTCGTAGTCGCCATGATGACATTGGGAGTAGTACTTAGACGCCGTCATCACGCAGTGACGTCAGTTAGTTTCTTTCTGCGCCACGTGTTGATACGGCGAAGAGCTACCCTGGCTATTTTTTGCCCGAATTTGACAGTTTTGTCAGGTTTTTGTGTGAAATTTGGTGCGTTGAGGATGTCCCTGAAGACTGGTTTCAAGCTGTGTGAGGACTGTCATCGTACGATGTCGGTGACAGATCCTCATCGGGTTTGTCTGTGATGTCTCGAGTGCGACCATGACCCAAAGTCGTGCTCCGAGTGCCGGGCCATGCACCCGAAGGCTTTGAGGGAACGATCCCTAAAGCTGCTGGTGTCCCGGCACTGGACTCCATGTAGGTCCCAGTCTTGCTCGAGAGGAAGGTATTCACCACTCGTCTCGTCTTCTTCCAAGTCCTCGGGTCAAGGTAAGAAGAAAAAGAAGTCGAAGAAGTCCCATCGCACTCCGACTTCACCCTGTCGCTTGGCTGACACGATGCAGGAGGAGGGTCCACTCACAAGGCCTCTGTCCTCGGAGCCTGCGCCTGCGTCGGCTCCTCGCTTCCCCGAGTTTGCCGGAGCGACCCCTGCCCAGATTAAAGAGTTTTATGAGGCCATGCACCTCATCTTTGGCAGTCCGACCCCAATACGGCGCCCTGAGGCCCAAGGGGTTCGGCTGAGGGACATTCGGGTTCCGTGCCGGCGGCTTCGGCATGGCCACCGAGGTCACCTGCGGATCCGTGCGCGGATCCTCACCGGTCGCACTCTTGAGACCTGCGCGGGTCGATTGTCGACGCTGCCGACATCGGTAGTGCCCATTATCGACGACGACCCAATTCTTATCCCCTATGAGTCGGAGCAGAGTTGGCCGACGCTGACTTCGATGTGGCCTATTCTCCCCAGGTCGGATTCGGACCCTTTTCTTATGGGTACGAATATAGGGAGGGATTGGAGGGGTCACTGGACCCTTATGAATACCAGGATGACCCTTCTATGGACTGGGCTCAGGAATTGGGAGAAGCCAGTTGTCTGGATTCTTCTCCTGACGCTGGCATGCTATCTCCTTCTACTGTGGCTATGGTGGAGGGAGCAACTTATGGTATGGTGGTCAGTAGGGCTGCTGAGGTCCTTACTCTTGAGCTTTCCACTGTTGAGGTCAGGTCTAATCTCCTGACGAAGGTGCTTCAGCCTGCGGCTTCTACTTCAGAACCCCTTTTGCCGTTTAATGAAGCCGTCACCGATGTCCTTTTGGGTACCTAGTCCAAACCCAACGCAGGGGCTCCTGTGAATAGGACTATCGCACGCTGCCATCGGCCCACTCCGAATGACCCTAAATTCCTGTCCCAACACCCCACGTCTTGTTATCCAGGCTTCCTCTTCTTCAGGCGCATTCCCTTCCGCACCCCTGGATAGGGAATCCAAAAGGCTGGAACAGTTTGGCAAGAAGTTGTTTTCTTCCTCCAGTCTCGTGCTGCGGTCTGTGAACACCCCATGCCTTTTGGGCCGATATAACCCACTCTTTGTGGGATACAGTTGCGCATGTCCTGCCGCAGATCATGGAGGAGGCCCGTGCTATCGTCTTCCAAGCTGTGAACGATAGGAGAGATGCGGCAAAGTTCACAATCTACTGTGGGCTGGACACAACCAACTCTCTGGGCACATCACTTGCTACGACGGTGGCCTTATGATGCCACGCCTGGTTGCGTACTTCTGGTTTTTCTGGGGATGTCCAACAGTCACTCATGGACATGCCCTTTGCTGGCTCACGTCTCTTCAGAGACAAAGCAGACTCTGCCTTGGAGAGATTCAAGGTTTTCCGGGCTACGGCTACGTCCTTCAGTCTTTCCTCTGCCCCTGGTCCCCACAGTCCGATTTTTGCCTCTTTCGTGGCCACGGGAGGGGCTCCCTGTTTTGTCCTCCACCGTGCCACCTTCGCTGTTCAGGCTCTGCGTGGCCAGGGATGCGGAATCCCACGTGGCCGTGGGACAAGGAACCAGAGGTCTGCCCAGTCCACCTCTGCCCCCTCCAAACCCTCCTAGTCCGTCCCCTCACTCCCGTCCAGTTGGTGGCAGAATTCACCATCACCTCTCCCACTGGGAAAACATCACCACGGACAGGTTGGCTTTGCAGATATTTCTAAAGGGCTACTCCTTCCTTTCGAATCTGCTCCACCAACCATGCCACCATCCTTCAGTCATCTTCCAGAGGATCATTTGGCACTTCTCTGCCAGGAAGTCGCAGCACCCTTGGCCATGGGAGCTATAGAAAAGGTCCCTGTGCCAGAAGTAGGTTGTTGTTGTTATTCCCGCTACTTTCTGATACCAAAAAAGGACAAGGTCTTACGTCCTATCCTAGACCTTCGGGACCTAAACTATTTCCTCAAGAATGAGAAATTCAAAATGCTCACCCAGGCTCAGGTTCTGTCTGCCTTGGACCCAGGAGACTGGATGGTAGCGTTGGACTTGCAGGACGCTTATTTCCACATCGTGCCTAACCACAGACGTTGCCTACGATTCGTGGTAGGTCACGAGCACTTTTAGTTTACCGTGCTCCCCTTCGGCCTGACCAGCGCCCCTCGGGTGTTCACGAAAGTGATAGCTGTGGTTGCAGCTTATCTGTGCAGATTAGGGGTCTCCGTCTTCCCCTACCTTGACGACTGGCTGTTGAAGGCAGACTCGCCCCAGAAAGTTGTCTCCCACCTTCAGACTATGGCGAACCTCCTCCACACGCTGGGGTTCACTATAAACGTGCAGAAGTCACACCCGACTCCCTCTCAGACTCTCCCTTTCATCGGCGCAGTTCTGGACACAGTGCAGTTTTGGGCTTATCCTCCCGAAAAGCAAGTCCAAGACATTCAGGCTATGATTCCGATCTTTCAGCCTCGGTCTTGGGTTTTGGTGGGACTGACTCTGAGGCTGCTGGGCCTCATGGCCTCCTGCATCCTGCTAGTAACACATGCCAGTTGGCATATGCAAGTTCTGCAGTGGGACCTGAAGTTCCAGTGGGCGCAGCATCAGGGGAATTTCTCCGACATGATCCAGATCTCAGAGGGGAATGCGAAAGACTTGCAGTGGTGGCTTACGAATCCGCATTGGGTCCATGGCAGATCCCTCTCCCTTCCCGAACCAGATCTCCCTATAGTGACAGATGGTGTCACTTCTGGGTTGGAGCGGCCACATGGGAGAGGCAGAGATCAGAGGACTCTGGTCTCCGGCGGAGTCTGAGCTCCATATCAATCTTCTGGAGCTCCGGGCAATCAGGCTTGCATAGAAAGCATTCCTTCCCTCTCTCAAATGGAAAGTGGTGCAGGTGTTCATGGACGAATACTACTGCCATGTGGTACTGCAAAAAACAGGGTGGAGTAGGGTCCTGGACCCTTTGTCAGGAGGCACTGCACCTCTGGACATGGCTGGAACATCAGGGCATTACCCTGATGGTTCAACATCTGGCGGGTTCCCTCAACCCCAGAGCAGACGAACTCAGGCGTCGATGCACCGCCGATCACGAATGGCGTCTCCATCCGTAGGTGGCTCAAGGTTGCTTTCAGTAGTGGGGAGAGCTGTGGTTAGATCTGTTCGCCCCTGCAGAGAACGCGCAATGTCAGCTGTTTTGCATGTTGGAGTTTCCAAGGCGGCACTCGCTTGGAGACGCTTTGCGTCTCGAGTGGAACTCTGGCCTCCTTTCCGCCTATACCTCTTCTACCCAGAGTTCTCAAGAAAATCAGGAACGACTGGGTACAAGTCACTTTGGTGGCTCCGGACTGGGCACGGAGAGTATGGTATCAGAGTATGGTATCCAGAGCTATTGAGCATGTCCATCGATCCTCCACTCAGACTGCCTCTTCGGGCAGATCTTCTGTCGCAGCAACAGGGGACGGTTCTTCACCCGAACCTGTCTAACCTCCACCTTCCTCCGTGGAGATTGAGCAGCTACAGTTGGCGGCATTTGCCCTTCAACCTGAAGTCTGTGATGTTCTCTTGGCAGCCAGGCGTCAATCAACCAAAACTGTATATGCCTGTCTTTGGAATAAATTTGTGGCATGGTGTACCAACAAATCTGTTGATCCCCTTTTTGCCCCTCTGTCCGAGGTTCTTCTGTTCATTCTTTCTTTGGCCCAGCAGGGCTCTGCTTTGGGCACCCTTAAAGTGTTTTTATCTGCCATTTCGGCCTTTCTTATGCTACCTGATCAGCCCTCACTCTTTAAATCTCCTATTGTGAGTAGATTCCTAAAAGAACTCACCCATTTATTTCCTCCCACTCCATTTATCATGCCTCAGTGGGACCTCAATCTTGTACTTACTTACTTGATGTGTACTCCCTTTGAGCCAATGCATAATTGTCCCTTGCGGCTCCTCACCTTCAAAACTGGCTTTCTTATTGCAATCACCTCTGCTCACAGGGTGAGTGAGCTTCAGGCCCTTTCCTCAAAACCTCCATACCTGTCTGTGAACCCTGACAAAGTAGTGTTGCGCACTAAGGCTTCTTTCCTTCCTACACCCTTTCATATAGCCCAGTCCATCACTCTGCCTACTTTCTATGCCCCTCCCCCCCCCATCCTTCCCATGAGGAGGAAAGACTCCACCATCTGGACCCAAAAAAGAGTGCTGGCAATCTACCTCAATCACACTAAAGATTTCCGGGTGGACGATCAACTCTTCATTGAGTATGTGGGTGCTAAAAAAAAAAAGGAAGGCGTGCAAAAGGATACCATCTCTCGATGGGTGCTTCTTTGCATCAAAATGTGGTACGCTTTGGCCAAGAAGCAACCTCCTGAGGGCTTGCATGCTCATTCCATGAGAGCAACTGCTGCTTCCACTGCGTTAGCATGCAGAGTTCCTGTCCTGGATATCTGCCAGGCAGCTACATGGGCGTCCGTGCACATGTTTGCTAAGCATTATCGTCTGGACAGTCAAGTCCGTCAGGACGGCTACTTTGGTCGGTCGGTCCTGCAGGACTTCCTAGTATGATCTTGGTTCGCAGCCCACCACCGAGGATGGTATTGCTTGGGTAACTAGAAGTCTCTGTAACAACATGTATGGTAGAGACATATTCTAGTTGCAGATTCCTTACCGCCCACCCATCCTCCCCGCTTGCGATCTGATTTCTAGGGACAGGGATTCCCCCTTTCAGGTCCTTAGCTCTGGCGCACCACTCTGTGTTCCTAGCGGCTTTGTGTTTTGGCATGGAAAGTAGAAAGTTGTTAAAAGAAACTGACGTCTCTGCTCTAGGGCGGTGTCTATGTACTACTCCCAACGTCATCATGGCGACTACGACGCCAACGGAGTCGACAGGCGCCACCTACCAACGCGCAAAGGTATTGCTCAAAGAAAAATCTCCGGATCCAGTCTAACGCCTGGGGGAAATTCTAAGGTAAGGAATCTGCAACTTGAATATGTCTCTACCAGATATGTTGTTACCGAAGGTAAGTAACTTATACTTCTTGCTTGAACGCACAATATTAGTCACAACATCCCCTCTTTGGTTGTTTTAGCAATATGTCTATGGTGATGGGGAGGGATCTTAAATGCTTTTAACCTATCCCAGCACAATGGTGTGCATTCTTCGTTTGAAATAAGAGTTCCACATATTTTGCCCAGACACCGAGTATCTATGATGCACTCTGCCTGTTAATTAGGCGTACACTTTAAAGCATTTGGTATGGGTTGCAGATCACACTCACTCACCAAATCCTTCTAGCTTACCTTGCCTCCTTTTCCAGTTGTTGCCCAGCCACCTGACTGTCTTACAACTGCGGCATTTAAGATAACAGCCAGCTCTATCATGGGCTTGACCACCTCTGTTGTGACCTAGCCTCTATTACTTGATCTTTGCAGCACACATTATTGGGCTGTGCTTGCATAGACATGTTGGCAAGAGCAGAGGGAGGGGAGACCCAGTACAGTCCAGGCGACAAGCAGCCCACAGCAGAGCCACTGTTGCCACCCGCCTCTGAGGCTGCAGTCTGCCAGCCACTCACAACTTACAGCATTACCCATCACCAAAAAGGGCAGTGCTTAAACCTTGCCAATTGATTTTCAAAGTTATTTGGTCAAAGTGTTGCTGGCACAGTGGGGCAGGAAACTCATGTTTTGGCATTCCCTGCATTTCCTTGAGTCTTTTCTTATACTCTGCTCCATTCCTACTTTGTTGTCAACCTCGTTTCGCCAGCATTTCCCTATCCTGTTCATCCTACAACTGTCTTTAACCTTTAACATGTAATTCAGAATCCTTCCTTTTTAGTCCTTATTTCTAACCAATAATCTCTGTTATGGCAGGCACTTTCTAATCGAAAACTCACACATCAAGGGAAAACACACACAAGTTAAGGTTCCTCAGCCCATCTCACAACCCTCCTACTTTCCCCGTCTTTCCTCTGTTTCGTGTTTGGTAAGTGATCTTTAGTTTTCCCTTACTCCATTCAAATAAATGATTATCTGTTCCACCACAATCATAACTTTCATCATACTGATGTAGGTATACCTCTCAATTCCGTACCTTCTTTCTATACCTGTGTGCTTCCCAGACTGCAGTATATGCATACCAGAACAAGCCCAAATGTAGTCTTGTTGCTGTCCTCAATGATCATCTGCACTTCGCCTTCTCTGTTCCCAGTGACTTCCATCTTGAAATAAGAGTATACTTTCCTCTTCATTTACCACTCATTGACCATTAACTTTAGGGAAGCAGAACTAAGCTCTCATGTGACAATCAAGAAGATCCTTTAGACCCGTCCCTATGTCAGTGTTCACCTCCTAAGTTATCTAGGTTTAACCCCTGTCATCATCTATGGGTAGTAAAAGTCCTCTTCCCACTGTTGGGATTGTTCAGAGAGTCAGGGGTGCTATTGCCCGATTATCTTCTCATCTTCTTGGGAGTCTATCTCAGTCCTGAACAAAAAAATCTAATCTGTATTGCCAGCTCCATCTGTCAGCCTCTTGCAGATTGAGGTATTTCAGCAGGCAAAGCTAAATATATTACGGCTTGCTCTGCATTGCTATTTGGTGCATTTAACTTGCTGATAAGTCTCACTCCCTGGGTGTAGAAAATGCATCCAGGGACTTGAATTTCACTGCCACGTGGGCCTCAAAACCTATTGTATCATCTACTATAGTGGAAAGGCAAACATGACCTCAGGCCTGCCCTGTGTATTCTGACTACTGCAGTGTAAAACCTGCTGTGTGACATGTTAAAATAACACTTTTTGACAAAAGAAAACCTTCCTTTTAAATATAAATAGGTCACCCCTTAGTAGGTCTTTCAGCCTACAGGGCATAGTGCATCCTACGTAAAAGTAGGACATGGTAAAATCTAACTATTTGAAAAGGAGGAGAAATACCCCTAAAATGTTCCACTCATAGCGTTTGATTAAAGTGGAAGGTGCCACGTTCTGTAGAGCCAAGAACCTAACTTAACTGTACAGCTCATGTAAATAGGACCTGTATGTCTGAAGAAACAATGAAAAAAAAGAATTCATATCTCCCAAAATGAGAACAGGGTGGAGGGGAGCCATCAAATGCTATGACAACTTGACTAAAACACATCATCTCTCACTAGTGGTGAATACTGCTCTTTCCGTCAAAGTTAATGTGATTCCTAAAAGTAGTTTGCTGTCTAATCCTTCATTAAGTATCAGAACCAGGTCTGTACCAAACTGTCTGAAAAGGAGAAGTACTCTAAAATGATCCCAACATAGCTGTTGATTAAAGGTGGAGGTCCCATTTTCTGTAGAGCCAAGGACTTAACTTGGCCTTGTTTGGTGCAAGGCTCATGTGCCATATTTTTTTTTTTATCTCAGGTATCTTTCATACAATATGGGACTGTTGGTTTGCACTAATAATGGTTTCACTTTTTCTTGAGTGGTGCAATCTTTCACAATAGCTTTCGGGATACTTATAGGTTTAACAATTTTTAGTAGTGTTTCTGGTATCTTTCTGTCTCGTGTGTTCATGCGGAACCTTTCCAATAGTACACAACTTTGCAAACCTTCGAAATATACTGAATCACTACACAATAGCATCATGGTGCTTATCACTTCTTTCAATGCATGATCACTGTTTTTTTTTTTTTTTTACTCATCCTTATAATTTAAGTATACTGCAACGTGTTTTCCAAGAACATTTATGTACTTAATTTTATAAACTTTTTAGCTGTGAGAAAGTCAAGTGTAGAGGAAACGTGTCATCTATCAGAGTTTTTCAAGAATTTGACTTTTTGCCAACATTAATGGAAATGTTCAAACAACTAAATTTGTACTACTAATTAGTACTCATGGGACTTTGTTTTTCCTAATAGATGAGTAATTTTTTTTACGGTGCATTTATCGACGAAGACTCATCACTGAAATGTTTCCTAATTTTTTTTGTGTATGCTGCGTATTGTAATATATGATTTGGCTTAGTCGTTTTTTCCCCTCACAAATGCTATACACTATATTGGTAACATAGTGTTGGATATCAGGAGAGCACCTCTATATTGTACTGGATTCACTTATGTTCAGAGACTAAACCCAGGGCTTTAGAAGTGTAAGAGGAATACCACTCCTACCAAACAAATGTTATAACCCTGTTGGAATTTGTGTATAGCATCCAGACAGTAACACAAAGGCGGCTTAGGTGTGGACAGGATGGCCCATCCTGACAGGATGACTAGAAGGGGCTGTAACCAAACCCACTGACATCTACATTTCAGAGATTTGCCTTCCGAACACACAAAGGAGTCTGACACTAGACCTGCCCTATTTTTTGTCACCCCAGACATGCTTGGCCCTTGACAGGGAAAGAACTTTCAAGAGCCACATGCAGTGGTAGGACATCTCATCTGAACACTCTTGAACCCATGGAGGTTACAGAAAAGCTACTTTGCTGTCTGAGAAGGAAGACTGGACCTGCTTGCATTCATCCCAGGCTACTCAGAATGACTAAAGGAACTACAGGGACACAACAAGCTAGAGGCCTCCCTGCAACTACCCAGCTGACCTCCTGCACCGGATGTGCAACTGGAGCCAAGATGTGCTCACTGGGTCCTGGACTTTGGCTGGCATCAGAGTGCACTCCTAACTGCCTGGCACTGGGTCTTTCCAAATCAGTGCAGCATGAGACAACCTGGCGCAGGACATCCCTTTGCATCACCTCACAACTCCTAATCGACTGTCTCATCAGAACCAAAGCAGCATGATGCAGGACCTCGCTTCGCAGCTCCTGATGGGCACAGATGTAGTGCAACAGAAGTGGACTCAGGACTTTGCATCGCAGCCCCCGAGCAGAACTGATGGCAAGTGATGTGAAGCCTTCTATCAAAGACATAAATGACAGCTCAGCTGGACTAACCTGGTTCCTGTATCTGGCCAGCACTCATTGGAGTCAGCGTGAACATATGACTTTGTCCCGGTCCAGCGAGAAAGAAAGGATGGAAATTTGGCTAGAATATTTTTTTGTGGAAAAATGTTCTTAAAGCTTAAGTGAGACCATCCCTAAACTTACAAAATGGGCTTAGCATTCTAAGAGGAAAGGGGTTAGTGGTCAAGAAGGAATATATATATAAACCTATATATCCATCTGTTTTTACCTTCTACTCTTTCATGTTCCCATTAATGTTGGAATAAATCAACTCAACCCTCTTGCTTAATTTCTTCTTTTGTGTGGGTTAAATCCCCCCTCCCCCCCACCTTTTTTTATTCTATACAAAATTACACAGCAGCAGCAGTTGCTACTGTGTAGTGACAGGACATTGTTTCCAGACAAAATTGTTTTTTCCTAATAATTTTGGTGCTATTTGATGAATCTTAACAATACTTTGAAAAAAAAAAAAAAAAAAGTCCATTCAACATGCATCAAGTGTGGCCAAGAAAAAAGGAGGGAGGGAGTCTCGTAATGTGTTTTTCCTACTTGAATTTTTTTTTTTTATTTTTTTTTTTTTTTACCGTGCTACAGCCAAAATGTCTGAAAGGAATTAGACCAACTTTGGTAGAAACCTAGATCTTGATGCAGAAAGTGTGCGTTTTGTGATTGGGTGTAAATCTGTTCAGTTGGTTGTAAAAAATTAAGGTTCTAAATGTATAGATATGTCATGCTACTCTACCTTTGTAGTTCTGCAGAGTACTCCGTTATCGCAACATCAGATCACATGATTTCATTGGCTAGTCGCAACATAAACAGAATGTTGTAGCTGCCATTTTAGGGCTTTGGGACTCAATTCTCGTGTCCTGGGGCCTCAGAGATACTGCAGCACCACAAAAAAAATGATGGGGGGGGGGTCTGTGAGACTGTCTGGCTGCACACACAACTCTTCTAACTCTTAGATACACAAAACAACTCCCATATACATGTGTGGCGGGGGTCAGACGGTGCAACTGACCCCACGCCAAGCATGGCCAAAGGCTGTGCACCAGGGGGGTGGATGCAACACCTGGCTGCAGGATATGGGTATTCCCCCCTCACTTTCTCACCCACCACAAATTGGGTTGGGATGTTAATAACATATTACTTTTTTAAAGTTAGGCAGGGTAATAATTTCTTACCTTCCATTTTGATAAAAACCTCAGAAATTCACTGACAAAAACAAAAGTTAAAGTGACTGTATAGTAGGGTGAAAATATCATTAACATCTAACATTTTAAACCAAAAAACACTGAAATTCAGCAGTTGTAGTTAGCTGAAGTAACTATATCTCGCACCCACACCATGCACTGCTTATGACCTCACACATGACATCACTAATGACGTATTATGTGACATAATTGATGAGATCACTGATAATGGCTGAAATTATATCATTGATGACAACACTGTGCATGGCATGGTCACTTTGTCATTATAGATTGGATTTAAGTACGTAGCTTTCAGGCAGTTTTGCCTCTAGGATATTGAATGTTTCTGTGAGGTAACTGCAATAAATTCAGATACTTTACAAAAAAACTGTGATGATGTGTGGTGTATTGGTATTGTGAATGACTTACTAAAAATCTTGGGTGTAACCTTTTGTTAGGACTGGAATGTGGAGCACAGAGAAGTTAATCATCCTATCACTTACCAGTAATCTTAATTACCCTTTGTCAATAAGCTGCTTGTCCCAGTCTGCATCCCTCCCCATTTGGATGGTGCACCCATGTTACTTGCAGAAAATCCCTGGAAGAGAAGAGGGGTTTGTGTTAAGGTGGTAGAAAGTGAAGATGGACTCTTAATGTTTAAGCCTTGTTTATTGCAACTCACAAAGGACCAGGGCAGATTGACTGTTCTGCACATCTGCATCTATCAGGCAGCCATTATGGATCTGGCAGCTAGACGTCTGGGTGATAGGGGGAGAGCTGGAGTATTATTTTTTCAAGGAAATGGCAAATGAGTCCTCGATTATTATCCCTGCCTTTATAAACATTGCAAAGCTAACAAAAAAACTAGGTATAAGACACTGCAGGAAAGGTGTAGCAGGCTATTGGCTATATATATGATGTACCAGGTACCGGCTTGCTTTTATTATTTGCAGCTCTGAGTGTAATTTTTTGGCCTTGCACTCTCCAGAGCAGTGGTAGCATTCAGGGATTTGCAAGAGTACCAAGTGCTGGCCGATTTGGTTGCTCGAGGAAGGCTATTAACTTGGGGGGAAATCACACAGAAGTGTGAAGGTCTGAGAGAAAAGGTAGCGTAGAGTTATCTCCAGGTAGCCCATTTTTTCTCCAATTCATGTGATGTGAGAACCTCATCAGATTATACACTGGTTAATCATGATAGCACTAGCAGTGGGCAGATCACTAATTTTGCAAAATTGGAGGACCAGTCGGGTCACTACATTGCAGAGGTGGAGTGAGAAAATGTCTAAGAAATGCAGTTTTGAAGATGCTTATGCTAAGCGTGCAGGTAATGTTAATAGATTTGGGGCTATCTGGTCTTACCACTTTCTTCTGGTCAGTGGGTCTATCTAAGGGGGGTTGCAATATAATATTAGAGAATCTCTTACATGCGGGACCAGCTCACGGCAAATAACTACGATTGTGTATCCTTCAGTCGGTGTCCCCTCACCAAAGCGGCTGTTGTGTATCAATTATGTATATTTCTTTATGATACACCATATGAAAAAAAATGATTAATGGATGAATTATTCATGGGATTAAATTGCATGAATTTCGTATTATGAACTTTAAATGAGCTCAAATAAAAAAATAAAACGTTATCCCTCTCCTTGCACTACTTATGACCTCACATATCACATCACTAAAGCCATGTTATGTGACATAATTGATGAGATCACTGATGGTATCTGAAATTACATCATTGATGGCAACACTGTGCATGGCATGGTCACTTTGTCATTTTAGATTGGATTAAAGTAAGTAGCTTGCTGACCGTTTTGCCTCTGGAATATTAAATGTTTCAATGAGGTAATGACAATAAATTCAGATACTTTTATTTAAAAAAAAAAAACATTACTGGTGTGTGGTGTATTGGTATTGTCAATATCTTACTAAAGATTTTGGGTGTAATCTTGTGTTAGGACTGGAATTTGAGCACAGGCAACAAGGTGTAATGATCCTATTACTTACTGGTAATCTTCATTACTCTGTGTTAATTGTGCAACTCGTCCCAGCCCGCACCCCTCCCTATTTGGATGGTGCACCCATGTTACTTGCAGGAAATCCCTAGAAGAGAAGATGGTTTTATGTTAAGTAGGGGTAGAAAGTGAAGAAGTACTTTTGTCTTAATGTCTCAGCCTTGTGGGATGGGCTCTCTAGGAGGTGCGGAGCCACCTCATGTTAGGATTGAGACGAGGAGCATGATAACTCGAAACCTGCTTATCATGCTTCAGATCTTTCCATTTCTAGAGGTTGTCTCAAAATGGGTAGCAAAGACTCTTTGCCTCTGCATATCACTTCACAGTTAAGCAAACCAAGATTGCGGACCCCACTTCATGCACTCTTTAGAGCTAGACCCTTTTTCTGTCAGAGTTCTGATAATTCTTTCCCACCCTCTTGCTTTGTCTCCCTGTTCTGTTAATAGTGGATTTCCAAATGACAATCAGAACTGCACTCTCCTGTTTCTCACAGCATTTCAATTGTTTATGCTTTTCCTTGTTAGAAGCTGAAATTCCTCCTCCTAATGTTTTCTGTTTCTTGTGAAGCCCATACGGACCTCCGTGTTAGGCAGTAATTTTCAGATCAAGCCTACTAGACAGGCCTTGCTATGTATGTTGTGAGGCATATTGTGACCTACCAAGAAAATTGAGGGGTTTGGAGCCTCACCGTTGCTTATTGTTGGTTGACTTTACTTGTGACTCATTAGCCTACTTCTTATTTGTGTCCCAGCTTGCCAACCTTCAGTTTGCACCTTCTATAGAGCATTGTCTCCTTACAATGTTTTTCTTTGGCTGGCATCGCTGCTTCAACTGCTTGCTTTTCAAGCACTCATTTTTCTTTTGTGGAAGCACTCCATTGCAGTGTGTGCATTTGTTAGCCATTTGCCTTGTGTATGTCTCATCTCATGCACTCTGTGTTGCTGTTTGTTGCCCGACTGCTTCTCCCTCTTGCACTTGCGTGTGTGCTTCTTCCCATTTCTTCCCTACACCTGTGCCCTATGGTGTTACTTCTCCCAATCTTCATGTTGCTTTTGCTTCCTCCATCCTTCCTTTGGTTTTTTGTCCCCTCAAGCGTCCCACTGCTGGATTTGCCTCCCCTCCACTGTTCCTTTTGTGTGCAGCCCATCACCTTCTCCTCTGTTGTTTCACCATTCACCCCCTCAACCTCCCCAGTGCCTGCCGCTTTAAAAAAACAAAAAAAAAACAAAGAAAGAAAGCCTTTTACAAATTATGTTTTCTTTTTGGTTACAGTCTAAGAATGTGGGGTTTTGATTGAGGAGCTTGAAAAACCTTCTCATGCAACAACCGCAAACCTTGTTTAAACTCCCCTTCAGCCCTTCTATCCTTGGCTCCTCTGGGGGCTGGCCATTGGTAGACCCAATGCTCCCTGCAACAGTTGAGGGCTCCCCATCTGTGGGAAAAATCTTCCTCCTCATCGTCCGGAGGAGCCTACAAAAGATGTGCAGTGCAGTTGTTGCTTGACTGCTATTGGGTCGGATGCAGACCACTCTCACTACCTCACTGAGAGAACAGTGGTGACTGACGTGCCTCTTTTGGGTTGGAGTAGCCACTTGAGAGGGCAAAGATCAGAGGCATCTGGTCTCAGGTGTAGCCCCAGCCGTACATCAGTCTTGTGGAGCTGTGGGCTATCCGCTTGGCATTGAAAGCCTTCTGCTTTCCATCAAATGGAGGCTGGTGCAGGTACTCATGGAAAACACCAGTGCCATGTAGTATTGCAACAAACAGGGCTTGAAGGGGTCATGGATCCTATGCTAAGGGCTCTACACTGCTCAACATGTCTGGAATTCCAGGGGATTTTCCTGGTGGTACACCACATGGTGTGATCTCTAAACGCCAGAACAGAAAAACTCGGCTACCAACACCTTGCAGATCATGAATGGCAACTACATCTCTTTCCCTGATGGGGAGAACCTTGGCTCATTTTTATGGCGAGAACACGCAATGTTAGCCCTTCTGCGCATTGCAGTTTCCAAAAGCGTCAGCTCTCTGGGAGACACAATCTGCTTAGAGTGGAACTGTGGACTACTGTACCCTTTTCGTCCGATTTCTCACCTGCCCTGAGTTGTGAAGATTAGGATCGACCAGACCACAGTCATCCTAGCTGCGCAGGATTGGGCACAGTGAGTGTGGGAATACAGACCACCTGGGCATGAGCATTTGTCCTCTAATCAGGCAGCCACTTTTCGCGGACTTGATATTTCAGTGGCAGAGCAGGGCCCTGCATACGGGCTTGCACAGTGTTCACCTTCATGCTTGGGGATTGAGCGGCAGCAACTGAAACAGGTTGTACTTGACCTCCCGCCTGAGGTTGTAGATGTACGTTTGGCAGCCAGACATCCATTGATGGATCTGTATATGTCTGCAGCTGGCCAATTTGTGGGGTGGCGCAGTACTTTGTAGATTGACCCTCTTCAAGATAAGCCATCCAAAGTGTTGCTTCTTGTTTTGTTCCCAGACCAGCAAAGATTTGTTTTGGGCATGTTTTACGGGTGCCTGTTAGTTACTTGATCAGCCCTCTTTTTTTAAATCTCCCATTGTAATGCGTTTTTCAGAAGGGTTTCCAACATTTGCTTCCACCCACTCCTTTTATCATGCCCTAGTTGAATCATAACTTGGCCCTCCCTTTCCTAATGTGCACTTATTTTGAACCACTGTACATCTTTCCAATAGTTCCTCTTATCAAGACAGATTTCCTCTTCGACATAACATTGGCACAGTGGTGAGTGAGTTGCAAGACCTCTCTGTCAACCCATCTGACACCACTTTCTTTCCAGACAAGTTGGCCTTGAGAACCCAAGCTACCTTTTCTGAAAGTGGTGACTCCTTTTAATGTCAGGCAAAACATCACCCTACTGGCGTTTTTTGTTCTGCTTCACCCTTCCAAGATGGTGAGACTCCATTAGCTGGATTCTAAAAAGGCTCTTAGCTTTTACATCAATCGTACCAGAGAATATCTTGTGGACGATCGGGTATTTGTGTGATTTGCTGGAGTGAAGAAGGGCAAGGCAGTGCACAAGCGGACCATCTTCCGTTGCCCTTCATTGGCTAATCTGCTCTGCATTGGCTAAAAAGCAACCCCCAGAGGTTTGCTGGCTCATCCCTCTACAGCCAAGCCTGATAAAGCTGCTTTGACACTTGGAGTGCCTGTCCTGGACATTTGACAGGCTGCTACATGGCCATCACCCCATCTGTTCACAAAGCACTACTATCTGACCAGCCAATTTCATTGAGATAGGCATTGTGCTCATTTCCACAGAACTTTTTGGGTTGAGACAGTTCAAACCTACCTCCAGACAGGTACTGCTTTGAATCTATTAAAAAAAGTGACAAATTTGCAGTTAGAACTATCCTCAGAAGAACAAGTTAATTACCTTTGGTAATGCTCTTGCTCGTAGGCACTCTTACCTAACTGCAGATTCCTTCCATCCTCCCTGTTCTGTGAACTGGTCTCTCTTCTACCTAAAAAGGGCCCAAGTACAGAGATCTGCACACTAGTCGAGGCCAATTTACTATTTACGCGTTGTGGGTGCTCAGAGACAGAGATTGGCAAAGTTACTTGAGTAAAAGGTTAGAATAAATGGGTCAGCTATGTCGAACCCTAAGTCAGTTAGTCTGAATCAAACTGTCTGCTCAGTTTCAAAGTTCAACTCGAACCTTAAGGGGGAATCATTCGTGACAAAGTGCATTTTCATTTAATTTGTGCTACATCAAACACCCGAAGCAAAGTCTAGAAAACAACTAATTTCAGCTCACACGTGGGATGACAATATCCG
Source organism: Pleurodeles waltl (assembly GCF_031143425.1). Classification (NCBI taxonomy): domain Eukaryota; kingdom Metazoa; phylum Chordata; class Amphibia; order Caudata; family Salamandridae; genus Pleurodeles; species Pleurodeles waltl. The sequence goes on from NC_090440.1 coordinate 813,770,971, forward strand.
GTTCCGCAAGTCAACACGGAGTTGCGCGGCACCTCCTACCACTGCACAGAGGTACTGCTGAATAGTTTCCAGATCCTGTATGACTCCAAGGGAATATTCAAAATGTGAGGAATCTGCTGTTAGATAAGAGTATCTACTAAATAGATTGTTATTGAAGGTGAGAAATGTGTTCTACTCTCCTATTAAAAACAACCTTGCTAGCTTAGGTGGGGGAATAGTGGTTTTCTGGAACTGTTTCCGGTCGTGACAATTTGATGTGTTTTTTTTTTTTCTTTCTTTATCGCCCTAGTTTTCCTTCTTAGGCATTTTCACAGATGTTTGAAGTGATGAACATAAAAGAGAGGAAATCGTACTTCTGTCTTAAGCCGACAATCCCTCATGGCTTTATACCATTCTACGTTACTGCTGTCGGCTGTATTTAAACTACACTTGAGATTTGAAAATTATACATCTCGATGTTTATGCAGATGAAGATGCTTTCGTCTACTGGCCTCAGCACATTTGTAGTTACCCTACTGTGGTACTGATTCAAATCTTTTGTAATGGAGCAAGAGGAGGGGTAACGAACACATTTCCCAGTTGACTAGCTTTTTTACTTTGCATTGTGTCTTAAAATAAAACTAAATGGACAACTTGAAATTGCAATTAAACGGTGCAATTTTAAAAGGAGCTCAACATAGCAAAGCTGCTCCCTTTTTTGGCGCTATCACATCTGAGATGGCTGTGTTTGCTTTTGCAATCTCACACGTGAAAAAATGGCACTATAGATATGCTGATTTTTCTCACTTGTGAGCTGCTTTGCAGTATTGAGCGGTTGGCAGTATCAGTTGGGAATAATGCCTGTAAATAATATTTCCTGCTGTAACTACAGGTGCATAAGCTGGTCTGGTGTAAACATCTGGCTGATGTTTGGCCACGTCTCTTACCCAGCTCATTACTGCGTGAGTGCACGGAGGATGTATTTCCCAGCTTTCGCTCTCAGTATGTATATAAATGCTGGCAGGGGTGGCTCCTCCATAAGGGTGGAGGAGCGTTGCCCCCATGCCAGCAGCAGAAGCAGCAACGCTTTCACCACAAAGGAATAATAAACTTCCTTTGTGGTTTATTAATCCTTGGTGGTGAAAGGGATGGGGCATAAGGAATGACAGCCTCGCGGGGGAGGGCACAGAGCTCTCCCCTCAGAGCGCATGTGTTTGGCTGGCAGTCTCGGACCGGCCAAACACCCATGCACTGTAGACTCTCTGCAGCCTGGCTGGAAAGAGCATGCAGAGGCTCCCAGTCTGGCTGGGAGTGCCCTGGCTGGGTGCTCCCAGCCAATCCTGAAGCTGCTCTGAGCAGCATCAGGATTGGTGCAGGGCAGACTGGGCGCCTCTGCCTGCTGCACCAGTGACAAGGGACGGAGGGGCGGCAATGGAGGAGGTAAGTTTTTTTTTTAACATTTTTTTTTTATTATTATCATTAAAAGTTCACCTTCGCCATCCCCCCCCTTCCTCACGTGCCACACCCGCCCGCACTTTTAAATATGAGCGAGCTGCGACTGAATGCTGGACTTCCCATTTGCTGCCAGCTACTCCTTGCAACATGGAGTCTACTTCTCTACTACCAATCAAGTCAGAATCTGCATCCGGATCGTGACTTTAACTATAATTCCCCAACACTGCAGACGCACATTATAGATGTAGCGAACTGTCAGTATAATGTGAGTGAATTTTACTGATCATAAAGACATTGCTTCATGATATTATAAATTCAGTGGATTACTCTTTTCACCCTAGATTCAGACAGCGGAATTGGACCAGGTCGAGTAGCATATATTTCGTCTAAAAGTTGTCCCGTTTCTGATGACAGCTACGGATGCTTGTCATCCAACGTACCTGCTCTGGAATTAATGGCGTTATTTATAGCTGCTGCAATGCACGACTACGACCATCCAGGACGCACAAATGCATTTCTAGTGGCTACAAATGCACCTCAAGTAAGTTATATTTTCAGTATATTCCAAAACTGACTCCGCATATGCTTTTTAAGTTTGTATTCTTTGCTTTTTTGTGGAAATTTTCAATAAGCATATTATTCATCCTCTGCATGAAGATATAAACTATTTTATCGTGGCTTGTGAGTTCTTTCTATTACTTAACTAAGGAGTTTCGTCTTTGGAATTCATATAAAATTCACAGTCCTTTGAATAAACTACTTCCTGAGGAGTAATAGTCTCATACCTCTGAATATTCAAGACTGGGTTATCCTTAATTATGGTGTCTGCTGTAGCACCAGGATAATTGAGACAGTTTGTGGTAGGTTAACGCCAACACCTTTCACCACCTTTTCATGTTTTCGATGATATAATTTTGGGCACCACAAATGTTTTTTTTTTTTTTTAAATAATTCCCAGTTGCCTACACATCTCCTCAACTGGATCAATGTGAAGGATCAAGTACCTTTCCTCTTCACATAAAGCTTGGAAAGGGCTCCGCGGGTCCCTTTCTTGAAAAATGTGACGCTTTTCATGGCTGCACTGGTTTTCCCACAATAGCATTAACCTGGAGGACCTTCTCTTTAGCAGTAGGTTTATTTAAAGATTTTATTAGCACGAACTAGAAAGAAAAACCTTATCGGAATACTTTACACAACACCATTGACATATGCAAGAACAGAGTAAAAAGTCATAGGTTACAATTCACAACATGCTGTCTTCAATAATGGTAAGGGATTACAAACGTAGAGGAATTGTAAATCATCAGGTTATGCCAAACCCAAATTAAAGGAACATAATTAAGCATTTGTATGTTTCCAAAATGAAAAGTTCTTGGAAATGCTCTCCAACCAGTAGGGCGAGAATTACATACTGTTATGGCAATTTGAAAAACAGCGGAGGCAAGTTGTGACTTTTAGAAATCCTAGTAGCTTAAAGCTAATAGGGTTTACTGTTAATTCGGCAGCTGAAATTTGATGGTGGATCTGGCATGCACAGCCTCATGACCAATATAAGCAATTCTCAATTATGTATGCTGTTGAAAGGATTAAAATGAGTTCTCCAATACAGAAATGATATAGGTTAGCCTTGGAGGCCTTACAACCAGTCTGATATTTGTATGACGCATAGTTCTCAGGAGTGCAAACGTGGTTTTTCGGTAACCAGTTGTTCAAAGTAACATCAAAAGCTTGAAGCAGACAGCAACATCAGAAGACTGAATCACATTTCTTAGGGACCACATGGAATGAGGATGACCATAAGCAGAAGTGATTAGTTCATAACATGATGAGGATGCACAGAGAAGGAACAATCATGCCAAATACCTGTAGGTACAGCTCGTTGTCATCTACATACTGATGAGTGTGGACGTCCCACCCACTTATGAGATCGACCAGCATTTCCAAGTACTAATTACAGTTGTGCCGTGAGAGATCAAAGTGAAAGGGAACTGAATTAACATGGACTACTGATGCATTACTGATGAAGACACTGATTGAGAGGAGAGGCAGCCCGTGTGACACGATGTACCCTCAAAAGCCTATTATGTCATATTGATATTCAACGATAAGCAATGGTTAATCAAATCAAGAGTCCAATCTACCAGCATGAAGAATAAGGTCCCACCGTTGTCAAGCACGCAGTAAACATCATCCAGTATCTGTAGAGTATAGGTTGGGGGCTCTGTGCTGCATGAATATCAAAATTCAGTTTGGTAAACGATTGATATAAAACAAACTGGATGTAGACAAAACACACATTTTGTGCATAAGAATTAAGGATGAGACCAACGTTGTGGATACGTCTTGCTTAGGTCTTCTTTATACAGAGGGTGAAATATTGGGAACAATACCATGAGAAAGCAGAGGGTTAATTCAGTCGAACCAGGAAGGAGATATACGTGGATGATAGCCTTCATTAGTGATGGTCAGAGGGCTCCACCAGAACATAAGCAGTTTTCATTCAAGGCGATCACAGAAAAAATGTAATTACCATCAGTGGAACATAATTTAAGCCAATGAGGTTGAGGTAAAAGCATTAAAAGGTACACAAGATGGTTAATGCTGTCACAGTGAGTAGTATGTTTTGTGAAATAGATTTAAGATTTAGAACAGTGGTTCCTAACCTGTGGTCCGGGGACCCCTGGGGGTCCGCGAAACCCCCTCAGGGGATCAGCGACTGCTTAGAAAATGTAATAATTTTAACAGATTAGGTCCCCAGCTTTCAGTTATGATTTATTTGGGGGGTCCCAGGATTCCAACAATGATTCAGTGGGGGTCCCAGGGTTCCAGAAATGGTAAAGTGGGAGTCCACAGAAGTCAAAAGGGTGGGAACCACTGATTTAAAATATCCGTGAGCGCAGTAAGCTGTCGGTCAAACATAACCCTAAAAATCAGCAGTTTCACAATATTTTTATTTAAGTTAAAAAGAAAGATACAACATTGATGCAGTACTTCAATGATTCATACATAAATCACATCCTTTGCTGGATGACCCATAAACGATGTCACGGTGCCCGGTCAGACACTTTACCTGCATCAATTTCCATTGTCACAAGTGTGTTTTTCCTTGGAGTAGTAAGATCTGTTATTCATTGAGTGATATATTTTTGCACAAAGAAATAAACATAAAGTAAACAACTGCTTATTTATCAGTGGAGCGTTAGCGGTGCCGATGAGCCCAAATGCGGGCCTCTTATTTCGTTGTTTGGTAGCAAAAAAGCTGTTAATTACAGTAAAGAGGTCCCTCACCCACTGGGTCCAAGTGCTCCTGCTGAACTATTGGTAGCTATGCCCCAGCTGCTAATCATAATTAGCTGTTGACAAAATTTGCTTGATTAAGCATATTGACTAAGTGAGCAACTTCAAATTCCAGTTTATCCGGGGGGGGGGAAGGATGAGAGATTTGTCTGCATTACATTATCCTGTATTTGTTTATTGGGTATCTGGCGTCTCTGATATCCAATTGTCTTGCCTAGAAGACAGTGTAGGGCCATTTCTCCAGAGCTTCCATGGCTCAAGGGCAGTTCAGCAGTCCTTGTGACAAGTAATCCTGCTGACGGGTTAACGCTCCAATCAGGTTCTTCTGTGACGTTTCTTAATTATCAAGTACCTCCTCATTAGGTTTTAACTTTTAGTGGTTTTAAAATTGAAGCAGTCTAGGCTTACTCTTGGAAGACGGACTGGGGTAGAAAGTCTATAACAAGCAGCATATCAAACAATAAAATTAATACACAGGCAGTGTTTGTCTTTTAAGGTTGAAGTCTTGATATTAGGGTAATACACTTAGTAAGTTTTATCACTTACTTAGCAACCACTCTATGCTTCCTGGGGCCGGGCGCTTAACTAGTGATGCAGTTATACATATGGTGCAGTATCATCAGGGTTCTCGCTACCACGGTTGCATACCTGTTTCACTCGTTTTTTTTTTTTCCACACTCTGCTTTCTCAGACCATGGTTCAGGACCACTCAGCTTCGTGCTGACTGTCGCACATTATTACACAGTTCTCTGGTGCTGGTTGCAGGAAGAAACAGTAGGCATAGTTTGAAGCAAATGAGCAATTTCGAAAGAGATCCGTGGACCACAAAGCCCACTTGCCCAGAGGTTTTGTTCCACTGAAGAGTGGATTTTGCAAGGGTGTTAAGTCGCCAAGAACGAAGGGATCACACGGATACTTGATGAATGAGAAATGAGTAGAACACTGATGGTGTAATACCGGGTACTTCGACTTTGCATAGAAATCTAATTGCGTGCTATAAGTTTCACAGTGCAGCAGTGGGGTGAAACTCGTGGGCTTTCATGTCACAATGACACTGCAAGGTAGATGAAGGTCTTGTTTGATAGGTAATGTTGGCTGCCAAGGACTGCAGTCTCGAGCTCTTTGTTCACCACCATAATACGGCTCTGTGACACTGGATTTAGCCTGAACAATGTATCGCCTTTACTAGCAGTATAGTCTACTTCCTCAGCAGCTGGAAAGTCTTTTACTCAGGCATGTGGTTGTTTATAATTCTTCCCCTAAAAGGGAGAAATCAGTAATTCGACTCTTGTCCCTGTCTTTCTCAACAGAGATTGGCAGAGTTACTTGAGTAAAAGGTTAGCACTAAATGGGTCAGCTATGTCGAATCCTAAGTCAGTTAGTCTGAATCAAACTGTCTGCTCAGTTTCAAAGTTCAACTCGAACCTTAAGGGGGAATCATTCGTGACAAAGTGCATTTTCATTTAATTTGTGCTACATCAAACACCCGAAGCAAAGTTGTTTTGACGTCTATTCAAAGGTGAAGAATCTTCTGTTAGAAGTAAGCATCTGAAGAAGAAGCGTTATCTTTGCTTTGGCTCTCTATCAGATAAAGCTAACAGCAGATTCCTCACTGCCCTACCGCCTCCCATTTCTGTTAATTGACCTGTTTTCCACACCTTGAAGTGTCACAACTTAGTTTTCAGCACATTGTTAGCAACAATTGTTTACAGTCTGCATCTGAGGATACGGAAGGGAAAAACAAGAAACTGACATCAACGCACAAGGGTATTGCTCACATGTGGCTCTGTTCTGTCACTTCAAGGATGGTGGTGAGTCAACATAGAGCCACACAGCGCCACTAGTGGTGCACAAGAGTACCGCTTGGAGAAAAGTTTCCGGATCCAGTCTGGTGCCAAGGAAGTATTCTGAGGTGAGGCATCTGCAGTTAAATTGCGTATCAATGAGAAACGGCATTGCCCAATATAAGTAAATTGTTCATTCAAGCATAGTCATACCCACAACATAGAATCAAGGAGACCAGCCGTGGCACACTACACAGACCTACTAGAGAAAGCCATTGGAAAGTGCTCCTCCTGGGGTGTGTGTAAAAAAAATAAAAAAAAAGACCATACCTCAGTAGTACAATCCACTGCTACTCACCGGGGCAGTAGCCAACTACAGTAAAGCAATTTCGGCTGTACCCTGTTATACACCTTCATCAAGCAAAGTCTAGCATTCTGCTATCAAGAAACATACAGAATCAGGTAGAACACTTCTGTGTAGATTTGCTACACTGGTCTGTTTCACAAGTAAACTCAGTCTGCCAGAGTAGTAAAAATGAGGAGCAGGTTGTCACATTGGAAATGCTGCAGGCGCATAAATGTTTTGTTTTCACTTAATTTCTCAGCAGGCCATTCAGCAACACTTTCAGTATTAAATGTATCTTATTTGTAGATATTATCTCTTCTAAGTAGCGGTCCTCAGCCCCTTTCAGATTTGACCAATCAAAACCGCTGAAGATTTCTCGAATTGAAGAAGAGTAGGAACCTCATAATCGCTATGTTGATTGCCATAAACATTCCTGAAGGCCTGTGAATCAATTCATGTTTATATAAAGTTATCAGGTTGAAAATAAAATCTTCTTGACAATGTTTTTCTTTCTGCACCAGGTCAGTAATGTCTCCCATCTACCACATCAAATTACCTTGCTTTTGTGTCATGGAGCTCAAGGCCACTTGCCCTTCAAGAGCTGCTCAATCGAATACCCACGTTACTCTGTCTACCTGATTTCAGACAGTTTCTTTATCTGTTTCACTCTTCAGTGCTATTGCTGCCTCTAAGCTTAATCCTAATGTGTGTAGTCTGCCTTCCTCAGTCTTATATTTTTGAACATTTTTGGTTAGATTTGGTTTCGCTTGGAACGTGCCTTTCTACTGCAATTAATTTGATTGTGCCCATATTAATCTAAAAAGTCCATCTTTCCTTGTGGAGCATAACACTGAAAATAAAAACAAAAAGCGATCTGAAACGTGCCTAAAAGCGTGGACCATATTACAAAGATCAAAAATTGGTAGGTAACTTAAAACAACAGATAAGCTCCGATTTCCTGGAAACTGCAGCCGCCACATATCAAATGTCATAGTTTAGTCGAAGGATAACTGATCTGACCATAGGTAACGTTTTAAGATTAGTCACACCTTTTTAAATCTGATTTCTAGTTTCACAAGCGCCAATTAAAAATAACATGATAAGGTGACAAAATTCGTATCTCCATTACCTCCTCCCTTATTATGTTGGGGAAATATTTAACCGTTTACTAAGAAATGAGTACTTTTCTGAATGACCATCCCACTCTTCACTTAAATCAGTGTCTTGCAGCAGAATTTCACTATCTCACAGGATTGCAGTAAAGTGCACGGACTCGGCTATAGAAACAATTCTCATAACGAAATACACCACCGATGTCTGTATACATAGCAGCTGAAAATGCATGTTGTTACAGTGAGTTCTGAACAACCAGTCAAGTTCCCACTGAACATTTGACGTTTTAAGTTATTGGATTTCACTCACTTATACCCTATAAAAAATTTAACTTTTTGGTCTTATTCAATTTTATGCAGTGTTATTTGGTTCTCCAATTGTAATATTCCTCGAAGGGAAAATTTTAGTTTTTCCCATCCTTAGTAGTAGGGTAATTGTTAACTTAATTGCTTATCAGTATCAGTATTCCTGACCATACTTTAACCCTCCACCAATTATATTTCCAAATCTGTAACCTCCCCCAAATCTCCAACGCTCGCCAGTCTATCACCCCTGTCATGGGGAAGTTTTGACTGCTCCCAAACCTTTGGCGTTAACATACTCTCATAGTACCTTGTGTGACTCTTCAAAGAATGCCTCACTACCCACAGACCCATACTGCACCGCGCTCTACGTTCCCCACTATAAAAGTATAAAAGTGTAGAGGCAATAGGTACACTTAAGCTGTTATTTTGTTCTTGAACACTACCCGACTCATGATTTACCTAGGAGGAAACACGGTTTACCATAATGGTTTTAGAGCTTTAATGTTGACTATCACTTGCTCCAAACTTAACTATATGTCCTTATTTCTTTTAAATGCATCGGACCTCGGAGCGCAACTACTAAAAGTGTTGGCCTATATTTATTTGCTTACATATGAAATATATTGATTTTTCGCAACTTAGAGCAAGTTGGCTTAAACGGAAGGGGCCAAATTAACTGTAGGAATTTGACTCTGTATATACTATCTCAAAGTGAGAGATAGTGTGCACAGAGTCCAAGGGTACCCCTTAGAGGTTGATAGTGGCAAAATTAGATAATTGTAATGCTCTATTTTGTGGTAGTGTGGTCGAGCAGTAGGCTTATCAGAGGGTAGTGTTAAGCATTTGTTGTACACACATAGGCAATAAATGAGGAACACACACTCAAAGACTTAACTCCAGGCCAATAGTTTATATTGAAAAATATATTTTCTTTATTTTAGAACCACAAGAGTCAAGATTTGAAGTAGATACATAAATTGCAAGATACTCCACATAGGTAAGTAAGGAACTTTGAATTAGAGCAGTAACATACACAGGATAGGTAAAAATGGCAATAAGCTATTTTAAAAGTGGACACAGAGCAAAAATCAACAGTTCCTGGGGGAGGTAAGTATTGGTTAGTTTTTCAGGTAAGTAAAGCACTTACAAGTTTAGTTTCCTGGGTGTATAGGCAGCTGACCGTTGGGGGTTCAAGGCAATCCCAAAGTCAACGCACCGGCAACACAGGGCCAGTCAGGTGCAAAGGTCAAAGAAGGGCCCAAAACACCTATGGAGAACAGAGGTGCTCCGGTTCCAATCTGCCAACAGGTAAGTACCTGCGTCTTTGGAGGGTGGACCCAGCAGGGTTTTGTAGAGCACTGGGGGGGGACACAAGCAGGCACACAAAACACACCCTCAGCGGCACAGTGGCGGCCGGGTGCAGTGTGGTTAGCAGGCGTCGGGTTTTCTGTAGAAATCAATGGAGGGACCCGGGGGTCACTCTAGCGCTGCAGGCAGGGCACAGGGGGGCTTCTCGGGCCAGCCACCGACTGGGCTAGGCAGAGGGTCGCCTGATGGTCACTCCTGCACTGGAGTTCAGTTCCTTTCTGTCCTGGGGGCTGCGGGTGCAGTGCTTGGTCCAGGCGTTGGGTATTTTGTTCCAGGCAGTCGCGGTCAGGGGGAGCCTCTGGATCCTCTCTGCATGCGCCACTGTGGGGGCTCAAGGGGGCCGTCTCAGGTTACTCACAAGGTCGCAGTCACCTGGGAGTCCTCTCTGCAGTGTTGGTTCTCTGGAGCTCGAGCCGGGGGTGTTGGGTGCAGAGTGTGAAGTCTCACGGTTGTGGCGGGAAGAGTGAGTTCTTTGGAAGTTGCTAAAAAGTTGCAAAGCTGTTGCTGTTTGTGAACAGTGCTGCTGTTCTGTGGAGTTTCTGGGTCCTTCGTGTTCAGGGCAGTCCTCTGAGGCTTCAGAGGTCGCTGGTCCCTGTCGGATGCATCGCTGTGCAGGTTCTTTGAGTCTGGAGACAGGCCGGTAGGGCTGGTGCCACGTCAGTTGGTGTCTCCGTCGTCTCTGCGGGGCTTTCAGGTCAGCAGTCCTTTGTGTAGGGTGCAGGAATCTGATTTCCTGGGTTCAGGGTCACCCCTAAATACTGAATTTAGGGGTGTGTTTAGGTCTGGGGGCAGTAGCCAATGGCTATTGTCCTTGAGGGTGGCTACACCCTCTTTGTGCCTCCTCCCTGAGGGGAGGGGGGCACATCCCTATGCCTATTGGGGGAATCCTCCAAAACCAAGATGGAGGGTTTCTAAAGGCAGGGGTCACCTCAGCTCAGGGCACCTTAGGGGCTGTCCTGACTGGTAGGCGGCGACTCCTTGTTTTTCTCATTATCCCCTCTAGACTTGCCACCAAAAATGGGGGCTGTGTCGAGGGGGTGGGCATCTCCACTAGCTGGAGTGCCCTGGGGCATTGTAACACGAATCCTGAGCCTTTGAGGCTCACTGCTAGGTGTTGCAGTTCCTGCAGGGGGGAGGTGTTAAGCACCTCCACCCAGTGCAGGCTTTGTTTCTGGCTTCAGAGAGCACAAATGCTATCATCCCAGGGGGTCAGAAACTCATCCCAGTGGCAGGCTGGCACAGACCAGTCAGTCCTGCACTGAAGGATTGGGTAAAATACAGGGGACATTTTCTAAGATGCCCTCTGTGTGCATTTTGTAATAAATCCAACAGTGGCATCAGTGTGGGTTTATTATTCTGAATGATACCAAACTTCCCAGTATTCAGTGTAGCCATTATGGACCTGTGAAGTTCATTTTTGACAAAATCCCCGACCATATACTTAAAATGGCCACACTGTACTTACAATGTCTAAGAATAGACCTAGACACTGTAGGATCATTTTGCTCATGCAGCTATGCCCTCATCTGTGGTATAGTGCACCCTGCCTTAGGGCTGTAAGGCCTGCTAGAGGAGTGACTTAGCTATGCCAAAGGTAGTATTTTGTATGCATGGCATCCTGAGGGGGATGCCATGTCAACTTTGCCTTTTTCTCCCCACCATCAAACATAATCTGCAATGGCAGTGTGCATGTGTTAGGTGAGGGGTCCCTTACTGTGGCACAACACATGCTGCAGCCCTTAGGGACTTTCCCTGGTCACAGGTCCCTTGGTACCACTGGTACCTTTCACAAGGGACTTCTGTGTGCCAGTTGTGGAAACAATGGTACATTCTTAGTGAAAGAACACTGCTGCTGGGGCCTGGTTAGCAGGATCCCAGCACACTTCTTAGTCAAGTCAACATCAATACCAGGCAAAAAGTGGAGGGTAACTGCAACAGGGAGCCATTTTCCTACATTAACGTTTTGTATTTCATTCCAAGGTTTATCTGTTAGTCATTTTGCAGAATGATTGAGCCAACTAATCAATTTTTATATATTTTCTCGTTTCCGCCCCTTCCATTATACCAATCACTTTTGTTTTCAGGCCTACCTCGTTTTATTTTTAGATACTTAAATATGTGTTTCTATTTCTAAATACATTTACTAAAGCTTTGTTCTTGTGGGAGTTGTCTGCGGCCCTGCATTCTGTGCAGCAGAAGGGTTTTCTCCTCGCAGGCACACTATTGACTCAAAATGCCTTTGTTCAAAATCCGCCCAGTGCTCATTTAATTATTTCTAAATTGTATTAAACTTGCACGTTAAATGCAGCTTTCAGCAAGCACCTCCTGTAGAGTAAGAGATCAAGTAGAAGCAGTGAGAGATTCTGAGTAAGGAAGGAGTAGAGCGATAAAAAAAAGGGATGAAGTAAAAAAGCAGATTGCAGAATATACAGTGGACCTAAAGATCAATAGGATTAAAGGAAAAGTGCAAGCATGAGTTGTTTGGTAATGCTGCTCAGTACAAGAGTTGCGCTGTAGACTGCATGCATGTGTTTGTCAAAGTAACCCAGAGCATTGTCCATAAACTGGTTGATGTTGAAGAGGGAATGAAGAGTTCAGGGCGACTGAATAATGTTGGTGAAGAGAGCAAGGAACAAAGTGAGGAAGAGATGGACGATATGTTTCAGTCCGCGAGTCAAAATGTTATGTTTATTTGAGCCACACGCTCGTAAAACAGTGATTTATAATAAAACAACAATAAAACATCAAATATTCGTTCTACGACTATAAAAAATAAACCTTTGTGATGCGCAATACAAGACTCACATAACATCATACCAGGCTACAAGTTGCCCTTTGCAACTCAGTTAAATGCCTTAAAAGTCATAGGCCATAAATATACATAATCATGGTATAGAATAATTCACAATCTTCAAAAATCTTGCCAGAGCACAGGTTGCATCTAAAGATTGCACATGCAGTAAAAAAAAAACAAACTGCATGCTACCATTCGTGTTTTTCTGTTATACTTGATAAAGATTGGTTTAAAAAAATGCTGGCTCTCACTTAAAAATAAGGACAATCTAGTAAGACATATATTCACGTGCACCACATTTGCAACCAAAGTATACAACATTTTTCCTCAGTCTTAGAAGATGTTTTCTCTAATGGCTGAGCGTGAAGGGGGTGAAGGCCTCTTCTAAATATATATATATATATATATATATATATATATATATACACCCACAAAAAGAAGAAATGTCCTGACAAGCGGGTTACAGCGCAATTATTTCTCCAGGGGTGCTGGTTAAAGGCAGGACGTCCGTATTTCAAAAAAGGAGAATTCTCTTTCTACGTTGACAAGAGAAGAACCGCACTCCGTCGTTGTGCCAGTAATAATTAAACTTTTATTCCATTCGTGAGATCACAAGCCAACAAAACAGGAATCCCCTGACGCGTTTCGGTCACACCGGACTTTGTTCACAGGTGTTTCCTGTGTACTGATTTAGCGCTTTAAATAAACTACCTAAACTCAATAGAAAAAATACTACTAAAATTACACCAAATTATCAACAATTACTCCTTGACATCACAAAATATATATACTTTAGCAAGAAAACACCAAAACTTTTTTACAAATATCCTTCAACCATCAATAAGTTTTACAGAAATCAGAGTTATTTTTCTCCTAAATTCCACATTTGCAATGTCTTCTGGTAGATGTAGTTTGTAACATCTCCTCAAATAAAATGATTTTTTAATTTATATTTTTAGATTTTGTTTCTGAAATTGAAAAAGATTGAAAGACAATATTAGAAAAGTTCTTGAGGTGTGTTAACATACTGCATGGGGCCTCATTAATTTTTGATTAATGTTCACATAGGAATCATATACATTTGTTGCCTAAAGTGGAACAATCCCTAAAAATGTATTTCAACAATTGCCCTCACTAAATCCTGCACCTCTGATGTAAGTATATTTTAATGTTATTCCTAAAATAAACTTTTATTTTTGGCGCCAAAAATATCTATCTATCTAAATAATTAACAAAGAAAAACGAAAAAAGGAGGTGAGAAGAGAAAAGGGAGGGGAAGGGGGGGGAGAGTAAGGGAAAAGGGAAAGGTAAAGCACAAGCCTATAATTCTTCCCTCAGGCATGAACATTTTTCTTAACAGATGTATAAACCCATCAAACCCCCCAAAAGAGAAACATATTGAAAATGATTAGATTCAGTTAATAAGTGGCAAACTTTTTGTTAACTAAGAAGACCCTTATAGGTGTACAAATAACTCTTCATCCTGGTTTAGACCTAACGGAGTGAGAGACCGGATATCCAGTATATATCTGGATTCCAGCTGACGCAATTTTTTTTCTCTATCACCACCATGTTCTAGTATTGGTACCTGATCAATTGCATAAAATGTCATGAGTTCCCACTTGCTATCATGTTTTTGTTCCATATGTCTCGCTGTTGCATAGCTCCTATCTGTATTAATAGTTGCTTGAATATGTTCTAAAATTCGATTTTTAGTCTCACATATAGTACTACCAATGTATTTCAGCCCACAAGGGCACTCAATCACATATACTGTGAATCGACTTTTACAATTCAAATGCTTGAGTATCACTCTCTCCATGCCAGTATTTGTAGAGTACTCTTTCTTATTCACACCAATTTTACATGCCTTACAGCTACTGCATTTCCAAAAACCAGGTTTCTGTAACCAGTTTGTTTTTCTAATTTGGAAATGACTGTGTGTTAATTTGTCCCTTAGATTTGCTGTTCTTCTAAAAGTCATTTGTGGGTATTGTCCCATGATTTCTCCCACTGTTGGGTCCATTAGTAAAATTGCCCAGTGATTCTCCAAGATTTTTCGAACTTGTGTGGCACTCTGTGAGTATGTTGTTATAAACCTCAACTGTTGTTGTTTGGCATGTTTAGTAGCTTGGTTACCTCCATGAATTAGTTGTTCTCTTGATGATTGTTTCAAACGTTTCTTCGCTAAGGCTAAACATTTGTTCGGGTATTGTCTTGCCAGGAATCTCTCCTCTGATAATTTTAAGTGCTCCTCACACTCTTTCGGTTCTGAGCAGATTTTCTTAATTCGTAAGAATTCACCATAAGGGATATTCCACTTCGTTCGTGGTGGGTGAAAACTGTTAGCGTGTAGTATAGAATTTGTGGCTGTTGTCTTTCTATGTAATGAGGTTTGAATTGTCCCCTCTTTGACATAAATTTCTGTGTCTAGGAATGTCACACGTGTTGCCCTGATGTCATAGGTAAAATTAGGTTTTGCTGCATTGGAGTTCAAAATCTTAAAATATTCATCAAATTCTGGCTCAGTACTATCCCAGATAAGAAAAAGGTCATCAATGAACCTCAGCCAGATCACTACTTTTTGTTGATGAGTCTCAATCTCTTCTGCCCAAGCTATTCGCTGTTCAAACCAACCCATTGTCAAATTAGCAAAGTTCGGGGGAAAAGAAAAACCCATTGCAGTGCCCTTTATTTGCAGGTATAGTTGTTGATTAAACAGAAAATAATTACTTGTTAAACAAGTATTGATCATTTTCAGAAGCATCTCATTAAGTTGATAAAAACGTATATTCCTTTGATCAAGAAAGAATTTGCATGCCTGGATCCCTATCTGATGTTCAATATTTGTGTAGAGTGAGACCACATCCATTGTTACTAATTTGTAGGTATCCTGCCAGGGTATGCCTTCCAATTGCAACAATAAGTCTCCTGTATCACGCATGTAGGAGTTCAAATTTCTTGCTAAAGGTGCCAGAAAGAAATCAATATATTCCGACATGGGTTCTAATAAGGATGCTTTGGCTGATATTATTGGTCTACCCGGTGGATGTTGCATGTTTTTATGAATTTTAGGGAGGTAATATATTGTTGGGGTTACAGGATGTTCCACTTGTAGATATTTAGCCTCTACTTGATCAATGAGACCTAGATCTTCCCACCTTGAAATACACAGATTTATCTCCTCCTTCAATTTTATTAGTGGGTTCCCAATAAATAGCATGTGTATAACATGTTTTATCTAACAATTGCTGCATGGCTTCTTTCACATAATCCTGTTTGTTTTGTATTACGATATTTCCACCTTTATCAGCAGGTTTGATTTCCACCGTTGTGTCCATCTGAAGTCTGTGCAGCTCCTGTTTCTCTGGTATCGTTAAATTCTCCTCTTTTTTTATTCCAGTTCTTTTTATAAAGGTCATGAATGACCATCTCCGCGAATAGATCTATTTTGTTCCCTGCTGGTAAGACTGGGTAAAACTTGGAAGGTGGCCTTTTATCTGTCAGGCCAGCCCCAAGAGGTTTCACTATTTCAGTTACTTCTACTGGTTTGTCTCCTAGATCTAAATTCACCAAAGTCATCAAAGTATCTTTATCTCCCACAGTTAAATCATGCTCCTGTATTTGTGGGTCATTTTTCTCTTTCATTTTGGCTTCTGCAAAAGTTTTTGCAAGTTTCATTTTACGTATATACTTGTAAAAATCTATTTGTGTTTGTACTAAATCCAAATCAGTAGATGGACAGAATTGTAACCCCTTTTTCAGGACAGATTCCTCCGATTGGGACATTTCCCTGGTAGAAAGATTGATAATGTTTAAGTCTTGAAAATTGCTGCTGTTTGTGCCCTGGTTTTTCTTTGTCTTCCCTCTTTGTCCCCTTCGTGTGGGTTTGTTCCTTTTGCGCCCCGTCCTCTTCCTCGCCCTCTTGTTTTCACTTGCTGATCTTTGGATTGTTGTTGGAGGGCGAGGCGCATCTCATTTAACAAGGTTAGTTTTACTCCCTGTGTATTAGTGGCAGTTGATTCTCCGTCACTGGATTCATTATCAGTTGACCTTGATTCATTACTTGATTTATCCGATTTTTCTATTTGAGATACATCAATTTGTTCTTGACTTTGCATATTGAAATCTCCTTGCAAAGGTAAAAATTCTCCCCTCTTCATAGTCACTTTTATCCCTTTGAAATTTAGTTTGTTTGCGTATTTTCACAGTCTCATGTTGTTGAATTTTTACAGCCATTTCACTCCTGATTTTACTTTCTTCTTCCGTTAACTTTATGCCCTCAATTTCTTGTTCTAAAACTTTCAATTGATTCTGAATCTTATTCAGTGCTATTTCCGCATGTTTGATAAGTATCAAAACTAATCCCTTTGATGAATCCAAAATATGCGCACCCCATTCTTCCAATAGTGCACTGCTTGCATCTTGATGACTAGGCAAAGTTTAATTATTATTGGCACAACGACGGAGTGCGGTTCTTCTCTTATCAAAGTAGAAAGAGAATTCTCCTTTTTTGAAATATATATATATATATATATATATATATATATATATATATATATATATACATTCCGCATTTGGAGCTTTGCAGATTCGTGAAGATAAGGATATTACTCAGGTAAGGAACAATTACGAAATTGTTCAGTAAAGTGTGGTTTCAAGGGATGGCTTGCATTATTTATGCTGCTGATTGCAGGCGGTGAGCACCAGAGCTCAGATTTGGGAACTGGGGCTTTTTAGGCCCGACCAACTAGACAGCTCATGCGCTATCTGCTGCGGAACATATATGGGTTTACCAAGGACTTTGAGAGGTTGGAGCACACCCATTGCTTTCCATTAGTTGTGTCTCTGGTCACTAATTTCCATGCTTCTTATTAGAGTCCCAACTTGTCAATCTTGTGTTTTTATATTTTTTTCCCTTGTGGATCATTACCTCTTTATGATTACTTTTGATTGGCTTGCTTCTGCTAGCTTTTCAGACACTACATGTTTTTTATTTTAGTACTTCATGAGTGGATGCCTTTTTGCAGCTGTCTCTTGTCCGTGTGCTTCTCCCTCGGAACCCTCTCTGTTGCTGTTGTCCTCGTGTTCTTTCCACTCCTGTTACTTATTCGAAAGTGTGCTTCTCCCCCGCCACTCCATGTTGCTTTCAGGCCCATTGTTTTGCCTCCCCAAGCCTCCTCTCAATATTCCTTACCCCCTACCTGTGCGCCTCTCTTTCATCTCTTGCGTCTCATCCTCACCGCTACACTCCTCACCCCACCTGTGTTGCTTCTGCATTGGTAGTGCTGTGTGCAGCATGGCTCAAAGCCATTGACAACTCCAGTAGGTCCCAGAGGCGAGCCCTATTGGCTTTACCAGTGCTTGTTCATTCCACCCTTGGCCCAGGGCAAGGGATAGAAAGGCAGAAGGGGGTAGAAAGCAACATATATGAGAACTGTGATAAATGGAGAAAACAGTTTCCCATGAAAAGAAATACCCTAATTTGCTGAGCTAGAGAAGTCCGGTTTGTATGATATACATTGGACAGAGATGTCTGCAGGGAAAGCCTCTAAAGGCAGAATCAAAGATTCAGTCAAGCAAGTGTCAATCAAGTGAGAAATGTATTTGGCCAGGAGTCTACCTCTATTGGGCAAGAGAGAATTTAAACTCCCTACAGCTCCCATGAGAAGAACCAATCAGGATCAAACATGTTAAGTCAAACGTTTTCCTCTTCTTTTGAACTACCATACAGTGACGTCTCCACTTCACGCAGTTCAGATGGATATTTGTAGCTGGATGATGCAATAAGGTCAGCTCATTCCCACTTGCAGGTTCACAGCTTATTTCACTCTCCAAGGATCATACACAGATAAGCTTTCACACAGAAAGTAACAAGAAATGTATTTCAATTATTGTTGACTGGCCAAGCTTTGCTCCGGCAACGAGAAAGAGGAAAAATAAAGGACCGGCAGAAGACAAGACCGCTTAATGTGAGCCATTTGAAATTGAGGCCTACACTAACAGTGGTCAATGTTAGAAAGTGGGTCTTTGGTTGGCAGTCAGCTTACCCCCTGCCCAAGCAAGGACCCTCACTCTAGTCAGGGCAAAGGAGAAACACAGCTGGTTAACCCCCACTCACTCCCTTGATTAGCTTGGCACAAGCAGGCAGGCTTTACTCAGAAGAAATGTGCTAAGTATTTTTCCCAACACACACAGTAATACAGTGAAAACACTACAAAATGGACCCCACACCAGTTTAGAAAAATAGGCAATATTTACCTAAATCAAACACTACTAAAACGACAAAAAATCCAACTTAAACAAGTCAAGATATGAATTTTCAAAAGAATAGGAGTCATAGTCCTTAGAAAACAATGGAAACATTGATTTTACACAAAGTACCTGGTTAGCGTAAAAAATATGGCCGCACAGGTGAGCGTGCATCGGAAAGGCAGCAATGCGTTGATTCCGTCTCTGCAAGGGAGGCCGTCTTCTCCAGTCTGGTCGGCGATGCGTAGTTTTTTCCCTTGCAAGAGAGCGGTGCCTTGATTTCCTGCCAGGGCACCTCGGTTCCGCGCACAGGCGAGTTGACTTGGTGCCCAAGGACAATGCGTGGAAAATCCAGTTACATAGTATTAGAAAACCGCACTGCATGGGGTTTGTGTCATCAGAAGCCGCAAGTGGATGTTGTGGGTCTTTTCTCCAGCCGCAATGCAGGTGGAGCATTGATTTTAGCCGTGAAGCTGGCGGTGCGTCGTTTATCAGCCACGTTGCAGATGGTGCGATTTCCCTATGTGTGGAATTTCAGCTCTTGTTCTGCCAACTTCACCTTCCAAGGGCTCAGGGACTGGATAGGGCACCACTTGGCAGGGCAGGAGTCTCATCAGAGAGTCCAGGTGTTGGTAGAGGAAGTCTTTAATGGCCCTGAGACTTCAAAACAGGAGGCAAGTTCAATTCAAGCCCTTGGAGATTCTTCACAAGCTGGAATATACCTCAGAGTCCAGTCTTTGTCTCCCTTTCACAGGCAGAAGCAGCAACTGCAGGGTAGCCCAACAAAGCACAGTCACAGGCAGGGGCAGCACTTCTCCTCAGCTCTTCAGTTCTTCTCCTTGGCAGAGGTTCCTCTTGAATCCAGAAGTGATCTTGAAGAAATCTAAAGTCTACGGTTTTGGGTCCACTACTTATACCCCTTTCTGCCTTTGAAGTAGGCAAACATCGAATGAAAGTCTTTGTTGTTCACAAGATCCTGTCTTGGCCAGGCCTCAGACACACACCAGGGGGTTTGTGACTGCATTGTGAGAGGGCAGGCACAGCGCATCTGGTCTAGCACAGACGGCCCGTCAGGATATGCAGGCTATTCCCCAGCACCCTTTGTCTCACTGTCTAGAGGGGATTCACAAATTGCCCAGCTGTCAAACTGACCAGACAGGGAATCCACAAACAGGCAGAGTCACAGAATGGTTAAAGCAATAAAATGCCCACTTTCTAAAAGTGTAATTTTCAAACTAACAATCTAAACACCAACTTTATTAAAATTATGTATTTTTAAATGTGAGTTCAGAGACACTAATCTCTACATTTCTATCTGCTCCCAAAGGGAATCTGCACTTCAAAAATATTTAACGGCAGCCCCCATGGTAACCTATGAGAGAGATAGGCCTTGCACAGTGAAAAACAAATTTGGCAGTATTTCGCTGTTTAAGACATGTCCCATATTTAACATACACTGCACCCTACCCATGGGACTACCTAGGGCCTACTTTAGGGTTGCCTTACATGTGTAAAAGGGAAGGTTTGGTCCTGGCAGTCAAATTGGCAGTGAAAGACTGCACACACAGACACTGCCATGGCAGGCCTGAGCCATGTTTACAGGGCTGCTAATGTGGGTGCCACAACCAGTGCTGCAGGCCCACTAGTAGCATTTGATTTACAGGCCTTGGGCACCTCTAGTGGACTTTTCTAGGGACCTACTGGCAAATCAAATATGCCAATCATGGATAAACCAATCACCAATACAATTCAAATATAGAGAGCATAAGCACTTTAGCACCGGTTAGCAGAGGTGAAGTGCCCAGATTCCTAAAGCCAACAAAGACAGATAAGACAAAATAGGAGGAACGAGGCAAAAAGATTGGGAATGACCCTGTAAAAAGGGCCAGGCCCAACAGCCAACTTAACGTAAACATCGCACAGTGTATAAGTATGTGTGGTGCAGAATAATGTAAATGTGTATGCGAAAGCATTTTGAAATAAAATGTCCATCAGTCTTTAAGGCACCGCAGATTATATTCATAAGTCCCCTAGAACTCTTTCAGTACTAGGTGTTGACGTTTTTTCTGGTTACGTCAAGACCCTTTAGATCTTCCAATTCATCATGAATGTAAGTCTACAACTCCTCTACCTCCACCTCTTCTTTCTTTTTCTCCCAATTAATTTTGTCACCTGCTTTCCTCCCTTACATTTTGACCCAACCTTTGTAGTCATCAATTCACCTTGTGGAAAGAAATAAGTATATCACAGAAATTGCAAGGATTCGTAGAGGGGTTAGTACAAGTCCCAAAGATCTACCAATGCCACTACCATCTACCAACTGCAGAGAATCCTTTTCCTATTGCTTCTCAGGCGCCTGCCACTTCCAACATATTGAAATGTTTGGAAACCTGTGACATAGTAACAAAACATACTAATCTCACTTCTCTTGCGAGGCACCTAAGTGCAACACTGTGGGACACATAACGTGATGTAGCCAACTACTTGCGAAGCACTAAGCCTGGCTCTTCCATGTGTCACTAGTCCCTTATCGATTTCATTTACTTGGTAAACATTAGGAAATATTAAAGCTCTCCCAATACTTCAAAGCTTTGTACACATTCGCTCTAACCCACCATCTGAAGACTAATAAGCATTTCCTTCCTTCTCATGAAACAGAGTTATCCCTCTTGTTGCCAATCCTGATTCAGCTGTGAATGTATTCTAGCTGCTTTCAACCATTTTCCCCAATTTCACTTAGATACTCCTTTCCTTTTGCCTTTAACTCAGTCCCTTTCCTCCTATCTTTCAATTCTTAAACAAAATCCTTCCCAGGTCTAGTCAACTTACATGTACTTTCTTTAAGGAAGCCAGGAACATCAATTCTTTGAGGTTAAAATAGCGTTTCACTTTCTCTGTATATCTAGCATTATAATAGGGATTGAAATTCTTATTCATTGGCACCTCGTCATAAAGCATATAAAAATTGGAGAATTAGTACTCAAAATGACTTTTCTGATAAAGAAGGGTATGAATTATGCTACAAGATAATAAGTAGGTGAAAGGTAAATGATGATTGGTGACTCCTGCTGTGGATGCAGGTTGTACGTGCATATGTAAGTCATGCGCATGCATGACTCGTCAATATTCAGGCACAAAGTTAAAGAAGACTTATGCAAAATTTCTCTTCTAACTGGCTTTATATACAATCTTCTCATTAAATCTACGCTGTTCATCGGTATAAGTTGAATCTGGTTTAGTTTCAGTGGAAGCATGTTCAACAGAAGAAATTAAGCACACTAATAAGCCAATTCTTAATATAACTAAGGTACAAGCTCTAGCAGCTAACACTTCACAGTTGTTAGGAAATTAGAAACCATAGTTTCCGTTTAATCAAATCAAAAGAGCGCAAAAACCAAAAGAAAAGTCCATTAGTTGTTTCTCCGTGTGAAAATTGGCAAAACCTATTGACATGTTCAAAAGGAGTTCTAGGAAAGTACCCTCTTTCTTGGCATGATTACCCCCTTTTTCTGCATGATCTCAGTGCGTTTGACTTGTTCACTGGGATCCTGCTAACCAGGATCCCAGTGAATATGCTCTCTCCCCCAAAAAGTATGTATTTCACCAACATTTGGCACACTGGTGTCCCATTATAAGCCCCTATTATATGGTACCTAGGTACCCAGGGCATTGGAGTTCTGGGGGATCCCAATGGGCTGCAGCATATATTTTGTCACCCATAGGGAGCCCAAGCAAAGGGTTCTGCAGGACTGCCATTGTATCCTGCGTGATAAGGTGCAAGCACCCTTTCACTGCCACTTTTCATTACACCAGGTCACTTATAAATCAACCCTATGGCCTTCCAGCCCAGAGGGCAGGGTGCCAAGTACCTGTGTGTGAGGGCACCCCTGCACTAGCGGAAGTGCCTCCACAAACTCCAGGCCCATTTTCCCAGACCTTGTGAGTGCAGGGACGCCATTTTACGCGTGTACTGGACATAGGTAGTGACTTTTGCAAGCATTGGCTGTATGATTCCATGCACTCTGGGGGCTCCTTGGAGGACCCCCAGTATAGCCATAACAGCCTTCTAAGGGTTTTATTTTGGATTCAAGGTTGTCAGGGAGCTCTGGGAGCATCTGAGTAGCCATTGCCAGCAGGTGACGTCGGAGCCCCCTCCTGATAGGTGGTCACCCATGGCTCAGAAGGGTGAAGACGAAAAGTTTGGGGATGGCCATGCAGAGAGGGTCAAGTCCACAGTCCAGGAGACTGTGTTCTAATGAGCAATCACGTCAGGAAAAGTTGCTTGGAGCCCCGCTGGCATGGCTACTTTCAAGTCACGCCTCTGACGAATTCTGCTGTGAAGTGTGACCTGGGCACATGCTTACAACACTAAGACTGAGACAAACTGAAGAGCGAGACAAGGTGGTGAAGTGATGACCAACATCTGGTGCACCTGAATGCTCAGAAGTAGGGAAGTTTGTGTGCAAGTGTCTTGAAGTCAACCAGAGACAAGTTCAGAGTCTGTGGTGAATGCTCCAAGAGTAGCCACATTAAACCACAACTGTAAGTGAACACTCAGAGCCTGAAGAAGGGGTGAGCAGATCAGACAGCTAGGGGCTGAGAAATGAACTGGCCAAGTCGGGGTAAAAAACTGAGCTGAGAGCTGCTGTGTTGGAGGAGCACATGTGTGAAACAGTCAGACAAATGAGCAAAGTGACAGTGATGGTGAACTGCCAGTAGCTAGGAGATCAAAGAGAATAAGGGTGCCTAGTCAAACATACTCGCCTCCTGCATGGACTTACTTTGCTGACCGTGGGCCTGGCTCGATAACACAAAATTGAGGATCAACATGGAGTTTATGAAACCAAAAATAGAGCTAGCACAGTGAAGACGGATTGATTTTTGATTTTGACATTTCCAAATGACTAAAGATAGGCAGCAGTGAAATGTAGGAAGTCCTTGATTGTCTACTATACTATTTGTTGGTGAATTATTCAAAACTTTTGAATGAGGATGTAAATAAAGTTTTAACATTTTTTATGATTGTTGTGCCTTTATGGTTTTTCTTCTATGTAGTTGAATAAAGCCTTTTTGACTTAGCTTAAGACATTTGCTGACAAACTGTGAAACAATTTAGGGCAAAGGCTCCAACAGAAAGTGGGGTTTTCAATATTAGAAGAAGCGGATATAAGGTTAAGAACAGCTTTTGAATCTAACTGAACTAATACACGCGTGTAAGAGGCTGATCTGGTGTGTGGTGGGTACCTATGCTACTTACACCTTATACCAGGTCCAAGTATACCTGGTCGGTGTCTAGATGCCAGGCTCTCTAAAGGCAGCTGTGGATGAGCAGCCAAGGCTTATCTAGGAGACCTGCAAAGCTCATGCAATTGCACCGTAGTCACACTTAGTACTTACCCACATAAAAGAAAACACTTAGTGTTACAAAAACAAAGGTACTTTATTTTGTTGACAGACACAAGTACCAAAAATACCATAGAGACTATACTCCCTTAGGAGGTAAGTAATACACAAGTTATATACACTAGTTTGCAGAAATAGGCATAAAAACAGTTAGAAAACAGTACAGTTATTGAAAATCACAATAAGACGAAATAGGCCTAGTAGGAGAACAAACCATATACTAAAAAAATGGAATGTGAAAGTTGGTCTCCCACCTAGGTAAGTGTAGTGTGTAGAAGGGAGCTAGGAGTACTAGGAAAGCCCAAAGGCAAGTACCACAACCCACACCAGCTACTAGGAAAACAGGATAAATCACAGTAAGTTTCCCAGAACACACAGAGAAGTAAAGAAGAATAATGCAAAACCCGGAAGAGACTGCAAGACACCAACAGTTGATTCCTGGACAAGAAGACCTGTGGAAGAAGGGGAGCAGGTCCACACAGCACAACAGAGTCCAGGAAGGGCAGGAGCCCCTACCCACCAGGATGAAGGTGCAAAAGGTGAACCACCGGTGAAGAAGAAGTCAGCACTGCACCCAAGAAGACAGTCAGGTTCCTGGAGAATCCAGGTGATGTCCCACACTGGAAGGAGGATTGCAGTCGGGTTCCACCAACAAGCCTTGGCACACACAAAACTTGTGGTTAGCGGAAAATGGAGCTGCCGGGGGCCAGGAAGGACCATGTGGACTCTACCCAGGAGGAGTCAGAGGGGGCCCTCAGCTGCACAGACCCCACAGAAGCCCAGGAGGCACCCACAGGAGTCCCACAGGATGGCTACAGGAAAGCCGCCAAAGAGGACCACGCAGCACTACGAGAAAAACGCGCACGCCGCTGGAGAACCACTCAGTGAGCTGTGCGTCACAGGAAAGAGGACCATCGGGACCATTTCAGTCCACCATCCTTGATGCAGAATTCACGCAAGTCCGCAGAAGAGAGGATCCACGCAGCCGGTTGTCGTCACAGAAGCAGGGCAGTGACTCCTTCACTCAGAGGGAGATTCCTTCTTTCTTCTGATGTAGGACAAAGACGGGCTGTCCTCAGAGGATGCACAGCTGGGGAAATGTTGCAGTTGCTGGAAGGAGCTGGAGATAGTGTTTCAGAAAGCCTCTTGCTGCTTTGTTGTAGCTTGTGGGGTCCTGAGTAGCCCAGATGCAGTTTCTTCAATCAGAAGTTGAAGTGGAGGGTGCGGAGGATTCCTGCTGGAATCTTGCAATCCGAATCTGAGGAACCACCCAAGCGAGAGACCCTAAATAGCCCTGAAAGGGGGTTAATAAGTGATAACTTTTGTTTGGGGAAAAAGTTGAAATGGAGGGTTTAGTGTCTAAGTAATTGTAAATTAAATCCGTTTTTAATGGTAAAGTTGGATTTTAAGTCACAACTCTGAAAATTACACTTCTAGTAAGTTGATATTTTCTTTCCTAACTATTTGTGCCTGCATCCTGTTTCCTGAGTCACATGACAAGCTGGATTTAGGAGTTGGCCTTTCTGTATTCCTCCCAGACAGCTATAATGTAGAGGAACTGAGTGTTAGCTGGATGGGCCATTCAAAGCAGGAGGGGGGGTGAAGCTGTGCACTGCCCTACTTGCACTTCAAATATACTGCCTCAGCTCACACACAACAAACTTAACTCTAGCCTGAGTTTCTCTACTTCAAAGCTGACATCCGCAATAAAAATAGGTCCCTCAGACCCACTCTTCAGTTAACTTCTGGTCCTGTGGAAGTACTTCCAGAGGACTCCCCTCCTGCCTGTGGTTTTCTCTGTATCTCAAAGGGCTCTACTACTGCCTGAGTGTTGATGTGTACTTCAGAGAACTGCCCTATTTCACCAAGAGGACAACCTTAGTCCCTCAAGCCTGCTCTGTGTCCTCCGAGAACTGCCCTGCTGCTCAAGACATGTTTTCCTGCTTGAGCCCAAGACTTCCAGCATGTATCCAAGGGATAGTTGGCTGGCCTCCAGGTCAATGCCTCGGGAACAGAAAAGGCTCGAACTATCTCTGACACGCATCTTGACCCAGACTGAGGGAGTGTTAAAACTCCAAGTGGTGAACTCTCTAGTTCTGGAACCTTGGGAGTGGTGCTACAATTGCCCACATCGCCCAAATCTAAAAATTGGCACTTGGAAAACTTTAAGCCAAAAAGTGCTGAGAGACCAAGAGGGGACTAGGACCTACAGCTTGCCAATCCACCCAAGGAGCATCGCCGTTTGGCTTGACTTGACCATAGCTACTGTTATGTTCTTCCCTGCAGCAGCAAATCCTTTTCAGTGACCCTCACTGAAGAGGTATCTGGCCTTGTGTAGTCCCTCGTTGGCTACAGCGTATAGCTTTGTTCCGCTGGAGATCTTTGACTTTCAAAAACAGAGTCTGAACAAAAATCTTCATCTCAACTTCGTCTATCAGCTCCCAGAAGATGCCTCCTCCTCAGACACCTTAGACTACTTGCCCCGCTGAACTTTACCTTCTCAGACATTGTTCTTCATAATTTGTTCTAAGTCCAAAGATAGGCGAAGACCTAGCTGAATCCACTTTGTGTTGCCATCGCGGTTAGCCAGAACTTTTGACTCTTTCCACGGTCTTGCTAAGCTAGATGTCTGCGGTTAGGGCTTTGATCTTTTATGTGCTATTTTTTACTTTTCGCTTTAAAAATTCATAATTCCAGTTCTAAGGGTTGTATTTTTGTCATTCTAGTGTCAAATATTTTTTACTGTTTTTCTTTATTGCTGTTTAAGTGCTGCATGATACTTTACACATTAAGTTTGACTGCTTTTGTACCAAGCTGCTAGAGGGTTAAGCACTGGTTAATTTAGTAACTTTTGTGGTTCACCCTGACAAGAATTGTCTGTTGCTCTATAGGGCTTATACCCCTCTGACCAAACAGCCCAATTTCTCACATGGCCCAAGGTCATGACTCTGTTCTTGCCTTGGAAGGGGAGGCGCTAACCCATCCTAGTGAGAGACAGAGCGCATTGTGACAGCCATTCCTTTGCAGCAGTCAATAACCATATAATCTGTAATTTCTTAAGCGCAGCTGCGGTCATGACAAGAAGTCTCAAGGCACTCCCTGTTAGAATCTCATGTGGGCATAGTCCTGTCCTCTGATCAGGAGTGCTTTAAAGACTCATCAATAATGAGGGAAGAGCATCATGCCACTTAAGGGACATAGACACCCACACTTGCACGACAAGAGTTCAATGTTCCATTTATCTTTCTGGGAGTGAAAGGCACCTCAGGCCTGTAACTACAATGGAACCTCTCTGATCTACCTGTAGGGTTACACACAGCATTTGTACGATAACTGTTTGTCGTGTTCCGCCATCTGACTTCAGAGCAACCAGTAACCTGAACCAAAGGATCAACTCCCTCAGTAACAGTTTGGTCACAGTGAGATTGTCACCCTTTCTAGTTGAGTATGCTTTTATCACTCTTTCTAGTCGAGTATGCTTCAATTGGCTGGAAAAGATGCACACTTCCACTAGACTGTAACAAAGCCCAGAATACACCGGCATTGTAAAAATAATAAATTAAGCTGCATATGATTGAAGGGACCACTTGATTACCTTGCTGTGTGACTCATGGTAACAACTGTCCACTGTCCTCAATCCCACATTTAACTGTTGGTAGGTAATACATCAGTGACACAGATTCTCTGCAATGAAACAGAAATGGGGATTGAATCAATACATTTATTAAAAGGTATTAACCATTTATCTCTCCCTACCTGGGTAGGGCCATCAAATATCTAGACATTGGAGATAACATAGCATCTGGTAGGATGGGTTTTCCAACCTGTCTAAACCCACATCTCATCTTGATTCTTCGCATATTGTATTTTGTCATTTTTCTCCTGATCACTTTCCGGGACTTCCTCCTGCAAACTGTTGATCTCATCCCAAACATCAGCAACAGTCAACAACAGATTTGTGGCAATATTACTTTCTCATACACATGAATGGTCTCTAATGTGCAAAGACTCGAGCAGTATCTTGCTCCAAATACCACTTTTCAGCAGTCACATAAGCCTCTGTGTGCTGCACATTTCATTACTGCTATTTCAGTGGATAGCTGCAGTGCGTCAAGCTCTCTTTTTATTTTGGGAGAACCAGAAGAAGTCATGAAAACTCTCTGGAAGCACAACTGCCCGAAATTGTGGACCATTTCAAACCCCTAGTGGCTCTCAGTATAGACTCTCAAATGGTTAGAGACACTACAAGCTCTAGTAAGAGTGATCAGTTCACGCAACTCTGTGTAAGTTAAATTGCACAAATAGGAGGCTTCAAGTACACCTTCTAAAAGAGAACACACCATAGGCTACTCTTAGAATTCATTGTCCATCTCTTAAACAAGAGCAGCCCACAAACAGAATACAGGTGGGCTCTTCCAGAGGTACATCGCAGTGGTTGTGTCTTGGCTTGATACTCAGTTCTTTAACATCAAGGCAGTCATGTTCACTCCAGTCATCTTCATCATACATAGGCATGGGCTTCAATGTGAGGGGTTTTAAGGTAAGTACATCTCCTTAGTGTCTTATTCTCAGCAGCAAGTATCAATTGTTCATAATGCATAAGCCTGCTATTTGTCATGTGTTATGTTCGAATGTGGGTGAGCAAGATCTCAACAGAGTGGGGAACCGCAACTGTAAGCTGGTACCCCATAACAATACCTTCACCTTGATGAAGGCTGACAACAACTTCAACCACGGCCTTTTAGCAACCTGGCAACACTGGCTGTCGGGTCAAGAATGGCTGAAAAATACACAATTTGCCAGTTTGGAGTCTCTGTAAGTTCTTGTCAAAACAGACAAGGTGCACCCTTCTTGCTCATAGCAAACAGTCTTCGGTTTCCAGAGCAGAAAATAGACTTTATCTCAGCTGGAGCAAGTCACTCATATATTTCTTGTCCCAAGAAATTGGATCACACACACTTTTATGAGTGAGACTCTGTAGAGTCTTTGCCACTAAGAAAAACTTGGGAATCCAGAACGACAGTATCTCAGTATTCCCAGGAACATCCTGACTTCTCTTCGTGTTGTGGGAGGGTTCATTCTTAGAATGGTAAAGATTGTCTCTTGAGAATCCTTTGTAGCGCCTTTCTCAGTTTGATATCCAGACACAGAACCTCTTTTTGACAGTATTGCAGTTTGGTAGGGGAAACTTAGTGATTGTTTACGGTAAGTGATCCAACAATTCAATGGTGTCTTCTCTTCAGGCATCTTGGGTTGTCTACAAGACAAGAAGATGGTCAGTGAACTGGACCAGGGCTGAGTTGCATGATCACTTCAAGTTCTCCAGATGGTTCAGTATCTGATTGAAGATTGAAGAGCTTTTTGCATACCCCTATGGAACTCAGCTATAACAATGCTAGAACTTTATTTTTGAATCAGAATGTGAAAGTGTGAAAAGAAATTGACTGTTCTCATGTAGAGGAATAGAAAAGAATACATGACACGATTAGAACATGAACTACTTAGCGTCCCTAGGTATTTGGAAAAGTATCATAGCGGCATTTGGTACCATGGGACAAAATGAGACAACGATATTATTGACCTTTTGCAGATCTTACACAATTCTCCACTTTTTATTTGGTTTCTGCAGATCCATTATAGGTGAATTGCAAGGACTCCCTAGGATCTCTTTCAAGTTGATCTGCTCTTTTGTGGACTCAATTACAGGAGTAATTCCAGCCACCACCTTTGCTGAGAGGTTGTACTTGGTCTTTTGATGATACTCTGCATTTAGCTTTATGGTAATTCTCACAGGTTCAACATCTTTGATCAGACCAGTGTCCTTACCAGTAAAATCCCAGATTTCCTCCTTCACTGAGTCCTTCATGTCAGGAGGTAAATCTCTTGTGAGAGCCAGGAACAACCCAATGGTTGACCCTTGTGTATTAAGTTTAAAGTTTGTTAAGTCATTGTGCATCTGAAGCTCAACACCATCTGTTCTCCAGTAGATCGCACAATTAATTTTGCAGATTAAATCCATGCCCAATAGATTCACTGGACTCGAATCATATCTTAAAAAATTATTATCTCCTTCTAGAGAACCTATTTTCCCAGGGACTTTAGTAGAAACAGGATTCACAATCTGTTTGTTTGAAATACCTTCCACTTGGAATTGTTTTCCCTCAAGGGCTACATTTGAGACCTCTGTAATTTTTCTCAGTATAGCGGGTAGCACTGTTGTCTAACATAAATGACCTCTCCATCCACATATGGCCCACTCTAGTGTTCCTCAAAGACTGCACCAAGAGCACAGTCCTTGTGATTGATCAGAACCCAGATCAATGAAACTATAGAAAACCAGAAGCTGTTGGAGACTGTCAGGGCTTTTAAAGGGTATTTCCTGAACCTTTGGATTTGTATTTGTATTTAGGGTCTTTACTTTTGCATATTTTGCATTGGCATCGCATTCATGTTTGACATATGACCATCATTTTTCATTTTTGTTGGATTTAGCCTACATTCACACTT
Source organism: Pleurodeles waltl (assembly GCF_031143425.1). NCBI lineage: Eukaryota > Metazoa > Chordata > Amphibia > Caudata > Salamandridae > Pleurodeles > Pleurodeles waltl. The sequence continues at coordinate 813,801,574 of NC_090440.1, forward strand.
CCAGCAGCCCACCTTATTACAATAATGACATATAATAGTCTTTTTCACCATGGTTATGTCTAGCCCTGAATTCTGATAAACCAAGATTCTTCACCTTCTGCCCTGTGGGACGCTGTTCTCATCCTGCATTGTCTGACCACCGCCTTCATATCCAGCCCTCTGCATTCTTGCACTGACACCAGGATTGTGATCTGAGTGTAACATATACTAGCCATTTTTAAATCTATTCTGTGCTAATTTTATTTGAACCAACATGACTTTCTCAAATTTTCATCAGTCTCGCTTTCAAATCGTCATTCCAATACTTTGAGTACCTTGAGGATCTCATCAAGAAGTTTTGGAAGACAACAAATCAAATTCTGCTGAATAGGAGAGCTAATATCTGGATACGAACCAAGAACTAACTGTGACACGAGATTACTGAGATTTCCCCGCTCTGGTTTTGCAACACCAGTATGCTCCCCGAAAACCTGCATTAACCGCTTGTAATAAGGATTCTTTCAACTCTTGGGTAGTCCTTGATATTTTCAACCAGTCAGTCTGTTTCTGCAGAACCTCAGTTTTCAAATAGTTAATTACCTGTTTGTACTTACCATGATAACAGGAGAAGACTTATAAGTTTGGAGATACGCTGACCATGACAGAGACCAGCGGGACTACAGATCCCAGACTGTTTTACGGACCCAGGAGGTGGCCATTTTCTGCATCACCTTCTTCACTTGCCAAGGGTATTCAGACCTACTTTAGGAAAACCACATAGGGGCATGGCACCAGGTCCGGCTCTAGCCCAAAAGATAGCTCTGCACCAGGGGATGAGTATTTAAGAGTAAACACACTAGCAGCTGCCCCGGTGCCTGCAATAGATCATTCTCAGTTTGAAAGCACAGCTGCTATTAATATTGACTGCTCCAACTGGTTTGACCTCCTAGCTAACCAAGGAACTGTACGAGATGAGAACCCCGATTCATTGGATCTAGCAAGGCACCCAGACACAGTATATCTAAATCAGCTCAAGATAGGGGAACCACTGGCACAGCTACAGGTACTTAGAGGAGAGATACAGGGATTGCGTGAGTATATGAACAAGATGGCTGTCGAATTAGGTGAAAAGGTGGCCAAATTATCTATTTTGGTAGAAAACTTAGGAACCAAGATAAGCAGTGCAAATCCAATGCCAAACACTATAGCCAAGCACCCCTCCCAAAGCCGCAGTCAGTTAAGGGCAATGGGTTAGCTGCTGACAATGGTGGGTTTGCTAGCGTAGCACGCTCAACCTCATCTAACCTTGTAAGAGGAGAATTCATTGGAGGTTGATACTCCCTCAAGCAACACAGTGCATAGCCCACTCGGCCCTCCGTCTGCCAAACAGGCCAGAATCGTTGGAGTCAAAATACCTCAATAACAACCAGAGTACACGTCTGTCTAGCATTATCCACCTGATAAATGTCCCCAAACTCACACACGGAGCCAGTGAAGCTCAGGAATCTTGCAATAACAAAGTAATCCACTGGCTCCGCCACACCAGGGGTTGTACGTCTATTACTAGGTACAACATATTAGCTGCCTCACGTTGTAGCCCCTTTACACTCCAATGAGACTATATAGGAGTGAAACTTAAGAGTCCTAAATTGGTGGATGAGCTGACATCCATGGAATTAAGATTTAGACCTACACCATTCACACACATACGCCTTAAAGTCAGCACCCCCAGCCGACTAGGAGAACCCCAGATCTCAGAAGGGTGGAGGGGGTAAGGGTGGGGGGAAAAGTTCTGCCTTTACTTGTACATCTAGGGGAGGCTTGAATGGGCAAACTGCAGCATGCGCCATCAAGGACCTAGAGCTAAGTGCTGTGGGTGATCATATGAGGGACACAGCTACACAGAGTAAGATTAACTCTACTATGGCCAGACGGGCAGGCGCTAGTGCGGAAGAAGGTGGGATAGCTGGCTGATTGCCAAAAATTCCATTAGAGTTCTAACTTGGAATGTAGCAGGCGTGCGTGCTAAGGTTGCAGACCCAGAGTGGGGTGAGTTCATTGATCACCACCAGATTATACTTTTGAAGGAGACGTGGGCAGTGGAACCAGTACATAGAAGTGGGTATATTAACTTTGTTGCTAATGTGGTCCCTTCACCCATGGGTAGAGCTTCTGAGGGTCTTCTTATTTGGTTAAAACTAGATCTTTTCCCACTAGTGAAAGTAGTTTCAACTGGAAGTAAGGACTTGCTAGGGGTAGAAATAAACGTTAGAATGCCTACTGGGGCTAGATATATTGCGATAATCAACACCTACATTAGATCAGTCCATGTAAACGTCCCCTCCCCCACAGTAGTTCATCTTGCTAATACTGCTCAGCGCCTAAAAGGAGGCACCTTAAAACTGATCGCAGGTGATTTTAACACGACACTTGGAGGAACGTGAAATGGGCAGAAGACGTGGATAATGCGGAAATTCAAACTAAAAAATACAAACTATTTGTGAATACCTACACAATTAAGGTTGTATGAGCCCGATATGGTTCTTGTGCATTGTTAGCTCATGAACAGCTTAGGCCTCTGTTTACTAAAATTAGGAAAAGGGGGCTTCCAACAAAGTTGCCCCAGGATGGTTCACTAAGGACTATCGGTTGGCCAAGCTCGGTCTCCTGGACGCTCTGAAGCAGCAAATCTTGCCAAAAATAACCATTGCTAGGAATAACTACGAGGCTGTCCTAAAAAGGCTAAACAGAACTGGGAGATGGCTCAATGGGAGGATCTTACGAACACACTTAAGAGTAAGAATCAGAAGATGTTTTGGTCACTGCTGGCATCCAGCTCTAAATTAATAGATAAGCGCCTTGAATCAGTAGTGCAACGGGGAGCTTAGGTTGAGCACTTCAGATCCCTGTACAGTGAGCAGGGGGGTGGAACACGATGGAATCATTGGGGAGGAACTAATTGAGATGGATTGCTAGGTAGGCTTGGAGGTTTTTTCTAGCCTTCCTTAGATAGAGGCTAACGTAGAGACTGAATGCCCGTATTTCTCCCTGGCTGAACCCAGGGTAGCCCTGATGCAAATGAATAAAGAGAAAGCCCCTGGCCCGGATGGTATTCCTGACGATGTTTTTCTCTCACACCCAGATGTCTGGATCCCCTACCTGAATGCACTGAGCAGCGCTATAATGAAGGGCATGACCATTGCACCAACCTGGCTAGGAGCTGTTATCGTACCCATATTCAAAAAAGGAAATAGGGACATTCCATCTAACTACAGACCCATAAGCCTGTTGTACAATTCTCAAAAAATCTTTTGCAGACAGGTTATGGCTAAACTACAAGCATGGGTAATGGACAGTCATATCCTTGAGGATGCCCAAGGAGCTAGATCAGCGCTGTTGATCAGGTCTTTAGTTTCAAGATGTTATGCTGGAAGTATGTCACCCTAAGAGGGACCACCTGTATGTTGCCTTTATAGATCTTAGGGCAGCCTTCGACCTGGTACCTAGGGATAACTTGTGGGTAATACTTGCAGGATATGGGGTGCCATTTGACCTAATACGTGTCTTTAGCACTCCACATAAACACCTATGCCAAAGTGAGATAGAACACAGGGGGATTTAAGAGACCAGATTCCAACTCATCGAGGGGTAAAGCAAGGTTGTGTACTGGCCCAACACTTTTCAGTCTCTACATTAATGGGGCAGTTAAATGGCTTTCACAGTGTACGCATGATGCCCCTAAGCTTGCTGGAACCCCGCTAATGTTCGCCGACGATACCCTCCTCATCTCTAGAACTCCAATGGGCCTTCAGGCAGAACTGGGCTCCTTTGTTGCCTTTTGTAAGGCAAGGGGTCTGGAAATTAACCCAACAAAAACAAAATTATGGGGCTAAACACTCATAAAACATTTAAAGGGAGAATGTTAATGGCTCCACAATTGAACAAGTCAAACACTTTGACTATTTAGCGTTCTGACTGTCTGAGTCAATGTCTTGGGGCCATCAGTTGGTGAAGAGCAAAAATCTTCTCATACAGAAGGATTACCCAGTCAGCAGGAAACAGAAGGAAACAGGGGTGGTGCAGTGTCCCCGGTTCTTCAGATATACAAAGCTACTGCCCTCACGGCATTCGCTTATTGGGCAGAGATTTGAGGTTTCACGGACGCTACCGTCCTAACAGCTGCGAACAATTTTCTTAGGAACATGCATAAGTTACCTAAGGGCACGCCACTGGTGCCACTGAGGATGGACTTCACACTAAACCCTATAAATTTGGTGATGGCTTTAAAACCCTTTTGTATTGCGTGAGGCTGTGGAAATGCAAGGAACAAACACCGTATACGGATTCCTTGATTGACCTAATTTCTGTGACTCACGGGTAATTATACCTTGGCTGAACTACATAAAGTCCATGTGTGAGAAACTGAAAATGATTGACCTTTGGAAGTCGCCCACAGTGGTTGCCAAGGACGTATCTGTAAGGAAATGCCTTCCTTGGCATGGTTACCCCCTGACTTTTTGCCTTTTGTTGATGCCAGTTGTGATTGAAAGTGTGCTGGGGCCATGCTAACCTGCTAGACTGACTGTGTAAGTGCTTTACTTACCTGAGAAACCTAACCATACTTACCTCCCCCAGGAACTGTTGATTTTTGCACTGTTTCCACTTTTAAAATAGCTTATTGACATTTTAACCTATACTGTGTGTACTACTGCTTTAACTCAAAGTTTCTTACTTACCTGTGTGGAGTACCTTGCATTTTATGTACTTACCTCAAATCTTGAATCTTGTGGTTCTAAATAAATGAAGAGAAGATATTTTTCTATATAAAAACTATTGGCCTGGAGTTAAGTCTTTGAGTGTGTCCCTCTCATTTATTGCCTGTGTGTACAACAAATTCTTAACACTACCCTCTGATAAGCCGACCACACTGCCACAAACTAGAGCATTAGAATTATCTAATTTTGACACCATCAACCTGTAAGGGGGGAACCCTTGGACTCTGTGCACACTATCTCTTACTTTGAGATAGTATATACAGAGCCAACTTCCTATAGTATCCCTAACATTAAAAAGAGCTTACTAGAAATATGCCTTGGAACAGACCTGGTTGAACTATGGTCATGAGAATCGTGCTGGGCAATTTTTAAATATTAAATGCTCCCCATCCTATGAAAATTTCCTGTATGAAATACATCCCCCCTTTGCCAAGCACCTGTACCTACATCTTAGGTACGGGTCCTTACCTCTAAGTCATTTAATGGCTAAATGGGAGAAGCCCACCTCCTCTGTGTCTTGTCATTTCTGTCCCCAGCTAAAGGAAACTGAAGAGCACTGTCTTTTTCTCTGCCCGCAATATTCACACCCTTGCGGGAGATGGATTATCCCTCTTTGTAAGCTCTTGGGTGCCAGACAGTACTTGGAGGCCCTGAGAATCCTTAAATATGACTCTAAGGCGTTGATAGTCGTTGCTGTAACCAAATATTTGGAGCAAGCATGGCGCTTAAGACGGAGAGTCAGGTCCTAATGGAAATTCTTGGACTGCCAAAGCGCCCAGGCAGTCTAGCTAATGGACAGATACTTTTGAACTTACATTTGATTAGTCCATCTCCAAATTAGACCTGTTTCCCATATGCCATACATGTACTTCAAGTTAAATTTGTACCTTGCACTTACACGATGTATATGTTTTAATTCATTTACATGTGTAAATAATACATATTTTATCTGTAATTTTGTTTAAAGATCTGAATGCACTAGTAAATAGTATATACTCCGTTTTATCAATGTATCTATGTATACTTTTATGGTTGTTTTACCGAAATAAAGTAAATACTACTACTACTATTAGTTTGAGTAACTCTCAATGTCTCGTCGGTCGGCCACTGTCCTGATGCATCTGATAGAAACTTCTAGCTGCAGATTCCTTACCTTTTAATTTTTCCAGGCATCCTGCTGGATTCAGGGAACTTTTGCTGAGCAGTACACCTTGCACACGACATCGGGTGGTTCCATTTGGCTGTGTGTGGCGTCATTGGTGTTGGAAGTGATGTCGCTGCCACCTTTATAGGTGCCATCAAGGCGCACAGATTTTAGCTCTTTTCTTTTCACACCAGCTAGCGCAGATCCGGAGAGAGCTACCCCTTTGTTGCTTTTTGACAAGCCCTTTTTTCAACTTTTTTCACTTTTTTTTCTTTGTTTGTCAAGATGTCTTAGAGGAAGGCTGGGTTCAACGGTGTAGCTCCTGCTACCGCGCTATGTCGGTCACTGACCCCCATCTCGTTCGAGTCATGGCCGTGCTCGAGGCACCAGAGGCAAAGTCATGCTCTGACTGCCGGGCCATGGCACCAAAGGGTTTGAGGCAGCGGTCCCTGAAGCTGCTTCCAGCCCAGCAGTCTGCAACACTGGCACACATGACTCCAAAAAGGTCTTGGTCCCAATTGAGTAGGAGGTCGAGGGACCAATCTCGGAGTCCCAAGTCCTCTGCTCCCCTCCCTCCCCTCCTACCTGCAGCTGAGGTCCTCTCGGGACAGAGGTATAAAAAAAAAGTAGTAGTCCAAGAAGACTTCGACTTCACCTCGTCCGTCGGCCGATGAGACGAGCGAGGAGCATTGTTATTGCTGGCACAGTTCTGCAGAGCCATTACCCAGTTTGACGTTGTGCCTCCTACCTTCTCTGGAAACTGGATATGCAAAGTATTAGAGTGGGCAAACCCATCTGGTGCGCCTTTTGGCCCGAAGGGGTCGGTTGTAACAAGACATCATCAGTACGGTAAAACTAACCTGTCTCATGACGACCTAATCCCAGCTCACATTCTCTATTAGTGGGTGAACAATCCAATGCTTGGTAAATTCTGCTTCACAATAATAGGAAGAGCTGACATCGAAGGATTCACGCTTCCTCCTCCACTCTGGTGGAGTTTCAAGGATCAGAGTCTGAATGCGGGCTAGGGCCGATTGTGCCCAGAGGACCTTCTCCAGTGCTGGTCAGTGCTCCCGGCACCAGCCACATTCTCATACCAGATGATCTGCAATGGCGTCACACGAAGCCGATTCTGTGCCAACAGCGCCCTCAGGTGCCAAATCATTGCCTGAGCCCTACTTTTACACAGCCAGGCATGGGACAATAGTGGGAGGGGTCACTGGACCCTTTAGAACACCAGTTAGAAAGATTCTTGAAATGGTATGAGGAGCTTGGAGAGTGGTCTGGACACCTCAGTAGATACTGGTTTGCTCTCCCCTCCCTGTGGCTGCAGAGGAGGGAGCGTCTTATGCAATGGTGGTCTGTAGGGCAGTGGAGGTCCTCGAACTACCTTCAGTGGCTTTCAAGACCAGTACCTTGACAGAGGTGCTTCAGCCTGGGACTTCCTCATCCGAACTCCTATTGCCCTTTAACTAAGCACTCACAGATGTCCTGCTGGGAACTTGGTCCAAGCCCAGCACAGGGGCTCCTGTGAACAGGGTGATTGCACAACATCGACCCACTCTGGGTGACCCTAGCTTTCTCAGCCAACATCCCACCCTTGAGAGCTTGGTAGTCCAGGCGTCCACATCTCATGGCGCATACCCTTCCGCTCACTTGGATAGAGAACGGAAGAGGCTCAACCATATTGGGAAGATGTTTCTTCCACCAGCCTGGCACTGAGATCAGTGAACTCCTTATGCTTATTGGGTCTCTTCTCCAATGTTTTGGGACACCGTTGCATAAGTGCTGCCTCAGGTCTCGGTGAAGGTCCGGGCCTACTCTCCCAAGCAGTGAAAGACAGGTGGGACTCAGCTAAGTTAACCATCTGAAGTGGCTTTGATTGACTCGCCGGGCAGATTGTGTGCATCAACAGTGGCCTTAAGGCACCACACCGGGAGGCGGATGTCTGGTTTTTCAGAGGCTATCCGAGCAAATCTGATGGTCATGCCCTTTGATGGCACTCACTTGTTTGGTGAGAAGGCAGAGTTTGCACCTGAGTGCTTTAAGGACTTTAGGGCTTGGGCCAGGTCCTTGGGCCTCTTGGCGGCCCCTTGTCCACCATCTGCTTTTCGCCCCTTTCATGGCTATGGAAGGGGCGTGGCACCATGCTAGCCGCCATCCTGTGCAAGCAACCCAGGGTATGTGAGGACATGGGTGCGGTGCCTTCAGACCTAGAGGATCTGCAGGCCAGAAGTCGTCTGCCACACAGCCCCAGCAGCTGCAGTCTCTAAGCCCTCCTAGTTTGGATCTGCAGGACCATGCTTGCCCACTTGGAGGGAGAATACACCTGCTCCACTGGAAGTCTATTACATCAGATGCATGGGTACTGCAGATCATCAGGAAGGATATTCACCTGCCTTTTCAGTCCTTTCTTCCTCCTAATCCAGCAACATTTGAGCATCTGGTGGAAGATCATTTGTTGCTGCTCCAAGACGAAGTTACGCCTCTCTTGGCCAAGAAAGAGTCCCGGTGTCAGAAATAGACAGTGGTTGGTAGTCCCGCTACATTCTGATACCCAAAAAGAACAAGGGTCTTCATCCTGTTCTAGACCTATAGACTGGAACTCTCTTCCTCAAGAAGGAGACGCTCAAGATGCTCACAATAGCTCAGGTCTTGTCCTGCCCTAGACGACTGTTTGGTAGCGCTCGACTTGCAGCATGCATAGTTTCATATCCCCATCCTGCCGGCCCACAGGCCTTACCTGAGGCTCAAGGTATGCCACAAACACTTTCTGTTCACCATACTGCTATATGGCTTTACCAGCGCCCTAGGGTATTCACCAAGGTGATGGCCGTGGTTGCAGCTCATCTGCACAGGTCGGAGATTTCAGTCTTCCCTACCTTGAGAACTAGCTGTTGAAGGCGAGTTCCCCCAGGCTATAGTCTCCCACTTTCAAACTACGGTGAACCTCCTGCATTTCCTGGCGTTTACTATAAAAGTGCTGAAATCACACCTGACTTCCCTCTATGACGCTCGTCTAATAGAAGCTGTTCTGGACACAGTGCAGTTTCAGGCTTATGCTCCCGAACAGTGAGTCCAGGATATTTATGCTATGATACCGATGTTTCAGCTTCTGTCCTGGATTTCTTTCAGAAAGGCTGTTGGGCCTCATGGCAAATGCAGGCTCTGCAGTGGGACCTGAAGTTCCAGTGGGCGCAGCATCAAGGAAATCTCTCCAACATGGTCCAGGTCTCAGAGGGAACTGTGAAATACCTGTATAGTGGTTAACGTACCACATTTGGGTCAGAGGCAGACTCCTCTCCATTCCCTAACAAGACCTCACATTAGTGACAGATGTGTCACTCCTGGGATGGGGTGGCCATCTGAGAGAGGTGGAGATCAGAGAACTCTGGTCTTTGGTGGAATCCAGACTCCACATAAACACATTGAAGCTTAGGGCGATCCGACTAGCGCAGGTGTTCATAGATAACTCCACTACAATGTGGTACTGCAACAAGCAGGGCAGTGTGGGGCCGTGGCCATGGCTGGGACATAACCCTGGTGGCTCAACACCTGGCAGGTTCTCTGAACGCCAGGGTGGGTAAACTCGGCCATCAATGCCTAGTGGATCACGAATGGTATTCCCATCGGGAGGTGGCGCAAGGACTCTTTCAGGAGTGGGGAGAGCCCTGGTTAGATCTGTTTGCCTCTGCAGAGAACATGCAATGTCGGCAGTATTGCGCGTTGGATTTTTCAAGGTGGCAGTTGATCAGCAAGGCTTTGCATCACAAGTGGAGTTCAGGCATCCGATACGCTTTTCTGCCCATACCTCTCCTGCCCAGAGTTCTCAAGAATGACCGGGCCCAAGTCATCCTAATGGCTCCGGATTGGGCACAGAGAGTCTGGTATGCCAAGCTTCTCAAAATGAGCATCAATTCTCTGATCAGGCTGCCTCTTCGGGATGATATTTTGTTGCAGCAGCAGGGGAGGGTTCTCCACCCGAACCTGTCAACTCTGTGCCTTCATGTGTGGAGATTGAGTGATGGCAGTTGATGGCTTTTGACCTTTCTCCTGAAGTCTGTTAAGTTATTCTGGCAGCCAAGCGTCCCTCCACTAAAACGGTATACGTCTGCCGTTGGAAACTCTTTGTTTATTATTGTACAGAAAGTTCTATTGACCCTCCTTCTGTTTCTCTCTTACTGATATCCTTCTCTATACTTTTCCCTTGCCCAGCAGGGTTCTGCCTTGGGTACTCTCAAAGGCTGTCTTTCTGACTTACTGGTGTTTCTTCGGCTAGCTGATCAGCCTTCTCAAAATCCCCATTGTACATAGATTCCTCAAAGGGCTTGTACATGTGTTTCCCCCTACGCCCTTTGTTATGCCCCCATGGGACTTAAATCTGGTCCTTATATATTATGTATGCTCCCTTCGAGCCTTTACACAGCTGTCCCCTCCGGCTGCTCACCATTGAGACAGCCTTCTTAGTGGCAGTAACATCTGCCAGGAGGGTGGGTGGGTGAGATGCAAGCTCTGTTATCAAAGCCACCGTATCTCATTATCTACCCAAACAAGGTGGTACTCAGAACAAGTGCCTCTTTCCTCCCCAAGATGGTGACCCCATTGTAACTTGTTCTTCCGTCTGATACCACCCGTGGTTCATCCTTTGAATATCACTCCGCTTCTGAATGTTACCAGTTAGTGTCTTTAGATGCAATTTAATACCTGGTGTCTGCATATTCTTCATAGTGTCCTCACTTATGAACATCCTGAAATTCTTCTTTAGATTCAGACGTTTAGACAAATCAGTTCTGTGTCTAACCCCTTCAGTTTCTCACGAACAAGCACTTGCTAAGGAACAAATGTGCATCTTCACTGAATCCCATCTCAAGATTTCCTTTGATTAGTTCATTGAAGTCTGCCTTCAGTTTCAAAACATCCAGTCTATTGAAGGGGCCTCCTTCTTTGGGGTTTGTGGTTTGGACTATCCTCAATTGCTACAACAAGCACACTCGCAATGGTAGTTCCTCCCGGTTGATGTTGTGCTCACAGATTAAAGATATTACCAGAAACTGAAATACAAGGAGCTATAGTGCATGTGGACGTAGCTGTGGCAGTAATAATGACAGTAGTCCTTGGGGTTCCTAGCAGCGTTTCTGGACTGGCAAGGGGTAATACTGCCTCAGAGAGACTTTGATCAACAGGTATACTTGGACCTGTCTATGGACTGTGGGTTCCCCCCAGCTGGGTGTTTGCTTGCTTATTATACCGAGGTGGTCAGAAGATAGCGAATCATCAAATAAGTAATTTTGGCATCAATGACATCATCTCTCTTTTCTTCCTTTCCTCCTCCCTCTTGCAGTATCTTTCTCTTCTGTTTCTCTTGTTATCGCAGGGTACATCCCTATCTCCAATTACGTTCTTTCTTCATTCCTTCTGTTCTGTATTTAACTTTACTTCCATCCATCTACCAACCTTATTCTTTGTTCAGTTCTGATACTGTGAAGTGGATGGGGAACCTGCAAGTTATTCTATTATTTGACCCAGATACACTTGTGTAACCCAACCTTAGTTGTCATGTAATGTACAGGTGTGCCCTCCAGAGGGGCCTCTTTGCATTCTGAGAGGTATTCTTAAATCATTGCGAGCAAAGCTCTTAACCACTTGAAAAATGTCATCCTTTACTCTCTATGCGGCACAACACAAAATCAGTACACTTCAATTGAAATAACTGGCAGTTCTCTGCACATCACAGTGCAGAATATGGCAACATTGTCATCCACTCCTAACATGACATAATTGAACTGACCACTCACAATGATGAAATGAGCATTCTCAGCTCGGTACACACACTAAGCATCCAGTATCAGCGTGACACCATAGGATGTAACTTACAGCTCCTCACAGCAGCTCTTACTCCACAGCTATAAACTTTGCATGAGCAAACTTTAAAAACAGTAACTCTTGTTTGCCGTACTAAAGAAAATATAATCCAAAGGTGGCATTCATTCTAACGGAAACTGGAACGAATTCCTTCCTGGTGCTTTCTCGCACACACAAAGTGAATTCCCGGCCAGCGGGAAATCACCCTCAATAGTGTGGTATATTCCTTTGCACAAAGGGCCAACCGGACACTAATCTCTTACTACACCATCACAGTAAACGTTCTTACTCCCGGTCTTAGTGCAGCCATTAATGCTTAACATTCCTCAAATTTAACAGAGAAGTCAAAACCTTAATACAACTCAGTGTATATTCCAGGATCTTCGATTACGATTAATCTTCGACACTTGGCAGCAATTGGGTTTATCTCCATAAGCACAAGTGATATACATAGAAAGCATATCTGATGGAGACTTCTACCTCTCATTCCTTAATTTAAGATTATCCCCAGATGTCAGACTGGATCCAGAACTTTTTCATGTGCAGTACACCTGCACGCTGATAGATGGTGTCATTCTGCTCTGCATGACTGACATGTGCGGTGCCTGTATATGTGCCAAGGCCAGCGCACTGATGTGAGTTCTTTTCTTTCCACGCCAGTCAGCGCAGATCTGTAGAGAGCTACTGTTGGAAAGCAGTCTTTTTAACATTGTTATCCCCCACATTTTGCCAGGTTTCTGATGTGGCTTTGACTGTTAGTGCTTTGGGTCCCTGCTAACCAGGTCCCCAGTGCAAGATCTCTTTCCACAAAATTGCACAGTCGTTTTGCAAATTTTTGGCAAATGTTCAGCTACCACTGCAAGTCCCTAGTTAATAGTACCCCTGGTACCTAGGGCCTGAGGTACTAAGGAAAGTCTCTGAGGTCTGCAGCACCAGGTGTGCCACCTTCAGAAATCCCTCATCAAACTCTCACAAGTGCTACCATTACAGACTGCGTGCCCCTTATATCTGCATACACCAGGTGTAAATCACCTCTAAAGCTGGGTGCACCCAGGCACGTGTGGGCAAATATGCATTGCAGATATGCCCCTGCTATGTCTTTGTCGATTCTGAGACATATTAAGAGCATAGGAAAGCCATTTCAAATGCATGTGCTGGACACTGGTCATTACGAGTTCCCCAGCTGCATGATGGTATCAAACATCTCAGAATAATAAACCCTCACTGACCCCACTGATGAATTAATTTTAAAAAAAATGCACACCTCTCCCAGGCAGGATGGACATTCTAGGGCAGGGAGCCTCAAAGGCCTTGCTGCCTTTGTAATGCGGCCCAAGCCTCTCCAAATGGCGGATGATTAACTCCCTGTCCTGACCCCTCTTTTGATGGCCTCACAGGCTGGAAAATTGGTTAAATTAGGAGGCATGCTCACTTCATGCCAGTCCCACCCCTAGAGTGGACGAGGGCCTGAGGTAGACACTACTTTTCAAATCCTTCCACCTTGTCTGGAAGGGATTAGGCCACTAGGGTTAGGGTAATGCCTCCTTCCCAGCAGAAGTGGTCATAAGAAAGTTGTAGTCACGGTAAAGGTGGGTAGCCCATTGGCTACCACCTGGCACTTCCTATAACGCCCCTAAATTGAGTATTTAGGTAGCATCCCTGAACCCTCGAACTCCTATTTTGACAAGAAGAGTTGCACCCGCAGAAGGGGAAAAGAAGCAGCAGCTGACCTGGATCTAGCCCATCCGGTCTGCCTGCTGACCTTGAAGGATCCTGCACAAGAAGCCAACTCATCCAGCTTGTAATAAAGACTTGCGTCTCCTGTAGGCATCGGACTTGCCCTGCTGCAAGAAACTCTACAGAAAAGGCATTGCAGCTGCTGGAACCCTAGCAACACGGCACCAGAATTGCCAGTGCACCTGATGTCCATGACCCAAGGTGAAGCCAGCCGACTGTGCCAATGCAGGTCCCCAGCTGCCCAGAGACCGAGTCCAGTGTGGTCTCACCCATCTTGGACTTCCCAGAGATACCAGTTGAAGTGGATCATCGATCCAATGATGTCCCCTGACTCCTAAGAGTTCGAGTCTACCCCCGCCGGACTCCACCACAACGCTTGCAGCCTCAACACATAGGACTCCCTGACCAACTGTGCTCCAGAACGTGAAAACATGGTGCCTAAAGACACCCCTGCATCCGTCGCCGCTGAGCACAGTAGAAGAGGACCAAAGGTGCACCTACATCCCTGATCATGTACCTGTTTGTTGTCCCCAAGTGGCTTGCCAGCTTGAGCCTGCAGCCTGTTTGTCATGGGGTCAAACGTCCATAAGAAACCATTACCACCCGACGCCTTACTGCATCTCTGCACCCAGCCACCTCAGTGCCACCAGGTGTGACCTGTAGTGTGATTCTGATCAGTGCCCACTACTGAGCCTAATTCCCTGAGATTGGCTTCTTAAGTCGTTGTTAACCCTGTGTTTGCTGAACATTGTTTACCTCCATAGGATAATATTGCGGAAAACTCGGAAAATTGCAGTGTTCATTTTTGAGACTATAAAGTTTAATATATTTTTTTTTAAGTCTACTTACCTCATTATGAAGTTCTTGAGTTTGAAACATATAGAAAAAGAATTATTATTTCTCTAAATTGGTCTTGAATTGTTTCTTCGAGTGTGTGCCTTTTATTTACTCTGAGAGTACAAGAAATACTGCCCTGTAGATCAGTGCAGATTAAGTGAGTGAGAACTGGACCCTCCACCACTAAAGAGTGGCACTTGTACCACAGGTCTTGAGGACACATTCCCTTAGTGAGGAGGACTCTGATTGTTAAAGGTTCAGAGAAACACACACTGAAGAGGAGATGCTTTTATAGAGATTAGCTATGAGACTTGCCCTGGAAGACTGAATCCTAGCAATAAAAAAAGAGAGAAAAGAAAAGGGTTTGGCACCCATGGATAGTGCAGCAATTGTTTGACTAGCAACAGAGTAGAGCACTGTAACCCAAAAATCCCCAAAGGGATTGTCCCCTAATATAAGGAAGATGATATCACCAAATGGTTCACAGTCTATAAGAGGGTCTCTGTAGCCAGAAAACGTGCTAAACCGCATTGGACCTCTCCTCTGTGGGAACTGTTCTATGGAAAGTGCATGGATAGACTCCTGACACTGAATGAGGCAGATGGAAGTTCCTATGCCCTCATGAAGGCTACCCTGATTGAGGGCTTTGGGCGTACCCCTGGGGAGTACAGGGTCAATTGAGGGAGAATCGAAAAACCCAGAGTCATTCCTGGGTTAATTTTGTCGACTGCTCAGTGAAGACACTACATGGCTGGTTAGAAGGTAACAATGTGCATGGTGATGAAGGTATTTACAATTTAGTAATAAAAGAGCATCTGTTGAGTAATTGTGTGCACAAAAAGTTACATCATTACCTGGTAGACCTAGGTCTGCTTTCTTCTCAAGAGCTGGGGAAGAGGGCAGACCACTGGGTCAACACAAGGGTGACCAAAACTTCCACAAGTATGGGCGTCCACAAAAAGGATGCCAAACAGCCACGCCTAAGGGAAAGAGGGTAACCAGACGAAGAATAAAAACAAGGAGTCTTCTAATGGCCCCCAAAAACCTGCATAGAAGGGTGGGCCCCAAAATACTTACCAGCGCAAGGGCCGAGTATAAGGGTAATAATTGGAATCCCAGAAAGGCTTGGTGCCATACCTGCAAAACCAATAGACAATAAACTGGAGATCTTAACTGTCCTAGTAAAAAGAATGCCTCTAGTGTACCTGCAATAAATGCAGTGGTAAGTCTCCAGATGGGATTCCAAATAGGCCATGGCCATGTCAGTGAGCCTACTGAGGCAACTTTAATCTCAGAGGGTGGAGTAGATGTAGCTGCCCTGACTGTCTGGCCAAGTAATCTGGAGAGCCTCATATGAGTGGGAATCAAATTGAAGACAGAGAGGCACTGGAGCCAGTGTCGCCATTGTGACTGAGCAGCTGGTGTCCTCAGAACAGTATCGGACTGGTGAGACATGCGCAGTCCTCCACGCTGATAATCAGACTAAGGTACATCCCATGGCAATGTATCCTTAGAATGGGTAGGGGTTACTTGCCCAAAGAAGGTGGTAGTATCTTCTTCAATCCCTGTGCAATGATCTCAGCATGGCCTGAGGTGGAATGAAAGACCTATGCATCTATGCTGGGTATTTGTGAGTGGGTCTGTATAAAGACAAGAGCACAAAGCAAGGTCCAGGGTGAAAAAGTGGGGTTTGAGTCTGGAATAATGGCTCAACCTACTAATAGGAAAGGCAAAAAGTCTGGGGAAGCAACTACCAATCAGACTCCAGAACAGGTCCCCTCTCCTCAGGGAGACGACCTGACAGCCCCAGAGGGAACTGAGTCTCAGGAGCTTGGGCCCTACACGGTAGAGCTCCTAGGACCAGGGGGACCCTATAAGGAGGATCTGTGCCAGGTACAGAGGACCTGTCCGACTCATGAAAGTCTGAGACAGCAAGCTGCTGATCAGGAAAAGGGGGATATCAGCTGCTCCCACAGGACCTGTTGGGAGAAGGGACTCTTGTTCACTGAGGCAAGAAACCCCAAACGTGGTGCCACTAAGAAGAGTGGTAGTGCCTCAGCAGTTTAGAGAGTTTCTCCTCACTTTGACCTATGATTTCCTCCTACCTGGGCATCTAGGCCAGGTAAAAACAAGGTGTAGGTTGGTAAACCACTTCTACTGGCCAGGTACAGCCCGAAAGATGAAGGAATTTTGAAGCTCCTGTGCCACCTGTCAAGCCAGTGCCAAGATGTGTGGCCACCCAAAGCCTCCTTTAATTCCACTTACAGTGGTTAGGGTTCCCTTTGAAAGGTATGGATTGACATTGTCGGTCCCCTTGACCCTCCAACAGCATCAGGGAGCAGATTTATACTAGTGGTACGGGATCACGCAACCAGGTACCCTGAAGCAATTCCTCTGAGGACTACTTCTTACCCTGTTGTAGCTAGGGCCCTCATTGGTGTAAATACCAGTGTGGGCTTTCAGAAAGAGGTGGTGTCAAACAGCGGTACCAATTTCCTATCTGTCTACATAAAACTAGTGGGCTGAGTGTAGCATAACCTATAAATTCACTACCCATTATAACCCATAAACCAGTGGTCTTGTTGAGAGATTTAACAAGACATTGAAAGGTATGATTGGTGGACTCCCTGAAAAACTCAGAAGGAGATGGGATGTCTGTCTTCTATGCCTGCTTTTGCGTAAAGGGTGTAGGTTTTCCCCCATTGAACTTCTGTTTGGGCATCCTGTAAGAGGACCCTTTTATATTGTGAAGGAGGGATGGGAGAGACCTCTCAGAGAGCATAAGGAAGGCATTGTAGATTGTGTTTGGACTTCGTTCCAGGATGGCTGATTATATGGAAAAAGCTTCAAAAAATCTTGAAGCCCGCAAAGAGCTCCAAAAGCTTAGGTATGACCAAAAGCTGCATTGGTGGAGTTCCAACCAGGGAAAAGGTATGGGTGTTGGAGCCTGTGGCTCCTAGGACCCTCTGGGACAAATGGAGTGGACCCTACCCCATACTAGAAAGAAAAGGGGAACTTACCTATCTGGTGGACATTGGCTCTTGAAGGAGCTTCAAAAGTGTTACCTATGTAAATTGCATGAAACCCTATCATGACAGAGCTGAAATGACCATATTCATGGTCACTGATGAGGGACCGCGAGTGAGCCTCTCCCAGATCTCCTCTCCAGCAATTCAAAAGGGCTCGGTGGAGGGTGTGGTCTTTTCAGACACCCTTACTGGACAACAGCAGGCTTAACTGCAAGCAAGCCTTACAGCAGTATGCTAAGTTCTTCTCCTTGACCCTGGTCAGATTATCCGGTGCACACATAATGTGGACACGAGGGACAGCTTACCTGTCAAAAACGAAATTTACAGTCTAACCATGTCAAAGATAGCATTAAAGCTGAGGTCAGCAAGATGCTGAAATTAAGGTTCATTGAGCACTCTGAAAGTCCCTGGGCCAGCCCATTGGTTTCAGTCACCAAGCCTCATTCCCAGGGTGGAAAGAAAGAAATGAGGTTTTGTGTGGACTACAGGTGTCTCAATGCTGTGACAAAAGCCATGGCGCACCCCCTTCTTAGGGCTGATGAGCTAATTGACAGGTTAGTGGCAGCCAAATCTCAGTACTTTTGATCTCACATCAGGGTACTGGGAGATAGGTCTGTCCCCTGGAACAAAAAAGAAAAATGCCACTCTCCACTCCTGATGGGCATTATCAGTTCACCTTTATTACCTTTGGACTGAAGAATGCTCATGCCACCTTCCAAAGGTTGGTGAACAAAGTCCAACTGGGTTAGAATACTTTAATGCAGCATATCCAGATGACATTGCTGTTTTTAGCTCTGTCTGGCAGGAAAACCTGATCCACCTGGCTCTGAAAATGGCAAGCCTCACTATTGAGGCAAACAAGCTCCAGATAGTGCACGGCCAGGTTCTACACTTGGCCCATCTTGTAGGTGGAGGCCAAGTTCCAGACCAGGGGTCACTAACTGGTCATTCGGGAGCTACTGGTAGCTCGCCAAGACCCCCTGAGTAGCTTGCACGGTAGTGCCTCAGTTTGGTAGTCCATTAACATTATTTTAACATTATTTTTTTTAATTTTTTTAGGTGACATTACCTGCCCTCACCCAAACCAGCTGCTCAGATTGGCTTAACTGAGCTGTACTGGGGCAGGCTGAAGAGGATGACATTGTTCCTCCATGGCATCGTCTCTACGCCACCTGCCTTTCACACCCTAGCACCACACTTTTCATCCCGTGCAAGAGTGCCGCTGTGGAGTAGCAGGTTTGACAAAGTGGAGGAGCAGGAAAGCATAAGTGGCGCAAGCAGTATTGACCTGCTACCAGGCTGCACGCCACCTGCCTTGTCAGCCTGCCACCGATCAGAACAGAAGTTAAGGTTTAAAGCAGCCCTGTGTTGCCCAGATAAGCTCTGTTCCTGTAGTGAGCCCGGGCCCTGGCCTGTTGTTGCATAAGGCGATGTGCCTCATTTCTAATTTGCTGTAAGCATCAGCAGCATTGGGGCCAGTATTTTATACAATTATTCAATAAATTATTCAGGAGATAAAACGATATGCATTCCATGGACATATTAAAAAAAGAAAATAAATTGTGGCCCTTGCACAGGGCGTGACAATCCTTATTTTCACGCCGCATGCCAGGGTCACAGTGTTTTTTTTTTTTGTATCCATGGAACGTGTATCATTTATCAGATAACGATATGTGGTCCATGGATATTAAAAAATAAAACACTCTTTGTACCCCTGGCACATGTGACAGTAATTCATAAGAAACACCACCCCCAATGCTGCTGATGTGTACAGGAGATAAATTCCTGTAAGCATCAGCAGCATCGGGGCCAGGGGCGTAGCTTGGTCAGTAAGATAAGGGGGTGTGAACTTCTGATTCTCCAACAATCAGGCTGGCATGCAATGTAAAAATACGTTAGATGACAAGTAGTGTGCATGGGAGGTACCTAAGGGGCACTTGTAGGAGGCTGGCCTGGCTTATAGTGGGTACCTTGTGGTACTTACACCTTGTGCCAGGTCCAGTTATCCCTTATTAGTAGAATAGAGGTGTTCTAGCAGCTTAGGCTGATAGAGGTAGCTATAGCAGAGCAGCTTAGGCTGAACTAGGAGACATGCAAAGCTCCTACTACACCACTTATATGACTTAGCACTATATCATAAGACAACACAATACTCAAGTTACTAAAAATAAAGGTACTTTATTTTAGTTACAATATGCCAAAAGTATCTCAGAGGATATACTCCCTTAGGAGGTAAGTAATATACACACACAAACCAAAATCAGGTAAGTAACAGTTAGAAAAGTAATGCAAACAATGTAGAACACAATAGAATGCAATAGGGAGAATTAGGCGTAGGGGCAACACAAGCCAAAACCAAACTCAAAACGTGGAATGTGAACCATGAATGGACCCCAGGCCTAGTGTAGTGTGTAGAGGGTCGCTGGGAGTGTAAGAAAACACTAAGGGTGTCCAAGATACCCCACCCCAAGACCCTGAAAAGCAGGAGTAAAGTTACCCTACTACCCCAGAAAGACAGTAAAGTCTAGATAGTGGATTCTGCAAGGACAACAACTGACTGCAAAACACTGAAGACTGATTCCTGTACCTGAGGACCTGTAAAGGAAGGGGACCAAGTCCAAGAGTCACACTAAACCCCAGATGAAGGTGCAAAAGGGCTGCCTACGGGTGGAAGAAGCTGAAGATTCTGCAACAACGGAAGGTGCCAGGACCTTCTTCTTTGGTCAGAAGATGTCCCACGGCGTGCTGGAGGATGCAGAGTTGTTTCCACGCAGAAAGGCCGCAAACAAGCCTTGCTGCAAGAGTCGCGGTTGAGGATTTTGGGTGCTGCCAGGGCCCAGGAAGGACCAGGAGGTCGCCCTTGGAGGAGGAGACAGAGGGGGCGCTCAGCAACACGGAGATCCTACACAGAAGCAGGCAGCACCCACAGAAGCACCTGAACAGACACTTAAAAGATCCAAGGACGACGGTCGACTCAGAACAACAAAAGAGGGTCCCACGACGTCGGAGTCCAAGCGAGTTGGGCAATGCAGGACAGAGTGCTAGGGACATGGGCTAGGCTGTGCACAAAGGAAGTCTTGCAAAAGTGCACAGAAGACCGCGCAGCTGCGGTTCACGCAGTACACAGGATTACTGTCTGGCGTGGGGAGGCAAGGACTTACCTCCACCAAATGTGGACAGAAGGGCCACTGGACTGACAAAGACATTTGGACCCAGCTCCTGTGTTCCAGGGACCATGCTTTTCAGGATGAGAGGGGACCCAGAGGACCGGTGATGCAGTCTTTTGGTGCCTGCGTTAGCAGGGGGAAGATTCCGTCGACCCACAGGAGATTTCTTTTTGGCTTCCTGTGCAGGGTGAAGGCAGACAGCCCTCAGAGCATGCACCACCAGGAAACAGTTGAGAAAGCCAGCAGGATTAGGCGCTACAATGTTGCTGGTAGTCTTCTTGCTGCTTTGTTGCGGTTTTGCAGGCGTCCTGGAGCAGTCAGCGGTCGATCCTTGGTAGAAGGTGAAGGGGGAGATGCAGAGGAACTCTGGTGAGCTCTTGCATTCATTATCTGAAGAATTCCCCAAAGCAGAGACCCTAAATAGCCAGAAAAGGAGGTTTGGCTACAACAAAGGAGGATTGGCTACCAAGACAGGTAAGAGCCTATCAGAAGGAGTCTCTGACGTCACCTACTGGCACTGGCCACTCAGAGCAGTCCAGTGTGCCCCCAACATCTGTTTCCAAGATGGCAGAGGTCTGGGACACACTGGTGGAGCTCTGGGCACCTCCCCTGGGAGGTACTGCTCAGGGGAGTGGTCACTCCCCTTTCCTTTGTCCAGTGTTGTGCCAGATCAGGGCTGGGGGATCCCTGAACCAGTGTAGACTGGCTTATGCTGAGATGGGCACCATCTGTGCCCATCAAAGCATTTCCATAGGCTGGGGTAGGCTACTCCTCCCCAGCCCTTCACACCTATTTCCAAAGGGACAGGGTGTAACACCCTCTCTCAGAGGAAATCCTTTGTTCTGCCTTCCTGGGCCAGGGCTGCCTGGACCCGAGGAGGGCAGAAACCTGTCTGAGGGGTTGGCAGCAGTAGCAGCTACAGTGGAAACCCCAGAACGGCAGTTTGGCAGTACCCGGGTTCTGTATTGGATTGCCCTGAACGATGTGGGGGCACCTTGGCTAGTGCCAGGGTGCCCACGCACTAAGTAACTTGGCATCCAACCTTCACTAAGTGAAGGTTAGACATATAGGTGACTTATAAGTTACTTATGTGCAGTGGTAAATGGTTGTGAAATAACGTGGACGTTATTTCACTCAGGCTGCAGTGGCAGGCCTGTGTAAGAATTGTCAGAGCTCCCTATAGGTGGCAAAAGAAATGCTGCAGTCCATAGGGATCTCCTGGAACCCCAATACCCTGGGTACCTCAGTACCATATACTAGGGGATTATATGGGTGTACCACTATGCCAATGTGAATTGGTACATTTAGTCACTAGCCTGTTAGTGACAAATTTGGAAAGCAGAGAGAGAGCATAACCACTGAGGTTCTGGTTAGCAGAGCCTCAGTGAGACAGTTAAGCATCACACAGGAAACACATACAGGGCACATACTTATGAGCACTGGGGCCCTGCCTGGCAGGGTCCCAGTGACACATAGACTAAAACAACATATATACAGTGAAATATGGGGGTAACATGCCAGGCAAGATGATACTTTCCTACACTCACGCTGGCATACATTATATGTGAAACAGGATGCATGAAAGGGGCTTAAGAGGCAGTGGAGAGGGAGAGGTATACAAATTGGTAGGAGTTGGTGTTGGAGTGCCATTGAGAGGAAAGCCTTTGCTGTGATTTGGTCCCTGAAGAAGTTGAGGCCATACTTGTTGGTCCCCAGTGCCCGATCTCTTTCCCCAAAACTGCAAAATTGTTTTGCAATATTGGAAAACTCTTCAGCTACCACTGTAAGTCCCTAGTAATGGTATCCCTTGTACCTAGAACCTGGGGTGCTAAGCAAGGTCTCTGAGGGCTGCAGCACCAATTGTGCCACCCCAAAGACCCTTCACTAAACTCAAACAGGTGCTGCCATTGTAGAGTGCGTGTGTTGGTGCAGGTAAAATTGAAAACGTGACCTGCCACACACCCCTGTGTGCCAGGCCCACTGTCACTTCATGCACTAGGTGTCAGTCACCTCAAAAGCTGAGTACATCTAGGCACATGTGATGGCATATATGCATGAGCAGATATGGCCCTGCTATGTCTGTTGATTCTGAGTTAAATGCATGTGCTGGACACTGGTCACTAAGAGTTCCCCAGCTTCCTGATGGCTTCTCTGAATCCTGGGATGTTTGGTACCAAACATCTCAGAATAATAAATCCTCATTTGACCCCACTGATGGATTTACTTTAAAAAAAATCCAGAAAGAGGGCACTTTAGAGATGCCCCCTGAAGACCTACCAGCTGCTAGTGTGCTGACTGACTGATCCTGACCAGTTCAGCTACCAAATGTGTTTCTACCCCACCCCTCGCCAGGTTAAGGGCCAGAACTCTTGAGGGCCTGATTTAAAAAATTTGTTAAATTAGGAGGAGTACCCACTTAATGCAAGCCCCACCTCTAGGGTGGACAAACTGAAGTGGATACTACCTTTCAAATTCCTCCATCTTGTTGGGAAGGAATTAGGCCACGAGGTTTAGGATTATTCCCACTTCCCAGCCGAAGTGGTCATAAGAAAGGTGCAGTAGCCATAAAGGTGGGCAGCCCATTTGCTACTACCTGACACTCCCTGTAACGCCCCTAAATTCAGTATTTAGGTGGCACCCTATAACTTAGATTTCAACAACCTAAGAAGACCCAGACAAAGAGATGCACCCGCAGAAGAGGAAAAGAAGCAGCATCTGACCTGGAACCAGCCCCTCCGGCCAGCCTGCTGACCTTGAAGGATCCTGCACAAGAAGCCAACTCGTCCAGCCTTCAATAAAGACTAAAATTTCCAGTGGGCAGAGAACTTACCCCCTGCAACAAGAAACCCCCAAAAAAAGACTCTGCAGCTGCTGGAATCCCGGAAAACTGACACCAGAGCCACTGTATCCGACATCCACAGCCCAAGGTGAAGCCAACTGACTGTGCCAACGCAGCTGCCCAGAGACGAGTCCAGTTTGGTCTCGCCTGTCTCGACTCTCCCGAGACTCCTGCAGGCTCTGCACTCAGGCCCTTTTTCCTAGGCTTGAGAACAGAGGGAATCCGACAGCTATAGCAACTACTGGCCCCATGACACCTGACCCCTGCTGAGATGAGGCACCGATGCCAACAACGTCCCTGGCTCCTAAGAGCTCGAGTCCATTCTGGGTCCACCCCGGACGGACTCCCCCACGATGCCTGCAGGCTCGACGCATGGGGCCCCCTGACCGCGAATGCCACCAGATGTGAAAACCCAATGCCTAAAGACATCCCTGCATCCGTCACCCCTGGGCACAGGAGAAGAGGACAAAAGGTGCACCTACGCCCGAGCACCCTAAGTCTACTACCTACCTGTTTGTTTTACCCAACTGGCTTCCCAGATAGAGCCTGGTTGTCACAGGGTCAAACTCCCATGGGAAGCCATTGGACACCCGACATCTTACTGCACCTCTGCACCCGCCTGCCCCAGTGCCACCCGGTGTGACCTGTTGGTGCAGTTTTGATTAGTGCCCAGTACTTACCTAGACTCCCTGAGATTGGCTTCATAAGTCCCTGTATTTGCAGAACATTGTTTTCCTCCATACTATAACGTTGAGCGAACTCTGAAAATTGCACTGTTTACTTTTGAAACTATTAAGTATTCGTGCTTAAACATCAACTTACCTATTTACGAAGTTCTTAGGTTTGAAACATATATAAAAATATTTATTTTTCTAAATTGGTCTCAAATTTATTCATTGTGTGTCTCATTTATTGCCTCTATAAGTACAAGAAATGCTTAGCACTACGCTCTTATAAGCCCAACTGCTCGCCCACACTTCCACAAAATAGAGCATTAATCCCATCTACTTTTACTTCTGCAATAACAGTTGGGAATCCAAGGGACTCTCTGCACAGTGTACTTCATTTTAGTGCACTATATAGAGAGCAAGCTTCTTACAGCTATCTTATTTGCTTTTTGACATTTTGTTGAAGTTCTTTTGCACTTATCTACTGGTGTGGCAGGTATGTCTGCAAGGAAAGCTGGATTCAAGCCCTTCAGCGCCTGTCACAACAGGAAATGTTGGTGACAGACCTGCCCTTCTCTGTCTCTCGTGTCTTGGGCGTAGCCACACTGCCAAGACCTGCGTCGATTGTCATGCCACGCACCCCTAGTACTTGTTGGAGTGATCCCTTCAGTTTCTTGCCACTCGACGTGTGAGGCCACAAGGGTCCTGATCCCGGTCAAGAGGAAGGTCCCGGGATCGGTCCTGGAGCCTTCAATCTTCATCGAAGTCATCCCATTCCGACACAAAGAAGAGTTCTTCGACTTCAAGCTGTCAGTCATCTGACGAGACAAGGGAGCGTCAACATTCGAGGCCTTGCTAAACGGTTGAGCCAGCATGTTACCCATCTCCCTGCCTCCCTGAGTTTTCTGGAGATGGGGTGATCCACGTGGAGCGCCTTTGTGCCCTGGCGGTTCGAGAGGAGTCCCTACTGGTTGCCTGCCGGTGGGTTCGTCCTTGGCACCAGTTACATCCATTGGATCCAGAGATTCATCTGGACTAGCAGCACAGTCCCCATTTTTATCCGCGACTTTGATACAGAGATGGAGGGGTGCTGTCTGACACAGACTGAAGTAATTCCCTCCATGCCAGATCCTGAGGCATGTTGACTATGGGCTAGGACTTTGGGAAGATTGGAAGTGGCCAGTGGACCCTGAAGAATACCAGCCGCCACACGCCAATGTGGACTGGTGTGAGGATTTGTCAGGATGCCAGTGGGCAGGACACCTCCCCAGGTACTGGTCTCTCTTCCTACTGTGGCTACGGAGCCAGACGTCTCATTTACTTTGGTGGTTAGGAGGGGGACCAAGGCCCTGGACCTCCAGCTGCCCTCCATGGCTGTCAAGACTTATGTCTTGACAGAGGTGCTTCAGCTGAGAGTCCTCCCCCCCTTCTTCAGAAATGCTTCACCCATTTAATAATGCCCCCAAAGACATCCTGCTTGCTGTCTGGTCCAAGCTCTGCACAGAGGCTCCTGTGAATAGCATCATTGTCTGGCATCAGTGGCCTTACAGCGCAGTGCATGGCTGAGGACAAGTGACTTTTCAGGGGATGGCCTAGTTTCACTTATGAACATGACCTTTGATGACTCTAGTCTCTTTAGAGAGAAGGCGGCCTCAGCGCTGAAGCGCTTCAAGGATAGCAGAGTTACGGCCAGGTCCTTAGGCCTTTCTATGGCACCTCACTAAACCCAGCCCGCCATTTGCGACATGGAGGGGGCTTCCAACCACATCTCTACCTGCCCAGGCACCCCATTACCCACACATCCCAGGCCCCTGCATGGCTTAGAAGGCGATACCCACAGACCTCACGGGTCAGGCAGCCAGTGGTCAGGCCAGTACACCACTCCCTCTGCACCTGCAGCCTCCAAGCCTCCTTACTTTTCCCTCTCACCATCATGGGCAACAAGTGGGGGGTAGGATAGACAATCACCTGCAATACTGGAGGTCGAATCAGGGTGTGGAATTTAATAAGATAACTACTTGCCCATGGGGCAGGCTGCTTCATAAACCTGCTTGCCCTGTAAAAAACAAAAACAAATAGTCCCTTTGGTTTCCCATATTGCAGCAACATATTATGGCAGCAATTTAATTGTTTAGGAGCTCTGAGTATAGCCTCACTGATTATGCCTGGGCTAATACTATAGTGTCTGAATATTAACAATTCCCTCATATTGCCATCTTTCAGCATATCTACATCCTGGGGCTGGCGGTAGCAGTAACTAATAGTTCCAGGGTTGGAATGCCCTTTTGAGTCTTGTGCACATCTACTAGTACGAGCATGTTTCATCAGCTCTTTAATCTTTCTTCATACTGAAAAGTTTGGAAATTTACAGCTGAGAACGGCAGAAGAAAAATGGCTTTCAGATTTGGGGAAAAGTAATAGTTGGAGGGAAAGAGAGCTTCTAAACATTCGACAGATTTTCGCATGAGTAAATCTACACATGCATGTTCGCTTGTGAAAAAGGCAATTAATAAATATTTATTAGGAGTACAATTTCTTGCCCTACTTCTGCAAATTCAAGAAAGCCATAAATATGCACTAAAGCAAGGGCATATGCATACTCTTTTTTGACCTTCTTTAAGATTTGGGCCCCTAATTAGGTATGGCATTAACGAAGACCATTTGTTTTTTATTAAAATTCTCTCTTTCTCTGTGTGTTGACTAGCTTCACTGTTGCTCTTTCACAAGGAGCATATTGGCACTTAAAGTAATTTTATTCAGTCCCAGGGATGGTGTGGCAACGTGTGGGTTTTGAGAACAAAACACATTTTTATTTTTACCAATGTTTATTATTATTGTGAGTGTCAGGCTGCTCCCACAGCTATAAAGATAACCAGGTCAAAACAAGACATATATTGACAAAACCAAAAGGCTGACCACCAATTTCAGACCTTTTGGCTATGCCACTGCTTGTTTGTTTTCATGTTTTCCATAATACTTTTGAAACTTTTCACCCTGATTTTCCATTATGAATATTTTTGGAAATTTTAGCATACATCAACATATTTTACTATAACATGTTTCAAAGAAATATCCTAAATTTCAAAGTTTAGAAAAAGTTTTTTTTCCTAGTTGAATTTTTGGTGAACAACCTATTTTGAAAGCAAAGAATCATCAATCTTGCTTAAAAGATTCTGCAGAGAGAACTGTAGGAACATTACATGTAGCCTCATTTTGTTAAACTTTGCAACCGTGTGTATACATTTTTATACTGGAACCACTCAATGTCAGTAGTACAGTCCGAGGATTACAACATTTCTGTAGAGCACTCACCCTAATAATCATGGATTTGCATTAATGAAACATAAATACAAAGAAGTGGCAGCTCTCTTGGCCAAGGGAGCCATAGAGAGGGTGCCGGTAGCAAGAGTAGATTGTGGTTGCTATTCCTGCTACTTTCTGGCACCCAAGAAGGAAGGAGGTCTTTGTCTTATTCTAGGCCTGTGACCTTACAATTTCTTCCAGGAAAGGAGAAATTCAAAATGTTTATGCTCATTCAAGTCCTGTCTGTCCTGGACATGGGATATCAGATGGAAGCTTTGGACTTCCAGGACATTCCCGTTCTGCCTGTCCACAAACATTACCTGCAGTTCACAGTAGGTCATGAGCACTTTCAGTTCACTGTGCTCCACTTTGGCCTTACCAGCACCCCTTAGGGGGTTCACCAAGGTGATGGGGGTGGTTGCTGCTCATCTGTGGAGATCACAGGTAGGAGTCTTCCCCTACCTCAACGACTGGCTGTTAAAGGCAAGCTTGTCCCAGGCAGTCGTCTCCCACCTCCAGATAACAGCAAACCACCTGCACCCCCTAGGGTTCAATATAAATGTACTGAAGTCGTACCGGATTCCCTCTCAGACATTCCCTTTAATTTGAGCTGTTCTGGACACAGTGCACTTCCAGGCTTATCCTTCCAAATGGCCAGTCCTTGATGTTCAAGCTAAAATACGATGTTTCAGCCTCTATCCTGTGCTTTGGTGAGTCTGACTTTGAGGCTGCTTGGCCTTATGGCCTCCTACGCCCTGCTTGTGACACATGCCTCCTGGCATATGTGGGCTCTGCAGTGGGACCTGAAGTTCCAGTGGGCACAGCATCAGGGGAATCTCACCGACATGGTCCAGACTCAGAGGGCACTGCATAAGATTAACAGTGCTGGTTAATGAAATGTGATTGTCAGCAGCCAAAAACTCTCCCTTCCCCAATCTGATCAGTAGTGACAAATGTATCACTTCTGGGATGGAGTGGCCATCTTTGGCAAGGTGTGGTCGTTGACCCTTTGTAAAGAGGCCCTGCACCTCTAGATATGCGGGAACATCAGGGCAAATCGCTGGTGGTTCAACATCTGTTGGGCTCTCTGTACACCAGGGCTGGGATTGAGGAGAGTTGATCTTTCAGGGACCTGGTTTTACACACCAGTGATTAGTGTTCTTTGTGGCTCTGCGCTCTTGTCGTGGAAAATTGCAAAACAAAACTGACATCAGCGCTCTGGGGTGGCGCCTATTTAGGCACCGGGGCACATCAATTCTGATGTGGACGATGGCGCCACTCAGAGCTGAGCGATGCCACCTACTGGAATGCATGGGTACTGGTCACAAAAAAAATTCACATCTAGTCTGAGGCCTGGGGATAATTCTAATGGAAGGAATCTGTGGCTAGAGTCTCTACCAAATAAGGCGTTACTTTAGGTAATTAACTAGTTCTTCAGTTCTCAGCTATGACATAGAGCCCTTCAGGACTCAATTTGACAATGACATCATACTATGAAGCACACAGTTGCACCTGGCCCTTTTTGCAGGTTTATCCCCAGGTCTTTTGTCTATTTTTCTGATCCCCTTTTTCTTGGTTCTAGGAATCTGGGCACTTTACCACTGCTAATGAGTGCTAAAGTGTATATGCTCCCTGTGTAAATTATGATTGGTTATCAATGATTGGCATATTTGGTTTACTATTAAGTCCCTAGTATAGCGCACCATGTGTTCCCTGGCCCTGTAAATCAAATGCTACTAGTGGGCCTACAGCACTGACTGTGTCACCCACAGAAGTAGCCCTATAACCATGTCTACGTCTCAGACTTGCCATTATAGTGTCTGCACACAGTTTTAAACTGCCATATCCACCTGGCAAGTACATCCAGTTGCCATGCTTAACTCTTCCCTTTGATTGCATGTAAGTCACTCCTAAGGTAGCCACAGGCAGCCACATGGACAGGGTGCAGTGTATCTAGAAGATAGGACATGTAGTGATGCTTTCACATTTCCTGACAGTGAAATACGGTGCATTTCGTTTTTCACTTTTGAAAGGCTATCTGTTCCATAGGTTAACATGGGGTCTGCCTTGAAACACCTTTCAAGTTCAGACTCCCATGGGAAGATGATAGGAAGTTGGAGTTCGGGATCTCTGAACTCACGCTTTAAAAATACATCTTTTAGTGAAGATATTATTTAAATTGTGGGTTTGAAAAGGCCACTTTTAGAAGATGGAAGATGGGCCTTTTCTTGCTTAACCATTCTGTGCCTGCCTGTGGAATCCACGTCTCTGTAGCTAACCGCTGAGGCCTCCTACATACACTCTAAACAGTCACACAAAAGGAGCTTAGGTGTGCCTTGCATATCCTGATGGGTTTTCCTGGGCTAGAGTAGTGGGATGCGTTGACTCTTGATCCTGAATAGGCCTTGACCTGTCCTGCACAAGTCTCCCTCTCCTAAAGAATGTCTGGGACAGAGCAGAAAAGAACTGGATCTTGTGAGGAGGAAGGACTGCCTTTGAAGTTTGCCTACATCAAAGGCCAGAACTAGTATAAGTAGTGGGGCCATGACCCCAGAACGTTACAACTTTTTTGGACTAAGGAACCTGCCAAGGCGAAGAGCTGGAGAAGTTGTCTTGAGGTACTTCTGCTTTGCTGTGTTGGCCTGCTGCTTCTGTCTTGAGCAGTGAAAGGACTGGACTGAACTTTCTGCAACTTCTTTCCTGAGGTTCTCCAAGGGCTTAAAGTAGAGCTTGCCTCCTGTTGGAAGTCTTAGGAACATCAAGGACTTCAAGTTCATCTTCCTGCAGCACTGGGGACTGTGTGTTCTGTGGTGTAACAGAAAAAAACCAACTACGACGCCACTGCCTGCGCTGTGACTTGACAGCACCTCATGGAGCATCGCCCGGCTTCACAGTGCAACCCTGGTCTCACCAATGCGGCCGGCACACGTTGCATCGCCTTGCTTCACACCGCAGCCCTGGTATCGCGGACGACGCTGCCTGCACCATGGCCGATGGGCACTGCTCATGAGGTATATGAAGCAGCCCTGGTCCACTGGTGTCAGGGACATCGACTTAAGGCTCTTCAACTGACGCCATTGCTTGCACCATGATCTGTGGGCACTAAGCATTGCCCCGCTTGCCATCGAAACCTTGGATCAACAGCTCTTCAGCAACGACGACGTCGCTGCCTGCACTGCGACCTATAGACAGGGCATTTTACATTCCTCTGCCTCACACTGCAGTCCTGGTTTCACCAACGACACTGTCACCGAGCCTCTGCCTGCACCGTGACCTGTGAGCAAAGCACATCACATCGTCCTGCTTTGCATCGCAGCCCTAACGCTACCATTCCTGACTTCTCCCTAACTGAGTTTGATCTGCAACGCGTGTGACTTCAAGGGCCTGACAACTCCTACACTGACCTACAGAACTGAAGCTGAAACTTCAGATCTCAACGCAAGGTCTCCAATGCCCTGCATTTCCAAGGTATTGTTTGCGGGTCTTCCCGATACCGTAGCTGGCACGCAACCTTGCCCCCAGCCTGCACTATTGGATTTGTTGTTCACAACGCTGTGATACCACAGACTGAGATATCGACTTCAAGGAACTGTATTTTAAACTGATTCTTACAAAGATTGTATCTTTATTCCTGTATATTGTATTTTTATTTTGGTGGTCTTATACACAGATAAATATTTTCTTTTTTGTTCCTAAAACTGGTGTGGTGTCAATTTGTAGTGTTTTCACTGTATTACTGTGTATTATGTGCAAACGGTTTAGGCATTGCCTTTGAGAATACCTGTCTGCCAGTGCCAGGCTACCAAGGGGGTGAGGAGGGGTTATTTTAGGTGTGTAACTCCCTTATCCTGACTAGAAGGAAGGGTCCCTACTTGGACAGGGTGCAAGCCACTGCCAACTAGACTCCCATTCCTATCACACAGTAACTCAACAAAACCACACAAACTGCTACCCTCGACAACACAGAATCAAAGACGCATTACCCTAATTATTCTCACTCTCCTAGAACACTGCATCAGCTTAAGGAATGCTGGAACACCGTCAATACTCTGCACTGAGCCATGGACACTTGGGAATGCAGGCTTGGGTGGTGCAGCTTTTATCCGTCTCTGGGGCAGATTCTAATTCCCTCTGTCCCAGTGGAAACCATCATATGCTACCATATTTTGTCGCAGCAGATTTGCAGCACGCATATTTCTGGTGCAAACTCTAGTTGAAGCTTATTGCAAGCGGATGAACCTTTTGTCTCGAAATGAGGCATAACACTGCAAATCAGATTAAATATTGTGAAGCGCAGTTTGGCTCCACAGAAAATGAAGGAGGTTTAGTAACAGATTAGCAAAGTTAGAAACTCAAATCATTCAACTTAATTATGTTGGTAGTCAGTATAGGAATGCATTGGTCAATATAATTCAAAGGAATTTAATATCTCAAATACAAAGACAAATTGTTGTCATAAAGTAGATCAAATCAGGCACAGTTTCCCATGAAACTGTGGTGCCCTACAGTCATTAAACTCATGGGGTTTGTAACAATGCAGAAAACCGTGATAAAAGCAATCGTTGAACTCAAAGGTGGTTGGTACCCCGTTAATGAACGGATGCCCGTCTAGGTAGTAGCGGCCCAAGTGGTATTCGCCGCCCTGCAACACGTGTTGAATGAAGATGTTCCCTTTCTCCAAGACGTACATGAGCCACTGAATAGACTGTGTGGAATAACGTTTCTGTTTACTGTTATAGCGGTCAGGCGGTACTAGAGCTATGGTTTGAGGTTTTAAAAACATGCTGATAAATAGACATGCACATGGAAACCAGCGTAATGTTCTTAAATGGGTATAGGTATGCCACAATTTCTTTCCTCTTATGGGATTTGGTTTTGATAATCGTGACCTGTTTCATCATCTCCACCACAATGTCTCTGAAAAGGTTGCACGCTTTTCGCAAGATCATTACATCTGCCTGACAGTAAGCTTTCAATTCTGTTTGAAAATGTAACCGATTTTCAGGGTTTTCATCATACCACTGTAGAGCTCTCTTTATCTGATGGCATCATGTACTCAACACCATAATTGTCGGGCAGAAGCATAGGACTGCTGTAATTCTGATTAGCCCATGTGTTAAAGTGCGGGAAATAACCTTTACAGCATTCAAACCAAAGGCTTTTGGCAACTTGCTCAACTTAATGGTCAGAAAATTCAAGGTGCATATGAATCTAATTTCAAAAGGCTCAACCTTTTAACAGCATCAGTTTGGAGCCCTGGGTGATGAGCTCTACATCCATCTTTTCATGAATCAGGTCCTGGAGAATAAAGAACGAGTTGTATGCTTTCGAGTTGTGAGCCAGCATGGTATACTCGTAGTATTTCGGCTGCATGAACATTTTGAGGAAATAATTCACGCACAATCTGCCTTCAAACTCCCAGTTTTCATTGGCTGTTAGATGATGAGCGTAAATGTAGTTAGGCTGGTACCTGTCTCCTGTACACTTTATATCGAATATGATATAGTCTTCTGTTTTTTTCTGGGGGAAGCCTTTGAGCATGTAACCCTCATGTGCTGTTCTGGCTACAAATACGCTTTACACCTGGGACATTGCATACCTTTACAATCATGGTTGGCGGCCTTGTAGCGCCCGCAAGTCTGACAGTCTTATTTACGGACGCATTGTGCGAGGCTGACTTGAACGTTCAAGCAGTCTTGTGACCGACTAAACAGATTACATTTCGAATAGCTCACTTTCTGAACGTCGTCGTCACCGGAGTTGTCCCTCTGACACATTTTATAGTGTATTTCGCACTGGTGCCTGGTCCGGTTCTTGTATGTGGTCGCAATGCTCGCACACGTACTAGGCTCCTAGAAAACCCTTCAGGTTCAAGATACTGTAAAAGTGGTTTTTGTGATGGAGCACATAAACAGTTGTGTTTTTCACACGGTCAGCAGTAGTTAAAGTACTTCCGAAAACCGCTGTGGTACAGAACTTTAACCGAAACGGCAAAATGGTTCTCAAAAAGTCCCCCAAACCAACCTGTCAGGCGGTATTTGGAGCGCCTCCTGGGCTTCGGCCACAATAGACATAATGACGTGGTCTGGGGTAGCTTGGTCCATCGAGAAACCTGCGATGTTCGCAGCCACACACATATTGGTCGCTCCGGTTTTGAAGTCAAGCAACCATCAATATTTCTTGCTGTCGATTTTACTGTACATGACGCTCTTTAAGGTTCTGGAAGCAGCGCCCACATGGCCCCTCACAATGAGGCCAATGATTCGGAAGGTCCCGTACGACATTAATTAAGCCTTGTTCTGTAAGAGCTTAGACAGGTTTTCTAGAAACGTCACAGTGTGAAATACATCTTGAGATGACCGTCTAGTGAACAGAGGACTGTTGACCCTGCCCCTGAAAACATAGCTGGAAGAAATCGTTAGGCCCCACATCGTGTTACAATCGTTCTATTAGCGTTTGTACAGCCTGGGGGATAGCTATAACACCCTGATCGGAGGAGTTTATTGGGTCTAGGTTAACAAACCTAAACTCCTCATAATGCTCTGTAGCTTTAAACTGCTTTACGTTGTGACTATACCATCTCACGCTCTCTAGAAACACTATGGGGGTCATTCCAAGTTTGGCGGGCGGCAGTTGCCGCCCGCCAAACGGTAACCGCCAATTGGCCGCTCCGCGGTCAGAAGACCGCTGGGGCCATTCAGACTTTCCCGCTGGGCCGGCGGGCGCCCGCCAAGGGAGCGCCTGCCGGCCCAGCGGGAAAGGACCTGCAACACAGAAGCTGACTCCGAATGGAGCCGGTGGTGTTGCAGGTGTGCGACGGGTGCAATTGCACCCGTCGCGCTTTTCACTGTCTGCTAAGCAGACAGTGAAAAGCATACTGGGGCCAGTGGCATGGGCAGTGCAGGGGCCCCAGGACACCCGTTCCCACCATCCTGTTTCTGGCAGTGAAAACCGCCAGAAACAGGCTGGCGGGAAGGGGGTCGGAATCCCCAGCGCCGCCATGGAGGATTCTCCCAGCTGGGGCTAATCCGGCGGGAAACCGTGTTGGCGGTGCTTCCGTTGCCCCAACCCTGGCGGTCTTTGACCGCCAGGGTCGGAATGAGGGCCTATATTTGAAGCCCCAGGTTGAGGATCTATGCTGGAGGGGGGACTCTCAGGAGGGCCATTTTGGGGGGGGGGGGGGTCTGACTGTTGTTTAAGGCACATGTATTGTTTAACCTCCGCACAGCACATATTCTGCATTTCTTTAATTTACTTAATGAAAGCCAGCGCTGTTTGGCACTGTCTGCCCACTTTTGCTTCTTACCAGCCCACCCGCTTTTAGGGAGTCTCCCACCACCTATTTGAACGACCTCCGCAATGCACTCGAGCTGACCCTGCTGAGGACCCGACTATAGGTCCCTCGGATGGATCTTTTAAGTCTTTGGGTTCTTTGAGTCGCCCTGCTGGTCGCAGAGGGGGTTTGAAGTTTGTGACGGTCCCTGTGTTCTCACTGAAGTGTATCTTTTGGGAACATGAAGGGCCGGCTTTAGATGCTGATGGCAATATCTTTGAAACTTTAGGGTGTTCTATATGATTTTTAGTTTTGATGGTGCATAAGAAACGTGGGGCTTTAGTTAGTATAGCCCCTACCTTTTGTTTTATTTGGGCCCTGTGAATGTTGAACCGTTGCCCCGTAGGGCACTTCTCGATCCTAATCACACTGGCATCGCCCCTATGTTCGTAGCAGCTGCTTCACAGGCCTGGATCACCTTGGTTCTACACCACTCCAGCCTCTGATTTACCAACCTCTGCATGGACCTCAAGGGCCAGTTCCCTTTTCCAGTCTTCCCCTGTTTTAATGTTTTAGAGCGGAGCGACGCTTTTAGGTTTCTGACAGCCCCCTGGATGTCTTTAATGTAGGTCTCTAGCACATTCTTAGGGTCTAACAGATCTAGTTTAGGGGCGCCTGCTGTGTCATCGTCAACAGTGCTGTTGTGTAGATCAGGACTCTGGTGCTTCACACAACATGTGCCCCAGTGCGAACATCCAGGGGCTTTGGAGGCCTGAGAGTTGCTAAAAGACGTTTCAAAACTATGGTTTTGACCGTCGCTCCACCCTAAGCTACTGTCAGGTTATGTTAATGCTGGTGACATTATTACCCTTGACACAGTACTGGTAGGGTCGTACGCTCCTGGGGGTGTGGCAGGGGACATTGGGTCTGGGGAACTTAATTGATGATCGTGGTAACCCAAGGCCTCGATGGTGTAGGCGTCATAGGGACTGTGTACTGGTGTTTGCTCCTGTTCAAGGTCTGCACTGTGCGCAGGTGCTGCTGGGGTTTCAGAACTCTCCGGACCACCCACCAACCCCCAAAAAAATATTAAATAAAACACCTAGGATAAAACACTAGGGGTGACAATGGGTTTTTAAGCTACAAGGCTCTAAATACTAGTACCCTGTTGGAAGGCTTCAGTTTGTTGAAATGTCCACGCTAGTTCGGGGATATCCTGCATACAGGGCAGACAAATTAACATTAAAATAATATCTAACATGAGCTGCAGGTTTTAGGTACATGGGGCTACACCGTTAAGTAAAACATTTTTGAAATAGAAACATCAAAACCTAGACGGATCATGTTACAACATTTGCGCAGAATTGCAACATTTATTTTGACCAGCTCTAAACATAGTTGACAGCCTAAAAGCATTAAAGGGAGCAAATCACACCATTGAAAAAAGACTATGAAAATTGAAAATGGCATCAAAACTTTTACACCAGTACGCAGGTTGCAAGCGTTAGCTAAAGTTGCAAAAGCGGATATGATACATTACAAAAAGACCACGTGTGCATTTTATATTAACACAGCACAGTACGCAGTGCACCACTAATAAAATACTACAAGCAGGTGTTTCACACACAAATCTCTGGGACACCATCACTTTTCAACACGTGCACTTTGCAGGTATTAAAACAAACCGGTGGGGATGGACAGTTTGAAAACTGAGCTGAATAAAATACCACAAAACATCAGGAGTTGAACTACTTAGAAAAATGTTAAAAACACCCTTGTTATATTTTCAGCTTATCACACCTTAACAGTCGGCGAGCGCCCAATTGATACATCACCGTTTCACAAACAAGTCTCTGGGACAACATCACTTTTCAACATAGGCAATTTACACGTATTAAAACAAACCAGTGGACAGTTTGAAAACTGCACAGAATAAAACATCACAAAACATCAAGGTTTGAACTACTTCGAAAAAATTTTAAAAAGCACATTGTTGCATTAGACGCAATCAAACCTTAGCATTATTGGCCCCAAACAACATATTTTTATACATTTAGACGTTTACAGCGCGCATAAAGTAAACATTGACAAAGTGGGCCACATTCTAATATTTAGGATTAGCGACATGTGCTTTCAATATTGTAACACAGCAGCAGCTTACTAATATTGCCCTCACACATATTCTGCCCTAAAATAAACTTTTTATGGCACATTTCACAGCAAAATGACGGTAATAGCCTCTCACACAGCATCCCCACTAAAAACAAATTAAGGAAAACAGCATTTAAAGCACAATTTATTTAATTTCATCAGTGCAAGACTCTGATCCAAAGCATAAATTTCCCCTGACTTTTATGCATTTACTTTGAGCAAAAGACACTACGGGTGGAAAGCTGTTGGGATAGAGTGGAAACGAGCATGCAGGGGTTAAAAACATCCAGCCGCCCCTGTGAGCTGTAGGGTGGGGGGGCAAGCTGTAAATGCATTAAAGAGGGTCGAGATTGCTTCAGGGTTAGGCAGCCTCACTATTCTTTGTTCACACATTTAATTGCTGCAGCCTCCTGTTTCAGTGCTGAGTTATGGGTACCAGGACGTTTTTATTTAAAAATAAAATTTAAAACAAACACTGTATTTCTTTAAACACAGTGCGACCATGTATGCTGTTTATTTAATTTACAAGCCCCCCAGGGCCGGCACAGTGCAACGATGCCTTTAAGCATCGCCGCTTAACCCTTAAAGGGGACGGCTTGGGAAACCCTTTCCATTGTAGCGGGGGCGGGGCCTGTCCCGAGTCATCCCCAGACCAGCCCAATCTGGGATTACAACTTTTCCAGGGCTGCGGCCAAATTTCAGTGTTTACTGCAGTCCTGGAGGATCAACGGAGCCCTGAGAGGGCTCCGTGTTGCCGCATACCACCCTTAACTCCCAGAGGCCTATGGAAACAACGCCTCCTTCCTACTTCGGGGCTGCGCGGCAAGCAGGTAGGAGGCCGCCGCCTCAGGACACGCTGCAGTGGCTCCATTCCCAGAAGGACCATAGTGGTCCTGCTGTTCTTTTTTTTTTTTTTTTTTTTTTTTATATGTAAATACCCCTAGGGGAGCCGGCACTTCAGCATCGTAGCGCCTGCTCCCAAACCCCACTGCACTGCCCCATGTCCAACGTGGGGACCGGCATCATACCAGTGTGGCACAGGTCTCCCAGCGATTTTTAAAATATATCGGGAGCCGGTGCCACATTAGGGTGAGGCGCCGGCTCCCAGACCCATCACGAACCCCATACCGCACCATGGTACTTAGGATTGCTGGGGACCCCTAGACAGCCTGACCAGTCGAGCTCCAACAGCCCTTAACACAGCTCAGAACTGCATAATATTTGTCGTGGATTCAGATAAAAAAAAATAGACACCACCAAAAACACTAGAAGAACCCCAAAAAGCACCAGTGACCTCACTAGGGCCATCGTCTCAACAATCTGAGAATACCCTTGAGGATGTTACCAGCCACACCACCACAAATACTGCCAACACAGGGTGAATACAACAAAATATTTAACGTTTTATTTATTTGTAAAGTGCCCTGTGTACGACCATTATATTTCACATTTGGAGCTAGTTATAGTATGTATAGGCGGCCTATTTGCTCTAAACTTAAATATAAAATGTAAATATGACAGTTACTTACCTTCATTAGTTGTTGGTCTCCCCCTGCATTTGGGGGTGCGTCCTTCTGGGCCATGTTGGGTGTCTTGGGGTAGGGTCCTGGAATAACCTTGCGCTGGGCACAACTCCAAATTGGTGGGGACTTAAAATTGTCCAAGATGGGTCTGAGTACAGGGTTACAGAGGGTTTTTCTATACCTGTGACAACTGTTAATAATATGCATATATTGCTTTATAGAATAATGGTTTGTGTTCACATTGTGTTTTATAGCCCCTTTGTGCACTGGGCCCTGCTAACCATACTGTGGGAATAGTGATGCCTGTCAGAGATTGTCAGCAGATCAAATGGTGTCTTGTGACACAGCCCTCACA
Organism: Pleurodeles waltl; assembly: GCF_031143425.1. NCBI lineage: Eukaryota > Metazoa > Chordata > Amphibia > Caudata > Salamandridae > Pleurodeles > Pleurodeles waltl. Next base: position 813,840,216 of record NC_090440.1, read on the forward strand.
ATCTCTGGTCACAAATTCCAACCTTCCTCAGCATTTTGACAGCTCTGGGACCCTTCAGATTAGTTTGTGTAGGCTTGATGCTTTGACATATAGTCTCTGATTTAAAGCTCCCTCTGGCATTGTGTTGGTTGCGTCTGTTTACACTAGGCTTTCAAGGGGACCATTCATTTTAAAGGTTTTCAGCTTGAGAAATGTTGAATGTTTCTGACATTGTGGGTCTGATTTACAAATGTATCCTGCATTCTGTTTGTTTCAGCTGTTAGAGGTCCTTTTAAAATATCCCACTCCTTTTTTTTTTTTTTTTTTTTTTTTTTTTTTTTTTAATATAAACTCCCACTGCCAGTCTCCACCTCCGAGTTAGTCCGCCATGAGGCACCCTGCCTATTCACACATTGCCTTTGCTCTGCTGAGACAGCCAGCACAGCTCTTCCCATGCCCCAACAAGCCCCTGTTAGACTCACACATTGCGCAAAATGTTAGGGCTTTGATTTTACACATACCTTAACACACCCAGACTTACTGTGATAGATCTACACACAGCGCAAGCTGTTCAGGCTGTCAAAGGGTTGTGAAAACCTGAACATGTCCGGGCACACACACACACACCACGCACAGGTTTAGGGCTATCAGTCACATAGCCACAGACACATATTAGGCACAGTGATTGATTGACACCCTTGGGGCAGGGCACCCTCGTCATTGCCTACGCCATCACGGGGCATGGCACCTGTCAAAAAGTTTGATGGAAGGTATCCCCTTATACTGCAGGCATCTGAATCCAACTAACTCAGAAATGCATGGTTAAATTGTGTCCTCTAGGAGCATTTCAACTCCCTATGACTCCCATGAAAAGAAACAACCCGGATCGAACGTATTGCTTTAATAAGTTTCAGTATTCCTATCAGCTCACACTCAATGGAGTCTCCACTGCATGAACTTTAGCTGGATCTGTTGCAGGGTAATACAATCTGGTCAGGACAGTACCACGTGCAGGTGATGGCTTTATCATATTCTTTTCTAAGGAATATACACAGATAAACATTCACACAGAAACTAAACAAGAAATAATTAACATTGGCTGGCACAGCTTTGCTACTGCAACGAGAAAGAGGAAAAACGCAGGGCAAGCAGAAGACACGACAACTTAATGTGACCCATTTTAAATCGGGGCCTACACTAACTATGGTCCACTTATAGTGAACATCACACAGTTTATAAGTATGTGTGGTGCAGATTAATCTAAATATATATACAGAAGCATTTAGAAATAAAATCCCCATCACATTGTTTTGCAGCGGAATGCCTTAGTGTGAATCTTGACCATTGTTCTTTTTTTGCTCCATTGCACCTGCAAATTAAGCATATTTCATACAAAAAGTCATCACTTCTGACCCACCTTTATGAAAGTGATTAAGACACTGTCTATAATCGGTTCCTCAAAATATTCATAGTGGTTGTTTAACCAGTGACCTTCCCATCAGAGTCTTCTGGCCTTTTTAGTACCCTGAGCGCAGGTGTACTAAACGGGGCCTATTAACCCCTGGAAATTACTCTATTTTGCTTACCCTAAAGCAGTTAAAGGGGCATTTCTGTGCTTGCACCAGCGCGCTACTGCCCAACTACCTACCAGTTTATCACACGTCGTGCTTGACTCGAGCTGGGAGGTTCTACTCACCAAAACTACAATATAAAAGTTAGTTTGTAACCTGCCACATTTCATTAATAGTGGGTATACAGTCAACCACTTTTTTCCCATGGTATTTTAGGTTGTGTTGTTTGCAGGCATAGCCTACACATCCTTGTTGCAGAATTCAAAAGGAGCAGCATCCCCAGAGGCGATCGTCACGATTGACACGGGGCGACTTGGGGACAGGAGGTGTTCCCAAAAATGACTTTTACTGCATTTGCACTGGTCTTTTCAATAAATTAGGAAACAGCTGCTCAAAATCGTTTTAACGGCACAGGATTGAAGTGACAGTGAACTTACTTGTAATGCAACTTTGGCAGCATTGTGCAGTATCCTGAATAGAATCCACTCCACTTTTGGCATGTGGGCTTTTTACAGACCTTCACTAATAGCATAACCTTCAGCCAGTGGGTTCAGATGATTTTGTAAGTCATCCTGCAAAGATGTGGTTTTAACCTGTGGTCCGAAGACCCCGGAAGGTCCCCAAAGCTTACTCAGGGGTTTCGTGACTGCTTAGCAAATTAAATATTAACAGATTCATGAGGTGTATATAAATAAGGGAGAAAAATATAAAATTGAAAACAAATCGGTAAATGTGAACAAATTTGAAACTGAAGGCTGAAAAATGTAATTGGTATATTCAGATTGATTCACAGGAGCAGTGCATGAGCAACAAGCAGAATACACTACGGATGGGCGGCCTAAATTGACTCTAGAAATGTTTCAACCTTCACATTAAATTTTCATTTTTTAAATTTGTTTCTGAATTCAATAAAATATTTCATCATGTGTATTTTTTGATGAAGCCTTATTTCTCCAGTATTGGGGTATCTTTCATAGATTCACATGCTTGAATCATTCCCCGTCGTCGAAGTTGGAGTCCCACTGTACATAGACAGCAGTAGATTATAATTTTTTACATTGAAGTCAATGGAAAAAATACATTCACTTTCATAGCTTATTAGCTTCATTAGAAAAGACCCAAAGTCCAGCCAATCAGGTGAAACTACCCTTTAAAACCCTCAGCACAGAGGCTCAGACTCTCAGATTTTCTACCACACGTTGTGTGTAAGGGAGTCTCCCTGAGCTCTGCTCAGTTTACCTGTTTCCAGATATTGTGTTCCTACATCATCAGCTGTACTTTCTTCAACATGTCTACAGCAAAGAAAGGTTTATTTCGACCTTGCAGCACCTGTGGTAAGCTAAGGCTTCACTGTGAGGACCCTCACAAAGACTGCATCTACTGTCTTCACCCAGAGCACAAGGTGAAGGACTGTAAGATTTGTAGAACCTTCCCAGCAAGACTCTGAGAGTGAGAGAGAGAAAAGCCAGGCTCCTTCTTTGGCTTCAAAAACGTAAATCCAGAGAATCTCTCTCTGATGAGGAGGACAGTGACACCTCAGTGGCCTCAAAGAAAAGTAAGATCTGTGGAGAATTTTTCTCCCAAAAGCAGTAAGGCAGCCAAGAAACTGCACTCTTTCAAAGAAAAACCTCATGCATTTCCCTCAACTTCAAGGGAACATAGTGGCAAGGTTCGCTTTGAGCCGTCCGCTCCAGCTGCCATTTCAGATAAACTTAAGAGGTCATCAAGCTCTCTGCCACCGTCGACATCAAAGGCCTCGTCGACGAGTGCGTCATTGATGGCAGGTTTTGCATCGTCTACGACCACAGTGACGGCGACATTCACAGCTCCATCGTCGCCCATGATAACTTTGTCACCATTGTCTTCAACAACTATAAAATCGGTGAGTCTGAAGTATGGCTCTTCAGCTCCCAAAGCGATAAAGATTACAAAGAAATCGACGGAGAAGAAATAAAAATCTCTATTGTCAACGCGCACATGGTCGACATCAGTGTCGACAGGTAATGCTACATAGAATCCCATTGACGACGGTTCCACTGACGGCAACTTCAGCGGCACGAATGCCTACCCCACTGTCTACAATCGCACCTTCGACAACCTCACCGTCAACAGATCAGTTTTCTGCATCCACGGCTATAGATTCCGGAGAATCTTCCGGTCAACAGACTCTATTACCCTCTCATACCTCACCTAGTCATTTATCACCTGCACCTCCACATCATCTTTTTGATGACGATGCTGAGGGAGAGGGAGAAAACTACTCGGACGATGGTCTGTTTCCAGTCGCACGTAGCTCTTCAGACCTGAGAATAAAATGCCAAGACGAAGATGATGAGGTAGAGAGTGAACAGGTATACGTACAACACTCATTGTGAGAACATCGGCGCTCGGGGGCTCAAGAGTTACAACAAGAACCAATGGTCCAGATGCAGTGTCCTTGATTTCCAATGTCCAACATATGATGTAGGATTATTATTCTAGCTTCTGGCCACTGGGATCAACCACTCCTGTGCAGCACCTGCCAATGCCGTTGAGCCCTCCCAATCAACCATCAGACTCTCAAGGACCTATTTCAATTCCATCGTCGGGTCAGGATAATGATCCGCCCTCTTCGGAAGACTAACAAGAAGAGGGAGACACACAGGACACTGAGTCGCTTGTCCATGAATGGGATGATTATCAAACACAGACACCATCCCCTTCTACGCCACCACCGGTCGATTCTCCACCATAAGACATTGGTGGTTTCCATAGTGTGATGGAAAGAGCAGCGAAGAGGTTCCAACTGTCCATCATGTCTAAGCAGTCGGATTGTTTCCTCTACGACTTTAAGGAGGACCCCAGGAAATCGATTTGTGCTATACCGATTGTGGACTTTATCTGGCAGGAGGTCTATAAAAAGTCAAGCAGACCCCATCTTCGATTCCAGCGGTGCTTCGAAGGCTGGACAAGAACTACAAAGCACCAGACAACTCACCAGCCTGTTTCATTGGTCACCCTAAGCAGGACTCTGTGATATCTCAAGCAGCCCAGCGTAAATCCAGGAATCCGTCCTCCCCGCTTCCTGCGTCTCCGGATAGAGAAGGATGGCAATTGGATTTGATTGGGAAAAAGTTTTCAACTATGGCGGCCACCACGGTCACAGCAGCTAACTCCTTGTCAGTCTTAGGATGATACGACCGTCAAATGTGGTTGCACATCTCCCAATTCAACGACCTCCTTCCTGAAGATACTAGAACCGAAGCTTGTAAAATATTGCAGGAGGGTGAGAAGATCTCTGCTGAGATTATAGACTGTGCTATAGATGTGTCATCTACAGGTTTCCGCCAGTTAGCCGAGGCTGCAGTATTGAGACATCAGGGGTGGCTTAAAGCTACATCCTTCCGCCCAGAGGTTCCACACAAAAATTCTAGACATGCCTTGCGACGGAGATCTGCTGTTTGGCAAACATGTTGATGACGCCCTGCAATCAATAAAGGCAGACACCAAAACAGCTAGATCGCTGGGTACGCTGCAATTTAAACGGCAGCCCTTTCAAAGGGCAAGAGGAGAGGACTTTACTCTTACAGAGACGGACTGCATCAGTATCGGCAGTACCAACCCTACCAAAGTCAATTCCGTACCACCATTAGTCAACAGCAGCTGCACTCTTATCGGCAACCATCGTCTGCAACCTTCCAACACACCACAAGAGGAAAGTCCTCTTATAGAGGCAATGACTCGGCCAGAAAACACTGACCTCCATCAGATGCCTGCAACCAACCACTATCTCAACACTCTGATAGGGGGTAGAATTTCCAAATTCTCCCACCAATGGTCCCAGATCACATCAGACAGATGGGTCCTCGATATTGTCAACAAGGGGCATACCCTGGAGTTTCAACAATCTCCTCCAGAAGTACCACCACGAGGACCCCCACCTTCCCATCTAAAAGAGCTCCTGGTACAGATTGCCAGCTTGAAAGACAAGGGAGCAATAGAGATTGTACCGAAGTCTCAGAGGGGAATAGGCTTCTACTCTCGCTTCTTCCTCTTGTGGAAAAAGACAGGAAACTGGTGACCTATCTTAGACCTTCTATATTTGAACAAATTCCTGAAAAAAGTCCATTTGTATAATCACTCTCCAAGATGTGCTACAATTACTCAACCAAGGAGATTTTATGATGTCCTTGGATCTCCAGGACGCATACTTCCACATCCCTATCCATCCCAGTCACAGGAAATTCTTGCGCTTTAAGGTTGCAGGCACCCATTACCAGTTCAGAGTGTTACCGTTTGGCCTCACCAAGGTCTTAGCTCCGGTTGCAGCACACCTCAGGCAGTTGGGAATCCAGGTGTTTCCATACTTGGACGATTGGTTCATAAAGGCACAAATGGCGTCCAAGGCTGCCAGAGACACAGAAAAGTGCCTGTCCCTCTTCAAAACATTAGGGCTAACAGTCAACTACCCAAAGTCTCACCTAGAACCGTCAAATAACATCACCTTCCTAGGAGCTGTTTTGGACTTGGAGCGAGCAAGAACTTTCGCTTCTCAGGACAGGCGGAAGAATATTCTAAATTTAGCGTACCGTCTCAGCAAAAGAAGGTCCACTTCTGCCCGGACTTACAAATCTTTTCTGGGGAGGCTCTCCTTGTGCATTCCGTTTATATCCAACTGCTGCCTTCACATGAGAACACTTCAACAACAATTAGACAATCAGTGGAAGCAAATAAGCGGATCTTTCGATGATATTGTCCTAATAACCACACCAGCGAGACAAGCCTTGAAATGGTGGAAGAGCAACACTCTCATCTCTGAAGGTCTCTCTTTTCTGAAGGACCAGCCAGTGCATATTCTGACAACGGATGCATCTCTAGAGGATGGGGCGCGCCCCTAGAAGACCTAACAGTGACAGGGAAATGGTCCATACAGGAATCAGTACTACACATCAACATGTTGGAATTAAAGGCAGTGTTCCTGGTGCTCAAAACCTTCCTCACCAAGATCAGAGGCTCATCGGTTGTGATCTGAACCGACAACACCACTTTCATGCATTACCTCAACAAGCAAGGGGGTACAAGATCGCAGGCGCTGTCTCTCCAGGCGCAGGAGCTGTGGTATTGGACACTTCACCATCATATATCTCTGAGCGAAACACCTCCCAGGAATGTCCAACACTTTGGCAGATGCACTAAGCAGAACATCGACGACCTGCCACGAATGGGAGCTCAATCAGGCAACTCTCGATCGTATCTTTCTTGCTGGGGCAAGCCCAGTCTGGACCTGTTTGTGACCAGAGAGAACAGAAAATACCAATACTTTGCAAGCTGGTAACCGCAGAGAGGGTAGAAGAGGAATGCATTTTTTATCAAATGGTCAGGGATTTATGCCTACGCTTTTCCCCAACCCCCACTAATCCCGACAATTCTTCCCAAGGTAAAGAGAGAACATTGCCGATTAATATTGATAGCCCCCAGAAGGCCACACCAGTTTTGGTTCACGGAGCTCCTGCTCCTCTCAGAACAACCTCGCATTCGATTGAGACCAATACCAGACTTGCTAACGATGACTTGAGGCCAGATCAGTCATCCTAACCCGACTTCTCTTCGATTATCGGCCTGGCTCCTGAATTCTATGAGTTTGGCAACCTAAATATTCCACCAGACTGTCGACAGGTGCTTGCCAGAGCCCAGTCTACGAATAAGACATACAAACTCAAGTGGAAAAGATTTGCATATGTTGTAAAACTTTCAGTATTGATCCTCTTAAGTCTTCTCCAGAGCAGATAATTCCGTATTTTCTGCAATTAGCGAAATCAGGTCTCTCCCCTTCATCTATCAAAGTTCACCTGGCTAACATCTCTCGATTCCGCCGTACTGCAGCTGTACCATCTTTATGGTCCTCTAGGATAATAAAGCAGTTCCTTGAGGGATTATTCAGAATGTTTCTTCCGATTAAACACCCTCTTCCTTCCTGGCATCTCAGTATTGTTCTGTCACAATTGATGAGGCATCGCTTTGAACCTATTCATAAGGCTGACCTAAAATATATCTTTTAGAAGGCGGCACTCCTTCTAGCGCTTACTTCCGCGAAAAGGGTTAGGGATATACAAGCATTCACAATCTCACAACCCTTTCTTCAATTTAAATCAGATATGGTCATTCTTAGAACTAACCCTAAACCCATTCCTAAAGTTAAAATAGAAAAAGAATTACCTTTCTGCAAATCGCTGGAGTCAGCAAACTCAGCAGATAATTCTGAAGCTGCCTCAAGGCCAAGTTTATACATACCTTACAGCAGTGAAACTTAAGCTTTTGACTTCAGTGGCCACCCACATACTACTGGAATCTGGGGTCCCCTACTGATTCATTACTGGAATCCAGGGACCCCTACTAAATCACTGGAATCTAGGGACCCATTCTGAGTCATTAGTGGAATCCGAAGGCCCTGGCTTAAGCAATTTCAATGATTTGAAAAGCAAAACAATACACAAAAATATAGAAGAAAATAAGTTACTTACCTGTAATTGAGGTTCTCCAGTGATGGTATCTTTCATAGATTCACATGCTTGAATCATTCCCTGTCGAAGTGGGAGTCCCACGGTACATAGAAAGCAGTAGATTACATTTTTTACATTGAAGGCAATGAAAAAATACATTCACTTTCATAGCTTATTAGCTTCATTAGAAAAGACCCAAAGTCCAGCCAATCAGGTGAGACCACCCTTTAGAACCCTCAGCACAGAGGCTCAGGGGTATCTTTCATAGATTCACATGCTTGAATCAGAATAATCGGCAGTAAATATCAGCAGTTGATATCTCTCTTTCTCTCTCTCTCTCTCTATATATATATATATATATATATATATATATATATATATATATATATATATATATATGCATTCCTAACCAAAGTCCACTAAATAATGCCGAACTCTTGACGGGTGCATCCATTATGTGCAAGTGGCAGCACATTATTCATTTAAAACAAGAAGAAGAAATGGAGCACTCAGAGGTACTTTAGATCCAATTTATTGCGCCACAGACGCGTTTCAGCATTCTTTGCCTTTCTCAATGTGATTTGCGCAAAAATGAAAGAAAAACAGTCACTTGAGCAGCCTTTAAATAGATTATTCCATGATTTAAGTGAAAAGACAGATGATGGACTCGCATTTGCTTCTTCAAACCTTGTCATCGCGATGCCGCCATCACTCTCTATGTTGTACTCATTATTTAAAATGTAATGCCCGTGCTTTCATATTCTGCAGTAGAGGTCACCCCTTTAAATGGGTACAGGTCAGTACACAGTGCCAAGTTTACAAAAAGCCCAGAGAAATAATGCTTTCCACTTTGCCCAGCAGTTCGAGTTTTTCTTACTTGTCAAGTTGATATATAACAGAATCAAACAGCCCTCGTTTGCTGCAATTTGCCTCTTTAGGAACATGTGATGTGAGTGCTCAATTTCTTCTTCTTGTTTTAAATATATATATATATATATATATATATATATATATATATATATATATATATATATATATATATATATATAAACAAGCCTCATCATATACGTATTTACATAAATATATACATATGTTTAGATACACATATATACATAAACAAATATACATACACCTAGGTATCAGAATTCGAGGATGGTGGGTAAAGAAAATTGTTGGCTCATCTTATGCAAATAAATTACGTAGAACTGCTTGTCCTACTGCTGTCTCCATCCTATAAGCAGCACCTGAGACGCCTCCAACTTATACTGGGTAACTTTAAATAAATGTGTGAATTTTTTAAATATAGCAGTGCTGGAGTAGCAGTTTACTAGTTTCACGTTTTTATGAAATGATCTAAATGTTAGTGACGTATCTCACATAAAAGTGAAATGGAAAGACACCTTTTATATTAATAGAAACCTTAAAACCCTTATGTTTTGTTCCCCAAAAAAGTATATCTGTAATAAGCCACAACTCTGTAAAGATTATACAAGCTTGGAATGTGAAACAGCATTTACGCTGCTGCAATTACCACACAGGTCTTTACCACGCATATGCCTTTACCAACAATGCCTTTACAACGATATGGTAAGTATATATCAGGGACGTGTATAAGTGTATGTGTGTGTTTTTATGTGTGTGTGTATGTGTATATATATATATATATATATATATATATATATATATATATATACATATATATATAATTATTATTATTATATACATATATGTGTATGAATGTTTTTAGGGTTTGGGTGGTAAGGGTGTTTTTAGGGTTGAGGGGTGGGTAAGGAAATAGGATGGTAAGGATGTTTTTAGGGTGGGAAGGATGTTTTTAGGGGTTAGGGGTGTGTAAGGGTTATAGGGCAGTAAGGGTGATTTGGAGGTTTAGGGGGGGGTAAGGGTATAGGTGGTAAGAAGGATTTTGAGGTAAATAAGGGTATTGGGTGGTTAGGATGAATTTAAGGTTTACATGTGGGTAAGGGAATAAGTTGATAAGGGTGATTTTAAGGTTTCAGGGTGGGTGAGTTTTAGTGTTTGAGTTGATAAGGGAATAGGGTGGCAAAGAAATAAATGGAAGTTTGGGGGGGTTTGTGTGTGTGTGTGTTTCACTTACCTTATATATACCTACCATTTCGTTGTAAAGTCAACATGATCTAAAAGGTTTCGTTGTAATGTTATTCAACTGAGTGGGGTAGCTAGGGGAAAGTGCACTCCAATTAATGTTTTTCTGTTTACTTTCAAATAAACATGTTTTTTTTCTGTTTCTGTAAGGCTGTGCTGTACAATGACAGATCCGTCCTGGAAAACCATCACGCTGCTTCTGCATGGAATCTTTACCTGTCTCAACCAGAGTACAATTTTCTTAATAACCTCGATCATGTAGAGTTTAAGCGATTTCGGTTCTTGGTAATTGAGGCAATTCTTGCCACGGACCTGAAGAAGCATTTTGATTTCCTTGCTGAGTTTAACGCCAAGGTTAGTATCATCCCTTTGAAAAGACGGTTATGTTATCCTAATGTCCGTTTCATAGAAGAATTCTATTAAGGTTGAATTTACAGTATTAGAAGTGTCTCTACTGTCAGTGTTCCGGTTGCTATTGCCAATCAGTATTGTTAACAGATGAACCTTCAACACATTAGGAGCGTCATTTAGGGCCACATGTAGCAAAGTCCGATATTGCGACTCGGAAATTGCGAGTCGGTGCGACTCGCAATTTCCGAGTCGCAATATCGGATGCAGAACGGTGTCTCAGACACCATCTGCGACTCGCTATGGGGTCGCAAAGACCCACCTCATTAATATTAATGAGGTGGGTCGCATTTTGCAACCCCATAGCATGTCCCTGCACTTACAGGGATGGTGGCCTGCTGAAATCAGCAGACCTCCATGTCTGTGACTGCTTTTTAAACAAAGTAGTTTTTTTTTTTTTTCATTTTGCAGCCCGTTTTCCTTAAAGGAATACGAGTTGCAAAATGAAAAAAATTACGAAACCATTTGGTTTTGTTTTTTCAGTGTAGGCAGTGGTCCATTGGACCACTGCCTGCTCTGAAAAAACCTTTTTGTCCACATTCACAAAGGGGAAGGGGTCCCAAGGGGACCCCTTCCCTTTTGTGAATGAGTTACCACCATTGTGACACTGGTGGTAACTGTGAATTGCTTTGCGACCGCATTCGCGGTCACAAAGCAATTCTGCATTGCGATGCAAGCCGCAAATAGGAAGGGAACACCCCTTCCTATTTGCGAGTCGCATTCACAATTTGCGAGTCGGTAATCGACTCGCAAATTGTGAATGAGCATCGCGTTAGGCTGTCTGCATGGCGCAAACTGCGATTTTCGCAGTTTGCACCATGCAAATGGCTTCCTACATCTGGCCCTTAGTTTGGCAAAAGTGGGACAATCAGCAGATTTTGTGCTCTGCCACTCCATCCTTCACCTTCACCTAGGAGCTGGGGAAGCCATTGGGTTTCCGACTGAGTACCTTTCTGGTGCTTTGCCCTCCGGGTCATTATCTGAACAAGGGCCGCCTATGCATGCTAGTATCATATTTGCCTGGCGTACGCCCACATACAGTTTACCTTTCTATGCCCTTGATTTGGCTCTCCATCGACACCCGGTCTCTTGCCTTAGCCCTGCCATGCTTTTGTAAGTTATCAAATCCTTCACCCCAGCGCAGCTCCTTTTAGCAGCAAGAGTGTGCTCCGGCACATGCATGTTTGCGGCCATGGACATGGAGATAGATTTCTTGAATGTACTAAAAATTATTTAATGGTCCAGTGGGCAGAAACCTTTACAAAATACTGTTACTTTAAAGTAGGCCTAAAGAGCGATATTAATTTGTCTCTCCACGTGCCTCTGTTTACAGTTGTGCTGGCCTGCCAGCACAAGGGACAGGCTTAGCCTGCCAGCTTGTGTTAAATAACCCCCTAAATAGTATAAATTTGTTCTCCATCATGAGATATTTACTGGTGTTAATAAACACCGAATGTTTTTTAACCAAATTTTATTTAGTCATACGGTTACAAGCGTATGCAGTTATCAAAATCATATCAGCTGTTGAGGGTCTGGACCTATTGCGTCTGCAAATATTGCACAACAGGAGGCACTGGTTCTAAACAACGTGCAGGTAAAAAAAAAACAGAACAACATAAACTGTCAAGTCATAAGTCACAGCTAGGATGCAACTATGGAAAAGGTGAAGGTGTGCGCTGGCCCTTATTGGCAGACCCCAAATGTTTAAACTTAGCAAACCATATGAGGATGGAATGGCACGCATATGTTAGTCCCTTGTATACTACAAACAGCAGTCAGTCTAAGGGAGAGGCCAGCTACGTGTGCATAGGAGATGTCAAGTGAGTGTAATAGCTGTCTAGCCATTTAGGGGCTCACTCAGGTCTATTGCTCTTCCAAGAGCGTTTGAAATTCGTTGACTTAGAGTGTCCTATTCCATTGCAGTGGGGACTGTGCAGAAGCCTTGGGCCTCTTCTCGGTGGCGGGCTGCCGATTCGTCCTTTCCTCATTTAAGAGTGGCTTATAGGCAATAGTCCAGCACGAGGAGAATGCTGGCCTTCCAGTGCATCGTGATGGATCTCCAAACCCTCAGCAAAGCTAAGTCTAGAAAGCGGTTGCTGACACTGAATTTTTCAGTTTGAAAAGTCACAGCATACCACTTTATGTGGTGAACATCCCCACCCACCCCGTGATGTAAGTCAGTGTGCCTGTGATCTCCCACAATAGTGCCGCGGCCACCAGGCAGCTCCAGAACATGAGCCATGTCAGCATCGTGTGTACTGCATCTGGGGCCATATATCCTGTGTAAGCGCTCTGGCGTGAGGTACGTCCTATGTTTAATTTTATGCTGGATATATTGAAATTTTGTGTTGCAGGAGAGTTTGTGTGGGTTTGCTATGACCCTATTGCGTTCCTTCTATGTAATAGTACATTCAATGTTGCACTCCCATTTCTGTGGAGCGGACTGCAGAGGGACATGCTGGGTGAAAGCTAGCACCTGAGTGGACAATATAATTAGTCTGCAACCATTACTTCTGGTGAGGAGTGTGTGCACCAATGATGAGTTTCTGGCTCAGTATCTGTTATTCGCAATAGGCTTTGCATTTCGGTCAATAGTGTGTTGTAGGCTAAGAACTGGCCCATTGGCAAATTATGATCTGTCTGCAGGTGTGCAAAGGGAGCTTGTCGTCTCCAGTGTTGCCACACTCCCTCTCCCAGACAGATCCCTGAAGGGGTGGATATAATTGTGTATGGTGTGAGGGGCAGCAACAGACCCAGAATTCTGAGATAAGTTGTGTGCTATTTTCAAGAGGTTATTCCACTGCTCGGGAGTTTGCTTTTTGGCCTGAATGCCTCTCATCCCACGCGCTGAGCACAATCTGACTAGAAAAGCCCTGCTCTTCCAAGAGGCAGCCCGCTAACCAGTAAGATGGCCATTCGTCATTGCGCCACCAAGTAATAATGTTCAAAATTGAGAGATCCCAGCCCTCCCCTATCTACTGGGAGATGGAATTTATGTAGTGCAACACAGCGTAGGCCCTTGTTCTAAAGTAAGCTCCCCAGCTTGCCATGTAGGGTGCGAAACGTGTTATGGGGTATGTGCACTGGAAGGTTGTGAAAAATGAAAAAAGGTGAGGGAGCATCACCATCTTAGATAAAGATACTCAGCCCTGGACTGTGGGCGGAAGCATGCCTCAATGTCAGTTGAGGGCAGAGGAAGGCGATGCCCCTGGTGAGGTTGCCATCGATTCATAAACACCGAATAGCATATGGCACCCAGGCACACTTATAAAAACAGTAAGTTATACCGCTCTAAATAAAGCAGACGACCATTGATATGCACAGGTAATATTTCTTCGTTTAGAAAGCGCTGTTTATTTAAAAATAACTGTATGATTAAAATATTTTAAACAATTCATTATTAAAGAAAAATGCGACCACATACTTAAAAGGCACCGTTGGTCAAAACTCCTTTTCATATCCCTTTTGAATAGAGAAAAAAATTAAAGGTACATTTTCCCCTGGGCATGCAGCCACTATCAAAGAGCAAGCATTGGCAAAGCCAGTTGGTGTAATTTGAGGTAAAACTATAGGAGTGATTTGAAAATATTGGTGCTTACAAGATAGGAAGTGGCAGAACTTGGGAAATACATGTTGTTGTCGTTTATGGAAGACAGAGAAGCCTGTTACCATTGCTGTCAGCCAAGAGTATTCTACACTTAACATAATAACAGGTACCAGACATAAGCATGACTCACTACACCGAAACATGGAATGCATAATCAGATGAAAGTGGCACGCTAAATCGAAAGTTATTTCAACTGCAGTTTGGAAATAAAATGTTAGAAAACAGAGAAACACAGAAAGTACCCCGATGCTTTTGGTTCTACAGTACAATAGCTGAATCAAATAGGGTATTTATTGTCCTCGGTACCTAGTACGTGCATATAACAATAATCAGACCCTGTATCCCGTCTAAGTGCAAAACTAAAAAAAATTTCGAATGTCTGGTATCAGAAATCATATTCAAATCTCTGATGTTAGTGTAAAAAAAGTTTTGGAAAGTTATGATAAATGCAAAAAAATATAGCTTTTGAATTTGAAATCCATTTATAATTGTTTACCTGTTCACTTAGATTGTGTGTGTAACTTGCATCCCGCATCCAAGATGTGATTGTTTAGAGATAGTCAGCCCGTACTGGGTCTCCAGCCTGCGCGCTTTTCAAGTCAAAAAAGCTCAACATCGTTTTCAGTTAAGAAGACTCGACACAGTGTTTTTGATAATTGGAGTAAGTTAACCGCATAGACCACCTGATGGCCCCTTGTTCCAGACCACAGTGGCTACCGATCTGTCCACGATTACAGGAGTCCAAGCATCATACATTCTGGTCATACCTGTCCAAATGCTTTGTACTCGGCAAATCTGGAAATAAATACATTAAACGGTAAAAACACGTCCTTCGGTAAACAACACAAAAACTGTTTGATGAGGCCTCATTAGAACTTTTAAATTCTTGACTAATAACTTTTTAGCGAGATCTTGACCTTCAAACTAAAATTCCAGAGCTAAGCTAGTATTAACTTCCCATACCATAACATTACATTTGCATTTAATTAATATGCACCATGCAGAAAGGGTTTAGCTACATATAAAAAAAAAATCAGGAATCAATTCGTTATTTCCAATAATTGCTGAATAATTTCAGTAGATAATTTGAATTTACCTGTGTGCATTTACTGTCATGGATTGTAAAGTCCTGCCTTAGTGGTGCTCCTCAAACAAGCTTCTGTAACGCAGGCCTCTTCGTTGATGATTGACAGCTGCACAGTATTTTGTTCTGGGTTGGTATGTGTTCGGTTTTGCATTACAGTGAAGGTCTCCTTTGAACAGCTTATGACAAGGGCCAGGAAGAGACTTAACCCTGTAGATCAACTTGATAAAATGATGAATCCCTCAACCTCCAGTAGCATATGGCACCAACCAGTCCCAGTAGTGTGTTGAATCTGTTCAACTTTGCCTCCAGAGATGGGATGGCGTGAACAAAAAGCAAATAGCAGAGCAGAGGTGGCAGACTGTCCCGAAATGCGAGTGAGCGAAAAATAAGTTGCGAGACAGAGAAGAACACAGATGTATTTGAGTATGGGTTTTGTGCTGTATGAAGAGTTTGGGAAGTACGTGGGGCACAGAAAGCAGTCCCTTTAGTCTTCCACAAAAGCCTGACGTCTCTTCACAAATGATCTGAGTCTGCAGCAACTGTAAAGGAATCCAACTACCTCACTCACTAGGAAAGAAGAATGAGTTGATGTAGCTGGTAGTGGGGAAGTGGGGAGAGCTAGTTAGTGGATCACAGCAGACTCAGGTGAGCGAGCATGGAGGAATGCGTGGGGGGGGTGAGACAGTGGAATGCAGAAATGCACCAAAGATGATAGCTGCAGGTTCCTGCTTGGTGCAAGAGCTGTCCTATGTCAAGTCATTGGATGCAGCCTGTTTCTGTCGCTGGATCCCGCCAACAAGCCTTGGTTCACGCAAGAACACATTTTGCGTCAGAGAGGAACTGTCCAGACCCAAGAGGTACCTGAGAGTCTCAACTCAGACTGAGGAAACAGAGGGGGCTCTCAGCACTTCAGAGAGCCCTCAGAAGACCAGGCAGCACCCACGTGAGTCCCAGGACACAGGGAGCAAAGTGCGGTTGTCGCAGCACCACACAAAGGGATCCCACACCGCTGGAGAACAACCTGGGAACCTGAGCGTCACAGGATAGATTGCTGGGGACCTGAGCCATGCTGTGCATGCAGAACTTAGGAAGAAGTGCACAGAAGCCCAAAGAATTGCAGAAGACGCAATGCACAGGGGGACTCTCTGGCACGGGGAGGTAAGCCCTTACCTCCACCAAATTTGGACAGCTGGACCTTTGGACAGTCAGGATCACTTCGGTCCACCACCTGTGTTCCAGGGATCACGCTCGTCGACAGGAGAGGAGTCCCAGCGCACCGATCGTCGCACAGAGAGGTGCCTGCTGAAGCAGGGAAGTGACTCCGTCACTCCACAGGAGATTCCTTCGGTTCTTCTGGTGCAGGGTGAAGACAGGCAGTCCTAAGAGCGTGCACAACATGGAAACTCTTGAAGTTGCTGGCTGGAGCTGAAGTTGCAGGTCACAGTAGCCTTCCTGGATACTTTGTTGCAGTTACAGCGGTTCCTGGAGCAGTCTAGGGTTGATCAGATGGTCAGAAGCTGAAGCAGAGGATGCAGAAGAGTCCTGGTGGAGTGTTGCAAACCGAATCTGCGGAAACACCCAGAGGAGAGGCCCTGAAAAGCCCTGAGAGGGGGATTGGCTACCTACCCCGATATCCACCTATCAGGAGGGGTCTCTGACCCCACCTGCTGGCACTGGCCACTCAGATGCTCCCAGAGAATCCCCACACCTTGGAATCCAAGATGGCTAATGCCAGGGACACTGGAGGAGCTCTGGGCACCACCCCTGGGGTGGTGATGGACAGGGGAGTGGTCACTCCCCTTTCCTTTGTCCAGTTTTGGCCCAGAGCAGCATGGAGCGGGCTGTCAGTGGTCTAGTCAGCCTACCACTCCCCCGGCAGCTGCTACCTCAAATTTAGTTTGTCCTTCAGCCATCATGGGCATCCAGTGGGAGGTAGGATACGCCATCTCCTCCCCCATTGGCAGTCAGTGACATCAGACTGCTGGGTTCTGTAGATCATCCAAAGGGGCTACTCCTTCCTGTTTTGTTGCTATCACACCACTCATGCCACCCGCTTAAGATCAGCTGATGGAGGCTCCATCAAGAAGTGTGGGCTGCTTTGGTCAAGGAAGCCATAGGGTGCCTGCATCAGATATAGGTTGTCCTTGTTATTCCTATTACTTTCTGGGGCCAAAGAAAGACGGAGGACTATACTAGATCTGCACATTCTCAGTCTCTTCTAAAGAAAAAAGTAGTTCAAAATGCTCACGTTTTCCCAAGTTCTGTCTGCCCTTGACCCAGAAGACTGTATTGTAGTGTTGGACTTGCAGGATGCATATTTCCACATCACTGTCTTGCCTTCCTGCAGCCGTTGACTTTGGTTTATGGTGGGCCAAGACCACTTTGTCTGCTGTGCTCCATTTAGGTCTCATCAGTGCCCCTTGTTCACAAAAGTGATGGCAGTGGTTGCAGCCTATCTACAAAGGTCGAGGTTCCATTCCTCCTCTACCTCAATGACTGGCTATTGAAGGCAAACTAGCCTCAGGCACTCATCTCCAACCTTCAGACTGCACAAATCTGCACTTGCTGGAATATCAACGTGCTGAAGTCGCCCCTGACTCCTTCTCGGAATCTCCTTTTTATCAGAACGGTCATGGAGACAGTGCAGTTTTGGGCCTATATCCTGCCGTGCAGACAGTCCAGAATATTCAGGCTATGATTATCACAGGAATCTATCCTGGATTCCGGTGAGAATGTCTCAGGCTATTCGGCTTTATGGCCTCCTGCATCCTGCTGGTTACTTATGCCCAATTGCATATGCGGGCTCTGTACTGGGACCTGAAGTTCCAGTGGGCACAGCAACTGGGAAATCTCTCTGACATGGTCCAGATCCCAGAAGGAACAGCAAAAGTTCTGCAGTGGTGGCTGATGATCTACATTTGAGTCACAGGCAGACCCCTCGCCATTCCCAAACTGGAGCAGACTGTAATGACACACGCACCACACCTGGGCTGGGGTGGCCACATGGAAGAGGTCAAAATCAGAGGTGTCCGGTCTCTGGTGGACTCCAGGCTCACCTCAATCTGTTGGAGCTCTGAGTGATTCACTTGGCACTGAAAGACTTTCTTACCGCGATCAAGGGAAGATTGCTGCAGTTGTTTATGGACAACAGCATAGCCCTGTGGTATTGCAGCAAACACTGCAGGGTGGGATGATGGACCCTTTGTCAGAAAGTCCTTCATCTTTGGGCATGGCTGAAACATCAGGGCATTTGCCTGGTGGTTCAACACCTGGCAGGCCCTCTGAATGCCAGAGTGGGCAAACTCAGCGGCAGATGCCTAGCGGATCATGAATGACGTCTCCAACCAAAGGCCGTGCAAGGACTCTTCCAGCAGTGGGGAGAGCCTTGGTTAGATGTGTTTGCCACGCAACGTCAGCAGTTTTGCGGGCTGGAGTTTACAAAAGTGACTCTCGCTCAGCTGTATTTTTCATCTCGAGTGGAGCTCTAGCCTCCTATACACGTTTCTGGCAACACAACTCTTGCCCTGATTTCTCAAGAAGACCAGGAACGACCAAGCCTAGGTCATTCTTTGGGCAGAGAGAGTCTGATATTCAGAGCTGTTGAGCATGCCCATTGGTCCTCCAGTCAGGCTGTGTCTTCAAGGGGATCTTCTCGTGCAGCAGTATGGGAGAGTTCTGCACCTGAACCTGTGCACCCTCCACCTTCATATGTGGCAAATTAGTGGTGACAGTTGATAACTTTTGACTTTCCTCTTGCAGTCTTTTGAGTTACTTTGGCAGCATGGTGATCCTCCGCCAAATCGGTATGGGACAAGTTTGCGTCTGTTATGGTTCCCACAATGTTGACCCCCTATCTGCCCTTCTCTCACAAGTTTTCTTGCTTGCCCTGTCTTAATCCCAACAGGGCTCTGCTTTGGGCACAGTTAAGAGTTACTTTTCTGCCATATTGGCATTCCTGTTATTGCCGGACCAGCCTTTTCTTTTTAAGTCACCTGGGGTGGCTAAGGTTCCTATAAGGCCTGAAGCATATATTTCCACCTTTGTCCATCATGCCTCAGTGGGACCTCAACCTGGTCCTTCCCATTCTCATCTGTGCGCAATTGGAAGCCACTGCACAATTGTCCTCACAGTTTTCCTCTTAAGCTTTTAACTATTAAAACTGCATTTGTGACGGCGAGAACACTGGCCAGAAGGGTCAGCGAACTGCAAGCGCTCTCTGGGCATCCTCCTTATACCACATTTATCAGGACAAGCTGGTTCTCCGAATACGTGCCTCCTTTCTTCTAAAGATTGTGGCTCCTTTCCATTTAGGCCACAAAATCACCCTGCCTACTTTCTTAGCTCCATCTCATCCCTACATAGAGCATGAGAGACTCCACCGACTGGACTCAAAAGAGTGTTGCCGTTGTAGCTTGACAGCACAAAATAATTTTGGATGGACGAAAAACTGGTTGTGGGCTATGCAGGAGCAAACGAGGGGAGACAGTACAGAAAAGGACTATCTCACGATGAATTGTCTAATGCATTAAGATCTAATATGCACTGGCCTAGAAGCATTCTCCTGAGGTCTTGCTGGCTCACTCCACTAAAGCCAAGGCTGCAACCACAGAGTTAACGTGCGGCATCCTAGACATCTGCCAGTCAACAAAGTGGACCTCACTGCACACGTTCGCCAAACACTACTGTTTGGACAGTCAGGTCTGTTGTTTTGGGCTCTTCGCCTGTTCGGTCCTGCTGGACTTCATAAACTAATTGGTTCACAATCCCTCCTCCAGTGAGGTATTGCTTTGGTATCTATTCTAAGGTAAAGCATCTGTGGCTAAAAGTCTCTATCAGATTAACAAGTTACTTAACTTCAGTAATAACCTATCTAGTCATAGTCTTTTTACTGACCATCCTAACCTCGCTGTTCTGCAAACTGATTATGGTGTTGGAAACACCCTTTTAAGATCCCTAGTTGTCACACCAGTGGTCAGTGCTCACCATGGCTCCATGCTCCTGGTGTGAGAAGTCGCTAAATCGAAATTGCCCACATCTATAATTTAGTGCAAATTATGACACGATTATCCTTTGTTGGACAACAGACCCTTCAGTAAACTGTACTTAGGACTTTTCCAAACTTACTGATGGTACTGCCGGCACAAGCAGCCTCCAGTGACCCAGCGTTGTCTCTTAGAACAACTTCTGTTTTTCAGCAGTACCTTCTTACCTTCCTGTGCATAATGCCACTTGTTTTGTAAAGGTTACCAGTACATATCTAATTCTGGCCTCTGCCTTCCCAGCCATTGATTGAGTACCAGGAGGCAATTTTAAAGAATGACCGCTCTTGGTGACTGCCTATTGAAAGCTCACTTGACTACTATACCTTTCTTTGGCAGTTTCATGCTCCATTTTGTTATGCTGGGGCCCAAGCAGGCAGATCTGGCACTTAACTGTTATCTTAGTGATAACTTTGTAATTTATTTTCTGATGTATGAAATGTCAATATGTGGAAGGAGGATGGGCTACCATTATTTCAGTCCTTTTCTTAGATTATCGCCTTGAGATTTTCACTTAAATCAGGTAGGCAATCCAGTGCATTAAAACAGTTTAAATCAACACAGTAGAAGTGATCTGTTTGGTAGCATGTAAGTAGTTTTCTTTTCAGTTAATCCTGTAGAAGAAATAAGGGTGTTTGATTCCCAACTGTTTGATTCCCAAGTGTTACTGGTGAATTCACCAAAACCTGGCAGGAGTAACAGCCATCGTTATCTCAGTAACACATGCCATAACTCCCCCGCGATTGAGAATAGACAGGTTGTGCACATGCAGCTGAGAACTAAACATCCTAAACCCATATGCCATATGGGAAACAAACACAAAGGGAATTATTTAATGTTTCCTTAGTGTGCAGGGTCACAATAGCAGCCGTGTTTAACAAAAAACAAGGAAAGATACCACTTAGTGGAACAACATTTTTTTTTAACCTGTCTATTTACTTAGTTTTAAGGGATTTATTTATAATCAATATTTGGTATTCATGAGCAGCATTATTAGTATCCTTTTATTCCTAACAAGAACAGGTTTCAAAGAACTAGCAGAAGTCATGAAAAATGCATCACAGGAAATTGACACTGTTCAATACAACCTGTACATTTACGGTTTCAAATCGGATGCCTATTCATCAATGTGTTCCTTGGAGAGAAGAAAAGAGTTGTTCCTTCTAGACAAGAGAAGTGAGCAGCCACACATTGCTACAATTTTACCTTTTAACATTGCATGTACAAATTATCTTAATAGGCTTCACAAAGTGCTCCATTAGGAGTTAGGGTTTCACGGTGCACTCTTGTGATTGGAACATTCCAAATTGCAGGTTATCAGCACTCCATTTTTCATCACACATACATTCAATAATAATGCACTTTAATCCAGAGATACCATTTTCTGGAACTACAAAGTTGGGCTAGCCTATAACATTCTGCAGAAATCACTCATTCACAGACATTCCTAAGCTGACCTATTGCTTTTATTTGTATAGCTCTCCTGTTCTCACACCATCCAGCACTTTGCATACCTCCCCCTTCACCTTAATCTCATTCACTTTGTCCTTTAATTCTGCCACTTGAGGCAATTTCTTTCGCTCTTCGTACACTTGCACAAGTAATACAAATGCTTCATTTTCAACATACCATTTTCAAGAAACTATCCTTTTTGTGCGCTTATGCCATTCTTTCAATTAGAAATAGGCATGCCAAGTAAGAAATATTTTTGATAGTCACTACCATTCTAATTGAGCAATCAGTGCCATGTAAACAATCATGTAGTACACAAGGTTAAAATAGATTCTACAATAAAAGTACTAAGTATATCATAAACAACACTAGTGACCTCGAAGCAGCTGTCTTTTGGGAGGCTTTAGTAAGCTTGTTTCTCTGGCATTGCTGTTGGCCAGTGGCTTACACAAGATGATGATGCCATTGATGCTAATGTCTCTTGAAGTGCCTGTTAGCCACACCACAGCAATAAAACTAATAAATGTATCATAAAAGGCCAGGGCGGCCTATATGCTGCTATCTCTTGAGGAGATTTGGCAGAGTTATTGATCAGTTGCTTGTACAAGATGGTATCGCCAAAACAGCTGCTTATTCAGATAAGTCAGCATTGGATACATAACAGTTTCTGTGCTTTTGGTGTAGGTGGCTGGCCTGGTTTGTGGTGGGTACCTATGATACTTACACCAGGTCCATTTATGCCTTACTAGTGGAATGTAGGCAGTCTCTAGAAGCCAGGCTGTCTAGAGGTAGCTGTAAGCAGAGCAGCCAAGGCTGAACTAGCAGACATGCAAAGCTTTTGCAATACCATTGTAGTCCCACAGTACTCACACACAAGAAAGGCAACACTCAGTGTTGCCAAAAATAAAAGTACTTTAGTTTAATGACACAAGGCCAAAATATCTTAGAGGCTATACTCTCTTAGGAGGTAAGTAAAACACACAAAATATACACTAATAACCAAAATCAGGTAAGTACTCAGTCACAAAATAGTGCAAGTAGTGAAAATCACCATAGGCTACAATGGGACTAGGGGCAACACAGACCATATACTAAAATAGTAGAATGCGAAAGTCTGTTCCCCCCACCCCCATCCAATCCCCCACCAGGCAAGAGTAGTGTGTAGAGGGGCGCTGGGAGAGAAAGAAAACACCAAAGGTAAGTAAAGTACCCCACCCCAGAGCCCAGGAATACAGGAGTAGAAGTACAGCAAGTTTCCTCAGAACACGCTAGGAGTTGTGGTAAAGGATTATGTAAAAAGTAAGAAAGACTGCAAGGCACATCAATGGATTCCTGGACCTGAAGACCTGTGGAGAGAGGGGACCAAGTCCACAAACAGATGAAGAGTCCAGGAAGAGCAGGAGCCCCTGCTAACCCGGTTAAAGGTGCAAAAGTGGATTCTCCGGTTGGAAGAAAGTCAGAAATGCACCAAAGAAGACAGCTGCAGGTTCCTGTTTGGTACAAGAGATGTCCCCCATCAAGTCGTTGGATGCAGGCTTGTTTTCGTCATTGGATTCCACCAACAAGCCTTGGCTCATGCAAATGTCGCGGTTGGCGGGAAAAGACACTACCTGGGCCCAGGAGGCAACTGTGGGTCTCAGCTCGGACTGAGGAGACAGCGGGGGCCCTCAGCACTTTAGAGAGCCCTCAAAAGACCAGGTAGCACCCAGAAGAGTCCCAGGGCATCGGGACAAAAGAGCCTTCTTCAATACTTTGTTGCAGTTATAGAGTTCCTGAAGCAGTTCTTCAGTTTATCCAATGGTAGAAGGTGAAGCAGAGGTTGCATAGAAGTCCTGCTGGAATCTTGCAAAACCGAATCTGAGGAAACACCAAGAGTAGAGACCATAAATAGCCCTGAGAGGGGGATTGATCACCTTACCAGATAAGCACCTCTCAGGAGGGGTCTCTGACGTCACCTGCTGGCACTGGCCACTCAGATGCTCCCAGAGTTCCTTGACCATCTTGAAAACAAAATGGCAGAACCCAGGGACACTCTGGAGGAGCTCTAGGCATCACCCGTGGGGTAGTGATGGACAATGAAGTGGTCACTCCCCTTTTCTTTGTCCAGTTTCATGCCAGAGCAGGGACTGCTAGTGCAGGGGTGCCCTCACACACAGAACTTTGCACTTAGCCTTCAGTAACTGAAGGTTAGACATATAGGTGACTTATAAGTTACTTAGTGCAGTGTAAAATGGATGTGAAATAGTGCTTACACTATTTCACTCAGGCTGAAATGGCAGTCCTGAAGAAGTGTTTGTGTGAGCTCCTTATGGGTAGCAAAAGAAATGCTGTAGCCCATAAGGATCTCCTGGAACCATAATGGCCTGGGTTCCTCTTTACCATATACTAGGGACTTATAATGGGGGTCCAGTGTGCCAATCTGGAGTGGAATATGGAGTCACTAGACTATAGTGACAGTTTTGGAAACAGAGAGAGCATAAGCACTGGAGTTCAGGGTAGCAGGACTACAGTGACACAGTCAAGCATACTGACAGCATAGTACAACATACTGACATATAGGCCACAAACTATGATCACTGGGATCCTGACTACAGGATCCCAGTGAGACAGTAAAAACACACTGACAAACAGAAATTGGGGGTAACATGCCAAGAAGGATGGTGCTTTTCTACATTTGGACATGAATTTGACAAATCTGTCTGTTAGCCTACAGTCCGTTCCTTGAAGGAAGTGCAGTGTGGCCCTCTGGCAGGTTCAGATCATGGAAGGATAGCTTAGGAAATTTCCCTTTGTCACAGAGAAAAGTTGGACAAGTGCAAAAGAAAGGCTGCCGGTGATTCTTTGTGGTTTGAAAAGATGCGGCAGGCAGCATTGACCCTAACATAATTCCACTTTTGTGCTATTTTGCATACGTCAAAGAGCCTAAAACAGAGGCCTAGTTTAGAAATGGGGTCTCTATTTGGTAGTCAGTTTACACCCTGTTCACGTAGGGACCCTCACTCTAGTCAGTGTAAGGGAGTCACACACCTAAGATAACCCCTGCTCACTCCCTGGTAGCTTGGCACAAGTAGTCAGGCTTATCTCAGTGGCAATGTGTAAAGTGTTTGTACAACCATACACAATAACACACTGAAAACACCACAAAAGGACCTCACTCCAATTTAGAAAAATAGCCAATATTTATCTAGATCAAACAAGACCAAAGCAAGAAAAATCCGGCATACTCAAGAAAGAATATCACGTTTTAAAGTTAAAAAAGAGTCTCCATAATAATCAGTGGATACGTTGTTTTAGCACAAAGTACATGGTATACATAAGAGAAATAAAGCCGCAGGGATGAGGGTGCATCAGAAAAGCAAGCGATGCATAGATTACTTACTTGCAAGTGAGGCAGTGCGTCCATTCTTTCCCCTCTCAGTAAGCGATGCATCAATTTGTTTTTCCTCTCGTGGAAGGGATGCATAGATTTCCGGACAGACAGCCAAGTGTCCTTGTGGTGGTGATGGAGTTTCCACACCCAGGGTCCGTGTGTGGAAATTTCCAACACACTGTGCAAGGTTACACTTTGAAAGCAGGAGTGAGACCGGCACTGCGCCGAATTTTCAGCCGCAGGGTGGGCGGTGCATCGATTTTTCCAATGCACACACAGTGGTGCGTGGATTTTTCCCTGGAGGTTACCAGCTCACACTCCAAAGGCCCAGGGACTATATGTTGCACTACTTGCCAAGTCAGGGGTCTCAGCTGTAGAGCCCATGTGCTGGCAGAGGAAGTCCAATGTCCGTGAGACTTCTTAAAAGGAGGCAAGATCAGTCCAAGCCCTTGGAGAAAATTCACATGCAGGATACACAGCAAAGTCTAGTCATAGTCCCGTCTAAGGCAGGATCAGCAACTGCAGGCCAACCCAGCAAAGCACAAACAGCTAAGGTGCAATAGTCCTCCTTACAGCTCTTCAGCTCTTCTCCTTAGCAGAGGTGCCTCTTGATCCAGAAGTGTTCTAAAAGTCTGTGGTTTTGGGTCCACCACTTATACTCATTTCTCTCTTTAAAGTTGACAAACTTCAAAGGAAAGTCTTTAAATGCACAAGACCCTGCTTTTACCTTACCCTGCCCCCAGCCTAGTGTTTTGGAGACTGTATTGTGAGGGGTCAGGCACAGCCCTCTTGAGTGCAGGTATCAGATCCTCCCTCCCACTCTAGCCTAGGAAGGACACACCTCTGCTCCTTTTGTGCCACTGTCTAGAGTGAATTCACAACTAGACCAACTGTCATTCTAACCCAGACGTGGATTCAGCAGCCAAGCAGAGGCACAGAATGGTTAAGCAAGAAAATGCCCACTTTCTAAAACATGGCATTTTCAAACAATCTAAAAACCAACTTCACCAAAATATGTATTTTTAAATTGTGAGTTCAGAGACCCCAAACTCCTCATCTCTATCTGCTCTCAATGGGAAATTACACTTAAAATATATCTCAAGGCAATCCCCAAGTTAACCTATGGTAGAGATAGGCCTTGCAATAGTGAAAAATGAATTTAGCAGTATTTCAGGAAATGTAAAACACCAGTAAATGCCCTACCTTTTAAATACACTGCAACCTGCCCTCGGTGCTGCCTTGAGCCTACCGTAGGGGTGACGTACATGGAGAAAAAGGGAAGATTTGGGCCTGGCAAGTGGGTGCACTTGCCAGGTCGATCTGGCAGTTCACAACTGCACACACTGAGACTGCAATGGCAGGTCTGAGACATGTTTGCAGGGCTACTCATGTGGGTAACAATCAGTGCTACAGGCCCACTAGTAGCATTTGATTTACAGGTTCTGTTACATGTCACCACCCTCTAGTGCACTTTACAAGGGACTTACTAGTAAATCAGATCTGCCAATCATGAAAAAGCCAATTACCAGCACAATTAGACAGAGTACACTTGCAGTTTGCCACTGATTAGCAGTAGTAAAATGCCCAGAGACCTAAAGCCAACAAAAACAGTTCAGAAAAAGTGAGGCAGAAGGAAAAACATTTGGGGATGACCCACAAAAAGGGTCAGTTCCAACACCTACAAATTTTAGTTTGCTTTCCTAAGGCATATTGACAGTATTGGATATTTCTGCTGTCAGAATAATCGGTTTATACTGGTAACCTATGAATAACTGTTTTGCCTGCAGAGCTTGTCATTTGATCACTTTGGAATTAAAGGTTACATAAGATATTGAGGTTCTTTGGCAGTCAGCTGTAGGTTATGGAGTGTTGACTGAGCCGCTAGCGGCCAGGGGATGGATTTAGAGTGAGCAAGTTCTTGGCCTGGAAGGCATTTAATTTTAACCAGAGATTTAATAGTGTGTATTTGGCCTGCACGTCAAGGAAAACTACTAGCCTGTAGTTTGAGGGGTCGTCCTTTTTTCTCTTTTTATCAGTGAGATGTAGGAGCCCTGTCAAGATTGGAGCATCATAGAATAGGACTGGGCTTCTGCCCTCTTCGCGCACCACCCAAGCACACCAGCAACTCGCAGAAAGCTATCAAGAACCTCAACAGCTAGATGACCGCATTTGCTGGCATCCTTGGTGTCCTCAAGCATAACCCAATGGAAAGAGCTTGACCAAAGGCCCGTAGGTACACAGAAGAACTCAGGCTGACAAAACGGCACTGCATGCAACTGGAGTGCAATTGGAGGACAAGTCAAGACATCTCCAACCAGGACATCCTCAAATCTGCCCTAAGATGCTACCACCAGCAGACATGGAACACCATAGCAACAGCTCATGCTGACCGCATACACACCTACACAAACAAGAGCAATGGAATCTTCATCATCATAGATTTCACCATGCCTTCTACCACCATGAGCAACACCACCCCCTTGCAAGATCTCAGCAACAAACTCTTAGAATTCTTCAGTAACAAAATCACCTCTATAAATAGGAGCTTCAACCGGATCCTGTCATTGTTGCTCAACTTCTCATCATGGCCAAAGAACAAACCCTGACCTTAGGCTTTGTGTCACCACCATCTAAACTGCTGCTACCATGAAGACCTTCCCCATGTGGGGCATCCAAGAACTCTCTGTCTGCTCAATCTGCTCCTTAACAGATAGAGCACAAGCTGTCACCCTGACACCTTACTCCTTGTATGCCAACAAACTTATCTGCGGAGTGCTCAATGTTAATTCTTCAGGCCAACCCTCTTGAAAG
Organism: Pleurodeles waltl; assembly: GCF_031143425.1. Classification (NCBI taxonomy): domain Eukaryota; kingdom Metazoa; phylum Chordata; class Amphibia; order Caudata; family Salamandridae; genus Pleurodeles; species Pleurodeles waltl. Next base: position 813,868,143 of record NC_090440.1, read on the forward strand.
CACACATGATCCCTCTGACAAAATTCATCCACGCAGATGACATCAACATTCTTTCGGCACAACAAGACACAATTCACTCTTCTCAGACAAGACCCTCGGCACAAAAGAACAAGTTCATTGCCTGCATGACCAAAGTCCCTTAATGAATGATAGCCAACTGTCTCAAGCTCAGCATAATAAGATTGAAGTAGTAATCTTTGCCAAGAACACCTCACAATAGGACTTCAACTGGTGGCTGGCCGAACTTGGACCCACACCCAGTACCCATGCCAGGACCCTCTGAATCATCATTAAACTGGACAAGACCTTAAAAGTCAATGCTGCCACTGCATCCTGCTTCCACACCCTGAAAATGCTGAGGAAGAAATTCAAATGGCTCTCAAGCAGCACCAGAAATAACACCACTTGTTGCCTATTCACCAGCAGGTTGCTTTACAGGAGCAACCTCCATGCATCTCACTAGAAGACTACATACCACACAACTCACATCACACCGGCTCCCAATATGCAAACGTGAGTATGTCAAACTTCTCAAAAACACATTCAAGACAGTACACAACTTAGACCTCACCTACCTGAACAGTCGCATTTCCTTCCACCAACCACTAAGACGCTTCCGCTCTGCAAGACTCCTACTAAAACACATTCCACAGATTCAGATCTTAAGCACAGGTGTTCCCTTACATGGCTTCTAAAGTGTGGACCGACCTCCCACCCCAAATCAGAGTCTCTTCCTCTCTTCTAGAACTCATCAAGAAGCATGAGACCTGACTTTTCACCTACCCAACCTTCCCTAGTTAGGACTAGGCACACACTTGCTAAGCGCCAGAATACCCTGGCAGGTGATAGCGTTCTAAAAATACCCATAACATTACAAGTAATGCACAGGTTAAGTGGCAGTTTTCTATTATCTTGGTTAATGGGTTGAGACAAAAGGCTAAATTGACCTTAAAAAGGAGTGTCTGCGTCCCATTGGGTCCTGCTCACTGTTGCTCTGACTCTTTGTGATTACTTCCATAATGGTCTCCTTACATATGCAGGCTGTGGATTTTCCTATCTGACTGTTAGGCTTCTTATGGATAATTTCGTATTTGATTTCTGTTATTATTGTATTCAATTATGATATTCTTTTTATGGTGTAGCTAGCTGTATATTCCTCCTACACTAAAGCGTTTAGATGGTTTTGTAGTGGGGCATTTGAAGGAGCCAGAAATGTGTTGATCCATTGCGAAAGTGCACGGAAGCTGCTAGAGGAGCATGATCTATAAAGAAAAACACAACCATTAATTTTGAGTTTTTTTTTAGCATCCCATATACGTTTTTGTAGCATTTCCGCTGTTTGATCATCTCCCTTTTCCTTTGTCTGCCTTAATGGTGCAGTTTGTTCACCAATCTGATCAGGCTACGAAGTTTTATTTTGTGTTTGCAGAGAGCAACTGTAAACCAAAAATTGGCACTCAGGGATGGAATGGGTTCGGTGTTGCTAAGTGTGGAATTCACCTTAAGTTGACTCATCACGTAGGACATTATAAGGTGGTTGTAGGGACTGCTATCTACAGTGATGGTGTTTAGGAATTTGGTTCCGTCAACTCGTATGTGTACATCCATCCCAGGACTTACTCTTTCACTTTTCATGACCAGTTGACTTGCACTGCCCTTGGTTCCACAGTATGTGCATAGAACTGGGTAGTTTACATTTATCAATGAATAGTACTGCCTTCTGTGGAAAGTGGTCACTTTCTATGTGATGTTTTATTTTAAATTCCTTAAGTTGGTTTAGAAGATGAGGGTAAAATATTATGTAACCCACACAGTGTTGAGTTCAGGGGCTACTTGCGTGAAAGCTGCGGCTTGATTGGGTCCACTACATTTATTTGTTGCTCTTAGACCTGTTCATTGAAGTTCTTTGATTAGGCAGTTGCCGAGTGGGTCAGGTTGCTGAGGGTGGAACTGGCATGTCAGAATCTGCCATATATCTTGCTGTTGAGTTGATTCAGCATCAGAGTTAAAATGAAGTTGAGCTTGAAATCACAGGAGACTATTAATTCAGTGTCTGGATTTGCATAAATTAGGTCCAATAGGTAATTATCCAACTGGTATACCTTGGGGCGAAGCGATTGGATTCCTGGTTTCCACATGTTTGTTTAATGTTATTCATTTTTAGAGTTCAGCATCGATGATGGTTAGTTTAAATCTTAGAAGGCATGGTTTCCTGATAATTGGATGTTCACACCAGCTTTGACAAATTGCCAAGCCACCTGCAGGTCTTACCTTTTCTGATATTTTTATGGCAGGGTTCTGGTAGGCCTCGTAAGCTAAAAGAAATGGTGGTTCAGTTTTCCATGTTTCTTGAAGGCACACAGTATCAAATATGATCAGTAGGTTGCTTCTACTTCTGTGTTGTTGATTCCATCCTGCTATGTTTAACTCGTCAAGTTAATCTGCTTGATTCCATGGTTGAAAGGATCCATTCTGTTTTTCAGTTTCATAGTTATTTATGTTTTAGTTTTTTTGTTTAACCTTTTATTTATGCTTTTATACCAACAAGTAAAGCAGTACAATAAGATCATGTATTTGCAGACTGTTACAATTCAAACATCATATTGCATAATTTCAGTGGGCATTTTCTCCTTCTGGACTTTATCAGTACAGAGGCTTTCAAGTATGTATACAAGCCATTGGTAATCTTGAACCATACATCTAACAGTGATCATGCTTTGTTTATCAATCAGTCGTCTCGCCCTCCGTTTCTCCCGTTTCTTTCCCTATGAGGTACTGTTTGTATATTTCCCAGAATTTTGCTGGTTTGTTTGTAGGAGGGAGTAACTCACTGTAAGTGTCTGTTTGCGGGTTGCAATAAGTCACATCTCTATGCCATTCCTCTACTTTAGGGATCGGCCCCCGGTCCCATTGTATGGCGACTCTACGCTTAGCTAGCAACAGACCCATCGCCACCAATTTGCGAATAGATTTTGGTAAATGGGCATCCCACCCCACGAGAGCCAAGAGCGGTCCAGCTTCTATTTGTATATTTGTTATAGCATCCAACTCTCTCAATATTGTTCTCCCAAAAATTTGTATATTCTCACAAGCCCATGCCATATGTAAGAAATCGGCTTGTTCCAACCCACATCTGGGGCCGTTCGAATTTTCACGCAAACCATATCTATGTAGATGGATTGGGGTGTAATATATTCTGTTAAGGAATTTGAAGTGAATGAGACGATGTCTGCCATTTAGAGAGACTGAGCGTGTCTTAGCGCAGCAGTAACGCCACTGTGCGTCTGTGATCTGTACTCCCAGATCTCTTTGCCACTCCACGCGGGCCCTTGAGAGCTCTTGGGCTCTTGACTCCTGTATTGATGCGTACAGTCGGGACACCAAGCGTCTTGTGCAATTCCCCTGCAGGATCATAGAAAGTGATGTGATCTCGGGGGGGGCTCTTGCATGTCATCGCCCAGTAACTGCACCAGCGCATGCAGCACCCTGTGATATTGGAACTGGTGTAGGGGAGTAGTCTCAACGGCTCCTTCTTTTATTTTGTCCCAACTTTTCATACTGTTGTTTTCAAATAAGTCTCCTAATGTGTTGATTCCTAGTTCACTAAGAGTGCATATCAGTCTACCGTCGCGCCATAGTGGAAACCAAGCGCAGCAATACACTGGCACATGTGGGGAGTATAGCAAAGCTAATTTCTGTTTGTCCATAATCTCTTGCCATGCCTTTGCTACTGAGTCTAGGGATGCCAACTTTTTATATTGCCTACTCTGGGTCTGGTATAGTCTTCCCTGTAACGGTGCTGGTGATGCCAGCTCTATCTCTATCCTAAGAAATGGGGTATTTCCTGGTCCATGGAGCCAAGCCTGTGCCCCTACAGCTCATGTCACCACGCCATAGGCCTCCTGTTGGAAAATGGGTTATTGGTAGGGCAGGTAGGTACCTACACCTAGCAACAAGCCACTAACCTCCACATAGGTACAGTTAGGTCTCAGTAAATTAATCCCAGCTCATCCCTTGGTAGCTTGGCAACGAGCGTCAAGGCTTAACTTAGGAGACAAAGTGTAAAGCATTCAAATATCACAAAACAGTAATTAAATAAAACACAGGAAACAGTTTAAAAATCCAAAACCAATTTACGAAAATAGTTTATATTTTTATCTTTAAAATGACACAAAAACGATTAAAATCGGTTCAGGGGAACCGGAGATATGAATTTTTAAAGAATTATTACTTTTCTAGCGCTTAGAAACAAAAAGCGCCAATCGGGTCATCTGGTTGCACCTCGACCGGGGCAAAGTCAAACTTTCAGGCCGACCGCGATGGAGCCCTGCTCGGCTACAGGTCGCGGGAGGCCTCGGTTAAAAAGTTACCTTCTGACTTAGTCTTTATTTTGAAGTTTTTCTTCACCGGGACGAACCTGCCAGTTGAATCCGACCTCCTGGAGCCCTTGTCCGGATACGCGATGTGGGTTTCCTCGGTGGTGATTTCTACCTTCGGACTTAGTCGTTTTTTCGAGATGAAAATCCTTCGACCGGGGTAAACCTGGATCTTGATCCGACGTCCGTGGAGCCCTTCTCGGATACGATGGCTGGGAGGTCCCGGTCAACTTTTTACGTTCGGACTTAGTCTCTTTTTCGGATGTTTTTCTTTACCGGGACGAACCACGAAGTCAGGCCGGGTCGCGGTTGAGGCAAGCCGGCTAGAATTTCCGCGGCGGGTCGGTCCCTCTCTGGAGCTTTTTTTACAAAATTTGTCAAATCCTCTCCAAACTTCTGGGGCTTCACCCAGATGTTCTTTTAAGGTTCTTTTGGGGTCCACAGCTCACCCCAAGGGTCCAGAAGTTCTGTGATGGTCCTTGGGGGGGTGCGGACTTCAACTCCCAGAATGCACCTGGCGCAAACTCCTTTTTGGCCACTGGACAGTGGTCAGCTGGTCGCTTTCTTCAGGAGTTGGTGCAGGGGACTCTGGTTAGCAATTTTTCACCTGTAGCAAACAGGGAGTCCCTCCTTGAACCAGTTGAAGCCAGGCAAAGTCCTTCTTGTGGTGAAGCCCAAGTGTGCAGCTGGTGCAGTCCTTCTGAGTGCAAGGTCCAGGTGCAGGCTAGGGGTCCAGCAGGGCAGTCCTTCTTCTTCTTTAGTTCCTTTCTTGTTGAATTCTGGAGGGGATCTGAGGTGTGGGGGCAGGTCTGCCAGTTTTATTCTTGCTCCTGGGTGAAAAGCAGGGGGGCCCTGGTTCTCCAATCAGGTACAGGGTCGTCCCCCTGTGATGACCACTTCCTGGGAAGTGTGGCAAAAATCCATCCCAAAAGGCAACAGTCTCTAAAAATCCAACATGGCTGAATCTGATTTTTGGAGGTGACATCTGGCTGAGCCCACCCACTGGTGTGGCTAAAAATCATAAACACACCCCTCTCCTGCCCTCTCCTAATCTAATCAAGGGGGCACCTAGCTGTCTGGGGTTGCAGGATGTGGGGGTGTTGCTGGGTGCTCCAGATGTCCTTCTCTGCCTTTGAAGACCAGTTTGGCAGCCCTCCCCCTTCCTGCCTCACCATCTGCTGAGGGGAGATTCTCTCCCCCAAGCACATTCCTTTGTGTGAAGCCAGGCCACTTCACACCTCATCAAAGTAGCCTGGCAGAAGCTGCTGCAGGCTGGCCAATCAGAGCACAGCAGCAAAAACAATGCACAGCTGAAATTGGCAACTTTTTAGGTAAAGTCTAAACTTTTTACCTGAACAAGTTATATTAAATCCAACAACTGGAAGTTGTGGGATTTATTACAACAATTAATTTGATACCAAATTCTTGGTATGTAACATTTAAGGAGACTTTAAAATTTAAAATAAAGTCTGCCCATTCTAGCCTATGAAGGCCATTTACTTCAATGAGGGAAAAACGAATTTGGCTGTTTTTACCTCACCAGGGCTTATAAATCTATTTTTATAAAGTCCCTGCTTATAGTTACTTGGCACCCAGCCCTAGGGGCACATAGGGCACACCTTAGGGGTGACTTATATGTAAAAATAAGGTAGTTTAAGACTTTGGAAGTACCTTTAATTCCAAAGTCGAATTTGCATATAACTTTAATTTAAAAGCAGCCAGCAAAGCAGGCCTGCCTTTAAAATGACACTGGGCACCTCAGTAGTGCACCTAGGTGTGCACCACCTATGCTGTGGTCCCTAAACCTACATGCCCTACCATTTACTAGGGACTTATAGGTAAGTTAACTTAGCCAATTATAATTAGCCTAATTTGCATATCCATTTTACACAGAGCACAGGCCCTGGGACTGGTTAGCAGTACCCAGGGCACCATCAAAGTCAGGAAAACACCAGCAAAAAGAGGAAAATGGGGGCAAAAAGTTATGGGGCCTCTGCAATCAGCCCTGTTTTCTCACACAACCCCCCCCCAGCCCACACGCCCAGGAGACTCAGCCCAACCCTGGGAGAGTCTTCCTGGCTTGTTAGGCGAGGAAGACAGTGAAGAAAACTGGCTGTCCCTTTGCAGGGCCTACTCTGCCTTATATTCTCCTGTCAGGGTCACTCCCTATGGGTAGTGAAGCCATCCCAACAGTAAAAGGACCCAACTCAAACTGAAACTTCCCTCTAGGGGGGTCTTCCTCCTTTCTCTCTGCCAACTTGGGTAGTGAGGTGCCCACCTCCCCTACTCCAAACTTTGCTAGGGCAACACCTAGCTTACCCAAAGAGGTCACCCAACACTTGAGCAACCCCACCATGACCAATAGGGTCAGGGGGCCTACTTTGCTATTGACCCTGGGGTCTGCCTCCCAGGCCAAGTACAGTGCTGCCAGGAAGGCTAGCACCCAGCAGAGGCTACTGACAGCTGTCAGTACCCAGAACCACACCCTAAGCTCTCCACTGACAGGTGGCTGAGCTGCTTTAAGGGCAACTTTGGGGTCCTGGCACCCCTCTTGCTGTCTAGAGTGGGGGACTACCACCTCCTGTGGCAGACACCCTCCTTCCACTCTCCCTTCTGTCAGTGCAGGGGCAACACCTTGCATCTGGACAGCTGCCTGACTACTCAGGACTTCCTTGGGGTCAGGTGAGGCCTCACCAGTGCCAACTCTGGGCTCCCCCCCTACTGGGGCAGAAGGCCTTTGGCTCCCTGGAACTCTCTTTAAGAGTGGCCTACCCTTCCTTTTCTTCTTTCCTTTTCTTGGGGACCCCTGTCTCCTAACTGTAGGGACTGACTCCCCAGGACTTTGGGTTGGGGGGGCACCTTGGGCGACCACCCCATCTGTGACCAGACTCACCTCTGGGAGGTCATTGCCCAGGATACAATCTAGGGGTAGGTCAGCACTGACTTCCACCCTAATCCAGTCAAGGATACCCTCCCTCTCTAGGGGCACTATGGCTACAGGTTTGGAGGTGACCTCCCCTGTGGCTATCCTGACTTTCTTTGTCTTTCCTGGGACATACATGTCTGGGGTCACTAACCGGTCACTCACTATAGTGTGACTGGCACAGGTGTCTCTCAGGCCAGTGGTAGGGATCCCATTCACTTGAATGTGGTGGAAGTGCCTACTCCCACCCTCAGGGATCACCAGCTTACCATCTGGTCCTGTCTCCCAGCACAATGCTAGGAGGACTTCATCATCTGAGGAATCCTCCTCTATGGCTACACTGGACAGCCCAGTGCTAACCACCTTCTTTGGACAGGCTGCATCTCCTCTGAAGTGACCTGTCTGCTGACAGTCAAAGCAAGCCCTACTGTCCAAGAGCTTTTTTAACCCTGGGTCTAACTGTCTCTGCTGGTCAGAGTGGGATTTACTCTCCTCCTTCTTAGGGTTCTGGGGTACAGAGGGAGTCTCTGTGGTGGGCTTACCACCTCCCTCCTTAGGTTTTTGGGGACCTGTCCCCCTCTTCTTGGAGTCTCCCCCCTGGGACTTGACAACCACCCTGGTTCTCAACCACTCATCAGCTGCCTCCCCTAGCTCTCTAGGTTTGGTCTGCTTAGAGTCCACTAGATGCTGGCGTAACCTTTCTTGGATACAATTGGTCAAGATGTGCTCTCTCATGATCAGATTGTATAACCCCTCATAAGTATCTACTTTGTTACCAATAATCCAGCCCTCTAGTGCCTTTAGTGAAATGTCCACAAAGTCAACCCAAGACTGGGTACTGACCTTCTGGGTGTCCCTGAACTTCATTCTATATTGCTCTGGGGTCAGACCAAACTTCTTGGCTAAGCACCTCTTCATACTAGGGTATGAATCTGCCTCCTCCCCCCTTAAGGTCAGAAGCCTATCCCTCCCTGAGTTGGGGACCAACTCCCACAAAAGGGAACCCCAGTATTGAGGCCTAACCCTTCTCATTTGGAGTGCCCTCTCAAAGGCCCCCAGCCACTTATCTATGTCATCCCCCTCTACATAAGCAGGAACCACCCCCTTGGGTAATCTGGGGCAAACTCCCCCACCCATGGACACCTCAGCTTCTTTATCGCTGCCTCCATCTCTTTTCTCTTTGTATGCCCACTTTTTCTTTTCTAGGGCCAGCTTCTCTGCTTCCAAAGCTATGTATGCTAGCTGGGCCTCCAGCTCTCTTTCTCTGATGGATGGGTTCTCTCCTCCTGAAAGGACCCCCTTCCCACCACTAGCTTTGGATCTGCCCCTAGTGACTGTATTTACTGAGGACCGTTCTTCCTTGTCCTCACTTGGGCTCAGATGCCTTCCCTCCCCTGAGTGGTTAGAGCTTGCATCCTCCCTTCTTTCTCCCTCCTCTGGAGCTTCTTCTGACTCTACCTCTTGGGCCTCAGCCCATGCTGTCAGGGATGTGATCAGGATTTGCTTCCTGAGATCAGTGGTTGCAGGCAACCCTCTTTCAATACACAACCCCCTAAGCTGGACTACTGTCAGTGTGGGTAGGCTAGCCAGATCAAGCTCCATGGTTCCCTAGTTTTGTGTCAACAAAAACTTTTAGCAAAAATTGGAAACAAGAATTTAGAAAAATTACAAAAATTCAATAATTGAAATTAATCCAAATTAAAAATTAAAAACATTTTTTGCACTAGGACAATTTAAAGGATTTTTAATTTGTTTTACCTAAAACTGTAACGTGATATTGAACACAAGTACAGGATCCCGTCGCTGCTTCCAATTATGTTGGAAAATGGATTATTGGTAGGGCAGGTAGGTACCTACACCTAGCAACAAGCCACTAACCTCCACATAGGTACAGTTAGGTCTCAGTAAATTAATCCCAGCTCATCCCTTGGTAGCTTGGAAACGAGCGTCAAGGCTTAACTTAGGAGACAAAGTGTAAAGCATTCAAATATCACAAAACAGTAATTAAATAAAACACAGGAAACAGTTTAAAAATCCAAAACCAATTTATAAAAATAGTTTATATTTTTATCTTTAAAATGACACAAAAACGATTAAAATCGGTTCAGGGGAACCGGAGATATGAATTTTTAAAGAATTATTACTTTTCTAGCGCTTAGAAACAAAAAGCGCCAATCGGGTCATCTGGTTGCACCTCGACCGGGGCAAAGTCAAACTTTCAGGCCGACCGCGATGGAGCCCTGCTCGGCTACAGGTCGCGGGAGGCCTCGGTTAAAAAGTTACCTTCTGACTTAGTCTTTATTTTGAAGTTTTTCTTCACCGGGACGAACCTGCCAGTTGAATCCGACCTCCTGGAGCCCTTGTCCGGATACGCGATGTGGGTTTCCTCTGTGGTGATTTCTACCTTCGGACTTAGTCGTTTTTTCGAGATGAAAATCCTTCGACCGGGGTAAACCTGGATCTTGATCCGACGTCCGTGGAGCCCTTCTCGGATACGATGGCTGGGAGGTCCCGGTCAACTTTTTACGTTAGGACTTAGTCTCTTTTTCGGATGTTTTTCTTTACCGGGACGAACCACGAAGTCATGCCGGGTCGCGGTTGAGGCAAGCCGGCTAGAATTTCCGCGGCGGGTCGGTCCCTCTCTGGAGCTTTTTTACAAAATTTGTCAAATCTTCTCCAAACTTCTGGGGCTTCACCCAGATGTTCTTTTAAGGTTCTTTTGGGGTCCACAGCTCACCCCAAGGGTCCAGAAGTTCTGTGATGGTCCTTGGGGGGTGCGAACTTCAACTCCCAGAATGCACCTGGCGCAAACTCCTTTTTGGCCACTGGACAGTGGTCAGCTGGTCGCTTTCTTCAGGAGTTGGTGCAGGGGACTCTGGTTAGCAATTTTTCACCTGTAGCAAACAGGGAGTCCCTCCTTGAACCAGTTGAAGCCAGGCAAAGTCCTTCTTGTGGTGAAGCCCAAGTGTGCAGCTGGTGCAGTCCTTCTGAGTGCAAGGTCCAGGTGCAGGCCAGGGGTCCAGCAGGGCAGTCCTTCTTCTTCTTTAGTTCCTTTCTTGTTGAATTCTGGAGGGGATCTGAGGTGTGGGGGCAGGTCTGCCAGTTTTATTCTTGCTCCTGGGTGAAAAGCAGGGGGGCCCTGGTTCTCCAATCAGGTACAGGGTCGTCCCCCTGTGATGACCACTTCCTGGGAAGTGTGGCAAAAATCCATCCCAAAAGGCAACAGTCTCTAAAAATCCAACATGGCTGAATCTGATTTTTGGAGGTTACATCTGGCTGAGCCCACCCACTGGTGTGGCTAAAAATCATAAACACACCCCTCTCCTGCCCTCTCCTAATCTAATCTAGGGGGCACCTAGCTGTCTGGGGTTGCAGGATGTGGGGGTGTTGCTGGGTGCTGCAAATGTCCTTCTCTGCCTTTGAAGACCAGTTTGGCAGCCCTCCCCCTTCCTGCCTCACCATCTGCTGAGGGGAGATTCTCTCCCCCAAGCACATTCCTTTGTGTGAAGCCAGGCCACTTCACACCTCATCAAAGTAGCCTGGCAGAAGCTGCTGCAGGCTGGCCAATCAGAGCACAGCAGCTAAAACAATGCTGAGCTGAAATTGGCAACTTTTTAGGTAAAGTCTAAACTTTTTACCTGAACAAGTTATATTGAATCCAACAACTGGAAGTTGTGGGATTTATTACAACAATTAATTTGATACCAAATTCTTGGTATGTAACATTTAAGGAGACTTTAAAATTTAAAATAAAGTCTGCCCATTCTAGCCTATGAAGGCCATTTACTTCAATGAGGGAAAAACGAATGTGGCTGTTTTTACCTCACCAGGGCTTATAAATCTATTTTTATAAAGTCCCTGCTTATAGTTACATGGCACCCAGCCCTAGGGGCACATAGGGCACACCTTAGGGGTGACTTATATGTAAAAATAAGGTAGTTTAAGACTTTGGAAGTACCTTTAATTCCAAAGTCGAATTTGCATATAACTTTAATTTAAAAGCAGCCAGCAAAGCAGGCCTGCCTTTAAAATGACACTGGGCACCTCAGCGGTGCACCTAGGTGTGCACCACCTATGCTGTGGTCCCTAAACCTACATGCCCTACCATCTACTAGGGACTTATAGGTAAGTTAACTTAGCCAATTATAATTAGCCTAATTTGCATATCCATTTTACACAGAGCACAGGCCCTGGGACTGGTTAGCAGTACCCAGGGCACCATCAAAGTCAGGAAAACACCAGCAAAAAGAGGAAAATGGGGGCAAAAAGTTATGGGGCCTCTGCAATCAGCCCTGTTTTCTCACACCTCCAAATCCGGAGCTCTCAGGCCACCGAGTTCATATGGCAAAGTCAGCACACGCCATTGCACCCGGAGCTGTTTGCCTGCCCATGCTAGTTTTATGAGGAGTGATCTTAATGTGGCAAAATATTTCTTAAGTAGCACCATCGCAACATTCTGGAACAGGAAGAGAAAGCGCGGCAATACCACCATTTTCAACAACGCTACTCTACCAAGCAAGGACAGTGGGAGTCGTATCCATTTCTCAACATCTGTTGCTAATTTAGTTATCGCTGTGTCATAATTATCCATCACGATAATGTTGGAATCAGTGTGCACCTTAATTCCCAGATACCTAACTGACCCAGTCTACCATCTGAGCGGGAAACGCACCTCTGTCTGTACTGTGGATGGAGTCAGTGGGAACATCAAAGATTTACCCCAATTGACTTTAAGGCTGGATAGTGCTCCGTATCGTATTATTTCTTGAAGCATCGGCGCCGCATTAAATTTTGGATCTTTGATATACAGCAAAGTATCATCTGCGTATGCTGAGATAACTACTTTTGTAGAGCTTGAAGTCAAGGCCCCGATGTCCATGATATTCCCTCAGAGTGCAAGCCAGTGGCTCTGCCACCAGTGCTTACAGTAAGGGGTTAAGCGGGCATCCCTGCCTAGTGCCTCTGGTGATGCCCAGCGCCTCCGTTACCGCGTTGTTGACCTGAACTCTGGCCTGGGGCTCCCCATATAAAGTGGTTATCAAGTGTAGAAAAGTGTCCCCAACACCGAACCTTCGCAGCGTTGCCCATAAGAAGTCCCATTCCACCGAATCTAACGCTTTTTCCACGTCCAAAAAGACTGCCACCGCCTGTATATCAGGGTTAATGTTCTGTATTGTGCAGAATAATTTGCGTAGGTTCATGGTTAGACGGCGGCCTGGGACGAATCCTGCCTGTTCGGGTTTTACTAATAGGGGCACTACTTTGGCCAGTCGTTCCGCTAAGATTTTAGCGTATATTTTGACGTCCACATTCATTAACGATAGTGGCCTATAGGAGGAGCATTGTTCTTGTGGTTTCCCTGGCTTAAGCAGTGTGACTATCATGGCTTCCCTCATCGATGGAGGCATGCAACCATCCACGATCATCTCCTCAAACACCTCTTTTAGGTGCAGAAGTATTAGTGCTTGATATGCTTTGTAGAAATATACAGTCAGGCCATCAGGACCCGGGCCTTGCCCTCAGCCATGCTTCCCAGCGCTTTTGCTATCTCGATCAGAGTAAATGGTGCCACCAGAGCCTCTGTGTCGCTCTCCGAAAGTTTCGGTAATACTATGTGGGTGAGATATTCTTTTATAACGTTAGGTTCAGAGTTTGCTTTTGTGGTGTAAAGTGTTTGGTAGTATTCACGAAATCTAGCCGCTATATCCTCGGGGTCCGTGAGTATGCTGCCATCTGTTGCTGTTGATTTATTCATTCGATTAGCGCTACGACTGGGGCGGATTAAGTTTGGCAGGACTTTACCAGGTCTGTCCCCCTCCCCGTATGTGCGGGCAACAGCATACTTCCCCATATGGCGAATTTCCGATAGGGCCGTTTCCTGATACTCCTGTACTTTGACACGGATATGACCCAGTGTACATGTATCTGCAGTGTCACTATGTTCTTGTTCTAACTGGGATAGTTCCCCTTCGATTAATTGTAGTCGCCCACTTATAGATCGGAGTACCCCCGCATGTTTGGACATGGTAATTCCTCTTATGTATACTTTAAATGTCTCCCAGACCGTACCCACCCTGGCAACCGTACCTTTGTTTAGTTGGAAAAATTATTTGATTGCTTTGGTCAGATCCTCCCTAAACACAGTGTCTGTCAACAAGTATGGTGGGAATCTCCAGGAGAACGGTGGCGGTGGAACATGACCCACTGTCAATAATATCGGGACCGGTGAGTGATCCAAATAAGTTTGTGGCCAAGGTGCCTCGGGCACCACTCTGTGCGATATACTGCAGGAGACCAGCCAAAGATCTATGCGTCATGTGCTGACGAGTAATGAGTGTAACCTCCCTTTTCTAGATACCTATCTCTCCAGGCATCCACCAGCCCCGAGACCACCATTATGTCTAGTATTGCACGTGCTGCAGCAGCTGGGCCCCTGGCCCTACCCCCCAATCTATCCAATGCAGGAGACAATGTGCAATTAAAGTCTCCACACCAAAGTTGTGGAAGGTCTCTTCATTTTGTTGTCCGTGCCTCTAGATCGCTGTAAAACTGGGGGTCGTCATAGTTCGGCCCATATATTCCTATTAGTATAAAAGTGAAAGCCCTGCCCTTACACCTTGCCACCACACATCGCCCTCAGGGGTCAATTTCCGCGCTCTCGAATTCAATGGCCGATGCACGGGAGGCCCACAACAAGACGCCCCTAGAGTGAGTTGTGTAACATGCAGCTTAAGAACTGTCCTTTCATTCTGCGAGGGTTGAGCATAGGGCTATTTAGGGCCAAATGTGTCTCTTGCAATACCGCAATATCAACCTTATGCCTGAGTAAATACGCCACCATTCCCCGGGTTTTGCATGTGTCATTAAGACCCCTCACATTCCAGGTGACCAACCTAAGTTTGTGGTGATCTTTTTGTGTGTCAGTAGTTGTACATACCGGAGCCATCTATTTTTCTAGATTGATTTTTTTAAATCTGATTGTGTATAGTACTCGTCTGCGTTTTGTCTGCTTTGTCTTACCTTACATTTCCACTTTACTGATACTGCAACCTGTTCCCTCCCCCCAACCTTCCTCCCACAATAGGCTAAACCCCAACCTGCCCATCTGTTAGTAACTTTTGAAATCCTCCCGCGAACTACCCCATTTAATACTAACCCCAACATTTCCGTAAGTGGAACACACATGAAGGCGGATGTTGCTTCGCCTTAACAATAGTTTTGTTATCTTGGCTACCAATATACTTTTCCAACAGACCATCCCTATATCCCTGGACTAGTCGCACGCAGTATGTAATACGTATGGTTTACCTCCAGGCCCAGAAAGCCCTAAACATTCTCATTATGGATGATATTCACATGTTACTGATTTACAACTATAATGTGCATAACTTTCTCAATTCTAGTGTTCTGATAAAATTACTAGAGAGAGAGCTTTTACGATTAAAATCTGAACTTTGATTAGTCGTTCACCGGTTCAGTACCCGGAGCGTTTCTTTTATCTGCCAGCTTACGGTTAACAAATTGTTCCAGCTTTTTATGGTCTGTGAAGAATATTGTGTTACCATCTACATCTGCTCTCAGTTTAGCTGGGTATAACATTCTATAATCTAGTTGCAGTGCTCTCAGCTGTTTTTCTCGGCAGAAATTGCTTCCTCGCTTCCTGCACTTGTATTGTGAAGTCAGGGTACAACAAGAGAGTCATTCCCTCGTACCGCAATATTTTCAACTCACGTGCCCGTGTCAATGCAGCATCACGGTCCCTATAGTTCAATAGTCTTGCTTTCACCGGGCGAGGTGGAGCTTCAGGCGGCGGCCGTGCCGCCAGCGACCTATGTGCTCGTTCCACCACGAAGAACGCCGAGAAAGTGTCCTGCCCCATCAGTTGTATCAGCAAGCTCTCAACAAATTTCTACTTATTTCCAATCGACTACGCTAGTCCCACGATGCGAAGGTTGTTTCTCCAAGAGCGGGACTCCAAATCGTCCATTTTGTGTTTGAGGGTATCCAGCTCCGTGTTCACTTTTAGCTGTCCAAATGCTAGTGCAGTTTGACCATCCTCCACTGCTGATACACGCCTTTCCACCTGGTCCAAACGCTCCGTCTGCTTATCTAGTCTTTCCGACATTCTGTCCAGACGGTATGATAGAGAGTCTATTTTACCATTTGGGTTAGACTTTGTTGCATAGCTGTTAGTATGTGGCGCAGGTCTTGTTTCTTCATGAGTTGGGACCTCTGGGGACCCCTCCGATCTAGCTTCAGCGCCTTCCCCAGTCTGACTCATAGTTTTACGTTTCTCAAAGTGCAGTTTAGGTTGAGCTTTGTCATGTTTTCCCATGTTGGCAGGAGTTAATGACTTTTCCGCGTGGTCTGCCCTCTGCCGCTGCGATTTACCTTGCTGTAAGTTCCGGTTTCCGCAGCCCCCTGATCCCTTACCAGCGAGGGCCCCTCAAAAGGATTAGCGCCTCCAATCTGATGCCTAGCACAGGTTTTGCTCGCCCAGGACACGTCTCGTTTCAGCCGGGGCCCTCCTGCCAGCTTCCAGGGCTGCCACGTTCTGCCCCCGGTCTGACAATAGCCAGCGCGCCGCAATTAGCACACCCAGGGGCCTTCTTGCATTAATAGTGTGGGCGCGCAATACGTCGCGCTGGTCTTTTCTGAGGCGTTACTTCTAGACCTACTGCGGCCGTGCCAGTTCCAGGCAGTAGTCCGATCTCACTGACTGCGATAGCAGTAGGTTTCTCTCTGCTCTCTGTTGCGTCACCTAGGCTCACCTTTGGGCCCCACGTCCATAGCAAGACCCTCTGCGCTGCCGATCCGAAAGGGGAGCACCACCACGTGCGATCTATGCCGCCCGGGGTCTCCGCAGCCCCGATCAGGGGCCGATCGGGGTCGCCTCCTGGCGTGCCCCGCTCCCATCCCAGGTGCAGCCGGTTCCACCACAACACGTCCCGGGAGCTCCCCAGCCCCCTGCACGTGAGTGGGCGCCAGCGCTGTCTCACCGTTTCCAGGCCTCGGCCGATTGGCTCTGGCCCGCACGACCCGACTCTCCCCGCCTGACACTCACACCGGGTCCCGTCGGAGCCCCCGGACGGTCGAATCTTCTCCCCTGCTGTCTGGGCGTCAGTCGCTCCCTCAGGGACTTTGAGAGCTCAGGCGTGGTCCACAGGATCATAAAGGATCTTTTGGTAGCCGACGGAGCTCCGCTAAAGCGCGGCCATCTTTCGGCTCGGCAAGCTCCGCCCCCCCCTTCAGTTTCATAGTTAAGGATTTGATTTGTGAACTGTTGGACTCGGCCCTCTCTGTGGGTCACCCCTCAAACCTCTGCCTTCACCACTCCTGTTTCATCTGAATTTGCCACTGGGACCCTGTGCACTTTACCATGCAAGCAATTTAGCACTGGTTAGCGGTGTTGGAGGCTGGCCTGGTTTGTAGTGGGTACCTTGGGTACTTACATCTTATACCAGGTCCAGTTATCCCTTATTAGTGAAATGTAGTAGCGTTCTAGCAGCTTAGGCTTATCGAGGTAGCTATAGCAGAGCAGCTTAGGCTGAACTAGGAGACATTCAAAACTCCTGCAATACCACTTATAGTTACACAGTACATATACACAAGTAAAGACAATACTCAATGTTACCAAAAATAAAGGTATTAATCTGGGTGACACAGTACCAAAAATATCTTAGAGACCATACTCCTTCTGGAGGTAAGTATTATACACAGTATATATACTAGACACCAAAATTAGGCAAGTAAATAGTCATAGAACAATGCAAGCAATAGGACATGCTATAGATTGCAATGGGAGAAAATAGGTTGATGGGGAACACAAACCATATACTAAAAAAGTGGAATGAGATTCACAAATATCCCCCTAAACAAGTGTAGTGTGCGCAGAACCGCCAGGAGAGCAAGAATACAGTAAAGGTAAATAAATTACCCCACCCCAGAGCCCAGAAAAGCAGGAGTAAAGTACTGCAAGTTTCCTTAGGACACACTACACTTTGTGATTGGGATTTTGCAGAAGCCAACCAAGTCTGCAAAGAACAACTGCTGGATTACTGGACCTGAAGACCTGCAAAGGAAGGGGATAGAGTCCAGAAGTTGAAACAAGTTCTAGGAAGGACAGGAGCCCCTGCCAACCCAGAAGAGGGTGCAAAAGAAGAGTCCACGGTTAGTCAAAGACTGCAGAAATGCACCCTAGGAAGATGCCAGGGGGTTCCTGCGTGATGCAAAAGATGTCCCACGGCGCGAAGATCGTTGCAGACATGATTTTGTGTTGGAAGTTGCTAACAAACCTTGGCTATGAGAAAAGTGCGTTTTGCTTCAAATTAGCGCTGGATGGACCCAGGAGGGACCTGGGGACCTCAATTCTGTGTGAGGAAGAGGGGGCTCTCAGTATGTAGAGAGCCCTCAGATGCCAGGCAGCACCCCTGGAGGTCCCAGGACACAGGGACAAAGGAGGTGCAAAACAGGGTTGATGCAGCACAACAAAGGAAGGTCCCACACCACTGGAGAACAGCTCAGCGAGTTGAGTGTCGCAGGATGAAGTGCTGGAGACCTGGGCCAGGCTGTGCACGAAGGAATTTTGCAAAGAGTGCACAGAGGCCTCAGGAGGTGAAGAAGACGCAGCACACAGGGGTACTGTCGCTCTCAGGGAAGGCAAGGTCTTACCTCCTCCAAATTGCATCAGAAAGACCACAGGACTGTCTGTCTATGATGTCCAACCTCTGTGTCCTTAGGAGCACGCTCGTCGCTGTGAGAGGAGTCCCAGGGTACTGGTCGTCGTCTTGGAAGGTGCCTGCTTGGGGCACTCCGTCACTTCACAGGAGATTTCTTCGGTCCTTCTGGTGCAGCATGAAGACAGAGAGTCCCCAGAGCGTGCACACTGTGGAAACTGTTGCAGTTGCTGACTTGGAGCTGAGATTGCTGAAGAAAAGTATCTCTTGTAGATACTTTGTTGCAGTTTACAGCGTTTCTTGGAGCAGGCTGCAGTTGATCCGAGGTCAGAGGAGCTGAAGTTGTTGCAGAGGAGTTCTGAAGGAAACTTGCAAGCAGAATCTGAAGAGAACCCACAGGAGAGACCCTAAATAGCCCTGAGGAGGGGGGATTGTCTACCTTATCAGCTAAGGACCTATCAGGAGGTTCTCTGACATCACCTGCTGGCACTGGCCACTCAGGCCTCCAGAGAGCTCCCACACCTTGCAAAGCAAGATGGCTGAAGTCTGGGACACACTGGAGGAGCTCTGGGCACCACCCCTGGTCCCAAAGGGCAGGCCACATTGCATTTAAAAGGTAGGACATGTACTTTAATGTTTTACATATCCTGGTAGTGAAAAACTCCTAAATTGGTTTTTCACTACCGTGAGGCCGGCCTCTCCCATAGGATAACATTGGATTAACTTATTACATTTAATAGGGACTAAACTTGGATTGACAACAAATAGAAATGTTATGTTTGGTCTCAAAAGAATTGTACTTTAAACTCAGATTTTAAGTCACATGTCTGAAAATGCCACTTTTAGAAAGTTGGTATTTTCTTGCCCTAACCGTTTGGTGCCTGCAGCCTGTGTCCTAGGTCACAAGACTGAATAGTTGAAAGCTGACCTTTGTTTAGAAAGGGCTGCCTCCAGCACACTCACAAAAGAATGTAACACCAACCTTTTGTAACCCTAGACCACTTCACGTATAGGCAGGGGAAGAAAGGATATTTTCAGAACCAGATGTGGGAGTGGCCTAGGAGTTTCTCAAACCTAAAAAGCTGGCACTAGGTATAAATATTAGACCCTCTTCAGTTCAATCCTGGACTTGGGGAGGACCCCAAAAGGACTGCCTTGCACTTCAGGGGACTGCCCTACTGCTTGAGGCCTGCTGTACCGCAGAGGACTGCCCTGCTGCTTGAAGCGTGCCTTGCTGCTTGATCCCAGGACTGCTAGAGTGACTCCAAGAGCTAGTTGGCTGGCTTCCTGTGTGAGCTACAGGGACTTATCTGATAGAGACTTCTAGCTGCAGATTCCTTACCTTAGAATTCACTGGCGTCAGCTTCAAATCCAGAATTTTTCTGCTAAGCAGTACCCTGTGCGTGCCGTCGGGTGGTGTCGTTCGTCTTCTATATAGGCACCACCCTGGCACGCGTACGTCAGTTCTGTTCCTTCCGTGCCGGTTAAGCGCAGATCCGGGAATAGCTACTCTTTTTTTCTGACTGTTTTATCGAAGCGTTTCGATTGTCTGAACTATGAGAAAGACGGGATTCAAACGGTGTGGTGCATGTCATCGCACCATGTCGGTTATGGATACACACCAGGTGTGCCTGTGGTGCCTTGAAAAGGACTACGATTCGAAGTCGTGTTCCGACTGTCGGGCCATGGCTCCGAAGGCCTTAAGAGAGCTGTGAGAAAACAGGGCTGATTGCAGAGGCCCCATAACTTTTTGCCCCCATTTTCCACTTTTTGCTGGTGTTTTCCTGACTTTAAAGGTGCCCTGGGTACTGCTAACCAGTCCCAGGGCCTGTGCTCTGTGTAAAATGGATATGCAAATTAGGCTAATTATAATTGGCTAAGTTAACCTACCTATAAGTCCCTAGTATATGGTAGGGCATGTAGGTTTAGGGACCACAGCATAGGTGGTGCACACCTAGGTGCATTGCTGAGGTGCCCAGCGTCATTTTAAAAGCAAGCCTGCCTTGCTGGCTGCTTTTAAATTAAAGTTATATGCAAATTCGACTTTGGAATTAAAGGTACTTCCAAAGTCTTAAACTACCTTATTTTTACATATAAGTCACCCCTAAGGTGTGCCCTATGTGCCCCTAGGGCTGGGTGCCATGTAACTATAAGCAGGGACTTTATAAAAATAGATTTATAAGCCCTGGTGAGGTAAAAACAGCCAAATTCGTTTTTCCCCCATTGAAGTAAATGGCCTTCATAGGCTAGAATGGGCAGACTTTATTTTACATTTTAAAGTCTCCTTAAATGTTACATACCAAGAATTTGGTATCAAATTGATTGTTGTAATAAATCCCACAACTTCCAGTTGTTGGATTTAATATAACTTGTCCAGGTAAAAAGTTTAGACTTTACCTAAAAAGTTGCCAATTTCAGCTCTGCATTGTTTTTGCTGCTGTGCTCTGATTGGCCAGCCTGCAGCAGCTTCTGCCAGGCTGCCTTGATGAGGTGTGAAGTGGCCAGACTTCACACAAAGGAATGTGCTTGGGGGAGAGAATCTCCCCTCAGCAGATGGTGAGGCAGGAAGGGGGAGGGCTGCCAAACTGGTCTTCAAAGGCAGAGAAGGACATTTGCAGCACCCAGCAACACCCCTGCAACCCCAGACAATTAGGTGCCCCCTTGATTAGATTAGGAGAGGGCAGGAGAGGGGTGTGTTTATGATTTTTAGCCACACCAGTGGGTGGGCTCAGCCAGATGTAACCTCCAAAAATCAGATTCATCCATGTTGGATTTTTAGAGACTGTTGCCTTCTGGGATGGATTTTTGCCACACTTCCCAGGAAGTGGTCATCACAGGGGGACGACCCTGTCCCTGATTGGAGAACCAGGGCCCCCCTGCTTTTCACCCAGGAGCAAGGATAAAACTGGCAGACCTGCACCCACGCCTCAGATCCCATCCAGAATTCAACAAGAAAGGAACTAAAGAAGAAGAAGGACTGCCCTGCTGGACCCCTGGCCTGCACCTGGAACCTGCACTCAGAAGGACTGCACCAGCTGCACACTTGGGCTTCACCACAAGAAGGACTTTGCCTGGCTTCAACTGGTTCAAGGAGGGACTCCCTGTTTGCTACAGGTGAAAAATTGCTAAACCAGAGTCCCCTGCACCAACTCCTGAAGAAAGCGACCAGCTGACCACTGTCCAGTGGCCAAAAAGGAGTTTGCGCCAGGTGCATTCTGGGAGTTGAAGTCTGCACCCTCCAAGGACCATCACAGAACTTCTGGACCCTTGGGGTGAGCTGTGGACCCCAAAAGAACCTTAAAAGAACATCTGGGTGAAGCCCCAGAAGTTTGGAAAAGATTTGAGAATTTTTGGAAAAAAGCTCCAGAGAGGGACCGACATGCCGCGGAAATTCTAGCCGGCTTGCCTCAACCGCGACCCGGCCTGACTTCGTGGTTCGTCCCGGTAAAGAAAAACATCCAAAAAAGAGACTAAGTCCGAACGTAAAAAGTTGACCGGGACCTCCCAGCCATCGTATCCGAGAAGGGCTCCATGGACGTCGGATCAAGATCCAGGTTTACCCCGGTCGAAGGATTTTCATCTCGAAAAAACGACTAAGTCCGAAGGTAAAAGTCTCCACCGAGGAAACCCACATCGCGTATCCGGACAAGGGCTCCAGGAGGTCGGATTCAACTGGCAGGTTCGTCCCGGTGAAGAAAAACTTAAAAATAAAGACTAAGTCAGAAGGTAACTTTTTAACCGAGGCCTCCCGCAACCTGTAGCCGAGCAGGGCTCCATCGCGGTCGGCCTGAAAGTTTGACTTTGCCCCGGTCGAGGTGCAACCAGATGACCCGATTGGCGCTTTTTGTTTCTAAGCGCTAGAAAAGTAATAATTCTTTAAAAATTCATATCTCCGGTTCCCCTGAACCGATTTTAATAGTTTTTGTGTCATTTTAAAGATAAAAATATAAACTATTTTTATAAATTGGTTTTGGATTTTTAAACTGTTTCCTGTGTTTTATTTAATTACTGTTTTGTGATATTTGAATGCTTTACACTTTGTCTCCTAAGTTAAGCCGTGACGCTCGTTGCCAAGCTACCAAGGGTTGAGCTGGGATTAATTTACTGAGACCTAACTGTACCTATGTGGAGGTTAGTGGCTTGTTGCTAGGTGTAGGTACCTACCTGCCCTACCAATAACCCATTTTCCAACAAGAGCGATTTCTCAAGCTTCTAGCAGTCTTCGGTTAGCGCAACTGCGAGGAGGTCACAGTCCCACTCTAGGATGAGGTTGCGGCACCGCTCCATGCGCCCCAAGTCATCTTCCTCGCATTCAAGGTCTTTGGGGCATTTAGGTGAGAGGCACAAGAGGAAGAAGAAGTTGAAGCGGACTTCAACTTCGCCATGCCTGTCGTCCGACGAGGCATCAAGGAACGTCGACGTTCCGAGTGCGGTTCAGCAGAGCCAGGGCTGTCTCTGCGTCTTCCACCTTTTCCGGGGACCGGAGCGACCGCCCGCTCAAATCAAATAATTTTACGAGGCTACATGACTTGTTTTTGAGCGGGCTGCACCCTCGGTGGGTCTTTGGGCCCCGCGGGGCGAGCATGGGCCCCATCGGATTCAGCAGCTACTGCCTAGGTGCCGTTGGGGACACTGGGATCCGATAGCGATCCGGACTGGTGCCGCTCTCTCTTGACCTCCGGCGCCGGGCCTGACGTTGACACTCCCTCCACCATCGGCGCTCACTGGTGGTGGTAGCCCCATCCTCATTCCGGATGATCCGGAGCCGGAACGATGAGGTCCATTGTGGATTCCATCTTAGACGGTGCCTATTAGGCCCAGATCAGTGCCTGAGGCTTATTCAGTACAGCCAGGCACAGGAGAGGAGTGGGAGGGGTCCGAGGACCCTTTTGAAAAACGATTGGAGCACAAACAGGACTGATATGAGGACCTAAGGGAAGCCAGTGGACTGGATACTTCTCCAGATGCTGGCATGCTCTCTCCTTCCGCCGTGGCTACGGAGGAGGGTGCATCTTATGCCATGGTGGTGCATAGGGCAGCTGAGGTCCTGGACCTAGACTTGCCAACGGTGCCAGTCAGGACTAATCTCCTGACGGAGGTGCTTTAGCTGGGGGTTGCCACATCGAAGCCAATGTTACCCTTCAGTGAGGCCCTCACAGATGTCCTTCTGGGAACGTGGACCAAACCCAGCATATGGGCTCCTGTGAACAGGACAGTTGGCCGCTGCCATAGACCTGCTCCAAATCACCCTAGTTTCCTCACCCAACACCCCACCCCGGAGAGCTTGGTGTTCCAAGCCTCCACTTCCTGTGGTGCCTTCCCTTCCGCTGATCTGGTTAGGGAATCCAAGAGATTGGACCACCTTGGAAAGAAGTAGTTTTCTTCCTCCAGCCTGGCATTGAGGTCAGTAAACACCTCTTGGCTATTGGGACGTTTTTCCCATACTTTATGGGATATGGTGGCACAGGTGCTGCCCTAGGTCCCGGAGGGCGTACGGGACACTCTCACCCAAGCTGTCAAGGATGAGAGAGATGTAGCCAAGTTTACTATCCGGTGTGGTTCGGACACGACCGACTTGCTGGGCAGAGCAATTTCGACACTGGCCCTCCGTCACCATGCCTGGCTACGTTCTACTGGCTTTTCAGGGGATGTCCAGTTGAGTTTGATGGATATGCCCTTTAAGAAATTGGCTCTGTACATACAATCTCAAAGTGAGAGATAGTGTGCTCAGAGTCCAAGGGTTCCCCTTAAAGGTTGATAGTGGCAAAATTAGAAAATACCAATGCTGTATTTTTTGGTAGTATGGTCGAGCAGTAGGCTTATCAGAGGGTAGTGTTAAGCATTTGTTGTACACACACAGGCAATAAATGAGGAACACACACTTAATCAATCAATCAAGGATTTATAGAGCGAACTAATCACCCGTTAGGGTCTCAAGGTGCTGGTGGGTGGGGAGCTACTGGTCGTAGAGCCATGTCTTGAGGTGTTTCCTGAATGTCAAGAGTTCTTGGGTCTGGCGAAGGTGGAGTGGTAGAGAGTTCCAGGTCTTGGCGGCTAGGTGAGAGAAGGATCTTCCTCTGGCGGTGGTGCGGGGGATGGAGGCGAGGGCGAGGCTGGCGGAGCGAAGATTGCGGGTGGGGGTGTGGAGGGTGAGTCTATCGTTGAGTTAGGCTGGGCCTGTATCGTGGAGGGCCTTGTGTGCATGGATGAGGAGTTTGAAGGTGATCCTCTTTGATACTGGTAGTCAGTGAAGGTCTCTGAGGTGGGAGGAAATGTGGTCACGGTGTGGGATGTCCAGAATGAGGCGGGTGGATGCGTTCTGGATTCTTTGCAGCTTTGTTAGGAGTTTGGTTGTTATTCCTGCATATAGGGCGTTTCTGTAGTCCAATCGGCTGCTGACCAGGGCGTGGGTGACAGTTTTCCTGGTTTCAACGGGAATCTACTTGAACATTTTGCGGATCATGCGGAGAATGTTGTAGCAGGAAGAGGAGATGGCATTGACCTGCTGAGTGTGGAGTCCAAGATGAAGCCTAGGTTGCGTGCATGGGTGGTGGGTGAGGGCGCGGGTCCTAGGAAGGTGGGCCACCAGGAGTCATTCCAAGTTGAGGGGTTGGTGCCAAAGATGAGGATTTCTGTCTTGTCTGTGTTTAACTTGAGGTGGCTTGATTCCATCCAGCTGGTGATGGTGTGAAGTCCGTTGTAGAGGTTGTTCTTTGCAGTTGTAGGGTCTTTCGTGAGGGAGAGGATGAGCTGAGTGTCGTCTGCGTAGGAAACTATGTTGATGTGGTGGGTTCGTACGATGTTGACGAGGGGGGCCATATAAACATTGAAGATCGTGGGGCTGAGCGAAGATCCTTGGGGAACGCCGCAGATGATTCTGGAGGCTTCGGACAGGAACAGTGGGAGGCGTTCTCTCTGGGTTCTGCCCGAGAGAAATTACGAGATCCAGTAAAGTGCCTTGTCGCGGATTCCAGCATTGGAGGCGTGTGCGGAGAGTGTGATGACATACCGTGTCGAAAGCTGTGGAGAGGTCCAGGAGGATGAGTGCTGCTGTTTCTCCTTCGTCGAGCATGGTCCTAATGTCATCTGTGGCAGCAATGAGAGCAGTCTCGGTGCTGTGGTTTCTGTGGAATCCGGATTGGGAGGTGTTGAGTACCTTTCTGTCTTCCAGGAACCGAGATAGTTGGCTGTTTACGATTACCTTGGCTGGGAAGGGGAGGAGGGAGATCGGCCGGTAGTTCTTGGGGTCATCTAGGTCTGCCTTTGGTTTCTTCAGCAGGGCGTTGATTTCTGCGTGCTTCCATCTTTCTGGGAAGGTGGCTGACTCGAAGGAGCTTTTGATAGTTTTGCAGAGGTGGTGGGTGATGATGATGTTTGCCTTATTGAAGATATGGTGTGGGCAGGGATCCGATGGTGACCCGTAGTGGATGGAGGCAATGGTGGTGGTGTCCTCTATGTTGACGGGGGTCCAGGTGTGGAGGAGGTGGGTGTTGCTTGGAGCGTTGGGTTCTTGGGTGTTTGTAGTCAGCTGGTGGGTCTGGGGTTTGAAGCTATTGTGTATTTCTTCTATCTTTCGACTGAAGTGGGTTACCAGTGAGTTGCAGAACTCCTGTGATGGCGGGGGTTCGTTGGAGCAGGTCCAGAGGGTGGAGAGCTCATTGATGATGCCGAAGAGCTCTTTACTGTTGTGAGTGTTGGCGTCGATGCGGTTTTTGAAGTGAGTCCTTTTGGTGGTGCGGATCAGTTGGTGATGTTTGTGTAGGGCATCCTTGAAAGCGATGTGGTTGGAGTTGGTAGGGTCAAGGTGCCAGGTTTTTTGCATTCTGAGACATAGCCGTTTGGATTCCTGTAGTTCTGGGGTGAACCAGCTGGCCTTGATTCTGTGGGACGTGTTTGGGGTTTTTTAGAGCGGTGCGAGGGTGTTGGTGCAATCTTCTATCCAGCGATGCAGGTTGGTGGTGGCTGTGTTGGGGTCCCAGAGGGTGGGGCCCGGGCAAGAGTGGAGATCAGTTGATCGGTTGATACTTTGCTCCAGTTGCGTCGGGGGGTTGTGTGCGGTGGTGGTGAGTGACTGGTTTCTGGTAGGAGAAGTGGATGCAGTGGTGGTCTGTCCAGCTGAGTTCGGTGGTGTGGCTGAAAGAGACGTGGTTGCTGGCTGAGAGGATGGGGTCGAGTGTGTGGCCTGCGGAGGTGGTGGGTCAAGTGACGAGTTGCTTGAGGCCGAAGTTGGCGAGGTTGTTGATTAGGTTGGTGGTGTTGATATCGTTGTTATTTTCTAGATGGAAGTTTAAGTCACCGAGGAGGATGTAGTCTGTTGAGGCGAGGGCTTGGGAGCTGATGGCGTCGGCGATGTCATCGCAGAACTGCAGTCTGGGTCCAGAGGGTCTGTAGACCAGTGTTCCTCTGAGTGTGTTGTTGGCGTTGATGTGGATTTTGAAGTGGAGGTGCTCGGCGGAGTTGATGGTGTCGTGGGAGTTGGTGGAGACTCTTATGGTGTTTTTGTGGACTATGGCGATTTCTCCTCCTGGTCTGTTCATTCGGTCTCTTCTGGTGATCTTGTAGTTTTCTGGTATGGCTATGGCTATGTCTGGTTCCGAAGCCGAATTCATCCAGGTTTCCGTGGGGAATGCGACACCGGGCGAGTATGTGGTCAGGAGGTCCCAGAGTTCAATTGCATGTTTGTGGACGGAGCGGGTGTTACGTAGGATGCATCTTAGACGGTTGTCTGTTTTGATTTGGAGTTTGGAGGTTAGGTTGCAGGTGAAATTGCGGGTTTTGCAGGAGAAGGGTCCTTTGGTGCTCGTCGGTGTAGACTGGAAGCAAATGGAGGAGCGTCCTGGATTAAGGGCGTGGAGTTCGTTGGCAGTGTAAAGGTGTTTGGTGGCGCGGTGACACTCAACAACTTAACTCCAGGCCAATAGTTTTTATATAGAAAAATATATTTTCTTAATTTATTATAGAACCACACGATTCAAGATTTGAGGTAAGTACATAAAATGCAAGGTACTTCACACAGATAAGTATAGAACTTTTATTTAAAGCAGTACTACACACCATTAAGGTTAAAATGGCAATAAGCTATTTTAAAAGTAGACAATGCAAAAATCAACAGTTTCTGGGGGAGTTAAGTTTGCTCAGTTTTTTCAGGTAAGTAAAGCACTTAAACAGTCAGTCTCCTGGGCATAGGGAGCTCACCGTTGGGGGTTCAAGGAAACCCCAAAGTCACTGCACCAGCAACACAGGGCCGGTTAGGTGGAGAGGTCAAAGGAGGGCCAAAACACATAGGTGCCTATGGAGAACAGGGGTGCTCCGGTTTTGGTCTGCTGGCAGGTAAGTACCTGCGTCCTCAGGGAGCAGACCAGGGGGGTTTTGTAGAGCACTGGGGAGGAGGAGGTTGCACAAACAGGCACACAAAACACACCCTCAGTGGCACAGGGGCGGCCAGGTGCAGTGTGCAAAGGAGCATTGGGTTTGCTATAGGAAGCAATGGCGGGACCTGGGGGTCACTTAGGCGATGCAGGCAGGGCACAGGGGGGCTTCTCGGGCCAGCCACCAACTGGGCTAGGAAGAGGGCAGCCTGCTGGTCACTCCTGCACTGGAAGGTGGTTCCTCTCCGTCCTGGGGGCTGCGGGTGCAGTGCTTGGTCCAGGCGTCGGGGTTCCTTGTTACCAGGCTGTCGCGGTCAGGGGGAGCCTCTGGATCCTTTCTGCTGGCGTCGCTGTGGTGTGCAGTTGGGTCGGCTCAGTTTACTCACATCATTGTAGTCGCCTGGGAGTCCTCTCTGCGGTGTTAGTTCCCTGGAGCTCGACCCAGGGGCGTCAGGTGCAGATTGAGAAGTCTCACGCTTCCGGCGGGAAGAAAGTATTCTTTGGAAATTGTTAAAAAGTTGCAAAGTTGTTGCAGGTTCTGCACAGTGCCGCTGTTCTCGGGAGTTTCTTAATCCTCTAGGTTCAGAGCAGTCCTCAGAGTCCTCAGAGGTCGCTGGTCCCTGTCGGATGCATCGCTGTGCAGGTTCTTTGAGTCTGGAGACAGGCCGGTAGGGCTGAGGCCAAGTCAGTTGGTGTCCCTGTCGTCTCTGCGGGGCTTTCAGGTCAGCAGTCTTCCTTGTTGCAGGAATTTTATTTCCTGGGTTCAGGGTCGCCCCTAAATACAAAATTTAGGGGTTTGTTTAGGTCTTGGGGGCAGTAGCCAATGGCTACTGTCCTGGAGGGTGGCTCTACACCCTCTTTGTGCCTCCTCCCTGAGGGGAGGGGGGCACATCCCTATTCCTATTGGGGGATTACTCAAATCTCAAAATGGGGGATTTCTAAAGGCAGGAGTCACCTCGGCTCAGGGCACCTTAGGGGCTGCCCTGACTGGTGGGTGGCTCCTCTTTGTTTTCCTCAATATCTTCTCCAGCCTTGCCGCCAAAAGTGGGGGCAGTGGCTGGAGGGGCCGGCATCTCCACTAGCTGGGATGCCCTGGGGTGCTGTATCTAAAGGCATGAGCCTTTGAGGCTCACCGCCAGGTGTTACAGTTCCTGCAGGGAAAGGTGAGAAGCACCTGCACCCAGTATAGGCTTTGTTCCTGGCCACAGAGTGACAAAGGCACTCACCCCATGTGGCCAGAAACTCATCTGGTTGTGGCAGGCTGGCAGAAACTGGTCAGCCTAGCACTAGGAGTCGGACTGGTATTCAGGGGGCATCTCTAAGATGCCCTCTGGGTATATTTTACAATAAAGTGCACACTGGCATCAGTGGGTATTTATTGTGCTGAGAAGTTTGATACCAAACTTCCCAGATTTCAGTGTAGCCATTATGGAACTGTGGAGTTCGTGTTTGACAAACTCCCAGACCATATACTCTTTATGGCTACCCTGCACCTACAATGTCTAAGGTTTTGCTAAGACATTATAGGGGCATAGTGCTCATACACATATGCCCTCACCTGTGGTACAGTGCACCCTGCCTTAGGGCTGTAAGGCCTGCTAGAGGGATGACTTAGGCAGTAAGAGGTGGGCATGGCACTCTGAGACATTTTCTCCCCATCAGCACACACAAGCTGTGAGGCAGTGTGCATGTACTGAGTGAGGGGTCCCCAGGGTGGCATAAGACATGCTGCAGCCCTTAGAGACCTTCCCTGTCAACAGGGCCCTTGGTACCAGGGGTACCATTTACAAGGGACTTATCTGTGTGACAGGGCTGTGCCAATTATGGGAACAAAGGTACAGTTTAGGGGAAGCACACTGGTGCTGGGGCCTGGGTAGCAGGGTCCCAGCACACGTTCAATCATAACTGGCATCAACAAAAGGCAAAAAGTCAGGGGGTAACCATGCCAAGGAAGGCATTTCCTTTCAAGGACTGATGCTCATTTTGAGAAGCGCTGGATACCAGACTCTCCCTGCCCAATCCGAATTTTGCCTTTCTTAAGGGCATGTCCTTTTTCTTCAAAGAATCAAGTGAAAAAAATAAATACTGTTGTTGGTTCTTCCATGACTCTGAGCTTCTGACGTGGAAAGTTGTGTGAAAAGAACTGATGTACACATGCAGAGGTGGCGTCTATATAGACAACCATGATGTCACAGACGGCTGCAACAACGCTGCCGACGCCACGGGGAGGAGGACGACACATGTGGATTCGAACAGCGCCACCCGACGGCGCACACAGGGTACTGCAGAGCAGAAAAATCGAAGCCGACGCCAGGGAATTCTAAGGTAAGGAATCTGCAGCTAGATAGTCTCTACCAGATAACTTGTTACCGAAGATAAGTAGCTTGTTCTTCTTGCCTTATAGGTCCTCCCTTTAAACCCATTCATAAACCATCTGTTTAAAATCTATCTTAGAAGGCTGCCTGCTTGATCGGTATAAACTTTGCTTGTAACGTTAACTAGATACGTGCTGTATGTTCCTATAAACCTTACACAATATTTCATAGGTAGTGAAGACCCATCCACAATTGCTCTCTAAAAAGTCTCACATTTTAATGTCAGTCAGACTTTTTCCTTACCTACATTTTTTCATAATCCCTTTTCTCCTACAGAGGTCTCACTATACTTTCGATGTAAGGAGGGTTTGGAAGTTTGATCTAGATAGGACAAAACTTTTAAGGAAGTCAAAACAACTTTTTGTAAACTATGGTATATTACGATCAGGATGTACCACTACAAAATAACCTTTGTCTAGATGGATTGTGTTGTGTAATCATCTGTTACCAGAGGGCCAATCGTAGCTTGCCTCGAAGACCTAAAACCCATTCCACCACAGGTAGAGCAGCTACTGCTGCATTACTTAGAAACATCCCAGTTCCTGACATTTGCAAAGCTGCAACTTGAAGATCGAATCACACTTTTACAAGACACGGTTGTCTTGATTCGAATGTGAAGGTAGATGCTCAAGTTGGGCAAGCCTCAATGAGAAATTTGTTTACTCAACTTTTATATTCCTTTTAGTTCTTCCCTTTCGGATTCATTGGGGATGAGCTAGCTAATCTATTCAATGTTCATGATTATTAGCGATCTCCTGAAACAGAAGAATTGTTTCTTACCTCTAATCATACTTTTCTCTCATGGGAATCTCACGGAAATCATAAGTAATTTTCAAAGTAATGCACCATCCTCACAAAGGGAAGAGAGAAGTAAAACTATATCTTGCTAATTTGTACGTCAAAAAGAACTGAGCAAACTGGCACCTGCAGGAGCTGATGGTACATTGGACGTCAGGAGAGCCTTTAAGGCTCCTGTTCAAAGTGTCTAGTTCTTTTCTTATTCAGTGCTGCAGTCTATATAGCTTTGTTGCCATTTGTTTCCCTATTTCTTAGTTTAAAAAGAAATAAAAAGAGTTTGTGAAGGATGTTTTTAAAGGGCACTTGTGCAACAAATTCACTCGATCCTGTAGGGTAAGTGTGAAGTTTATTCATGAATTGCAATGTGCCTTGATTTCTTGACAAGCTTTACTACTGTTTGCACTTCAGAACAGCATTCTCCTTAAGTGTATTCTGTTCTCTCCACAATGTTCTATATGCACCTACAGCCTAAGAATGTTCCAGCACATAAAAATGTAGGGAGGAACAGAACAGGGAATTACTGTAATGCTATTTGCAGTATCTCCTTCCTTATGATGGGAGAAAAATATGTGACAATAAATCTATAAAAGATTATTACATCCAATAATTGGATAGCCATAAAGTAGCATGGTGTTTCCTTGGTGTCTTGCTTGTAGAGTCTTCTGTCTCTGTGCTGTTCTCAGGTGTGTTGTGCTCATTGTCGGGATTCTGGGCAATTTTCCATTCTGTTCATGCTCCATGTGCGACCATCTTTCAAAATGACAGCATCTCTTTCTATGTCTTATCCTCAGAATAGAAATTTAATTTCTTCCTAGTGGTTACTGGCTTTTTGATGACAACCAATTTTCCCACCCTGCGTACAGTCCCCCATTTCTTATCATACCAATCTTTATATTCTGTTTTTGTTTCACTTTTTTAACCACTTCCTCTGTCAACTTGCATCAATTACCCCCATGAAGCCAGTGCAGTCAGTATGAGTCTGGATCCTGTCTTCCTACTTTTTGTGACAAAAAAGGTGAAATACCTAACACTGAATTTGGTGTAGTGTGATAAGACTAAAACATTTCTCACAAACTTGTATACAGAACCCCCACAGTACACAACAATTGAATAGTTTCTTTCAATATCCTGTTAATTCTCTCTACAAGAGTGTTAGCTTTCGGACAGTCCTGGATGTTTTTTATGTGGCTTATAGATAATTATTTGATCAATCCAGAAATTTCCTCTAAAACAACTTGCACCCCATGGTCGGTGACACTGGTGCTCCCTAGTTTTACTCTTCTCTTGTAAAGGTATCTCTCAAAAATTCTATTAAAGAGTGCAAGCGGAGCTCGAAGTTGTCATCGTCCCACTCAAAGTCCCTGGGGCAGTTGGGTAAGTCATGGCACAAGAAAAAGAATGAGGTCCAAGCACTCTTGGACTTCTCCTCGGCCATGTCAACTTTCTAGGCCTTTTTCTCTGAACCTTTGCATGGGCGGACTTCGTGCCTTCCTGAGTTTCCAGGCGCCAGAGGGGACCCTACCCAACTAAAATAATTTTAGGAGTCCATGCATCTCATTTTTGGACAGTCCAAACCTGCTGGAGTGCCTTCGGGCTCCACAGGGTCAGAGGGGACCCCATTGGGTTCCATACCGATGGGCTCTCAGTTGTCCAGTTCTAGATCCGGATTGGGGCCAGTCGTACCACCGTGACCTTCGTGGCGCCAGTCCCGATGCCGACACTCCCAGCGCCCCCATGCCAATGTCATTCCAGACTCCGAAATAGAGCAGGATGGGCGTTGCCCGACACAGACTTCTATGCCTGCAAGAGCTTTGCCTCCTTGTTTGGCTCCTGAGCCCTGTTCTGCTGAGCTGGACCTTAAGGAAGGATTAGAGGGGTCGCTGGACCCTTTAGAATACCAGCCATACGAAGACGAAGTGGACTAGTGTGAGGACTTGGGTGAAGTCAGTGGACTAGACACATCTCCAAATACTGTATGCTTTCTCACCTTAGCTCCTTATTCAGTGGTGGTGAGGAGGGCATCTGAGGTCTTGGACCTTCAGCTACCCTCAGTGGCCAGCAGGACTAAACTTTTGACAGAGGTGCTGCAACTGGGAGCTTCCACATCCATACCCCTGCTTCCGTTCAATGATGCCCTCACAGACGGTCTTCTGGGAACCTGGTCAAAATCCAGCACCGGGGCTCATATGAATAGCAGGGTTGCCCGCCATCGCCCTGCACCTGGTGACCCAAGTTTCCTGATGGAACACCCCACCTTTGTGGTCCAAGCCTAGACTTACTATAGCCTGTTAACTACCGCTCCCCCAGATGAGGAATCCAACAGGCTGGAATAATTTGGAAAGATAATGTTTTCTTCCGCCAACTTTGCATTGCTGTCTGTGAACACTGAATGCCTTAAGGACTGTTTTTCCCTTACCCTGTGGGACACGGTTTTGCACGTGCTGCCTCAGTTCCAAGAGGGGGCCTAGGCTGTACTCTGTCAGGCTGTTGCAGATGGGAAAAATGCAGCAAAGTTCACGATCCGTTGCTGGACACAATGCATTCGCTAGGCAGAGGGGTTTCTATAACAGTAGCCCTGCGGTGCTGCCCCTGGCTGAGGACATCTGGCTTTTCAGGGGATGTCCAAGCTTCCCTGATAGACAGGCCCTTCAATGGCACCCGTCTCTTCAGAAATAAGGCATATTTGGTGCTCAAGCGCCTCAAGGATTCTCGTGATATGGGCAGGTCCTTGGGCCTTGCTGTGGCCCCTTGTCCACCCCAATCTGCCTTTCGGGGCTGACGAAGGGGCTTCCAAAGGCACCAGTTTCCATCCAGCCACCATGTGCAAATTGACCAGCCTCTGCTTGGGGCCCGCTGACCTTGTGGGTCAGGTGTGTGGCAGACTGGTCAGTCTGCCACTAGTCCTCTCCAGTAACCCCAGACCCCGCAGCAGCCTCTAAACCATCCTAGTCTGCCTCTCCATCACCAAGGACAACCAGTTAGTGGCAGGATTTACTATCCCCTGCCCCATTGGCAATCCATTACTTCAGACAGGTGGGTTTTGCAGATCCTCTGAAGGGACTACTCTAACCCCTTCGAGACTACCTCCTCCATCCATGCCACCGTCTCACAATCAGATGACGGAGGATCATTTATCACTTCCCTGCAAGGATGTTGGGTCTCTCTTGGCCAAGGTAACCATAGAGAGGATTCTGGTGCCAAAAGTAGTCTGTGGTTTCCATTCCTGCTACTTTCTGGTCCCCAAAAAGGACAAAATCTCTGCCCAACCCTAAATCTATGAGGCCTCAATCTATTCCTCAAGAAGGAGAAGTTCAGAATGCTCACATTGGCTCAAGTCTTCTCTGCCCTAGACCCAGGACAAAGGATGGTAGCATTGGAATTGCAGGGTGCTTATTTTCACATCCCTGTCCTGTCTGTCCACAGACTTGCAGTTCATAGTAGTCCAGGGGCACTTTGTTTATTGTGCTCCCCTTTGCCCTTACCAGTACCCCTGGGGTGTTCACCAAGGTGATGGCGGTGGTGGTAGCTCATCTGCAGAGATCAGGTTTACAATCTTCCCCTGTCTTGATGAGTGGCTGTTGAAGGTGGGCTCAACCCATGATGTTGTCTCCCTCCTCCGGACTCCGGCGAACCTGCTGCATTCGCTGGGGTTCACTATAAAAGTGCCAAAGTCACACTTGACTCCCCCTCAGACGCTCCCTTTCATCTGAGCTATTCCTGACACAGTGCAGTTTCGGACTTATCCTCCCAAGCAGCAAGTCCAGGATATTCAGGCTATAAAACTGATGTTTCAGCTTCTGTGCTGTATTTCGTGGTTTTGAGGCTGCTGGGCCTCATGGCCTCTTGCATCCTGCTGGTGACACATGCCATATGGCAAATGCAGGCTCTGCAGTGGGACCTGAAGTTCCAGTGTGCGCAACATCAGAGAAATCACTCTGAGATGGTCCAGATCTTGGAGGAACCTGCAAAGGAACTGCAGTGGTAGTTAATGAACCGCAGTTGGGCCAGAGTCAGAACCCTCTCCCTTCCCCACCCAGATCTCACAGTAATGACAGATGCATCACTCCTTGGATGGGTTGGCCATCAGTGAGAGGTGGAGATCAGAGGAGTCTGGTCTCCTGCGGAAGGAGGACTCCACATCAACTTGCTGGAGCTCTGTGCGATCCAATTGGCATTAAAATCCGTTCTTCCCTCTATCAAGGGAAAGATAGTGAAAGTGTTCACAGACAATACCACTGCCGTGTGATACTGCAACAAGCAGGGCAGAGGGGGTCATAGAGGCTCTTAGCCTCTGGGCATGGCTGAAACAACAGGGCATATGCCTGGTGGTTAAAAATCTGTCAGGCTGTATGAAAACCATAGGAGACTACACCGTCTGAAAATGCCTAGTGGATCACAAATAGCATCTCTACCCAGAGGTGACGCAAGGTCTCTTTCAGCAGTGGGGAGAACTGTGATTAGATCTGTTTGTCTCTGCCGAGAATGTGCAGTATCAGCAGTTTTGCGTGCTGCAGTTTCCAAGGTGGCACTCGCTCAGAAGGGCTTTTCGTCTCGAGCGGAATTCAGGTTCCGGTATGCCTTTCTGCCCATACCACTCCTGCTCAGAGTTTTCAAGAAAATCAGGAGTGACAAGGCCCAAGTAATCTTTGTGTCTCCAGAATGAGCACGGAGAGTCAGGTAGCCTGAGTGGCTGAGAATGTCCATTGAGTCTCCGATCCGACTGCCCCTTCGGGAAGATCCTCTATTGCTACAATGGTGCCTATATAGGAACCGTGATGCCCTTTCTGAGGGATGACGGATTCGGAGGCAATCAACGCCACCTGCTGGCACGCAGGGGTATTGCTTTTGAAAAATCTTCTGGATCCAGATTGATGCCTGGGGAGAACCCAAAGGTAAGGAATCTGGAGCTAGATACAGGCTCCACCATATAAGGCATTGCCAAAGGTAAGTAGCTTGTCCTGCTTTGCTCTTGGAACATATTCCTCTTGGAAGTTGTAACCCAGTAAACCTAAAACCCACTTAGATATTCCGGGGGTGGTATTCTGCAGGCTGTTTGTGGAAAATGGACACCAAGATTTATGGTCTGTCCTTACCGTGAAAGGTAAAACCCTCTAAATACAATTTAAATGGCCATTAGCCTAGTAGCATGCCAGTGCTTCTTTTTTAAACTGCAGCATAATAGCACTCCGCCTCCTTAAGTGTTCTTGAGGCAAAGGCCACGATTCTTGCTTTACTGTTAGAAATTTGGGGGCAAAGTGGCCCCCAAGCATTTGTTGGTGGCATCAGTGGTGAGCATTCTTTTGAAATTTCCTAAATTGTGGGCATTAATGACTGCTTCTTTGATGTATGGAAACACTTCTTGGCACACTGGATTCTGTTCAAAAGGGAGACCCCTTAAGACCTCAAGGGATGAACAAGTTCAGAAAAACTCTTGAAATTCTGCATATCCTAAAAATGATTTTTTGTTTGTGGGGGGTGGAGCTAATTTCACCAAAACAGCCAAATTCTACTTAGGTTTTACCTCCTTTCCTGATAAATCTCAATCATAAATGTATCCATTTTATTGTGAGACCTGCACTTTTGATATTACTTAAAACTTCTTAAGATATTGTGTTTAACTTCAGAAGTTGGAGAAATTAAGATGTGATCTTAGAAACAAAAGCAGTTATGTACATTTTGTAATTGTTATATGATTCTTTGGAAAACTGCTGCAAAAGAAAGTAATCCAAAAGGCACATGGCAATTCGGGACACGGGGGCCTGATTGAATGCAGAAGAAAGGTCAAGAACACTGAAAAAGGTCAAGAACACTAAAGACTATAGCATTGTGTATAAGACCTAACATTTCATTAATCATTGGCAAGGGGTGTCTGTCTACCCATGTACAAGCTTTTATATCTCTCAGATCTGCACAAAGACACATTTTTCTTCCTCCACCCATGGCAGCTATCACTATAGGGGCCAGCCATTCTGAGCATTCATCATTTCAGTGACTCATTGTGACTCTAATATATTTAATTAATTGATAATAGGCTTTGCAACATCACAGGACCAGTGGGATATTTATGAACTACAGGAACAGAGCTGGATTTCAATTTGATCTTGTGCATAAAAACCTTTAGCAATCCTAACTTTTCAGTAAACACTCCCAGTAATTCTTCACGGATTTCCATCCCAGTGATTGACCTTTTCACTAAGAATACATATTCTTCTCTATTGGGGTCCAACCTAATCCCTCAATCTTCTCTGTTTCCAATCTATGAGATTAGAACCTTGTCTAGACAAATGGACTTTACCCGCTGTGGTCCTACCTTTTTTAACATGCCAACTAAATGTATTGGATATCTGTTGTAGTATTCAAGCTTTATATCAGGCTCTTCCAAAGTATACTCTTTGCCAACAAATGTTTCCTCAAATGTTTTTATATCTACTAAGGTTGAAGGGGACCAGGAAATCTGCAAGCACTTTAAATCCTTCACCATCCAAACTTGAGTCTCATGTGAGATCATTCAAATCCTTACCTATCTCTCCTTCATCCACATGGAAAATAAATATACATTTCTCTGCCTCATCAGTTTTGCCCAAATGCACATTTTGTGGTTCAGAATTCTTGCAAACATTAGCAAAATGGCCCTTTCCTTTATATTTTCCATAGGTTACATTGCATGCAGGGAAGGACAGTTTGGGTTGTTAGCCATGTGATTGGGATTACGGTACTGAAAACATTTCAGATTTCTGAGCTTGACATCTGCAAAAAGAACAGATGATAGACGGAATGCTGAACAATGTCAAACATTTGCCCCAGTCCCATAGCTGGGCTTAAATCCATTGTTTTTTTGCTCACTATGCCACTCCAGTTTGGACCCAGCCACATGCAAATCAGTCTTGACCCTGCTCCCCATGGGAACAGCACACCCCGAACCGCCTGGCCAAGTTCTCCCTGGACTGGAAACAAGCATCCTGGGACAGGTTTCAGGGAATCACTTCTCATTAGCCAGGCTGGTTTGAATCCGGTGGCACAACGAGTATAGTTTTAACTGCAGACACAATGTGCTTGTTCTTTATTAGCAGGCCAGGTCCTCATAAGAATTAGTGAACAGGAAACGCAGCACTATTGTAAGTAGGAATGCACATTGTTGTGACAGCCCGGGAAAGCGGTTTGACTCCTTATGAGTTGGAGTTTGATATTTGACATCACCTTGCACTTTTTAATTGATTTTCAGCTGATTTATTCTTGACGGCACTTACACCCATTGACTTTGGGCTTTCATGGTTTGTTTAAGACATGAAAGTGGACACTTCTGGTATACCAGCATGCGATTTGGAGCATGAAAGATTCACGGAGTGGTGATAACCCTAAATGTTACACGATGTTGAACACAGAGTTATATGAGGAGTGCCAAGATTGGCGCAGAGGTTTCTCAGTCTTATAAAGGTTACCCTTTCCTAGAACTCTAGTTGTGTACTGCATGGGGTACACATGTTTGGACCAGGAGCTACGGCTCTTTTTCTGTACAATAATTGGGAAACTTTGACATTATGGTGACTAGATGATTAACATCTGTGGCCCCTAGTAAACTCTAGTATTATGGAATGCTGGAATTATTCTGCATTGTTTGATTCCTTAGGTGTGAGAGGTGGATGACACAGTCCTGAGGAGACCCCAAGAGTTGTTAGGGGTCGAAGCGTTGACTAAATTCTCATGTTTGGATGTGGACTGTCGTAGTAAGGAATTAGCCCAAATGTACTGGCTCCCCCATGGACTTTTTACTTAGAGATAACCATTGGAGAATGTACAGTACAATTTTATTAATGTCTTGTGTATATCTTGTCCTTTATGTAAGCACTGCGTTGTCTGCACTATAAAAACGTTCTCACGTTTGTTATCTTGATGAACGTACATTGAAGGGTGAACATAATATACATTTCTGATGGATACAACTACCTGTGGATTCCTCACCTCATGAATACTCCCATGGCGCCAGCATTCGACGGAAATCTTCTTACTAGTCTCTGCACGTCGACGAGGACGTCACTGTCTCGCACGCGACGCCGTCTGACGTCATACAGGCAATAAGAGGTCCTCGACGACGTGCGGACGTCAGTTCCCTTTTTTCCGTGCATTCGAAACGGTTATCTTCGAGGGAGCAACTGTTACTCTTGCGGTTACAGTGTATATCTTGCTGCGTACTCTTTCTCTGTGGAAATAATGTCGCAGAGAAAGTCTGGATTTAAGCCTTGTCGTGAGTGTGGAGGCAAGATGTCGGTGACGGATCCTCATTCCGATTGCCTTTGGTGTTTGAGCTCCGACCACGACGTCTCGACTTGTGATTCGTGTCAGCACATGAATCCGAAGGCCATTAAAGAACGCGAGGCGAAGCTGTTTATGGCCAAGTCAAAGGAGAAGCATCACAAGAAAAAGTCTTCTCCAAGACATCGGCGTCATCGAGACTCCCGGCGCCGTAGAGAATCTCGGCGTCATTCAAGGGAGGCTCGTTCCAGGTCTCCGGATCGGCGCCGGAGGACATGGGAGGTCAGCCCCACGGTGACGCCGCATCCTTCGACGCCGTTGCTCTCTCCGACGTCTCCAACTTCGCCTGGACAGGCGTCGGTGATTGAGGTATTGGAGCCTCAGGTGTTTTCTCCGGCGCAGACGCCGAGGCCGGCGTCGGGGTCGCCTCCGAGTCAGGCACCCCAGTATCCGGCTTTTCCCACCCCTGGAGCCGATAGTTCCGCATTCTTGAATGCGATGTATGCCATCTTCCAACAGATGGCTCCAGGGGGTGCTCCGGCTGGGCCTTTGGCCTTTTCTTTGGGTGATCCTGCGCCTCTTCGGCCGGCACCCTTTATGCCCTTTCTCCCGTTTGGGAACGTGGGCTCGGCGCCAGTGTCGGCGCCGGTGGCCGCTCCGATGGCTTCGGAGGGATTGGCCCCAGGGATTTCCATCCCGTCGACGTCGAGATTTCGGCCTGTGACTCCGGTGGGTCCATCCGTTTCATCTGCTCTTCAGTCGGCGCCGAAGTTACCTGTGGCGCCGGATGCGGCGTCGGTGGCTTCGGAAGATCGGCGCCGATCTCCGACTTCGGCGGAGGTGTTGTCGACTCCGCGGATTGAGCAACGACTGCATTCAAGGAGGCGTGCTCTCCGGGTACTAGAGGAGCAGGAGTACCAACGAGCCCTAGAGGAAGGAGAGCTAGAGGACTCGGGTGATGGGCTGCGTGGACTGGAGTCGGCCAGTGGGCTGGACACTTCCCCTGAGTGGGACCTTTCGTCCCCGGGGGAATATACCGAGGAAGCTGCTTCCTTTCATACAGTGGTACGGAAGGCAGCTAGTTTTTTGGACCTGCCTTTGCCGGTGGTGGAGGCGAAACAAAACCTTTTGACAGAGGTGTTGCATCCGGCCTCAGCCGCGGCGGAGCCTCTATTACCTTTTAATGACGCTCTGCTGGATCCGGTTTTAGAGGTGTGGAAGAAGCCGGCATCTTCCCCAGCAGTTCACAGAGCCGTGGCCAGGAGGTATCGGACGGCTCCAACTGATCCTGGTTTCCTATCTAGGCACCCTACGCCGGAGAGCTTGGTTGTGCAGGCCTCCTGTTCGTCCAAGTCAGCGCCTGGTTCTTTCCCGACGGTGCCTGGGGACAGAGACTCAAAAAAGCTAGAGGCGCAGTCGAAGAAGATTTTTTCGTCCTGCAGTCTGGCGTTAAAAGCCACTAATGCGACCTGTATCCTGGGGAGGTATATTCATGCTCTGATGGATGACATCTCCTCTTCGTTTACAGAGCTTCCCCAGGGTCTTTTGGATCTTGTCTCTGATGCCCAGGCTGCTGCGACCCAAATTATCCAGACGGGACTGGATACCACCGACTCGGTAGCCAGAGCAATGGGCACAACTGTGGTGGAAAGGAGACAGGCCTGGCTCCGTAACTCGGGCTTTTCGGCAGATGTACAGTCCACATTGTTGGATCTCCCGTTTGATGGGGACAAACTGTTTGGGGCTAAGGCTGATTCGGCCTTGGAACGTTTTAAGGAGAGCAGGGCCACGGCTAAGTCGTTGGGACTCCAAGCTCCTTCTTCCACGGCCTCTTCCAGATTCTTCAGGAGGTTTCGTGGATTTGGGCGTGGCTCTTCCTCCTCTTCCTTTCGGGGAAGATATCAGCAACCTGCCCCTTCCCATCCCTATAGATCTTTTAGGGGGAGGGGTAGGGTCCGCACCAGGGGAGCCTCTCAGCAGCACTCTGCCTCTTCCTCATCCTCTGGCGGGGTGCAGCAGGGGAAGCAGCCTTAGGCTTCCACCATTTCCCACTCACTCCTCTCCTGTAGGGGGAAGATTACAGCATTTTCTCACCAAATGGGAGACTGTTACGTCGGACACTTGGGTTCTCAGTGTTGTGGGAAAAGGCTACACCCTTCCCTTTCGGGAGTTTCCGCCCCTCATCCCGCCCCGCCCTTCGTATTGTTCACAAGAACACCTCCTGTTGCTAGAACAGGAGGTAGAAGTCCTCCTTTTAAAGGGCGCGGTGGAGTTGGTCCCGGAGCAGGAAAGGGGTCAAGGAGTTTACTCAAGCTATTTCCTGATTCCCAAGAAGGATGGTCGTTTGAGACCAATTCTGGACCTGAGGATCTTGAATTGGTTCCTCAAGCAGGAAAAGTTCAAGATGCTGACCCTAGCACAGGTGCTTTTGGCGTTGAACATGGAAGACTGGATGGTGTCTGTCGACTTGCAGGATGCTTACTTTCATATCCCGATACTCAAGTCACACAGGAAGTATCTCCGGTTTGTGGTGGGATCGCAACACTACCAGTTTGCGGTCCTTCCGTTTGGTCTTACTTCAGCACCTCGAGTCTTCACGAAGGTGATGTCGGTGGTTGCGGCAGAGCTCAGAAGGAAGGGGATAGCAGTATTCCCTTACTTGGACGATTGGTTGATCAAAGCCAAGTCCCCGGAGCTTGTGTTGCGTCATCTGCAGTCAACAACCCAGTTGTTGTTCGACCTGGGCTTTTCGGTGAACGAGCCCAAATCTCACCTGGAGCCCTCTCAGCGCCTCCTGTTCATAGGGGCAGTACTGGATACGACATTGGGTCGGGCCTTTCCTCCGCCTCAGCGGATTCAAGATATTCAGGATTTGGTTCCAATGTTTCGAAATGGAGCGGTAGTTCCAGTCCTCAAGGTCCTTCGTCTGCTCGGTCTTTTTGCCTCCTGCATTCTGTTGGTCACGCATGCTCGCTGGCACATGAGGGCTCTTCAGTGGTGCCTCCGAAGGCAGTGGTCTCAACACAGAGGGGATCTAGAGGGTACTGTCAAGATCTCCAGAGATGCTGCTGTGGATTTGAAGTGGTGGATTGCAAGCAACAATCTTTCACAAGGAAAACCGTTCCAGCAGTCGCCACCAGTGGCCACCAGTGGCCACA
Organism: Pleurodeles waltl; assembly: GCF_031143425.1. Lineage (NCBI taxonomy): Eukaryota > Metazoa > Chordata > Amphibia > Caudata > Salamandridae > Pleurodeles > Pleurodeles waltl. The sequence continues at coordinate 813,910,067 of NC_090440.1, forward strand.
GTCATAACGGATGCTTCCACTCTAGGGTGGGGAGCTCATCTGGGGGATCTGGAGATCAAAGGTCTTTGGTCTCCAGAGGAACAGATTTTTCACATCAATCTGTTAGAGTTACGGGCTGTACGTCTGGCTCTCAAGGCCTTCCTCCCTTCCCTTCGTGGTCGTCGGTACAGGTCCTAACGGACAATACTACCACGATGTGGTACATAAACAAGCAGGGAGGAGTGGGGTCGTACCTTCTCTGCAGAGAAGCTCTTCGACTATGGTCCTGGGCAAAGGACCATCGGATTTGCTTGATAGCAAACCATCTGGCCGGAGTCTTGAACGTGCGTGCGGACAGTCTCAGTCGCCACTTCTCGGCAGACCACGAGTGGCGTCTCCATCCAGATCAAGTCCGTTTAATCTTCCAGAAGTGGGGGTTTCCTCGGGTAGATCTGTTCGCCACTCGAGAGAACGCGCATTGTCCGTTGTTCTGCAGCCTTCAGTATCCGATGCAGGAAGCGTTGGGGGACGCGTTTCAAATGACCTGGTGCGGCCAGTTGCTTTACGCGTTTCCTCCCATACCCTTGATTCCTCGAGTATTGAGGAAGATTCGCCAAGACCGGGCTCTAGTAATCTTAATAGCTCCGGATTGGCCAAGGAGGGTGTGGTACTCCGACCTTCTCCAACTCTCAACGTGCCCGCCGCTCCGTCTCCCTTTCAGGGCAGACCTCCTCTCGCAGTCGCAGGGGCAGGTTCTACACCCCAACCTCCAGAGTCTGCACCTACATGCCTGGAGATTGAACGGGGCAACCTGAGTTCCTTCTCTCTCCCGCCTGAGGTAGTGGATGTTATATTAGCGGCCAGGCGACACTCCACTAAATCTATCTACGCTAATAGGTGGTCTAAATTTGTTGCGTGGTGTGGAGAGAGGCAGATTGATCCCTTACATGCTCATCTATCGGACGTTTTGTCTTTTGCTCTATCTCTGGCGCAGAAAGGTTGTGCAGTGGCTACCATTAAAGGTTATTTATCGGCCTTGTCAGCCTTCATATGTCTTCCAGACCAACCATCTTTATTTAAATCCCCTATTGTTATCAGATTCTTGAAAGGTCTTCTAAATCAATATCCTCCAAAGCCATTCGTTATGCCGCAATGGGATTTGTCCTTAGTCCTGACTTTCCTTATGGGGTCCCCTTTTGAACCTATGCATTCTTGCCCCTTGAGGTATTTGGTTTTAAAAACAGTCTTCCTGATAGCTATAACATCAGCAAGGAGAGTGAGTGAGTTGCAGGCCTTATCAGTAAAACCCCCTTATACAACTTTTTATGGGGATAAGGTGGTGTTGAGGACCAAGGCTGCTTTCCTCCCGAAGGTTGTTTCACCCTTCCATTTGGCTCAGGCAATTACTTTGTCCACGTTCTATCCTCCGCCTCATCCTTCCAAAGAGGAAGAAAGACTGCACCGTTTGGACCCAAAGAGAGCGTTGAGCTTCTTTATCGATAGAACAAAGGATTTCAGGCTGGAGGATCAGCTGTTTATTGGATACGTGGGCAAGAGGAGAGGAAAGGCAGTCCACAAGAGAACACTATCCAGGTGGGTTGTTCTTTGCATTAAAATATGTTACTCTTTGGCAAAGAAGGATCCTCCTGAGGGCATTAGAGCTCATTCCACCAGAGCTAAGTCGGCCACTTCGGCCTTAGCCAGAGGTGTTCCTGTGGTCGACATCTGCAAGGCCGCAACTTGGTCGTCCCTTCACACTTTTGCAAAACATTACTGTTTAGATTCTGAGGTTAGAAGGGACGGCCATTTTGCACGGTCAGTGCTGCAGGATTTCTTGGTTTGACCATTTAGGCACCCACCGCCGGGCGTGGTACTGCTTTGGGACTCTATTCATGAGGTGAGGAATCCACAGGTAGTTGTATCCATCAGAAGAACGAGTTACTTACCTTCGGTAACGACTTTTCTGGTGGATACATTAGCTACCTGTGGATTCCTCACGGTCCCACCCGCCTCCCCGTTGCCTTTATGGTCTTGCCAAGTAATCCTTGAGTGCGCTCCTCTTGATCTTTGAGGGTGCAATAGATGTATATATATAATATATTTATATATATATAGGTATATGTGTATATATCTTTATGTATATACTTGGTGTGTGTATATATTTTAAAAGAGAGAGTTTTATATATATATATATATATATATGTACATAAAAAGATTTACAGTTATTCATACAATGTGGTGTATTTTTACAATATAATGGATGTTGCTTTGTTCTTTCATTGCATTGCCTGGTTGTTCTCATGCACGTAAAAAATGATTGGTACTGACGTCCGCACGTCGTTGAGGACCTCTTATTGCCTGTATGACGTCAGACGGCGTCGCGTGCGAGACAGTGACGTCCTCGTCGACGTGCAGAGACTAGTAAGAAGATTTCCGTCGAATGCTGGCGCCATGGGAGTATTCATGAGGTGAGGAATCCACAGGTAGCTAATGTATCCACCAGAAAAGTCATTACCGAAGGTAAGTAACTCGTTCATCTGTAATAATTGAATTATTTGTCCAGCATTCGTATTCGATTTTCTGTATTGATGCGCATGAATGATCCAGGCACTTTTCAAAAGGATCTCATTAAGTAATTTTGTAGAGCTTGCAGATCTCTTGGGTGTTAGCTTTGACTGAATGAGTCCAATGTGACAATTGTTAGAAATTGGTTGCGTTTACCTCCTTCCCGCCGGCGTATTGGGTGGTCTTTGTTGTATATACAAGTTGTCCCTCTCCCCTCCCATAGCATGGAGTTCTTGCTTGGAATGTATATAGTCCAAGAAAGAGAAGCTATACCACGTTAACTTTCTGAAATAGGGAGCAGTCCATCTTCCTGGAAAGATGATTATACAAGCTTTCAAGGCAAACTCCCTTCTTGTCCAGGCAGCACTACTAAGTTGTACAGTTTAAACAAGCAAGGAGGGTCGCCTTCCAGACCTCTTTCTGCAGTTTCTGTATTTTTGGAATGACTTGTACCAAGAAACTTATAGATCAGTGCAGTGCATCTCCCAGGTGTAGATAATGCAGAGGCAGACTCACTCAGCAGGGCATTCCTGCAAAATCAGGAGTAATTATTTCACATCCAGATACTGCACAGATTTTGTGGTTATTGAGGGCTTGCTCGGTTATCCCTCTTTGCAGATGCAGAATGGAAATGCCCAGACTTAGGTTCTTAGTATTCTCAGCCATATAAGGGTTGTGATGGACTTGCCCCTGCTGTTTCGATAGCTTTCCTTCCGATACACCCCAGTTTACCAATAATAAATCAAGCTGTCATATTGAAAACCATGGGGGGTCCTCATCACTCCAGAATGGCCACTCTAATTGTGGTTTGCCATTGTTCCATATCTGTCAGAGTAACCCCATAGAATACTACCAAGCAAACCAGATGATCTACACAAGTTTGAGGGCCAGATCTTGCATCCCAGTCTTCTGCTGCTGTGTCTAGTCCCTGAACACATACAATATAGGCATCTGAATCTGCCCCATCACCTTATATGATTTTAAAAAAGAGGCTAGACATCCATCTACTAGAACTTTGTACACTTTAAAGTGAAGAGATTCTGCATCCTTCCACAAATGAGTAAGAAGTGGTACTTCCTGAACTTCTTCACTTAGTGAGATCTGGACTGTGCTTCTAAAGTAGGTCCATCTTAAAGCTGTTACTGCCTTAAGGAAATGTCTGTCCCACACAAACCTCTTTCTTCAGAGTGTGAGCAATTGAATATTTTCTAGCATATTCAAAAAAAAATCCACCACTCAGAAGCCATTTTCCACCTTGGGAAAAACATGGTCCTTTTTAAATCACTGTGTCAATATTCTGAACCACTGTGTAAGACAGCTTTACATCATTTTACTTGGAAGGTTGTGTTTCCTGTAGCTACCACCTCAGCTCACTGAGACAGAGAAATACAGATCCTTTGCAGCTGGGAGCTTTGTGGGTGCTTCAGAGTAAGGTGGTTATCCGGACTCATCCAATTCTTCTTCCTAAACCCATGTCAGGTTTTCTTGTCAATCATGCTAATTTATTACTAACCTTGTTTCTAACCCATCTTCTCCAGTATTGAGATCTCTTCACGCTCTTAATAAATGAATTCTGAAATCTTACCCAAGTCCTTAGACAGTTCCAACATGTATTTGTTTATTATGAGCTCACGACTAGTTTAGCCACACGGACAGTCTATTTTCAGGTGGATAGTATCTTGTATTTTACTCTGTTACTAAATTGTTAACAAAACATTTTTACAGACCTAAAGGTGCCTCTGTTAGTAGGTAATGCATATAGAATGGCTCTAATTAAAAATGTCTACATTTCAGAATTATATAAAGCTGCCACTTGGAGATCTGCCTCCACATTTACAAAACATTATTTTCTTGAATCAGACCAGATAGCTGACACCTGGGTAGGCCAGCTTCCCACTTTGGGTAAAGCTCAAAATGCTTTTTTCTTTCCCCTACAGTGTATAAGGGAATGGGCTTGCTAATCTTTTTAATGCTTTGAATTATTGATGAGGATCCCTAGGAGGATAAGAAGTTAATTACCTGTAATACTAGTTCTTCTCCAGGGAGATCCTCATTAAAATCATGAGCAACCCCTTAGGCCTATACAGTGCATGGAGAACATACTGGGTATGTTATCAAATACTTTTCACCTTTTCAGAACCAACAGCCACTTATATACTTTAAATCTTTGATAAGTAAGTTATATAACTCTCCCAAACCTTAAGCAGGTTGTTACATACAATTAATGCATGTTACCTTGGAGTAGCGGCTAAGGCAGATATATATACCCAGCTATGTTGGATTTCTTTTTTGTGAATGTAGCTGAAATTAGTGGAGTACTGTTTAGGTTCAAAGGCAAAGATGCTATCAAAAAGTGATTGGAGTGGTGGGTGGGTTCTAAAAGGGGGAGTCAAATATAATGGCATTATTATGAATTTTTTTGTATCGAAATGTATTCAGCTCTTTTCTAAATTGGCTCACAGTGAGCAATCTGATGGATACTGGGAGGGACATCAGTTCAGTTTTTGGGGGCATAGTTAGTGAAGTGTTGTTGCTTTGTTCCCTATTTGCACGCCATTACCAAGATTGTACTCTGGTTGCTGATTTGTCAAAAGCAACTGGAGATGATTAACTTGTCACCTAGATAGGCAGTAGGGAGGGCTGTGGAGATGTAGTATTTTTAAAGATGGTGCGTGCCAGCAAGGAGAGCCACTGGAATTACATCTTACTTTGCATAATGTGCTGTTTTATTCAGGTGCTTGGTGAGACCTGCTACAGGCTTTAGGTAGTGTGGCAACTGTGTACTCTGGGAAGTCATGGAGCTGATTGTTGCAATCATCCATATGATTAAATATTCTACACATCATGATGTGAAAATAGGAGCAGGAGGTGCCCAGCTGGTATCGATTTGATGGGTACAATGAGATCAAACAAAGGACATCGCCTATGAACCGCACTCAAGACTTCGAACTGTGGATGTGGGTGGGAGTCAGCAGCCACTCCTCCGCTAAGGCGGAGGAGCATTGCCCCACTGCTTTATGCAGTGGATGAGAGAGAAAAATAAAATGATCATAATTTAACATTATTATCACTTTATTTTTCCTTTTGAGCAGGGTTAGGGCGAGGCAGGGCTAGGCTGGAGGAGGGCTATTTGCACATAAGTGTGCATGACGCTTTGGCAGGCCGTGTTGGGCAGGCCAAACAGTCATGCACACTTTGCATTCCTCCACCTGGCTGTATTGAACAGCTGGGAGGAGAAAGTGCACAGGGCCTTACTCCCTGTTTGAGCGCTGAAGTAGGGCACTCAGACCAATCACGATGCTGCTGTCATGCTGTTGACAGCAGCATCGTGATTGGAGGGGAGTCTGCAAGCCTTGTGTTTTCGGGAATCCTCGGAGGAAGGAGAGAGGGAATTGTCTCTCCCAACATAAAGGTAAAGTTTTTTTTTTTTTTTTTTACTTTTTTTTTTCTTTAACTGCCTCCACCCCTATTTTCCCTGCCACCCCTTGACAAGTGGCCGCCACTGGTGGGTATGTAAGGCATTTGAAGGTGCTACAGGTCATCTTTATTGGTGGTCAAGTGGCTGCTACAAATGATGTATAAGGTTACTGTTTATGTGCTTCAGACTGTTCTGAAGCGGAATTGGATGTTATGCAGAATATGGCTGGCATTAATAGAATCTCCAAGCCATGCATAAATTGCTCTTCAGTGAACTTTATGGTGAATGTTAGGTGAGTGATGGACCGATAGTTGTCAAGGTCCTTTGGGTCTAGTGTGAGTTTCTTTGGGTACTGTACGGTGTGGCCCATCTTGACAGCTTATGGGAAGATGCCTTACGTGAGAGTGGTGTTGGCTTTGTTGAGCAGCATAGACCTTCTCCGGAAAGGACTTTGTTGAAGGACTGATAAAAGATGTCTTCATAGGAGGTCAGCTTGAGGGACTTGAGGATATAGCCAAGGTCTGCAGCAGACAGGGGTCTGAAATATGATCATTATGTGATACAATGCATAGGGATGGGGATAAGCTGCAAGGTCGGGAGTTGTCTGTGTTCTCTTTGAACTTCTGTATTGTTATGTAAGGTTGTTAATTACATTGCACTTGTCTATGCAATGTGGGATAGGAGTGTTTGCTATGTAGTATATGCAATGCATCATTGACTTGACTAACATTCTGCCTCTGTTGGCAGCTTCATTTATGGTGCTTGTATAGTACTTGGCTTTGGATAACTTGGTGTGTTGTATATGTGCAGCTTAGAGGGACAAGCAAGTGTGAAGTCATCAGAGTTAGGTTTTTCTTTAATTTTGTTGTCTGTGGATGAAGCATTTGCTGTTTGCACAACTTTTTTTTATTTTCAGAACCTTTTATGAACTGTTTTTTCATAAGATGCAGAGTGGTAAATAAGAAACCTGAAAAGGCGTAAATTGTCCTGAGCCCTTGCGGAGGACCTTTTTTTTTTTGTATTTTTTTAAAAAAAATTTTTACTGGATGACATTTTTAAAAATTGCAGATGTGTTGCAGTGATGATGTATTATTTCAGGATCCATAAGACCTTTATACTTAGTTTTGGTGTCAAAACATAGGTGTTGGGCGGCATGTAGTCTTATACAGACAGAAAATAACTCCTCAGAGCAATTCTTCTGCCATTTTCCAAAATGGTGGCGCTATAATATGTTTTAGCCATCATGTTGGTAATTTATTTTAATATTGTTTGTTTCAGGTTTTCTGTTGATTCAAATTTGTAAACATGAGCGAAGCAGCTGGTAGCATAGCATCTTTACCTCCTCACAGTGTTGATAAGTAAAAAATCTGAGGACTCTTTCAACAAAGAAAAATGTCATATGCCAAACTAATCTGAAAGAAAAGCTGACTTCAACTGCGGCTAGACAGAAGAGAGTTCGATATGCTGCAGAAACAACGAAGACGGACAGCGACAAGACGAAGTTCACAAAAGATTGAAACTGATGTGTGAAAAGGATCAAATATTTTATCATTGTAAGAAAAAGTGCTGCACGTTTTATACAATGGAAAAAATAATCAAAGAATAGGAGAAACCAATAAATTCCAACAAGAATCTGAGTCTTCTGAGAAAGAGATTACAACCAGACTCAATGAACATCCACTTAGAAGATCGATAGCTACCCCTTGTCTACCTCCAACAACTGATCAGAAAGCAGAGGCTCTCCAATGTGTTCTATTTGGTTTAGCCAGAACAAGAGCCAAAGGGATTGATGAATGAACAAAGTACAGAGTATGTGAGTCTCAAAGGTCAAACATGTTCTTATCTGCAGCTAGCTTCTTCCAAGATTAAGTTTTCAGCCAAGTAGCTGATCTAAACAGTGAGGTAAATGTATTTGCAGCAGATTTGTATGCCCACCTGAGGTACATGCATGCATACATTTGTAAATATGAATGCACAGTGAGCTCCCAGTAGTAACGTAACCAACAGTCTTCAGTTCAGTTAAGTTTGCACTCTTTAAAAAAGCAAATTAACTTTCAAAGCCACTCTTGGGTGCTGGCTGTCGGTTCACACTCCGTGAGATCAGAGAAATACTGGTCATCATTGATGAAATTGTATTGATCCATGATAATGAAATTACAATTTTTCAGCTGAGAATGTACGGCAGATTTTTTTTTTGTCGGTCTAACAAACAGAAGTAGCCACTTATGTTGGTCTATGCTGATATGACTCCTGAAGTTCTTGCTGCCAAAAAAAATCACAGGATGCAGTAAAACCAGCATCAACCATTTGAAGAAACGTCCTGAAAGATTTAGATTTTGGACTTAATGACAAATTTTGTCATGCCTCAGAGCCCAGCAAATCATGGGAGTCAACAAGAATGCCTTATGTTGACTTAACATTTTTTTCATCATTGTTTGATTTCAGCAAGGCAAAACTGTTACAAACTAAAATTCTTGAGGTCGGAACAGAAGCTGACAACATTGATGATGGCTTTGAAGATAAAAGGGAAGACGTGAACAGAAAGGCTCATACCTGAATGTGATTGGTATCTCAACAAGTTAAAATGACATAATACAAGCAGGAACTTGTTATCAGCTCCTTCTGAAAAATCTTGTGAATCTGAAAGCAGACCTCTTCCAAGTAACTTTACCAGGAAATGATGTACAAATGCTGCTCTTGATACTTTTGATTTTGAAGACAGCTCTTCTTTGTCTGGAAGATCCAGCACCCATGGTACTGCCATGTTGCTTTTTCAAGACTTAACCAATGAAGAAGCTGCTGGAAAACAAAGCGGTATCAGCTGTAAGCATAAACAATCGAAGCTGCAAACTTATAACCCATCTCCCTTGCCAACATGTGCAAAATCACTAAACGCCATTACACGTTCCAGTCTACCAGAAAGTTTCAAAGTGGCTGAGCACATGGATCTTCAGCTTGATGCTGCGGACCGCAAAGCTGATTTAACTGAATTTATCATATTGCTTATTCAATGCGGACTAAATAATGAAGAAAAGCCAGTTCCTCGTGGGCCAAAGTTCATGCTCTGATCTCCCAGAATACTGTCCCGCTGAAGAAGGTTGGGTTTTTACCAGTATAACCACCTCCATTCACAAACTACGCAACAGTATCACAGCTCTAAAAAAAGAAAGAAAAAAAAGTCCAATATGTGCATGGTCAGCTTGAAGACCAGCCTATCCTGCCAATTTTCTGCAATGATGGTATTTTCTGTATTGTAGCTGACATTATTATGAGCAATCCAGCAGAATTTAATGAACTTTATCCAATGATGGGTGTTTTCCACATGATAAAAGTTGTGTTGTGGTGTGCAAAAAGTTACCTCAGTGGATGTGGCATAGACGATGTACTGAAGCCTTTGGAAGAAAAACTGTCCAGTCAGTATTGAGCGGAACTCATTATATTTGTTCATTACAAGGTATGCTCATCAGATCTGATTCTATAGAAACATTGTGTTAGAATGCTTTCTGGAACAAGAGTGACAAATTATGTTTTGCATATCTTCTCAGAAGTGAATTAGGCACAGGGTGCACCTCATTCAAAAGACATGGCAGGCAGTGTTCAATACACTCGGTTCAAAATAAAAAAAACACGTTTGTAGAGTTTGTCAAAGAATGTTAAGAAAAATCTGAACTTTGCATGTATTGGGAAAATGTTTTACACATTATAGCTCTAGTAAAAAACCTGGCTCATGCTGATCAGGAAGGTGATTGGGAGCTACATGCGGAGACTGTGGAGTCACTGATTACTGTGTTTTGCTAATTCGATTGCATAAACTTCCTGCTTTAATTGCCATAGTAAGAGTTTTTTCCTATCAGCCACTTTAAAAACAGGTTACAAGAAAACAACATAGAGAGATGAATATAGGAAAAGAAAGAGGTGAATTTATCAAAGACATTCTGTTGCATGATATTCTTCCAACAACTGTTTTATTTGATGGAGATGCTGCAACCAAACTAGTGAAGCACAGACCTGTACAAGAGCTTGAAAAATAACTTTCACCTGAAGAATTTCAATTTGAAAAGGTGCCCTCATTGCAAACTGCTGTTGTAAACTATATGTCAGTTGCGAATGTTCAAGATTTCATCCATGCAAAACGTAGGCAACTTTGTTCAGATTGTTCTACTGATATCAGTCAGTGTGCACCTTGCAAGAACTGCACATTGTCTTTGACTGTTATCTTAAACTGTCAAAGCATGTGAGAGAATCAGACAAATGTCTACAAGTGGAACGATTGACCTTGCCTGCATTAAACATTTGACACCTATACCTGTGGAACTTGATAAATTCTGGCCCTCAACATTTAACAAGATGAACTTGGAGATGTTAACTCGCAAGAACATTGCTGATGCTTCAGTGAACACTGAATTTCCAATTATTGCAAGTGGAATGATTTTCAGTAAGGAGTTGGTGCCTCCAGAGAGATATTCAAACTGTACGGGCCATATTGTTCAAGAACTTAACATCAAATTAGAGGAGGCTGACCTACGTGTTGGGCCACATGTTAAGTGGGCTGTTCGAAATGGTTCCAATCGAGTCATAGTACTGTCAAATGACACACGTTATTGTGGTGCTATTTAGATTTGTTGCAGTGTTCATAAATCAAGGTTTGTCAGAGTTATGGATACATTATAAAACAGGCGAAAAAAGACACTTAATTCCACTTCATATTCTGTACATATTCTGTAAGAAACTTAACCCAGAGATTCCCAGTGTTCCTATCAAGGTACATGTTCTTATGGGTGATGACACTATGAGCAAAATTGGAACAAAGCTTGGAGCTTTAACTGCTGAGCCTTTCTAAAAGGATTTGCTGAGACTGAACAAGAATGTGTCCTTAAAGGCATAGAAAAATACTTTAGGCGTGTGTGGAAAACGAGTTCGGACTTGTCTCACATTTGATGATCTTCAGTACAGTAAGTTCAAGAGATCAGTCCTGCTAAAGTGACCTTCCACAGACATCTTTTTCTGTGTGTGCACACATGAAAAGAGCTTTCTACTTGATCTGAAGATCTGCAAATGTTTTGGATCATGCATATGCAGAGAAAGAGCTGTGTGAATTTGGTTGGGAAGATATTGATGGGGTGCTAAAATATAGTACATTTCTAAAACTTCTACCCACAGAACATTCGCATACATGTACTTGTAAAACCTTTGCTACAAAAAGATGTCCCTGTTATGCTTTTCTCCACTGTTCATCATTCTGCAAATGTATCACGATCAATTGCTGAAACAAATAGTGAACTATGAAAGTGTCTAAAACAGGAGTGATAAACATCTTTTTTTTCATATTCAGATTATAAACACTGTGTGGTGTGTACATAAAAGGATTTAAAACTATTATTATTTGTTTCATTTCTGTTTGTCTTTTCTTCCTGTGTTATAGCTGCCATTTTGGAAACTGGAGGAAGGGTTTCTCTGAGGAGTTATTTTCTGTCTCTCTAAGACTACTTCACACCCAGAGCCTATGTTTTGACACCAAAATGAAATATATAGGTCTCATTGTTCTTGAAATATTATATCATCACTGCAACACATCTGCCATTTTTTAAATTGTTGTCCCAGATAAATTCAGCCCAGATCAGTAATGTCTACCCCAGCTAAATTACTTCTCTAATGATCCAAAAGTACAAATCAAAAGTGAAAATCTCTGGACAATAATTTTTTTTACAGAGGTATATCAGGGGGCCAGGATTATAATGATAGTGGCCAATACTGCTTAATCATCAAACTATAGATGCCACTGAGAATGAACATTATCATATGAGATGAACAACCAAGCAAACCTATATATTCGCATTACTTGTAAAACTAAAGTGTGTGGGTTGACCGGTAGCATATTTATTATTAAACACAGTCAAAATAACCACTCTGTGAAATAGATAGCCGGGAGATTGAATAGAATAGGATAAGATGAAAGACCGGGACAAGCAAGAAAACAGAGAAAGCCTAGGACATCAGGCCTCTGAAAATCATAAAAATGTTACTAGACCTGCAGGTCAAGTAACTTGAATAACCTTCTCGATCTAGCTATAATGTACTTTACCCATAAACGGGCCAACATTTGGTGAAACCGAGGCTAATATTTTGTTATACAGTCTCGTCTCTTTTTTTCATTCATACACAAGTGCGCCTTCAAATATGTGAGTTCGGCATTTCTACTGTACAAAAAACCCCTCTTTTATTTGATTAAATAGACTAAACGTTTGCTCCATGTATAATAGGAATCATGCCTACATATGAGGTACACATGATCCTTGACTTACCTCTTAGTTTACTAATAGCATTGCCATCAGGGCAGGAGTGTTTTTCAGTTTGTTTTAACACTCACATTTAATAAATATTTTATTAAAGCATGATGTGGTAGCGCACTGTCTTTTACAGACAGCAAGTTTCAAAGGAATGTCCATAAACCTTACCACTAACTTGCAGTTTTTCTGATACCATTATACTGTGTATTTACAATAATCTGTGAAAATTGGGTTTCAGAAAACACATTCATCATTTGCACATCACCAAGTAAAGTGTTAGGATTTGTTTTCATCCTATTAAAATATTTTTTTTCATTACACAGAAGTACACAAAATGGGCTTTCACAACTACTGAAGTATATTTTGAAAAGTTTATACACTTGACTTTGTTTTTTAAATATTGTGTGTTAGGAAACACTTGACACCCTATAGCCTTTCATTTCATGCTCTTTGTACAGCAGGTCAGACAGCTCACCTAACTAAATCCTGGAACTCTGCAGTCAGTAGGCAAAGTAATTGTAAGAAGACAAAGTGACTTCTGACATCTGTCTCTGAACATAGAGCAAAAGTGACAAGATAATAACAAGATTTAAATGCATCTTTATTGCTCCCTCCCTTTCGGACTGAACACCTGTTCTTTGGCAACTTGCCATAAGGAACAAGTAGGTCCTAAAAATAGCTCAGCTGTACAAAATAAGACTTGCCATAGCCAGTGGGCGAATAGATTTTTTTAAGTCATGGACATAGACGAACATGTGCATCCAAAAGAAACAGAAGGTAATATAACAAATCAGCCGTGCCATTTAACTGTATGAGGGTAACGTTGATTGTGTGATTAAGGAGTCAAGAGAGCACCACAGCTTCTGCGATACTCTGGTAATAACAGGTGCCATCATTTGAGTGCAACAAGCACTTCTAAGAAAAGTGGCCCAGGTCCATCAAATATGGTTTGAAACATGCTTAAAATCTTTGCAGTTGATGAGGATAATCTTCACCTGTATCGTCAGTAAAAGGTCCATTTCTTTTGATCCAGTCCAAGAGATGCTTTTGATCCTCATATTAGAGAGGATGTTGTTAACACAACTTTTGAGCACTAGAATGTACTTGCATATATTTATTGGCAAATGGGTGTTAACACAGTTTTACAAAAATGCATTAAAATGGTTATGGTGCCAGATGTGGAGGTGACAAAGTAGATGTCTTCAAGCTTCAGGCTATGGAGAGGTCTTTGAGGGATCCGGAGGTTGGTTGTTTTGGGGCTGACCTGTTTCATGATTGGGTACTGAGCAGAGTGCTGGCAAGGTTTGCTTTGGATGATTTCACAGTAGTGGTGTGCATATATATATATATATATATATATATATATATATATATATATATATAATGTTCGATGGCATGTGTAGCTGCAGATACACATGCTATGCATATTCTGCCATCTAGTGTTGGGCTCGGAGTGTTACAAGTTGTTTTTCTTCAAAGAAGTATTTTCGAGTCACAGGATCGAGTGACTCCTCCTCTTCGGCTCCATTGCCCATGGGCATCTACTCCATGTTAGATTGTTTTCTTCCTGCCATCGGGTTCGGATGTGTTTCTTTTCGTTCCAATAGTTCGAGTCGGAAATGTTCTATAACTCGTTAATTCTCGTCGGTATTGTTTCGATCGCATACCATCTTTCATCGACACTTCGGTACCGTCGGGTCAAACATCTTTACTCGCCCTTCGGGGCACCCACGCCCAACTCTGGCCTGGTCAGGCCGACCGCGTGGAAGCCTCATGGATCCGACCCCATTCTGCTTTTGTCCTCAGTGCCATGCCAAATTTCCATATACAGACCAACATCTCGTCTGTAATCTCGGTCTCTCCCCAGACCATCAAGAGGAAAATTGTGAGGCCTGCAGATCCTTCAGTTCGAAGAAAACTCTCTGAGACAGAAGAGCACGAAGACTGGGGATGGCGTCGAAGAGCACCGAACGTCTTGACGTCGAGGAAGAGGAGATTATGCACATCGCAGTCTCCGTCCGAGGGTCTGACACGGAGCAGAAATCCGAGGAGGACAGACTGGTCACGGCAGGACAGCACGTGAGTACGCCTGCCCGTGTCCCAGCCAAGTCCAAACATAAGGCCTTGGGACCGCCACTGCCGGAAGGCCATGGCTCGACCCGCAAAAAGACCTTCGTGACCAAGCAACAACTTCGGCACTGAAAAAGGCCACGCCACCAAAGCCTTCGGACTCGAGCCGAAGCACTGGCTCTGAAACAAGCAGACATTGAACCTTCGAGTCGAAACCTCGAAAATCGCTTTCAGAGCCAAGGCTAACATCCACTCCCAGCCTTTTGATCCCGAAAAAAACCGCTTCGGAGCCAAAAAGGCCACTTTACAAGGAGGAACATGGACTTTCGAAAGTACTTGAAGAAAGCCATAGATTTTCGGAGGAACACACACAAATGGAGGACATAGATGAAAGGCAAGCTAGAATTCACATTCACAAGGACGCTGGCAAGATCATAATTGCACCTCCTCTGAAGCCTAAGAGGAAGCTGGCCTTTCAGGAACAATTGGACACTGCTCAGCCACCAGCTAAAGTGCCAAAGATTAAACAAAAACCTCCACCTCCACAATTTTCTCCTCCTCAGTCTCCTCCTCATTCTCCTCACCTGCTGGTCTTTCCACCTACTACTCCCACACCTTCACAGTCTCCTGTACATTCTTTTGATTCACAACAAGATAATGTGGATCCGTGGGATCTCTATGATCCAGATCTCATTCCTGATAACAGCCCAGACTGCTATCCCTCAAACGATCACCACCGGAGGATAGCACCGGATATACTCAGGCCTTAGCTAGGGCGGCATCCTACCACAATGTCGCCATGCACACTGAGCCCTTAGAGGATGATTTTCTCTGTAACACATTATCCTCTACACACACTACATACCAGTCCCTTCCCATGCTTCCAGGCATGTTAAAGCAAGCACACCAAATATTTCAAGAGCAAGTCAAAGCAAGGATAATTACTCCCAGAGTGGAGAAAAAATATAAACCACCTCCCTCTGATCCGGCATTCATTACACAACAACTGCCCTTCTGATTCTGTAGTTGTGAGCGCAGCCAGAAAGAGAGCCAACTCCCAATCATCTGGGGATGCACCACCACCAGACAAGGAGAGCAGAACATTTTATGCTGCAAGCAGAAGGGTAGCATCACAGGACGCCAATCAATGGAGGATAGCCAACTCCCAAGCACTATTGGCTAGATATGATAAGGGCCCACTGGGACGAGATGAAGGATATCATACAACATCTCCCCACAGACCAACAAAAAAGGGCACAACAAATAGTCGAGGAAGGGCAGGCTATTACCAGTAACCAAATTAGATCAGCCCTAGATTCTGCAGACACAGCAGCTAGAACAATTAATACTGCTGTTACTCTACGGAGACACGCGTAGCTTAGGTCTTCAGGGTTTAAGCCTGCAATTCAACAGGCAGGCCTTAATATGCCGTTTAATCAGAAACAGCTTTTTGGCCCTGAGGTAGATACAGCGATTGAGAAAATTAAAAAAGACTTGGAAACCGCTAAAGCCATGGGTGCTTTGTATACAACACAATATAGGGGATCCTTTCGGAAACCTCAATACAGAGGTGGTTTTAGAGCACAAACACCTGAGGCATCCACCTCACAATCAAAGTCAACCTATCAACCTCAATACCAACGAGTTGGGTTTAAAGGTAATCACAGAGGCCAATTCCCCAGAGGCAGGGGAAAATATAGGCAACAAAACAAGCCTCACAGCCAAAACAGTGACTTACTCCATCTCTTCCCAACTCACACCTCACCTGTGGAGGGAAGACTGCAAAGGTTCCGCAACAATTGGCTACCCATTACAACAGACAACTGGGTATTATCTAGTATCGGCAATGGTTATTGCATAGAATTGGCACAAATTCCCCCAAATATACCTCCAAAACCACAGAAACTCTCCTCCAAACATATCTCAATGTTGCTATTACTCAAACAAGTGATAGAGCTTGTACCACAAGATCAGATAGGAACAGGGGTTTACTCACTGTACTTCCTTATTCCCAAAAAAGAGAACCTTAAGACCAATATTAGATCCCAGAACTCTCAATCTTTACATCCTGTCAGAACACTTTCACATGATAACACTACAGGATGTGGTCCCATTGCTACAGCAGCAAGATTTCATGGCAACATTAGACCTCAAGGATGCTTATTTACACATACTCATCCATCCAGTGCACAGATAATATCTCAGGTTTGTAATTCAGGGAAAACATTACCAGTTCAAGGTGTTACCCTTCAGGATAACAACAGCTCCCAGAGTATTTACAAAATGCTTGGCAGTAGTAGCTGCCTACCTAAGACGACAACACATTCATGTCTTCCCATATATCGATGATAGACTAATAAAATCCAACAGTCCTACACAGTGTCAGAATGGTTTACACATTCTGTAATACAAACCCTACACACACCCTAGGGTTCTCCATAAACTACCATCTAACTACAGTTTAGATACAAATGAGCATCTGTAGGCTTGTACCTTTTACAAACATCAGTAACTAGCTCTGTTACAAAAAGGACCTATGGAATAAGACAGCATCTTACATGTCGCTCTAGATGCATTATTTATGTGATTCAGTGCCAACGTCAAAGCTGTAAAAAACAATATGTAGGTCAAACTGTGAATGACCTCCGTACACGATTCAGGAACCACAAATCGGCAATAATTAACAAGAAACTTGACCAGCCTGTAGCCAACCATTTTAACCTTGTGGACCATTTACTATCAGATTTGAAGATTTTCCCTGTGGAACATGTTTTAAAGGAAAACTACTGGACATCAGAGAACATTTCTGGATGTACCATTTAAAATCACTGCATCCAGATGGACTGAACATCACTGACAATACCACTTGATTTCTGCATATCTGAAGAGTTCTCAGGACTGCATTGATTCCACATTCCAATTGGAATCTTCACTCATGATGCTTTTTGAAAATCCACCAGTGTCAGCTGTGCAGCCACTGAGCAAACCATCTTGTACTACCTGAGGAAGGCGGAAGCTGAAACGTTGTAGTAGAAATATATTTGTGTTCTTTAGTGAGATCTGTTTGAGTTACTTTTTTCTTGGATATATATATGTTCGATGGCATGTGTAGCTGCAGATACACATGCTGTGCACAGTCCGCCATCTGGTGTTGGGCTCTGAGTGTTACAAGTTGTTTTTCTTCGAAGAAGTCTTTTCGAGTCACGAGACCGAGGGACTCCTCCCATTTCGATTCCATTGCGCATGGGCGTCGACTCCATCTTAGATTGTTTTTTTTTCCGCCATCGGGTTCGGACGTGTTCCTTTTCGCTCCGTGTTTCGGGTCGGAAAGTTAGTTAGAATCTCCGAAAAAAACATCGGTATTGTTTGCGTTCGGTATTGGGTTAGTTAGAACAAATCGACACCGAATTTTGAAGAGCTCCAGTGGCCCTTCGGGGTTTTTTCGATCCCCCGTCGGGGCCTGGTCGGCCCGGCCACGTGCGACTTCAAGGCTGATGGAACGGACCCCATTCTGCTTCTGCCCAAAATGTCATAACAAGTATCCGTATCCGTATACGGATCAGCATCTGGTCTGTAACTTGTGCTTGTCCCCCGAGCACAAGGAGGATACTTGTGAAGCCTGTCGAGCGTTTCGGTCGAGGAAGACGCTGAGAGACCGAAGAGCCAGGAGACTACAAATGGCGTCCACGCCGACAGGCCAAGAACGTTTCGAGGAGGAAGAAGAAGCTTTCTCCGTCCACGAGTCGGATTCTGAAGAACTCAACGCCGAAGAAACACACAAAACCGTGAGTAAGACGTCGAAAATCAAGACTCACAAAGTCCAAAAAAGCCCAGGGGGACGCCACCGCCAACAGGCCATGGCTTAACCCGAAAATTAGGTGACCAATCCAAGGCACCGAAAAAGGGCATGCTCGTGTCGAAGTCATCCGACTCCGGTCGAGATACCGCCACACAGCAACCTCGGAGCCGAGACAGCGGCTCCGAGAAACTTCGGCACAGAGACAGTGGCACCGAAGAATTTCGGCACCGAGACACCACGCCGTAACCAAAGAAGGTTTCTTCGGAGCCTAAAAAGACTTCCGAAAAGGTTTCGGTTCCGAAACACCCAGCCTCGGAGCCGAAAACTAGTTCCTATACAGAGGAACAAGGATTAACCTCCCAATTACATAGATTTGGAGAGGAGCTTCAAGCTGTAGAGCCTGACTACACGCAAAGAAGGCTTCATATTCATGAGGACACAGGGAAGATAACCACTCTTCCCCCAATCAAAATAAAAAGGAAACTTGCCTTTCAACAAAAGGACAAGCAACCACAGGCAAAGGTGGCAAGGAAAGCAACCCCACCACCGTCTCCACCACCATCAATACATGCATCACCAGCAACAACTCCACCACTGATGCACTCACCAGCTCATACTACAATGAGTCAGGATGATCCCGATGCATGGGACCTTTACGATGCTCCAGTGTCTAACAGCCCAGACTCCTATCCTACAAAACCGCCACCACCTGAGGACAGTACATCCTACACACAGGTGGTCGCAAGGGCAGCCGAATTTCACAACGTCACCTTACATTCTGAACCAATTGAGGATGACTTTCTGTTTAACACCCTATCCTCCACCCATAGCCAGTACCAAAGTCTCCCCATGCTCCCAGGAATGCTAAGACATTCAAAACAAATATTTCAGGATCCAGTTAAAGGCAGAGCTATAACTCCAAGGGTGGAGAAAAAGTACAAGCCACCGCCAACAGATCCAATCTATATTACAACACAACTAACACCAGACTCAGTAGTTGTCGGGGCAGCTCGTAAGAGAGCCAACTCTCATACCTCAGGAGACGCACCACCTCCAGACAAGGAGAGCCGCAAATTTGATGCTGCGGGAAAAAGGGTTGCAGCACAAGCAGCAAATCAATGGCGTATTGCCAATTCACAAGCACTTTTGGCAAGATACGACAGAGCTCATTGGGATGAAATTCAACATTTCATCGAACATTTACCCAAGGAGTTCCAAAAAAGAGCGCAACAGATAGTGGAAGAGGGACAAAGTATCTCAAATAATCAGATATGGTCTTCCATGGATGCAGCCGATACAGCTGCAAGGACAATAAACACTGCAATCACGATACGAAGGCACGCATGGCTGCGCACTTCAGGGTTCAAGCCGGAAATCCAACAAGCTGTGCTCAATATGCCATTCAATGAACAGCAATTGTTTGGGCCGGAGGTCGACACTGCCATTGAGAAACTCAAAAAAGACACAGATACAGCCAAAGCCATGGGCGCACTCTACTCCCCGCAGAGCAGAGGCACATTATAGGGGAGGGTTTGGAGGTCAACCCACAGAAACCACAACCTCACAAACAAGGTCTACTTACCAGGGTCAATATCAAAGGGGAGGTTTTCGGGGGCAATATAGAGGGGGCCAATTCCCAAGAAATCGAGGAAAATTCCAAGGCCCCAAAACTCCTCAAAATAAACAGTGACTCACAAGTCACACAACCCCATCACATAACACCTGTGGGGGGAAGTCTAAGCCAATTTTACAAACTTTGGGAGGAAATAACAACAGACACTTAGGTCTTAGCAATTATCCAGCATGGTTATTGCATAGAATTTCTCCAATTCCCTCCAAACGTCCCACCGAAAACACACAATATGTCAAAACAACATATAGATCTTCTAGGACTAGAAATTCAAGCATTGCTACAAAAGGACGCAATAGAATTAGTACCAAATCTACAAAAAAACACAGGAGTTTACTCACTGTACTTTCTAATACCCAAAAAGGACAAAACTTTGAGACCAATACTAGATCTCAGAACAATAAATGCCTACATCAAATCAGACCACTTTCACATGGTCACGTTACAAGACGTAATCCCACTGCTCAAACAGCAAGACTACATGACAACATTAGACCTAAAAGAAGCGTATTTCCATATACCAATACATCCTTCACACAGGAAATACCTAAGGTTCGTATTCCAAGGAATACATTACCAATTCAAAGTGTTGCCATTCGGAATAACAACTGCGCCAAGAGTTTTTACAAAATGCCTGGCAGTAGTAGCTGCACATATCAGAAGGCAGCAAATACATGTGTTCCCGTACTTAGACGACTGGTTAATCAAAACCAACACGGTAAGACAGTGTTCACAGCACACAAAATATGTCATACAGACCCTTCACAGGCTAGGTTTCTCCATCAACTACGCGAAGTCACACCTTTTGCCGTGTCAAACACAGCAATACTTAGGAGTGACAATCAACACAGCAAAAGGGATTGCCACTCCAAGTCCACAAAGAATTCAAACATTTCACAAGGTAATACAAGCCATGTATCCAACACAAAAGATACAAGTCAGAATGGTAATGAAACTCCTAGGCATGATGTCTTCATGCATAGCCATTGTCCCAAACGCAAGATTGCACATGCGGCCCTTACAACAGTGCCTAGCATCACAATGGTCACAAGCACAGGGTCAACTTCTAGATCTGGTGTTGATAGACTGCCAAACATACATCTCGCTTCTATGGTGGAACAGTACAAATTTAAACCGAGGGCGGCCTTTCCAAGACCCAGTGCCACAATACGTCATAACGACGGATGCTTCCATGACAGGGTGGGGAGCACACCTCAATCAACACAGCATCCAAGGACAATGGGACATACATCAGAGGCAGTTTCACATAAATCACTTAGAACTGTTAGCAGTATTTCTAGCGCTGAAAGCATTTCAACCCATAATAACCCAAAAATACATTCTTGTCAAAACAGACAACATGACAACAATGTATTATCTAAACAAACAAGGAGGGACACACTCGACACAGTTGTGCCTCCTAACACAAAAAATATGGCATTGGGCGATTCACAACCACATTCGCCTAATAGCACAATTTATTCCAGGGATTCAAAACCAGTTGGCAGACAATCTCTCTCGAGATCACCAACAAACCCACGAATGGGAAATTCACCCCCAAATACTAAACAAGTACTTTCAAATTTGGGGAACACCTCAAATAGATCTATTTGCAACAAAAGAAAACTCAAAATGCCAAAACTTCGCATCCAGGTACCCACACCATCAATCCCAAGGCAATGCTCTATGGATGAATTGGTCAGGGATATTTGCGTACGCTTTTCCCCCTCTCCCTCTTCTTCCATATCTAGTCAACCGGTTGAGTCAAAACAAACTCAAACTCATACTAATAGCACCAACATGGGCAAGGCAACCCTGGTACACAACACTACTAGACCTTTCAGTAGTACCTCATGTCAAACTACCCAACAGACCAGATCTGTTAACACAACACAAACAACAGATCAGACATCCAAATCCAGCATCTTTGAATCTAGCAATTTGGCTCCTGAAATCCTAGAATTCGGACACTTAGACCTCACACAAGAATGTATGGAGGTCATTAGACAAGCTAGGAAACCTACCACTAGACACTGCTATGCAAATAAGTGGAAAAGATTTGTGTATTACTGCCATAATAATCAAATTCAGCCATTACACGCATCTCCAAAAGATATAGTAGGATATTTACTACTTCAGCTCCTACAGGCTGAACCACCGCTTTTGGGGAGATAACTGCTTACTAGTCTATGCACAGCATGTGTATCTGCAGCTACACATGCCATTGAACGGAAAATTTCACTTACCCAGTGTACATCTGTTCGTGGCATTAGTCGCTGCAGATTCACATGCGCCCACCCGCCTCCCCGGGAGCCTGTAGTCGTTTAGAAGTAGATCCTGAACATTTGTACATTTGTAAATATATTACTTTACCTTTATTATGTACATACGTATTCATTCCATTGCATGGGCACTATTACTAACATACACAACTCCTACCTCACCCTCTGCTGGGAAAACAATCTAAGATGGAGTCGACGCCCATGCGCAATGGAATCGAAATGGGAGGAGTCCCTCGGTCTCGTGACTCGAAAAGACTTCTTCGAAGAAAAACAACTCGTAACACTCCAAGCCCAACACCAGATGGCGGACTGTGCACAGCATGTGAATCTGCAGCGACTAATGCCACGAACAGATGTACACTGGGTAAGTGACATTTTCCATATATATATAATATATATATATAATGTTCGATGGCACATGTAGCTGCAGATACACATGCTGTGCATATATCGCCATCTAGTGTTGGGCTCGGAGTGCTACAATTTATTTTTCTACAAAGAAGCTTTTTCGAGTCACGACATTGAGTGACTCCTCCTCTCGATGATAGTGCACAAGGGCATTGAGTCGTTTGTTAGATTGTTTTCTTTCCGCCATCGAGTTCGGACGTGTTCCCTCTCGCTCCTGTAGATTTTGGTTCGGTACTATCTGAACGTCTCTATTTTTTTCTCCAACATCATTTTCGTTTTCTAACGTGTTTTCTGACTACACTTGATCCGATTGTAGCGTCTGAATGGATTAAACGCCCTTTTGGGCGCCCGCGGCCTTCTCATGTCTTCTTGGGCCTACTGCATCACAGGCTTATGGATCGTACTCCATTTCGATTCTGTCCTTGGTGCCACGCCAAGTTCCCCTACACCGACAAGCATTCGGTGTGTAACCTCTGCCTCCCTCCGGACCACAAGGAAGAGACCTGCAAGGGGTGTCAGTCCTTCAGATCCAAGAAAACCTTACGGGATTGAAGAGCAAGACAGTTAGAGATGGCATCTAAGTCCACAGACCAAACGCCTGACATCTTTGGTGAGGAACAGGCATTGTCTGCAGTCTCAATCCAAGACTCTGACTCAGACCGTGATTCAGATGGGGACAGCCAGATATCTCCTGCAGCGCAGTACGTGAGCACACCAGCCCCTTCCTATCAGACACCAATTTAAAAAATCACAGAAGGCCTTGGGTCTACCACTGCTTCCTGGCCATTGCTCGACTTGAAAACAGCATATCATCAACCGACCCTTGGATTAATCGCTGAAAAAGGCCAAGACTCACTCCGACTAACAGACTGCCACGCCGGTTTCAGCTTAGAGTTGAAAGATGGAGGCTTCCACTTTGGAACCAAGATGGCTACATGCCACATTAGAGCTGAAACATCCCCACTCCTCTTCGGAGCCGAAACATCAAAGCTCATATTGAACAGACCACTTTTTCAGCCTGTATAAAGCATGCTGCCACCAAGCTTTCGGAGCATTCATTGGTAGGAAGCAAACAAGTTTCATCTTCAGAACAGGAAGCAGATGAAACAGACTTTAGACCAATTCTTGAGGTCATGGACCAAAAGCAAAGGAGAATTCAAATCCAGAAAGATACAGGGAAGATTCTCCTCTTCCTATAACAAAGAGGAAACTAGCATTCCAGCAAGGCTTGGAAACTGGCCCTTCAACCTTTTAAACACAAGAAGCCAAAGACTGTACAACAGCCTTCTCCACCACATTCCCCTTATCTTCCCTCTCCTCCACTATCTCATACTCCACTGCCACCACCCACACAATTTTCCACACATTCCCCACACATTCCCCAGTTTTTTCACATGGGATTAGATGGGTGACAATGTTCATAATATGGATCCATGGGATGTATATGACTGTCCCAATTCCATCCAATGACCCTGATTTGTATCCCACAAGGTTGTCTCCACCTAAGGATACAACAGCCGATAATCAGGTTATTCCCAAAGCAGCCACTAATCATAACGTACAAATGCATTCTGAGCCTATAGAAGAGGATTTCTTATTTAACAGTCTTTCCTCAACTCACAGATAATATAAATGTTTGCCAATGTTACCAGGTATGTTAAAACATGCAGATGACATTTTTAAAGAACCAGTGAAGGTTAGGGTGTTAACACCTAGGGTAGATAAAAAATATAAAGCTGCACCATCTGATCCAGTCTTTATATCACAGCAATTGCCACCGGATTCTGTTGTGGTCAGTGCAGCCAGGAAAAGGGCAAATAGCCAGTCCACAGGGGATGCTCCTCCCCCTGAAAAAAGAGAGCCGCAAATTCGGTGTAGCAGGCAAAAGAATGGTAACTCAAGCTGCAAATCAGTGTAGAATTTCTAACTCCCAAGCTCTTTTGGCCAGGTATAATAGGGCAGATTGGGACGAGATGCAGGAGTTCCTTTAATACATCCCAAAGGAACACCAGAAAAGAGCACAGCAAGTAGTGACTGAATGACAAGCCATTGCCTATATCAGATTAGATCAGCACTAGATGCAGCTGACACAGCAGCTAGGGGAATTAACAATAGTGTCCTGATTAGAAGGCATACTTGGTTGAGCTCATCAGGATTAAAACCAGAAATACAACAAGCGGTCCTTAATATGCCTTTTAATAAACAGCACATTTTTGGACCCGATGTGGATACAGCCATTGACAAATTAAAAAAGGATTCCGAAACAGCAAAGACCATGGGAGCCCTTTACACAACACCTTTTCGGGGCTCATTTCGTAAACCTCAGTTTCGAGGAAATTTTAAGCCACAAACTTCAGAGGCCTCTATGCCCCAACAAAAACAGGGACAACAGTATTATCCCAGGGGATCTTCAGAGGCTTCTATAGAGGAGACACTTTCATATCTAGAGGCAAATCTGCTGCTGCAAGAGGTGCCTCCACGTCATCAAAGCAGTGACTTTTCCTGCATCCCCACACAGCATACATCTCCTGTAGGAGGTAGACTGCAATATTTCCATCCTCACTGGCAACAAGTTACAACAGATCAATGGGTACTGTCAATTATCCTCAATGGTTATTGCCTAGAATTATCTCCACTCCACCAAACATTCCTCCCTGTTCACACAGGTTTTCTCTCAAACACATTGGTCTGTTAAAACAGGAGGTAGAATCTCTTCTACTCAAAGGTGCATTAGAGGTCGTTCCCATCAATCAACAAGGGACAGGGGCGTATTCTCTATACTACCTCTTACCAAAAAAAGCATGGCACTAAGACCAATTGTAGATCTCAGACCTCTAAATCAATATATTCTGTCAAAGCAGTTCCACATGGTCACTCTACAGGATATAATTTCTTTGTTACAAAAACAAGACTACATGACAGCATTAGATCTAAAAAATGCTTACTTCCACATTCCTATACATCCATCACACCGCTGGTACTTGAGTTTTGTGATAGCGGGCAGGCACTATCAATTCAAAGTTCTGCCCTTTCGAGTAACAGCAGCACCATGGGTATTCACAAAATGCCTAGCAGTAGTTGCAGCATACCTCAGAAGACAGTACATACATGTCTTCCCATATCTGGACGACTAGCTCATAAAAGCCAGCACCGTTCACACCTGTCAACAACACACCCATTACACAATATATACCCTACACAGGCTAGGGTTCACAAACAATTATCAGAAGTCTCACCTTCAGCCTGCACAAATTCAACCACATCTAGGAGCAATTCTGAACATCAGTCAGCATTAGCCTGCCCAAATCCACAACGAATTCAAGCGTTTCACACTCTCATATCCCAATTACAAGTCAATCAAACCTTCACAGTATGGTTTATCATGAAGGTATTGTGAATGATGGCATCGTGCATAGCAGTAGTCCCCAATGCATGTCTAAACATGAGACCACTCCAACAGTGTCTCTCGCAATAATTGTTTCAGGCACAGGGTCAACTACAGAATCTAGTGTTGTTGGACCGCAAAACTTAAAACTCTCTGCAATAGTGGAATCAAACCAATTTATCAAAAGGACGGCCATTTCAGGACCCTGTAACGCAGACCATAATCCCAACAGATGCATCCATGACAGGTTGGGGAGCCCATCTCAACAGTCTTACTACACAGGGAGAATGGGATTCAATACAACAAACTTACCACACAAACCACTTGGAATTGCTAGCAGTTTTTAGCACTCATAGCAGTCCAGACACAGATCACCCACAAGATTATGTTAATAAGAAAAGACAACATGACAACAATGTATTATCTGCAAAAACAGGGACACACACTAATCCGAATTGCCCTTTCTAGCACAGGCAATTTGGAAATGGGCAATTCACAATCTCATTTAACTACTAGCAGAGTATATCCCAGGAATACACAACCAACTTGCTGACCTCTTAAGAAGGACGCAACAACAAATACAGGAATTGGAGATTCACCCACAGGTAATTCAACAGTACTTTCACATGTGGGGAACACCAGACATAGACCTTTTCACAACAAACGAAAACGCAAAATGCCCAAACTTCGCATCCAGGTTCCCACACCCGCGATCCTTAGGCAATGCCCTATGGATCAATTGGTCAGGGATATTTGCTTACAATTTTCCCCCTTTCCCACTAATTCCATTCCTGGTCAACAAAATCTGTCACACCTCTCTCACTATGATACTCATAGCTCCCACGTGGGGACATCAACGCTGGTACACAACATTGTTAGATCTGTCTGTTTTACCACATCACAACCAGGCAGTGCTATGCAAATAAATGGAAATGTTTTGTATATTACTGCCAAACTAAAAACATTGATCTACATAAAGCATCAGTACAGGCTATTGTATGTTATTTGTTTCATTTACAAAAAGCAAATCTTGCAAACTCATCTATTAAAATTCATTTTACAGCAATATCAGCCTACCTCCAAAACAGACAACATACCTCTCTGTTTAGAATTCCTGTCATAAAAGCTTTTTTGGAAGGTCTTAATAGTTATTCCACCTAGAGCTCCACCAGCTCCTGCATGGAATCTTAACTTTGTGCTCACAAGGCTTATGGGTCTACCATTTGAACCCATGCATTCTTGCACTCTTCAATTTCTCTCATGGAAGGTTGCTTTCCTGTAGCAATTACTTCCTTAAGATGAGTAAGTGAAATTCAAGCTTTTACTTTAGAGAAACCCTTCTTCCAAGTTCACAAACACAAAATAGTACTTAGGACAAATCCAAAATTTCTACCCAAAGTGGTTTCACCATTTCACATTAATCAGTCAGTGGAATTGCTAGTCTTCTTTACACAGCCAGATTCCGTTGCTGAAAGAGCTCTCATCTGAAAAGAGCTCTCATGTATTATTTAGACAGAACAAAAGATTTTAGAACATCTAAACAACTTTTTGTGGCTTTTCAACAGCCTCAAAAAGGTAATCATATTTCCATACAAGGATTATCCAGATGTTTAGTAAAGTGTATTCAAACTTGCTATCTTAAAGCTAAAAAGTCAACTATTGTAACTCCTAAAGCACATTCTACTAGAAAGAAAGGAGCTTCAATGGCAATCTTAGGAAATATACCAATGGCAGACATATGCAAAGCAACCACATGGTCCACACCACATACGTTTACTGAACACTACTGTGTGGATGTACGATCTCGCCACTAAGCAAATGTTGGTCAAGCGGTGCTTAAAACACTATTTCAAACTTCTCCAACTCCTACAGGCTAGCCACACTTAGTTAGGATAGGACTGCTTTTCAGTCTGTGCACAACATGGGTATCTACAGCTACACATGCCATCGAACGGAAAATGTCATTTACCCAGTGTACATCTGTTTATGGCATGTAGTGCTGCAGATTCACATGCGCCCTCCCTCCTCCCCGGAAGCCTGTAGCTGTTGTAATACATTATTATGTAGATATGTATATACATTGCATGGACATCTTTACTTACTATATATTTGTACATATACAATCATTCACTCCTTACTTTACCCTCCTGCGGAAAACAATATAACAAAGGACTCAATGCCTATGCGCAGTATCACATAGAGGAGGAGTCACACGAAAAAGCTTCTTTGAAGAAAAACAACTTGTAACACTCTGAGCCCAACACTAGATGACGATATATGCACAGCATGTGAATATGCAGCGCTACATGCCACGAACAGATGTACAATGGGTAAGTGACATTTTCCACGTGTGTGTGTGTGTGTGTGTGTATATATATATATATACCAGTCACAAGTAGGTAGTTATAGTTAGGACCTAGTTTCTATAGAACAAGCATTTTTTAACTTGCGCTGGTTGATGAATCTTCTCAAAGTTTTCCCCAAAAAATATGATGCTCACTTCAGCTGAGGTCTGGAAAGTTTTGAAGTGATCCGTGAAGCGGAGGCTGGGAAAAGGGGAGGTCCCAAAAAGCATTTTCTCCATTTTCATTTCCATAGGTATTTGCAATAGAAATAGAGGCAAACTGCTGGACAGAAGAACACCACATTTGGCAGAAAGCAAGCTCTTGGTCCAGAAAGAGTCCCTTTTGTTATTTGGTGTAAATCCGTTCAGTAGACTTTGAAATATTTTTTTAAAACAAATTGTAAATACAGGGACGCAAAGGCTCCGTGACCCCTCCCAATCTCATGCTGAGATCACTTTGGCTGCCAACAATTTAACAAGGAAATGTTGGCAGCAATCTTGGGACACAGCTTCAGCCTTGTCCAAGTGAAAAAGAGTCACAGCAGATCCAGCAAAAATTAAAAAAAAAAAAAAAAAAACGAGGTTGAATTTTATAGAAAATCATTTCTTTGGAATACTTTATTGCATTATACCAGAGACCATCCTGGCTGTCAAAAAAATAATATACTATTTTGTCAATTTCTCCATTTAAGGCGGAATTATACAGATGTGGGAGATTTGAGATACACACTAAAATATTAGAGGAAAAACTATTGGATAGGGGCTACCCGAAAAAAAAATAAGAAGAAATAAGAAAGCAAACAATTTTCCTAGGGAATGTTTTTTTGAGGGAAAACATAAAGCCCATGGTTATAATAGAATTGTCTGTATTGCAAATCATTCTAGTATAAGTAATAAGATTAAAAAAACTTTATTAACAGGAACTGGACACTTCTTAATGGTAGGAACAATGAAATTCTGGAAAAAAACATTATTTTCCTTTAGAAGGATTAAAACAATAAGGAGTTGTTTAGTACACACATATAGAGAACCAAAGGAGACCTAGCAGAGCGATATAAGAGAGAGGAGTAAAATCAAAGGGAATTTCTTATGTGGTACGTGCAGTAACTATAATACTATCAAAAAAGGCTCAGTAGTGGAACTAAATGGGATAAGTCATCAACTTAGAGAGATGGTGAATTGTAGAACAAAAAATGTGGTCTACTTGATTGTTTGCCCATGTAATATATAGGAGAGACAAGCAGAGAAGTGAGACTGAGACTAATAAAACATAGATCAGCAATAAGAATTTAGAAGATCAATACACCTTGGGTAGAAAACTATGTTGAACAGAAACATAAGGAAAGTGATTTAAGATGGTACATTAAAGAGAAGGTAAATGGCACATCGAGAAGAGAAGATATAAATAAAAAAAGGAAAAGAAGGGAGCAATATTACATGCGTAAATATAGAACATATAAGGAAGGTTTGAATAACAGAAGAATTGTAGTATTTGTTAGGTAAGGGTAGGGCAGGGTTCGAATTGGAATGTGTGAGTAATTAAGCACACAGTATTAAGATGGAGCACTTCATGAGTTCTGTGCTTCCCCTAAATAATAGACTTGTTATATAGATTAAAAGCTGTGCAGTTATGGAGCTTGGTTATAATATAAAAAAAAATGATGTATATTAATATCTGATAGGGACTTCTAACTGCAGATTCCTTACCTTTGAATTCCCTGGCATCAGCTTTGAATCCAGAATTTTTTACTGACCAGTACCCTGCGTGTGCCGTTGGGTGGGGTCGTTCGGATCTGCATGAGTTGTTCATCTCCGCGTGGCGTTGTCAGTGTCATTGGAGCCATCTGTGATATCACAGTCACCTATAAAGGCACCACCCCAGCGCACATCCGTCAGTTGTTTTCCTTCTGAACTGGTTAAGCGCAGGTCCGAAATCGAGCCACCCTATACCTTTTTCGCAGGCCTTTTTTGACCCTTTTGTCATAGATTTTGACAAATATTTTTCGTCCATGCGAGATGTCATCGAGGAAGATGGGGTTCAAGCCGTTTGACGCCTGCCATCGTTACATGTCGGTGACGGATCCCCACAACGTATGTCTCTGGTGCCTCAACAGAGACCATGACTCGAAATCATGCTTTGACTGCCAGGCCATGGCCCCAAAAGCTTTGAGAGAGCAGTCTCTGAAGCGCATGGTGGCCCTGCAGTCGATGTTGGTAGGCGCGACTCCTAAGCGGTCACGATCCCGCTCGAGGAGGTGGTCGCGGTCCGCTCCAGGAGCCCCAAGTCGTCCTCTTCTCATTCAAGGTCCTCCAGGCACTAAGGGAAGAGGCACAAAAATAAGTCATCGTTCAATCGGACGTCGACGTTCCAAGCACGGTTCTGCAGAGTCGATGACTGGCCCGACTTCACGTTCCCGCCCCCCCTCCCCAACAGGGAGCCGAAGCGACCCACGCTCGAATTTAAAAACATTTACGGTGCCATGCGCCTTCTATTTGAGCGGGCTGTACCTGTGGGTGGGGCTTCGGACCCTTAGCGTCAGCAGGGGCCCCATCTGGTTCGATGCCAGAAGTTCAGCCTCGGTGCCATTGGTGACCCTGGGATCCAATATTGGAACCGGACCAATGCTGGTTCCACACAATCTGCCTCCTGTGGCGCTGGTCCTAACATTGACGCTCCCCTCACCGAGGGTGCCCACGGGTGGTGCAAGCCCTATCCTCATTCCAGATGATCCTGAACGACATCATACGATGCAGATTCCAACTTTGACAGTACCTACACTGCCCAGATCAGTGCCTGAGGCTTATATTGAACAGCCAGGCACAGATGAAGAATAGGAGGGGTCTGAGGACCCTTTAGAGTATGGTTTGGAGCAGGGGAAGCCAGTGGACTGGATACTTCTCCAGATACTGGTATGCTCTCACCTCCTTCTGTGGCTACGGAGGAGGGAGCAACTGAGGTCTTGGACCTAAGTTGCCTAGGGTGGCGTTCAGGACTAACATCCTGACAGGTGCTTAAGCCTGGGGTTGCTACATATGAGCTGATGTTACCCTTCAGCGAAGCCCTTACTGATGTTCTGCTGGGGATGTTGTCCAAACCCATCACAGGGGCTCCTGTAAATAGGACAATCGGCCGCCGCCATCTACCAGCTTCTACTGACCTTAGTTTTCCTCACCCAACACCTCACCCCGGACAGCTTGGTGGTCCATGCTTCCTTCCCTTCTGCTCCCCCGGATAGGGAATCCAAGAGGCTGGACCAATTTGGGAAGATGTTTTCTTCCTCCAGCCTGGCATTGAGATACGTAAATATCTCATGCCTATAGGGGCGTTTTTCCCATACTTTATGGGATACAGTGGCACAGGTGCTGCCCTAGGTCCTGGAGGGTGTACAGGACACTCACTCAAGCTGTCAAAGATGCAGCCAAATTTACGATTCGGTGTGGTTTTGACACGACCGACCTGCTGGGCAGGGTGATTTCATCGACAACGGCCCTTCGTCGCTACGCCTGGCTTCGTACGACTGGCTTTTCAGGGGATCTCCAGGCAAACCTGATGGACTTGTCCTTAGATGGCTCACACCTTTTTGGAGTAAAGGCAGACTCAGCTCTTTAGCGGTTCAAGGTCTCGAGCTACAGCCAGATCCTTGGCCCTCTCGCTGCCTGCTTGCCAGCAGTCTGCCTTTTGCCCCTTTCAAGGCTTCAGAAGGGGTGGGGTACCATCCTTCATCACAGCATCCAGAGCGAGGACAAGGCTGTGGTTCCTTCAGACCCAGAGGCCGGCCACAACCCAGCCCCCTCTTCCACAGCACCCAAGCCCTCCTCATATGGTTCTGGAAGACCATGTTTGTCCAGTTGGCGGGAGGATTCAGTTTTATCTCCCTCACTGGCGGTCCATAACATCGAACAAATGGATCTTGCAGATCATATAAAAGGCCTGTATCCCTCATGTTCCAGTCTTTCCTTCCCTCTATCCCTCCATTGAAAGTATGGCTGATGGAGGATCATTTAATCTTGCTCTGCGGGGAAGTTACAGCTCTCTTGGCCAAGGGAGCCATGGAAAGGGTCCTGATGTCAAAAGTAGACAGTGGTTGTTATTCCCGCTACTTTCTGATTCCAAAAAAGAACAAGGGTATTAGCCCTATCTTGGATTTAAGGGATGTCAATCTCTTCCTCAAAAAGGCGAAATTCAAAATGCTCAGAGCTTCTCTGCCCTAGACCAAGAAGACTGGATGGTAGCGTTGGACTTGCAGGATGCGTATTTTCACACCCCCATTCTGCCTGCCCACAGGTGCTACTTGCAGGTTCAAGGTGGGCCACAAACACATACAGTTTACCGTGCTCCCCTTCGGTCTTACCAGTGCCCCTCGGGTGTTCACCAAGGTGATGGCTGTGGTAGCAGCTCATCCGCGCAGGTTAGTGATTTCCCCTACGACTGGCTGTTGAAGGCTTCTATGCCCCAGGCTCTCGTCAGCCACCTTCAGACGATGGCAAACCTCTTGCACTCGCTGGGGTTCAATATAAACATGCCAAAATCACACCTGACTCCCTCTCAAATTCTCCCTTTCATCTGAGCTGTTCTGGACACAGTGCAGTTTTGAGTTTATCCTCCAAAGCAGCGAGTCCAGGATATTCAGTTTATGATACCAATGTTTTGGCCTCGATCCTGGATATCAGTGAGACAGACTCTGAGGCTGTTGGGACTCATGGCTTCCTGCATCCTGTTAGTCAAACATGCCAGATGGCATGTAAGGCTCTGCAATGGGACTTGAAGGTCCAGTGGACGGAGCATCAGGGAAATCTTACTGACAAGGTTCAGATCTCGGCGGGAACTGCGAAAGACATGCAGTGGTGGTTAGTGAACTGCGATTGGGTCCGAGGCAGACTCCGCTCCCTTCCCCAGCCAGATTTCTCAGTAGCGACAGATGCGTCACTTCTGGAATGAGGTGGGCATTTGGGAGAGGCAGAGATCAGAGGCCTGAGGACTCCAGCAGAATACGGACTCCATATCAACTTGCCAGAGCTCCGGGCGATCCGACGTGCATTGAAAGCATTTCTTCCTGTTGTAAGGGGAAGATAGTGCAGGTGTTCATGAACAACACCACCTTAATGTGGTACTGCAACAAGCAGGGCTGTATGGGGTCGTGGAACTCCAGCCTCCTTCACGCCTATACCACTTCTGTCCAGAGTTCACAAGAAGATCATGAACGACCAGGCCCAAGTAATCTTGGTGGCTCCGGACTAGGTACGGAGAGTATGGTATTCAATACAAAGGAGGGACAGGGAGGTTACTGGTCCAGTGTACAGTCTCCCAAAGTAACCTATTATAAAGAAAGGTACACTGTTCCAAAGAAACAATTAAGAAAAGCAAGGACAGAGCGTGTCAAGGATATCAATGATATCAGGAGAGCCCTCAAGCACCCGAAGGGTGACAAGTCTCATCACTGGGCTAACTCCTCGTCAGACCAGTGCTGCAATGTCTGGCGGACCTCCCCAGCAATCGGGGTGGTACTAAACCGAAGGCAATTTGCCAGAAAGAAGTCTGAAACGAAATACTAACTCAGTGGAAGGACAAGGTGTAAGTGTGTAGGAGAGTGAAAGAATTAAAATTAGCTATGTGCCTCTAACATCACTTTAATGTATCGGGGAAGAGGCACAGGCCAAGATTAAAAAATGATCCAGAGTATTTGTGGGGGTAATGTCCCACTGAACTCTGTGGGGAAGAAAAGGTAGAGTGCCTAATTCTGCTAATTTTCGGTCAACTTGTTTCGCGTCTTCTATGGGTCACTAAATGATCCCGCGACGCTTCGTCAGGACCCTGAAAACTACTTCTCCTATATAAATCAAAAAAATGACTGCATTTAGCAGTGCGGGGAATAAATATAGCTGCCAAAGATGGCGGACATTTAATATGAGCGAAGGCTTTGTACATGGAATGCCTTCAGACAGGTGAGCAAGAAATGGGGGGTGTTACCCGAAGAAAGTGCTTCAAAGTGGATATGAGGAGAAAGATTTTTGTTTATCCCTCGGGGGGAGTGAGATGTTAGGCCACCATTAACATTTTGATTATCATTTCTTTTTAGAACTTAATATAATTGTTGGCAACACAAGATATATGGTAGAGGATAGAAGCAGGAATAACGCTTGTCGTGGCAAACTCCTGGAAAGGGTAGTTGAAAGTGTGGTTTGATCCGGTCCGCAGATGGAAAATCAGTAGGAGAGGCCCAATACCTGAAGCGAGGAGTAAATAAATAACTGGAAAGGCCCCCATGTATCATTGGCAGTGAGTTTCGAAGATCTTGAATGGATTAAAGACTTGAATGGTGATTTATGGTATAGTATGTAATATTAATGGGGGAAATGTAACTTTGTAGAGAAAGAACTAGTGAAAACGGTAGAAAACGATCGAGGTATACAGTTGTTGCATCACAACATAGAATAAGTATGTTGAAATATATATTAAATGATGTGCTTTTTAGGAATGAAGGAAATTGTATTGCATGGACTGCATGGACTTAAATTTGTAGCAAAGTGAGGAGGCCGTGATGAAAAAGATATTTTTTTTTTTTTTAAACTGAAGGTTAAAATTTTAGATAATGAATGTGTAATTGATAATGAAAAAAACGAGGTATATTGATTGATAGACAATGTGCTTTGGGCAGATAAGGTTGTGCAATGTAGAACAACGCTGGTACAAATTGATGTTTTAAGAAATTATGATGTTGTATTTTTTAAATTGTGATCATGAAGGAATTAAATTATAGGAAACGTAGGCAAAGTTGTTGGGAAGGTTTTAGGTATGTATAGGGAATGAAAGAACAGCCGATGTTAAATCATAGATATATTTATGAGATCGTAAATATTGTTTTTTTGTATTTTTGTTTGTTATCATTAAAAAAAAAAAAATGTGTATATATATTTATATATATATATATATATGCGTATATATATATATATATATATATATATATATATATATACACATACAATTTATCATGTCGAAGGTGGGGTGAACCATCTTTAAGACCACTAAGTCGCCGCGTCGACATAATATGCAAGAACGTTTCTTATTGTAGTATAATCAGTGAAGACTTTATCGTTTTTATGATGCCATTTTTTAAGAAACTTAAAATATTGTGTGATGTACAAAAATATGATGAATGTATATGTGGTTAAGGGTTAATTTAAAGTGTATAAAAATAAATGAAAGAAAAATGATATACAAAAGTTGGACTAACAAGGGTATTTATTTTAGGTAAGGTTTACATATGGCTGTACGGTAATTGATTGCTTAGTGCATACTTTATTCCAGCAATTGTGTGCCAGTCGTGTAATAATGTTTTAATATTGTTAAGTCCATAAAGGAAGTTTTTTATTTGTGTGCCTCGCATAGTCCCATGAGGTTTTCTTATCCACAATGCCCACCAAACCCAAAACTTTACCTTATATCACACATTTTCCTTCTGAAATCCTCAGGAATCCCCAAAATTGCTATGACCCAGCATTACCCCACTTGGGTCGAATAAAACGCTGTGCACAGCCCCCTCCCTGAGCCTATTATGGCCTCAGGGACTCCATTCCCCAGGGCTAAAAGCTGGGGGGAAAAAAGGGGAAGGTGGACTATGTGGGCTCTCCTTCCCGAACCTTATTTGAGATGTCATCAGTGATGTCCTAAATCATCTCATACAACATGCCAAGAGTGATGTAATATGTGAGGTCATAAGCAGTGCATGGTGGGGGCGCAAATTAAGCTCTGCTATCTATACCTGGTAAATTTGTGGTTTAAGTTGAAAAGGTTACATTGGCAGTCAAATTTTCAGTGAACTATGCCGCTTTAACCTTTATTTTCATTGAATATATATATATATATATATATATATATATATATATATATGCAAAACATTATATACAACTTTAAAAAGGACTTCTTTGAGGTTTAATATGTTGAAACTGGAGCTTTGGGGGTTAGCCACAAAAAAAAGTGTAATAGGGCTAGATACATTAAGGGTGTGGTAGGGTGGAGGATGGAGCAATAAATAGTATTTATTTTTAAATGTCAGAGCTATGTGGTCGAGATAATGCAGGTGATATTGTTATAGGACGATAATTTGGAAGCTGACATGATAAAATACAGTTTTTAACTTTCACCCTGGCCACTTCAGAGGAAATTAGTACTTTTGCTGGAGATCCACAAACTGGTCATATGGCCTGTTGGGGACAGGGTTAGAAAATTTGTGGATTCTGATTTGTAAGTGTATAAGTTATGCTATTTTGCTTACTGTAACCTGGAAACAATTGCATTACTTAGCATGAACTGAAAAGCCACAGATGCTGTAAATGCATGTCAACATAAAGGGCCAATCCGTTATCTGGTCCATAGCCGTATAATCTGATGTGCATCTCATGATCAGCACTTGATTTAATACCCATATTCACCAGTCCGAATGGCATGTTTGTTGTAAGTTTGGTACATCCACTTTCCCTAAGATGCCTATTATCACAAATAAAGTATATTTTAGAATGTATCTTTTTCTGTGTAACAGGTTAATGATGATCACAATCCTGGCATAGACTGGAGCAATGAGAACGATCGCCTACTAGTGTGCCAAATATGTATAAAATTAGCAGATATCAATGGCCCAGCAAAAGAGAGAGAATTGCATTTGAAATGGACAGAAGGCATTGTTAACGAATTTTATGAGCAGGTAAGTTCAGAATTGCTTTTGCAGATAGTCAGCGCGTCCAGGCATAGGCTGTTTGCAACAGTTGTAGCTGTCAGCAGTAATAGGCGTTCATTTGTTTAGTAATTTATTGGCTCTTATTATATGGGGTGGTGATTTTAATGTCCATCTTTGTAAAGAACCTTCGGAGAAGGTGTGCGGTTGGGATACTGAAGACATTGGCTTAAGGCCTCATTTCTCACACACCATCCAAGGAGATGCGATGAACCTAGTGGCTGAAAAATATAACCTGTCTTTTGTAAATAAATTACATTTTGAAGAACCACAGTTTAAACCAACTTTTAATGGAAGGGGAGCTGATACAGTGATTGATTATGTTTTAATGTCAACCCACTTTGCACACTACCTCACTAATTATGCACTTTATGACATTGCAATAAGTGACCACTTCCCTCAGAGCCTGGAACTCTCACTAACTTCTTCTACACTGGGCAAAGTTGATAAGGTCACTTTGATAAACGATATTGAATTAATCCCGCGTAATGGATATACACTGCGATGGTCTCAGATAGATTCAAAGGCTCTATTGAAACAGCTAATACGCGACCACAATCAATCCTTTGTAGACTGTCTCAGCGAGGACATAGATCCAGGAAAATGTTTAAGTGCCTTCTTGCGGATAACGCAAGGCATGAAAGAAGTTCTTACTACTAGGTCGGGAAAGGTAGGACAAAAAGGGGAAAGAGGCTGGTTTGACCACGATTGCACAAAAGCGCACACAAGATAAAAAAAAAGCCCTAAGTGCCCCAACAAGGTGCCCGACCGAAATACGAATGTGCAGACAGGCATATAAGATAGCCATAAAAAAGAGGCAATCTACCCTGAGAGGAAACCTGTGGGAAAAGCTAGCCTGGAGAAGGACAATAGCCTCTTCTGGAAAATAATAAACACTCCTGTGTTAGGGGATAGAGATATCCCTAGAATAGAAATTGCAATTTCGGAAGAGGATTGGATCGTATATTTGTCTAAAATATACCGTTACCCCAGTGACATAGACTCAATGGATTCTTCAAGGCCCCCAGATGCCCAGGAAGGCCCATGCTCGGCTGTAATACCCCAGTTTAGCCTAGAGGAGGTAGTGGAAGCCATAAATACAAGCAAAGCGGGGAAAGGGCCGGGCCCGATGGTGTCCCAATAGATTTATATAAGGTAAATACGCCTCTATGGGGCCCTTTAATGACGCAGGTATCGATGGCTTTTTGTATACAAGGCCCCCCACCGACGTGGGGAGACTCCATTATCATCCCTATATACAAAAAAGGTGATCGGCTTAATCCAGCTTGCTACAGGCCAATCTCCCTGCTCGACACATCAGCTAAACTAGCGGGGAGAATAATCTTGAACAGACTCCAAACATGGGCGGAAGAAAATGATATTTTATCTCCAGTGCAGTATGGATTCCGCACAGGAATAGGTACGGTGGAACAGGGTCTGAATTTAAGTATTTTAGTGGGGAAGTACACAAAGATCAGAGAGGTTAACTTTTACTTGGCCTTTATAGACTTATCTTCAGCATTTGACTGCGTATTACATGAGAAGCTATGGGACATTCTAAGCACCATGGGGGTCGAATCAACAATAGTTCAGTTTACACAGGACCTGTATACAGGGTGTAGAGCAAGAGTAAGGTATGGGATAAGAGGGGAATGTACCAGGCCTTTTGGCATATACAGAGGGGTGCGCCAAGGCTGTGTCCTTGCTCCACTCTTGTTCTCATTATATATAAATAATTTAGAACGTAAACCGATAAGCAAATGTAAAGAACTTCCCCAAGTAGGTAATTGTGCTGTCCCTGTACTGGTTTATGCAGACTACGCAGTACTTAATGGCTAGGACACCATTAGCCCACCAAAAACTTGAAAACAACTGCATAATCTTTATGACAGATTTGGGACTTATCGTTAATCGTTCCAAAACTTTTATAATGAATTGCGGTAGGAAACCGGGCAAGATCTATAATACTACCATCGACGAGGGTAAAGTGGATATAGCTCTAACATTTTCATACTTGGGCATAATGTTAGACAAACAGAGTTCCTGGGCACATTGTGAGAAAACAAAAAAGATCAGATCATTAAAACAACGGCAGCTTTGAAGATTTTTTCAAAAAGGCTAGGGGGGATTACCCCGCCGAATATGGTAAAAATCTACAAAGCCAAGTGCATCCCGGCTGCCATGTATGGATCAGGTATTTGGGGGCATACAAATTGTAATCCGATTCAGACGGTGGAAAATGATTTCTTCAGATATTTGTTAATGGTACCAAACGGCACTTCGTCGTATATTAGCCACGTGGAACTAGGGGTTTCTTTTGTAGCCGATTTGATAAAGATACAGCCATTATTATTATGGCACAAAGTATGGACCTCTGAGCATACTGGACTAAACAAGGACATCTTATCTGATTGTATGATGCTAACGTACTCGTTAAGAGTTCCTTGGTTGAGATACATTATGACCTTCTTTGGAAACATGGGTTGTAAAGACTATTATACAAACCCTGAATCATTGGGAAAAATAACCAGGAAGGAACTGAGGGCCTTGACATTGAAGCACCTGGAAGATCAGCATTGGGAAGCCGAATTGAAAAAGTCTAGTGTTATGTCCAAACAATTAATCTTGTCCACGGAAGGCATGCAGCCTTATTTGGTAAATGTGATAAACCCTTGACAACATTTTGTTCTTACAAGATTACGATTAGACACCTTCCATCGCTTAGTAACTTTTCTGACTATGAATGACTGGAGTACAGTCTTAAGAGTACGCCCCTGTGACGCGAAGACATCCCAAACTACTATGCATGTGGTCCTCTTTTGTAAATTTCATGATAAACAGAGAAATCGTTTTATACTGCCCCTCTTAAGATTAATTGACTTGCGCCAGTGTCGTGGTGCGTATATTAGTTTACAGGTTTTATCTTCCATCAAAATGTGCGGAATTCTGGCAAATTTTTTATGTTCAGTATTAATTGTAAGGAAGTCTATGGGTGAATTGGCCTAAACTTAATAAGGTTATTTAAATATGTGTACACGGATAAATTAACAATGTGCATTTTTATATCTACTATTTATTCTTTTATCATCTTATTTATTGTGTTCTTATACATAGATGTGTGTGTTTTTTTATTTGATACTTTTATGACTTGTTGAAAGTCGAATAAAGTTTGCACTACTACTACTACTACTACTAGTAATTTATTGGCTGTGTGTTAGAAATGGGGTCTCTAGTTGGTAGAGGTATTCACCTTTGTACAAATAGGGACCACAATCCCAGTCAGGGTAAGTGGCACACAATCCAAATTATCCTGTGCCCACCCTCTGGAATCTTGGCAAAGAGTAGTCAAGCTTTGCTTAGAAGGCAATGTGTGAAGTATTTGTGCAATAAATCATACAGTAACAGAAAAATATAGGATATCTATGGCTAAATTAAGGTCAAAACGATAGATTCAATCAGCATAAGTTGAGATATCACTTTTGCAAGATTAAAAAGATTCTTAAAGCGTAGAAATCAACATTTGTCGCTTGTTTACACAAAGTACCTGGTTTGGGTAAAAAATAGCACACGGAGACCACAGAGGAGAAGATGCATGGAAGAATAGAGTGTGCGTCGGATTTTCTGATGCAGCACTGATGATGTCATTTCCTTCCACACTTCAAGGGGCTTTCCGTTGATTTCCAGCACGCAGTCTTGGTTCTTAACTGCAATGCAGGGATCTTTTTGACACCCAGGGATGATGCAAGGAAGTCCTGGGCATGCGGTCAAAGTCACAGGCATTATGTTGATCCGGTATGGCGGTGTCAAATTTTATGTTGCATGGCAGGTGCTGTGTCGATTCCTCACTCAGGAAGCCGAACTACATCGTTCTTGTTTGGCTGTGCATTGATCCGGTAGGGCTGTTATTCAAATTTTCGGCCGCAGAGCAGGCGCTGGGTCTATTCTTCACTTGGGAAGTCTGTCTGTGTCGTTCTGGTTTGGCTGTGCGTCAGTTTCTAGGTCGCACCACGGCTGTGCGTCATATCTGGGAGGCTGTGCATCAATTTTCGGCGCACAAGGAGTTTCCTGAAGAGAGAAACTCTTTTTGGCCCTGAGGCATCAGAAAACAGGAGGCAAGCTCAATCCAAGCCTTTGGAGAGCACTTCTCAGCAAAGTCAGAGGGAAGCAAGGCAGCAGGGAAACAGCAGGGGCACTAGTCCTTCTCAGCAAAGCAGTCCAGATGAGTCTTTTGGGCAGCCAGGTAGTTCCTCTTGACAGATTGCAGGTTCAAGTCCAGGAGTGTCTGATCTGGTGGGGTCAGGGACCCAGTTTATATACCCAAAAGTGCCTTTGAAGTGGGGGAGACGTCAAAGAGTGGTTTTGCAGTACACAAGGTCCCCTTTCAGTACAGGGCTGTCTGCCAGGGTCCCAGTAGGGGGTTTGGCAGTCCATTGTGTAAGGGCAGGCCAGTAGCCTTTGAAATGAGTGTCAAGCCCTCCACCCTTCCAGCACAGGAAAACCCATGTAGTGTGCAGATGAGTGAAGGTGTGACTGAGTGTCCTGTGTTTGTGGTTGTCTGGGTGATTTGCACAAGGGAGCTGTCAATCAGCCCAGATGTTGATTAGAGACAGGTTGGCACAGAAGGATTTTAAGTGCAGAGCAATGCTCACTTTCTAAAAGTGGCATTTCTAAAATGGTAATATAAAATCCTACTTCACCAATAAGCAAGATTTTCTATTATCATTCTGGCCATACTAGATATGACCTGGTTACCCCTTTTAGATCGAATCTGCCACTCAAAAAGTATACGAGAGCAATGATAATGCTAGTCATAACCTCTTGACTGGCCTCAAGGTTGCTCTTTGCCTTTTTCCAGAAGCAGTGCATCTGGTTGCGGAGGGCAAGCATGTAGCTGACCACATCCTGAGAGGTGCCTTGGAAGCTTTCTCCCACCCTTCTTTCACAATGCTTGGGGTGTGGGGTGGGGGGGTGGGAGAGGGGAGAAGTCCCCTGACAGGGTACTCATAGAGAAGCTCAAAGGGACTGAACCCTACCTCCTCCTGGGCTACGTCTCTATAAGCAAAGATAAGGCATGGCAAGAGGAAGTCCCACTTACGCCTCATTGCCTCAGGAAGGCCTGTGATCATGCCCTTCAGGTTCTTGTTAAATCTCTTCACAAGACCATTGGATTGCGGATGATAAGGTGTAGTGAACTTCTAGGTCACCACACACACATCCTACATGGACTTCATGTATGCAGACATGAAGTTTGTGCCTCTGTCAGAGTTCTAGTCACCACCGGTGTAGTCAACGTTCTCAGGGGGATTGGCTCTGGGTAGTTGGTGGCATGGTCCACCAAAGCCAGGATAGACCTGTTTCCTAGGGCTGTTTCCTTTGGGGCCTAATGGACCAATGACATCAATGCCAACCCTTTCAAAAGGGGTGTCAAAGACAGGGAGTAGGATCAGTGGGGCATTGAGCCTTTTCCCTGTCTTCCCACTGGCGTGCCAGGTAGGACACGACATACAGAATGCAAATGAGGCCGTCCTCATTTGGGGCCAATAGAAGTGGCTGGCAAGCCTGTCAAAGGTCTGGTCTAATATCACATAAAACTCCAGCAATCAAGTATGAGAAAGGACAGTGGAACAGGTAGTGTCAGCAAAGATTAAAGACGGCTTCCCCCTTCTAGGCCAACTCCAGGAGAGGATGACCTGACGTCCCTTAGTACGACAGGCCCCACAGAACAAGCCACAAAAAGGACAATGTGAGCGGAGGGGTATGGATCACAGTACAA
Organism: Pleurodeles waltl; assembly: GCF_031143425.1. Taxonomy (NCBI): domain Eukaryota; kingdom Metazoa; phylum Chordata; class Amphibia; order Caudata; family Salamandridae; genus Pleurodeles; species Pleurodeles waltl. The sequence goes on from NC_090440.1 coordinate 813,952,736, forward strand.
GCTACAAAAAGGACTATGGTATCAGTGGGCTATGGGCCACGCATAGTTCACCCCAGTATCCAGTTTCCGTCTGGGACTGGGGCAGTCCCACAAGGACCCCCAACATGTTCACCCTCAGAGGCTTTCCCTCTCACATGTGAACTGCTCACCACTTGTCGTTGTACTGCTGTGGGACGTCTGCACTCATTGGCACCACGAGGCTCGCCAGAGGATACCTACGAAGCTGGAGCCAGGATCAGGCCAGGCACTGCTGTACAGCCATAGGAGTTTAGCTGACTACTCAGCCTTGCAGATGAGCCCCTCTCCACCACCAACAGCAACAGGACTGAACTTTGCAGTTGGTGCACTGAAACATCCTTCACTGTTCTGTGGTGCCATCTTGGGCCCTCTCAGTGTGTCTGCTAATGGCACAACAGGGTGATTGCCAGGGTGACTCCCATCTCCACCCTGGCCACAGCCACCATCACCTTACCAGGCTAAGACATGCCCTCTCATCTATAAACGTAATGATCAGATGACTTAATTTGCTTTGATATGGGAGCCATTTCTTAAATCACTCTTGAGCAGTATAGAAACAAGATAACCGCTTTTTTATAGTTTGGGATTGGTTGAGCTTTTATGAATTTGGGTATTCTGGTACATAGTGTGGAGATCTGAAAATAATACCTGCTAAGACGTTTTAATGTTTAAATATTTCCTTTTTTATGAAAGTAAATATGTAATAATGAGGAGACGCATATTGACATTGTTAGAATCAAGGGGAAACTTACCCTTTATGCCACCAGTAGACTATTAATGAAATGTGACATGTACACAGAAGGCATTTAAAAGAACAAGAATTCCTTGTTAATTCTGGCTGGGCTTCCTTACGGATGTTCATATGTCCTTTGCCCTGAATATTTTCTATGTAAAAGAATAATAATACTTTGTTGCCAATCGCTAGGCTTCCTTAGGGATGATCTCAGAAGCCATCCTGACAAATTCATTGACATAAAATTTAGATGAAGAATTTGACCCTGTTGCTTGGTCAATATATTTAGTCTGTATGACAATCTCTTGAGTGGCTGGATAGACATCTGCAATATGTCTTTGTACCACAAATGTCTCTGCCAGTCTGCCACAATTGGGATCTTTGTCACATGAGTTTAAAGATGGCATAAGTAGACTGTAGGAAAAGTGTAGAGTAATATCCTCTACTTGTTAGTCAAAAGGGCATTTCCCCAATTACCCTAGTTCTGTAACTTTAGATCAAAGACTTGCCATTTTTTTGTTTGTGATGCTGTGAAGAAGTCTAATGATGAAGAATTGCACTCTTCAAAGACATGCTGCATGATATCGTTGCCAGACACCCACCCATGATTTTCTTCATAGAAGCTACAAAGAAAATCCACTTGCTTATTGAGAACACCTGGTATATGAATTTCATTCAAAAAGGAGGCCTCTGGCCAAGGTCCATACCGAAATTCTCTGAGCCTTCAGCCATAGGAGTCTTGATCTTGTATCTCCATGCTTGTTTAGGCAATGCATGGTCTTCATGTTGTCCATTTAAATGAGAATTCCAGTCGTCGTCAAAGACACATGAAAACACTTAAGAATGATCATTCTCTGCTCCAGATAATTTTATATGGTAAGAACTCTTTGTTTGAACAGCACTGCACCAGCAATTACTGTATATAAGATCACCATCCTGTAAGAGATGTTATCTCTGCCATTTGCCTGTGGAGGGGTATCTGTGCTGAAGAAGCAATTCTTGAAGCAAGTTCAACTCTTGCACCACCTTAAGAGATCATTTCACTGATTGTTATACAAGAAGAAAAAATAAATGACGGTGTGAGACATCTGCCAGTATAAACCTTAGGTAAATGAACCTCCAGGAGGGACATGGTGGCTTTTCTCAAGCTTCCACAATGTAAGCCCATCAGGCTGCACGTAGACCTTAATGTTAGACATGAACTCTACTTTCTGCTCTGTAGATGCGCCAACGCAGTCTTGAAAGATAATTTTTTTAAAGTTTTTGTAGTCTAAATTTCAGAAGAAACTTCACTTTGATAGGCTACTTAATGGTGCTGCACATCATGCAGTATGGACATGAGGGAATTTGCACCCCATGTTTGAAAATATGGTCAAATACACTGCTTTGAAGCATTCCAGAGTTCACTCACAGATCAGGGATATATTCAAACATATATGATGATCAGAGAAGATCCTATGACACAGAAACATGGTTTAGGATATCTATAACTGTTCTAGCCTCTTAGGATCTTGTCCAGTGAAATGTGAATTTTGCTATCATTGAATATTTTAAAGTGTACCTCACGCTTTCTTTGAACCTAGCATATTTAAATTGTAGAAACAAGAGCAAACAGCTGATCCTTATGGCAGTCTAAAATATTTTCTGGGAAGATGATTTTGCAGATCTAATATATATACTGACCCCCTGTGATCCACTCCCCAGTCATGGATGTCCAGTATTATAGTATGAGTGATCATTTTGCTTAGAAAGTAATATCAGAACAGATTGTAATTCATAATCCCATTAAGTAGGCATTTCCTCTTTGGTGTTAGCTAATGTAGGTTTAATAAATTTTAAGCACTTGACTTCAGACATCTGGTCATGTACAAGCGTAAAACAGCACTTCGCTTTTCAGATGAAAGTTTGTCAAAGTAATTTGCACTAAAATCGTGTACTACATGCAAGGGGTAGGACTCAAATTAGCTGTCTATCTAGGCATGCATTTTAAAACTTACATATGGCAAATTTACAACAAAGGTTCCAAATAACATCCTACACTATATGTTGTAGAAGTTGCCTTGTAAAAAAAGATTACCTTTTTTTTTAACAGCTAGGAATTTCCATGGTAATAGTTGTTGTTCTAAGTCCATAATATTGATTCAGAATTATATAACAGATGCAAAGTGTCTCCTTATCATGTTACACCTTCAGTCTGTGGCTTTTTTTTAGTCCTTCCACCTGCCTTAATTTTAAAATTACAGCTATGGACTTAGCTTGTGAGTGTCCTGCAATTGACTGCTTTTGGCTGACTATTTATGAAGCCATTGCTTACATTACTAATTGCTGTCTGGCTAGGACTCCACTGGTCGTCCTCCTGGGCTCTTAAGGATGCCCCCTGTGGGGCTCTGTGCCTCACTGCTGGGTGGTCACTCATGGCCAAGCGAAGGGTTGCAATTCATTGGGGACATTGCCCCCACACCGCAATTGGATATGTGGCTGAGCATTGTGACCTAATGACAGGAGTAGCTGGCCGCGTATTGGGAACTGCTGCCCAGAACTCCTGCCTAGCGGAATCTGGCAGCCCTTCACCACTTAACTATTCACCCTGCGTTTCCAGTCGTGCACCAGACTCTCCTACCTCATCCTTTGTGAGCAGAACCCTTCCCCCGAGCCTTGGCATGTTCACCTGTTGCTGATTGCATGTCTGGCTGAGGGGTTCATGGGGCATTGTGTGATTTATGCAATGAGGAATGTGAGACCTGACAGCCTTAAGGTGTTCATCCCCAAACTTTCTGCCTCCTTCCACTTTTCTGACACTGTTTTTGCTGTTTTTAGGACTATGCACACTTTACCACTGCTAACCAGTGGTGAAATGCATATTCTCTCTCCCTTAAACGTAATAACATTGGTTCATCCCCAATTAGCATATTTGATTTACTTGTAAGTCCCTAGTAAAGTGCACTACCTGTGCCCTTGGTCTGGGCCTGTAAGTTAAGTGCTACTAGTGGGCTTACAGCACAGATTGTGCTACCCACATAAGTAGCCTCTTCACCATGTCTCAGGCCTGCCATGGCAAGGCCTGTGTATGCAGTTTCACTGCCACCTCAACTTGGCATTTAAACATATTTGCCAAGTCTTGAACACCTATCTTTCTATATATAGGTCACCCCTACGGTAGGCCCTAGATAACCCACAGGGCAGAGTGCTATGTAGGTAAAAGGCAGGACATGTACCTATGTGTTTTATTTTTCCTGGTAGTGAAAAATTCCTGAATTTGTTTTCCACTACTGTGAGACCTGCTCCTTTCATAGATTAGCATTATGACTGCTCTCATATACTTTTTGAGTGGTAGATTCTGATCTGAAATGGGTGACCATGTCATATTTAGTATGGCCAGAATGATAATAGAAAATCTTGCTTGTTGGTGAGGTTGGATTTAATATTACCGTTTTAGAAATGCCACTTTTAGAAAGTGAGCATTTCTCTGCACTTGAACCCATCGGTGCCTTGCAGCCTATCTCCAATCAATGTCTGGTCTGTGCTGGTTGACAGCTCCCTTGTGCATTTCACCCAGACAACCACACAAACTGGACACTCAGTCACATCTGCATTCATCTGCCACCAGATCTTACCAGGCCTTCCTACTGGGCCTGGCTTTTCATCTGTGACTCTTTGCTGCTGCGGTATAGTTAGGGCTGCCCATACCTTGTGGGGACTGAATCCACCATAGCCCCATGAGACCATCAGTCTCGGACCTTCAATGACAGGTAAAGGAAATGTGTGAGGAAGTCTAGATATTGCATAACAAAGCTGAGGATGCTCAAGGGCGTTCCTAACATACCAGTGTTCAGATTGTATGGCTTCTGGAAAGGGGTGAGGGGCAGTCCACAGAACACTACATTGAAGAAGGGTTTATGGTTTTCTTTTCAGAGCACACATTGGGTGCCAATGTGTCCCCCATCTTCCTCAGGCAGCTTTTCGACCCCTGGTGGCTATTGCTTAACTACAAGGATAGGGACAATGTTGTGCAAAGTTCACATAAGCATGGCCTGTGGGAAGGGTCAAAAGGTGCATATTTACCCTATTCTCCCACCCTTGTTTAGCATCAATCCCTCGATATGCCCTCTGTCCTTCTCTTCACAGTGAAGTTACATTTACTGATGGACAACAAATAATTGTTCTTTGCACCCCAAATGAGATCTGGTCATGGTTGGAGTCCAGGGGACACTGTCACTAATATGAGAAATCATGCTGAAACATCCTGGGAGGGTGCCCATAAAGGGGTCCTTGGCACTTCTCCGTACATACCACAAAGGAACAGACTGCTGCTGAACAGGTTAATGTGGTGAAAGACATTCATACCTCAAAGAAATCACTCCTTCAAGGACCTGTAAGCAAATCAGAGTACTAAGAGAAGGGTATAGAGTCATAGGTTTCTAGTGCCCTTCCCGTAAGGAAGCCCACAAATTACTTCCAAGGCTGCATACTCCAATTATTTGATCCTTTGACATTCCTCCCTACACAGTAAGGGATACTTTGGGGGATTTCCTTTAACATTTTCTCCTTCTACTCGGTTGTGCCTATGAATATGCGTGTGACCCACATATAGTACATTGATGCTGGCTGCATCCTTCTCCTCGCTTTGTCGGTTCTCATGTGTAGGGGATCGGCGGGACAGAGATGTACTAAGGTGTAGCAAAATGAAGGACTTGGGCCCTCCCAAAAATGGTTTTGGCACACATGAAGCTGATTTGGACTTGTTTGCTTTGTACCGTTTACACTGGTAAGTTGAAAATATATGAAGTTTCAAGCTGTACCTGAACTTCAGAAGTAGTACCGCAACTTTTTCTAAGATGCTGCTTAAGTGTACTGCATTTTTTATACTGAACAATATATGCCACCTATTTTCCTTTTCTGTATTACAATTGACAATAAAGAACTATGCAAAAAAGGTTACTGATTAACCTTTCCCATCTAGACACCCTACAAACCTCACATCTTGAGTTGGTATAATAGGCTTCTACCAGTGATGTAGTATGCTGGTCTTTGCAACTGCTAGTGCTAGTGACGTCTCATGCCACCGTTGCCTATTGTCGGATGGTACCATATTCTCAGACATATGAAGGAGAGTAAGGAGTTCTGAGAGAACATGTGTAATGATACTGACTGAACCAAGGTTATCCCATACTCCCTGCCAAATGTGGTGTATTGCAATGCAGTACCAAAAATATGAAGCAGGTCATATTGTTGAACCCTACAACTCCAGTATTCCGAATGAGGCAAAAGACATGAATGCATCTGCTGAAGCATCCGGTTCCAACTATGGACTACTTTATGTATGAAAATTGCCTGCCAATGAATTCCAGCCACCTCCCATGCTGGGATTGCATGCAATCTATCTGGCATCATGCCGTTAGTCCCTAAATGGAGGAATCTGTAGAGGTAAGGCATTTTGTGAGAAATGCTTCCTAAGAGTGTGTAACATTTTACATTGTGCCCAGTATAGTGTGCCTTCTGACCCAAAGTGTCCTGCCAGTATATGAAAGGATTTCCAGTCATCCCCGGGTTAAATCTGATAGAGACTTCTAGCTGCAGCTTCCTTACCTTTTGATTTTCCCCAGGCATCAGACTGGATCCGGAAAATGTGCTCGAGTGATACACCTTCACGCCATTGGGTGGGTCCTTTTGGCTCAACGTGGCATCATTGGCGTTGGAAGTGACATCGGGGTCACCTATATAGGCGCCACCCAGGTTCTTTTCTTTCCCCGCCATTTAGCACAGATTCTGAGAGAGATAACCCTCTGTCGCTTTTTGACAAGCCTTTTTTCAATATTTTGAGTTTTTCTTCAAGTGTGTCAAGGATGTCATCGAGAAAACTGGATTCAAACCATGTGGCGCATGTCACTGCACCATGTCAGTTACAGACCCCTTCTTGTTTGCCTCTGGTGCCTCAAGCGCGACTCCAAGTTGTACTTGGGCTGCTGGGCCATGGTGCCAAAGACTTTGAAGGAGCAGTCCCTAAAGCTGTTTGCGACCCGGCAGTCAGTGACTCCTTAAGGGTCTCAGTCCTAGTCGAGAATAAGGTTGGGGGACAGCTCCAGTAGCCCCTGTCCTCTTTGTCCCATTCAAGGTCCTCAGGACACTCGGGGAAGAGGCACAAAGAGAAGTTGTCGTCCAAGAGGACTTCGTCTTCACCTAGTCTGTCAGCTGACGAGATGAGTGGGCAACATCAGTGTTCCCGGCATGGTTCTGCGGAGTAATTGCCCAGTTTGACTCCATTCCTCCCCCTTTTTCCAGGAGCAGAATCAACACCTGCTCAGATTAAGGAATTTTATGAGGCTATGCACCACATATTCGAGCGGGCCGACCCTCTGGCGTGCCTTTGGGGTCGGAGGAGGCCCCTTCCGGTCCCACACCAGCAGCTTTGACCTTGGCTCCGATGGGTTTCATGGATCCGATTCTAGATCCGGACTGGCACTGGTCATACCGAAGCAACCTTCTCCAGCGCCATTTCTGACGGCTATGCTCCTGGTGCCACTAGCACCCACCAGCGGCACCTGCCCCATTCTGATTCATGATGATCCAGAGCTGGAATGGCATCGAACAACGGAGATTCTGGTGCCGATGGCACCCACAAGTGCCATTTAGTTGCCTGGCCCTTATTTTACACAGCCAGGCATGGGAGAAGATTTGGAGGGGTCACTGGACCCTTTAGAACATGAGTTGAAGGGACCTTCGGACTGGTATGAGGATCAAGGAGAGGCCAGTGGTCTGGACACCTCTCCAGATACTGCTACCCCCACCCCCTCCACACAGTGGCTATGGAGGAGTGAGCTTCCTATGCAAAGGTGGTGCATATGGCAGAGCAGAGAACAAACATCTTGACAGAAGTACTTCATCCTGGGGCTTCTACCTCCAAAACCTTTCTGCCCTTAACAAACCACTTGCAGAGGTCCTGCTGGGAACTTGGTCCAAGCCTGGCACAGGGGCTCCTGTAAATAAGATGATGGCCTGCTGCTATCACCCTGCAGTCAAAACCTCCACTTCCCATTGTGCATTCTCTTCTGCTTCCCCGGTCAGGGAACCCAAGAGGCTAGACCATTTTGGCACTGAGGTTGGTAAACACCTCATTCTTATTGGGCTGTTTCTCACACACTATTTGGGATACAGTTGCGCAAGTGCTGTCTTAGGGTCTGGAGGAGGCCCGGGCCATACTCTCCCAAGAAGTAAAAGTTGGGAGGGACATAGTGAAGTTCACCGTTTGGTGTGGCCTAGATACGTCTGACTTGCTAGGCAGAGCGGTTGTGTCGACAGTGGTGCCACGTCTGGCTAGGAACATCTGGTTTTTCGGAGGATGTCCAGGGTGCCCTTCAATGGCTCTCGCTTGTTTGGCGAGAAGGCAGACTAGGCGCTGGAGCAAATTAAAAAAATACTGGGCTACGACCAAGTCTTTGGGCCTCTTGGCAACCCCTTGTCGACAGTCTGCCTTTCGTGGCTATGGAAGGGGCATGGTACCGCACCAGCCCTATGCCAGCCACCGTCTAACGCAACCTCCCCAGGCTATGGGAGGACGTGGGTGCGGTGCCTTCAGACCTAGGGGGTCTGCAGGCCAGAAGCCGTCTGCCACCCAGCCCCTGGCAGATGTAGCCTCAAAGCCCTCCTAGTTTGGCTCTGCAGAAACATGCTGGCCCAGTTGGAGGGAGACCACACCATCATATTCTCCACTGGCAGTCCATAACTTCAGATGCATGGGTATTGCAGATCATCAGGAAGGACTATGCCCTGCCTTACCAATCCTTTCGTCCTCCAATACCGCTAACAATCGAACGGCTGGTTGAAGATCATTTGTCTGAGGGGAAGTTACGGGTCTGTTGGCCATGGGAGCCATAGAAAAGGTCCTGATATCAGAAGTAGGCAGTGAATGTTATTCCCGCTGTTTTCTGATACTCAAAAAGAACAAAGGGTTTTTGCCCTATTCTAGACCCAAGGACCATAACTGTCTTCCTCTGGAAGAAGTTCAAGATGCTCATGTTGGCTCAGGTCTTGTCTGCTATAGACCTAGAAAACTGGTTGTTAGCACTGGACTTTGAGGATGCGTATTTTCATATTCCCATCCTGACATCCCACAGGTGTTACTTAAGGTTCAAGGTAGGCCACAAACACTTTTAGTTCACCGTCCTGCCATTTGACCTTACCAGTGTCCCTTGGGTGTTCACCAAGATGATGGTTGCAGCTCATCTGCGCAGGTCAGAGATTTCAGTCTTCCCCTACCTCAACGACTGGCTGTTAAAGGTGAGCTCACCCTAAGCTTTCATCTCCCACCTCCAGACTATGGCAAACCTTCTGCATTTGCTGGGGTTCACTATAATCATGCCGAAGTCACACCTCACTCCTTCTCAGATGCTTTCTTTTATTGGAGCTGTCCTGGACACAGTGCAGTTTTAGGCTTATCCTCCCGAGCAGTGAGTCCAGGCTGTTCAGGCTATGACACTTAGGTTTCAGCCTTGGTCCTGGTGCCTCATGCATCCTGCTGGTGAATAATGACAGATGGCATTTGAGGGCTCTGCAATGGAACCTGAAGTTCCAATGGGTGCATCATCCTGGAAATCTCTCTGACATTGTCCAGATCTTGGAGGGAACTTTGCAAGGCCTGCAGTGGTGGATTTTGAATCGTGATTGGGTCAGAGACAGACTCCTCTCCCTTCCCTAACCAGACCTTTCAGTAGTGACAGATTTGTCACTTCTGGGATGGGTTGGCCATCTGGGAGAGGGGGAGATCAGAGGACTCTGGTCTTGGGCGGAATCTAGACTCCACATCATCATATTGGAGCTCCAGGCAATTCAGCTAGCATTGAAGGCATTTCTTCCCTCTATCAAGGGGAAGTTAGTGCAGGTGTTCAGACAACACCACCGCCATGTGTTACTGCAGCATGGGGTGAGGTTGTGGACCCTTGTCATTAGATCCTTCGTCTCTGGACGTGGCTTTAATAGCAGGGCATAACCCTGGTGGTTCAACATCTGCCATGTTCTCTGAACACCACAGAGGACGATCTCCAGACGTCAGATCCTAGCTGAATACGAGCAGCTTTTTCATTTGAAGGTGGTGCAAGGTCTATTTGAGCAGTGGGGAAAGCGTTAGTTAGATCTATTGGCCTCTGAATAAAATGTGCAGCATGAGCAGAATTGCCTGTTGGAATTTCGAAGGTGGCAATTGCTTGGTGGTGCTATTCGTCACAAGTGGAGTTCAGGCCTCCTGAACGCCTTTCCTCCCATACCACTCCTGCCCAGAGTTCTCAAAAAAATCAAGAGCGACAGGGCTCAAGTCATCCGTGTGACTCTGGACTGGGCAGGGTGAGTCTGGTATGCAGAGGTTCTGAAAATTAGCATTGATCCTCTGATCAGGCTACCCCTTCGGGAGGATCTTCTTTCTCAGCATCAAGGGAGGGTTCTCTGTCAACTCTGCAGCTTCATGAAGTGGAGCTTGAGCGGCAACAGTTGCCAGCTTTCGACCTCCCTCCCGAAGTCTTTAACGTTATCTTGGCAGCCAGGCATTCCTCCACCATAACTGTATACGCCTGCTGTTGGCAAAGATTTCTAAAAAATTGTACAGAGAAGTTTATAGATCCTCTTTCTATTTCTGTCTCTAATGTTCTTCTTTTCATTCTTTCTCTTGCCCAGCACGGCTTTGCTCTGGGCACTCTAAAGGGATATCAGTCTGCTCTATCTGCTTTTCTGCAGCTGCCTGACCAGCCCTCTTTGTTTAAGTCCCTATTGTAAATAGGTTTATAAAATGGCTTGTACATATGCTTCCCCCTACATCCTTTATCATGTCTCATTGGGATCCTCACCTAGTTCTCACTTAACTCGTGTGTGCTCCCTTCAAGCCTCTGCACAATTGTCCCCTCAGGCTGCTGACCATTCAAACAGACTTTTATCATGGCCATAACATCTGCCTGGGAGAGTGAGTGAGATGCATGCCTCATCATTCAAGCCCCCATATCTCACAAAATTTCCAGACAAGGTAGTACTTCGGACCCGTGCCTCTTTTTTTCCGAAGGTGGTGACCCCATTTAATTTGGGACAAAATGCCAAACTCTCCACCTTCTTTGCTCCCCGACATCCCTCTAAAGAAGAGGAGTTATTCCACCAACGGGACCTAAAAAGAGCATTGTTATTCTACCTTGACCACATAAAAGAGTTCCTGTTGGACGACCAACTCTTTGTGGGGTATGTGGGAGCAAAGAAACGTTGGGCAGTACAGAAACTGACCAATTTGCACTGGGTCGTTTTCTGTATTAAGATCTGCTACACGCTGGCTAAAAAGGAGGCTTATGAGCCCATTCCACCAGGAGGAAAGCTGCGACTATGGCGTTAGCTCATGGAGTCTGTCCTGGACATCTGCCAGGCAGCATCATAGGTGTCCCTGCACACGTTTGCCAAACACTACTGCCTGTACAGTCTGGTCTGCAGGGATGGGCATTTCGCCCATTTGGTCCTGCAGGACTTTCTAGTCTGTAAACATTTGTTTGCAGCCCACCGCCAAGGGGATATGGCTTGGGCATCCAATCAAAAGTAAGAAATCTGCAGCTAGAAGTCTCTATCAGATGAACAAGTTACTTACCTTCAGTAATGCATTATCTGGTAGAGACTTTATCTAGCCACAGATTCCTTAAACCCACCCATGCCTCCATGCTCTGCGGACCTGTTTGCTAGGATTAGGGTGATCCCTTTTCAGCACCCTAGTTTGGACACATGCATGCTCCAGTTTTTTGTCATGGCTCTGGGCTTCTACCGCAGAATGTCATGATTAAGGTAACTGATGCCCATGCGCCTGGGTGGCCCCTATATAGGTGACTGTGATGCTATTTCAGGCGCCAACAGCACTATGCTGTGCCACATGGAGCCACCTGACTGTGCTCACAGGGGTATTGCTCGCACAAAACTTCTGGACCCAGTCTGTTGCCTGTGGAAAATCAGAGTTAAGGAATCTGCAGTTACCAGAAAATGCATTACTGAAGGTAAGTAACTTGTTCATTTGTGACTCCCCACTTCTTTTTAATTGCAATTTAACCAGCCTTTCTCCTTGTGAGTCTCTACTAAGTGAAGCCAGGGGACTGACTCCAGCAAAGTATGTGCCAGTGTCCAGCTCAAAAAAATTCTCACTTCAACTGGGTTGTCTGTCACTTGTCCCAGATGTTTATACTTTTCCAGCCCATCTGTGCCTTTGCTACACTTCAGTACATTTTGTTCTGTTTGGACTCGCATAGGAAGGTCAGGCAGCTGCCAATCCATATATTTGATTGGGAGAGGTGCTGTGCCAGAAAGTAAATTTCCACCTTTGATAACTGCAGGCCCCTGATTCTGTGTGGGCATAGAGTTTGCCTATTTTAAGTCAGGGCCTCTGTCCCCACTGAATCCCCCAATATAGTATTTTTGATATAGACATCTATTTGAGCCAATACATTTTTGTTGATTAGAGGAATCAGACCAAACGCAAACATATTATATAGTGAAGGAACTACCATTTTAATAGACTGCACTCTGCCCTATAATTGCAATTGTAAATGTGACTATTTTTGAATGTCATGACATGCTTTAACCAGAAATTGTCTAGTTTTGTCCTCAATCATGCCTTCTAACCTCCTATTCAGTAAGCCCCCAAGGTACAATAGCTGCTGACTCATTAACTTCAAAGGGAAGGGGAGCACATTTGCGCTAATGGTAATCCGCAACATCGGCAATGTTCTCACGGGGGCCTAATTCACCTTGTACACTGAGGATCAAAAGGAGTAATCTCTCAGCAGCTTCAGTGTAGAGGAGGCACTAGAGATCATCACTCTAATAAGGATGCCTTCCAAATATAGGAAGATCTTAATTGGGCCTGTACATGTTTTAAAACCCTTGATCGACCCTCATGCCACTAGAAGAGGTTCCAGTGTCAGTAAGAATAGCAGTTGTGAAGAAGGGCCTGCTTTCTCATATTTGTCACAGGATGATAGAGTGGGATATAAGTCTACAGTTCATGCATTTGCAGTATAGCCATTTAACAACTGAGGCAAAATCCTTGATGTGTCCAAACCTGCCCATTGTTCTGAAGATCATTTAATTCTGTTCTGCATTCTTGGAAATGATGTGCACCACAACTTAACTATTCTTGAAGGATTACAATAAATGGAAGAGTGTCTATAGAAGATTTCTAGGTTATCTTCCCGACACAAAGTCCGCTTGTGACTAATGTATTATCGAGGGGATGACTTTACCCGAATTATTTGCCAATATTTTTGACAGGATCTTAATATCTAAGTATATAGGGGACGTAGGATTGGGACATACACACTCAGAGGCCTGTCTTTTCTTCTTTTGATAAGAGAGTTATAATGGTATTGTTTGATATGTGATCAAGGCACCTTGTTACTACTGCGTCTCTATACGCTTCTACCATCCTAGGGCTACCTGGTCTTTATGGGCTTTATGTAATTGTATTGTTTATCTGTACCCAGGGATTTGCACATAATACTCCCATTAAGGAGTTATTGGCCTTGGGTAACCTGATGCTTTGCTTCAAGTCACCCTCACAGGACATTTCTTCCCCCTTCGGAGAATAACAAAGGTCCTTATAGAGCTCTGCAAATGCTTCTGTGATATCCTCAGAGTGTATCACTATAGTGACATTACTGTTCCTGATCAGTAATATCCTTCTTCCCCCTTTCATAGTGCTTTTGTTTCAGACTGACCAAAGCTTGCTCAGCTGTTTTCATCTATAAGCATTTAGCGATAGCTACTCCACTATCAAACTATGTATGCCATTTTCTATGGGATTTCTTTTATATTCATCTGTAAGTACCTTGATTGTTTGTCCTATTTTAATCTGTGCAGTCAGTTTCCCCATGCTTAAATGCCAAGTCACTGATTATTGCACTCAGCGCTGCTTTTACTGCAGTCCAGAACTGTTGGACAGAGGGTTCTGGGGAAGTATTCTTCTCTTTGTAGACTCTAACTTGAGAATTCAGATACATTTTACTTCAGGATGTCTATATTGGTTGACCTGCATTCACTAGAATGATTAAGGTGGAGCTATGAATCTGACATTTACATCGAATTGAACTAGAGAGCGATCAGACACACTGTCCAGAACAATTTGTATATTGTGTGCCATGGAAAGCAGAGTACCATTTGTGGGAATTTAGTTGATGCATAAGCATGTCACATACACAAGTGACTTATGTTCAAATGCCTTCTCTTAAGGGGTTATTTGTCACCATGCATCTATTAGATTAGAATCCTGAAGTACATCTCTAGGCAATGCTTTGTTAGCTTCTTTACACCTGTTTAAGGGACCTATTTTAGTCTAAAGTGATATTCTAGATGCCCCCAGGTATAAGTGTGCTCTTAAAAACTTATTTTAAAGCAAAGTAATTGCATCATGAGGCATGTCTATTGAGTATTGGGCATATGTACTAATCCCAGCACTACTCTGTGCCCAGACACTTAAGTTTGGTTAAACCATACCTGCACCCTGGTTCTGTCCACGATTTTAGTATCTTATTGGTCAAATGTTTCAGAATTTCAACTTCCATTTCTCCCTTCCTAGAGGGTGAACGTTTGAGCCAGATGGGCATGGTCACCCACCTTTGTCCTACAACTTCTAATGACCCTGCCTTTCTACCCTCTCTTACGTTTATCATACATTTTTCAGCCTCTTCAAGAGTTGTGAGACTCCTGAATTAATGCATGTCAGTGTTCTTATTATTGATCCAGAGAGGTACCTCAATCATTATTTGATAATCTTTTTTTTGTATACCTTTTTGTTGACTAGTTTTGAGCTATTGCTCCCAGAATGCTAGGGACATCTACTGTGCAAACCCCATAGGGTTTAAACCTTGCAAGGAGAATGTCAGGGCCTGCTTCATGTTATCCTGAGTTCCATGCCATCCTCAGGCTGTCGACTCCCTCTGTCAAGGCTTTTGGCCCTACAGAGCCACATGGTACCCAGGCTGCGGTACCACCAGAGGGTCCACCCCCAGGGTTAGCTGGGTCCCCTAGATCTACCCCAGATCCAGACAAATGTCAAGATAGGTGCCTTCTTCCCCTCCAGCAATCGGTGGTCCCTTTCACCCTGAAGAGGGAGATAAGGCAGAAGGGTTTGGTCCCATGCAGAAGGACCCTGATCCAGCTGAAAACTGATGCAAGGAGCTGGGTGATGTCACTGGTCTGGACTCTTACCCAGTGGTCAGCACTCTTGTGCTTTTCACTTCAGGCCAGTTTATTGGAGGAAGGCAGACCCTTTGCCTCTGTGATGTGCATGGCAGCGAAGTTCCTTGACCTGCAGCTGCTGGCGGTTGAGGTCAAGACCAACCCTTGACTCAGGTGCTGCACCCAGGAGGTGGTTGGGTGAGCCCTTGCTCCCCTTTAATCAACCCCTCACCGATGGTCTTCTGAGGGCCTGAGCCAAGCCTTGCTTAGATGCGCCTGTGCACCTCACGATTGCTAGACCCCAATATCCCACCCAGGGGACCCGGCCTTCCTCTCTCAGCACCCCTCACCTGGGAGCCTTGTTGTTCAGCCCTCAAAATCTAAGGCCAACCCAAAATGCATTCCCTTCCATCCCATTTCATCCCACCGCACACAGAATCCAAGAGTCTGGACACCTTTGAGAAGCGCACCAGCTTCGCCTTGTGGTTGGTGAACATCATTTGCCTCTTGGCCTGTTATTCCCATGCACTGTGAAACTCAGTTGCACAGCTGATTCCCATGCATCCTGAGGAGGGCTGTGCCATCCTCAGTCAAGCCCTCGTGGATGTTCAGGATTCAGCGAAGTTCCCCAACAACAAATATTTTGCACTCACTACAGTTCACTATCAACATGCCAAAGTGACTCCTGACTCCTCCTTAGACACTCCCTTTAATTTGAGCTGTACTGGATACAGCGCAGTTCGGTACCTACCCACTGGAGTAGAGAGTCCAGTATATTTGGGCTGTGATCTTGATGTTTCAGACTTAATCCTGGATGTCGGTGAGCTGATTCTAATGCTACTGGATCTGGTGGCCTCCTGCATTCTGCTGATAAAGCATGGCAGGTGGCATAAGCTGTCTCTGCATTGGAAATAGCACCAGGGGAACCTCTTTGACATGGTCCAGATTTCAAAGGAGACTGGAGTATATCTGCAGTTGTGGCTGACGCACTGCGTAGAGTCAGCAGTAGATCACTTTCTTTTCCCCACCTGGAGCTGAGTGATGCAACACTTCTGGGTTGGGGCAGCGCTCCGGAAGAGGTAGAGATCAGAGGACTCTGATCTCCAGAGGAATGTCGGAACAGTATCAGTCTTCTGTGGGTGAGAGCAATCCTCTAAACATTGAAAGCCTTTCTCTCATAGAATAAAGGGAGGCTGGTTCAGGTTTTCATGGACTACACCTCTGGTTTGCATGGTATTGCACAAAACAGGGCTTTGTGGGGTTGTTGAGCCCTAGACCACGAGGTCCTGTGCCTCTGGACTTTGCTGGAGCTACAGGACATTTTCCTAGTAGTCCAGTACCCAGCAGGATCCTCAAACTCTAGTGCTGATGAACTCGGTCAATAATGCCTTGTGGATCAGGAATGGCAACTATCGAATTGCCAATGCCAGGAACAGACAATGTCAGCAGTTCTTTGCGTTGGAGTTTCCAAAGTGCCTCTCACACAGACACCTCATTTCATGTACGTTAGGACTTGGGACTCCTCTGTGCCGTTCCATCAATAACTCTCCTGAGTTTTCAAGATCAGTACCAACTGGACCCAAGACATCCTAGTGGTTCTGGATTGGGCACTGAAAGTATGGTATCCCGAGCTCCTGAGCATGAGCATCGATCCTCCAATCGGACAGCCCCTTCAGGAGGATCTCCTGTCACAGAGCAGGCAGAGTCCTGGACCTGAACATGCACACATTCCACTTTCATGCATTGAGATTGAGCAGTGGCAGTTGAGTCTTTGATCTCCCTCCTGAGAACTATGATGTCATTTCGATGTGCAGGTTGGGTACGTTTGTAGCCTAATTCTCCTCATGTCATGTGGACCCTCCTCCTTCACAACTATCGGAGGTGTTGCTGTGTTTTTTATCTCTAGCTTACCAGGGCCTTGTCCTTGGCACGGTTAAGGGTTACTTGTCAGCTATTTCACTTTCCTGCGGTGCCGAACCAACCTTCCCTTTTAAAGTCAACTGTTGTGACTTGGTTCCTGAAAGATTTACAACACTTGTTTCCTCCTACTGAAATGTGATGCCCCAGTGGGTTCTCAATCTGGTCCTCCGGTTTCTGATGTGTTCTCTCTTTGAGCCACTCTGTGGCTCTTGACTCTCAAATCTGTATTTTAGTGGCCATTGCATTAGCCAGGACGGTCAGTGACCTTCAAGCTCTGTCATTCGACCTTCCTTACACCAGCTTTTTCCCTGACAAACTCGTCCTACAATGCATGCTCCTTCCTATAAAGGTTGTCACCCCCTTTCATGCAGGCCAGAATATCACTGTGCCTACCTTTTTCACCCCACCTTAACCTTCCAAAGAAGAGGAGGGATTCAATTGCCTGGACACGAAGAGAAATCTTTCTTTCTACATTACTTGCACCAAAGACCATCTGGTGGAAGATCAGTTATTCATCCAGTACACTGGCGCAAAAAAATGTCTAGGCTGTGCAGAAGTGAGCCATCTTTTAATGGATTGTACTCTGCATTGCAATCTGATATGCACCAGATAAAAAACAGTCTCTTCGGGGTTTGCCCACCCATTCCACCGGGGCCAAGGCAGCTTCTACTACATTGGCACAAGGGGTACCTGTCCTGGACATCTTCAAAGCATCACTTCAAATGTCACACAGCACTACTCGTTGGACAATCCAATCCGTTAAGATAGTGATTTTGCCCTTTCGATCCTCTCAGACTTTTTGGTTTGAGCCAGTTTGCAGACCCACCTACAGGGAGGTGTTGCTTGAGTATCTCTTCTAAGGTTAGGAAACTGCAGTTAGAAGTCTCTGTCAGAAGACCAAGTTACTTGCCTTTGGTAATACTTTTTCTTGTAGAGAATCTAACTGCAGATTCCTCAATGACCTGTCAGTCCTCCCTGCTATGCGAACTGGGCTCTTCACCCTAAAGATCCTATTAGAATCTGCACACTGGGCATGCATTGGTATTTGCGTGACTCTCCGTTTTATGCAAGGAAATATTCACGAATGAAAGTGATGACAGTGCGCCGGGGCATGGTACTTACATGACGCCAACATGGAGCCGATCAAACCCACCTGCAGGTACTGCTCAAGTTTTTCCAGATCCAGTCAGATGCCTGTTTAAAATTCTAAGGTGAGGAATCTACTGTTAGATAAAGCCTCTACCAGAAAAAGTTCGCAAAGGTAACTTGCTCTTTTGGAACTAGTAGCCAAAATTTCTTTCATTATTGTTTTAAGTGTGAATTCTGACAATTTGTGGGTAGCAGTGAAGCGAAAAGATTGTTTACCGCCCACTAGCACTTCTGAGAACAGGAAGTGTAAGAAAGCATCCAGTAGCAACATGCAATCTCAGACCTGCAAAAACTCAGTGGCAGCCCCTAATTTGCTGATCCCAGGAGCTGCCTCTTCCCCTGTTTTGTTTACCAGCAGACAAAGAAATCAACAAATGGACAGGACATGTAACATTATCTCCCAAAACTTTCTCCTGTGTGCTTAGTCTGCCAACTCACCATATCCAGAGGCAGTCCATGGATTTTTTCACTACAGCTGGAAGCTTATGTGCGTATATTACTAGGGTGTGTTACTAGGTCATCATGGGCAATGCAAGCCTAGGTCAGCAAGAAGTCCATATTGTCTATCAGCAACCTGACCAACCATTCTTGCACACCATATGGGAATCTCCTCCATGTTACGGTTTGTCATCCCTTAGTAGAGGCTCTGTCCAGAGAGCAACCTCGATGCCTTGTCACATGACCTCAGAAGGTGTTCATGCCCAGTTGCTCCTTTACTAATAGGAGTCAGTTGTATCTCCCATTTCACTTCTTGATAGATTGTGGAGAACTCAACCCTGGCCGCCAGTGCCCTGTTCAGTAAGTGTACTGGCCTTCTCCACTGTGCTGTGTTGCAACCATCCCCCTCTGGCAGCTCTGCTCAACAATTAGATCTTGTAAAAGGTGTTGCATTGCCAGACCCTCAGTTCACCATGGGACACAGCCCCCTTTGGTCAGACACATAGACCACAAGTTCTTTGGTGGTTACACTGACTCATGTGGGTCATACACTCCTCATCATGATGTACTGTCCCACCGCCAAACCCTGCAGCGGCAGGCCCCAAATCTAGGCTCGCTTTATATGGCTGCTGGCTTTCACCTCCGGACACAAGAGCAGTATCTCAGGGGAACCATGGTTTCCGCTTCAAGGCAAGCTCTGTTCTTTTCTCCTGGAATCAGCTGCAGAGTATGCCTTAGGCCTTCCAGTTGACAAGAGCAATGTCAGGGAGCCACCATCTACATTCAGTGGCAAGATCCCCATATCTTATAGAGACTTCTAGTTGCAGATTTCTTACCTTTGAATTCCCCCAACCGTCAGTCTGGATCCAGAGATTTTTCTGCGAGCTGTACCTCTGCGCGCCATCAGGTGGCGCTGGTCAACTCCGCGGGCATCGTTGGCGTCATGTTCTCCGTGATGATGTCACGGTCGTATATAGACGCCAACCCGGCACTTTTTTTTTCACGACAGCCAACGCGCAGATATGGAGACAGCTACCGCAGTCATTTTTTGACTACTGCAACATTTTTGTTGAATTCTTTTTGACAAGGTCGTGGATGCTTTCAAGCCCTGCGACTACTGTCACCGAATGATGACGGTGGTGCATCTGCACCTCGTGCGTCTTTGGTGCCTGGAGCGCAATCACGACCTGAAGTCGTTCTCCGAGTGTCGGGCCATGAACCCGAAAGCTTTGAGGGAGCGGTCCCTAAAGCTAATGGCAGCCCGACACTCGACTCTGCGGCGCTCACAGTCTCGTTCGAGAGGAAGGTCTCGATCGGCCACGGAGTCACCACCACTCTTCATCCTCAAAGTCATCGGGACATTTGGGTCATAAGAAGGACAAACGTTCTTCGACTTCACCACGTCACTCGGATTATGCGGCGCGGGAAGAGCATCGACGCTGTAGGCCTCCGTCTTCGGAGCCTTCATCTGGGTCCGCTCTGCGCTTCCCTGACATACCGGGAGCCGGAGCCACCCATGCCCATCTCACACAGTTTTATGAGGCAATGCGCCTAATTTTTGGGCAGTCTGACCCATCTTCAGCGCCCTCAGGCACAGGTGAGTTAGTGGGGCCCCCCTTGGGTTCAAAGTCGTCGGCTTCGGCTACAGCTCCGGAGGGCTTTCTGGATCCAATCTCAGATCCGTCCCGACGCCGTTCGTGCCACAGCGACCTTCCCCCAGCGTCATGCCCACAATCGACGTCGATCCCATTCTCATAACCGACGACCCGGAGCCAGAACGATGTCGCTTGACACTGATTCCGTTCTCTACGGGCTCTCCTGGCTCCAAGGTTGATCCAGACCCTTAAGCTTATAGGTATGGATAAGGAGAGAGTTTGGAGGGGACGCTGGACCCATTAGAATACCAGCTTGACCCCCAAATGGACTGGGTGCAGGATTTGGGTGATGCCAGTAGTCTAGACACCTCCCCTGACACTGGTATGCTCGCTCCTCCTACCCTGGCTACGGAGGAGGGCTCCCTCATACTCTGGTGGTGCGAAGGGCTACTAAGGTCTTGGACCTTGAGCTACCGTCTGTGGAGGTTAGGCCTAATATCCTAACCGACTTGCTTCAGCCGGGGTCTTCCACATCAGAACTCCTTCTTCCCTTTAATGAGGCACTGACAGACATCCTCTTGGGTACTTGGTCCAGACCCAACACAGGAGCTCCTGTGAATAGGACAATTGCCCACCGCCATCGACCTGCGCTGGCAGACCCAAAGTTCCTCACCCAACACCCCATGCCTGAGAGCCTTGTCATCCAGACTTACTCTTCATCAGGCTCATTCCCTGCTGCACCCCGGATAGGGAATCAAAAAGACTGGATAACCTGGGGAAGAAATTGTTTTCTTCCAACAGTCCAGTGCTGCAGTTCGTGAACACCGCATGCCTTTTGGGCTGCTATTCCCATACTCTCTGGGTTACGGTTTCGCAAGTGCTTTCTAGAGTTCTGGAGGAGGCCCGGACTGATCTTTCCCAAGCCGAGACATACGGGAGGGACGCAGCAAAGTTCATGATTCATTGTGGACTGGATTTGACCAACTCTCTGGGCTGGCGCCACGCCTGGCTGAGAACATCTGGCTTCTCAGGGGATGTCCAGCTGTCTTTGATGGGCATGCCCTTTCATGGCACACGTCTCTTTGGAGACAAGGCGGACTCAGCGCTCGAGTGCTTCAAGGAATCCTGACTCAAGGCCCCGGATCTTTGGCCTCGCACCTGCTCCCAGAACCCAGCAGTCTGCCTTTCGTCCCTTTCACGGCTACGGAAGGGGTACCCAGCTGCATTCCTTTCCCCCTGGTCATAGACCCACGCATGCTGTACAGCCCCAGCGCGGACGTGGGATCCCACACCCCCAGGAATCAGGAAGCCAGCGGGTCACCCAGTCCACCACCACCCCCTCCTCAGCCTCCAAACCTTCCTAGTCCGCGGGTACACTAGGAACCAGTTGGTGGCAGGATTCTCCATCACCTTCCCCAATGACAGTCCATTACCTCGGACAGGTGGGTTTTCCAGATTGTCCGCTGGGGCTACTCTCTCCCCGTCGAGACACCTCCTCCAGCCATGCCACCTTCATACAATCGCATATCGGAGGATCATGTGACGCTTCTCCGCGAGGAAGTCCAAGCCCTTTTGGCCAAAGGAGCTAGAGAGGGTTCTGTTGCCAGAAGAAGGTCGTGGATGCTATTCCTGCTACTTCCTTGTGCCGGAAAAGGACAAGGGTATTTGTCCTATCTTAGATCTTCGGTCCCTCAACCTCTTCCTCTGGAAGGAGAAGTTCAAAATGTTGACATTGGCTCAGGTCCTATCTGCCCTGGATCCCGGAGACTGGATAGTAGCGTTGGACTTGCAAGATGCATACTTCCACATTCCCGTCTTGCCGGCCCACAGATGTTACCTACGATTCGTGGTAGGTCACGAGCACTTTCAGTTTACCGTGCTCCCTTTTGGCCTTGCCAGTGGCCCTTGGGTGTTCACGAAAGTGATGGTAGTGGTGGCAGCTCATCTGCGCATGTTAGGGGTCCAGTCTTCCCCTACCTTGAGGATTGGCTGTTGAAGGCGAACTACCCCCAGACAGTCATCTCCTACCTCCAGACTGCAGCAAACCTTTTGCGTTCTCTGGTGTGCACTATTAACGTGCCGAAATCACACCTGACTTCTTCTCAGACGGTCCCTTTCATCGGAGATGTTCTGGATACAGTGCAGTTTCAGGCATATCCTCCCGAAAAGCGAGTCCAGGATATTCGGGCTATGATACAGATGTTTCAGCCTCCATCCTGGATTTCGGTGAGAATGACACTGAGGCTGCTGGGCCTCATAGCCTCCTGCGTCCTGCTAGTTCAAAAGGCCAGTTGGCATATGTGGGCTCTGCAGTGGGACCTGAAGTTCTAGTGGGCACAGCATCAGGGGAATCTCTCAGACAAGGTCCAGATCTCGGAAGGAACTGCGAGAGACCTGCAGAGGTGGTTAACGAATCAGGATGGGGTCAAAGGCAGATGCCTCTCCTTTCCCGAACCAGATCTTACAGTAGTGATAGATGCATCACTCCTGGGATGGAGTAATCACATGGTAGAGGTGGAGATCAGAGGCCATTCTAATCTTATGCAGCTCCGAGTGATTCGACTAGCATTAAAAGCATTTCTTCCCTCTCTCAAAGGAAAGAGAGTGCAGGTGTTCAGAAACCACCGCCATTTGGTTCTGTAACAAACAAGGCGGAGTGGGGTCATGGACCTTATGTTAAGAGGCTTTTCGCCTTTGGACTTGGCTGGATCTTCAGGGCATTTCCCTGGTGGCTGAACACCTGGCAGGCTCCCTGAACGCCAGGGCAGATGAACTCAGCCGACAATGCATGGTCGATCACGAACGGCGTCTCCATCCGGAGGGGGCTCAAGGTCTCTTCCTTCAGTGGGGAGAACCTTGGTTAAGCTTGTTCGCCTCCGTAGAGAACGCGTAATGTCGGCTGTTTTGCGTGTTGGAGTTTCCAAGGCGGCACTGCTTGGCAATGCTTTTCGTCACAATTGAAATTCTGGCCTCCTGTACGCCTTTCCACCTATACCACTTCTGCCCAGAGTCCTGAAGCAGATCAGGCAGGACCGGGCCCAAGTAATTCTGGTGGCTCCGGACCGGGCACGAAGTCTGATATCCTGAGCTGTTGAGCATGGCCATTGTTCCTCCGATCAAACTGCCCACTCTGGAGGATTCTCTGTTGCAGCAGCAGGGGAGGGTCATCCACCTAAACCTGTCCACCCTCTGCCTCCATGCGTGGAGTTTGAGCTGCAACAGATGACGTCTTTTAACCTGCCACCCAAAGTCTGTAACGTTATCTTGGCAGCCAGGCATCCCTCAACCAAAACTGTATACGCCAGTTGTTGGAAGAAATTTGTGGCATGGTGCATCGACAAATCTGTTGATCCTCTATCTGCTCCTCTTTCTCAGGTCCTTTTCTCTATTCTTTTGCTTGCCCAACAGGGCTCCACCATGGGCACCCTTAAGGGATATCTCTCTGCTATCTCTGCTTTCTTGAGGTTACCAGATCAGCATTCTTTATTTAAATTTCCCATTGTTGGGAGTTTTCATAAAGGCCTAGTAAGGAAATGCCTCTTTGGCATGGTTACCCCCTGACTTTTTGCCTTTTATTGATGCCGGTTATGATTGAAAGTGTGCTGGGATCCTGCTAACCAGGCCCCACCACCAGTGTTCTTCCCTAAACTGTACCTTTGCTCCAACAATTGGCACAGCCCTGGCACCCAGATAAGTCCTTTGTAAATTGTACCCCTGGGGCTCTGATGCCAGGGAAGGTCTTTTAGGGCTGCAGCATGTCTTATGCCACCTTGGGAACCCCTCACTCAGCACATGCACACTGCCTCCCAGCTTGTGTGTGCTGGAGGGGAGAAAATTACTAAGTCGACATGACACTCCCCTCAGAGTGTCATGCCCACAACCCACTGCCTGTGGCATAGGTAAGTCACCCCTCTAGCAGGCCTTACAGCCCTAAGGCAGGGTGCACTATACCACAGGTGAGGGCATATGTGCATGAGCGCTATGCCCCTACAGTGTCTAAGCAAAACCTTAGACATTGTAAGTGCAGGGTAGCCATAAAGAGTATATGGTCTGGGAGTTTGTCAGACACGAACTCCACAGTTCCATAATGGCTAAACTGAAGTCTGGGAAGTTTGGTATCAAACTTCTCAGCACAATAAATGCACACTGATGCCAGTGTGGAATTTATTTTACAATGCACCCAGAGGGCATCTTAGAGATGCCCCCTGAATACCAGTCTGACTCCTAGTGCTAGGCTGACTAGTTTCTGCCAGCCTTCCACAACCAGACGAGTTTGTGGGCACATGGGTAGAGTGCCTCTGTCACTCTATGGCCAGGAACAAAGCCTGTACTGGGTGGAGGTGCTTCTCACCTCTCCCTGCAGGAACTGTAACACCTAGGGGTGAGCCTCAAAGGCTCATGCCTTTTGTTACAGCACCCCAGGGCATCCCAGCTAGTAGAGATGCCCACCCCTCTGGCCACAGCCCCCACTTTTGGCGGCAAGGCTGGAGGAAATAATTAGAAAAACAAGGAGTCACCACACTCCAGTCAGGACAGCCCCTAAGGTGCACTTAGCTGAGGTGGCCCCTGCCTTTAGAAATCCTCCATCTTGAGATTGGAGGATTCCCCCAATAGAATTAAGGATGTGCCCCCCTCCTCTCAGGGAGGAGGCACAAAGAGGGTGTAGCCACCCTCCAGGACAGTAGCCATTGGCTACTGCCCTCCTGACATAAACACACCCCTAAATCTACTATTTAGGGGCGACCCAGAACCCAGGAAATCAAATTCCTGCAAGAAGAAGAAGGACTGCTGACCTGAAAGCCCCGCAGAGATAACGGAGACACCAACTGACTTGGCCCCAGCCCTACTGGCCTGTCTCAAGACTCAAAGAACCTGCACAGCGACGCATCCGATAGGGACCAGTGACCTCTGAACCCTCAGAGGACTGCCCTGAACCCGAAGGACCAAGAAACTCCCGAGAAGAGCGGCACTGTTCAAAAACAGCAACAAGTTTGTAAATTTCTGACAACTTTCAAAGAACTCACTCTTTCCACCGAAGCGTGAGACTTCACACTTGGCACCCGACGCCCCTGGCTCGAGCTGCAGAGAACCAACACTGCAGAGAGGACTTCCAGGCGACTGCGACCTTGTGAGTAACCTGAGACGACCCCCCCCCCCCCCCCCTGCACCCCACAGCGATGCATGCAGAGCGGATCCAGAGGCTCCCCCTGACCTGACTGCCTGAAACAAAGAACCCGACGCCTGGACCAAGCACTGCACCCGCAGCTCCCAGGACCAGAAGGAACCGAACTCCAGTGCAGGAGTGACCATCAGGCGACCCTCTGCCTAGCCCAGTTGGTGGCTGGCCCGAGAAGCCCCCCTGTAGCCCGGCCTGCAGCGCTAGAGTGACCCCCGGGTCCCTCCATTGATTCCTATTGAAAACCCGATGCCTGCTAAGCACACGGCACCCGGTCGCCCCTGTGTCGCTGAGGGTGTGTTTTGTGTGCCTACGTGTCCCCCTCCCCCAGGCACTACAAAACCCCCCTGGTCTGCCCTCCGAAGACGCAGGTACTTACCTGTTGCAGATTGGAACTGGAGCACCCCTTTTCTCCCTAGGCGCCTGTGTGTTTTGGGCCCTCCTTTGACCTCTACACCTGACCTGCCCTGTGTTGCTGGTGTGGTGACTTTGGGGTTGCCTTGAACTCCCAACGGTGGGCTGCCTATACCCAGGAAACTGAACTTGTAAGTGTCTTACTTACCTGAGAAATTGACCAATACTTACCCCCCCCCCCCCCCACACACAGGAACTGCTGATTTTTGCTGATTTTTGCACTGTGTCCACTTTTAAAATAGCTTATTGCCATTTCAACTAAAACTGTGTATGTTACTGCTCTAATTCAAAGTTCCTTACTTACCTGTGTGGAGAACCTTGCATTGTATGTATTTACTTCCAATCTTGAATCTTCTGGTTCTAAAATAAATTAGGAAAATATATTTTTCTATATAAAAACTATTGGCCTGGAGTTAAGTCTGAGTGTGTGTTCCTCATGTATTGCCTGTGTGTGTACAGCAAATGCTTAACACTACCCTCTGATAAGCCTACTGCTCGACCACACTACCACAAAATAGAGCATTAGAATTATCTAATTTTGCCACTATCTTACCTCTAAGGGGAACCCTTGGACTCTGTGCACACTATCTCTTACTTTGAGATAGTATATACAGAGCCAAATTCCTACAGGCCTCACACATCTTTTCCCTACTATCCCATTCATCATGCTCCAATGGGATCTAAACCTAGTATTAACATACCTTATGTGTGCCCGTTCGAGCCGCTTCACAACTGCCCTTTACATCTTTTTAGTTGCTGTCACCCCTGCCCGCAGAGTAAGTGAGCTCCAGACTCTTTCATCTAAACCAACTTTTCTGGCAATACATCCTGACAAAATGGTACTTCGCACAAGGGCTTTTTTCCTACCTAAAGTAGTGACAACCTTCCATGTCGGGCAGTCCATCACCTTGCCTACCTTTTTTGCACCCCCACATCCCTCGCATGAAGAGGAGAGACTCCGCTGTCTAGACTCAAAAAGAGCATTGGCGTTCTACCTTGTTTGTACCAAAGACTTCAGGCTGGATGATCAACTCTTTGTGGGAAATGTGGGTGCAAAGAAGGGGAAGGCAGTGGAGAAGAGGACCATTTCACGATGGGTGTGCTTATGCATCAAAATGTGCTACGCTCTGGCTAAGAAGCAACCTCTCCTGAAGGTTTGCATGCTCACTCTACCAGAGCTACTGCTGCTACCACAGCGCTATCACAGGGCATTCCAGTCCTGGACATCTGTCAGGCAGCAACATGGGCATCTTTGCACACTTTTACCAAACACTACTGCCTGGACAGTGTGGTCCGCAGGGACTGCTACTTTGGCCATTCAGTCCTGCAGGATTTTTGGATGTGACCTTGCTTTGCAGCCCTCCACTGGGGTTGGTATTGCTCAGATATCTATTCAAAAATAAAGAATCCACAACTAGAAGTCTCTATCAAATGTACAAGTTACTTACCTTTGATAACAATATATCTGGTAGAGACATATTCTAGTTGCAGATTCGTTACCGACCCGTCCGTCCTCCGGCACTGCGAACTGATTTCTAGGGACAGGAACTTCACTTTAATGGCTCTATTTTTGGCACACTACTCTGTGTTCTTCATGGCTCCGTGCTACTGGCGTGAAAAGTCATGAAAAGAAACTGACACCAGCGCAACGGGGTGGCGCCTATATACGACTGCGACGTCATCACAGCGAACATGACAGTCCACCGTGGCCACCTGATGGCGAGCGTAGGTACTGCTCGAAGAAAAATCTCCGGATCCAGACTGAGGCCTGGGGGAATTCAAAGGTGAGGAATCTGCCACTAGAAATTGTCTCTACCAGATGTATCATTACCAAAGGTAAGTAACTTGTATGTTTTGGACTTATATTAATAGCTAGCAGAATCAATTTATGGGAAAATAATATGGCAATGTATTTAACACGTTTCTAAATGGCACTATAAGCTAATATTTTTCCTGGAATGATGCATGAGATAGGCATTGTGTCAACTAAAAATGTTAGTTTTGACACAAAGATGATAGTTGCTGTAATATTTATTGTGAGGTAATTAAGTAAAGAAATGCCAGATGCTCCAGGAGCCATGACCTTTTTCATCATACAATAAATATGGAACCAGTCTAACCAAATTTTGAAGGCTTGACTATTTCAAAATGAAGGGACTAAGTTTAGCTGGGTGAAACTTATTACACATCAAAATGCATAACCCCTACTACACACTACAATAGTTTGGGAATAAGTAGTGTATGATGGGGGCTACGGAAGAGAGGAGTGGTGTGACTCTTGGATCGTTGAGAAGTTTATCTATTTTGTAATTGTTGGGAATATGTAGCACAGTGGCTTTTGTGTTTACCCTTGAGGCGGTGAACATTCTGTTTTCCTTGTGTTTAGGTCTAAAGCGCAAATAAAATCTAAATTTAAATGTAAAACGAGTCATAAAAGTTTATACTGAGGTTGCAGATTTGGAGAAGGCAGACTGTAGTAAAATCGACTGTGAATTTAGTAAATATAATTGAAATCTAGTAATCTGCTTTGATTGCTCCTAGTTTCTCAACTTGGTAAATCATCCATCAACGGTCATTGAAAAAACTAATTTGAAAAAACATATTCTTGAGTAATCCTGATCGATGTTGTTTCATTGGTCTACTCCTCTTAAAATAGATTTTGCACTGATCACCACCTTGTTCTTCTACTAAACCTCCCATCATATAATGTTAGAGATGTTCATGATCTCTAGTAGTTACTAGGGAAAGTTATACAAGTCAGTCACAGAGATTCTTACCCTGTAAAACGCTCATGAGTGGGGATCCTGTCAGTTTATGTAACTCCACATGCCTCTACATGGCAGTCGGCTACTAGGCTGCAAGAATAGCAAATTCACCTGACCAAGTGTAACCTAGGATACTACCCATGATCATAATACCCATATCCCTGCGCATAAGTATGGTACTTTTTGATTGGTTAGGTAAGGCTATTTTTGTGCACTGTATCCATGAGTATGATCAGGTGTTTTGTGTACAGTTAGACTACGCCAGATTTGCCACTTGGCAGATTTCTCTTTATGGCATTTTTTGTTTATGGTGATATGAATAATAAAAAACTAAAACCTGGAGAATGGGCGATTTCTAACTAAATTCCTCGAAATATCTTGTTATCTTATGATTTGCTAGTGAAACACTGATTTTTGACACAGCAGTTTAATTTCCCAAACCTACAACCTGTATGCTCGGGAAATCTACGCATGATAGCAATAATTGACTACTTTTAGATAAGTGATTCTTTTGGCAGCTACAACATTTTGTCGCCAGATGACTTGAGAAGATTTTAAGACATTTAGCAACTGAAATAGGAATCTTGCTACTGCTTGTGTTTAAAATAAGGTAAGCTTATGGGGGACCACTGTGAATTTGTTTAGATTTATCTTTTCAGAAATGTGTGATGTTGCTGGGCTTCCTGTAACACCTTCTCTGCCTTGGGGCGCAAGGCATGTGCATACTTATGGCCTAGCCAAAAAACGAGATGGTGATGGGCTTCCTGTGTTCTTTTGATTTGCCTCCCTGTTGTTGTGTGAATATCGCTGGTGGTGAATGATTTTTGGAGGGGTGCAAAGGCTGTCTAATCTTTTTTAAAGTATGGCATCAGGCACCATTGCTCCTCCCTGCAGCTCCTTCATATATCTTCTGGCTGGCTAATTGATGTGCATGTGATTTTATTGCAACATCACCCACTTAGGGGTATGCAGGAGTTCCAGCAAACATAGATTCATTGTTAGAAGCCCCCAGCTCAGACGTTGAAGGAGAGCACATGGCCAAAGTCACTACTTCTGTTGTTGAATCTGGTACTGAATGTGCCAGAGTTGCATATAGCAACAGGTTTGCCCTCATAGTAGTTCAGTAGTTCATTTGCAATGGTTAGCTGCTTGAACCAAACATATTGGTGCTCACAGAGACCGAACTATTGCAAAGATTTTGTTTCAGGAATTCTGTGCAACTATGATCTTTTTAGCATGAAATTAGGCTTTGACTAAAACTATTGTTATCTTACAGACCTTAAACTGGTCCTTTAGCCCAGAGTTGATTCTTACAGCAATATTTTGCCTCTATTAAAGAGGGCCTATACCAAGGGGCAGAGGGCCTTTCCTACCTGTGTCCAACCTTGTTCAGAGGCAGCACCACGTCCAAGGCAGAGTTAGCCCACTGAGCATAGTTATTATAGTCCTATCTGTTGTGGAGCCCGTATTATGGGCTTGTGCAGTAGTTCTAGGGCCATCAACAAATTTAGGATAGATAGTTTAGCCCATCAACGCTGGAACCGTTAGGTCTGACCTGAGCATGGTTACTGTTCCTGCCGTATGTAATATTAAAGTTGACCAGATAGTGATCTGACTGTTATAAGATTTCCTGACTATGTATTATACCTGTAGGCTAAAATTCACGTTTTTCTGACCTTTCTAATGTTTGAGGCCAGTTACTATTTGACACAGCTCTAAGGCCTCCATCAAATTAATGAATGTCGATGCCTGATAACTAAGAGGCAATTCTGCCCAAATGTTAAAATCCCCAACCACTGAAAAATATAAAAGAATAAGGGTAACAAACAATCCACAAGGGTATCCGAGAATATTCCCTGGGGCTGAATTGGACGATAACATAGGCTGCCCCCCACCAGACAGAGGCTTGGGATGAAATGGGTAAGCCCAATAGTTCTGCTAAAGAGAATTTCATGAGGGTGAGTTAATGAACTGAAATCTCTGATTACACTACCACCCCACTCCGGTTTCTGAGGGTGGTGCAAAATAATCTAACCTATCAGATATTTTGCCACAGTATCAGGGTGAGATTCATCAGATAGCCATGTTTGTCAGGAACAAAACCTTTAGCTCACTCGATCTAAGCAAAGCAAATGTTTCCATTGCAAGTTTCTCTGTGAATTGGACATTAGGAGCCTCTTAATAAGGGCCTGGTGGCCTTGGCCATGAAGACCTGCCTGTTTACACCACATCGTACTTCCCACCTCATCTGCTGTTTTGTATTTTACCATAAGGTTGTTGGGATTCTGCCTTAATCTGCCAGACCCCCCAGTTAGGAGCCCTCCTTTCAACAGTCTTTAGAATATCATTGTGCACTTTAAGAGGCTCAGCGTAAGTGCCAAACTGCCCACGACCCAGCCATTTCTCACTCAGTTTTTTTTAAAAATATCTTTATTTGTCATTTGTACTGAATATAACTTGGTAATGGTTACAAGCTCAGTGCATTGTGAGGAAAGCAGGATTCCTCTTAAATTCCTACAGCAGGTGGGCATATTCACATTCGTGAATAATCAGGACTTGAATTCTCCAAAAGTCTGGGAACTCTAAAATGGCTGTCAAAAAATGAAGCAACCACAATCTTGTTACACCAGCCACGCCTGGCAGCACCGGACTAGATGCATAAAGATTGCCTTGAACTCAGATGCCGGTCAACAGTGCTTCTTGTTGGTTACAGACATCCCTGCATGCAGTAAGCTCTAGCAAAGAAAGATGCAAAAAAGGAAACGTGTTTACCCTGCAATTTCCTTAAAAAAAACTACACTCTACCTGCCACAGGACGCCCAGAGTTACCTGGATTTCTCCCCAAAAAGAAAGACCTATTGAAAGAAATAAGCGTAGACCTGAGAAGCAGGTTCCTTTGATTTTTTTAGAGGATGAGTATCCTTTCCAGTCCATAAACAAATTAAATAATTTAGTAATGAATGTGGGAAACACATATATCTTGGATTTCATTCTTTTGTTGACCATTGACCATAATGGGTGGTGGAATCTTTCTCTCCCTTTGAACAGACTTAGTGGCAGTGTCAGGTTTTAAATAAGAAACATAAAAACAATAATGATTCCTCCACAAGGTTAAAAGGTTAAAGTCTTAAACTGACATTCACTGGATTGAACTAGAGAGACATAGAAAGCTCTATAGAACTTAGGACTCTGAAGCTTAAGTGAAGAAGCAAGGTTTTCAGCAGATTTTTCCATGGCCGTACAGCATGGGATGGATCTTCAATGTTGATTTGCTGCTTTGCACTTGCTGCACTTGATTGCTGTATTCCATTTGTATTTGTGCCATTTTTGCCTAGTTTTGTGACTGTGGTAAACTGTGCCGTATTCTTTATTGTGCCTTGTTTCCTGGTATTTTGCCCCTTGTGCGCTCCCCCCCGCCTTCTCTCACTGCCGCTGCCTCCCCGCGGCCCCGCCCCCCTCGCGCCCCCATTCGCCGCTCCCTCCCACCTCCCAGCTGCTCCTCCCTCCACCCTCTCTTCTTAATGGCTGGCGCTGCGCGTCGCGAGTTAGCGACCTCTGACCTGTTTTGGTCCAGAGCTCGCCCCCCACGTCCGCAGCACCACCCTGCTGTCTCGTGCCTCTGGCCCCCGCCCACGCTGCTGCTAGCGTATTCGAGTCCCGTGGCTTCTGCCATTTTTTCACCACTCCTGTAAGTGTTTTTTCCACTTTTTAGCGCCTGCCTCCTGCGCTCTAGCCCCCATTTGTGCCCCTCTGATTGCTGTATTCCATTTGTATTTGTGCCATTTTTGCCTAGTTTTGTGACTGTTGTAAACTGTGCTGTATTCTTTATTGTGCCTTGTTTCCTGGTATTTTGCCCCTTGTGCACTCCCCCCCTGCCTTCTCTCACTGCCGCTGCCTCCCAGCGGCCCCGCCCCCATTCGCCGCTCCCTCCCGCCTCCCAGCTGCTCCTCCCTCCCCCTCCCTTCTTAATGGCTGGCGCTGCAGAGGCAAGCCCGTCTGCACCCGTCCGCGCTTGGACAGCGCCCAGCGCCACCCCCCCGGTCCTCACGCCCCCTGCATCCCCACCTTTCGCGTTCTCGGCCAGCGAACTCCTCGCCCTCAACCCTGGCCCCTCCACAGAATGCTTCCAGGCCACCCGAAGCACACCAAAGGACCTTTTTCCTGCCGCACCTGCAACTTCACCTGCAACAGAACAACGAAGTCTGCAACAACCAACACAAACCACCTGCACTGCATCCTCCTTAACACACGCTCCGCACGAAAGCACGCCATCGAGCTCTGGGACCTGCTCGACACCACCGCCCCAGATGTAGCCTTCCTAACCGAAACCTGGTGGAACGACTCCTCGGCCCCAAACATCGCCATCGTCATCCCTGACGGCTACAAGATCACCAGAAGAGATCGCACCAACGGAATCGGCGGAGGAATAGCCATCGCCCACAAATCCACCCTCAAGATCCACACCCACACGGACGACACCCTCAAGACAGCCGAACACCTCCACTTCCAGATCCACACAGACCCTAACACTACCCTCAGAGGAACCCTCATATACCGTCCTCCAGGACCAAGAGCCCCCTTCAGCGACCCCATCTCCGACCTCGCAAGCACCCACGTCCTCGCCTCTTCAGACTACATTCTCCTGGGAGACCTCAACTTCCACCTGGAGAACAACAATGACCCCAACACCGCATCACTGACCACCAACCTCGCCAACCTCGGACTCCGTCAACTGGTCAACACACCCACCCACATCGCCGGCCACACCCTTGACCCAATCTTCACTGCAAGCAACCACATCTCATTCAGCCACACCTCCAAACTCCACTGGACCGACCACCGCTGCGTCCATTTCACCTTCAAGAAAAACACCGAACACCACCGCACCCCACTACCGCCTCACCGCCGCTGGGGAAAAGTCACTGAAGACCAACTAGCCAGCACCCTCGACAAAAACCCACCACCCGACCCCACCGACCCGGACTCCGCCGCCCTCAACCTCCAACAATGGATCCTCAACTGCGCCAACATCCTAGCACCACTCAAGAGACCCACCGTCAACCAAGAAAAGAAAAAACCAGCCTGGTTCACAGACGAACTGACCACCTCCAAACGCACCTGCCAGAAACTCAAGAAAAAATGGATCCTCGAGCGCACACCCGACAACCTTGCAACCCTCAAGGAAGCCAACTGCGAACACCACCAACTGATCCGACTCGCCAAACGCTCCCACTTCACAGAACGCCTTAACAACAACGCACACGACTGCAAGGAACTCTTCTGCATCGTGAAGGAGCTCTCCAACCCCAACGCCAACGCCGTCCCACCATCCCAGAAACTCTGCGACGATCTCTCCACCTTCTTCTACCAGAAAATCGCAGCCATCCAGGACAGCTTCAACACCGCACCTCCGCCTGACCCCACCCCCAACAACTCCTCCCACGCCGACCGCCTCTCACCCCCTGGACCCACGTAGACGACGCCGAAACACTAAAGACCATGAACTCCATCCACTCAGGATCTCCCTCTGACCCCTGCCCACATCACGTTTTCAACAAAGCCGACGTCGCCATCGCCCCCAAACTCCGCAAGATCATCAACCTTTCCTTCAACACCGCTACCTTCCCGGACAGCTGGAAGCATGCAGAAATCCAACCCCTCCTCAAGAAACCTAAGGCTGACCTCAACGATCTCAAAAACTTCCGATCAATCTCCCTCCTCCCTTTCCCAGCGAAAGTCATCGAGAAGATAGTCAACGCACAGCTCTCCCACTACCTCGAAGACAACTCCATCCTAGACCCCTCCCAATCCGGTTTCAGACGCAACCACAGCACAGAGATTGCACTCCTCGCCGCCACAGATGACATCAGACAACAAATGGACAACGGCGAAACTTCAGCCCTCATCCTCCTAGACCTCTCCGCTGCCTTCGACACGGTCTGCCACCGCACCCTACTAAATCGACTCCACGAAGCTGGTATCCAAGACAAAGCCCTCAACTGGATCTCCTCTTTTCTCTCCGGCAGAACCCAGAGAGTCCGACTCTCACCCTTCCGCTCTGAAGCCACCAACCTCATCTGCGGCGTCCCCCAAGGCTCCTCACTAAGCCCAACGCTGTTCAACGTCTACATGGCCCCCCTCGCACAACCGGCCCGTCAGCACGACCTCAGCATCCTCTCCTACGCTGACGACACCCAGCTCGTCCTCTCCCTGACCAAAGATCCTCACACCGCCAAAGCCAACCTCCACGAGGGACTGAAATCCATCGCCGAGTGGATGAGCAACAGCCGCCTGAAACTAAACTCCGACAAGACGGAAGTCCTCATCCTCGGCCGCTCCCCCTCTGCCTGGAACGACTCTTGGTGGCCCACCGCCCTGGGCCCCCCACCAACCCCAGCCAGCCACGCACGAAACCTCGGCTTCATCCTCGACTCCGCTCTCACCATGTCCAAACAGGTCAACGCAGTCTCCTCCTCCTGTTTCAACACCCTCCGCATGCTCCGCAGAATCTTCAAGTGGATTCCAACAGGAACCAGAAAGACGGTGACCCAAGCCCTCGTCAGTAGCAGACTCGACTACAGCAACGCACTCTACACAGGCATCCCAACTAAAGACATCCAACGACTCCAACGCATCCAGAACGCATCCGCCCGCCTGATCCTCGACATACCCCGCCGATGTCACATCTCCCACCACCTGAAGGACCTCCACTGGCTCCCCGTGGACAAGAGGATCACCTTTAAACTCCTCACCCACGCACACAAGGCACTACACAAAACCGGACCCACCTACCTGAACACCAGACTCAACTTCTACGTTCCCTCACGCCAACTACGCTCTGCCAACCTTGCCCTCGCCATCGTCCCCCGAATCCAGTGCAAGACCTCTGGCGGCAGATCCTTCTCCTACCTCGCCGCCAAGACCTGGAACTCACTCCCGACCTCACTACGCCAGACCCAGGACCTCCTCACCTTCAGGAGACTCCTCAAGACATGCTCTTCGAACGATAGCAGCTACCCCCCCCTCCCCTTAGCGCCTCGAAACCCTAACGGGTACATAGCGCGCTTTATAAATCTAATGATTGATTGATTGATTGACTTAACCTTTTTAGGTTAAGCGTTAGCGTTCGGCCTGCTGTATAGTAAAGTATCCAATAGAGTGAGTTCCAGTATTTTGATTTGTTAGTTGCAGTGTCCTTCAAAATCCTTGCTTGCTAGTGGTCAGTTTTTGTCCTGCTTTTTAACTTTGGGAGCAGCACAAAGTACTGTGAAAGTACGCTATGTCCTGTTTATCTTTTCTGAAGGGGACTTTTTCTTTCAGTATTGGCCTGTTTGCCTTGCACTGTGGGTGTGTGTTCAGTCCCTCCTCCCCACCAGCTCCCTCTGTAAACATAAACCAACATCAGAGGGGGGCTTTTCCTGGGCCAGCTCACCCTCGCTCTCTTCCTCTTGTTATTTTCACTCTGTGTGGCAATAAAAGTCCAGTCAGTAATTTACAACTATGAGCTCTAACTCGAGCAAACACAAGACTTTTGCATTCCAAATGCTTGTTTGCTTGACGGGCAGCCATCTTTTTATCATTATTTGTTGACGAACCTGAATTGTATCTGCTTCATTTATGAATGTTTTCCTTTTGTACAGGATGCTAGGTCTCACTGATTTCATCTACATTGGCCTGCGGAGAACATGGAATGGTAAAACGTGGCGCAGGATGGATTAATATGTGCATCGAGTTAAAAGCTCAGGGCCAGACCTGCTGAGGGTAAAACAGGCCCTGAGGGCACCGGTGCTGGAGGGCTGGATGCCTCGCATGGGGCAGGCGAACTCCCCCTCTGCCAATGGTTTGATTTGGCAGACGTCAAGAGTCTTGGCGGTCACAGGCCACTTCTGGAGCAGCAGCACTGCTTCCAAGAGGGCCGATCTCTTTAGAGACACTCTCACTCTGTGCTGTAGCCAGGAGCACTTCTGTGCTGCTATGCTTATAACGGGGTAAAGAAAATGCGCGCCCCAGAATGCAATGTTCACTTGGCTAAAAACTCTAGATTGGATGAAACATGACGGGGGTTACTCGGTAGCTATATGAAATCTCAGCAGAGAAGCCAAGATTCTGAATGGGAGTAGAGTAAACAATTCTCTGATCTGCCCGTGAAGCGCAGTGCATGTGGCAGGCTGGTTTGGGTGAGTGTACCACTAGTCAGAAGAAATTCAATGCCTGGGTCCCTCGATTGCACTTTTCGCTGGCACTGAATTCATTGAGACTCTAGTTAAATAACATAGTCGGTTGATAGTATACTGCATAGGTGACACTGACTACAAGTCACACATTAAATTAATCGTAGGCTCGACTCAGGCTTTCATCCGTCAAAAGTGGATAAACTAGGTAACGCTGAGGTAATAGCCGCTGTTTAAAAGGCAAACACTTCCATTTATTGAGGGGTGTATATATAAAAGGCTGGAGTGATCACAGGTCACAACGTCACCACAAGGACTCTGCTTCTAAATAGACCACATGTGGCCACCACATTGGGAGGTCACCCGCCTTAGTGCACCGCTGGTGCCCTGGACATCTTTTCATAACAATAGGGTAAAATGTGACTTTCCGTGATGCTTTGCGGCTCCAGGCTGCTTTGTTGATCTCACCCAGCGCCTTCTCTATTAGATTTCGCGTCCCACGGCTCTCAGTCTGGGCTAATGGTTACTTTACAGGCTCTCGGCGTACAGAGAGGCAGAGGCATTAAATTTTGTATCCAAATGAAGTCACCAACACTTGAGCTTTTGGGACACCGGAGTCTAGGAGTCTGTCGGTTTGCTTTTTGTCTTATTTGATAGTGACTTCAGGTTAATTTAAAATACCGTGGTATGAATGGCCCCACCCTTACAACAAAAAATCTCCAGTATCTGTGCACACCCTTACTTTGAATTTATTATTTATCAACCGTTTTGCTCCATTTTCTACTAAATGTTTTTTTACTGCGTTCTCACCATTTCTATTAATTTTTTGGCCTACATCCCTTTTTTCCTTCATACTTTAGTTTCTCCCATTTTTATGGGTGAGCGCGAAGCGCTCCGTCCCATGCTGTAATCTCTTTGGGCTCCCAACCACGCCGATGTCGAATCAGTCACTTTCATTGGTTCGTGGGTTTGCCTTTTAAAATCCGCTTGTTTTTCTCCTGTTTTCCATCAAAGCCTAATTGTTTTTTTTTAATTCTTTGTGGTGACAAATCAGTGCATTGTGTTAAGTGCCCACACTTATTACACATTAAATCAGCTTGACACAAGAAACCTTTCTGGAATAAAATGCACAGTTAAAGAAAGTTTGGGGAAGCTGTTTTAATGATGATATCACCAGCTTCCCCTGACT
Source organism: Pleurodeles waltl (assembly GCF_031143425.1). Lineage (NCBI taxonomy): Eukaryota > Metazoa > Chordata > Amphibia > Caudata > Salamandridae > Pleurodeles > Pleurodeles waltl. The sequence continues at coordinate 813,990,479 of NC_090440.1, forward strand.
TGACAAAGAGACAGATTTTAAGACAATGTTATCAAAATAAAATGCCTGGGAACTGCAAGGAAGTTACATAAAATTGGTATTCCCTTGGAATTAGCATGGCAGATTTAAATTAGGATGCTAAATAGCAACATTTTCATTTTTTACTGCAGGTGGAGAAAGAAGGTAAATGGAAGTGCTTTAGCTATATGCAGGGTCACTGGAATTATATGCCTGGAAAAGACAAAATTATGAGGCAGGGTTGACCAACTTATGTGGCAAGAAAAGTCCAGTTATGAATTTACAATGCTAATAGCTCTAACTCAAGAAAGCGCAAGACCTATTGCATTACAAATGCTTGTTTAAATTAGAAGTTGTTTTCTGTATATATGGGGTCACCAGTAGATAGCTAGGATCTAGTTTCCATACGAATAGGGTTTTTTGTTTTTCCTAGAACTTTGGCGAGGTGTGATGAATCTTCAAAAAATTCAATTGTGCTGCTGTGTTGAAAGTTTCACAGTGGTTCGTCAAGCTATGGCTAAGAAAAAGGGTGGATGAGTCCCAAAACTCTTTTTCCCCCTGCAGTTTCAGTAGCGATTTTTAGACATGTCTAGAGCCCGAACCGCTGGACAGATCATCAAATTTGGCAGAAAGGTAACTCTTGGTCCCGAAAAAGCCCTTTTTATTTTTTGGTGTAAATCCGTTCAGTGGTTTTAGAGTAATTAAAGGAAAACTACATTTATGTATATAGATAGATAGATAGATAGATAGATAGATAGATAGATAGATAGATATATTCCTATCTTATTCCACTGAGTGCCTGCCATGCACAAGACAGATCCCTCCGTAGATCGTGCGGGTGGACTCTCGTAAACAGTTGTTTTCTGTATATATGGGGTCACCAGTAGATAGCTAGGATCTAGTTTCCATACGAATAGGGTTTTTTGTTTTTCCTAGAACTTTGGCGAGGTGTGATGAATCTTCAAAAAATTCAATTGTGCTGCTGTGTTGAAAGTTTCACAGTGGTTCGTCAAGCTATGGCTAAGAAAAAGGGTGGATGAGTCCCAAAACTCTTTTTCCCCCTGCAGTTTCAGTAGCGATTTTTAGACATGTCTAGAGCCCGAACCGCTGGACAGATCATCAAATTTGGCAGAAAGGTAACTCTTGGTCCCGAAAAAGCCCTTTTTATTTTTTGGTGTAAATCCGTTCAGTGGTTTTAGAGTAATTAAAGGAAAACTACATTTATGTATATAGATAGATAGATAGATAGATAGATAGATAGATAGATAGATAGATAGATAGATAGATAGATATATTCCCATCTTATTCCACTGAGTGCCTGCCATGCACAAGACAGATCCCTCCGTAGATCGTGCGGGTGGACTCTCGTAAACACACACAGCTTCCAAAGACCAGCATGGAGCACTCACAGGGTATAATTCATAATTTATTTATTAGCAGACGTGTTTCTGCAGTATATCTTTATCAATGCTTGTGTCCCAAAGAAGCTGATACCTTAATGAGGATTTAATTCCATTTTAAAAGATGTCATAACATGCTCCCATTGAAGGATTTAAGGTGGCCAATCAAAGGGGGCCTGCTGCCGTCTCAATATCAGTACTTTTCATTTGGTTGCCATACCAACATGATAAATTCAAAATATTTCCTAAATGGCAGTATCCACGTTTTTATATCATAATAATATCTCCAATAATGCCAAATAAATAATTCCACCTTAAACCAGGCAAAGACGTTAGAGTACTTTGTACAATTCCCCACTGCAAAATGGCACTTCAAACAGTCCTCCTTCCAATAAAATCCTAAATAGGCTGCCACTTCTCCAACTGGGAGCCGTCTTGCTTCAATAACAGTGATGTTCCTCAAAGATTATACCCCTCACCATAGCGGTAGTTGAAGGAATTCATTTGCACTTGACTGCGGGAGTCAGTTGAATGATCCTGGATATCTCATGCTGAGATCTGATTGGCTGTCAACACTTCAACCAGGAAGTGTTGGGGGTCATTTTAGGACTCTAATTGAGCCGAATCGGGAAAATAAAACAAGAAAAAAAAAAAAGATTAGGGGGCAGGGTAGGAGTGACCTGCCCCCTAACTCTGGTGCTGTTGTCCTTCTGGGTCCCTGCCAAAGCAAAAAAGCATTTTTTCATCCAAAAACATGGAGGAACTGCAAATCCGGTGAACTGTTTTAAACAAAAAAAAACCAGCACAGTTTCCCACACTCATTTTTTTAAGCCCCCAGGAGGGCCAGGTCCCGGTGGCATGCATATTTATATCACAGATAGATGGGGATACATGACTTTCTTCTGTGCACCTAATAGTACCCCGGGGACGCCACCTCCCTGGGGAGTTAATTAGATTGGGGGAGGGCAGCGTGGTCCCTCTTTCCTTGATACAGAGCCCCAAGGACCACCACCTCTCTGTTTTTTTTAATTTAAATAGAAAGGGGATTTTGTGGGCCGCCACCCGCCCCTTGAGGGCTCCAGGGATCCCCACTTCCCTGCGGCCATACAGACAAAGGGAGAGAAGGGGCAGCAGCCCCCTTCCTAGCCATATTCACCCCTGGTACCACTACCTCCCCTGGGCATGGCCACTGTAGCAAAGGGCAAGAGGACCATACGTCCCTGCTCCCGGGATGTCTACGGCCCAGGGGACCACCAATCTCCCCAGGGCTGCTGGCCTGTGCAAACAGAAGGGGGGGTGGCATGGCCTCCCACCAGGAGCCACTAATGGCTGTGGGAACCACCACCCCCCAGGGCCGTCTCCCAAGGTACCCGTCCTCTGGAGATAACAGATTTATTTTGCTTGGCAGGAGCTTTGACAGCTCCTGCCAAGTGAGAGCAAACTGTAAGTCCCGTTTGAGGGGGCGGGACTGGGAAAACTGCTCCTGCTTGGTGGGAGCGGACTTTTTAATCTGTTTTCCTGCCTGTTGTCAAACAGGCAGGAAAACAAATGAAGGGATTGCCCCTCCACGCAGCGAGCTGCATTTTTTGTAGCTTCCTGCGTGGGGAAGCAATGTCAGCTCCCTCAGTATGAAGTAGCGAGACAGCAGTGACCATGGGGGTATTCAGGCTCTCTCCCTCCTCCACCCCCCACGGTCCCTAACCAGAGAAATACGAGCACATCTCCAAGTAAGAAAAAAACACTTACTACATTTAATTAAGAAGTACCCTTGTTTGTTGGAGATTCAGCTCTTCGTAATCTTGTCATCTTCTCCACACCAGAATTCTTGCTATCAGTATGAAGATGCTTGAGGAACAATCACATTGCCAAAGTTACAGTAAAACAAGGTCACTGGAGACATTACCTTTGAATCCTTTATGCAGCTGTAGTGTGGCATATGCACTATATATTTACCCAACGAGATAGCACTTGCTAATTAGTCAGTAGAAAGTACTGCTGGGTAGACATTTTGCACACAACCGTGATCTCTTATATAAATAAGCATGTCAGAATGCATTCTGGCACCAATGTTCATTTCACGGAAATTATAACTCAACCCTCCAGGCCAGGCCCTGCAGCCAACCTCCTGCTCTATCAAAAAAAACATGATTCACTGGAGCTGACATTGTGGTTACCTATATAGGCGCCACCCATGCACTGGCGTCAGTTTTTTTTCTTTCTGCACCAGTTAGCACTGATCCATAGAAGAGCTACTCCTTCGTCTCATTTTGACAGGCTTTTTTCCACATTTTGTTTAATATTTTTTCCTGTGCATCGAGATGTCATCTAGGAAGGTAGGGTGTAAGCCATGTGGGGCCTGTCACTGCGCCATGTTGGAATTGGACCCGCACCGGTGCGTTTATAGTGTCATAAGAATGACCATGACTCGAAGTCGAGCTCAGACTGCCGGGCCATGGAGCCAAACGCTTTGAGGGAGTGGTCCCTAAAGCTGATTGCAGCCCAGCAGTCGATGCTGGTTAATGCGACTCCTAGGAGATCGGCGTCCCGATCGAGAAGATCGCGAGACCGCTCAAGGAGCCCCAAGTCACTTCCTTCTACTTGAGGTTCTCGGGCAAGTGGCACAAGAAGGAAAATAAGTTAAAACGGTCTTGGACTTCACCGCGTCCGTCAGCCAATGTGACGAGTGAGGAACATCGGCGTTCCAAGAATGGTTCTGAAGAGCTGTTGTCAAATCCGACTCTGCACCTCCCCAAGTATCCGGAAGCCAGAGCGACCACCACTCAATTTAAAGAATTCTACAAGGCCATGTGCCTCGTATTTGAGTGGGCCGGCACGACCAGGAGCGCTTTTGGGCCCTGTGAGATTTTAAGAGACTCCATCAGGTTCCACGGCTTTGGCCTTGGCTCCTATGGAGTCTCATGGATCCGGATCGGGATTGGTCGTGCCAATGCAACTTTCTCAAACGCCAGTCCTAACGCAGATGCTCCTGGTGGCACTAGCCCCATTCTGATACCCGACGACTCGGAGTCAGAATGGCTTTGATCTACGCTGATTACAGCGTCTGCAGGGCCCATTGATCCTAGATCATTCCATGAGAAGCCAGGCTTAGGCGAAGAATGTGAGGGGTCACTGTTAGAGACCCCAACTCCACTGGATTGGTATGAAGAGGGAGGTGATGCCAGTGGACTGGACACTTCTCCAGATACTGTCTTATTCTTTCCACCAACTGTGGCTACGGAGGAGGGGGCATCTTATGAAATGGTGCTCAAGAGGGAAGCTTAGGTCCTTGACCTCGAACTTCCCTTGGTGGCAGCCAAGACAAACATCTTGACTGAAGTGCTTCAGCTTGTGGCTTCCTCATCTGAAACCCTTTTCCCCTTTAATGAAGCTCTGGCAGATGTCCTACTGGGAACTTGGTCCAAGCCCAGCACAGGGACTTCTGTGCACAGAAGAATTGCCCGCTGTTATCACTCTGTTCTAGGTGATTCTAGCTTCCTCATCCAACACCCCACCACTGAAAGCTTGGTAGTCCAAGTCTCTACTTTCCATGGCACATTCCCTGCCACTCCCCCAGGCAGGAAATCCAAGAGACTGGACACACTTGAGAAAAAAGATGATGTTTTATTCCGCCGGTCTGGCAGGGCGGTCAGTAAACACTGCATGCATTTTGGGTTGTTATTACCATACCCTTTGGGATACGGTTGTCCAAGTACAGTCACAGGTCCCAGCAGAGGCTAGTATTGAAAGCATTTTTTCCCCTCTGTCAAGGGGACGTTAGTGCAAGTGTGCACGGACAACACCACTGCCATGTGCTACTGCAACAAACAGGGTGGGGTGGATTCATGCCCACTTTGACAAGAGGCCTTTCGTCTCTGGACATGGCTGGAACAGCAGTTCATAACTCTGGTTGTTTAACACCTGGCAGATTCTATGAATGACCGAGCAGACAAGCTCAGCCGTCAATGCCTAGCAGATCACAAATGGCGTCTCCGTTCAGAGGTGGCACATGGAATCTTTCAGCAGTGGGGAGAGCCTTGGTTAGATCTGTTAGCCTTCAAAGAGAACACAGTGTCAGCAGTATTGCACATTGGAGTTTATAAGGCGGCAATTGCCCGGAGATGCTTTTCACCTCCGGACTGGGCACAGAATCTGGTATCCCGAGCTTCTGAAAATGAGCATCGATCTTTCGATCATGGTGCCCCTTCGGGATGATCTTAAGTCGCAGCAGCAGGGAAAGGTCCTCCAACCGAACCTGTCAACTCTCCGCCTCCTTGTGTGGGGATTGAGCGGCAACATTTGACCTTTCTCCTGAAATCTGTGAAGTTAACTTGGCTGCCAGGCATACCACCACCCAAATGGTATATGCCTGCTGTTGACAAAAATTTGTAAAATATGGTACAGAAAATATACCAACCCCCTTTCTGCTTCTTTTTGATGTTCTTCTCTTTCTTCTCACCTAGTCCTCATGTAGCTCGTGTGCTTCCTTTGAGCCACTACACAATTGTTCAGTCTGGCTGCTTACCATCAAAACAGGCTTTCTAGTGGCACTAACATCTGCCAGGAGGTCGAGTGAGCTGCAGGCTTCATCCTCCAGGCCTCCTTATCTCTCTCTGTGTTCCCAGACAAAGTTGTGCTTCACATCAGGGCCTCTTTCCTACTAAAGTTGGTGACTTTATTCCATCTTGGACGGTCTGTCATCCTGCCCCCTTTTTAGGCTCCTCCACATCCCTCTAAAGAAGAGGAGCAACTCCACCGTCTGGCCACAAAAATAGCATTGTTCTACCTTGACTGCACCGCAGGAGTTCCGGGTGGACAACTATCTCTTCTTAGGCTATGGAGAAGCTAAAAAAGGTTGGGCTATTCAGAAACTTACCATTTCGCGCTGGGTCGTTCTCAGTTAAAAATCTGCTAAACCAAGGCTAAAAACCAGCCTCCTGAGGGCTTACAGGCCCATTCCACCAGGGGAAAAGCTGGGACTACGGTGTTGGCTCGTCAAGTCTTGGTCCTGGACATCTACAAGGCAGCAACATGGGCATCCCTGCAGACGCTCGCCAGACACTATTGCCTGGACAGTCAGGTCCGCAGGGACAGGCATTTCACCCATTTGGTCCTTCAGGACTTCCTAGTTTAGAAAAAATGTCCTCAGCCCACCACCAAAAGGGTATGGCTTGGGTATTTATTCAAAGGCAAGAAATCTGCAGCTATAAGTCTATCAGATGAACAAGTTTCTTACCTTCGGTAACGTATTATCTGGTTGAGACACTATCTAGCTTCAGATTGCTTACAAACCCACCCATTCCTCCCTCCTCTTTGGATGGATTTTTAGTGCTAGGATTGCTCCCTTTCTGTGGCATAGTTTGGACACACGTTTGTCAGTTCACTTTATAGCTCTGCACTCCTGACATGGAAAGTCATGAAAAGTAACTGACGTCCACGCGCCTGACTACTGTAGGAATATGGCTCTGTTAGGTAATTAGGTATATTGTGCACAGATTCCATGGATTCCTGAGAGGCTTAATGGAGGCTAAAGTAGATGATACTAATGCTCTATTTTGTGGTAGTGTGTTCGTACAGTTAGGCTTATCAGAGTGTAGTGCAAAACATTTGTTGGACTCACACAGTCAAAAAATGAGGCACACACAGTGATTAACTCCAGGCCAATGTTTTTATATAGCAAAAATATATTTTGTTGCATGTAAATAGAGTTATAACCAAGTATCAGTCATACGTGTCAAATGTACTATGTTTGGGTTTTGCGGATAAAGCAGTTTACAAGTAACACATTTAGCAGGTGAGTACTTGACTTACAATCTCGGTCTTTGGGGTTAGGATGTCCACAGGTCAAAGTTCAAGTTGACCCTCAAAGTGCACCTCCAGCAACACGGGCCAGCCGAGTGCAGAGGTCAAAGTTGGCTTCAGGTTTTCTATGGAATCCTATGAGGACTGGGGGGACTTGGTAGAAAACAGATTGCAGGTAAGTACCTGGGGTTTCAGGACACAGGCCTGGGGGGTTTAGGTCAGCACCGGGAGGGGCCCACAGGTCAACACTAAATACACACCCTCAGCAACACTGGGACGGCTGGGTGCAAGGTGCAAACACAGTGCTGGGCCCCCAATGTTTTTCAATAGGGTGATAGGGGAGAGGGGTTATAAAAAATGCTGCAGGCAGGTGGTCGATTCTGGAAAAGCAAAGTAGTAGAGGTACCCACTGGAAGTTGCTGGACCATCTTTCGGATTCCTCAAGGCCAGGGGGCTGCGGGTGGAGGGGTACCTTTGGGCGTCAGGAATCTTCGTTGGACCTGGTCACAGTGAGGGAGGTCCTCTGGATTCAGGCTGCACGCATTGTTGTGTTGGCCAGGACGGGTCAACCCAGGGTGGACTCGAGGTTAGAATTGCCTGAGGGACCTTCTCTGGACCAGTGGGCCATCTGAACTCGGGCCGTGGGCGTTGGGTGCAGAGTGGGCAGGGCTTATGGATCAAGGGTGGTTCTGGAGTCCTTTGGGAGGGTTTCTTATGGACTAGCCCGCTGTCCTTGGTGCTCTGCTGGGCAGGCAGTCCTCTGGGGATTTGTAGAGGTTGTTGGTCCTGCAGGATGCTTCACCTTTTTGTAGTAGGCGTCTTGAAGCTGCAGATAGGCCGATATGGCTGGGGCCAAGTCAGTTGTCATCTGGAGTCTTCACTTCTGGGGTCAGCTTTGCATTCATTTCTTCTTTCTTGAGGTTGCCACGAATTCTGGTGAATAAGGTTTAGGGGTGTCCCTAAATACTAGATTTAGGAACGTTACTGGGTTCAGAGGGCAAGAGCCAATGGCGACTGATCCTGAGGGTGGCTACACCCTTCCTGTGCCCACTCCCTTTGGGGAGAGGGGCACATTCCTATCCGTATTGGTCCCTCTCCTCTAAACCAAGATGGAGGATTTTGCAAGGAGTGGGTCACTTCATCTCTGGACACCTTAGGGGGGGGGGGGGGGTCCTAGCTGAAGTGTTCACTCTGCCTTGTTTTACCTAATTTTCCCTCCAGACCTGCTGACAAACGAGGGGCTTTGTCCGGGTGGGTGGACTTCTCCACTAGCTGGGGTGCCCTCGTGGCCACTGTTACAGGAGTACTGAGCCTTTGAGGCTCACGGCTAAATGTTGCAGTTCCAAATGTTTGAAGCACCTCCACCCAGAGCAGGCTTTGTTTCTGACCCCAGAGAGCACAAAGGCTCTCACCTCATGGGGTCAGAAACGTGTTTGTTAGTGGCAGGCTGGCATAGACTGGTCAGGCTTACACTAAAGGGTTGGGTAAAAAACAGGGAGCACATCTAAGATGACCTCTGTGTGCATTTTACAATAAATCCAACACTGGCATCCGTGTGGGTTTATTGTGCTGAGAAGTTTGATACCAACCTTCCGGTCTTTAGTGAAGCCATCATGGAGATATGGAGTTCATAATGACAGACTCCCAGCCCATGTACTCAATATGGCCACAATGCACTTACGGTGTCTAAGAAGGGGCTTTGAGACTGTAGGGGCATAATGCTCATGCAGCTATGCCCTCACCTGTGGTATAGGGCACCCTGCCTTAGGACTGTAAGGCCTGCTAGAGGGGTGACTTACGTATACCACAGGCAGTGGTTTGTGGGCATGGCACCCTGGAAGGGGTGCCATGACGACTTTACCTTTTTCTCCCCACCAAAAAACGTAATATGCAATGGCGTTGTGCATGTGGTTGGTGAGGGGTCCTTTAGGGTGGCACAATATATGGTGGAGCCCTTAGGGACCCTCCCTGGCCATACAGCCCTTGGTACCATGGGTACCTTTTACAAGGGACTTAGCTGTGTGCCAGGGTTGTGCCAATTGTGGAAACAATGGTACAGTTTAGGGAAAGAACAATTGTGCTGGGGCCTGGTGAGCAGGATCGCAGCACACACTCAGTCAAGTTAGCATCAATACCTTGCAAAAAGTGTGGAGAGTAACCATGCCAAAAAGGGCACTTTCCTACAACTGTATTGTCATTTCCAGTGACAACGATGCAAACAGTGCTGTGCAGAACTAAACGAAGCCACCAAATGGCGTGCAGGGCTTCTGCTCACTCCAATGTTTGCGGATCCAGTCTGATGTCTGAAAAATTCAAAGGTAAGTAATCTGCAGCTAGATATTGTCTCTACCAGATAATGTGCTACTGAAGATCAGTGACTTGTTCATCAGTGATAGTGTTTCACGTAGTTTGTGACGCATTAGTAGAGCTACATTGCTTGGTTTCCAAAGTTTGTATCAGCCCTTCTTTTTATCCATTCATCCGTGACTAAAAAACATGGTTGAAAGAGTTGTATGAATTCTTAAATAGTTTTGCTTTGTTGCTTCTAAAATTGTATATAAATTGAAGACATCTATTGAAGCGGTCTGCGATGGAAAATTAAAAAGGCAAAAAATTTCAGAGAAGAGTACATTTGCATTTTGAGTGTCACTGGGAAGCTTGGCTAAAGGTGTGAGACGTAGTAAAATAATCTTTGTTGAAAATAATAGCAATGCATCTCTATGACGTGGGTAAGTCTACAGTTAAATCAGTAGGTATGAAAACCCAAGGTCTAATTGGTCTTTTTAAAGGTTATAATAATCCAAATCTCTTTTGAGAATCAGTCCTGGCTCAGTTCACATTTCGGAGGACTTGACATATTGATTGACACCTTGGTGCATTGCTGGTCATTAGAAATATAATATTCTCTTTGACCTCAATGTCCAGATGTCATTGAATCATGACAAATTTGAAGGATTATCAGACAATGTTGATCAGTGGGGATACTTAGCCTTTTCAGGATAAATATCAGTGGATCACTCAGAGAAATGTTCCTAGAAAACCAGAACCAGTTATTTATGTTGAGGATATTTTTTTTGATGTAGAGTCGCTGTGTTTCATTTTGAAATGTCTCTTTTATTCTGGGCATCATCGAGAACAAGCAATAGACTACAATATTTTATGAATCTGGAATTTATTTCATCTTCAATTCATATTGCTGAAACAAGTAAACCCATCTGGTGTGCCTACTGGTCTTACACTTCTAACTTGTCTGACAATTTTTAGGTACTTATGATACTCTTTCTGATGATTACTGGGTGTTGCACTCCTAATAAAGTGTGTCCATTCTCTGATTGTCCCTGTCACACCAGTGAGAATTGTGTCTCACACTCAGTAGCTAATTGCATCTTTTGTGAATTTCTGTGAAAAAAAGCAATATAATAATCTTCTGTACCATTATTAGGATAAAAACTGTCCATAGATGCAGCCAGAGATTTTGCTAAAAGTCTGAAATAAAATCGGTGCTTTGGGAAAGAAGTCTTTTAATTCTTGAAAGTCCTGAAATACATTATGGCCCTCATTCCAACCCTGGCGGTCTCTGACCGCCAGGGCGGAGGGCAGCGGAAGCACCGCCAACAGGCTGGCGGTGCTTCCAGGGCTATTCTGACCGCGGCGGTTTCCCGCCGGTTTTCCCCTGGCCCAGGGAATCCTCCATAACGGCGCTGCTTGCAGCGCCGCCATGGGGATTCCGACCCCCTTCCCGCCATCCTGTTCCTGCCGGTAAAACCCGCCAGGAACAGGATGGCGGGAACGGGTGTCGTGGGGCCCCTCGGGGCCCCTGCACTGCCCATGCCACTGGCATGGGCAGTGCAGGGGCCCCCTAACAGGGCCCTATACAGATTTTCACTGTCTGCTTTGCAGACAGTGAAAATCGCGACGGGTGCCACTGCACCCGTCGCACCCCTTCAACTCCGCCGGCTCCATTCGGAGCCAGCTTCCTCGTTGCAGGGGCTTTCCCGCTGGGCCGGCGGGCGATCTACTGGCGATCGCCCGCCGGCCCAGTGGGAAAGTCAAAATGACCCCCGCGGTCTTATGACCGCGGTGCGGTCTTTCGGCGGTTTCCGACCGGCGGGCAGCACCCGCCGAAGTCGGAATGAGGGCCTATGTCTCCTGAAAGACACAACTCTGTGAATTCATTGGACTTTAATTGAAGTTAGTCTCTTCCACTCCAAAATAGCTTTTACTTTAAAGTTCTCCCTGGTTACTCCTTCAGTGGATAGGCAAGAATCTAAAAAAGTTACAAAGGTTTGATCAAAGGAACAATTTTTAGGTTTACCAAAAAGTTAATGTATTCTTATTCTGGATAAGAACCTTCTTGACATGATTGTGATCATCCACTGCAGTTTTACAGAACACCGAGATATCAATAAACTACCATGCAATGCAAGAGAAGTTTAAAAAAACAAAATAATTGAGTTCATGTCGTATGTATTTGTAAGGGGAGTTTGTCACCCAAGAGGATATCATGGTGTTATAAGAAAAGGGAAGCTGCCTTGACTGAGGCCTATTAGAAGAGCCAAAGATGATATTTGGCTCAAAGATGTAATTCACAAAGGAGTACATGATGCTGGTGTATGGGTTCAGTTGCTATATTAACTGTAAATTTAGATGGCATAGCTCACCTTTGTGCTCTTCTTGCGCTGCTCACCTTCATTTCTGTTGGCTTGGACAGCTCTTTCTTGGAGCGCTTCTTGTGAGCTGGTATACACTTGAGTGTTTGATACCTAGTGGGCAGTTAGCACTCGCTACTGCCCTACTAGCTAAATTTATGGGCCGGTGCATTGCAGAGTCCAAATTTGTTTCCCTAATGTCTGAAAGATGATCTGAAAGCTGTTTTCCATTAGTGCCCAGTCTTAATTCGGTTAAGATGGTAAGTTGTCCCAAATCTGGTTTGGTAAAAATCTTATATTCCTGAACTGCTTCTAAAATGGAAGCTATCAAAGGAAGAAGGTATCTGTCCTTGGTTGCGACTTGATTGAATTCCCAAAAATCAATACAGATGTAATTCAGAGGTGTCTTTTATCCAGGAACAAAGAATAGTGAGGTGTTTCTGTAAATATCCTTGCAAGGCCTTTTATACATTTGGACCGGACAATGAGATTCTTTCAAAAGGTTCCACAAAACCTAGCTGCACTTTTCTTAAACAAGCAGAGTCTCAGTGATGTTGAAAAAAATCATTTGCTTCAAAGACTGTAACAGAAAATTCCTGATACTCCGTTGAAGTTCAGATTAATTGGACAATGGTTTCAACTGTAGAAGATATTGCTTAACATTAGAATCACCCATATGAGTGTTCTTCAGAGTGAACATGTTCGACCTGGCCTTCCCTTCAAGGTCATCCCCAAACTGCCTTCACCCCTCCTGTTTCCTGAATCCATTTGTTTTGGGTTATAGGACCTCTGCACTTTACCACTATCAGCCAGTGCTACAGTGCCTGTTCTCTCTCATTTAAACATATTAAAAATTGGTTTACGTAAACTGGCACATTTATTTTACTTGCAAGTCCATAGTACAGTGGTACTACATGTATCCAGGGCCAGTAAATTAAATTACATCAAGTGGGGCTGCAGTACTGATTGTGCCATCCTCTACATAGGCCTTTAAAAATGTCTCAGGCCTGCCATTGCATCCGGTGTGTGCAGTTTTAAACTGCCATTTAGACCTGGCAAAATAAACCTTTTGCCTGGCCTCTACATTCCTTTTTAATATAGATGTTATCCTAGAACAGCCCATAGAACAGGGTGCAGTGTATTTACAAGGTTGGACATTTATATGTCTTAGTAGTGAAAACATCTCAAATTTGTTTGTAACTACTTGGGATACCTTTTTATATTTAGTAAGTGATAACTTTTGATTAGGAACAGGTAGGAAAGTCATGTTTGGTGTCTGGGGAATTGTATTTTAAGACCCTCATTAATGGATAAGTCAGAATTTAAATCACAATTCTGAAAACGCCACTTTCAGAAAGTTGTCATTTTACTGGCCTAACCATATGGTGCCTGCAGCCTGTATCCTCGGTCGCCCGACTAGTTGTAGTTGATGGTTGGCCTTTGTGTATTCCTACCAGACAGCATCACAATAGAGGGTGTGGGTGCTGGTAGGATGGCCTTCTCTATCGGGACTGGGGGGTGGGGAAGAACCATAGCCAAGCTCACACACAACGGACTCCACACTAGTCTGTAGTGCCCCAGACAGACTGGGACCAGAGTAGACAGGCAGGAAATTCCACCCACCTCTGTAGGTGGAAACTCCAAAAGGTTCTCTCATTCCAAAGTGGGCACCAGGTATAAAAGGTTGACCCACAGACAGACTCTTCAGTACACTCCAGGACCTGTGGATACTACTATAGAAAGGTGACTTTCTGCTGGAGGCCTTCTCCCTGCTTGCTTAGAAGTAAGTCCAGAACTACTTCATTCATCCCAGGCTGAGGGACTCCGAGGGTCAGCTGACTGACCTGTTCTGTGATACAGAGACATGACACAAGCTTCAGCGGCCTCCCTGCAGCTGCTCAGCCGGCCTGCTGCACTGGACCTACCTGAGCCTTGCTGGTCTTAGCTTTCCTGATCTTTGAGGTACCTCGCCAGCATCTAATCCTTTGGCTGGCATATTTCAAGCTTCTCCTGAAGTTATGGGTACCTTATGACCACGAACAGGGTAGTTCGTGCCAAGGTCTTGCTGCCCGTGCCGAAAACAAACACAAAGCTCCAGTGAAACAGACTCTTTGTGCTACACCTACCTTCTCCAGCAAAGATTGTCCATGATGCCTGACAGGATATTTGCGGTACAGCGATGACCATCTGCAAAGCCCACCCTGCCCTTTGCGCTGTAGTGATGACTGTCCAAGATGCTCTCCCTGCTCCTTGTCTCCACTTTCACTGCAAACTCTTCGCACTAGACTTTAGTAAGTAACCTTTTCAGTGGGACTAACATGATCCCAGTATCCAGCCCGTGCTCCATCACAGTAGGCCTGAACTTTCACCCGGTCTTTCACAATTGGATAACTGCAAGTGGTGCTTTGTGCTTGTTTTAGAGTCAGATAATTTCTTAAAACTTACTACATTGTCCTAAATTGGTGTGGGATTTTTCTGGTATTGTTTTCACTTGATTAATGTTTGTGTGTTGTATAAATACTTTACGCAAGCCAGACTGCTTTTGTTCCAAGCTACCAGAGGGTTAAACACAGGTTAATCTTGTGACTATTTGTGGCTCACCATGATAAGGATTGCAACTGCTGCCTGAGTAGGGTTTCACTCCCCTCCTCTGTCCAACTACCCAACTAACCTGGAAGAAACTGAAGCCATAACTGATTCCACAACCTGAGGATTTTCTTCAGCAATTTTAGGAACACAATTTTCTTTTGCCCAGTAGTTCCCAAACTTTTGACTTCTGTGGGCCCTGGCTTTATCAATACTTGAACACGGGGACTCTCACTGAATCATTATTGAAATCAGGGGACCTCCCACTGTAGCATTACTGGAAGTCAGGGACCCCGGCCTAAACAATACACAACAAATGCAGAAACAAGCATTCATAAAACACATACACAAATAACACATTTTATTTAATTTGAAAACAAATATAAATAAAAAAGTGCATTTTGATAGGAAGGTTGGAGCTTTTCTACATTAAATTGAAGCCACACATTGCCCATACTGTATTCAGTTCGATGCACCTGCACTGCTCCCACAAATCAATCTCAGGATACCAATGTCATTTTTACCATCCATTTATTTTCAGATTCCTTAACGCTTAGAGTACGTTTTAAAATTTTAAGTTGTATGTTAAGCAACTTTATTTATATAAACTTTATTATTCTGTTAATAATATTTAATTTTCTAAGCATTTGTGGACACCCTGAGGAGGCTTCACAGACCCCAGGTTGGGAACCACTGCTTTAGCCCATTCCATGTTCACATGTGTATTAGAGCCACCATGACTGGAACATTGATGACCTGTTCTTGCATTTGTATTGTAACCTTAAGTGAGATGAATCAAGAAGATATTAAATTAATTGCTTGAGGCAAAGATTTATAGGGCATCAAACATGTCTTTGGTCTTGTCTTCAAGGGAGAGTTTTTCTCTCTTTCCAATAACCACTTTGATCCAGTAAGACACCGTCTAATAAGATGCTAGTCCAATCTACAATGCGTGCACAAAACCATATTTCTATAATGTTTATTCTTCTTTTCCACTTGTTCACTATATTTGCATAAGATCTTTTTGACTCAATAACAGGAATTCTTGAGGATACTGAAGGTGATTTTAAGGTGACCAGGAGGCTAGGCCTAAGATATGGGTCTCTAACCTTTTCTGTTGTGAGAGAAACGTCTGAATAGTGGAAATTATCATGTGTTACTGAAGGCTTAGCTACTCATGCATTGTTACCAGACACCCCCACAAGCATTTCCAGTTTGCCGTGCTTCCTTTTGCCACCTGCACTCTTCGGGTGATCACCAAGGTGATGGCGGTGGTTGCAGCGCATCTGCAGAGATCATGGTTGCCAGTCTTTCCATATCTCAACAACTGGCTGTTGAAGGAGGACGCTCCCCAGGCTGTTGTCTCCCTATGGCGGACCTCCGCAATGAGACAGCCTCTGAGGCTCTTTGGAACTCATGGCCTCCTGTGTCCTGCAAATCCACATTGGCATATGCGGGTTCTACAGTGGGACCTGAAGCTCCAGTGGGCACAACGTCAGGGGAATCTCTCCAAGATGGTCCAGATCTCAGGAGTGGGGTGGGGGGGGGGAGACTGCAAAAGACCTGCAGTGGTGGCTAATGAACAGCAATTGGGTCAGTAGTAGATACCTCTACTTTCCCTAACCAGATCCCGCATTAGTAACCGATGCATCACTCCTGGGATGGGGCGGCCATCTGAGAGAAGTGGATATCAGAGGACTCTGTTCTCTAGCGTAATCCAGACTCCACATCAACTTGCTGGAGCTCTAAGCGATCAGACTTGCATTGAAATATTGAAATCCTTTCTGCCCCCCCCCTTTAAAGGGAAGGCTTGTTCAGGTATTCATAGACAACACCTGGACGTGGCTGGAAAATCCGAGCATTCCATGGTGGTTCAACACATGGCAGGTTCTCTGAACCCCAGGGCGGACAAACTAAGTCTAAGATGCCTAGTGGATCACGAATAGTGTCAACCCGGAGGTTGTGCAAGGTCTCTTTCATCAGTGGGGTGAGCCTTGGTTAGATATTTTTGCCACTGCCAAGAACACGGAATGTCTGCAGTTTTATGTGCTGGAGTTTCCAAGGCAGCTCTCACTTGGAGCCACTTTTTGTTTCAAGTGGCGCTCAGACACCCTGTATGCTTTTCTGCCCATGCCACTTCTGCCCAGAGTTCTCAAGAATGACATGCTCAAGTTATTCCCGTGGCTCCGGACTAGGCGCAGGAGAGTCTGTTTTACTGAGATACTGAGCATGGCCATTGATATGCCAATCAGGATTCTCTGATCAGTCAGCCCCTTTGGGAGGATCTTCTGTAGCTGCAGCAGGGAAAGGTTCTGTACTTAAACCTGTCCAGTCTCCGCCTTTGTTCGTGGCGATTGAGTGGTAGCAGTTGACAACCTTTGACCTTCCTCCTAAAGTCTGTCTGTGATATTTTTGTATCTAGGCGTTCCTCCACTAAGACGGTATAAGCCTGCTAGTAGAAGAAATTTGTAGCTTGGTGCTTTGAAATGTTGCCCCCCCCCCTTTCTGCCCCTCTTTCTCAGGTTCTTTACTTTATTCTGTCTCTTGCCCATCAGTGCTCTGGGCACTCTGAAGGGCTATCTTTCTGCTATTTCTACATTCCTCAGATTGCCTGATCAACACTCTCTTTTCCAATCTCCTTTTGTACATAGATTCTTGAAATGTTTGGTTAATCTTTTCTGACCTTCTCTTTTTATCATGCCACAGTGGGACTTAAATCTGGTTATCACATTCTTAATGTGTGCTCCTTTTGAACCTCTTCACAGTTGTCCCCTGTGGTTACTTACCATCAAAACTGCTTTCCTTGTGGCTTTGACATCTGCCTGACTGTTTAGGGAGCTGCAGGCCTTGTCTCCTAAGCCACCCTATTTATCTATCCATCCTGACAAAGTGGTGCGTCACATGTGGGGACCTCCTTTCTTCTGAAGGTGGTCACACCCTTTCATGTGGGTCAGTCCATCACCTTACCTACTTTCTATGCTTCACTTAACCCTCCCAAGGAAGAGGATTGTCTCCATCATCCAGACCCCAAAGAAGCGTTGTGTTCTAAGTTGACCGCACGCCGAAATTCTGGGTGGACAATCAATTCTTCATGGGGTATGTTGCAGCTAAAAACGGTTATGCTGTACAGAAAAGGACCCTCTCCAGATGGGGTGTGCTTTAAATCAAAATCTGTTACACATTGGCCAAGAAGCAAGCCCCTGGGGGCTTGCTTTCACATTCCACCAGAGCCAAAGCTGTGACCACTGCGTTAGCACGCAGAGTTCCGGTCTTGGGCATCTGCCAGGCAACAACGTGGACTCTCTGCACACATTTACTAAACATTTACTGCCTGAACAGTAAGGTCGGTTGTGAGTGACTTTTTTTAAAATCTGATATTGGTCCCCAGACCCATCTCCGGGGATGATATTGCTTGGATATGTATTTTACGGTAAGGAATATGCAGCTGGAAGTCTCTATCAAATAAACAAGTTACTTATCTTCGGTTACGCCTTATCTGATAGGGACTGTATCTAGCTCCAGATACCTTCCCCAACCCACCCATCCTTCCCCCTCGGCATACAGATTTCTAGGGACAGGGCTGTATCCCTTTTAGGGCTCTAGTTATCCACACCAGTGGTCAGTATTCTTCATGGCTCCGTGCTTCTGGCGTCGAAAGTGGTGAAAAGAAACTGACCTCAGTGTGCCTGGGTGGTGCCGTGGACATCACTTCCGGCGCAGACGACCCTGATGACACACGTGGAGCCGAACAACGCCACCTACCAGCATGCGGGCTACTGATCATGAATATTTTTTCAGCTCCAGTCTGATGCTTGGTTTAATTCTAAGGTAAGGAATCTGCAACTAGAAATAGTCTCTACCAGATAAGGGGTTACCAAAGTTAAGTAAGTTCATTAGGTGCATCAGGCAGTCTTATTCACCTCATAACATGTTTTCCAATGTGGTGTCTTCATGTTTCACATTCAGATAGTTAAATACCAATATTGTAGACACATATCATAAGAAATTGGGTTATTGGTTGTGGGGAGACTGCTGAAAACAATACTCAGGCCGCAACCGTAGTAGTTTTCAGGGTGAACCATAAAGGTCACTAACTTAACATGTGCTTAACTATTTGGTTACTTGGCACAAAAGCAGTCGGGTTTCTCTGTGTAAACTATTTATGCAGCAAATGAAGAGTAATAAAGTGAGAACACTGCACAAGAAAAATGCCAAACCAATTTAAAAGGGAGAGTAAATTCGAATAAATAAAATTATACCAGAACAACAAAAATCCAATTAGTAGAATTAGAGATCCAGTTCAAAAGTTTTAAGTAGATGTAGCACCTAAACGCACAA
Organism: Pleurodeles waltl; assembly: GCF_031143425.1. Taxonomy (NCBI): domain Eukaryota; kingdom Metazoa; phylum Chordata; class Amphibia; order Caudata; family Salamandridae; genus Pleurodeles; species Pleurodeles waltl. The sequence continues at coordinate 814,009,248 of NC_090440.1, forward strand.
ACTGCTACTTTTGGTCATCTTCTTGTGCTAGACCGGTTGAAAGTCATAAGTTGAAGCTGATCGGAATGAAGTGCAGACTGGATAGAAGGACCAGGTTGGTCCTGCTGGAAAAGATACCTTCTCCAAATCTGGCAGAAAGAGTTCTATTCACGGTGGAGGAGCAGGGGGAGTGTCGAGGATAATTATCGCTGTAGTGCAAAGAGCCAGTAGAGTGGTGTGGACAGTTGTTGCATTAGCGATCTCTGTCGTTGCTGTAGGCCGAAGTGCAGATCTCTTGTGATGTGGGTCGTAGCTGTAGCGTGAAGTCTGGTTCACAATTATTTGTGTTCGTGGTCATAGCAGATGGCAAAGTCTTGACATGAATTAGCCGGTTAGCGGTCTCAAAGAATCCAAAATTTCAGGATTTCTCCTTTTCTTGCAGAGGCTGTACACTCTAATGCCAGCCATGGGTCCAAGACCTGGGGAGGCACCTCTTAGGGATCATTCTGTCAGAGGCCAGCAGGGCTCAGGCCAGTCTGGTAGCAGGTTCAGTTGCAGCCGTTCAACTCGGCTGGTGCAGGGAGGCCTCTGGAGCTTGAGGTGTCCCTGTAGCTCAGAAAACGAGGTCTGCCGACTGACCTTTGGAGTCACTCAGGTTAGTCTGGGATGAAGGGAGCAGGTCCAGTCTTCCTTCTCAGAGAGGGACAGGCCTCAGTTAGCAAGGTAATCCTCTGGGTAACAAGGCTGACCTCAAGCCCGTTGAGGAACAAAGCTGTCTTCAAGCAGCAGTGCAGTATTCTGGGAAACATAGTAGACTTTCTGTAGTTTCCACAGGTCCAAGAGTGCAGTGAACATGTGTTCTGAGGCACCAATATTCATTCCTGGTGCCAGCCTTTGTAGTGGGGGGTATATCTAGGCTACACCCACCTCTGGTTTTGGAAAGAACTTCCCTTCCCCTTGCAAGGGTCTTAGAAGCCTGGGGTGAAAAAGGCGTGTGTCAGGTTCCTTTGTGTGTGCTGGAGGCAAGCCTTTTGAAGGGGCAGGGAACAGCTCTGCCCCCAGCCATCCAGACAGGATGGCCCACTGTCTGGAAGCAAAGCCATTCACAGTCATGTGACCCAGGACACTGGCAAAAGGAACAAATCTTTAGGACAAACAAATATCAACTTTCTAAAAATGACATTTCAGAATGGTGACTTAAATTCTGACCTAATCATTAAAGAGTGTAAATACCATATCTTTATCGACTCCCAACAAAAGGTTATCACCTATTAAATGTAATATGGTAATTGTTAGACCTGTTAACCTGAGGGTGGTCTTCCCCCAAACCTTTTGCCTGCTTGCCTCAAATTCTGCTGATTCGTTTTTGTTGACTTTAGGACTGTGGGCACTTCACCACTGTTGACCAGTACTAAAGTGCATGTGCTCTCTTCCCTACACATGGTTTGATTGGTATATCCACAATTGGCATACTTAATTTACTTGTAAGACCCTAGTAAAGTTGACTATCAGTGCCCAGGGCATTTAAATTAAATGCTACTAGTGTGACTACAGTACTAATTGTGCCACCAACTCATGTAGCCTTTAAACCTGTCTCAGGCCTTCCAATGCAGAGCCTCTAGGTGCAGTTTACATTGTCATGTCGGCTTGGCATTTATAACCTATTGCCAAGCCTTAAATGCCCCTTTTATTGCATATGTCACCCTTACGTTAGGCCCAAAGTAGCCCATAGGGGAAGGATGCTACATAATTAAAAGACAAGACATATACTTTTAAGTTTTACATGTCCTGGTAGTGAAAACCTCCGAACTAGTTTTACACTACTGTGAGGCCTGCTCCTCTAATAGGATAACATTGTGGAATTCCTTATTACATTTAATAAGCTGTAATTCCTAATTGAAAAGAAGTAGATATCTCATGTTTGGTACCTGTGTAATTGTAATAATAAATCTTCTTTATTGGTAAAGTCAGATTTATTGTTACAATTTTGAAATTGCCGCTTTTAGAAAGTTGGCATTTTCCTGCTTTTAGCCCTGTGTACCTCGAGCCTCTCTCCAATACACGTCAGTGCCGGGTGACTGCTTTGTGCATCCCCTTTAGACACCCACACACAAAGGGAGCTTAGGTGTAACTGATTGGCCATCAGCATCCAGATGGGCCATCTAGGGCAGGATGGGAGGGAGGAGCCGACACTTACACATGAATATGCAGTGTTGTGCATATCACAAAGGGTTGCATTCCCCCACCCCCTCACCCTCCCCCAGCCCCCTGGGAGTCTGGAGCCGGGGCATGAAGAAAGGACCTCTGTGAAACTTATTAGAATTCACCCCCACTTCAAAGGCATATTTGGGTAGAGGTACTGGTCCACTGATCCTACCACTACTGGACTTGTGAAGAACTGGAGGAAGGACTGCTGTGCTGCTACAAGGACTAAAACTCTGGACTGCTGCTCTGAAAGAACTGATTTTCTGCTCTGCTGCCGGCTGCACTCTGCCCTGCTGAGGAAGAACTTGAACCATCTCACTTGAACCCAGAGTGGCTTTAAGGGCATGTTAGGTTGTCCCATATTCTAAGTCTCAGGGACATCAAAGACTTCTTATCATCCTGCAACACCTCCTGGACATTGCTTGCTGCAAAAATTGCCCTGCCAAATGGTGCCAATCCAGTCCTTGCACCTTGGAAATGGGTTTAAATTGATCCAACTACCAGAATCTGCCCAATGCTGCAGATGTGGCGATCGGAACTGGTGCATCTCCACTGACTTCTACGCATTGCTGTGAGGATCTTGGACACTGCATCGCCTCCAGCAAATTGTGGCACCTGCGAGTATCAGGAGCACAGCATTGGTGGCTTGCGACCCATCACCTTCATTCCCAATACATCTTTGGCTTTGAACGGCTTGAAGCTGACACATAGCCCACATCTTCGGATCAATGCCAGTGCACCCCCTCTCTTTGATATTTGCATCTTGTTCTCAACATTGATGCAACTCCAAACAAAGGTACTATTTCAGTGGGCCAAGGCTGATCCCTGTATCAGACCTGCCCTCCACTGCAGTTAGCCTGACTTTTCAGATTTGACCCGGTCTGTTGCCACTAGATAGACCTGTTTGGCGCTACTACTTATTGGATTTTTGTCTCTTTGGTCTTGTTTTGTTCATTAAATTAAATCTATTTTCCTAACCTGTTGTGGAGCCTTTGTGATATTTTCATGGTGCTACTGTTTGAAATGTTGCACAAATATTGAACACAGTTGAGTTAAGCCTGCCTGCTTTGTGCCAAGCTACCAGAGGGTGAGCACAGGTTAAACTATGGTGTGTATCTGATTTACCTGGACTAGGATTGTGCCAACCAGAAACCCAGTTTCTTACAGTAACCCAATGTTAGTCAGTGGGGGAGATCAGCCTTCCGCCAGTGAAAAATGATTTCAGAAGTTTTTCACTACCAGTATATGTAAAACATACTACTTTTTAAATACAATGCACACTGCCCTATAAAATATTAGGGCCAACCTTTAGGCCCCATTTTAGGGAGGAGGGGTTTTATTTTGCCCAGTCGAAATGGAAGTTTAAAACTGCACTGTAGGCTAGTGGCAGGCTTGCGACATGCTTTAAAATCTACTTTAGTGGGTGGCACGAGTGCAGAAGGCATCGCTTTTACAGGCCCTGTATATGTTTAACAGGATTCACTGGGACATATAAGTAAATTAAATGTACCAATGAGTTGTAAGCATGTTGTATTATGTTTTAGGGAGACAGCACAAGACCTTTAACGCTGTTTAGCAGGAGCAAAAGTGCACAGAGTCCTAATGCCAACAAAACTGGTTCAGCAACAGAAGGCAAACATCTGAGAGAGACCCTGCAGACTAGGCCATAGCCAAGTAAAATGTAGAGTTATTTGTCACATTGAGCCCCTAGCAGTGCACTAGTTTTGGCTGAATCTTTTGCCGTGATTACTTACATTTAAATTGCATTATCAACAATTTAAGATTGTTTTGCCTTTAATTTTACCTGCATAGGGGGATGAAGAAGCAAGCCTTGGTTTACCTGTTAGCCCCTTTATGGACCGATCATCCCCTCAACTGGCCAAACTTCAAGAATCTTTCATTACACACATTGTGGGTCCATTATGTAACTCCTATGATGCTGCTGGCTTGCTTCCTGGAAGATGGATTGAGGATAATGAAGAGGAAATTGTTGAAAGTGAGGAAGATGATGTAAATGAATTGGACACAGATGAAGATGAAATGGAGGAAAACTTTGGTTCAAGTAAGGCAAAATAATGATTCAAATAAAAATGTTTTTAAAATGGGTACCTTTGCAGCTTAATTTATTTTTTACTGGGGTAAAGCATATAAGTGTGTATGGAGTTTTAATCAAGACACCCTTTAATTCAAGCAGATTCAAGCATTTCATACAAAAATGTTATGTATAGTTGTCCCTTACGTTCTTCCCTGCGCCTCAAACTTCAAATGGTACCCTACAGACTGGGATTGCTTCTTTCTCTATAATGTCATATTAGTTCACTCTTTGTAGAAACGATGACACCTCCTTGAGAAATACAAACTAAGGTTTATCTAGGCTGCATATAATCGGAGTTAAATTGAATCAAATCAAATCATTGACATTTATAAAGCGCGCTACTCACCCGTGCGGGTCTCAAGGCGCTAGGGGAAAAAGGGGGGTTATCGCTGCTCGAACAGCCAGGTTTTTAGGAGTCTCCGGAAAGCGGAGTGGTCCTGGGTGGTCCTGAGGCTGGTGGAAAGGGAGTTCCAGGTCTTGGCCGCCAGGAAGGAGAAGGATCTCCCACCCGCTCTGGAGCGGCGGATGCGAGGGACAGCAGCGAGTGCGAGGCCAGAGGAGCGGAGGAGGCGGGTGGGGACGTAGAGGTTGAGGCGTCTGTTGAGGTATTCCGGTCCCTTGTCGTGGAGGGCTTTGTGTGCGTGGGTGAGAAGTCGGAAGGTGATCCTTTTGCTGACTGGGAGCCAATGCAGGTGTCTCAGGTGTGCGGAGATGTGGCTGCTGCGGGGTATGTCGAGGATGAGGCGGGCCGAGGCGTTTTGAATGCGTTGCAGGCGATTTTGGAGTTTGGATGTGGTCCCGGCGTAGAGGGTGTTGCCGTAGTCCAGGCGGCTCGTGACGAGGGCGTGGGTCACGGTTTTTCTGGTGTCGGCGGGGATCCAGCGGAAGATCTTGCAGAGCATGCGGAGGGTGAGGAAGCAGGCGGAGGACACAGCGTTGACTTGCTTGGTCATGGTGAGAAGAGGGTCCAAGATGAAGCCGAGGTTGCGGGCGTGGTCTGTGGGGGGTCGGTGCGGTGCCGAGGGCCGTGGGCCACCAGGAGTCGTCCCAGGCGGACGGGGTGTTGCCAAGGATGAGGACTTCAGTTTTTTCCGAGTTCAGCTTTAGGCGGCTGAGCCTCATCCAATCTGCGACGTCCTTCATACCCTCTTGTAGGTTGGTCTTGGCGCAGGTGGGGTCCTTGGTGAGGGAGAGTATAAGTTGGGTGTCGTCGGTGTAGGAGGTGATGATGATGTTGTGCTTGTGTACGATGTTGGCGAGGGGGCTCATGTAGACATTGAAGAGTGTCGGCCTGAGCGATGAGCCTTGAGGTACGCCGCAGATGATCTCGGTGGGTTCTGAGCGAAACGGAGGGAGGTAAACTCTTTGGGAACGGTTTGCGAGGAAGGAGGCGATCCAGTCCAGGGCCTGGCCTTGGATCCCGGTGGAGCGGAGGCGTGTGATTAGGGTGCGGTGACAGACGGTGTCAAAGGCAGCCGAGAGGTCGAGAAGAATTCGGGCGACTGTTTCACCGTTGTCCATCAGGGTTCTGATGTCGTCTGTGACTGAGATGAGGGCGGTTTCAGTGCTGTGGTTGGTTCGGAATACGGTTTGTGAGGGGTCGAGCAGGATGTTGTCTTCCAGGAAGGTGGTCAGCTGTTTGTTGACGGTCTTCTCTATTACTTTGGCTGGGAAAGGCAGAAGAGAGATGGGGCAGAAGTTTTTCAGGTCGCTCGGGTCAGCCGTAGGTTTCTTTAGAAGGGCGTTGACTTCGGCGTGTTTCCAGCATTCGGTGAAGGTAGCAGAAGAAAAAGAAGAGTTGATGACGGTCTGGAGGTGCGGGGCGATGAGGTCATCGGCTTTGTTAAAGATGAAGTGCGGGCAGGGGTCCGAAGGGGCGCCGGAGTGGATAGAGTTCATGATGGATTTGGTTTCTTCCGTGTTGATGTGGGTCCAGTTGTTGAGGGTGAAGGCCGGGGATGCGGGTTCGGTGGTGTTTGGTTGGGTCTGGTGTCCGAAGCTGTCGTGGAGGTCGCTGATCTTGCGATGGAAGAAAGTGGCGAGGGATTCGCACAAATCCTGTGAGGGCGTGACGGCGTTGGCGCTGGGGTTGGAGAACTCCTTGACGATGCTGAAGAGTTCTCTGCTGTTGTGGCTGTTTTTGTCCAGTCTGTCGGTGAAAAAGTTCCTTTTGGCAGCGCGGATCAGGTGGTGGTGTTCGCGGGTAGCGTTCTTGAGGGCGGTCATGTTGTCAGCGGTGTGGTCCTTGCACCAGGCTTTCTCAAGGGCGCGGCAAGTTTTCTTAGATTCTTTGAGGGTGTCGGAGAACCAGAGAGGTTTTTTGGTGTTGGTCTGTTGATGCGTGCGTTTGAGGGGAGCAAGGTTGTCTGCGCAGTTGGAGATCCAGTTTGTGAGGTTGAGGGCTGCGTCGTTGGGGTCGGTGGTGAGGGTGGGTTGGTTGGCGGCGAGTGCGGAGAGGAGTTGCTCTTCAGGGATCTTGTTCCACTGTCGACGAGGGATGAGTTGAGTGCGGAGGTGGTGGGTCTCGCGTCGGAATGTGAAGTGGACGCAGGTGTGGTCGGTCCAGTGTAGGGCGGAGGTGTGGCTGAAGACGTGTTTGCTGGCTGAGCGTGTGTCCGGCGATGTGGGTGGCGGTGTTCACCAGTTGTTTGAGGCTGAGGTTGGCGAGGTTGTCGAGCAGGGTGGTGGTGTTGGGGTCGTTGTTTTGTTCCAGATGGAAGTTGAGGTCGCCTAGGAGGATGTAGTCCGGTGAGGCGAGGGCGTGCGGGGAGATGAAGTCAGCGATGGCGTCGCTGAAAGGGGCGCGTGGTCCGGGAGGACGGTAGACGAGGGATCCTCTGAGGGTGGTCCTCGGGTCGGTGCGAATCTGAAAATGCAGATGTTCAGCGGCGAGAGGGGTGTCTTCGGTGGAGGTGGTGACGCTGATGGAGTCTTTGTAGACGATGGCGATACCTCCTCCTGCTTGGTTGGTGCGGTCTTTCCTGGAGATCTTGTAGCCTTCGGGGATGGCGGTGCCGATGTCTGGAGCAGAGGAGGCGTTCATCCAGGTCTCCGTGATGAAGGCGACGTCCGGTGCTGTGGAGTCCAGGAGGTCCCATAGTACAACGGCGTGTTTGTGGACGGAGCGAGCGTCGACTAGGATGCACTTGAGGTGGTTGATGGCGCGTGGGCTTGTGGTCGTGGTAGTTGCGTGGTGGAAGATGCGTTTGCAGGAGTTGCAGGCGAGAAGGGTTCATGGGTGCGTTTGGGGTGAGCTTGGAAGCAGGTGTTGGAGCGTCCTGGGTTGAGGGCGTGGAGGGTGGTGGGATCGTAGCGGATCAGTGGGGCTTGGGAGAGCTGGGGACCAGGGGTCCTGGCGCTGGGCGCGGGCCTGGCGCGGACGGGCGCAGACGGGCTTGCCTCTGGCGCGCCAGCGGCGCGGTCGCGCAGCGGCTGCCATATGAGGTAGGAGGGGGGGGAGGGGTCAGCTGGGGTCGAATGGGGGCTGGGGGGCGGGGGCGTGCAGGAGGTCGCGGCGGGAAAGCGCGAGGGAGGTGGGGACAGGTAGAGTGAGAAGAGCTGGCGGAGGGGGGTTTAAGGGTGGAGGGGGGTGAGTGTTAGGTTTAGGAGATTAGGGAGAAAGATAGGAGTAGGGTTGTGAAGATAGGGGAGGGGGGGTTGTAGAGGTGGGTGAGGGTGAGAGGTAGAGTGAGAGGATAGGAAGATAGGTAATAGAGGGGGTGGCGGGAGGGGGGGAGAGATAGAGAAATAGATAGAGAAAATAGATAGATAGAGAAATAGATAGAGAAATAGATAGATAGGAAGATAGGAGGAGGTGGAGAGTGAGGGAGTTAGATAGTGGGATAGAGAGATAGAGAGATAGGAGGAGTGAGGGAGGTAGATAGTGAGCGGGTTAGATAGGGGAGATAGAGGGGGGATGCAAGAGAGGGAGGGGGATGAGGCAGGAGGGCAGGTGCGGGGAAAAGAAGACGGAGGAGGCAGAAGAGCCGAAGGCAGAAGAGCCGAAGGCAGAAGGCGGAAGACCGGAAGAGCACAGAAGACCGGAAGAGCACAGAAGACCGGAAGAGCACAGAAGACCGGAAGAGCACAGAAGACCGGAAGAGCACACAGAAAACGAAGAACAGAGGGCAGAAGAGCACGGAAGAGCACACAGAAAACGAAGAACAGAGGGCAGAAGAGCACACAGAAAACGAAGAACAGAGGGCAGAAGAGCATGGAAGAGCACACAGAAAACGAAGAACAGAGGGCAGAAGAGTACAGAAGAAGATGAGGAAGAAGAGAGAAGACGGGGAAAAGAAGAGTACAGAAGAAGATTACAGACGAGGAGCGAGGAGGAAGAACAGAGAAGAAGAAAAGAAGAAAAGAAGCAGGAGAGAGGGTGAGTAGCGCGGGGCAGAGCGAGGGGCTGGGAGGTGGGGGGTACTTACTGTGAGGTGGGTCTCAGGAACTCGGGAACCTGGAGGAGCTGGAGGAGCTGCAGCGGCAGGGGGAGCGACCTACCCTTGGGTGTAGGGTCGCTACCACTGTCGCGCAGCGGCCGCCATATGAGGTAGGAGGGGGAGGGAGGGGTCAGCTGGGGTCGAATGGGAGCAGGGGGGCGGGGGCGTGCAGGAGGTCGCGGCGGGAAAGCGCGAGGGAGGGGGGGACAGGTAGAGTGAGAAGAGCTGGGGGAGGGGGATTTAAGGGTGGAGGGGGGTGAGTGTTAGGAGGTTTAGGAGATTAGGGAGAAAGATAGGAGTAGGGTTGTGAAGATAGGGGAGGGGGGGTTGTAGAGGTGGGTGAGGGTGAGAGGTAGAGTGAGAGGATAGGAAGATAGGTAATAGAGGGGGTGGCGGGAGGGGGGAGAGATAGAGAAATAGATAGAGAAAATAGATAGAGAAATCGATAGATAGAGAAATAGATAGAGAGATAGGAAGATAGGAGGAGGTGGAGAGTGAGGGAGTTAGATAGTGAGATAGAGAGATAGGAGGAGTGAGGGAGGTAGATAGTGAGCGGGTTAGATAGGGGAGATAGAGAGGGGGATGCGAGAGAGGGAGGGGGATGAGGCAGGAGGGCAGGCGCGGGAAGAAGAAGACGGAGGTGGCAGAAGAGCCGAAGGCAGAAGACGGAAGAACAGAGAAGAACAGAGAAGAACAGAGAAGAGCACAGAAGAGCACAGAAGAAGATACAGAAAACGAAGAACAGAGGGCAGAAGACCACAGAAGAAGATGAGGAAGAAGAGAGGCGACAGGAGAGGCTGAGAAGCACAGAGAAGAAGAGAGAAGACGGGGAAAAGAAGAGTACAGAAGAAGATTACAGACGAGGAGCGAGGAGGAAGAACAGAAGAAGAAAAGAAGCAGGAGAGAGGGTGAGTAGCGCGGGGCAGAGCGAGGGGCTGGGAGGTGGGGGGTACTTACTGTGAGGTGGGTCTCAGGAACTCAGGAACCTGGAGCAGCTGCAGCGGCAGGGGAAGCGACCTACCCTTGGGTCAAGATTGACAATCTTTTCTTTGATGTCCAACCCTAAAGCACATATTTCCCTATCACCCACAAGTTAAGTGCCACGTAAAGTGGGGTGTCCAGTCAAATGGATTGCCTCTTCCCCCATCTGAGAACATATTCTGCCACTATGAATTACTGTTTAGAACAGTTTTGGATCTGTTCCTCTTCTGAATCTTGCTGTTACTTTGTAGACCTTTTCAAGTCATTTTAGCTCACTCACATAATGCTTGCCACCTAGACAGAGTGAGATTGAGCTCAGTCATAAGTTATTTTGAGTGTGCTGTTCATCAACCACTAGCTTTTTGTAAATGTAATTCATGTCACATTTAACGTTACAGTGCTTGAAAGCCATGTTGATATTTTATTGGTGCAACCTGTCAGATAAGTCTACCTATGGCAGGCTGTTCTTTCTACATGTGTTAGCTCTTTTCCTATTTGTAGCTCTTTGCTGACCTGGGAAAGCATACCCTTCTCAGCATAGAAAGGCATGAGAGTGAGGAAAATGATGTGTTTGCATCTAAGTACCATCTAATGTTAATCTCACAAAGCAGGTCCTGTTGGACAATTTGAACTATCTGATATTAGTTACTGATTTTGTTTATGCAGATATAATGGGTTTCACCTTCCCCTTGCTACATTACACAGTGGTAACGGCATAATCTTGAACAGGAAGTTTCTTGGCTTGTGCCATCACTGTTTTTCCATATGCAATTTTTTTCTGATGTTATGAATTTAATCTAATAGAGATTTCTAGTGTTTCCTTACCTTAGACTTTCCTCTCAGGTGTTAGTCTAGATCTGGAGATTTTTCTCGAGCAGTACCCCTGCGTGCCGTTAGGTGGTGTCGGTCCGACCTACGTCTGTCGTCTGCATTGTGTGCACCAGATATGAAGTTGTGGGACCTATATACGTGCCACCCCAGCGTGCTGATGTCAGTTCTTTTCTTATGTGCAGATCCGTAGAAGAGCTACCCCAACACTCATTTTTTTTACTGGACTTTTCAAATTTTGTTGAAGCCTTTTTTGTCACTTTGGTTCAGCAAGATATCATCAAGAAAGACCGAATTCAAGCCTTGTTACTCCTGTCATTGGCTGATGTCCGTGACAGTTTTGCACCTTGTTTGTGTTTGGCATTTGGAGGGTGACCATGACCCAAAGTCATGCTCGGAGTGTGGGGCCATGAACCCAAAAAGCTTTGAGGGAGCGGTTCCTAAAGCTGCTTGCAGCCTGGCGCTCAGCTCCGCGTCACGCACGATTGAGAGGATGGACCCGAGACTATTCACGGAGCCCCCAATCCTAGGCGTGTCACTGCATGTTTTAGGGGCGTTCGAATAAGCATAAGAAGAAGTCGAAGAAGAGCAAGCGTTCTTCATCTTTGACACATCAGTCGGCTGATGCAATGCGGGAAAAGGAGCATCATCGCTCTAGGCCTCCATCCTCAGAGCCTATTTCTGGGTTGGCTTCACGCCTCTCCGTGTTTCCCGGAGCCAGAGTCACCCCTGCACAACTACGTCAGTTCTACAAGGTCATCTGCCTCGTCTTTGGACAGTCTGACCCCAGTGGAGGGCCTCTGGGCCCCTCAGTGTTGGTAGGGGCTCCCTCAGGTTCCGCACCAGCGGCTTCTGTCTTGGTTCCGGAGGGATCCATTTCCGGATCCGAATCCGAATCCGCATCGGTCGTGCCATTTCAACCTTCCCCGCTGACGGTTCCGACGTTGATGCTCCAGACTCCACCTGTGCCCACGGTCGGGGTGATCCCATTCTCATTTACTTCGGCAGGGACCTTGCTCAGTTTGTCAGATCCTGACCCTTACTCTTATGGGTTGGGGTATGGCAAGAGCTTGGAAGGGGCAGTGGACCCTTTAGAATACTAGTTTACTGACCCTATTGACTGGTCTGCAGACCCGGGTGAAACCAGTTGTCTGGACACTTCCCCTGACACTGGCATGCTTTTCCCTCTACCATGGCTACAGAGGAGGGAGGGTCTTATTCCATGGTGGTGAGGAGAGCGGCCAAGGTCCTGGGCCTCAAGCTGCCTTCGGTGGCCATCAGGACTAACCTCCTGACAGAGGTGCTTCTGCCCGAGGCTTCCTCTTTGAACCCATTTTGCCCTTTAATTAAGCCCTCACTGATGTCCTGCTGGGGACTTGGTCCAAACCCAGCACAGGGGCTCCTATGAATAGAACAATCTCCTGCCAGCATAGACCAGCACCTAATGACCAGTGTTCGTGATACAACAGCCAACCCCTGAGAGCTTGGTTATCCAGGCCTCTACATCCCCAGGTGCATTCCCTTCTGCACCTCTGGATAGAAAATCCAAGAAACTGGATCAGCTTGGGAAAAGAATGTTTTCTTCCTCAAGTCTTGCATTGGGGTCCGTGAACACCGCATGCCTTTTGGGCCATTACATCCAGACTTTATGTGACACAGTTGTGTAGGTTCTGCCACAGGTCCTGGAGGAGGCCCGGGCCATTCTCTCCCAAGCTGTTGCTGATGGGAGGGATGCAGCGAAGTTCACAATATGATGTGAACTGGATATGTCTGACTCACTAGGTAGATAGGTTGCATCGACGGTGTCCTTGAGGCACCATACTTGGTTGAGAGGACGTCTGGCTTTTTGGGGGATGTCCATTCCACACTTATGGACATGCCCTTTGATGGCACCCGTCTCTTTGGCGACAAAGCAGACTTGATGTTTAAGCCCTTTAAGGAGTCCCGAGCTACAGCCAGATCCTTGGGTCTCAAACCTGCCCATCACCCGCCTCCCCCAGTCTTTTTTCCGTCCCTTTCATGGCTACGGAAGGGGTGCTCAACCACGTCCCTTTCCCTACAGCCACTGTGCTGCGCATGCTGGTCAGCCTCTGTGTGGATGGGGAGGTAGGATCCAAAATCCTCGTGGATCAGGGAGCCAGTGGTCTGACCAGTCTACTGCCCCTCCCTCTGCAGCCTCCTAACCTTCCGAGTCTGATGCTTCCCCATCAAGGCCCAGTCGGAGGCAGGATTCGCCATCACCTGCCCCGCTCTGAATCCATCATGTCAGACAGGTGGGTTTTGTACATAGCCCAAAGGGGTTACTCCCTCCCCTTTAAGACTGCCTCTCTACCCATGCCACAATCCTACAATCCGATGACAGAGGATCACCTGCCTCTTCTTTGTGAGGAAGTTAAGGCTGTCTTGGCCAAGGGAGCCACAGAGAAGGTCCTTGGGCCAGATGTACACATGGTTATGGTTGTTATTACTGCTACATTCTGGTACCCAAAAAGGACAAGGGACTTCGCCCTGTCCTAGACCTCCAGTCCCAATCTCTTCTTCAAGAATAAGGAGTTCAAAATGCTCACTCTGGCTCAGGTTCTAGCTGCCCAGGAGACTGGATAGTGGTGTTGGATTTGCAGGATGCATATTTCATATACTCATCCTGCCGGCCCACAGATGTTACTTGGGGTTCAGAGTAGGCCACGAGCATTTTCAGTTTACAGAGTGCCTCTTTGGCCTTACCAGGACTCCTCGGGTGTTCACCAAAGTGATGGCAGTGGTCACAGCTCATCTGCACAGGTTAGGGTTTCAGTCTTCCCCTACCTTGACGACTGGCTGTTAAAACTGGGCTCACTCCAGGCTGTTGGTTCCCACCTCAAGACTACAACCGACTTCCTGCTTTTGCTGGGGTTCACTATAAACATGCATAAGTTACACCTGACTCCCTCTGAGATACTCCCATTCAGCTGAACTGTTCTGGACATGGTGTTTCGGGCTTATCTTCCCGAGCTGCGAGTCCAGGATAGTCAGGCTATAATACCAATGTTTCACCCTTCATCTGGGATTTCGTGAGAATGACTGAGGCTGCTGGGCCTCATGGCCTCCTGCATCCTGCTGGTGACACATGCCAGATGGCATATGCAGGCTCTGCAGTGAGACCTGAAGTTCCAGTGGGCTCCGCATTAGGGGAATTTCTCTGACATGGTCTAGATTTCAAAGGGAACTGTGCAAGGTCTCCAGTGGTGGCTTATGAACCGTGATTGGGTCAGAGACAGATCCCTTCCCCAATCGATCTGACAGTTGTGACAGTTATGTCAGTCCTGGGATGGGGTGGCCACATGGGAGAGGCAGAGATCCGAGCTGTCTGGGGGTCTGGCAGAGTCCGGGCTCCACATCAGTCTTTTGGAGCGCAAGGTGATCAGGGTAGCATTGAAGGCATTTCTTCCCTCTCAAAGGGAAGGTGGCAAATGTGTTCGCGGACAATTCCACCAACATGTGGTACTACAACAAGCAGGGCAGGGTGGGGGTTGTGGGCCTTTTGTCATAAGGCCTTGTGCCTATGGACATTTCTGGAACATCAGGAAATGTCCCTGGTGGTTCAACACCTGGCAGGCTCTCTGAATGCCAGAGCAGACAAACTCAGCCGTCTGTGCCTGGTCGATCACGAATGGCATCTAAATCCAGAGGTGGCACATGGTCTCTTTCAGCAGTGGGACGAGCATTGGTTAGATCTTTTTGCCTCCGCAGACAGTGTGCAATGTCAGCAGTTGATAGCTTTTGACCTTCCGTCCGAAGTCTGTAACTTTATCTTGGCAGCCAGGTTGTCCCTCCAACAAAACGTCATACGTCTGCTGATGGAAGACACTTGTGGCATGATGCACAGACAAGTCAGTTTATCCCCTCTATCTATGGTCCTCTTGTTTATACTTCCTTTGGCCCAGCAGGGCTCTACTTTGGGCACCCTCAAAGGTTATTTTCCTGCTACCTCTTCTTTTCTGAGATTACCTGACCCCACCGCTCCTTGTTTAAATCTCCTACTTGTTAGTAGATTCCTGAAGGATCTTACCCATATGCTTCTTCCTTCACCATTCATATTGCCCCCATGCCCCAATGGATGCTCCCTTTGAGCCTCTTCACAATTGTCCTCTCAGGTTTCTATTCTAGTTGCAGATTCCTTACTGACCCACCCATCCTCCCCACTCTGCAAACTGATTTCTAGGGACAGGGACTTCCATTACAGGCCCCTAGTTCTGACGCACCAGTGGTCAGTGTTCATGACTCCATGCTTTTGGCGTGGAAAGTCGTGGGATGAAACTGACGTCAGGTCGCCGGAGTGGCACTTTTATATAGGTTCCGCAATGTCCTATTCAGCGCACATGATGATGGATGCAGAGCTGACCGACATGACCCAACGACGCACAGGGGTACTGTTTGAGAAAAATCTCTGGATCTAGACTGACGCCTGGCGGAAATTCTAAGGTAAGGATCTGCAACTAGAATAAATCTCTACCAGATCATGCGTTACCAAAGGTAAGCTACTTGTTCTTTAATAGAAGAGACTGAAATCGACTACATATGTTATGAAAAATTCTTCAACACATCAAGGCCAGAACTGTTTTATAACATGAGGTTCCCAACGATAAATACAGCGCAGCTTTTTCTTGTTGCTTTGTACGGTCTCTAAACTCCCGTGAAGAATGTGGTCTCTGTTCTTGATTCTTTTTCATACTAAGTAGCATGTATTTTTTTGTATTTTCTTTCTCATTTTCTAATATTTTTGTGTTAATAAAGCAAAGGTCAAATAATATGTAGAAGTATTGTGTAAGCATTTAGATGAGTTATGTGTAGGGTACATATCATTGCGGTATTTTCGTTAGCCAACAAACGCAAACATGTAATTCCGAATTAGCTTTAAAGGAGAATATGAATTTGTTAATTTTCCATTTCTTTCATGTGACAGAGCCACAAAGAAGGAAAGACAGGCGACGCATGTTTTGCCAGTTAATGCATCACCTAAGCGAAAATCATAAAGTATGGAAGAAGGTGATGGAGGAGGAAGAAAAAATCAAAGTTGAAACTAGTAAACATCAGGGAGACCTCTTGTCCATACCTCAAACAGATGAAATACAGGTCATTGAAGAAGCGGATGAAGAGGAGGAACGGCAGCTTGTAGAAGCTAGAGAATGCTAGGGCATTAATGTGAGTGACGCCCGATATCAGAGGATGTACTGTACTCAGCCGACTTGAGACTGACTCACATCACATACTGTAACATTGAAAGGCCTTAATACTGTGAGACGATCATTGCTGCCTGTGCAGTGTCCTACTCTATGCACTTTCACTACATGGAAAAGTTGGGCACTATTCAGATTGAGTATTGTATACACTGATGCAAAACCCTTTCTTTAGTACCCTGTTAAGGGTACAGATAAATTATACTCTTGCTGTCTTGCTGAATACCAGGCTACGTTTTCTTATGAGGTACAGTATCTTCAAAGAAAAGAATCGAAAAACTATTGACGTATGTTGCCACCAAAGTGACCAGAATTTTGCCTACATGGAAACGCGATGATGGATTCCAGTTTTTTCTAGACTTGTGCTTTATTTATGTTTTGATGAACAGGAATCTAAACTAAGGTCTATACCTGCTTCTTTATTATTCTAAAACGTTGCAGTATGGGCTTAGTATGGATTATCGACTTGTCTCCCAGTCTGTACCCTGGGCTCATTGTGATCTATTGAACCGTCTAATACAATACAATGCACATATTGTACATTTATAATTGAAAACCCAGGGTGCATCAACTTCGGATGCTTTTTTAATACACATACAGGTTTTTTTGTTAATACGCTGTGGTATACAGCAACTTTCCAATCAAACTTGTTCATGGCTCATCTTCCTCTACAGTGTTGAGGTAATGGTCTGTGGTAAAACAAAAACGTATTTAAAATTCGAGAAAATGAAGGGATTTTTTTATTTTATTATGTTTTAATAATGCTTTTATAACAATTCTATTTTTTTCGCAGGATCCGTGTGAAGTAACATTAAATTTGTCACAGCAGCTATTCTACCCAAGACCCTACAGCAACTTTTAGTGCCTTGGCAAACTGAATTTCTTAATCAACGTAATTTATCCGTTCACTTGTATTTATAATTACAGGCCAGGTTAAATGGAAACAAATAGTTTTATTTTTTCAATAAACAGTTTAATCTAATTTTTAAAACATTTCATGTTCATTTAAACGATAGCAGACCATAGAGCACAAAACGCAATGTGAACCACTTTTTCTTCAGGGATGCACAGGTCTGGTCGTATGTATTGTTTCACTGCATGGATGGCATTTCTGCAGTATAACAATACCTCTGCTAGAATGTTTTAAATGTATCGTTTTAGGTTTGAAGACAAACGCGTGCTTACTGCCTTATGGTGCATCGTTTTAATCACCTGTGAAAGGTTCTTCTATGCTGGCAGTGTGTAAACACAATGTGTTCCTAGTTGTGTGGGATATCTGTGACTCGCCATCAGCAAGGCCGTATTTCCTTCCAGGATTGCCAGGGGGAACTTTACATTGATGGCCAGTTACTTCATCCAGGAGGGCTTGTGTGAGCTTGTTGGCGTTAAGTCAGCCACTTAGAATATAGCAGATATGTGCCTTAATATTGAATAAATAACATGCATCTGTAACAACAAAAGAGTACCAGGCTTCAACATAATTACGTAGGTTATCCAAAAAACATTATCCAGAAAACGGCTATTCCTTCCACTGTTTATTTTCTACCGATCTGACAGTAGTGATGAACATTCTGCTCCTGCAAACTTGTAAGCGGGAGGTGGGCTCCAATAACATCTGAAATTGGAAATGTATTTACCGTGGATATCTATGATTAGTGCAGTATTACAACTTTTAGTAGATCATAGAGATCCCTGAGAATGCATGGGAAGGTATACATAATCAAAAAGTCCAGTGCTCTCCTTAATACTTCGGAGGTTTGTCCTTGGGTCAGACAGTCCATATGAGGAAATATGTTGGACATGCATAATAACATACGTGCTTTTGGTTTCCAGGCTGGGAAAGCCTTTCCCCTAATTCACCAGGAATTTTAACAGACTTACGGTAACTTTTCCACCCCATTTGCTGTTTATGACACATATTTAGAAATAAATCCAAATGGGATGGAAACGCCAATCGTCACTCTCCTTGTCTACACTTCCAGTACCGGTGGTAGGACTTTTTTGCATGGGAGGCATACACTTATCCATGAAAAATCCAATGTGTTTTCAGCTGTGAGGCTTGGTTGTATGCGGACTTAGCAACCCAAAATATCTGACAATGGTGTTTTTGTAACGGGGAATGGGTGATTTCTACCCACAACTTAAACTTTTTGTGCATTTAAGTGACTCTAATACATGCAAAAAATGATTGTAAACCCTGTCCACTGTGCCACATCTGATTAAATACAAAATATGTTTTCAGTCCAAGCAAGAATGGTACCTATCATTTGAAGTCAAGGAAACACAATTGTTTATTTACTGAATAAATACATCAATAACACATTAATAATGGCTTTTTATAACAGTGTTACCGAAACAAAACATTTTACTAGCAACACAAAAAAACTACGTTAGTGGTGTATAGTTGTGGAAAGATTGATTTAAGTAAAAATGTCTGGCTTTGAGGCCTTTGAAAAAGATACCCTTTTGTTGCTGAAGTACAGTTGCTAACCTGCACTATAATTTACCTGTCAAATATCTGCCAAGAGCTTCTTGTTCCATGCACCCCGCTGCGTTCACTTACTGTGGGTATCTCATCTCCCCACTCCAATGCAAAATACACGATTAAACAAGAAACTCCAAATGAATCTATTTCTAAAAGCACTACAACGCATTCTAATTACAGTTCTGTTTTCACTGGCTAATGTAGAGCCAAATTAATGGCTCGTCATAGAAGCAGATTTTGAAATGTTCTAAACGATTATCAGTATACAATCTGAATGTCACTGGTCTTGAATTCTACTCTGGTGTAGATGCAAACAGTGGCTTGTACTTCTGCTCATTGTCTATTATGACTTGTTTTTCATACTAATTCCCCGAATGTATAAGTAGGGAGCTGAAGTGGAAACCATGAGTACTTTACAAGTGTTTGGGTCCTACAGGGAGACTTATTTTCTGATATGAAAACTTCGTAAGCTGATTTGTTTTAATACTTTTATACGTCGACTGTTTTGAAATCCGTTTTTATATTTTCAGTATGAAGAAATGTTATATATTTATAAAACTAAATCTTTCGATTCATCAGACGTTTATTATGAAAGAGAACATAGTTGGCTAATGAACAATTTCAAGGTTAGCTGTTTGGATACAGCTTTTGTCCCAAACGGACACCCGGACGGCTGTTTAGAAAGTCAGTACATGTTATTTTAATTATTTCATACAGAATTTAGTCGCTATGCCGCCACCACCACACTCAGTAGCAGGTAGGTCGTGTACCCACAAACATTTTCTACCAATAATAAAAACGTAGCTTTTTAATACGTATTTTCTGTCTATTTGTAGATTATAGTTGGAATGGATTTTTTTTATTTTGTATCTGTAACTGTATGCAGTATCCTTGCTTCCGCCGCATTATCCGAATTCATTATAGATAAAAATATAAATAATAAATCAACACTGTTTCTAAGAAACAAAGACAGGCTATTTTAGTCTTATGACTCAAGATGGGAGTCCTTTTGTGGTGTCACCTGAAAAGCAAACTCTGCTAGTTGGGGCTAATGTTCTTGATTTTGGGAGGCCCATCTAAGTATTTCCGTTGGACTACAGAAGAACTGTCAATAATTTTGTAGACATCACAGTATGTGATTTTAAACAAAACAGTCCCACTCATTTACATTCATATTTGTTTGCAAATTTTCCATTACTTTCTATATATTGTGAAACGCATTCATCATAAAAATTGAAGAAGTTGCGTTCGTGTAATCAGTAGTAAGGTCATGGGCAATGACAACATTCAGCAAAGCCGGGAATTGTATTAGAAGTTTAAAATCTCTGCAAGTAGGTCAATTTACTCCATAGGTAGTGGTAACGACCGTAAGTGTTGAGCACCTTGGAAAATTCGAATACATTTTCAGTCCCTTTAGAAAAAAATCAACATAGTTGTTAGAGTAGCTATTCCTATATTGAATGACAGAAAATAATCCTCTGAGATGGCTGCCCTATAAAAGATGCATATGAAAAACACAATAACAAGCTACTTAGTTCTGTATCAGGACAAATTTCCATTGAAAATATATATTTTTTGATTTGATTATAACTCTGGTCTCCTTGGACGGATCTGGACTGGCACTTGCAATGTGTGTTGCATAGCAACTTACTTGCTGTTTTGTGAAGTGGAAAAAAAGTTATACAGGTCTGAATTAAAAAATGTTTTTCCATTTGTTGCTCCTGTATATAATTTTGCTCATACTATGGTAGAAAATGCTGAACATGTTTATCCCAGATTTGGCATGAATGTAGAACTTCACTTAGAAGGCATGCATTTTGTGGTTTGTGTATGTCCGTTCAGTAGTTTTTCAGGAATTAAAAATTGCAAAAATTTGCCATGTGAGCTTGAACATTTATGTTTATTATCCCTTTAGTCCCCCTCTGTTCCACAAAACCATGGTTATGGACCCAAATTAAAAATAAACAAATCCAGTTGGATGAGGGAGTTCTTTTTCTGTCTATTCCAGACCTGCAGACTTCAACCGCAAATACCTGTGCAGTGCCGAATGAATGGATATGTCATGTGAATGCAGTACAACTTAAAAAACAGTTAATGACTGAAAGAAAGTTAAAGAATAGTAATGGTTCAGCGAAAAAACTGAAAAACTCCTGAAATTCATCATACGCAAAACACACCATTACTCTTGACCCCCCACCTCCCTCCCCCAACCAAACTCAATACACCTCTTTGCCAGTGGCACGTGAAAAAGGCTGTGATCCTAGAGCAAAACATGTTGGAAGTGTGAGTTATGATGTGCACTGTACACATTAAATTACGAATTTCATTTTTTATCATTTCTGTTTGCTGAGCCATAGCTAACCATATCTCGTGCTCCCGCTCCTCTCTCTCTCCCGCTCCTCTGTCTCTCACTCTAAATATATATATATATATATATATATGTTCGATGGCATGTGCCGCTGCAGATACACATGCTTTGCACATCCCGCCATCTAGTGTTGGGCTCGGAGTGTTACAAGTTGTTTTTCTTCGAAGAAGTCTTTTCGAGTCACCAGATCGAGGGACTCCTCCCCTTTCGGCTCCATTGCGCATGGGCGTCGACTCCATCTTAGATTGTTTTCTTTCTGCCATCGGGTTCGGACGTGTTCCTTTTTGCTCCGCGTTTCGGTTCAGAAAGTTAGTGAAGATCTCGGAAAATTCGACAGTATTGTTTGCGTTTGGTATCGGGTTAGTTACAATAGATCGACACCGAATTTGGAAGAGCTCCGGTGGCCCTTCGGGGTTTTCAATTCCCCGGCAGGGCCTGGTCGGCCCGACCACGTGTGTCTTCAAGGCTAATGGAACGGACCCCATTCCGCTTCTACCCCGAATGTCAAAACAAGTATCCTTATACAGATCAGCATCTGGTCTGTAATTTGTGTTTGTCTCCAGAATACAAGGAGGATACTTGTGAGGCCTGTTGAGCGTTTCGTTCCAGAAAGACCTTAAGGGACCGAAGAGCAAGAAGACTACAGATGGCGTCGGTGCCAACAGGACAAAAACAGATGGAAGAAGAAGAGGAAGCCTTCTCCATCGAGGATTCGGACTCTGAAGAGGTCGATCCTGAACAGATGCCGAAAACCGTGATTAAGACGTCGATACACAGAACTCAAGCAAAGACCACAAAAG
The DNA here is from genome assembly GCF_031143425.1 of Pleurodeles waltl. Classification (NCBI taxonomy): domain Eukaryota; kingdom Metazoa; phylum Chordata; class Amphibia; order Caudata; family Salamandridae; genus Pleurodeles; species Pleurodeles waltl. The sequence goes on from NC_090440.1 coordinate 814,030,644, forward strand.
CCCAGGGGACGCCACCGCCGGCAGGCCATGGCTTAACCCGGAAAATAGGTGACCGAGCATCGGCACCGAAAAAGGGCATGCATGTGTCGAAGTCATCCGACTCCGGTCGAGATACCGGCACAGAGCAGACTCGACCCCGAGACACCGGGTCAGAGCAATTTCGGCACCGAGAGAGCGGCACCGAAGCAAGTCTGCACCGAGAGATCACTATGCCGAAGAGCAAAAAAGTGGCGTCGGAGCCGAAAAAGGCAACCGAAAAGGTTTCGGTACTGAAACATCCGGCCTCGGAACTGAAAACAAGTTCCTACACAGAGGAACAAGGCCTGTCCTCACAAATGCAAACACATAGATTTGGACAGAAACTAGAGACAATGGAGCCAGATTACACCCAAAGAAGGCTCCACATCCAAAAAGAAACGGGGAAGATCAGTACTCTCCCTCCGATTTGGAAGAAACAAAAACTTGCCTTCCAAGAGAAAGACAAGCAGCCACAGGCAAAGGTGGCTAAACAAGTAACCCCGCCACCATCTGCACAACGCTCTCCACAGCCATCACCGGTAGCCACTCCACCAATGATGCAATCCCCAACTCATACAGGGATGAGTCAGGATGACCCAGACGCGTGGGATCTTTATGATGCGCCAGCATCAGATAACAGTCCCGACTTTTATCCAGCCAGACTGTCACCATCTGAGGACTCTACCGCCTACACACAGGTGGTGTCAAGGGCAGCGGCGTTTCATAATGTTAGCCTGCATACAGAGCCATTTGAAGACGACTTTCTATTTAACACACTGTCGTCCACACATAGCCAGTACCAGAGCCTCCCTATGCTACCTGGAATGCTAAAACACTCCAAACAAGTGTTTGAAGAGCCTGTCAAAGGAAGGGCAATAACTCCAAGGGTGGAGAAAAAATATAAACTGCCACCAACAGACCCTGTGTATATCACACAACAGTTAACACCAGACTCAGTGGTAGTAGGTGCGGCACGCAAGAGGGCGAACTCACACACCTCAGGAGATGCACCACCTCCAGACAAGGAGAGTCGTAAGTTCGATGCGGCTGGGAAAAGAGTGGCGGCACAAGCAGCCAACCAATGGCGCATTGCCAACTCACAAGCCTTGTTGGCGAGATATGACAGGGCTCATTGGGACGAAATGCAACATTTTATAGAACATTTGCCCAAGGAGTTCCAAAAAAGAGCGCAACAAGTGGTAGAAGAAGGACAGAGTATCTCGAACAATCAGATACGGTCAGCAATGGATGCAGCAGACACAGCTGCTAGGACTGTCAATACAGCAGTAACAATACGGAGACATGCATGGCTGCGTACATCTGGATTCAAGCCGGAAATACAACAAGCCGTGCTGAATATGCCTTTTAACGGACAGCAATTGTTTGGGCCGGAGGTGGACACTGCTATCGAAAAACTTAAAAAAGACACTGATACGGCCAAAGCCATGGGCGCACTCTACTACCCACAGAGCAGAGGCACATTTCGAAGATCACAATTTCGAGGGGGGTTTAGAGGACAAAGCACTGAACCCACAACCTCACAAACAGGGCCCACTTATCAGAGCCAATACCAGCAGGGAACTTTTCGGGGACAATATAGAGGGGGACAGTTCCCAAAGAGTAGAGGGAAGTTCCAAAGTCCCAAAACTCCACAAAACAAACAGTAACTTACATGTCACAAATCCCCAACACACAACACCAGTGGGGGGGAGACTATCCAAGTTCTACAAAAACTGGGAGGAAATAACAACAGACACGTGGGTCCTAGCCATTATCCAGCATGGTTATTGTATAGAATTTCTAGAATTCCCTCCAAATGTCCCACCGAAAACACACAACATGTCAAAACAACACATAGATCTTCTACAACTAGAAGTTCAAGCATTGTTGCAAAAAGATGCAATAGAGTTAGTACCAATTCATCAGAGAGGAGAGGAGTCTACTCACTGTACTTTCTCAGACCCAAAAAAGACAAAACTCTAAGACCTATATTAGATCTCAGAACATTAAATATCTACATCAAATCAGATCACTTTCACATGGTGACACTGCAGGACGTAATCCCATTGCTCAGACAACAAGACTACATGACGACACTAGTCCTAAAGGATGCGTACTTCCATATACCGATACATCCTTCACACAGAAAGTACTTAAGGTTTGTATTCCAAGGAGTACATTACCAATTCAAAGTGTTGCCATTCGGGATAACAACTGCGCCAAGAGTTTTTACAAAATGCCTGGCAGTAGTGGATGCTCATATCAGAAGACAGCAAATACATGTGTTCCCGTACCTAGACGATTGGTTAATAAAAACAAACACGCAGGAACGGTGCTCACAACACACAAAGTACGTCATAGAAACCCTTCACAAACTAGGTTTCTCACTCAACTACATAAAGTCACACCTTCAGCCGTGTCAAGTACAATAATACTTAGGAGCAACAATCAACACAACAAAAGGGATTGCCACTCCAAGTCAACAAAGGGTACAAGCATTTCACAATGTAATACAGGCCAGTCACCCAAAACAAAAGGTACAGGTCAAGATAGTGATGAAACTACTAGGCATGATGTCCTCATGCATAGCCATTGCCCCAAACACAAGATTGCACATGCGGCCCTTACAACAGTGCCTAGCATCACAATGGTCACAGGCACATGGTCAACTTCTAGATCTAGTGTTGATGGACCGCCAAACATACACCTCGCTTCAATGGTGGAACACTATAAATTTAAACAAAGGGCGGCCTTTCCAAGACCCAGTGCCTCAATACGTAATAACAACGGATGCCTCCCTGATGGGGTGGGGAGCACACCTCAACCTACACAGCATCCAAGGACAATGGGACACTCAACAGAGACAGTTTCACATAAATCACTTAGAATTACTGGCAGTATTTCTAGCGTTGAAAGCTTTTCAACCTATAATAACACACAAACACATTCTTGTCAAAACAGACAACATGACAACGATGTATTATCTGAACAAACAGGGAGGAACACACTCAACACAGTTGTGTCTCCTGGCACAAAAAATTTGGCATTGGGCGATTCACAACCACATTCGCCTAATAGCGCAGTTTATTCCAGGAATTCAGAACCAGTTAGCAGACAATCTCTCTCAGGATCACCAACAGATCCACGAATGGGAGATTCAACCCCAAATACTAAACACTTACTTCCAAAGATGGGGAACACCACAAATAGATCTATTTGCAACAAAAGAAAACGAAAAATGCCAAAACTTCGCATCCAGGTACCCACAGGATCAGTCTCAGGGCAATGCGTTATTGATGAGTTGGTCAGGGATATTTGCATACGCTTTTCCCCCTCTCCTTCCATATCTAGTAAACAAATTGAGTCAAAACAAACTCAAACTCATACTAATAGCACCAACTTGGGCAAGACAGCCCTGGTACACAACACTACTAGACCTCTCAGTAGTGCCTCTTGTCAAACTGCCAAACAGACCAGATCTGTTAACTCAACACAAACAACAGATCAGACACCCAAATCCAGCATCACTGAATCTAGCAATTTGGCTCCTGAAGTCTTAGAATTCGGACATCTAGACCTTTCACATGAATGTATGGAGGTCATAAAACAAGCTAGAAAACCTACAACAAGACATTGCTATGCAAATAAATGGAAGAGATTTGTTTATTACTGCCATAGTAATCAAATTCAACCCTCACACGCATCTGCTAAAGACATCGTAAGCTACTAACTGCACTTACAAAAGTCAAAGCTAGCTTTTTCATCCATTAAAATACATCTCACCGCAATTTCAGCTTATCTGCAAATTACGCACTCAACTTCACTCTTTAGGATCCCAGTCATAAAGGCTTTTATGGAGGGCCTAAAAAGAATTATCCCACCAAGAACACCACCAGTTCCTTTGTGGAACCTCAACATTGTCTTAACACGGCTCATGGGTCTACCGTTTGAACCCATGCACTCATGTGAGATACAATATTTAACATGGAAAGTAGCGTGTCTCATTGCCATCACATCTCTAAGAGTAAGTGAAATACAGGCATTTACCATACAAGAGCCCTTTATTCAGATACACAAGCATAAAGTAGTTTTACGAACTAATCCAAAGTTCTTACCAAAAGTCAGATCACCATTTCACTTAAATCAAACAGTAGAACTACCAGTGTTCTTTCCAGAACCAGATTCTGTAGCTGAAAGAGCACTACATACATTAGACATCAAAAGAGCTTTAATGTACTACATTGATAGAACAAAACAAATACGGAAAACAAAACAACTGTTCGTTGCTTTTCAAAAACCTCATACAGGGAATCCAATATCCAAACAAGGCATTGCCAGATGGATAGTTAAATGTATTCAAACCTGTTATCTCAAAGCAAAAAGAGAACTGCCTATAACACCAAAGGCACATTCAACTAGGAAGAAAGGTGCTACTATGGCCTTTCTAGGAAACATTCCAATGACTGAAATATGTAAGGCAGCCACATGGTCTATGCCTCATACGTTTATCAAACATTACTACGTGGATATGTTAACAACGCAACAAGCCACAGTAGGACAAGCAGTACTACGAACTTTATTTCAAACATCTTCAACTCCTGCAGGCTGAGCCACTGCTTTTGGGAAGATAACTTATTACTAGTCTATGCAAAGCATGTGTATCTGCAGCTACACATGCCATAGAACGGAAAATGTCACTTACCCAGTGTACATCTGTTCGTGGCATGAGACGCTGCAGATTCACATGCGCCCACCCGCCTCCCCGGGAGCCTGTAGCCGTTTCGAAGTTGATCTTGAACATTTGTAAATTTGTAAATATATCACTTTAAACCACATTTTGTACATACATATTTACTCCACTGCATGGGCACTATTACTATAATACACAACTCCTACCTCACCCTCTGCGGGGAAAACAATCTAAGATGGAGACGACGCCCATGCGCAATGGAGCCGAAAGTGGAGGAGTCCCTTGATCTCGTGACTCGAAAAGACTTCTTCGAAGAAAAACAACTTGTAACACTCCAAGCCCAACACTAGATGGCGGGATGTGCAAAGCATGTGAATCTGCAGCGTCTCATGCCACGAACAAATGTACACTGGGTAAGTGACATTTTTCATATATATATATATATATTCGTGCCATATGTTTTCATATATATATATATATATATATATATATATATATATATATGTGTGTGTGTGTGTATATTCGTGCCATATGTTTTTTATATATATATATATATATATATATATATATATATATATATATATATGTTCGGTGGCATGTGTAGCTGCTGATACACGTGCTATGCACAGTTCCTGCCATCTAGTGTTGGACTCGGAGTGTTACAAGTTGTTTTTCTTCGAAGAAGTCTCTTCGAGTCACGGAACCGAGTGACTCCTCCTTTTCGGCTCCATTGCGCATGGGCATCGACTCCATCTTTGACTGTTTTCTCTCTGCCATCAGGTTCGGACGTGTTCCTTTTCACTCCGGCTGTTCGATTCGGAAAACTTATCAAATCACCAAAATTCGTCGCTGTTGTTCTCGATCGCGCCCCATCTTGCATCGACACCTCGGTACCAGCAGACAACCACCTTCGGTTGCCCTTCGGGGCACCCGTGCCCAACCTGGGCCTGATTGGCCGGACCGCAAGAAGTGTCGAAGCCTCATGGACTGGACCCCGTTCCGATTCTGCCCTCGGTGCCACGCAAAGTATCCCTACACAGATCAACATCAGGTCTGTAATCTGTGTTTGTCACCAGACCACCAAGAGGATACTTGTGAGGCCTGCAGGTCCTTCTGTTCCAAGAAAACCTTGAGAGACCGAAGGGCGAGAAGGCTACAAATGGCGTCCAAGAGCACCGAACACCTCGATGCTGAAGAAGAGGAGATGATCCACACTATCATCTCCGTTCAAGGATCCGATTTGGACGAATCTGACGATGACCGACCACCGACAGCGGGCTAGCATGTGAGTACGCTTGCCCCGACCCACACCAAGACCAAACAAAAGGCCTCGGGGACGCCACTGCCGGAAGGCCATGGCTCCACCCGGAAAAAATCAAGCGGTGACTAAGTAACACCTTCGGCACCGAAAAGGCCACACCCGTATCGAAGTCTTCAGACTCGAGAGACAGTCTCCGAAATAATTCGACACCGGTCGAGTCAAGACCCCGAAAGTCTCTTTCCGAACCGAGGCCTACTATCACCCTGGGCATTTCGGTACCGGAAAAACCGTCTTCGGAGCAGAAAAGACATTCATATACTGAGGAACATGGACTTTCTAAACAGCTTAAAGAAAGCCATAGATTTGAGGAAGAGCTTCAACAAATGGAGGGATTTGATGACAGACAAGCCAGGATACTGGCAAGATCCTCACAGCACCTCCCCTCAAATTTAAAAGAAAGCTGGCTTTCCATGGATGTATGGACACTGATCAGCCAAGGCTAAAGTGCCAAGAGAGCAATCGCCGCCACGCCAGTTTTCTCCAGCCCAGTCTCCTCAACGAACTGTCTCACCACCTGCTACACCTACTGCACAGTCACCCACACACACTATGCAGTCACATCAGGACACAGATCCGTTGGATCTTTATGATGACCCTGTGTCAGACAACAGCCCAGAGTGCTATCCGTCTAAGCCCTCTCCACCTGAAGATAGCACCTCCTACACACAGGTTTTGGCTAGGGCTGCAGCTTTCCACAATGTAAGCATGCACACTGAACCTCTAGAGGACGATTTTCTTTTTAATACATTGTCCTCAACACACGCAACATACCAAAGTCTACCCATGCTCCCGGGTATGCTCAAACATGCCCAACAGATTTTCCAGGAGCCAGTTAAAGGAAGGGCCATAACCCCGAGGGTAGAAAAGAAGTACAAACCACCACCTTCTGACCCAGTATTTATCACGCAACAGCTGCCCCCAGATTCGGTAGTTGTCAGCATGGCGAGGAAAAGAGCTAACTCGCAGTCCTCTGGAGATGCACCCCCTCCAGATAAGAAAAGTAAAAAGTTTGATGCAGCAGGAAAGAGGGTAGCGTTACAAGCAGCCAATCAGTAGCGCATAGCGAAATCACAGGCCCTCCTCGCAAGACACGACAGGGCTCATTAGGATGAGATGAAGGACATTATTCAACATCTCCCCAAAGAACACCAAAAGAGAGATCAGCAGGTAGTAGAGGAGGGACAGGCAATAACAAATAACCAGATAAGGTCAGCGTTTGACTCAGCTGCCATGCATGGCTCAGATCATCAGGTTTTAAACCTGAGATCCAACAGGCTGTCCTCAACATGCCCTTCAACCAACAGCAGTTATTCGGCACACAGGTGGACACAGCCATAGAAAAAATGAAAAAAAGGATACCGACACAGCCAAAGCGATGGGAGCGCTTTATTCATCCCAATACAGAGGGACATTTCGGAAGCCGTAGTATAGGGGGGGTTTCAGGCCACAGTCCTCAAAACCATCCTCCTCACAAACAAAGCCCTCACACCAAACACAGTATCAAAGAGGGGGATTTCGAGGATCCTTCAGAGGGCAATTTCCCAAATCCAGGGGAAAATTCCAGTCTACAAAGCAAGCCACTAACAACAAGCAGTGACTTTGCCATCACCTTCCCCCAACACATATCCCCTGTGGGAGGAAGACAGAAAATGTTCACCAATCAATGGTCAAACATCACAACAGACACTTGGGTACTATCAATTATCCAACATGGTTACTGCATAGAATTCACACATTTTCCTCCAGATATTCCCCCAAAAGCGCACAAACTATCGTCGCAACATCTAGCAATGTTACAAACAGAGGTGCAGGCACTATTAACCAAACAAGCCATAGAACTAGTCCCTCATCATCAAAAAGGAACAGGGGTCTATTCCCTGTACTTCCTCATTCCCAAAAAGGACAAAACGCTAAGGTCAATATTAGATCTCAGGACTCTCAACCTCTACATTCAATCAGAACACTTTGACATGGTGACACTACAAGATTTAGTCCTATTACTGAAACAGGGAGAATACATGTCAGCCCTGGATTTAAAAGATGCGTATTTTCACATACCCATCCATCCAGCTCACAGAAAATACCTCAGGTTTGTTATACAATGGAAACATTACCAATTCAAAGTATTACCCTTTGGGATAACAACAGCCCCGAGTATTTACAAAATGCCTTGCCGTAGTAGCAGCATACATAAGGAGACAACACATGCATGTATTCCCATTTCTCGACGATTGGCTAATAAAGGCCAACACTCAAAAACAGTGTCAACATTACACACGTTATGAATAGATCCCCTACACACATTAGGCTTTTTTATAAATTATCAGAAATCACACTTGCAACCATCCCAAATTCAGCAGTACTTGGGAGCTACACTCCACACTCAAAAGGCGCTTGCAAGTCCAAGCCCACAAAGGGTGCAATCATTCCACACCATGTTACCAAAAATACAGCGAAATCATCACTACACAGTCCGATTTGTGCTGAAACTCCTGGGCATGATGGCCTCATGCATCGCAATTGTCCCAAACGCACGGTTACACATGCGGCCCTTACAACAGTGCCTTGCAAAACAATGGTCACTGGCACAGGGTCTTCTCCAAGATCTAGTGTTGATAGACCGCCAAACACACTATTCGCTTCAGTGGTGGAATCCCACAAATTTAAACAAAGGGCGGCCTTTTCAATACCATGTGCCTCACGCCATTCTCACAACAGATGGATCAATGATTGGGTGGGGAGCACACCTCAACAATCACAGTATACAGGGACAGTGGGACAGCAAGCAAAAGCAGCTACACATAAATCACTTAGAGCTGCTAGCAGTCTTTCTAGCACTAAGAGCCTTTCAACCTCTTTTGGCTCACAAACACATTCTTGTCAAAACAGACAATATGACAACAGTGTATTACTTAAACAAACAGGGGGGAACACACTCATCGCAACTTTGCCTCCTGGCACAAAAAAATTGGCATTGGGCAATTGACAACAACATTCACCTAATAGCTCAATACATTCCAGGGATTCACAATCAATTAGCAGACAACCTGAGTCGGGATCACCAGCAAACTCACGAGTGGGAAATACATCCCCAGGTACTACACAAACACTTTCGTCCGTGGGGGACACCAGACATAGATCTGTTCGCCACAAACCAAAACGCAAAATGCCAAAACTTCGCGTCCAGGTACCCACCCCTCAGTCCAAGGGCAATGCAATATGGATCAATTGATCAGGGATATTTGCTTATGCTTTTCCCCCTCTCCCACTCAATACATTTCTAGTCTACAAACTGCGTCAAAACAAACTCAAACTAATACTTATAGCACCAACGTGGCCACGCCAACAATGGCACACCACACTGTTGGACCTCTCAATTGTACCTCATGTCAAGCTTCCAAACAGACCAGATCTGTTAACGCAACACAAACAGCAGATCAGACACCCCAATCCAGCGATGCTCAATTAAGCAATCTGGCTCCTGAAATCTTAGAATTTGGCTATCTAAACCTGCCAAATGAGTGTATAGAAGTCATTAAACAAGCAAGAAAACCTACCACTAGGCAATGTAATGCGAACAAATGGAAAAGATTTGTTTTCTATTGCCAAGCAAAACACATAACTCCGTTGGATGCGTCCATACAAGACATCGTAGGATATTTACACAACCTCCAAAAAGCAAATCTAGCTTTTTCATCTATCAAAATACACCTCACTGCAATTTCTGCTTATTTGCAAAATAAACAGACAAAATCCCTGTTTAGAATACCAGTCATTAAAGCATTCATGGAAGGTCTAAGACGAATCATACCTCCAAGAACTCCACCAGTACCCTTGTGGAATCTTAATATTGTACTTACACGACTTATGGGCCCACCATTTGAACCCATGCACTCTTGTCAGATCCAATTCTTAACTTGGAAAGTAGTATTTCTAATGGCAATCACTTCATTACGAAGAGTTAGTGAAATACAAGCTTTCACAATTGAAGAACCATTTATACAAGTACACAAACATAAAGTTGTACTACGCACAAATCTAAACTTTCTACCAAAAGTTATCTCACCGTTTCATTTAAACCAAACAGTGGAACTTCCAGTCTTCTTTCCACAGCCAGACTCAGTAGCAGAAAGAGCACTGCATACATTAGATATCAAAAGAGCTCTAATGTATTAAATCGACAGAACAAAAGCATTCCGTAAAACCAAACAGTTGTTTGTCGCATTCCAAAAGCCCCATACTGGTAACCCTATATCCAAACAAGGCATCCCAAGATGGATAGTGAAGTGTATACAAACTTGTTACCTAAAAGCTAAAAGACAACTATTCATTACACCAAAGGCACACTCCACTAGGAAGAAAGGAGCAACAGTGGCCTTTCTGGGAAACATACCAATGACAGAGATCTGTAAGGCAGCCACTTGGTCCACACCTCATACCTTTACCAAGCATTACTGTGTAGATGTGTTAGCAACACAACAAGCCACAGTAGGACAAGTTGTACTAAGAACACCGCTTTGGGGAGAATTACTGCTTTGTAGTCTATGCATAGCATGTGTATCTGCAGCTACACATGCCACCAAACAGAAAATGTCACTTACCCAGTGTATATCTGTTCATGGCACGTTCCGCTGCAGATTCACATGCGCCCTCCCTCCTCCCCGGGAGCCTGTAGCCCTTTAAGTTATCATTAGAAATTGTACATATGTATATAAACATTCATTTACTTAAACTTTGTACATACACCTCTATCCCATTGCATGGACATCTTTCTATTCTCACTCTATCATTCCTACCTTACCCTCTGCGGGAAAACAATCTAAGATGGAGTCGATGCCCATGCGCAATGGAGCCAAAAAGGAGGAGTCACTCGGTCCCGTTACTCGAAAAGACTTCTTTGAAGAAAAACAACTTGTAACACTCCGAGCCCAACACTAGATGTCAGGAACTGTGCAGAGCATGTGAATCTGCAGTGGAACATGCCACGAACAGATGTACACTGGGTAAGTGACATTTTCCATATATATATATATATATATATATATATATCTCAAACCCAACTGGTCTAAAGTAGCGAGGCACTCAACTGCTGGTGCACATGGAGGGTTTTAGACCGTAACCCTAATTAATCATCACACAAAGAAAGGCACTGCACTCCTGGGGGCTCCATGACAGCTTTATTTATTCAGACAGCTTATTGCCATTTTAACTAAAACTGTGTATGTTACTGCTCTAATTCAAATTTCCTTACTTACCTGTGTGGAGTACCTTGCATTTTATGTATTTACTTCCAATCTTGAATCTTGTGGTTCTAAAATAAATTAAGAAAATATATTTTTCTATAGAAAAACTATTGGCCTGGAGTTAAGTCTGAGTGTGTGTTCCTCATTTATTGCCTGTGTGTGTACAACAAATGCTTAACACTACCCTCTGATAAGCCTACTGCTCGACCACACTACCACAAAATAGAGCATTAGAATTATCTAATTTTGCCACTATCTAACCTCTAAGGGGAACCCTTGGACTATGTGCACACTATCTCTTACTTTGAGATAGTATATACAGAGCCAACTTCCTACATTGGTGGATCAGCAGTGGGGTCTAAGACTTTGCATTTGCCTGACTACTCAGTCAATACCTGATCACACGACTAAATTCCGAAAATTGTCATTAGAAACTGATTTTTGAAATTTTAGCTAGTTCTCTAAATTTTTAAAAGTCCTGCTAGGGCCTTGTGTAAGCCCCTGTTAGCATTTCTTTTAGAGTTTAAACGTTTCTAAAAGTTTTGATTTAAGTTCTTATGTAGTTTTTAGATTCTTAAAAAGTTATCCCAACTTTTAGAGAAATAATGTCTACAGATGAGAAGGTGGGGGAACTCAACCTCACCCCTTACCTGCATCTAGGAATATCAGAGTTAAGGACTCTGTAAGCTAAAAAAAAATATAAAGACTGGGTCCAACCCTACCAAAGTCAAGCTCCAGGAGCTTTTGGCAGAGTTTGCGAAGGACCACCCCTCTGAGGATAATCCTACAGATGGGGAAGTTAGTGAACAGGAGGATGATTTCCCCCCTCCTGTCCTAACTAGGGAGAACAGGGTTTCTCAAACCCTAACTCCACAAGTGATAGTCAGAGAGACTGGTTCTTCCACAGGGGAGACCAATAACTCTGGAAGCATTGAGGGCAGCCTCAATGAAGATGACCTTCTGCTAGCCAGAATGACCAAAAGATTGGCTTTGGAAAGACAGCTCCTACACATAGAAAGGGAAACACAAGAGATGGGTTTAGCTCCCATCTATGGTGGCAGCAACTTAAATAGAGTCCGAGAGAATACTGACATCCTACAAATCCCCAAAGGGATTGTAACAAAATATGAAGATGGTGATGATCTCACCAAATGGTTCACTGCTTTTGAGAGGGCTTGTGCAACCAGAAAAGGAAACAAATCTCACTGGGGTGCTCTCTTTTGGGAAATGTTCACTGGAAAGTGTAGGGATAGACTCCTCACACTCTCTGGTAAAGATTCAGAATCTTAAGACCTCATGAAGGCTACCCTAATTGAGAGCGTTGGGTTCTCCACTGAGGAGTACAGAATTAGGTTCAGGGGGGCTCAAAAATCCTCGAGCCAGACCTGGGTTGATTTTGTTGACTTCTCAGGCAAAAACTAGATGGCTGGATAACTGGCAGTAGTGTAAATGATTATGATGGGCTGTATAACTTGTTTATAAAGGAACATCTGTTAAGTGTTTCAGTAACAAACTGCATCAACATCTGGTAGACCTAGGTCCAATTTCCTCCCAAGAATTGGGAAAGAATGCAGACCATTGGTTCAAGACTAGGGTGACCAAGACTTCCACAGGGGGTGACCAAAAGAAAGGGGTCACAAATCCTCCCCAGGGGCTACAGGGCCCCAAAAACCTGCTCAGGAGGGTGGGCCCAGAGCCTCTTCACAGTCTTCAAATAGGTATAAGGGTAAAAGCTTTGATCCCAAGAAGGTCTGGTGTCACATCTGTACTCAGCATGAACACCAAACTGGAGACAAGGCCTATCCCAACAAAAGTCTCACAGCAAATACTACTCCAGTTAGCACTGGAATAGCCAGTCTCCAGGTGGGATGAACAGTATGCTCAGAGCAAATCAGGGTTCACACTGGAGCTTCATTAGTCTCAGAGGGTGGGGTGGATTTAGCCACACTTGCTGCCTGGCTGACTAACATGCAAAAATACAGGCAGCAACTCTTAATCAATGGGACTAGAGTAGAAGCCATGAGGGATACAGGTGCCAGTGTCACAGTGGTGACAGACAAACTGATTTCCCCAGGACAGTACCTGGCTGGACAGACATATCCAGTCACTAATGCTGACAATCAGACTAAAGTCCATCCCATGGCAATGGCAACTTCAGAATGGGGAGGGGTCACTGGCCTGAAACAGGTGGTAGTTTCCTCTGCAATTCCAGTAGAATGTCTGCTAGGGAATGATCTGGAGTAGAGTGCAAGACCCATGCAGGGTATCCCTGAACTGGTGTGTGTCAAGACAAGGGCACAGCTCAGGGCTCAGAGTGAGAAAGAAGTGTTGGAGTCTGGAATAATGGCCTGACCTTCCAAGAGAAAAGGAAAGAGGACTGGGCAACCAGCTTCAACACAGCACAAGAAACAGAACCTGTCTTCCCAGGAAGATGTTCTATCCCCTGAGGGAACTGAGTCCATGGAGCTGGAACCTTACCAGGTTGAGCTCTTTGGGCCCAGGGGGACCCTCAAGGGAACAGCTGTGTAAGGGGCAAGAAACTTGTCCCTCTCTTGAAGGCCTAAGACAGCAAGCAGCTGAGCAAAAAAAAGGTAATGTCAGTGGAACCCACAGGGTCTATTGGGAAGATGGGCTCCTTTACACTGAGTCAAGAGATCCAAAACCTGGTGCCACTTGGAGAGTGGTAGTGCCTCAGGGGTTTAGGGAGTTAATTCTGACCTTAGCCAATGGCATTCCCCTTGCTGGGCATTTGGGACAAACCAAGACATGTGAGAGATTAGTCAGCCATTTCTACTGGCCCAATATGTCCCAGAAGGTAAAGGAGTTTTGCACCTCCTGTGTCACCTGTCAAGCCAGTGGTAAGACAGGTGGCCATCCAAAGGCCCCCCTCATTCCACTTCCAGTGGTGGGGGTCCCCTTTGAAAGAGTGGGAGTGGACATAGTGGGTCCACTGGAACCTCCCACAGCATCAGGGAACCAGTATATCCTAGTAGTAGTGGATCATGCTACTAGGTACCCTGAAGCAATTCCCCTTAGGTCCACTACTGCCCCTGCAGTAGCCAAAGCACTCATTGGTATTTTTACCAGAGTGGGATTTCCTAAGAAGATGGTTTCTGACAGAGGTACCAGCTTCATGTCGGCTTACCTAAAACACATGTGTAATGAGTGTGGGGGGACTTAAAAATTCACCACACCATACCATCCACAAACCAATGGTCTTGTTGAGAGATTTAACAAGACATTAAAGGGCATGATCATGGGGCTCCATGAAAAACTCAAAAGGAGATGGGATGTCCTCTTGCCATGCCTGCTTTTTACCTACAGAGAGGTGCCACAGAAGGGAGTAGGGTTTTCCCCCTTTGAAATTGTGTTTGGCCATCCTGTTAGGGGACCACTGGCACTTGTAAAAGAAGGCTGGGAGAGACCTCTCCATAAGCCTAAACAAGATGTGGTTGACTATGTACTAGGCCTACGTTCAAGGATGGCGGAGTACATGGAAAAGGCAAGAAAAACCTTGAGGCCAGCCAACAGCTCCAGAAGATGTGGTATGACCAAAAGGCTGCTATGGTTGAGTTTCAGCCAAGGCAGAAAGTCTGGGTTTTAGATCCTGTGGCTCCCAGGGCACTTCAGGACATACGGAGTGGCCCTTAACCAGTTCTTGAGAAAGAGTCAGGTCACCTACCTGGTGGACCTAGGCACTAGCAGAACCCCCAAGAGGGTGATCCATGTGAACCGCCTCAAACTCTTTCATGATAGGGCAGATGTAAACATGTTAATAATGACAGATGAGGACCAGGAAGCTGAGATTGAACCTCTCCCTGATCTCCTCTCCACTGACCCTAAAGATGGCTCAGTAGATGGAGTGATCTATTCAGACACCCTCTCTGGCCAACAGCAGGCTGACTGTATGCAAGTCCTCCAGCAGTTTGCTGAGCTCTTTTCTTTAACCCCGGGTCAGACACACCTGTGTACCCATGATGTGGACCCAGGAAACAGTATGCCTGTCAAGAATAAAATATTCAGACAGTCTGATCAAGTTAAAGAAAGCATCAAAGTGGAAGTCCACAAGATGCTGGAGTTCGGAGTGATTAAGCACTCTGACAGTCCATGGCCTAGCCTAGTGTTCTTGGTCCCCAAACCTCACACAAAAGATGGCAAGAGAGAGATGAGGTTTTGTGTGGACTACAGAGGGCTCAACTTTGTCACCAAGACAGATGCTCTCCCCATCCCAAGGGCAGATGAGCTTATAGATAAATTAGGTGCTGCCAAATACTTGAGTACTTTTGACTTAACAGCAGGGTACTAGCAAATAAAAATGGCACCTGGAGCAAAAGAGAATACAGTATTCTCTACACATGATGGGCACTACCAGTTCACTTTGATGCCCCTTGGCTTAAAGAATGCCCCTGCCACCTTCCAAAGGTTGGTGAATCAAGTCCTTGCTGGCTTGGAGTCCTTTAGTGCAGCTTATCTTGATGATATTACTGTCTCTAGCTCCAACTGGCAGGATCACCTGGTTCACCTGAAGAAGGTTTTGCAGGCCTCTCTATCAAGGCATCTAAATGTCAGATAGGGCAGGGTACTGTGGTTTACTTGGGTCACCTTGTAGGTGGAGGCCAAGTTCAGCCACTCCAACCCAAGATCCAAACTATTCTGGACTGGGTAGCTCCAAAAACCCAGACTCAAATCAGGGCATTCCTTGGCTTGACTGTGTACTATAGGAGGTTTGTGAAGGGATATGGATCAATAGTGACACCCCTCACAGGAAATGCCTAAGAAAGTGAACTGGACCGTGAACTGTCAAAAGGCCTTTGAGACCCTGAAGCAAGCTATGTGTACAGCACCAGTTTTGAAAGCTCCAGATTATTCTAAGCAGTTCATTGTGCAGACAGATGCCTCTGAGCATGGGATAGGAGCAGTCCGGTCCCAAACAAATGATGATGGCCTTGACCAGCCTGTTGCTTTTATTAGCAGGAGGATACTCCCCAGGGAGCAGCGTTGGAGTACCATTGAGAGGGAGGCCTCTGCTGTGGTTTGGCCCCTGAAGAAGTTGAGACCGTACCTTTTTGGTTCTCATTTCATAGTTCTAACTGACCACAGACCTCTCAGATGGTGGCTGCAAATGAAAGGAGAAAACTGTTGAGGTGGTCCATATCCCTACAGGGAATGGACTTTGTAGTGGAACACAGACCTGGGACTGCCCATGCCAATGCTGATGGCCTTTCTAGGTTCTTCCACTTAGAAAATGAAGACTCTCTTGGGAAAGGTTAGTCTCATCCTCTTTCGTTTGGTGGTGGGGGGGTTGTGTAAGGAAATGCCTCCTGGGCATGGGTACCCCCTGACTTTTTGCCTTTTGTTGATGCAACTTAGGATTGAAAGTGTGCTGGGACCCTGCTAACCGGGCCCCAGCACCAGTGTTATTTCCCTAAACTGTACCTTTGTTCCCACAATTGGCACAGCCCTGGCACCCGGATAAGTCCCTTGTAAATGGTACCCCTGGTACCAAGGGCCCTGATGCCAGGTAAGGTCTCTAAAGGCTGCAGCATGTCTTATGCCACCCTGGGGACCCCTCACTCAGCACATGCACACTGCCTCACAGCTTGTGTGTGCTGGTGGGGAGAAAATGACTAAGTCGACATGGCACGCCCCTCAGAGTACCATGCCCACCTCACACTGTCTGTGGCATAGGAAAGTCACCCCTCTAGCAGGCCTTACAGCCCTAAGGCAGGGTGCACTATACCACAGGTGAGGGCATATGTGCATAAGCACTATGCCCCTACAGTGTCTAAGCAAAACCTTAGACATTGTAAGTGCAGGGTAGCCATTAAGAGTATATGGTCTGGGAGTTTGTCAAACACGAACTCCACAGTTCCATAATGGCTAAACTGAAATCTGGGAAGTTTGGTATCAAACTTCTGACCACAATAAATGCACACTGATGCCAGTGTGCAATTTATTGTAAAATGCACCCAGAGGCCATATTAGAGATGCGGCCTGAATACCAGTCCGACTCCTAGTGCTAGGCTGACCAGTTACTGCCAGCCTGCTACAACCAGATGAGTTTCTGGCCACATGGGGAGAGTGCCTTTGTCACTCTGTGAGCAGGAACAAAGCCTGTACTAGGTGGAGGTGTTTCTCACCTCCTCCTGCAGGAACTGTAACACCTGGTGGTGTGCCTCAAAGGCTCATGCCTCTTGTTACAGCACCCCAGGGCATCCCAGCTAGTGGAGATGCCCGCCCCTCCAGCCACTGCCCCCACTTTTGGCGTCAAGGCTGGAGGAGATAATTAGAAAAACAAGGAGGAGTCACCCACCGGTCAGGACTGCCCCTAGGGTGCCCTGAGTTGAGGTGACCCCTGCCTTTAGAAATCCTCCATCTTGAGATTGGAGGATCCCCCCAATAGGATTAGGGATGTGCCCCCCGGGAGGAGGCACAAAGAGGGTGTAGCCACTCTCCAGGACAGTAGCCGTTGGCCAATGCCCTCCTGACCTAAACACACCCCATAATCTAGTATTTAGGGGCAACCCAGAACCCAGGAAATCAGATTCCTGCAACCTACAACAAGGACTGCTGACCTGAAAGCCCCGCAACGACGACGGAGACACCAACTGACTTGGCCCCAGCCCTACCGGCCTGTCTCCAGACTCAAACAACCTGCACAGCGACGCATCCGACAGGGTCCAGCGACCTCTGAAGCCTCGGAGGACTGCCCTGAACCGGAAGGACCCAGAAACTCCAGAGAACAGTGGCACTGTTCAAAAACAGCAACAACTTTACAACTTTCTAACAACTTTCAAAGAACTCACTCTTCCAGCTGGAAGCGTGAGACTTCACACTCTGCACCCAACGCCCCTGGCTCAAGCTCCAGAGAACCAACACTGCAGGGAGGACTCCCAGGCGACTGCAACCTCGTGAGTAGCCTTAGACGACCCCCCTGGACTCCCACAGCGACTCATGCAGAGAGGATCCAGAGGCTCCCCCGACCGCAACTGCCTGGAACAAAGAACCCGACGCCTGGACCAAGCACTGCACCGTAGCCCCCAGGACCAGAAAGAACCGAACTCCAGTGCAGGAGTGACCATCAAGCGACCCTCTGCCTAGCCCAGTTGGTGGCTGGCCCGAGAAGCCCCCCTGTGCCCTGCCTGTAGCGCTAGAGTGACCCCCGGGTCCCTCCATTGATCCCTATTGAAAACCTGACGCCTGCTAAGCACACTGCATCCATCTGCCCCTGTGCTGCTGAGAGTGTGTTTTGTGTGCCTACTTGAGTCCCCCCAGTGCTCTACAAAACCTCCCTGGTCTGGTCTCCGAAGACGCAGGTACTTGCCTGTTGGCAGACTGGAACTGGAGCACCCCTGTTCTCCATGGGCACCTATGTGTTTTGGGCCCTTCTTTGACCTCTACACCTGGCTGGCCCTGTGTTGCTGGTGCAGTGACTTTGGGGTTGCCTTGAACCCCCAACGGTGGGCTGCCTATGCCCAGGAAACTGAACTTGTAAGTGCTTTACTTAGCTCAGAAACTTAACCTTACTTTCCTCCCCCAGGAACTGCTGATTTTTGCACTGTGTCCACTTTTAAAATAGCTTATTGCCATTTTAACTAAAACTGTGTATGTTACTGCTCTAATTCAAAGTTCCTTACTTACCTGTATGGAGTACCTTGCATTTTATGTATTTACTTCCAATCTTGAATCTTGTGGTTCTAAAATAAATTAAGAAAATATATTTTTCTATATAAAAACTATTGGCCTGGAGTTCAGTCTTTGAGTATGTGCTCCTCATTTATTGCCTGTGTGTGTACAGCAAATGCTTAATACTAACTTCTGATAATCCCACTGCTCGACCACACTACCACAAAATAGAGCATTAGAATTATCTAATTTTGCCACTACCTTGCCTCATATGGGAACCCTTGGACTCTGTGCACACTATCTCTTATTTTGAGATAGTATATACAGAGCCAACTTCCTACAAATTATATAATCTCTTATATTCTTTAACTTATTGTTATGAATCATTTCAACTTTTCAAATGTATATATAACTCCTCACTACTATTCAATCCCTTTGGTTCCTTAGTATCAAATGTTATTATGCATTTCACCTCCAGGATCCCCAACTTTTTCTCTCTGTCTCTGCCTCTTGAATCCTTCGATATTCCATCTATTACACTGTATTTAAGGTCCTTCACATCTCAACCATGTGTCTCCTGAATATGTCTAGCTACTGGATAAGTGTCATCTCTATTTTGAACTGCTCTAAGATGTTGTAGGATGTGTTTATGTACTTTTAGTTTAGTACTCCCTATATACATTTTGGGACAACTGCATTTCAAAGTGCATATTACATAATCACTTTTGCAAGTATATACTCCCTTGATCCTATGTACAGTTTTGCCTTGTATTTCAATTGTTCTAATACTTTCACCATTTTTACATGCCTTACATTTCAAACATTTGAAAAAAACATCTTTGATTCAACCAAGTCTTGTTCTTATCACTCTGCCTGATATCACTTCTTACTAAAACATCCCGCGTAGATTTCCCTCTACGGTAAGTGATTTGTGGATTTTTCTTAATGTCTTCTCCTATAATAGGATCACTCCTCAACATGTGCCAGTGTTTTTGTAATATCATTCTTACTTGTGTATGTGCCATATTATAGGTAGTTATGAACCGACAGGTTTGCTGTTTATCCGATTTTCTCATCTTGCTCTCTGATGTATCAAACAAAATACTATCTCTCGAACGGTGACCTACCTTCCTACTAGCATCTGTTAATGTGATATTAGAATAGCCTGTCTCTTTTAATCTTGTCATGATGTCCTTTTGGACCTCAGCAAAATTGCTCTCAGTGCTACAGATTCTTTTTGCTCGTAATAAATCCCCATATGGCATACTCTTTCAATGGTTTGGGGTGAATACTAGCTGCACGCAATAGACTGTTCCCTGCTGTAAGTTTCCTATATAACGTGGTCTGTAACTTGTCTGAGTGCTGATGTTATCTCGTGAATCTCAAGTTCAAATCATTGTCATTAATGTAATTTATAAACTTTCCGGCACTCTCCACATTTCCTCTCCAAACCACAAAGATGTCATCTATATATTGCAACAAAATTTCAATATGATCATTCCAAACATCTAAAGGTGGACTATTTAGGACCTGCTCCTCCCACCAGCCCATATTCAGATTAGCATAGCTGGGAGCAAAACATGTACCCATAGCAGTCCCCCACACTATTGTTCAAAGATTTTGTTGTTAAAAAAGAAGATATTGTGTTGAAGATACCAACCGATCATATTGATCAACATGACACCTTGTTTATAAAATCTTGTAGGTCTAGCTCTCAAAAAGTGTTCCATTGATCTTACTCTATCTTCATGGGGAATACTTGTATATAATGCTGTAACATCTAGTGTCATAAGTAACATATCAGGCTCCCAACGCACATCAAATACTCATTGTAAAAAATCTGTAGTGTCTTTCAGATATGAATGCAAATTACGCACCAAAGGATTCAAGAATGTATCTATATATTGAGAGACAAATTCAAACAAACTTCCCTGTGCTGCTGTGGTATTTTATAAACGTGGTGGCGCTCGTTAGTCATCAAGCACCTCAGGCGCGGAGCGACCATGCCGGGCGAGTGCTTATATATATATAACCTGGCAGGTTGCGGTTATTGTTGGCCTGCATTGCCAGAGACATTTTCGAGGCCCGGCTGCAGTGATTGTTTGCCCCACTGCTTGCATTGCTAGAGACAGTTTTGAGGCACTGCTGGGGTGGGACTACATCCCTCAGCATACCCTGAGGCAGAATGAGGGCCGGACACACTTGAAAAGTGCCTGAGACGTCCTGCAGTGTGGGACACCGTAACCAGGCAGGTTGCTATTATTGCTTGCCCGAATTGCCATAGACAGTTTGGAGGCCCTGCTGGGGTGGGACTACATTACCCAGCATACCCTGAGGCAGGAGGAGGGCCGGATGCACTTGAAAAGCACCCGAGACTTCCCGCGGTGTGGGACGCGCCCGGGCTAGGACCGGGCTAGGACCGGGCTAACAGCACACTCATCTGTGCCCGTCAGCAGCTGCTGAAGGCTGAACTGGGCCACCCCTCTAAAGTGGCCCCTGAATGTAAACCTGCTGGATTTGCCTCACTAGGTAAGCTATTTTACTTTTCATCGCTGTTCCTTACCAGGTATTATGGGTCACTCCCTAAACCTATGAGCATTGACTCTGTGTTAACGAAAGCTATGGAGGGTATAGCAACTGAAATTGCTTTGCCTGAGCTGAGATTATCCCTGGGGTGTGACAGTGGCTTGGGTGGAATCAGCCAGGGTTCTGATGGTGCTTACACCTTTTAGGGGCAGCCAGGTGATTGGCACTGCAGGGACACATGCCTGGATATTTTGGTGGTTGATCACAGGGCCTCTTCCCCTGGGACTGCACTGAAAAACTGCACTCTTTTTACATGTGTGGCACCTGCGGGCATAGATGTTTCTAATCCATCCCTTGAACCTAGTGCATAACGGAAGAAAACAACCAGGCATGCCAATTAAGCGCTAAATCCAAACAGCCGACTAGAGGTAAGAGTCAGGTCTTGAGTAGCGTGGAAATCTTATAAAAGCACTTGCACCCATTATCTGATCATTTATGTGCCATAGAAAACCACTCGGCGACTTTGGTTGCCCCCACTTTGCTTCAGCTAGGGTCCACTGGCTTTCAGGGGCCCTTGCTGAGCCTAAAGCCTCTCAAAGCCTCAGAGGACATTTACCAGGACACTCCACCAAGGAGCGAGTGAAAGCTTGTAACCCAAACTTAGTAATGTGACAAGACTAACAAATGAGGTTGGGGCTATTGATGCTGCGTCCCATGATCTAAACCCTGGTATGCTACGTGGTGGCCACACCTCAAATAGTCATCTGGCATCAAATGCTATTAGCAAAGCAAAAGGGGTCTTAAGAAGAAAAGATGACATTGCACCCAAAACTACGGATCTCTTACTCTGGATGCATATCCTTATGGTGTGGTGTTGGCTGGACTGGCACCCTTGATGGGTGATCAAATCGTCGTGGAAACAGGCTCAAAATAAACTGACTTGGCAAGTAAAACAATGTTTGCATTGACAGAGCAAAGGAAATTTTAATGATCTGCCGAGTAAGCTGGGTTGGCCCTTTGAAAAAAGATATAGAAGGAAAACTTCATGGTTGTAAACTTTAAGCACCTTAACACTGTGGAGAAATTGTTGGGTACAAGAAAGGTGATGGCGAAAAGGATTTAACATTGTTACACTATTTATACAAAAGCCATAGAAAGGAGGCACATTTTTATCCTTCACATAGACCCTGATCACAAATGCCCCAAAGCTTATTCTGTAATAACAGATATGCAGTGTTGTCGGACTGCAATAAGATTGACTGACTTGAGATCTAACCTGCTCAAGGACACTACCGAATCAGAAGGGTCAGAGGTAAAAAGTGCCTTTTCTAGTGTGATACAACAACCTCTCTTTCAGGCATATATGATAGTAAACCTGTTACCACCAGGCAACCCCTCGCCAATTGGTTCCACCATTGTAGAGCGCTGTCCCCTTCGAGTATTGAGTTGGAACGTCACAGGGTTACGTACCAAGATAGGTTCTCCAATTTGGTGTTTGTTCAGTAAATCTTACGATAGTGTTCTTTCAGGAAACCTTTGTAAAAGGCTACATGTTCTTTAGTTTTCCAGCTACCCCGTCCCATTCAGGTTGTGTGTCTGACAGCCTAACCATATGGGTTAACCTGCTACTGGGCTGCCATGCTGAGGATTCATTGTGGGGTCTGTCAGGAGGTCCTTTTAAAGGGGGCTTTACCTATGTATCTGGCCAATTTCTATACTAATGATTTTACCACTGTAGCAAATCTCTTTTTTCCAAGCTTTCAGGAGATTTTAATGCTAAATTGTTTAATGGATGTATGGGAGACGAACCGGACAGGCTCGTGGCCATAGACACAAGAAGTAAAGAGCTGGAAGTCTTTCTCGCTATCCATGATTTGTTTTACGCATTAGAAGTTGTGGGTATTTATAATTTGAGGGCACCCACCTATAGGGGGAGGGACTGCGCCTCAATAATTGATTATATATTTGTGCCTGCAGTTGGATTAACAAGTTGCATTTTGGGACTGTTATCTGCACAGACTTTGGGGATCATAAACCATTAGAAATACCTTGACTTTTCATCTATGGCAAAGTTAAAAACTTCTGTGGGGCTTAGCAACCTGTCAGTATCTACAGACAATCTTAGACTCCGTCGGAAATTGCACAACCCATTGAATAATTTAGGTAAAGTGATTTTGAAGACTGCAGATCTCAATATGGGCTGTCTGAGTGAGGGAGGGGATGGGCAAATGGTCAATTGCTTTGTTGCCTTATCTGTTAGAATTTGCCAGTCCCTTTTAAAACGCTCTAGACCATCACAGCAAGTTCCACGTTGGGTTGATCAGGAGTGCTTGTGGGCTAACTCTCTCTTGTGCAAAGCTCTAAAGGAATCACCTAGAGATCGTATTGTGGTAGTCTCCTTGTGGAAAGAATTTAAAATAGTTACAATTAGGAAGCGGAAAGAAATTATCTCTCAACAGTGGGACACTATCATGCTTGGCCCACTCGAAGGATAGCAAATATTTTTGGAGAACAGTTTTAAATATTCGCTTCTTGGACAAAATACTAACCACCATTAGTTCCCACATAAGTAGTAGTGCTTGGGAGGCCCATTATTCTATGATTTATCAAGCACTTGAAGCACCATCAACATTACCTGCACCACTGGACACCCTATTATTATTCCAGGATTCACTCATGAAGTCACTATTGCCATACAGCAGAGTAAAGTGGGTAAAGCACCAGGCCCAGGTGGTGTCCCAGTTGATTTAATTAAAAGCAAAGTAGATTTACGGACACCTCTTTTGACAAACATTTTAAATAACTTAAGTCCTTAGACTATACACACTTCATGGACGAGCTTGGTGATCATCCCTAATTTTTTTTTAAAAGGTGACAGTTTAAAGCTGAATTGTTACCATCCCATTTCTTTGCTAGACATTCCAGCTAAAATCCTTGGCAGAGTTCTTTCCAATAGAATAGTGGAATGGGTGCAAGAAAATAACATTCTGAATGCTTGTCAGTATGGGTTTTGCTCCGGAATTGGCACAGTTGAGCAATGCCTAAATTTAACGTTAATTATTAGAAAGTATACGATGGCCAAGAAGACCCCTATATTTCTGGCTTTTCTGGACCCGTCAATGGCCTTCTCCTGTGTCAATCGGAGAAAGTTGTGGAAGCTGCTTTCTGAAATGGGTCTTGTCTCGAACTTGGTGAACTCCAGTGGTGTTGTGTTAACTGTGATGATGTCTCGGTCGTGTATAGGCGCCACCCCGGCTGACAATTTTGACGAGGACATGGATGCGTCAAGGGCTGTCCCACAAGACTGGTTTTAAGTCCTGAGACTCCTGTCACCGAATGATGTCGGTGACGGATCAGCACCTGATGTGTCGGTGCCTGGAGCGCGATCACGACCCGAAGTCGTGCTCCGAGTGTCGGGCCATGAACCCGAAAGCTTTGAGGGAGCGGTCCCTAAAGCTAATGGTGGCCCGACACTCGACTCCACAGCGCTCACGGTCTCGTTCGAGATGAAGGTCTCGAGACTGGCTGTGGAGTCACCACCAGTCTTCGTCCTCGAAGTCATCGGGACATTCGGGTCATAAGAAAAAGAAAAACAAACATTCTTCGACTTCACCCTGTCGCTCGGACCATGCAGTGAGGGAAGAGCATCGACGCTCTAGGCCTCCTCCATAGAGCCTCCATCTGGGTCCGCCTCACGCTTGCCCGACTGCCCGGGAGCGGGAGCCACCCCTGCTCAGCCCAGCTAAAAGAGTTTTATGAGGCAATGCGCCTCATTTTTGGGCAGACCGACCCACTTTTGGTGACCTTGGGCACAAGTAAGTCAGTGAAGGTCCCCTCGGGTTAGAAGGCGTCTGCTTCAGCCACAGCTCTGGAGGGCTCCTCCGGATCCAATCTCAGATCCACTCAGACGCCAGTCATTCCACAGCGACCTTCCCTGGTGTCGGGTCAGATGTTGATGCTCTACACTTCGGCTGGGCCCACAATCTCCGTCGATCCTGTTCTCATACCAGACTACCCAGAGCAGGAACGACGTCGCTCGATGCAGATTCCGTTCTCTATGGGCTCTCCTGGGTCCAGGGTTGATTCAGACCCTTATACTTACAGGTATGGATACGGGGAGAGTTTAGAAGGGCCGCCGGACCCTTTTGAGTACCAGCGTGACCCCCAAATGGACTGGGTGCAGGATTTGGGTGTTGCCAGTGGTCTAGACACCTCCCCTGACACTGGTATGCTCTCTCCTCCTACCGTGGCTATGTAGGAGGGCGCCACATACTCCATGGTGGTGAGAAGGGTGGCTGAGATCTTGGACCTTGCGCTTCCTTCTGTGGAGGTTAGGCCTAACATCCTAACTGACGTGCTTCAGCGGGGGTCTTCCAGATCAGAACCCCGTCTCCACTTTAATGAGGCACTGAAGGAGGTCCTTTTGGGTACTTGGTCCAGACCCAGCACAGGGGCTCCTGTGAATAGGACGATTGCCTGCCACCATCGGCCTGCATCAACAGACCCAAAATTACTCACCCAACACCCCACCCCTGAGAGCCTTGTGATCCAGGCTTCCTCTTCTTCTTCCTCTGGCACATTCCCTGCTGCCCCGGATAGGGAATCAAAAAGACTGGATAATCTGGGGAAGAAAATGTTTTCTTCTGCCAGTCTAGCGCTGCGGTTGGTAAACACCCCATGCCTTTTGGGCCACTATTCCCATACTCTCTGGGATACGGTTGCGCAGGTGCTGCCTACGGTTCCGGTGGAGACCCGGACTGTCCTCTCCCAAGCACTCGCAGATGGGAGAGATGCAGCCAAGTTCACCACACGCTGTGGACTGGATACAACAGACTCTAGGCAGATCGGTTGCATCGACGGTGGCACTAAGACATCACGCCTAGCTGAGAACATCTGGCTTCTAGGGGGATAGCAAGCAAACGTTGATGGACATGCCCTTTGATGGCACCCATCTCTTCGGAGGCAAGGCGGACTCTGCCCTCGAGTGCTTAAAGGATTCCTGAGCCACGGCCTGGTCCCTTGGCTTCACACCTGCCCCTAGACCCCACCAGTCTGCCTCTCGCCCCTTTCGTAGCTTTGAAAGGGGCACCCAACTGCGTCCTTTTACACCAAGCCATCGACCCACGCATGCTGTACAGACCCTGCGTGGCCGCGGATGCGGGATCCCACAATCACAGGTATCAGGAAGCCAGTGAGTCGCCCAGTCCACCTCCACCCCCTCCACCTAGGTCTCCAAATCTTCCTAGTCCTTCAGAACACCTGGAACCAGTTTGAGGCAGGATTCGCCATCATCTACCCCACTGGAAATCCATTACCACAGACAGGTGGGTCCTCCAGATTGTTCGTAAGAGCTATTCCCTCCCTTTTGAGTCTTCTCCTCCAGCCATGCCACCTTCATTTGATCACATATCAGAGGATCACATGGCACTTTTCCGCGAGGAAGTCAAAGCTCTTTTGGCCAAAGGAGCTATAGAGAGGGTCCCTGCGTCAGAAGTAAGTCATGGTTGTTATTCCAGCTAAATCTGGTGCCAAAGAAGAGCAAGGGTCTTCATCCTGTCTTAGATATTCGATCCCTCAATCTCTTCCTCAAAAAGTAGTTCAAGATGCTGACATTGGCTCAGCTCTTATCTACCCTGGACCCAGGAGACTGGATGGTATTGTTCAACTTGCAGGACGCATACTTCCACATCCCTGTCTTGGTGGCCCACAGACGTTACCTAAGGTTCGTGGTAGGCCACGAGCACTTTCAGTTCACTGTGCTCACCTTTGGCCTTACCAGCGCCCTACGGGTGTTTACAAAGGTGATGGTAGTGATTGCAGCTCATCTGCGCAGTTTAGGGGTCCCAGTCTTTCCCTACCTCCACGACTGGCTGTTGAAGGCAGATCTGCCCCAGAAAGTCGTTTCCCACCTCCAGACTACGGCGAACCTCTTGCATTCACTGTGGTTCACTATAAACATGCTGAAAGTCACACCTAACTCCTTCTCAGACGCTCCCTTTCATAGGAGCTGTTCTGGACAGAGTGCAGTTTTCAGGCTTTTCCTCGCGAAAAGCGAGTCCAGGATAATCAGGCTATGATACTGATGTTTCAGCCTCTGTCCTGGATTTCGGTGAAAATCACTCTGAGGCTGCTGGGACTCATGGCCTCCTGCATCCTGCTGGGTCAAAAGGCAGATGGCATATGCGGGCTCTGCAGTGGTACCTGAAGCTCCAGTGGGTGCAACATCAGGGGAGACTCTCCGACAAAGTCCAGATCTCTGAAGGAACTGCAAAAGATCTTCAGTGGTGACTAACGAATCAAGATTGGGTCAAGGGCAGATCCCTCTCCCTTTCCCAACCAGACCTCATAGTAGTGACAGATGTCACTCCTGGGATGGGGCGGCCACATGGGAGAGGCAGATATCAGAGGCCTCTGGCGGAATCCAGGCTTCATATTATCTATTGGAGATCCGTTCGATTCGATTAGCATTGAAAGCATTTCTTCCCTCTCTCAAATGGAAAGCAGTGCAAGTGTTCACGGACAACACCACCACCATGTGGTACTGCAATAAACAAGGCTGAGTGGAGTCGAGGACTTTTTGTTAAGAGGCCCTTCGTCTCTGGACTTGGCTGGAACCTGGTGGTTCAATATCTGGCGGGCTCCCTGAACGGCGGAGCAAACAAACTCAGCAGGCGATCATGAATGGCGTCTCCATCCGGAGGTGACGTAAGGTCTCTTTCAGCTGTGGGGAAAGCCTTGGTTAGATCTCTTCACCTCCACAGAGAATGCGCAATGTCAGCTGTTATGCGCGTTGGAGTTTCCAGGGTGGCACTCACTCGGCAAAACCTTTTGTCTCGAGTGCAGCTCAGGCCTCCTGTATGCCTCTCCACCTGTACCACTTCTCCCCAGAGTTCTGAAGAAGATCAGCCAAGACCGGGCCCAAGTTATTCTGGTGGCTCTGGACTGGGCACAAAGAGTCTGGTATCCCGAGCTCTTGAGCATGGTCATAGCGCCTCTAATCGGACTTCCCACGCAGGAGGATCTTCTGTCGCAGCAGGGGAGGGTCATCCACCCAAACCTGTCCACTCTCCCCCTCCTTGCGTGGAGATTGAGTGGCGACAGTTGATGGGTTTTGACCTTTCACCCGAAGTCTGTAATGCCATCTTGGCAGCCAACATCATCTTGGCACCAAAACGGTATACTTCTGGTCTGTCAGTGAAAAAAAATTGTGGCATGGTGT
Organism: Pleurodeles waltl; assembly: GCF_031143425.1. Taxonomy (NCBI): domain Eukaryota; kingdom Metazoa; phylum Chordata; class Amphibia; order Caudata; family Salamandridae; genus Pleurodeles; species Pleurodeles waltl. The sequence goes on from NC_090440.1 coordinate 814,059,287, forward strand.
ATTGACAAATCTATCGATCCTCTCTCTGCACCTCTTTGTGAAGTTCTGCTCTTTCTTCGGCTTTTTGTTCTCTCTTGCCCAACAGGCCTCTGCCTTGGGCACCCTCAAGGGCTATCTTTCTGCTATCTCTGCCTTCCTGAGTCTACCTGACCAACCATCTTTATTCAAATATCCCTTTGTAGGGAGGTTTCTCAAAGGCCTCACACATCTCTTCCCCCATCCCATTTATCATGCCCCATTTGGATTTAAATTTAATCCTCACTTACCTGATGTGCATTCCACTTCATAGCTGCCTTTTACGGCTCCTAACCATCAAGACTGCCTTCTTGGTTGCCATTACCTTTGCTCGCATGGTAAGTGAGCTCCAGGCTCTGTCATCTAAACAACCTTTTCGGCAGTATATCCTGACAAAGTGGTACTCTGCACTAGGGCTTCTATTCACCCTAAAGTGGTAACACCCTTCCATGTAGGTCAGTCCATCACCTTGCCTACTTTTTACCCTCCCCCACATCCCTTCCATGAGGAGGAGAGACTCCACCGCCTGGACCTAAAATGGGTATTGGCATTCTACCTTGATTGTACTAAAGTCTTCCGGGTGGACGATCAACTCTTTGTGGGATTTGTTTGAGTGAAGAAAGGGAAGGTGGTGTAAAAGAGAACTATTTCACGATGGGTCCTCCTATGCATCAAAATGTGCTACACTTTGGCAAAGAAGCACCCCCTGAGGGTTTGTGAGCTCACTCAACTGGAGCAACTGCAGCTACCATAGCGTTAGCACGAGGCGTTCCAGTCCTCGATATCTGTCAGGCAGCCACGTGGACATCTCTGCACACGTTCACCAAGCACTACTGCCTGGACAGTCAGGTCCGTAGGGACGGCTGCCTTGGTCGTTTGGACCAACAGGACTTCCTGGTGTGATCTTGGTTCGCATCCCACCTCCGGGGATGGTACTGCCCGGGTATCTATTCAAAAGGTAAGGAGTCTGCAACTAGAAGTCTCTATCAGATGTACAAGTCACTTACCTTCAGTAACAATATATCTGGTAGAGACACATTCTAGTTGCAGATTCCTTACCGACCCGCCCATCCTCCCCGCTCTGCGAACTGATTTCTAGGGGTCAGAACTTTCCTTAAGGGCCCTAGCTTTGGCGCACCACTATCAGTGTTCTTCATGGCTCCGCGCTTCTGATGTGGAAAGTCATGAAAAGAAACTGGTGTCAGTGTGCCGCAGTAGTGCCTATATATGACTGCAACATCGTCATGGCGAACACGACGCCACCGACTCCCTCGGAGTTGACCGACACCACCTGACGACGCGCAGAGGTACTGCTTGAAGAAAAAGTCTCCAGATCCAGTCTGAAGTGTTGGGGAATTCAAAAGGTAAGGAATTTGCTACCAGAATATGTCTCTACCAGATATATATTGTTACTAAAGGTAAGTAACTTGTACTTCAAAGCATTAATACTTATCAGAGTATCTGAATATTGGAACCAAGCCTTTTGAAGGTTAGCCATTAAGTCACTTAAAGGCACCACCTGCTTTATGGCCCATTCACGCACAACACACATGGGCCCAATCACTGCACTCACACCAGCTTACCGCTGCCAGACACGGGCCCATCACATTAAAGCGTCAGAGGATGGAATAAGTTTGACTACATTTTAAAACTTGTCAAGTTACAGCTTCCATCTTCCTGAACATTACCGAAGGCATGTGTAAGGAACCTTAACTAATGCCTCCCATAACAGCCTCATGAGGCTCAGGAAGACATGGTTTTCATGCGCCTTTAGCATACTCACTGTGCTAAATCCAACTCCCTTCAGTTTGTGGATGCAAGTTGGGGATGTCCGAGTATGCTTTGGGAGGCCTATTCCTCGAGTGAGCATATCTACCTTTGACACTAAGGCAGACATGAGACTGTCATAAATTATGTAGAACGGTAGTTTTTGGCACACAGGGTAGTTCGTGCAAAGGTAGCATATGTCCCAGCCACCGTTATGTGCAGTGCTGTGACTGTAATGCACTTATCATTCAGCAAATTGAACATCTATTAAGTTCTGATGGAGGATGAACATGGGAAGCAGGTCAGACACTAACCCATACGTGTTATTGTCCTTCAGTGCCAGGGTGGCACCAATGGGTTTGAATCCATAGATGTAGATGATGTGCATCTGTACTACCTTTAATATCTGCCTTCTACCTGTGCAACATCCCTGTGGAAGCACACCTATCATAAGCTTTTCTTACCCATTCATGTCTCTCCTCATCAGAGTCCTGGTTAATCCTGTATATTTGCCAAAGAACCTATACTAATGCCGTCTGCCATTAGCTACTTGAACCCCAAGGAAACGTGTCTTTCATGCGCCATCAGTGTACTTACTGTGCTAAATTCAACTCCTTCCAGTATGTGGATGAAAGTTGAGGGAGTTTTCCAGTTTGTGGATGCAAGTTGTGAGGTGTTCTAGTATGCCTTGGGAGGCCTATTCCTCACACTGAGCGAGCATTTCGACTGTTGAATCTAAGGCAGACATGATGGTGAATACATCCTTGGGTCTCTAAAGTAAAAAGTCAAACAAATATTCTGTGGGACTCATTCACCTATACTTCTACTTTTGCATTGAAAGTGGAGCTACAAATTAAGTTTGCACACTTTCAAACAAGCAGAAATGTTGGTGACTTATTACACTTACTCTGGTTCTCGTTGGCAATCATGGTGGTCCTTGTGTAGCATACATAAGGTCCCTAACAAGCACTTCCAAATTCAGTCATGCCTTTAACATTTTGGCACACAGGGTACTCCGTGACAATGTAGCATATATTCTGTCCACTAGTATGCACAGTGCGGAGACTATAATGCACGTTAATCGAATGGATCACCTACCAGGTTCTGACGGTGGATAAAGGTGTCGAGCAGGCCATAAGGAAGTTCTGTGGCTACCTGCCTAAGGAAGCGGTGGCCCATGGTCATTCGGTATCCATGCACAGCCACTGAGCGGTTTACCCAACGGCAGCTCCACCTCAGCCGATTGTCCAGAACTTTACTTTAGTATGATACAACATAAAGCAAGTAGGGACACAGAGGCCTGGCTGAGATGGGCACTGGGGACAGTAATAACGACTCTCCTACCATTTCCATTCTTTTAGCACACTTAATAACAACGACATGGATGATCCGTTCTGGGTGTTTTAAGAATGCTATCAGCAAAGTGTTGCTCCTCCAGCCTTGCAACATCCTCCAGAACATATGGAGTGGAGGCTGCTGCTTCTTTAACAGCAGTGAGGCTCTCAGTTGCAGACAACTGGAAGTCAAGGAAAGTCATGAGTCTTCCTGTGGTTGTCTAATAATAAGCAATCTATACATTGTATGCTGTCATCTGGATCAGGTGTATAAACAGTTTCTTGTACCAAGTGCGAGTTTTACGACATGCTTTGTATGGTTTAAAAACCTGGTTGTTCTTGTCCGCTCCACCCATGTACTTATTGTAATCACGTATGCATGTGGGCTTGTGTACTTAAGCTTTCTGTCCCCAAACCGTGTTGGGGGAAGTGCTCTCATCATGAATTGTAGTGGGCACATATGCATCATGCCTGTTCGAGAACACCACAGTACTCTTGGATTTCTGGAGCTTCTTGCAAACATGCTCCTGTGGGAATCCTTTGTGGTTACAGCGAACTGTACCGCAGGCCACAGTGCCAGCTTTGTTCAGCTCACTGAACAGTTCTACTCCTGTGTCGTAAGTTTGCTCTGTATATACTATCTCAAAGTGAGAGATAGTGTGCACAAAGTCCAAGGGTTCCCCTTAGAGGTTGATAGTGGCAACATTAGATAATACTAATGCTCTATTTTGTGGTAGTGTGGTCGAGCAGTAGGCTCATCAGAGGGTAGTGTTAAGCATTTGTTGTACACACACACACAGGCAATAAATGAGGAACACATACTCAAAGACTTTACTCCAGGCCAATAGGTTTTTATATAGAAAAATATATTTTCTTTATTTTTAGAACCACAAGATTCAAATTTTAGGTAAGTACATACATTGCAAGGTACTTCACACAGGTAAGTATAGAACTTTGATTCAAAGCAGTACACACAGTTTTAGTTAAAATGGCAAATAGCTATTTCAAAAGTGGACACTGCAAAAATCAACAGTTCCTGGGGGAGGTAAGTAATTGTTAGTTTCTAAGGTAACTAAAGCACTTACACAGTCAGTCTCCTGGGCATAGGCAGCCCAGCATTGGGAGTTCAAGGCAACCCCAAAGCCCCAGCACCAGCAACACGGGCCGGTAAGGTGCAGAGGTCAAAGGAGGGCCCACAACACATAGGCACCTATGGAGAACAGGCCTGCTCCGGTTCCAGTCTGCTAGCAGGTGAGTACCTGCATCCTTGGGGAGCAGACCAGGGGGGTTTTGTAGAGCACTTGGGAGGGACACACACAAGCACACAAAACACACCCTCAGTGGCATAGGGGTGGCCAGGTGCAGTGTGCAAAGTAGGCATCAGGTTTTGTATTGAAAACAATGGAGGGACCCGGGTGTACTCTGGCGATGCAGGTAGGGCACAGGGGTGTTTCTCAGGCCAGCCACCGACTGGGCTAGGATGAGGGTCACTCCTGCACTGGTAGGTGGTTCCTCTCGGTCCTGGGGGCTGCGGGTGCACGGCTTGGTCCAGGCGTCGGGTTCCTTTGTTTTCAGGCAGTCGCGGTCAGGGGGAGTTTCTGGATCCTCTATGCAGGCGTTGCTGTGGGGATGCAGAGAGGTTGACACAGGAAGTCCACTCCATTGGAGTCGCCTGGTAGTCCTCTCTGCAGTGTTGGTTTCTCCAAACTCAAGCCGGGGGCGTTGGGTATAGATTGTGAAGACTCACGCTTCTGGCGCATCTCTTTAACGTTGGTTTCTTGTTGCTGTTTTTTTTAACAGAGCCGCTGTTCTCGGGATGTTCTTGGTCCTTTAGGTGCAGGTCAGTGCTCTGAGTCCTCAGAGGTCGCTGGTCCCGCTGGATGCATCGCTGTGCAGGTTCTTTGAGTCTGGAGATAGGCCGGTAGGGCTGGGGCCAAGTCAGTTGTCGTCTCTGTGTGGCTTTCAGGTCAGCAGTCCTTCTTGTTGTAGGTTGCAGGAATTTGATTTCCTGGGTTCATAGTCGCCCCTAGATACTAAATTAAGGGGTGTGTTTAGGTCTGGGGGCAGTAGCCGATGGCTACTGTCCTGGAGGTATGCTACACCCTCTTTGTGCCTCCTCCCTGAGGGAAAGTGGGCACATCCCTATTCCTATTGGGGGAATCCTCCAAAACCGAGATGGAGCATTTCTTAAGGCTTAGGAGCTGTCCTGTCCTTGTTTTCCTCATTATCTCCCCTGGACTTGCCGCCAAAAGTGGGGGCTGTGTCTGGAGTGGCGGGCATCTCCATTAGCTGGGATGCCCTGGGGCGCTGTAACAACATGCATGAACCTTTGAGGCTCGTTGCAGGTGTTATTGTTCTTGCAGGGGGAGGTGAGAAGCATCTCCACCAAGTGCAGGCTTTGTTCTTGGCCACAGAGTGACAAACGCACTCACCCCATGTGGCCAGAAACCAGTCTGGTTGTGGAATTGACCTGATATACAGGGGGCATCTCTAAGATGCCCTCTGTGTGTATTTTTCAATAAATCCCACACTGGCATCAGTGTGGATTTATTGTGCTGTGAAGTTTAATACCAAACTTCCCAGTATTCAGTGTAGCCATTGTGGAACTGTGGAATTTGTGTTTGACAAACTCCCAGAGCATATACTCTTTATGGCTACCCTGCACTTACAATGTCTAAGGTTTTGCTTAGACACTTTAGGGGCATAGTGCTCATGCAACTATGCCCTCACCTGTGGTATAGTGCCACTTGCCTTAGGGCCGTAAGGTCTGCTAGAGGGGTGACTTACCTATGCCACAGGCAGTGGGGTGAGGGCATGGCACTGTGAGGGGAGTACCATGTCTACTTAGTCATTGTCTCACCACCAGCACACACAAGCTGTGAGGCAGTGTGCATGTGCTGGGTCCCCAGGGTGGCATAATACATGCGGCAGCCCTTAGAGACCTTCCCTGGCCACATGGCCCTTGGTACCAGGGCTACCAGTTACAAGGGACTTATCTGTGTGCCAGGGGTGTGCCAATTGTGGGAACAAAGGTACAGTTTAGGGAAAGAACACTGGAGCCTGGTTAGCAGGATCCCAGCACACTTTCAATCATAACTAGCATCAACAAAAGGCAAAAAGTTAGGTGGTAACCATGCCAAGGGAGGCATTTACCTACACCCTGTATAGAAATTGTCCACATAAAGGTTATAACCTTTGTGAAGGAGAGGCTGGACAGGCTCCCTTACAATCTTCCCTGTGATCCCTAATGCGGGAGGGCAACCTACAGGGTTTAGGGTGCAGTCTTTCCCTATATACACTATCAAGCTGTACACATAGTCAGAGGAGCTCTCACACAACATGTACTGCTTGATGCTATAGAGAGCTCTTTTGCTCGCAATGTACTTTCTGAACAGCAGCCACCCTTTGTATTGGTTCAAGGACTTATTGACTGCTACATTCTTTCCAGGAGTATAGATCGCTGGAAACCTGGCAGACAAATGTTCCACGACAGGATGAATTCTGAACAAACTGTCATCGTTTGGATGGTCCTGGGACCTGGGGCAATGCAGCAGAATTGTCATTGAAATGCAGCATGCGCTGCAATAGCAAAAAACGATCTCTGCTCGTGCCGTGCGATGATGGGGGTTAACCAAACCATGCAAGTCGTCCAGTAGGTCTGCAAGGTGGGTTTCTGCACTAACCCCATTTTGAGTGTAAGGCCAAAAAATATCTTCAACTGCGCCAGCGAAGGGGGAGTCCACTGGCGTGCCCGAGAATGGGGCCCTAGAGTTCCTCTGTGCTCCCTCAGATATTGTTTTGCATGTAAATATGTTTGCTGTACAATTTGCTGAAAGAAGTCAACATCCACTCAGAGCTGTCTGCCTCAGCCCGAGTTATGGCTTCAAGAGCAGTCATCCAACGAGACGCCTCCTCTGCTACTGGCTAAACTGTCCCTCTAAAGCACTAGCCTACATATAAGGCAGATAGGGTCACAAAATTACTTGTGGGTGTGTGATGTGTGCAACAATAAATGTCAGTCTCCTTACCTTCGCTTCTACTCTGAATCAGCAGAATCGCTGAAGACACTGAAAAAAACTAAAGACACACTATTACTTCACCTTACCACATACCCATCATCACATCTCTGAATAGGGAACGTCTCTAGAAATATAGGGGGAAAAAAAATATATATTTTATATATATATATATATATATATATATATAGATAGAGGTGTGCTTTCCCTTGGGCCGATCTCGATCCACCCCCACCCCCCTGGCAAACCACACATGTATAAAAAAAATATATATATATACACACATCCCCCCATGGGGGTCCGCCTGTGTCAGGAGGGTCGACCCTAACATTTTAAATTATTTAATTAGGTGTTTTTTTGTTTTTTAAAAATATTTCCTGTGGGGCACAATCGCCTTTGCACCAAAGGATTTTTAAAATCCCTCCTTGGTGTTGGCCAGTGATCGTGGTCAGCCATTGGCGGAGACATGACTCTGTTGGTACCTTCCTTTGCTCTGCAATACGATCATGTGGCACTACGGACCTTGAGTAGGCAAGGTATCTGTACTGCAGGATTTTACAATTTTAACTTTACTTTTAAATTGCACAGTTATGTCCTAGTTTAAATATTTTGTTACGGAAAGTATATAGTTATCAATATTTGCAGATGTATTGGATTGTTAGTGGAATATTGGAGTTGTTAATGCTTTTATGGTTTAATTATGAACTGAATAAAGTTGCATTGAATTTATTGAATAGATGTGTGTGTGTGTGTGTGTATATATATATATATATATATATATATACACACACATACATATATATATACACATATACATGGCACGTTTGTTTACGGTTTACTTAGGGAAGGAATGTTTGCTAATAACTTTGGCACAGTATGACTAATCTGTCCAAATCTTCATAGTCTTTGCTGCTTCATGGAAAGTTTTGTGCTGATTCATCAAGAAGAGGCTAAGAAAAAGGGGGTGGGGGAATAAAGGTCCCAAACGTGTGAGTTCCCATTTTATTTGCTGTCTAAAACAAATTAAACTTAATGACACCAAATTTGGAAAACAATAAGAACTTACTCAAAAGGTGTGCTTTTTGTGATTTGATCTAAATCATTTAAACTGTTTTAGAGAAATTTGCATTTAAAGAGGGGCTTGAGTTTGGCATGAGGGTTTAACTGATAAAACGTTAGGTATATCTGATAAAGTACTGTAGGACAAACATTTAAAAAATAAAAATCACACATTGGTTGGGGAAACTTTTTCTCCCGTCTGCTATTTTGGTACCTCAGAACTGGCCCCTGTCCCAAAACGATCTGATTGACTGGCAACAGCATTGAACAAAATGTTGCTGCTACCATTACAGGACTAGAGGACCATGACCCATGTTCTGAATTACAAGGAAAATTGGTCCATTTTGAGGCAAGGGGTTAGCACACTTTGACACTCCCCTCCCCCAGACCCATGTGGAACCGCAGTAATTCAAATTTTAGGAAAAAACTATTTTGTCCACTGTACTAGCGCAGGACTCAATGACGTTTTAATTTTGTACCCCGGTGCTGCGGTACCACAGTACAGAATATTTTTTTAAAATACTATGTACAGTCACTATTCTGTGGTGGGTTGGGCACTGGGCCTTTGTCAAGGGCCTGGTCCTGCAGCCACCCCTGCTGTGCTTGACAGGGCTCACAAGGGATGAGGCACAGGGCCTGGCCACAGGGTAGGCCCTTTAGCCAACCTTTTCAGCATATCACTAAAGGTCGCAAGAAGAGGTGGGGACCTAGCCACTGGGGAGGGCCTGCTGCCAACCTCCTCAGCATGTCACCAAAGGAGGCAGCAGCAGGTGAGAGCTTAGCTGTTCTGCCCTGGGATGGCCACATGGTCAGGCCCTGCCCTCAACCTCTGCTGCTCATGACCAAAGGCCCTGTGCAGCTTAGGGCAGAAGAGGGGGTTTGAGCAGAATGAGTTGGAATGTCAGTGACTTGGCAATCTTTGGTTCTAGTTTATATAATGGAAAACTATCCATCACTGTACATTCGACGTGCAGACAAGTCTCATGCAGGGACTTCAGAACTTCTCATCCAGGTTTCATTAGGGGTTACCCCGAAAAAATGTGTTGTTTGCATACAGCAGTTTAATGAATGCTGTCATCTGCCTGCTCCTTGCACACACCTATAGTCCTTTCCCGATGTGGGATCATAGGAGACCAGAGGCACCTGTTTCCTCATTCACTAAATTACACAGCTGTGAATAAGGAGCACTTAAGTTGTATATAGGTAGCGTCTCTGATCACTAAGGATGTGTGTTTTACTCTGTCTTCTTTGGTGGATCTGACCCCATTATAGTCTCTTCAGGGTCAAAGGCTTTCTAAAGCTGGGCCTTACCTGATCCTTCGCACCTTTGACAGGAGACAGATTATTAATGGACCAGTCTCAAATACCTTGAAACGACGCTCTCTGTATTAGAGGAACAGTAGCTTGGAGGCCTTACTAAGCTGCATGTTGTTGCAATAACCTTGTGTGTCACTCTGCTGTCTTGCTGTGATTTTAATGTCAGACATCAGGGATCTCCTGGAACTTGGTTTTGATGGTTCCTCCACCTGTTACACTAAGGGAGCCCGCATATGGTTCATTGTCTCCATAGCCCATTCTTTGCCGTTATCTTTGGCAGCACTTCTGTACCTTTTCCAAAGGAATTCTGTCATAAATGTACTGAAGCGAGCTGTTATGCAGTGCTATTTTACACCTTTAGATTCTTAATGCTGTTGAGGAATTTTGTGTGGGGTAAAACATTTACTTTGTTGACTGATCACAAACCTTTAGTGCAAGCTTTGAGCAGGAAGGGCCTTGATGCTGTATCTCAGCTTATAAGTACACGGGTAGTAGGCTTCCAGAAATATTGTTTTGAAAATTATGTCCCTAGTTCCAGCAACAATGTTGGGAATTGTCTATTTGGATTGGGTTCGATTGTAGAGCAGAATAAATGTGGAAATAATGAACAAGTAGAAGGGTGTAGTGTCACTGAAGGAGCTGTTTCATATGGAGAATGGTTGAATGCTATTAGAGAAGCTGTTACTTTGCAGAAACTATGTTAAGTGTTGCAGAAAGAGTGGGGTTCAGAAAAAAGAAGAACTCTGAATTTGATGTGTTCTGGAAGATAAGATAAACGTTGTCTTGTCTTGTGATGATGGTGTAGTTTTGTTCGGAATCGTATTGGTAGTACCTGGTGCACTTAAAGGGAAGGTCATGAAGCTAGGACATGAAGGGCATCCAGGAGTGAGTAAAACTAAGGCAAAAATTAAACTAAACGACTGGGGGCTTGGAATGGAATTCCAAATAGAGAGGTTAGGCAGGGAGTGTCATGATTGGGTAAGAAGCAATAAAGTTCAAATAGTGAGAAATCGTGTAGGGATATGTCTGAAAATATTGGCAGATTATAGCGTCACACATTGGGGGAGAAATACTTTGTGGGAGATCATGTAACTGTCTTCTAGTTCTCATAGATTAGTTTCTTGTTAGGCACAGAGGGAATTGGTGGTGGTATAGGAACAAAGAACATAACAGATTTATGAGTAACATTTTGGCAGAGAAGACCTAACCAGTTGTAACCTCACTGATAATGGGGCACAATTTTAAGAGAGATGGTGGAGTTTTGTTACAAGAAAGTATCAGGCATAGAAAGTTTTCAATATATCATTAAGAAGTCAATGGAATAGGGGAGAGGTTTACTAGAGCAATACAAGAATGCATACAATTGGAGACGAGTTGTAGGAGGAATTGGAAGGAAGGGCTGAAAAACATTTGTTCATGCATCCCTGGTGTGTAGTGGTTTATATCCATGGAGCCGAATGGGTTAAATAACACTTCATTATACCCAGTTTCAGAGCTTCATGCAAGGGGAATGACCCCTCAAGCAAGGGTCACTCCCCTGGGGGGCAAATTTATTTTAGGCCATTTCTGCCCCCCTGGGTGCAGATCGGCCTATTTTAATTAGGCAGGGCAGAAACCACTAGGCACCAGGGATTTTTATTTTTTGTATTTTTTACAGATGTGGAGCAACCCCTTAGGCAAGGGTCGCTCCCCTGGGAGGGCAAATTTATTTTGGGCCATTTCTATTAAGCCCATCTGCCCAAAGAGGGGGACAGAAACCACTTAGGCACCAGGGGTTGGTGCGTGTGTTTAGTTTGGGGGTGGGGGGACAGCCCCTTGGGCCAAGGTCGCTCCCCATGGGGCACAGTATTGTTAGCCATTTCTGCGCAGTTCAGCCTATTTTTGTAAGGCCCATCTGCCCCCAAGGGGGACAGAAGGCCCAACAGACACACAGGAAGATTTAGATTTTTTTTCGAGAAAAGAGGTTGGTGGTATGGCCATACCCCCACCCCGAAATAAATGGGGACAAAGTTGTTCTGCCCACCGGTGGGCAGATAGGGCAATTACCCCCGAACGACTCCCCCAGGGGTGGGAGGGGGGGGGGCTAGGGGAGGGGGGGCAGAAAGCCTATTAGATGCCAGGAAATTAAAAAACAAAACTTGTGGGATGGTAGCTACCAACCACTATGGGCATGGTTATGCCCCCACACCAACTGAATAGATTATTTTGAGTTTTGGTTTTACATTTGGCCCATGAGAGCTTGTCTAACTCTCAAAATCATCCCTCTTGGAATGGTGAGGGCCGCACTTTTTGGTCTTTGGGACGCTGACATGTAGAAAAATCTATGAGACTTAGACACATCTGAAAACTAAACATCTGGGTGAGTCCTGGGTGGTGGGCTTCACATGCACCCACACCATTTTCTTACCCGCAATGCCCTGAAAACCTCCAACTTTGATTGAAATCACACATTTTTCCCACATTTTTGGGATGGAACCTTCCGGAATCTGAAGGAATCCACAAAGTTCCTACCATCCAGCATTGTCACATCTATACCAATAGAAATTCTGCTCCACTTGTCAGCCTAAAAATGTTTTTTTCAAACTGCCCTTTTGGACCTGCTTTGGTTCCCCCTCAATTTCAACATGTTTTTGGCTCTTACCTGTCATAGGCGCTTGGCCCACCTACACAAGTGAGGTATAATTTTTATCAGGAGACTGAGGGGAACGTTGGGTGGTAGGAAATTTGTGCTGGTTCGGTGATCTCACTCAAAAATGTGGGGAAAAGTTTATTTCTTTTTTTATTTTTAGCTAAATTTGAGGTTGCTGATAATTCTGGGTAAGAAAACACTGGGGGATCCAAGCAAGTCACACCTCCCTGGACTCCCTCGGGTGTCTAGTTTTCAGAAATGTCTGTGTTTCGTAGGTTTCCCTAGATGGCTGCTGAGCCCAGGACCAATAACGCAGGTCCCCACCTTCCCCACCCCCCAGCGCAAAAACAGGTAGTTTTGTATTTGATAGTTTTGATGTGTCCACATAGTGTTTTGGGGCATTTCCTGTCGCAGGCACTAGGCCTACCCACACAAGTGAGGTACCATTTTTATCGGGAGACCTGAGGAACGCTGGGTTGAAGGAAGTTTGTGGCTCCCCTCAGATTCCAGAACTTTGCAGCACTGAAATGTGAGGAAAAAGGTTTTTTTTGTGTCAAATTTTGAGGTTTGCTAAGGATTCTGGGTAACAGCATCTGGTGAGAGCGCCACAAGTTAACCCATCCTGGATTCCCCTAGTGTCTAGTTTTTAAAAAATTGCACAGGTTTGGTAGGTTTTCCGAGCTGCCGGCTGAGCAAGAAAACAAAATCCATAGCTAGGCACTTTGCAAAAAACTGGTCAGATTTCTTTGGGAAAATGTGATGTGTCCATTATGTTTTTTGGGGCGTTTCCTGTTGCGGGCACTAGTCCTACCCACACAAGTGAGGTACCATTTTTATCGGGAAACTTGGGGGAACACAGAATAGAAGAACAAGTGTTGTTGCCCCTTGTCTTTCTACATTTTTTCCTTCCAAATGTAAGACAGTGTGTAAAAAAGACATCTATTTGGGAAATGCTCTGCAATTCACATGCTAGTATGGGGACCCTGGAATTCAGAGATGTGCAAATAACCACTGCTTCTCAACACCTTATCTTGTGCCCATTTTGAAAATACAAAGGTTTCCTTGATAACTCTATTTCACTCTTAATATTTCAACAAATGAATTGCTGTATTCCCGGTATACAATGAAAACCCATTACAAGGTGCAGCTCATATTTTTTGGCTCTGGGTACCTAGGGTTTTTGATGAACCTACAAGCCCTATATATCCCCGCAACCAGAACAGTACAGCAGATATAATGGAATATTGCCATAGCTGGAAAAAGTTACAGAAGAAAACATGGACAGAAATGGCTCTTTTTTCACCTCAGTTTCAATATTTATTTTAGCTGTTGCTTTCTGTAGGAAAACCTTGAAGGGTCTACACAAATGACCCCTTGCTGTATTCATAATGTTGACTTATTTTCAGAAATGTTTAGCTGTCCGGGATCCAGCATTGGTTTCACACCCATTTCTGTCACTAACTGGAAGGGGGCCGAAAGCACAAAAAATAGTAAAAATGGGGTATGTCCCAGTAAAATGCCACAATTGTGTTGAAAAAAAGTGGTTTTCTGATTCAAGTCTGCCTGTTTCGGAAAGCTGGGAAGATGGTGATTTTAGTACCGCAGACCCTTTGTTGATGCCGTTTTCAGGGAAAAACCACATGCTTTCTTCTGCAGCCCTTTTTTCCAATTTTTCTGAAAAAAATGAAAATTTAGCTGTATTTTTGCAAATTTCTTGGTCTCCTCCTGGGGAACCCACAAATTCTGGGTACCTCTAGAATCCCTAGGATGTTGGAAAAAAGGACGCTAAATTGGCATGGGTAGCTTACGTGGACAAAAGGTTATGAGGGCCCAAGCGCAAACTGACCAAAAATAACCAAAAAAAGGGTCTGCACCAGAGGGGGGAAAGGCCTGGCAGCGAAGGGGTTAACAGAGCAATTCTTATACCTTTCTATTTTGATTTTGAATTTGCAGTAACTCACACTTTTTATTCCAAGTTTCACATCTCAAACGTGACATCGTATTCTTCACCCCACACTGCTGACCTGCAAACAAAATATGCGCCTTCACAATTCTTTTCGCATCATTTTCTTTTTCTGTCATGCACACTCAATTGACATTGTTTTCTCTTGTTCATTGTCATTCTAACATGACGACTGATTTGGGTAATTTTCGTCTTATTGTGAAAATGTGGGACACCCTCATTCGGTAGCCACTTGATCCTTAAAAATCATACTGAAACATCTTTTATGGAATTCTGTACTTGTTTTCTTTGTGCCCAAACGCTTCGTGTATGTTATTTTTTCTGAACCTTTTATCTTGCTGCTTGACGTAGTGTATTTTTCATTCCTAATATGTCTCTGACTAGTTCCCGTTGGTTGGAATATTTACTTCTTTTACAGCAGTCACCTGTAGTTTAGGTTACGCTCTCAAACTCCGTCCTAAGTATTGACAGACATGAGTAAATATTGTAATCTCCTTGATCATGTATTAGCACCACAGATAACATAGCAGGTTGTTTTGCCGAGTTCCACCTAAAGCAAGTGCTTATCTGTCACTATTTCTTCTACTTAAATTCCTCGTGTGTGTATCATATGCTGCACTTTCCAAGGGCACTGCTCTGCGCTGGCACATGGTTGATAAAAGTGCACAACACTTCTTTCTTCAAAGCAAATCACTCATATAGTGCCTTACTGTGGACACTTCCTAGGTGTGCTAAAGGTTCTTCCGATGATGCAGTCTTATTTAGCATGAAAAAGAGAAAGAGTCCTGTTAATCAGGAGCAATGGTCCTCACACACCGTATTTGGTGTCATGCTTCATCATCGGACAGCTCCTCGTCAGACCGGCGCTGCAATGTCTGACGGGCACCCCCCGAGGGGGGCTCTTTGCCGGAGATCTTTTTGAACATACTCGATGATGCCGCGGAGCCAAATATGGGTCCGAGAGAGGAGAAAATGTACAGAAAGAGAATAATAAAATTGGCTCAGATCCCTCACCTAATATTTTATTATTTGCTGTTGGGAAGTGGTCAAGATTAAAAAGAAATCAAGGGAGTGAAACTAGAGGCAATGCTTGAACACTCACACAAGATCAATCAAAGTAATTAAGGAGGACGGAGAAGGTCCGACTCTCCTTAATATGTGGTCGACATGTTTCGCGTCGTTATTGGTCCAACAGGATCCCGTGACGCTTCTTCAGGACCTAATTAATCATAGATTTTCTCCACAAGAAAAAAACAAAAACAAAATACTTATACTTCTGTTGACTAACGCTCACAGTCCGGACGTCATCAGTCGCTTGACAGGACTAAAACGGACTGGGTTTCCTTTCCTATCAGTCGCCCTAAGTATGGGAAACAAAAAGGGGCTAAAATTAGCTCAGTATATCATCGCTTCACCAATATTCAAGGGCGACGAGTGTAGGTTAATGCGGAAAAAGGGGAGTGACAAACTAGTGCAACACTCAGTGATCAAGTGGATGTAGGCACACCATGCTGGTAACATATAAAGTGGCTTACCATCTCAATTAGAGAATAGGCTTCATGGGATATCGCTGGCCCATCACCCGGTACACAGTAAATCTGGTGGTAAGAGAACATATGCCAAAAAAGGGGGGGCATCGTATTGGAGTTATACAGTCATCATACAAGTCCGAGGCACAAATGGCTGAGGATGAGCCGATCAAATTGAGGAAATGAGGGATTGACAGTAAAAGTGGAATTCAAAAATTGTATTTATATATGGCTCACTTCAAATCTTATACACATACATCGTAGAAGCAACAAGAGAGAAAACAATCATCAATTCTGTGGAAATGTTCATAAATATCCCTAATATCACGTATAGGGTAGGGCATGTAGCCAGTTTTATTCAGTGAAGAATTACTTCATTACTTCAATACATCTAGACGACTAGCAGAGTCTATAGCGATTCAGATCACCTTCATAGAGAATACACTCAAAACCACAATCTCTATAGCAGCATTTAAGAGCCGATTAGCAGAAATCAACACTGACCTTAACGAAACCAAAGAGTTCTTGACTCAACAGAAGATCACCAAGTTACAAAAAGATATCAACAGGTTTAATAGAGAGAAGATCTACCCAAACATTAGAGATGATTACACGATGGAGACTCCTTCCGTTTCATCAGATGACTCCTCCACTTCTGGTAGGAAACCTCGTAAATATAGCCATAGCTCATCCTCTGATGGATGGAGCACGGATGATGACAGACCCCAACCTTATTTCAATTATCCACAATATCATCCTGGTCACCCGATGACATGGCAACAACCCTTCCCTTTTTATCAACCCCGTCCAATGCCACCTTATATGCCTTTTTTAGGCCGAGGCAGGGGCAGAGGAAGAGGCAGAAGACGAGGGAGAGGAAGACGAGTCCACTGGTCTCAGGAGGAACCACAGATGGTCACGAGGAGCCAGGGCAAGACTCCCTCAACGACGACCTAGTGGTTAATTTGTCCTCTAGGCTCCTCTCCCCTGATGAAACCAAGGTATTGAATAAAGGACAGGGGTATGTCCCCACTCCAAAGGACGATTCTTTTCGTTTACAATGCGAACTGTCCCGGTTCCTTAGGAAAATACGCCTCCAATTTTTCTTTAAAGACAGACCTACTGTCGATTCTCCACTGGACTCTGGCCTCAAAAAGCCTTCCCAATTCATACCTCCACTTTCCTCCATGCCTTGCGAGGTTCAGGCTTTCGAGAAAGCGGTCACCTCCGATGTCGAAAACCTACAACCACAACATAAATTTACTAACCTGTCCAGAATCGAGAATGAGGCACTCCGAGCTCTAGCAGCTGATTCCAATATTACTATCAAACCAGCTGACAAAGGAGGCGCCATTGTTGTGATGAATACTAAAGATTACAGACAGGAATGCCTTCGCCTTCTTGGCGATTCTACCTACTATGCTCATATTGATCGGGATCCTACGGGATGTTTGCAAACCGAGATACGTGGGATGATAGAGGAAGCTGTTAACAACACTTGGATATCCCAAAAGGAAGCAGAATTTTTGGATACAGAGGACCCTCGTATCCCTTATTTTTACTGCCTCCCAAAAATTCACAAGGGCATTTCTCCTCCACCAGGACGCCCTATAGTCTCAGGGATTGGGTCCATCCTTGAACCCCTTTCGATATTCTGTGACCATTTCCTACGACCTCTTGTACAACAATCAATCACTTACCTGAGAGACACTACAGACGTTCTTAATCTGATTGAAACCATAAATTCCACAGTGCGCGTCGATGCCTTGATCACACTTGATGTTGAGGCTCTATATACAAACATCCCACAAGTGGCCACACTGGAGGTAGTTGAGTCGTTTCTTTTATCTACCAGTTCAGAATTCACAACACCTGTTCATTTTATCATGCACTGTGCTAGTTTGGCTATGACTCGTAATTTTTTCCAGTTTGAGGATAAACTTTTCCATCAAATCCGCGGAACCTCGATGGGCAGCACTTTTGCCCCGAGCTTAGCATGTTTGTACATGTACGACTTTGAGAAACGTTTTATCCTACCTGAGTCCAATCCCTTTTCCGCCAATATCAAATTGTGGCGTCGCTATATAGACGACATCCTTGTCATTTGGCATGGCCCTATTGACGTAGTAGATGCATACTCGACTTGGGTAAATAGTCTAGACCCCTTCCTCAACTTCACTTCCTCTGTATCTACTAAAGAGATCCCCTTCCTAGATTTGTTGATCAGCATAGAGGAAGGTCGATTGAAAACCCGCACCTTTCACAAAACCACTGATCGGAACAGCTTATTACTATACGAGAGTCACCATCCCAAAGCACTAAGAGAAAATTTACCCTTTGGACAGTTTTTACGCCTTAGACGGAACTGTAGTGATGTACGACTATTTAATACCCAAGCCTCTGAATTACAGGTTAAACTACACGACCGCCATTACCCGGATAGAGTCATTAAAACAGCTTACAAACGAGCTAAGTATAGTAATAGGGACTCACTACTACAGCTTACCCCTAAATCTACGGACAACAAGCTTACCTGTGTATCAACATTTACACCACTTTCTAACACAGTGAAGAAGATAATCAATAAGAGATGGCCGGTCCTCTGCAGTGGTGGTGAAAATATTCCCAAGCCTGTGTTTGCGTTTAAGAGGACCGCAAACATAAAAGACATGCTGGTACACACCCGACCCAGACCCACCACCACCCCAAACAGACAGAAATCTCTATGGGATCTCCCCCCAGTTAAAGGTCACTTTCCATGTGGGAATTGCAATGTCTGCTCACTCACCAAACACACAGACATCTTACAGTTAGAGCCATTTTTAACATGGCATCTGATGAGACATACTAACTGTAACACCCGCAATTGTGTTTACCTTATCACCTGTCCCTGTAATCTTAGATACGTGGGGATGACCACACGACCTGTAAAGATTAGGATAAATGAACACCGTAGTAACATCCGGTGCGGACGTATTACTACCAAACTTAGTATACATTTTATTGAACTTAACCACACACCAGACGACATGCGATGGGTGGTATTACAGACTTGCGACTCACCAGGCACCCGCCCGTTATTTGAGCTTGAACAACGCTGGGTATATAGACTCCATACCCACCAACAGGGACTAAACGATGACATCCCCTGGTTCCACCTCTCCAAATAGGTAGCAGCTTGGTTTTTTATTTATTTTATATATATTTTTTTTTGCCCTTCTTACAACCACTTTCAGAAGGTTCTGTTTGTTGGTCATCCTCTTTTTACTCCTACTAGAAGAGATTAGAACTAACCTTCCTGGACAAATGACATCAGTAAGACTAATCTTATCTACAATAGGATTTTGGAATCTCCTGACAGTTGGAACTGAGCTATTTCCGGCTTCTCTATAATCCATATACCACTTTAAGATGGCCGCCACACACAGAGTGCTCCCATCGCGTCCTGTTTTTTGAGTCCCTTTTTGATTTCCTTAGAGGCTCGTCACTGACGAGGACGTTACTTGGCAACTGATCACCTAATTGATGGACGCGCGCTCTGCGCGCATACTATTTATGCCGGCAGCCTTCCGTTTCCGCATATGTTCGGGAACGCGACCCCCGGGTAGGTGCTGCAGCATAAACCGGTGACCTCGCAAGTAAGTGTCCATCTCCCCACTTCCTTTATAGAAACTTTACCACAGCACCTTTTTGAACGCTGCGATGCATTCAGGTCGGGGGACCTCGTGTCCTGCACTTAATGATACGGCCGTGGATTAACAGACTGCACTCCTTCAGTCCAATTCTTTGTTTCTTCTTGAACTGACTACGGTGTGTTACATAAGGGTATGATTACTTCTGGGTCACGATATACCCTCTCATCTTTATCCCCCTCATGTGCCACTCTACCTTTGACCTTTAGGAACGTCTCTTATGTTGTTTTATAATGAAGTAATTCTTCACTGAATAAAACTGGCTACATGCCCTACCCTATACGTGATATTAGGGATATTTATGAACATTTCCACAGAATTGATGATTGTTTTCTCTCTTGTTGCTTCTACGATGTATGTGTATAAGATTTGAAGTGAGCCATATATAAATACAATTTTTGAATTCCACTTTTACTGTCAATCCCTCATTTCCTCAATTTGATCGGCTCATCCTCAGCCATTTGTGCCTCGGACTTGTATGATGACTGTATAACTCCAATACGATGCCCCCCCTTTTTTGGCATATGTTCTCTTACCACCAGATTTACTGTGTACCGGGTGATGGGCCAGCGATATCCCATGAAGCCTATTCTCTAATTGAGATGGTAAGCCACTTTATATGTTACCAGCATGGTGTGCCTACATCCACTTGATCACTGAGTGTTGCACTAGTTTGTCACTCCCCTTTTTCCGCATTAACCTACACTCGTCGCCCTTGAATATTGGTGAAGCGATGATATACTGAGCTAATTTTAGCCCCTTTTTGTTTCCCATACTTAGGGCGACTGATAGGAAAGGAAACCCAGTCCGTTTTAGTCCTGTCAAGCGACTGATGACGTCCTGACTGTGAGCGTTAGTCAACAGAAGTATAAGTATTTTGTTTTTGTTTTTTCTTGTGGAGAAAATCTATGATTAATTAGGTCCTGAAGAAGCGTCACGGGATCCTGTTGGACCAATAACGACGCGAAACATGTCGACCACATATTAAGGAGAGTCGGACCTTCTCCGTCCTCCTTAATTACTTTGATTGATCTTGTGTGAGTGTTCAAGCATTGCCTCTAGTTTCACTCCCTTGATTTCTTTTTAATCTTGACCACTTCCCAACAGCAAATAATAAACTATTAGGTGAGGGATCTGAGCCAATTTTATTATTCTCTTTCTGTACATTTTCTCCTCTCTCGGACCCATATTTGGCTCCGCGGCATCATCGAGTATATTCAAAAAGATCTCCGGCAAAGAGCCCCCCCTCGGGGGGTGCCCCTCAGACATTGCAGCGCCGGTCTGACGAGGAGCTGTCCGATGATGAAGCATGACACCAAATACGGTGTGTGAGGACCATTGCTCCTGATTAACAGGACTCTTTCTCTTTTTCCTCTCCTTCCAATTTCGGAACAGTGTACCATATCATATTAGTACTGTGTTGGGAGGACGTACACTGGACCGACCAATCCTCCTCTCTTACCCCCCTCTTTTTTCGAAGTATTTAGTACAGCGGGTTCGCTGTGGGGTTGTTTATTTGATAATTTCTCTGAGATCATCAACATGGATAATTTTCAAGGTCTCAGCTTTGACGACGATATCGTGTCTGCTATCTTGCAGACTCCCTCTATTTTGGTTAATGATGGTGCAGGACCTTCTGGTCCCACCAAAGAAGAATGGGATAAACTGTCTTCACTCAAACGTGACCTGGTCAAAACAGTCCTTCATGGGACTATTATGACAGAATACTTGAGAGCTAATATAGCTCCAAATGGACTATTGGTATCGAACATGCCCAGGATCTTCCTACAAGACCTTGCCTTTAGGAAGGACTGGGCTCAGATAGCATGGAAATGCACCCGGGACTGGCTGGTCCTCATTATCAATACATCTAGACGACTAGCAGAGTCTATAGCGATTCAGATCACCTTCATAGAGAATACACTCAAAACCACAATCTCTATAGCAGCATTTAAGAGCCGATTAGCAGAAATCAACACTGACCTTAACGAAACCAAAGAGTTCTTGACTCAACAGAAGATCACCAAGTTACAAAAAGATATCAACAGGTTTAATAGAGAGAAGATCTACCCATACATTAGAGATGATTACACGATGGAGACTCCTTCCGTTTCATCAGATGACTCCTCCACTTCTGGTAGGAAACCTCGTAAATATAGCCATAGCTCATCCTCTGATGGATGGAGCACGGATGATGACAGACCCGAACCTTATTTCAATTATCCACAATATCATCCTGGTCACCCGATGACATGGCAACAACCCTTCCCTTTTTATCAACCCCGTCCAATGCCACCTTATATGCCTTTTTTAGGCCGAGGCAGGGGCAGAGGAAGAGGCAGAAGACGAGGGAGAGGAAGACGAGTCCACTGGTCTCAGGAGGAACCACAGATGGTCACGAGGAGCCCCAGGGCAAGACTCCCTCAACGACGACCTAGTGGTTAATTTGTCCTCTAGGCTCCTCTCCCCTGATGAAACCAAGGTATTGAATAAAGGACTGGGGTATGTCCCCACTCCAAAGGACGATTCTTTTCGTTTACAATGCGAACTGTCCCGGTTCTTTAGGAAAATACGCCTCCAATTTTTCTTTAAAGACAGACCTACTGTCGATTCTCCACTGGACTCTGGCCTCAAAAAGCCTTCCCAATTCATACCTCCACTTTCCTCCATGCCTTGCGAGGTTCAGGCTTTCGAGAAAGCGGTCACCTCCGATGTCGAAAACCTACAACCACAACATAGATTTACTAACCTGTCCAGAATCGAGAATGAGGCACTCCGAGCTCTAGCAGCTGATTCCAATATTACTATCAAACCAGCTGACAAAGGAGGCGCCATTGTTGTGATGAATACTAAAGATTACAGACAGGAATGCCTTCGCCTTCTTGGCGATTCTACCTACTATGCTCATATTGATCGGGATCCTACGGGATGTTTGCAAACCGAGATACGTGGGATGATAGAGGAAGCTGTTAACAACACTTGGATATCCCAAAAGGAAGCAGAATTTTTGGATACAGAGGACCCTCGTATCCCTTATTTTTACTGCCTCCCAAAAATTCACAAGGGCATTTCTCCTCCACCAGGACGCCCTATAGTCTCAGGGATTGGGTCCATCCTTGAACCACTTTCGATATTCTGTGACCATTTCCTACGACCTCTTGTACAACAATCAACCACTTACCTGAGAGACACTACAGACGTTCTTAATCTGATTGAAACCATAAATTCCACAGTGCGTGTCGATGCCTTGATCACACTTGATGTTGAGGCTCTATGTACAAACATCCCACAAGTGGCCACACTGGAGGTAGTTGAGTCGTTTCTTTTATCTACCAGTTCAGAATTCACAACACCTGTTCATTTTATCATGCACTGTGCTAGTTTGGCTATGACTCGTAATTTTTTCCAGTTTGAGGATAAACTTTTCCATCAAATCCGCGGAACCTCGATGGGCAGCACTTTTGCCCCGAGCTTAGCATGTTTGTACATGTACGACTTTGAGAAACGTTTTATCCTACCTGAGTCCAATCCCTTTTCCGCCAATATCAAATTGTGGCGTCGCTATATAGACGACATCCTTGTCATTTGGCATGGCCCTATTGACGTAGTAGATGCATTCTCGACTTGGGTAAATAGTCTAGACCCCTTCCTCAACTTCACTTCCTCTGTATTTACTAAAGAGATCCCCTTCCTAGATTTGTTGATCAGCATAGAGGAAGGTCGATTGAAAACCCGCACCTTTCACAAAACCACTGATCGGAACAGCTTATTACTATACGAGAGTCACCATCCCAAAGCACTAAGAGAAAATTTACCCTTTGGACAGTTTTTACGCCTTAGACGGAACTGTAGTGATGTACGACTATTTAATACCCAAGCCTCTGAATTACAGGTTAAACTACACGACCGCCATTACCCGGATAGAGTCGTTAAAACAGCTTACAAACGAGCTAAGTATAGTAATAGGGACTCACTACTACAGCTTACCCCTAAATCTACGGACAACAAGCTTACCTGTGTATCAACATTTACACCACTTTCTAACACAGTGAAGAAGATAATCAATAAGAGATGGCCGGTCCTCTGCAGTGGTGGTGAAAATATTCCCAAGCCTGTGTTTGCGTTTAAGAGGACCGCAAACATAAAAGACATGCTGGTACACACCCGACCCAGACCCACCACCACCCCAAACAGACAGAAATCTCTATGGGATCTCCCCCCAGTTAAAGGTCACTTTCCATGTGGGAATTGCAATGTCTGCTCACTCACCAAACACACAGACATCTTACAGTTAGAGCCATTTTTAACATGGCATCTGATGAGACATACTAACTGTAACACCCGCAATTGTGTTTACCTTATCACCTGTCCCTGTAATCTTAGATACGTGGGGATGACCACACGACCTGTAAAGATTAGGATAAATGAACACCGTAGTAACATCCGGTGCGGACGTATTACTACCAAACTTAGTATACATTTTATTGAACTTAACCACACACCAGACGACATGCGATGGGTGGTATTACAGACTTGCGACTCACCAGGCACCCGCCCGTTATTTGAGCTTGAACAACGCTGGGTATATAGACTCCATACCCACCAACAGGGACTAAACGATGACATCCCCTGGTTCCACCTCTCCAAATAGGTAGCAGCTTGGTTTTTTATTTATTTTATATATATATATTTTTGCCCTTCTTACAACCACTTTCAGAAGGTTCTGTTTGTTGGACATCCTCTTTTTACTCCTACTAGAAGAGATTAGAACTAACCTTCCTGGACAAATGACATCAGTAAGACTAATCTTATCTACAATAGGATTTTGGAATCTCCTGACAGTTGGAACTGAGCTATTTCCGGCTTCTCTATAATCCATATACCACTTTAAGATGGCCGCCACACACAGAGTGCTCCCATCGCGTCCTGTTTTTTGAGTCCCTTTTTGATTTCCTTAGAGGCTCGTCACTGACGAAGACGTTACTTGGCAACTGATCACCTAATTGATGGACGCGCGCTCTGCGCGCATACTATTTATGCCGGCAGCCTTCCGTTTCCGCATATGTTCGGGAACGCGACCCCCGGGTAGGTGCTGCAGCATAAACCGGTGACCTCGCAAGTAAGTGTCCATCTCCCCACTTCCTTTATAGAAACTTTACCACGGCACCTTTTTGAACGCTGCGATGCATTCAGGTCGGGGGACCTCGTGTCCTGCACTTAATGATACGGCCGTGGATTAACAGACTGCACTCCTTCAGTCCAATTCTTTGTTTCTTCTTGAACTGACTACGGTGTGTTACATAAGGGTATGATTACTTCTGGGACACGATATACCCTCTCATCTTTATCCCCCTCATGTGCCACTCTACCTTTGACCTTTAGGAACGTCTCTTATGTTGTTTTATAATGAAGTAATTCTTCACTGAATAAAACTGGCTACATGCCCTACCCTATATGTGATATTAGGGATATTTATGAACATTTCCACAGAATTGATGATTGTTTTCTCTCTTGTTGCTTCTACGATGTATGTGTATAAGATTTGAAGTGAGCCATATATAAATACAATTTTTGAATTCCACTTTTACTGTCAATCCCTCATTTCCTCAATTTGATCGGCTCATCCTCAGCCATTTGTGCCTCGGACTTGTATGATGACTGTATAACTCCAATACGATGCCCCCGCTTTTTTGGCATATGTTCTCTTACCACCAGATTTACTGTGTACCGGGTGATGGGCCAGCGATATCCCATGAAGCCTATTCTCTAATTGAGATGGTAAGCCACTTTATATGTTACCAGCATGGTGTGCCTACATCCACTTGATCACTGAGTGTTGCACTAGTTTGTCACTCCCCTTTTTCCGCATTAACCTACACTCGTCGCCCTTGAATATTGGTGAAGCGATGATATACTGAGCTAATTTTAGCCCCTTTTTGTTTCCCATACTTAGGGCGACTGATAGGAAAGGAAACCCAGTCCGTTTTAGTCCTGTCAAGCGACTGATGACGTCCTGACTGTGAGCGTTAGTCAACAGAAGTATAAGTATTTTGTTTTTGTTTTTTCTTGTGGAGAAAATCTATGATTAATTAGGTCCTGAAGAAGCGTCACGGGATCCTGTTGGACCAATAACGACGCGAAACATGTCGACCACATATTAAGGAGAGTCGGACCTTCTCCGTCCTCCTTAATTACTTTGATTGATCTTGTGTGAGTGTTCAAGCATTGCCTCTAGTTTCACTCCCTTGATTTCTTTTTAATCTTGACCACTTCCCAACAGCAAATAATAAACTATTAGGTGAGGGATCTGAGCCAATTTTATTATTCTCTTTCTGTACATTTTCTCTTCTCTCGGACCCATATTTGGCTCCGCGGCATCATCGAGTATATTCAAAAAGATCTCCGGCAAAGAGCCCCCCCTCGGGGGGTGCCCGTCAGACATTGCAGCGCCGGTCTGACGAGGAGCTGTCCGATGATGAAGCATGACACCAAATACGGTGTGTGAGGACCATTGCTCCTGATTAACAGGACTCTTTCTCTTTTTCCTCTCCTTCCAATTTCGGAACAGTGTACCATATCATATTAGTACTGTGTTGGGAGGACGTACACTGGACCGACCAATCCTCCTCTCTTACCCCCCTCTTTTTTCGAATTATTTAGCATGAAGACACAGCTTTGCCTGTCCACTGTTGTAAGGAAATCATCAGGCAGCAAAGAGCAGCTTAATCATGATTAAGGATCTCTGTTTTCCATTTTTACTGATTTTTCTTTTTTTTTTTTTTTTTTTAAACAGATAAATGCAGACAGAAAACAAAGTGTTTCATGTCTGTATTTATTTTTAAAAATTGAAAAATACAGAAAAATCTGTTTCTTTTGAGTGACTTTCCATACAGTTTTCATCTGTTTCAAGCCAATCGCTGGGCAGCTAGATGGCATGGAGGGTTAAAAACAAGATGAGGTTTCCTTACATTGCAACATATGTCAACATGCATTTGTAGTGTAATACTAATATTTACCCGTTGGTGGATTGTTATGTTAAATTTGTCTGCTTAATTTGCTAAAACACTACAGGTGTCAAAGTACAAGCACAGGTTTATTAGTTAAATAAATGTTGAAATATACAATTCAACACCTTCATTTATTCACAGAACACAAAATAAATATGGATAAATACTGATAAGATGGCCAAAAAATAAATATGGATAAATACAGACGGAAATGTTAAAAAATAAAAAATAAAAAAACATAAAACCGGGAGCCCTAGTCATTATATGGTCCTAAGGTGTCCCCAGCAGGCATGTGAACACTTCATAGTACCTTTCCATCACGCAAGCGCCATCTTGTCTCTTACAGAGCAGGCAACTTATGCACAAGATTTTGATGAACATGTATGTTGAGGGACGAGCCTCATCCTCTAGGACACTGCACGCACAAAGAGCAGATAATTATAAGTACGTGTGAAGGACAGGCACAGTGCTGCTCCATTTTGGCCACTTACACATACTGTGAAATGCACCTTCAAGTTGAACAATCTTCCTCGTCGTGGGGTGTCTTAAGGAACACGTTTGGTGTGTCTCCTACATAGGTTGTCTTTCTTGAGATGAGTTTCTCAGTGACAACGGTTTGCCTCTTTCCTCCTCTATAGGCTCTGTATTCGTCACCTGTGGGAACAAGCATTTGCGTTGGTGCTATTGGCAATGTAAATGCACAACAACTTTTTTTTGCCACATAAATTGGTCAACCCTGCCGCATAATTTGGTGGTTTCTCCCACATAATTCCAGTGGCCCTGCATATAACTAAAGCACTTCCATTTACCTTCTTCCTCTAACTGCAGCAAAAAAATGAAAATATTGCCATTATTATTTTCGCATTGACTGCAGACTTCAGCATAGGGTGGGTACCATGTGTGAGTAAGTGACGACGTATTACTGCACAGTGACAGTCTGTGCCCTGACATATAACTGACACTGCCCCAGCTCGGCCAGCTTTTTGCAGCCAAGCCTGCCATGTGACTGACACTTTCCCAGCTCAGTCGGCCTTCCATAGCCAAGTCTGACATGTCAGTCACTCCTCCAGTCTGTGCCTCCTATCACAGTCAAGCCTGACATGTGACCTACTCTTCATTATGTATTGACCTTTGAGTGATCAGTCAGACATGTGACTGCCACTTCCCCAGCTCAGCTAGTCTTTCACAGTCAAGCCTGACATGTGACCTACTCTTTCTTATGTATTGACCTTTGAGTGATCAGTCAGACATGTGACTGCCACTTCCCCAGCCCAGCTATCCTTTCACAGTCCAGCCTGACATTACTAACTCTTCCTCATCTATTCGCATGGGTTATTACATGGATCTGTTTCCAAGTTTTTTCAGCCTTCCATAAGTGACCGTGGCAATTGAATGACTCTTCACCCGCCCTGGAAACCTTGCATAGCCACACCTAATGTACCTGGCTCGACCCGCGTTGCATTCGTCACCATGACATAAGAATGACACTTCACCAGCCCCGCAAGCCTTGCATAGCCAAACGTAATGGAACTGGCTCTATCCCAGCTCTGTCAGCCTTCCAGAAGTGACTGTTTCATGTGAATCACCAACCCTATAAGCCTTGCATAGGCACCTTATGTGACTGGCCCGATCCCAGCTCGGTCAGCCTTCAGTAAGTGACCGTGGCTCTGTACGCCTTGCGTAGCCAATCCTAATGCGACTGACTATCCCAGCTTTGTCGACCGTCCATAGTGACCAGGGCATGTGGATGAGTCCTTACCAGCACTGACTGGCTCTTTTCCGCATATATTTGTCTTTCTTACCCGAGCCTGTTGTGACATTTGATGGACCCACAGCAGACTATCTGATGCACAAGTAATTTAACTGACTCTACTGTAGCAGGCTTTCACAGCTGAGACTGACGTGCCTTGTTGGCCTCTCAGATGTCGGCATCATGTGACTGAATGTCGCGACCACACAGGGCAGTGTGTAAGGAGCAGCTGCTTTAGTGTGACGGATGTGACCGCTTAGAAGCTGTTCGCACAGCTGCAGCGCTTTAGAACTCGTCAACCCCTCTTCCTAGCCCCCTTCTGGGTATCTTTTATTCTAGAGAAAGCTTCCTGAGGTGGTCCATCCGTCAAGCCGACAGCACAGACTTGAAACATCCAGGCAACTTGTTAAAATTTAAATTAAAGTACTTTGGATTTTCGAGAGACAAGTGTGTAAAGATAAAGTGCGGGCCTTTCAGGTCGAGGTAGTGGCTGTGGATGCGGTAGAGGTATTTGTTGTTGCCAGCTAGTATTTTCTGAGATACCTAGAACATAACACAACACGATATAGCATACGGTAACAGAACACAAGATATCATAAGCATAACATAGCACCACATAACACAACCTAATGGTAGAACACAACATAGCAGAACATAACACAACATAGCATAGCATTACGTAACACAACATAAGACAAAATAGAATAAGGTAACCTAGCATAATAACACAACATAGCAGAACATGACCCAATATAACACGCATACTTCCATGCCAAAACAAAACACATGGGTTAAAAAACATTGTCATTTACAACACCAATAGCTCTAACTCTGACAAATGCGAGACAGGTTGCATTTCAAATGCTTGTTTTTAAGGGCGATTTTATTATTTTTTATCAATTCCTCCCTTTTTTTGACTCATAGATAAGACATATCAAAAATATTTACGAATAGTCTCATGTCACAATATCATGTGGATAATAAATATAGAAGCATCTCACAATAAGCCTTCATTTCACTTTTCAAGTGGAAGAAGTCCTATCTTTCTTCATTTTCTATACAACAGACTTAAGTGCTAGTAACTCGTGACACCCGTGAGCAATTAACATTCTGCTCACAGATACAAATATGCCGACCGGCCGTCCTCCCTTCAGTATGCTGGGGAGGATGCTATGAGTGGAGTACGGGCGAGAAGCTTCGCAAGCAAGTGCACCTGCTTGCACTTAAAAATAGTTAGAGACCCCATGTGCACGACTCGGTCTCCCACTTGTAGTTAACCGTTAGCTTTCTTTTTGTTTATTTCCTCAGGGCTAGCTTGTAATTGACCTGCCTCCTCCCCTGGGGAACTAGCATTCCCCATTAAAGGTACCCTTGTTATTTATTTACCTACTTGTTTATTTATTTTCTCCAGATTATGTTAGAATGCATCAATCACTGGGGGGTGGCTCATTTTTAGGTCGAGCCTCGACAGCGCGCATGCGCTGTCTGGAAGACCTGGTGTTAGGGATATAGGCATTTTTGTCCCACCTGCTGCTGCCTGCCACTTCCAATGGGTTGAAGGCAGTGTTGCTTTTGTTGTGCTACCTTCCAAGTGGTTTGGCAGCTGATAGTCACTTCCTGTACTTGGCAGAGGAGCACCGCAAAGTAAAGTTTACTTACGTCTCACATGTTTTTCTGTTGTTTGGACAGACTATTTTTCTTTGTTTCTGTCTCTCGTGTTTGTCAGCACTTATGTTCACGCGTGCAGTTCATTTCCCATGTTTGCCTATCACTGGGTCCTAACTTTACATAGCCAGTAATAACAAGTAGTGTGCCTGTGTTTTGTACTTTTTTCTTGCTATATAAAACATGAAATCGACCTAGGAATGAATCCTAAGAGTCTCTCCCCCCACAGTGGGAGAGCTATACTGCGATATTCACTGCACTTGGGAAACCTTGACCCATAATGCTTTGCAAGCATTCATTTTACAACACATTTGTGCCATAACTCAGCCTGTGGTGGTTCCAGGGCAATGGGACCACCCCTAAAACATTTATAAGATTTGCTCTTTCTGTACAAGCAATCTTGTAGGTCACACTAGGAGTGAGGGGACCCAAATATCATAACCTCTTCCACCACTCCATGCACGTGAAACATTTTTTTCTACAGCTGAGAGCAGTTTGTGTTATTAAGGCCTTGTTAGTATCCTGATAATTCTGCCTGGCCTGCAGATGTATTATGTGTGCTATGTGTACGCGCACTGTTCCTGATATCCATAAAATAATTGTTCCAAGGTAGTACTGTCTTAGTTGGCTTTCCTGATATCCATAAAATTATTGTTCCAAGGTAGTACTGTCTTAGTTGGCTCAACAGGGACATTTAGCCAGCGCCACTGGTATTGCACCTTCTGTCAATGAATAATGTATTAATGGAAATGCCCATAATTCAGCCTGTTGTGGTGCTAGGGCAATGGGATTCCCCAATGTGTACTTTCTGGTCAGGCAATCTTGTAGGGTACACTAGGTACATTTAAATTCCTTTTGTAGATGGAACTTTTGTTGATACAGCTTAGAGGAGTGTGTGTGATAAAGGCCTTGTTAGTATTATGATAGTTCTGCCTGGCCTGCAGCCTCTTCCATCACTCAGTGCATCTTTAAATCCACTCATAGTTGAAATATTTGTGTTTACAGCTGAGAGGAGTTTGTGTTATCAGGTCTTTGTTAGTATTCTGACAATTATGCCTGGCCTGTAGGTGTGTAATGCACTATACAGCAGTACTCCGATATAAAAAAAATGGCTCAAATTTTATTGGCTCAACAGGAACATCTAGCCACCACCAGTGGTATTGCACCTTCTGCAAATAAACGCACATTATTTCTGATAAAGGTTTAATGTATTAATGGAAACTCAGCCCATAATGCTTTGCAGGCATCCGGTCTACAACACATTTGTGCCCGTAACTCAGCCTGTGGTGGTCCTAGGGCAATTGTCCCACCTTCGAACCATTTAGAATAAAGTGCTCTTTCTGTTCAGGCAATCTTGTGGGTCATACTAGGTGAGTGAGAGGGGGCCCAAATATAACCTCTTCTACCACTCATTGCATCTTAAAATTCTCTCACAGCTGAAAAAAAAATTCTACACCTGAGAGGAGTTTGTGTTATAAGGCCCTTGGTAGTATTCTGATAATTATGCCTGGCCTGTAGGTGTGTAATGCACTATATGTAGCACACTGATATATAAAAAAAAATTAAAAAAAATTGCTCCAAGGCACTACTGATTTCATTGGCTCAACAGGGATATCTAGCCACCACAAATGGTATTGCACCTTCAGCTAATGGGACATCTAGCTGCCACCAGTGGTACCGCACCTTCTGCTAATAAACTGTAGCCGGGCGTCCCCAGCAGCCACGGCTCGGCATGACGCATCGGAGCAGGCCGATGCGTCATGTCCGCGTCTCCCCGTTGTCGGGGCAACGCGCTCCGACCGAGGCAGGGGGCAGGCCGTTGCCCGGGAAACCGGATGGGTTTCCCGGCACGGCAGAATCAAAAGGGAGGACGGCACCGGAAGAAGGACGGAGGGGAGGAGACCGGAGACGAAGGAGAGGAGAGCCGAGGAGGAGAGACAGGAGACAGCGGAGGAGGAGAGGAGAACCGAGGAGGAGAGACAGGAGACAGAGGAGCAGGAGAGGAGAGCCAAGGAGGAGAGACAGGAGGCAGAGGAGCAGGAGAGGAGAGGAGAGCCCAGGAGAAGGAGCAGGAGCAGGAGAGGAGAGCCCAGGAGAAGGAGCAGGAGCAGGAAAAGAGAGCCCAGAAGAGGAGACCGGAGGCGCAGGAGAGGAGAGCCCAGGAGAGGAGACCGGAGGAGCAGGAGAGGAGAGCCCAGGAGAGGGAGACCAAACAAAAGACGGAAGGAGAAGAGACCACAGCAGAGGAACGCCACAACGCCAGCCACGACCCAGGAGGGTCGTGGCTCACCAAGGTACGGTCCTTGTGGACCAAAACAAAGGCCACTTCAGACTAAGGGAGGGGGAAGGGAATATCGAAGTGCAAAGGGAGGGGACCGAAAGGGGCACGATAACGAGCACATATGGGCACCCCACAAAATCTATCATTAGAGAGTGAGAGCACTTATCCCCCCCCCCCTTAACTCCTCACAGACACCCCTCCTTATCGTTCCTACCCATACCCAGACAAGACTACAGTGAAAGTGTGAAATAATCCTTTTGGTAAAACCCCATACTTACCCGGGTGTTGTTTTCCTTTTGTTTTCCGGTACCGAGAATCCACCTGAGGGGATCCACCAGACGTCTCCCAGGAAAAGAAACATTGAAACTAAATCAACACTACAGGAACTGTACCGCAACACCGAAACCCCTAAGGAAAACCCAGCCCACTTGATTACATACTTCTAGTTTTTGTCTTTATTCCACCTTAAACTTAGAATAAATTCCACCACAAACTAAAACGCATATCTCGTCGTCATTTGTATATTGTTCGATCTGTCACAGTGGTGTCAGAAGTGGGATCAGACTCTAGATCCTCCTCGACAATCGAACGGTATACACAATGAGTGACACCCCCTCGCTGGAAGACATGATAAAACAGTTGGCCGAAGGCCAACGACACCTACAACTGGTGTGGGAGGCCCATCAGAGGGAGGCTAAGGAGGACCGTGAAGCCTTACAGTCGGCTTTGAAAAGTCAGGCAACCATACTGGCCAATAATCAACTGGTCCACGAAACGGCCGTGAAGAAGCTAACAGAGACAATCGCTACCACTAAGGTACATCCCAATGTCCCAAGCTCCGTCCTGCAAAAATATCAAGAAGGGGATGATCCCGACTCCTTTTTCACAAATTTTGAAAGGGTGGCCTCAACCGCACAATGGCCGGAAGATAGATGGGGCCAGTATGTCGCCCCCTTGCTTACAGGAATCCTACAAGCCGCATACCAAGCTGCGAATCCCGGAGGAACAACCCCATATTCCGAAATAAAGACCAGTATATTAGAGCGGGTGGGGCATGACACAGAATATTATAGAATCAAATTCAGGAAAATCAAGTGGGGACCGAACGAGGATCCCCGAACCTTCTACTATCGGGTAAACGATTTGGCTTTAAAATGGTTGGGTCCGTCAGGGAATAGCCGGGAAGACGTAATCCAAACCATTGTCCTCGAACAATATTTAGATGCCTTGCCTACGGCCACAAAACACTGGATCCGTCAACATCCCAAGGTGAATACGGAGACGGCAATTGACTTAGCCTGTGCATACCACCGTTCGGTGGATGTACGAAATATGCCAACCCGCCCCATCATAAAACCGGGGCTCCCCAACCCCAAAAGCACTCCCAGAGTCCTTCCCGAAGAATCCGTACCTCGCAGAACCTACGAGCATCCACCAGTACCGGGTCCCCAGTGTTATAACTGTGGGGAATGGGGACACATTGCCCGTATGTGTCCCCGGAAACAAGACACTAGTGAACCCATGGAGGTTGGAGTTACCCGACGACGGGTGCTGTGTACAGGCCAGGGCAACCCCAAATTTAAACAGTCCTTAAATGTCAATGGTCGAATGGTTTACGCCCTTATAGATTCCGGATGCAGTCAATCCGTGATAAGGAAGGATCTCCTAGCCCTAGCAGACCAGGAAGTCGAACATTGGGTGACTATTTGCTGCATTCATGGGGATAAGGAGAGATACCCCTTACAGGCCCTGACCGTAGAGTGGAGGAACTACAGGGACAGCCTTTCTATGGGTATAATCTCAGATCTGATAGAGGAATGTATTATTGGGACGGATTATGAACATTTTCAGGAGATCCTGGATCACGTTCGACAACCAACCCTGACCCAGGACTGGTGGAAGGGTGCCCCCTTTTCGGACAGCGACCTAGAGCCCCCCCCTACCCGTAGGAAACTGTCACGTAGGGAGGAACGTGTTGAAAAAGCAACCCACCGAGAGAACGAGGCACATAGCACACCCTCAGGTCTGATTGCTGAGACACATGAAGTGCCTGTCGGGTTTCCCCAAAGACAAAGAGAAGATCCTTCTCTCGCTCAAGCTTGGAAGTCGGCCAAAGCAGAAGAAACCGAAGAGGTGGGTCCCTACTTCTTAATTAGAAAAAACCTCTTATATCGCATAACCACTACTCGCTCCGGGGACCGTAAGCAACAGTTGTTAGTACCCGAGCACTATAGAGAACATGTTTTAACCCTAGACCACTGTCAACCCGGAGGAGGTCATTTGCGAAGGGAAAAAACAGAAGAGTATCTCCTCCGGCGGTTTTATTGGCCGGGGGTTTTTGCCCACATACGAAAATTTTGCTCCCAATGTTCCAGGTGCCAACTTACCGAACCCGGTAGACCTAGAAAAGCGCCTCTCATGCCATTACCCATCATAGACGTTCCGTTTAGTAGGATGGGAATGGACTTGATAGGTCCCATAGTGCCCTCCACGAAAGGGCACACATATATCCTAGTCATGGTAGATTATGCCACCCGATACCCAGAGGCCATTCCATTAAAAAGTATGACAACCAAAACAGTAGCCCAAGCAATGATTAATGTATTTTCTCGAGTAGGATTTCCACATGAAATACTCACTGATCAGGGAACTCCTTTCATGTCTACCCTCATGAAGCAGGTGTGCAAAACGTTAGGCATTTCCCAAATTCGCACCTCGGTGTACCATCCACAGACCGATGGTCTGGTAGAACGGTACAACCGTACCATAAAAACCCTGCTAAGAAAAGTAGTAGAGGAGTCAGGCAAAAACTGGGATCAAAAATTGCCCTTGGTATTGTATGCTATACGTACCCATGAACAGGCATCTACCGGACACAGTCCTTTTGAACTCGTGTTCGGAAGACAGCCCCGTTCCCTGCTAGACATGGCCATAGAAGCTTGGGAAGAGGAGGCGGAGGAAGGGGGGAAACCCTTGTTAGAATATGCCCACGACTTACAATCTCAGTTACAAGGGTTATGGGATACAGTCCGAGTAAATATGGAACATGCCCAACAGAACCAAAAACAATATTACGATCGAGGGAGTAAATTAAGAGTTCTACTGCCAGGAGATCAGGTACTTATAATGCGCCCCACGTCTGAACGCAAATTGGTAGCAAAATGGCAGGGTCCACATAAAGTACTACGAGCCGTTTCCCCGGTCACTTACCTAATTGAAATCTCGACCACGCCGCAGAAAACCCAGATTTATCACATAAATCTATTAAAAAAATGGGAAGAACCCGAGGGCTCTAACTCGACCGAAGCCGTGGGCCGGTTCCTATGTCCCAATGGGAGGGTTCAAATTGAATTTTGCCCGACCGAGACCACTATTGGGGAGAATCTACCCACAGTGAACTCCTCGTTAACAAAATTAGAGAGGGAACAGGTATTCAGTCTACTGGAACATTTCAGATCGTTTTTTTCCATAGTGCCAGGCAAAACCTCTTTGATCGCCCATAAAATACGGACTGCACCAGGTACAATTGTCCGGTTACGACCATATCGTATACCAGAGGCCAGGAAACAGATTATGGAGGACGAGGTCCAAAAGATGCTAGAGTTAGGAGTAATAGAGCCTTCTACTAGTCCCTGGTGCTCCCCAGTTGTCCTGGTACCAAAACCTGATGGTACTATTAGGTTCTGCATCGATTTCAGGAAACTCAACGAACATTCCATGTTCGATACTTATCCGATTCCCAGGGTGGATGATGTATTAGAAAAACTAGGAAAAGCAAAATACATGTCCACCCTAGATTTAACTAAAGGATATTGGCAGATTCCACTAGCCACAGAAGATAAAGAGAAAACGGCCTTTGCCACGCAGTCAGGCTTGTACCACTTCACAGTGTTGCCGTTAGGACTGCATGGAGCCCCAGCAACATTTCAACGGTTAATGGACAGCCTCCTAAACCCCTTTCGACATTTTTCAGCTGCTTACTTAGACGACGTAGTTATTTTCAGTGAAACATGGAATGATCATCTACTACATTTGCAGCAGATATTCCATTCTCTGAGACAGGCAGGGTTAACTGCCAATCCAAAAAAATGCGTTATCAGTCAGCCTGACATATTGTACTTAGGATAGAAAATCAGTCAAGGGAACCTCCAGCCACAATCTAAAAAGGTAGAGGCTATTCTCAATGCACCTAACCCTGCAACAAAGAAAGATTTGCGTTCCTTCCTAGGGTTGGTCGGCTACTATCGAAGATTCATTCCCAATTATTCCACCCTAGCCGCCCCCCTTACAGATCTTCTGGCTAAATCTCGTCCTAATCAATTAGCCCCTTTTTCGGATCAACAGGTGACTAGTTTTGAACAGTTAAAAGCCTTTCTGACTAGAGAGCCCATCCTACGGTGCCCCGATTTCTCGAAACCGTTCCACCTCTATACAGACGCCTCTGATGTCGGGCTAGGAGGGGTACTGACCCAGCCCGATGGGGACGGTAGGGATCACCCAATAGTGTATATTAGCAGGAAACTGTTTCCTCGGGAACGCCATTACCCCACGATTGAAAAAGAATGTTTGGCCATCAAATGGGCGGTAGACACCTTGCAGTATTACCTTTTGGGTCGCCCTTTTATTCTCTATACGGATCATGCTCCCCTCACTTGGTTGTCGGCTCATAAAGATACGAATTCCCGGATCTTGAGGTTGTTCCTTGAACTCCAACCCTTTTCGTTTCAGGTCCGTCACATCCCTGGTCCCCAACAGGCCCCGGCTGATTATCTCTCCAGATACCCGGACTCTACCTCGGTCTTCGATCAGGACCGTTCTTGGGAAGGGGTGTGTAGCCGGGCGTCCCCAGCAGCCGCGGCTCGGCATGACGCATCGGAGCAGGCCGATGCGTCATGTCCGCGTCTCCCCGTTGTCGGGGCAACGCGCTCCGACCGAGGCAGGGGGCAGGCCGTTGCCCGGGAAACCGGATGGGTTTCCCGGCACGGCAGAATCAAAAGGGAGGACGGCACCGGAAGAAGGACGGAGGGGAGGAGACCGGAGACGAAGGAGAGGAGAGCCGAGGAGGAGAGACAGGAGACAGCGGAGGAGGAGAGGAGAACCGAGGAGGAGAGACAGGAGACAGAGGAGCAGGAGAGGAGAGCCAAGGAGGAGAGACAGGAGGCAGAGGAGCAGGAGAGGAGAGCCCAGGAGAAGGAGCAGGAGCAGGAGAGGAGAGCCCAGGAGAAGGAGCAGGAGCAGGAAAAGAGAGCCCAGAAGAGGAGACCGGAGGCGCAGGAGAGGAGAGCCCAGGAGAGGAGACCGGAGGAGCAGGAGAGGAGAGCCCAGGAGAGGGAGACCAAACAAAAGACGGAAGGAGAAGAGACCACAGCAGAGGAACGCCACAACGCCAGCCACGACCCAGGAGGGTCGTGGCTCACCAAGGTACGGTCCTTGTGGACCAAAACAAAGGCCACTTTAGACTAAGGGAGGGGGAAGGGAATATCGAAGTGCAAAGGGAGGGGACCGAAAGGGGCACGATAACAGCACATATGGGCACCCCACAAAATCTATCATTAGAGAGTGAGAGCACTTATCCCCCCCCCTTAACTCCTCACAGACACCCCTCCTTATCGTTCCTACCCATACCCAGACAAGACTACAGTGAAAGTGTGAAATAATCCTTTTGGTAAAACCCCATACTTACCCGGGTGTTGTTTTCCTTTTGTTTTCCGGTACCGAGAATCCACCTGAGGGGATCCACCAGACGTCTCCCAGGAAAAGAAACATTGAAACTAAATCAACACTACAGGAACTGTACCGCAACACCGAAACCCCTAAGGAAAACCCCGCCCACTTGATTACATACTTCTAGTTTTTGTCTTTATTCCACCTTAAACTTAGAATAAATTCCACCACAAACTAAAACGCATATCTCGTCGTCATTTGTATATTGTTCGATCTGTCACATAAACAAACACACTTTATTTCTGATAAAGGTTTAATGTATTCACGCCAGGCATTTGGTTTACAACACATTTGTGCCCATACCTCAGCCTGTGGTGGTCCTGGGGTAATTGCCCCACCCCCAAAACATTTAGAATGATGTGCTCTTTCTGTTCAGGCAATCTTGTGGGTCACACAAGGTGAGAGGGGGCCCAAATATCATAACCTATTCTACCACTCCATCTGTAAATTTAAATTCTTGCATAGCTGAATTTTTTGTTTCTATAGGTGAGAGGAGTTTGTGTTATAAGGGCTTTATTGGTATTAGTATTTTGACGGTCATGTTAGGCCTACAAATGTGTAATGCACTACACTTCACTCAAAAAGATCCCAAGACATTACTAATTCAGTTGGCTCAACAGGGACATGTAGCCATCACCAGTAGTACTGCATCTTCTGTTTTCGATTCTACAGGGACATCTAGCCACAACCAGTGGTACTGCACCTTCTGCTATTGACTCTACAGGGACATCTAGTAATGCTCTGACTCCACAGTTAAATGATAATTAAACTGCCTGCTAAGCCTGAAAATGTGTAAAACACTATGCCCTCAAGGGGCTGATTATATGATTACACTGCAATAATCTTTATCATTATTTTTTTTATGTGATTATGCCCTCTAGGGGCTGACTATGTTTATATGACCATGTTTCCTCCAAATGCTATTTTTACTGTGGTGCTCTGTAGGAGCTTTTCAGACCATTAAAGTCGAATTCCAATTGTATGGAGGAATGCACGAACGCAGTTTATTTCTGATAAAGGTTTAATGTGCTGCATGGCTAAATATTTATAAGGTCCCAAATGCGAGGTTGTCATTATCATTTACAACGCCAACAGCTCTAACTCACGCTAATGCGAGACTTATTGCATTGCAAATGTTTGTTATATCAGGTCACCTCCATGGCATTCCTATATTCTGACCTGGTACGTAGTTACTGCCGGGTGGTTGGTTTTCATATCGAACCCACTCAAGGGCACTCCTGTACTCTGGGCACGTACGAAGCTATTCGCACAGCATCTATTACCCCCATTACTCCTAGCATTCAAAAACCCTGCAGTTTGCATGGTGCTCCACCTCCTCATCTTGCCTTCATTTGCTCTTGAACACTCAGAAATTTTGAGCTATTAATTTATTTTCGTAACTTTAGTACATGTGCTTTACACAATTAGCGCTTTTGGAGAGACAGCAGGATTCTAAACATTTCTCTCATTGAGTATACATAAAGTCACTTATCTTAATGTATTCACTATTCTGACAGACCAACCTCTATTACTACATTATGTAGATCACCGTTATTTTTAGGAACATGTCTACTTTTATCAGTATCCATCCAAGGACACAGTGACCTGCCATCGCTTTGCATGATTCACACAATAGGTATTGTAGGTCCATATCATAAGGATGCATTTTCTACTTTGTTTTTGCTTCAAAGGGCACATAACAAAGTCTGAATTTGTGATGGGGACTCAACAAAATGATCAATCATTGATTTAAACAAATTGTATAAGTCCATCCGTTTGTTTCTTCATTTTTTTGTCTTTTAATTTTCATTTGCTTAGAAAAACGCCTACTCTGTGACCTGACAGGCGCTGCACAAGACTCCACCACACTCTCCATTCATGGGCCCATCAAATTTGCCTTGATTCGCTCAGGTTTGTTGACCCCCCAGGACTGAATGAAACTGCCCCTGAACTGCCCCCCCCCTCCCCCCCCCCCCAGCAGGATAGCATTACGGAAAACATAGCCCATAATGATGCAAGTGACATCTCTGCCAGGACTAAGTGGGAAGAAATAAAAGCAGTCCAATGGGAGAAGTTGATTGTGGAAGCGCCCCCCTCAAACAAATGCACAAATTGCTTATCACACTACTTCCAGCCGATGTCAAGGATATTGAGCCAATCCACCAATACACCGACTTACAAAAAACAATTAGGAGGAAGATTCTCATGACACAATGTCAGATCTATACCTTAGCAACAGAAAAAGCCTCATATCTAGCCAGAGTAGACAATCGTTATGAGTTAGGTAACAAATCAGGCAAATTGTTGGCTAATGTATTGAATTTGCAAAACCAAAAGCACAGTTCTTGAGGTCAAATCACTTGAAGGCAAACTCCAAAAGCAGGACACAGATAAAGCTGTGTTTCCAAATGTTTTCTTTCCAGCTATGCACAGCCAATCAGCCTAAAGGTGAGGGGGGTGTACTTGGCCGGAGCAACCTTGCCATCAATAACTGTGATGACTGACACAAACTCAAGAAACCCCTGGGTAATGAAGAGAAACTAATGGCTTTCTCCCAACTTCGGCCAGCTAAAGCCCCAGGCCCAGACAGCTTAACAACGTCTTTTATTAATACTTTATCACCTCCCCTTGCTGCATAATGTTTTTCTGGTGACGGTTCAGGAAGACAAAATGCCTTCAATGGTGACGGAATATATCTCTATTAGAAATTGGGCCTCTAGTGGGCAGGGGTATGCACCCTGTCCCAGCAGGGACCACAATACTAGTCTGGGTAAATCAGTTACTCACCATAAATTAATCTGTGATCACCATATGTTAGCTTAGCACAGAGCAGACATGCTTAACTTAGAAGGCAATGTGTAAAGTATTTGTGCAACATTTCAAACAGTAAAACAGTGAAATCACCAAACACAAAGATACCACACCATGTTAGAAATAAAAAGCTTAATTTAATGAACAAAACAAGACCAAAACGACAAATATCCAATGAGTAGAAGCGGAGCTATGTACTTTTAAAGAATAAATGGGCAAGTAGCGCTTAGAAGCAATAAACACCTATTGGGATATCTGATTTGCTGGACTCAAAGTCAAGAGTTAAGGGCACCTGTGATGGAGTGCATTTCGGCTACTGGACCCACACAGGTCCTGCTGAGCAACTCTACCTTAATCCTAGTTGCAGCATGAGTTGCGTCCATGATCCTCACGCAGTTGGTGTTGTGCCTGATTTCTCCATGCAACTGCGGCTATGCATCGGAGTACAATGCACCGGTCTCCAGTGCGGTGGTTCTGAATGAGATGAGCTGGGTTAATCCACGCTGGAGGGTGATGCGTTGATTCTGTTCACGCAATGGCAGTGATGCTTTGGTTCCATAGCGGAGCTTCCGGAGGCGATGCAATGGTTGCGAGTGTGATGCGCTGGTCCAGTCCCTGCAGCAGCAGTGATGCATCGATTTTGATCTCACAGCAGGCAATGCATCAGTTCCAATTGCTGAACGGCGTTGATGCGCAGGTTCTGACAGATGCAGCACTTTATACTTAATTCCAAGGGCCATGGACTTGGTTGGCACCAGTTGGCATAGCAAGACTTGCAGCAAGCAAAGTACAGGTGCTGATTGTTAATGGAAGTCTTTGATGTCCCTCAGATTTTAGAACAGGAGGCAAGCCAGCAAGCACTTTGAGTCACTTTTGTTCTGGGGATATAGAGGTACAGGATATAGTCCTCACTTCCAGGCAAAGAGGGCAGCATGGCAGGCACATCAGAGCAGGAGTCCAGCAAAGTCTAGCAGGGTTACAGTCCCTTCAGCAGCACAGCAGTCCGTCTTCCTGGCAGAATGTCCTCTGGTTCAGAAGTGTACTGAAGTGGTGGTGTCTAAGGTCCAGTACTTATGCTCAGCTGTACCTTTGAAGTGGGGGAAGACTTCAAAGAGAAGATTTTGAAGTGCACAGTGTTCCTGCACTGGCTCCAGACACACTACAGGGTATTATTTAGCTCTTTGCGTGTGATAAGACACAGCCTGTTCAGGTGTAAATGTCAGCTCCCCCTCCCAATCTGCCCAGGATGAGCCATCAAGATTTTGATGGTCCATCAGTCACACCTAAACTCCCTTCGTGTGACTGGAGAGAAAACACAACAGCCCAGCTGTCACTCACCCAGATGTGTTTTCAGAGACAGGCAAAAGGCACTAGATCAGTGGTTCCCAACCTTTTAACTCTTGAGGACCCCCACTGAATCAGTACTGGAAGTCAGGGACCCTCAAGCAATTTGTACAATTTAATTTCCAACATTAAAACAGCAATTCACAAAAAATACACAAATACTCGAATTACTAAAGATATAATTTTTTTATATTGTAAATATATGCAAAAATCAAAGAATTTAATGGGAAGGTTGGTGCTGCATCCCGGCGACTAACTTTTTAGTGTTTGGTTTTCTTTAGGAAAGCTGAATCCTGAGGTCAGATTCTACTTTCCCAAGCGATTTCTGTTTTTATTTTTTAGGTACCTAAGATTTGAGAAAGCTTTTGCACATAAATATGTGATGGGGAAAGGAAGTAAAACTATAAGGGCCTCTCATCTCTCCATAGCCTCTCTGTTGCATGTAATTAATTTGTTTTTATAGCACATCTCATACCACTATAGGGTGTTGGAGCACTTTACAAGGGGCTACATGGTGTAGGAGTTACATTTCATCAATGCTGGTAGGTATTTTCTAAGAGTGCTTGGTCTGGGCATGGTTAGCCCCCCACTTTTTGCCTGGTATTTCTTGTGGTTTCAAAGTTGTTAGTGCCCAGGGCCCCTGCTAACCAGGTTCCCTGGCTAGATCTCTAGTTTGCCAAAACTGTTGTGACGCATTGGCACATTTGGTAACACCTTTAGTTGCCACTATAAGTCCCTAGTAAATGGTACTTAGGTACCCAGGTCATAGGGTACTAAGGGTAGGCCCCTTGGGGCAGCAGCAGAGATTGTCCCACCCTCACAGACCATGCATTCTAGTGCACTCAGCACTGCCATTGCAGGCTGAGTGTCCTGGTGCAATCCTAAAATGCAAAACTGACATGGCACACAGCCTGTGTGACCTGTCCCCAACCCATTGTATGCAATATAGGCATGTCACCCCTCTGGCAGGCCTTTCAGCCCTAAGGTAGGGTGCATTTCACTGCATGTGTGGGCATAGATGCATGAGTAATATGCCCCTACTGTGTCCTTGCCAATCCTGGGACATAGATGAAGAGCACCCATTTTCATGCATGTGCTGGACACTGGTCAGTACGAGTTTCCAGGCTACATGATGGCTACTCTGAACCCGGGTTGTTCGGAACAATAAATCCAAACTGGTACCAATAATGGGTTTATTGCAAAAAGTACCCAGGGGCCACCTTAGAGGTGACCCCTGCAAAAGCTAATCCTGGCATGGTAGCTGGCTGGTCACAACCAGTCTGCCACCACCAGACAAGGTTCTGGAACCCTGGGGGAGTGGCTTTGCTCTCTGCGTCCAGAGAACAAAGCCCTTCAAGTGCAGAGGTGTTAGACCTCCTCCCTCAGAAATGTGAACAGCCCTGCCTGTGAGCTTCAAAGGCCTTGCTGCCCTTGAAACTCAACCCCCAGCCCTCCTGCTGGCAGCAGATGGCCACCCTATTACAAACCCCCACTTTTGGTAGGTGCAACAGCGTGAAAATGCACAAAGGACAGGAGTAGCCACCCCCAAGCTGCACCACCCCTAAGGTGTTGCAGGTGAAGTGACCCCCTCCTTTTCATTTTCCTCCATCTTGCATGGTAGGAAAATAACCAATCAGGGGTAGGGAAGTGACTTCTGCCCACAGAAAGTGGTCACATAGTGGGTGTAGTCACCCTAAGGTAGATGGCATATTGACCACTACAAGGAACCCCCCCCAAATGCCCACTAAATGCACTATTTAGTGGGCACCTGTTAGAAATGGGGTCTCTAGTGGGCAGAGGTATTCACCTTTGTTCAAATAGGGACCACAATCCTAGTCAGTGTAAGTCACACACAATCCAAATTATCCTGTGCCCACCCTGAGCAGTCA
Organism: Pleurodeles waltl; assembly: GCF_031143425.1. Classification (NCBI taxonomy): domain Eukaryota; kingdom Metazoa; phylum Chordata; class Amphibia; order Caudata; family Salamandridae; genus Pleurodeles; species Pleurodeles waltl. The sequence goes on from NC_090440.1 coordinate 814,103,079, forward strand.
GGCTTAACCTAGTAGGCAATATGTAAAGTATTTGTGCAATAAACCATACAGTAACACAGTGAAAACACAACCAAAAAACACTACACAGGTTTAGAAAAGTATAAGATATTTAGCTGGTTAAATTAAGGTAAAAAAGATAAAGATTCCCTCAGCACAAGTTGAGATATCACTTTTGCAAGATTAAAAAGAGTCTTAAGTCTTAGTAATCAACAGTTGGCTCTAGTTTGCACAAAGTACCTGGTTTGCGTAAAAAATAACATGCACGGAGGGGATCAAGGGGCGGGAGAACATGGTGGCTGCTAGTTAGCAGGCTGCGGGAGGGGCTCCGTGTGGCTGCGCATGAGCCGGGGAACGGATGGAGGGAGGGAGGGAGGGAGGCATATAACAGATAGCTGATAATCGGTGGAGGCTCCCAATACGATGACCTGGAAACGATCATTCACAACCTGAGCACGTGCTAAGGGGGTGGCATTGAGGAAGGAGGACGCACTTGGCTAGCGCAAATACCCACTATCAGACAGCTGGGATGCCATGCTGACACATTTACAAACTCCAGAAGCAGTCTCCGCCACAGCAGGGATAAACTAAAATTTAAGGACAGCCCTACATTAATCACACACTGGGAGAAATATGGGAAGCTCATCGACACGCTCACCAAACAGTCCACCCTTACCCTAAACAGCCAAATTGAGACAAGGTATTCACTATGCAACTGGGACTCAAATGCAACTTAAAACTACACTAGCACACACATATAAAATTGAGAAGATTTCACACACAAGAAGGCACAACACTACTACTATCAAAAGTCTATAGAAAATGTACTCCACTGTTCACAAAGGTTATGGTTTCTATTTGTTATTAATCCAGGATCTTCATTTATAAATAACTGTGCACCCGAATATACATTTAAAGGATAAAAGCGATAGAATAGATGGTTTGATTAGTACTCCTTGTTTAAATACGGAGACTCGATTCCTGCATTATACGAAATGTTTATACCTGATTCCAGGTAAACCTTTCTGCCTGTACAACGAAACACATAAAATCGGACAATTCATTCATCTACCTAACTACTGTTACGATACATGCACCGGCTGCCGCAGACATTACTTGTTAACCTATCTAATGCATAATTGATGTACTGGTTTACTGTGGGATCATAATTGTGATGTCTAACCATTACAAAATAACTGTTATAACAATTGAAATACCAATAAAAAGATTCCTAAAAAAAAAAAAAAAAAAACAGGACAGCTGATGGTGACAGTCGGGCAACTTACCTGAAGAAGGGGGACAATAGAAGAGCCGCATTCGAGGGGGCCCTGAGCTGCAAAGGTGCAGAGCGAGCTGCCCTCTGGGGAAGAGCAGCAACGGACGTTAGGAGAAGAAGGGAAGCAGCCGCAAGGATTCTTGACTGAAGTCAAGAGAGGTTTAGAAAACAATACTTAAGGCCGCATAAAGACAATGGCTCTCAACACATAACATTTACTGCTCACCAGGGGATGGTGCCGAATGTTGCTGCCCAGGAGAAATTAACATCCGGGTCAGGATTAGGAAAAAAAACAACGCGCTTCCCGTCTGCAAAATGTCCCTTTTTATATCGTAATGATTTGATAGCTGGCGTTGCACCAGTTGAGAACAACAGACTGGGCTCTTTGAGCACCAGCTTACAATCAATTAGGGAGGAGTGAAAACGGTGGCTTCCATATGTCAATAAAAAGAGGTCATGTACTTTGTGGTGGGTTTAGTTACAAGTCTGAAGCCTTCTCCCTTATCTGTTTTATTGTGAAAGCAGGGGGCGGGAATAACAACAGAAGAGAGAAACCCGAATTGAAATATAGAAGAGTGGTCCCCATCTAAACATGTTAGTAGAATGGGAAAGCAACAGCAGCTCGTAACCCACACAAGTGTTTCTCTTCTTCCCAACTAGACGAAGATTTAGATTTCATGTTCAAGCTAGACAGTCCATCTGAAGCTGTTTTTTAAGCAAGGACGACTACAACAGAGCGCCCATTAGGAGAAAAATCCCTAGCAGGTGGCAAAAGTGCAGTTACCTAATTCCCTTGCCACGGGGATCCCCGCTTTTAGAAAACAAGTCCCTTAGGAGACCCCTAGCGGCGCTGAGAAGGGGGTTGCAATACCCATTATGGTACAGGGACCTGGAGATTGCACAAATAAGACTCCTATATACAATACCCCATATCTAGGACTTCTGGTGAAGAACCTGAGCATGAACCTCTTGGCCTGATGCTCATCAGCCATATGCAAAATATAACAGAGGGAATAAACTCAATTTGTAGCATTTGAGCTCAGTAGACATAGACTATAGCATTTCAGAAACTGGGTGACAATCTAAATATATATGCCACAAAAGTAACATGGGACTCGGTTGAGGAAGCCACCTGTCTTTGGTGTGCATGAAACCCGTTTGCCTCTTGGGGAATTAAAATCATGAAAGATCCTGACTGACTGTGGCTACCCAACTCACTGTAATTTTGCTACCATTGGAGTACTCCCTGAAATCCCCGAATGTGGCCCTGGTCGCTGATATGGGTGTGTGTGTGTGTGTGTAAATCTGAACCTGCGTTATACACCCTCTGCTTCAGTATACTGTTGCGTTAATTGGAGCACACTTTCAAATCCTTGACTAGGTCCCAAGTACATCTAGCCAATCACACTGTGTAAACAAATTCAAAATATGACTGACAGTTTAACACGTGGAAAAGTGTTAACCCTATAAATCCCACACAGCACCTTTTTTAAATGTAAATATCTTAAAAGCTAACGAACGGATTTACAAGAAGTCAAAAAAAACATATTTTGAGTGAAGTTCTACGTTCATGCCAAGTTTGATGTATATCTGTTCAGTGGTGTTTGGTCTAGTTTTTGGCAACATTTCATATGGTAGCTAAACTGGTATAGTTTCAAAGGGGTTCAAAGTTATCAGCAAAGAAAAAAATATTTTTAATGGAAAATGTCTATATATCTATCTATAGTCACGGAAAAAAACAAAGGTTACAGGGACATTATTTTTAGGTTCTGAATTTACTCGCACAAAACCATGGAAATTCACCTGTCAAGAGTTATCTAAAGTAACTATAACTCGTGCCCTAAAGTAACTATAACTTGCTCACCCGCCATGCACAGGTATATGAGCAATAATTGTACTGCAGATGTTACAGTGACTTTATCAATGATGCTGTCAAAGATTTTATGAGTGCTGTAATTTGTGGGGTAATTATCAGTCCAATGGGCCTCCCCAACACAATTAAAGCATTTTTACCCGAGGGTCAGTGGCGGCCCGTCCTTTAGGGCGGAGGGGCCACGCCCCCTCACCCCATGAAGAGTGTCTGTCAGGCTGAATAAAGGTCAGCCTGACAGACACTCTTCATGTTCAGGTCAGGCAGCCAGGAGCAGACATGCGTGATTTGCGCAGACTCCTGGCTGCCTGAGCTGAACTTTGCTGGGCTGAGGAGATCACAGCTCCTATGGGCGTGACTTCCTTGGCCCAGCAAAGGGGCCTCGAGGCACTCCCCTGGGTGACGAGGAAAGCGTCACCAATTGGCACTCTCCCTGGGTGCTTCAGTTTAAGCCCTGAAGCGCCCAGGGCGAGTGTCAATCAGTGACACTTCGTCACAGAGTGGGGTGGGGTCAGCAGTCTCACTGACCCCATCCCACTCTGTGACGAGGCTGGGACTGCTGCCTTCCCTCATTGGCTGACCTCCGGTCAGCCAATAAGGGAAGGCAGCAGTCCCAACCCTCCTGGGACCTGGAGGCTAAAGGTAAGTGTGTGTGTGTGTATGTATGTTATGTTTTACATTGAATGTTTGGTGCGCGCATGCATGCTTGAGTGTTATGAGTGTTGTTAATGGATGTGCGTGCGTGCGTGTGTGTGAAAGAATGAATGTGTGTGATCTTGTAAAATGAATGTTTGGTGCGTGCATGCATGTTTGAATGGAATGAGTGTTAATGGATGTGCGTGTGTGTGTGTGAAAGAATGAATGTGTGTGATCTTGTAAAATGAATGTTTGGTGCGTGCGTGCATGTATGAATGGAATGAGTGTTGTTAATGGATGTGCGTGCGTGTGTGAAAGAATGAATGTGTGTGATCTTGTAAAATGAATGTTTGGTGCGTGCGTGCATGTTTGAATGGAATGAGTGTTGTTAATGGATGAGCGTGCATGTCTGTGTGTGAAAGAATGAGTCTGTGAGTGTGTGTGTTTGTTTGTTTGTTTGTGCCCCGCCCGCCCCCCTCCCAAAGCTGCCGGCCGCCACTGCCGAGGGTATATATCACAAAAATTGCCCCGGGCAGGTGGTGGTCCCAGGGAAGGTGGGGGGCCTGGGAGCCCCCCACACATTCAAAATTATGAATGCTTCCAGGACCTGGGCCACCCAGGGGCTTATTAAAAACAAAAACAAGTGCAGGAGCCCGCACTTGTTATTTTCTTTTTTGCTGCAAATTTTGTGAATCCGTGGCAAATTTTTTAAATAAAAAAATGCTTTTTTGCGGGGGGGGGGGGGGGTTTGGGCTCAGGGTTCAGGGTGTCTATATTTTTGTTCTGGGACTCTGTTGATGCCGTGTCCCAAGATGGCTGCCATCACTTATTAAAAACAAAAACAAGTGCAGGAGCCCGCACTTATTTTCTTTTTTGCTGCAAATTTTGTGAATCCGTGGCAAAAACCTTTTATTAAAAAATGCTTTTTTGCTGGGGGGGGGGCTCAGGGTTCAGGGTGTCTATTTTTTTGTTCTGGGACTCTGTTGATGCCGAGTCCCAAGATGGCTGCCATCACTTCCTGGTTTGAAGTGTTGGCAGCCAATGAGAGTGCATTTCATTGCAGAAGCTTGTCTCTTTCACACATACTTCATGGCCAGAGATATAGAAATTTAGATTTCCCTAAATTTCTAAAAGCTACAAAACTGATTTACAACAAATAAGCAAACCACAATCTGCATACTGAAGCTTAGCTTTCTGCCTAATTTGATTTAATTCCGTCCAGTGGCTCGGGCTGTAGACATGTCTAAAGGTCCTATGGGAATTAACATAGGCAACATTTTACACCCCCTTTTCTTGGCACCCGCTTGACAGATCACCCCAAAACTTTCTGTGTTCAACAGGAATCGTCGCTAAACTTTTTTTAGGAAAATTTCATTAAGATTTGTCAAATGTTACCAAAGATATAAGCAATTAAAAAAAAGCTTTTTCTATGGAAACATGGTCCTAAAATCCTTTGCCGCAATTTGACAGAACTTTACAAAACTAAGTTCATCCACCTCAGCTCCTTCCCAGTATGTTTCGGGTGACCTCTCTCAAGCACGGGCTCAAAACATTGATTTCCCATAATAATTACCCTATGAAATTTATGGAAACGATACAGAAAAAATGGCTTAACAGAATTCCACTAAATGTGGCAAAAAGTTATAACTTTACTCAAAGAGTGCTTTTCATTATTTGGTGTGAAGCCATTCTGTTGTTTTTGAGAAGTTTGCATTTAAAAAAGGTGCTCGGATGGGTTAAAAATGTAGTGCTATTTGGATGGTTGGCCCCACAGGACTCCCGTGGTCCCCCGTGCTATCTGATTGGCTCTTTGGCCTTTTTGGTAACACCAGAGGACTGGAATTAGTCTCACAATAACAAGAGAGCTGACTGGCTGCCCCAACGTGAAGAGAAATATTGTGGCTGCCATTAGAGGAGTTGGAGACCTTGTCCCTCATTGCTGAAGTTATTTAGAAAAAAACAGTTAGGAGGCAGGATAGGAATACTTTGACCTCATTAGCACTTGTGGAGAGGTTCAGAAGAATACCGGTAGGTTTGTTTTGTGCTACAGGTACCACAGTATTCCTTTGGCACCCAGCACAGATATCCATGAGATACTGCAATAATACCATGAGAGCCGCCGCTGAAGCCTTCTTCCATTGGACCATGACTGTAAAGCTTGAGTGGCGGTACTAGGGGAATACAGCTAAAAGATAAATCTGTCAAATCTGGGTTGGGCTCAGTGGGGGGGATTTTCATCCATAGAGGGTAGAATGCAGGGCAAGTCAGGAGGCCAGGCCCTGAGGCCAACCTCTCTTCATAGTCAAAGGCCTGTTATGCATGGATTGGCTGCCTGTGGAATGGGCATATGACGGGTGGGACACAGGGTCTACCTCACCCTCTGTATTTAGGTTGCTGTTCCTGCTCCTGCCTCTGTTTACCATTATTTGCGTACGTGTCCTTTCCGTCACCCTGCCGGATGTGTTCTACTGCCACTGCCCCTGTGTTTCCAGTGCCATCTGCTGCTACCCCCTCCCATAACCTTGTGCATACCCCCTGTCCCCTTCTTCCCTGGCCTGTTGTGCTGCCACGACTCTCCATTACTGTTTCTACCCCTGCTCATTGTCCATTTGCATGCTTCATTTCCCCTCCCTGGTCCTTTGTGCTGCCCCTGCCCCACCCCCATCATATATTCCTTTCTCATCTCTCACTTGTTGGTTGTGCTGTCCCTGCCGCCTTAACCCCTCATTGTCCATGTGCCTGCTAATTTCCCTCCATGTTTGGTCTATTTTGTTGTCACTGCCACTGTGTTGCCACAGCCCTCCGTTGCTGATCCTGCCACCATCCTCTCTGCCCCTACCCATTCACTGTGTGCATACCCCAGCCCCCAACCTGTATGGTGCAATGTGCTGCCACTTCCTTCTGTTGCTGTCCTTTCAACTGCTCCTCATTTTCCATGTGCATATCCCTGTCTCTACCCTTGCTAGTCCATTGTTCTGTCATCGCCACTTTGCTGCCACTGCCCTCTGTTGCTGCCTGTAAGAAATTGGAGTATTAGGTGAAGGGGGTGAGAATCCTGCCCACTTTTGCAATACTATGCGTGCTTTACTGTAAACTATCCTACAGAGTCCCTCTTTACCTAATTCCCTGGTCAGAGGTCATTGTGGCCCACTGAGAGATGTAGCTAAGATGATGAACAAACCCGCCCTTGTGTTCATTCCAACCCAGTTCTGGGACAGCTTTTCCCCCACTCACTGGGTTTGGAACCAAGCTGACTAGCAAGACAAAAGGAGGCAGGCCTAGGGGTGAGCTACATCTCCCTGTGGCAGAGCAGGCATCCTTTGAAGCTGAAGAACGGACTGGGCACAGCCCCAGAGGCCATCCTGTTAAAAGGAAGAAAAACAGCTCTTCAAACCAAACCTCATTGTCCACTGTCTTGGAACAATCCACACTCACCACAGGCGAGCCATCAGTAGTCAGGTGTCAATGGTAGAAAGGTCCCTTTGGATTAGGTAGGGGAAAATTACAACTTTCTAAAAGTGTTATTTTCAAAATAGTAATTTAAAATCAGGCTTGACCATTACATTGAATATGAAATTACTATTAAAATGAGACATTGAACCATTTTTCTAGCTATTTCCAAAATGAAATTAAGCAACATAAGCTGTTATAGTGTAACCCAGGGTTTTCCCTACGGGGGAGTCAGCCTCACCACAGTGAAAAAGATTATGAAGGTTTTTTTTTACTGTGAGGGCATGTAAAATATTAGATACAGGGAGTGCAGAATTATTAGGCAAGTTGTATTTTTGAGGATTAATTTTATTATTGAACAACAACCATGTTCTCAATGAACCCAAAAAACTCATTAATATCAAAGCTGAATATTTTTGGAAGTAGTTTTTAGTTTGTTTTTAGTTTTAGCTATGTTAGGGGGATATATGTGTGTGCAGGTGACTATTACTGTGCATAATTATTAGGCAACTTAACAAAAAAAAATATATACCCATTTCAATTATTTATTATTACCAGTGAAACCAATATAACATCTCAACATTCACAAATATACATTTCTGACATTCAAAAACAAAACAAAAACAAATCAGTGACCAATATAGCCACCTTTCTTTGCAAGGACACTCAAAAGCCTGCCATCCATGGATTCTGTCAGTGTTTTGATCTGTTCACCATCAACATTGCGTGCAGCAGCAACCACAGCCTCCCAGACACTGTTCAGAGAGGTGTACTGTTTTCCCTCCTTGTAAATCTCACATTTGATGATGGACCACAGGTTCTCAATGGGGTTCAGATCAGGTGAACAAGGAGGCCATGTCATTAGATTTCCTTCTTTTATACCCTTTCTTGCCAGCCACGCTGTGGAGTACTTGGACGCGTGTGATGGAGCATTGTCCTGCATGAAAATCATGTTTTTCTTGAAGGATGCAGACTTCTTCCTGTACCACTGCTTGAAGAAGGTGTCTTCCAGGAACTGGCAGTAGGACTGGGAGTTGAGCTTGACTCCATCCTCAACCCGAAAAGGCCCCACAAGCTCATCTTTGATGATACCAGCCCAAACCAGTACTCCACCTCCACCTTGCTGGCGTCTGAGTCGGACTGGAGCTCTCTGCCCTTTACCAATCCAGCCACGGGCCCATCCATCTGGCCCATCAAGACTCACTCTCATTTCATCAGTCCATAAAACCTTAGAAAAATCAGTCTTGAGATATTTCTTGGCCCATTCTTGACGTTTCAGCTTGTGTGTCTTGTTCAGTGGTGGTCGTCTTTCAGCCTTTCTTACCTTGGCCATGTCTCTGAGTATTGCACACCTTGTGCTTTTGGGACTCCAGTGATGTTGCAGCTCTGAAATATGGCCAAACTGGTGGCAAGTGGCATCGTGGCAGCTGCACGCTTGACTTTTCTCAGTTCATGGGCAGTTATTTTGCGCCTTGGTTTTTCCACACGCTTCTTGCGACCCTGTTGACTATTTTGAATGAAACGCTTGATTGTTCGATGATCACGCTTCAGAAGCTTTGCAATTTTAAGAGTGCTGCATCCCTCTGCAAGATATCTCACTATTTTTGACTTTTCTGAGCCTGTCAAGTCCTTCTTTTGACCCATTTTGCCAAAGGAAAGGAAGTTGCCTAATAATTATGCACACCTGATATAGGGTGTTGATGTCATAAACCACACCCCTTCTCATTACAGAGATGCACATCACCTAATATGCTTAATTGGTAGTAGGCTTTCGAGCCTATACAGCTTGGAGTAAGACAACATGCATAAAGAGGATGATGTGGTCAAAATACTCATTTGCCTAATAATTCTGCACTCCCTGTATACATGCCCTGCTTTTAAGTCCCCTGCACCCTACCCAATGGGCATTTAGGGCCTGCCTTAGGAGTGACTTATAAGCATTAAAAATGCAGACATGAAGTTGGTCCACCTGTCAGACACAATAATCTGGGAAAAGCCACACAGGTAAATATCCCTATCAGTGCCCTGGCCACCCTGGGTGCAGTAACTGACTTCATGGTATGGACTCAGGGTATTGGTTGCATGGTCCACCAAGACCAGGATAAACCTGTTGTCTAATACATTCCTGGGGTCTAGAGGTCCAACAAAGTAAATGCACACACTTTCAAAGAGTGCTCCCACTGCAAACAAGTGGTCCTTTTTCTTTACCCCCGACTTCCCATTGACCTGGCAGGTTACGCAGGATTTACTGAATGCATCTGATTGCATCCTCATCCAGAGCCAAGAAAAGCAGGTGACCAGGTGGTCAAAGGTTTTGGTCTGCCTCGGATGTCCTACCTGGGGATATCATAAACCAACTTAAGTAGGAAGGGCCAGTAGCACTGGGGGACCACCAACAGCTTGGTTGACCAAGGCTCAAGGACCTTAGGCTCAGCTCACTATACAGCAGACCAATCTCCCATTAAATGAGGTGATCACCAGAGGTGTCATCTGCTCCTCAGCTGAGTGGAGTACTCCTTTTATGCTTTTCAGAAATCTGCCTCGGATGGCCCACCCTCATTTGCAGCCAGCGGATTCGGTAGGATTTCCAGGGCAGCAATGTATTCCTCTGTTGATTCCCTAGTGCACCCTGAGCTTTAGCCTCCTCCCAGATCCTGGGGGGTTCAGGGGTGGGATTCCCATGACCTTCTTCTTCTTGGCAGCCACCTGGGTCACTTTTTTTAGATTCCAGGTCCTTTTGACTCTTCTGGCAGGCTGCCAATTCTGTGTGGTCAGGCACACCAACTCGGGTACCCCTAACATTTCCAAGTGGGACCTGAGATCAACCTCTTTCCTGATGGTTTCCTAAACACAGTCAACAGGCATGGCCAGACTCATAACTACCTTCAATGAACGACCCTTGACCCGAGGGTAGGTCGCTTCCCCTGCCGCTGCAGCTCCACCAGCCCAGGCTCCTGACACCTCCCAGCAAGACCTGCTAAAAACAGTAAGTACTCCCCCCGCCCAGCCCCGCGCTACTCACCTCTCTTCTCCTGTACCTCTGTCTTCTGCCTTCCGCTCTCTCCTCCAACCTCTCCCCGCACCTCTGCTGTCCTTCTTCCCTTCGCTCTCTGCTCCTCTTCTGCAGCCCTCTTGCTACGTGCTCTGCTCTTCCTCGGCCCGCTCCTCTTCCTCACTGCGTTCTCTTCCTGCTTCTTTCTTTATCTTTGGTCTTCTTCTGTGTCCTTCTTCTGTGTTCTTCTTTCTCCTCTGCACCCCGACCTGCGTGTTCTTTCTTCTTTCCTCATCTGTGTTCTTCATCTGTGTTCTTCTTTCTTCCCTGCACCCCGTCCTGCGTGTTCTCTCTTCTTTCTTCATCTGTGTTCTTCATCTGTGTTCTTCTTTCTTCCCTGCATCCCGTCCTGCGTGTTCTCTCTTCTTTCTTCATCTGTGTTCTTCTTTCTTCCCTGCACCCCGTCCTGTGTGTTCTTTCTTCTTTCTTCATCTGTGTTCTTCATCTGTGTTCTTCTTTCTTACCTGCACCCCGTCCTGCGTGTTCTTTCTTCTTTCTTCATCTGTGTCCTTCTTCTGTGTTCTTCATCTGTGTTCTTCTTTCTCCTCTGCACCCCGACCTGCGTGTTCTTTCTTTCCCCTCTGCTTCTCAGGTCTCTCCTCTTCTGCCTGACTCCTCTTCTTGACTCTTCTCTCCTCTTCTTCTTTACCCTTTTTCTTGGCTCTTCTCTCTTCTGTTCTTGACTCTTCTCTCTTCTGTTCTTGACTCTTCTCTCTTCTGCTCTTCTGTTCTTGACTCTTCTCTCTTGTTCTTGACTCTTCTCTCTTCTGTTCTTGACTCTTCTCTCTTCTGTTCTTGACTCTTCTCTCTTCTGTTCCTGACTCTTCTCTCCTCTCCTCTTCTGTTCTTCCCTACTCCCCTCCACCTCGGTTCTTCCTTAGTCCCCTCCACCTCTGTAACCCCCTCTCCTATCTTCTTCCCTACTCCCCTCCACCTCTGTAACCCCCCCTCCCCTATCTTTTCTCCCCTCCCCTCTACCTGACCCACCCACCCTCCGCTTTCCCGCCGCCACCTCCTGCTCGGCCCCGCCCCCCCTGCTCCCATTCGTCAACCCCCTTCCCGCCCCCTCCCCAGCTGACCCCTCCTCCCCCCCTCCTCCCTCTTATGGCGGCCGCTGCGAGGCAGAGTTAGCGACCCTTGACCCGAGGGTAGGTCGCTCCCCATGCCGCTGCAGCTGCACCAGTCCAGGCTCCTGACACCTCCCAGCAAGACCTGCTAAAAACAGTAAGTACTCCCCACCCCGCCCAGCCCCTCGCTACTCACCTCTATTCTCCTGTACCTCTGTCTTCTGCCTTCCGCTCTCTCCACCAACCTCGCTCCCCACCTCTGCTGTCCTTCTTCCCTTCGCTCTCTGCTCCTCTTCTGCAGCCCTCTTGCTGCGTGCTCCGCTCTTCCTCGGCCCCGCTCCTCTTCCTCACCGCATTCTGTTCCTGCTTCTTTCTTCATCTTTGGTCTTCTTCTGTATCCTTCTTCTGTGTTCTTCATCTGTGTTCTTCTTTCTCCTCTGCACCCGACCTGCGTGTTCTTTCTTCTTTCTTCATCTGTGTTCTTCTTTTTTCCCTGCACCCCGTCCTGCGTGTTCTCTCTTCTTTCTTCATCTGTGTTCTTCATCTGTGTTCTTCTTTCTTCCCTGCACCCCGTCCTGCGTGTTCTTTCTTCTTTCTTCATCTGTGTTCTTCATCTGTGTTCTTCTTTCTTCCCTGCACCCCGTCCTGCGTGTGCTTTCTTCTTTCTTCATCTGTGTTCTTCATCTGTGTTCTTCTTTCTTCCCTGCACCCCGTCCTGCGTGTTCTTTCTTCTTTCTTCATCTGTGTTCTTCATCTGTGTTCTTCTTTCTTCCCTGCACCCCGTCCTGCGTGTTCTCTCTTCTTCTGTGTCCTTCTTCTGTGTTCTTCATCTGTGTTCCTCTTTCTCCTCTGCACCCCGACCTGCATGTTCTTTCTTTCCCCTCTGCTTCTCAGGTCTCTCCTCTTCTGCCTGACTCCTCTTCTTGACTCTTCTCTCCTCTTCTTCTTTACCCTTCTTCTTGGCTCTTCTCTCTTCTGTTCTTGACTCTTCTCTCTTCTGTTCTTGACTCTTCTCTCTTCTGTTCTTCTGTTCTTAACTCTTCTCTCTTGTTCTTGACTCTTCTCTCTTCTGTTTTTGACTCTTCTCTCTCCTGTTCTTGACTCTTCTCTCTTCTGTTCTTGACTCTTAACTCTTCTGTTCCTGACTCTTCTCTCCTCTCCTCTTCTGTTCTTCCCTACTCCCCTCCACCTCTGTTCTTCCTTACTCCCCTCCACCTCTGTAACCCCCCTCCCCTATCTTCTTCCCTACTCCCCTCCACCTCTGTAACCCCCCTCCCCTATCTTCTTCCCTACTCCCCTCCACCTCTGTAACCCCCCTATCTTTTCTCCCCTCCCCTCTACCTGACCCCCCCACCCTCCGCTTTCCCGCCACCACCTCCTGCTCGGCCCCGCCCCCCTGCTCCTATTCGTCACCCCCCTCCCGCCTCCCGCCCCAGCTGACCCCTCCTCCCCCACTCCTCCCTCTTATGGCGGCCGCACGCAGCGGGCGTGCCGAAGGCGCGCCAAAGGCAAGCCCATCTGCGCCCGGACCACGCCCAGCGCCATGACCCCCGGCCCCCAGCACTCCCAAACCCCGCAGCACCGCTACGACCCCAACACCCTCCACGCCCTCAACCCGGGGCGCTCCAGCACCTGCTTCCAAGCCAACCCGAAACGTACCCACGGACCCTTCGCATGCCACACCTGCAAACTCACCTTCCACCGCGAAACCACCCCGGACGCCAGCCCACGCGCCAACAACCACCTCAAATGCATCCTGATCAACGCACGCTCCGTCCACAAGCACGCCATTGAACTATGGGACCTCCTGGACTCCACCGCACCGGACGTCGCCTGCATCACTGAGACCTGGATGAACGCCTCTTCGGCCCCTGACATCGCCATAGCCATCCCCGACGGCTACAAGATCTCCAGAAGAGACCGCACCAACCAAGTCGGTGGAGAAATCGCCATCGTCTTCAAGGACTCCATCAACGTCACCACCTCCACCGAAGACACCCCCCTCGCCGCCGAACACCTGCACTTCCAGATCCACACAGACCCCAGGACCACCCTCAGAGGAACTCTCATCTACAGACCCCCTGGACCACGCGCCCTCTTCAGCGACTCTATCACTGACTTCAGCTCCCCGCACGCCCTTGCCTCGCCGGACTACATCCTCCTCGGTGACCTCAACTTCCACCTGGAACAGAACAACGACCCCAACACCACCGCCCTGCTCGACAACCTCGCCAACCTCGGTCTCAAGCAACTGGTGAACACCCCCACCCACATCGCCGGACACACGCTCGACCCCATCTTCTCCACCAGCAACCACGTATCCTTCAGCCACTCCTCCGTAATGCACTGTACCGACCACAGATGTGTCCACTTCACCTTCCGACGCGAGACTCGCCACCTCCGCACACAATCCATCCCACGCCGACATTGGAACAAAACCCCCGCGGAACAGCTTCTCTCCACTCTCAGCGACAACCAACCCACCTTCTCCACCGACCCCAACGACGCAGCCCTCAGCCTCACGCATTGGATCACCAACTGCGCAGACAACCTCGCTCCCCTCAGACGCCTCCCAAGACAGACCAACACCAGAAAAACTCTCTGGTTCACAGACACCCTCAAGGAATCTAAAAAAACCTGCTGCACCCTCGAGAAAGCCTGGCGCAAGGACCACACCGCAGACAACATGTCTGCCCTCAAGAACGCTACCCGCGAACACCACCAACTGATCCGCGCCACCAAAAGAAATTCCATCACAGACAGACTGGACAAGAACACTCACAACAGCAAAGAACTCTTCAACATTGTTAAAGAGCTCTCCAACCCTAACGTCAACGCCAATACCATCACGCCCTCACAAGACCTCTGCAACTCCCTCGCCACCTTCTTCCATCGTAAGATCACCGACCTACACGACAGCTTCGGACACCAGACCCAGCCAACCACCACAGAACCTACAACCCCAGCCATCACCCTCAACGCCTGGACTCACATCAACACGGAAGAGACCAAAGCCACCATGAACTCCATCCACTCCGGTGCCCCCTCGGATCCCTGCCCACACTTCATCTTCAACAAAGCCGACAACATCATCGCCCTGCATCTCCAGACCATCATCAACAGCTCGTTTGCTTCTGCCACCTTCCCCGAGAGTTGGAAACACGCAGAAGTCAACGCCCTACTGAAGAAACCTACGGCGGACCCCAGCGACCTGAAGAACTTCCGCCCCATGTCTCTCCTCCCCTTCCCTGCCAAAGTCATAGAGAAGACCGTCAACAAGCAACTTACCAACTTTCTTGAACACAACAACCTACTCAACCCCTCTCAGTCCGGATTCCGAGCCAATCACAGCACAGAAACCGCCCTCATCTCAGTCACAGACGACATCAGAACTCTGATGGACAACGGAGAGACAGTCGCCCTCATCCTCCTCGACCTCTCTGCTGCCTTCGACACCGTCTGCCACCGAACCCTAATATCCCGCCTCCGCTCCACCGGGATCCTAGGACAGGCCCTGGACTGGATCACCTCCTTCCTCTCCAACCGCTCCCAAAGAGTCTACCTCCCACCTTTCCGCTCAGACCCCACCGAGATCATCTGCGGCATCCCGCAAGGCTCCTCGCTCAGCCCGACTCTCTTCAATGTCTACATGAGCCCCCTCGCCGACATCGTACGCAAACACAACATCAACATCACCTCCTACGCCGACGACACTCAGCTGATACTTTCCCTCACCAAGGACCCAACCAGCACCAAGACCAACCTGCAAGATGGAATGAAAGACGTCGCAGAATGGATGAAACTCAGCCGTCTGAAACTGAACTCAGACAAAACGGAAGTCCTCATCCTCGGAAACACCCCGTCCGCCTGGGACGACTCCTGGTGGCCCACGGCCCTTGGCACCGCACCAACCCCCTCAGACCACGCACGCAACCTCGGATTCATCCTGGACCCACTTCTCACCATAACCAAACAAGTCAACGCCGTATCATCCTCCTGCTTCCTCACCCTCTGCATGCTCCGAAAGACCGTGACCCACGCCCTCATCACGAGCCGCCTGGACTACGGCAACACCCTATACGCAGGAAACACCGCTAAACTCCAGAAACGTCTGCAGCGAATTCAAAACGCCTCCACCCGCCTCGTCCTCGACATACCCCACAACAGCCACCTCTCCGCCCA
Organism: Pleurodeles waltl; assembly: GCF_031143425.1. Taxonomy (NCBI): domain Eukaryota; kingdom Metazoa; phylum Chordata; class Amphibia; order Caudata; family Salamandridae; genus Pleurodeles; species Pleurodeles waltl. Next base: position 814,118,609 of record NC_090440.1, read on the forward strand.
CCTGAGACACCTGCACTGGCTTCCCGTCAACAAAAGGATCACCTTTGACTCCTCACCCACGCACACAAAGCCCTCCACAACAAGGGACCCGAATACCTCAACCGTCGCCTCAGTTTCTACACGCCCACCCGTCAACTTCGCTCCGCCAACCTCGCTCTCGCCGCCGTCCTTCCCATCCGCCGCACCACGGCAGGTGGGAAATCCTTCTCCTACCTGGCGGCCAGGACATGGAATTCCCTCCCCACCAACCTCAGGACCACCCAAGACCACCTCGCATTCCGGAGGCAACTCAAGGCCTGGCTCTTCGAGCAGCAGTAACCCCATCCCCCTAGCGCCTTGAGACCCTCACGGGTGAGTAGTGCGCTTTATAAATGTTTATAAATGTTTGTGATTTTGATTTTGAAAAGCCCTTACACCGATTCAAAGTCAACCAGTGCCACTGGACAGTGGCTCACCTGGTTGTCTGCTGTCACAACCTAGTGGAGGACACCAAATGACACCTAAGAATGGTCACACTAGCTCCTGTATCTCAGAGAACCTCCACCCTCTTCCCACTGATGGTGATCCACTGCCTATATGTTTAAGTATTTGTCAGGAAAGTAAGCTTTGAGCACCACCTCCTTCTCACTCAGGGAAACTAGAGTAACCTCTGCAGTCCCCACCAAAACTAACCAGGCACCTCCTCCCCCATCACTACACTGGCCTTTACTCTTTTACTGGGTTAGCCTAACAGTGGGGCTACTTCCTGCGGGGATAGCTGAAATCCCTCGTAATATAACCATACTGGTAACATTCATGGCATTTGGGCTAGAAGTAGTCAGGGAATTCTCCACATTTACCCCACCCTTCTTCTGCTCAGGACTGGACTGGGATTCCTTCCCATGGAAACTTTTTGGGAGCCTTTAGAGAACTCCTTTTAGTTTTACCTGTAAGTCCCCTCCTTCTTCTGGGGGTGACCCTTTCTACCTTTCCTGCCACCTTCCCCCGTCCCCTGCAGGTACCTTAATTGACACACTGATACTAACCCAGAGGTCAGCCTCTTTTGCAAGCTCTAAGGGTACAGTGAGCTTTAAATCAATCAGGTGTTCACACAGCTGTGCAAAGCAATTACAGAGTATGTGCTCTCTCATGAGTAGATTGTACAGCCCCTCAGTCACTTCCTTTGCTGTCACTCAACCATCTGGTGCTTTACTGGAGTAATCCATGAAATCCACCCAGGACTGGCGGACACAATTTCTGGCTGTCCCTAAACGTCAAGTGGTATTTCTCTGGATAAAGCCAAACTTGACAACAAGGTCTTCTTTCCTGGGGGCATACATCAGCTTGGCAGATTTATCTAGAGCCAGTGGGGTATCCTCCCAGTGACTGAAATATGCTTTCAGAGATCAACCTCCTCCCAATTCTCCCCTTGGACTCCTTACATGCACAAAGATACCCATAGGCCCCAAACCACTTGTTAGTGCCATCTCCCATCACAAAGCAAGGCACCAGGTCTTGGGGATGTAGACTCGTTAACCTCTTCTAGGCACCTCTGTTGTTGTCACCATCTTCCTGGGATTCTGTGACCATCCTGGCTTTCAGGTCCAGTTCTGTCTGGCTCACGTAATGAGCCAACAACATTTTCTTTTCCTCCATGGCCAGCTTTTTCTCCTCCATTGTTAGTGTCCCCAGTTGCAGCCTCAGCCTGCCTGTGCTCCAGCTCTTCTGGGTCCAGGTTGAAGGAGGACACACTTCTTTATTACCAGGTCATTCTCTTCCTTTCCCTTTATTTCAGCTTCCTTTTCGGCCCGATCATCCTTATGCCCCATAGAGCAGACTGTAATAGGTGGACCTCTTCCCAGGCTGTGAGGGATGTCTGGAACACGTTTCTTGGAGCCTTTCGCTAGCTTCAGCCTCCTCTCCTTAAACAACTTCTTCAACTGTGCCACAGTGAAGCCTTTAATGTTGCGGATATACTCTTCCATTCTTTTAAAAATCAGAGGTGCAAAATCTGGTGAGTGGAGTGAAATGTAGGAAAAGAAATGCCAAATTGATGTACGATTATACAAGGGATTTTTGGCTTTACACAAATAACTGAGTGGCACTGCAAAACCACTAGTACTGGATCCCACTGCTATTCATCAGTGTAAGAAATTGAAGTAGTACTTGAGGAGCATGAGAACCCACCTGAAATTATTAATCACAATCTATGTTAGGGTGGAACCACAAAAGTCACTAGATAAGTCTGAGTTTGACCCTCTGGTAGGTTGGCAGAAAACAGCGGCAATGTGTAAAGCAGTTATGCAGCACTCAAAAAGTAATAATGTGAAAACAACACCAAAAAATCCCCAACATATTTAAAAAAGAGAGTACATTTTAATAAATGAAATTGCACCAAAATGACAAAAATCTGATAAGTAGAACTGATTTGAATTTTAATAGTTTCAGTTAAATACAGTGAAAAGGCACAAAGCACCAACTGCATTATCTGGACGCAATAGAGCTCATCAAAGTTAAGGCTGATCATGATGAATCAGATACAGGAATTCGGTTCAACCTGGTGGAAAGTTTACCTTCAGACTTAAAAAACTTTTAAGGAGAAAAAGTGGTTGTCGAAAGGTCCGGCAAGCTGGATCTGAAATAGGGCTCGATGATGGTGGGTTGCTAAAGAGTGTCTTGTTGTAGTCGTTGACAAAGTAGGGAAAGTTCTGACAGCAAAATCCGATATCTCTGCCTAAGAAGGCCTCGACATTGACAGGTCACTCCTCAGTGTTGGTCCTAATGAATCCCTCTATGTCCGGACAGAAAAAGTTTTCTGGAAATCATGCGTCCTTTGGGGGAGGCAAACCAGCAAACAACAGGTAAATCAACGTTGACGGCTATGGCTTAAATGGCAATCTTGGACCCCAATGCTTCTCCAGACCGAAGGTTGTCAAAGTTTCTAAATCTCACTTCTTCCAGACTTAGGACAGGAAAAATGCCAAGGGTCCAGGGCCTGGGGGCAACAGTTGGAGTTTAGGACTCAGTCCAACAGAGGCAGATCCAGTTGGAACTGGTCAGCTGGCAGTTGCAAGTAAAGGCCTCTAAAAGCTTGCTGTGTCCCTTTAGCTCAAATAGGAGGTCAGCCAACCCGAGCTGCCCTGCGGCTGCCCTCCATTGATGCTCAAGGATGAAAAGCACCTTTCCACAGTGAAGCCCTTTTTCCACTATCTGGGAACAATGTGCTTCTCACTGCAGAGGAGCCATCAGAAGCTAGAGGACACTGGCAGAAAGACCCCTTTTGGCCTAGGCAGGAAAATAACAGCTTCCTAAAAGTGTTATTTTCAAAACAGTAATATAAAACAGACTTGACCATTAAGTTGGATTTTAACTTACTTTGGAAATGAGTCTTTGAACCATTTTTCTAGATGCTCCCAAACTGAAATTAATCACTATAAGTTGTTCTAGTATGATATATTGTTTACCTAAGTGAGAGCCAGCCTTGCCACAATGAAAAACAACTTTGGCAGTTTTTCATTGCAAGGGTATGTAAAACATTAAGGGCAATATTTTCAAGGAGCTTGCGCCGTCACTGCGTCTTTTTTTGACACAGTGATGGTGCAGGCTGCTGAGCCATATCTACAATTCCACACAAAGCCACTTTGCATGGCTTTACATGGCCTTGTAGATATGGAGCAAGGCAAAGCAGCGCAAGTCACTGCGTTGCCTTACTTTGCGTAAGGGAAGCATTTCCATGGGTGTTCCCATGCAACATCCATGTATTTTGACATTCCCAGATTTACAAGGTTTTGTCGACATGGGAATGCGTCAAAAATCTACACCACCCCAGTGGTGGTGTACAACTGATGCAACCGTTTTTTCCTTTTTCTGTGTGTGCTGCATTTTGCAGCACGCACATAGATAGGTAATCACCTCCATTGACTGCACAAAAACAATCATCCCCACAATGCAGGCACTTTCTGTGCCAGCGCAGGGGTGGGCAGAAATGCGCAATTCTGCACTTTTCCGGTGACGCAGGGTGGCACAGCAAGGAGCTTGCTGCGCCACCCTTTGCCACAGGGCCTTGTAAATATGGCCCTAAATGTACAAATTCTACTTTTTAAATAACCTACACCCTGCCCTATGGCCATTTAAGGCCTACCTTAGGCTAACTTATAAGCACACAAAAGGAAGGTGTAGGCCTGACAAAAGGTTTGCTTTGCCAGGTTGAAATGGCAGATTTAAAACTGCACAACCAGGCTGCAGGTGCTGGCCCAGATACATGTTTTTCAGTACTACTTTAGGGGGTGGCACACTGGGTGCTGCAGTCCACTAGAAGCCTTTAATTTACAGGCCCTGGGTACACGTAGTACCATTTATTATTAGAGACTTATAAGTAAATTAACCATGCCAATCAGGCATATTCCAATTTACCAGGTTTAAAAGGGAGAGCAAAAGTACGATATCACTGGCTAGCAGGAGTGCACAGAGTCCTATGGCCAACAAATACAGATTCATCAAAACAACGCAAATATCTGAGGCCACACAAAATATGGTCTCTTCTCCCTTGCCCTCCTGCCGTTTGGGGGAGTAGTTATTATTTTTTTAGGGGGGTTTATGATTGCCACTGTGGTTGCCCATGGGAGCACCCCTGGTTAAAATGGGTTTTAAAAAACATTATATAAAACTATATTTTAATGAAAATAACATGTTTAATAGTGAGAGTGGGTGGCTCGGACAAGAGCCATTGTGTTAATAGTGTATTGTGCACACTTACAGGTCAAATTTAATATATTGCTTTGTGTTGTGAAGGAAGATCCTTCTGCTGTGAAATGTACTCCATTACTTACGAAGATACCAGTCATGTCAAAATAGATGTTATTGTCGTATATGTAGCCCATGCTGTAGTCTCGGAGAAATGCAGAAATTACTTTATTGAAATGCTTCCTGAATGTCTCAATCTTTGGACAAATCTGGTTGGACTACTGCCACTTTGCCTCTGACATATGTCAGAATAGACAAAATTATGGAGAGGGATGAGGTTCATCAACTCGATCAAGGTTTCTTTTGTTTGAACTGACAGCGCTACCCCTGTAATTTTGACCAACTTGTTTTCTCCGCAGTGGATAATGATGCTCACAATTTGAAATGCTTTATGCTAAAGGCAGTAATTGATGCCAGTGTATTCCTTTGTGACCAATCCAAATAATATACACTTTGCAAAATCCTAGATCTTTGGCAATGTTATCATATTTGGCATGTTCCTGGCCCTGAAAGACAAATGAATGGCTCACAATCCAGAGATGAACCATGATGCTGGTATCCAAGTGCAGCACAGAGAAGGAGTATGCAGCAGAAAAAGAAGCATTCTGGAAGAGTGTTAGACCCTCAGAGTTCTCTTCACCCCAACTCTTTGCCTTCCTCCTCCATATTTCTGGTCTCGTTTTTTACTGGTATCAGGACTCTGAGCACTTACCACTGCTAAACAGCGGTAACATGCTTGTGCTCTGTCCTCTAAAACAAAGTAATATTGGCTTATCCGCAATTCGCATATTTCATTTACTTATAAGTCTTTAGTAATGTGCACTACATCTGCCCAGGACCTGTAAATTAAATGCTATTAATGGGCCTGCAGCACTGATTGTGCCACCCACTTAAGTAGCCCTTTAAACATGTCTCAGGTTTGCCATTGCAGAGCCTATGTGTTCAGTTTTAAACTCCCATTTTGACCTAGCAAAATAACCTTTTACTAGGCCCAAACCTTCCTTTTTACTACATATAAATCCCCCCTAGGGTATGCTTTTGATAGCCCAGTGGGCAAGGTGCAATCTATTTACAAAGTTGGACATATAGGTGGTCATTACAACATTGGCGGTATAAGGCACTTACCGCCGTGCAGAAGACCGCGAATACACCGCCGCGGCCGCAGTAGACCGCCACAGCAATTATGACACACATCACGGAATCCGCCCAAATTCAGACACCCACACAACACCGCCACACCAAAGGTCAGCGATAAACTGGCGGAAACACATCCTCCACCTCCACGCCAACAGAAACACGCCCATGCCATTACGACCCATGAATCCACGCGGCGGTCTTTCAACTGCGGTATTCCATTGGCGGTACACACCGCCGCATTCAAAATACACACACATCTCCAAAACACCGCCACATTGGACAATTACAAATAAACACACCTGATACACATACACACACCACTCCCACACACCCAATACAATATAAAACACACACCCACATCACCCACAAACCCCTATGACCACAATTCACGAACGAAGGCCAGAGAGATAGCACAGAACAGACAACCCCATCACACAGAGGCACACAACACCATCACCCACGCAACGTCCAAGCACAAAACACCACATACCACTACACTCACCACACTCATCAACACATACACCACCCCACACATCACACACACCACCCCATGTCACGCCAAAGACACCCCCGCTTCTCCGAGGAGGAGCTCAGGGTCATGGTGGAGGAAATCATCCGGGTAGAGCCACAGCTATTTGGATCACAGGTACAGCACACATCAATAGCGAGGAAGATGGAGCTATGGCAAAGAATAGTGGACAGGGTCAACGCTGTGGGACAGCACCCAAGAAATAGGGAGGACATCAGGAAGAGGTGGAACGACCTACGGGGGAAGGTGCGTTCCACGGTATCCAGGCACCACATCGCGGTACAGCGGACTGGCGGCGGACCCCCACCTGCTCCCCCTCAACTAACAACATGGGAGGAGCAAGTCTTGTCCATCTTGCATCCTGAGGGCCTCGGAGGAGTCGTTGGAGGAACGGACACTGGTAAGTCTAATCTTAACCATCATAACCCCCACCCTACCTGGATGATATCACACACCCCCACCATCGCACCCTCCCCTATCACCCCAAATCCTCACCTATCCACCCATGACACCAACCACCCATCCCAACCCCAAGACCTGCATGACATAACTAAGCATGGACACCCATCACCAAAGCATGCCTACTGCACAGACCTACAACACCCCCCAACCATCAGCACACAAGCCCCCCCACAGGAATGCCTGCACTGGGGTTCACGCACACCCAACCATTGCACACCATGAAACACACACATGCAATAATCATGTACTTATACCCCCGCAGGAACCCGAAGGAACGTCACCACACCAGAGAGTCCAGACAACACCACTCCACCCCCAGAAGAGGCCCACAGTGACGACAGCAGCTCTGCCCCACTGGATCTTGATGACCAGCCTGGACCATCGTGGGCCTCAGGGCAGTCGGTTCCCCTTGCCCAGCCACAGCCCAACACCGAGCTTACACCCTCTGGTAACACCAGCACAGCACCCACCCAGCGGGCCCAAACCTCCCTACCCAGGACAGGTCAATCAGCGGTGTGTCCACCACTACAGGGCACCCAGGGTAACCCACCACCCCAACAACAACAGGGACCTGGGGGCAGTGGTAGTGGGCACACGGTCCAGGGGACGGAGGCACAGGAACACAGGTGAACTGGGAGGGCTGCTGTGCAACAGAGGGAGGACAGGCCAAGGGAACCAACTCTCAACGAGGCCCTCTCCTCCATCATGGGAGCATACCACCACTCCCAGGAGACGATGGCCACGGTCCTGGACAAGTTGCAGGAGACCCTGCCTCTGCAGGAGGAACAATATTTGGGGTTCAGGGAGGAGCTCAGGACCATCGGCTCCGCCCTGGGCACCATCGTAGGGGTGCTGACGGACATTCAAAAGACCTTGAGGGACACCGTGGCACTCCAAGGGGCCCCTGACACTAGCCACGACGATGAAATGCCCACCACCTCCGCCGGCGCTAGTGGACAGGACGCCCCGCCACAGGACCAACACACCAGCACCCCATCCCCTGCAGACGGACAACCACCACGCAAGCGGGCCCTGAGATCCAGGAACAGGACAGAGCAAGATGGCAAGACCCCCGCCAGGAAATAAGACCACCCTGTTTGTCCCCCCACTGTCCCACTTTGTTACCCTGCCCAAATCGGAACTGACCTAGCTCCACTTCCAATGCCCAGATGTGCAATGTACCTGTGAGACTAATAGACTGGACTCTGCCATGGACATTCCTCCACCATCACCCATCACCATTTTACAACCCCCCTTCATTTTTTTACACTTAAATAAACACCTGTGAAACACTAAAAAAAAAATGGAGTCAGTCTATGATTTGTAAATCTGTATTATCAATTACAGTTTCATAATGGGTTACCCATTGGAAGGCTAACATACCTATGTCACACATCACAAGCCCTTCAAGGATGCAAACAGTTGACACGTAAGTTACCACATTTGTGAAACTGAAATGGAAGGGGACAACTCAATTAACAAATAGTGAGTGAAATGTCGGTACAGGATAGAGTTAGATGTGTGAAAGTTAATGTAATGGTAAAAATGAAAATTTTCTCACCTGTGTCTCACTGGAAATATTGCTGTATGACTGACTCCCTGTTGTCGTTTTCGTCTTCCTCAGCTTCATCCTCATCACTGTCCACAGGCTCCACAGGCTCCACAGCTGCCACAACACCGTCATCTGGATCATCCTCCTGCAGAAAAGGCACCTGGCGTCGCAATGCCAAATTATGGAGCATTGAGCAGGCGATGATGATGTCGCACACCTTCTTCGGTGAGTAGATTAGGGATCCACCTGTCATATGGAGGCACCTGAACCTGGCCTTCCGGAGGCCGAAGGTGCGCTCGATAACCCTCCTAGTCCGCCCATGGGCCTCATTGTAGCGTTCCTCTGCCCTGGTCCTGGGATTCCTCACTGGGGTCAATAGCCAGGGAAGGTTGGGGTAACCAGAGTCCCCCAATAGCCATACACGGTGCCTCTGGTGTTCACCCATCATATCAGGGATGCTGCTATTCCGCAGGATGTAGGCGTCATGCACTGAGCCAGGGAACATAGCATTTACCTGCGAGATGTACTGGTCTGCCAAACAGACCATCTGGACATTCATTGAATGATAACTCTTCCTGTTCCTGTACACCTGTTCACTCCTGCGGGGGGGACCAGAGCTACATGGGTCCCATCAATGGCACCTATGATGTTGGGGATATGTCCAAGGGCATAGAAGTCACCTTTCAATGTAGGCAAATCCTCCACCTGAGGGAAAATGATGTATCTCCTTACATGTTTCAGCAGGGCAGACAACACTCTGGACAACACGTTGGAAAACATAGGCTGGGACATCCCTGATGCCATGGCCACTGTTGTTTGAAAAGACCCACTTGCAAGGAAATGGAGCACTGACAGCACCTGCACATCAGGGGGGATTCCAGTGGGATGGCGGATTGGTGACATCAGGTCTGGCTCCAACTGGGTACATAGTTTCTGGATTGTAGCACGGTCAACCGGTAGGTCACGATTAAATGTCTCTCTTCCATTGTCAACAGGTCCACAAGCTGTCGGTACACCGGAGGATTCCGCCATCTTCTCATATGTCCCAGCTGACGGTGCCTGCGAAGGACAACAGCGAAGAACCAGTCACTATTCCTCCAGGTATGTACCCACAGTCACACACAAGAGTACACCAGACAATAAACTCCTCCTGTATGTGTGTTTAGTGTAGGCCTCAGTATGTGTGACGCAGTTGAAAATGAATCCATGTGGGCCCCTGAAATGCCGGATGCCTGACCTCTAAAGTGGGACAATGGGATTGTGGGGTAACAGCGCTGGCGTTGCACACCGTCGCAGTAGGCGGTCGTAGAGTGCGGCGCAATGCTGCATTGGTTAACATTGGACCCTATGGGTCCCAGGAGCCAATGAACAGGTGCGCCGGCGGTGAGGATGCGCCCCGCCGCGGACGTCACCGCCTCGGAGCTCACCACTATTTTCTATCTGTTGAATCACTTGATACCTGACCTTCGACAGGAGAGGACCTACACTGCTAGTGCTGCTGTGACCTCGGTCTGGAAGCGACGATGGCTGCTGCGTCTGGGGAAAGGGCCCCTGCCTTCACTGCACAGGAGTTGGAGAAACTTGTGGATGGGGTCCTCCCCCAGTACATGCTACTCTACGGTCCTCCAGACCAACAGGTTAGTACACAGGGAGCACGTTGTAGGGGCTAGGCCTGGGTGGACAGGGCTGGGTGGAAGAGGGAAGGGGGCAGAAGTCATACTACAGTAAAGCATGGGAATAAATGGGCCACATGGTCAGAGTATGGAGGGGGCCACACACATTGATGGTGCAATTGGTAATGACTGTTCCTCTTCCCTGTGCATGTCATGTAGGTCAGCGCCCACCAGAAGAGGGACATTTGGCGTGCCATCGCCAAGGAGGTCCGGACCCTGGGGGCCCACCAGAGACGGGGCACCCACTGCCGGAAGAGATGGGAGGAGATTCGCCGCTGCAGCAAGACGGCAGAGGCTCAGCTGGGGATGGCCTCCCAACGTGGGAAGGGTGCCTGTCGTACCATGACCCCCCTGATGTTCCGGATCCTGGCAGTGGCCTACCCGGAGTTGGATGGGCACTTAAGGACATCACAGCAGACACAAGGGGGTGAGTACAACCTCATTCTGCGGACTTTGCGTGCAGTGGAGGTGTCTGGGTGGGGGAGGTGGGCTGTGGGTGTCCCTAGGCCAGGGCGAATTAGGTAGGCAAGGCCCCTCCGTAATGTAGGCCATGTGGCACTCTACCCCACCTCAGTAAATTAGCTAGTTGAGGTATAGTTGCCCCTGTGGCATCCATGTGCGCAGATTTCCACCATTGCCATGTAGGCCATATTCCAGAAATTGCATGTGCAGAGGGCAGGAGCGCGGCGTTGTGCATGGGGCTGCTGCGTCTGTCTTGTCCGCCAACGGTAGCGGTATGCCATGCACTAAAACTCTCTTTCTTCTGTCTCCCCACCTTTTCCTGCTCTCCCTGTCCTTTTGTACATCAGCATCAACAGGCGGAGGTACAGTGGCACCGGAGCACGAGGGAGCCGCATCCCACATGGCCATGGAGGGCCACACCACAGACTCTGAATACACCAGTGGGACGGAGGGCGAGGGGAGCTTCACGTCAGCCACCGGATCACCAAACAGCGACACAGACTCGTCCGCCGATATGAGCTCCCCTGTGGTGGCGGCACCATCTGTGCGCCCCACTTCTACAGGTACAGCCGCCACCCCCCTACCAGCACCGCCCTCCCAGCAGCCCCTCAGCGTTCGCCCCGTGCCCGCTCACCCAGGAGGGTGGGCATCACCTTCGCCCCTGGCACCTCAGGCCCTGCCCCAGGCACCCCTGCTGCCCTCAGTGAGGAGGCCATTGACCTCCTCAGGTCACTCACTGTTGGGCAGTCTACCATTGTGAATGCCATCCAGGGTGTAGAAAGGGCGTTGCAACACGGTAATGCATTCCTGGAGGGCATTCATTCTGGTCAGGCTGTCCTTCAGCGAACCCTGCAATCTCTGGCCTCAGCACTGATGGCAGCAATTGTCCCTGTGTCCAGCCTCCCCCTCCAACTTCCTCCACCCAGACCCAATCCCCTGTACCCCAGCCCATCCCAAGCACACCTACAGACCAGCATGCACACAAGTCAACACACAAAAGTAGCTCAGGCAAACATAGGCACCACACATCCCACAGGCACTCACACAAGCATCACACCCATACAGACACAGCAACATCCACTGTCTCCACTGTGTCCCCCTCCTCCTCTTCTCCCTCCTCCCTCCCAGTGTCATCTACACACACACCTGCATGCACCACATCTACAGGCACTAGGACTCGCACCAGGACACCCAGCACCACACGCCGCTCACCAGCACTCACCACCTCCACTGCCATTTACACGTCCCCTGTGTCTTCTCCCAGTGTGTCTGTGACGCCCCCTCCCAAAGTACCCAAACGCCGGCAATCACTCACCCAACATCCATCCACCTCACGACAGCCTCCAGTACCTGCACCTGCACCCAAAACAGCTAAAGTGACACCTCCTACAACCCCCTCCAGCTACCCATCCCATTTTTCGTCAGAATCTGTCCCTCTGTCAAATTGACCTTTTTGCCCCCACGCCCCCTCCAATTCATCAGTCCCATCGTAGCGCCTCAGCCAAAAAGCCTCCAGTACCAGTGGTGCGTGTGTCAGGTTTTTGGAGTGCACCGTCCACCAGGGCAGGCAGTAGGACCCGGAGCCAAGGCACTGGCAGCCCACCCCCTGTAAAGGCTCCGAAATTGGAGAGTGGACGACGGGACCGTGTCAAGACTCCTGGTGGGACAACAAGTGAAATGGGATCGAAGGCGATTGGTGAGTCAGCTGTAACTCCAAAAAAGGTGGGGAAGGTCCAGAGGAAGTCTGCCCAGCCTGTTGTGAGTGTCACGGCGGAGAAGTGCGCCATCATTTCCGGCGTTCCGGATACAACCGCCAGCACCGTCTTCACTGGTCCAGAGACCACCGCCAGAGTCAGTGCCCAGGAGGGCCCAAGTATCGTCACTGGTCCACAGACCACCGCCAGAGTCACAGCCCAAGAGGGCCCAAGTATCGTCACTGGTCCAGAGACCACCGCCAGAGTCACAGCCCAGGAGGGCCCAAGTATCGTCACTGGTCCAGAGACCACCGCCAGAGTCACAGCCCAGGAGGGCCCAAGTATCGTCACTGGTCCAGAGACCACCGCCAGAGTCAGTGCCCAGGAGGGCCCAAGTATCGTCACTGGTCCAGAGACCACCTCCAGAGTCAGTGCCCAGGAGGGCCCAAGTATCGTCACTGGTCCAGAGACCACCACCAGAGTCACAGCCCAGGAGGGCCCAAGTATCGTCACTGGTCCAGAGACTACCGCCAGAGTCAGTGCCCAGGAGGGCCCAAGTATCGTCACTGGCCCAGAGACCACCGCCAGAGTCACAGCCCAGGAGGGCCCAAGTATCGTCACTGGTCCAGAGACCACCACCAGAGTCAGTGCCCAGGAGGGCCAAGTATTGTCACTGGTCCTGAGACCACCGCCAGAGTCAGAGCCCAGGAGGGCCCAAGTATCGTCACTGGTCCTGAGACCACCGCCAGAGTCACAGCCCAGGAGGGCCCAAGTATCGTCACTGGTCCAGAGACCACCACCGCAGTCACAGCCCAGACGGGGCCAGGATGCCACAGCCCCGCTGGGCAATGATGGAACGTCATGCCACATACCAATGTCCAGTGTGGAAATCGTCATGCCACACACCAATGTCCAGTGTGGAAATCGTCATGCCACACAGCAATGTCCAGTATGGAGATCGTCATGCCACACACCAATGTCCAGTGTGGAAATCGTCATGCCACACACCAATGTCCAGTATGGAGATCGTCATGCCACACACCAATGTCCAGTGTGGAAATCGTCATGCCACACACCAATGTCCAGTATGGAGATCGTCATGCCACACACCAATGTCCAGTATGGAGATCGTCATGCCACACACCAATGTCCAGTGTGGAAATCGTCATGCCACACACCAATGTCCATATCAGAACCGCCATGTCAAAGCACCGCTGAACAGGGCAAAGACCGCCATGTCAAAGCACTGCTGAACAGGGCAAAGACCGCCATGGCAAAGCACTGCTGAACAGGGCAAAGACCGCCATGGCAAAGCACCGCTGAACAGGGCAAAGACCGTCATGTCAAAGCACCGCTGAACAGTCCAGAACCGCCATGTCAAAGCACCGCTGAACAGGGCAAAGACCGCCATGTCAAAGCACCGCTGAACAGGGCAAAGATCGCCATGTCAAAGCACCGCTGAACAGGGCAAAGACCGCCATGTCAAAGCACCGCTGAACAGGGGGAAGACCGCCATGGCAAAGCACCGCTGAACAGGGCAAAGACCGCCATGGCAAAGCACCGCTGAACAGGGCAAAGACCGCCATGGCAAAGCACTGCTGAACAGGGCAAAGACCGCCATGGCAAAGCACCGCTGAACAGTGCAAAGACTGCCATGGCAAAGCACCGCTGAACAGGGCAATGCACCGGGTAGGAATGAATGGCCCACCACATCAGGCATCCTTATCCCATGTGCAGCTGGGACAGTGACAGGACACTACCTTTCACGGGGAGACTCATCCAGTCTGGGCACCAGTCACCCCCCAGTACCAGTATGGACCTGCATCAACTTGAGAGACTGTGGCTTTGCACTCCCCAGGATGCAGCAGTGGGCAACCCACCCACTATAGAGACTTGAGAGACTGTGGCTTTGCACTCCCCAGGATGGTACAGTGGGCAAGCCACCCACTGTATAGACTTGAGAGACTGTGGCTTTGCACTCCCCAGGATGGTACAGTGGGCAACCCACCCACTGTAGAGACTTGAGACTGTGGCTTTGCACTCCCCAGGATGGTACAGTGGGCAACCCACCCACTGTAGAGACTTGAGAGACTGTGGCTTTGCACTCCCCAGGATGGAACAGTGGGCAAGCCACCCACTGTAGAGACTTGAGAGACTGTGGCTTTGCACTCCCCAGGATGGAACAGTGGGCAACCCACCCACTGTAGAGACTTGAGAGACTGTGGCTTTGCACTCCCCAGGATGGCACAGTGGGCAACCCACCCACTTTTGAGACTTGAGAGACTGTGGCTTTGCACTCCCCAGGATGGCATAAATGGGCATGGAGCCCCGTCGTGGATCTGGCTTTGCATTCATGTGGCTGAGGTGCCCCCTTCCCTTCCCCCTGAGGTGCCTGTAGTGTTTCTATCTGATGCCCCGGCAGTGTTCTCTCCGATTTTGGTCAGGTATCTATTGTGGGCCTCGCCCATGCATTTTTGGACTGTTTGTGCACCGAAATTGTTGTGTACATATCTGCACTACTTCTCGGATTGTATATGTAAATATGAGTGATTTTGGAATACATATATTTGCATATTTTTGTATGACATGTATAGTGGCACATTACAAAGTTTGACCGAAATTCGCATTGTCTTTGCATTCTTCCGGGGGGATTGTGGGTTGTTACTGTTATGTTTGTGACTGCATTGGTGTGTATGTTGTAATATGCGAGGGTGAGGGTGGGGGTGTTTGGTGGGTGTCCCCCTAACTTTTGCCTTCCCCCTCCCCGTGTCGTAGGTGCAGTACTCACCGGTATCTTCTGCGCCTACGTCGCTGTTGGTCGTGAAGGAGCAGAAAGACAAGGGCAGGTAGTATTTGGAGTTCTGGGTCCATGGAGTCGTCGTTCCTCGTGGGATGTGTAGAAGGTGAGCGTTTTCCCATAGCAAAAGCTGTTTCCGCCATGTTTTTATCCACGGTGAATCCGCCCCGGAAAAGGTGGCGGATTGGCCTGTTGTGATACTGTGGGCAGTACATTGTCTTCTGCCTGTCTGTTGGCGGTGACCGCCGCGCTGCTTGTCTGTACCACCGTGGCGGGCGGTGTGTTAAAGTGGCTGTCTTTGTTGGCGGTTTCTGACAGGGTCATAATTCCCTTTTTTTGTCCGTCTTACTGTTTGCGGTATTACCGCATCCTTAACACCGTCTGCCAGGGTTGTAATGACCCCCATAGTTTTTAGTTTTTTGTACATGCCCTGGTAGTGAAAATTTTTTACATTTGTTTTTCACTACTGGAAAGCCTATCTGTTCCATAGGACAACACCAGAGTTGCCTTATTATACTTTATCGGTAAAACTTCCAAATGGGAAGAGATAATTTCTCAAAGTTTGGTGTTTTAGGAATTACAATTTATAATCTCAATTTATGGTGAGGTTGGTTTTTAAATTGCAATACTGAAAATGCCACTTTTAGAGACTTGGCTTTTTGCCACCACAACCATTTGGTGTCTGCAGCCTGTCTCTGGTCACATGACTGGGTGCAGTGGGCTGTTGGGCTTTGTGTATTACCCCTAGAAAGCCAACACAATGGAACATAGGTGTAGCTTGCTGAGCCATGCTGGCAGGATGGGAGGGAGGGGCTAGGCACAGCCACACACCTGAATAGGCTGTGTCCTGTTCTCACACAAAGGGCTACATAACCCATGTACTTAGTCTGGAGCCAGGACAGGGAGGACGGGGCATCTGTGCACTTCCAAGTCATGTCTTTGAAGTCTGCCCCACTCCAAAGGCACCACTGGGCCTCAGACACCATCACTTCAGTACACTTCTGGACCAGTGGATACTCTGCCAGGAAGGAGGACTTCTGTGCTGCTGAAGAAGTGACACTCTACTTGACTGCTCTCTGATGGACTCCTGCTTTGCTGTGCTGGCCTGCTGCCCTCTGCCTGGGTGAGAAGAACTGGATCTGCATTCACTTGAACCCAGAACCTAGGGTTACTCCAAGGGCTAGTTGGCTAGCCTCCTGATATGAAGTCTCAGGGACATTAAAGACTTCCAACCACCCTGTTTCTGCACCTGGACTCTGCTATATTCGAGTCTGTACTGCAAATGGTGCCACTCCATTCCTGGACCCTTGAAAGTGGGCCTAAGCTGCTTTCCAGTGGAAACTATGCACCCCCCCCCCTGCTGAGCAACACATCCCTGAGCAGAACTAATGCATCTCCTCTTC
Organism: Pleurodeles waltl; assembly: GCF_031143425.1. Classification (NCBI taxonomy): domain Eukaryota; kingdom Metazoa; phylum Chordata; class Amphibia; order Caudata; family Salamandridae; genus Pleurodeles; species Pleurodeles waltl. Next base: position 814,135,040 of record NC_090440.1, read on the forward strand.
TGAGCAGCGCATCCTCAAGCAGAAGAAACATCACCACTGCTGCATGGATTGGACCTGTTGCAAAAGGCTTGCATCACGGCAGCAACCCACATCTTGGGACCAATGCATCTTCTTCTGAACCACGGCTGCACAACACTTTCCCCAGCGCAGCTCCTTGCATCTCTCATCGACAGCAGCCTCCACAATGACATTGAAACTCTGAATTGCAGCTTCACTACTCACTTGAACCGATGCATCTTCTCGACTGAGCAACACATCCCCAACACCAACCTTCACATCGCAAACCACATCAAAGGGATCCTCAACATCAACCCAATAGGACCTTGCAGTGCAGCATTTTGGAACCGAAGCAGCACTTCGGCTGTGCAGTGCTTCTTCAAGGTGGATCCACGCAACATTCCACAACCAGGATTTAAGGTACTTTGTTCAGTGGGCCTAACTGGGTCCCTGTTGCTGGCCCAAACTCTGCCTCAGTCCGCCTGCAATTGCGACTTTGTCCTGGTCCAGCGTGGCCAGATTTCCCCACTAGCACAACTTGCTTCTTGGCGCTTTTACCTAATATTTTAAATTTCAATATCTCCGGTTCTACAAACTGGATTTTTGTTGTTTTGCTCTTGTATTATTTATTAAATCCTATTCTACTTTCCTAACACTGTTTTGGGCTCCTTTTGTGTTGTGGTTTCACTGTTTTACTGTTTGAAGTGTTGCATAAATAATTTACATATTTGCTCTAAGTTAAGCCTGACAGTTCTGCGCCGATCTATGAGGGGTTGAGCACAGGTTAATTTGGGGTTAGTTTGTATCGTATCCTGACAAGGATTGTGGTTTCTCCTTGACTAGGGCTCACACACCGATCAACCAACAACCTAATTTCTTACAAAAAGAATGTAGTTGGAAGAGAAAAAGTGCTGTGGTGTCCTAGGGTTCTTGATGGGTTACTGGCACATATATAAAACAATAGATTAGGTAGTAAGTAACTGCCATTTGTTTTGTGAATTCGGATTGGAAAACGGGGAGTACCAAGCACAGTGTTTGTTGCCATTGGTTTAAAGTCATTATCAGAAGAAGAGGGCTGCCAGTTGTAATACTTGGGGCTTTTTATGGATCATACTATTCCTGCTGAACCTTTGAACTGGAGCATGTTGGTAATGTGGTCTTACTTTTTTCTGGGAAACTGGTTTACAGTATTGGCGAGAGGGTTTACTATTGGCTGTGGAATAGTATATAAAATAGTTCATCAATATATGGGAAATGAAGTTTGAGAGTAGGCCAAAAAACTATAGAAAATTATTTAATGACTAATCATTGCCACTGCTTTTGCTTCTTGTAGTGTGAGTTATGAATGAAGTAACTGGGGAAAAAAGACAGAAGTGTACCTGAAGTGACTAACCTCTCCTTCCTAGAACATCTCTCTGGAAAGTCATAATGAAACAGAGGAGAGGAGCAAATCATTGAACATTGGAAGGTACGCCTTGTACAAATGTATAATATATTTGAGGTGGTGTCTGGTAGCTGCTAAACATTGCATCGACAGGCATTTGCAGTTTCTTTTTGTGCATCCTGATAAAGAAAATGTAGCTGAATTCATGTGTAGCTCTTTTGAAAATTCTCTTCATAAAAAGTGCAAAAAGCAGGCTGCCTCTAGGCATATCGTACTGGTGAGATTAAGCTTTAAACTGTAGAGTGAACAGTTGCTTTGCACTTTATTCCCCCTCTCAACATGAGTAAGGGCAATAAGTATTACAGTAGAGAAAGTGGAAACAGTATCTGAGGTCCAAGAAAATATGTGATACAAGGTGTTACTAATCCATGAAAACATGTGAACTAAGGCCCATATTTATACTTTTTTAGTGCCGCATTTGCATAATTTTTTTTACGCGAACGCAACGGAAACTTACAAAATACAAATGTATTTTGTAAGTTTGCGCCACTTTTGCGTCAAAAAGCGACGCAAATGCAGCGCTAAAAAAGTATAAAGATGGGCCCCAAATCTAAATTTAGACCTAAAAACAATAGAAAATTATTTACTGTGTAGACAGCTGTAAAACTTTAAATTATTGTCATTTGTGTGATGACAGCTGTAGGTGAGAGAAAATGATCCACACTAAAAATGAGGTTGTTGACCCCTGCATCGAAACCCCATAGTCAAACAGAGCACATCAACACAGGGCTAAAGGTGGAAAGTGTGCTTTGTACAAAGGTTGCATTGTTTGGATTTGGGTGTTTGGCAGCTGCAAAATATTTCAGGTAAAGACATCTTTATTCCACTCTCTTACATCCTGAAAAAGAGAGGACCTGAATCCACACTGACCGCCTTTGAAACACCTGTTACAAAGATGTAAAAAGTGGTGTGCTGCTACAGTACTGAAATGGTAAGTCACATTTACAAAGTGCACTGAACAGTTACTTTGCACCTCACTGGGACTCTCAACAAAAGTACGTTATACAAATACTCTACCTAAAAAAGCAGAAACAGTGGTTTAAGTCTCAGAAAAGTGTATGTAAGCTATCCTGTTGTAGGCTTAAACCTATAATAACTGATAAAACCCCACTGAAAGAGAAATAACGTTCACCACTGTAAACATCTCAACACTGATAAACAACCACAACTAAAATATTGTTCAAAGAAAGGCAAGTGAGAAGAAATCAGTCACTTCTATTTCTTTACGAAGGGGTCAACACAGTGTAACTTTGCTTTACAAGGCAGGAGCACAAAAGACCAGTCTACAATTATTATGCTTGAGTTATGTTGTTTAGGGCTATCAACATAATAGTTGTCTTTCTTCCTAATGTTTCCTTCCGATTCGTGTGCTTGTATTACAGGTGTAGGATTGAGAAGCTTGCTTTAGGTCTGATCTTTTGAATGCACCGTAGAGATTCTGGAAATATTAGAATCATATCTCATCTGTTGGCAGTGTTTAATTCTTTCACTGATTGGTGAAATTGCTGGTTCATTTGAATCTTGGCCAATAAATACTATCACATTTACTCACAGACACATAGGCCCTCATTATGACATTGGCATTAAGTCACGCTTACTGCCATGCTGAATGCCGTCAATATACTGCCTCTGTGGAGGTTTACCGCTACCCATATTATGACCCACACATAGCAATCCGTTACTATACAGCCACACACACAAGTCCGCCAGCCCAAAGGTCAGTGATAAACTGGCGGTAGCAAAACCCACACCGTTACGCCAACAGAACTACGCCCACAGCATTATGACCCACAAATCACCACGGCGGATAATCAACCACTGGCAGTTCATACCACCGCGCTCAAAATACACACACATAAAAAACAACACTAAATTGGAGAATTCAAACTACACACACCTTACACACACCACACCCACACACTCACACCACTATAAAATACACACTACCCACAACCCTTTACGACTCAAATAAATTAACAACAGAAAAAGAGACACCAAGAGCACCCACAGAACCAGAGCCACATAACACCATCACCCATACACCATCCACGCACCTTACAACACACACCCAACACATCACCCCACACACCCTCACACACACCACACACACCACACCCATGGCACCACAAAGACACCCCAGGTTCTCAGAGGAGGAGCTAAGGGTCATGGTGGAGGAAATCATCCGGTTAGTGCCACAGCTATTCAGACCACAGGTGCAGCAGACATCCATTGCAAGGAAGATGGAGCTATGGTGGAGAATCGTGGACAGGGTCAACACAGTGGGACAGCACCCCAGAACAAGGGATGACATCAGGAAGAGGTAGAACGACCTATGGGGGAAGGTACGTTCCGTGGTTGCAAGACACCAGATAGCTGTACAGAGGACTGGCTGTGGACTCCCACCCCCTCCCCCACAACTAACAACATGGGAGGAGCAAGTCTTGGCAATACTGCATCCTGAGGGCCTAGCAGGAGTAGGAGGAGGACTGGACTCTGGTAAGTCAAATCTCTATTACTATCACCCCCCCTACCTGCATGCCAACACATACCCCCACCCTCACCCCATCACCCCACCACCTCACATACACCCCACCATCACACCCCACCGATGCCAATACCAAGCCCTGCATGCACCACCAATACATTGATATCACTCACAGCCCTGCATGGAGACCCATCACTAAAGCATGCACATTAGAGAATCACCTAGCCAACAAAATCACTACTCACGCAAGGCAAAGCTGACAGAGCAATCACAACCATACAGGGCAACACACCCATGCACAAGATGTCACACGCAGAAACAATAACACTGCATTTACATCCCCACAGGTCCCCCACACAACGTCACCAGAGAGGAGGTGTCAGCAACATCCAGTCCCCCCACAGAAGAGGGCCACAGTGATGACAGCAGCTCTGGATGCCTGGATCTAGATGACCAACCTGGCCCATCAGGGATCTCCGGACAGTCGGTTACCCAGGCACAGTCCCATACCACCACAGAGCCTCCCCCTCTCAGGAAACACCAGCACAGCACTCACCCAGCGGGCCCATACCTCTGTCCCCAGGACACGTCAATCAGCAGTGTGTCCACCACTACAGGGACCCCAGGCAACCTCACAAACACAGGCCGATCAGGGACTTGGGGTCAGTGGGCAAACAGTTCAGGGGACAGATACACAGGACAACAGGGAAGCTGGGAGGACTGCTGCGCGACAGGGGGAGGACAGGCCCAGGGAACCAAATCACCAGGAGGCACTCACCAACATCTTGGGAACATACCACCATTCCCAGGAGACGATGGGCCATATACTGGACAAGTTGCAGGAGACCCAGTAGCTGGGGATCAGGGAGGACCTGAAGGACATCCACACCACCCTGGTGACCATTGCAGGGGTGCTGGCAGACATGGCCAACAACATGAGAGAGGCAGTGGCACACCACCAGGCCCCTGACACTAGCCACACCGATGAACAGCCCTCCACCTGCGCTGCCACTAGTGGACAGGAGGCCCCGCCACAGGAGCAACAGGCCACCAGCTCCCCTCCCTCTGCCGAAGGAGAACCCCCCACAAACGGTCCCTGCAATCCAGGCAGAAGCCAGAGAACATTGCCAAGACCACCGGCAGGAAATAAGACTCTCCTGATTGTCACCCTTGTGTCCCACTCTGTCACCCTGTCCACCTTGAACTGCCATTTCTCCACTTCCTATGCCCCCTTGGACAATGCACCTGTGATACAAAGAGACTGGGCTCTATCCTATACTTACCTCCACCATCACCCCAGCCCATTGCACATACCCCTCTACTTATTAGAACTTAAAACCCTTTGAAAAAATACAGGTATAGAATATGTCAAATTATTGAAGTATGTATTTGTTTAACAAGGTTTAAACACTGCAATACAACTGTACAGTAATGTATACATAGGAATGACCTGTGGGCTGCAGTCAACACACCAAGTGCCACAGTGGGGCACATATATCTGAAAATAGAGATGCCAAAGGGTAGAATAAGTGGCCATAGAATTGGGACAATCTGCCTGCCATGTACAATGTCAAATACAAAACTGTCAATGCACAGTGAAGTTACAGTGTCTTACCTGTGTGTCACTGGAAGTACTGTCATATAATAGCTGTTCTGTTGTCCTCATCCTCTGCCTCCTCATCTTCACTGTCCACAGGGTCCACTACTGCCACACACCCATCTCCAGCCTCATCCTCCTGTAGAAAAGGTGTCTCACGGCAAGGTTATGCAACATGCAGCATGCCACGATGATCTGGCACACCTTCTTGGGTGAGTAGTACAGAGATCCACCTGCTAAATGGAGGCAACAAAACCTGGCCTTCAGAAGGACGAATGTCCTCTCTATTATTATTCTTGTTCACCCATGTGCCTCATTGTAACATTCCTCTGCCTTTGTCTTGGGATTCCTCGCAGGGGTCAGTAGCCATGAGAGGTTGGGGTAACCAGAGTCATCTACAAATATCGAGGGATACCTGTTAGCCACATCTTAACCCTTATGACCAACACCATATCCATACACCAACATATACTGGGTGGGAACCATGGGCTCACCTATTAGCCACACCCGGTGCCTCAGGAGTTGAGCCATCACATATGGGATGCTGCTATTCCTTAGGATATAGGCATCATGCACAGACCCAGGATACTTTACATTGACAAGGGAGATGTACTGGTCCGCCAGGAACACTATCTGCACATTCATAGAGTGAAAGCTCTTTCGATTTCTGAAGACCTGTTCATTTCTCTGGGGGGGGAGGGGCAAATGCAGTATGTGTACCATCAATAGCCCCAATAATGTTGGGATTATGTCCCATTGCATAGAAATCAGCTTTCACTGTGGCCAAATCCTCCACCTGGGGGAAAACAATGTAGGTCAGCACTATTGAGAACATTGGCTGAGACATTCCTGCTGCCAACCCCACTGTCACTTGGAAGGAGCCAGTTGCCAAGAAATGGAGCACAGATAGGACTTGCACAAGAGGGGGGGATCCCAGTGGGCTGACGGATAGCAGATATCAGGTCTGGCTCCAATTGGGCACACAGCTCTCTGATTGTGGCTGTTAGACTTTTCATCCTTGGTGTGGTCTCCCTTAACTTTTTGCCTCTGTTCCCCAGGTTGTTGATGTGTGCTGGACTCTGATTGTACTGTTTTTGTTACTCTGGGCACTTTACCACTGCTAACCAGTGCTAAAGTGCAAGTGCTCCTTCGCAAAATGTGTATGTAATTGGCTTATCCATGATTGGCATATTTGATTTATTAATACGTCCCTAGTACAATGCACTAGATGTGCCCAGGGCCTGTAAATCCAATGCTACTGGTGGGCCTGCAGCACTGGTTGTGCCACCCACATAAGTAGCTCTGTAATCATGTCTCAGACCTGCCACTGCAGTGTCTGGGTGTGCTGTTTTAACTGTAAATTCGACTTGCCAAGTGTACCCACTTGCCAGGCCTAAACCTTCCCTTTTCTTACATGTCAGACACCCCTAAGGTAGGCCCTAGGTAGCCCCAAGGGCAGGGTGCAGTGTTTGGTTAAGGTAGGACATATAGTAATGTGGTTTATATGTCCTGACAGTGAAGTGTTGCTAAATTCGTTTTTCACTGTTGCAAGGCCTGTCCCTCTCATAGGTTAACATGCAGGCTACCTTTAAATCTGATTAAAGTGTAGATTCCCTTTGGGAGCAGATGGACATGTGGAGTTTGGGGTCTCTGAGCTCACAATTTAAAAATACATCTTTTAGTAAAGTTGATTTTAAGATGTGTGTTTGAAAATGCCACTTTTAGAAAGTGAGCATTTTCTTGCTTATACCATTTCTGTGGCTCTGCCGGTTTGTGGATTCCCTGTCTGGGTCAGTTTGACAGTTGGGCTGGTTGCACCTCACACTAGACAGTGACACAAAAGGAGCTGGGGTGTAGTCTGCATTTCCTGATGAGCCATCTGTGCTAGGAGGAAGGGGATGAGTGGTCACTTACACCTGAAAGGGCTGTGCCTGTCCGTACACAATGCAGTCTCCGACCCCCTGGTGAGTGTCTGGGGCCTGGCCTGGGCAAGGCAGGATTTCACATTCGAAAGAGACTTTACTTTGAAGTAGGCCTAGTTCAAAGGAGAACTTGGGTATAAGAAGGGCACCCAAAACCACAGACTTTAGAAACACTTCTGGAACCAAGAGGAACCTCTGCCTGGAGAAGAGCTGAATAGCTGAGGAAGAAGAGCTGCCCTGCCTGTGACTGTGCTTTGTGGAGCTATCCTGAAGTTGCTGCTTCTGCCAGAGTAAGAGGGCAAAGACTGGACTTTGTGTGTCTTCCATCTTGAGAAGAAATCTCCAAGGGCTTGATCTAGAGCTTGCCTCCTGTTGTTTGAAGTGTCAGGGACAGCAAAGACTTCTCTCTGCCAGCACCTGGAGTCTCTGGAGAGACTCCTACTCTGCCCTGTGGTGCCCATCCAGTTCCTGGGACCCTGAAAGGAGAAGCTGGCAGCCTAAAGACAAGGAAATCCACGCACAGAGCACCGTGCGGGGAAAAGATTGACGCGACTCCGATCCGCAGCTGAGAAATGACGCTCGCAGGAAACGTGACCAAAGAATCGACGCACGGAGCAGGAGAAACGATGCGCAGTATCGCGGGCGGAGGCTGGGAGATCACAACCTGCGCTGCGGGGTTTTCTGATCATTGTGCAGATGGATTTCCGACTCACGTACCGCTGTGCGTGGAAAAACAATGCAAGGCCTGGCCGGACCCGAGAGTGCTGACCGGATCGACGCATCGCTCTCCTGCGGAGAGAAGAAACGGCGCACCCCAACTCGGCGGAGGGAGAAACGACGCACGGTCCCGCTCATAAGTGGAATCAACACCTTGCAAGCCCTTTTTGATGCACACTCGCCCTTGCGGGGTTATTTTTGACGCGCACCAGGTACATTTTCACGCTAGCAGCGCTAGTGTGTGTTTAAAACTACTTAAAGACTCTTTTTGCATTTTTATTGAGAACTTGACTTGTGTATTGTGGAATTTTGTCGTTTTGGTCTTGTTTTGTTTAGATAAATATTTCCTATTTTTCTACACTGGTGTCATTTTGTAGTGTTTTCATTAAGTTACTGTGTGTGTTGGTACAAATACACTCTGAAGTTAAGCCTACTGCTCTGCCAGGCTACCAAGGGGGTGAGCAGGGGTTAGCTGAGGGTGATTCTCTTTTACCCTGACTAGAGTGAGGGTCCTTGCTTGAACAGGGGGTAACCTGACTGTCAACCAAAGACCCCATTTCTAACAGTGGCCCTGTCCAGTCTATAGGTGAGGATAATGTGCCTGTCCTCCATTGTTTCCAGGTCCACCAGGGGTCTGTACATGGGGGGGATGACTCCATCTTCTATTCATCTGCAGCAGTTGTAATCTAGTGGGCAAAACGGGAAGCAGCAGGTCAGTATTCCACATTTCCAAACACTGCACTGCATTGCATGTTGTGACTGTAACAGTATGTTGTTGGATAGGCCCAAATGGTGCCTATGTGTACTGTGATGCAGTTAGGTGCCATACCGCCCCCAAATGGTCTCCGCCTGTCCTGTGTGGATGGACATGTGGAAATGAGGTCATGCTTCTGACGTTGTGCACCGTTGAGGGAGGCGGTCGAGTACCGCTGTGTAACTCCTCATTGGTTGTCATTGGGCCCAATGGGTTACAGAGGCCAATGGTGATGTACGCCAGCGGTGACGGTATGCACCGCTGTGGACGTGACTGCCATTTTCTATCTGTTCACTCCATTGCTACCTGACCTTCAACAGGAGAGGACCTACACTGCAAGTGCTGCTGTGACCTGTGTCTGGAACCTACCATGGCTCGTGTCACTTGGGAAAGGACCCCTGCCTTCACCGCTGCGGAGTTGGGGAGACTGGTGGATGGGGTCTTACCCCAGTACCGAATGCTGTATGGGCCTCCAGACCAACAGGTGAGTACACTGTTAGCACGATGCAAGTGGCATGGATGCATGGAGTGCTGTGTGTGAGGGCCTCATGTAAGGTGGGGGTTGGTGGAAGGGTTCTGGACAGCATACTGCATGTATGGTGGGCAATGTCTGTGTGTAAGGGGTTGGGAGGGCAATGGTGGGTCATGAGTGTAATAGGCTGGACGTAAGACTGATACCTTTTTCTATGTTTATTTTTCTGCAGAAAAATGGTATATGGTGTGCCATCGCCAAGGACGTGCGGACCCTGGGGGTCCATGGCAGGCGGATCACACACTGTTGCAAACGATGGGAGGACCTGAGACCCTGGGCAAGGAAGACAGCAGAGGCCCAGCTGGGGATGGCCTCCCAACGAGGAAGGGGTGCCGGTCGAACCCTGACCCCCCTGATGGCCCGCATACTGGCGGTGGCCTATCCGGAGCTAGATGGGCGCTTGAGGACATCACAGCAGCCACAAGGGGGTGAGTACAGTTTCCCAATATACTACTTGCGCATCGTGGGGTGGTCTCCAGGTGGGGGATGTGGGCCTGTGGGTGCCCCAGGCCAGGCCGGACTTTGCAGGGTAGGTCCCATGTTAGGCAGGGGCTGATGACCACCACCTTCTACCAAGCTAGAAGTCATCCACTAGTGGGCATGGGTCTGTGGGTGTCAGGTATGCTGCTAATGGCGTAAGGTATTCCTGTCCATGGCCTGGTGACTAGCATTGTGACTGGTACTGCTTTGCCTAGTGTGTAGGGCTGTTCCCTGTGTGTGTGTGTGTGTGTGTGTGTGTGTGTGTGTGAGATGTACGCCAACGGTGGTGTTGTTGCTGCCATTGACAAAGTGTATCCCTTGTCTCTTCTCCCCCCCTTTTTGTTTTGTCACCCTGTCCTTATGTGCATTACCATCATCTGGCAGAAAAGCAGAGGCACCGGTGACGGAGGGAGCTGCATTCCACAGGGCCCAGGAGGCCGAGTCCTCTGACGGTGAGGGCACCAGTGGGACGGAGGGCAAGGGGAGCACCACAGTGGAGACAGGAGGGGACAGTTCGGACAGTGATACCTCCTCCGATGGAAGCTCCCTGCTGGTGGTGGACACCTCTGTGCCCACCACAACTACAGATACAGCTATTACCCACGTACCAGCACCGCCCTCCCAACAGCCCCTCAGCGTGTTTCCCGTGCTCGCTCACCCAGGAGGGTGGTCATCTCCTTTGCCCCAGGCACCTCAGGCCCTGCCCCAGTTTGCCCTGCTGCCCTAAGTGAGGAGGCTATTGACCTCCTGCGATCCATCTCTGTTGGGCAGTCAACCATAGTGAATGCCATCCAGGGGCTGGCAGGCCATTTGCAACAAACAAGTGCATTCCTGGAGGGCATTCACTCTGGCATGGCGGCCCAACAGATATCAATCCAGGCTCTGGCCTCCTCCCTGATGGCAGCCATTGTCCCTGTCTCTCTCCTCCCCCCTCCAACTTCCTCTACCCAGTCCCATTCCCCTCAACCCCAACCTATCCCAAGCACACATTCAGACCAGCATGCACCCAAGACAACACACAGGAGTGGCTCAGGCAAATACAAGCACCACATATCATCCCACAGGCACTCACACAAACACCATCCAGATGCAGACATACCAACATCCACTGCCTCCACTGTGTCGCCCTCCTCCTCATCCCCCACACTCCCAGTAGCGTCTCCACTCACACCTGCATGCACTACATCCTCATCCACCACGCCCATCACTACACACCCCTCACTGGCAGTCACCACCCCCACATCCATGCACACGTCCCATGTGTCCTCTCCCACTGTGTGTGTGCCCCCTCCTCCCAAAGTACACAAACGCAAGAACTCAGACACCCAACAGCCATCCACTTCACGACAGCATCCAGCCCATGCACCTGCACCCAAACACAGCAGACAGTTATCTCCTACAACCACTCCCTCTTCCTCCACTCCCAAACCTTCACCCTCTTTCCACCCCAGTATCCTTAAGAAGCTTTTCCTCTCCGCCGTTGACCTCTTCCCTCCACCTCCCCCCATCCTTCAAGTCGGGTCAGGGTTGTCAGAACCCAGGCGAGCACCTCAGCCACCCAGTCCACAGCCACAGCAGTGTTGGCAGCTACTGCAGGTGGGAGAGGCTCCAGGGAACCAGCCATCAGCACTGACAGTGTGTCTGCACCAGCTGCCAAGGGGAAGGGCAAGGAGGCACCACCAGCTGCCAAGGGGAAGGGTAAGGAGGCACCACCTACTGCAAAAGGGAAGGGCAAGGGGCCTGCAGGCAGGAAGGCCAGGAGGCCTGGTGCTGGGACTGATTCTGAGCCCCCACCACCAACCATGGCGGTCCAGCCATCCTAGGCTGCTGGGGAAGGGCTGGAGCCCCCCACCACTGGCATCCCCAACACCAGCACCGCCACCAGCATCAGCAGTGTAGGAAAGTACCATCTTGCCTGGCATGTTACCCCCATATTTCACTCTATATATGTTGTTTTAGTGTATGTGTCACTGGGACCCTGCCATCCAGGGCCCCAGTGCTCATAAGTGTGCCCTGTATGTGTTCCCTGTGTGATGACTAACTGTCTCACTGAGGCTCTGCTAACCAGAACCTCAGCGGTTATGCTCTCTCTTTACTTTCCAAATTGTCACTAACAGCCTAGTGACCAATTTCACCAGTTCACATTGGCATACTGGAACACCCTTATAATTCCCTTGTATATGGTACTGAGGTACCCATGGTATTGGGGTTCCAGGAGATCCCTATGGGCTGCAGCATTTCTTTTGCCACCCATAGGGAGCTCTGACAATTCTTACACAGGCCGGCCACTGCAGACTGAGTGAAATAACGTCCACGTTATTTCACAGCCATTTACCACTGCACTTAAGTAACTTTTAAGTCACCTATATGTCTAACCTTTACCTGGTAAAGGTTGGGTTCTAAGTTACTTAGTGTGTGGGCACCCTGGCACTAGCAAAGGTGCCCCCCACATCGTTCAGGGCAAATTCTCCGGACTTTGTGAGTGCGGGGACACCATTTCACGTGTGCACTATACATAGGTCACTACCTATGTATAGCGTCACAATGGTAACTCCGAACATGGCCATGTAACATGTCTAAGATCATGGAATTGTCACCCTAATGCCATTCTGGCATTGGGGAGACAATTCCATGATCCCCCGAGTCTCTAGCACACACCCGGGTACTGCCAAACTACCTTTCCCGGGGTTTCACTGCAGCTGCTGCCAACCCCTCAGACAGGTTTCTGCCCTCCTGGGGTCCAGCCAGGCTTGGTCCAGGAAGGCAGAACAAAGGACTTCCTCAGAGAGAGGGTGTTACACCCTCTCCCTTTGGAAAAAGGTGTCAGGGCTGGGGAGGAGTAGCCTCCCCCAGCCTCTGGAAATGCTTTGATGGGCACAGATGGTGCCCATCTCTGCATAATCCAGTCTACACCGGTTCAGGGATCCCCCAGCCCTGCTCTGGCGTGAAACTGGACAAAGGAAAGGGGAGTGACCACTCCCCTGACCTGCACCTCCCAGGGGAGGTGGCCAGAGCTCCTCCAGTGTGCTCCAGACCTCTGCCATCTTGGAAACAGAGGTGCTGCTGGCACACTGGACTGCTCTGAGTGGCCAGTGCCAGCAGGTGACGTCAGAGACTCCTTCTGATAGTCTCCTTCAGATGTTGCTAGCCTATCCTCTTTCCTAGGTAGCCAAACCTCCTTTTCTTGCTATTTAGGGTCTCTGCTTTGGGGAATTCTTTAGATAACGAATGCAAGAGCTCATCAGAGTTCCTCTGCATCTCTCTCTTCAACTTCTGCCAAAGGATCGACTGCTGACTGCTCAGGACGCCTGCAAAACCGCAACAAAGTAGCAAAGACGACTACTGCAAACTTGTATCACCGATCCTGTCGCTTTCTCGCCTGTTTCCTTGTGGTGCATGCTCTGGGGATAGCCTGCTTCCTTCTTGCACCAGGAGCTCTGAAGAAATCTCCCGTGGGTCGACGGAATCTTCCCCCTGCAACCGCAGGCAACAAAAGACTGCATCACCGGTCTCTGGGTCCCCTCTCAGCACGACGAGAACTCAGCAACTCTGTCCAAGTGACTCCCACAGTCCAGTGACTCTTCAGTCCAAGTTTGGTGGAGGTAAGTCCTTGCTTCCCCACGCTAGACTGCATTGCTGGGTACTGCGTGATTTGCAGCTGCTCCGGCCCCTGAGCACTCTTCCAGGATTTCCTTCATGCACAGCCAAGCCTGGGTCCCCGACACTCTAACCTGCAGTGCACAACCTCCTGAGTTGTCCTCCAGAGTCGTGGGACTTCCTTTTGTGTCTTCGGGTGTGCTCCGGTTCACTCCTCTTCCAAGTGCCTGTTCCGGTACTTCTGCGGGTGCTGCCTGCTTCTGTGAGGGCTCCCTGACTTGCTGGGCGCCCCCTCTGTCTCCTCATCCAAGTGGCGACATCCTGGTCCCTCCTGGGCCGCAGCAGCATCCAAAAACCCTAACGGCGACCCTTGCAGCTAGCAAGGCTTGTTTGCGGTCTTTCTACATGGGAACACCTCTGCAAGCTTCTTCACGACATGGGACATACACCCTCCAAAGGGGAAGTTCCTAGTCCACTTCGTTCTTGCAGAATCCACAGCTTCTACCATCCGGTGGCATCTTCTTTGCACCCTCAGCTGGCATTTCCTGGGCATCTGCCCAATCTCGACTTTGTCGCGACTCTTGGACTTGGTCCCCTTGTTCCACTGGTACTCTCGTCTGGAAATCCACTTTGGTTGCTTTGCTTGGTGTTGGTCTTCCTTGCAGAATTCCCCTGTCACGACTTCTGTGCTCTCTGGGGAATATAGGTGCACTTTACACCTACTTTTCAGGGTCTTGGGGTGGGCTATTTTTCTAACCCTCACTGTTTTCTTACAGTCCCAGCGACCCTCTACAAGCTCACATAGGTTTGGGGTCCATTCGTGGTTCGCATTCCACTTTTGGAGTATATGGTTTGTGTTGCTCCTATACCTATGTGCTCCTATTGCAATCTACTGTAACTTTACATTGCTTGCATTACTTCCTTTTGCTATTACTGCATATTTTTGGTATTGTGTACATATATCTTGTGTATATTTGGCATCCTCATACTGAGGGTACTCACTGAGATACTTTTGGCATATTGTCATAAAAATAAAGTACCTTTATTTTTAGTATATCTGTGTATTGTGTTTTCTTATGATATTGTGCATATGACACCAGTGGTATAGTAGGAGCTTTGCATGTCTCCTAGTTCAGCCTAAGCTGCTCTGCTATAGCTACCTTCTATCAGCCTGAGCTCTAGAAACACCTTTTCTACACTAATAAGGGATAACTGGACCTGGTACAGAGTGTAAGTACCCCTTGGTACCCACTACAAGCCAGGCCAGCCTCCTACATTGGTTGTGCAGCGGTGGGATAAGTACCTGTAACTACTTACCACTTTGTCATTGTGTAATTTTCATAAGAGAATAATATACAAAACAAGTTCAGTGTATGTACACCTAACCAAAAAGTTTTGCTTTTCTTCTCTTACACTATCTGCTAAGTGCTGAAAAGTACCTCTAAACATTCAAAAAGTTTCCAAAAATTTGGAAAAGTTTTTTTTTTTGTTTCCATAAAAAGTCCTGAAACTTTTTCTATCTTTTATCTGTCCCTAAACCTTTCTTCTATCATGTCTGATGCAGGTCCTACTCTTGATCTGTTCAGCTCAGCTTATGATCACCTTAACTGGAAGGTTTTAAGGAGTCTCTGCATTGATAGAGGTTTAGGGGTGGGAAAGAATCCCTCTAGAGAATTGTTATCCAACATGCTTATTGAGAATGATAAGGCCTTAGCTGGCACATCCATTGAGAAGTTAGGAGATGGTTCACACTCTGACTCAGGGGCTCCCCTATTAAGAGTGTTAGATGGTGATCTTCCCAACCTGCCCCTTAGCAGACCACCTAGCATAGCTGGTACTAATGTGAGCTCTCATCACAGTAGGGATGTTATTCCTGCAGGCCAGGTTGTTAGGGTGCCAACTGTTAGGGACAGGTCTCCCTCTGTTCATTCACATCATTCTTCTGTGTCTAAGCATGCCCAACCCACCCACCCTGATGACAGATTGTTAGAAAGGGAGCTCAATAGATTGAGAGTGGAAGAGTCCAGACTGAAGCTTAAACAGCAACAGCTGGCTCTAGACAGGGAATCTTTAGACTTAGAGAAAGAAAGACAGGGGTTGGGGTTTGGACCCCATGGTGGCAGCAGCAGTATTCCAGATAGTAATCCTGTGAAAGAGCATGATTCTAGGAATCTGCATAAGATAGTTCCCCCTTACAAGGAGGGGGATGACATTAACAAGTGGTTTGCTGCACTTGAGAGGGCCTGTGTTGCACAGGGAGTCCCTCAAAGGCAGTGGGCTGCTATCCTATGGCTATCTTTCAGTGGAAAGGGTAGGGATAGGCTCCTTACTGTGAAGGAAAGTGATGCCAATAATTTTACAGTTTTGAAGAATGCACACTTGGATGGATTTGGCTTAACCACTGAACAATACAGGATTAAGTTCAGAGAAACCAGAAAAGAGTCCTCACAAGACTGGGTAGACTTTGTTGACTATTCAGTGAAGGCCTTGGAGGGGTGGTTACATGGCAGTAAAGTTTCTGACTATGAAAGCCTGTATAATCTGATCCTGAGAGAGCATATTCTGAATAACTGTGTGTCTGATTTGTTACACCAATATCTAGTGGACTCAGATCTGACCTCTCCCCAAGAATTGGGAAAGAAGGCAGACAAATGGGTCAGAGCAAGAGTGAACAGAAAAGTTCATACAGGGGGTGACAAGGAAGGTAAGTCTTTAGACAAGGGTGGGGACAAATCTGAAAATGAGTCTTCATCAGGCCCACAAAAACACTCTGGTGGGGGTGGTGGGTCCAAATCCTCTTCTAATCAAGTAAAGAAACCATGGTGCTATTTATGTAAAGTAAAAGGTCATTGGACAACTGATGCCAGTTATCCAAAGAAAAGCACCAAGCCTCCCACTACCACAACCCCTACTGCTACACCTAGTGCCCCTAGTAATAGCAGTGGTGGTGGGAGCAAACCTACTAATAGCCAATCCAAGGGAGTAGCTGGGCTCACTTTTGGTAATTTAGTTGGGGTTGGTCTTGTTAGGGAGACCACAGAGGCTGTGCTAGTCTCTGAAGGTGCCATTGATTTGGCCACCTTGGTTGCTTGTCCCCTTAATATGGATAAGTACAAGCAACTTCCCCTAATAAATGGTGTTGAGGTTCAGGCCTACAGGGACACAGGTGCCAGTGTTACCATGGTAATCAAGAAACTGGTACACCCTGAACAACACCTACTTGGTGACCAGTACCAAGTGACAGACGCTCATAACAACACTCTTAGCCACCCCATGGCTGTTGTGAATCTCAACTGGGGGGGGTTACTGGTCCAAAGAAAGTTGTGGTTGCCTCAGATTTACCTGTAGACTGTCTACTAGGGAACGATTTAGAGACATCAGCTTGGGCAGAAGTGGAGTTGGAGGCTCATGCAGCAATGCTGGGCATTCATGGGCATATTTTTGCTTTAACCAGGGCTCAGGCCAACAAGCAAAAAGGACAGGGTGACTTGGATCCTGGAACAATGGACCAAGTGCTCCCTAAAGCTAGGGTTAGTAAGGGTAAATCCCTACCCACTATCCCTCCCTCTACAGATGATTCTACTTCTGAGGAAGAAGAATTCCCCCCCCTGTGCAGAACCTTCACCAGAGGAGCTGGAAGCAGACACTGCTGAGCTTTTGGGTGGAGGGGGCCTGCCAGGGAGGAGCTGAGTGTGGCACAGCAAACCTGTCCCACATTAGAGGGTCTAAGACAGCAAGCTGTCAAACAGCAAAATGGGGATGTCAGTGACTCACATAGAGTTTACTGGGAGGACAACCTCTTGTATACAGAGGCAAGGGACCCAAAACCTAAGGCAGCCAGGAGATTGGTCATTCCCCTGCAATACAGAGAGTTTCTCCTATCTCTGGCACACGACATTCCCTTGGCTGGACATTTAGGGCAAATTCAAACATAGGAAAGGCTTGTCCCCCTGTTTCATTGGCCTAGAATGTCAGAGGACACAAAATATATTTGTAAGTCCTGTGTCACCTGTCAAGCCAGTGGCAAGACTGGTGGCACCCCAAAGGCTCCCCTTATTCCACTGCCTGTGGTTGGGGTTCCCTTTTAAAGGGTAGGGGTTGACATAGTTGGCCCCCTTGACCCTCCTACTGCTTCAGGCAATAGGTTTATCTTGTTGGTAGTGGACCATGCCACAAGATATCCTGAAGCAATTCCTCTAAGGACCACTACAGCACCTGCAGTGGCAAAAGCCCTCCTGGGAATCTTTTCCAGGGTGGGTTTCCCAAAAGAGGTGGTATCAGACAGGGGTAGCAACTTTATGTCTGCATACTTGAAGGCCATGTGGAAGGAATGTGGTGTAACATACAAATTCACCACACTTTATCATACACAAAGAAATGGACTGGTAGAGAGGTTTAATAAAACTCTCAAAGGAATGATAATGGGACTCCCTGAAAAACTCAGGAGGAGATGGGATGTCCTGTTACCTTGCCTCCTTTTTGCTTACAGGGAGGTACCCCAGAAAGGAGTGGGCTTCAGCCCCTTTGAACTCCTATTTGGACACCCTGTAAGAGGTCCCCTAACACTTGTGAAGGAGGGTTGGGAACAACCTTTAAAAGCTCCTAAGCAAGACATAGTGGACTTTGTACTCGGCCTAAGATACAAAATGGCTGAGTACATGAAAAAGGCCAGTAAAAACCTTCAGGCCAGCCAGGAGCTCCAAAAGCAATGGCATGACCAGAAGGCTGTTCTGATTCAGTACCAACCAGGACAGAAGGTGTGGGTCTTGGAGCCTGTGGCCCCAAGAGCACTCCAAGACAAATGGAGTGGACCCCACATCATTGTTGAAAAGAAGGGAGAAGTCACCTACTTGGTTGACTTGGGCACTGCCAGGAGTCCCCTTAGGGTGCTCCATGTCAATCGCCTAAAACCCTACTATGACAGGGCTGATCTCACCCTTCTCATGGCAACAGATGAAGGACAGGAAGAAGAGAGTGACACTCTCCCTGATCTCTTCTCTTCCACAGAACAAGATGCTCTAGTGGAAGGTGTAGTTCTGGCAGACTGTCTTACTGCTAAGCAGAAAGACAACTGCATAAATCTCCTGGGTCAATTTTCTGAACTCTTTTCTACTGTGCCAGGCACCACTTCTTGGTGTGAGCACACTATAGCTGGAGACAGCATGCCTGTCAAAAGTAAGATCTATAGGCAGCCTGACCATGTCAGGGACTGCATAAAACAAGAAGTTCAGAAAATGCTTGAACTGGGAGTGGTTGAGCACTCTGAAAGTCCATGGGCCTCTCCTGTGGTGCTTGTGCCAAAGCCTCATTCCAAAGATGGAAAAAGGGAAATTAGGTTTTGTGTAGATTACAGAGGTCTCAACCAGGTAACAAAAACTGATGCTCACCCTATACCCAGGGCAGATGAGCTAATAGATACACTGGCATCTGCCAAGTATCTAAGCACCTTTGATTTGCCTGCAGGGTATTGGCAGATCAAGTTATCAGAGGATGCTAAAGCAAAAACTGCATTTTTGACTACTGGAGGGCACTACCAATTCACAGTAATGCCCTTTGGTTTGAAATATGCACCTGCCACTTTTCAGAGGTTGGTGAATACAGTCCTGCAAGGGTTGGAGGCTTTTAGTGCAGCATATCTAGATGATATAGCTGTCTTTAGCTCCACCTGGGATGATCACCTGGTCCACCTGTGGAAAGTTTTGGAGGCCCTGCAAAAGGCAGGCCTCACTATCAAGGCTTCAAAGTGCCAGATAGGGCAGGGGAAAATGGTTTATCTGGGACACCATATGGTGGAGAACAGATTGCACCACTTCAGGGGAAAATCCAAACTATCATGGATTGGGTTCCCCCTACAACTCAGACCCAGGTGAGAGCCTTCCTAGGCCTTACTGGGTATTACAGGACGTTCATAAAGAACTATGGCTCCATTGCAGCCCCTCTTAATGACCTCACTTCTAAGAAAATGCCTAAAAAGGTATTGTGGACAGCTAGCTAACCAGAACCTCAGTGGTTATGCTCTCTCTTTACTTTCCAAATTGTCATAGTGACTAATTTCACCAATTCACATTGGCATACTGGAACACCCTTATAATTCCCTAGTATATGGTACTGAGGTACCCAGGGTATTGGGGTTCCAGGAGATCCCTATGGGCTGCAGTATTTCTTTTGCCACCCATAGGGAGCTCTGACAATTCTTACACAGGCCTGCCACCGCAGCCTGAGTGAAATAACGTCCACGTTATTTCACAGCCATTTACCACTGCACTTAAGTAACTTATAAGTCACCTATATGTCTAACCTTTACCTGGTAAAGATTGGGTTCTAAGTTACTTAGTGTGTGGGCACCCTGGCACTAGCCAAGGTGCCCCCACATCGTTCAGGGCAAATTCCCCGGACTTTGTGAGTGCGGGGACACCATATCACGCGTGCACTATACATAGGTCACTACCTATGTATAGCGTCACAATGGTAACTCCGAACATGGCCATGTAACATGTCTAAGATCATGGAATTGTCACCCTAATGCCATTCTGGCATTGGGGAGTCAATTCCATGATCCCCCGAGTCTCTAGCACACACCCGGGTACTGCCAAACTACCTTTCCCGGGGTTTCACTGCAGCTGCTGCTGCTGCCAACCCCTCAGACAGGTTTCTGCCCTCCTGGAGTCCAGCCAGGCTTGGCCCAGGAAGGCAGAACAAAGGACTTCCTCAGAGAGAGGGTGTTATACCCTCTCCCTTTGGAAAAAGGTGCCAGGGCTGGGGAGGAGTAACCTCCCCCAGCCTCTGGAGATGCTTTGATGGGCACAGATGGTGCCCATCTCTGCATAAGCCAGTCTACACCGGTTCAGGGATCCCCCAGCCCTGCTCTGGCGTGAAACTGGACAAAGGAAAGGGGAGTGACCACTCCCCAGACCTGCACCTCCCAGGGGAGGTGCCCAGAGCTCCTCCAGTGTGCTCCAGACCTCTGCCATCTTGGAAACAGAGGTGCTGCTGGCACACTGGACTGCTCTGAGTGGCCAGTGCCAGCAGGTGACGTCAGAGACCCCTTCTGATAGGCTCTTACCTGTGTTGCTAGCCTTTCCTCCTTCCTAGGTAGCCAAACCTCCTTTTCTGGCTACTTAGGGTCTCTGCTTTGGGGAATTCTTTAGATAACGAATGAAAGAGCTCATCAGAGTTCCTCTGCATCTCTCTCTTCGCCTTGTGACAAAGGATCGACCGCTGACTGCTCAGGACGCCTGCAAAACCGCAACAAAGTAGCAAAGACGACTACTGCAACCTTGTATCACTGATCCTGTTGCTTTCTCGCCTGTTTCCTGGTGGTAGCCTGCCTCCTTCTTGCACCAGGAGCTCTGAAGAAATCTCCCGTGGGTCGACAGAATCTTCCCCCTGAAACCGCAGGCAACAAAAGACTGCATCACCGGTCCTCTGGGTCCCCTCTCAGCACAACGAGCGTGGTCCCTGGAACTCAGCAACTCTGTCCAAGTGACTCCCACAGTCCAGTGACTCTTCAGTCCAAGTTTGGTGGAGGTAAGTCCTTGCCTCCCCACGCTTGACTGCATTGCTGGGTACTGCATGATTTGCAGCTGCTCCGGACCCTGTGCATTCTTCCAGGATTTCCTTCGTACACAGCCAAGCCTGGGTCCCCGACACTCTAACTTGCAGTGTACAACCTCCTGAGTTGTCCTCCGGCGTCGTGGGAATTCCTTTTGTGTCTTCGGGTGAGCTCCGGTTCACTCCTCTTCCAAGTGCCTGTTCCGGTACTTCTGCGGGTGCTGCCTGCTTCTGTGAGGGCTCCCTGACTTGCTAGGCACCCCCTCTGTCTCCTCATCCAAGTGGCGACATCCTGGTCCCTCCTGGGCCACAGCAGCATCCAAAACCCTAACCGCGACCCTTGCAGCTAGCAAGGCTTGTTTGCAGTCTTTCTGTGTGGGAACACCTCTGTAAGCTTCTTCACGACATGGGACATCCATCCTCCAAAGGGGAAGTTCCTAGTCCTCTTCGTTCTTGCAGAATCCACAGCTTCTACCATCCAGTGGCAGCTTCTTTGCACCCTCAGCTGGCATTTCCTGGGCATCTGCCCAATCTAGACTTTGTTGCGACTCTTGGACTTGGTCCCCTTGTTCCACAGGTACTCTCGTCCGGAAATCCACTTTGGTTGCTTTGCTGGTGTTGGTCTTCCTTGCAGAATTCCCCTGTCACGACTTCTGTGCTCTCTGGGGAATATAGGTGCACTTTACACATAATTTTCAGGGTCTTGGGGTGGGCTATTTTTCTAACCCTCACTGTTTTCTTACAGTCCCAGCGACCCTCTACAAGCTCACATAGGTTTGGGGTCCATTCGTGGTTCGCATTCCACTTTTGGAGTATATGGTTTGTGTTGCCCCTATACCTGTGTGCTCCTATTACAATCTACTGTAACTTTACATTGCTTGCATTACTTCCTTTTGCTATTACTGCATATTTTTGGTATTGTGTACATATATCTTGTGTATATTGGGCATCCTCATACTGAGGGTACTCACTGAGATACTTTTGGCATATTGTCATAAAAATAAAGTACCTTTATTTTTAGTATATCTGTGTATTGTGTTTTCTTATGATATTGTGCATATGACACCAGTGGTATAGTAGGAGCTTTGCATGTCTCCTAGTTCAGCCTAAGCTGCTCTGCTATAGCTACCTTCTATCAGCCTAAGCTGTTAGAAACACCTCTTCTACACTAATAAGGGATAACTGGACCTGGTACAGAGTGTAAGTACCCCTTGGTACCCACTACAAGCCGGGCCAGCCTCCTACAAGCAGCCCCAGTGGGCAGCCGTTCGAGGCTGCAGGGGAAGGGCTGGAGCCTCCCCCCACCACTGGCATCCCCGACACCAGCACCGCCACCAGCAGCAGCAGCCCCAGTGGGCAGCCATCCGAGGCTGCAGGGGAAGGTCTGGAGCCTCCCCCCACCACTGGCATTCCCAAAACCATCCCGCCACTGCCACCACTGAGCAGCCGTCACCGCTGGCAGGCAGTGTGTAGTCCTGCCTCCATGGGCTGTAGTGCGTCCTGGACCCTGCAAATCCTGTAAGTGTGACACCCAGGTGAGAGACTGTGACCTTGCACACCCCAAGTGCTGCATCACAGGGCACAAGGCACACTCCAGAACCAGTGGAAGAAGCCATCCACTCACCCCCTCCTTGCCAGGATGAAGCACACTGGGCACAAGGCCCCCTCCAGAACCAGTGGAAGAAGCCATCCACTCACCCCATCCTTGCCAGGATGAAGCACACTGGGCACAAGGCCCCCCTCCAGAACCAGTGGGAAAACCACCCACTAGAGAGACTGTGGCTTTGCACTCCCCTGGACCAAGCAGTGGGCAAACCACCCACTTGAAAGACTGTGGCTTTGCACTCCCCAGGACAGAGTGATGGGTATGTTGCCCCCTCTGGGACCAGTGGTGTTGTGCCATCTTCCGGCTGAGTTATCCCCCGTTCCCCATCCCACTGAAGTGCCTGTGTATTTTCGACCTGATGCCCCTGCAGTGTTCTCTCCGTGTTGTTTCAGGAGTCAAGTTGGGCCTTGGCCTATGTGATGTAGCCCTGTGGCCCACAGACATTGAGGACTGGACAGTGTCCCTCCATTTGAATATATGTATATACTGTTTTAATTTTGAAGCACGAATTTCAACTATTTGTTCTTATTACACTCACTTTAATCAATTCCTTTTGTCTTTGCATTATTCCTGAGGGGTACAGGGTGAATATGTAATGTTAGTGCATCTGTTTGTGTGTATGGTGTGGGGGTGGGTGGGAGTGTTGCGTGTGTGTCGCTCTCTTTTTCCTCCCCCCTCACTTGTGTGATAGGCAGCAGTACTCACTGTGGTCGTCTTCGCCTGCGTTGCTGTACGTAATGCATGAAGATGTATAGCTGCATGGGGAAGATGTGCAACTCGGGCTCCATGGCGTCGTGGTTCTTCCTTGAGCCTCCAGAGGTGAGTCCTTTGCCTTGTGTGTACTGTTTCCGCCGTGCTTTTGATGTTGTTGGTACCCCCCGTAAAAGGTGGCAGATAGGCCTGTTGTTATACTGTGGGCGGTACATTGTCTTCCACGTGGCTGTTGGCGGTTACTGCTGCGGTGCTTGTTGCTACCGCCGTGGCAGTTGGTGTCTTAAAGGGGCTGTCTGTCTGAGCCGTTTCCGCCGTGGTCATAATTCCATTTTTGTTACTGCCGGCCTGTTGGTGGTATTACCGCTGCTTTATCACCGA
Source organism: Pleurodeles waltl (assembly GCF_031143425.1). Classification (NCBI taxonomy): domain Eukaryota; kingdom Metazoa; phylum Chordata; class Amphibia; order Caudata; family Salamandridae; genus Pleurodeles; species Pleurodeles waltl. The sequence goes on from NC_090440.1 coordinate 814,158,814, forward strand.
CCGCCAGGGTTGTAATGAGGGCCATAGTGGGTTAAACCCTTTGATACATCAGCCTCCTTTTCTAACAAGTCAGAATTGATATCAGGTACCAGCTAAAAACAACAGGTTTTAAAAATTCAATACAAGGTAGCTATGAAAAGAATGTTGTCACTATGCACATGGGGTAGTGGAGAAAACATGACAAGATTTTCTGCATACTCCAAAAATTCATACCTGCAAGGTGTCCGAATGGTATGTGATATATCAACATCCGAACCTAGCCTTTGCACTTTACTACGGGGGAATTTGAGCCCATAGTTACAATGTTGGACTGTCTGTTACTAGCTTGTGAAAACATGCGAATGAAGTCTGAACATAGGCTTGAAAACTACAGAAAATTGTTTAATGTATAGACAGCTCTAGAGCTTTAAGTTCTTGTAGTTTGAGTCATAATTGCAGTAGGTGAGATAAGATGATCCACACTAAAAATGAAGTCCCTCGTCCCTGCTTCTAAATATGAATGTCTGAAAGCTTATAATCAAACACAGGTCAGCACAGGGTCAAAAGTAGCAAAGTGTGTGTTGTGCAAATTTGGCAAAGCTTGGACACAGATGTCAGGCAACTGCAAAATAGTTTGTCTAACTAAAGATATCTTTATTTTCCTCTAAAGTCCTGAGACGGAATTGTGAGCTGGACCTATGAGGAAGCCCTTGGAAACATCCTTCAGACAGAGTGAAAAAAGTCACCTGCTGATTGACCTACCAAAGTGATGACATTCTGCTTTAAAAACTGGAGTGAACAGTTGCTGTACACCTTACTCATCAACACGAGTAAGGTGTACAATAATTACATCTGACTAAGTACAAACTGTAGTTTAGCTCTGAGAAAAGTGTGAGGAATAGTGCATTATTAACCCTTGAAAACATGCAAACTGAAGTTTGAATGTAAACCCTAAAACTATTGAAAATTATTTTATCTGTAGACAGCTGTAGAGCTTTTAAGTTCTGTGACTTGCATGATTATTTCTGTAGGTGAGAATAGAGCATCCATACTAAAAATTAAGTTGCTTTCTCATGTATCCAAACATAGGTTTCTGAAAGCTCATAATGAAACGGAGCACATCAGCACATGGTGGGAAAGTGAGTTTTGTACAAAGTTAGTATAATTTGGACTTGTGTGTTTGGCAGCTGCAAAATATTGCATCAAAAGACATCTGTATCTTCCTCTCTTATATCCTAAGAAAGAGATAGGACTGGAAGCCATATGGAACACCTTGGAAACACTCTCTACAAAGTATCTGAAAAGTAGTGTGCTGCTACGGTAGTGAAGTGGTCAGATTTGCTTTTACATAGTGGACTGAACATTACTTTGCACCATACTTCAAATGGACCCATATAAGAACGAAGTTGTGTGTCTCTGCCTCGAAAACCGGAGCAGGACAGAGTTGAATGTGGGAAAGCATGCGCCCTACAAAGGTATCATGGCTTGAAGTCGGGTTTCCAGCAAACACAAAATATTTCATATAAGAATATCTTTACCGTAATTTCTTTATGTTCTGGGAAAGGAATTAGACCTGAATATATGCAGAACTGATGAAAAACAGAGTTGAGAAATTGATCAAAAGTAGACTGAAATTAAGCTTACCAACGGGGTGAGATTTGCTTTTAGAAATTACACACAAAACTTCCTTCACACTATAGATGTGCACTGAAAATGACAGTGCTGATCAAGTTGGATATAATCATGCACAACATGCAGCTTTAACCCTGAGGAAAAATATGTGCAATAGCACAAAAATGATTTGTGAAAACATGTGAAATGAAGTTTCATAGTAGGCCAACGTACAACAGCAAATTATTTAAGTCTAATCAGGTCTACAGCTTTAAGTTCTTGTAGTGTGCATGATGACTAAACTCCATGAGCAAGGAACACCAAAAGTGAAACTCAATTAACTAAACCTTCCTCCCTAAAACATCTGTTTGGAAAGTCATAATGAAACAGAGCAGAGTAGTATAGGGTTTAAGGTGGAAAGTGTGCATTCTATAAGTATTCTTTGGATAGAGTTGATAGGGTCTCTCTTAACATTAATATTCCACCCAATTTTTAAAAAGGTGAGAAGTGCAAGGGCTTAGCAGATAGGGTTCTCTGACACATTTGTAACAGAGTGCTCTGTGTGCTAAAGTGTAAATTACCCTTTTTGATATTAGTTAGGACACTCTGCCTGTATGGGGTGGGATGTTTTAATACCCTTATAGCCCATTGTGATAGGTTTTACTCATCGTTAAATTGACATTCCATTATCATAGTCCTTCGCCTTTGTATTGCATGTATAACACTGATACAGGTCATTAATTGCTGCTACAGTTTGCAGCAGTAGTTTAAATGGATATATTAAGACTTTCCGTCCTCAGGGGTAGATTTTTCTAATAATGCTTTATCTCGCTGTAGGTGGATATTAAAGCCATTAAAGTGCTACTTAATTGTTATAGACATTTACCGTTGGCACAGGTATATTAAATTGGAGTGGACATTTAATGGCTGACATTTTCTCATACAGTAAGCTATAAATGTATATTCCTCATTCATTTCCTCATGGGGCATAATGGTCTAATAGCATTATAGTCCACTATAGCAGGCTACTGTATCCATTATCGTTCCACTCCATTTTTATTGACCTTCTCTTTTAGTGTGGATCTATAACACTAGAGTGGGTCTTTAATGGCCTGCTATAGAGGATGATTAGCATATATTAATACTGACATGATAAACAATATACCGTTTTTTTTTATCTATTAACCAGAAAAGTCGTTGTAATAGAAACTTTTTGTGTGTTTTGAAATAGTTTGTAACTTTGTTTGTATTTTTATTTTTTTAGGGATTGAACTACATCAAGAAACAAGCGCTGGCAAAAAGTTTGTAGGTCTTGCCCTGTGTAAGAGCCATTGGCTTTGCCAATGTGTTTTTGTCATGCTTTACTCCAGCATGGCTGAAGTTCCTCATAGCTAAAGGTTAATGACTTAGAGGAGAGCTGAGTGACAAAGAGTGAAGAAGAGTGCCAGAGAGTGGAAAAGAGTGCTGCAGAGTTAAGAAGAGTGTTGTAGAGTAGAGGAGAGTGTCGTAGAGTGTTGGTTAGTGGAGAGTAGTGAAGGGTCATAGAGTGGAGTAGTATTTAGTGGAGTGGCTTAGAGTGGAGTATTGTGGAGTAGTGTGTTGGAGAGAGGAGGGGCATACAGTAGAGTGGTGAAGAGTGACGTAGGGTGTCAGAGACTTCAAATGGAGTAGAGGTGTCGTCGAGTAGCGGTGTAGTAGAGTGCAGTGTTGTAGAGCAGAGTGTCAGAGCAGACTGGCGTAGAACGGAATGGAGTAGCACATAGTGGAGTGGTATCATAAATTGGATGGGCATAGAGTGGATTAGAGTGTCAAAGTGGAGTGACATAGAGAGGAGTAGTGGGTTGCAGAGTGGAGTATGGACGGTGCAGTAGCGCAGTACCATTACAGACAACATATTTTCAGTTGAGATTATCATTACATTTCAAGGGACATGTAGTTTTCCTGATAACACATATACAGCACACAAACAATAATGTGTGAAAATTGGCATCACCTAGTATTAAATTGTTTCCACCACACTTCAGAATTACAAAAAATGTGCTTTGTTTGTGCTTTCCTTATTCTGATACAATCTTACATATTTGAACAGTTCATTTACTGCCATTTAAATTTTGTCACACTTAAAAACAAATAAAATCCTATAGCCTTTCCTTTCTCACCCCCAGTACCAAGCTAGGTTTTCACATGAATCCTCTCACTTTGCAGCCAGAAAAAGAAAAGTAAACACCAACCTCTTGCGGAAGATAGAGCCTAATATTTGACCCGTCTTTGAAAGCAGAGCAAATGTGATAAGATGAAAACAAAATTTAAAGACCTTTTTATTGCTCATTCACTTGTGAACTCCAGCATGGTCCCTACTCTCCTTCTTACACAGCCTATAGCACGGGGATGAAATTGAGGAAGAGGATTGCTTCAGTATTCATAAAGAGCACTAACCAAAATAAACAAGCCTGTAGACAGAACATTGCTCCTCACAGACATGAGAGACTGATGAACTACTAGTGGCAGAGATAAGTTGAATCAATCAAACTAAAAGATAGGAGTCAGGAAAATGTTGCAAACAAATACAGCATGTTTATTGCTGTGCACTAGCATTCCAAGGTAGACAACTGAAAACATACTCTCATGGAGTGCCTCATGAAAAAGAAAGAAAAAGAGTTCCCAGAAAGCGAGCATTCATGGAAGAATACAAGGAGCCAACCAGAGAGGGGTAAGCAGGATATACTCACAAAGATATGCTGGACAGTCTAAAACAAATAAAGCTAGCAAATAAAAAGTACACAAATGTGAGTTACAGAACACAAATCCAATGGTAAGCAATGGATGGAGTGCATTCCTAGGGAAGCTTTCAGCATGTCCCCAATATGGCTTTGCAACCAGATAGCTGCCTTGTCTGGTAGGTTTCAACTTAAAAAGGGGATTGGAACTTGGATCCAAAAATAAGTTTAAAAAAAAAAAAAGAGATTTCTTGTAAACTTGCTGGTGAGCAGTCAACAACTGGTCCTGACTTGGGTATTTTGCTTTATAGAAGGCACAAACTTCCCGCATTACTAATCTTCAGATACAATGGATTTAGATAACTGGTCAGAACAGAAGCAGCAATGTTCCTAGGCCAGTCAATGCAATGTGCACTGGACAAGTGGATGTGGAGGCTCCTTAACCTGCCTGCTGGGCCCAGCATTAGGATGCATTAGCCTTTTAACTAGTATCTCTGGAAAAGTTGTTATGGCAGAGCTTGCAAGTGACCACCTGTGAATCAACCTTTTTTCTTCCCACTGGAATTGTAATGAAGTCCCAAACAATGGAATGTAGTGTGGTATTCTCAACTTCATAAGATGCCATTTTTTTGTTTTATGCAATCCTAAAACAAAGGCAACTACAAAAATAGTAGCACAGAATCGAGAGGGGGTGAATCCTCTGAAATGTCATCCCTAACAAGAGTTAGAGTTGGGGAACAGCCAGAGAATACCTCACAATATTGACGCAAGCCAATGAGATATAGTTTTATTGTGAGTTACAGGTACTGTTTTAATGTACTACAGAAACACAATAGCAACAAAAAAGAAAGAAAGTTTACTAAAAACAAGGCATCTTCATTAGTGGTGCCTGTGAGGAAATCATAGGCTCCAAAAAGACTACATCTTCATAGACAATACAGAAATGTTTTTTAAACTAAAAGTGATTAAAGGCTTTAACTCTATGTGTCCTGCAGGAGTACTGCGGTGCTTTAGGGAAGGTCAAAAAATATTTTTATGAAAGCAGCCATTTGATTTGCCAGAAAGTAAAGAGTAGTTAGAACAAGCCCATAGGCTATAGGGAAAAACAGGAAAGATGTTCCTGGATAACATTTGCATTTGCATTTGCAGAGAAAGCTCGAAAAAAATAATATCCAGATTCATCATGGCATCTCGCAAAACTAGGGAGAACAGTATCAGTTCCAGGCCTAACATCATCATGCCAGGATGAAGATTCAATTGTGGTGGCCACAACATCTTCAGCACCACTATCAACTAGGCAAGAGAAAAATCTATTGTGTGGCAGCTTTATGCTTCCACCAGGGCAAAAACAAAATGAGTGCCCCAAATTTCATGTGCATTTTGTGCAATCAAGAACGTCATTGTGGCGATCCAGGGCACAACCTCCATGGGTACGTACGGAATGTGGAAGCGCCTCAGATCAATGCATTCAAATTAGATTGTCTGGACTGAATACCAGAAAGAAAATGTAACAGGTGAAGAAGTACAAAGAGCACCTGCTGATAGACTAAACAGCAATAGGAGAAGCAAGACTGCAATATGCAGTATTTCATGATGTACTGCAACAAAGGTCACTAGGTGGTCTCTTCAGGTGATACTAACAGGAGATTGAGGGTGTGGGAGATGGTATTACTCCTGAAACAGTCTGGAATTTACTTACAAATCCAGACTCTATTGCATAAAAAAAGTATACAACCCCTGCGGTGTTGAATGCATTTAAAATGTGACTTACTAGTTCACCCAAATGTCTCGGAAAGCTGGTATTTATGAGGGATTGTATCTTTGCTGATGACCCTGCTACTTGTTGGGGTGAATTCAATTTAGTTTTATTGGGACTCAGGGGGCTAGCTTAGCCCTTTGGCTTGCAGGCCTCTGTCCCCGTCACCTACTGACTTTTAACCCACTTAGCTTGCTCTGTTTTAATCTATTTATTTTATTATTTCTTTTAAGATGGCTGCCTTTGTTTATAGTTATAGAGATGTTTTGATTTGCAGCATCAGTGCCACTCTGTGAAAGCATCACTATCGGCGTCATAATCAAGTTATGTCCATAGGTATAAACATCATGTCCCTTTCCCACTTATGTGTGACAGGAACATAGTGTACACTTTTTGGGGATTGCTTATATAATTGCTGCCACAAGCCTGCCTCCTTATCAATTGTTTGGGAACATACTTGCAACAACGGTCCTACATAATCTGCATAAATACATCTCTCACGGACAAGGTTATAAGAGGGATTCCTTTCAGATGCCATCTACACTGAACGTCACCTTGCTGCAGAACTCAGCCTTTGTGTTACCATGGAGTCTGACCTAGAGATCTCATTTCAAGTTAATGAGGGTTGGGGGGGGGGTGCTTCTCATGGACATGATACTGGCAGATTAGGTTTACCTTTCCTAGCTCTCATTAGGTTAGATATTAGGTTCTCTTGGCTAGGAATTTTACATTTCATGTTTATTGTAAGATCGTGGGGGGTTTTCTATTCACAACTCTCATCATCACAATTATGCTTCTTTTATTGTTCGCTATCCTAATCATTGCAGCTCATGCATTTTACCGTAGATTGCAGTCTTTTTAATGAACCTATTGAAAACTCTCCTGCATCTCATTTATTGCCTTTGTGTGACTGAGATGTATTGCTAAGGAGAGAAAAGGGTATCTTCTGTTCCACCACGACTTCCCTGAGATGTTGCAATCCAGAGTCCATGCGTAAGGCTGCGACAAATCACCTTTTACTGTGCGGATTTTTGGTGAGGGACTGCTTGTGACCCGGGAGGGATGGGCCGACAATTGCGACTTGTTGTAGGAGTGGCTTAGCCACCTACAACCAAAAGTCCTGTCTTCCCGAAACCAGCAGTCTGCTGGCTGGGGGAGCATGAGAAGAGGGTGGATGGGGACAGCCCACGGAAGTTATGAAGTGTGCCCAGTGCGGTGTAACATATGAAGGCAAGTGTCTATGGCAGTGGGCCCTAAGTACATTTCCACAACAGGTCACTATTTGAGAAACAGAATTCACATATGAGACACCTTCTCTCATCCCACAACAACCTTGATCACTCAGCATCAAGTATCTTCCATTTGAATGTAACTAAAATACTGGGCAAATCAAAGAGACAGGAATACCCTTCAATAGCAGGCTAAGTTAGCCGCCGATGCAGTACATGCACAGTACAATGCCACCTGTTTACAAATAAGTGAATGGCTTACAGAAGTCTCACAGACCCTTCGGCTAAGATTTTTTTTTTTTTTAAATCTCTTTATTGAATTTTACAGTTAGCAGCTTTTACATTGATTTAATAAACAGTGTATTTTTTTTATGCAATTGTGAGGTTTTTTTTTTCCATTATTTTGCTTCTGATCATTTTATACATCTTGTTCTACATATTTTGCAGTTAGAATCTTTATAGCATTTGGTTCAAAGAGCATTGTAAAAGTAATGAGAAAACTGGAAAGAGGAAAACAAAAGATAAAGAAGCCAGAGTGGGGCTGTGGAGACAAGGTTATATATATAATGGGTTGGGGGGAGGTGAGAAAGATGCTAGTGTTGAAGATGCGTTGGTGGGGGAGTTGACGGTTTCATTGTGGATGTTTTGTTAGGCTGGCAAGGTCTGTGTGGGGTTTGGGGGGTTCTATATTACAGTCTTGTGTGTTTCTTTTAGAGGAGTATTGCGAGTACTTGTATATGGTTTGTGGTTGTAGTGTCTTGTTGCTGCAGTCATTTGCCGTTATCTTGCAAACATTTTCTAAGGTGGGCGGGTCTCATCCTTTTCGAGTAACTGCTCTAGGAAGGTGTCCCATATCTCCGCATTTTTTACTACAATCCCTATATCCTTTAATGAGTCCAATACATGTTTTTCTGCGTTGGCCCAGTCTATTAGGTCTTTATGCCATCTGTTTATATCCGGGGTGCCAGGAGACTTCCATTGTGTTGCGATGAGGCGTTTAAAGATAATAAACGCTATATCTGCGCATCTATGTTTTTGCCTATCTTTATTGCATCTGTGTCGTATGCCCAATATGCAGGATTCGGGTGTAGGATTCAGCTTTAGTCCCGTCTATTTATTTGTATGTTGTGTGACAGTGTGCCATGTACGAAGTAGTGGTGGGCAGCTCCAGGTCATGTGACAAAAATCTGCTTCCTTGGTTCCGCAACGTGGACATTCAGATGTTGCTTGTGGGAACATGCGTTTTATGCGAAGTGGGGTTAAATATGTCTGGTGTAAATAATTTAGTTGGGTGTATCTGAAGCGGGCGTTGCAAGAAATTTCTCGCGTGGTCATTAGGGCCATGGTCCATTGTTGCTCTGTGAGAGGTGTTTGCAGAGCCTTATCCCAGTGTGATTTGGCTTGTGCTTGTGCAGGGTAAGCTTGTAGTTTGTGGTATATTTGAGATATACTTAGTGGCGTGTTAATATCTGCTAGTAGTTTGTGTAAGGCGGAGGCTGTTGGTGGTTCTGAGTTGCCTTGGCCCCATACTTTGCGTATCAGTCCTTTGATTGCCCCGTATGTTATGAATTCCCCTGGTCCTAAGTTGTATGTCTCTGCCTATTTTGTATATGTTATGTATTGTTCGTCTACATATAGGTCGCACGACGCTAGATACAATGTTTTGTGCAATTTATTTATTCCTGGTATGGCTAGTAGGGGAATCTTTGGTGAGTATTGTGGTGCGCGGGTTCCCCGAGATACATATCGATTCCAGGTGCGTACGGCAAGTGTCATTAGTGCGTTTTTGTGATGTGAGGTGTGTGTCCCTCCTATGAGCCAATCTAGTATCTTTGTTCTCCCTAATTGTGTTCGCAATTTATGTCCCTCTGGACTTGGAGGGTCTTGTAGCCAGGTCATGATCCAATGTAGCTGTGCCGCTGCATAGTAATGCTCTAGGTGCGGTACCCCCATTCCTCCCTTTTCCATTGGGAGGTAGAGTTTATCAATGGCTACCCTTCTGCGACCATTCGCCCATATCAGTTCAATCAATAGTTTGGTTAATTGTGTGAAGAGTGTTTTTGGTAATATTAGTGGTAGTGCTGTGAAGTAATAGAGTAGTCGAGGTAGTACTATCATTTTGTCCAGAGCCACTCTTCCCATAGGTGAGAGGGGTAGTGAGCACCAGAGGGGTATTGAGCTTTTGATTGATCTGATGGCTCTGTCCAGGTTGCCTTCCTTTAGGTCTGTAGCGCTACGATAGATGTGGACTCCTAAGTATTTAAAAGTGGTTTGTTCCCATTGTAATGCATCATCAGTTGACGTTTCGGCATGTGGTGTTGGGGATGGGCACATGGGGAATATGCATGATTTGGACCAGTTGACACGCAGACCTGATAAGTCTCCGAATGTGATAAGTAGTTTTAAGATATGTGGTAGAGATTCTGTATGGTTGTGTAAGTATATTAGTGCATTGTCTGCGTATAATGATATTATGCGGAATTCTTCGCCATCTGGGATACCCCATTGTACTGTTTCATTGCGTAGTCTTGCCGAGAGTGGTTCTATTGCGAGTGCAAATAGTAGTGGTGATAGCGGGCAGCCTTGTCGCGTTCCTCTTCCTATGTCAAATTTCTCTGAGATGATTGCGCCGGTTTTAATCCGTGCTTTGGGGTTAGTGTATATTATGGATATCCAGCGTGTAAAGCCAGCACCAAATCTCATTTTTTGTAACGTTGTCATCAGAAATGGCCAGCCCAGAGTGTCAAAGGCTTTTTCCACATCCAGTGACACCGCCACACTGGATTGATCCTGTTCCTGAGTCATGGACATAATGCGTATTAAGTTTCTTATATTAATAGCGATATTTCGCCCTGGTATAAAGCCAGATTGATCTGGGTGTATTAGGGTAGTCATTAGCGGCAGGAGGCGATTGGCTAGAATTTTCCCCAGAATTTTATAGTCCGAATTTAATAGAGATAAGGGTCTGTAGGAGCGGACGTTTAAAGGGTCACGACCTTTTTTGTGTAGGACTACAATTGTCGCTTCCCTTTGCGTTTCTGTGAGTTGTCCTCTTTCATATGCTTCTTGTAGCATATTTTGGAGTGATGTGATTATCTGTGGTGTGAAAGTTTGGTAGTATTCGATGGGGAGACCATCTGTTCCTGGAGTCTTATTGTGTGCCAACTGTTTTAATGCCTGTAGTATCTCTTCCCTTTCGATTGGTCTATCAAGGTTGGTTATTTGTTCTGCATTTAGTCTTTTCATTGGGGCTTGTTGAAAGAACTTTGCCAGTTGTGTCGGATGTGGGGAAGGTTCAGCTGTGTACAGTGTGCTATAGTATTGTTTGAATGTGTTGTTAATCTCTTGTTGTGTGTTTATCATTATGCCTGTGTCTTGGCGTATAGTGTTTATGGGAGTGACTTTCCGTGTCCCTTTTGCTAGCCAGGCTAACAATCTGCTAGAGCGGTCGCCTTCAGCGTGTAGACGTGCTATGTAGTGTTAATGATCGAATTTACGCAATCGTGTCTCAGTTGCGTTCCATTGATTTTTGAGGTTAGTTAGTTCGTTACTATTGCCTCTCCACAGAGTCATTTCACATTCTGTGTTGTGAATTTTGCTTTCTGTTTCGTGTAGTTCTGCACTTAATGCTCGGCGGACTCCTCCTGCCGTTGCTATGCACATGCCCCTTATAACTACCTTGTGACCGTCCCATTCTACAGCACGTGATGTTGTTGTCTTTGTATTAATTGCAAAGTATGTCTCTATTTCTTCTGCTATTTTAGCGCGGAAAGGGGGATCACGTAATTGGGTGGGTTGTAGGCGCCATGTTGGTATGCATGTTGTTTGTCTGCCCCATTTTAATGATACTAGTAGTGGGCAGTGGTCTGATAGGGTTTTGGCGAGGTATGTTGCGTTATGTATCATATGTGCTAACCCGTTAGTGGATAATAATAAATCTATTCTCGTATGGAGATGGTGTACTGGTGAGTAGAAAGAGTATTCTCTATCTGTGGGGTGTAAGCGTCGCCATATGTCTTGTAGTTCTCTTTCTTGTATCCATTTATTGAGTGCACAGGACAGTGTCTTGCATTGGGTGTCTCTCATTGAGGGGTGTGATCTGTCTAATGACATCTCAATTACACTATTAAAGTCACCTCCCCAAATAGTGGGTATGGTTGGGTCATATGGGATTTGCGTGGTGATACTTCGGAGGAATTCTCCCTGTCCCATGTTGGGTGCATATAGTCCAATTATCGTTAGTTGCTTTCTGTCTAACTCTCCATCTAGACTAGTGTATCTTCCATTGTTGTCTGTATGTATATTTTTGATTGTGTACGGTACACCCGGAGCTATCCATATTAATACACCCTTCGCATATGTCGAGGTTTTGGTTCCGTGTGTTATTCCCGACCATTTTTTGTCTATTTCACGCAGTTCGTGCGCTGTGGCATGCGTCTCTTGTAGTATAGCTATATGTATTTTGTGTTGTTTAAGGTATGAGTGTATCTTATGTCTTTTAGTCATATTTGCTAGTCCCCTAACCTTCCAGGTTACTATATTATATACCATCATTTTGTATGGATTGCTTAGTATAGTGTGTTTCACGTGTCCTGGTTCCCAGGCTGTTACACCCGCCACTCCCCAAATCTCCTTTGTGTGGGATATTAAGCATCTTGTGGAAGAGAATAAAAGTAAAAGAGAAGGTAGAACTTACATTGGTTAATCTTACTGGGGGCTGCAAGGCACAACTGGTGCAACTTTTTACATTTGCTACTGCAAGGTCCTTACGGTTACCCATTGGGTTGTGGGGGGGCGTTGTACTGTTTCTCAGAGTGTCTCGATTTCCAGCCCGGTAGTTTGTGCTTGCATCCCCTCACGTGTTTTATTTGTGTCAAGTCTGGTTGTTGCTCCAGGCTTACTTGATTTTTGGGGGAAGAGTTTCTGTGATATTTTTATTGTTCTGCTTTTTGTTCCTTGAGTTCTTGAGTGTGCACTAAGGAAGTCTCACTATTACAGAGTTAAAGGTTGTACGCCGAGTGTGGGGTAAACGTTGGTCCCGCAGTGAGTGCCGGCGCGGTTAGTCCTTGTTGACTGTTCGTTGAGTCTGAATCTGAATTGTTTGTGTCTTGGCTGGATCGTGGTTGAATGGATGAAAACCTGTTCGCCAGTTTTAAGACTTGGAGTTGTTCCGCCTCTACTTGTGATTTTGTTGGACCCAATTCTGTCTTACGTGTTGATTTTCTTTTGCGTTGCGGTTGTGGGGTCAGCCACTGTTTTTGTTTTCGGGTCCCAGCTGTAGGGTCTATCAGTCCTTTCGCATGTATCCAAGTCCATGCATCTTCTGATGTTGGGAATATATGCGACCTTTCACCGTCCACTACCCGCAGTTTAGCTGGGTACATCAATGAGTATGAATAGTTTTTATCTCTCAATATTTGTTTTGCTGTGTTGAAGGTAGCGCGTTTGCGTTGGACTTCAGCTGTGTAGTCTGGGTAGGCCGTGATTTTTGTATTCTCTATATCAATTGGGCCTGTTGTGCGGAAGTTTCTTAGTATCTGGTCCCTGTCTCTGTAGTTGAGAAGTCTCGCGATTAGTGGTCTCGGTGGGGCTCCCGGACGGGGAGGGCCCCCTGGAACTCGGTGTGCTCGTTCCACTATTAATAGTGGTGGGGGGTCGTTTGTAAATATGTTTTCACTAAGCCAGCGCTCCAGGAATAGTTCTGCGTTTGGGAGTTCGATCTTCTCCGGGAAACCGAGGAATCTCACATTATTGCGGCGAGAGTGTCCTTCCGCCACGTCGGCCCGTTTGTTTAGGCGTAGTATTTCAGTTTCCTGTTGTTGAAGCCATTGTTTTAGGTCTGTTATGTCTGGTTGCGTCGATTTAAGGGTTATTTCCGTTGTTGCGACCCTTTCTGTGAGTTTTCGTTGTTCCATTCGAAGCGTGTTGACTTCAGCCACTACAGTGTCTATTTTTCCTTCTAACGATGTTTTGGTGTCAAGTATTGCTTGGAGTACCTTTTTCATTTGCACGGAGTTGGCGGATAGGGTCTCTGTTACTCTGTGTAGGACATTTGGGTAAGGTTCTATGTCCATTTCTGAGGCTGATGAGGGTCCAGTTTCAGTTTGTGTTTTTTGTGCTTTCGGTTTCACCATTTTTATATTAACTTTAAGTTCGAGTGTATCAGATTTTAAATTTGTGCAGATTGTCCTCCGTGGTAGCAACCCGTCTCGGGATCGTTGATCAACAACGTCGCTCTATCCGGTGGTCTTGATTTTATAGTTGTGACTGCTCGTGTGCTTGGTGCTATGTCCCGATTTTGGGGCTAGATGGGGTCGAGATCCCCGCCTCTCTGCGCGTGCATGCAGCGGTTTCCCCGCGGGTCATCCAGCTCCCCTCTCAGCCGTGTCTATCTTGTGACATCCGGCCCGTGCCCCTCGACAACTTCCACACTAGTGAGCCTCTCTGTGTCGGCCGTAGAAGAACTGCAGAAATGCGCAACTATAGTGTAGCGGCGTCGCGCCGCGTGCCTCGTCTGAATTATCGGGTTGATTTAAGCGCCGGTGCTTATTGCGCACGTCCACCGATGTCGGTGTCGTCTACGGGTTTCAGCGCATTCAGCGGCCGGGGCTCAGTCTCACCTTCATCGTTTCTTTAGGCCTTTTGCTCCGTACCACCCCGCTGATCACGTCCATGTTTAAGCAATTTTGAACCCTCGTCGCTAGGTGTTTCCGCTCGCCCAGGGCCTAGCTCCGCAAGTGGTCTCGCCGTTAGTGACGTTAGCAGCGGCGCGAGTCAGGGCCCCGATATATGTCTTGGGGTCGTGCGCTCCTCACCTCCGTCTCGTCCCGCTCCGGCGCCCGGATTCCTCCCGATTCAAGTAGGCCCGCGTGTGGGCGCCGCCTCAGCTCCTTTGCGGGTCGTCCGGTCTGCGCTCACTGTGTCGTGGGTTTTCGTTGTACGGTCTTACTTATTGTGTTTTCCATATTGCACTCATTTACAGCAGTTTTCATGTGCAATATCTGGGATTTTGTTGCTTTATCAGTATCTTTTGCCGGCTGTGGACAGAGCTCACTTTAGAGCGTCCTTTCATGTCGCCATCTTGGCCACGCCCCCTCCCTTCTGCTAAGATAAACTTCTTTCTCCCCACTCGCACACTTGTAACCGATAGGCAGTTCACACACCTCATGAATACAACTCTTCCCTAAGTGTTTAAACCTGCCAATTGGAAAATGTTTCTCATATTAACCACACTGATGATGGTGTTTCAGCCACTGTGAAAGGCAACTTTTCTAACTTATCTATTTAAGCATGGTGTAACTAGCTTCCTTTTTTGCTATTATCTGTTGTTTCTGTGTGAAGTTGAATGGAGCAAATAACTTTTTCGAGTTCACTTGCTTCCAGGGCATGCATCTGCCATCATAACCTGTAAAGTCCAACTGAACTGGATAATGGACCTAAGCTGACCCTGTCCATGTTGTAATATTGACATATCATTTTGGATAATGTCTTAAGCAGATGACACAATGTTGTTTAATGTGTAAATGTGAGTGGACAGTTTGTTGATACCATTATCAACAATGGCTGATGCTTTCTCTGAGTTTGCCTGGTCTATTTGCTTTAAACAAGTAGCAGCTTTCATTTGTGAATGCTTCTATATTTTGTTTTCTATTGTACCTAAGAATCTTTTGAAGTGTGGTTTCCTAGGACCTAACAAGAAATCTTGCACATCTACATACTCAGAGAGGAGAGAGAGGTGTTCCTTAACAGCAGTCGATGTGAAGTGTTGCAACCATTGCTGACAATTTTCCCAAGCTATATGTGCTGATTTTACCTTTGTTGTGTGGTGACATAACAACGGTCTGGGCTGTCTGCTTTAAAACTCTGTGTAGAGTAAATGAAACATGCATGACAACCATTTGTGTCCACTGGCCACAATAGAAACCTGTGTTTGACCTGAAAGTGTTAAACTGAATGTATCTTTCTTAACCATGCCATTTAGCTAGTCTTCTGTAAAAATCACAATATGTTGCCAATTCTTGAATTTTGCTATTGAAGGACTACTGAGCACGTTCAAATCTTTAACTTTGTTATGCTTTATGGTGTATTCTTTCCAATCTCTGAATCCGTTAAGGCTTAATAGTGTAGATTTTCATTGAAGGACTGGACACATTAGTACGAATCACACAAGAAGTGTGGGGAATTCAGAATTTCTATGTTCCAGTGCCAAAATCAATGCTTTCAACTCAGCAACTTGTGCTGTGCAATCCCCAAGGTATTGTATGAAGGTTTGTTAACGGTGAAACTCACCATCCCTTATTACTCCATACACAGCTGCACAAGCCGTGGAATATTAATGTTTGGTACCTACAGAAGGTTGAGCTGAACCATCACCTGTTCGTTGGCACTGGGAGGGACCAGGGCTATATGAATGCCATCAATGACCCCTAACACATGAGGAATGTATCCCATATCATAAACGTCTGCCTTCACATAGGCCAAGTCTGCATGTTGTGGGAATCTGATGTAGCTATCCAGGTGCTTTAACAGAGTACACAGTACATCCTTCAACACCAAACTGAACATGGGCTGAGACATTCCTGCAGCTAAGCCCACTGTATTCTGAAAGGAGCCTGTGGCAAGAAAGTGCAGCACTGACAAGACTTGTACTGTGGGAGGGATGCAATAGATATTGTGTATGGCTGGCAAGAGATCTGGCCTCAACTGTGTACGTAGATCCATGATGGTATGATGATTCAGACGATAAGTCTGGATGAGATGCCTGTCCTTGATGGTTGCAAGGTCAACTGGTGGACGGTAAACTGGTGGTTGTCTCATTCTTCTCATGGCACAATATCTTGGTTTAGAGGACAGAGGGCCTGATTCCAGGCTTGGCGGGCGGCGGGAGCCGCCCGCCAAGCGGGAACCGCCAGAAGACCGTACCGCGGTCAAAAGACCGCGGCGGTCATTCTGGGTTTCCCACTGGGCTGGCGGGCGACCGCCAAAAGGCCGCCCGCCAGCCCAGTGGGAAACACCCTTCCACGAGGAAGCCGGCTCCGAATGGAGCCGGCGGAGTGGAAGGTGTGCGACGGGTGCAGTAGCACCCGTCGCGAATTTCAGTGTCTGCTAAGCAGACACTGAAATTCTAAGTGGGGCCCTCTTACGGGGACCCCTGCAGTGCCCATGCCAGTGGCATGGGCACTGCAGGGGCCCCCAGGGGCCCCACGCCACCCCATACCGCCATCCTGTACCTGCCGGCCGAAACCGCCAGGAACAGGATGGCGGTATGGGGGTCGGAATCCCCATGGCGGCGCAGCTGAGGATTCCCCTGGGCAGCGGAAAGCCGGCGGTACACCGGCGACTTTCCGTTTTTGGCCGCGGCTGTACCGCTGCGGTCAGAATGCCCAAAGGAGCACCGCCAGCCTGTTGGCGGTGCTCCCGCGGACCACGGCCCTGGCGGTTTTTACCGCCAGGGTCGTAATCAGGCCCAGAATGTACATTGAGTAAAGCAGTTCACACATGTAAGCAGAACATGTAAATATGACACACATATAACACTGTAGGGCATGCGTAGCACTGCTGACATACTATATCGGCCATGCTGATGCACTATTGACACCATCTTTGCAGCATATTGCCGTACATATAAGTTGTATGGAACAAATGCCACATGTGTAATGTAGCATATGTAGCAGACTGAACTGTCCTGCACTGATCAAATGTTATGTTACGGAACATACCAATAAAGAGTAATCTCCTATGTGCCTCTGGGTATCTGATCATGGCCATCATCATGTGTAATGCCACATCACGTCATTGTGTCATAACTGTCACTATTTTTTTGCATAATCATGATGGCATAACATAGGCTGACACCGCCATTTGGGCAAATATGTATATGGCGCACTTATTTATGGACACCCATACTTAATATGTGACCAAAATGGCAGATGCCTCTCCTGCTGAAGTGGACAGTTGGAAGTGACCTAAGTCCACCGGCAGATGTCGTCAAGGCGGAAGGCGGTCGCAACCACTGTGCAACTTGTCATTGGTTAATATTGATCCTGCCTATGGTGGACTGGGGCCAATGGCGATGACCGTCCTGTACGTGGCAGCCATGACTGCCATTTTCATCTGCCTTGCTCACTTGACTCCTGACACTGTTGCTAGCAAAACCACCACTATGTGAGCTGCCATATGCTGTCACTGGGAGCCATCATGCCAAGTCCTGCAGGTGCAGCCTTCACTCTTCACAGAGGTCCTGCCCCTGTATGGACAGCTATATGGGACGCCAGAGGAGCAGGTGAGTTCAATGCCATAGTCATGTGTGATAGGGTTTGCGTGTGACGGTGATTCATGCAAGTGAACTGGTGAGGGAGTATATGCATGCAGAGGGCATAAAGTGAAGGAATGTGAGCAGAAAGGTGGGAATGTGTGAACCCTTGCTGAGACACTCAGTGGGTTTATTGCCCACTGCTGTTGGTATGGTGCCAGTGTGCATGACTTTCCCCTTCTGTCTGTGCCATCCATGCAGGCGAACGCCCATCAGAAGAAAGGGATCTGGCATGCCATTGCCAAGCAAGTGTCAGGTCTACAGCCGTCGGAGCACCCATTGTTGCAAGCAGTGGGAGAACTTGAGACGCTGGGCCTGGAAGACCACGGAGGCCCAGCTGGGGATGTCCTCCCAACAAGGGAGGGATGTCTGTTGGACCCTGACTCCCCTAATAGACTGAATTTTGGCAGTGGCCTACCCTGAGGTGGATGGGCGTTTGAGGGCAGCACAGCAGCCACAAGGAGGTGAGTACTGACTGTACCCAGGGAATTGGCTCTGGTTGTATGGCATCAGGTACCTCATTGTAGCTTCTATGACAATGTAGTTTGTGCAACATGTATGTAGACATTTGGACATGGGTAGTATCCACCCGGCCTGAGAATAACTTGTAGATATGTCTTCATGGTTTGCTGTCACTGGATATACATCTCAAGTATCAAGACATAACCATGTCTGCATGTGGAGATGGTCAAATGACATTGGAAAATGTGTGACTCCATCCGACCTTTACTATGGATGTTTCACCCTACCCATTGCGTATGACCTGGTCCATCCATCAGCATTTGAGCATTAGTGGCTCGAAGGTGTAAGTCCATTCCCATATGTGTTGCACACATGTATTTGCAAAATAGAACTTCACTTATGGCTTGGTAGTTGTATCCCCATATGATGTTCATCTGCTATCTATGAGGTATGTGAAGGTTGCAACAGTAGGATAAATTGATTTGTGTGTATGATTTGTTGTGATCGCAATCATCCTGAATTTTGACCATGTACCAAATGGGATTGTGCAACAGTTGGTAAGTGCCTAGGCAGATCTCGCCTTTGAAAACATGTAATGTGAATGCCATTTATGCCAATGCTCTAGCAATTACAGTTCAACATTGAGTATTTTTCAGCCTCCATCTTGTCTCAATGGTTGCTTGGGGCTACATTTGATGGAGTGGGACAATGACTGATGCCCTTGGCCTAGCTGAAGTTGTTGATGTGGACAGGATTTAGTATTGTGTGACTCATGAGATGTTGATGTGCAATATTTGTTGTTCCTTCTTTCCTGTAGCTGCCCTATGTAGTTGTGGGATATGTTGTCAGTGCTACGGCAGTCGCGTTGGTCCTTGTGTGCATAATGCTTACATGTCTTTTCCTTCTGACGTGTATTGTCTGGACTTCGGTACAGGTTATTACATGTCTAGAATGGTGTGAGTGATGGTGGTGTCATCATGTTGTGAAGCCCAACTATTGTAACTGCATGTTTGCTGGAATTGTATGTGGGCCATGATGTCATGTGTGTTTCTGAAGTTCATTAATTGTGACACAGCAGTCAGTGAGTGAGTATGGAAGTGTAATGAGTGCCATCTGGGCCATTGTAGATGCACTTAGTTGTAAGGATAGTAGTGGTATAAATGTGTTTTGTGTCTGAAGATCTTCCTCTGTGATTAGCTAAACATTTTCACATGCCTGCGCCTCTGACTAGTATTCTACACATCGAATGTTACTTGTATGGGTGTCATACTTTTAGTGGTTACATCAGTTCACTATTGGTTTTTCTGTACAGAGTGTTAGGTCACCCATGTTATGTGACAGGCAGGTGCTGTGTGAGTTGAGCTGTCTTCACTATCATGGAACTTTACAAAGGACATGGACTGATCAAGTGTTGTAACTGTACAGGCCTCATTTGTTTTGTTCAGTCACCTGCACTTCCAATAGGTGATATGTGTACAGAGAGGTATGAAGAGGATTCTGGTAGTCATTTGTACTTCAGCCAGGCATACTGGATGTGTGTATCAGTGTGGGGTAACGTGTGTATCGCTATCGCCACCTGTCCTGGATGTGTATGTTTGGGTCCTTTGGGTTTTCCCTACGGTGTCATGTAGGTGTGTGTGTACTCCGGGTTGGTGTCGTCGCTGGTTCTAGAGTCGTCGTGCGAGCAGGAGCTGTGGGAGAATGTGCAGTTCAGGTTCCATGGTGGCTCCGGATGAGTATGTGTTCCAGAAGGTGAGTATCTCCTTTTATACAGTTGATTTCCGTGCTGGTGTGACCGCGGTGGACACTTTGGCAGTGTGCAGCCTCGTAATCAGTCTGACGGGAACATGGTCTCCGTCGGCTAGAAGGTGGCTGCCACCGTCCACCGCAGCCAGACCACAGTGGTGGTGCCGGCGGTGAATTGGCTGTATTGTGTTGGGAAGACCACCATGGTCATAATTTGACAGTTTTCTCCTCCGGCCTGTTGGCAGTATAACCACCAATGTCAACATGGCCACCCAGTTACCGCAAAACTTATAATGCCCGCCAAACTCGTAGTGACCCTCTTAGTGCCTGTGCTAACAAGTGGAGTGGAACAATCAGAGTGGAAGGTGCGAACCTTAATGGATAGGTTAAACCCCTGAATCCAATACTGAAATTCATAGGCTACTTGCAGACTGCTTTCTTTGATTGATTTGATATGGGTAATTTAAGCACTATATTTGTCCATTCTTGGAGGTGAGGACTCTACTAGATATGCTTCTAGGCAGAGGGAGTAAAAGGGTGGGATATGATTGTGCACTTAGTCTAAAAATATTGCCCCATTGTGAGAAGAGTACCTTTTTTGAAAGAACAAAGCTGGCAATTTCAGCAGTTGCCAAAGTGACAAAGGTTGACCCTGAAGTGGAACAGGAAGTTGAAATAATTGAATTGAAACAATATCTTTAGATAATAAATGCCGGTAACGATCAGTGCACTTTAAATGCTCGGACAGTCTTTTTACTCCCCCCTACGAGTCTGAGATGGCTGAGATCCCTTTGTGTAACCCAGTTGGTGTTTACCTTTCCGACCATTCTGTATTACTGTATAGCGACTGGTTTTTATATGTGAAGTAAAATGATTTCTATATTCCAACACAGGTTCCTATGATGCCTTTTCTCTACTATAGGATGGTAAGCTGTTTGTGTTATGTTGATTATGTCACACTTGGTTTCGGGGTGATTACTCTTCTTTACCTTGGAGACACCATTGTATGTCTATTTTTCTATTCCCATGGAGGGTGACCTACTGACCAATTGATGGTGACAAATAGTCTTCGTTCAGTAAGTGACCTTCTAGCACTTATTCCCCTTTTTTTGTATATAATTAGGAGAAGTAGTTATCATGGTCCTGATGAAGTGCCAAGGGATCACTTCTTGACCGTAGAGGTGCGAAACATGTTGACCACACTGTGCTAGGACTAGGTACACCACCTTTTTTCCTTTCCATGGAGTATAGTGGGACATTATTCCCCGTATTAACTCCTCTTATTTCTTTTTTAATCTTGGCCTGATCCTTTTTCTGAGTTATTAAATCATGTTGCCTAAGGCTCAGAGTCAATTTTAATCCACCTGTCTCTCCCAATTTTTCTTATTGTCAGTATTTTTCGCAGACCGCCGTGTCAGGGGTGGTCCGCCAGACATTGCAGTGCCGGTCTGACGAGAAGTTAGCCCAATGATGATGCTCAGCATTCTAGTGGATGCTTGAGGGCTCTCCTGATAATACTGACACTCCCTCTCCCTGCATGTGTGTGTGTATATATATATATATATATATATATATATATATACATATATATATATATATATTGGAACAGTGTACTATTTCTATTTTCATTCAGAGTGAGCGGCCAGATGCTTCACAATGTTTCCTATGTTAAAAACATCAAAGGGACCCTTTGATTCAAATTCTGGCCACTGTGCTTGAGGGGTTAACTAGAAATGTTTGCTTAATATGTAAAAGAGCCACCAGCGACTTTTCAGTGATAGCTCGAGATGAATGTTGTTTGCTAGTTTGCAATGTGAGGCCTCTATTCCACATTAATTGGATAAACACTTACTATGAATTGGAAGCATCGGGGCACCCTCAGCAGCAGTCAATGGATCTGCTTTACCATGGCATGTTACCTTTTTATTCCTCAGCAAATCATGAGAGGCTGATTGGAGGATGTTTAGTGTCTTGTCACAGCTTACATTTTTAGGACTTGAATTTCTCTGTTAAAAGCTTTTTAGAGAGTCTCTGTTTGTAGGTTGCACATATTGCATTGATGAGATAGTACTTGTGGATAAAGATAAGTCTCAACCCGATTGCACAGTAGCTCTAGAAGCTCTTGGGTGGCTATTGCATACACCCATATTTCATGTACCTTGAGTTACTTTTTGCTTAAAAAAATTGGAAATAATTTCTGGGATGGAGGAGGGACACTTGAAAGTTCAGATGTTGTTTTGCCACTCTGTATAAGCATAGGTGGATAACCCTTTTGCTGAGCCTTTTCATGGGCTTTTCTTAACCTTTTCCTTTTAGTCATAGGCTTAACGGAACCCATAAGGCAGGGTGCTATGTAGGTAAAAGGCAGGACAGGTACATGTGTGATTTATCTGTCCTGGTAGTGGAAAACTCCTAAATTCATTTTCCACTACTGTGAGGCCTGCTACTTTCATAGGATAGCATTAGGGCTACCCTCATATACTGTTTGAGTGGTAGATTCTGATCAGAAAGGGGTAACCAGGTCATATTTAGTATGGCAAGAATGGTAATAGAAAACCCTACTTATTGGTGAGGTTGGATTTTATATTACTATTTTACAAATGCCACTTTTAGAAAGTGAGCATTTCTCTGCACTTAAAAATCCATCTGTGCCTTACAGCTTGTCTCCAATCCACATCTGGGCTGATTGACAGCTCCCTTGTACATTTCACCAAGACAAACACATGATGCTCATTCACACCTGTACTCCTCTGCATACTGAATAGGTCTTCCTGGGCTGGGAGGGTGGAGGGCACAACACTTACATTTCAAAGGCTTGTGGCCTGCCCTCACACAATGGACTGCCAACCCCCCTACTGGGACCCTGGCAGACAGACCCTTGTGCACTTCAAAACCACTCTTTAAAGTCTCCCCCAGTTCAAATTCATTTTGGGGTATATAAACTTGGTCCCTGACGCCATCAAATCAGACACTTCTGGACCTGAACCTGTAATCTGTCAAGAGGAACTGCCTGGCTGCCCAAAGGACTCATCTGGCCTCTTTGCTGTGAAGAACTGCTGCCCTGCTGCCCTCTGACTTTTCTGAGAAGTGCTCTCCAAGGGCTTGGATGGAGCTTGCCTCCTATTTTCTCAAGTCTCATGGCCAAAAAGACTTCATTTCTTAAAGGAATTCCTTGTGCAGCGAAAATCAACACACAGCCTGCCAGAAATGACGCACAGCTGTGGTGCGACTGATAGAAGTTGCCGCACAGCCTAACTGCAATGACGCGGCCCAACTACCCAAGTGAAGAATCGACACAGCGCCTGCCTTGCAGACAGAAATTTGACACACAGTCCTACCAGATCGACACAGCCTGACTTCCCGAGTGAAGAATCGATGCATCGCCTGCTGTACAACAGAAAATTTGATGCATCGCCTACTGGATTTACACAACACCTTTGACTTCATCCTGCATGCCCAGGATTTCCCTGCATCATCCCTGAGCGTCAAAAAGATCCCCGCATAGCATTGAGGAACCAAGCCTTTTTGCTAGAAATCGATGCAAAGCCCCTTGCAGCGAGGAAAGAAACAACGCATTAACGGTGCTGAACCAGAAATTCTGACACATACTCACCCTATTTTTCCACACGTCTCCTCTGCGGTCTCCTTGCGTGTAATTTTTTCTTTTCTTTTTTAAATCCTCATTTACCATCACAACATGACTCAAAGGGGAAGCCCTTGGAAAGCAGGGAGACCATCTTCCACTCTATACCACTCTCCCGGTGAGAGGCTTCTGTCTCAGATTAGAGCTGAGTTCTTGATCTTGAGCTGCTTTGGATCTACAGAGAGAACCTTGAGAATCAGTAAGCAGTATAATCATAGGGCAATATAAAGCTACTTTACATTTGCCATTTGCCTCTTCTTCAATTCTATCCAGCCATACTCTCAAAGGAGCTCAGACTTTCTGCGCTTTTTTCTACCTCTTCACGTCCATATTTAAATTATTGATTAGTGCCTCCCTTCATTTCCTGTAACATCAGTGGGAGGGAACTCACCAATTTCTTATAGATTTCTCATGTGGCCTACAAAATCATATAGAAACGCAGTTTAGCACTGTCGCTCTTGGTTGTAAACTGGTTCGGATTCTGCAGAGATCCAAAAATCACTATGGAGGGGCTTATCTGAAAATCCATAGAAAAAACTTCCTCTATTACCTCCGTCAGCTCCTTCCAAAATCAAGTAAGCTGGGGGCACCTCAAAAACATATGTAGATCATCTGCCATGGCCAGGCCACATTTCTTACACACCACTGTGGTTCCATGCCCTATCTTAGATAACTTTGCCAGAGACCAGAAGGCCCTGTGGATTGAAAACAAATGATTCCTTCTTTATGACACAGGCCGAACTGTATCGTATAGAAGAGTATTAAATACTTGCCATTTTTCTCTTATCTGTTGTCCTGGCAAGTTTTCTCCCCAAATCTCCTCCGAAGAGTGAACTCTCCATCTGCGGTCTCCAACATCAACCAGTATAGTTTTGTGACCTCCTTTCTTGGGGAGTGGGGGGGATTTGAATATAAAAATTCTTCCAGTTCATTTGAACCCCCTACCTTCTCCTTTACATGTTGCAGCCAGCTAGTTATTTGGAGGTGTTTAAACCTTGAAAGATTACCCCCCATTCTCCCACAGAGGAGCGTAAAAAGAGTCCAAACTCCCGTACTTGAATAAGTGCACCCAATCAAAAAAAAAGCTGCCTCCCACAAAGGAAGAGCCAACTTGTCCCTCAACCATTCCGGGGAGCTTGGTGAGTTCCATATTGGCGCATACTTGCTATAATATCGTAGCTTAGGGACATATTTATACTCCGTTTGCGCCGAATGTGCGTCAAACATTTTGACGCACAATCAGCGCAAACGTTGCCCCATATTTAAACCCTGACGCCCGAGGCCGCGCACAAGAAAAATCCGCAGTGGCGTCATTTTCTGGAAGCGGCAAGCCGCCCTGCGTTAATGATATGCAGGGTAGGCGTTCCCGTCCAAAAAACGACGCACACGGCCGTGTGTCGTATTTATGCTTCTGGGCAAAAAGGACTCCCGGCCGGTAGGCGGAGCAAAAAAATTACGCAAAGCCTGATGTGCCTCAAAATTTAACGCCTGGGTCAGGGCAGGCGTTAAAATGGGGCAAACACACCTGTATTTAATCAGAACACACAGAACAAACAGCAGAGCAGCAGAGCAGCAGAGCAGCAGAGCAGCAACAGGGAGACATGGAGGTGATTTTGATTCAGCGTGCACGTAGACGCAGAGCCCTGCAGCAACAACAGCAGCTACAACAACAACAGCAGGGACCCCAAAGACAGCGCAGAAGGCAGGAGAGGATATTCCGCCCAAGAACAACCCTGCATGGCCTCAGGGAACACAACATCATACAGAGGTACCGGTTGAACTGGCAGGCCATTCAGCAGCTGCTGAGAAATATTGAACAGCAGTTGGCCCCCACTTTGGTGACACCCCGCACAATACCAACAGAAACAAAGCTGCTTGCCGTACTTCACCTGCTGGCAAGTGGCTCGTTTCAGACAACTGGTGCCCTGGTTGGTGGAATATCACAACCATCATTCTCTGCATTCCTGCCAAAAGTACTGGATGCCATCATTCAACTGACACCCTGCCACATCTGCTTCCCTAACACACTGCAGAAGCAGCAGGAAACTAAACAGGGGTTCTACGCCATCAGTGGCTTCCCACACGTCCTTGGTGCAATCGACTGCACACACGTACGCCTTGTGCCATCTGCTGCAACAGAACACCTCTACCGCAACAGGAAGCACACACATTCAATCAACGTGCAGGCCATAGTCGATCACCAAGGACTGATCAGCAACATCGTGGCTAAATATCCTGGGAGTGTACATGACGCATTCATCTTCCGTCACAGCACCATCAACCAACACTTCCAGGATGGACGGTATGGCAATGGACTACTTGTTGGTAAGGACAAAAATCAAACTCTTATACACACTGCACAGCAACCCTCTAGGACAAACAACACCTACACCACAATAGCAACACCTAGCCAGGAACACACTGAGGTCCTCACATCACTAGCCATGTGTCAGAAGTCACCATTGAACCTGTCACACATTGGAATGTACTCCACAGCTTAATGTGAAGACATTAATGAGTGTGGTTGCCTAAATGTCACCTTGCAAATTGGAAGTGTCACAATAACCTGTACATTAACACATTGCATAAGTCTTAAGGTATGGGATGTCCAGGGTATTTTCATATGAACGTGTTAACTACACTTTCATGTTTTAACTCTGCATGGAACTATCATCTCACCCCCAGTGAAGACACACGAACACGTGTATCACAAGTCACAATGCAAGGGAGGGCACACTGTTATGAAAATCCAAATATAGACTGCTGACAAACGGTTAGCTAACAAACACTTGCTCAGCCAAGGAAAAAACTCAATGCAAAACTTTTCCCCTACAAGTACAGGTTGTCACATTAGTACACAAAAGAGTCACAGACAACACAAGACAACTACTGCCATCAAAGGTCTGTACAAGAGTGCTTTCTTTATCTAATTGATCCCATTCTGTGTTTCTCTTTCAGCTGATCAGGGGTATGGCATCCAGCCTTGGCTAATGACACCATTTGGGAACCCGACTACTGCTGCAGAGCGGGCATACGACGCCCATAAGAGGACACGCAGCATTGTTGAGCGGACCTTTGGGATCCTAAAGTCAAGGTTCCGCTGCCTTGACATCACAGGCGGTAGCCTACTATATTCCCCAGAGATGGTCTGTAGGATCATACTCACTTGTGCCATATTGCACAATATTTGTGTAAAAAGGAACATTCCCCTCCTTGAACCAGAGCCAGACATGCCTGAAGACGACGAAGAGGAGGATGCTGGCCTGCAACAGGAGGGGGAACAACCAAACACGGCAGCTGGAGTGCGTAGGCGCCAACAGCTTGTAAATAATTTATTTTCATAATTTGTAATATCAACACTTATTGCACAATTGTAAATAAACACAGATAACAAACACCACATCATGCTTTGGCCTATTCATTTCTGCCCACCTTTAGTTTGAATGTGCTTAAGAAGAATGTCGTCTCATTGAGCAATAATGACATAACACTCATCACACAAAAAATATACACCACAAATGTCTGCACAGAGGCTATGATGTTACATGATACATTACCATCCACAGAGGCCAACAGGAGTACAAATGTGGCAATGACACATGCCTGATCCAGACACCTGAGACAGTCTCTCACTCAGCACAAAAATGTAGATCATTTGAAAGTCTCATTACACGTGTTCAGTGACAGGGTGGGACCATCCATGTGTACGTGACCATGTCCTCAATGGCTTATATCAATTTTTTATCTAAACAATACCCAATTGGAACAACATTAGCTGCCACTAACTCATGAGGAGACCTTCAAGTTACAGTGACAACATACACCCAGACAGTTGATAGTGGATCCACATTCGCACACACATATAAACATATGTCATCCAATCAACCAAATATTTGCAAGCAGCCGATCACAGTAGTGTCCCAGTTCGAACCTAGCAGGAAGAATGTAACATGCCACTAAACCAGGTAATGCATAAAGGGCCACATACATCAACAACCTATTTGTCATCAGCACATGAGGAACGCCGAGATTTAGCAAACATAGTCAGTGCAAAATGGTATGTCAGATTGCTCCAAATAATCAATAGGGCAAACGTCAAATGGGCAAATGGGATGATTGAATGGCTAACAGTGATTCATACCCTATGGCCTTCCATTAGCCTGCTGCTGCAGGTTTTGCATAACAGAATAAATGAAAGCCATGGATAAATTAGCAAATCTGGAAGGGCAAACCCTAGGGTGCTGGGGGCCTAAGTCCACCTCTACCGCCCCCCAAATATACAAGAATTATGTACTTGTGAAGTAAACACATGCATAAGGCGCATGTGTGGCCTACATGTCAAAAGTCAAACACAAATCAGATACACAAAATCATAATAGGACATGGTTAGCCCCATAAAAAGTGTAAGTGACTATTGCACTCCCTGTTTGGACTATAGATAAATGCATTACCGTGATAAATGTGGACACATTTTTGAGAAAGAATACATCCTGGTATCCCATTCATCATTTCAAAATAGCCATCAGCAATTACCCAAAATATGTGTACAAATATGGTTAATACATTTTTTGAGGTATCATAAATATTACAGTGTGAATGCCTTCTATACATCCAATAAGGGACATGTGTCATAGCTAACCACAAATGTGTATCACATAGCACCGTTTGGTCATGACAAAGTTCCTTTCACAACTTGAAAAAATGAAGACATAATTTTAAAAATGCGTCAAATTTCCACGCATACAGCATGGGCGTCATAATTTTTTGACGTACAGGAGTGCACAGAATGCAGAGTCAAAAAATATGATATGAAAAATAATAAATTAATAAGCTACATTACATGTCTACCATATTGTTTATGAAGCGTCAAATTTCCACGCATACAGCATGGGCGTCATCATTTTTTGACGTACAGGACTGCACAGAATGCAGAGTCAAAAATTATGATATGAAAAATAATAAATTAATAAGCTACATTACATGTCCACCATATTGTTTATGAAGCGTCAAATTTCCACGCATACAGCATGGGTGTCATTATTTTTTGACGTACAGGAGTGCACAGAATGCAGAGTAAAAAAATATGATATGAAAAATAATAAATTAATAAGCTACATTACATGTCCACCATATTGTCTATGAAGCGTCAAATTTCCACGCATACTGGATGGGCGTCATAATTTTTGGACGTACAGGAGTGCACAGAATGCAGAGTCAAATAAAAATTTTCATATATGTTTCTCATATTTGCCAGCAAATTATAATTCTACACTAGAACTGTAAACTCAGCCTCACACAAATTTAAGGGAACAATGAAGAAATTACTTTTGACTCTGCATTATGTGCAATGTTATTCGTAAAAACATATGACGCACAATCTGTATGCGTGAAAATATGACGCATAAAGGAAAAATAAAAACGGCGTCCATTTTATGCAGGAAGTGATGTAATAGGATATCCTGTTTACAAAATCTGTACTGTGAGTTTACTTTCACTTTCACTTTGCAGTCTCAGATTTTTCTAGACTGTGTGGTTGTGTGAAAAGTGTAGTCCTGTGTTTTACTGCTTTTGTGTCCTGTGTACCTTGTATTTTGTGCTTTTGTGATCATAGTCTTGTTGTCTAATATTGTCTTAGTCTGTTTAGTATACTTTTGTCAAATCCTGTTTTTGTTTGTATTGTCTGTGGGAGTCTGTTCTGGGTAGTTTAACTTTGGGGTTAGTTGGGCTATTTTTCTTAAGTTTTCTTTTTCCTTCACTACTCTACCTTTCCCCATTTCCCACTTTTACTTGTTTGTCTCATTTTTCACCTTTCAATTTGTTAATATGCCAGGCAGGCCTCGGCTTGCCAGGATGGGTGAGGAGGAATTGGGGGGATTCATTTGGCTTGTTTGCCATTTCCTCCCACTCATGCTGGAGGCTGGGGGCCGTGTGATACAGGGGTATCACATGGAGGCACGTAAAGTCCGGTGGGGGAAGGTGCGCCATCACCTGGTCCGGGTGTACGGGAGCATTAGGAATGAGCATCAACTAAAGCACCGTTGGGCAGATCTGATATCCAGGGAGCAAGATCTGCTGGACCACCTGGGAATCAGGATTGGTGGCCATGTTGGTGAGTACAAATCAATTACATGTGAATAATTGAAAGCTCTGTGGGGACATGTGATGATTGTTACCCAATCTGCTAGATAAGTAGCGGACTGTGTGTAATGCTAGGGAAACCTAATGTGTATTTGTTGCACAATGTGTAGGAAGACCAATGCTAGCAGTCAGATGGCTCCTGTTTTCAACACATACCGGATGCCTGTAGCTGTATGTAATGTGTTGTTGCCTTTGTGTCAGACAAGCGACACGTTAATGCCTCGATTTGAACTCTACAGGTCATATTTGCCAGTGAGAAAGTGATGTTGAAACAACATACCTACATATGTAGACGCCATAGCTAGACAGAAAATTGTAAACCCATGATGATGCTATAAATGTGTGGTGCCTTCACGTCACATGAAGTTAGCTATGTTGTCCACACATATGTCACATGTGTGTCTGGTTGCTGTGTGTTGAAAATGTCAACATTGCCTGTTTGAGTTTGAGGGGTCATGCAGTCCTCAAGTAACCAGCTTTTGGATGTCTCTCTGGGATGCACATGATGAGATGAATGCAAGCCATTATTGTTGGGGCATACTAATGGAGGTGTATCTTTGACACCACATGACTGTCCTGGCCACTGCATGTATGTAGTAGGGTGTGTAACTGTAGCAGGAGACTCATCCAATGTTAATGTTGATTAAAAATTCATCCATGCAGTATGAGCATGTGTGAAAGTGTATCATTACGCATGTCATATTCACACAGTGTCATAGTAACTGCAATTATTTGTCAGTGCACGGAGTCTGAGTATATTATTCCTTTCATGCTTTACAGGTGGACCTGCACCGTACACCGTGGGAGAGGTGGCACATTTTGAGGACCCCGATACCTACAGTGAGTGTGGCCTGAGTGCTATTTTTATTGTTTGCTAGTGATGCATGATGGACTACTGTGTGTTAAACAGAATTCATGATTTGATGCGCTGCCCGTTCATTGGCATTGTTGCTTTAGTGGGATTTCAAATATCACTTCTGTTTCTGTAGACCAATACTTAGCCATCTCTCAGATTTAGGGGCTGTAGGTCATTCCAGTCGGCCCGCTATGGGGAATGGGATGAGTCATGTGGAATACACTGGTTAATGTAAGAGTTGCTCTGGGACTTGGCTTGAACTGAGTCTGCATATCAGACTGACATTCTCCCAGATAGCTTTGGCAAATGGCTTGTATAAAATATGCAGCTTCCTAGTTGAGGATGCACTGTGTACACTGTAGGTTGGATCTTCCGGGGGCATGTACTTCCACAAGTTGAACTAGAAGTGTGTGTGACTAGAGTGCAATGGCCTAGGTGTTCAGTCGACTCATGATCATGGGTGTTCTTGCTCCTCTGTGTGTGTGGTAAAACATGCCTCACTGATAGTATGTGATGTTGGCCTGAGTCAGTGCATTTTGACATGTGTGGACCTTGGATATGACAATGTTTGGCTGACTCCAACTAGCCCTTCATTGGTGTTGTGTGTGTAGGCAAATACTTGTTGACCCTTCTATACACTCCTGGGTGTGCATTGAACCTGGGATTGTTGGTTGTTCTTCCCACCCCACCCTCAAAGACTGCCATGTGATTGGTAATAGGGTACCTAGGACTGTAGCAACCAGTATGTTACACGTACTTGTGACCTTTTGCAACTTTGTTTAGAACCTAGTGTACACATTCGGTTATGGCCCATGGGTTCAATATTTGCAAACAACAAATTACAAATGGCATTGAGTGAGGGTTGTGATAGTTATCACATAGAGTGACATATGTAGTGAAGTCAGTATGCGGAAGAGGTTCAGGCATAATGTCAGCTGCATTAGGCATTATTTGGATGAGAAGTTTAGGCTGATGTCATCCATCATGTAGAGACATGGATATGCTAGGTGTGAGATGGCCTTATGTATGCAGGCTTCACATGTACTTCCTCTGAGACTTTCAATGAACTATGTTGTGAAAATTGCTGTAACAAATACAGTACAAGTAATGTACAAATAACCGATTGTGCTATTCCACCCAATGCAATTCCCATGGTAAATATTTGCCATATCTCTTCACAGCTGCAAACATGAGTGCCGCAGATAGACACCAGTTTGAGAGGCGTGCCATGCGATACCGGCACATCCTGCAGGTGCAGTCGGGGTACAGGAGGATGGCCCGCAAATACCAATCAGATCGGGCCTCCAGGGCATGGTGGGCCTCACCACAGGGTGGCCCTACATTGCCCACAACAGCCACCACCACCACATCCACCAGGTCTCCCCAAGTGGCCCCAGCAACGTCGGGCACAGTTGACCCTGGCTCCTCATCAAGACCTGGACCCAGCCATGTTCAACAACCAGGACAGTCCAGTGGGCATTCAACTGCTGGCACAAGGTCCACCTCAGCCGGCACACAGACTGCATCAGCCCCTCCTGTGGACCCAGCCGCATTCCTGGCATTGAGCCGTAAATTGGACAAGGTGTTTACAAAGGTGGACAAGCTAAGCCAGGATGTGGCATATATCAAGAAAAGGGTTCGGTCCATCAGGCGGACCCTACGGAGGGCCATCCTCTAGGACTTTTGCCATGTTTGACTTTTACCCCTCCCCTCTCTCCTCTTTCCTATTTTGTACTGATAGTTGGGTTTTGGGGATTAGTATTAGGTTAGTATAGGTAGTTAGCTTAGTTAGTGTTAGGGAAGAGGGTGGGGGGTCCTTATTCTTTCTATTTTTCTTTTTTGTGTGGGTGGGTGGGTGGGGGTCAATGTTGTGATTCCTGTTTGTTTAAAAAAAAAAAATACAAAAAAATATATGATTGTTTAGGATAGTATAGTATGTGTGTAGGTTAGTATGTGTTGTCCTGCATGTGTCCTGTCTCATAATGGTGGGTGGGGGGTTGATGTTTAGATTGTTTCGTTATATGTGTAGAGTAAGTTTAGCTTAGGTTAGTTAGGGACAGTTGTGGGTTAGTAGTAGTCAGGTTAGATTAGTGTAGGTATTACTTTTCCCTTAGTTGCCTCTTGTGTGAATAAATAGTAATAAATATATAGTTAACCCATTACATGATGCGTTAGGTGCTACCTTATCATGGCCTTGACATCAGTGTAGGTGAATGTTTTTCTATGACATTAGTGTCCTATGCTAGCCATCCCCAGAAAATTGAGGTTTAACATGCCAGCTACCTGTGTGCTAACTTGGTAAGTATCCACCATTTGGGAGACCCACCATTGGTAGTTTGCATCGATCACCAAGGTTTTGTGTTGGTCAGTATGTATTCTACTTCACAAAGTGTGCTTCCAGACTTGTTATTGTGGGTAATTTAATAGGTCGGACTGCAGTGTGATGTTCAGGGAGATCTTTGTAGATGAGGTGTTGTTAACACTCTTGTCTTGTTGCCTTCATTGCTGACCTAGATCATGTGTGTAATAATTCAGCATGACTTTCCTTCATGGAAGTATACTCAGAAAGGGTGATTGATGCAGTGTTTTCTTTTTTTGTTTGCTTAGATTTTGCAGCATAATTTCATGTTTTAGTATTGCATGGTGCCAACATATCTCAGCCACCATTAGTTGACTAGAATTGCTATAGATGGAGCATTATTCTGTCCAACACAGCACGATTGTGTGTGGGTTGTCACTTCATCAGTTATACTCCTCAGGATGGTCAGGCTATGATGCAATCCTGGCCACTGCACAGATGTATCAGACTACATGATGTCAGGACAGTTGTATTGACAAGCTACATGGTTGCCACACAGGCACTTTAGAGTTATGTACTGCACAGTTGATGTGTGAAATAACACAGAGACATATTAGGTGTGCAAGTGCTATTTATTGATAGGTGCGGTAGTGCAAAATGTCCATTGTCCATGTTTGCTGGGTCCGTTCTGGTGCATTCTTACATGGTGATCCTACAGAAGGGGTGTGGATGAGGCTCCTGACATGCTGGGGTGATGTCACAGATAGTGCAGAGGGACAGGAATTGGCAAATAGTAGGAGAGAGACATTCACTGGCAATGGTGACAAGTCATACAGTGGATTGCAGAACAGTCATTGAGTGTAGTTGTAGTGAGACTGGCATTTGACAAAACGTAGGACCTTGGTCAAAGTAGGCCATGGTGCAGGGACTAGTGCTTCCGGGTACTCTTCCGTGAGAATGTGATCTGTTCCATGTCTTCTTCTTCTGATGTGTGTGTTGCCTGGTTTGTCCTTGTTGTTGTTGGTTGTGAAGGGGCAAAACACACCTCAGTGTTAGAAGACGTGGAGGCAGACATCCCAGGGGCTGCTCCCTGTGGAGTTATTAAGGGCAGTACTGCAGCAAGAAGGGCCTGCTGGTTTTTGAGAATAGCAGCCACATCACGATGGTAGGCAGCCAGGTCGGCCCTGAGGGGTTCAATGTTGCATTCGTGCACACGTTGACTGGATTGCAGTTGTAGGTGTTGTGTCAACTGGATGACAGCTGTGCTGATTTCCTTCTGTGTTTTGGCAAGTTCCTGCAAGAGAGATGTTAGGGCTTGCATAGCAGCTGCCTGATCAGCAAATGACGTCATGCATGAACGCACCCCCTCAAGGCTGGCTGCCATGTTTTGCATCCCCACCCGCACCTCCTTGGCCAGCTCCCGCTGTACACCAACTACAGTTCTTTCAAAGCTGGTGCCAGTGTCGTCAGAGTCCTCAGCTGTGTTGGAGCTGGCAGGTCTTACAATTGGGGTGGTTCTTCTGTGATGGCTGCTTGTTCTGTGCTCCTCCTTGTGACTGAAGGTGGGGTCTGGAGGGTTTCAAGGACCTTTTGGATGGTCTCCTGGGAAATATTTATGGGCTCGTCATCCATGTCATCAGGGAAATCAGGGACAGGCATATCGGCAGGAGATCCATGTTCCTCTGCAATGAAACAGGGTACAATTAGTGTGTCTGTGTTGTGACAATTTTGCCATAACATGCAAGCCTTTGGATGACTTAACTTTGTGCTCTGGTTTGGTATTGGTATCTGCTGTCCTTCATATGGGCATTGTTATAGGCCTATGGCCCACCTGTGTGTCACATGTATGATATAGAGTTATCAGACTTGTCTGCCTAATCGCCTCTAGGTGTTGCTTTGTACCAATTTGGGAATAGCCATCTTTTTGTCCTACTCGTCCCTCCGTGTATATCTATTCTTATGGAGAGACATTTTGTCGCGTGGGCTCTCATTATCCTAAATGAGACTATTGGATTTCTAGGCAGCAGGATAGCTAATGGTGTGGGGGACTGAGTCTGACCCACTTGTAAATAACTCTGTCACCCTAATTCTTTCTTTTTGCTCTGGCTAACTAGCAGTGCCTCATGTCTCCCACAGCAAAGAAATGATTCGACAGCCGAGCGCATTACATCTTTGGAACTTCTCAGGGAAGTCGTGGTCACTCAGATCCAAACCAATTCTCTCTTTTCCAGTATGATCTCATATACAAATGACAAAGACAGTATTTGTTTTATATGATGATTTCATAAAACAACTGACTTTTAGATAATTAGGTGTGAGCCGCAATAACCCAAACAATACAACATGGTAGAATTGAAATAGTCACCAGGAGAGTAAAACATTTGAACAAAGCTATCATGGTGCCTAACTGTTTCTACTCTCCCTCTGTTTGTTCTATTTAGAGCACAGCATGTTAAGCTTCGAGCTTGCCTGTCTGAATCACTGGGGAGACATCAGCCCTCATACCTGAGCAATGGCCTGTGATCTGGTTCAGCATCTGCAGCAAGGCAGGCAGCGTCTAGTTGTGGTTCTCTGTTCGGAAACTCCCTCTTGCGTGTATTGGGACAAGGAAGTGATTTTATAACTAACATGTCAGCGTGATGACAAAATGGCCCTACGCAGGAATGCCAAATCTGAACTCCTACCACGTCTATCGGCAATGTACCAGACTGTATCCTTGACTGGAGCACAGAGTGAATATGTTATGGAGAACTCCAGTGCTGAAGTAGGCAAAACAGTGTGATATGAATAAAAAACAACACCGTAGAACTGGCTATTTGCTAAACAACTGATACGAAGCCTAATAAAAAGCATTTAGTGCAAAGTGCACAGAGGCTCTAAGCTGTTAGCAAATGAATAAAAGTACATTCAGGGCAAAGTGCACAAAGGCATAAAGCCTGAAGCTAATGTGCAAAGTATACGTAAAACTTACCACACTACACTTTGACTGGCTGTGGGTGTTGTGAATGCCCTGGCAGCACACTTGCCTCTCAGGACCTGCCCCAAACACTTTTTATTCACATTGACCTAAATGTAAATGTTATGTGGCATATCCTATGCATGGCAATGTTAGGATGTGGTATGGATGTAAACATTGTTGATGTTTCGAGGTGATGTTGGGTAATGTGTGTTTAATTGGATTGCCCTGTTTATCGTATCAAAGTCCTATTTGGTTCTCAGACTGTGCAGGTGTGTTTCAGTGGGCAGTTGCATGTGTCCCCTCCTCAATGTTGATGTCTGAGCAGTATGACATTAGTGATGTTGCCTTGTTAGCCAGGCACGTGAGGGACCCTGACGTATGCAGCATGTGTGTGTCCTTAGTGCTGTGTGGCTCCTATTGCTGTTTACTTTGGCTGATGTATGTGTCAAGTATGGGCATTGGCATTTGAGTGTACTGGGGCCTTTGTCTTGTTTCAGGATATTGTTGCAGATGTCATCCTCACCCCCTAATTTAGGTATGTATGTTCCATGGGGAGGTTCTTGCCATTTGCTACTATAGCTGCACAGAGATCAGAGGTGTTATTGTCAACTGTTGTCGCAGTTACATTGCAGTTGTTGTTTTGGCTGCTGGATTACTGATAGGGACCTAGTTGATGTAGGATACATTTTGACTGACGAGTGCCTGGATGTAAGTTTGACGTAGTGGCCTTCCCACCTGTCGCTGCTTTCCCTTGGCTCCATTGTTGTCATTACAGGATGGCCCCATGGGACTGTTGTTGGTGCTGTATTTTGTCGTGCCCCAGCTTCTGTCTGTGCTGGCCATGCCCCCCTGCCGTGCCCCTTTACCCATGCCACTTCATATATATGCTGAGTTACATGCATTGTGTAGTAGGTATTTCTCCCCCCACCCCGGTTGCAGTTATCATTATTGTATTATAATTCCCCATGCGACTTAACCTGCATGTGCGTTGTGTCGTGGTAGTCTGCGCTGTCCTGTCCTTGAATCCCTGTGACGATCTCCTCAGGGATGAC
Organism: Pleurodeles waltl; assembly: GCF_031143425.1. Classification (NCBI taxonomy): domain Eukaryota; kingdom Metazoa; phylum Chordata; class Amphibia; order Caudata; family Salamandridae; genus Pleurodeles; species Pleurodeles waltl. The sequence goes on from NC_090440.1 coordinate 814,195,573, forward strand.
GGCTGCGACCATCTCCTCCATGTGGTCCAGGGCCTCCTGTTGTGCTGGACTCCCCCCTCCAGTCTGCAGTGCTGCCTTCCTGTTCCTGGCCATTTTTTCTTTTGTCCTACGCTTGCAGTCATGCCAGCGTTTCTTACACTCGGTGACTGTTCTGCGTTCTTCAGCCACACTGTTGATCTTGTCCACAATTTGTTGCCATATGGCCTCTCTCCTACTGATTGGCAACTTAGAGGTGATGAACAATTGGTGCTGGTGTTCCGTCACCTCTTTAACCAGGATTTCCTGCTTCTCTGCACTGAAGCGACACTTTCTTTTTTTTCTATAAATGTCCTGGTTCCTGTATGGATATTCCTGGCTGGTTCCTGGTCTGCTGTCATCTTCCTGGGGTCTGTTGTGGCATCTGGGATCCATTTTGGCTCTCCTCTGCTGAAAGGACAGTGTTTGCGGGTGAATTTGACGCTATTGCGTCAAAAAAAAAAAGGCGCTTTCCGGGTTGCGCAAATCGACCCACAGTGATTTGCGTCGCGTTAACGTTGGTTTCCTTTACGACTTGACGCCGCTGTGTGCGTCACGAAATAATGACTCCCACCTGTTGGTTGCACCGCCGTGTGTCAAAGTATAAATTTGACGCCCGCACGGCGCATCGAAATGGCGTTAGCCGGCATTAAAAAAATTTCCGTCAAAAAGTATAAATATGGCCCTTAGTGGCTTTCCTCACACTCCGCCAGAATGTTACAGAATACAAAACTATCTTAAATCTTATTATTATTATATATTTTTTTAAGTTAGGATTTCCAAACTTATATAAAAAGTCTTTCTGGGAGACACCATTTATTTACATAATAACTTTAAAAATGTGTCCGTTCTCAGAATCTCCTGGCTCCTTCATTATCTCCCTCGAATTCTTCAGGAAGAAGGCCCACACAGTTTATCCAGTAAGGCCAGCCCACCATGCTATCTCCTTCTCAACTTCTTCCAAGCAATGTGAACCCCCTTTGAGGCCCAAAGAAAACTGCTAATTTCTCCTTGAAGTTTGCACGACCATTCTTTTTCAAACAACAAAGGCAGTGCATAAAAAATTAATAGGAATTTAGGCAAGATCACCATCTGGACTAAGTTAACCCGTCCTATCATAGTACGGGGAAGACTGACCCATTTCTCCTTTGACCGGCTAGATTCTCTCAAAACCTTCATGAAATTATTTTATTTATATCTTTGGTTACTGTGATCCCTAAGTATTTCACCTCTTTCTTAACAGGGATCCCTTTAGCCCGCATATTCCATATCATATCTTTTTCATTCTTCACAGCAAACCCACTGATTTTCCCAAATTCCTTTGTGAGATCTTCCAGGGCTACCAGTGCTTGACCCAAATCTGCTGTGTATATTAACTGATTATCCGCATATAGGGAGATTTCCTTACTCCAGTTCCCATACTGAAACTGAAATAACCTCTGGTCCTTCCTAAGCCACACGCCAGAAGCTCTATGTTTATGTTAAAAAGTAATGGAGACAACGGACACCCTTGTCTTGTCCCTCTCTGAACTTTGAAAGGGTGAGTTAACACACCATTAACTAGAATGCTCGCTACAGGGGTCTTGATAGATATTCTGCAGCATCCCAATCAAATTCTTGACCAACTTAAAAAACTGCTTTTAAATAAGTCCAATTAACCGTATCAAATGCTTTAGTGGCGTCTACCATTACTACCGCCAACGGATCCTGGCATGTGGTAGCCAAATCGATTGAGCCTATCAGGGTATGCGTCAGCTCCTGCATCAACCTATGCTTCATAAATCCCTTTTGACCCTTGTGAATAAGCTTTCCTAGGCATTATATTTGCCAACATTTTGTAATCACTATTGAATAAGTAAATTGGTCTTTATGCGTCACAGGATCTTGGGTCCTTCCCTTGTTTCAGAATCACTAATACTTGCTTCCTTCCAAGATGGAGGCATCATACTTCTCCTTTCTAAAACGTAATTGCAGGGCCCCACAAAAATATTCAGTACACTACTTCCAAAGGCCTTATAAAGTTCCAAAGGGAGATAGTCAGGGCCTGGTGCTTTCGCAGCCTTTCCTGATTTTAAAACCTGATCCAATTCCTCCAACCTAGCTTGGTCATAAAGGGCTCTACTGTCTTCCTCACTCAAGGAATCCAAACCGTACTCTTCTAACTAGGTCCTCACTGCCCCCAGGGGTACCTCTAGATCTTCTGCATATAATTCTGAAAAGAAAAACAAAAAACTCGGAAAGCTTCTCCTACCTCCTTGTCACCCCTCTTCAAACTTCCTGAGGCTGGATCTCGTGGCTCTACCACCCTGTTCCTCTCTCTATTAGCTTTTAGTTTTTTTCATAAATCTGTTTATTGAGGTTTTATGACAACAGTACATCATATATATGAATTGTCAACATTTTAACACAGTGCGTTGCGTTGTGTAACATCAGTATTACTAACCACTATTCGACTGAAATATAACATGGCATTGCACCATGAATTACAGCATACCCTGCAAACCGCTCATATGCTTGGCTTTTTTTCTGGGCCATCTACAGACTGTGTCCAGCAGCACTTACCCATTTAAGATACTCTACCAGTGCTCTCTTAATATGCCTTAATATGCCTTTCTGAACCTAGTGGGAGGCACTCTGCATAACATCTATTGGTGAGCACGTCATTTTGCAACATTCACTTGTGCAACACTTTTTCAAACTTAGAATTGTGGGTCAAGTGTCATTGTTGAGTAGACAGATGTTATTAACTCTGTATGAACTAACCATGCAAACTAATAACAACTACTGGTTGCGGACATCTATACTATTATTTTCCACACACTTGCTTCCCGATCAGGCTGAGGACCAAACTGCATCATTTTAGCAGGTCAGCGGAGAGGTTAGGCCAGGCACCAGATTTAATAAACTATGCCTTGCTGTCTTTTAGCGGTGCCTCAGAGCTCGCTAACTCCCACACTTAATCTCCCAACACGGCACAACATTCCCCCAATGGACACTCAGACAAACTAATCCAAGCTTCCTTCCTCAGGCTCCCCACCTACTCCCCGCAATCTTATCATCAGTTCTTACCAGCCGGTTGCCAGCGGAAATTGACGCAGTCCCAGCACCTCCTCCCTCCTCAGTGCTGCACCCTCTGCTCCCGCCCATACCTCAAGGGAGCGTCTCCAGGCCTGCACCAGCGGAGGGTCCGGTGATTTCCACCTACGAGTCACCAGTCGCCTCGCCACAATGAGTCCCAGGTCCATGAAGCGCACCTCCGCTCTGTGCCGCTTACTTCTAGGGAATAACCCCAGTATGCATGCCTCCCAAGTAAAGGGGATCTGTTGGGCCGTGCAACCAGACAGATTATCAATTACCACCCTCCAGTAGGAGCACAAACTAGGACAGGACCACACCATATGTAACAAGTCTGCACCAACCTCATGACATCAGGGACAAGCCGCGTCCCGACGGGCAAAGTATTTATTCACAAGGGCTGGTGTAAGATAGGCTCTGTGGACCAAATAGTACTGTATGAGGCGAAATCTTGAATTACGGGTATGTGAAGGTGCCCCGAAAGAGCTGACCTCCACTGCGCCTCCGCAATTAGACCGCCTACATCCACTTCCCACGCAGCGCCTCACTTTCCATGGCAGTGTGAATTCGCAGTGCATCTGCAAGCCAACTAATCAAGCGACGACCCTGACCCATCACTTGTAAATATTGAATCAGTAAATGGGTGGGAGGAGCTACTGAGATATCTCCCCACCCGATCCTCAGGGCCCGTAACAAAGAGTTGTATAACAAATACTGACCGGGAGGCAGCCTCAGGTCCTGAAGCCTAGTGAACTGGAGCAACAGACCTTCTTCATAAAGATCGCCCAGCGTGCACAGTTCTACTTCATGCCATGTCTGCAATTCAGAGCCCAACGTGACCCTGGGTCCCCACGGTGTGCCCGACAGTGCCAGGGCCGGCGCAAATTGAACCACCTGTCTCGTCAGTCAAAGGGATCTACGAAAGCATCTATGGGCCACCCTAAGGAACAACTGTCGCGGAGTCGGCACACTTGTAAGCGGGTGAAACAGGTGCTGAACCCGCAGCAGTGACTAGGGACCTCTCTCCGATGCTGTGTCAGCCATCTGGGCATCCGCTAGCCACCTGGATATCCACTGAAGCTGGGCCGCCAGGTAGTAGTGCTCCAGGTTAGGGACTTCTAGGCCTCCCCTATCGGGCAGTAGGTACAACTTCTTTAGGGCAACTCTGCATCGGCCACCATTCCAGATAAAGTCTCTCAACCCCGTTTCCAGGGCACAAGAGAAACCAGGAGGAACATAGTGTGGGAGGTTGGAAAAAAAAATACAGGAGGCGCGGCAGGACGACCAGCTTCAGGAGTGCTATTCTGCCCGCCACCGATAGCGGCAGCATCCTCCAGAACGACATTTGAGACCTAACCGAGGACACCGCTTTTGTGAGGTTGCCCTCAAGCAAATCCTCCTCACGATGGTAGACTCTGATGCTTAGATACCGGAACGTGCATGGCTGCCACGGAACGGGGCTCCCGGCCAGATTAATCCTGGGGTGCGAGAGTCCTGGATCAAATTGAAAGAGGCACGACTTAGACCAGTTTACCCTAAGGCCGGATAACATCGGGAAGCGTTGCAGGAGCAAACCAACCTCCGGCGGGATCCGCGTGATATCTCCGAAGTACAAAAGGAGGTCGTCAGCATACAACAACACTATGTGCAGACGGTCCCCAAGGGGAATTCCGCAGTCAGTCCCCCTTCCATGCAGGGCGGCCGCCAGAGGCTCCATGGCGAGTGAAAACAAAGGCGAAAGAGGACAGCCCTGCCTTGTGCCTCTACACACACGAATCTGCTCCGATATCACGGACCCCAACTTTACCCAGACCTGCGGTTTGGTGTATAACAGTTTAACCAGGCGGGTAAAGGACGGTCCCATACCAAACCGCCGCAACACTCTGAACAGGTAGGGCCATTCCAGGGAGTCAAAGGCCTTTTCCAAATCTAGGACAAGACAGCCCGCCCTGGGCCAACCCCGCCCGGCATACTGCATGACCCGGAACAACCTTCTAATATTGTGCGAGGTGTCTCTCTCTGGGACAAACCCGTTTGGATCAGGGTGGACTAGGCCTGGTACATTCGGTGCCAGTCGCATAGCCAGCACCTTCGCTAATATTTTGTGATCAGTGTTTAGCATTGCCATGGGCCGGTATGATTCTATCTGTACTGGGTCCCTCCCAGGTTTAGGAAGGGAAACCAACAGTGCCTCCCCTTGAGTGGCTGACAGGCAAACCCTCCGTTCAGCTTCCTCGTACACATGAAGCAACCTGGGTGCCAACTGCAGCGCAAAGGCTTTGTAAAAGTCAACTGGCAGACCATCAGGACCCGGCGTTTTACCAGATGCAAGTTCACGAATGCTAGCCTTTATCTCTTCAAGGTCAAGTGGTGCCTCAAGTGCCTCCACCTGCTCTCCCCGTAAGCGCGGCAGTTCCACTTCGGCGAGAAATGCGGCACAGAAGTCATCTCCAGGAGGGGTCCCCGAGGCATAAAGCGCCTGTAATGCCTCACAAACTCAGCTTGTATCTCCCCGGGCAAGTGTACCAGTCCCCCGCCTGCGAGCAGATCTCCACTATCGGCCCCCTCTCACTGTCTCGGCGGATCAACCAAGCTAATAGTTTACCAGTTTTATCGGCTGAAGCATGAGTTCTTGCAGAATGTGCAGCGTAGTTCAAACATCACAGGCGCTCGAGGAGTGACAGGTGTTCAGCACGTACCGCTGTTAGTGTGGAAGTCTCAGTCTGATTACCAGTTACCTCACCCTCCAGTCGTAGCAGAACTCGCTCCACCCGGGTCAGGTCGAGTTCAACGGAAGGACGCAGATTATATTGGGTCCCCAAACAATGTCCCCGGACAAAAACTTTAAATGCGTCCCACACTACCAAACTTGACGAGGCTGTGCCATCATTGAGCTCAAAGTATTCCGGGATCGCAGCACTCAGTGACGCTCTGAACGCAGCATCTTCTAACAGTTCCGGCCTCAGCCTCCAGGTAGGCACAGCTGGACAGGGGGTCTCCCAGATAAGGCTCACGAGCAGTGGGTTATGGTCCGAGTGCGTGCGCCCCAAGTATTCCGTGCTTCCTATTACAGAGGCTAGGTCTGTCTAAGCGTACATGAAGGGAGTGTGGGGCAGAGTAGAAGGAATAGACCCTGTCCTGCACATGCCGCTGCCGCCATGTGTCTACTAATTGCCATTGCTGTGTTCAGGTCACCAGACCGTGCGAGGCAGTCACCACCGGCGACGTGGGCAACGGGGGAAGGATCGTTCCAGGTCCACATCAAGCACACTATTAAAGTAACCGCCCAGCAGCCATGGGAGGTCGCTCCAGCCCGCCAAATGCTGAGACAGGACATGTAGAAAGGATGTCTGGTCTATGTTCGGAGCATATATGGAGCCTAATACAACAGCATGACCCGCCAACCTCGCCCGCACCAGCACAAATCCACCCTGTGGGTCCGCAATCTGCTCCTCTGCTGCAAAGGGAGTGCCAGCTCTGATCCAAATCAGCGCGCCCCTAGCATAGGCTGAGTGCCCTGCCGCGTACAATTGCTCTCTCCAGCATCGACGCAGCCGGGGGATCTCTAGTCCCACCAGATGGGTCTCTTGCAAAAATACCAAATGTATTGAGTGCCTTCTAAGATATGAATAAATAGCGTATCGCCGCCTCTCACGTTCTAGGTAATCGCTGTATATGAACACATATCATAGGTAACAAAACAACCTTCATCTCCCACCTCCCCTCCACATAGCATCATCTCGTCAGTTGCCCACATCCAGCTATCGATCGGGTATGTAATAGACTCCTGCCAGCAGAACCAAAACATAACTAATACCATTAGAGCAGATAGACAACAGGTCACCGCCCAAACCCAACAATGAAACAGTAGTGTGCAGCCACACAACCACACATAATGTGTCTCAACTAATAGGAGTATGGGGTAGGCCAACCCCGCAGAGGAGCAATTCCAACACAAGCCATACTACCCGGCTATAGGAGATAACAGAACGGTAGAGGGGAGCATAGGGGGAAGTCCACATCTTTCATCCGCAAGGGGGCGCAGCGCGCGAGGAAGGGCATCATGTCATCGGCTGCACACCCGACCATACAACATCAGAAACTCTCTCCCCTAGACCGGATCTGCCCCCAGCTCTCTCTATTAGCTTTTAATTTCCATGCCAGCAATTTACCACAGTTCTCACCATACTCAAAATGCGCTAATCTGTTTGCCTCGCATCTTTTCTTAATCCTATTCTCAATCACAGCATTCAACCCAGATTGCAACCTTCAATCTACTCTATACAGCTGATTTACTTCTTCTTTGAGACCAGCTAGTGTCAAGTTTGTTTCTATTTTCTGTATCTGCTTTTCTACCCTGCCAATCTCTTTGTTGTATAGTCGCCTTCTAAATGAAGCCATTCTAATAAGTCTCCCACATAAAAGGGGTCCCATACCATGGCCGGGGAGGATGAGCCCATATTAAGATCAAAGAAATCCTTAACCTCAGCTTGTAATTCTGTAACCACCACCTCATCTAATAGCAAGGTTCTATCGAGTATCCACCTACCACGATCCTGATTCCCAGTTAAAACAATATTCGTCCAAATAGCAGAGTGATCTGATAAATGAGCATCAATATGAATTAAGTCCTTCACTCTCAGTGCCAGGTTCCTGTCTATTAAAATATAATCGACCCTGAACTGATGTCTGTATTTTTTGTTATTAAATGTGTACCCCTGAGTTAACCCCATCCTCTTTCTCCATATATCACGTCACCCAAACTGTGACATTATAAATAGTACTTGGTGTTGCATTTTCTCATTGATTCTGGATCTACTCCCTGATGACTTATCTAGGTCATAATTTAGCACCACATTAAAATCCCCCATCCATATGATAGGGTCTGAAATAAGCAACATGTGCTGAAATAATTCCACTAATGGGGCAATATCATCCTTGTTGGGCCCGCAGTAACCAACCACCGTAAAAGCCCTATCGTATGCCACCATTTTCCCTATGGCCCATATTCCAGCCCTGACTACCGGTCCCTCCTGAAGGAAGATATTAGGGTGATTTTTAATGAGAACCCCAACCCCTTTACTTCCGACAGTCTGTCCTGAACATATTATCTGTTGCATCCATCTGCCTGACCTGAACAACTTCACAAACTCCTGTCTAGAGAGGTGGGTCTCTTGCAACACTAATAAGTCAGCTCTAAAATCTTTCATATTTTGCAGCACCTTTTTTTGTCTATTTACCTCCCGTAAACCATTAACATTTCAAGACCTCAGCCTCAACTCCTTTTCCCCCCCATCATCTGCTCCCTGTTGGTATAAGAGCTATTATCCCCCTCAACCTCCCCCTGACTCCCATTATTATGAGGACATTTTTTTTCCCCACATGCTCCCCACCCTGTGCCATGGTCCCTTCCCTACCACTCTCTTGCCTCTCTAAAGTTATACATTTTGTTATTCACCATCACTCTCAAAGAATCTGAAATTTCAATTCCCTTGCCAAGCTCCCACTGTTTACTTAAAGTTGTACTCAAAAGGTCTGACCTAATTTCGAAAGAAACTCTCTCTGCCGTGAATGGTTTCTCTTTCAGTGCCACTAGTAATATTCTTTTATTCTTTCTTTGACCGCATATGTATGGAAACACACCAAGATTTTCCTAGGGGTCTCTGTTTGTTGATTTTTTTTAAAAGGGTCCTGGTGTACTCTTTGTATGTCATTCGCAATGTCAACCTCTGCCTCCTTTAACTGTAATCCTTGTTTAATCAGGTGAACCACGAGGCCTTTCAAATCATCGCCCTCTGTCCCTTCTGGGACTTTTAGGAGCCTCAGGTTATTACTTCTCTTGTGATTTTTCAAGGTATCCAGCTTTCTCCTAACACTCTCCTCTCCAGCCTTCAAACTTTGGATAGCCTCCTTATTCTTCTTTACAACTACCTTTAGGCCACCTACCTCCTCTTCGAGTACAGCCGTCCTACCTGCCAAATAATCAATTTATTTCCCCACTGTCTCACATAGGACTTTAATATTGTGATAGTTAGAACTTGATTTTTCAAACCCCTCTCTAATCCCCAGCACCAGATTTTTCAAGATTTTTTAAACAGACGGACGCCCGGTTTCTCCGGTTCCAACTGAGATAGGGAGCTCCTCCAACAGGGAGGGGCACTCTTGCTCCTGCTGATGAGTTCCCTCCAACTCTGCTCGTTCCTCCTCTGTAAATTCCAGAGAGTTACTGTCCGGTGCTCAACCCCTCGCAGACACTGAAACACTTTCCTCATGCCCCTCCACCTTTTCTATATCGGCCAGAGGTGAAAATCAATTTGAAATACATTCAGTCCAGGATGCATGAAGCTCCCCCAAAAGTTTAATGTCACAGGAGGAAGCCATATCTGTGCCAGCAACTCGTTGCCCCACTTGGTCTTGAAGGTCCTGTTCTTCCATTAGATTCCTGTGTAAAACAGAGGTATTTTCTTAGTGAAGGGGTAATTGTTGGTCTGTCAGAGCGTACTCTCTCACAGCTAGTGCCCCCCCAAAAATCCCCCTTGTCATTGTTGCCAATATCTCTTTGCGTCTCCGATATTTCGTCCAAAGCTTATTTTACTGGGAGATCAATCAGTCTCTCTTTAGCCCCCAAAACCCTTCCTACCACTCCGTAAAGAGTACACAGGACTCTTTCCAAGCTTCCCCCTTACCACAACCTCTTCTTTTTATTTTACAGGAGCCAGCCTCCCTGTAGGCTTATAGTCTGTCCCGCCCCCCCCCCCCCCAAAGACTCAGGCCCGTATTTATACTTTTCTTAGCGCCGCATTTGTGCCGCTTTTTGACGCAAAACGGCGCAAACCTACAAAATACAATGGTATTTTGCAAGTTTGCGCCGTTTTTGCGTCAAAAAACGACGCAAATTCGGCGCAAAAAAAGTATAAATACGGGCCACAGTGTGCCTCAAACACTGCTCCACAAGACACACAGGGGGTTGTTCAGTACCTTGGGCATCCAACAGTGAGCTCGCAGCCTGTCCAGCCTTCCTCCGTCTAGCACAAATGCTTGTGCCGCTTGTGCTGACTCTGCCACTTTTGACCGGAATGGAGGGGAATCCCGATTCTGGTTGAAAAGGGAGCGAGAAAGTACCCATGAATCATTTGACCCGGAAGAAATAGTCTTGGGAATGAGGTGAGCAGAAAGGATGCGACAAGAGTCTAGAAGGGTCACACCAAAACAGTATGCCTCCAGGTCGCTCACTGTAGGCCAGCTCAGAATAGAACGGACAGGGCAAGAGTGAATATGGAAGGCATAGTGTCTCTGTGCTGGGTACAGCTTGCTAATAAAATCTCTCAACATGCCATCCACCTCTCCACCCCTTCCCCAGCCCACCAACACAAGCACACACAGGTCCTGAGCCCTAACTATGAAGTCTGGTACTTGAGTAGTATGCCTTCAGTGTCACTGTAGAAACTGAGAAAAATGTTATCAAATATTTGTGAGTTAACATCTCGTCTGGTTATAAGACCCGCCCAGGATCATGTTAGGTAGTGTCAGAGGACATCTACTTCCTGTGAGTTCCCCTCACTCAGATAAAACTAAATATTTAGTCAAATGAAATGATACATGAAGTGAAGGAGCGCACCTGAGCACATTACATTCTCACAAACAGATTTGTTATTATTCTCCACCAAAGCATTAGAATCCCCACATACAATTTGGACACAAAAATACAAAATAATTTTTTTTGAGATGAGTGATGCTGCCATTCCGTTTTTAGGGACGAATTATCACAGCAGGAAGCCTGAACAGAATGAACAGGAGAATTTAGAAAAGGCTAGGCCCTCACTGAGGGATCCGGGGCTAAATTCGATCCCTATGAAACCGAATTAAACTGACTGACAGCACTACGGCACAAGGCAATAGAAATTTCCAGACTAACAGATTGGGATGCGTGATTAATAATGTGGGCGGGGGGTCTATATTGTATTCAACTGGGAAATATTAACCGTTACTACTTTCATCATGATTAAATCGTGGTAATCATTTTAATTTACGTGATTTATATTTGATTAGCACATAAACACTGGTTTATGTAGTTGTGTGTGTACTGATTCTAGGGGCTCAGGGAAGGGGTCCTTTATCAATACCATGCAAGAGTAAGAGCTTCTATCGCAGATCCTTTGGGTTCTAAATAGCTTCACTCTTCTGTGAGCATGATGCAGACGAGGGAGTAGGAAATGCCTATCCAGTTTCCTTTAAATATATAAATAATTTCCACTCCGAGTTGTCCTGTTGAAAACTTGGAATAGGAGGTAGTTACCACCAGTGGCAACTGGGTTAATGGTATTTACCACGAGTGGTAAATATAACACCCTATTTCGACAATGTTAATGAGAGCTAACTACACCTTGTCTCTGGTAATTTCATAACAACGATAGATACAGCAAGAAGCAACTTGAATGCACTCAAAAAATAAATCTCACCAGCCCTTCAACCTGTGAGCGTACATCTATTTCTGAGGACGCACAAGGACCAAAAAAGACACAATGTAATATGTTCCCATTAGAAAAATTGGTTCTCCACAATTTACTCCATAAAGATGCTGGGTTGAACTTTTATGAATAGCTAAAGTGCCAATTGAGTCATCAGCTTCATATGCTGATTCTGCAGTAAAACCAGGTAATGTGGTCCAATGCTTTTTCTGAAATAACCCGAGTCCGTGGCTGCCAGAAAATGTGCTTTATTTGCATCGTCGGAGCTCTTCAGCCCCTTTCCGCTGGTGGAAAATCGTTTGGCTTTTTATTTGTAAAGCAGGAAAGAAGGACATTTTCTTCGTACTCCTGTTTTATAGATATAAGTTTGTTTTTCTTTGTATCTGGCTATCTGTCTTTTTCTGTTCACCTCAATTGTCATTATACAACAAGGCACACGCCTCTGCATAAACCACACACGAAAAAGTAAGTAAAAGGTTAGCTATTTATTCCTGCAGGGCCTAATTTACAAAGTGCCGATCAAACATCTTTAAAGAGAAATAGACCAGAAGCATCAAACATACATGCTGTAACATATAAGCCAAATAACAAGCTCAATAACTATTATTCTGAACTTTCCGAGCTCATTGACACCACAGCTACTGGCCACAATACCAACCAACATGTTGTAAGCAGAACTGTCCAGACAGTCCACTTCAGTTGCCTATCTAGGTAGATGTGTAGATGTCATGGCATAACCAACACTCTTACACATGTGGCGACTCAGTGTCACTATTTTTCATTTGCATCTAATGACGTGCTAATGTATATCACATATAATCATTGCTTATTCTATTCTATGTGGAATATGTAGGGGGCATAGCTACCCGTAGGCATCCCGGCGCTATTACTGTGACTCAGACTGGCCAAAGAACACTAGGAGGGCAACTGTCAAATAGCCAGGTTTTTAGTAGTTTAATGAATGGAAGTTCCAGATCAGTTGTCCGCAGTGTAAAGGGGAGGGAGTTCCAGAGTTTGGCCAGATTGTTTCTGAAGGAAGCCCAACGAGCAGAGGTGGATCGCAAACTTCTGCTTGGTGTGTAGGGGGAGATCACGGGCCCAGAGATCAAGCAGCCTTTATTGAGGATTGTTCTGTGAGCCATATAGAGGGCTTTGAATGTAATCCTATGTGACACAGGGAGCCAGTGGAGGGAGATCAGAGCTTGCCGAACTGACTCGTGTCTCAGAATATTGTAAAGAATCCAAGCAGCCAAGTTCTGTACAACCTGCAGTTTCCTTACTACAGATTTTGGAGTTCCTACGTATAATGAGTTTCCATAGTCCAGGTAGGAGAGAATGAGTGCCGGACCACTATTCCATTTGAGGATGAGGGGCCATATGTACGAAAACTTTTTCCCATAGACACAGAATGGGTTAAATCCTTTCGTACATCTGGCCCGAGGTGACTGAGTGCATAATTTTTTTGAAGCATCCCAAGGATGCCATAGCAGGTTGCTGCTAACATTATTGCCTGGGTGTCCATAGTCAGGGATTGGTCCATACCCATACCATACCTCCAGACTGTTTATAGCTATCTAGGGGGCAGGCAGGGTACCCAGGCAATTTAGGCATCCCAGACTCATATGGAGATTAGGAGAACTGCTGAGGATTATAAACTCAGTTTAATCCCCATTTAATTTAAGGGAGGAATTGTTGATCCATTGGCTACTTCCTCTAATCATGGGCCAGAAATAGGGGGCATGATTGTGAGAGAGGGCAAAGACCAGTTGTGTATCATCACCGTATGAGATTATAGAAATCCCAAATACATATTTCACCTGCTGTATTATATTTAGATTGACTAAACTGCATGAGTTTTACATTAACAGATAACCATTGAGTGTGCTCACATTAGGTTAGCCATACTCACTCTGGGCCTCGTTTCAAATGCTCCATACTGAATGAAATGTATTTCTGCTTGCTGTGCATAATGCTTTTCTCATTTCAGGAGCAAGCTCGACCACATCCTTGTTAGACTGTTATTATTGTATATCTGTGTGAAGGCTGTTTGATGCAACTTTGTAACGATTTGGACAGTAATTCTCAGCACCTGTGCATGAGAGCAGGCGGTGGAGCAAAAATCCTCCCTTGTTCAATATCTCTGAAGGCCATGGACCTGAAATTGTTCATTGTATGATTCATGAGAAGAGGGCTGACACCGAGCACACCATAAACGTTTGATTTTGATTGGTTCCTTCTTCGTGGGAACCATTCAGTGGATCTATTTTGCTTAATTTCATATTGTAATTACGTCTGATTAACTTAGTGAGTTAGACTTACTTCTATCTACCTTTGGAGGTGGACGTCCATTCCTACCTTTGTGGCCCAATGCTTCTTTTATGTTTAGTCATGGTTAATCTCTCTTTCTTCTTTTCCTGATTCAAACTTTCATGTGGTTATGCTTGGTTCATATAGGCCTACACCAGTGTTTTGCTTCACTACGGACCAAGATGAAACACTGACAAATATCTCTGGAATGCAACTCTTAGTCCGAGAAATACATTTATTAAACCACTCTGAAAGGTTCATAGAGGAAGATTAGCATACTGAAAGCACACTTTTACAAATGGTCACTGCAATGAAATAAAAAGATGTACAAAAGATTCTCCACTGCAATATACACAGCAAATGCATATATATATATATATATATATATATAAGTATATATGTCACAATGCACAGCAGAAAACAAGAATTAAAAATGCATCACCATGAGGCACGGGTAAATCAGCATCATCTCCCTCGTTATCAGCATCAGACTGCCAGATCCCAGAATCGATCGTGGAGAGAGAGAGATCAATTATCCTCAGGGGAAGGATGACACACCTCAGCGTCCTGGGCATGTCCGAGATCTGAGTCACTTCCCGGTCCATCTGGTCTTGGCCTCTTATATTCTTTAAACAAACTAGAGAGGAGAATTCTAGAACCCCCCACACTCCGTATGTTTATTATTAAAAAATGCTGGCAACTTCAGGTCAGTTTTGAAAAGAACACATTGGAACTGGCCAAGATCCCACAATGCCCTCTCTCAAAACAAAACCGTTCCCTGCTGTACCACAAACATCATCCTAGTACATTCTTATCAGCCTAAACCCTTGGTGAGAAAGAACACGCAGACAGGAAGAATAAAAACATGAGCAAAAAGCACATTGTATAACATTGGCAAGGAAAAATACTTGCAGCTTTTAACGTGGCGGTGGCTAATGCTAAAATAAAGTCATTAGGCAAAAATAAAGTTGGTGGTCACTAATGTGACGGTGTGCTGCTCGGCTAAGTGCAACATGGAGTCAGTGGTCAAAACACAAATATCATTACAACCAGTAACTTATGAATTTCACATGACCCTACCTACAACTTTAGTTTAGCATTAGGAAGTTTTCGTTGATTCTGATTTATGATTTGCCTACTGTATCTTTAAATAACTTGACTTTCTATTTGATAATTAACCTGCCTGGACTTTATTCATATATTCTGTAATCAGGTGATTTATGACTAAACTGATTGGTTTGAGTTTGTAGTGTTAATAATTTGTTAATAAAACCTTCAAGACTTGGAAATCTACTATGTCGATACTGTTGGGCAACTTGTGCTTCACTGTCTTTGATATGTTAGTGCAATGTTGATTTTGAGCCTCAGTTCGAAATAGAGATCCATTCATTGAGTATAGCCAAAGCTGAAGATTTGCACCATCATTTTAACAGTGCAAACACCATCATTTTCCCCTCCATCACATATGAGTTAAAACAACAAAGGTGTACCCCTTCAGCACAAATGATGTCTGCACCTTATATCACTTCCCTGTCCCTCTATGTGTAGGTGCACATCATACATTGTCAACTACCTCTGCTAAGAAGTCCCACAACAAAAAGCCTGATAGTTGCTCTGCATCATCCCTGGTGTGGCAGCCTCTGCCTTTCTAATCTGTACCCAATCCCCTTTTAGGAACCTACATGCTGCTGATGTACCTGAATATAACCCCAATAGCAAGAATTGAATTTCATTCTGGTAGTTACAGTGCGGGGCCACTGATGTAATGCTCATATTGTGAACACCAGCTACAGCCACCCTCCTTTGTTTCTGTTGTGACATTCCCATGCCACCAAAAGAAATTTAATTTTTTCATGTTTTCTCATATATAGATCTTCTTTACATGGCAACACTTTGTCACTCTGATGTAACACATCACATGGGTCCTGTACAGGTAGACTGTCATGAAGTCTATTGGGGTAAAAAGGTAATGCCTCATGTGTCCAAATCTGTGCCAAACAACCCATTCAGTTGATAGCAGAAGAGTTATTCTTGGTGGTGCAACTACTACTTCAGACTTTGCCATAGGCAGAAGGTAATTTGTGGGCCTTAGGAATATTATATATGGCAACATAGAGGTCACACAATTCAGGGCACCCACCCAATGCCATTTTCCCTGGTACATCATATACATGTGACTTACCTGTTGATTTATTTATTTATTAAAAGAGTTTTATAAATTGCAAACATGAGCCAAGTGTATCTGTCATGGAACATGCATTAAAGTATACACATACAAGAAACAACCATATAAAAGTCATGGGGGCAAAGCCGCAAATAAGATTTAAGAGTCTGTTAAGAAATAAAAGTGTTTAACAGTAGGGCATTCACAACTTTCTTGAAGGATGCAGTAGAAGGGATTAGCCTGATCTCTGGAGGTAGAGAGTTCCAAATTCACAGAGCTGCTCCAGTGACTGAGAGGTTGTAGGTTTTCTTCTTTTTGAATTTCAGGATATTCAGTAGCAGGGAACGGGAATTCCGAGATGTTCTACTTTCCCCAAAGAGCTCAAGTGTCTGTGTTAGCTAGGTAGGTGAAGTGCTTTGTGTCATGCAGGCTATTTTAAGCTGAATCCGTGCATCATAGGGTAGTCAGTTTAAAAATGTAAAGGAGGGAGTGATATGCTCCCTTTTTCTGGATTCTCTGATGAGACGAGCTGCAGCATTAAGAAAGGCCCTGAGTGGAGTGGTGTTGGTTTTGGCTATCCCTGCGAGGGTTGGGCTCCCATATTCCGGTCTAGAGATTACAAGGGGTCGAACAGCCTTCTTAAAGCCAGTCGGGTGCAGACTTTATCTTTCTTAGAGACTTAATATCAAAGAGAGCTCCTGTCATGGTGCTGATGTGGGCCTGCATGTTTAAGTATTAATCTAAGGTGATCCCAAGGGCTTTTGTGCAGTCAGTGACCGAGCAAGAGCAGCTTTACGTGGTCAGGTGTTTGAGCCAATCTGCGACCAAGTAGTACACGTAAGCACCAAAACAGAGGCAAATATCACATTTACAATATTATATTACCAGCAGTTTATGCGGGACCACAGGACTGTGTCACAGGGAGATCTGCTTTGGAACCAGATAAGTACATTCATAATAGGAAGAGTTGCTGATATTCTGCCATGTAGGACACAAATTGTAATAACAAGTGTTGCTAATTTGTTTTATACAGGGTAACAACCACGACTGCCCTGTAAATATTAGATGTTATTCTTGCCTAACTAAAAGCAGTGAATTTGCTGCTGTTGGTCTTTCTGTGAATACAAATTCCTGACCTCCAAATCACTGCATTTTGTAAGCAAAGAGTATTCAGCTCACTGAGCTATCCCACGAGTTGCCATTCTGCCAGCTCATGTTTTACTTTCACTGGAGAAACATGTCCACTACAAAGGACCACACCTCAAGATATTGTTGTCTGGCTGCTGGTGTTGTCAGAAGTGGAGGTCTTCCTACCATAGTAGCATGCACTGGAGTGACATGATATTTTAATGTTCCCCATGTGCTCTCACAACATTCTCACATACATAGCATCTGTTTTACTCCCTTCAGTGTGGAGTATGGTTCGAAACCATCCGCTGCATTGTTGCTCGTGTACTGAGGGTGGCTCCGAGCCGACCCTGCATATCAGGTAGAGGGGTGGGGGTTGCCCAACATGGTCTTTTCCATGTTCCCACCCCGAACAAGTGGGAACTGAAGTCTTTTGCCCTACACCAGGGGCAGATGATGCAATAGCCCCTGATCCTCCCTCTCATAGCGCAGAAAGCCCACTGGGCACCAGGGATTTTTCTTTTTAGAAAAGTATAGGGGTGGGAGCTGCCAAAATCAGGTATGGCAATGCCCTCAACCCCATAAAAATGGGCACAGTCTATATGCCTCCGGGGATGCAGATGGGGGTAATTACACCGCTCTGCCCCCGTGGGACAGGAAGCCCACTAGAAACCAGGGACTAATTTTTTTTTAAATAGAGGGGTGGGGGCTTCCCAATATGGGCATGGCCATGCTTCCACCCCCAAAAAATAGAGACAAAGTATTTCTGCCCCACTGGGGGGGGAAGATTGGGGTAATTACCCCTGATCTGCCCCCCATGGGTCAGACAGCCCACTAGAAGCCACGTAATTAAAAAGAAATAGAGGGGTGAGGGCTGCCCACCACCATGGCTAGGTCCTCACCCGACTAAAGCGGGCAACAGTCTTTCCAATCCCCCTGCGGAGTAAAGCATCTCATCCCAATGGCAAGCAAGAAGACGTTTGGCTCTTTTGGGTGTTGATTTTACATATAGGCCAGTAGAGCTTGGCTAACTTTTAGGCTTGGGTAGGCCGTCAAAGTGGAAAAATCTACCAGACACTTCTGAAAACTAGAGATCTGAGGTAGTTCAGGGTGGCGTGCACACATGCAGCCCATCCAATTTTCTTACCCATGATGCCCTGCAAACCTCAAACAATGACTAAAAATGCACACTTCCATGAGGAAAACCTTTGGAATCTGTGGGGACCATTTTCTTTGAGAGACCTTGGGGATTGCTGGTTGGAAGAAAGTTTGTGGCTTTCTGCAGATTTCAGAAATTTCCATTCACAGAAGTGAGAGGAAAATAGTTGTTTTAGCCACAGTTTGAGATTTGCAAGGGATTCCAGGTAAGAAAATACAGTGAGAGCCAGGCAAGTCAGCCCATCCTGGATTCCCCTAGGTGTCTAGTTTTCAAAAATGTACATGTTGGCTAGGTTTCCTTAGGTCCCGGCCGAGCTTGCATTCAAAACCTAGCGCTACCCACACTAGAAAAAGAGGGTACATTTTCAGTGGAAAATGAGCTGCCTCCATGTTGCGTTTTGGGCCATTTCCTGTCACTGACACTATGTCTACCCACACAAGTGATGTGCCATTTTTATTGGGAGACTTGGAGGAATGATGGGTGGAAGTAAGTTTGTGGCTCCCCATATATTCCAGAACGTTTCATCTCGGAGATGTGAGGAAAATGTGCTTTTTTAGTCAAGGTTTGCAAGGGATTCTAGGTTTAAAAAAAAGATGGTGAGAGCCAGGCAAGTCAGCTCATCCTGGATACCCCCAGGTATATGGTTTTCAAAAATGTACAGGTTGGTTAGGTTTCTCTAGGTGCCATCTGAGCTAGGGTCCAAAATCTAGAGCTGCCAACATTGGAAAAAGAGGGTCAGTTTTCTGAGCAAAAATGCAATGCGCCCTTGTTGTGTTTTGGGTCGTTTCCTGTCACTGGCATTAGGCTCATCCACACAAGTGAGGTACCATTTTTATCAGGAAGACTTGTGGGAGCATGGAATAGTAGGACATTTGTTATTGCCAATAGAATTCTGCTGCATTTGTGACTCTCAAATGTAAGCCAGTGTTTTTATTTTCAAAAATTCCCTCCAAATCATACACTAGTACAGATACACACACATTCAATTCAGTGATGTAGAAATAACCACTGCTTGTTTGCTCTGGGTACCTTGGGTTCTTGGAGAACCTACAATCCCTATATATCCCTGCAACCAAAAGGGTCTGGTGGATGTAATGCTATATTGCTTTTGTCAATCAGCCATTGTTACAGAAAGTTACAGATGAAAATGTTGTCACAAATGCCCGTTTCTTCTTACTAATTTCAATAATTTTCTTATTTTATTTTCGTTATTTTCCTTGGGAAAACCTTAAGGGATCTACACATATGACCCGTTGCTGCATTCAGAATCTTAGCTGCCTTTCAGAAATCTGTACCTTTTCTGGATCACCCCTGGGTTTCACACTGGTTTCCACCACACACTGGAAGTAGGTTGAGAGCACACAAAATAGGCAAAATAGGATACCTCTTAGACAAATGCCAAAATTGTGGCACAAAAGCAGGTTTTTTGATTCAGCTCTGCATGTTGCTGAAAGCTGGAATGATGGTGACTTTAGTACAGTAAATTGTTCATGGATGCCATTTTGTTATGGGACAAAAGACAATTTTATCTGGAGCACTTCTTCCCAATTTTTCTCAAAAACCCAAACCTTTGCTATATTTTGCCTATTTTCTAAGTCCCCTCCAGGGGAATCCACAAACCCTTGGTGCCTTTGGAATCCCTAGGATGTTGGAAAAAAAGACACAGATTTGGTGTGGATAGCTTATGTGGACAGAACGTTATGGTGGTCTATGCGTGACTACCCCAAATCGCCCAAAAAAAGACTTAGCACATGTGGGGAGGTGGGGCAGTAAGAGGCCTAGCAGCACAGGGGTTAACTTTCAACCTCACATCACCCAATGTACTTAAAACAGGTGTACACATTGCACAGACCACTCTTTGTATGTGATCCAGTGTAGTATGTATTATTAAAGTGTCCATAAAAAAATAATTACTTGGAACAATATGTGCACCTCATCCAGTCATTTATCATTCACCAGCTGAGGCACCAGCAGTGGTGCAGCTGTTACATGTGACAGACTAACATGCAGATTTTGATAATCTTAATGTGTATTATGGCTTTTTATAGGTTAACATGGTTTATGTTTGTGTGTTGAATGTGTAAAATTACCGTTGTGCATTAAAATGAACATGGGTTTTATTTTGTGTGTGCAAATCTGCCACCTGCGTGCCTTCCTGTGCTGCTTAGGCTGGAAATAAACTTTCCATTTCTGACTGCCCTACATTACTAGCAGCTGCAGCTCCAAGATAAACATTTTCCTGCAGAATTACTTTGTTGAGGCTTTGGGTTTTGCATTAACACCAAGGGAGTAGCCTGAAAAATAAAATACCCCGTAGTTTGAACCACATTTAATGAAATGTCCCAGCAAAGTCAGCATTCTGAACCCTTGATTTGAAAAGAATGTTGCCAAAAACTACACTACTAGTATTGACTTCTTTGATTTATTCTTTCCTTTTTGTCTCCATCTTTCTTTCCTACTTTTATACTTAATATTTATTTATTTCCTCTCTTTTTTTTTTCCTTCTCTCAGTCCGTTTTTCCATCTTTTTTTCTGTTCTGCCAATTCTTCTTTCAGGTGCTTGATGAGATTTCTGTCCTTCTTTATATTCATGTTCAATTTTCCTTCCTGCTTTCCATCTATTCTTTCCTTAGTCCCATTCTCAGATTCTTGCTCCTTCGTTTCTTCTTATCATCCTCCTTTCCTTCCTTTGCGCCTTTTCGTATCCCTCTTTCTTAACGAATTCCTTACATTTGCCAATTCTTAATTTTTTCCTTTCACCGACCTTCCACTTCTCTCATTTCTTCTTTACATTATTCCATTCTCTTTACCGCTTTCCTTTCTTTCTCACCACCGATTTTATATATCTTTTTCTTCCTTTTTTTATTCTTAGTACCCATTTTCCAAGTTTCACCCTTTCCCCCATCCATTCTTTTCCCCTTTCCATCCTTCTCTCCTTCATTACATTATTTTGTGCCTAAGTTACATCCTACTTCATTTTATATTTCCTTCTTTATTTTTTTATTTGCATTCTTCTTCCCTTCCTTGAAACTATTGTATTTGCCTCTAACATATTTTTTATTTTATACAACAAATGTTAATTTTCCATTCTGCCACAATTTCAACCTTTCGTAAAATTCCTTCACCCCTTCCCCATCCCAAGACTATACCACTGTAATTTATTCTTATAGAATTAGTATACCCTTGACTAACAGGGTCTGAAAGTAACATCTACTAATACTTCATATGAGAGATTGCTACATAGCTGGATGTTGCACCCTGGATGTCTCAAGTGAGAGGACCGCCACCAGCTCTTTAAATATGCTTTGGGGGAAAATGTTATAGAAGCTTTCCTTGTTTAGGAAGAAGTGAATAGAGAAACTGGATGCTGGTAGAAATCTGTTCATCAGGGGTATTTAACTGAGGACCTCTGGTAGGCAAAAGATATGTTGGGTATACTACATGACTGATAACACAATGTCACAAGTCAGGTAGGGAGTTTTAGACTAACAGATTAGGACCGTGTGATGAATAATGTTTGAGGTTTACATTTTATACACTTCTATAATATCCACTGTCACTCAGTTAACTAAAATCATGGTGATAATGTCAATTCATATGATTTATATTAGATTAGCACATAACAAACAGTTTGTGTTTGAGTGTGTACCAGTTCTAGGGAGGTTGGTGGGGGAGGGGTCCCTAATTAATACCCTGCAACTATGTAAGAGCTTCTCCGACATGTCCTTTTGTCTTCTAAATAGCCTAATTTTCCTGTAAGCATGCTTTATAGAATGAAAAAGGAATGCCTATCCAGCTTCCTTTCCTGCAAGAACCGCCTTTAGGAGTTAAAGAAATCTTCTAGAGGTGACCCCTCCCACACCCCCAGGAAAATAGTTTCACATCATTGGAGTGGTCCCACTGAAACAGGCATTGGAGTTATAAGTGATCCTGGAGGTCACATGGATGTGCATCTTGTCTCTAAATATTTCATTATATAGTGCTTTTACCAAAATGTATGCAATGTTTTCTTATTTGCCCCATCCTGACCACAAGCTTTGTTCCTCATGTTGCACTTATATCACTTTTGTTCTGCATATGGGTACATCAGTATCTGTGTGTCATGCCACCATGCCTCTCATTTGTGGGTTGTCCCTTAAGATAACATCAACCCATGTTTTATGTAACATGCTGTTAACCTTTGCCTTTTTGTAAAACTGCATTTGTTAGATGCATTGCAGATCTTGCAGCTTTCAGCACTGTGGATGCCTCATCTTCAGAATAATATTTTGTTTTAGAACACAACCCGGAATACATAACCAGGTATGTTACTTTGTTCCACATTGTCACAATAATGACCCACTTGAGACACAATATGTACATCAAAGTACACCTTGTCATATTTATGCTCAAACCACAAGCCCTGTGTGAGAAATACCTTTGATTGGAAGCTTTTGGACAACATATCAGGATACAAAAATATTATGTGAAGAATATAGGGATGCCAAAAATATAATTAACAGACATATTGTAGCTATGAATATCATTTCAAGTGGTGTCTTTTCTATTGTTGCAAAAAATATCAATTTAGAAACTATTGTGTGTAATATAGTTTGTGTTCTTTTAATGTAATTTATTGCACTGTTTGATATATGTTTAATTATTTTTTTATCTGTGTTTTTAGGAAGACAATTTATTAATTATGAAATTGTTGAAATTAGTATTTGTAGTTGTTTTTAGCAGCAGGATATTGGGTTTTTAGGGAATAAGGGTTGGGATATTATTAAAAAGTGGATCATTACATTTAACGCTCATTATTGTAATGATATGCAAAATCAGTATCGTAACAATTGTAAAAAATAATAGTTTACAAACATTTTGAATATATATTAATTCTATTAGTGTAAAAAGTATTTCATTGTACATTTTATAATACGTAAAATTATAACACACTTATGAAAAATAAAAATGTATGAACCATTAATTTAATGTGAAATAAATGCAGTTTCTTATAAATTATTTTTTATTTGTTTTTAAAAAAATATACAAAATGTTATCAAAATTACATTTAGTTTTTTATTTTGAAAGTTATAATGTAACTGTAAAATCATTTTTGAAAAATGTTATTTTTATAGCTACATTTATGTGAAATGTTTTTGAAATGTTTAATTAGATGAAAATAATATACATATGTATTAATTATAATACATACATTCGTATTTTATTGTATTCATGTTATTGGTTTATTTGTGAAAATTATATTTCACAAAATTATTTTCAGATTTTTATTATGTTTAGTGTAGTTCTGTTGTTCCAAATATTTTTCTAGTATGTATTAGATCTATTTTTTAATAATGTATTCATATTTTATGATTGTGAATGTTGGTGTATGATATATTTTTACATTCAAATATTAGGAATGATAGTAAATATTATTTTTAAATATAATATATGTTATACTAATATTTCATTTATACTTGCTAATTTCTTTACCTTATTACAAAATTTTTCAACATTTTTTACATGTTTAATAATTGATTACATTTAATACATGTATTCAGCACTTTTACATTATTTTCCATTAGGAGATATTCAATTTTTTTGTTTTATTTAGCGGCTTTTTTTTTACCGCTAATTTTATTTTGTAGTCTATTTGTGTTATTTTCAGTCTAATTTTTGGGATCCAGGTTGTGGTCAAGTGCTACTATTTGTCGGAACAGATAAGTCCTTCAAAAGTTTCTTTAAGGGTTTTAAGGGTAGTCGGAATGTAAAGGGTTGGTTTATAGAGTGTAGATTTTGGGCTTTTGTACAATTAGCTGCCTTAATAGTAGTATTTTTCACTAGAGTATAGTTTTTGGTTTTCGTACACTGTTTTAGTACTGTATCATTATGTTATATTGTGTTATGTTACTTATTTTCTGATGGTCAAGTGTAATGTGTAACTATTTTTGAGACTGTAATGTGTTTTGCGGGTGGCTTTTCTTGTTTACTTTAAAGGTTTTTGTCTACAAATCATAATTTTCCTAAGCCTTTCACAGATCTTGACCATTCGCCAGATAATTTCTAGTCCTGACATCCAACACAGGGTTAAAACGTTATCGACAACATTCAAAGACAGACCTAAGATTGTAAAAACATTCCCGATAATTTCTCTAGTGTTTTCAAAGTGTATTTGAAATGGCTGTCCTTTGACCTATATCAATATACTGTTTATTTGGCTATTTGCCCCTCTTTCTACTTTTCTTGGTTTTGGTTTCACTTGGGGTCCTGTAGACCAACTTTCTCTCCACTCACTTGTTTGTGGATAATTACTGTTTTCATACATTTTGGTCTGATTCTTGGAATAAATTTGATTCAGATGAATAATTATACACACTGGCTGATCACTAAAATTATTCACACTTGGATTTGTTCATAATATATTTATTCTGTTAAACTAAATATTTTGTTATGTTGATTAATTTGATACAGGATTTCCCTTGTCTATTTCACTGTATGTTTCAATGAGTTTCATGTGAACATTTGTTACTTTAAATTGTAGCATGTCGTACATTCTTTTGCTTTGTTAAATTTAGGTGGAATTTGTGTTACAGATTACTCCATTTGTAGTTGTTGGGAGCTTTGCTGTTTTTGTTATGCTTCTATATACTTATAGAGTGTAGGTTGAGTTCAGCTTAGTGTGGATTGGAAGACATTGTGCCATCCTTCCACTGCGTTATTTGTTTTGGCTTCCTGCACCAAAGTGCAGTCATGGACATTTCACCATTGTGGGCCTCATTACGAGTTTGGCGGTCCTGTGACTGCCATGGTGGTGGTGGCAGTCTGACTGCCAACAGGATGGCGGAGCGGACGGTCAAATTAGGAGTCTGGCAGTGGTGCACACAGAAGACTGCCAGCGGTCCACCGGCATCGCAAAGCAGCACAGACCACAGCGGTCATCTGGAGGCACAAACAGTCTGACTGAGACCATATTTCCGCCGGACCTATTAGGCGGTAGCACACTGCCAATATGACCACTGTGGTACAACCACCATGGTGCGCCAGGCGGAAACGAACAGTATAAAAGAAGACACTCACCTCCAGGAAGCCATATACATCCGGGGCCGCCATGGATCCAGACTGCTCCTGCTCGCCAAAAGACAACAGAATCATCACCGATGAGGACGACAACAACCGTAAGTACACACACTCACCTGTTATATTTGTAAAATGTATACATTTGTAAAGGTACATAACATACCATAGGGAGTGGGGTGGGAAGGGCTGCGCAACACCATACTCACTCCCAACAATGGCCAGGGACTGGACATACATACAACACACTTGTTCATCCATCTGCAATGGAACACACACAACACCATCATACAACCCAGCAAACGACACACATTTCAAACACGCACACAGCACATTGAACTTATTATGCCATGCACAAAACACACAAAGCGACACATCACAACAACACTGGCACAGCAGCGGTGGGAGCATCAAAACCATACATGGAAGGAGGCCGTACTGGGACACATCTCATGTTGGACAAGGCCCACAAAAACATGCCCACATGAACATGCATCATTCAGATCTAACTGACAACCAATACCAACAACAAATGTAATGCACACACACACACACACATATATGGGTGAAGGTCAAAGCTACAAAGCATACACTACTACAAATATCATACAGGACACCAACCAGCTCTGAAGGACACACACTGAAATAGTCACATGCACACAAAAGCAAAACACTTGCACATCTGAACACACTCCAAGTCTGCACTGACAAAACTCTACAACACACACCACATGAATGCAATAGCCACATCAGGGGACAAGGCATACACCATACATGACCACATTGCACATCACTACAACAAACACATATCACTACACACACAACACAATACCATGACACCAACGTGTCAGCTACATACACATACCTATCACACAACACTTACCCTACCCTTGGGGGACAACAGCATTGCACACAACCTCACATACTGCTAAAAATCAAATGAAGCAGCAAGCAGCACGCAAAACAAAATACTGGCACCCAACCAATGTCAGCCAGGGACAACTCAAACCTAGGCAAGGAAATTCAGGACAAAGATGTAACCAAAAAAACAACAACTGGTTGGCTTTAATAAACAGCTTGAGCAAAATATATGAAAGGTCATTGGCCAGTCCATAAGTATAAGATTACTGTCACAAAGGCACTAAATGGTGCCCCAACTTGACTCCTGACTGCCATGTAACATCCACAGGTAGGGGCATCAAGGAGGCAGGCAGGCCCATCAGGAAGTATTTGGTGAGTTGTGGGAGAGTGGGGGGGTTTGGGCTTGGGAGGGGTGTATTATGGCTTTGGTTTGGGAGAGAGGAAATTCTTGAGAGGGCTGCATCTCTCCCTTTCAGGGGAGTGGCATGGGTGCTGGCAAGGGGAAGGGATGGCCTTGGGGAGGGAAACAGATCTTTTGGGGGTGTCATGGGGAAGTAGAGAAAAGTTCAGATTAGTAAGGAAAACTTTTTCAGACACACTGGGACGGTCCTCAGAAGTGAGGTTGGGTGTGGAGGGTGAGGGAGTGGTTGTCTGATGTTTAGGTGAGGATGTCTTGGGTGTGTATTTATGGGAGGTGTGCTTGTGTGGGGTGGGTGTCTGTTGGGAGGGCATTTATGTGTCTTGGGCTGAGGGGGGTGGAGGTGCTGGGGGATGCCTTGGTGGATGCGTGGCTGTCTGTTGGGGTGGTGACTGCAGGTATGGTGGATGTGCTGCATGTAGGTGTGTCAGTGCTTGTGGTGTCTGCTGGTGTGGTGACTGGGGTGGATGTCTGAGGGTCTGCTGGGATGGTGTCTGTGGGTTGGATAGGTGTGATGGCTGGATCAGCGAATATTGGTGTAGTGTCTGCAGGTTGGCCAGGTGTTGTATCTGCGATGCCGGAGGTGGTGAGGGTGTCAGGGCAAGTTGTGACTGTTGCTGTGTCTGCAGGTGGATGTTGTTTGTGTGTGTGCCAGTGGTGTGTCTTGTGGTGCTCATGTTTGTCTGTGCTTCCCTTGGCTATTGAGGTGGATGCATGCCAGTCTGTATGTATGATTTGGCTGGGTCGGGGAAGGAGGGATTCGGACTGGGAAGAGGAAGGTGGAGGGAGAACGGTAGACAAGGGGTGACTGGCTGCCATCAGTGTGGAGGCCAGAGCCTTAAATGAGCTGTGTAGACCAGAGATTGCACTATGAATGCCCATCAGTAAAGCATCACTGTGTTGGATCTGGCTTGCCAGTCCCTGGATGGCATTCACGATGGCCGACTGGCCCACAGAGATAGACCTCAGGAGGTCAATAGCCTTCTCACTGAGGGCAGCAGGGGAACAGGAGCAGGGGCAGAGTTGCCTGTGGCAAAGGAGGCGCTCACCCTCTTGGATGAGCGGGCACGGCCAACTGAGTGGGGAGCTACAGCAAGGGCGGTGATAGAACTGGGGGTGGTGGACAGAGATGGTACAGGACTGGTGCTAGATGGGTCCACCACCACTAGGGAGTGGCCATTGGAGGAGGACTCGAATGAAGATGTTGCAGATCCTGTCTCCCCCATGACACTTCCCTCACCCTCTGGGCCACTGGGTCCCTCGGTGTCTGTGGTGTCATGACTGGAGATCCCGTGGCCAGAAGCTTTCCCACTCTCCTGTGCCCCGTCTCCTTCTCCTGCCAGTGCTGATGCTAGAAATAGATAGTGAAGTGAGGGCATAACATACACATGATAACATTTCCATCACAAATCAGTAAGAAATCACATATCAAAATGTCAACAGGCCCCCCCCCCCGGAAGATCCAGCATAATGCAAACATAATGTAACAACACTAAACAATGCATGTCCCACACCAGCAAAGCACACTAACAGAAAACTACAATGCCACGAATGAGGTTGACCTATCCTACTGACCATAGCATGACTAGCTGAGAAATCCACAAAATACAGGTGCCATAATCAGAACAACCATCAAGCAGTTGACAAGCAATGGATTCTCATTGTAAGGTAGTTAGCCAATTACACAGACCCAATCATTACCACACAAATACTTTACCCTGATGTCATGTACCAGGCAATACCAAATGTTGCCAAGTAAAGGCAGGGAACCCTGGTACAAACAAGCCATACCTTCACCAAGTGACATAGATCCAACCATATCATTATGAGCACATGCCATCATATGACACATCAATATGTCATACCTACCAAATGCTATTCAAGGAGGTATTACGCATGTCATACACATGCACCATCTGCGATGTAGCAAGGAATGACAATGGACTCAGGTCCAAAATATCTAGGATAAATAGATATAAGCAATATAAGTCATGTAAGGATCAAGTAAACTCACATCAATGTCCCACACACATAGAAGTTTAATAATTTGTATATGTTTCAAATAGACTACTGTACTGCGCAGGAAAGAGGAAAACAGACCTTGCAAACACTAACATGAGTAAACTCATTTGTCACAGAATGAGAAGCAACATCACTACCAACACATCAGACTTGGCAAGCATGGCATCTGTCTCTGTAGGATTCCCAGAGGCAAAGCATAAGTTATGCTAACATAACTGGTACACCAACCATGATGGAAGCCAACAGTCAGGCCACACTTACCAGCCTACACACAGGTGTTGATGAACTACCACAACTGCTCCAAATAAGTTTATCATCAAACATGAAGTTCCCAAACACCTTAGCTTCATGTGTCATATCCTTCATAGCTACAGCAGGTACACATGATAAATTCCAACAGTGAGACATGTTTTTTGTTTTTAGAATACACAGGATGTTGACACAGTAGTGTCTGGGCCATAGCTGTGAGTGGACAACCATTACCTATGTATCATATCGACATAAGTATACCATGGACAAAATATGTGACAATTATCTGCTATCAGGACATCAGCATGGCAATCACATTCTTACATCTGATAGCAACACATGTGTCCTAGTGGAAATGAAGCATATGCACACTGTTAACCAACATGTGTATTGTCAACTTTGATGGGACATCATACATGTCAATGCACATTCCTGAATTACCATGGGAAATTAGCTTGCAACAGGTGTGAAGATGCTAGCTATGTATGTCATGTGATTTGGGTGATGGATACTACTACATCACATAATGCTGTGACACATCAGAAACCAACAAACACTGGAGATGACTTGCCCCTGCCTGACTCAAAATCACACATAGACATATTCCCTGATCCATAGCAGAGAACAGGGGGCAAGAACATACCCACCTTTCTACTGTGACATTAGGAAGCAGTGATTTGTTGGTGAAAAAGCAGATTACTGGAACATAAAACACAGTCATATGTGCTCCATTCTGTGCTACAGGACTAAGGGGTCCCCATAGTTGATTACCATGTACCAACCAAAAATGAATTTGCACACCTGTTACCAATATATGACCCGTGTACACCAAAGTGAGCACAGAAGCTCTGTGACACATGATACTTCTCACATTGTCAGAGCAAGCGTTCTGTCCCTCACTCATTCACCTGGTAGAGGGGCAAATGTGAGTGCGGTCTCTACATACTCCCTTGTGGCTGCTGTGCTGCCCATTCAGCTCAGTGTAGGCCACCACCAAAATGCGGGCCTTTAGGGAGTCATAGTCTGACGGGCCCCCCCGTCCTCGTTAAGAAGACAACCCTAGCTAGGCCTCTGCGATCTTCTGGGCCCAGCATCTCAGGTCCTCCTACCTCTTCTGAAAGTAGGCACTCTGCAGACCCCCAGGGTCCACACCTTCTTGGCAATGGCACGCCAAATCCCCTTATTCTGATGGGTCTGCATGGATGCCAAAGATGAGACAGAAAATCATGTCCACAAGTCCCACACAAGAACAGGCAGAGGTAACTACAAGTAAGTCCAACAAGCCAATAACAACCTGTCTTGACCATCCTGTCCACCTATGGCACATAGCAGACATTGGATAGGGGGACATTACTGCTAGCACTCCCCCATTTGTAGCTGTGTGTTACTGGTGTTGTGCTTGCAGATGTCTATAGTATTGCTGTCATTCCCACAAACTATACAGTACGGACCATTCAGGTATTAAATCATTTTTATTAGGTTTTATAGTGATATACAACAGCACCACATACAACCACTGGCCGGTGGAGGTAAAATATATACATTAGAAAATAGAGAACCTGCAAAACAGGACAAACACAGCTGTACCTATAGTGATCTATTACCGCATAATCAGTTCATCACTATTCCTTATGGCAAACCCTTATGTCTCTATGCAGTGGATCTTGTTACATTCAAGTGTGCGCCCAAGCTAGTCAGGCATAGGACGCGTAAGTAATGCAGGCATGTCAGTTTCCTAAATGAATCAGAGAGGTAAGAAACACAGGGGCCCCATGTTTTGTAGGGATCCAGTAGCCACTGGTGTCAGTTTCTCCATTCCCAATATATCCCACAATTTGTGTAGCCAGTCATTATGGGTAGGGTCACCTCAGTACCCCAGCGAGTTAAAAGGAGCTGTTTAGCGTGATAAAGTGATAGCTCTGCCTTTTGGGGTTCTGGGTATGTCTATGGATTTGGAAGCCCTAGCACCACGTAGCTAGGGAATCGTGGTATTGTGGTGTCATAGACCTCATCAATAACATTCAATATGTCATCCCAAAAGGATGCTATTCGGGGGCAATGCCACAGAACATGTGTCAATGTGCCCTTATGGCCACAATTTAGCCAACATCGGTCCGTGACGCCCATCCGCCAACCAACGACTCGTGCTGGTGTGAAATACCAATAGTGCGCTATTTTCAAAAACAGTTCTTTAGTGTTCATGTTGTGGGCTGTCACTCGTGCACAATGCAGCACATCCCACCATTCCCTGTCTGTAAAGGAACGCCCGCCCTCTGTGTCCCATCTGCGCTTCGCAGGCATTTGAGGCAAAAGTGTTGGTGTGGTCAAACAGCCATAAATGTTAGATATGAGTTTCTTATCATTTGTGCACATTAACAACCACTTCTTAACCCCTTCGCTGCCAGGCCTTTTCCCCCTCCTGTGCCGGGCCTTTTTTTGCCTATTTGGGGCAGTTCGCGCTTAGGCCCTCATAACTTTTTGTCCACATAAGCTAACCAAGCCAAATTTGCGTCCTTATTTTCCAACATCCTAGGGATTCTAGAGGTACCCAGACTTTGTGGGTTCCCTTGAAGGAGGCCAAGAAATTGGCCAAAATACAGTGAAAATTTCGTTTTTTTCAAAAAAATTGGAAAAAGTGGCTGCAGAAGAAGGCTTGTGGTTTTTCCCCTGAAAATGGCATCAACAAAGGGTTTGTGGTGCTAAACTCAGCAGCTTCCCAGCTTTCAGGAACAGGCAGACTTGAATCAGAAAACCCAATTTTTCAACACAATTTTGGCATTTTACTGGGGCATACCCCATTTGTGCAATTTTTTGTGCTTTCAGCCTCCTTCCAGTCAGTGACAGGAATGGTCATGAAACCAATGCTGGATCCCAGAAACCTAAACATTTCTGAAAAGTAGACAAAATTCTGAATTCAGCAAGGGGTCATTTGTGTAGATCCTACAAGGGTTTCCTACAGAAAATAACAGCTGAAAAAGAAAAATATTGAAATTGAGGTGAAAAAACCATCAATTTTTCTCTACGTTTTACTCTGTAACTTTTCCCTGCAATGTCAGATTATCGAAAGCAATATACCGTTACGTCTGCTGGACTCCTCTGGTTGCGGGGATATATAGGGCTTGTAGGTTCATCAAGAACCCGAGGAACCCAGAGCCAATAAATGAGCTGCACCCTGCAGTGCGTTTTCATTCTATACCGGGTATACAGCAATTCATTTGCTGAAATATAAGGAGTAAAAAATTGCTATCAAGAAAACCTTTGCATTTCCAAAAAGGGCACAAGATAAGGTGTTGAGGAGCAGTGGTTATTTGCACATCTCTGAATTCCGGGGTGACCATAGTAGCACGTGAATTACAGGGAATTTCTCAAATAGATGTCTTTTTTACACACACTCCTATATTTGGAAGGAAAAAATGTAGAGAAAGACAAGGGGCAATAGTACTTGTTTTGCTAATCTATGTTCCCCCAAGTCTCCCGATAAAAATGGTACCTCACTTGTGTGGGTAGGCCTAGCACCCGCGACAGGATATGCCCCAAAACACAACATGGACACATCACAGAAAACAGAGCTGTTTTTAGCAAAGTGACTACCTGTAGATTTTGGCCTCTAGCTCAGCCGCCACCTAGGGAAACCTACCCAACCTGTGCATTTCTGAAAACTAGAGACCTAGGGGAATCCAAGGAGGGGTGACTTGTGTGGCTCGGACCAGGTTCTGTTACCCAGAATCCTTTGCAAACCTCAAAATTTGGCTAAAAAAACACATGTTCCTCACATTTCTGTGGCAGAAAGTTATGGAATCTGAGAGGAGCCACAAATTTCCTTCCACCCAGCGTTCCCCCACGTCTCCCGATAAAAATGATACCTCACTTGTGTGGGTAGGCCTAGCACCCGCGACAGGATATGCCCCAAAACACAACGTGGACACATCACAGAAAACAGAGCTGTTTTTAGCAAAGTGACTACCTGTAGATTTTGGCCTCTAGCTCAGCCGCCACCTAGGGAAACCTACCAAACCTGTGCATTTCTGAAAACTAGAGACCTAGGGGAATCCAAGGAGGGGTGACTTGTGTGGCTCGGACCAGGTTCTGTTACCCAGAATCCTTTGCAAACCTCAACATTTGGCTAAAAAAACACATGTTCCTCACATTTCTGTGGCAGAAAGTTCTGGAATCTGAGAGGAGCCACAAATTTCCTTCCACCCAGCGTTCCCCCACGTCTCCCGATAAAAATGATACCTCACTTGTGTGGGTAGGCCTAGCGCCCGCGACAGGATATACCCCAAAACACAACGTGGACATATCACAGAAAACAGAGCTGTTTTTAGCAAAGTGACTACCTGTAGATTTTGGCCTGTAGCTCAGCCGCCACCTAGGGAAACCTACCAAACCTGTGCATTTCTGAAAACTAGAGACCTAGGGGAATCCAAGGAGGGGTGACTTGCGGGGCTCGGACCAGGTTCTGTTACCCAGAATCCTTTGCAAACCTCAAAATTTCGCTAAAAAAACACATGTTCCTCACATTTCTGTGGCAGAAAGTTCTGGAATCTGAGAGGAGCCACAAATTTCCTTCCACCCAGCGTTCCCCCACGTCTCCCGATAAAAATGATACCTCACTTGTGTGGGTAGGCCTAGCGCCCGCGACAGGATATGCCCCAAAACACAACGTGGACATATCACAGAAAACAGAGCTGTTTTTAGCAAAGTGACTACCTGTAGATTTTGGCCTCTAGCTCAGCCGCCACCTAGGGAAACCTACCAAACCTGTGCATTTCTGAAAACTAGAGACCTAGGGGAATCCAAGGAGGGGTGACTTGCGGGGCTCGGACCAGGTTCTGTTACCCAGAATCCTTTGCAAACCTCAAAATTTGGCTAAAAAAACACATGTTCCTCACATTTCTGTGGCAGAAAGTTCTGGAATCTGAGAGGAGCCACAAATTTCCTTCCACCCAGCGTTCCCCCATGTCTCCCGATAAAAATGATACCTCACTTGTGTGGGTAGGCCTAGCGCCCGCGACAGGATATGCCCCAAAACACAACGTGGACATATCACAGAAAACAGAGCTGTTTTTAGCAAAGTGACTACCTGTAGATTTTGGCCTCTAGCTCAGCCGCCACCTAGGGAAACCTACCAAACCTGTGCATTTCTGAAAACTAGAGACCTAGGGGAATCCAAGGAGGGGTGACTTGCGGGGCTCGGACCAGGTTCTGTTACCCAGAATCCTTTGCAAATCTCAAAATTTGGCTAAAAAAACACATGTTCCTCACATTTCTGTGGCAGAAAGTTCTGGAATCTGAGAGGAGCCACAAATTTCCTTCCACCCAGCGTTCCCCCACGTCTCCCGATAAAAATGATACCTCACTTGTGTGGGTAGGCCTAGCGCCCGCGACAGGATATGCCCCAAAACACAACGTGGACATATCACAGAAAACAGAGCTGTTTTTAGCAAAGTGACTACCTGTAGATTTTGGCCTCTAGCTCAGCCGCCACCTAGGGAAACCTACCAAACCTGTGCATTTCTGAAAACTAGAGACCTAGGGGAATCCAAGGAGGGGTGACTTGCGGGGCTCGGACCAGGTTCTGTTACCCAGAATCCTTTGCAAACCTCAAAATTTGGCTAAAAAAACACATGTTCCTCACATTTTTGTGGCAGAAAGTTCTGGAATCTGAGAGGAGCCACAAATTTCCTTCCACCCAGCGTTCCCCCACGTCTCCCGATAAAAATGATACCTCACTTGTGTGGGTAGGCCTAGCGCCCGCGACAGGATATGCCCCAAAACACAACGTGGACATATCACAGAAAACAGAGCTGTTTTTAGCAAAGTGACTACCTGTAGATTTTGGCCTCTAGCTCAGCCGCCACCTAGGGAAACCTACCAAACCTGTGCATTTCTGAAAACTAGAGACCTAGGGGAATCCAAGGAGGGGTGACTTGCGGGGCTCGGACCAGGTTCTGTTACCCAGAATCCTTTGCAAATCTCAAAATTTGGCTAAAAAAACACATGTTCCTCACATTTCTGTGGCAGAAAGTTCTGGAATCTGAGAGGAGCCACAAATTTCCTTCCACCCAGCGTTCCCCCATGTCTCCCGATAAAAATGATACCTCACTTGTGTGGGTAGGCCTAGCGCCCGCGACAGGATATGCCCCAAAACACAACGTGGACATATCACAGAAAACAGAGCTGTTTTTAGCAAAGTGACTACCTGTAGATTTTGGCCTCTAGCTCAGCCGCCACCTAGGGAAACCTACCAAACCTGTGCATTTCTGAAAACTAGAGACCTAGGGGAATCCAAGGAGGGGTGACTTGTGGGGCTTGGACCAGGTTCTGTTACCCAGAATCCTTTGCAAATCTCAAAATTTGGCTAAAAAAACACATGTTCCTCACATTTCTGTGGCAGAAAGTTCTGGAATCTGAGAGGAGCCACAAATTTCCTTCCACCCAGCGTTCCCCCACGTCTCCCAATAAAAATGATACCTCACTTGTGTGGGTAGGCCTAGCGCCCGCGACAGGATATGCCCCAAAACACAACGTGGACATATCACAGAAAACAGAGCTGTTTTTAGCAAAGTGACTACCTGTAGATTTTGGCCTCTAGCTCAGCCGCCACCTAGGGAAACCTACCAAACCTGTGCATTTCTGAAAACTAGAGACCTAGGGGAATCCAAGGAGGGGTGACTTGCGGGGCTCGGACCAGGTTCTGTTACCCAGAATCCTTTGCAAATCTCAAAATTTGGCTAAAAAAACACATGTTCCTCACATTTCTGTGGCAGAAAGTTCTGGAATCTGAGAGGAGCCACAAATTTCCTTCCACCCAGCGTTCCCCCACGTCTCCCGATAAAAATGATACCTCACTTGTGTGGGTAGGCCTAGCGCCCGCGACAGGATATGCCCCAAAACACAACGTGGACATATCACAGAAAACAGAGCTGTTTTTAGCAAAGTGACTACCTGTAGATTTTGGCCTCTAGCTCAGCCACCACCTAGGGAAACCTACCAAACCTGTGCATTTCTGAAAACTAGAGACCTAGGGGAATCCAAGGAGGGGTGACTTGTGGGGCTTGGACCAGGTTCTGTTACCCAGAATCCTTTGCAAATCTCAAAATTTGGCTAAAAAAACACATGTTCCTCACATTTCTGTGGCAGAAAGTTCTGGAATCTGAGAGGAGCCACAAATTTCCTTCCACCCAGCGTTCCCCCACGTCTCCCGATAAAAATGATACCTCACTTGTGTGGGTAGGCCTAGCGCCCGCGACAGGATATGCCCCAAAACACAACGTGGACATATCACAGAAAACAGAGCTGTTTTTAGCAAAGTGACTACCTGTAGATTTTGGCCTCTAGCTCAGCCGCCACCTAGGGAAACCTACCAAACCTGTGCATTTCTGAAAACTAGAGACCTAGGGGAATCCAAGGAGGGGTGACTTGTGGGGCTTGGACCAGGTTCTGTTACCCAGAATCCTTTGCAAATCTCAAAATTTGGCTAAAAAAACACATGTTCCTCACATTTCTGTGGCAGAAAGTTCTGGAATCTGAGAGGAGCCACAAATTTCCTTCCACCCAGCGTTCCCCCACGTCTCCCGATAAAAATGATACCTCACTTGTGTGGGTAGGCCTAGCGCCCGCGACAGGATATGCCCCAAAACACAACGTGGATATATCACAGAAAACAGAGCTGTTTTTAGCAAAGTGACTACCTGTAGATTTTGGCCTCTAGCTCAGCCGCCACCTAGGGAAACCTACCAAACCTGTGCATTTCTGAAAACTAGAGACCTAGGGGAATCCAAGGAGGGGTGACTTGCGGGGCTCGGACCAGGTTCTGTTACCCAGAATCCTTTGCAAATCTCAAAATTTGGCTAAAAAAACACATGTTCCTCACATTTCTGTGGCAGAAAGTTCTGGAATCTGAGAGGAGCCACAAATTTCCTTCCACCCAGCGTTCCCCCACTTCTCCCGATAAAAATGATACCTCACTTGTGTGGGTAGGCCTAGCGCCCGCGACAGGATATGCCCCAAAACACAACGTGGACATATCACAGAAAACAGAGCTGTTTTTAGCAAAGTGACTACCTGTAGATTTTGGCCTCTAGCTCAGCCGCCACCTAGGGAAACCTACCAAACCTGTGCATTTCTGAAAACTAGAGACCTAGGGGAATCCAAGGAGGGGTGACTTGTGGGGCTTGGACCAGGTTCTGTTACCCAGAATCCTTTGCAAATCTCAAAATTTGGCTAAAAAAACACATGTTCCTCACATTTCTGTGGCAGAAAGTTCTGGAATCTGAGAGGAGCCACAAATTTCCTTCCACCCAGCGTTCCCCCACGTCTCCCGATAAAAATGATACCTCACTTGTGTGGGTAGGCCTAGCGCCCGCGACAGGATATGCCCCAAAACACAACGTGGACATATCACAGAAAACAGAGCTGTTTTTAGCAAAGTGACTACCTGTAGATTTTGGCCTCTAGCTCAGCCGCCACCTAGGGAAACCTACCAAACCTGTGCATTTCTGAAAACTAGAGACCTAGGGGAATCCAAGGAGGGGTGACTTGCGGGGCTCGGACCAGGTTCTGTTACCCAGAATCCTTTGCAAATCTCAAAATTTGGCTAAAAAAACACATGTTCCTCACATTTCTGTGGCAGAAAGTTCTGGAATCTGAGAGGAGCCACAAATTTCCTTCCACCCAGCGTTCCCCCACGTCTCCCGATAAAAATGATACCTCACTTGTGTGGGTAGGCCTAGCGCCCGCGACAGGATATGCCCCAAAACACAACGTGGACATATCACAGAAAACAGAGCTGTTTTTAGCAAAGTGACTACCTGTAGATTTTGGCCTCTAGCTCAGCCACCACCTAGGGAAACCTACCAAACCTGTGCATTTCTGAAAACTAGAGACCTAGGGGAATCCAAGGAGGGGTGACTTGTGGGGCTTGGACCAGGTTCTGTTACCCAGAATCCTTTGCAAATCTCAAAATTTGGCTAAAAAAATACATGTTCCTCACATTTCTGTGGCAGAAAGTTCTGGAATCTGAGAGGAGCCACAAATTTCCTTCCACCCAGCGTTCCCCCACGTCTCCCGATAAAAATGATACCTCACTTGTGTGGGTAGGCCTAGCGCCCGCGACAGGATATGCCCCAAAACACAACGTGGACATATCACAGAAAACAGAGCTGTTTTTAGCAAAGTGACTACCTGTAGATTTTGGCCTCTAGCTCAGCCGCCACCTAGGGAAACCTACCAAACCTGTGCATTTCTGAAAACTAGAGACCTAGGGGAATCCAAGGAGGGGTGACTTGTGGGGCTTGGACCAGGTTCTGTTACCCAGAATCCTTTGCAAATCTCAAAATTTGGCTAAAAAAACACATGTTCCTCACATTTCTGTGGCAGAAAGTTCTGGAATCTGAGAGGAGCCACAAATTTCCTTCCACCCAGCGTTCCCCCACGTCTCCCGATAAAAATGATACCTCACTTGTGTGGGTAGGCCTAGCGCCCGCGACAGGATATGCCCCAAAACACAACGTGGACATATCACAGAAAACAGAGCTGTTTTCAGCAAAGTGACTACCTGTAGATTTTGGCCTCTAGCTCAGCCGCCACCTAGGGAAACCTACCAAACCTGTGCATTTCTGAAAACTAGAGACCTAGGGGAATCCAAGGAGGGGTGACTTGCGGGGCTCGGACCAGGTTCTGTTACCCACAATCCTTTGCAAATCTCAAAATTTGGCTAAAAAAACACATGTTCCTCACATTTCTGTGGCAGAAAGTTCTGGAATCTGAGAGGAGCCACAAATTTCCTTCCACCCAGCGTTCCCCCACGTCTCCCGATAAAAATGATACCTCACTTGTGTGGGTAGGCCTAGCGCCCGCGACAGGATATGCCCCAAAACACAACGTGGACATATCACAGAAAACAGAGCTGTTTTTAGCAAAGTGACTACCTGTAGATTTTGGCCTCTAGCTCAGCCGGCACCTAGGGAAACCTACCAAACCTGTACATTTCTGAAAACTAGAGACCTAGGGGAATCCAAGGAGGGGTGACTTGTGTGGCTCGGACCAGGTTCTGTTACCCAGAATCCTTTGCAAACCTCAAAATTTGGCTAAAAAAACACATGTTCCTCACATTTCTGTGGCAGAAAGTTCTGGAATCTGAGAGGAGCCACAAATTTCCTTCCACCCAGCGTTCCCCCACGTCTCCCGATAAAAATGATACCTCACTTGTGTGGGTAGGCCTAGCGCCCGCGACAGGATATGCCCCAAAACACAACGTGGACACATCACAGAAAACAGAGCTGTTTTTAGCAAAGTGACTACCTGGAGATTTTGGCCTCTAGCTCAGCCGCCACCTAGGGAAACCTACCAAACCTGT
This sequence comes from Pleurodeles waltl, assembly GCF_031143425.1. Classification (NCBI taxonomy): domain Eukaryota; kingdom Metazoa; phylum Chordata; class Amphibia; order Caudata; family Salamandridae; genus Pleurodeles; species Pleurodeles waltl. Next base: position 814,234,852 of record NC_090440.1, read on the forward strand.
ACATTTCTGAAAACTAGAGACCTAGGGGAATCCAAGGAGGGGTGACTTGTGTGGCTCGGACCAGGTTCTGTTACCCAGAATCCTTTGCAAACCTCAAAATTTGGCTAAAAAAACACATGTCCCTCACATTTCTGTGGCAGAAAGTTCTGGAATCTGAGAGGAGCTACAAATTTCCTTCCACCCAGCGTTCCCCCAAGTCTCCCAATAAAAATGATACCTCACTTGCGTGGGTAGGCCTAGCGCCGGCGACAGGAAACACCCCAAAGCGCAACGTGGACACATCCTAAATTTTGGAAAAAAACAGAGGTGTTTTTTGCAAAGTGCCTACCTGTAGATTTTGGCCTCTAGCTCAGCCGGCACCTAGGGAAACCTACCAAACCTGTGCATTTCTGAAAACTAGAGACCTAGGGGAATCCAAGGAGGGGTGACTTGCGGGGCTCGGACCAGGTTCTGTTACCCAGAATCCTTTGCAAACCTCAAAATTTGGCTAAAAATACACATGTTACTCACATTTCTGTGGCAGAAAGTTCTGGAATCTGAGAGGAGCCACAAATTTCCTTCTACCCAGCGTTCCCCCAAGTCTCCCGATAAAAATGATACCTCACTTGTGTGGGTAGGACTAGCGCCCACGAAAGGAAAGGGCCCAAAACACAACGTGGACACATCACATTTTTTTATAAAAAGCAGTGCCTACCTGTGGATTTTGGCCTGTAGCTCAGCCGACACCTGAGGAAACCTAGCAAACCAGTGCATTTTTGAAAACTAGAAACCCAGGGGAATCCAAGATGGGGTGACTTGCGGGGCTCTGACCAGGTTATGTTACCCAGAATCCTTTGCAAACATCAAAATTTGGCCCAAAAAACACTTTTTCCTCTCATTTCGGTGACAGAAAGTTCTGGAATCTGAGAGGAGCCACAAATTTCCTTCCACCCAGCGTTCCCCTAAGTCTCTCGATAAAAATGGTACATCACTTCTGTGGGTAGGCCTAGCGCCCACAAAAGGAAATGGCCCAAAACACAACGTGGACACAACATATTTTTTCACAGAAAACAGAGGTGTTTTTTGCAAGGTGCCTACCTGTGGTGTTTGGCCTGTAGCTCAGCCGGCCCCAGGGGGGGGGGGGGGGGGGGCAGAAATGCCCTAAAATAAATTTGCCCCCCCAACCCCCACCCTCCCCCGCCGGGAGCGACCCTTGCCTACGGGGTCGCTCCCCCTGCGTGACATTGGCACCAAAAAACAAATCCCCGGTGCCTAGTGGTTTCTGCCCCCTTGGGGGCAGGTTGACCTAAACTCAGCCAATCTGCCCCCAAGGGGGGCAGAAATGGCCTAAATACAATTTGTCCCCCAGGGGAGCGACTTTTGCCTGATGGGTCGCTCCCCATCTCTAAAAAAAAAAAAAACAAAGAAAAAAAAAAGAAAAAAAAGAAAAATTCCCCTGGCGCCTAGAGGTTTCTGCCCCCCCCCCCCCCGGGGGCAGTTCGGCCTAATAATAGGCCGATCTGTCCCCCGGGGGGGCAGAAATGGCCTAAAATAAATTTGCCCCCCCAACCCCCACCACCCCCCCGGGAGCGACCCTTGCCTACGGGGTCGCTCCCCCTGCGTGACATTGGCGCCAAAAAACAAATCCCCGGTGCCTAGTGGTTTCTGCCCCCTTGGGGGCAGATTGACCTAAAATTTGCCAATCTGCCCCCAGGGGGGCAGAAATGGTCTAAATACAATTTGCCCCCCCAGGGGAGCGACCCTTGCCTGATGGGTCGCTCCCCATCTCTAAAAAAAGAAACAAAAAAAAAAAAAAAACACACAAAAAAAATTGCCCTGGTGCCTAGAGTGTTCTGCCCCCCCCCCCCCCCCAGGGGCAGTTCGGCCTAATAATAGGCCGATCTGTCCCCCGGCGGGGCAGAAATGGCCTAAAATAAATTTGCCCCCCCAACCCCAACCCCCCCCGGGAGCGACCCTTGCCTACGGGGTCGCTCCCCCTGCGTGACATTGGCGCTAAAAAACAAATCCCCGGTGCCTAGTGGTTTCTGCCCCCTTGGGGGCAGATTGACCTAAAATTGGCCAATCTGCCCCCAGGGGGGCAGAAATGGTCTAAATACAATTTGCCCCCCCAGGGGAGCGACCCTTGCCTGATGGGTCGCTCCCCATCTCTAAAAAAAGAAACAACAAAAAAAAAAAACACAAAAAAAAAATTGCCCTGGCGCCTAGAGTGTTCTGCCCCCCCCCCCCGGGGGCAGTTCGGCCTAATAATAGGCCGATCTGTCCCCCGGGGGGGCAGAAATGGCCTAAAATAAATTTGCCCCCCCAACCTCCACCCCCCCCGGGAGCGACCCTTGCCTACGGGGTCGCTCCCCCTGCGTGACATTGGCGCCAAAAAACAAATCCCCGGTGCCTAGTGGTTTCTGCCCCCTTGGGGGCAGATTGACCTAAAATTGGCCAATCTGCCCCCAGGGGGGCAGAAATGGTCTAAATACAATTTGCCCCCCCCAGGGGAGCGACCCTTGCCTGATGGGTCGCTCCCCATCTCTAAAAAAAGAAACAACAAAAAAAAAAAACACAAAAAAAAAATTGCCCTGGCGCCTAGAGTGTTCTGCCCCCCCCCCCCCCGGGGGCAGTTCGGCCTAATAATAGGCCGATCTGTCCCCCGGGGGGGCAGAAATGGCCTAAAATAAATTTGCCCCCCCAACCTCCACCCCCCCCGGGAGCGACCCTTGCCTACGGGGTCGCTCCCCCTGCGTGACATTGGCGCCAAAAAACAAATCCCCGGTGCCTAGTGGTTTCTGCCCCCTAGGGGGCAGATTGACCTAAAATTGGCCAATCTGCCCCCAGGGGGGCAGAAATGGTCTAAATACAATTTGCCCCCCCCAGGGGAGCGACCCTTGCCTGATGGGTCGCTCCCCATCTCTAAAAAAAGAAACAACAAAAAAAAAAACACAAAAAAAAAATTGCCCTGGCGCCTAGAGTGTTCTGCCCCCCCCGGGGGCAGTTCGGCCTAAAAATAGGCCGATCTGTCCCCCGGGGGGGCAGAAATGGCCTAAAATAAATTTGCCCCCCCCAACCCCCACACCCCCCCCCGGAGCGACCCTTGCCTACGGGGTCGCTCCCCCTGCGTGACATTGGCGCCAAAAAACGAATCCCTGGTGCCTTGTGGTTTCTGCCCCCTTGGGGGCAGATTGACCTAAAATTGGCCAATCTGCCCCCAGGGGGGCAGAAATGGTCTAAATACAATTTGCCCCCCCAGGGGAGCGACCCTTGCCTGATGGGTCGCTCCCCATCTCTAAAAAAAGAAACAACAAAAAAAAAAACACACAAAAAAAAAAATTGCCCTGGTGCCTAGAGTGTTCAGCCCCCCCCGGGGGGCAGTTCGTCCTAATAATAGGCCGATCTGTCCCCCGGGGGGGCAGAAATGGCCTAAAATAAATTTGCCCCCCCCACCCCCCCCCCCACCCCCCCCGGGAGCGACCCTTGCCTACGGGGTCGCTCCCCCTGCGTGACATTGGCGCTAAAAAACAAATCCCCGGTGCCTAGTGGTTTCTGCCCCCTTGGGGGCAGATTGACCTAAAATTGGCCAATCTGCCCCCAGGGGGGCAGAAATGGTCTAAATACAATTTGCCCCCCCAGGGGAGCGACCCTTGCCTGATGGGTCGCTCCCCATCTCTAAAAAAAGAAACAACAAAAAAAAAAACACAAAAAAAAAATTGCCCTGGCGCCTAGAGTGTTCTGCCCCCCCCCCGGGGGCAGTTCGGCCTAATAATAGGCCGATCTGTCCCCCGGGGGGGCAGAAATGGCCTAAAATAAATTTGCCCCCCCAACCTCCACCCCCCCCGGGAGCGACCCTTGCCTACGGGGTCGCTCCCCCTGCGTGACATTGGCGCCAAAAAACAAATCCCCGGTGCCTAGTGGTTTCTGCCCCCTAGGGGGCAGATTGACCTAAAATTGGCCAATCTGCCCCCAGGGGGGCAGAAATGGTCTAAATACAATTTGCCCCCCCCAGGGGAGCGACCCTTGCCTGATGGGTCGCTCCCCATCTCTAAAAAAAGAAACAACAACAAAAAAACACAAAAAAAAAATTGCCCTGGCGCCTAGAGTGTTCTGCCCCCCCCCCCGGGGGCAGTTCGGCCTAAAAATAGGCCGATCTGTCCCCCGGGGGGGCAGAAATGGCCTAAAATTAATTTGCCCCCCCAACCCCCACACCCTCCCCCGGGAGCGACCCTTGCCTACGGGGTCGCTCCCCCTGCGTGACATTGGCGCCAAAAAACGAATCCCCGGTGCCTTGTGGTTTCTGCCCCCTTGGGGGCAGATTGACCTAAAATTGGCCAATCTGCCCCCAGGGGGGCAGAAATGGTCTAAATACAATTTGCCCCCCCAGGGGAGCGGCCCTTGCCTGATGGGTCGCTCCCCCATCTCTAAAAAAAGAAACAACAAAAAAAAAAACACACAAAAAAAAAATTGCCCTGGTGCCTAGAGTGTTCAGCCCCCCCCGGGGGGCAGTTCGGCCTAATAATAGGCCGATCTGTCCCCCGGGGGGGCAGAAATGGCCTAAAATAAATTTGCCCCCCCAACCCCCACCCCCCCCCCCCCGGGAGCGACCCTTGCCTACGGGGTCGCTCCCCCTGCGTGACATTGGCGCTAAAAAACAAATCCCCGGTGCCTAGTGGTTTCTGCCCCCTTGGGGGCAGATTGACCTAAAATTGGCCAATCTGCCCCCAGGGGGGCAGAAATGGTCTAAATACAATTTGCCCCCCCAGGGGAGCGACCCTTGCCTGATGGGTCGCTCCCCATCTCTAAAAAAAGAAACAACAAAAAAAAAAACACACAAAAAAAATTGCCCTGGCGCCTAGAGTGTTCTGCCCCACCCCCCGGGGGCAGTTCGGCCTAATAATAGGCCGATCTGTCCCCCGGGGGGGCAGAAATGGCCTAAAATAAATTTGCCCCCCCAACCCCCACCGCCCCCCCCGGGAGCGACCCTTGCCTACGGGGTCGCTCCCCCTGCGTGACATTGGCGCCAAAAAACAAATCCCCGGTGCCTAGTGGTTTCTGCCCCCTTGGGGGCAGATTGACCTAAAATTGGCCAATCTGCCCCCAGGGGGGCAGAAATGGTCTAAATACAATTTGCCCCCCCAGGGGAGCGACCCTTGCCTGATGGGTCGCTCCCCATCTCTAAAAAAAGAAACAACAAAAAAAAAAAACACAAAAAAAAAATTGCCCTGGCGCCTAGAGTGTTCTGCCCCCCCCGGGGGCAGTTCGGCCTAATAATAGACCGATCTGTCCCCCGGGGGGGCAGAAATGGCCTAAAATAAATTTGCCCCCCCAACCTCCACCCCCCCCGGGAGCGACCCTTGCCTACGGGGTCGCTCCCCCTGCGTGACATTGGCGCCAAAAAACAAATCCCCGGTGCCTAGTGGTTTCTGCCCCCTAGGGGGCAGATTGACCTAAAATTGGCCAATCTGCCCCCAGGGGGGCAGAAATGGTCTAAATACAATTTGCCCCCCCAGGGGAGCGACCCTTGCCTGATGGGTCGCTCCCCATCTCTAAAAAAAGAAACAACAAAAAAAAAAACACACAAAAAAAAAAATTGCCCTGGTGCCTAGAGTGTTCAGCCCCCCCCGGGGGGCAGTTCGTCCTAATAATAGGCCGATCTGTCCCCCGGGGGGGCAGAAATGGCCTAAAATAGATTTGCCCCCCCAACCCCCCCCCCACCCCCCCCGGGAGCGACCCTTGCCTACGGGGTCGCTCCCCCTGCGTGACATTGGCGCTAAAAAACAAATCCCCGGTGCCTAGTGGTTTCTGCCCCCTTGGGGGCAGATTGACCTAAAATTGGCCAATCTGCCCCCAGGGGGGCAGAAATGGTCTAAATACAATTTGCCCCCCCAGGGGAGCGACCCTTGCCTGATGGGTCGCTCCCCATCTCTAAAAAAAGAAACAACAAAAAAAAAAAACACAAAAAAAAAAATTGCCCTGGCGCCTAGAGTGTTCTGCCCCCCCCCCGGGGGCAGTTCGGCCTAATAATAGGCCGATCTGTCCCCCGGGGGGGCAGAAATGGCCTAAAATAAATTTGCCCCCCCAACCTCCACCCCCCCCGGGAGCGACCCTTGCCTACGGGGTCGCTCCCCCTGCGTGACATTGGCGCCAAAAAACAAATCCCCGGTGCCTAGTGGTTTCTTGCCCCCTAGGGGGCAGATTGACCTAAAATTGGCCAATCTGCCCCAGGGGGCAGAAATGGTCTAAATACAATTTGCCCCCCCCCAGGGGAGCGACCCTTGCCTGATGGGTCGCTCCCCATCTCTAAAAAAAGAAACAACAACAAAAAAACACAAAAAAAAAATTGCCCTGGCGCCTAGAGTGTTCTGCCCCCCCCCGGGGCAGTTCGGCCTAAAAATAGGCCGATCTGTCCCCCGGGGGGGCAGAAATGGCCTAAAATTAATTTGCCCCCCCAACCCCCACACCCTCCCCCGGGAGCGACCCTTGCCTACGGGGTCGCTCCCCCTGCGTGACATTGGCGCCAAAAAACGAATCCCCCGGTGCCTTGTGGTTTCTGCCCCCTTGGGGGCAGATTGACCTAAAATTGGCCAATCTGTCCCCAGGGGGGCAGAAATGGTCTAAATACAATTTGCCCCCCAGGGGAGCGGCCCTTGCCTGATGGGTCGCTCCCCATCTCTAAAAAAAGAAACAACAAAAAAAAAAAACACACAAAAAAAAAAATTGCCCTGGTGCCTAGAGTGTTCAGCCCCCCCCCGGGGGGCAGTTCGGCCTAATAATAGGCCGATCTGTCCCCCGGGGGGGCAGAAATGGCCTAAAATAAATTTGCCCCCCCAACCCCCACCCCCCCCCCCCCCCCCGGAGCGACCCTTGCCTACGGGGTCGCTCCCCCTGCGTGACATTGCCGCTAAAAAACAAATCCCCGGTGCCTAGTGTTCTTCTGCCCCCTTGGGGGCAGATTGACCTAAAATTGGGCCAATCTGCCCCCAGGGGGGCAGAAATGGTCTAAATACAATTTGCCCCCCCAGGGGAGCGACCCTTGCCTGATGGGTCGCTCCCCATCTCTAAAAAAAGAAACAACAAAAAAAAAAACACAAAAAAAAAATTGCCCTGGCGCCTAGAGTGTTCCTGCCCCCACCCCCCGGGGGCAGTTCGCCTAATAATAGGCGATCTGTCCCCCGGGGGG